>NC_142756.1:39792077-42292077 GCF_054948205.1 Urtica dioica subsp. dioica
GTCCACGAGTCGACTAACTACTCCTCGTGCCGACTCTACAGGGTTCCTCGAGTTGAGTTTACTCCTCGAGTTGAGTTCACTCCTCGAGTTGAGTCCCGAGTCCACGAGTCGAATAACTACTCCTCGTGCCGACTCTACATGACTCCTCGAGTTGAGTTGATTCCTCGAGTTGAGTTCACTCCTCGAGTCGAGTACCGAGTCCATGAGTCGACTACCTACTCCTCGTACCAACTCTGCATGACTCCTCGAGTTGAGTTCACTCCTCGAGTTGAGTCCCGAGTCCATGAGTCGACTAACTACTCCTCGTGCCAACTCTACATGACTCCTCGAGTTGAGTTCACTCCTCTAGTTGAGTCCCAAGTCCACGAGTCGACTAACTACTCCTCGTGCCGACTCTACATGACACCTCGAGTTGAATTCACTCCTCGAGTTGATTTCACTCCTAGAATTTAGTCCCGAGTCCACGAGTCGACTAACTACTCCTCGTGCCGACTCTACAGGGTTCCTCGAGTTGAGTTTACTCCTCGAGTTGAGTTCACTCCTCGAGTTGAGTCCCGAGTCCACGAGTCGACTAACTACTCCTCGTGCCGACTCTACATGACTCCTCGAGTTGAGTTCATTCCTCGAGCTGAGTTCACTCCTCGAGTCGAGTACCGAGTCCACGAGTCGACTAACTACTCCTCGTGCCGACTCTACAGGGTTCCTCGAGTTGAGTTTACTCCTCGAGTTGAGTTCACTCCTCGAGTTGAGTCCCGAGTCCACGAGTCGACTAACTACTCCTCGTGCCGACTCTACATGACTCCTCGAGTTGAGTTCATTCCTCGAGTTGAGTTCACTCCTCGAGTCGTGTACCGAGTCCACGAGTCGACTACCTAGTCCTTGTGCCAACTCTGCATGACTACTCGAGTTGATTTCACTCCTCGAGTTGAGTCCCGAGTCCACGAGTCGACTAACTACTCCTCGTGCCGACTCTACATGACTCCTCGAGTTGAGTTCACTCCTCTAGTTGAGTCCCAAGTCCACGAGTCGACTAACTACTCCTCGTGCCGACTCTACATGACACCTCGAGTTGAGTTCACTCCTCGAGTTGATTTCACTCCTAGAATTGAGTCCCGAGTCCACGAGTCGACTAACTACTCCTCGTGCCGACTCTACATGACTCCTCGAGTTGAGTTCATTCCTCGAGCTGAGTTCAGTCCTCAAGTTGAGTACCGAGTCCACGAGTCGACTACCTACTCCTTGTACCAACTCTGCTTGACTCCTCGAGTTGAGTTCACTCCTCGAGTTGAGTTCACTCCTCGAGTTGAGTCCCGAGTCCTTGAGTCGACTAACTACTCCTCGTGCCGACTCTACATGACTCCTCGAGTTGAGTCCCGAGTCCTCGAGTCGACTAACTACTCCTCGTGCCGACTCTACATGACTCCTCGAGTTGAGTTCATTCCTCGAGTTGAGTTCACTCCTCGAGTCGAGTACCGAGTCCACGAGTCGACTACCTACTCCTTGTGCCACCTCTGCATGCCTCGTCGTGTTGAGTCCCGAGTCCACGAGTCGACTAACTACTCCTCGTGCCGAC
Source organism: Urtica dioica subsp. dioica (assembly GCF_054948205.1). NCBI lineage: Eukaryota > Viridiplantae > Streptophyta > Magnoliopsida > Rosales > Urticaceae > Urtica > Urtica dioica. Next base: position 39,793,651 of record NC_142756.1, read on the forward strand.
TCTACATGACTCGTCGAGTTGAGTTCACTCCTCTAGTTGAGTCCCAAGTCCACGAGTCGACTAACTACTCCTCGTGCCGACTCTACATGACACCTCGAGTTGAGTTCACTCCTCGAGTTGATTTCACTCCTAGAATTGAGTCCCGAGTCCACGAGTCGACTAACTACTCCTCGTGCCGACTCTACAGGGTTCCTCGATTTGAGTTTACTCCTCGAGTTGAGTTCACTCCTGGAGTTGAGTCCCGAGTCCACATGTCGACTAACTACTCCTCGTCCCGACTCTACATGACTCCTCGAGTTGAGTTCATTCCTCGAGTTGAGTTCACTCCTCGAGTCGAGTACCGAGTCCACGAGTCGACTGCCTTCTCCTTGTGCCGACTCTGCATGACTCCTCAAGTTGAGTCCCGAGTCCACGAGTCGACTAACTACTCCTCGTGCCGACTCTACATGACTCCTCGAGTTGAGTTCACTCCTCTAGTTGAGTCCCAAGTCCACGAGTCGACTAACTACTCCTCGTGCCGACTCTACATGACACCTCGAGTTGAATTCACTCCTCGAGTTGATTTCACTCCTAGAATTTAGTCCCGAGTCCACGAGTCGACTAACTACTCCTCGTGCCGACTCTACAGGGTTCCTCGAGATGAGTTTACTCCTCGAGTTGAGTTCACTCCTCGAGTTGAGTCCCGAGTCCACGAGTCGACTAACTACCCCTCGTGCCGACTCTACATGACTCCTCGAGTTGAGTTCATTCCTCGAGCTGAGTTCACTCCTCGAGTCGAGTACCGAGTCCACGAGTCGACTAACTACTCCTCGTGCCGACTCTACAGGGTTCCTCGAGTTGAGTTCACTCCTCGAGTTGAGTCCCGAGTCCACGAGTCGACTAACTACTCCTCGTGCCGACTCTACATGACTCCTCGAGTTGAGTTCATTCCTCGAGCTGAGTTCACTCCTCGAGTCGTGTACCGAGTCCACGAGTCGACTACCTACTCCTTGTGCCAACTCTGCATGACTCCTCGAGTTGAGTTCACTCCTCGAGTTGAGTCCCGAGTCCACGAGTCGACTAACTACTCCTCGTGCCGACTCTACATGACTCCTCGAGTTGAGTTCACTCCTCTAGTTGAGTCCCAAGTCCACGAGTCGACTAACTACTCCTCGTGCCGACTCTACATGACACCTCGAGTTGAGTTCACTCCTCGAGTTGATTTCACTCCTAGAATTGAGTCCCGAGTCCACGAGTCGACTAACTACTCCTCGTGCCGACTCTACATGACTCCTCGAGTTGAGTTCATTCCTCGAGCTGAGTTCAGTCCTCGAGTCGAGTACCGAGTCCACGAGTCGACTACCTACTCCTCGTACCAACTCTGCTTGACTCCTCGAGTTGAGTTCACTCCTCGAGTTGAGTTCACTCCTCGAGTTGAGTCCCGAGTCCTTGAGTCGACTAACTACTCCTCGTGCCGACTCTACATGACTCGTCGAGTTGAGTCCCGAGTCCTCGAGTCGACTAACTACTCCTCTTGCCGACTCTACATGACTCCTCGAGTTGAGTTCATTCCTCGAGTTGAGTTCACTCCTCGAGTCGAGTACCGAGTCCACGAGTCGACTACCTACTCCTTGTGCCACCTCTGCATGCCTCGTCGTGTTGAGTCCCGAGTCCACGAGTCGACTAACTACTCCTCGTGCCGACTCTACATGACTCGTCGAGTTGAGTTCACTCCTCTAGTTGAGTCCCAAGTCCACGAGTCGACTAACTACTCCTCGTGCCGACTCTACATGACACCTCGAGTTGAGTTCACTCCTCGAGTTGATTTCACTCCTAGAATTGAGTCCCGAGTCCACGAGTCGACTAACTACTCCTCGTGCCGACTCTACAGGGTTCCTCGATTTGAGTTTACTCCTCGAGTTGAGTTCACTCCTGGAGTTGAGTCCCGAGTCCACATGTCGACTAACTACTCCTCGTCCCGACTCTACATGACTCCTCGAGTTGAGTTCATTCCTCGAGTTGAGTTCACTCCTCGAGTCGAGTACCGAGTCCACGAGTCGACTGCCTTCTCCTTGTGCCGACTCTGCATGACTCCTCAAGTTGAGTCCCGAGTCCACGAGTCGACTAACTACTCCTCGTGCCGACTCTACATGACTCCTCGAGTTGAGTTCATTCCTCGAGTTGAGTTCACTCCTCGAGTCGTGTACCGAGTCCACGAGTCGACTACCTACTCCTTGTGCCAACTCTGCATGACTCCTCGAGTTGAGTTCACTCCTCGAGTTGAGTCCCGAGTCCTTGAGTCGACTAACTACTCCTCGTGCCGACTCTACATGACTCCTCGAGTTGAGTCTCGAGTCCTCGAGTCGACTAACTACTCCTCGTGCCGACTCTACATGACTCCTCGAGTTGAGTTCATTCCTCGAGTTGAGTTCACTCCTCGAGTCGAGTACCGAGTCCACGAGTCGACTACCTACTCCTTGTGCCACCTCTGCATGCCTCGTCGTGTTGAGTCCCGAGTCCACGAGTCGACTAACTACTCCTCGTGCCGACTCTACATGACTCGTCGAGTTGAGTTCACTCCTCTAGTTGAGTCCCAAGTCCACGAGTCGACTAACTACTCCTCGTGCCGACTCTACATGACACCTCGAGTTGAGTTCACTCCTCGAGTTGATTTCACTCCTAGAATTGAGTCCCGAGTCCACGAGTCGACTAACTACTCCTCGTGCCGACTCTACAGGGTTCCTCGATTTGAGTTTACTCCTCGAGTTGAGTTCACTCCTGGAGTTGAGTCCCGAGTCCACATGTCGACTAACTACTCCTCGTCCCGACTCTGCATGACTCCTCGAGTTGAGTTCATTCCTCGAGTTGAGTTCACTCCTCGAGTCGAGTACCGAGTCCACGAGTCGACTGCCTTCTCCTTGTGCCGACTCTGCATGACTCCTCAAGTTGAGTCCCGAGTCCACGAGTCGACTAACTACTCCTCGTGCCGACTCTACATGACTCCTCGAGTTGAGTTCATTCCTCGAGTTGAGTTAACTCCTCGAGTCGTGTACCGAGTCCACGAGTCGACTACCTACTCCTTGTGCCAACTCTGCATGACTCCTCGAGTTGAGTTCACTCCTCGAGTTGAGTCCCGAGTCCACGAGTCGACTAACTACTCCTCGTGCCGACTCTACATGACTCCTCGAGTTGAGTTCACTCCTCTAGTTGAGTCCCAAGTCCACGAGTCGACTAACTACTCCTCGTGCCGACTCTACATGACACCTCGAGTTGAGTTCATTCCTCGAGCTGAGTTCAGTCCTCGAGTCGAGTACCGAGTCCACGAGTCGACTACCTACTCCTCGTACCAACTCTGCTTGACTCCTCGAGTTGAGTTCACTCCTCGAGTTGAGTTCACTCCTCGAGTTGAGTCCCGAGTCCTTGAGTCGACTAACTACTCCTCGTGCCGACTCTACATGACTCCTCGAGTTGAGTCCCGAGTCCTCGAGTCGACTAACTACTCCTCGTGCCGACTCTACATGACTCCTCGAGTTGAGTTCATTCCTTGAGTTGAGTTCACTCCTCGAGTCGAGTACCGAGTCCACGAGTCGACTACCTACTCCTTGTGCCACCTCTGCATGCCTCGTCGTGTTGAGTCCCGAGTCCACGAGTCGACTAACTACTCCTCGTGCCGACTCTACATGACTCGTCGAGTTGAGTTCACTCCTCTAGTTGAGTCCCAAGTCCACGAGTCGACTAACTACTCCTCGTGCCGACTCTACATGACACCTCCAGTTGAGTTCACTCCTAGAATTGAGTCCCGAGTCCACGAGTCGACTAACTACTCCTCGTGCCGACTCTACAGGGTTCCTCGATTTGAGTTTACTCCTCGAGTTGAGTTCACTCCTGGAGTGGAGTCCCGAGTCCACATGTCGACTAACTACTCCTCGTCCCGACTCTACATGACTCCTCGAGTTGAGTTCATTCCTCGAGTTGAGTTCACTCCTCGAGTCGAGTACCGAGTCCACGAGTCGACTGCCTTCTCCTTGTGGCGACTCTGCATGACTCCTCGAGTTGAGTTCGCTCCTCGAGTTGAGTCCCGAGTCCACGAGTCGACTAACTACTCCCCATGCCGACTCTACATGACTCCTCGAGTTGAGTTCATTCCTCGAGTTGAGTTAACTCCTCGAGTCGAGTACCGAGTCCACGAGTCGACTACCTACTCCTTGTGCTAACTCTGCATGACTCCTCGAGTTGAGTTCACTCCTCGAGTTGAGTCCCGAGTCCACGAGTCGACTAACTACTCCTCGTGGCGACTCTACATGACTCCTCGAGTTGAGTTCACTCCTCTAGTTGAGTCCCAATTCCACGAGTCGACTAACTACTCCTCGTGCCGACTCTACATGACACCTCGAGTTGAGTTCACTCCTCGAGTTGATTTCACTCCTAGAATTTAGTCCCGAGTCCACGAGTCGACTAACTACTCCTCGTGCCGAATCTACAGGGTTCCTCGAGTTGAGTTTACTCCTTGAGTTGAGTTCACTCCTCGAGTTGAGTCCCGAGTCCACGAGTCGAATAACTACTCCTCGTGCCGACTCTACATGACTCCTCAAGTTGAGTTCATTCCTCGAGTTGAGTTCACTCCTCGAGTCGAGTACCGAGTCCACGAGTCGACTACCTACTCCTTGTACCACCTCTGCATGCCTCGTCGTGTTGAGTTCACTCCTCGAGTTGAGTCCCGAGTCCACGAGTCGACTAACTACTCCTCGTGCCGACTCTACATGACTCGTCGAGTTGATTTCACTCCTCTAGTTGAGTCCCAAGTCCACGAGTCGACTAACTACTCCTCGTGCTGACTCGACATGACACCTCGAGTTGAGTTCACTCCTCGAGTTGATTTCACTCCTAGAATTAAGTCCCGAGTCCACGAGTCGACTAACTACTCCTCGTGCCGACTCTACAGGGTTCCTCGATTTGAGATTACTCCTCGAGTTGAGTTCCCTCCTGGAGTTGAGTCCCGAGTCCACATGTCGACTAACTACTCCTCGTCCCGACTCTACATGACTCCTCGAGTTGAGTTCATTCCTCGAGTCGAGTACCGAGTCCACGAGTCGACTGCCTTCTCCTTGTGCCGACTCTGCATGACTCCTCGAGTTGAGTTCATTCCTCGAGTTGAGTTAACTCCTCGAGTCGAGTACCGAGTCCACGAGTCGACTACCTACTCCTTGTGCTAACTGTGCATGACTCCTCGAGTTGAGTTCATTCCTCGAGTTGAGTCCCGAGTCCACGAGTCGACTAACTACTCCTCGTGCCGACTCTACATGACTCCTCGAGTTGAGTTCACTCCTCTAGTTGAGTCCCAGGTCCACGAGTCGACTAACTACTCCTCGTGCCGACTATACATGACACCTCGAGTTGAGTTCACTCCTCGAGTTGATTTCACTCCTAGAGTTGAGTCCCGAGTCCACGAGGCGACTAACTACTCCTCGTGCCGACTCTACAGGGTTCCTCGAATTGAGTTAACTCCTCGAGTTGAGTTTACTCCTCGAGTTGAGTCCCGAGTCAACGAGTCGACTAACTACTCCTCGTGCCGACTCTACATGACTCCCCGAGTTGAGTTCATTCCTCGAGTTGAGTTCGCTCCTCGAGTTGAGTCCTGAGTCCACGAGTCGACTAACTACTCCTCGTGCCGACTCTACATGACTCCTCGAGTTGAGTTCATTCCTCGAGTTGAGTTAACTCCTCGAGTCGAGTACCGAGTCCACGAGTCGACTACCTACTCCTTGTGCTAACTCTGCATGACTCCTCGAGTTGAGTTCACTCCTCGAGTTGAGTCCCGAGTCCACGAGTCGACTAACTACTCCTCGTGCCGACTCTACATGACTCCTCGAGTTGAGTTCATTCCTCGAGTGGAGTTAACTCCTCGAGTCGAGTACCGAGTCCACGAGTCGACTACCTACTCCTTGTGCTAACTCTGCATGACTCCTCGAGTTGAGTTCACTCCTCCAGTTGAGTCCCGAGTCCACGAGTCGACTAACTACTCCTCGTGCCGACTCTACATGACTCCTCGAGTTGAGTTCACTCCTCTAGTTGAGTCCCAGGTCCACGAGTCGACTAACTACTCCTCGTGCCGACTCTACATGACACCTCGAGTTGAGTTCACTCCTCGAGTTGATTTCACTCCTAGAGTTGAGTCCCGAGTCCACGAGGCGACTAACTACTCCTCGTGCCGACTCTACAGGGTTCCTCGAATTGAGTTAACTCCTCGAGTTGAGTTTACTCCTCGAGTTGAGTCCCGAGTCAACGAGTCGACTAACTACTCCTCGTGCCGACTCTACATGACTCCCCGAGTTGAGTTCATTCCTCGAGTTGAGTTCGCTCCTCGAGTTGAGTCCTGAGTCCACGAGTCGACTAACTACTCCTCGTGCCGACTCTACATGACTCCTCGAGTTGAGTTCATTCCTCGAGTTGAGTTAACTCCTCGAGTCGAGTACCGAGTCCACGAGTCGACTACCTACTCCTTGTGCTAACTCTGCATGACTCCTCGAGTTGAGTTCACTCCTCGAGTTGAGTCCCGAGTCCACGAGTCGACTAACTACTCCTCGTGCCGACTCTACATGACTCCTCGAGTTGAGTTCATTCCTCGAGTGGAGTTAACTCCTCGAGTCGAGTACCGAGTCCACGAGTCGACTACCTACTCCTTGTGCTAACTCTGCATGACTCCTCGAGTTGAGTTCACTCCTCCAGTTGAGTCCCGAGTCCACGAGTCGACTAACTACTCCTCGTGCCGACTCTACATGACTCCTCGAGTTGAGTTCACTCCTCTAGTTGAGTCCCAATTCCACGAGTCGACTAACTACTCCTCGTGCCGACTCTACATGACACCTCGAGTTGAGTTCACTCCTCGAGTTGATTTCACTCCTAGAATTTAGTCCCGAGTCCACGAGTCGAGTAACTACTCCTCGTGCCGACTCTACAGGGTTCCTCGAGTTGAGTTTACTCCTTGAGTTGAGTTCACTCCTCGAGTTGAGTCCCGAGTCCACGAGTCGAATAACTACTCCTCGTGCCGACTCTACATGACTCCTCGAGTTGAGTTCATTCCTCGAGTTGAGTTCACTCCTCGAGTCGAGTACCGAGTCCACGAGTCGACTACCTACTCCTCGTACCAACTCTGCATGACTCCTCGAGTTGAGTTCACTCCTCGAGTTGAGTCCCGAGTCCATGAGTCGACTAACTACTCCTCGTGCCGACTCTACATGACTCCTCGAGTTGAGTTCACTCCTCTAGTTGAGTCCCAGGTCCACGAGTCGACTAACTACTCCTCGTGCCGACTCTACATGACACCTCGAGTTGAGTTCACTCCTCGAGTTGATTTCACTCCTAGAGTTGAGTCCCGAGTCCACGAGGTGACTAACTACTCCTCGTGCCAACTATGCATGACTCCTCGAGTTGAGTCCCGAGTCCACGAGTCGACTAACTACTCCTCGTGCCGACTCTACATGACTCCTCGAGTTGAGTTCACTCCTCTAGTTGAGTCCCAAGTCCACGAGTCGACTAACTACTCCTCGTGCCGACTCTACATGACACCTCGAGTTGAATTCACTCCTCGAGTTGATTTCACTCCTAGAATTTAGTCCCGAGTCCACGAGTCGACTAACTACTCCTCGTGCCGACTCTACAGGGTTCCTCGAGTTGAGTTTACTCCTCGAGTTGAGTTCACTCCTCGAGTTGAGTCCCAAGTCCACGAGTCGACTAACTACTCCTCGTGCCGACTCTACATGACTCCTCGAGTTGAGTTCATTCCTCGAGCTGAGTTCACTCCTCGAGTCGAGTACCGAGTCCACGAGTCGACTACCTACTCGTCGTACCAACTCTACATGACTCCTCGAGTTGAGTTCACTCCTCGAGTTGAGTTCACTCCTCGAGTTGAGTCCCGAGTCCACGAGTCGATTAACTACTCCTCGTGCCGACTCTACATGACTCCTCGAGTTGAGTTCACTCCTCTAGTTGAGTCCCAAGTCCACGAGTCGACTAACTACTCCTCGTGCCGACTCTACTTGACACCTCGAGTTGAGTTCACTCCTCGAGTTGATTTCACTCCTAGAGTTGAGTCCCGAGTCCACGAGGCGACTAACTACTCCTCGTGCCAACTCTGCATGACTCCTCGAGTTGAGTTCACTCCTCGAGTTAAGTCCCGAGTCCACAAGTCGAATAACTACTCCTCGTGCCGACTCTACATGACTCCTCGAGTTGAGTTCATTCCTCGAGTTGAGTTCACTCCTCGAGTCGAGTACCGAGTCCACGAGTCGACTACCTACTCCTCGTACCAACTCTGCATGACTCCTCGAGTTGAGTTCACTCCTCGAGTTGAGTCCCGAGTCCATGAGTCGACTAACTACTCCTCGTGCCGACTCTACATGACTCCTCGAGTTGAGTTCACTCCTCTAGTTGAGTCCCAGGTCCACGAGTCGACTAACTACTCCTCGTGCCGACTCTACATGACACCTCGAGTTGAGTTCACTCCTCGAGTTGATTTCACTCCTAGAGTTGAGTCCCGAGTCCACGAGGCGACTAACTACTCCTCGTGCCAACTCTGCATGACTCCTCGAGTTGAGTTCACTCCTCGAGTTGAGTCCCGAGTCCACGAGTCGACTAACTACTCCTCGTGCCAACTCTACATGACTCCTCGAGTTGAGTTCACTCCTCTAGTTGAGTCCCAAGTCCACGAGTCGACTAACTACTCCTCGTGCCGACTCTACATGACACCTCGAGTTGAATTCACTCCTCGAGTTGATTTCACTCCTAGAATTTAGTCCCGAGTCCACGAGTCGACTAACTACTCCTCGTGCCGACTCTACAGGGTTCCTCGAGTTGAGTTTACTCCTTGAGTTGAGTTCACTCCTCGAGTTGAGTCCCGAGTCCACGAGTCGAATAACTACTCCTTGTGCCGACTCTACATGACTCCTCGAGTTGAGTTCATTCCTCGAGTTGAGTTCACTCCTCGAGTCGAGTACCGAGTCCACGAGTTGACTACCTACTCCTTGTGCTAACTCTGCATGACTCCTCGAGTTGAGTTCACTCCTCCAGTTGAATCCCGAGTCCACGAGTCGACTAACTAATCCTCGTGCCGACTCTACATGACTCCTCGAGTTGAGTTCACTCCTCTAGTTGAGTCCCAATTCCACGAGTCGACTAACTACTCCTCGTGCCGACTCTACATGACACCTCGAGTTGAGTTCACTCCTCGAGTTGATTTCACTCCTAGAATTTAGTCCCGAGTCCACGAGTCGAGTAACTACTCCTCGTGCCGACTCTACAGGGTTCCTCGAGTTGAGTTTACTCCTTGAGTTGAGTTCACTCCTCGAGTTGAGTCCCGAGTCCACGAGTCGAATAACTACTCCTCGTGCCGACTCTACATGACTCCTCGAGTTGAGTTCATTCCTCGAGTTGAGTTCACTACTCGAGTCGACTACCTACTCCTCGTACCAACTCTACATGACTCTTCGAGTTGAGTTCAGTCCTCGAGTTGAGTCCCGAGTCCATGAGTCGACTAACTACTCCTCGTGCCGACTCTACATGACTCCTCGAGTTGAGTTCACTCCTCTAGTTGAGTCCCAGGTCCACGAGTCGACTAACTACTCCTCGTGCCGACTCTACATGACACCTCGAGTTGAGTTCACTCCTCGAGTTGATTTCACTCCTAGAGTTGAGTCGCGAGTCCACGAGGCGACTAACTACTCCTCGTGCCGACTCTGCATGACTCCTCGAGTTGAGTTCACTCCTCGAGTTGAGTCCCGAGTCCACGAGTCGACTAACTACTCCTCGTGCCGACTCTACATGACTCCTCGAGTTGAGTTCACTTCTCTAGTTGAGTCCCAAGTCCACGAGTCGACTAACTACTCCTCGTGCCGACTCTACATGACACCTCGAGTTGAATTCACTCCTTGAGTTGATTTCATTCCTAGAATTTAGTCCCGAGTCCACGAGTCGACTAACTACTCCTCGTGACGACTCTACAGGGTTCCTCGAGTTGAGTTCACTCCTCGAGTTGAGTCCCGAGTCCACGAGTCGACTAACTACTCCTCGTGCCGACTCTACATGACTCCTCGAGTTGAGTTCATTCCTCGAGCTGAGTTCACTCCTCGAGTCGAGTACCGAGTCCACGAGTCGACTACCTACTCGTCGTACCAACTCTGCATGACTCCTCGAGTTGAGTTCACTCCTCGAGTTGAGTCCCGAGTCCACGAGTCGACTAACTACTCCTCATGCCGACTCTACATGACTCCTCGAGTTGAGTTCATTCCTCGAGTTGAGTCCCGATTCCACGAGTCGACTAAAAACTCCTCGTGCCGACTCTACATGACTCCTCGAGTTGAGTTCACTCCTCTAGTTGAGTCCCAAGTCCACGAGTCGACTAACTACTCCTCGTGCCGACTCTACATAACACCTCGAGTTGAGTTCACTCCTCGAGTTGATTTCACTCCTAGAATTGAGTCCCGAGTCCACGAGTCGACTAACTACTCCTCGTGCCGACTCTACATGACTCCTCGAGTTGAGTTCATTCGTCGAGCTGAGTTCACTCCTCGAGTCGAGTACCGAGTCCACGAGTCGACTACCTACTCCTCGTACCAACTCTGCATGACTCCTCGAGTTGAGTTCACTCCTCGAGTTGAGTTCACTCCTCGAGTTGAGTCCCGAGTCCATGAGTCGACTAACTACTCCTCGTGCCGACTCTACATGACTCCTCGAGTTGAGTCCCGAGTCCACGAGTCGACTAACTACTCCTCGTGCCGACTCTACATGACTCCTCGAGTTGAGTTCACTCCTCTAGTTGAGTCCCAAGTCCACGAGTCGACTAACTACTCCTCGTGCCGACTCTACATGACACCTCGAGTTGAGCTCACTCCTCGAGTTGATTTCACTCCTAGAATTTAGTCCCGAGTCCACGAGTCGACTAACTACTCCTCGTGCCGACTCTACAGGGTTCCTCGAGTTGAGTTTACTCCTCGAGTTGAGTTCACTCCTCGAGTTGAGTCCCGAGTCCACGAGTCGACTAACTACTCCTCGTGCCGACTCTACATGACTCCTCGAGTTGAGTTCATTCCTCGAGCTGAGTTCACTCCTCGAGTCGAGTACCGAGTCCACGAGTCGACTACCTACTCGTCGTACCAACTCTGCATGACTCCTCGAGTTGAGTTCACTCCTCGAGTTGAGTTCACTCCTCGAGTTGAGTTCACTCCTCGAGTTGAGTCCCGAGTCCACGAGTCGACTAACTACTCCTCGTGCCGACTCTACATGACTCCTCGAGTTGAGTTCATTCCTCGAGTTGAGTTCACTCCTCGAGTCGTGTACCGAGTCCACCAGTCGACTACCTACTCCTTGTGCCAACTCTGTATGACTCCTCGAGTTGAGTTCACTCCTCGAGTTGAGTCCCGATTCCACGAGTCGACTAACTACTCCTCGTGCCGACTCTACATGACTCCTCGAGTTGAGTTCACTCCTCTAGTTGAGTCCCAAGTCCACGAGTCGACTAACTACTCCTCGTGCCGACTCTACATGACACCTCGAGTTGAATTCACTCCTCGAGTTGATTTCACTCCTAGAATTTAGTCCCGAGTCCACGAGTCGACTAACTACTCCTCGTGCCGACTCTACAGGGTTCCTCGAGTTGAGTTTACTCCTCGAGTTGAGTTAACTCCTCGAGTTGAGTCCCGAGTCCACGAGTCGAATAACTACTCCTTGTGCCGACTCTACATGACTCCTCGAGTTGAGTTCATTCCTCGAGTTGAGTTCACTCCTCGAGTCGAGTACCGAGTCCACGAGTTGACTACCTACTCCTTGTGCTAACTCTGCATGACTCCTCGAGTTGAGTTCACTCCTCCAGTTGAGTCCCGAGTCCACGAGTCGACTAACTACTCCTCGTGCCGACTCTACATGACTCCTCGAGTTGAGTTCACTCCTCTAGTTGAGTCCCAATTCCACGAGTCGACTAACTACTCCTCGTGCCGACTCTACATGACACCTCGAGTTGAGTTCACTCCTCGAGTTGATTTCACTCCTAGAATTTAGTCCCGAGTCCACGAGTCGAGTAACTACTCCTCGTGCCGACTCTACAGGGTTCCTCGAGTTGAGTTTACTCCTTGAGTTGAGTTCACTCCTCGAGTTGAGTCCCGAGTCAACGAGTCGAATAACTACTCCTCGTGCCGACTCTACATGACTCCTCGAGTTGAGTTCATTCCTCGAGTTGAGTTCACTCCTCGAGTCGACTACCTACTCCTCGTACCAACTCTACATGACTCTTCGAGTTGAGTTCAGTCCTCGAGTTGAGTCCCGAGTCCATGAGTCGACTAACTACTCCTCGTGCCGACTCTACATGACTCCTCGAGTTGAGTTCACTCCTCTAGTTGAGTCCCAGGTCCACGAGTCGACTAACTACTCCTTGTGCCGACTCTACATGACACCTCGAGTTGAGTTCACTCCTCGAGTTGATTTCACTCCTAGAGTTGAGTCGCGAGTCCACGAGGCGACTAACTACTCCTCGTGCCAACTCTGCATGACTCCTCGAGTTGAGTTCACTCCTCGAGTTGAGTCCCGAGTTCACGAGTCGACTAACTACTCCTCGTGCCGACTCTACATGACTCCTCGAGTTGAGTTCACTCCTCTAGTTGAGTCCCAAGTCCACGAGTCGACTAACTACTCCTCGTGCCGACTCTACATGACACCTCGAGTTGAATTCACTCCTTGAGTTGATTTCACTCCTAGAATTTAGTCCCGAGTCCACGAGTCGACTAACTACTCCTCGTGCCGACTCTACAGGGTTCCTCGAGTTGAGTTCACTCCTCGAGTTGAGTCCCGAGTCCACGAGTCGACTAACTACTCCTCGTGCCGACTCTACATGACTCCTCGAGTTGAGTTCATTCTTCGAGCTGAGTTCACTCCTCGAGTCGAGTACCGAGTCCACGAGTCGACTACCTACTCGTCGTACCAACTCTGCATGACTCCTCGAGTTGAGTTCACTCCTCGAGTTGAGTCCACGAGTCGACTAACTACTCCTCATGCCGACTCTACATGACTCCTCGAGTTGAGTTCATTCCTCGAGTTGAGTCCCGATTCCACGAGTCGACTAACTACTCCTCGTGCCGACTCTACATGACTCCTCGAGTTGAGTTCACTCCTCTAGTTGAGTCCCAAGTCCACGAGTCGACTAACTACTCCTCGTGCCGACTCTACATAACACCTCGAGTTGAGTTCACTCCTCGAGTTGATTTCACTCCTAGAATTGAGTCCCGAGTCCACGAGTCGACTAACTACTCCTCGTGCCGACTCTACATGACTCCTCGAGTTGAGTTCATTCGTCGAGCTAAGTTCACTCCTCGAGTCGAGTACCGAGTCCACGAGTCGACTACCTACTCCTCGTACCAACTCTGCATGACTCCTCGAGTTGAGTTCACTCCTCGAGTTGAGTTCACTCCTCGAGTTGAGTCCCGAGTCCATGAGTCGACTAACTACTCCTCGTGCCGACTCTACATGACTCCTCGAGTTGAGTCCCGAGTCCACGAGTCGACTAACTACTCCTCGTGCCGACTCTACATGACTCCTCGAGTTGAGTTCATTCCTCGAGCTGAGTTCACTCCTCGAGTCGAGTACCGAGTCCACGAGTCGACTACCTACTCGTCGTACCAACTCTGCATGACTCCTCGAGTTGAGTTCACTCCTCGAGTTGAGTCCCGAGTCCACGAGTCGACTAACTACTCCTCATGCCGACTCTACATGACTCCTCGAGTTGAGTTCATTCCTCGAGTTGAGTCCCGATTCCACGAGTCGACTAACTACTCCTCGTGCCGACTCTACATGACTCCTCGAGTTGAGTTCACTCCTCTAGTTGAGTCCCAAGTCCACGAGTCGACTAACTACTCCTCGTGCCGACTCTACATAACACCTCGAGTTGAGTTCACTCCTCGAGTTGATTTCACTCCTAGAATTGAGTCCCGAGTCCACGAGTCGACTAACTACTCCTCGTGCCGACTCTACATGACTCCTCGAGTTGAGTTCATTCGTCGAGCTAAGTTCACTCCTCGAGTCGAGTACCGAGTCCACGAGTCGACTACCTACTCCTCGTACCAACTCTGCATGACTCCTCGAGTTGAGTTCACTCCTCGAGTTGAGTTCACTCCTCGAGTTGAGTCCCGAGTCCATGAGTCGACTAACTACTCCTCGTGCCGACTCTACATGACTCCTCGAGTTGAGTCCCGAGTCCACGAGTCGACTAACTACTCCTCGTGCCGACTCTACATGACTCCTCGAGTTGAGTTCACTCCTCTAGTTGAGTCCCAAGTCCACGAGTCGACTAACTACTCCTCGTGCCGACTCTACATGACACCTCGAGTTGAATTCACTCCTCGAGTTGATTTCACTCCTAGAATTTAGTCCCGAGTCCACGAGTCGACTAACTACTCCTCGTGCCGACTCTACAGGGTTCCTCGAGTTGAGTTTACTCCTCGAGTTGAGTTCACTCCTCGAGTTGAGTCCCGAGTCCACGAGTCGACTAACTACTCCTCGTGCCGACTCTACATGACTCCTCGAGTTGAGTTCATTCCTCGAGCTGAGTTCACTCCTCGAGTCGAGTACCGAGTCCACGAGTCGACTACCTACTCGTCGTACCAACTCTGCATGACTCCTCGAGTTGAGTTCACTCCTCGAGTTGAGTTCACTCCTCGAGTTGAGTCCCGAGTCCACGAGTCGACTAACTACTCCTCGTGCCGACTCTACATGACTCCTCGAGTTGAGTTCATTCCTCGAGTTGAGTTCACTCCTCGAGTCGTGTACCGAGTCCACCAGTCGACTACCTACTCCTTGTGCCAACTCTGTATGACTCCTCGAGTTGAGTTCACTCCTCGAGTTGAGTCCCGATTCCACGAGTCGACTAACTACTCCTCGTGCCGACTCTACATGACTCCTCGAGTTGAGTTCACTCCTCTAGTTGAGTCCCAAGTCCACGAGTCGACTAACTAATCCTCGTGCCGACTCTACATGACACCTCGAGTTGAGTTCACTCCTCGAGTTGATTTCACTCCTAGAATTGATTCCCGAGTCCACGAGTCGACTAACTACTCCTCGTGCCGACTCTACATGACTCCTCGAGTTGAGTTCATTCCTCGAGCTGAGTTCACTCCTCGAGTCGAGTACCGAGTCCACGAGTCGACTACCTACTCCTCGTACCAACTCTGCATGACTCCTCGAGTTGAGTTCACTCCTCGAGTTGAGTCCCGAGTCCATGAGTCGACTAACTACTCCTCGTGCCGACTCTACATGACTCCTCGAGTTGAGTCACGAGTCCACGAGTCGACTAACTACTCCTCGTGCCGACTCTACATGACTCCTCGAGTTGAGTTCATTCCTCGAGTTGAGTCCCGATTCCACGAGTCGACTAACTACTCCTCGTGCCGACTCTACATGACTCCTCGAGTTGAGTTGACTCCTCTAGTTGAGTCCCAAGTCCACGAGTCGACTAACTACTCCTCGTGCCGACTCTACATAACACCTCGAGTTGAGTTCACTCCTCGAGTTGATTTCACTCCTAGAATTGAGTCCCGAGTCCACGAGTCGACTAACTACTCCTCGTGCCGACTCTACATGACTCCTCGAGTTGAGTTCATTCGTCGAGCTGAGTTCACTCCTCGAGTCGAGTACCGAGTCCACGAGTCGACTACCTACTCCTCGTACCAACTCTGCATGACTCCTCGAGTTGAGTTCACTCCTCGAGTTGAGTTCACTCCTCGAGTTGAGTCCCGAGTCCATGAGTCGACTAACTACTCCTCGTGCCGACTCTACATGACTCCTCGAGTTGAGTCCCGAGTCCACGAGTTGACTAACTACTCCTCGTGCCGACTCTACATGACTCCTCGAGTTGAGTTCACTCCTCTAGTTGAGTCCCAAGTCCACGAGTCGACTAACTACTCCTCGTGCCGACTCTACATGACACCTCGAGTTGAATTCACTCCTCGAGTTGATTTCACTCCTAGAATTTAGTCCCGAGTCCACGAGTCGACTAACTACTCCTCGTGCCGACTCTACAGGGTTCCTCGAGTTGAGTTTACTCCTCGAGTTGAGTTCACTCCTCGAGTTGAGTCCCGAGTCCACGAGTCGACTAACTACTCCTCGTGCCGACTCTACATGACTCCTCGAGTTGAGTTCATTCCTCGAGCTGAGTTCACTCCTCGAGTCGAGTACCGAGTCCACGAGTCGACTACCTACTCGTTGTACCAACTCTGCATGACTCCTCGAGTTGAGTTCACTCCTCGAGTTGAGTTCACTCCTCGAGTTGAGTCCCGAGTCCACGAGTCGACTAACTACTCCTCGTGCCGACTCTACATGACTCCTCGAGTTGAGTTCATTCCTCGAGTTGAGTTCACTCCTCGAGTCGTGTACCGAGTCCACCAGTCGACTACCTACTCCTTGTGCCAACTCTGTATGACTCCTCGAGTTGAGTTCACTCCTCGAGTTGAGTCCCGATTCCACGAGTCGACTAACTACTCCTCGTGCCGACTCTACATGACTCCTCGAGTTGAGTTCACTCCTCTAGTTGAGTCCCAAGTCCACGAGTCGACTAACTAATCCTCGTGCCGACTCTACATGACACCTCGAGTTGAGTTCACTCCTCGAGTTGATTTCACTCCTAGAATTGATTCCCGAGTCCACGAGTCGACTAACTACTCCTCGTGCCGACTCTACATGACTCCTCGAGTTGAGTTCATTCCTCGAGCTGAGTTCACTCCTCGAGTCGAGTACCGAGTCCACGAGTCGACTACCTACTCCTCGTACCAACTCTGCATGACTCCTCGAGTTGAGTTCACTCCTCGAGTTGAGTCCCGAGTCCATGAGTCGACTAACTACTCCTCGTGCCGACTCTACATGACTCCTCGAGTTGAGTCCCGAGTCCACGAGTCGACTAACTACTCCTCGTGCCGACTCTACATGACTCCTCGAGTTGAGTTCATTCCTCGAGTTGAGTTCACTCCTCGAGTCGAGTACCGAGTCCACGAGTCGACTACCTACTCCTTGTGCCACCTCTGCATGCCTCGTCGTGTTGAGTTCACTCCTCGAGTTGAGTCCCGAGTCAACGAGTCGACTAACTACTCCTCGTGCCGACTCTACATGACTCGTCGAGTTGAGCTCACTCCTCTAGTTGAGTCCCAAGTCCACGAGTCGACTAACTACTCCTCGTGCCGACTCTACATGACACCTCGAGTTGAGTTCACTCCTCGAGTTGATTTCACTCCTAGAATTGAGTCCCGATTCCACGAGTCGACAAACTACTCCTCGTGCCAACTCTGCATGACTCCTCGAGTTGAGTTCACTCCTCGAGTTGAGTCCCGAGTCCACGAGTCGACTAACTACTCCTCGTGCCGACTCTACATGACTCCTCGAGTTAAGTTCACTCCTCTAGTTGAGTCCCAAGTCCACGAGTCGACTAACTACTCCTCGTGCCGACTCTACATGACACCTCGAGTTGAGTTCACTCCTCGAGTTGATTTCACTCCTAGAATTTAGTCCCGAGTCCACGAGTCGAGTAACTACTCCTCGTGCCGACTCTACAGGGTTCCTCGAGTTGAGTTTACTCCTCGAGTTGAGTTCACTCCTCGAGTTGAGTCCCGAGTCCACGAGTCGACTAACTACTCCTCGTGCCGACTCTACATGACTCCTCGAGTTGAGTTCATTCCTCGAGCTGAGTTCACTCCTCGAGTCGAGTACCGAGTCCACGAGTCGACTACCTACTCGTCGTACCAACTCTGCATGACTCCTCGAGTTGAGTTCACTCCTCGAGTTGAGTTCACTCCTCGAGTTGAGTCCCGAGTCCACGAGTCGACTAACTACTCCTCGTGCCGACTCTACATGACTCCTCGAGTTGAGTTCATTCCTCGAGTTGAGTTCACTCCTCGAGTCGTGTACCGAGTCCACCAGTCGACTACCTACTCCTTGTGCCAACTCTGTATGACTCCTCGAGTTGAGTTCACTCCTCGAGTTGAGTCCCGATTCCACGAGTCGACTAACTACTCCTCGTGCCGACTCTACATGACTCCTCGAGTTGAGTTCACTCCTCTAGTTGAGTCCCAAGTCCACGAGTCGACTAACTAATCCTCGTGCCGACTCTACATGACACCTCGAGTTGAGTTCACTCCTCGAGTTGATTTCACTCCTAGAATTGATTCCCGAGTCCACGAGTCGACTAACTACTCCTCGTGCCGACTCTACATGACTCCTCGAGTTGAGTTCATTCCTCGAGCTGAGTTCACTCCTCGAGTCGAGTACCGAGTCCACGAGTCGACTACCTACTCCTCGTACCAACTCTGCATGACTCCTCGAGTTGAGTTCACTCCTCGAGTTGAGTCCCGAGTCCATGAGTCGACTAACTACTCCTCGTGCCGACTCTACATGACTCCTCGAGTTGAGTCCCGAGTCCACGAGTCGACTAACTACTCCTCGTGCCGACTCTACATGACTCCTCGAGTTGAGTTCATTCCTCGAGTTGAGTTCACTCCTCGAGTCGAGTACCGAGTCCACGAGTCGACTACCTACTCCTTGTGCCACCTCTGCATGCCTCGTCGTGTTGAGTTCACTCCTCGAGTTGAGTCCCGAGTCAACGAGTCGACTAACTACTCCTCGTGCCGACTCTACATGACTCGTCGAGTTGAGCTCACTCCTCTAGTTGAGTCCCAAGTCCACGAGTCGACTAACTACTCCTCGTGCCGACTCTACATGACACCTCGAGTTGAGTTCACTCCTCGAGTTGATTTCACTCCTAGAATTGAGTCCCGATTCCACGAGTCGACAAACTACTCCTCGTGCCAACTCTGCATGACTCCTCGAGTTGAGTTCACTCCTCGAGTTGAGTCCCGAGTCCACGAGTCGACTAACTACTCCTCGTGCCGACTCTACATGACTCCTCGAGTTAAGTTCACTCCTCTAGTTGAGTCCCAAGTCCACGAGTCGACTAACTACTCCTCGTGCCGACTCTACATGACACCTCGAGTTGAGTTCACTCCTCGAGTTGATTTCACTCCTAGAATTTAGTCCCGAGTCCACGAGTCGAGTAACTACTCCTCGTGCCGACTCTACAGGGTTCCTCGAGTTGAGTTTACTCCTCGAGTTGAGTTCACTCCTCGAGTTGAGTCCCGAGTCCACGAGTCGACTAACTACTCCTCGTGCCGACTCTACATGACTCCTCGAGTTGAGTTCATTCCTCGAGCTGAGTTCACTCCTCGAGTCGAGTACCGAGTCCACGAGTCGACTACCTACTCGTCGTACCAACTCTGCATGACTCCTCGAGTTGAGTTCACTCCTCGAGTTGAGTTCACTCCTCGAGTTGAGTCCCGAGTCCACGAGTCGACTAACTACTCCTCGTGCCGACTCTACATGACTCCTCGAGTTGAGTTCATTCCTCGAGTTGAGTTCACTCCTCGAGTCGTGTACCGAGTCCACCAGTCGACTACCTACTCCTTGTGCCAACTCTGTATGACTCCTCGAGTTGAGTTCACTCCTCGAGTTGAGTCCTGATTCCACGAGTCGACTAACTACTCCTCGTGCCGACTCTACATGACTCCTCTAGTTGAGTTCACTCCTCTAGTTGAGTCCCAAGTCCACGAGTCGACTAACTAATCCTCGTGCCGACTCTACATGACACCTCGAGTTGAGTTCACTCCTCGAGTTGATTTCACTCCTAGAATTGATTCCCGAGTCCACGAGTCGACTAACTACTCCTCGTGCCGACTCTACATGACTCCTCGAGTTGAGTTCATTCCTCGAGCTGAGTTCACTCCTCGAGTCGAGTACCGAGTCCACGAGTCGACTACCTACTCCTCGTACCAACTCTGCATGACTCCTCGAGTTGAGTTCACTCCTCGAGTTGAGTCCCGAGTCCATGAGTCGACTAACTACTCCTCGTGCCGACTCTACATGACTCCTCGAGTTGAGTCCCGAGTCCACGAGTCGACTAACTACTCCTCCTGCCGACTCTACATGACTCCTCGAGTTGAGTTCATTCCTCGAGTTGAGTTCACTCCTCGAGTCGAGTACCGAGTCCACGAGTCGACTACCTACTCCTTGTGCCACCTCTGCATGCCTCGTCGTGTTGAGTTCACTCCTCGAGTTGAGTCCCGAGTCCACGAGTCGACTAACTACTCCTCGTGCCGACTCTACATGACTCGTCGAGTTGAGCTCACTCCTCTAGTTGAGTCCCAAGTCCACGAGTAGACTAACTACTCCTCGTGATGACTCTACATGACACCTCGAGTTGAGTTCACTCCTCGAGTTGATTTCACTCCTAGAATGGAGTCCCGAGTCCACGAGTCGACTAACTACTCCTCGTGCCAACTCTGCATGACTCCTCGAGTTGAGTTCACTCCTCGAGTTGAGTCCCGAGTCCACGAGTCGACTAACTACTCCTCGTGCCGACTCTACATGACTCCTCGAGTTGAGTTCACTCCTCTAATTGAGTCCCAAGTCCACGAGTCGACTAACTACTCCTCGTGCCGACTCTACATGACACCTCGAGTTGAATTCACTCCTCGAGTTGATTTCACTCCTAGAATTTAGTCCCGAGTCCACGAGTCGACTAACTACTCCTCGTGCCGACTCTACAGGGTTCCTCGAGTTGAGTTTACTCCTCGAGTTGAGTTTACTCCTCGAGTTGAGTTCACTCCTCGAGTTGAGTCCCGAGTCCACGAGTCGACTAACTACTCCTCGTGCCGACTCTACATGACTCCTCGAGTTGAGTTCATTCCTCGAGCTGAGTTCACTCCTCGAGTCGAGTACCGAGTCCACGAGTCGACTACCTACTCCTCGTACCAACTCTGCATGACTCCTCGAGTTGAGTTCACTCCTCGAGTTGAGTTCACTCCTCGAGTTGAGTCCCGAGTCCACGAGTCGACTAACTACTCCTTGTGCCGACTCTACATGACTCTGTTGTCGCACGAATTTGGAGTTGTAGTATCTTTCGACCTTGCGCTTCTGTGCGGCGAGGCGTCTGAATGCTTCCGCCCTCTTTTCGTCGATCAGGTCCAACTCAAGGCGCATGGCCTCGTTGTTTTCCGCTTTGTCGAACGTGTCGACTCGGAACGTGGGTATCTCGGTTTCAACCGGAACCACGGCCTCGACCCCATATGCAAGGGAGAATGGCGTCTCGCCGGTGGCGTTTTGCGCGGTTGTCCTATATGCCCATAGGACGAATGGTAATTCATCGGCCCAGGCGCCTTTCTTGTCTTCGAGCTTCTTTTTCAGGTTGCTCTTGATAGTCTTGTTGACTGCCTCGACTTGGCCGTTGGCCTGAGGATGTCGCGGCGAGGAGAAGGTCTTGCTGATCTTCAGTTGATCGCAGATATCTCTTACTCGCGCGTTGTCAAATTGTGCCCCGTTGTCGGTCACAATCGAGGCGGGGATACCGTGCCTGCATATGATGTTCTTCCAGATGAAGTTTGTCGTGTTTGCTTCAGTTATTCTGGCAAGCGGCTCGGCCTCTACCCACTTAGTGAAGTAGTCGATGGCGATAATGGCGTACTCGTATTGCCTCGGCGCTCTAGGGAGCTTGCCAATGATGTCCACGCCCCACTTAGCAAAGGGACGTGGGACAACGATGCTGCTTAACGGGGTCGGGGGCTGTCGCGGAATTTCCGCGAAGCGCTGGCATTTATCGCAACGCCTTGCCCATTCGCAAGCATCTCGCTTCATGGAAGGCCAGAAATAGCCTTGCTTAAGCGCTTTGAGCGCAAGGGAAGTTCCAGCGGCGTGGTTTCCGCAGATGCCCTCATGGATTTCGCGGAGGACCTTGGTCGACTCAACGCTATCGAGGCATCGGAGCAGCGGTGTCGAGTAACCGCGCTTATAGAGCGTGCCCTCACGGAGCGTGTATTTGGATGCTAAGGCCCTCAGTTTATCGGCTTCCTTGCGGTCTTCGGGGAGTTCCCCTCTTCGCAAAAACTCGACAATTGAGTCCATCCAAGTGGGCTGAGATGCCACTTCTATGGTCCCGACTTCGTCTCGGGAGACGGATGGTCGTGGGAGAGATTCAATGGGCACGGTCCCCAATCCGTCTTCGTCGATGCCAGATCCGAGGCGAGCAAGCGCGTCAGCCTCCGAATTTTGTTCTCTCGGGATTTGGTGAATCTCGAACCAAGAAAAGGCATGGAGTTTGGAATTCGTCTTAGCCAGGTATGCGACCATGTTGGGCTCCTTGGCGATGTAATCTCCCTTAACCTGGTTTACGATCAACTGCGAGTCGCAGTGTATTCGCAGGTTATGGGAGCCGAGCTTCTGTGCTAGCTCTATCCCTACAATGAGCGCTTCGTATTCAGCTTCATTGTTGGAGGCTTGGAAGCCGTAGTGAAGGGCATATCGCAGCTTTTCCCCATCGGGGTTGATCAGGATTATTCCGGCGCCAACCCCCCGAGCATTAGATGCTCCGTCTACGTATAACTCCCAGATGGGACCCGTTGGGTCTACCTTCCTTTTCCGAGTTAGCTCGTTATCGTTTAAGTCAGTTTCCGCTCTTCCCATATCGGGAGCGTAGGAGAATTCTGCCACGAAGTCGGCTAAGGCCTGCCCCTTTATAGCCGTTCTTGGGTGGAACTCAATCCCGTACTCGCTCAATTCTTGGGACCAGATCGCCATGCGAGTCGACGTTCCCTTTTGAAGAGCTTTACCGATTGGATGCTCAGTTCGCACCACAATTGGGTGAGCTTGGAAGTACGGTCGTAGCTTCTTAGCTGCCGTTACGAGAGCCATAGAAAGTTTCTCGATCTCGGTATAGCGTGTTTCCGCGTCGAGTAAGGCTTTGCTTACGTAGTAGATTGGCCATTGGACCTTGTTCTCCTCGCGGACAAGGACGGCGCTTACAGCTCTTTCAGAGACGGCGAGATACACGTACAGCGTCTCGCCCTCTTTCGGTTTAGAGAGGAATGGTGGGGACCCAAAGTAAGCCTTCATTTCTTGGAAGGCACTTTCGCATTCGTCCGTCCACTCAAAGCCATCCTTCTTCTTTAGAGCTTTGAAGAACGGTTGACACTTGTCGGTGGCTTTAGACACGAAGCGTGTCAGAGCGGCAATCCGACCGGTCAGGCTTTGTACCTCTTTAACTCGTCTTGGCGACTTCATTTCAAGGAGTGCCTTGATTTTTTCCGGATTCGCTTCTATGCCTCGTCGGCTGACGATATAACCGAGGAACTTTCCGGATTCAACCCCGAATACGCATTTATTGGGGTTGAGCTTCATTTAATATCGGCGGAGGATTGTGAACATCTCCCTAAGGTCGCGTACGTGATTAGTTGCCAGTAGGCTTTTAACGAGCATGTCGTCCACGTACACTTCCATCGTCTTGCCGATTTGATCGGCGAAGATCCGATTTACCAAGCGTTGGTATGTTGCTCCCGCGTTCTTAAGGCCGAAAGGCATGACCTTGTAACAGTAGAGACCTCGATCAGTGACAAAGGTTGTCTTAATTTGATCGGGCTCGTGCATTCGAATTTGGTTGTAGCCTGAATAGGCGTCCATGAAGCTTAGGAGTTCATGGCCGGCCGTGGCGTCCACCAGTTGTTCGATGCACGGGAGTGGAAAGCAATCCTTAGGGCAGGCTTTGTTAAGATCTTTGTAGTCTATACAAATTCGCCACTTCCCGTTGGGCTTTTTTACCATTACCACGTTGGCGACCCACTTGGGGTACTTAGCCTCTCGAATGAAGTTTGCGGTGAGGAGTTTCTCGACCTCTTCATTTATGGCCAGGTATCGTTCTGGGTTGAACGTTCGTCTAGCCTGCACTTTTTCGGCGACTTTTGGGTCGTCGTTCAGTCGGTGCACTATTACCTCGGATCGATTCCGGGCATGTCCGCATGAGTCCATGCAAAAACATCCTTGAACTCCCTAAGGAAGGCGGTAAGCTGAGTTTTGATGGCGAGTGGAAGTCGGGTGCCGATTTTTACAACTTGATCAGGCTTCGACTCGTCCAGGACGATTGGCACAAGATCATCGGAGGTTTCCACTTTAAGTCTTTCGATTTCATCACGGGGGTCAAGTTCTCCGAACTTCCTTGCATCCCTTAGGTTGCATGGGTAATCGTCTTCCAGTTGGAAGATTGTTTTGACTGCTTTTCCCGCGGACTTGCCATCAACTCCTTGCACGTAGCATATTCTGGCTTGGGATTGGTCTCCAGCCATGATGCCAATTCCCCCTTCGGTGGGGAACTTCACCAGTAGGTGATACGTGGAAGTGATTGCCCTTAGCCGGTTCAACGTGGGTCGCCCGATGATTAAGTTGTAGGGCGACTCTTGATCGACCACTAGGAATGGGACCATGTGAACGGCTTCGATTCCTCCAGGGGTCCCAAAGATGATCGGCAGGTCGATGATGCCCTCGGTCATAACCTTTTCCCCAGTGAACCCAAACAATGGCGTTTGGGTCGGAGTCGGGCGCAGCCCCCCGAGCTTCATGCGCTCTAGGGTGGACTTGAAAATTATGTCGGCAGCGCTGCCGTTATCGATGAGAACCCTTTTCACCAAGTTATTGGCCACTTGGGCTTTGAGCACGATCGCGTCATTGTGCGGATGCACAACTCGCTTGGCCTCTTCATTGGTGAAATACATCGTCTCGTGAGGCACGGACGGAGGTTCTTCATATGTGAAGTTGACGTGCATAGCAGCGTCTTCCTGAGACACGGCCCTAAGGAATTTCTTCCGTTGACGGGCTGAATCCCCATCTTGTGGACCTCCCAGTATGGTGGTTACCACGTGCAGTTGTGGGTTGGCGTTGGCAGTAGCCGGGGTTTGGTTGGCAGAGGCGGCTGCTCCTCCTCCTTGACCAGACTGCTGTCTGTTCGCGGTGGGGCCCGCAGCGCCAATCATGCGCAACACGAACTCCTTCAGCTCGCCCCGTTGGATCAGAGCCTCAATTTGCCTTTTGAGGTTGTAGCATTCCGAGGTCAAATGACCATATTCCCGATGGAACTCACAATACCTGGACCGATCGCGAGTTGCGGGATCCTTCTTCATTGGAGCCGGGGGCGTGAACTTGTCACGTGCCAGAGCCAAGATCCTTTCCGGCGCCGTGTTCAGCGGCGTGAACGACGAGTACCCTTTGAAGTTTTCCGCAAGTCGCGGTTTCTGAGGTACAGGGGGTTGGTTGCCAGAAACCTGGTTCCCCTTGTTTCGCCTCTTACGAGGTTCGTTCTGCTCGCGGATAGGTTCTTCTCGACGGCGAGAGCTTTGATTAGTGCTCTTGCGTCCGTCGAGGTAATCTTCAACTCCCATGAAGGTCTTAGCTCGAGTCATTAACTCGGCCATGGTGGAAGGGACACGGCCGACGACAGACTTGAGGAAGTCACTCGTGCGCAAGCCTTACATGATAGCGGCAATTGCGTCACTGTCGTCAAAGCGGTCGACCTTGTTTGACTCTTCTGTGAATCGGGCGAGGTATCGTCTAAGAGACTCGCCACTATCTTGCCTGATTGACCACAGGTACATCTTGGTCTTCTTTTGGACCATAGACGTAGCGAACCGTGCCAGGAACATGTCCTTCAGGTCTTTGAACGAATGGATGCTTCCTGGTCTTAAGTTTTTGAACCACTCAAAGCCGGGTCCGGCGAGGGTCAAACTAAAGGCTTGGCACATGGCACCAGGAGAAACACCCTGCATCGTCATCCAGGTTTCATAGTGCTGGATGTGGTAAGCAAGATCTGCTTTCCCATCATAGGGAGCGAGGTTCGGGAGCTTGAAATTCCCCGTCCAAACCTCAGCCAATATATGAGTAGTGAAAGGCGATGAGTTCTCCTCAACGACTCCGTAGGCACTTCCACCTATTCCGTATTCTCGGAGATCTCGTACCTCATTTCGAAGGTTGTGGATCATAGTGACCACATCGAGACCGGTCGTCGGAGTAACCCCTTGATCGGGAGGAGTCACCTGCAGCCTCTCGTTAGACCCCTGTCCTGCGCGGTGGTTCCCGTTAGTTGGGGCTGCCAGCGGGATGTTGGGTCTAGAGCTTAGTCGCTCTCTCAGATCATTGCCACGCCCAATGCATTGAGCAGTGAGGTGGTCCCTAAGATCAGGGTTGGCCGTACGGAGGCGCCGGCTCTGTTTGCGGCGGTGCGCTCTCCGCGCGCCCTGACTTTCCGCAACATTCTCCCTCGGACCTAGTCGGTCGAGGGCCGAACGTCGGGAATTCCCCTCTTGAGAAGCTACCGGCGCATCGCCTGTTTGGGGTAAGGGATTCGACGGACCGGCTTCAAACACGGCGGGGAGTCCCCCGTCCTTCGTGAGAGAAGTCTCGACATCCTCCGAGTCATCAGTATCCTCATAATCAGGGTCGCGGCTTTCCTCGTTGAGGTTCTCAGGATCCCCGTTGGGGATCGTCGTGTCACGCATAGGTCGCTTCGCAGCCAGTCGGCTGTGGTACCTTGCGTTCTTCGCCTTCAGTCGGCGGATACTCTCCTCCAACTCCGTGCTGCGGTTGTCCCTGCTATCAGGAGATGGAGATGGTGAGCGGGTCGAGCTCTCTTCGTGGAGCGACTCTTCGTTACCATGCGCTCGGGAGCGCAAGAAGTATTTCTTGGTCTTAGCGACGTTTTCGGGGTTGTTTGCGCCCTCAGAACGTACGGGTGGTTGGCTACTCATTGTTTCTCAAGTTCGAGAAGGTTGAGTTCGCAGAAGAAAAGAAGAAGATGAATAGAAGGGATTTCGGGCTGAATAGGTCGGGAAGCCCCCTCCTTCTAGCGCCAAAATGTTGTCGCACGAAAATGAACAACTATTTAAAACCTCGGGCGGTTCGATCCAAGGCCGGACCAAGTGATCGCACCCGGGCCAAGAGTGTGAACTCGATAGTCTCGAGCTAGGGTTCTCTCCGATCAACCCGCCTCTCGGGAGAGGTAGGGGGTGTGGAGGATGAGTGACCGTGCCTTGGTTGTCGGCTGCCTACGTACCCGTGCGTGAGATCAGGTCAGAACGTAGTTCAAGCGTGTGTGACGCAGTATGAGGCGTGGAGCCTTGGCTAAGAGGCGTGCTCGACGAAGGAAACGGCGCGCGAGGAGTCCTCGGCAGCGTCTCAGAACTTCGGAGATCGCGTACGCGTCTAGCGTGTTAGACGCGCAAGGGTAGCTCTAGTTGAGAACCCTAGGGGCGTGCTTGAGCACCGGAGAACGTTCGGTCAAAGGGAGTGACGTCCGGGAAGTTCCCGTGAGTGGTTCGGGACCTTTGAGAACGAGGGAGAGAGAAGAGAACCTGCTTCAGGCCAAATGTGGCATCCAGAGAAGCAGAGAAATCGAGCGTGTCGATAAGAGATGAAGAGAATTCTTGGATATTTTGGGATGGATTTTCCCCTCAATGGGAGAGGGTATTTATAGGTGTTTGGGAGCCTTAGAAGGTCCGTTTTTCGTCCATGTGGGACTAGGATCGCGCATGCCATCAAGTGGAGGCGCACGGCGCGCGCGGCGCACAAAGAGCGGCGCACAACGTGCGGCGCGCGGCGCGCGGCGCAAGGGGCGCGGCGCGCGTGTCACCGGGCGCGGCGCGAGGGTCACCAGGCGCGGCGCAGGTCGCGCGGCGCATGGAGCGCGCGGCGCGCGCCTGTATGGCGCGGCGCGCCGTCTGCTGCACGGCCGGCCGGCGTAGCGCGCTGTGTGCGTGATGGACGGCTCGTCTTGGCCGGGTTCTTGCGGGCCTTCGAATGTCATTCTTCTCACGTGAAATATGAAGCTTTCTACTTGATGAGAGTGACTCGATTCGAGGAGCAAGGCTCGGCCCGACGAGAGCGACTAGCGACTTGATTCGAGGAGTAACTCGAGGATGACTCGAGGCTCGACTCGAAAATGACTCGAGGCTCGACTCGAGGAACAATTAAAGGCTCGACTCGAGGAACCATTCAAGGCTCGACTCGAGGAGCGAAGCTCGATTCGAGGAGATTGACTCAAGGCTCGACTCGAGGAGCGAAGCTCGACTCGAGGAGTCAGGAGTTTGGGCGAGGGCTTGAAGATTTGCCGCTCTTCAGGACCTCCGGCCTGACCATCGGCCCTTTGAGCGACGTGCCTTCTTGGCGTCTCGGGTTTTCCGAAAACGACCGACAACAGACTCCTCGAGTTGAGTTCATTCCTCGAGTTGAGTTCACTCCTCGAGTCGTGTACCGAGTCCACCAGTCGACTACCTACTCCTTGTGCCAACTCTGCATGACTCCTCGAGTTGAGTTCACTCCTCGAGTTGAGTCCCGATTCCACGAGTCGACTAACTACTCCTCGTGCCGACTCTACATGACTCCTCGAGTTGAGTTCACTCCTCTAGTTGAGTCCCAAGTCCACGAGTCGACTAACTACACCTCGTGCCGACTCTACATGACACCTCGAGTTGAGTTCACTCCTCGAGTTGATTTCACTCCTAGAATTGAGTCCCGAGTCCACGAGTCGACTAACTACTCCTCGTGCCGACTCTACATGACTCCTCGAGTCGAGTACCGAGTCCACGAGTCGACTACCTACTCCTCGTACCAACTCTGCATGACTCCTCGAGTTGAGTTCACTCCTCGAGTTGAGTCCCGAGTCCATGAGTCGACTAACTACTCCTCGTGCCGACTCTACATGACTCCTCGAGTTTAGTCCCGAGTCCACGAGTCGACTAACTACTCCTCGTGCCGACTCTACATGACTCCTCGAGTTGAGTTCATTCCTCGAGTTGAGTTCACTCCTCGAGTCGAGTACCGAGTCCACGAGTCGACTACCTACTCCTCGTACCAACTCTGCATGACTCCTCAAGTTGAGTTCACTCCTCGAGTTGAGTCCCGAGTCCATGAGTCGACTAACTACTCCTCGTCCCGACTCTACATGACTCCTCGAGTTGAGTTCATTCCTCGAGTTGAGTTCACTCCTCGAGTCGAGTACCGAGTCCACGAGTCGACTGCCTTCTCCTTGTGCCGACTCTGCATGACTCCTTGAGTTGAGTTCACTCCTCGAGTTGAGTCCCGAGTCCACGAGTCGACTAACTACTCCTCGTGCCGACTCTACATGACTCCTCGAGTTGAGTTCATTCTTCGAGTTGAGTTCACTCCTCGAGTCGAGTACCGAGTCCACGAGTCGACTACCTACTCCTTGGGCTAACTCTGCATGACTCCTCGAGTTGAGTTCACTCCTCGAGTTGAGTCCCGAGTCCACGAGTCGACTAACTACTCCTCGTGCCGACTCTACATGACTCCTAGAGTTGAGTTCACTCCTCTAGTTGAGTCCCAATTGTTGGAATCGATCTAGGGTTTAAGAAAAAGTTTAACGCTTCGTTAAGCGGCGGAATTTTAAAAATTTTCTTTTTAAGTAAAACTAGTTTTTACTAACCTAGACAAGAGCATGTACATGTAAATAAAAACTAATATGAGCTATTAAAGTTACTAACCTTTCTTGAAGCTTGAACGTTGTAGAAGCTTTTGGAAAGTTGCAACGCTCGTCTCCCCTCGCAGCACGTCTCTCTTTCTTTCCTCGGCAACTCGAGCAACCACGAAAGTTTCTATCACTAAATCACTCGAAAAGAAGGAATCAGTGAGTGGGCACTTTCAAACACTACGACTTAAGAACGAGTCTCAAAGTCGCAGAGCTAAAGACTAGGTCGAGTGAGGACCTAGGTGCCAAGACAAGAGAAAACCGAAAATAAACTAGAGAGAGAGAGAAGAGGACTTCGGCCAAGTTCTAGAGAGAGAGTCTCTCAAATCTCTTAAACTTGGATGAATGAAATGTGAGGAATGAGGCTCCTATTTATAGGAGGAGGATTACCTTCAAAAGGTAGTTTCCTCTTTTCCTATTGCCTTGCACTTCCAACATGCCTCATGAAGGCTTAGGATTTGTTTCCTCATTTGATTTCCTCTTAGTTGGCCGAAAATGCACTTTCCTTCTTAAGGAAATTTGTTTCCTCTTTTTCTTTTGGCAAGTATCTTCATACATCAATGCACAAAATAAACTCTCTTTCCCACTATGGCATGAACGAAATTCAGCCTTATTTTCCTTGGGTTGGACGAAATTTGAGCTTCTAGAAGGAGCTTCTAGATGTTTCTTCATTTGTTCATGACAACATAAGAAAAGCCCATTAAGAATTTTCAAGTAAAATTCTATGAAATGAAATTAATCCTCAAGGCCCAATTACACTAATATGGCTGAGTAATATTTATTTCATTTGTCATCATATGACAATGTCAAAAAAATTTATTGACATTCTTTTCGTCCTATGTCCAAAAAGACAAAAATACCCTTTTGACAATTTTCGTAAAACTGTCTCGTTCTTGTTTTGACTTAGCTTCCAGTTTAACTATTCCTATCGATGTGATTCGTGACAGTGACCTCATGGACCCAAATGAACAAAGCTTGAGCTAAACACTTGGACTCAAAAGTTCACAAACCTTTTCCAAGTTTAGCTTAATGCCAA
Source organism: Urtica dioica subsp. dioica (assembly GCF_054948205.1). NCBI lineage: Eukaryota > Viridiplantae > Streptophyta > Magnoliopsida > Rosales > Urticaceae > Urtica > Urtica dioica. The sequence goes on from NC_142756.1 coordinate 39,824,031, forward strand.
CTGACTCCACTAAAGAGCTGACACTGAAAATCTCTCGGTTCAAATGAATTTGTTTTCTACTCAAGAATTCGACCTAATTATGATGAGCGGATCCACTGAATATTATCTATGTTTACCCTTCATGAATGTCATCAGCTAGTCGGGATTTACTAAATTACCATTTTACCCTTCTAGCTGTTATTTCCTCAACTCCTTTGTCGCTTGTGAATAAGTTAGAAACAATGTATTGACGAGGAGCTAACAAGTCACATTGTTTCATCCAAAAGAGTCAGGACTCAATTTGGACACTGGCCAGTTCATTTATTCACACTCCAAGGAACAAAGCATGAGGTGACATACATTGCATTTCAGCAATCTTGTACATGAATTCCATATCTATGAGAACTTCACAAAGTTACTCATGACATACTCACAACTTAGTATTTCACCAATAGGCCCTGTTCGGAATGACATAGTGAGTCCGAACTCTGACTTTCTCAAATGAGAATACTAAGGTGTGAAATGGCATGTCTCATTTCAGGATTAAGGTAAGCATGATGCAATTCATACATAGTGACATCGAGACATAAGAGGTTAAATGGTTTGTTCTTATATTGTCTCTAGAAGTGCACTGGTCAATTCAGTACCTTCGGAAGATACCTAGAAGAACTATAGAGTCCCCAACTCTCAATGCCTCATAACCAGACATCATAGATTCTTCTAACAATCATACTGAGGTCAATAGTCCTTTGACCCTAAGATTGCGAATATATCGTTTTAAGCAAACTACGAAGAGTTTGTTCATGCAAATCTACATTTGTCTCTTCGTAAGTTGTTAAGTTTGTTTATGGACTAAAAGACTAAGGTTTTATCATAAAGCTTCAAACAAAGAAAGAATGAATGAACTTTTCAACTTTATTAATGAATAAGCAATTACAAGCAAGAGTCTTCGTAAGACTATATGACATCAAATGTACATAAATAGACACTACTACTCTTCTTGTGGGCACCATTGACAACACCAATTCCACGAGTCGACTAACTACTCCTCGTGTCGACTCTACATGACACCTCGAGTTGAGTTCACTCCTCGAGTTGATTTCACTCCTAGAATTTAGTCCCGAGTCCACGAGTCGACTAACTACTCCTCGTGCCGACTCTACAGGGTTCCTCGAGTTGAGTTTACTCCTTGAGTTGAGTTCACTAGTCGAGTTGAGTCCCGAGTCCACGAGTCGAATAACTACTCCTCGTGCCAACTCTACATGACTCCTCGAGTTGAGTTCATTCCTCGAGTTGAGTTCACTCCTCGAGTCGAGTACCGAGTCCACGAGTCGACTACCTACTCCTCGTACCAACTCTGCATGACTCCTCGAGTTGAGTTCACTCCTCGAGTTGAGTCCCGAGTCCATGAGTCGACTAACTACTCCTCGTGCCGACTCTACATGACTCCTCGAGTTGAGTTCACTCCTCTAGTTGAGTCCCAAGTCCACGAGTCGACTAACTACTCCTCGTGCCGACTCTACATGACTCCTCGAGTTGAGTTCACTCCTCGAGTTGAGTCCCGAGTCCACGAGTCGACTAACTACTCCTCGTGCCGACTCTACATGACTCCTCGAGTTGAGTTCACTCCTCTAGTTGAGTCCCAAGTCCACGAGTCCGCTAGGGCCTTGGTGAATGGATCTGCCAGAGATCTACTTCACCTCCACGTCTCCGCGTTGCGCGATCTCTCGAATCAAATGGTATTTCCTCTCAATATGCTTAGAGCGCTTATGGCTTCTAGGTTCCTTTGAGTTAGCGACGGCCCCACTATTATCACAATAAAGGGTCATGGGCTCGTCGACGTTTGGAACAACTTCCAAATACATAAGGAATTTTCTAAGCCATACAGCCTCTTTGGATGCTTCACAAGCAGCCACATATTCTGCTTCCATTGTGGAGTCAGCAATGCAAGATTGCTTAATACTTCTCCACACAACAGCTCCACCATTAAGGATGAACACAGATCCCGAAGTGGATTTCCTGGAATCCTTATCCGCTTGAAAATCGGCGTCGGTATATCCCGTCATAGTCAGGTCAGTACCTTAGTATGTAAGCATCAAGTTCCTAGTTCTTCGAAGATACTTAAGAACATGCTTAACAACAATCCAGTGCTCGGGTCCAGGGTTGGATTGGAAACGGCTAACTACGCCAACGGCGAAACATATATCAGGTCTAGTGCAAAGTATAGCATACATGAGGCTTCCTACGGCAGAGGCGTAAGGAATCTTCCTCATGTCTTCAATCTCTTGTGCAGTCTTGGGAGACTGGTCCTTAGAGAGTGAAACTCCATGCCTAAAGGGCGTTTGACCCCTCTTGCAGTCTTGCATCGAGAAGCGATCCATCACCTTATCAATATAAGATGCTTGAGAGAGCGACAGGGTCCGGTTTTTCCTATCTCGAAAGATTTGGATTCCCAGAATGTACGCGGCTTCTCCTAGATCCTTCATATCGAATTACTTTGCTAGCCAGACCTTAACCTCAGATAACTTACCCACGTCATTACCAATGAGTAGTATATCATCGACATATAGTACCAGAAACACAACTTTGCCTTCGTGTATTAACTTGTAAACACAAGGCTCATCTATTGACTGTTCAAAGCCGAAGCTCTTTACAGTTTCATCGAATCTAATATTCCATGACCTAGATGCTTGCTTTAGTCCATAAATGGATTTAAGCAACTCACAAACCTTGGTCTCTTGATCTTTATCCACGAAACCGTCTGGTTGAGCCATGTAAATGCGCTCGTCAAGATTGCCATTCAGAAAGGCTGTCTTGACATCCATTTGCCAGATCTCATAGTCGAGAGCTGCAGCTATGGATAGGAGTATGCGGATGGATTTAAGCATCGCGACTGGCGAGAAGGTTTCTTCATAGTCAATCCCTTCTTGTTGGGTATAACCCTTCGCCACAAGTCGTGCTTTGAACGTCTCGACGTTCCCATCAGGACCCCTTTTCTTCTTGTATATCCACTTACACCCTACGGGTTTAATCCCTTCAGGAAGGTCTACAAGTTTCCAGACTTTGTTGACATACATCGAGTGCATTTCAACTTTCATGGCGTCAAGCCAAAGGTTTGATTCAGAACAAGCCATCGCTTGGCTATAGGAAACAGGGTCATCCATGTCGGAGACGGCTACAAGAGAGTCTCCATAAGACATGTACCTGTCAGGCTTTTGAGTAGCCCTCCCACTACGTCTAAGTACTACTTGACGAGATTCTGATGAGTTAGGTTGTGTTTCAGTTGGGGTAAGAACAGTTCTTACAGATGAGGTAGAAGCTTCCTCACCCAACTTTTCTTCAAGCACAATTTTGCTTCTAGGTTTCGCATCCTTCATAAAGTCCTCCTCAAGGAAACGAGCATTCGTGCTAACGAAAGTCTTATCGTCCTCGGGACTATAGAAAGTAAAACCTTTGGTTTCCTTCGGATATCCTACAAACAGGCACAATTCTGACCTACTAGCCAACCTGCTAGTCTTTTGCCTCAGCACGTGTGCAGGGCAACCCCAAATTTGGATGCGGCCAAGATTCACTTTACGGCCAGTCCATCTCTCATAAGGAGTACCAGGAACCGTTTTAGACGGAACTTGGTTCAGAATGTAGGCGGCTGCTTCGAGGGCATATCCCCAAAAGGAAAGCGGGAGTGATGAGTAACTCATCATCGATCTAACCATCTCCATAAGAGTTCGGTTTCTTCTCTCTGACACTCCATTTTGTTGAGGTGTGCCAGGTGCGGTAAGCTGAGAAGCGATACCTTCTTCTTTAAGAAAGTCATCGAACTCTCCAAACATATACTCACCACCTCGATCAGATCGAAGGGTTTTGATCACTTTGCCAGTTTGCTTTTCCACTAAAGCCCTAAAGACCTTAAATACGTTAAAGGTCTCGGATTTGTGTTTAAGCAAATAGACAAACTCATATCTTGAGTAATCATCAGTGAAGGTAACGAAGTATTCGTATCCTCCACGTGCCTGTTGGTTGAGCGGACCACATACATCAGAATGTATTAGTTCCAGCAACTCAGTGGCTCTTCGACCCTTATCGGAGAAAGGTCGCTTAGTCATTTTTCCTTCTATGCAGGATTCACAAGTAGGTAGTGAACCTATTGCAGAGTCTTGGAGTGGACCGTCCCTCACAAGTCTCTTAATCCGATCTAGACTGATATGACCAAGTCTCAAGTGCCAGAGGTATGTTGATTTTGTTAGATCGGAGGATTTAGAAAGTTTGATCCTCTTTGGCTCCCTAATTAGATCATTATCTATTTCGGTGTCTAAAAGAGAAGGTTGAGTGGGATAGATGTAGAAAAGAGCATTCTTCATACATGCATCAGTGACAAAAGAATTATCAGGAAACGAAATACGAATTCCATTCTTAATGAACTTTAAACAATAATCTTGCTCAAGAAGACGAGCAACGGATATTAAGTTCTTACCAAAGGTAGGAACAAAATAAACATTATTCAAGTTTATAGTGCGGTCTTCAAAAGACAATGTCACGGATCCCACAGCCTTCGCAGACACCAGGCTCCCATCACCCCATTTGAAACAGAACTCGCCTTCCTCTAAGCTTTTGGTTTTCTTAAAACCATTCAAGGAACAACAAATATGGTTAGTAGCAGCGGAGTCAAGAATCCACGTTGATACATTATCAGCTACTAAGCATGCTTCAGTAACTAGTACAATGCTATGTTCCTTTGCTTTGAGATAGGCAGTACAATTCTTTTTATCGGCCTTGTGAGGTCTCTTCTTAGTTCCAGAGGCGGACGCTTTTTGCTCAGTAGCATGTGCCTCTCCTTGATTCCTCTTTCTCTTAGTGAGACCTACAGCAGTGTGAAGTTCCATCATAAGCTTGGTAACAGTGTACTCTAGCTTGTTTATGGAGTAGTTCATCTTGGAGGTATCAAGAGATGCGGGGAGAGTTTCTAAGATCATATCTATGACATTCTTCCCATCAATCTCAGATCCTAGGATTTCCATTCTATTCAGAAAACTAATGATCAGTATCATAAAGTCTCTAACAGGACTCATAGCCTTCACATGACAGTTCATAAACTGTCGGACTGCTTGTAGCCTTGTTTGACGCCTTTGCCCTCCAAACATCTCAAGGAGATTGTAGAGCATGTCAGCGGTAGTCTCGATGTCACGATGTTGCTCTTTCAGCATATTGTTCATAGATGCCAAGATATAGCACCTCACAATCTCATCGGATCGAAGCCAGGCCGCTAAGGCGTCATTGTCCTCTTGAGTTGAATCATCATTCGTCAGAGGAGGACATGGGGTGGTGAGTACCCATTTGTGCTTGTTAACGGTAGGTATTATGTCGAGGTTACGTTTCGAATCTACGTAGTTTTCGTTTTCGAGTTTGATCGAGGAAAGAAAGATTGAGAGAGGGTTGAGAGACATATTGCCTATAAAAGTTGAAACAAGTTTATGATTAGTCTTTGGTTTAGGATTTAAGTTTTATTAAGACTTTTGTGAAATCCAAAGGTGTTATAAACCAAACGATAATTTACTCCCTCAAGAGAAGGCCGCAAAAAATCTCCATTTATAAGTAAATGACACATCATTAATTCTAAGCCAAGATGTCAATACATCTATTTTGACTAGCCACCTTGTAAATTGGTTTGATCACTCACATCCTTTCGCAGAGCCTTAAGGAAGGATACTAGGGATTGAGCCTAAGTGTGCAACCAACCACTTAGTCCAAAAGATCAGCTTTGAAAAACAATCCCCCAAGGGGAGGCCTTGCCATCATTGCATCACTCTCGGACGTAGCTCATTGAGCAATGATCGAAGCAATAACGCCTTGGAGTACTCACATTTAAGTGAGGGTCGCAAGAGCGGCTCTTAGTCCCACGTTATTGCATCTTTCACTAGTGTTGGGGATCGTGGGTTACAAACAACGAATATAACCCTCCCACTTAGTTTTTGGAGTTTGTTCATCGACTCTTATAAGTTCGGAAACAAATTTCCTAGTTAGAGAGCGACAGAGCGGACAACTAGAAGAGAATCCTAGATCGACATGGTCAGAGCAGTATTAGTGCATAAAGGCACAAGGTACATACTCGATCTTTTCCTATTTTCTATTTCGGGAAAGTGCGTGAGGGAAGTGTAAACTTCAACTCACTCGAACACTTGAAAGTTTGAGATTACACATCTTTTTATTTTTCGGCTTTTGTCTACAAAGAGACCTCCCACTCAAATTTTCAAGAGCATATAGATTTTGAACATATGTGATATAGATATAGTTTTGAAAACATTTTGAAAAATTATTTGATTTGGATGACAAAATATTTTCAAGTTTGAAAGTGAAAACGGTTTTTCAAAATTCAAACTAGTTTTGTAAAAACTCAATTTCAATTAATCTTTCAAAAATCAAAACTTTTTAATCTTACACATCATGTTTATAATCATAAAAAAAAATATTTTTGCTCAAGAAAATTTTCTCATTAGAGTTCTATAACTCTTGGTAGTGGGGTTTGAAAATCCGGAATTAAAAAAACTGGAGTTTCAGACAGCCGCGCACCTCGGAGTAAAATCGCCATAACTGGCGGCTCCGATGTCCTTTTGAGCCGAAACCGGTGGCATTGGACAGAGGACAGACAGAGCTTTAATTTGATTCAAGAATCATTAAATTTCGATTTCTGAGCAGAGAGTTATGGCGCTTTTAATGCGGGTTTACATTCCAGCTCGAAAAAAGAAATAAATTAAAGCTTCGTCCTTTTAGGTGCGAAAAAGAATCGAGTGTAACGGAACGTTTTAAGATGTTGTTTAAAGCTTTTATTTGTGTTTTATTAGCAGGGTAATAACATAGAATAAAAGAAATAACAACATGCATAAAACGATTCAAGTAAATAAACGAAACTAGCAAGAAAATAAAACTAGTCACAAAATTTACTCGAAAATTCTCAAACCTTTAAAACACGTTTTTTCAATATAAAAAATTAAAAAATTTTAGAACTGATTCTAATGTGTTTTAACATCATCCCAAACTCATAGAAAATCAACATGGTTTTTAATTTAGAGACAAGAGCAATAAATTAAAAAAAATCTAAGATTACAATTCTAACTTGTCACAAAATTAGTAAACTTTAGAAAACGATTTTCAAGCTCATAATTTAAAAACATGCACATGCATTCCTTTGACCATAGCTCTGATACCATTTGTTGGAATCGATCTAGGGTTTAAGAAAAAGTTTAACGCTTCGTTAAGCGGCGAAATTTTAAAAATTTTCTTTTTAAGTAAAACTAGTTTTTACTAACCTAGACAAGAGCATGTACATGTAAATAAAAACTAATATGAGCTATTAAAGTTACTAACCTTTCTTGAAGCTTGAACCTTGTAGAAGCTTTTGGAAAGTTGCAACGCTCGTCTCCCCTCGCAGCACGTCTCTCTTTCTTTCCTCGGCAACTCGAGCAACCACGAAAGTTTCTATCACTAAATCACTCGAAAAGAAGGAATCAGTGAGTGGGCACTTTTAAACACTACGACTTAAGAACGAGTCTCAAAGTCGCAGAGCTAAAGACTAGGTCGAGTGAGGACCTAGGTGCCAAGACAAGAGAAAACCGAAAATAAACTAGAGAGAGAGAGAAGAGGACTTCGGCCAACTTCTAGAGAGAGAGTCTCTCAAATCTCTTAAACTTGGATGAATGAAATGTGAGGAATGAGGCTCCTATTTATAGGAGGAGGATTACCTTCAAAAGGTAGTTTCCTCTTTTCCTATTGCCTTGCACGTCCAACATGCCTCATGAAGGCTTAGGATTTGTTTCCTCATTTGATTTCCTCTTAGTTGGCCGAAAATGCACTTTCCTTCTTAAGGAAATTTGTTTCCTCTTTTTCTTTTGGCAAGTATCTTCATACATCAATGCACAAAATAAACTCTCTTTCCCACTATGGCATGAACGAAATTCAGCCTTATTTTCCTTGGGTTGGACGAAATTTGAGCTTCTAGAAGGAGCTTCTAGATGTTTCTTCATTTGTTCATGACAACATAAGAAAAGCCCATTAAGAATTTTCAAGTAAAATTCTATGAAATGAAATTAATCCTCAAGGCCCAATTACACTAATATGGCTGAGTAATATTTATTTCATTTGTCATCATATGACAATGTCAAAAAAATTTATTGACATTCTTTTCGTCCTATGTCCAAAAAGACAAAAATACCCTTTTGACAATTTTCGTAAAACTGTCTCGTTCTTGTTTTGACTTAGCTTCCAGTTTAAGTATTCCTATCGATGTGATTCGTGACAGTGACCTCATGGACCCAAATGAACAAAGCTTGAGCTAAACACTTGGACTCAAAAGTTCACAAACCTTTTCCAAGTTTAGCTTAATGCCAACTGACTCCACTAAAGAGCTGACACTGAAAATCTCTCGGTTCAAATGAATTTGTTTTCTACTCAAGAATTCGACCTAATTATGATGAGCGGATCCACTGAATATTATCTATGTTTACCCTTCATGAATGTCATCAGCTAGTCGGGATTTACTAAATTACCATTTTACCCTTCTAGCTGTTATTTCCTCAACTCCTTTGTCGCTTGTGAATAAGTTAGAAACAATGTATTGACGAGGAGCTAACAAGTCACATTGTTTCATCCAAAAGAGTCAGGACTCAATTTGGACACTGGCCAGTTCATTTATTCACACTCCAAGGAACAAAGCATGAGGTGACATACATTGCATTTCAGCAATCTTGTACATGAATTCCATATCTATGAGAACTTCACAAAGTTACTCATGACATACTCACAACTTAGTATTTCACCAATAGGCCCTGTTCGGAATGACATAGTGAGTCCGAACTCTGACTTTCTCAAATGAGAATACTAAGGTGTGAAATGGCATGTCTCATTTCAGGATTAAGGTAAGCATGATGCAATTCATACATAGTGACATCGAGACATAAGAGGTTAAATAGTTTGTTCTTATATAGTCTCTAGAAGTGCACTGGTCAATTCAGTACCTTCGGAAGATACCTAGAAGAACTATAGAGTCCCCAACTCTCAATGCCTCATAACCAGACATCATAGATTCTTCTAACAATCATACTGAGGTCAATAGTCCTTTGACCCTAAGATTGCGAATATATCGTTTTAAGCAAACTACGAAGAGTTTGTTCATGCAAATCTACATTTGTCTCTTCGTAAGTTGTTAAGTTTGTTTATGGACTAAAAGACTAAGGTTTTATCACAAAGCTTCAAACAAAGAAAGAATGAATGAACGTTTCAACTTTATTAATGAATAAGCAATTACAAGCAAGAGTCTTCGTAAGACTATATGACATCAAATGTACATAAATAGACACTACTACTCTTCTTGTGGGCACCATTGACAACACCAATTCCACGAGTCGACTAACTACTCCTCGTGTCGACTCTACATGACACCTCGAGTTGAGTTCACTCCTCGAGTTGATTTCACTCCTAGAATTTAGTCCCGAGTCCACGAGTCGACTAACTACTCCTCGTTCCGACTCTACAGGGTTCCTCGAGTTGAGTTTACTCCTTGAGTTGAGTTCACTAGTCGAGTTGAGTCCCGAGTCCACGAGTCGAATAACTACTCCTCGTGCCAACTCTACATGACTCCTCGAGTTGAGTTCATTCCTCGAGTTGAGTTCACTCCTCGAGTCGAGTACCGAGTCCACGAGTCGACTACCTACTCCTCGTACCAACTCTGCATGACTCCTCGAGTTGAGTTCACTCCTCGAGTTGAGTCCCGAGTCCATGAGTCGACTAACTACTCCTCGTGCCGACTCTACATGAGTCCTCGAGTTGAGTTCACTCCTCTAGTTGAGTCCCAAGTCCACGAGTCGACTAACTACTCCTCGTGCCGACTCTACATGACTCCTCGAGTTGAGTTCACTCCTCGAGTTGAGTCCCGAGTCCACGAGTCGACTAACTACTCCTCGTGCCGACTCTACATGACTCCTCGAGTTGAGTTCACTCCTCTAGTTGAGTCCCAAGTCCACGAGTCGACTAACTACTCCTCGTGTCGACTCTACATGACACCTCGAGTTGAATTCACTCCTCGAGTTGATTTCACTCCTAGAATTTAGTCCCGAGTCCACGAGTCGACTAACTACTCCTCGTGCCGACTGTAGAGGGTTCCTCGAGTTGAGTTTACTCCTCGAGTTGAGTTCACTCCTCGAGTTGAGTCCCGAGTCCACGAGTCGACTAACTACTCCTCGTGCCGACTCTACATGACTCCTCTAGTTGAGTTCATTGCTCGAGCTGAGTTCACTCCTCGAGTCGAATACCGAGTCCACGAGTCGACTACCTACTCCTCGTACCAACTCTGCATGACTCCTCGAGTTGAGTTCACTCCTCGAGTTGAGTTCACTCCTCGAGTTGAGTCCCGAGTCCATGAGTCGACTAACTACTCCTCGTGCCGACTCTACATGACTCCTCGAGTTGAGTCCCGACTCCACGGGTCGACTAACTACTCCTCGTGCCGACTCTACATGACTCCTCGAGTTGAGTTCATTCCTCGAGTTGAGTTCACTCCTCGAGTCGAGTACCGAGTCCACGAGTCGACTACCTACTCCTTGTGCCAACTCTGCATGCCTCGTCGAGTTGAGTTCACTCCTCGAGTTGAGTCCCGAGTCTACGAGTCGACTAAGTACTCCTCGTGCCGACTCTACATGACTCCTCGAGTTGAGTTCACTCCTCTAGTTGAGTCCCAAGTTCACGAGTCGACTAACTACTCCTCGTGCCAACTCTACATGACACCTCGAGTTGAGTTCACTCCTTGAGTTGATTTCACTGCTAGATTTGAGGCCTGAGTCCACCAGTCGACTAACTACTCCTCGTGCGGACTCTACAGGGTTCCTCGATTTGAGTATACTCCTCGATTTGAGTTCACTCCTGGAGTTGAGTCCCGAGTCCACATGTCGACTAACTACTCCTCGTCCTGACTCTACATGACTCCTCGAGATGAGTTCATTCCTCGAGTTGAGTTCACTCCTCGAGTCGAGTACCGAGTCCACGAGTCGACTGCCTTTTCCTTGTGCCGACTCTGCATGACTCCTCGAGTTGAGTTCACTCCTCGAGTTGAGTCCCGAGTCCACGAGTCGACTAACTACTCCTCGTGCCGACTCTACATGACTCCTCGAGTTGAGATCATTCCTCGAGTTGAGTTCACACCTCGAGTCGACTACCTACTCCTTGTGCTAACTCTGCATGACTCCTCGAGTCGAGTTCACTCCTCGAGTTGAGTCCCGAGTCCACGAGTCGACTAACTACTCCTCGTGCCGACTCTACATGACTCCTCGAGTTGAGTTCACTCCTCTAGTTGAGTCCCAAGTCCACGAGTCGACTAACTACTCCTCGTGCCGACTCTACATGACACCTCGAGTTGAGTTCACTCCTCGAGTTGATTTCACTCCTAGAATTTAGTCCCGAGTCCATGAGTCGACTAACTACTCCTCGTGCCGACTCTACAGGGTTCCTCGAGTTGAGTTTACTCCTCGAGTTGAGTTCACCCCTCGAGTTGAGTCCCGAGTCCACGAGTCGACTAACTACTCCTCGTGCCGACTCTACATGACTCCTCGAGTTGAGTTCATTCCTCGAGTTGAGTTCACTCCTCGAGTCGAGTACCGAGTCCACGAGTCGACTACCTACTCCTCGTACCAACTCTGCATGACTCCTCGAGTTGAGTTCACTCCTCTAGTTGAGTCCCAAGTCCACGAGTCGACTAACTACTCCTCGTGCCGACTCTACATGACTCCTCGAGTTGAGTTCACTCCTCGAGTTGAGTCCCGAGTCCACGAGTCGACTAACTACTCCTCGTGCCGACTCTACATGACTCCTCGAGTTGAGTTCACTCCTCTAGTTGAGTCCCAAGTCCACGAGTCGACTAACTACTCCTCGTGTCGACTCTACATGACACCTCGAGTTGAATTCACTCCTCGAGTTGATTTCACTCCTAGAATTTAGTCCCGAGTCCACGAGTCGACTAACTACTCCTCGTGCCGACTGTAGAGGGTTCCTCGAGTTGAGTTTACTCCTCGAGTTGAGTTCACTCCTCGAGTTGAGTCCCGAGTCCACGAGTCGACTAACTACTCCTCGTGCCGACTCTACATGACTCCTCTAGTTGAGTTCATTGCTCGAGCTGAGTTCAGTCCTCGAGTCGAATACCGAGTCCACGAGTCGACTACCTACTCCTCGTACCAACTCTGCATGACTCCTCGAGTTGAGTTCACTCCTCGAGTTGAGTCCCGAGTCCATGAGTCGACTAACTACTCCTCGTGCCGACTCTACATGACTCCTCGAGTTGAGTCCCGACTCCACGGGTCGACTAACTACTCCTCGTGCCGACTCTACATGACTCCTCGAGTTGAGTTCATTCCTCGAGTTGAGTTCACTCCTCGAGTCGAGTACCGAGTCCACGAGTCGACTACCTACTCCTTGTGCCAACTCTGCATGCCTCGTCGAGTTGAGTTCACTCCTCGAGTTGAGTCCCGAGTCTACGAGTCGACTAAGTACTCCTCGTGCCGACTCTACATGACTCCTCGAGTTGAGTTCACTCCTCTAGTTGAGTCCCAAGTCCACGAGTCGACTAACTACTCCTCGTGCCAACTCTACATGACACCTCGAGTTGAGTTCACTCCTTGAGTTGATTTCACTGCTAGATTTGAGGCCTGAGTCCACCAGTCGACTAACTACTCCTCGTGCGGACTCTACAGGGTTCCTCGATTTGAGTATACTCCTCGATTTGAGTTCACTCCTGGAGTTGAGTCCCGAGTCCACATGTCGACTAACTACTCCTCGTCCTGACTCTACATGACTCCTCGAGTTGAGTTCATTCCTCGAGTTGAGTTCACTCCTCGAGTCGAGTACCGAGTCCACGAGTCGACTGCCTTTTCCTTGTGCCGACTCTGCATGACTCCTCGAGTTGAGTTCACTCCTCGAGTTGAGTCCCGAGTCCACGAGTCGACTAACTACTCCTCGTGCCGACTCTACATGACTCCTCGAGTTGAGATCATTCCTCGAGTTGAGTTCACACCTCGAGTCGACTACCTACTCCTTGTGCTAACTCTGCATGACTCCTCGAGTCGAGTTCACTCCTCGAGTTGAGTCCCGAGTCCACGAGTCGACTAACTACTCCTCGTGCCGACTCTACATGACTCCTCGAGTTGAGTTCACTCCTCTAGTTGAGTCCCAAGTCCACGAGTCGACTAACTACTCCTCGTGCCGACTCTACATGACACCTCGAGTTGAGTTCACTCCTCGAGTTGATTTCACTCCTAGAATTTAGTCCCGAGTCCATGAGTCGACTAACTACTCCTCGTGCCGACTCTACAGGGTTCCTCGAGTTGAGTTTACTCCTCGAGTTGAGTTCACTCCTCGAGTTGAGTCCCGAGTCCACGAGTCGACTAACTACTCCTCGTGCCGACTCTACATGACTCCTCGAGTTGAGTTCATTCCTCGAGTTGAGTTCACTCCTCGAGTCGAGTACCGAGTCCACGAGTCGACTACCTACTCCTCGTACCAACTCTGCATGACTCCTCGAGTTGAGTTCACTCCTCGAGTTGAGTCCCGAGTCCATGAGTCGACTAACTACTCCTCGTGCCGACTCTACATGACTCCTCGAGTTGAGTTCACTCCTCTAGTTGAGTCCCAGGTCCACGAGTCGACTAACTACTTCTCGTGCCGACTCTACATGACACCTCGAGTTGAGTTCACTCCTCGAGTTGATTTCACTCCTAGAGTTGAGTCCCGAGTCCACGAGGCGACTAACTACTCCTCGTGCTGACTCTACAGGGTTCCTCGAATTAAGTTAACTCCTCGAGTTGAGTTCACTCCTCGAGTTGAGTCCCGAGTCCACGAGTCGACTAACTACTCCTCGTGCTGACTCTACATGACTCCTCGAGTTGAGTTCATTCCTCGAGTTGAGTTCACTCCTCGAGTCGAGTACCGAGTCCGCGAGTCGACTGCCTTCTCTTTGTGCCGACTCTGCATGACTCCTTGAGTTGAGTTCACTCCTCGAGTTGAGTCCCGAGTCCACGAGTCGACTAACTACTCCTCGTGCCGACTCTACATGACTCCTCGAGTTGAGTTCATTCTTCGAGTTGAGTTCACTCCTCGAGTCGAGTACCGAGTCCACGAGTCGACTACCTACTCCTTGGGCTAACTCTGCATGACTCCTCGAGTTGAGTTCACTCCTCGAGTTGAGTCCCGAGTCCACGAGTCGACTAACTACTCCTCGTGCCGACTCTACATGACTCCTCGAGTTGAGTTCACTCCTCTAGTTGAGTCCCAATTCTACGAGTCGACTAACTACTCCTCGTGTCGACTCTACATGACACCTCGAGTTGAGTTCACTCCTCGAGTTGATTTCACTCCTAGAATTTAGTCCCGAGTCCACGAGTCGACTAACTACTCCTCGTGCCGACTCTACAGGGTTCCTCGACTTGAGTTTACTCCTTGAGTTGAGTTCACTAGTCGAGTTGAGTCCCGAGTCCACGAGTCGAATAACTACTCCTCGTGCCAACTCTACATGACTCCTCGAGTTGAGTTCATTCATCGAGTTGAGTTCACTCCTCGAGTCGAGTACCGAGTCCACGAGTCGACTACCTACTCCTCGTACCAACTCTGTATGACTCCTCGAGTTGAGTTCACTCCTCGAGTTGAGTCCCGAGTCCATGAGTCGACTAACTACTCCTCGTGCCGACTCTACATGACTCCTCGAGTTGAGTTCACTCCTCTAGTTGAGTCCCAAGTCCACGAGTCGACAAACTACTCCTCGTGCCGACTCTACATGACTCCTCGAGTTGAGTTCACTCCTCGAGTTGAGTCCCGAGTCCACGAGTCGACTAACTACTCCTCGTGCCGACTCTACATGACTCCTCGAGTTGAGTTCACTCCTCTAGTTGAGTCCCAAGTCCACGAGTCGACTAACAACTCCTCGTGTCGACTCTACATGACACCTCGAGTTGAATTCACTCCTCGAGTTGATTTCACTCCTAGAATTTAGTCCCGAGTCCACGAGTCGACTAACTACTCCTCGTGCCGACTCTAGAGGGTTCCTCGAGTTGAGTTTACTCCTCGAGTTGAGTTCACTCCTCGAGTTGAGTCCCGAGTCCACGAGTCGACTAACTACTCCTCGTGCCGACTCTACATGACTCCTCGAGTTGAGTTCATTGCTCGAGCTGAGTTCACTCCTCGAGTCGAGTACCGAGTCCACGAGTCGACTACCTACTCCTCGTACCACTCTGCATGACTCCTCGAGTTGAGTTCACTCCTCGAGTTGAGTTCACTCCTCGAGTTGAGTCCCGAGTCCATGAGTCGACTAACTACTCCTCGTGCCGACTCTACATGACTCCTCGAGTTGAGTACCGACTCCACGGGTCGACTAACTACTCCTCGTGCCGACTCTACATGACTCCTCGAGTTGAGTTCATTCCTCGAGTTGAGTTCACTCCTCGAGTCGAGTACCGAGTCCACGAGTCGACTACCTACTCCTTGTGCCAACTCTGCATGCCTCGTCGAGTTGAGTTCACTCCTCGAATTGATTCCCGAGTCCACGAGTCGACTAAGTACTCCTCGTGCCGACTCTACATGACTCCTCGAGTTGAGTTCACTCCTCTAGTTGAGTCCCAAGTCCACGAGTCGACTAACTACTCCTCGTGCCAACTCTACATGACACCTCGAGTTGAGTTCACTCCTTGAGTTGATTTCACTCCTAGATTTGAGGCCTGAGTCCACGAGTCGACTAACTACTCCTCGTGCGGACACAACAGGGTTCCTCGATTTGAGTATACTCCTCGATTTGAGTTCACTCCTGGAGTTGAGTCCCGAGTCCACATGTCGACTAACTACTCCTCGTCCTGACTCTACATGACTCCTCGAGTTGAGTTCATTCCTCGAGTTGAGTTCACTCCTCGAGTCGAGTACCGAGTCCACGAGTCGACTACCTACTCCTCGTACCAACTCTGCATGACTCCTCGAGTTGAGTTCACTCCTCGAGTTGAGTCCCGAGTCCATGAGTCGACTAACTACTCCTCGTGCCGACTCTACATGACTCCTCGAGTTGAGTTCACTCCTCTAGTTGAGTCCCAAGTCCACGAGTCGACTAACTACTCCTCGTGCCGACTCTACATGACTCCTCGAGTTGAGTTCACTCCTCGAGTTGAGTCCCGAGTCCACGAGTCGACTAACTACTCCTCGTGCCGACTCTACATGACTCCTCGAGTTGAGTTCACTCCTCTAGTTGAGTCCCAAGTCCACGAGTCGACTAACTACTCCTCGTGTCGACTCTACATGACACCTCGAGTTGAATTCACTCCTCGAGTTGATTTCACTCCTAGAATTTAGTCCCGAGTCCACGAGTCGACTAACTACTCCTCGTGCCGACTCTAGAGGGTTCCTCGAGTTGAGTTTACTCCTCGAGTTGAGTTCACTCCTCGAGTTGAGTCCCGAGTCCACGAGTCGACTACCTACTCCTCGTACCACTCTGCATGACTCCTCGAGTTGAGTTCACTCCTCGAGTTGAGTTCACTCCTCGAGTTGAGTCCCGAGTCCATGAGTCGACTAACTACTCCTCGTGCCGACTCTACATGACTCCTCGAGTTGAGTCCCGACTCCACGGGTCGACTAACTACTCCTCGTGCCGACTCTACATGACTCCTCGAGTTGAGTTCATTCCTCGAGTTGAGTTCACTCCTCGAGTCGAGTACCGAGTCCACGAGTCGACTACCTACTCCTTGTGCCAACTCTGCATGCCTCGTCGAGTTGAGTTCACTCCTCGAGTTGAGTTCACTCCTCGAGTTGAGTCCCGAGTCCATGAGTCGACTAACTACTCCTCGTGCCGACTCTACATGACTCCTCGAGTTGAGTCCCGACTCCACGGGTCGACTAACTACTCCTCGTGCCGACTCTACATGACTCCTCGAGTTGAGTTCATTCCTCGAGTTGAGTTCACTCCTCGAGTTGAGTCCCGACTCCACGGGTCGACTAACTACTCCTCGTGCCGACTCTACATGACTCCTCGAGTTGAGTTCATTGCTCGAGCTGAGTTCACTCCTCGAGTCGAGTACCGAGTCCACGAGTCGACTACCTACTCCTCGTACCACTCTGCATGACTCCTCGAGTTGAGTTCACTCCTCGAGTTGAGTTCACTCCTCGAGTTGAGTCCCGAGTCCATGAGTCGACTAACTACTCCTCGTGCCGACTCTACATGACTCCTCGAGTTGAGTCCCGACTCCACGGGTCGACTAACTACTCCTCGTGCCGACTCTACATGACTCCTCGAGTTGAGTTCATTCCTCGAGTTGAGTTCACTCCTCGAGTCGAGTACCGAGTCCACGAGTCGACTACCTACTCCTTGTGCCAACTCTGCATGCCTCGTCGAGTTGAGTTCACTCCTCGAGTTGATTCCCGAGTCCACGAGTCGACTAAGTACTCCTCGTGCCGACTCTACATGACTCCTCGAGTTGAGTTCACTCCTCTAGTTGAGTCCCAAGTCCACGAGTCGACTAACTACTCCTCGTGCCAACTCTACATGACACCTCGAGTTGAGTTCACTCCTTGAGTTGATTTCACTCCTAGATTTGAGGCCTGAGTCCACGAGTCGACTAACTACTCCTCGTGCGGACACAACAGGGTTCCTCGATTTGAGTATACTCCTCGATTTGAGTTCACTCCTGGAGTTGAGTCCCGAGTCCACATGTCGACTAACTACTCCTCGTCCTGACTCTACATGACTCCTCGAGTTGAGTTCATTCCTCGAGTTGAGTTCACTCCTCGAGTCGAGTACCGAGTCCACGAGTCGACTACCTACTCCTCGTACCAACTCTGCATGACTCCTCGAGTTGAGTTCACTCCTCGAGTTGAGTCCCGAGTCCATGAGTCGACTAACTACTCCTCGTGCCGACTCTACATGACTCCTCGAGTTGAGTTCACTCCTCTAGTTGAGTCCCAAGTCCACGAGTCGACTAACTACTCCTCGTGCCGACTCTACATGACTCCTCGAGTTGAGTTCACTCCTCGAGTTGAGTCCCGAGTCCACGAGTCGACTAACTACTCCTCGTGCCGACTCTACATGACTCCTCGAGTTGAGTTCACTCCTCTAGTTGAGTCCCAAGTCCACGAGTCGACTAACTACTCCTCGTGTCGACTCTACATGACACCTCGAGTTGAATTCACTCCTCGAGTTGATTTCACTCCTAGAATTTAGTCCCGAGTCCACGAGTCGACTAACTACTCCTCGTGCCGACTCTAGAGGGTTCCTCGAGTTGAGTTTACTCCTCGAGTTGAGTTCACTCCTCGAGTTGAGTCCCGAGTCCACGAGTCGACTAACTACTCCTCGTGCCGACTCTACATGACTCCTCGAGTTGAGTTCATTGCTCGAGCTGAGTTCACTCCTCGAGTCGAGTACCGAGTCCACGAGTCGACTACCTACTCCTCGTACCAACTCTGCATGACTCCTCGAGTTGAGTTCACTCCTCGAGTTGAGTTCACTCCTCGAGTTGAGTCCCGAGTCCATGAGTCGACTAACTACTCCTCGTGCCGACTCTACATGACTCCTCGAGTTGAGTCCCGACTCCACGGGTCGACTAACTACTCCTCGTGCCGACTCTACATGACTCCTCGAGTTGAGTTCATTCCTCGAGTTGAGTTCACTCCTCGAGTCGAGTACCGAGTCCACGAGTCGACTACCTACTCCTTGTGCCAACTCTGCATGCCTCGTCGAGTTGAGTTCACTCCTCGAGTTGATTCCCGAGTCCACGAGTCGACTAAGTACTCCTCGTGCCGACTCTACATGACTCCTCGAGTTGAGTTCACTCCTCTAGTTGAGTCCCAAGTCCACGAGTCGACTAACTACTCCTCGTGCCAACTCTACATGACACCTCAAGTTGAGTTCACTCCTTGAGTTGATTTCACTCCTAGATTTGAGGCCTGAGTCCACGAGTCGACTAACTACTCCTCGTGCGGACACAACAGGGTTCCTCGATTTGAGTATACTCCTCGATTTGAGTTCACTCCTGGAGTTGAGTCCCGAGTCCACATGTCGACTAACTACTCCTCGTCCTGACTCTACATGACTCCACGAGTTGAGTTCATTCCTCGAGTTGAGTTCACTCCTCGAGTCGAGTACCGAGTCCACGAGTCGACTGCCTTTTCCTTGTGCCGACTCTGCATGACTCCTCGAGTTGAGTTCACTCCTCGAGTTGAGTCCCGAGTCCACGAGTCGACTAACTACTCCTCGTGCCGACTCTACATGACTCCTCGAGTTGAGATCATTCCTCGAGTTGAGTTCACACCTCGAGTCGACTACCTACTCCTTGTGCTAACTCTGCATGACTCCTCGAGTCGAGTTCACTCCTCGAGTTGAGTCCCGAGTCCACGAGTCGACTAACTACTCCTCGTGCCGACTCTACATGACTCCTCGAGTTGAGTTCACTCCTCTAGTTGAGTCCCAAGTCCACGAGTCGACTAACTACTCCTCGTGCCGACTCTACATGACACCTCGAGTTGAGTTCACTCCTCGAGTTGATTTCACTCCTAGAATTTAGTCCCGAGTCCATGAGTCGACTACCTACTCCTTGTGCCGACTCTACAGGGTTCCTCGAGTTGAGTTTACTCCTCGAGTTGAGTTCACTCCTCGAGTTGAGTCCCGAGTCCACGAGTCGACTAACTACTCCTCGTGCCGACTCTACATGACTCCTCGAGTTGAGTTCATTCCTCGAGTTGAGTTCACTCCTCGAGTCGAGTACCGAGTCCACGAGTCGACTACCTACTCCTCGTACCAACTCTGCATGACTCCTCGAGTTGAGTTCACTCCTCGAGTTGAGTTCACTCCTCGAGTTGAGTCCCGAGTCCATGAGTCAACTAACTACTCCTCGTGCCGACTCTACATGACTCCTCGAGTTGAGTTCACTCCTCTAGTTGAGTCCCAGGTCCACGAGTCGACTAACTACTCCTCGTGCCGACTCTACATGACACCTCGAGTTGAGTTCACTCCTCGAGTTGATTTCACTCCTAGAGTTGAGTCCCGAGTCCACGAGGCGACTAACTACTCCTCGTGCTGACTCTACAGGGTTCCTCGAATTAAGTTAACTCCTCGACTTGAGTTCACTCCTCGAGTTGAGTCCCGAGTCCACGAGTCGACTAACTACTCCTCGTGCCAACTCTACATGACTCCTCGAGTTGAGTTCATTCCTCGAGTTGAGTTCACTCCTCGAGTCGAGTACCGAGACCAAGAGACGACTACCTACTCCTTGTGCTGACTCTACATGACTCATCGAGTTGAGTTCAATCCTCGATTTGAGTTCACTACTCGAGTTGAGTCCCGAGTCCACGAGTAGACTAAATACTCCTCGTGCCGACTCTACATGACTCCTCAAGTTGAGTTCACTCCTCTAGTTGAGTCCCAAGTCCACGATTCGACTAAATACTCCTCGTGCCGACTCTACATGACACCTCGAGTTGAGTTCACTCCTCGAGTTGATTTCACTGCTAGAGTTGAGTCCCGAGTTCACGAGTCGACTAAGTACTCCTTGTGCCGACTCTACAGGGTTCCTCGAGTTGAGTTAACTCCTCGAGTTGAGTTCACTCCTCGAGTTGAGTCTCGAGTCCACGAGTCGACTAACTACTCCTCGTGCCGACTCTACATGACACCTCGAGTTGAGATCATTCCTCGAGTTGAGTTCACTCCTCGAGTCGACTACCTACTCCTTGTGCTAACTCTGCATGACTCCTCGAGTCGAGTTCACTCCTCGAGTTGAGTCCCGAGTCCACGAGTCGACTAACTACTCCTCGTGCCGACTCTACATGACTCCTCGAGTTGAGTTCACTCCTCTAGTTGAGTCCCAAGTCCACGAGTCGACTAACTACTCCTCGTGCCGACCCTACATGACACCTCGAGTTGAGTTCACTCCTCGAGTTGATTTCACTCCTAGAATTTAGTCCCGAGTCCAAGAGTCGACTAACTACTCCTCGTGCCGACTCTACAGGGTTCCTCGAGTTGAGTTTACTCCTCGAGTTGAGTTCACTCCTCGAGTTGAGTCCCGAGTCCATGAGTCGACTAACTACTCCTCGTGCCGACTCTACATGACTCCTCGAGTTGAGTTCACTCCTCTAGTTGAGTCCCAGGTCCACGAGTCGACTAACTACTCCTCGTGCCGACTCTACATGACACCTCGAGTTGAGTTCACTCCTCGAGTTGATTTCACTCCTAGAGTTGAGTCCCGAGTCCACGAGGCGACTAACTACTCCTCGTGCCGACTCTACAGGGTTCCTCGAATTAAGTTAACTCCTCGAGTTGAGTTCACTCCTCGAGTTGAGTCCCGAGTCCACGAGTCGACTAACTACTCCTCGTGCCGACTCTACATGACTCCTCGAGTTGAGTTCACTCCTCTAGTTGAGTCCCAAGTCCACGAGTCGACTAACTACTCCTCGTGCCGACTCTACATGACACCTCGAGTTGAGTTCACTCCTCGAGTTGATTTCACTCCTAGAATTTAGTCCCGAGTCCATGAGTCGACTACCTACTCCTTGTGCCGACTCTACAGGGTTCCTCGAGTTGAGTTTACTCCTCGAGTTGAGTTCACTCCTCGAGTTGAGTCCCGAGTCCACGAGTCGACTAACTACTCCTCGTGCCGACTCTACATGACTCCTCGAGTTGAGTTCATTCCTCGAGTTGAGTTCACTCCTCGAGTCGAGTACCGAGTCCACGAGTCGACTACCTACTCCTCGTACCAACTCTGCATGACTCCTCGAGTTGAGTTCACTCCTCGAGTTGAGTTCACTCCTCGAGTTGAGTCCCGAGTCCATGAGTCGACTAACTACTCCTCGTGCCGACTCTACATGACTCCTCGAGTTGAGTTCACTCCTCTAGTTGAGTCCCAGGTCCACGAGTCGACTAACTACTCCTCGTGCCGACTCTACATGACACCTCGAGTTGAGTTCACTCCTCGAGTTGATTTCACTCCTAGAGTTGAGTCCCGAGTCCACGAGGCGATTAACTACTCCTCGTGCTGACTCTACAGGGTTCCTCGAATTAAGTTAACTCCTCGACTTGAGTTCACTCCTCGAGTTGAGTCCCGAGTCCACGAGTCGACTAACTACTCCTCGTGCCAACTCTACATGACTCCTCGAGTTGAGTTCATTCCTCGAGTTGAGTTCACTCCTCGAGTCGAGTACCGAGACCAAGAGACGACTACCTACTCCTTGTGCTGACTCTACATGACTCATCGAGTTGAGTTCAATCCTCGATTTGAGTTCACTACTCGAGTTGAGTCCCGAGTCCACGAGTAGACTAAATACTCCTCGTGCCGACTCTACATGACACCTCGAGTTGAGTTCACTCCTCGAGTTGATTTCACTGCTAGAGTTGAGTCCCGAGTTCACGAGTCGACTAAGTACTCCTTGTGCCGACTCTACAGGGTTCCTCGAGTTGAGTTAACTCCTCGAGTTGAGTTCACTCCTCGAGTTGAGTCTCGAGTCCACGAGTCGACTAACTACTCCTCGTGCCGACTCTACATGACACCTCGAGTTGAGATCATTCCTCGAGTTGAGTTCACTCCTCGAGTCGACTACCTACTCCTTGTGCTAACTCTGCATGACTCCTCGAGTCGAGTTCACTCCTCGAGTTGAGTTCACTCCTCTAGTTGAGTCCCAAGTCCACGAGTCGACTAACTACTCCTCGTGCCGACCCTACATGACACCTCGAGTTGAGTTCACTCCTCGAGTTGATTTCACTCCTAGAATTTAGTCCCGAGTCCACGAGTCGACTAACTACTCCTCGTGCCGACTCTACAGGGTTCCTCGAGTTGAGTTTACTCCTCGAGTTGAGTTCACTCCTCGAGTTGAGTCCCGAGTCCATGAGTCGACTAACTACTCCTCGTGCCGACTCTACATGACTCCTCGAGTTGAGTTCACTCCTCTAGTTGAGTCCCAGGTCCACGAGTCGACTAACTACTCCTCGTGCCGACTCTACATGACACCTCGAGTTGAGTTCACTCCTCGAGTTGATTTCACTCCTAGAGTTGAGTCCCGAGTCCACGAGGCGACTAACTACTCCTCGTGCCGACTCTACAGGGTTCCTCGAATTAAGTTAACTCCTCGAGTTGAGTTCACTCCTCGAGTTGAGTCCCGAGTCCACGAGTCGACTAACTACTCCTCGTGCCGACTCTACATGACTCCTCGAGTTGAGTTCATTCCTCGAGTTGAGTTCACTCCTCGAGTCGAGTACCGAGTCCACGAGTCGACTACCTACTCCTTGTGCCAACTCTGCATGCCTCGTCGAGTTGAGTTCACTCCTCGAGTTGAGTCAAGAGTCCACGACTCTACTAAGTACTCCTCGTGCCGACTCTACATGACTCCTCGAGTTGAGTTCACTCCTCTAGTTGAGTCCCAAGTCCACGAGTCGACTAACTACTCCTCGTGCCAACTCTACATGACACCTCGAGTTGAGTTCACTCCTCTAGTTGAGTCCCAGGTCCACGAGTCGACTAACTACTCCTCGTGCCGACTCTACATGACACCTCGAGTTGAGTTCACTCCTCGAGTTGATTTCACTCCTAGAGTTGAGCCCCGAGTCCACGAGGCGACTAACTACTCCTCGTGCCGACTCTACAGGGTTCCTCGAATTAAGTTAACTCCTCGAGTTGAGTTCACTCCTCGAGTTGAGTCCCGAGTCCACGAGTCGACTAACTACTCCTCGTGCCAACTCTACATGACTCCTCGAGTTGAGTTCATTCCTCGAGTTGAGTTCACTCCTCGAGTCGAGTACCGAGACCAAGAGACGACTACCTACTCCTTGTGCTGACTCTACATGACTCATCGAGTTGAGTTCAATCCTCGATTTGAGTTCACTACTCGAGTTGAGTCCCGAGTCCACGAGTAGACTAAATACTCCTCGTGCCGACTCTACATGACTCCTCAAGTTGAGTTCACTCCTCTAGTTGAGTCCCAAGTCCACGAGTCGACTAACTACTCCTCGTGCCAACTCTACATGACACCTCGAGTTGAGTTCACTCCTTGAGTTGATTTCACTCCTAGAATTGAGGCCCGAGTCCACGAGTCGACTAACTACTCCTCGTGCCGACTCTACAGGGTTCCTCAATTTGAGTATACTCCTCGATTTGAGTTCACTCCTGGAGTTGAGTCCCGAGTCCACATGTCGACTAACTACTCCTCGTCCTGACTCTACATGACTCCTCGAGTTGAGTTCATTCCTTGAGTTGAGTTCACTCCTCGAGTCGAGTACCGAGTCCACGAGTCGACTGCCTTTTCCTTGTGCCGACTCTGCATGACTCCTCGAGTTGAGTTCACTCCTCGAGTTGAGTCCCGAGTCCACGAGTCGACTAACTACTCCTCGTGCCGACTCTACATGACTCCTCGAGTTGAGATCATTCCTCGAGTTGAGTTCACTCCTCGAGTCGACTACCTACTCCTTGTGCTAACTCTGCATGACTCCTCGAGTCGAGTTCACTCCTCGAGTTGAGTCCCGAGTCCACGAGTCGACTAACTACTCCTCGTGCCGACTCTACATGACTCCTCGAGTTGAGTTCACTCCTCTAGTTGAGTCCCAAGTCCACGAGTCGACTAACTACTCCTCGTGCCGACTCTACATGACACCTCGAGTTGAGTTCACTCCTCGAGTTGATTTCACTCCTAGAATTTAGTCCCGAGTCCACGAGTCGACTAACTACTCCTCGTGCCGACTCTACAGGGTTCCTCGAGTTGAGTTTACTCCTCGAGTTGAGTTCACTCCTCGAGTTGAGTCCCGAGTCCACGAGTCGACTAACTACTCCTCGTGCCGACTCTACATGACTCCTCGAGTTGAGTTCATTCCTCGAGTTGAGTTCACTCCTCGAGTCGAGTACCGAGTCCACGAGTCGACTACCTACTCCTCGTACCAACTCTGCATGACTCCTCGAGTTGAGTTCACTCCTCGAGTTGAGTTCACTCCTCGAGTTGAGTCCCGAGTCCATGAGTCGACTAACTACTCCTCATGCCGACTCTACATGACTCCTCGAGTTGAGTTCACTCCTCTAGTTGAGTCCCAGGTCCACGAGTCTACTAACTACTCCTCGTGCCGACTCTACATGACACCTCGAGTTGAGTTCACTCCTCGAGTTGATTTCACTCCTAGAGTTGAGCCCCGAGTCCACGAGGCGACTAACTACTCCTCGTGCCGACTCTACAGGGTTCCTCGAATTAAGTTAACTCCTCGAGTTGAGTTCACTCCTCGAGTTGAGTCCCGAGTCCACGAGTCGACTAACTACTCCTCGTGCCAACTCTACATGACTCCTCGAGTTGAGTTCATTCCTCGAGTTGAGTTCACTCCTCGAGTCGAGTACCGAGACCAAGAGACGACTACCTACTCCTTGTGCTAACTCTACATGACTCATCGAGTTGAGTTCAATCCTCGATTTGAGTTCACTACTCGAGTTGAGTCCCGAGTCCACGAGTAGACTAAATACTCCTCGTGCCGACTCTACATGACTCCTCAAGTTGAGTTCACTCCTCTAGTTGAGTCCCAAGTCCACGAGTCGACTAAATACTCCTCGTGCCGACTCTACATGACACCTCGAGTTGAGTTCACTCCTCGAGTTGATTTCACTGCTAGAGTTGAGTCCCGAGTTCACGAGTCGACTAAGTACTCCTTGTGCCGACTCTACAGGGTTCCTCGAGTTGAGTTAACTCCTCGAGTTGAGTTCACTCCTCGAGTTGAGTCTCGAGTCCACGAGTCGACTAACTACTCCTCGTGCCGACTCTACATGACACCTCGAGTTGAGATCATTCCTCGAGTTGAGTTCACTCCTCGAGTCTACTACCTTCTCCTTGTGCTAACTCTGCATGACTCCTCGAGTCGAGTTCACTCCTCGAGTTGAGTCCCGAGTCCACGAGTCGACTAACTACTCCTCGTGCCGACTCTACATGACTCCTCGAGTTGAGTTCACTCCTCTAGTTGAGTCCCAAGTCCACGAGTCGACTAACTACTCCTCGTGCCGACTCTACATGACTCCTCGAGTTGAGTTCATTCCTCGAGTTGAGTTCACTCCTCGAGTCGAGTACCGAGTCCACGAGTCGACTGCCTTTTCCTTGTGCCGACTCTGCATGACTCCTCGAGTTGAGTTCACTCCTCGAGTTGAGTCCCGAGTCCACGAGTCGACTAACTACTCCTCGTGCCGACTCTACATGACTCCTCGAGTTGAGATCATTCCTCGAGTTGAGTTCACTCCTCGAGTCGACTACCTACTCCTTGTGCTAACTCTGCATGACTCCTCGAGTCGAGTTCACTCCTCGAGTTGAGTCCCGAGTCCACGAGTCGACTAACTACTCCTCGTGCCGACTCTACATGACTCCTCGAGTTGAGTTCACTCCTCTAGTTGAGTCCCAAGTCCACGAGTCGACTAACTACTCCTCGTGCCGACTCTACATGACACCTCGAGTTTAGTTCACTCCTCGAGTTGATTTCACTCCTAGAATTTAGTCCCGAGTCCACGAGTCGACTAACTACTCCTCGTGCCGACTCTACAGGGTTCCTCGAGTTGAGTTTACTCCTCGAGTTGAGTTCACTCCTCGAGTTGAGTCCCGAGTCCACGAGTCGACTAACTACTCCTCGTGCCGACTCTACATGACTCCTCGAGTTGAGTTCATTCCTCGAGTTGAGTTCACTCCTCGAGTCGAGTACCGAGTCCACGAGTCGACTACCTACTCCTCGTACCAACTCTGCATGACTCCTCGAGTTGAGTTCACTCCTCGAGTTGAGTTCACTCCTCGAGTTGAGTCCCGAGTCCATGAGTCGACTAACTACTCCTCATGCCGACTCTACATGACTCCTCGAGTTGAGTTCACTCCTCTAGTTGAGTCCCAGGTCCACGAGTCTACTAACTACTCCTCGTGCCGACTCTACATGACACCTCGAGTTGAGTTCACTCCTCGAGTTGATTTCACTCCTAGAGTTGAGCCCCGAGTCCACGAGGCGACTAACTACTCCTCGTGCCGACTCTACAGGGTTCCTCGAATTAAGTTAACTCCTCGAGTTGAGTTCACTCCTCGAGTTGAGTCCCGAGTCCACGAGTCGACTAACTACTCCTCGTGCCAACTCTACATGACTCCTCGAGTTGAGTTCATTCCTCGAGTTGAGTTCACTCCTCGAGTCGAGTACCGAGACCAAGAGACGACTACCTACTCCTTGTGCTAACTCTACATGACTCATCGAGTTGAGTTCAATCCTCGATTTGAGTTCACTACTCGAGTTGAGTCCTGAGTCCACGAGTAGACTAAATACTCCTCGTGCCGACTCTACATGACTCCTCAAGTTGAGTTCACTCCTCTAGTTGAGTCCCAAGTCCACGAGTCGACTAAATACTCCTCGTGCCGACTCTACATGACACCTCGAGTTGAGTTCACTCCTCGAGTTGATTTCACTGCTAGAGTTGAGTCCCGAGTTCACGAGTCGACTAAGTACTCCTTGTGCCGACTCTACAGGGTTCCTCGAGTTGAGTTAACTCCTCGAGTTGAGTTCACTCCTCGAGTTGAGTCCCGAGTCCACGAGTCGACGAACTACTCCTCGTACCGACTCTACATGACTCCTCGAGTTGAGTTCATTCCTCGAGTTGAGTTCACTCCTCGAGTTGAGTTTACTCCTCGAGTTGAGTTCACTCCTCGAGTTGAGTCCCGAGTCCACGAGTCGACTAACTACTCCTCGTACCGACTCTACATGACTCCTCGAGTTGAGTTCATTCCTCGAGTTGAGTTCACTCCTCGAGTCGAGTACCGAGTCCACGAGTCGACTACCTACTCCTCGTACCAACTCTGCATGACTCCTCGAGTTGAGTTCACTCCTCGAGTTGAGTTCACTCCTCGAGTTGAGTCCCGAGTCCATGAGTCGACTAACTACTCCTCGTGCCGACTCTACATGACTCCTCGAGTTGAGTTCACTCCTCTAGTTGAGTCCCAGGTCCACGAGTCGACTAACTACTCCTCGTGCCGACTCTACATGACACCTCGAGTTGAGTTCACTCCTCGAGTTGATTTCACTCCTAGAGTTGAGTCCCGAGTCCACGAGGCGACTAACTACTCCTCGTGCCGACTCTACAGGGTTCCTCGAATTAAGTTAACTCCTCGAGTTGAGTTCACTCCTCGAGTTGAGTCCCGAGTCCACGAGTCGACTAACTACTCCTCGTGCCAACTCTACATGACTCCTCGAGTTGAGTTCATTCCTCGAGTTGAGTTCACTCCTCGAGTCGAGTACCGAGACCAAGAGATGACTACCTACTCCTTGTGCTGACTCTACATGACTCATCGAGTTGAGTTCAATCCTCGATTTGAGTTCACTACTCGAGTTGAGTCCCGAGTCCACGAGTAGACTAAATACTCCTCGTGCCGACTCTACATGACTCCTCAAGTTGAGTTCACTCCTCTAGTTGAGTCCCAAGTCCACGAGTCGACTAAATACTCCTCGTGCCGACTCTACATGACACCTCGAGTTGAGTTCACTCCTCGAGTTGATTTCACTGCTAGAGTTGAGTCCCGAGTTCACGATTCGACTAAGTACTCCTTGTGCCGACTCTACAGGGTTCCTCGAGTTGAGTTAACTCCTCGAGTTGAGTTCACTCCTCGAGTTGAGTCTCGAGTCCACGAGTCGACTAAGTACTCCTCGTGCCGACTCTACATGACACCTCGAGTTGAGATCATTCCTCGAGTTGAGTTCACTCCTCGAGTCGACTACCTACTCCTTGTGCTAACTCTGCATGACTCCTCGAGTCGAGTTCACTCCTCGAGTTGAGTCCCGAGTCCACGAGTCGACTAACTACTCCTCGTGCCGACTCTACATGACTCCTCGAGTTGAGTTCACTCCTCTAGTTGAGTCCCAAGTCCACGAGTCGACTAACTACTCCTCGTGCCGACTCTACATGACACCTCGAGTTGAGTTCACTCCTCGAGTTGATTTCACTCCTAGAATTTAGTCCCGAGTCCACGAGTCGACTAACTACTCCTCGTGCCGACTCTACAGGGTTCCTCGAGTTGAGTTTACTCCTCGAGTTTAGTTCACTCCTCGAGTTGAGTCCCGAGTCCACGAGTCGACTAACTACTCCTCGTGCCAACTCTACATGACTCCTCGAGTTGAGTTCATTCCTCGAGTTGAGTTCACTCCTCGAGTCGAGTACCGAGTCCACGAGTCGACTACCTACTCCTCGTACCAACTCTGCATGACTCCTCGAGTTGAGTTCACTCCTCGAGTTGAGTTCACTCATCGAGTTGAGTCCCGAGTCCATGAGTCGACTAACTACTCCTCATGCCGACTCTACATGACTCCTCGAGTTGAGTTCACTCCTCTAGTTGAGTCCCAGGTCCACGAGTCGACTAACTACTCCTCGTGCCGACTCTACATGACACCTCGAGTTGAGTTCACTCCTCGAGTTGATTTCACTCCTAGAGTTGAGTCCCGAGTCCACGAGGCGACTAACTACTCCTCGTGCCGACTCTACAGGGTTCCTCGAATTAAGTTAACTCCTCGAGTTGAGTTCACTCCTCGAGTTGAGTTCCGAGTCCACGAGTCGACTAACTACTCCTCGTGCCAACTCTACATGACTCCTCGAGTTGAGTTCATTCCTCGAGTTGAGTTCACTCCTCGAGTCGAGTACCGAGACCAAGAGACGACTACCTACTCCTTGTGCTGACTCTACATGACTCATCGAGTTGAGTTCAATCCTCGATTTGAGTTCACTACTCGAGTTGAGTCCCGAGTCCACGAGTAGACTAAATACTCCTCGTGCCGACTCTACATGACTCCTCAAGTTGAGTTCACTCCTCTAGTTGAGTCCGAAGTCCACGAGTCGACTAAATACTCTACGTGCCGACTCTACATGACAGCTCGAGTTGAGTTCACTCCTCGAGTTGATTTCACTGCTAGAGTTGAGTCCCGAGTTCACGAGTCGACTAAGTACTCCTTGTGCCGACTCTACAGGGTTCCTCGAGTTGAGTTAACTCCTCGAGTTGAGTTCACTCCCCGAGTTGAGTCTCGAGTCCACGAGTCGACTAACTACTCCTCGTGCCGACTCTACATGACTCCTCGAGTTGAGTTCACTCCTTGATTCGAGTACCGAGTCCACGAGTCGACTACCTACTCCTTGTGCTGACTCTACATGACTCCTCGAGTTCAGTTCAATCCTCGAGTTGGGTTCACTACTCGAGTTGAGCCCCGAGTCCACGAGTAGACTAAATACTCCTCGTGCCGACTCTACATGACTCCTCAAGTTGAGTTCACTCCTCTAGTTGAGTCCCAAATTCACGAGTCGAATAACTACTCCTCGTGCCGACACTACATGACACCTCGAGTTGAGTTCACTCCTCGAGTTGATTTCACTCCTAGAGTCGAGTCCCGAGTCCACGAGTCGAGTAACTACTCCTCGTGCCGACTCTACATGACTCCTCGAGTTGAGTCCCAAGTCCATGAGTCGACTAACTACTCCTCGTGCCGACTCTACATGACTCCTCGAGTTGAGTTCACTCCTCTAGTTGAGTCCCAAGTCCATGAGTCGACTAACTACTCCTTGTGCCGACTCTACATGACTCCTCGAGTTGAGTTCACTCCTCTAGTTGAGTCCCGAGTCAACGAGGCGACTAACTACTCCTCGTGCCGACTCTACAGGGTTCCTCGAATTGAGTTAACTCCTCGAGTTGAGTTTACTCCTCGAGTTGAGTCCCGAGTCCACGAGTCGACTAACTACTCCTCGTGCCGACTCTACATGACTCCCCGAGTTGAGTTCATTCCTCGAGTTGAGTTCACTCCTCGAGTCGAGTACCGAGTCCAAGAGACGACTACCTACTCCTCGAGTTGAGTTCACTCCTCGAGTTGAGTCTCGAGTCCACGAGTCGACTAACTACTCCTCGTGCCGACTCTACACGACTCCTCGAGTTGAGTTCACTCCTCTAGTTGAGTCCCAAGTCCACGAGTCCACTAACTACTCCTCGTGCCGACTCTACATGACACATCGAGTTGAGTTCACTCCTCGAGTCGAGTACCGAGTCCAAGAGACGACTACCTACTCCTTGTGCCAACTCTACATGACTCCTCGAGTTGAGTTCAATCCTCGAGTTGAGTTCACTACTCGAGTTAAGTCCCGAGTCCTCGAGTAGACTAAATACTCCTCGTGCCGACTCTACATGACTCCTCAAGTTGAGATCACTACTCTAGTTGAGTCCCAAATTCACGAGTCGAGTAACTACTCCTCGTGCCGACACTACATGACACCTCGAGTTGAGTTCACTCCTCGAGTTGATTTCACTCCTAGAGTTGAGTCACGAGTCCACGAGGCGACTAACTACTCCTCGTGCCGACTCTACAGGGTTCCTCGAGTTGTATTAACTCCTCGAGTTGAGTCCCGAGTCCACGAGTCGACTAACTACTCCTCGTGCCGACTCTACACGACTCCTCGAGTTGAGTTCACTCCTCTAGTTGAGTCCCAAGTCCACGAGTCGACTAAATACTCCTCGTGCCGACTCTACATGACACCTAGAGTTGAGTTCACTCCTCCAGTTGATTTCACTGCTAGAGTTGAGTCCCGAGTTCACGAGTCGACTAAGTACTCCTTGTGCCGACTCTACAGGGTTCCTCGAGTTGAGTTAACTCCTCGAGTTGAGTTCACTCCTCGAGTTGAGTCTCGAGTCCACGAGTCGACTAACTACTCCTCGTGCCGACTCTACATGACTCCTCGAGTTGAGTTCACTCCTTGATTCGAGTACCGAGTCCACGAGTCGACTACCTACTCCTTGTGCTGACTCTACATGACTCCTCGAGTTCAGTTCACTACTCGAGTTGAGTCTCGAGTCCACGAGTAGACTAAATACTCCTCGTGCCGACTCTACATGACTCCTCAAGTTGAGTTCACTCCTCTAGTTGAGTCCCAAATTCACGAGTCGACTAACTACTCCTCGTGCCGACACTACATGACTCCTCGAGTTGAGTTCACTCCTCTAGTTGAGTTCACTCCTCGAGTCGAGTACCGAGTCCAAGAGACGACTACCTACTCCTCGAGTTGAGTTCACTCCTCGAGTTGAGTCTCGAGTCCACGAGTCGACTACCTACTCCTTGTGCCAACTCTACATGACTCCTCGAGTTGAGTTCAATCCTCGAGTTGAGTTCACTACTCGAGTTGAGTCCCGAGTCCTCGAGTAGACTAAATACTCCTCGTGCCGACTCTACATGACTCCTCGAGTTGAGTTCACTCCTTGAGTCGAGTACCAAGTCCACGAGTCGACTACCTACTCCTTGTGCTGACTCTACATGACTCCTCGAGTTGAGTTCAATCCTCGAGTTGAGTTCAATCCTCGAGTTTAGTCCCGAGTCCACGGGTAGACTTAATACTCCTCGTGTCGACTCTACATGACTTCTCAAGTTGAGTTCACTCCTCTAGTTGAGTCCCAAGTTCACGAGTCGACTAACTACTCCTCGTGCCGACTCTACATGACACCTCGAGTTGAGTTCACTCCTCGAGTTGATTTCACTCCTAGAGTTGAGTCCCGAGTCCACGAGTCGACTAACTACTCCTCGTGCTGACTCTATAGGGTTCCTCGAGTTGAGTTCACTCCTCGAGTTGAGTCCCGAGTCCACGAGTCGACTAACTACTCCTCGTGCCGACTCTACATGACTCCTTGAGTTGAGTTCATTCCTCGAGTTGAGTTCACTCCTCGAGTCGCGTACCAAGTCAACGAGTCGACTACCTACTCCTTGTGCTGACTCTACATGACTCCTCGAGTTGAGTTCAATCCTCGAGTTGAGTTCAATCCTCGAGTTGAGTCCCGAGTCCACGAGTAGACTTAATACTCCTCGTGTCGACTCTACATGACTTCTCAAGTTGAGTTCACTCCTCTAGTTGAGTCCCAAGTTCACGAGTCGACTAACTACTCCTCGTGCCGACTCTACATGACACCTCGAGTTGAGTTCACTCCTCGAGTTGATTTCACTCCTAGAGTTGAGTCCTGAGTCCACGAGTCGACTAACTACTCCTCGTGCTGACTCTATAGGGTTCCTCGAGTTGAGTTCACTCCTCGAGTTGAGTCCCGAGTCCACGAGTCTACTAATTACTCCTCCTGCCGACTCTACATGACTCCCGGAGTTGAGTTCATTCCTCGAGTTGAGTTCACTCCTCGAGTCGAGTACCGAGTCCAAGAGACGACTACCTACTCCTTGTTCCAACTCTACATGACTCCTCGAGTTGAGTTCAATCCTCGAGTTGAGTTCACTACTCGAGTTAAGTCCCGAGTCCTCGAGTAGACTAAATACTCCTCGTGCCGACTCTACATGACTCCTCAAGTTGAGATCACTACTCTAGTTGAGTCCAAAATTCACGAGTCGAGTAACTACTCCTCGTGCCGACACTACATGACACCTCGAGTTGAGTTCACTGCTCGAGTTGATTTCACTCCTAGAGTCGAGTACCGAGTCCACGAGTCGAGTAACTACTCCTCGTGCCGACTCTACATGACACCTCGAGTTGAGTTCACTCCTCGAGTTGATTTCACTCCTAGAGTTGAGTCACGAGTCCACGAGGCGACTAACTACTCCTCGTGCCGACTCTACAGGGTTCCTCGAGTTGTATTAACTCCTCGAGTTGAGTCCCGAGTCCACGAGTCGACTAACTACTCCTCGTGCCGACTCTACATGACTCCTCGAGTTGAGTTCACTCCTCTAGTTGACTCCCAAGTCCACGAGTCGACTAACTACTCCTCGTGCCGACTCTACATGACACATCGAGTTGAGTTCACTCCTCGAGTTGATTTCACTCCTAGAATTGAGTCCCGAGTCCACGAGTCGACTAACTACTCCTCGTGCCGAATCTATAGGGTTCCTTGAGTTGAGTTTACTCCTCGAGTTGAGTTCACTCCTCGAGTTGAGTCCCGAGTCCACGAGTCGACTAACTACTCCTCGTGCCGACTCTACATGACTCCTCGAGTTGAGTTCATTCCTCGAGTTGAGTTCACTCCTCGAGTTGAGTCCCGAGTCCATGAGTCGACTAACTACTCCTCGTGCCGACTCTACATGACTCCTCGAGTTGAGTTCACTCCTCTAGTTGAGTCCCAAGTCCACGAGTGGACTAACTACTCCTCGTGCCGACTCTACTTGAGACCTCGAGTTGAGTTCACTCCTCGGGTTGATTTCACTCCTAGAGTTGAGTCCCGAGTCCACGAGGTGACTAACTACTCCTCGTGCCGACTCTACAGGGTTCCTCGAATTGAGTTAACTCCTCGAGTTGAGTTTACTCCTCGAGTTGAGTCCCGAGTCCATGAGTCGACTAACTACTCCTCGTGCCGACTCTACATGACTCCCCGAGTTGAGTTCATTCCTCGAGTTGAGTTCACTCCTCGAGTCGAGTACCGAGTCCAAGAGACGACTACCTACTCCTTGTGCCAACTCTACATGACTCCTCGAGTTGAGTTCAATCCTCGAGTTGAGTTCACTACTCGAGTTGAGTCCCGAGTCCTCGAGTAGACTAAATACTCCTCGTGCCGACTCTACATGACTCCTCGAGTTGAGTTCATTCCTCGAGTTGAGTTCACTCCTCGAGTCGAGTACCAAGTCCACGAGTCGACTACCTACTCCTTGTGCTGACTCTACATGACTCCTCGAGTTGAGCTCAATCCTCGAGTTGAGTTCAATCCTCGAGTTGAGTCCCGAGTCCACGAGTAGACTTAATACTCCTCGTGCCGACTCTACATGACTTCTCAAGTTGAGTTCACTCCTCTAGTTGAGTCCCAAGTTCACGAGTCGACTAACTACTCCTCGTGCCGACTCTACATGACACCTCGAGTTGAGTTCACTCCTCGAGTTGATTTCACTCCTAGAGTTGAGTCCCGAGTCCACGAGTCGACTAACTACTCCTCGTGCTGACTCTATAGGGTTCCTCGAGTTGAGTTCACTCCTCGAGTTGAGTCCCGAGTCCACGAGTCGACTAACTACTCCTCGTGCCGACTCTACATGACTTCTTGAGTTGAGTTCATTCCTCGAGTTGAGTTCACTCCTCGAGTCGAGTACCAAGTCCACGAGTCGACTACCTACTCCTTGTGCTGACTCTACATGACTCCTCGAGTTGAGTTCAATCCTCGAGTTGAGTTCAATCCTCGAGTTGAGTCCCGAGTCCACGAGTGTTGTCAATGGTGCCCACAAGAAGAGTAGTAGTGTCTATTTATGTACATTTGATGTCATATAGTCTTACGAAGACTCTTGCTTGTAATTGCTTATTCGCTAATAAAAAGTTGAAACGTTCATTCAATCTTCTTTGTCTGAAGCTTTATGATAAAACCTTAGTCTTTTAGTCCATAAACAAACTTAACAACTTACGAAGAGACAAATGTAGATTTGCATGAACAAACTCTTCGTAGTTTGCTTAAAACGATATATTCGCAATCTTAGGGTCAAAGGACTATTGACCTCAGTATGATTGTTAGAAGAATCTATGATGTCTGGTTATGAGGCATTGAGAGTTGGGGACTCTATAGTTCTTCTAGGTATCTTCCGAAGGTACTGAATTGACCAGTGCACTTCTAGAGACAATATAAGAACAAACCATTTAACCTCTTATGTCTCGAAGTCACTATGTATGAATTGCATCATGCTTACCTTAATCCTGAAATGAGACATGCCATTTCACACCTTAGTATTCTCATTTGAGAAAGTCAAAGTTCGGACTCACTATGTGATTCCGAACAAGGCCTATTGGTGAAGTACTAAGTTGTGAGTCTGTCATGAGTAACTTTGTGAAGTTCTCATAGATATGGAATTCATGTACAAGATTGCTGAAATGCAATGTATGTCACCTCATGCTTTGTTCCTTGGAGTGTGAATAAATGAACTGGCCAGTGTCCAAATTGAGTCCTGACTCTTTTGGATGAAACAATGTGACTTGTTAGCTCCTCGTCAATACATTATTTCTAACTTATTCACAAGCGACAAAGGAGTTGAGGAAATAACAGCTAGAAGGGTAAAATGGTAATTTAGTAAATCCCGACTAGCTGATGACATTCATGAAGGGTAAACATAGATAATATTCAGTGGATCCGCTCATCATAATTAGGTCGAATTCTTGAGTAGAAAATAAATTCATTTGAACCGAGAGATTTTCAGTGTCAGCTCTTTAGTGGAGTCAGTTGACATTAAGCTAAACTTGGAAAATGTTTGTGAACTTTTGAGTCCAAGTGTTTAGCTCAAGCTTTGTTCATTTGGGTCCATGAGGTCACTGTCATGAATCACATCGATATGATTAACTGGGCCTTGTGAATTAATTTCATTTCATGAGAATTTTATTGAAAATTCTTAATGGGCCTTTCTCATGTTGTCATGAACAAATGAAGAAGCTTCTAGAAGCTCCTTCTAGAGAGACTTGGGCGCCTACCCTAATAGAGAAATAGGAGAGTTTATTTTGTGCATAAATGTATTTAGATACTTGCCAAAAGAAAAAGAGGAAACAAATTTCCTCCAAGAGGAAAGTGGGAATCGGCCAAGTGAGAGACAAGGCAAGGCCTTGAACAAAATTGGAAACAAATCAAGGCTTCTAGAAGCCTTGAGTTAGCCGAGTGTCTCAAAGGGAAAAAAGAGGAAATTGCTCATGAATATGTGATATTCTATAGAAGAGGAAACTACCTTATTGAAGGTGAGACCTCTCCTATAAATAGGAGCCTCATTTCCTCACATTTCATTCCATCCAAGTTTAAGAGATTTGAGAGACTCTCTCTCTAGACTTGGCCGCCCCTTCCTCTCTCTCTCTCTAGTTTATATTTTCGATTTTTCTTGTCTTGGCACCTAGGTCCTCACTCGACCTAGTGTTTAGCTCTACGACTTCGAGACTTGTTCTTAAGTCGTAGTGTTTAAAAGTGCCCACTCACTGATTCCTTCTTTTCGAGTGATTTAGTGATAGAAACTTTCGTGGTTGCTCGAGGTGCCGAGGAAAGAAAGAGAGACGTGCTGCGAGGGGAGACGAGCGTTGCAACTTTCCAAAAGCTTGTACAAGGTTCAAGCTTCAAGAAAGATTAGTAACTTTAATAGCTCATATTAGTTTTTATTTACATGTACATGCTCTTGTCTAGGTTAGTAAAAACTAGTTTTACTTAAAAAGAAAATTTTTAAAATTCCGCCGCTTAACGAAGCGTTAAACTTTTTCTTAAACCCTAGATCGATTCCAACAAATGGTATCAGAGCTATGGTCAAAGATTAGCATGTACATGTTTTTAAAATTATGAGCTTGAAAATCGTTTTCGAAAGTTTACTAATTTTGTGACAAGTTAGAATTGTTATCTTAGATTTTTTTTTAATTTATTGCTCATGTCTTTAAATTAAAAAGCATGTTGATTTTCTATGAGTTTGGGATGTTTTTAAAACACATTAGAATCAGTTCTAAAAGTTTTTAATTTTTTATATTGAAAAACGTGTTTTAAAGGTTTGAGAAATTTCGGTAAATTTTGTGACTAGTTACTTTGTCTTTCTAGTTTCTTTTATTTACCGTATTCGTTTTATGCTTGTTGTTATTTCTTTTATTCTATGTTATTACCCTGCTAATAAAACACAAATAAAAGCTTTAAACAACATCTTAAAACGTTCCGTTACACTTGATTCTCTTTCGCACCTAAGTAGGACCAAGCTTTAATTTATTTCTTTTTCTTCGAGCTGGAGTAAACCCGCATTAAAAGTGGCATAACTCTCTGCTCAGAAATAGAAATTTAATGATTCTTGAATCAAATTAAAGCTCTGTCTGTCCTCTGTCCAATGCCACCGGTTTCGGCTGAAAAGGACATCGGAGCCGCCAGATATGGTGATTTTACTCCGAGGTGCGCGGCTGTCTGAAACTCCAGTTTTTTTAGAAATCCGGATTTTCAAACCCCACTACCATGAGTTATAGAACTCTAATGAGAAAATTTTCTTGAGCAAAAATGTTTTTCATATGATTATAAACATGATGTGTAAGATTAAAATGTTTTGTTTTTTGAAAGTTTAATTGAAATTGAATCTTTACAAAACTAGTTTGAATTTTGAAAAACCGTTTTCACTTTCAAACTTGAAAATATTTTGTCATCCAAATCAAATAAATTTTCAAAATGTTTTCAAAACTATATCTATATCACATATGTTCAAAATCTATATGCTCTTGAAAATTTGAGTGGGAGGTCTCCTTGTAGACAAGCCGAAAAATAAAAGGATGTGTAATCTCAAACTTTCAAGTGTTCGAGTGAGTTGAAGTTCACACTTCCCTCACGCACTTTCCCGAAATAGAAAATAGGAAAAGATCGAGTATGTCCCTTGTGCCTTTATGCATTAATACTGCTCTGAACATGTCGATCTAGGATTCTCTTCTAGTTGTCCGCTCTGTCGCTCTCTAACTAGGAAATTTGTTTCCGAACTTATAAGAGTCGATGAACCAACTCCAAAAACTAAGTGGGAGGGTTATATTCGTTGTTTGTAACCCGCGATCCCCAACACTAGTGAAAGATGCAATAACGTGGGACTAAGAGCCGCTCTTGCGACCCTCACTTAAATGTGAGTACTCCAAGGCGTTATTGCTTCGATCATTGCTCAATGAGCTACGTCCGAGAGTGATGCAATGATGGCAAGGCCTCCCCTTGGGTGATTGTTTTTCAAAGCTGATCTTTTGGACTAAGTGGTTGGTTGCACACTTAGGCTCAATCCCTAGTATCCTCCCTTGAGGCTCTGCGAAAGGATGTGAGTGATCAAACCAATTTAAAAGGTGGCTAGTCAAAATAGATGTATTGACATCTTGGCTTAGCATTAATGATGTGTCATTTACTTATAAATGGAGATTTTTTGCGGCCTTCTCTTGAGGGAGTAAATTATCGTTTGGTTTATAACACCTTTGGATTTTACAAAAGTCTTAATAAAACTTAAATCCTAAACCAAAGACTAATCATAAACTTGTTTCAACTTAAATAGGCAGTATGTCTCTCAAACATCTCTCAATCTTTCTTTCCTCGAATAAACTCGAAAACGAAAACTACGTTGATTCGAAACGTAACCTCGACATAATACCTACCGTTAACAAGCACAAATGGGTACTCACCACCCCATGTCCTCCTCTGACGAATGATGATTCAACTCAAGAGGACAATGACGCCTTAGCGGCCTGGCTTCGATCCGATGAGATTGTGAGGTGCTATATCTTGGCATCTATGAACAATATGCTGAAAGAGCAACATCGTGACATCGAGACTACCGCTGACATGCTCTACAATCTCCTTGAGATGTTTGGAGGGCAAAGGCGTCAAACAAGGCAACAAGCAGTCCGACAGTTTATGAACTATCGCATGAAGGCTAGGACTCCTGTTGGAGACTTTATGATACCGATCATTAGTCATCTGAGTAAAATGGAAATTCTAGGATCTGAGATTGATGGGAAGAATGTCATAGATGTGATCTTAGAAACTTTCCCCGCATCTCTTGATACCTCCATGATGAACTATTCCATTAACAAGCTAGAGTACACTGTTACCAAGCTTATGAAGGAGTTTCACACTGCTGAAGGTCTCACTAAGAGAAAGAGGAATCAAGGAGAGGCACATGCTACTGAGCAAAGAGCCTCCGCCTCTGGAACTAAGAAGAGACCTCACAAGGCCGATAAAAAGAACTGTCATGCCAATCTCAAAGCAAAGGAACATAGTATTGTACTAGTTACCGAACCATGCTTAGTAGCTGATAATGTATCAACGTGGATTCTTGACTCCGCTGCTACTAACCATATTTGTTGTTCCTTGAATGGTTTCAAGAAAACCAAAAGCTTAGAGGAAGGCGAGTTCTGTTTCAAATGGGGTGATGGGAGCCTGGTGTCTGCAAAGGCTGTGGGATCCGTGACGCTGTGTTTTGAAGACCGCACTTTAAACTTGAATAATGTATATTTTGTTCCTACCTTTGGGAAGAACTTAATATCTGTTGCTCGTCTTCGTGAGCAAGATTATTGTTTAAAGTTCATTAAGAATGGAATTCGTATTTCGTTTCCTGATAATTCTTTTGTCACTGATGCATGTATGAAGAATGCTCTTTTCTACATCTATCCCACTCAACCTTCTCTTTTAGACACCGAAATAGATAACGATCTAATTAGGGAGCCAAAGAGGATCAAACTTTCTGAATCCTCCGATCTAACAAAATCAACATACCTCTGGCACTTAAGACTTGGTCATATCAGTCTAGATAGGATTAAGAGACTTGTGAGGGATGGTCCATTCCAAGCCTCTGCAATAGGTTCACTACCTACTTGTGAATCCTGCATAGAAGGAAAAATGACTAAGCGACCTTTCTCCGATAAGGGTCGAAGAGCCACTGAGTTGCTGGAACTAATACATTCTGATGTATGTGGACCGCTCAACCAACAGGCACATGGAGGATACGAATACTTCGTTACCTTCACTGATGATTACTCAAGATATGGGTTTGTCTATTTGCTTAAACACAAATCCGAGACCTTTAACGTATTTAAGGTCTTTAGGGCTTTAGTGGAAAAGCAAACTGGCAAAGTGATCAAAACCCTTCGATCTGATCGAGGTGGTGAGTATATGTCTGGAGAGTTCGATGACTTTCTTAAAGAAGAAGGTATCGCTTCTCAGCTTACCGCACCTGGCACACCTCAACAAAACAGAGTGTCAGAGAGAAGAAACCGAACTCCTATGGAGATGGTTAGATCAATGATGAGTTACTCATCACTCCCGCTTTCCTTTTGGGGATATGCCCTCGAAACAGCCGCCTACATTCTGAACCAAGTTCCGTCCAAAACGGTTCCTGGTACTCCTTATGAACGATGGACTGGCCGTAAAGTGAATCTTGGCCGCATCCGAATTTGGGGTTGCCCTGCACACGTGCTGAGGCAAAAGACTAGCAAGTTGGCTAGTAGGTCAGAATTGTGCCTGTTTGTGGGATATCCAAAGGAAACCAAAGGTTTTACTTTCTATAGTCCCGAGGACGATAAGACTTTCGTTAGCACGAATGCTCGTTTCCTCGAGGAGGACTTTATGAAGGATGCGAAACCTAGAAGCAAAATTGTGCTTGAAGAACAGTTGGGTGAGGAAGCTTCTACCTCATCTGTAAGAACTGTTCTTACCCCAACTGAAACACAACCTAACTCATCAGAATCTCGTCAAGTAGTACTTCGACGTAGTGGGAGGGCTGCTCAAAAGCCTGACAGGTACATGTCTTATGGAGACTCTCTTGTAGCCGTCTCCGACATGGATGACCCTGTTTCCTATAGCCAAGCGATGGCTTGTTCTGAATCAAACCTTTGGCTTGACGCCATGAAAGTTGAAATGCACTCGATGTATGTCAACAAAGTCTAAAAACTTGTAGACCTTCCTGAAGGGATTAAACCCGTAGGGTGTAAGTGGATATACAAGAAGAAAAGGGGTCCTGATGGGAACGTCGAGACGTTCAAAGCACGACTTGTGGCGAAGGGTTATACCCAACAAGAAGGGATTGACTATGAAGAAACCTTCTCGCCAGTCGCGATGCTTAAATCCATCCGCATACTCCTATCCATAGCTGCAGCTCTCGATTATGAGATCTGGCAAATGGATGACAAGACAGCCTTTCTGAATGGCAATCTTGACGAGCGCATTTACATGGCTCAACCAGACGGTTTCGTGGATAAAGGTCAAGAGACCAAGGTTTGTGAGTTGCTTAAATCCATTTATGGACTAAAGCAAGCATCTAGGTCATGGAATATTAGATTCGATGAAACTGTAAAGAGCTTCGGTTTTGAACAGTCAATAGATGAGCCTTGTGTTTACAAGTTAATACACGAAGGCAAAGTTGTGTTTCTGGTACTATATGTCGATGATATACTACTCATTGGTAATGACGTGGGTAAGTTATCTGAGGTTAAGGTCTGGCTGGCAAAGCAATTAGA
The DNA here is from genome assembly GCF_054948205.1 of Urtica dioica subsp. dioica. NCBI lineage: Eukaryota > Viridiplantae > Streptophyta > Magnoliopsida > Rosales > Urticaceae > Urtica > Urtica dioica. Next base: position 39,865,907 of record NC_142756.1, read on the forward strand.
TATGAAGGATCTAGGAGAAGCCGCATACATTCTGGGATCCAAATCTTTCGAGATAGGAAAAACCGGACACTGTCGCTCTCTCAAGCATCTTATATTGATAAGGTGATGGATCGCTTCTCGATGCAAGACTGCAAGAGGGGTCAAACACCCTTTAGGCATGGAGTTTCACTCTCTAAGGACCAGTCTCCCAAGACTGCACAAGAGATTGAAGACATGAGGAAAATTCCTTACGCCTCTGCCGTAGGAAGCCTTATGTATGCTATGCTTTGCACTAGACCTGACATCTGTTTCACCGTTGGCGTAGTTAGTCGTTTCCAATCCAACCCTGGACCCGAGCACTGGATTGCTGTTAAGCATGTTCTTAAGTATCTTCGAAGAACTAGGAACTTGATGCTCACATACTCAGGTACTGACCTGACTATGACGGGATATACCGACTCCGATTTTCAAGCGGATAAGGATTCAAGGAAATCCACTTCGGGATCTGTGTTCATCCTTAATGGTGGAGCTGTAGTGTGGAGAAGTATTAAGCAATCTTGCATTGCTGACTCCACAATGGAAGCAGAATATGTGGCTGCTTGTGAAGCATCCAAAGAGGCTGTATGGCTTAGAAAATTCCTTAAGTATATGGAAGTTGTTCTAAACGTCGACGAGCCCATGACCCTTTATTGTGATAATAGTGGGGCTGTCGCTAACTCAAAGGAACCTCGAAGCCATAAGCGCTCTACACATATTGAGAGGAAATACCATTTGATTCGAGAGATCGCGCAACGCGGAGACGTGGAGGTGAAGTAGATCTCTGGTTGATATGGTCACAATGATCCAGAGCCTCCAAAACCAAATCATCGAGATGAGGGAATCAGGGAGGCAAAGGCCGTACGGAGGGATCGAGGAATCATACTCTCCCTTCGCCGCACAAGTCCTCGCGCAGCCATGCGTGGGAAACTTTAAGTTACCGTCCATTCCCCCCTATGATGGACGTACGGACCCCCACTACCACGTCCAACACTATGAGACGTAGATGACGATGCAAGGGCAGACGGACGCCACCCTCTGCCAAGCCTTCAGCCTGACCCTCACAGGGTCAGGCTTTGAGTGGTTCCAAAGTTTGAGGCCTGGAAGCATCCCGTCCTTCCGGGCCTTGCGAGAGGCTTTCCTCGCTCGCTTTGCCACGCTTGTGGCACAAAAAAAATCGAAGACCCACCTCATCTCCATTCGACAGGGGAGAGATGAGACGTTGAGACAATACCTCGCCCGCTTCACCGAGGAGTCTCACAAAGTCGAGGGCTTCGACGACAGGGACGCCATCACGGCGATTACCGAGGGAGTTCGCACGAGCGACTTCCTCAAGTCCATTGTCGGGCAAGTCCCGCGAGACATGGCGGAGCTGATGACGAGAGCCCGCACACATATGGGAATCGAGGACTATCTCGATGGCCGCGATGGCCGGAAGTCAGGAGGACAAGGTGGTCGCCACCGCGAAGAACGGGACGAAGATCGCCTCGACCCTCAAAGCAAGAGGAGCAAGGGAGGCCGTGCCCCTAACGGTCGCCCCCTCTCCGGTCCGAGATCGTCGCACGTTGATAACTTCCAAGCGTTATCGACGTACACCCCGCTGAACACTCCGCAAGAGCGGATCCTAGCTCTGCACCGCGACAAGCTAGGAAGTCCGGCTCCTCTAGCGAAGGATCCCGCGAAGAGGGATCGGAACAAGTTCTGTGAGTACCACCAGGATCACGGGCATCTGACGTCCGAGTGCTATCATCTTAGGCGTCAGATCGAGGCCCTGATTCAAGTCGGGAAATTAAAAAAGTATGTCCTAAGAACGGTCGGGGCGGCCACGGTGCACGAAGGCCGTCCACGGCGGGGAAGAAAGGGTCCTGCGACGGTGACTGACATGAACCAGGCAGCGATTGAACAACCGGAGAGCTCACAGCTGCATGTCGTGGGCTAAGCCCGTCCCCTTTTCTCATTATGTCATTTTATTTCCGGTTTTAAGACAATCTCGAATTTCAATAAGGCCAATGGCCCAGGGATGTAATTTTTGACTATTTCCGTATGGTAATTAGATTACATTTCACCTTGTTGCATTATAATTTCTAGTCTCCTCTACGAGTACACAAGAAACTCGGGGGGCTAATGGGAAACAATGCTCAACGAAACTAAAGCTCACTCGTTCAAAAAAAAAAAAAAAAAAAAAAAACAACAAAGAAGACGTGCAAATCGATTATGCCTTCGTTGGCAAATCGAGAACATAAGACGCGCACAATACAACAAAGACGTGCTAATCGATTATGCCTTCGTTGGCAAATCGAGAACATAAGACGCGCACCATACAACAAAGACGTGCTAATCGATTATGCCTTCGTTGGCAAATCGAGAACATAAGACGCGCACCATACGACGAAGACGTGCTAATCGATTATGCCTTCGTTGGCAAATCGAGAAAAGTAAGACGCGCACTAAACGACGAAGACGTGCAAATCGATTATGCCTTCGGTGGCAAATCGAGAAAAGTAAGACGCGCACAAAACGACAAAGACGTGCAAATCGATTATGCCTTCGTTGGCAAATCGAGAACATAAGACGCGCACAATACAACAAAGACGTGCTAATCGATTATGCCTTCGTTGGCAAATCGAGAACATAAGACGCGCACCATACGACGAAGACGTGCTAATCGATTATGCCTTCGTTGGCAAATCGAGAAAAGTAAGACCCGCACTAAACGACGAAGACGTGCAAATCGATTATGCCTTCGTTGGCAAATCGAGAAAAGTAAGACGCGCACAATACAAAAAAGACGCGCAAATCGATTATGCCTTCGTTGGCAGGTCGAGAAAATAAGACGTGCACAATACAAAAAAGACGCGCAAATCGATTATGCCCTCATTGGCAAGTCGAGAAAACAAGACGCGCACAACACAGTAATAAAGCCGTGCTAACCGATCACGCCCTCATTGGTAGATCGAGAAAATGAGCCACGCACGATCAACCCGAAATAAAAAGTCATCCCTCGCGACACGCGAAGGCCATTCCTCATGATGCAAACCCGAGAGCATTCGTCCCGCATCCGCACAAAAGCGTAGATTTTGAGTTTCCACTCGACCTACGCTCGACCGGAAACTCGGGGGGCTAATGTTGTTGGCCCGTCTAGGGCCAACGGGATCAAGGTCATCACTTCGACACACATGGCTGGTACGAGATCTTGGGCGGCGAAACCCCCACTCAACCAGGGGCCGGCCCAAACCAATGGCCAAGTCAAAACCCAGCCACGGGCCGAGTCAACGGCTCACCCGGCCATTGGCTGGGTCAAATGGCTCACTCGGCCATTGGACAGTTCACTCGGCCAATGGCCGAGTGAACCCCTCAGCCACCAAGGCAGTTCACTCGGCCATTGGCCGAGTGAACCTTCCAGCAGTTCACTCGGCCAATGGCCGAGTGAACCCCTCAGCCACCAAGGCAGTTCACTCGGCCATTGGCCGAGTGAACCTTCCAGCAGTTCACTCGGCCAATGGCCGAGTGACCCCTCAGCCACCAGGGCAGTTCACTCGGCCATTGGCCGAGTGAACCTTCCAGCAGTTCACTCGGCCAATGGCCGAGTGAACCTTCCAGCCGCCGAGACAGTTCACTCGGCCATTGGCCGAGTGAACCTTCCAGCAGTTCACTCGGCCAATGGCCGAGTGAACCTCAGCCGGCCCAATGCCTTCACTCGGCCAATGGCCGAGTGAACCTCACCACCATGTTCACTCGACCATTGGCCGACCCAGCCTCCTCCAAGGCCGACCCAAGCATTCTCACTCGGCCAAGGGGTCTTCAAACCACCCCTTGGCTGCCTATAAATACCAAGGCACCCCCCTTGGTCCAGGTAATCCATTCTTGAGTACTGAAACGCTGCCGAACTCGTACCTGGCTCGTTTCTCTCAAGCTTTGGCCTCTAAACACCCCTAAAACCTCTATACTCCACCTCAATCACACTAATGTTGAGCGTCGGAGAGGTAAACAGGGGCACCCCCCCTGTTTCCCCTTTGTAGTTCACACCTTCTTTGCTTACTTTTCAGGTGCTTGGACGAGACTGAGACCACCTACAGCTAAGGGACGGCTTGGAATACCAAGCCCGACACGCTCGAGTCGAGACGAGACCACTTGGTCCGGCCTTGGGTCTAACCGTCTACGACTCCTAAATCGTTGTCCGAAAAACAGCGACAACAAGTCCCGAGTCCACGAGTCGACTAACTACTCCTCGTGCCGACTCTACAGGGTTCCTCTAGTTGAGTTTACTCCTCGAGTTGAGTTCACTCCTCGAGTTGAATCCCGAGTCCACGAGTCGACTAACTACTCCTCGTGCCGACTCTACATGACTCCTCGAGTTGAGTTCATTCCTCGAGTTGAGTTCACTCCTCGAGTCGAGTACCGAGTCCACGAGTCGACTACCTACTCCTTATGCCGACTCTGCATGACTCCTCGAGTTGAGTTCACTCCTCGAGTTGAGTCCCCAGTCCACGAGTCGACTAACTACTCCTCGTGCCGACTCTACATGACTCCTCGAGTTGAGTTCATTCCTCGAGTTGATTTCACTCCTAGAATTGAGTCTCGAGTCCACGAGTCGACTAACTACTCCTCGTGCCGACTCTACATGACTCCTCGAGTCGAGTACCGAGTCCACGAGTCGAATACCTACTCCTTGTGCCAACTCTGCATGACTCGTCGAGTTGAGTTCACTCCTCGAGTTGAGTCCCGAGTCCACGAGTCGACTAACTACTCCTCGTGCCGACTCTACATGACACCTCGAGTTGAGTTCACTCCTCGAGTTGATTTCACTCCTAGAATTGAGTCCCGAGTCCACGAGTCGACTAACTACTCCTCGTGCCGACTCTACATGACTCCTCGAGTTGAGTTCACTCCTCTAGTTGAGTCCCAAGTCCACGAGTCGAGTAACTACTCCTCGTGCCGACTCTACATGACACCTCGAGTTGAGTTCACTCCTCGAGTTGATTTCACTCCTAGAATTGAGTCCCGAGTCCACGAGTCGACTAACTAATCCTCGTGCCGACTCTACAGGGTTCCTTGAGTTGAGTTTACTCCTCGGGTTGATTTCACTCCTAGAGTTGAGTCCCGAGTCTACGAGGCGACTAACTACTCCTCGTGCCGACTCTACAGGGTTCCTCGAATTGAGTTAACTCCTCGAGTTGAGTCCCGAGTCCACGAGTCGACTAACTACTCCTCGTGCCGACTCTACATGACTCCCCGAGATGAGTTCATTCCTCGAGTTGAGTTCACTCCTCGAGTCGAGTACCGAGTCCAAGAGACGACTACCTACTCCTTGTGCCAACTCTACATGACTCCTCGAGTTGAGTTCAATCCTCGAGTTGAGTTCACTACTCGAGTTGAGTCCCGAGTCCTCGAGTAGACTAAATACTCCTCGTGCCGACTCTACATGACTCCTTGAGTTGAGTTTACTCCTCAATTGAGTTCACTCCTCGAGTTGAGTCCCGAGTCCACGAGTCGACTAAATACTCCTCGTGCCGACTCTACATGACTCCTCGAGTTGAGTTCATTCCTCGAGTTGAGTTCACTCCTCGAGTTGAGTCCCGAGTCCATGAGTCGACTAACTACTCCTCGTGCCGACTCTACATGACTCCTCGAGTTGAGTTCACTCCTCTAGTTGAGTCCCAAGTCCACGAGTCGACTAACTACTCCTCGTGCCGACTCTACTTGACACCTCGAGTTGAGTTCACTCCTCGGGTTGATTTCACTCCTAGAGTTGAGTCCCGAGTCTACGAGGCGACTAACTACTCCTCGTGCCGACTCTACAGGGTTCCTCGAATTGAGTTAACTCCTCGAGTTGAGTTTACTCCTCGAGTTGAGTCCCGAGTCCACGAGTCGACTAACTACTGCTCGTGCCGACTCTACATGACTCCCCGAGTTGAGTTCATTCCTCGAGTTGAGTTCACTCCTCGAGTCGAGTACCGAGTCCAAGAGACGACTACCTACTCCTTGTGCCAACTCTACATGACTCCTCGAGTTGAGTTCAATCCTCGAGTTGAGTTCACTACTCGAGTTGAGTCCCGAGTCCTCGAGTAGACTAAATACTCCTCGTGCCGACTCTACATGACTCCTCGAGTTGAGTTCATTCCTCAAGTTGAGTTCACTCCTCGAGTCGAGTACCAAGTCCACGAGTCGACTACCTACTCCTTGTGCTGACTCTACATGACTCCTCGAGTTGAGTTCAATCCTCGAGTTGAGTTCAATCCTCGAGTTGAGTCCCGAGTCCACGAGTAGACTTAATACTTCTCGTGCCGACTCTACATGACTTCTGAAGTTGAGTTCACTCCTCTAGTTGAGTCCCAAGTTCACGAGTCGACTAACTACTCCTCGTGCCGACTCTACATGACACCTCGAGTTGAGTTCACTCCTCGAGTTGATTTCACTCCTAGAGTTGAGTCCCGAGTCCACGAGTCGACTAACTACTCCTCGTGCTGACTCTATAGGGTTCCTCGAGTTGAGTTCACTCCTCGAGTTGAGTCCCGAGTCCACGAGTCGACTAACTACTCCTCGTGCCGAATCTACATGACTCCTTGAGTTGAGTTCATTCCTCGAGTTGAGTTCACTCCTCGAGTCGAGTACCAAGTCCACGAGTCGACTGCCTACTCCTTGTGCTGACTCTACATGACTCCTCGAGTTGAGTTCAATCCTCGAGTTGAGTTCAATCCTCGAGTTGAGTCCCGAGTCCATTAGTAGACTTAATACTCCTCGTGCCGACTCTACATGACTTCTCAAGTTGAGTTCACTCCTCTAGTTGAGTCCCGAGTCCACGAGTCGACTAACTACTCCTCGTGCTGACTCTATAGGGTTCCTCGAGTTGAGTTCATTCCTCGAGTTGAGTCCCGAGTCCACGAGTCTACTAACTACTCCTCGTGCCGACTCTACATGACTCCTCGAGCTGAGTTCATTCCTCGAGTCGAGTACCGAGTCCACGAGTCGACTAACTACGCCTCGTGCCGACTCTACAAGGTTCCTCGAGTTGAGTTTACTCCTCGAGTTGAGTTCACTCCTCGAGTTGAGTCCCGAGTCCACGAGTCGACTAACTACTCCTCGTGCCGACTCTACATGACTCCTCGAGATGAGTTCATTCCTCGAGTTGAGTTCACTCCTCGAGTCGAGTACCGAGTCCACGAGTCGACTACCTACTCCTTGTGCCGACTCTGCATGACTCCTCAAGTTGAGTTCACTCCTCGAGTTGAGTCTCGAGTCCACGAGTCGACTAACTACTCCTCGTGCTGACTCTACAGGGTTCCTCTAGTTGAGTTTACTCCTCGAGTTGAGTTCACTCCTCGAGTTGAATCCCGAGTCCACGAGTCGACTAACTACTCCTCGTGCCGACTCTACATGACTCCCCGAGTTGAGTTCATTCCTCGAGTTGAGTTCACTCCTCGAGTCGAGTACCGAGTCCAAGAGACGACTACCTACTCCTTGTGCCAACTCTACATGACTCCTCGAGTTGAGTTCAATCCTCGAGTTGAGTTCACTACTCGAGTTGAGTCCCGATTCCTCGAGTAGACTAAATACTCCTCGTGCCGACTCTACATGACTCCTCGAGTTGAGTTCATTCCTCGAGTTGAGTTCACTCCTCGAGTCGAGTACCAAGTCCACGAGTCGACTACCAACTCCTTGTGCTGACTCTACATGACTCCTCGAGTTGAGTTCAATCCTCGAGTTGAGTTCAATCCTCGAGTTGAGTCCCGAGTCCACGAGTAGACTTAATACTCCTCGTGCCGACTCTACATGACTTCTCAAGTTGAGTTCACTCCTCTAGTTGAGTCCCAAGTTCACGAGTCGACTAACTACTCCTCGTGCCGACTCTACATGACACCTCGAGTTGAGTTCACTCCTCGAGTTGATTTCACTCCTAGAGTTGAGTCCCGAGTCCACGAGTCGACTAACTACTCCTCGTGCTGACTCTATAGGGTTCCTCGGGTTGAGTTCACTCCTCGAGTTGAGTCCCGAGTCCACGAGTCGACTAACTACTCCTCGTGCCGACTCTACATGACTCCTTGAGTTGAGTTCATTCCTCGAGTTGAGTTCACTCCTCGAGTCGAGTACAAAGTCCACGAGTCGACTACCTACTCCTTGTGCTGACTCTACATGACTCCTCGAGTTGAGTTCAATCCTCGAGTTGAGTTCAAATCTCGAGTTGAGTCCCGAGTCCACGAGTAGACTTAATACTCCTCGTGCCGACTCTACATGACTTCTCAAGTTGAGTTCACTCCTCTAGTTGAGTCCCGAGTCCACGAGGCGACTAACTACTCCTCGTGCTGACTCTATAGGGTTCCTCGGGTTGAGTTCACTCCTCGAGTTGAGTCCCGAGTCCACGAGTCTACTAACTACTCCTCGTGCCGACTCTACATGACTCCTCGAGCTGAGTTCATTCCTCGAGTCGAGTACCGAGTCCACGAGTCGACTAACTACTCCTCGTGCCGACTCTACAAGGTTCCTCGAGTTGAGTTTACTCCTCGAGTTGAGTTCACTCCTCGAGTTGAGTCCCGAGTCCAGGAGTCAACTAACTACTCCTCGTGCCGACTCTACATGACTCCTCGAGATGCGTTCATTCCTCGAGTTGAGTTCACTCCTCGAGTCGAGTATCGAGTCCACTAGTCGACTACCTACTCCTTGTGCCGACTCTGCATGACTCCTCGAGTTGAGTTCACTCCTCGAGTTGAGTCCCGAGTCCACGAGTCGACTAACTACTCCTCGTGTCGACTCTACAGGGTTCCTCTAGTTGAGTTTACTCCTCGAGTTGAGTTCACTCCTCGAGTTGAATCCCGAGTCCACGAGTCGACTAACTACTCCTCGTGCCGACTCTACATGACTCCTCGAGTTGAGTTCATTCCTCGAGTTGAGTTCACTCCTCGAGTCAAGTACCGAGTCCACGAGTCGACTACCTACTCCTTGTGCCGACTCTGCATGACTCCTCGAGTTGAGTTCACTCCTCGAGTTGAGTCCCGAGTCCACGAGTCGACTAACTACTCCTCGTGTCGACTCTACATGACTCCTCGAGTTGAGTTCATTCCTCGAGTTGATTTCGCTCCTAGAATTGAGTCTAGAGTCCACGAGTCGACTAACTACTCCTCGTGCCGACTCTACATGACTCCTCGAGTCGAGTACCGAGTCCACGAGTCGAATACCTACTCCTTGTGCCAACTCTGCATGACTCGTCGAGTTGAGTTCACTCCTCGAGTTGAGTCCCGAGTCCACGAGTCGACTAACTACTTCTCGTGCCGACTCTACATGACTCCTCGAGTTGAGTTCACTCCTCTAGTTGAGTCCCAAGTCCACGAGTCGACTAACTACTCCTCGTGCCGACTCTACTTGACACCTCGAGTTGAGTTCACTCCTCGGGTTGATTTCACTCCTAGAGTTGAGTCCCGAGTCTACGAGGCGACTAACTACTCCTCGTGCCGACTCTACAGGGTTCCTCGAATTGAGTTAACTCCTCGAGTTGAGTTTACCCCTCGAGTTGAGTCCCGAGTCCACGAGTCGACTAACTACTCCTCGTGCCGACTCTACATGACTCCCCGAGTTGAGTTCATTCCTCGAGTTGAGTTCACTCCTCGAGTCGAGTACCGAGTCCAAGAGACGACTACCTACTCCTTGTGCCAACTCTACATGACTCCTCGAGTTGAGTTCAATCCTCGAGTTGAGTTCACTACTCGAGTTGAGTCCCGATTCCTCGAGTAGACTAAATACTCCTCGTGCCGACTCTACATGACTCCTCGAGTTGAGTTCATTCCTCGAGTTGAGTTCACTCCTCGAGTCGAGTACCAAGTCCACGAGTCGACTACCAACTCCTTGTGCTGACTCTACATGACTCCTCGAGTTGAGTTCAATCCTCGAGTTGAGTTCAATCCTCGAGTTGAGTCCCGAGTCCACGAGTAGACTTAATACTCCTCGTGCCGACTCTACATGACATCTCAAGTTGAGTTCACTCCTCGAGTTGAGTCCCGAGTCCACGAGTCGACTAACTACTCCTCGTGCCGACTCTACATGACTCCCCGAGTTGAGTTCATTCCTCGAGTTGAGTTCACTCCTCGAGTCGAGTACCGAGTCCAAGAGACGACTACCTACTCCTTGTGCCAACTCTACATGACTCCTCGAGTTGAGTTCAATCCTCGAGTTGAGTTCACTACTCGAGTTGAGTCCCGAGTCCTCGAGTAGACTAAATACTCCTCGTGCCGACTCTACATGACTCCTCGAGTTGAGTTCATTCCTCAAGTTGAGTTCACTCCTCGAGTCGAGTACCAAGTCCACGAGTCGACTACCTACTCCTTGTGCTGACTCTACATGACTCCTCGAGTTGAGTTCAATCCTCGAGTTGAGTTCAATCCTCGAGTTGAGTCCCGAGTCCACGAGTAGACTTAATACTTCTCGTGCCGACTCTACATGACTTCTGAAGTTGAGTTCACTCCTCTAGTTGAGTCCCAAGTTCACGAGTCGACTAACTACTCCTCGTGCCGACTCTACATGACACCTCGAGTTGAGTTCACTCCTCGAGTTGATTTCACTCCTAGAGTTGAGTCCCGAGTCCACGAGTCGACTAACTACTCCTCGTGCTGACTCTATAGGGTTCCTCGAGTTGAGTTCACTCCTCGAGTTGAGTCCCGAGTCCACGAGTCGACTAACTACTCCTCGTGCCGAATCTACATGACTCCTTGAGTTGAGTTCATTCCTCGAGTTGAGTTCACTCCTCGAGTCGAGTACCAAGTCCACGAGTCGACTGCCTACTCCTTGTGCTGACTCTACATGACTCCTCGAGTTGAGTTCAATCCTCGAGTTGAGTTCAATCCTCGAGTTGAGTCCCGAGTCCATTAGTAGACTTAATACTCCTCGTGCCGACTCTACATGACTTCTCAAGTTGAGTTCACTCCTCTAGTTGAGTCCCGAGTCCACGAGTCGACTAACTACTCCTCGTGCTGACTCTATAGGGTTCCTCGAGTTGAGTTCATTCCTCGAGTTGAGTCCCGAGTCCACGAGTCTACTAACTACTCCTCGTGCCGACTCTACATGACTCCTCGAGCTGAGTTCATTCCTCGAGTCGAGTACCGAGTCCACGAGTCGACTAACTACGCCTTGTGCCGACTCTACAAGGTTCCTCGAGTTGAGTTTACTCCTCGAGTTGAGTTCACTCCTCGAGTTGAGTCCCGAGTCCACGAGTCGACTAACTACTCCTCGTGCCGACTCTACATGACTCCTCGAGATGAGTTCATTCCTCGAGTTGAGTTCACTCCTCGAGTCGAGTACCGAGTCCACGAGTCGACTACCTACTCCTTGTGCCGACTCTGCATGACTCCTCAAGTTGAGTTCACTCCTCGAGTTGAGTCTCGAGTCCACGAGTCGACTAACTACTCCTCGTGCTGACTCTACAGGGTTCCTCTAGTTGAGTTTACTCCTCGAGTTGAGTTCACTCCTCGAGTTGAATCCCGAGTCCACGAGTCGACTAACTACTCCTCGTGCGGACTCTACATGACTCCTCGAGTTGAGTTCATTCCTCGAGTTGAGTTCACTCCTCGAGTCAAGTACCGAGTCCACGAGTCGACTACCTACTCCTTGTGCCGACTCTGCATGACTCCTCGAGTTGAGTTCACTCCTCGAGTTGAGTCCCGAGTCCACGAGTCGACTAACTACTCCTCGTGTCGACTCTACATGACTCCTCGAGTTGAGTTCATTCCTCGAGTTGATTTCGCTCCTAGAATTGAGTCCCGAGTCCACGAGTCGACTAACTACTCCTCGTGCCGACTCTACATGACTCCTCGAGTCGAGTACCGAGTCCACGAGTCGAATACCTACTCCTTGTGCCAACTCTGCATGACTCGTCGAGTTGAGTTCACTCCTCGAGTTGAGTCCCGAGTCCACGAGTCGACTAACTACTTCTCGTGCCGACTCTACATGACTCCTCGAGTTGAGTTCACTCCTCTAGTTGAGTCCCAAGTCCACGAGTCGACTAACTACTCCTCGTGCCGACTCTACTTGACACCTCGAGTTGAGTTCACTCCTCGGGTTGATTTCACTCCTAGAGTTGAGTCCCGAGTCTACGAGGCGACTAACTACTCCTCGTAGCGACTCTACAGGGTTCCTCGAATTGAGTTAACTCCTCGAGTTGAGTTTACCCCTCGAGTTGAGTCCCGAGTCCACGAGTCGACTAACTACTCCTCGTGCCGACTCTACATGACTCCCCGAGTTGAGTTCATTCCTCGAGTTGAGTTCACTCCTCGAGTCGAGTACCGAGTCCAAGAGACGACTACCTACTCCTTGTGCCAACTCTACATGACTCCTCGAGTTGAGTTCAATCCTCGAGTTGAGTTCACTACTCGAGTTGAGTCCCGATTCCTCGAGTAGACTAAATACTCCTCGTGCCGACTCTACATGACTCCTCGAGTTGAGTTCATTCCTCGAGTTGAGTTCACTCCTCGAGTCGAGTACCAAGTCCACGAGTCGACTACCAACTCCTTGTGCTGACTCTACATGACTCCTCGAGTTGAGTTCAATCCTCGAGTTGAGTCCCGAGTCCACGAGTAGACTTAATACTCCTCGTGCCGACTCTACATGACTTCTCAAGTGGAGTTCACTCCTCTAGTTGAGTCCCAAGTTCACGAGTCGACTAACTACTCCTCGTGCCGACTCTACATGACACCTCGAGTTGAGTTCACTCCTCGAGTTGATTTCACTCCTAGAGTTGAGTCCCGAGTCCACGAGTCGACTAACTACTCCTCGTGCTGACTCTATAGGGTTCCTCGGGTTGAGTTCACTCCTCGAGTTGAGTCCCGAGTCCACGAGTCGACTAACTACTCCTCGTGCCGACTCTACATGACTCCTTGAGTTGAGTTCATTCCTCGAGTTGAGTTCACTCCTCGAGTCGAGTACAAAGTCCACGAGTCGACTACCTACTCCTTGTGCTGACTCTACATGACTCCTCGAGTTGAGTTCAATCCTCGAGTTGAGTTCAAATCTCGAGTTGAGTCCCGAGTCCACGAGTAGACTTAATACTCCTCGTGCCGACTCTACATGACTTCTCAAGTTGAGTTCACTCCTCTAGTTGAGTCCCGAGTCCACGAGTCGACTAACTACTCCTCGTGCTGACTCTATAGGGTTCCTCGGGTTGAGTTCACTCCTCGAGTTGAGTCCCGAGTCCACGAGTCTACTAACTACTCCTCGTGCCGACTCTACATGACTCCTCGAGCTGAGTTCATTCCTCGAGTCGAGTACCGAGTCCACGAGTCGACTAACTACTCCTCGTGCCGACTCTACAAGGTTCCTCGAGTTGAGTTTACTCCTCGAGTTGAGTTCACTCCTCGAGTTGAGTCCCGAGTCCAGGAGTCGACTAACTACTCCTCGTGCCGACTCTACATGACTCCTCGAGATGAGTTCATTCCTCGAGTTGAGTTCACTCCTCGAGTCGAGTACCGAGTCCACGAGTCGACTACCTACTCCTTGTGCCGACTCTGCATGACTGCTCGAGTTGAGTTCACTCCTCGAGTTGAGTCCCGAGTACACGAGTCGACTAACTACTCCTCGTGTCGACTCTACATGGTTCCTCTAGTTGAGTTTACTCCTCGAGTTGAGTTCACTCCTCGAGTTGAATCCCGAGTCCACGAGTCGACTAACTACTCCTCGTGCCGACTCTACATGACTCCTCGAGTTGAGTTCATTCCTCGAGTTGAGTTCACTCCTCGAGTCGAGTACCGAGTCCACGAGTCGACTACCTACTCCTTGTGCCGACTCTGCATGACTCCTCGAGTTGAGTTCACTCCTCGAGTTGAGTCCCGAGTCCACGAGTCGACTAACTACTCCTCGTGCCGACTCTACATGACTCCTCGAGTTGAGTTCATTCCTCGAGTTGATTTCACTCCTAGAATTGAGTCACGAGTCCACGAGTCGACTAACTACTCCTTGTGCCGACTCTACATGACTCCTCGAGTCGAGTACCGAGTCCACGAGTCGAATACCTACTCCTTATGCCAACTCTGCATGACTCGTCGAGTTGAGTTCACTCCTCGAGTTGAGTCCCGAGTCCACGAGTCGACTAACTACTCCTCGTGCCGACTCTACATGACTCCTCGAGTTGAGTTCACTCCTCTAGTTGAGTCCTAAGTCCACGAGTCGACTAACTACTCCTCGTGCCGACTCTACATGACACCTCGAGTTGAGTTCACTCCTCGAGTTGATTTCAATCCTAGAATTGTGTCGCGAGTCCACGAGTCGACTAACTACGCCTCGTGCCGACTCTACATGACTCCTCGAGTTGAGTTCACTCCTCTAGTTGAGTCCCAAGTGCACCAGTCGACTAACTACTCCTCGTGCCGACTCTACATGACACCTCGAGTTGAGTTCACTCCTCGAGTTGATTTCACTCCTAGAATTGAGTCCCGAGTCCACGAGTCGACCAACTACTCCTCGTGCCGACTCTACAGGGTTCCTCGAGTTGAGTTTACTCCTCGAGTTGAGTTCACTCCTCGAGTTGAGTCCCGAGTCCACGAGTCGACTAACTACTCCTCGTGCCGACTCTACATGACTCCTTGAGTTGAGTTCACTCCTCGAGTCGAGTACCGAGTCCACGAGTCGACTGCCTTCTCCTTGTGCCGACTCTGCATGACTCCTCAAGTTGAGTTCACTCCTCGAGTTGAGTCCCGAGTCCACGAGTCGACTAACTACTCCTCATGCCGACTCTACATGACTCCTCGAGTTGAGTTCACTCCTCTAGTTGTGTCCCAAGTCCACGAGTCGACTAACTACTCCTCGTGCCGACTCTACATGACACCTCGAGTTGAGTTCACTCCTCGAGTTGATTTCACTCCTAGAATTGAGTCCCGAGTCCACGAGTCGACTAACTACTCCTCGTGCCGACTCTACAGGGTTCCTCGAGTTGAGTTTACTCCTCGAGTTGAGTTCACTCCTCGAGTTGAGTCCCGAGTCCACGAGTCGACTAACTACTCCTCGTGCCGACTCTACATGACTCCTCGAGTTGAGTTCATTCCTCGAGTTGAGTTCACTCCTCGAGTCGAGTACCGAGTCCACGAGTCGACTACCTACTCCTTGTGCCGACTCTGCATGACTCCTCGAGTTGAGTTCACTCCTCGAGTTGAGTCCCGAGTCCACGAGTCGACTAACTACTCCTCGTGCCGACTCTACATGACTCCTCGAGTTGAGTTCATTCCTCGAGTTGATTTCGCTCCTAGAATTGAGTCCCGAGTCCACGAGTCGACTAACTACTCCTCGTGCCGACTCTACATGACTCCTCGAGTCGAGTACCGAGTCCACGAGTCGAATACCTACTCCTTGTGCCAACTCTGCATGACTCGTCGAGTTGAGTTCACTCCTCGAGTTGAGTCCCGAGTCCACGAGTCGACTAACTACTCCTCGTGTCGACTCTACATGACTCCTCTAGTTGAGTCCCAAGTCCACGAGTTGACTAACTACTCCTCGTGCCGACTCTACATGACACCTCGAGTTGAGTTCACTCCTCGAGTTGATTTCACTCCTAGAATTGTGTCCCGAGTCCACGAGTCGACTAACTACGCCTCGTGCCGACTCTACATGACTCCTCGAGTTGAGTTCACTCCTCTAGTTGAGTCCCAAGTGCACCAGTCGACTAACTACTCCTCGTGCCGACTCTACATGACACCACGAGTTGAGTTCACTCCTCGAGTTGATTTCACTCCTAGAATTGAGTCCCGAGTCCACGAGTCGACTAACTACTCCTCGTGCCGACTCTACAGGGTTCCTCGAGTTGAGTTTACTCCTCGAGTTGAGTTCACTCCTCGAGTTGAGTCCCGAGTCCACGAGTCGGCTAACTACTCCTCGTGCCGACTCTACATGACTGCTCGAGTTGAATTCACTCCTCGAGTCGAGTACCGAGTCCACGAGTGGACTGCCTTCTCCTTGTGCCGACTCTGCATGACTCCTCGAGTTGAGTTCACTCCTCGAGTTGAGTCCCGAGTCCACGAGTCGACTAACTACTCCTCGTGCCGACTCTACATGACTCCTCGAGTTGAGTTCATTCCTCGAGTTGAGTTCACTCCTCGAGTCGAGTACCGAGTCCACGAGTCGACTACCTACTCCTTGTGCCGACTCTGCATGACTCCTCGAGTTGAGTTCACTCCTCGAGTTGAGTCCCGAGTCCACGAGTCGACTAACTACTCCTCGTGCCGACTCTACATGACTCCTCGAGTTGAGTTCATTCCTCGAGTTGATTTCGCTCCTAGAATTGAGTCCCGAGTCCACGAGTCGACTAACTACTCCTCGTGCCGACTCTACATGACTCCTCGAGTCGAGTACCGAGTCCACGAGTCGAATACCTACTCCTTGTGCCAACTCTGCATGACTCGTCGAGTTGAGTTCACTCCTCGAGTTGAGTCCCGAGTCCACGAGTCGACTAACTACTCCTCGTGTCGACTCTACATGACTCCTCTAGTTGAGTCCCAAGTCCACGAGTTGACTAACTACTCCTCGTGCCGACTCTACATGACACCTCGAGTTGAGTTCACTCCTCGAGTTGATTTCACTCCTAGAATTGTGTCCCGAGTCCACGAGTCGACTAACTACGCCTCGTGCCGACTCTACATGACTCCTCGAGTTGAGTTCACTCCTCTAGTTGAGTCCCAAGTGCACCAGTCGACTAACTACTCCTCGTGCCGACTCTACATGACACCACGAGTTGAGTTCACTCCTCGAGTTGATTTCACTCCTAGAATTGAGTCCCGAGTCCACGAGTCGACTAACTACTCCTCGTGCCGACTCTACAGGGTTCCTCGAGTTGAGTTTACTCCTCGAGTTGAGTTCACTCCTCGAGTTGAGTCCCGAGTCCACGAGTCGGCTAACTACTCCTCGTGCCGACTCTACATGACTGCTCGAGTTGAATTCACTCCTCGAGTCGAGTACCGAGTCCACGAGTGGACTGCCTTCTCCTTGTGCCGACTCTGCATGACTCCTCGAGTTGAGTTCACTCCTCGAGTTGAGTCCCGAGTCCACGAGTCGACTAACTACTCCTCATGCCGACTCTACATGACTCCTCGAGTTGAGTTCACTACTCGAGTTGAGTCCCAAGTCCACGAGTCGACTAACTACTCCTCGTGCCGACTCTACTTGACACCTCGAGTTGAGTTCACTCCTCGGGTTGATTTCACTCCTAGAGTTGAGTCCCGAGTCTACGAGGCGACTAACTACTCCTCGTAGCGACTCTACAGGGTTCCTCGAATTGAGTTAACTCCTCGAGTTGAGTTTACCCCTCGAGTTGAGTCCCGAGTCCACGAGTCGACTAACTACTCCTCGTGCCGACTCTACATGACTCCCCGAGTTGAGTTCATTCCTCGAGTTGAGTTCACTCCTCGAGTCGAGTACCGAGTCCAAGAGACGACTACCTACTCCTTGTGCCAACTCTACATGACTCCTCGAGTTGAGTTCAATCCTCGAGTTGAGTTCACTACTCGAGTTGAGTCCCGATTCCTCGAGTAGACTAAATACTCCTCGTGCCGACTCTACATGACTCCTCGAGTTGAGTTCATTCCTCGAGTTGAGTTCACTCCTCGAGTCGAGTACCAAGTCCACGAGTCGACTACCAACTCCTTGTGCTGACTCTACATGACTCCTCGAGTTGAGTTCAATCCTCGAGTTGAGTCCCGAGTCCACGAGTAGACTTAATACTCCTCGTGCCGACTCTACATGACTTCTCAAGTGGAGTTCACTCCTCTAGTTGAGTCCCAAGTTCACGAGTCGACTAACTACTCCTCGTGCCGACTCTACATGACACCTCGAGTTGAGTTCACTCCTCGAGTTGATTTCACTCCTAGAGTTGAGTCCCGAGTCCACGAGTCGACTAACTACTCCTCGTGCTGACTCTATAGGGTTCCTCGGGTTGAGTTCACTCCTCGAGTTGAGTCCCGAGTCCACGAGTCGACTAACTACTCCTCGTGCCGACTCTACATGACTCCTTGAGTTGAGTTCATTCCTCGAGTTGAGTTCACTCCTCGAGTCGAGTACAAAGTCCACGAGTCGACTACCTACTCCTTGTGCTGACTCTACATGACTCCTCGAGTTGAGTTCAATCCTCGAGTTGAGTTCAAATCTCGAGTTGAGTCCCGAGTCCACGAGTAGACTTAATACTCCTCGTGCCGACTCTACATGACTTCTCAAGTTGAGTTCACTCCTCTAGTTGAGTCCCGAGTCCACGAGTCGACTAACTACTCCTCGTGCTGACTCTATAGGGTTCCTCGGGTTGAGTTCACTCCTCGAGTTGAGTCCCGAGTCCACGAGTCTACTAACTACTCCTCGTGCCGACTCTACATGACTCCTCGAGCTGAGTTCATTCCTCGAGTCGAGTACCGAGTCCACGAGTCGACTAACTACTCCTCGTGCCGACTCTACAAGGTTCCTCGAGTTGAGTTTACTCCTCGAGTTGAGTTCACTCCTCGAGTTGAGTCCCGAGTCCAGGAGTCGACTAACTACTCCTCGTGCCGACTCTACATGACTCCTCGAGATGAGTTCATTCCTCGAGTTGAGTTCACTCCTCGAGTCGAGTACCGAGTCCACGAGTCGACTACCTACTCCTTGTGCCGACTCTGCATGACTGCTCGAGTTGAGTTCACTCCTCGAGTTGAGTCCCGAGTCCACGAGTCGACTAACTACTCCTCGTGTCGACTCTACATGGTTCCTCTAGTTGAGTTTACTCCTCGAGTTGAGTTCACTCCTCGAGTTGAATCCCGAGTCCACGAGTCGACTAACTACTCCTCGTGCCGACTCTACATGACTCCTCGAGTTGAGTTCATTCCTCGAGTTGAGTTCACTCCTCGAGTCGAGTACCGAGTCCACGAGTCGACTACCTACTCCTTGTGCCGACTCTGCATGACTCCTCGAGTTGAGTTCACTCCTCGAGTTGAGTCCCGAGTCCACGAGTCGACTAACTACTCCTCGTGCCGACTCTACATGACTCCTCGAGTTGAGTTCATTCCTCGAGTTGATTTCACTCCTAGAATTGAGTCACGAGTCCACGAGTCGACTAACTACTCCTTGTGCCGACTCTACATGACTCCTCGAGTCGAGTACCGAGTCCACGAGTCGAATACCTACTCCTTATGCCAACTCTGCATGACTCGTCGAGTTGAGTTCACTCCTCGAGTTGAGTCCCGAGTCCACGAGTCGACTAACTACTCCTCGTGCCGACTCTACATGACTCCTCGAGTTGAGTTCACTCCTCTAGTTGAGTCCTAAGTCCACGAGTCGACTAACTACTCCTCGTGCCGACTCTACATGACACCTCGAGTTGAGTTCACTCCTCGAGTTGATTTCAATCCTAGAATTGTGTCGCGAGTCCACGAGTCGACTAACTACGCCTCGTGCCGACTCTACATGACTCCTCGAGTTGAGTTCACTCCTCTAGTTGAGTCCCAAGTGCACCAGTCGACTAACTACTCCTCGTGCCGACTCTACATGACACCTCGAGTTGAGTTCACTCCTCGAGTTGATTTCACTCCTAGAATTGAGTCCCGAGTCCACGAGTCGACTAACTACTCCTCGTGCCGACTCTACAGGGTTCCTCGAGTTGAGTTTACTCCTCGAGTTGAGTTCACTCCTCGAGTTGAGTCCCGAGTCCACGAGTCGACTAACTACTCCTCGTGCCGACTCTACATGACTCCTTGAGTTGAGTTCACTCCTCGAGTCGAGTACCGAGTCCACGAGTCGACTGCCTTCTCCTTGTGCCGACTCTGCATGACTCCTCAAGTTGAGTTCACTCCTCGAGTTGAGTCCCGAGTCCACGAGTCGACTAACTACTCCTCATGCCGACTCTACATGACTCCTCGAGTTGAGTTCACTCCTCTAGTTGTGTCCCAAGTCCACGAGTCGACTAACTACTCCTCGTGCCGACTCTACATGACACCTCGAGTTGAGTTCACTCCTCGAGTTGATTTCACTCCTAGAATTGAGTCCCGAGTCCACGAGTCGACTAACTACTCCTCGTGCCGACTCTACAGGGTTCCTCGAGTTGAGTTTACTCCTCGAGTTGAGTTCACTCCTCGAGTTGAGTCCCGAGTCCACGAGTCGACTAACTACTCCTCGTGCCGACTCTACATGACTCCTCGAGTTGAGTTCATTCCTCGAGTTGAGTTCACTCCTCGAGTCGAGTACCGAGTCCACGAGTCGACTACCTACTCCTTGTGCCGACTCTGCATGACTCCTCGAGTTGAGTTCACTCCTCGAGTTGAGTCCCGAGTCCACGAGTCGACTAACTACTCCTCGTGCCGACTCTACATGACTCCTCGAGTTGAGTTCATTCCTCGAGTTGATTTCGCTCCTAGAATTGAGTCCCGAGTCCACGAGTCGACTAACTACTCCTCGTGCCGACTCTACATGACTCCTCGAGTCGAGTACCGAGTCCACGAGTCGAATACCTACTCCTTGTGCCAACTCTGCATGACTCGTCGAGTTGAGTTCACTCCTCGAGTTGAGTCCCGAGTCCACGAGTCGACTAACTACTCCTCGTGTCGACTCTACATGACTCCTCTAGTTGAGTCCCAAGTCCACGAGTTGACTAACTACTCCTCGTGCCGACTCTACATGACACCTCGAGTTGAGTTCACTCCTCGAGTTGATTTCACTCCTAGAATTGTGTCCCGAGTCCACGAGTCGACTAACTACGCCTCGTGCCGACTCTACATGACTCCTCGAGTTGAGTTCACTCCTCTAGTTGAGTCCCAAGTGCACCAGTCGACTAACTACTCCTCGTGCCGACTCTACATGACACCACGAGTTGAGTTCACTCCTCGAGTTGATTTCACTCCTAGAATTGAGTCCCGAGTCCACGAGTCGACTAACTACTCCTCGTGCCGACTCTACAGGGTTCCTCGAGTTGAGTTTACTCCTCGAGTTGAGTTCACTCCTCGAGTTGAGTCCCGAGTCCACGAGTCGGCTAACTACTCCTCGTGCCGACTCTACATGACTGCTCGAGTTGAATTCACTCCTCGAGTCGAGTACCGAGTCCACGAGTGGACTGCCTTCTCCTTGTGCCGACTCTGCATGACTCCTCGAGTTGAGTTCACTCCTCGAGTTGAGTCCCGAGTCCACGAGTCGACTAACTACTCCTCGTGCCGACTCTACATGACTCCTCGAGTTGAGTTCATTCCTCGAGTTGAGTTCACTCCTCGAGTTGAGTCCCGAGTCCACGAGTCGACTAACTACTCCTCGTGCCGACTCTACATGACTCCTTGAGTTGAGTTCACTCCTCGAGTCGAGTACCGAGTCCACGAGTCGACTGCCTTCTCCTTGTGCCGACTCTGCATGACTCCTCAAGTTGAGTTCACTCCTCGAGTTGAGTCCCGAGTCCACGAGTCGACTAACTACTCCTCATGCCGACTCTACATGACTCCTCGAGTTGAGTTCACTCCTCTAGTTGTGTCCCAAGTCCACGAGTCGACTAACTACTCCTCGTGCCGACTCTACATGACACCTCGAGTTGAGTTCACTCCTCGAGTTGATTTCACTCCTAGAATTGAGTCCCGAGTCCACGAGTCGACTAACTACTCCTCGTGCCGACTCTACAGGGTTCCTCGAGTTGAGTTTACTCCTCGAGTTGAGTTCACTCCTCGAGTTGAGTCCCGAGTCCACGAGTCGACTAACTACTCCTCGTGCCGACTCTACATGACTCCTCGAGTTGAGTTCATTCCTCGAGTTGAGTTCACTCCTCGAGTCGAGTACCGAGTCCACGAGTCGACTACCTACTCCTTGTGCCGACTCTGCATGACTCCTCGAGTTGAGTTCACTCCTCGAGTTGAGTCCCGAGTCCACGAGTCGACTAACTACTCCTCGTGCCGACTCTACATGACTCCTCGAGTTGAGTTCATTCCTCGAGTTGATTTCGCTCCTAGAATTGAGTCCCGAGTCCACGAGTCGACTAACTACTCCTCGTGCCGACTCTACATGACTCCTCGAGTCGAGTACCGAGTCCACGAGTCGAATACCTACTCCTTGTGCCAACTCTGCATGACTCGTCGAGTTGAGTTCACTCCTCGAGTTGAGTCCCGAGTCCACGAGTCGACTAACTACTCCTCGTGTCGACTCTACATGACTCCTCTAGTTGAGTCCCAAGTCCACGAGTTGACTAACTACTCCTCGTGCCGACTCTACATGACACCTCGAGTTGAGTTCACTCCTCGAGTTGATTTCACTCCTAGAATTGTGTCCCGAGTCCACGAGTCGACTAACTACGCCTCGTGCCGACTCTACATGACTCCTCGAGTTGAGTTCACTCCTCTAGTTGAGTCCCAAGTGCACCAGTCGACTAACTACTCCTCGTGCCGACTCTACATGACACCACGAGTTGAGTTCACTCCTCGAGTTGATTTCACTCCTAGAATTGAGTCCCGAGTCCACGAGTCGACTAACTACTCCTCGTGCCGACTCTACAGGGTTCCTCGAGTTGAGTTTACTCCTCGAGTTGAGTTCACTCCTCGAGTTGAGTCCCGAGTCCACGAGTCGGCTAACTACTCCTCGTGCCGACTCTACATGACTGCTCGAGTTGAATTCACTCCTCGAGTCGAGTACCGAGTCCACGAGTGGACTGCCTTCTCCTTGTGCCGACTCTGCATGACTCCTCGAGTTGAGTTCACTCCTCGAGTTGAGTCCCGAGTCCACGAGTCGACTAACTACTCCTCGTGCCAACTCTACATGACTCCTCGAGTTGAGTTCATTCCTCGAGTTGAGTTCACTCCTCGAGTTGAGTCCCGAGTCCACGAGTCGACTAACTACTCCTCGTGTCGACTCTACATGACTCCTCTAGTTGAGTCCCAAGTCCACGAGTTGACTAACTACTCCTCGTGCCGACTCTACATGACACCTCGAGTTGAGTTCACTCCT
Organism: Urtica dioica subsp. dioica; assembly: GCF_054948205.1. NCBI lineage: Eukaryota > Viridiplantae > Streptophyta > Magnoliopsida > Rosales > Urticaceae > Urtica > Urtica dioica. Next base: position 39,888,803 of record NC_142756.1, read on the forward strand.
CGAGTTGATTTCACTCCTAGAATTGTGTCCCGAGTCCACGAGTCGACTAACTACGCCTCGTGCCGACTCTACATGACTCCTCGAGTTGAGTTCACTCCTCTAGTTGAGTCCCAAGTGCACCAGTCGACTAACTACTCCTCGTGCCGACTCTACATGACACCACGAGTTGAGTTCACTCCTCGAGTTGATTTCACTCCTAGAATTGAGTCCCGAGTCCACGAGTCGACTAACTACTCCTCGTGCCGACTCTACAGGGTTCCTCGAGTTGAGTTTACTCCTCGAGTTGAGTTCACTCCTCGAGTTGAGTCCCGAGTCCACGAGTCGACTAACTACTCCTCGTGCCGACTCTACATGACTGCTCGAGTTGAATTCACTCCTCGAGTCGAGTACCGAGTCCACGAGTGGATTGCCTTCTCCTTGTGCCGACTCTGCATGACTCCTCAAGTTGAGTTCACTCCTCGAGTTGAGTCCCGAGTCCACGAGTCGACTAACTACTCCTCATGCCGACTCTACATGACTCCTCGAGTTGAGTTCACTCCTCTAGTTGAGTCCCAAGTCCACGAGTCGACTAACTACTCCTCGTGCCGACTCTACATGACACCTCGAGTTGAGTTCACTCCTCTAGTTGAGTCCCAAATCCACGAGTCGACTAACTACTCCTCGTGCCGACTCTACATGACACCTCGAGTTGAGTTCACTCCTCGAGTTGATTTCACTCCTAGAATTGAGTCCCGAGTCCACGAGTCGACTAACTACTCCTCGTGCCGACTCTACAGGGTTCCTCGAGTTGAGTTTACTCCTCGAGTTGAGTTCACTCCTCGAGTTGAGTCCCGAGTCCACGAGTCGACTAACTACTCCTCATGCCGACTCTGCATGACTCCTCGAGTTGAGTTCTATCCTCGAGTTGAGTTCACTCCTCGAGTCGAGTACCGAGTCCACGAGTCGACTGCCTTCTCCTTGTGCCGACTCTGCATGACTCCTCGAGTTGAGTTCACTCCTCGAGTTGAGTCCCGAGTCCACGAGTCGACTAACTACTCCTCGTGCCGACTCTACATGACTCCTCGAGTTGAGTTCATTCCTCGAGTTGAGTTCACTCCTCGAGTCGAGTACCGAGTCCACGAGTCGACTACCTACTCCTTGTGCCAACTCTGCATGACTCCTAGAGTTGAGTTCACTCCTCGAGTTGAGTCCCGAGTCCACGAGTCGACTAACTACTCCTCGTGCCGACTCTACATGACTCCTCGAGTTGAGTTCACTCCTCTAGTTGAGTCCCAAGTCCACGAGTCGACTAACTACTCCTCGTGCCGACTCTACATGACACCTCGAGTTGAGTTCACTCCTCGAGTTGATTTCACTCCTAGAATTGAGTCCCGAGTCCACGAGTCGACTAACTACTCCTCGTGCCGACTCTACAGGGTTCCTCGAGTTGAGTTTACTCCTCGAGTTGAGTTCACTCCTCGAGTTGAATCCCGAGTCCACGAGTTGACTAACTACTCCTCGTGCCGACTCTACATGACTCCTCGAGTTGAGTTCATTCCTCGAGTTGAGTTCACTCCTCGAGTTGAGTCCCGAGTCCACGAGTCGACTAACTACTCCTCGTGTCGACTCTACATGACTCCTCTACTTGAGTCCCAAGTCCACGAGTTGACTAACTACTCCTCGTGCCGACTCTACATGACACCTCGAGTTGAGTTCACTCCTCGAGTTGATTTCACTCCTAGAATTGTGTCCCGAGTCCACGAGTCGACTAACTACGCCTCGTGCCGACTCTACATGACTCCTCGAGTTGAGTTCACTCCTCTAGTTGAGTCCCAAGTGCACCAGTCGACTAACTACTCCTCGTGCCGACTCTACATGACACCACGAGTTGAGTTCACTCCTCGAGTTGATTTCACTCCTAGAATTGAGTCCCGAGTCCACGAGTCGACTAACTACTCCTCGTGCCGACTCTACAGGGTTCCTCGAGTTGAGTTTACTCCTCGAGTTGAGTTCACTCCTCGAGTTGAGTCCCGAGTCCACGAGTCGACTAACTACTCCTCGTGCCGACTCTACATGACTGCTCGAGTTGAATTCACTCCTCGAGTCGAGTACCGAGTCCACGAGTGGATTGCCTTCTCCTTGTGCCGACTCTGCATGACTCCTCAAGTTGAGTTCACTCCTCGAGTTGAGTCCCGAGTCCACGAGTCGACTAACTACTCCTCATGCCGACTCTACATGACTCCTCGAGTTGAGTTCACTCCTCTAGTTGAGTCCCAAGTCCACGAGTCAACTAACTACTCCTCGGGCCGACTCTACATGACACCTCGAGTTGAGTTCACTCCTCGAGTTGATTTCACTCCTAGAATTGAGTCCCGAGTCCACGAGTCGACTAACTACTCCTCGTGCCGACTCTATAGGGTTCCTCGAGTTGAGTTTACTCCTCGAGTTGAGTTCACTCCTCGAGTTGAGTCCCGAGTCCACGAGTCGACTAACTACTCCTCATGCCGACTCTGCATGACTCCTCGAGTTGAGTTCTATCCTCGAGTTGAGTTCACTCCTCGAGTCGAGTACCGAGTCCACGAGTCGACTGCCTTCTCCTTGTGCCGACTCTGCATGACTCCTCGAGTTGAGTTCACTCCTCGAGTTGAGTCCCGAGTCCACGAGTCGACTAACTACTCCTCGTGCCGACTCTACATGACTCCTCGAGTTGAGTTCATTCCTCGAGTTGAGTTCACTCCTCTAGTTGAGTCCCAAGTCCACGAGTCGACTAACTACTCCTCGTGCCGACTCTACATGACACCTCGAGTTGAGTTCACTCCTCGAGTTGATTTCACTCCTAGAATTGAGTCCCGAGTCCACGAGTCGACTAACTACTCCTCGTGCCGACTCTACAAGGTTCCTCGAGTTGAGTTTACTCCTCGAGTTGAGTTCACTCCTCGAGTTGAATCCCGAGTCCACGAGTTGACTAACTACTCCTCGTGCCGACTCTACATGACTCCTCGAGTTGAGTTCATTCCTCGAGTTGAGTTCACTCCTCGAGTCGAGTACCGAGTCCACGAGTCGACTAACTACTCCTTGTGCCGACTCTGAATGACTCCTCGAGTTGAGTTCACTCCTCAAGTTGAGTCCCGAGTCCACGAGTCGACTAACTACTCATCGTGCCGACTCTACATGACTCCTCGAGTTGAGTTCATTCCTCGAGTTGATTTCACTCCTAGAATTGAGTCCCGAGTCCATGAGTCGACTAACTACTCCTCGTGCCGACTCTACATGACTCCTCGAGTCGAGTACCTAGTCCACGAGTCGAATACCTACTCCTTGTGCCAACTCTGCATGTCTCGTCGAGTTGAGTTCACTCCTCGAGTTGAGTCCCGAGTCCACGAGTCGACTAACTACTCCTCGTGCCGACTCTACATGACTCCTCGAGTTGAGTTCACTCCTCTAGTTGAGTCCCAAGTCCACGAGTCGACTAACTACTCCTCGTGCAGACTCTACATGACACCTCGAGTTGAGTTCACTCCTCGAGTTGATTTCACTCCTAGAATTGTGTCCCGAGTCCACGAGTCGACTAACTACGCCTCGTGCCGACTCTACATGACTCCTCGAATTGAGTTCACTCCTCTAGTTCAGTCCCAAGTCCACGAGTCGGCTAACTACTCCTCGTGCCGACTCTACATGACACCTCGAGTTGAGTTCACTCCTCGAGTTAATTTCACTCCTAGAATTGAGTCCCGAGTCCACGCGTCGACTAACTACTCCTCGTGCCGACTCTACAGGGTTCCTCGAGTTGAGTTTACTCCTCGAGTTGAGTTCACTCCTCGAGTTGAATCCCGAGTCCACGAGTCGACTAACTACTCCTCGTGCCGACTCTACATGACTCCTCGAGTTGAGTTCATTCCTCGAGTTGAGTTCACTCCTCGAGTCGAGTACCGAGTCGACGAGTCGACCGCCTTCTCCTTGTGCCGACTCTGCATGACTCCTCGAGTTGAGTTCACTCCTCGAGTTGAGTCCCGAGTCCACGAGTCGACTAACTACTCATCATGCCGACTCTACATGACTCCTCGAGTTGAGTTCACTCCTCTACTTGAGTACCAAGTCCACGAGTCGACTAACTACTCCTCGTGCTGACTCTACATGACACCTCGAGTTGAGTTCACTCCTCGAGTTGATTTCACTCCTAGAATTGAGTCCCGAGTCCACGAGTCGACTAACTACTCCTCGTGCCAACTCTACAGGGTTCCTCGAGTTGAGTTTACTCCTCGAGTTGAGTTCACTCCTCGAGTTGAGTCCCGAGTCCACGAGTCGACTAACTACTCCTCGTGCCGACTCTACAGGGTTCCTCGAGTTGAGTTTACTCCTCGAGTTGAGTTCACTCCTCGAGTTGAGTCCCGAGTCCACGAGTCGACTAACTACTCCTCGTGCCGACTCTACATGACTGCTCGAGTTGAGTTCACTCTTCGAGTCGAGTACCGAGTCCACGAGTGGACTGCCTTCTCCTTGTGCCGACTCTGCATGACTCCTCAAGTTGAGTTCACTCCTCGAGTTGAGTCCCGAGTCCACGAGTCGACTAACTACTCCTCATGCCGACTCTACATGACTCCTCGAGTTGAGTTCACTCCTCTAGTTGAGTCCCAAGTCCACGAGTCGACTAACTACTCCTCGTGCCGACTCTACATGACACCTCGAGTTGAGTTCACTCCTCGAGTTGATTTCACTCCTAGAATTGAGTCCCGAGTCCACGAGTCAACTAACTACTCCTCGTGCCGACTCTACAGGGTTCCTCGAGTTGAGTTTACTCCTCGAGTTGAGTTCACTCCTCGAGTTGAGTCCCGAGTCCACGAGTCGACTAACTACTCCTCCTGCCGACTCTACATGACTCCTCGAGTTGAGTTCTATCCTCGAGTTGAGTTCACTCCTCGAGTCGAGTACCGAGTCCACGAGTCGACTGCCTTCTCCTTGTGCCGACTCTGCATGACTCCTCGAGTTGAGTTCACTCCTCGAGTTGAGTCCCGAGTCCACGAGTCGACTAACTACTCCTCGTGTCGACTCTACATGACTCCTCTAGTTGAGTCCCAAGTCCACGAGTTGACTAACTACTCCTCGTGCCGACTCTACATGACACCTCGAGTTGAGTTCACTCCTCGAGTTGATTTCACTCCTAGAATTGTGTCCCGAGTCCACGAGTCGACTAACTACGCCTCGTGCCGACTCTACATGACTCCTCGAGTTGAGTTCACTCCTCTAGTTGAGTCCCAAGTGCACCAGTCGACTAACTACTCCTCGTGCCGACTCTACATGAAGCCACGAGTTGAGTTCACTCCTCGAGTTGATTTCACTCCTAGAATTGAGTCCCGAGTCCACGAGTCGACTAACTACTCCTCGTGCCGACTCTACAGGGTTCCTCGAGTTGAGTTTACTCCTCGAGTTGAGTTCACTCCTCGAGTTGAGTCCCGAGTCCATGAGTCGACTAACTACTCCTCGTGCCGACTCTACATGACTGCTCGAGTTGAATTAACTCCTCGAGTCGAGTACCGAGTCCACGAGTGGATTGCCTTCTCCTTGTGCCGACTCTGCATGACTCCTCAAGTTGAGTTCACTCCTCGAGTTGAGTCCCGAGTCCACGAGTCGACTAACTACTCCTCATGCCGACTCTACATGACTCCTCGAGTTGAGTTCACTCCTCTAGTTGAGTCCCAAGTCCACGAGTCGACTAACTACTCCTCGTGCCGACTCTACATGACACCTCGAGTTGAGTTCACTCCTCGAGTTGATTTCACTCCTAGAATTGAGTCCCGAGTCCACGAGTCGACTAACTACTCCTCGTGCCGACTCTACAGGGTTCCTCGAGTTGAGTTTACTCCTCGAGTTGAGTTCACTCCTCGAGTTGAGTCCCGAGTCCACGAGTCGACTAACTACTCCTCATGCCGACTCTACATGACTCCTCGAGTTGAGTTCTATCCTCGAGTTGAGTTCACTCCTCGAGTCGAGTACCGAGTCCACGAGTCGACTGCCTTCTCCTTGTGCCGACTCTGCATGACTCCTCGAGTTGAGTTCACTCCTCGAGTTGAGTCCCGAGTCCACGAGTCGACTAACTACTCCTCGTGCCGACTCTACATGACTCCTCGAGTTGAGTTCATTCCTCGAGTTGAGTTCACTCCTCGAGTCGAGTACCGAGTCCACGAGTCGACTACCTACTCCTTGTGCCAACTCTGCATGACTCCTAGAGTTGAGTTCACTCCTCGAGTTGAGTCCCGAGTCCACGAGTCGACTAACTACTCCTCGTGCCGACTCTACATGACTCCTCGAGTTGAGTTCACTCCTCTAGTTGAGTCCCAAGTCCACGAGTCGACTAACTACTCCTCGTGCCGACTCTACATGACACCTCGAGTTGAGTTCACTCCTCGAGTTGATTTCACTCCTAGAATTGAGTCCCGAGTCCACGAGTCGACTAACTACTCCTCGTGCCGACTCTACAGGGTTCCTCGAGTTGAGTTTACTCCTCGAGTTGAGTTCACTCCTCGAGTTGAATCCCGAGTCCACGAGTTGACTAACTACTCCTCGTGCCGACTCTACATGACTCCTCGAGTTGAGTTCATTCCTCGAGTTGAGTTCACTCCTCGAGTCGAGTACCGAGTCCACGAGTCGACTAACTACTCCTTGTGCCGACTCTGCATGACTCCTCGAGTTGAGTTCACTCCTCAAGTTGAGTCCCGAGTCCACGAGTCGACTAACTACTCCTCGTGCCGACTCTACATGACTCCTCGAGTTGAGTTCATTCCTCGAGTTGATTTCACTCCTAGAATTGAGTCCCGAGTCCATGAGTCGACTAACTACTCCTCGTGCCGACTCTACATGACTCCTCGAGTCGAGTACCGAGTCCACGAGTCGAATACCTACTCCTTGTGCCAACTCTGCATGTCTCGTCGAGTTGAGTTCACTCCTCGAGTTGAGTCCCGAGTCCACGAGTCGACTAACTACTCCTCGTGCCGACTCTACATGACTCCTCGAGTTGAGTTCACTCCTCTAGTTGAGTCCCAAGTCCACGAGTCGACTAACTACTCCTCGTGCCGACTCTACATGACACCTCGAGTTGAGTTCACTCCTCGAGTTGATTTCACTCCTAGAATTGTGTCCCGAGTCCACGAGTCGACTAACTACGCCTCGTGCCGACTCTACATGACTCCTCGAATTGAGTTCACTCCTCTAGTTCAGTCCCAAGTCCACGAGTCGGCTAACTACTCCTCGTGCCGACTCTACATGACACCTCGAGTTGAGTTCACTCCTCGAGTTGATTTCACTCCTAGAATTGAGTCCCGAGTCCACGCGTCGACTAACTACTCCTCATGCCGACTCTACAGGGTTCCTCGAGTTGAGTTTACTCCTCGAGTTGAGTTCACTCCTCGAGTTGAATCCCGAGTCCACGAGTCGACTAACTACTCCTCGTGCCGACTCTACATGACTCCTCGAGTTGAGTTCATTCCTCGAGTTGAGTTCACTCCTCGAGTCGAGTACCGAGTCGACGAGTCGACCGCCTTCTCCTTGTGCCGACTCTGCATGACTCCTCGAGTTGAGTTCACTCCTCGAGTTGAGTCCCGAGTCCACGAGTCGACTAACTACTCATCATGCCGACTCTACATGACTCCTCGAGTTGAGTTCACTCCTCTACTTGAGTCCCAAGTCCACGAGTCGACTAACTACTCCTCGTGCTGACTCTACATGACACCTCGAGTTGAGTTCACTCCTCGAGTTGATTTCACTCCTAGAATTGAGTCCCGAGTCCACGAGTCGACTAACTACTCCTCGTGCCGACTCTACAGGGTTCCTCGAGTTGAGTTTACTCCTCGAGTTGAGTTCACTCCTCGAGTTGAGTCCCGAGTCCACGAGTCGACTAACTACTCCTCGTGCCGACTCTACATGACTGCTCGAGTTGAGTTCACTCCTCGAGTCGAGTACCGAGTCCACGAGTGGACTGCCTTCTCCTTGTACCGACTCTGCATGACTCCTCAAGTTGAGTTCACTCCTCGAGTTGAGTCCCGAGTCCACGAGTCGACTAACTACTCCTCATGCCGACTCTACATGACTCCTCGAGTTGAGTTCACTCCTCTAGTTGAGTCCCAAGTCCACGAGTCGACTAACTACTCCTCGTGCCGACTCTACATGACACCTCGAGTTGAGTTCACTCCTCGAGTTGATTTCACTCCTAGAATTGAGTCCCGAGTCCACGAGTCAACTAACTACTCCTCGTGCCGACTCTACAGGGTTCCTCGAGTTGAGTTTACTCCTCGAGTTGAGTTCACTCCTCGAGTTGAGTCCCGAGTCCACGAGTCGACTAACTACTCCTCCTGCCGACTCTACATGACTCCTCGAGTTGAGTTCTATCCTCGAGTTGAGTTCACTCCTCGAGTCGAGTACCGAGTCCACGAGTCGACTGCCTTCTCCTTGTGCCGACTCTGCATGACTCCTCGAGTTGAGTTCACTCCTCGAGTTGAGTCCCGAGTCCACGAGTCGACTAACTACTCCTCATGCCGACTCTACATGACTCCTCGAGTTGAGTTCACTCCTCTAGTTGAGTCCCAAGTCCACGAGTCGACTAACTACTCCTCGTGCCGACTCTACATGACACCTCGAGTTGAGTTCACTCCTCGAGTTGATTTCACTCCTAGAATTGAGTCCCGAGTCCACGAGTCGACTAACTACTCCTCGTGCCGACTCTACAGGGTTCCTCGAGTTGAGTTTACTCCTCGAGTTGAGTTCACTCCTCGAGTTGAGTCCCGAGTCCACGAGTCGACTAACTACTCCTCGTGCCGACTCTACATGACTCCTCGAGTTGAGTTCATTCCTCGAGTTGAGTTCACTCCTCGAGTCGAGTACCGAGTCCACGAGTCGACTGCCTTCTCCTTGTGCCGACTCTGCATGACTCCTCGAGTTGAGTTCACTCCTCGAGTTGAGTCCCGAGTCCACGAGTCGACTAACTACTCCTCGTGCCGACTCTACATGACTCCTCGAGTTGAGTTCACTCCTCGAGTTGATTTCACTCCTAGAATTGTGTCCCGAGTCCATGAGTCGACTAACTACTCCTCGTGCCGACTCTACATGACTCCTCGAGTCGAGTACCGAGTCCACGAGTCGAATACCTACTCCTTGTGCCAACTCTGCATGTCTCGTCGAGTTGAGTTCACTCCTCGAGTTGAGTCCCGAGTCCAGGAGTCGACTAACTACTCCTCGTGCCGACTCTACATGACTCCTCGAGTTGAGTTCACTCCTCTAGTTGAGTCCCAAGTCCACGAGTCGACTAACTACTCCTCGTGCCGATTCTACATGACACCTCGAGTTGATTTCACTCCTAGAATTGTGTCCCGAGTCCACGAGTCGACTAACTACGCCTCGTGCCGACTCTACATGACTCCTCGAGTTGAGTTCACTCCTCTAGTTGAGTCCCAAGTCCACGAGTCGGCTAACTACTCCTCGTGCCGACTCTACATGACACCTCGAGTTGATTTCACTCCTAGAATTGAGTCCCGAGTCCACGCGTCGACTAACTACTCCTCGTGCCGACTCTACAGGGTTCCTCGAGTTGAGTTTACTCCTCGAGTTGAGTTCACTCCTCGAGTTGAATCCCGAGTCCACGAGTCGACTAACTACTCCTCGTGCCGACTCTACATGACTCCTCGAGTTGAGTTCATTCCACGAGTTGAGTTCACTCCTCGAGTCGAGTACCGAGTCGACGAGTCGACCGCCTTCTCCTTGTGCCGACTCTGCATGACTCCTCGAGTTGAGTTCACTCCTCGAGTTGAGTCCCGAGTCCACGAGTCGACTAACTACTCATCATGCTGACTCTACATGACTCCTCGAGTTGAGTTCACTCCTCTAGTTGAGTCCCAAGTCCACGAGTCGACTAACTACTCCTCGTGCCGACTCTACATGACACCTCGAGTTGAGTTCACTCCTCGAGTTGATTTCACTCCTAGAATTGAGTCCCGAGTCCACGAGTCGACTAACTACTCCTCGTGCCGACTCTACAGGGTTCCTCGAGTTGAGTTTACTCCTCGAGTTGAGTTCACTCCTCGAGTTGAGTCCCGAGTCCACGAGTCGACTAACTACTCCTCGTGCCGACTCTACATGACTCCTCGAGTTGAGTTCATTCCTCGAGTTGAGTTCACTCCTCGAGTCGAGTACCGAGTCCACGAGTCGACTGCCTTCTCCTTGTGCCGACTCTGCATGACTCCTCGAGTTGAGTTCACTCCTCGAGTTGAGTCCCGAGTCCACGAGTCGACTAACTACTCCTCATGCCGACTCTACATGACTCCTCGAGTTGAGTTCATTCCTCGAGTTGAGTTCACTCCTCGAGTCGAGTACCGAGTCCACGAGTCGACTACCTACTCCTTGTGCCAACTCTGCATGACTCCTCGAGTTGAGTTCACTCCTCGAGTTGAGTCCCGAGTCCACGAGTCGACTAACTACTCCTCGTGCCGACTCTACATGACTCCTCGAGTTGAGTTCACTCCTCTAGTTGAGTCCCAAGTCCACGAGTCGACTAACTACTCCTCGTGCCGACTCTACATGACACCTCGAGTTGAGTTCACTCCTCTAGTTGAGTCCCAAATCCACGAGTCGACTAACTACTCCTCGTGCCGACTCTACATGACACCTCGAGTTGAGTTCACTCCTCGAGTTGATTTCACTCCTAGAATTGAGTCCCGAGTCCACGAGTCGACTAACTACTCCTCGTGCCGACTCTACAGGGTTCCTCGAGTTGAGTTTACTCCTCGAGTTGAGTTCACTCCTCGAGTTGAGTCCCGAGTCCACGAGTCGACTAACTACTCCTCGTGCCGACTCTACATGACTCCTCGAGTTGAGTTCATTCCTCGAGTTGAGTTCACTCCTCGAGTCGAGTACCGAGTCCACGAGTCGACTGCCTTCTCCTTGTGCCGACTCTGCATGACTCCTCGAGTTGAGTTCACTCCTCGAGTTGAGTCCCGAGTCCACGAGTCGACTAACTACTCCTCGTGCCGACTCTACATGACTCCTCGAGTTGATTTCACTCCTCGAGTTGATTTCACTCCTAGAATTGTGTCCCGAGTCCATGAGTCGACTAACTACTCCTCGTGCCGACTCTACATGACTGCTCGAGTTGAATTAACTCCTCGAGTCGAGTACCGAGTCCACGAGTGGATTGCCTTCTCCTTGTGCCGACTCTGCATGACTCCTCAAGTTGAGTTCACTCCTCGAGTTGAGTCCCGAGTCCACGAGTCGACTAACTACTCCTCATGCCGACTCTACATGACTCCTCGAGTTGAGTTCACTCCTCTAGTTGAGTCCCAAGTCCACGAGTCGGCTAACTACTCCTCGTGCCGACTCTACATGACACCTCGAGTTGATTTCACTCCTAGAATTGAGTCCCGAGTCCACGCGTCGACTAACTACTCCTCGTGCCGACTCTACAGGGTTCCTCGAGTTGAGTTTACTCCTCGAGTTGAGTTCACTCCTCGAGTTGAATCCCGAGTCCACGAGTCGACTAACTACTCCTCGTGCCGACTCTACATGACTCCTCGAGTTGAGTTCATTCCACGAGTTGAGTTCACTCCTCGAGTCGAGTACCGAGTCGACGAGTCGACCGCCTTCTCCTTGTGCCGACTCTGCATGACTCCTCGAGTTGAGTTCACTCCTCGAGTTGAGTCCCGAGTCCACGAGTCGACTAACTACTCATCATGCTGACTCTACATGACTCCTCGAGTTGAGTTCACTCCTCTAGTTGAGTCCCAAGTCCACGAGTCGACTAACTACTCCTCGTGCCGACTCTACATGACACCTCGAGTTGAGTTCACTCCTCGAGTTGATTTCACTCCTAGAATTGAGTCCCGAGTCCACGAGTCGACTAACTACTCCTCGTGCCGACTCTACAGGGTTCCTCGAGTTGAGTTTACTCCTCGAGTTGAGTTCACTCCTCGAGTTGAGTCCCGAGTCCACGAGTCGACTAACTACTCCTCGTGCCGACTCTACATGACTCCTCGAGTTGAGTTCATTCCTCGAGTTGAGTTCACTCCTCGAGTCGAGTACCGAGTCCACGAGTCGACTGCCTTCTCCTTGTGCCGACTCTGCATGACTCCTCGAGTTGAGTTCACTCCTCGAGTTGAGTCCCGAGTCCACGAGTCGACTAACTACTCCTCATGCCGACTCTACATGACTCCTCGAGTTGAGTTCATTCCTCGAGTTGAGTTCACTCCTCGAGTCGAGTACCGAGTCCACGAGTCGACTACCTACTCCTTGTGCCAACTCTGCATGACTCCTCGAGTTGAGTTCACTCCTCGAGTTGAGTCCCGAGTCCACGAGTCGACTAACTACTCCTCGTGCCGACTCTACATGACTCCTCGAGTTGAGTTCACTCCTCTAGTTGAGTCCCAAGTCCACGAGTCGACTAACTACTCCTCGTGCCGACTCTACATGACACCTCGAGTTGAGTTCACTCCTCTAGTTGAGTCCCAAATCCACGAGTCGACTAACTACTCCTCGTGCCGACTCTACATGACACCTCGAGTTGAGTTCACTCCTCGAGTTGATTTCACTCCTAGAATTGAGTCCCGAGTCCACGAGTCGACTAACTACTCCTCGTGCCGACTCTACAGGGTTCCTCGAGTTGAGTTTACTCCTCGAGTTGAGTTCACTCCTCGAGTTGAGTCCCGAGTCCACGAGTCGACTAACTACTCCTCGTGCCGACTCTACATGACTCCTCGAGTTGAGTTCATTCCTCGAGTTGAGTTCACTCCTCGAGTCGAGTACCGAGTCCACGAGTCGACTGCCTTCTCCTTGTGCCGACTCTGCATGACTCCTCGAGTTGAGTTCACTCCTCGAGTTGAGTCCCGAGTCCACGAGTCGACTAACTACTCCTCGTGCCGACTCTACATGACTCCTCGAGTTGATTTCACTCCTCGAGTTGATTTCACTCCTAGAATTGTGTCCCGAGTCCATGAGTCGACTAACTACTCCTCGTGCCGACTCTACATGACTCCTCGAGTCGAGTACCGAGTCCATGAGTCGAATACCTACTCCTTGTGCCAACTCTGCATGTCTCGTCGAGTTGAGTTCACTCCTCGAGTTGAGTCCCGAGTCCACGAGTCGACTAACTACTCCTCGTGCCGACTCTACATGACTCCTCGAGTTGAGTTCACTCCTCTAGTTGAGTCCCAAGTCCACGAGTCGACTAACTACTCCTCGTGCCGACTCTACATGACACCTCGAGTTGAGTTCACTCCTCGAGTTGATTTCACTCCTAGAATTGTGTCCCGAGTCCACGAGTCGACTAACTACGCCTCGTGCCGACTCTACATGACTCCTCGAGTTGAGTTCACTCCTCTAGTTGAGTCCCAAGTCCACGAGTCGGCTAACTACTCCTCGTGCCGACTCTACATGACACCTCGAGTTGAGTTCACTCCTCGAGTTGATTTCACTCCTAGAATTGTGTCCCGAGTCCACGAGTCGACTAACTACGCCTCGTGCCGACTCTACATGACACCTCGAGTTGAGTTCACTCCTCGAGTTGAGTCCCGAGTCCACGAGTCGACTAACTACTCCTCGTGTCGACTCTACATGACTCCTCTAGTTGAGTCCCAAGTCCACGAGTTGACTAACTACTCCTCATGCCGACTCTACATGACACCTCGAGTTGAGTTCACTCCTCGAGTTGATTTCACTCCTAGAATTGTGTCCCGAGTCCACGAGTCGACTAACTACGCCTCGTGCCGACTCTACATGACTCCTCGAGTTGAGTTCACTCCTCTAGTTGAGTCCCAAGTGCACCAGTCGACTAACTACTCCTCGTGCCGACTCTACATGAAGCCACGAGTTGAGTTCACTCCTCGAGTTGATTTCACTCCTAGAATTGAGTCCCGAGTCCACGAGTCGACTAACTACTCCTCGTGCCGACTCTACAGGGTTCCTCGAGTTGAGTTTACTCCTCGAGTTGAGTTCACTCCTCGAGTTGAGTCCCGAGTCCATGAGTCGACTAACTACTCCTCGTGCCGACTCTACATGATTGCTCGAGTTGAATTAACTCCTCGAGTCGAGTACCGAGTCCACGAGTGGATTGCCTTCTCCTTGTGCCGACTCTGCATGACTCCTCAAGTTGAGTTCACTCCTCGAGTTGAGTCCCGAGTCCACGAGTCGACTAACTACTCCTCATGCCGACTCTACATGACTCCTCGAGTTGAGTTCACTCCTCTAGTTGAGTCCCAAGTCCACGAGTCGACTAACTACTCCTCGTGCCGACTCTACATGACACCTCGAGTTGAGTTCACTCCTCGAGTTGATTTCACTCCTAGAATTGAGTCCCGAGTCCACGAGTCGACTAACTACTCCTCGTGCCGACTCTACAGGGTTCCTCGAGTTGAGTTTACTCCTCGAGTTGAGTTCACTCCTCGAGTTGAGTCCCGAGTCCACGAGTCGACTAACTACTCCTCATGCCGACTCTACATGACTCCTCGAGTTGAGTTCTATCCTCGAGTTGAGTTCACTCCTCGAGTCGAGTACCGAGTCCACGAGTCGACTGCCTTCTCCTTGTGCCGACTCTGCATGACTCCTCGAGTTGAGTTCACTCCTCGAGTTGAGTCCCGAGTCCACGAGTCGACTAACTACTCCTCGTGCCGACTCTACATGACTCCTCGAGTTGAGTTCATTCCTCGAGTTGAGTTCACTCCTCGAGTCGAGTACCGAGTCCACGAGTCGACTACCTACTCCTTGTGCCAACTCTGCATGACTCCTAGAGTTGAGTTCACTCCTCGAGTTGAGTCCCGAGTCCACGAGTCGACTAACTACTCCTCGTGCCGACTCTACATGACTCCTCGAGTTGAGTTCACTCCTCTAGTTGAGTCCCAAGTCCACGAGTCGACTAACTACTCCTCGTGCCGACTCTACATGACACCTCGAGTTGAGTTCACTCCTCGAGTTGATTTCACTCCTAGAATTGAGTCCCGAGTCCACGAGTCGACTAACTACTCCTCGTGCCGACTCTACAGGGTTCCTCGAGTTGAGTTTACTCCTCGAGTTGAGTTCACTCCTCGAGTTGAATCCCGAGTCCACGAGTTGACTAACTACTCCTCGTGCCGACTCTACATGACTCCTCGAGTTGAGTTCATTCCTCGAGTTGAGTTCACTCCTCGAGTCGAGTACCGAGTCCACGAGTCGACTAACTACTCCTTGTGCCGACTCTGCATGACTCCTCGAGTTGAGTTCACTCCTCAAGTTGAGTCCCGAGTCCACGAGTCGACTAACTACTCCTCGTGCCGACTCTACATGACTCCTCGAGTTGAGTTCATTCCTCGAGTTGATTTCACTCCTAGAATTGAGTCCCGAGTCCATGAGTCGACTAACTACTCCTCGTGCCGACTCTACATGACTCCTCGAGTCGAGTACCGAGTCCACGAGTCGAATACCTACTCCTTGTGCCAACTCTGCATGTCTCGTCGAGTTGAGTTCACTCCTCGAGTTGAGTCCCGAGTCCACGAGTCGACTAACTACTCCTCGTGCCGACTCTACATGACTCCTCGAGTTGAGTTCACTCCTCTAGTTGAGTCCCAAGTCCACGAGTCGACTAACTACTCCTCGTGCCGACTCTACATGACACCTCGAGTTGAGTTCACTCCTCGAGTTGATTTCACTCCTAGAATTGTGTCCCGAGTCCACGAGTCGACTAACTACGCCTCGTGCCGACTCTACATGACTCCTCGAATTGAGTTCACTCCTCTAGTTCAGTCCCAAGTCCACGAGTCGGCTAACTACTCCTCGTGCCGACTCTACATGACACCTCGAGTTGAGTTCACTCCTCGAGTTGATTTCACTCCTAGAATTGAGTCCCGAGTCCACGCGTCGACTAACTACTCCTCATGCCGACTCTACAGGGTTCCTCGAGTTGAGTTTACTCCTCGAGTTGAGTTCACTCCTCGAGTTGAATCCCGAGTCCACGAGTCGACTAACTACTCCTCGTGCCGACTCTACATGACTCCTCGAGTTGAGTTCATTCCTCGAGTTGAGTTCACTCCTCGAGTCGAGTACCGAGTCGACGAGTCGACCGCCTTCTCCTTGTGCCGACTCTGCATGACTCCTCGAGTTGAGTTCACTCCTCGAGTTGAGTCCCGAGTCCACGAGTCGACTAACTACTCATCATGCCGACTCTACATGACTCCTCGAGTTGAGTTCACTCCTCTACTTGAGTCCCAAGTCCACGAGTCGACTAACTACTCCTCGTGCTGACTCTACATGACACCTCGAGTTGAGTTCACTCCTCGAGTTGATTTCACTCCTAGAATTGAGTCCCGAGTCCACGAGTCGACTAACTACTCCTCGTGCCGACTCTACAGGGTTCCTCGAGTTGAGTTTACTCCTCGAGTTGAGTTCACTCCTCGAGTTGAGTCCCGAGTCCACGAGTCGACTAACTACTCCTCGTGCCGACTCTACATGACTGCTCGAGTTGAGTTCACTCCTCGAGTCGAGTACCGAGTCCACGAGTGGACTGCCTTCTCCTTGTACCGACTCTGCATGACTCCTCAAGTTGAGTTCACTCCTCGAGTTGAGTCCCGAGTCCACGAGTCGACTAACTACTCCTCATGCCGACTCTACATGACTCCTCGAGTTGAGTTCACTCCTCTAGTTGAGTCCCAAGTCCACGAGTCGACTAACTACTCCTCGTGCCGACTCTACATGACACCTCGAGTTGAGTTCACTCCTCGAGTTGATTTCACTCCTAGAATTGAGTCCCGAGTCCACGAGTCAACTAACTACTCCTCGTGCCGACTCTACAGGGTTCCTCGAGTTGAGTTTACTCCTCGAGTTGAGTTCACTCCTCGAGTTGAGTCCCGAGTCCACGAGTCGACTAACTACTCCTCCTGCCGACTCTACATGACTCCTCGAGTTGAGTTCTATCCTCGAGTTGAGTTCACTCCTCGAGTCGAGTACCGAGTCCACGAGTCGACTGCCTTCTCCTTGTGCCGACTCTGCATGACTCCTCGAGTTGAGTTCACTCCTCGAGTTGAGTCCCGAGTCCACGAGTCGACTAACTACTCCTCATGCCGACTCTACATGACTCCTCGAGTTGAGTTCACTCCTCTAGTTGAGTCCCAAGTCCACGAGTCGACTAACTACTCCTCGTGCCGACTCTACATGACACCTCGAGTTGAGTTCACTCCTCGAGTTGATTTCACTCCTAGAATTGAGTCCCGAGTCCACGAGTCGACTAACTACTCCTCGTGCCGACTCTACAGGGTTCCTCGAGTTGAGTTTACTCCTCGAGTTGAGTTCACTCCTCGAGTTGAGTCCCGAGTCCACGAGTCGACTAACTACTCCTCGTGCCGACTCTACATGACTCCTCGAGTTGAGTTCATTCCTCGAGTTGAGTTCACTCCTCGAGTCGAGTACCGAGTCCACGAGTCGACTGCCTTCTCCTTGTGCCGACTCTGCATGACTCCTCGAGTTGAGTTCACTCCTCGAGTTGAGTCCCGAGTCCACGAGTCGACTAACTACTCCTCGTGCCGACTCTACATGACTCCTCGAGTTGAGTTCACTCCTCGAGTTGATTTCACTCCTAGAATTGTGTCCCGAGTCCATGAGTCGACTAACTACTCCTCGTGCCGACTCTACATGACTCCTCGAGTCGAGTACCGAGTCCACGAGTCGAATACCTACTCCTTGTGCCAACTCTGCATGTCTCGTCGAGTTGAGTTCACTCCTCGAGTTGAGTCCCGAGTCCAGGAGTCGACTAACTACTCCTCGTGCCGACTCTACATGACTCCTCGAGTTGAGTTCACTCCTCTAGTTGAGTCCCAAGTCCACGAGTCGACTAACTACTCCTCGTGCCGATTCTACATGACACCTCGAGTTGATTTCACTCCTAGAATTGTGTCCCGAGTCCACGAGTCGACTAACTACGCCTCGTGCCGACTCTACATGACTCCTCGAGTTGAGTTCACTCCTCTAGTTGAGTCCCAAGTCCACGAGTCGGCTAACTACTCCTCGTGCCGACTCTACATGACACCTCGAGTTGATTTCACTCCTAGAATTGAGTCCCGAGTCCACGCGTCGACTAACTACTCCTCGTGCCGACTCTACAGGGTTCCTCGAGTTGAGTTTACTCCTCGAGTTGAGTTCACTCCTCGAGTTGAATCCCGAGTCCACGAGTCGACTAACTACTCCTCGTGCCGACTCTACATGACTCCTCGAGTTGAGTTCATTCCACGAGTTGAGTTCACTCCTCGAGTCGAGTACCGAGTCGACGAGTCGACCGCCTTCTCCTTGTGCCGACTCTGCATGACTCCTCGAGTTGAGTTCACTCCTCGAGTTGAGTCCCGAGTCCACGAGTCGACTAACTACTCATCATGCCGACTCTACATGACTCCTCGAGTTGAGTTCACTCCTCTACTTGAGTCCCAAGTCCACGAGTCGACTAACTACTCCTCGTGCTGACTCTACATGACACCTCGAGTTGAGTTCACTCCTCGAGTTGATTTCACTCCTAGAATTGAGTCCCGAGTCCACGAGTCGACTAACTACTCCTCGTGCCGACTCTACAGGGTTCCTCGAGTTGAGTTTACTCCTCGAGTTGAGTTCACTCCTCGAGTTGAGTCCCGAGTCCACGAGTCGACTAACTACTCCTCGTGCCGACTCTACATGACTGCTCGAGTTGAGTTCACTCCTCGAGTCGAGTACCGAGTCCACGAGTGGACTGCCTTCTCCTTGTACCGACTCTGCATGACTCCTCAAGTTGAGTTCACTCCTCGAGTTGAGTCCCGAGTCCACGAGTCGACTAACTACTCCTCATGCCGACTCTACATGACTCCTCGAGTTGAGTTCACTCCTCTAGTTGAGTCCCAAGTCCACGAGTCGACTAACTACTCCTCGTGCCGACTCTACATGACACCTCGAGTTGAGTTCACTCCTCGAGTTGATTTCACTCCTAGAATTGAGTCCCGAGTCCACGAGTCAACTAACTACTCCTCGTGCCGACTCTACAGGGTTCCTCGAGTTGAGTTTACTCCTCGAGTTGAGTTCACTCCTCGAGTTGAGTCCCGAGTCCACGAGTCGACTAACTACTCCTCCTGCCGACTCTACATGACTCCTCGAGTTGAGTTCTATCCTCGAGTTGAGTTCACTCCTCGAGTCGAGTACCGAGTCCACGAGTCGACTGCCTTCTCCTTGTGCCGACTCTGCATGACTCCTCGAGTTGAGTTCACTCCTCGAGTTGAGTCCCGAGTCCACGAGTCGACTAACTACTCCTCATGCCGACTCTACATGACTCCTCGAGTTGAGTTCACTCCTCTAGTTGAGTCCCAAGTCCACGAGTCGACTAACTACTCCTCGTGCCGACTCTACATGACACCTCGAGTTGAGTTCACTCCTCGAGTTGATTTCACTCCTAGAATTGAGTCCCGAGTCCACGAGTCGACTAACTACTCCTCGTGCCGACTCTACAGGGTTCCTCGAGTTGAGTTTACTCCTCGAGTTGAGTTCACTCCTCGAGTTGAGTCCCGAGTCCACGAGTCGACTAACTACTCCTCGTGCCGACTCTACATGACTCCTCGAGTTGAGTTCATTCCTCGAGTTGAGTTCACTCCTCGAGTCGAGTACCGAGTCCACGAGTCGACTGCCTTCTCCTTGTGCCGACTCTGCATGACTCCTCGAGTTGAGTTCACTCCTCGAGTTGAGTCCCGAGTCCACAAGTCGACTAACTACTCCTCGTGCCGACTCTACATGACTCCTCGAGTTGAGTTCACTCCTCGAGTTGATTTCACTCCTAGAATTGTGTCCCGAGTCCATGAGTCGACTAACTACTCCTCGTGCCGACTCTACATGACTCCTCGAGTCGAGTACCGAGTCCACGAGTCGAATACCTACTCCTTGTGCCAACTCTGCATGTCTCGTCGAGTTGAGTTCACTCCTCGAGTTGAGTCCCGAGTCCAGGAGTCGACTAACTACTCCTCGTGCCGACTCTACATGACTCCTCGAGTTGAGTTCACTCCTCTAGTTGAGTCCCAAGTCCACGAGTCGACTAACTACTCCTCGTGCCGATTCTACATGACACCTCGAGTTGATTTCACTCCTAGAATTGTGTCCCGAGTCCACGAGTCGACTAACTACGCCTCGTGCCGACTCTACATGACTCCTCGAGTTGAGTTCACTCCTCTAGTTGAGTCCCAAGTCCACGAGTCGGCTAACTACTCCTCGTGCCGACTCTACATGACACCTCGAGTTGATTTCACTCCTAGAATTGAGTCCCGAGTCCACGCGTCGACTAACTACTCCTCGTGCCGACTCTACAGGGTTCCTCGAGTTGAGTTTACTCCTCGAGTTGAGTTCACTCCTCGAGTTGAATCCCGAGTCCACGAGTCGACTAACTACTCCTCGTGCCGACTCTACATGACTCCTCGAGTTGAGTTCATTCCACGAGTTGAGTTCACTCCTCGAGTCGAGTACCGAGTCGACGAGTCGACCGCCTTCTCCTTGTGCCGACTCTGCATGACTCCTCGAGTTGAGTTCACTCCTCGAGTTGAGTCCCGAGTCCACGAGTCGACTAACTACTCATCATGCTGACTCTACATGACTCCTCGAGTTGAGTTCACTCCTCTAGTTGAGTCCCAAGTCCACGAGTCGACTAACTACTCCTCGTGCCGACTCTACATGACACCTCGAGTTGAGTTCACTCCTCGAGTTGATTTCACTCCTAGAATTGAGTCCCGAGTCCACGAGTCGACTAACTACTCCTCGTGCCGACTCTACAGGGTTCCTCGAGTTGAGTTTACTCCTCGAGTTGAGTTCACTCCTCGAGTTGAGTCCCGAGTCCACGAGTCGACTAACTACTCCTCGTGCCGACTCTACATGACTCCTCGAGTTGAGTTCATTCCTCGAGTTGAGTTCACTCCTCGAGTCGAGTACCGAGTCCACGAGTCGACTGCCTTCTCCTTGTGCCGACTCTGCATGACTCCTCGAGTTGAGTTCACTCCTCGAGTTGAGTCCCGAGTCCACGAGTCGACTAACTACTCCTCATGCCGACTCTACATGACTCCTCGAGTTGAGTTCATTCCTCGAGTTGAGTTCACTCCTCGAGTCGAGTACCGAGTCCACGAGTCGACTACCTACTCCTTGTGCCAACTCTGCATGACTCCTCGAGTTGAGTTCACTCCTCGAGTTGAGTCCCGAGTCCACGAGTCGACTAACTACTCCTCGTGCCGACTCTACATGACTCCTCGAGTTGAGTTCACTCCTCTAGTTGAGTCCCAAGTCCACGAGTCGACTAACTACTCCTCGTGCCGACTCTACATGACACCTCGAGTTGAGTTCACTCCTCTAGTTGAGTCCCAAATCCACGAGTCGACTAACTACTCCTCGTGCCGACTCTACATGACACCTCGAGTTGAGTTCACTCCTCGAGTTGATTTCACTCCTAGAATTGAGTCCCGAGTCCACGAGTCGACTAACTACTCCTCGTGCCGACTCTACAGGGTTCCTCGAGTTGAGTTTACTCCTCGAGTTGAGTTCACTCCTCGAGTTGAGTCCCGAGTCCACGAGTCGACTAACTACTCCTCGTGCCGACTCTACATGACTCCTCGAGTTGAGTTCATTCCTCGAGTTGAGTTCACTCCTCGAGTCGAGTACCGAGTCCACGAGTCGACTGCCTTCTCCTTGTGCCGACTCTGCATGACTCCTCGAGTTGAGTTCACTCCTCGAGTTGAGTCCCGAGTCCACGAGTCGACTAACTACTCCTCGTGCCGACTCTACATGACTCCTCGAGTTGATTTCACTCCTCGAGTTGATTTCACTCCTAGAATTGTGTCCCGAGTCCATGAGTCGACTAACTACTCCTCGTGCCGACTCTACATGACTCCTCGAGTCGAGTACCGAGTCCATGAGTCGAATACCTACTCCTTGTGCCAACTCTGCATGTCTCGTCGAGTTGAGTTCACTCCTCGAGTTGAGTCCCGAGTCCACGAGTCGACTAACTACTCCTCGTGCCGACTCTACATGACTCCTCGAGTTGAGTTCACTCCTCTAGTTGAGTCCCAAGTCCACGAGTCGACTAACTACTCCTCGTGCCGACTCTACATGACACCTCGAGTTGAGTTCACTCCTCGAGTTGATTTCACTCCTAGAATTGTGTCCCGAGTCCACGAGTCGACTAACTACGCCTCGTGCCGACTCTACATGACTCCTCGAGTTGAGTTCACTCCTCTAGTTGAGTCCCAAGTCCACGAGTCGGCTAACTACTCCTCGTGCCGACTCTACATGACACCTCGAGTTGAGTTCACTCCTCGAGTTGATTTCACTCCTAGAATTGAGTCCCGAGTCCACGCGTCGACTAACTACTCCTCTTGCCGACTCTACAGGGTTCCTCGAGTTGAGTTTACTCCTCGAGTTGAGTTCACTCCTCGAGTTGAATCCCGAGTCCACGAGTCGACTAACTACTCCTCGTGCCAACTCTACATGACTCCTCGAGTTTAGTTCATTCCTCGAGTTGAGTTCACTCCTCGAGTCGAGTACCGAGTCGACGAGTCAACCGCCTTCTCCTTGTGCCGACTCTGCATGACTCCTCGAGTTGAGTTCACTCCTCGAGTTGAGTCCCGAGTCCACGAGTCGACTAACTACTCATCATGCTGACTCTACATGACTCCTCGAGTTGAGTTCACTCCTCTAGTTGAGTCCCAAGTCCACGAGTCGACTAACTACTCCTCGTGCCGACTCTACATGACACCTCGAGTTGAGTTCACTCCTCGAGTTGATTTCACTCCTAGAATTGAGTCCCGAGTCCATGAGTCGACTAACTACTCCTCGTGCCGACTCTACAGGGTTCCTCGAGTTGAGTTTACTCCTCGAGTTGAGTTCACTCCTCGAGTTGAGTCCCGAGTCCACGAGTCGACTAACTACTCCTCGTGCCGACTCTACATGACTCCTCGAGTTGAGTTCATTCCTCGAGTTGAGTTCACTCCTCGAGTCGAGTACCGAGTTCACGAGTCGACTGCCTTCTCCTTGTGCCGACTCTGCATGACTCCTCGAGTTGAGTTCACTCCTCGAGTTGAGTCCCGAGTCCACGAGTCGACTAACTACTCCTCGTGCCGACTCTACATGACTCCTCGAGTTGAGTTCATTCCTCGAGTTGAGTTCACTCCTCGAGTCGAGTACCGAGTCCACGAGTCGACTACCTACTCCTTGTGCCAACTCTGCATGACTCCTCGAGTTGAGTTCAATCCTCGAGTTGAGTCCCGAGTCCACGAGTCGACTAACTACTCCTCATGCCGACTCTACATGACTCCTCGAGTTGAGTTCACTCCTCTAGTTGAGTCCCAAGTCCACGAGTCGACTAACTACTCCTTGTGCCGACTCTACATGACACCTCGAGTTGAGTTCACTCCTCTAGTTGAGTCCCAAATCCACGAGTCGACTAACTACTCCTCGTGCCGACTCTACATGACACCTCGAGTTGAGTTCACTCCTCGAGTTGATTTCACTCCTAGAATTGAGTCCCGAGTCCATGAGTCGACTAACTACTCCTCGTGCCGACTCTACAGGGTTCCTCGAGTTGAGTTTACTCCTCGAGTTGAGTTCACTCCTCGAGTTGAGTCCCGAGTCCACGAGTCGACTAACTACTCCTCGTGCCGACTCTACATGACTCCTCGAGTTGAGTTCATTCCTCGAGTTGAGTTCACTCCTCGAGTCGAGTACCGAGTTCACGAGTCGACTGCCTTCTCCTTGTGCCGACTCTGCATGACTCCTCGAGTTGAGTTCACTCCTCGAGTTGAGTCCCGAGTCCACGAGTCGACTAACTACTCCTCGTGCCGACTCTACATGACTCCTCGAGTTGAGTTCATTCCTCGAGTTGAGCTCACTCCTCGAGTCGAGTACCGAGTCCACGAGTCGACTACCTACTCCTTGTGCCAACTCTGCATGACTCCTCGAGTTGAGTTCACTCCTCGAGTTGAGTCCCGAGTCCACGAGTCGACTAACTACTCCTCATGCCGACTCTACATGACTCCTCGAGTTGAGTTCACTCCTCTAGTTGAGTCCCAAGTCCACGAGTCGACTAACTACTCCTCGTGCCGACTCTACATGACACCTCGAGTTGAGTTCACTCCTCTAGTTGAGTCCCAAATCCACGAGTCGACTAACTACTCCTCGTGCCGACTCTACATGACACCTCGAGTTGAGTTCACTCCTCGAGTTGATTTCACTCCTAGAATTGAGTCCCGAGTCCACGAGTCGACTAACTACTCCTCGTGCCGACTCTACAGGGTTCCTCGAGTTGAGTTCACTCCTCGAGTTGAGTCCCGAGTCCACGAGTCGACTAACTACTCCTCGTGCCGACTCTACATGACTCCTCGAGTTGAGTTCATTCCTCGAGTTGAGTTCACTCCTCGAGTCGAGTACCGAGTCCACGAGTCGACTGCCTTCTCCTTGTGCCAACTCTGCATGACTCCTCGAATTGAGTTCACTCCTCGAGTTGAGTCCCGAGTCCACGAGTCGACTAACTACTCCTCGTGCCGACTCTACATGACTCCTCGAGTTGAGTTCACTCCTCGAGTCGAGTACCGAGTCCACGAGTCGACTACCTACTCCTTGTGCCGACTCTGCATGACTCCTCGAGTTGAGTTCACTCCTCGAGTTGAGTCCCGAGTCCACGAGTCGACTAACTACTCCTCGTGCCGACTCTACATGACTCCTCGAGTTGAGTTCATTCCTCGAGTTGATTTCACTCCTAGAATTGAGTCCCGAGTTCACGAGTCGACTAACTACTCCTCGTGCCGACTCTACATGACTCCTCGAGTCGAGTACCGAGTCCACGAGTCGAATACCTACTCCTTGTGCCAACTCTGCATGACTCGTCGAGTTGAGTTCACTCCTCGAGTTGAGTCCCGAGTCCACGAGTCGACTAACTACTCCTCATGCCGACTCTACATGACTCCTCGAGTTGAGTTCACTCCTCTAGTTGAGTCCCAAGTCCACGAGTCGACTAACTACTCCTCGTGCCGACTCTACATGACACCTCGAGTTGAGTTCACTCCTCGAGTTGATTTCACTCCTAGAATTGTGTCCCGAGTCCACGAGTCGACTAACTACGCCTCGTGCCGACTCTACATGACTCCTCGAGTTGAGTTCACTCCTCTAGTTGAGTCCCAAGTGCACCAGTCGACTAACTACTCCTCGTGCCGACTCTACATGACACCTCGAGTTGACTTCACTCCTCGAGTTGATTTCACTCCTAGAATTGAGTCCCGAGTCCACGAGTCGACTAACTACTCCTCGTGCCGACTCTACAGGGTTCCTCGAGTTGAGTTTACTCCTCGAGTTGAGTTCACTCCTCGAGTTGAGTCCCGAGTCCACGAGTCGACTAACTACTCCTCGTGCCGACTCTACATGACTGCTCGTGTTGAGTTCACTCCTCGAGTCGAGTATCGAGTCCACGAGTCGACTGCCTTCTCCTTGTGCCGACTCTGCATGACTCCTCAAGTTGAGTTCACTCCTCGAGTTGAGTCCCGAGTCCATGAGTCGACTAACTACTCCTCATGCCGACTCTACATGACTCCTCGAGTTGAGTTCACTCCTCTAGTTGAGTCCCAAGTCCACGAGTCGACTAACTACTCCTCGTGCCGACTCTACATGACACCTCGAGTTGAGTTCACTCCTCGAGTTGATTTCACTCCTAGAATTGAGTCCCGAGTCCACGAGTCGACTAACTACTCCTCGTGCCGACTCTACAGGGTTCCTCGAGTTGAGTTTACTCCTCGAGTTGAGTCCCGAGTCCACGAGTCGACTAACTACTCCTCCTGCCGACTCTACATGACTCCTCGAGTTGAGTTCATTCCTCGAGTTGAGTTCACTCCTCGAGTCGAGTACCGAGTCCACGAGTCGACTGCCTTCTCCTTGTGCCGACTCTGCATGACTCCTCGAGTTGAGTTCACTCCTCGAGTTGAGTCCCGAGTCCACGAGTCGACTAACTACTCCTCATGCCGACTCTACATGACTCCTTGAGTTGAGTTCACTCCTCTAGTTGAGTCCCAAGTCCACGAGTCGACTAACTACTCCTCGTGCTGACTCTACATGACACCTCGAGTTGAGTTCACTCCTCGAGTTGATTTCACTCCTAGAATTGAGTCCCGAGTCCACGAGTCGACTAACTACTCCTCGTGCCGACTCTACAGGGTTCCTCGAGTTGAGTTTACTCCTCGAGTTGAGTTCACTCCTCGAGTTGAGTCCCGAGTCCACGAGTCGACTAACTACTCCTCGTGCCGACTCTACATGACTCCTCGAGTTGAGTTCATTCCTCGAGTTGAGTTCACTCCTCGAGTCGAGTACCGAGTCCACGAGTCGACTGCCTTCTCCTTGTGCCGACTCTGCATGACTCCTCGAGTTGAGTTCACTCCTCGAGTTGAGTCCCGAGTCCACGAGTCGACTAACTACTCCTCGTGCCGACTCTACATGACTCCTCGAGTTGAGTTCATTCCTCGAGTTAAGTTCACTCCTCGAGTCGAGTACCGAGTCCACGAGTCGACTACCTACTCCTTGTGCCAACTCTGCATGACTCCTAGAGTTGAGTTCACTCCTCGAGTTGAGTCCCGAGTCCACGAGTCGACTAACTACTCCTCGTGCCGACTCTACATGACTCCTCGAGTTGAGTTCACTCCTCTAGTTGAGTCCCAAGTCCACGAGTCGACTAACTACTCCTCGTGCCGACTCTACATGACACCTCGAGTTGAGTTCACTCCTCGAGTTGATTTCACTCCTAGAATTGAGTCTCGAGTCCACGAGTCGACTAACTACTCCTCGTGCCGACTCTACAGGGTTCCTCGAGTTGAGTTTACTCCTCGAGTTGAGTTCACTCCTCGAGTTGAATCCCGAGTCCACGAGTCGACTAACTACTCCTCGTGCCGACTCTACATGACTCCTCGAGTTGAGTTCATTCCTCGAGTTGAGTTCACTCCTCGAGTCGAGTACCGAGTCCACGAGTCGACTACCTACTCCTTGTGCCGACTCTGCATGACTCCTCGAGTTGAGTTCACTCCTCAAGTTGAGTCCCGAGTCCACGAGTCGACTAACTACTCCTCGTGCCGACTCTACATGACTCCTCGAGTTGAGTTCATTCCTCGAGTTGATTTCACTCCTAGAATTGAGTTCCGAGTCCATGAGTCGACTAACTACTCCTCGTGCCGACTCTACATGACTCCTCGAGTCGAGTACCGAGTCCACGAGTCGAATACCTACTCCTTGTGCCAACTCTGCATGTCTCGTCGAGTTGAGTTCACTCCTCGAGTTGAGTCCCGAGTCCACGAGTCGACTAACTACTCCTCGTGCCGAATCTACATGACTCCTCGAGTTGAGTTCACTTCTCTAGTTGAGTCCCAAGTCCACGAGTCCACTAACTACTCCTCGTGCCGACTCTACATGACACCTCGAGTTGAGTTCACTCCTCGAGTTGATTTCACTCCTAGAATTGTGTCCCAAGTCCACGAGTCGACTAACTACTCCTCGTGCCGACTCTACATGACACCTCGAGTTGAGTTCACTCCTCGAGTTGATTTCACTCCTAGAATTGAGTCCCGAGTCCACGCGTCGACTAACTACTCCTCATGACGACTCTACAGGGTTCCTCGAGTTGAGTTTACTCCTCGAGTTGAGTTCACTCCTCGAGTTGAATCCCGAGTCCACGAGTCGACTAACTACTCCTCGTGCCGACTCTACATGAGTCCTCGAGTTGAGTTCATTCCTCGAGTTGAGTTCACTCCTCGAGTCGAGTACCGAGTCCACGAGTCGACCGCCTTCTCCTTGTGCCGACTCTGCATGATTCCTCGAGTTGAGTTCACTCCTCGAGTTGAGTCCCTAGTCCACGAGTCGACTAACTACTCATCATGCCGACTCTACATGACTCCTCGAGTTGAGTTCACTCCTCTAGTTGAGTCCCAAGTCCACGAGTCGACTAACTACTCCTCGTGCCGACTCTACATGACACCTCGAGTTGAGTTCACTCCTCGAGTTGATTTCACTCCTAGAATTGAGTCCCGAGTCCACGAGTCGACTAACTACTCCTCGTGCCGACTCTACAGGGTTCCTCGAGTTGAGTTCACTCCTCGAGTTGAGTCCCGAGTCCACGAGTCGACTAACTACTCCTCGTGCCGACTCTACATGACTCCTCGAGTCGAGTTCATTCCTCGAGTTGAGTTCACTCCTCGAGTCGAGTACCGAGTCCACGAGTCGACTGCCTTCTCCTTGTGCCGACTTTGCATGACTCCTCGAGTTGAGTTCACTCCTCGAGTTGAGTCCCGAGTCCACGAGTCGACTAACTACTCCTCGTGCCGACTCTACATGACTCCTCGAGTTGAGTTCATTCCTCGAGTTGAGTTCACTCCTCGAGTCGAGTACCGAGTCCACGAGTCGACTACCTACTCCTTGTGCCAACTCTGCATGACTCCTCGAGTTGAGTTCACTCCTCGAGTTGAGTCCCGAGTCCACGAGTCGACTAACTACTCCTCGTCCCGACTCTACATGACTCCTCGAGTTGAGTTCACTCCTCTAGTTGAGTCCCAAGTCCACGAGTCGACTAACTACTCCTCGTGCCGACTCTACATGACACCTCAAGTTGAGTTCACTCCTCGAGTTGATTTCACTCCTAGAATTTAGTCCGAGTCCACGATTCGACTAACTACTCCTCGTGCCGACTCTACAGGGTTCCTCGAGTTGAGTTTACTCCTCGAGTTGAGTTCACTCCTCGAGTTGAGTTCACTCCTCGAGTTGAGTCCCGAGTCCATGAGTCGACTAACTACTCCTCGTGCCGACTCTACATGACTCCTCGAGTTGAGTTCACTCCTCTAGTTGAGTCCCAGGTCCACGAGTCGACTAACTACTCCTCGTGCCGACTCTACATGACACCTCGAGTTGAGTTCACTCCTCGAGTTGATTTCACTCCTAGAGTTGAGTCCTGAGTCCATGAGGCGACTAACTACTCCTCGTGCCGACTCTACAGGGTTCCTCGAATTAAGTTAACTCCTCGAGTTGAGTTCACTCCTCGAGTTCAGTCCCGAGTCCACGAGTCGACTAACTACTCCTCGTGCCGACTCTACATGACTCCTCGAGTTGAGTTCATTCCTCGAGTTGAGTTCACTCCTCGAGTCGAGTACCGAGCCCAAGAGACGACTACCTACTCCTTGTGCTGACTCTACATGACTCCTCGAGTTGAGTTCAATCCTCGAGTTGAGTTCACTACTCGAGTTGAGTCCCGAGTCCACGAGTAGACTAAATACTCCTCGTGCCGACTCTATATGACTCCTCAAGTTGAGTTCACTCCTCTAGTTGAGTCCCAAATGTTGGAATCGATCTAGGGTTTGAGAAAATAATTAACGCTTCGGTAAGCGGCGGAATTTTAAAAATTTTCTTTTACAAGTAAAACAGTTTTTACTAACCTAGACAAGTGCAAGTACATGTAATTAAAAACCAATATGAGCTAGAAGTTTACTAACCTTTCTTGAAGCTTGAACTTTGAAGAAGCTTGTGGAAAGTTTGCAACGCTAGTCTCCCCTCGCAGCACGTCTCTCTTTCTTTCCTCGGCACCTCGAGCAACCACGAAAGTTTCTATCACTAAATCACTCGAAAAGAAGGAATCAGTGAGTGGGCACTTTTAAACACTACGACTTAAGAACAAGTCTCGAAGTCGCAGAGCTAAACACTAGGTCGAGTGAGGACCTAGGTGCCAAGACAAGAAAAATCGAAAATAAACTTAGAGAGAGAGAGAAGAGGGGCGGCAACCACAAGTTCTAGAGAGAGAAGCTCTCAATCTCTAACTTATGTGGAATGGATGGAATGAAGGGAATGAGGCCTCTATTTATAGGGGAGGTTTTACCTTCAATAAGGTAGTTTCCTCTTTCATTGAATATCACATATTCATGAGCAAATATTGTTCTCCTTCCCTTAGAGTCACTCGGCCAAATAGGCTTCTTGAAGCCCTTGGATTTGTTTCCTTTTTTGTTCCATTCCTTGCTTGTTTCTTGTGTTGGGCGCCTACCTCTTATTTCCCTTAGAGGAAATTTGTTTCCTCTTTTTCTTTTGGCAAGTATCTTCATACATTTATGCACAAAATATTCTCTCTTGTCTCTTGGGTATTTGGGCTCCTATAGTGATGCTAGAAAGGCCTTCTAGAAGCTTTTCCACTTGTTCATGACACCATGAAAAAGGCCCATTAAGAATTTTCAATAAAATTCTTATGAAATGAAATTAATTCACAAGGCCCAATAAACAAGTTATGGCCGAGTGACATTACGTCATCAAATGAACTTGTCAAAAAATTTATTGACATTCATTTCATCCTTTGTCTCAAAAGACAAAAATACCCTTTTAACTATTTTCGTTCTCGTTTTGACTTAGCTTCCAGTTTAACTATTCCTATCGATGTGATTCGTGACAGTGACCTCATGGACCCAAATGAACAAAGCTTGAGCAAAACACTTGGACTCA
Source organism: Urtica dioica subsp. dioica (assembly GCF_054948205.1). Taxonomy (NCBI): domain Eukaryota; kingdom Viridiplantae; phylum Streptophyta; class Magnoliopsida; order Rosales; family Urticaceae; genus Urtica; species Urtica dioica. Next base: position 39,919,250 of record NC_142756.1, read on the forward strand.
AAAGTTCACAAACCTTTTCCAAGTTTAGCTTAATGCCAACTGACTCCACTAAAGAGTTGACACTGAAAATCTCTCGGTTCAAATGAATTTATTTTCTACTCAAGAATTCGACTTAATTACGATGAGTGGATCCACTGAATATTATCTATGTTTACCCTTCATGAATGTCATCAGCTAGTCGGGATTTACTAAATTACCATTTTACCCTTCTAGCTGTTATTTCCTCAACTCCTTTGTCGCTTGGGAATAAGTTAGAAATAATGTATTGACGAGGAGCTAACAAGTCAGATTGTTTCATCCAAAAGAGTCAGGACTCAATTTGGACACTGGCCAGTTCATTTATTCACACTCCAAGGAACAAAGCATGAGGTGACATACATTGCATTTCAGCAATCTTGTACATGAATTCCATATCTATGAGAACTTCACAAAGTTACTCATGACAGACTCACAACTTAGTACTTCACCAATAGGCCTTGTTCGGAATCACATAGTGAGTCCGAACTTTGACTTTCTCAAATGAGAATACTAAGGTGTGAAATAGCATGTCTCATTTCAGGATTAAGGTAAGCATGATGCAATTCATACATAGTGACTTCGAGACATAAGAGGTTAAATGGTTTGTTCTTATATTGTCTCTAGAAGTGCACTGGTCAATTCAGTATCTTCGGAAGATACCTAGAAGAACTATAGAGTCTCCAACTCTCAATGCCTCATAACCAGACATCATAGATTCTTCTAACAATCATACTGAGGTCAATAGTCCTTTGACCCTTAGATTGCGAATATAACGTTTTAAGCAAACTACGAAGAGTTTGTTCATGCAAATCTACATTTGTCTCTTCGTAAGTTGTTAAGTTTGTTTATGGACTAAAAGACTAAGGTTTTATCATAAAGCTTCAAACAAAGAAAGAATGAATGCACGTTTCAACTTTATTAATGAATAGATAGGCAATTACAAGCAAGAGTCTTCATGAGACTTTATTACATCAAATGTACAAAATAAAGACTACAACTCTTCTTGTGGGCACCATTGACAACAAACTCCCACTTGACTCAAAGAAGGTGTGTGTAGTCCTTCATGCCTAATCCCTCACGATGTTGGTCGAAGACCTTGTTCGCTAGGGCCTTGGTGAATGGATCTGCGAGGTTGTCCACCGTTGAGATCTTCTTCACTTCCACGTCTCCGCGCTGCACGATCTCTCGAATCAAATGGTATTTCCTCTCAATATGCTTAGAGCGCTTATGGCTTCTAGGTTCCTTTGAGTTAGCGACAGCCCCACTATTATCACAATAAAGGGTCATGGGCTCGTCGACGTTTGGAACAACTTCCAAATACTTAAGGAACTTTCTAAGCCATACAGCCTCTTTGGATGCTTCACAAGCAGCCACATATTCTGCTTCCGTTGTGGAGTCAGCAATGCAAGATTGCTTAATACTTCTCCACACAACAGCTCCACCATTAAGGATGAACACAGATCCCGAAGTGGATTTCCTGGAATCCTTATCCGCTTGAAAATCGGAGTCGGTATATCCCGTCATAGTCAGGTCAGTACCTGAGTATGTAAGCATCAAGTTCCTAGTTCTTCGAAGATACTTAAGAACATGCTTAACAACAATCCAGTGCTAGGGTCCAGGGTTGGATTGGAAACGGCTAACTACGCCAACGGCGAAACAGATGTCAGGTCTAGTGCAAAGCATAGCATACATGAGGCTTCCTACGGCAGAGGCGTAAGGAATCTTCCTCATGTCTTCAATCTCTTGTGCAGTCTTGGGAGACTGGTCCTTAGAGAGTGAAACTCCATGCCTAAAGGGTGTTTGACCCCTCTTGCAGTCTTGCATCGAGAAGCGATCCATCACCTTATCAATATAAGATGCTTGAGAGAGCGACAGGGTCCGGTTTTTCCTATCTCGAAAGATTTGGATCCCCAGAATGTACGCGGCTTCTCCTAGATCCTTCATATCGAATTGCTTTGCTAGCCAGACCTTAACCTCAGATAACTTACCTACGTCATTACCAATAAGTAGTATATCATCGACATATAGTACCAGAAACACAACTTTACCTTCGTGTATTAACTTGTAAACACAAGGCTCATCTATTGACTGTTCAAAGCCAAAGCTCTTTACAGTTTCATCGAATCTAATATTCCATGACCTAGATGCTTGCTTTAGTCCATAAATGGATTTAAGCAACTCACAAACCTTGGTCTCTTGACCTTTATCCACGAAACCGTCTGGTTGAGCCATGTAAATGCGCTCGTCAAGATTGCCATTCAGAAAGGCTGTCTTGACATCCATTTGCCAGATCTCATAGTCGAGAGCTGCAGCTATGGATAGGAGTATACGGATGGATTTAAGCATTGCGACTGGCGAGAAGGTTTCTTCATAGTCAATCCCTTCTTGTTGGGTATAACCCTTCGCCACAAGTCGTGCTTTGAACGTCTCGACGTTCCCATCAGGACCCCTTTTCTTCTTGTATATCCACTTACACCCTACGGGTTTAATCCCTTCAGGAAGGTCTACAAGTTTCCAGACTTTGTTGACATACATCGAGTGCATTTCAACTTTCATGGCGTCAAGCCAAAGGTTTGATTCAGAACAAGCCATCGCTTGGCTATAGGAAACAGGGTCATCCATGTCGGAGACGGCTACAAGAGAGTCTCCATAAGACATGTACCTGTCAGGCTGTTGAACAGCCCTCCCACTACGTCGAAGTACTACTTGACGAGGTTCTAATGAGTTAGGTTGTGTTTCAGTTGGGGTAAGAACAGTTCTTACAGATGAGGTAGAAGCTTCCTCACCCAACTTTTCTTCAAGCACAATTTTGCTTCTAGGTTTCGCATCCTTCATGAAGTCCTCCTCAAGGAAACGAGCATTCGTGCTAACGAAAGTCTTATCGTCCTCGGGACTATAGAAAATGAAACCTTTGGTTTCCTTTGGATATCCCACAAACAGGCACAATTCTGACCTACTAGCCAACTTGCTAGTCTTTTGCCTTAGCACATGTGCAGGGCAACCCCAAATTCGGATGTGGCCCAAACTTACTTTACGGCCAGTCCATCTTTCATAAGGAGTACCAGGAACCGTTTTAGACGGAACTTGGTTCAGAATGTAAGCGGCTGTTTCGAGGGCATATCCCCAAAAGGAAAGCGGGAGTGATGAGTAACTCATCATCGATCTAACCATCTCCATAAGAGTTCGGTTTCTTCTCTCTGACACTCCGTTTTGTTGAGGTGTGCCAGGTGCGGTAAGCTGAGAAGCGATACCTTCTTCTTTAAGAAAGTCATCGAACTCTCCGGACATATACTCACCACCTCGATCAGATCGAAGGGTTTTGATCACTTTGCCAGTTTGCTTTTCCACTAAAGCCCTAAAGACCTTAAATACGTTAAAGGTCTCGGATTTGTGTTTGAGCAAATAGACAAACCCATATCGTGAGTAATCATCAGTGAAGGTAACGAAGTATTCGTATCCTCCACGTGCCTGTTGGATGAGCGGACCACATACATCAGAATGTATTAGTTCCAGCAACTCAGTGGCTCTTCGACCTTTATCAGAGAAAGGTCGCTTAGTCATTTTTCCTTCTATGCAGGATTCACAAATAGGTAGTGAACCTATTGCAGAGGCTTGGAGTGGACCATCCCTCACAAGTCTCTTAATCCTTTCTAGACTGATATGACCAAGTCTTAAGTGCCATAGGTGTGTTGATTTTGTTAGATCGGAGGATTCAGAAAGTTTGATCCTCTTTGGCTCCCTAATTAGATCATTATCTATTTCGGTGTCTAAAAGAGAAGGTTGGGTGGGATAGATGTAGAAAAGAGCATTCTTCATACATGCATCAGTGACAAAAGAATTATCAGGAAACGAAATACGAATTCCATTCTTAATGAACTTTAAACAATAATCTTGCTCACGAAGATGAGCAACGGATATTAAGTTCTTCCCAAAGGTAGGAACAAAATATACATTATTCAAGTTTAAAGTGCGGTCTTCAAAAGACAGCGTCACGGATCCCACAGCCTTTGCAGACACCAGGCTCCCATCACCCCATTTGAAACAGAACTCGCCTTCCTCTAAGCTTTTGGTTTTCTTGAAACCATTCAAGGAACAACAAATATGGTTAGTAGCAGCGGAGTCAAGAATCCACGTTGATACATTATCAGCTACTAAGCATGCTTTGGTAACTAGTACAATACTATGTTCCTTTGCTTTGAGATTGGCAGGACAGTTCTTTTTATCGGCCTTGTGAGGTCTCTTCTTAGTTCCAGAGGCGGAGGCTCTTTGCTCAGTAGCATGTGCCTCTCCTTGATTCCTCTTTCTCTTAGTGAGACCTTCAGCAGTGTGAAACTCCTTCATAAGCTTGGTAACAGTGTACTCTAGCTTGTTTATGGAGTAGTTCATCTTGGCGGTATCAAGAGATGCGGGGAGAGTTTCTAAGATCATATCTATGATATTCTTCCCATCAATCTCAGATCCTAGGATTTCCATTTTATTCAGAAAACTAATGATCAGTATCATGAAGTCTCCAACAGGAGTCCTAGCCTGCATATGACAGTTCATAAACTGTCGGACTGCTTGTAGCCTTGTTTGACGCCTTTTCCCTCCAAACATCTCAAGGAGATTGTAGAGCATGTCAGCGGCAGTCTCGAAGTCACGATGTTGCTCTTTCAGCATATTGTTCATAGATGCCAAGATATAGCACCTCACAATCTCATCGGATCGAAGCCAGGCCGCTAAGGCATCATTGTCCTCTTGAGTTGAATCATCATTCATCAGAGGAGGACACGGGGTGATGAGTACCCATTTGTGCTTGTTAACAGTAGGTATAATGTCGAGGTTACGTTTCAAATCTACGTAGTTTTCGTTTTCGAGTTTGTTCGAGGAAAGAATGAAAGAGAGAGAGTTGGGAGACATATTGCCTAGAAAAGTTGAAACAAGTTTATGATTAGTCTTTGGTTTAGGATTTAAGTTTGTTTAAGACTTTATAAAATCCAAAGGTGTTATAAACCAAACGATAATTTACTCCTTCGAGGGAAGGCCGCAAAAAATCTCCTTTTATAAGTAAATGACACATCATTAATGCTTAGCCAAGATGTCAATACATCAACATTGACTAGCCACCTTGTAAATTGGTTTGATCACTCACATCCTTTCGCAGGGCCTCGAGGGAGGATTACTAGGGATTGAGTCTAAGTGTGTAACCAACCACTTAGTCCAAAAGGTCAACTTTGAAAAACAATCCCCCAAGGGGAGGCCTTGCCATCATCGTCTCACTCTCGGACGTAGCTCATTGAGCAATGATCAGAGCAAAGCGCCCTTGAGTACTCTCATTTAAGAGAGGGCCACGAGGGTGACTCTTAGTCCGGCGACACTTGCACTTTTCATTAGTGTTGGGGATCGTGGGTTACGAACAACAAGTATAACCCTCCCACTTAGTTTTTGGAGTTGGTTCATCGACTCTTATAATTTCGGAAACAGATTTCCTAGTTAGAGAGCGACAGAGCGGACAACTAGAAGAGAATCCTAGATCTACATGTTCAGAGCAGTATTAGTGCATAAAGGCACAAGGTACATACTCGATCTTTTCCTATTTTCTATTTCGGGAAAGTGCGTGAGGGAAGTGTGAACTTCAACTCACTCGAACACTTGAAAGTTTGATATTACACATCTTTTTATTTTTCGGCTTGTCTACAAAGAGACCTCCCACTCAAATTTTCAAGAGCATATAGATTTTGAACATATGTGATATAGATATAGTTTTGAAAACATTTTGAAAATTTATTTGATTTGGATTACAAAATATTTTTCAAGTTTGAAAGTGAAAACGGTTTTTCAAAATTCAAACTAGTTTTGTAAAAACTCAATTTCAATTAAACTTTCAAAAATCAAAACATTTTAATCTTACACATCATGTTTATAATCATATGAAAAACATTTTTGCTCAAGAAAAATTTCTCATTGGAGTTCTATAACTCATGGTAGTGGGGTTTGAAAATCCGGATTTCTAAAAAACTGGAGTTTCAGACAGCCACGCACCTCGGAGTAAAATCGCCATATCTGGCGGCTCCGATGTCCTTTTGAGCCGAAACCGGTGGCATTCGACAGAGGACAGACAGAGCTTTAATTTGATTCAAGAATCATTAAATTTCGATTTCTGAGCAGAGAGTTATGCCACTTTTAATGCGGGTTTACTCCAGCTCGAAGAAAAAGAAATAAATTAAAGCTTGGTCCTATTTAGGTGCGAAAAAGAATCAAGTGTAACGGAACGTTTTAAGATGTTGTTTAAAGCTTTTATTTGTGTTTTATTAGCAGGGTAATAACATAGAATAAAAGAAATAACAACATGCATAAAACGATTCAAGTAAAAATAAGAAACTAGCAAGATATCAAAACTAGTCACAAAATTTTACTCGAAATTTCTCAAACCTTTAAAACACGTTTTTCAATATAAAAAATTAAAAACTTTTAGAACTGATTCTAATGTGTTTTAAAAACATCCCAAACTCATAGAAAATCAACATGCTTTTTAAATTAAAGACAAGAGCATTAAATTAAAAAAAAATCTAAGATTACAATTCTAACTTGTCACAAAATTAGTAAACTTTCGAAAACGATTTTCAAGCTCATAATTTTTAAAAACATGTACATGCTAATCTTTGACCATAGCTCTGATACCATTTGTTGGAATTGATCTAGGGTTTAAGAAAAAGATTAAACGCTTCGGGAAGCGGCGGAATTTTAAAAAATTTCTTTTCAAGTAAAAACAGTTTTTACTAACCTAGACAAAGAGCAAGTACATGTAATTAAAACCTATTATGAGTTAAGAGTTTACTAACCTTTCTTGAAGCTTGAACTTTGAAGAAGCTTTTGGAAAGTTTGCAACGCTCGTCTCCCCTCGCATCACGTCTCTCTTTCTTTCCTCGACACCTCGAGCAACCACGAAAGTTTCTATCACTAAATCACTCGAAAAGAAGGAATCAGTGAGTGGGCACTTTTAAACGCTACGACTTAAGAACGAGTCTTGAAGTCGCAGAGCTAAACTCTAGGTCAAATGAGGACCTAGGTGCCAAAACAAAATTGAAAATAAACTAGAGAGAGAGAGAGAGGATTTTCGGCCAAAGTTCTAGAGAGAGAGTCTCTCAAATCTCTTAAACTTGGATGAATGAAATGTGAGGAATGAGGCTCCTATTTATAGGAGGAGGATTACCTTCAAAAGGTAGTTTCCTCTTTTCCTATTGCCTTGCACGTCCAACATGCCTCATGAAGGCTTAGGATTTGTTTCCTCATTTGATTTCCTCTTAGTTGGCCGAAAATGCACTTTCCTTCTTAAGGAAATTTGTTTCCCCTTTTTCTTTTGGCAAGTATCTTCATACATCAATGCACAAAATAAACTCTCTTTCCCACTATGGCATGAACGAAATTCAGCCTTATTTTCCTTGGGTTGGACGAAATTTGAGCTTCTAGAAGCAGCTTCTAGATGTTTCTTCATTTGTTCATGACAACATAAGAAAAGCCCATTAAGAATTTTTAAGTAAAATTCTATGAAATGAAATTAATCCTCAAGGCCCAATTACACTAATATGGCTGAGTAATATTTATTTCATTTGTCATCATATGACAATGTCAAAAAAATTTATTGACATTCTTTTCGTCCTATGTCCAAAAACACAAAAATACCCTTTTGACAATTTTCGTAAAACTGTCTCGTTCTTGTTATGACTTAGCTTCCAGTTTAACTATTCCTATCGATGTGATTCGTGACAGTGACCTCATGGACCCAAATGAACAAAGCTTGAGCTAAACACTTGGACTCAAAAGTTCACAAACCTTTTCCAAGTTTAGCTTAATGCCAACTGACTCCACTAAAGAGCTGACACTGAAAATCTCTCGGTTCAAATGAATTTGTTTTCTACTCAAGAATTCGACCTAATTATGATGAGCGGATCCACTGAATATTATCTATGTTTACCCTTCATGAATGTCATCAGCTAGTCGGGATTTACTAAATTACCATTTTACCCTTCTAGCTATTATTTCCTCAACTCCTTTGTCGCTTGTGAATAAGTTAGAAACAAGGTATTGACGAGGAGCTAACAAGTCACATTGTTTCATCCAAAAGAGTCAGGACTCAATTTGGACACTGGCCAGTTCATTTATTCACACTCCAAGGAACAAAGCATGAGGTGACATACATTGCATTTCAGCAATCTTGTACATGAATTCCATATCTATGAGAACTTCACAAAGTTACTCATGATAGACTCACAACTTAGTACTTCACCAATAGGACTTGTTCGGAATCACATAGTGAGTCCGAACTTTGACTTTCTCAAATGAGAATACTAAGGTGTGAAATGGCATGTCTCATTTCAGGATTAAGGTAAGCATGATGCAATTCATACATAGTGACTTCGAGACATAAGAGGTTAAATGGTTTGTTCTTATATTGTCTCTAGAAGTGCACTGGTCAATTCAGTACCTTCGGAAGATACCTAGAAGAACTATAGAGTCCCCAACTCTCAATGCCTCATAACCAGACATCATAGATTCTTCTAACAATCATACTGAGGTCAATAGTCCTTTGACCCTAAGATTGCGAATATATCGTTTTAAGCAAACTACGAAGAGTTTGTTCATGCAAATCTACATTTGTCTCTTCGTAAGTTGTTAAGTTTGTTTATGGACTAAAAGACTAAGGTTTTATCATAAAGCTTCAAACAAAGAAAGAATGAATGAACGTTTCAACTTTATTAATGAATGAATAGGCTATTACAAGCAAGAGTCTTCGTAAGACTATATGACATCAAATGTACATAAATAGACACTACTACTCTTCTTGTGGGCACCATTGACAACAATCAAATGTACATAAATAGACACTACTACTCTTCTTGTGGGCACCATTGACAACACCTGGGCCATTGGCCTTATTGAAATTCGAGATTGTCTTAAAACTGGAAATAGAATGACATAATGAGAAACGGGAGTGGGCTTCCGCTGCCGTGCCAACTTCTGCAGCTTGACCGAGCTAGAGGATGGCGCTCACCATCTTTTCCTTCCCTTTCCCGTCCACGCCTTGGATGTAGCACATCCTCGCCATCGATTGGTCTCCCAACATGATGGCAATCCCCTTCGCAGTTGGGAACTTCATCATCAGGTGATAGGTGGACGTGATGGCCTTCAGCCGGTTGAGAGTCGGGCGGCCGATGATGATGTTGTATGCCGAGGGCTGGTCCACAACTAGGAAGGATACGATGCGAGTGGCCTCGAGCCCCCCCGGTGTTCCGAAGGTGACCGGGAGGTCGATGGTTCCTTCCGTCATGACCCTCTCCCCGGAGAAGCCGAAGAGTGGGGTCGAGATTGGGGTCGGTTTCAGTCCGGTCAGCTTCATCCTGTCCAATGCTGATTTGAAGACGATGTAGGCCGAGCTGCCGTTATCAATCAGGATTCTTCGGACGAGATTGTTGGCGACCGGGGCCGAGACGACTATTGCGTCATTGTGCGGGTGGAGGATTTGTGTCGCCTCTTGGCCAGTGAAGAACATGGACTCGAACGGGGCCGGAGGGGGAGCCTCGTATGTATGGTTGATGTAATGCGCAATTTTTCCTCGAGAAACCTCGCGCACGTACTTCTTCCTTTGCGCGGAGGAGTCCCCAAACTCCGGGCCACCCATGATCGAGCCCACGACATGCAGCTGTGAGCTCTCCGGTTCTTCAATCGCCTCCCGGTCCGTGACAGTCACCGTCGCCGGACCCTTCCTTCCTGGCCGTGGACGGTCTTCGTGCATCGCGGCCGTCCCGACCGTTCTCAGCACATATTCTTTTAATTTCCCGTCTTGAATCAGGGCCTCGATCTCACGCCTGAGATGATAGCACTCGGACGTCAGATGCCCGTGATCCTGGTGGTACTCACAGAACTTGTTTCGATCCCTCTTCGCGGGATCCTTCGCAAGAGGAGCCGGACTTCCTAGCTTGTCGCGGTGCAGAGCTAGGATCCGCTCTTGCGGAGTGTTCAGTGGGGTGTACGTTGATAACGCTCGGAAGCTATCAACGTGCGACGATCTTGGATCGGAGAGGGGGCGACCGTTAGGGGCCCGGCCTCCCCTGCTCCTCTTCCTCTGAGGGTCGGGACGATCTTCGTCTTGTTCGTCGCGGTGGCGACTACTTTGTCCTCCAGACTTTCGGCCATCTCGGCCATCGAGATAGTCCTCGATTCCCATATGTGTGCGGGCTCTCGTCATCAGCTCCGCCATGTCTCGCGGGACTTGCCCGACAATGGACTTGAGGAAGTCGCTCGTGCGAACTCCCTCGGTGATCGCTGTGATGGCGTCCTTGTCGTCGAAGCCCTCGACTTTGTGAGACTCCTCGGTGAAGCGAGCGAGGTATTGTCTCAATGTCTCATCTCTCCCCTGTCGAATGGAGAGGAGGTGGGTCTTCGACTTTTTTTGTGCCACAAGCGTGGCAAAGCGGGCGAGGAAAGCCTCTCGCAAGGCCCGGAAGGACGGGATGCTTCCAGGCCTCAAACTCCGGAACCACTCAAAGCCCGACCCTGTGAGGGTCAGGCTGAAGGCTTGGCAGAGGGTGGCGTCCGTCTGCCCTTGCATCGTCATCCACGTCTCATAGTGTTGGACGTGGAAGTGGGGTTCCGTACGTCCATCATATGGGGGAATGGACGGTAACTTGAAGTTTCCCACGCATGGCTGCGCGAGGACTTGTGCGGCGAAGGGAGAGTATGATTCCTCGATCCCTCCATACGGCCTTTGCCTCCCTAACTCCCTCATCTCAATGATTTGATTTTGGAGGCTCTGAATCATCGTGACCATGTCAAGCCCGTTAGCAGGGCCGACCGTCGGGGCCACGGGAGTCACTGGTTGGCGTTCGTTGGACGCTTGGTCCACGACATTGGCCTGAGGCCGGCCGATAGTTGCGGCGGGGAGCGCGTCCCTTCGAGAATTTAGCCTTTGGCGGAGATCCTCCCCTCGGGAGTTTCTCTGCGCCGTCAAGCGCTCTCTAAGGTCCACGTTTGGTGCGTGACGAGGCGAGGTCGCCCTTGGTCGGGTCGTCCGGCGAGCACTTCGGCTATCGGCTCCATCGTCGACCAGAGTCGCTCTCTCCTCGGCGAGGGGCCGTGTCCGGCCACCTCTTGAAACCGAGGGGGCGAGTCCCCGGGACTGTGACCGTGCCTGTTGTCGCGCCGGGTACAAAGGATCGGCCAACGCACCATTGGCCCTCTCGGGTTGTGCCTGAGCGAGGCTAGGGGTGGCCTCGTTGGTCCTCGACTCCTCCACGTATTCGGGGTCGGAGTCATCCTGACCAGACCGATCCTCGACGTCGTAGCCGAGGAGATCGGCGATGAGGGAGCCGTCAACGCCGGGACGGTCAAGGAGCTCCGCGAGCCGCCGGGCCGTGTCCTCTCGGAGCTCGGCCTCGGGGTCGTTCACCGGGTCTTGGGGCTGGATCTCACTATCGCGAGGTTGCCCTTCAAGACGGTGTGCGAGGAGTCGGAGACCGTACCTCGAGCTCGTCGCTCGGGTACCCGCGGAGGTAGTGGGCAGGTGACTCATCTCTCGAGAGTCATAGGAGTGGTGAAAGTGTGGAATGGAAGGGAGAGCGTGCTAAGGTCGGTGGTCCCCTCCTTCTAGCGCCAAAATGTTGTCGCTGTTTTTCGGACAACGATTTAAGAGTCGTAGACGGTTAGACCCGAGGCCGGACCAAGTGGTCTCGTCTCGACTCGAGCGTGTCGGACTTGGTATCCCAAGTCTTCCCTTAGCTGTCTATGGTATCTGTCTCATCCAGGCACCTGAAAAGCAAGCAAAGAAGGCTTGAACTACAAAGGGGAAACAGAGGGGTTGCCTCTGTTTACCTCTCCGATGCTCAACATTAGCAGGATTGAGGTGGTTTGTAGAGGGTTTAGTGTTTAGAGGTCGAGACTTGAGAGAAACGAGCGAGGTACGAGTTCGACAGCGTTTCAGTACTCAAATTCGGATTACCTGGGTCAAGGGAAGGACCCTTGTATTTATAGGCAGCCAAGGGGTGGTTTGAAGACCCCTTGCCCGAGTGACCTTGCTTGGTTCGGCCATTGAGTGGCTGGGTCGGCCAATGGCCGAGTGAACATGGTGGTGAGGTTCACTCGGCCATTGGCCGAGTGAAAAGCTTGGGCCGGCTGAGGTTCACTCGGCCATTGGCCGAGTGAACTGCTGGAAGGTTCACTCAGCCAATGGCCGAGTGAACTGCAGGGGCGGCTGGAAGGTTCACTCGGCCAATGGCCGAGTGAACTGCCTTGGCGGCTGGAGGGTTCACTCGGCCATTGGCCGAGTGAACTGCTGGAAGGTTCACTCGGCCAATGGCCGAGTGAACTGCCTTGGCGGCTGGAGGGTTCACTCGGCCATTGGCCGAATGAACTGCTGGAAGGTTCACTCGGCCAATGGCCGAGTGAACTGCCTTGGTGGCTGGAGGGTTCACTCGGCCAATGGCCGAGTGAACTGCCCAATGGCTGAGTGAGCCATTGACTTGGCCATTGGTTTGGGCCGGCCCCCGGTTGGGTCGGGGTTTCGCCGCCCGAGACCTCGCACCAGCCACGTGGATTGAAGAGATGCCTTTGTTCCCGTTGGCCCTAGACGGGCCAACAACAAAAGGTTTCGGGGAGAGTTTCCAAGATCATATCTATTTTAGTCTCCCCATCAATCTCAGATCCAAGAATCTCCATCTCGTTGAGATAGCTAATGATCAGCATCATATGATCTCTAACGGGAGTTCCAGCCTTCATACGACAGTTCATGAATTGTCGGACCGCTTGTTGCCTAGCTTGACGTCCTTGCCCTCCAAACATCTCATGGAGATTGTAGAGCATATCGGTGGCAGTTTCGTAATCACGATGTTGTTGTTGCAACACATTGTTCATCGATGCCAAAATATAGCATCTCGCAATCTCATCGGATCGAAGCCAGGCCGCCAGGACGTCTTTCTCCTCTTGCGTCGAATCATCATTCGTTTGAGGACAGGGGGTGGTGAGAACCCATTTGTGCTTGTCGACAGTAAGGACTATGCCGAGGTTACGTTTCCAATCGACGTAATTGTCGCCTTCGAGTTTATTCGAGGAAAGAATTGTAGAGAGAGGGTTGAGAGACATATTGCCTATAAAAGTTGAAACAAGTTTATGATTAGTCTTTGGTTTAGGATTTAAGTTTTATTAAGACTTTTGTAAACTCCAAAGGTGTTATAAACCAAACGATAATTTACTCCCTCAAGAGAAGGCCGCAAAAAATCTCCATTTATAAGTAAATGACACATCATTAATGCTAAGCCAAGATGTCAATACATCTATTTTGACTAGCCACCTTTTAAATTGGTTTGATCACTCACATCCTTTCGCAGAGCCTCAAGGGAGGATACTAGGGATTGAGCCTAAGTGTGCAACCAACCACTTAGTCCAAAAGATCAGGTTTGAAAAACAATCCCCCAAGGGGAGGCCTTGTCATCATTGCATCACTCTCGAACGTAGCTCATTGAGCAATGATCGAAGCAATAACGCCTTGGAGTACTCACATTTAAGTGAGGGTCGCAAGAGCGGCTTTTAGTCCCACGTTATTGCATCTTTCACTAGTGTTGGGGATCGCGGGTTACAAACAACGAATATAACCCTCCCACTTAGTTTTTGGAGTTGGTTCATCGACTCTTATAATTTCGGAAACAGATTTCCTAGTTAGAGAGCGACAGAGCGGACAACTAGAAGAGAATCCTAGATCGACATGTTCAGAGCAGTATTAGTGCATAAAGGCACAAGGTACATACTCGATCTTTTCCTATTTTCTATTTCGGGAAAGTGCGTGAGGGAAGTGTGAACTTCAACTCACTCGAACACTTGAAAGTTTGAGATTACACATCTTTTTATTTTTCGGCTTGTCTATAAGGATACCTCCCACTCAAATTTTCAAGAGCATATAGATTTTGAACATATGTGATATAGATATAGTTTTGAAAACATTTTGAAAATTTATTTGATTTGGATGACAAAATATTTTCAAGTTTGAAAGTGAAAACGGATTTTCAAAATTCAAACTAGTTTTGTAAAAAAAAAAAACAATTTCAATTAAACTTTCAAAAATCAAAACATTTTAATCTTACACATCATGTTTATAATCATATGAAAAACATTTTTGCTCAAGAAAATTTTCTCATTAGAGTTCTATAACTCATGGTAGTGGGGTTTGAAAATCCGGATTTCGAAAAAACTGGAGTTTCAGACAGCCGCGCACCTCGGAGTAAAATCACCACATCTGGCGGCTCCGATGTCCTTTTGAGCCAAAACCGGTGGTATTGGACAGAGGACAGATAGAGCTTTAATTTGATTCAAGAAACATTAAATTTCAATTTCTGAGCAGAGAGTTATTCCACTTTTAATGCGGGTTTACTCCAGCTCGAAGAAAAAGAAATAAATTAAAGCTTTGTCCTATTTAGGTGCGAAAAAGAATCAAGTGTGTTGTCGGCCCGTCTAGGGCCGACGAGGACAAAGGCATCTCTTCGACACGCGTGGCTGGTGCGAGGTCTTGAACGGCGAAACCCTGACCCAACCAGGGGCCGGCCCAAACCAATGGCCATGTCAAATGCCTCACTCGGCCATTGGCTGAATCAATGACTCACTCGGCCATTGGCTGAGTCAATAGCTCCCTCCGCCATAGGTTGAGTCAATGGCTCGCTCGGCCATTGGCTGAGTCAAGGACTCACTCGGCCATTGGCTGAGTCAATGGCTCCCTCGGCCATGGGCTGAGCCAAATGGCTCACTCGGCCATTGGCTGAGTCAATGACTCACTCGGCCAATGGCCGAGTGAACCTTCCAGCCGCCCAGGCAGTTCACTCGGCCATTGGCCGAGTGAACCTTCCAGCAGTTCACTCGGCCAATGGCCGAGTGAACCTTCCAGCCGCCCAGGCAGTTCACTCGGCCATTGGCCGAGTGAACCTTCCAGCAGTTCACTCGGCCAATGGCCGAGTGAACCTTCCAGCTGCCCATGCAGTTCACTCGGCCATTGGCCGAGTGAACCTTCCAGCAGTTCACTCGGCCAATGGCCGAGTGAACCTCAGCCGGCCCAAGCTTTTCACTCAGCCAATGGCCGAGTGAACCTCACCACTATGTTCACTCGGCCATTGGCCGACCCAGCCACTCAATGGCCGAACCAAGCAAGTTCACTCGGCCAAGGGGTCTTCAAACCACCCCTTGGCTGCCTATAAATAGAGGGGCCACTCCCCTACTCCAGGTAATCGATTCTTGAGTACTGAAACACTGCCGAACTCGTACCTCGCTCGTTTCCCTCAAGCTTTGGCCTCTAAACACCCCTAAAACCTCTATACTCCACCTCAATCACACTAATGTTGAGCGTCGGAGAGGTAAACAGGGGCACCCCCCCTGTTTCCCCTTTGTAGTTCACACCTTCTTTGCTTACTTTTCAGGTGCTTGGACGAGACAGAGACCACCTACAGCTAAGGGACGGCTTGGAATACCAAGCCCGACACGCTCGATTCGAGACGAGACCACTTGGTCCGGCCTTGGGTTTAACCGTCCGCGACTCCTAAATCGTTGGCCGAAAAACTGCGACAACATTTTGGTGCTAGAAGGAGGGGTCGACTCGACCTTGGCAACACATCCCCTCTACCAGTCTTCTTCTCACTTCTACGACTCTCGAGAGATGAGTCGTAGCCCCGCCACCTCCGTGGGCGCCCGAGCGACTAGCTCGAGGCGCGACCTCCAAGGCTCTGCGCACCGTCTCGAAGGGCAACCTCGTGATAACGAGAGCCAGCCCCGAGACCCGGCGAATGACCCCGAGGCCGCAGTCCGAGAGGACACGGCTCGAAGGCTCGCCGAGCTCCTAGACCGCCCCGGCGTCACCGGCGCGCTCATCGTCGACCTCCTCGACTCCAACAATGTCGATGACATCAACCACGAGACCAACCTCGACCACGCTATTCACGAAAGTGGACACGCGCGCACGCTTCCAAGGGGACACCCTCGGGCGGCCACGTCGAAGCATCAACCTTTTGGTGAGCACCCACACGCGCCCTCGAGGGGACACCCTCGGGCGACCACGTCAAGGCATCAAAGCTCGCACAATGGCCGAGGACGCTCGTCCTCGAGGTCCCGAAAGGGACGCTCCAAGCTCACCGTCTGCGTCCAAAAATCTTGTGAAGGTGACGACGTCGATGGTCTCGGCCTCCGCCAAAGGCATCGCCTGAATGACGCGCCCTTAACAAGGGTGATAGGGACGGCCTCCGGAGACTTGAGAGACCGCCTCAACTCTCAAAGAGAGGATCACGAGTTTGACTTGAGAGGAAAACTCGACGCTCAACGTGAGACCGCGATCGTCTCGGGACAGCGACCACCCAACATTGATCAAGCACCCAACCAAAAGCGCGCAGCCGTGGGTGTGAAACCGGCCGTTAGTCCCGAGTCACGAAGGAAAAGGCGCCGGAAGGGTCAAGTCCCTAACGACCACCCTTCTCTGACCCCGAAGCGATCCTTCGTCCCGCTCAACACAACGCCTGACCGGATCCTGCGCTTACGCCGCGATGAGCTGGGAAGCCCCGCTCCGCTCACAAAGGACCCCGCGAAGCGAGATCGAAGCAGGTTCTGCGAATACCAAAAAGATCACGGGCACGTCACGATCGAATGCAAGCAGCTTAAGAAGCGAATTGATTCCCTAATTCGAGCTGGGAATCTCAGGGAATTCGTCGCATCTGCTAGCAAGCCATGATTGTCGCGACTTCGACATTTAAATTCACGCCCGAACTCGATCGGCTTCGTGGTCACTTTCATTTCGAAAATGTAATTTCCTTTTTTCAAAGAAGGCCAAGTGCCATGACAAACTGTAATGACCCCCTTATTCCAATAAAGAGTTATTTCACACATGAAAAAATGGAACGCATACTATTGTATACCTCTAACGCGAGAGTTTCTCAACCTTTGTCTTGCAAACGCAAGAAACTCGAGGGGCTAACAGGGACCAACGCTCAATCAAAAAACAATTCAACAACAACTCAAAAAATAAAAATAAGAGAGACTCTTCACATGTCTCCTCGAGATGAATTCATTCCTCGAGTCGAGTTCAAGTCCACGAGTCGACTAATACTCCTCGTGCCGACTCCTCGCATGTCTCCTCGAGATGAATTCATTCCTCGAGTCGAGTTCAAGTCCACGAGTCGACTAATACTCCTCGTGCCGACTCTTCGCATGTCTCCTCGAGATGAATTCATTCCTCGAGTCGAGTTCAGGTCCACGAGTCGACTAATACTCCTCGTGCCGACTCTTCGCATGTCTCCTCGAGATGAATTCATTCCTTGAGTCGAGTTCAAGTCCACGAGTCGACTAATACTCCTCGTGCCGACTCTTCGCATGTCTCCTCGAGATGAATTCATTCCTCGAGTTGAGTCCCAAGTCCACAAGCCAACTAACCACTCCTCTTGCAGGCTTTACATGAGTCCTCGAGTTGAGTCCCAAGTCCACAAGTCAACTAACTATTCCTCGTGCAGGCTCTACATGAGCCCTCGAGTTGAGTCTTGAGTCCGCGCTCGCCGCCCTGCTCGTCGGCCGTAAGGCAACGAGTTACAAATGGGTTCAAGGTCTGCGTCCGCAGGGCGTATCTGGTCTAGCCAGCGCCCACGGGAAACCTCGCCACACAAATGTGGCATCGCGCTCGCCGCCCAGCTCGTCGGCCGAAAGGCAACGAGTTACAAATGGGTTCAAGGTCTGCGTCCGCAGGGCGTATCTGGTCTAGCCAGCGCCCACGGGAAACCTCGCCACACAAATGTGGCATCGCGCTCGCCGCCCAGCTCGTCGGCCGAAAGGCAACGAGTTACAAATGGGTTCACGGTCTGCGTCCGCAGGGCGTATCTGGTCTAGCCAGCGTCCACGGGAAACCTCGCGACACAAATGTGGCATCGCGCTCGCCGCCCAGCTCGTCGGCCGATAGGCAACGAGTTACAAATGGGTTCAAGGTCTGCGTCCGCAGGGCGTATCTGGTCTAGCCAGCGTCCACGCGAAACCTCGCCACACAAATGTGGCATCGCGCTCGCCGCCCAGCTCGTCGGCTGATAGGCAACGAGTTACAAATGGGTTCAAGGTCTGCGTCCAAACAAAGACGCGCAAATCGATTATGCCTTCTGTGGCAAATCGAGAAAACAAGACGCGCACAACACAACAAAGACGTGCAAATCGATCACGCCTTCGTTGGCAAGTCGAGAAAATAGGCCACGCACAATAAAGCCGTGCTAATCGATCACGCCCTCATTGGTAGATCGAGAAAATAAGACCCGCACAATCAACCCGAACCATAGGCCGTCTCTCGCGACGCGCGAAGGCCACTCCTCATGACGCAAACCCGAGAGCGTTCATCCCGCATCCGTATAAAAGAGTAGATTTTGAGTTTCCACTCGATCTACGCTCGACCGGAAACTCGGGGGGCTAATGTTGTCGGCCCGTCTAGGGCCGATGAGGACAAAGGCATCTCTTCGACACGCATGGCTAGTGCGAGGTCTTGAATGGCGAAACCCTGACCCAACCAGGGGCCGGCCCAAACCAATGGCCATGTCAAATGCCTCACTCGGCCATTGGCTGAATCAATGACTCACTCGGCCATTGGCTGAGTCAATAGCTCCCTCGGCCATAGGTTGAGTCAATGGCTCGCTCGGCCATTGGCTGAGTCAAGGACTCACTCGGCCATTGGCTGAGTCAATGGCTCCCTCGGCCATGGGATGAGCCAAATGGCTCACTCGGCCATTGGCTGAGTTAATGACTCACTCGGCCAATGGCCGAGTGAACCTTCCAGCCGCCCAGGCAGTTCACTCGGCCATTGGCCGAGTGAACCTTCCAGCAGTTCACTCGGCCAATGGCCGAGTGAACCTTCCAGCCGCCCAGGCAGTTCACTCGGCCATTGGCCGAGTGAACCTTCCAGCAGTTCACTCGGCCAATGGCCGAGTGAACCTTCCAGCTGCCCACAAGTTCACTCGGCCATTGGCCGAGTGAACCTTCTAGCAGTTCACTCGGCCAATGGTCGAGTGAACCTCAGCCGGCCCAAGCTTTTCACTCGGCCAATGGCCGAGTGAACCTCACCACCATGTTCACTCGGCCATTGGCCGACCCAGCCACTCAATGGCCGAACCAAGCAAGTTCACTCGGCCAAGGGGTCTTCAAACCACCCCTTGGCTGCCTATAAATAGAGGGGCCACTCCCCTACTCCAGGTAATCCATTCTTGAGTACTGAAACGCTGCCGAACTCGTACCTCGCTCGTTTCCCTCAAGCTTTGGCCTCTAAACACCCCTAAAACCTCTATACTCCACCTCAATCACACTAATGTTGAGCGTCGGAGAGGTAAACAGGGGCACCCCCCCTGTTTCCCCTTTGTAGTTCACACCTTCTTTGCTTACTTTTCAGGTGCTTGGACGAGACAGAGACCACCTACAGCTAAGGGATTGCTTGGAATACCAAGCCCGACACGCTCGAGTCGAGACGAGACCACTTGGTCCGGCCTTGGGTCTAACCGTCTGCGACTCCTAAATCGTTGTCCGAAAAACTGCGACAACAAAGTGTAACGGAACGTTTTAAGATGTTGTTTAAAGCTTTTATTTGTGTTTTATTAGCAGGGTAATAACATAGAATAAAAGAAATAACAACAAGCATAAAACGAATACGGTAAATAAAAGAAACTAGAAAGACAAAGTAACTAGTCACAAAATTTACCGAAATTTCTCAAACCTTTAAAACACGTTTTTCAATATAAAAAATTAAAAACTTTTAGAACTGATTCTAATGTGTTTTAAAAACATCCCAAACTCATAGAAAATCAACATGCTTTTTAATTTAAAGACAAGAGCTATAAATTAAAAAAAAATCTAAGATAACAATTCTAACTTGTCACAAAATTAGTAAACTTTCAAAAACGATTTTCAAGCTCATAATTTTAAAAACATGTACATGCTAATCTTTGACCATAGCTCTGATACCATTTGTTGGAATCGATCTAGGGTTTGAGAAAATAATTAACGCTTCGGTAAGCGGCGGAATTTTAAAAAATTTCTTTTACAAGTAAAACAGTTTTTACTAACCTAGACAAGTGCAAGCACATGTAATTAAAAACCAATATGAGCTAGAAGTTTACTAACCTTTCTTGAAGCTTGAACTTTGAAGAAGCTTGTGGAAAGTTTGCAACGCTCGTCTCCCCTCGCAGCACGTCTCTCTTTCTTTCCTCGGCACCTCGAGCAACCACGAAAGTTTCTATCACTAAATCACTCGAAAAGAAGGAATCAGTGAGTGGGCACTTTTAAACACTACGACTTAAGAACAAGTCTCGAAGTCGCAGAGCTAAACACTAGGTCGAGTGAGGACCTAGGTGCCAAGACAAGAAAAATCGAAAATAAACTTAGAGAGAGAGAAGAGGGGCGGCAACCACAAGTTCTAGAGAGAGAAGCTCTCAATCTCTAACTTATGTGGAATGAATGGAATGAAGGGAATGAGGCCTCTATTTATAGGGGAGGTTTTACCTTCAATAAGGTAGTTTCCTCTTTCATTGAATATCACATATTCATGAGCAAATATTGTTCTCCTTCCCTTAGAGTCACTCGGCCAAATAGGCTTCTAGAAGCCCTTGGATTTGTTTCCTTTTTTGTTCCATTCCTTGCTTGTTTCTTGTGTTGGGCGCCTACCTCTTATTTCCCTTAGAGGAAATTTGTTTCCTCTTTTTCTTTTGGCAAGTATCTTCATACATTTATGCACAAAATATTCTCTCTTGTCTCTTGGGTATTTGGGCGCCTATAGTGATGCTAGAAAGGCCATCTAGAAGCTTTTCCACTTGTTCATGACAACAAGAAAAAGGCCCATTAAGAATTTTCAATAAAATTCTTATGAAATGAAATTAATTCACAAGGCCCAATAAACAAGCTATGGCCGAGTGACATTAAGTCATCAAATGAACTTGTCAAAAAATTTATTGACATTCATTTCATCCTTTGTCTCAAAAGACAAAAATACCCTTTTAACTATTTTCGTTCTCGTTTTGACTTAGCTTCCAGTTTAACTATTCCTATCGATGTGATTCGTGACAGTGACCTCATGGACCCAAATGAACAAAGCTTGAGCTAAACACTTGGACTCAAAAGTTCACAAACCTTTTCCAAGTTTAGCTTAATGCCAACTGACTCCACTAAAGAGCTGACACTGAAAATCTCTCGGTTCAAATGAATTTATTTTCTACTCAAGAATTCGACTTAATTACGATGAGCGGATCCACTGAATATTATCTATGTTTACCCTTCATGAATGTCATCAGCTAGTCGGGATTTACTAAATTACCATTTTACCCTTCTAGCTGTTATTTCCTCAACTCCTTTGTTGCTTGTGAATAAGTTAGAAACAATGTATTGACGAGGAGCTAGCAAGTCACATTGTTTCATCCAAAAGAGTCAGGACTCAATTTGGACACTGGCGAGTTCATTTATTCACACTCCAAGGAACAAAGCATGAGGTGACATACATTGCATTTCAGCAATCTTGTACATGAATTCCATATCTATGAGAACTTCACAAAGTTACTCATGACAGACTCACAACTTAGTACTTCACCAATAGGCCTTGTTCGGAATCACATAGTGAGTCCGAACTTTGACTTTCTCAAATGAGAATACTAAGGTGTGAAATGGCATGTCTCATTTCAGGATTAAGGTAAGCATGATGCAATTCATACATAGTGACTTCGAGACATAAGAGGTTAAATGGTTTGTTCTTATATTGTCTCTAGAAGTGCACTGGTCAATTCAGTATCTTCGGAAGATACCTAGAAGAACTATAGAGTCTCGAACTCTCAATGCCTCATAACCAGACATCATAGATTCTTCTAACAATCATACTGAGGTCAATAGTCCTTTGACCCTTAGATTGCGAATATAACGTTTTAAGCAAACTACGAAGAGTTTGTTCATGCAAATCTACATTTGTCTCTTCGTAAGTTGTTAAGTTTGTTTATGGACTAAAAGACTATGGTTTTATCATAAAGCTTCAAACAAAGAAAGAAAGAATGAACGTTTCAACTTTATTAATGAATAGATAGGCAATTACAAGCAAGAGTCTTCATGAGACTTTATTATATCAAATGTACAAAATAAAGACTACAACTCTTCTTGTGGGCACCATTGACAACACCAAATTCACGAGTCGACTAACTACTCCTCGTGCCGACACTACATGACACCTCGAGTTGAGTTCACTCCTTGAGTTGATTTCACTCCTAGAGTCGAGTCCCGAGTCCACGAGTCGACTAACTACTCCTCGTGCCAACTCTATAGGGTTCCTCGAGTTGAGTTCACTCCTCGAGTTGAGTCCCGAGTCCACGAGTCGACTAACTACTCCTCGTGCCGACTCTACATGACTCCTCTAGTTGAGTTCATTCCTCGAGTTGAGTTCACTCCTCGAGTCGAGTACCGAGTCCACGAGTCGACTACCTACTCCTTGTGCCGACTCTACGTGACTCCTCGAGTTGAGTTCAATCCTCGAGTTGATTTCACTCCTCGAGTTGAGTCCCGAGTCCACGAGTCGACTAACTACTCCTCATGCCGACTCTACATGACTCCTCGAGTTGAGTTCACTCCTCTAGTTGTGTCCCAAATCCACGAGTCAACTAACTACTCCTCTAGTTGAGTCCCAAGTCCACGAGTCGACTAACTACTCCTCGTGCCGACTCTACATGACACCTCGAGTTGAGTTCACTCCTCGAGTTGATTTCACTCCTAGATTTGAGTCCCGAGTCCACGAGTCGACTAACTACTCCTCGTGCCGACCCTACCTGACTCCTCGAGTTGAGTTCATACATCGAGTTGAGTTCACTCCTCGAGTCGAGTACCGAGTCCACGAGTGGACTACCTACTCCTTGTGCCAACTCTGCATGACTCCTCGAGTTGAGTTCACTCCAGGAGTCGAGTACCGAGTCCACGAGTCGACTAACTACTGCTCGTGCCGACTCTACATGACTCCTTGAGTCGAGTACCGAGTCCACGAGGCGACTAACTACTCCTCGTGCCGAATCTACACGACTCCTCGAGTTGAGTTCACTCCTCGAGTCTAGTACCGAGTCTATGAGTCGACTAACTACTCCTCGTGCCGACTCTACATGACTCCTCGAGTTGAGTTCACTCCTCGAGTCGAGTTCACTCCTCGAGTCGAGTACCTTGTCCACGCGTCGACTAATTACACCTCGTGCCGACTCTACATGACTCCTCGAGTTGAGTTCACTACTCGAGTTGAGTCCCGAGTCCACGAGTAGACTAACTACTCCTCGTGCCGACTCTACATGACTCCTCGAGTTGAGTTCACTCCTCGAGTTGATTTCACTCCTAGAGTTGAGTCCCGAGGCCATGAGTCGAGTAACTACTCCTCGTGCCGACTCTGCAGGGTTCCTCGAGTTGAGTTAACTCCTCGAGTTGAGTTCACTCCTCGAGTTGAGTCCCAAGTCCACGAGTCGACTAACTACTCCTCGTGCCGACTATACATGACTCTTCGAGTTGAGTTCATTCCTCGAGTTGAGTTCACTCCTCGAGTCGAGTACCGAGTCCACGAGTCGACTACCTACTCCTTTTGCCGACTCTACATTACTCCTTGAGTTGAGTTCACTCCTCGAGTTGAGTCCCGAGTCCACGAGTCGACTAACTACTCCTCGAGTTGAGTTCACTCCTAGAGTTGAGTTCACTCCTCGAGTTGAGTTCACTCCTGGAGTCGAGTACCGAGTCCACGAGTCGACTAACTACTGCTCGTGCCGACTCTACATGACTCCTTGAGTCGAGTACAGAGTCCACGAGGCGACTAACTACTCCTCGTGCCGAATCTTCATGACTCCTCGAGTTGAGTTCACTCCTCGAGTCTTGTACCATGTCCACGCGTCGACTAACTACTCCTCGTGCCGACTCTACATGACTCATCGAGTTGAGTCCCGAGACCACGAGTCGACTAACTACTCGTCGTGCCGACTCTACCTGACTCCTCGAGTTGAGTTCACTCCTCTAGTTGAGTCCCAAGTCCACGAGTCGACTAACTACTCCTCGTCCCGACTCTACATGACACCTCGAGTTGAGTTCACTCCTCGAGTTGATTTCACTCCTAGAGTTGAGTCCCGAGTCCGTGAGTCGACTAACTACTCCTCATGCCGACTCTGTAGGGTTCCTAGAGTTGAGTTAAGTCCTCGAGTTGAGTTCACTCCTCGAGTTGAGTCCCAAGTCCATGAGTCGACTAACTACTCCTCGTGCCGATTCTACATGACTCATCGAGTTGAGTTCATTCCTTGAGTTGAGTTCACTCCTCGAGTCGAGTACCGAATCAACGAGTCGACTACCTACTCCTTGTGCCGACTATACATGACTCCTTGAGTCGAGTACCGAGTCCACGAGGCGACTAACTACTCCTCGTGCCGAATCTACATGACTCCTCGAGTCTAGTACCGAGTCTACGAGTCGACTAACTACTCCTCGTGCCGACTCTACATGACTCCTCGAGTTGAGTTCACTACCTGAGTTGAGTCCCGAGTCCACGAGTAGACTAACTACTCCTCGTGCCGACTCTACATGACTCCTCGAGTTGAGTTCACTACTCTAGTTGAGTCCCAAGTCCACGAGTCAACTAACTACTCCTCGTGCCGACTCTACATGACACCTCGAGTTGAGTTCACTCCCCGAGTTGATTTCACTCCTAGAGTTGAGTCCCGAGTCCACGAGTCGACTAACTACTCCTCGTGGCGACTCTACAAGGTTCCTCGAGTTGAGTTAACTCCTCGAGTTGAGTCCCGAGTCCACGAGTTGACTAACTACTCCTCGTGCCGAATCTACATGACTCCTCGAGTTGAGTTCATTCCTCGAGTTGAGTTCACTCCTCGAGTCGAGTACCGAGTCCACGAGTCGACTACCTACTCCTTGTGCCAACTCTGCATGACTCCTCGAGTTGAGTTCACTCCTCGAGTTGAGTCCCGAGTCCAGGAGTCGACTAACTACTCCTCGTGCCGACTCTACCTGACTCCTCGAGTTGAGGTCACTCCTCTAGTTGAGTCCCAAGTCCACGACTCGACTAACTACTCCTCGTGCCGACTCTACATGACACCTCGAGTTGAGTTCACTCCTCGAGTTGATTTCACTCCTAGAATTGAGTCCCGAGTCCACGAGTCGACTAACTACTCCTCGTGCCGACTCTACAGGGTTCCTCGAGTTGAGTTAACTCCTCGAGTTGAGTTCACTCCTCGAGTTGAGTCCCGAGTCCACGAGTCGACTAACTACTCCTCGTGCCGACTCTACATGACTCCTCGAGTTGAGTTCATTCCTCGAGTTGAATTCACTCCTCGAGTCGAGTACCGAGTCCACGAGTCGACTACCTACTTCTTGTGTCGACTCTACATGACTCCTCGAGTTGAGTTCAATCATCGACTTGAGTTCACTCCTCGAGTTGAGTCCCGAGTCCACGAGTCGACTAACTACTCCTCGTGCCGACTCTACATGACTCCGCGAGTTGAGTTCATTCCTCGAGTTAAGTTCACTCCTTGAGTCGAGTACCGAGTCCACGATTCGACTACCTACTCCTTGTGCCAACTCTGCATGACTCCTCGAGTTGAGTTCACTCCTCGAGTTGAGTCCCGAGTCCACGAGTCGACTAACTACTCCTCGTGCCGACTCTACATGACTCCTCGAGTTGAGTTCACTCCTCTAGTTGAGTCCCAAGTCCACGAGTCGACTAACTACTCCTCGTGCCGACTCTACATGACACCTCGAGTTGAGTTCACTCCTCGAGTTGATTTCACTCCTAGAGTTGAGTCCCGAGTCCACGAGGCGACTAACTACTCCTCGTGTCGACTCTACAGGGTTCCTCGAGTTGAGTTCACTCCTCGAGTTGAGTCCCGAGTCCACGAGTCGACTAACTACTCCTCGTGCCGACTCTACATGACTCCTCGAGTTGAGTTCATTCCTCGAGTTGAGTTCACTCCTCGAGTCGAGTACCGAGTCCACGAGTCGACTACCTACTCCTTGTGCCGACTCTACATGACTCATCGAGTTGAGTTCAATCCTCGAGTTGAGTTCACTACTCGAGTTGAATCCTGAGTCCACGAGTAGACTAAATACTCCTCGTGCCGACTCTACATGACTCCATAAGTTGAGTTCACTCCTCTAGTTGAGTCCCAAGTCCACGAGTCGACTAACTACTCCTCGTGCCGACTCTACATGACACCTCGAGTTGAGTTCACTCCTCGAGTTGATTTCACTCCTAGAATTGAGTCCCGAGTCCACGAGTCGACTAACTACTCCTCGTGCCGACTCTACAGGGTTCCTCGAGTTGAGTTAACTCCTCGAGTTGAGTTCACTCCTCGAGTTGAGTCCCGAGTCCACGAGTCGACTAACTACTCCTCGTGCCGACTCTACATGACTCCTCGAGTTGAGTTCATTCCTCGAGTTGAATTCACTCCTCGAGTCGAGTACCGAGTCCACGAGTCGACTACCTACTTCTTGTGTCGACTCTACATGACTCCTCGAGTTGAGTTCAATCATCGACTTGAGTTCACTCGTCGAGTTGAGTCCCGAGTCCACGAGTCGACTAACTACTCCTCGTGCCGACTCTACATGACTCCTCGAGTTGAGTTCATTCCTCGAGTTAAGTTCACTCCTTGAGTCGAGTACCGAGTCCACGATTCGACTACCTACTCCTTGTGCCAACTCTGCATGACTCCTCGAGTTGAGTTCACTCCTCGAGTTGAGTCCCGAGTCCACGAGTCGACTAACTACTCCTCGTGCCGACTCTACATGACTCCTCGAGTTGAGTTCACTCCTCTAGTTGAGTCCCAAGTCCACGAGTCGACTAACTACTCCTCGTGCCGACTCTACATGACACCTCGAGTTGAGTTCACTCCTCGAGTTGATTTCACTCCTAGAGTTGAGTCACGAGTCCACGAGGCGACTAACTACTATTCGTGCCGACTCTACAGGGTTCCTCGAGTTGAGTTCACTCCTCGAGTTGAGTCCCGAGTCCACGAGTGGACTAACTACTCCTCGTGCCGACTCTACATGACTCCTCGAGTTGAGTTCATTCCTCGAGTTGAGTTCACTCCTCGAGTCGAGTACCGAGTCCACGAGTCGACTACCTACTCCTTGTGCCGACTCTACATGACTCCTCGAGTTGAGTTCAATCCTCGAGTTGAGTTCACTACTCGAGTTGAATCCTGAGTCCACGAGTAGACTAAATACTCCTCGTGCCGACTCTACATGACTCCATAAGTTGAGTTCACTCCTCTAGTTGAGTCCCAAGTCCACGAGTCGACTAACTACTCCTCGTGCCGACTCTACATGACACCTCGAGTTGAGTTCACTCCTCGAGTTGATTTCACTCCTAGAATTGAGTCCCGAGTCCACGAGTCGACTAACTACTCCTCGTGCCGACTCTACAGGGTTCCTCGAGTTGAGTTAACTCCTCGAGTTGAGTTCACTCCTCGAGTTGAGTCCCGAGTCCACGAGTCGACTAACTACTCCTCGTGCCGACTCTACATGACTCCTCGAGTTGAGTTCATTCCTCGAGTTGAATTCACTCCTCGAGTCGAGTACCGAGTCCACGAGTCGACTACCTACTTCTTGTGTCGACTCTACATGACTCCTCGAGTTGAGTTCAATCATCGACTTGAGTTCACTCCTCGAGTTGAGTCCCGAGTCCACGAGTCGACTAACTACTCCTCGTGCCGACTCTACATGACTCCTCGAGTTGAGTTCATTCCTCGAGTTAAGTTCACTCCTTGAGTCGAGTACCGAGTCCACGATTCGACTACCTACTCCTTGTGCCAACTCTGCATGACTCCTCGAGTTGAGTTCACTCCTCGAGTTGAGTCCCGAGTCCACGAGTCGACTAACTACTCCTCGTGCCGACTCTACATGACTCCTCGAGTTGAGTTCACTCCTCTAGTTGAGTCCCAAGTCCACGAGTCGACTAACTACTCCTCGTGCCGACTCTACATGACACCTCGAGTTGAGTTCACTCCTCGAGTTGATTTCACTCCTAGAGTTGAGTCACGAGTCCACGAGGCGACTAACTACTCCTCGTGCCGACTCTACAGGGTTCCTCGAGTTGAGTTCACTCCTCGAGTTGAGTCCCGAGTCCACGAGTGGACTAACTACTCCTCGTGCCGACTCTACATGACTCCTCGAGTTGAGTTCATTCCTCGAGTTGAGTTCACTCCTCGAGTCGAGTACCGAGTCCACGTGTCGACTACCTACTCCTTGTGCCGACTCTACATGACTCCTCGAGTTGAGTTCAATCCTCGAGTTGAGTTCACTACTCGAGTTGAATCCTGAGTCCACGAGTAGACTAAATACTCCTCGTGCCGACTCTACATGACTCCATAAGTTGAGTTCACTCCTCTAGTTGAGTCCCAAGTCCACGAGTCGACTAACTACTCCTTGTGCCGACTCTACATGACACCTCGAGTTGAGTTCACTCCTCGAGTTGATTTCACTCCTAGAATTGAGTCCCGAGTCCACGAGTCGACTAACTACTCCTCGTGCCGACTCTACAGGGTTCCTCGAGTTGAGTTAACTCCTCGAGTTGAGTTCACTCCTCGAGTTGAGTCCCGAGTCCACGAGTCGACTAACTACTCCTCGTGCCGACTCTACATGACTCCTCGAGTTGAGTTCATTCCTCGAGTTGAATTCACTCCTCGAGTCGAGTACCGAGTCCACGAGTCGACTACCTACTTCTTGCGTCGACTCTACATGACTCCTCGAGTTGAGTTCAATCATCGACTTGAGTTCACTCCTCGAGTTGAGTCCCGAGTCCACGAGTCGACTAACTACTCCTCGTGCCGACTCTACATGACTCCTCGAGTTGAGTTCATTCCTCGAGTTAAGTTCACTCCTTGAGTCGAGTACCGAGTCCACGATTCGACTACCTACTCCTTGTGCCAACTCTGCATGACTCCTCGAGTTGAGTTCACTCCTCGAGTTGAGTCCCGAGTCCACGAGTCGACTAACTACTCCTCGTGCCGACTCTACATGACTCCTCGAGTTGAGTTCACTCCTCTAGTTGAGTCCCAAGTCCACGAGTCGACTAACTACTCCTCGTGCCGACTCTACATGACACCTCGAGTTGAGTTCACTCCTCGAGTTGATTTCACTCCTAGAGTTGAGTCACGAGTCCACGAGGCGACTAACTACTCCTCGTGCCGACTCTACAGGGTTCCTCGAGTTGAGTTCACTCCTCGAGTTGAGTCCCGAGTCCACGAGTGGACTAACTACTCCTCGTGCTGACTCTACATGACTCCTCGAGTTGAGTTCATTCCTCGAGTTGAGTTCACTCCTCGAGTCGAGTACCGAGTCCACGAGTCGACTACCTACTCCTTGTGCCGACTCTACATGACTCCTCGAGTTGAGTTCAATCCTCGAGTTGAGTTCACTACTCGAGTTGAATCCTGAGTCCACGAGTAGACTAAATACTCCTCGTGCCGACTCTACATGACTCCATAAGTTGAGTTCACTCCTCTAGTTGAGTCCCAAGTCCACGAGTCGACTAACTACTCCTCCTGCCGACTCTACATGACAACTCGAGTTGTGTTCACTCCTCGAGTTGATTTCACTCCTAGAGTTGAGTCCCGAGTCCACGAGTCGACTAACTACTCTTCGTGCCGACTCTACAGGGTTCGTCGAGTTGAATTAACTCCTCGAGTTGAGTTCACTCCTCGAGTTGAGTCCCGAGTCCACGAGTCGACTAACTACTCCTCGTGCCGACTATACATGACTCCTCGAGTCGAGTTCATTCCTCGAGTTGAGTTCACTCGTTGAGTCGCGTACCGAGTCCACGAGTCGACTACCTACTCCTTGTGCCAACTCTGCATGACTCCTCGAGTTGAGTTCACTCCTCGAGTTGAGTTCACTCCTCGATTGAGTCCCGAGTCCACGAGTCGACTAACTACTACTCGTGCCGACTCTACATGACACCTCGAGTTGAGTTCACTCCTCGAATTGATTTCACTCCTAGAGTTGAGTCCCGAGCCCACGAGTGGACTACCTACACCTCGTGCCGACTCTACAGGGTTCCTCGAGTTGACTTAAATCCTCGAGTTGAGTTCACTTCTCGAGTTGAGTCCCGAGTCCACGAGTCGACTAACTACTCCTCGTGCCGATTCTACATGACTCCTCGAGTTGAGTTCACTCTTCGAGTCGAGTACCGAGTCCACGACTCGACTACCTACTCCTTGTGCCGACTCTACGTGACTCCTCGAGTTGAGTTCAATCCTCGAGTTGAGTCACTCCTCGAGTTGAGTCCCGAGTCCACGAGTCGACTAACTACTCCTCATGTCGACTCTACATGACTCCTCGAGTTGAGTTCACTCCTCTAGTTGTGTCCCAAATCCACGAGTCGACTAACTACTCCTCTAGTTGAGTCCCAAGTCCACGAGTCGACTAACTACTCCTCGTGCCGACTCTACATGACACCTCGAGTTGAGTTCACTCCTCGAGTTGATTTCACTCCTAGAGTTGAGTCCCGAGTCCACGAGTCGACTAACTACTCCTCGTGCCGACTCTACATGGTTCCTCGAGTTGAGTTAACTCCTCGAGTTGAGTTCACTCCTCGAGTTGAGTCCCGAGTCCACGAAACGACTAACTACTCCTCGTGCCGACTCTACATGACTCCTCGAGTTGAGGTCACTACCTGAGTTGAGTCCCGAGTCCACGAGTAGACTAACTACTCCTCGTGCCGACTCTACATGACTCCTCGAGTTGAGTTCACTCCTCTAGTTGAGTCCCAAGTCCACGAGTCAACTAACTACTCCTCGTGCCGACTCTACATGACACCTCGAGTTGAGTTCACTCCTCGAGTTGATTTCACTCCTAGAGTTGAGTCCCGAGTCCACGAGTCGACTAACTACTCCTCGTGCCGACTCTACAAGGTTCCTCGAGTTGAGTTAACTCCTCGAGTTGAGTCCCGAGTCCATGAGTTGACTAACTACTCCTCGTGCCGACTCTACATGACTCCTCGAGTTGAGTTCATTCCTCGAGTTGAGTTCACTCCTTGAGTCGAGTACCGAGTCCACGAGTCGACTAACTACTCCTCGTGCCGACTATACATGACTCCTCGAGTCGAGTTCATTCCTCGAGTTGAGTTCACTCCTTGAGTCGCGTACCGAGTCCACGAGTCGACTACCTACTCCTTGTGCCAACTCTGCATGACTCCTCGAGTTGAGTTCACTCCTCGAGTTGAGTTCACTCCTCGATTGAGTCCCGAGTCCACGAGTCGACTAACTACTACTCGTGCCGACTCTACATGACACCTCGAGTTGAGTTCACTCCTCGAATTGATTTCACTCCTAGAGTTGAGTCCCGAGCCCACGAGTGGACTACCTACACCTCGTGCCGACTCTACAGGGTTCCTCGAGTTGACTTAAATCCTCGAGTTGAGTTCACTTCTCGAGTTGAGTCCCGAGTCCACGAGTCGACTAACTACTCCTCGTGCCGATTCTACATGACTCCTCGAGTTGAGTTCACTCTTCGAGTCGAGTACCGAGTCCACGACTCGACTACCTACTCCTTGTGCCGACTCTACGTGACTCCTCGAGTTGAGTTCAATCCTCGAGTTGAGTCACTCCTCGAGTTGAGTCCCGAGTCCACGAGTCGACTAACTACTCCTCATGTCGACTCTACATGACTCCTCGAGTTGAGTTCACTCCTCTAGTTGTGTCCCAAATCCACGAGTCGACTAACTACTCCTCTAGTTGAGTCCCAAGTCCACGAGTCGACTAACTACTCCTCGTGCCGACTCTACATGACACCTCGAGTTGAGTTCACTCCTCGAGTTGATTTCACTCCTAGAGTTGAGTCCCGAGTCCACGAGTCGACTAACTACTCCTCGTGCCGACTCTACAAGGTTCCTCGAGTTGAGTTAACTCCTCGAGTTGAGTTCACTCCTCGAGTTGAGTCCCGAGTCCACGAAACGACTAACTACTCCTCGTGCCGACTCTACATGACTCCTCGAGTTGAGTTCACTACCTGAGTTGAGTCCCGAGTCCACGAGTAGACTAACTACTCCTCGTGCCGACTCTACATGACTCCTCGAGTTGAGTTCACTCCTCTAGTTGAGTCCCAAGTCCACGAGTCAACTAACTACTCCTCGTGCCGACTCTACATGACACCTCGAGTTGAGTTCACTCCTCGAGTTGATTTCACTCCTAGAGTTGAGTCCCGAGTCCACGAGTCGACTAACTACTCCTCGTGCCGACTCTACAAGGTTCCTCGAGTTGAGTTAACTCCTCGAGTTGAGTCCCGAGTCCATGAGTTGACTAACTACTCCTCGTGCCGACTCTACATGACTCCTCGAGTTGAGTTCATTCCTCGAGTTGAGTTCACTCCTTGAGTCGAGTACCGAGTCCACGATTCGACTACCTACTCCTTGTGCCAACTCTGCATGACTCCTCGAGTTGAGTTCACTCCTCGAGTTGAGTCCCGAGTCCACGAGTCGACTAACTACTCCTCGTGCCGACTCTACATGACTCCTCGAGTTGAGTTCACTCCTCTAGTTGAGTCCCAAGTCCACGAGTCGACTAACTACTCCTCGTGCCGACTCTACATGACACCTCGAGTTGAGTTCACTCCTCGAGTTGATTTCACTCCTAGAGTTGAGTCCCGAGTCCACGAGGCGACTAACTACTCCTCGTGCCGACTCTACAGGGTTCCTCTAGTTGAGTTAACTCCTCGAGTTGAGTTCACTCCTCGAGTTGAGTCCCGAGTCCACGAGTCGACTAACTACTCCTCGTGCAGACTCTACATGACTCCTCGAGTTGAGTTCATTCCTCTAGTTGAGTTCACTCCTCGAGTCGAGTACCGAGTCCACGAGTCGACTACCTACTCCTTGTGCCGACTCTACATGACTCCTCGAGTTGAGTTCAATCCTCGAGTTGAGTTCACTACTCGAGTTGAATCCCGAGTCCACGAGTAGACTAAATACTCCTCGTGCCGACTCTACATGACTCCATAAGTTGAGTTCACTCCTCTAGTTGAGTCCCAAGTCCACGAGTCGACTAACTACTCCTCGTGCCGACTCTACATGACAACTCGAGTTGAGTTCACTCCTCGAGTTGATTTCACTCCTAGAGTTGAGTCCCGAGTCCACGAGTCGACTAACTACTCTTCGTGCCGACTCTAAAGGGTTCGTCGAGTTGAGTTAACTCCTCGAGTTGAGTTCACTCCTCGAGTTGAGTCCCGAGTCCACGAGTCGACTAACTACTCCTCGTGCCGACTATACATGACTCCTCGAGTTGAGTTCATTCCTCGAATTGAGTTCACTCCTTGAGTCGAGTACCGAGTCCACGAGTCGACTACCTACTCCTTGTGCCAACTCTGCATGACTCCTCGAGTAGAGTTCACTCCTCGAGTTGAGTTCACTCCTCGAGTTGAGTCCCGAGTCCACGAGTCGACTAACTACTCCTCGTGCCGACTCTACATGACACCTCGAGTTGAGTTCACTCCTCGAATTGATTTCACTCATAGAGTTGAGTCCCGAGTCCACGAGTCGACTACCTACACCTCGTGCCGACTCTACAGGGTTCCTCGAGTTGACTTAAATCCTCGAGTTGAGTTCACTTCTCGAGTTGAGTCCCGAGTCCACGAGTCGACTAACTACTCCTCGTGCCGATTCTACATGACTCCTCGAGTTGAGTTCATTCCTCGAGTTGAGTTCACTCTTGGAGTCGAGTACTGAGTCCACGAGTCGACTACCTACTCCTTGTGCCGACTCTTTGTGACTCCTCGAGTTGAGTTCAATCCTCGAGTTGAGTTCACTCCTCGAGTTGAGTCCCGAGTCCACGAGTCGACTAACTACTCC
The DNA here is from genome assembly GCF_054948205.1 of Urtica dioica subsp. dioica. Classification (NCBI taxonomy): domain Eukaryota; kingdom Viridiplantae; phylum Streptophyta; class Magnoliopsida; order Rosales; family Urticaceae; genus Urtica; species Urtica dioica. Next base: position 39,953,106 of record NC_142756.1, read on the forward strand.
TCATGTCGACTCTACATGACTCCTCGAGTTGAGTTCAATCCTCTAGTTGTGTCCCAAATCCCCGAGTCGACTAACTACTCCTCTAGTTGAGTCCCAAGTCCACGAGTCGACTAACTACTCCTCGTGCCGACTCTACATGACACCTCGAGTTGAGTTCACTCCTCGAGTTGATTTCACTCCTAGAGTTGAGTCCCGAGTCCACGAGTCGACTAACTACTCCTCGTGCCGACTCTACAAGGTTCCTCGAGTTGAGTTAACTCCTCGAGTTGAGTTCACTCCTCGAGTTGAGTCCCGAGTCCACGAAACGACTAACTACTCCTCGTGCCGACTCTACATGACTCCTCGAGTTGAGTTCACTACCTGAGTTGAGTCCCGAGTCCACGAGTAGAATAACTACTCCTCGTGCCGACTCTACATGACTCCTCGAGTTGAGTTCACTCCTCTAGTTGAGTCCCAAGTCCACGAGTCAACTAACTACTCCTCGTGCCGACTCTACATGACACCTCGAGTTGAGTTCACTCCTCGAGTTGATTTCACTCCTAGAGTTGAGTCCCGAGTCCACGAGTCGACTAACTACTCCTCGTGCCGACTCTACATGGTTCCTCGAGTTGAGTCCCGAGTCCATGAGTTGACTAACTACTCCTCGTGCCGACTCTACATGACTCCTCGAGTTGAGTTCATTCCTCGAGTTGAGTTCACTCCTCGAGTTGAGTCCCGAGTCCACGAGGCGACTAACTACTCCTCGTGCCGACTCTACAGGGTTCCTCGAGTTGAGTTCACTCCTCGAGTTGAGTCCCGAGTCCACGAGTCGACTAACTACTCCTTGTGCCGACTCTACATGACTCCTCGAGTTGAGTTCATTCCTCGAGTTGAGTTCACTCCTCGAGTCGAGTACCGAGTCCACGAGTCGACTACCTACTCCTTGTGCCGACTCTACATGACTCCTCGAGTTGAGTTCAATCCTCGAGTTGAGTTCACTACTCGAGTTGAATCCTGAGTCCACGAGTAGACTAAATACTCCTCGTGCCGACTCTACATGACTCCATAAGTTGAGTTCACTCATCTAGTTGAGTCCCAAGTCCACGAGTCGACTAACTACTCCTCGTGCCGACTCTACATGACAACTCGAGTTGAGTTCACTCCTCGAGTTGATTTCACTCCTAGAGTTGAGTCCCGAGTCCATGAGTCGACTAACTACTCTTCGTGCCGACTCTACAGGGTTCATCGAGTGGAGTTAACTCCTCGAGTTGAGTTCACTCCTCGAGTTGAGTCCCGAGTCCACGAGTCGACTAACTACTCCTCGTACCGACTATACATGACTCCTCGAGTTGAGTTCATTCCTCGAGTTGAGTTCACTCCTTGAGTCGAGTACCGAGTCCACGAGTCGACTACCTACTCCTTGTGCCAACTCTGCATGCCTCCTCGAGTTGAGTTCACTCCTCGAGTTGAGTCCCGAGTCCACGAGTCGACTAACTACTCCTCGTGCCGACTGTACATGACACCTCGAGTCGAGTTTACTCCTCGAATTGATTTCACTCCTAGAGTTGAGTCCCGAGTCCACGAGTCGACTACCTACACCTCGTGCCGACTCTACAGGGTTCCTCGAGTTGACTTAAATCCTCGAGTTGAGTTCACTGCTCGAGTTGAGTCCTGAGTCCACGAGTCGACTAACTACTCCTCGTGCCGATTCTACATGACTCCTCGAGTTGAGTTCATTCCTCGAGTTGAGTTCACTCTTCGAGTCGAGTACCGAGTACACGAGTCGACTACCTACTCCTTGTGCCGACTCTACGTGACTCCTCGAGTTGAGTTCAATCCTCGAGTTGATTTCACTCCTCGAGTTGAGTCCCGAGTCCACGAGTCGACTAACTACTCCTCATGCCGACTCTACATGACTCCTCGAGTTGAGTTCACTCCTCTAGTTGTGTTCCAAATCCACGAGTCGACTAACTACTCCTCTAGTTGAGTCTCAAGTCCACGAGTCGACTAATTACTCCTCGTGCCGACTCTACATGACACCTCTAGTTGAGGTCACTCCTCGAGTTGATTTCACTCCTAGAGTTGAGTCCCGAGTCCACGAGTCGACTAACTACTCCTCGTGCCGACTCTACAAGGTTCCTCGAGTTGAGTTAACTCCTCGAGTTGAGTTCACTCCTCGAGTTGAGTCCCGAGTCCACGAAACGACTAACTACTCCTCGTGCCGACTCTACATGACTCCTCGAGTTGAGTTCACTACCTGAGTTGAGTCCCGAGTCCACGAGTAGACTAACTACTCCTCGTGCCGACTCTACATGACTCCTCGAGTTGAGTTCACTCCTCTAGTTGAGTCCCAAGTCCACGAGTCAACTAACTACTCCTCGTGCCGACTCTACATGACACCTCGAGTTGAGTTCACTCCTCGAGTTGATTTCACTCCTAGAGTTGAGTCCCGAGTCCACGAGTCGACTAACTACTCCTCGTGCCGACTCTGCAAGGTTCCTCGAGTTGAGTTAACTCCTCGAGTTGAGTCCCGAGTCCACGAGTTGACTAACTACTCCTCGTGCCGACTCTACATGACTCCTCGAGTTGAGTTCATTCCTCGAGTTGAGTTCACTCCTCGAGTCGAGTACCGAGTCCACGAGTCGACTACCTACTCCTTGTGCCGACTCTACATGACTCCTCGAGTTGAGTTCAGTCCTCGAGTTGAGTTCACTACTCGAGTTGAATCCCGAGTCCACGAGTAGACTAAATACTCCTCGTGCCGACTCTACATGACTCCATAAGTTGAGTTCACTCATCTAGTTGAGTCCCAAGTCCACGAGTTGACTAACTACTCCTCGTGCCGACTCTACATGACAACTCGAGTTGAGTTCACTCCTCGAGTTGATTTCACTCCTAGAGTTGAGTCCCGAGTCCATGAGTCGACTAACTACTCTTCGTGCCGACTGTACAGGGTTCGTCGAGTGGAGTTAACTCCTCGAGTTGAGTTCACTCCTCGAGTTGAGTCCCGAGTCCACGAGTCGACTAACTACTCCTCGTACCGACTATACATGACTCCTCGAGTTGAGTTCATTCCTCGAGTTGAGTTCACTCCTTGAGTCGAGTACCGACTCCACGAGTCGACTACCTACTCCTTGTGCCAACTCTGCATGCCTCCTCGAGTTGAGTTCACTCCTCGAGTTGAGTCCCGAGTCCACGAGTCGACTAACTACTCCTCGTGCCGACTGTACATGACACCTCGAGTCGAGTTTACTCCTCGAATTGATTTCACTCCTAGAGTTGAGTACCGAGTCCACGAGTCGACTACCTACACCTCGTGCCGACTCTACAGGGTTCCTCGAGTTGACTTAAATCCTCGAGTTGAGTTCACTTCTCGAGTTGAGTCCTGAGTCCACGAGTCGACTAACTACTCCTCGTGCCGATTCTACATGACTCCTCGAGTTGAGTTCATTCCTCGAGTTGAGTTCACTCTTCGAGTCGAGTACCGAGTCCACGAGTCGACTACCTACTCCTTGTGCCGACTCTACGTGACTCCTCGAGTTGAGTTCAATCCTCGAGTTGATTTCACTCCTCGAGTTGATTTCACTCCTCGAGTTGAGTCCCGAGTCCACGAGTCGACTAACTACTCCTCATGCCGACTCTACATGACTCCTCGAGTTGAGTTTACTCCTCTAGTTGTGTTCCAAATCCACGAGTCGACTAACTACTCCTCTAGTTGAGTCCCAAGTCCACGAGTCGACTAATTACTCCTCGTGCCGACTCTACATGACACCTCTAGTTGAGGTCACTCCTCGAGTTGATTTCACTCCTAGAGTTGAGTCCCGAGTCCACGAGTCGACTAACTACTCCTCGTGCCGACTCTACAAGGTTTCTCGAGTTGAGTTAACTCCTCGAGTTGAGTTCACTCCTCGAGTTGAGTTCACTCCTCGAGTTGAGTCCCGAGTCCACGAAACGACTAACTACTCCTCGTGCCGACTCTACATGACTCCTCGAGTTGAGTTCACTACCTGAGTTGAGTCCCGAGTCCACGAGTAGACTAACTACTCCTCGTGCCGACTCTACATGACTCCTCGAGTTGAGTTCACTCCTCTAGTTGAGTCCCAAGTCCACGAGTCAACTAACTACTCCTCGTGCCGACTCTACATGACACCTCGAGTTGAGTTCACTCCTCGAGTTGATTTCACTCCTAGAGTTGAGTCCCGAGTCCACGAGTCGACTAACTACTCCTCGTGCCGACTCTGCAAGGTTCCTCGAGTTGAGTTAACTCCTCGAGTTGAGTCCCGAGTCCACGAGTTGACTAACTACTCCTCCTGCCGACTCTACATGACTCCTCGAGTTGAGTTCATTCCTCGAGTTGAGTTCACTCCTCGAGTCGAGTACCGAGTCCACGAGTCGACTACCTACTCCTTGTGCCAACTCTGCATGACTCCTCGAGTTGAGTTCACTCCTCGAGTTGAGTCCCGAGTCCACGAGTCGACTAACTACTCCTCGTGCCGACTCTACCTGACTCCTCGAGTTGAGTTCACTCCTCTAGTTGAGTCCCAAGTCCACGAGTCGACTAACTACTCCTCGTCCCGACTCTACATGACACCTCGAGTTGAGTTCACTCCTCGAGTTGATTTCACTCCTAGAGTTGAGTCCCGAGTCCACGAGTCGACTAACTACTCCTCGTGCCGACTCTACAAGGTTCCTCGAGTTGAGTTAACTCCTCGAGTTGAGTTCACTCCTCGAGTTGAGTCCCGAGTCCACGAAACGACTAGCTACTCCTCGTGCCGACTCTACATGACTCCTCGAGTTGAGTTCACTACCTGAGTTGAGTCCCGAGTCCACGAGTAGACTAACTACTCCTCGTGCCGACTCTACATGACTCCTCGAGTTGAGTTCACTCCTCTAGTTGAGTCCCAAGTCCACGAGTCAACTAACTACTCCTCGTGCCGACTCTACATGACACCTCGAGTTGAGTTCACTCCTCAAGTTGATTTCACTCCTAGAGTTGAGTCCCGAGTCCACGAGTCGACTAACTACTCCTCGTGCCGACTCTGCAAGGTTCCTCGAGTTGAGTTAACTCCTCGAGTTGAGTCCCGAGTCAACGAGTCGACTAACTACTCCTCATGTCGACTCTACATGACTCCTCGAGTTGAGTTCACTCCTCTAGTTGTGTCCCAAATCCACGAGTCGACTAACTACTCCTCTAGTTGACTCCCAAGTCCACGAGTCGACTAACTACTCCTCGTGCCGACTCTACATGACACCTCGAGTTGAGTTCACTCCTCGAATTGATTTCACTCGTAGAGTTGAGTCTCGAGTCCACGAGTCGACTACCTACACCTCGTGCCGACTCTACAGGGTTCCTCGAGTTGACTTAAATCCTCGAGTTGAGTTCACTTCTCGAGTTGAGTCCCGAGTCCACGAGTCGACTAACTACTCCTCGTGCCGATTCTACATGACTCCTCGAGTTGAGTTCATTCCTCGAGTTGAGTTCACTCTTCGAGTCGAGTACCGAGTCCACGAGTCGACTACCTACTCCTTGTGCCGACTCTACGTGACTCCTCGAGTTGAGTTCAATCCTCGAGTTGAGTTCACTCCTCGAGTTGAGTCCCGAGTCCACGAGTCGACTAACTACTCCTCATGTCGACTCTACATGACTCCTCGAGTTGAGTTCAATCCTCTAGTTGTGTCCCAAATCCACGAGTCGACTAACTACTCCTCTAGTTGAGTCCCAAGTCCACGAGTCGACTAACTACTCCTCGTGCCGACTCTACATGACACCTCGAGTTGAGTTCACTCCTCGAGTTGATTTCACTCCTAGAGTTGAGTCCCGAGTCCACGAGTCGACTAACTACTCCTCGTGCCGACTCTACAAGGTTCCTCGAGTTGAGTTAACTCCTCGAGTTGAGTCCCGAGTCCACGAAACGACTAACTACTCCTCGTGCCGACTCTACATGACTCCTCGAGTTGAGTTCACTACCTGAGTTGAGTCCCGAGTCCACGAGTAGACTAACTACTCCTCGTGCCGACTCTACATGACTCCTCGAGTTGAGTTCACTCCTCTAGTTGAGTCCCAAGTCCACGAGTCAACTAACTACTCCTCGTGCCGACTCTACATGACACCTCGAGTTGAGTTCACTCCTCGAGTTGATTTCACTCCTAGAGTTGAGTCCCGAGTCCACGAGTCGACTAACTACTCCTTGTGCCGACTCTACATGGTTCCTCGAGTTGAGTTAACTCCTCGAGTTGAGTCCCGAGTCCATGAGTTGACTAACTACTCCTCGTGCCGACTCTACATGACTCCTCGAGTTGAGTTCATTCCTCGAGTTGAGTTCACTCCTCGGGTTGAGTCCCGAGTCCACGAGTCGACTAACTACTCCTCGTGCCGACTCTACATGACTCCTCGAGTTGAGTTCATTCCTCGAGTTGAGTTCACTCCTCGAGTCGAGTACCGAGTCCACCAGTCGACTACCTACTCCTTGTGCCGACTCTACATGACTCCTCGAGTTGAGTTCAATCCTCGAGTTGAGTTCACTACTCGAGTTGAATCCCGAGTCCACGAGTAGACTAAATACTCCTCGTGCCGACTCTACATGACTCCATAAGTTGAGTTCACTCATCTAGTTGAGTCCCAAGTCCACGAGTCGACTAACTACTCCTCGTGCCGACTCTACATGACAACTCGAGTTGAGTTCACTCCTCGAGTTGATTTCACTCCTAGAGTTGAGTCCCGAGTCCATGAATCGACTAACTACTCTTCGTGCCGACTCTACAGGGTTCGTCGAGTGGAGTTAACTCCTCGAGTTGAGTTCACTCCTCGAGTTGAGTCCCGAGTCCACGAGTCGACTAACTACTCCTCGTACCGACTATACATGACTCCTCGAGTTGAGTTCATTCCTCGAGTTGAGTTCACTCCTTGAGTCGAGTACCGAGTCCACGAGTCGACTACCTACTCCTTGTGCCAACTCTGCATGCCTCCTCGAGTTGAGTTCACTCCTCGAGTTGAGTCCCGAGTCCACGAGTCGACTAACTACTCCTCGTGCCGACTGTACATGACACCTCGAGTCGAGTTTACTCCTCGAGTTGAGTCCCGAGTCCACGAGTCGACTACCTACACCTCGTGCCGACTCTACAGGGTTCCTCGAGTTGACTTAAATCCTCGAGTTGAGTTCACTTCTCGAGTTGAGTCCTGAGTCCACGAGTCGACTAACTACTCCTCGTGCCGATTCTACATGACTCCTCGAGTTGAGTTCATTCCTCGAATTGAGTTCACTCTTCGAGTCGAGTACCGAGTCCACGAGTCGACTACCTACTCCTTGTGCCGACTCTACGTGACTCCTCGAGTTGAGTTCAATCCTCGAGTTGATTTCACTCCTCGAGTTGAGTCCCGAGTCCACGAGTCGACTAACTACTCCTCATGCCGACTCTACATGACTCCTCGAGTTGAGTTCACTCCTCTAGTTGTGTTCCAAATCCACGAGTCGACTAACTACTCCTCTAGTTGAGTCCCAAGTCCACGAGTCGACTAATTACTCCTCGTGCCGACTCTACATGACACCTCTAGTTGAGGTCACTCCTCGAGTTGATTTCACTCCTAGAGTTGAGTCCCGAGTCCACGAGTCGACTAACTACTCCTCGTGCCAACTCTACAAGGTTCCTCGAGTTGAGTTAACTCCTCGAGTTGAGTTCACTCCTCGAGTTGAGTCCCGAGTCCACGAAACGATAACTACTCCTCGTGCCGACTCTACATGACTCCTCGAGTTGAGTTCACTACCTGAGTTGAGTCCCGAGTCCACGAGTAGACTAACTACTCCTCGTGCCGACTCTACATGACTCCTCGAGTTGAGTTCACTCCTCTAGTTGAGTCCCAAGTCCACGAGTCAACTAACTACTCCTCGTGCCGACTCTACATGACACCTCGAGTTGAGTTCACTCCTCGAGTTGATTTCACTCCTAGAGTTGAGTCCCGAGTCCACGAGTCGACTAACTACTCCTCGTGCCGACTCTGCAAGGTTCCTCGAGTTGAGTTAACTCCTCGAGTTGAGTCCCGAGTCCACGAGTTGACTAACTACTCCTCGTGCCGACTCTACATGACTCCTCGAGTTGAGTTCATTCCTCGAGTTGAGTTCACTCCTCGAGTCGAGTACCGAGTCCACGAGTCGACTACCTACTCCTTGTGCCAACTCTGCATGACTCCTCGAGTTGAGTTCACTCCTCGAGTTGAGTCCCGAGTCCACGAGTCGACTAACTACTCCTCGTGCCGACTCTACCTGACTCCTCGAGTTGAGTTCACTCCTCTAGTTGAGTCCCAAGTCCACGAGTCGACTAACTACTCCTCGTGCCGACTCTACATGACACCTCGAGTTGAGTTCACTCCTCGAGTTGATTTCACTCCTAGAGTTGAGTCCCGAGTCCACGAGTCGACTAACTACTCCTCGTGCCGACTCTACAAGGTTCCTCGAGTTGAGTTCACTCCTCGAGTTGAGTCCCGAGTCCACGAAACGACTAGCTACTCCTCGTGCCGACTCTACATGACTCCTCGAGTTGAGTTCACTACCTGAGTTGAGTCCCGAGTCCACGAGTAGACTAACTACTCCTCGTGCCGACTCTACATGACTCCTCGAGTTGAGTTCACTCCTCTAGTTGAGTCCCAAGTCCACGAGTCAACTAACTACTCCTCGTGCCGACTCTACATGACACCTCGAGTTGAGTTCACTCCTCGAGTTGATTTCACTCCTAGAGTTGAGTCCCGAGTCCACGAGTCGACTAACTACTCCTCGTGCCGACTCTGCAAGGTTCCTCGAGTTGAGTTAACTCCTCGAGTTGAGTCCCGAGTCAACGAGTCGACTAACTACTCCTCATGTCGACTCTACATGACTCCTCGTGTTGAGTTCACTCCTCTAGTTGTGTCCCAAATCCACGAGTCGACTAACTACTCCTCTAGTTGAGTCCCAAGTCCACGAGTCGACTAACTACTCCTCGTGCCGACTCTACATGACACCTCGAGTTGAGTTCACTCCTCGAATTGATTTCACTCGTAGAGTTGAGTCTCGAGTCCACGAGTCGACTACCTACACCTCGTGCTGACTCTACAGGGTTCCTCGTGTTGACTTAAATCCTCGAGTTGAGTTCACTTCTCGAGTTGAGTCCCGAGTCCACGAGTCGACTAACTACTCCTCGTGCCGATTCTACATGACTCCTCGAGTTGAGTTCATTCCTCGAGTTGAGTTCACTCTTCGAGTCGAGTACCGAGTCCACGAGTCGACTACCTACTCCTTGTGCCGACTCTACGTGACTCCTCGAGTTGAGTTCAATCCTCGAGTTGAGTTCACTCCTCGAGTTGAGTCCCGAGTCCACGAGTCGACTAACTACTCCTCATGTCGACTCTACATGACTCCTCGAGTTGAGTTCAATCCTCTAGTTGTGTCCCAAATCCACGAGTCGACTAACTACTCCTCTAGTTGAGTCCCAAGTCCACGAGTCGACTAACTACTCCTCGTGCCGACTCTACATGACACCTCGAGTTGAGTTCACTCCTCGAGTTGATTTCACTCCTAGAGTTGAGTCCCAAGTCCACGAGTCGACTAACTACTCCTCGTGCCGACTCTACAAGGTTCCTCGAGTTGAGTTAACTCCTCGAGTTGAGTTCACTCCTCGAGTTGAGTCCCGAGTCCACGAAACGACTAACTACTCCTCGTGCCGACTCTACATGACTCCTCGAGTTGAGTTCACTACCTGAGTTGAGTCCCGAGTCCACGAGTAGACTAACTACTCCTCGTGCCGACTCTACATGACTCCTCGAGTTGAGTTCACTCCTCTAGTTGAGTCCCAAGTCCACGAGTCAACTAACTACTCCTCGTGCCGACTCTACATGACACCTCGAGTTGAGTTCACTCCTCGAGTTGATTTCACTCATAGAGTTGAGTCCCGAGTCCACGAGTCGACTAACTACTCCTCGTGCCGACTCTACATGGTTCTTCGAGTTGAGTTAACTCCTCGAGTTGAGTCCCGAGTCCATGAGTTGACTAACTACTCCTCGTGCCGACTCTACATGACTCCTCGAGTTGAGTTCATTCCTCGAGTTGAGTTCACTCCTCGAGTTGAGTCCCGAGTCCACGAGTCGACTAACTACTCCTCTTGCCGACTCTACATGACTCCTCGAGTTGAGTTCATTCCTCGAGTTGAGTTCACTCCTCGAGTCGAGTACCGAGTCCACCAGTCGACTACCTACTCCTTGTGCCGACTCTACATGACTCCTCGAGTTGAGTTCAATCCTCGAGTTGAGTTCACTACTCGAGTTGAATCCCGAGTCCACGAGTAGACTAAATACTCCTCGTGCCGACTCTACATGACTCCATAAGTTGAGTTCACTCATCTAGTTGAGTCCCAAGTCCACGAGTCGACTAACTACTCCTCGTGCCGACTCTACATGACAACTCGAGTTGAGTTCACTCCTCGAGTTGATTTCACTCCTAGAGTTGAGTCCCGAGTCCATGAGTCGACTAACTACTCTTCGTGCCGACTGTACAGGGTTCGTCGAGTGGAGTTAACTCCTCGAGTTGAGTTCACTCCTCGAGTTGAGTCTTGAGTCCACGAGTCGACTAACTACTCCTCGTACCGACTATACATGACTCCTCGAGTTGAGTTCATTCCTCGAGTTGAGTTCACTCCTTGAGTCGAGTACCGAGTCCACGAGTCGACTACCTACTCCTTGTGCCAACTCTGCATGCCTCCTCGAGTTGAGTTCACTCCTCGAGTTGAGTCCCGAGTCCACGAGTCGACTAACTACTCCTCGTGCCGACTGTACATGACACCTCGAGTCGAGTTTACTCCTCGAATTGATTTCACTCCTAGAGTTGAGTCCCGAGTCCACGAGTCGACTACCTACACCTCGTGCCGACTCTACAGGGTTCCTCGAGTTGTCTTAAATCCTCGAGTTGAGTTCACTTCTCGAGTTGAGTCCCGAGTCCACGAGTCGACTAACTACTCCTCGTGCCGATTCTACATGACTCCTCGAGTTGAGTTCATTCCTCGAGTTGAGTTCACTCTTCGAGTCGAGTACCGAGTCCACGAGTCGACTACCTACTCCTTGTGCCGACTCTACGTGACTCCTCGAGTTGAGTTCAATCCTCGAGTTGATTTCACTCCTCGAGTTGAGTCCCGAGTCCACGAGTCGACTAACTACTCCTCATGCCGACTCTACATGACTCCTCGAATTGAGTTCACTCCTCTAGTTGTGTTCCAAATCCACGAGTCGACTAACTACTCCTCTAGTTGAGTCCCAAGTACACGAGTCGACTAATTACTCCTCGTGCCGACTCTACATGACAACTCGAGTTGAGTTCACTCCTCGAGTTGATTTCACTCCTAGAGTTGAGTCCCGAGTCCACGAGTCGACTAACTACTCCTCGTGCCGACTCTACAAGGTTCCTCGAGTTGAGTTAACTCCTCGAGTTGAGTTCACTCCTCGAGTTGAGTCCCGAGTCCACGAAACGACTAGCTACTCCTCGTGCCGACTCTACATGACTCCTAGAGTTGAGTTCACTACCTGAGTTGAGTCCCGAGTCCACGAGTAGACTAACTACTCCTCGTGCCGACTCTACATGACTCCTCGAGTTGAGTTCACTCCTCTAGTTGAGTCCCAAGTCCACGAGTCAACTAACTACTCCTCGTGCCGACTCTACATGACACCTAGAGTTGAGTTCACTCCTCGAGTTGATTTCACTCCTAGAGTTGAGTCCCGAGTCCACGAGTCGACTAACTACTCCTCGTGCCGACTCTGCAAGGTTCCTCGAGTTGAGTTAACTCCTCGAGTTGAGTCCCGAGTCCACGAGTTGACTAACTACTCCTCGTGCCGACTCTACATGACTCCTCGAGTTGAGTTCATTCCTCGAGTTGAGTTCACTCCTCGAGTCGAGTACCGAGTCCACGAGTCGACTACCTACTCCTTATGCCAACTCTGCATGACTCCTCGAGTTGAGTTCACTCCTCGAGTTGAGTCCCGAGTCCACGAGTCGACTAACTACTCCTCGTGCCGACTCTACCTGACTCCTCGAGTTGAGTTCACTCCTCTAGTTGAGTCCCAAGTCCACGAGAAGACTAACTACTCCTCGTGCCGACTCTACATGACACCTCGAGTTGAGTTCACTCCTCGAGTTGATTTCACTCCTAGAGTTGAGTCCCGAGTCCACGAGTCGACTAACTACTCCTCGTGCCGACTCTACAAGGTTCCTCGAGTTGAGTTCACTCCTCGAGTTGAGTCCCGAGTCCACGAAACGACTAGCTACTCCTCGTGCCGACTCTACATGACTCCTCGAGTTGAGTTCACTACCTTAGTTGAGTCCCGAGTCGACGAGTAGACTAACTACTCCTCGTGCCGACTCTACATGACTCCTCGAGTTGAGTTCACTCCTCTAGTTGAGTCCCAAGTCCACGAGTCAACTAACTACTCCTCGTGCCGACTCTACATGACACCTCGAGTTGAGTTCACTCCTCGAGTTGATTTCACTCCTAGAGTTGAGTCCCGAGTCCACGAGTCGACTAACTACTCCTCGTGCCGACTCTGCAAGGTTCCTCGAGTTGAGTTAACTCCTCGAGTTGAGTCCCGAGTCAACGAGTCGACTAACTACTCCTCATGTCGACTCTACATGGCTCCTCGAGTTGAGTTCACTCCTCTAGTTTTGTCCCAAATCCACGAGTCGACTAACTACTCCTCTAGTTGAGTCCCAAGTCCACGAGTCGACTAACTACTCCTCGTGCCGACTCTACATGACACCTCGAGTTGAGTTCACTCCTCGAGTTGATTTCACTCCTAGAGTTGAGTCCCGAGTCCACGAGTCGACTAACTACTCCTCGTGCCGACTCTACAAGGTTCCTCGAGTTGAGTTAACTCCTCGAGTTGAGTTCACTCCTCGAGTTGAGTCCCGAGTCCACGAAACGACTAACTACTCCTCGTGCCGACTCTACATGACTCCTCGAGTTGAGTTCACTACCTGAGTTGAGTCCCGAGTCCACGAGTAGACTAACTACTCCTCGTGCCGACTCTACATGACTCCTCGAGTTGAGTTCACTCCTCTAGTTGAGTCCCAAGTCCACGAGTCAACTAACTACTCCTCGTGCCGACTCTACATGACTCCTCGAGTTGAGTTCAATCCTCGAGTTGAGTTCACTCCTCGAGTTGTCTTAAATCCTCGAGTTGAGTTCACTTCTCGAGTTGAGTCCCGAGTCCACGAGTCGACTAACTACTCCTCGTGCCGATTCTACATGACTCCTCGAGTTGAGTTCATTCCTCGAGTTGAGTTCACTCTTCGAGTCGAGTACCGAGTCCACGAGTCGACTACCTACTCCTTGTGCCGACTCTACGTGACTCCTCGAGTTGAGTTCAATCCTCGAGTTGATTTCACTCCTCGAGTTGAGTCCCGAGTCCACGAGTCGAATAACTACTCCTCATGCCGACTCTACATGACTCCTCGAATTGAGTTCACTCCTCTAGTTGTGTTCCAAATCCACGAGTCGACTAACTACTCCTCTAGTTGAGTCCCAAGTACACGAGTCGACTAATTACTCCTCGTGCCGACTCTACATGACACCTCGAGTTGAGTTCACTCCTCGAGTTGATTTCACTCCTAGAGTTGAGTCCCGAGTCCACGAGTCGACTAACTACTCCTCGTGCCGACTCTACAAGGTTCCTCGAGTTGAGTTAACTCCTCGAGTTGAGTTCACTCCTCGAGTTGAGTCCCGAGTCCACGAAACGACTAACTACTCCTCGTGCCGACTCTACATGACTCCTCGAGTTGAGTTCACTACCTGAGTTGAGTCCCGAGTCCACGAGTAGACTAACTACTCCTCGTGCCGACTCTACATGACTCCTCGAGTTGAGTTCACTCCTCTAGTTGAGTCCCAAGTCCACGAGTCAACTAACTACTCCTCGTGCCGACTCTACATGACTCCTCGAGTTGAGTTCAATCCTCAAGTTGAGTTCACTACTCGAGTTGAATCCCGAGTCCACGAGTAGACTAAATACTCCTCGTGCCGACTCTACATGACTCCATAAGTTGAGTTCACTCATCTAGTTGAGTCCCAAGTCCACGAGTCGACTAACTACTCCTCGTGCCGACTCTACATGACTCCTCGAGTTGAGTTCACTCCTCTAGTTGAGTCCCAAGTCCACGAGTCAACTAACTACTCCTCGTGCCGACTCTACATGACTCCTCGAGTTGAGTTCAATCCTCGAGTTGAGTTCACTCCTCGAGTTGTCTTAAATCCTCGAGTTGAGTTCACTTCTCGAGTTGAGTCCCGAGTCCACGAGTCGACTAACTACTCCTCGTGCCGATTCTACATGACTCCTCGAGTTGAGTTCATTCCTCGAGTTGAGTTCACTCTTCGAGTCGAGTACCGAGTCCACGAGTCGACTACCTACTCCTTGTGCCGACTCTACGTGACTCCTCGAGTTGAGTTCAATCCTCGAGTTGATTTCACTCCTCGAGTTGAGTCCCGAGTCCACGAGTCGACTAACTACTCCTCATGCCGACTCTACATGACTCCTCGAATTGAGTTCACTCCTCTAGTTGTGTTCCAAATCCACGAGTCGACTAACTACTCCTCTAGTTGAGTCCCAAGTACACGAGTCGACTAATTACTCCTCGTGCCGACTCTACATGACACCTCGAGTTGAGTTCACTCCTCGAGTTGATTTCACTCCTAGAGTTGAGTCCCGAGTCCACGAGTCGACTAACTACTCCTCGTGCCGACTCTACAAGGTTCCTCGAGTTGAGTTAACTCCTCGAGTTGAGTTCACTCCTCGAGTTGAGTCCCGAGTCCACGAAACGACTAGCTACTCCTCGTGCCGACTCTACATGACTCCTAGAGTTGAGTTCACTACCTGAGTTGAGTCCCGAGTCCACGAGTAGACTAACTACTCCTCGTGCCGACTCTACATGACTCCTCGAGTTGAGTTCACTCCTCTAGTTGAGTCCCAAGTCCACGAGTCAACTAACTACTCCTCGTGCCGACTCTACATGACACCTCGAGTTGAGTTCACTCCTCGAGTTGATTTCACTCCTAGAGTTGAGTCCCGAGTCCACGAGTCGACTAACTACTCCTCGTGCCGAGTCTGCAAGGTTCCTCGAGTTGAGTTAACTCCTCGAGTTGAGTCCCGAGTCCACGAGTTGACTAACTACTCCTCGTGCCGACTCTACATGACTCCTCGAGTTGAGTTCATTCCTCGAGTTGAGTTCACTCCTCGAGTCGAGTACCGAGTCCACGAGTCGACTACCTACTCCTTGTGCCAACTCTGCATGACTCCTCGAGTTGAGTTCACTCCTCGAGTTGAGTCCCGAGTCCACGAGTCGACTAACTACTCCTCGTGCCGACTCTACCTGACTCCTCGAGTTGAGTTCACTCCTCTAGTTGAGTCCCAAGTCCACGAGAAGACTAACTACTCCTCGTGCCGACTCTACATGACACCTCGAGTTGAGTTCACTCCTCGAGTTGATTTCACTCCTAGAGTTGAGTCCTGAGTCCACGAGTCGACTAACTACTCCTCGTGCCGACTCTACAAGGTTCCTCGAGTTGAGTTAACTCCTCGAGTTGAGTTCACTCCTCGAGTTGAGTCCCGAGTCCACGAAACGACTAGCTACTCCTCGTGCCGACTCTACATGACTCCTCGAGTTGAGTTCACTACCTTAGTTGAGTCCCGAGTCCACGAGTAGACTAACTACTCCTCGTGCCGACTCTACATGACTCCTCGAGTTGAGTTCACTCCTCTAGTTGAGTCCCAAGTCCACGAGTCAACTAACTACTCCTCGTGCCGACTCTACATGACACCTCGAGTTGAGTTCACTCCTCGAGTTGATTTCACTCCTAGAGTTGAGTCCCGAGTCCACGAGTCGACTAACTACTCCTCGTGCCGACTCTGCAAGGTTCCTCGAGTTGAGTTAACTCCTCGAGTTGAGTCCCGAGTCAACGAGTCGACTAACTACTCCTCATGTCGACTCTACATGGCTCCTCGAGTTGAGTTCACTCCTCTAGTTTTGTCCCAAATCCACGAGTCGACTAACTACTCCTCTAGTTGAGTCCCAAGTCCACGAGTCGACTAACTACTCCTCGTGCCGACTCTACATGACACCTCGAGTTGAGTTCACTCCTCGAGTTGATTTCACTCCTAGAGTTGAGTCCCGAGTCCACGAGTCGACTAACTACTCCTCGT
The DNA here is from genome assembly GCF_054948205.1 of Urtica dioica subsp. dioica. NCBI lineage: Eukaryota > Viridiplantae > Streptophyta > Magnoliopsida > Rosales > Urticaceae > Urtica > Urtica dioica. The sequence continues at coordinate 39,969,280 of NC_142756.1, forward strand.
GCCGACTCTACAAGGTTCCTCGAGTTGAGTTAACTCCTCGAGTTGAGTTCACTCCTCGAGTTGAGTCCCGAGTCCACGAAACGACTAACTACTCCTCGTGCCGACTCTACATGACTCCTCGAGTTGAGTTCACTACCTGAGTTGAGTCCCGAGTCCACGAGTAGACTAACTACTCCTCGTGCCGACTCTACATGACTCCTCGAGTTGAGTTCACTCCTCTAGTTGAGTCCCAAGTCCACGAGTCAACTAACTACTCCTCGTGCCGACTCTACATGACTCCTCGAGTTGAGTTCAATCCTCGAGTTGAGTTCACTACTCGAGTTGAATCCCGAGTCCACGAGTAGACTAAATACTCCTCGTGCCGACTCTACATGACTCCATAAGTTGAGTTCACTCATCTAGTTGAGTCCCAAGTCCACGAGTCGACTAACTACTCCTCGTGCCGACTCTACATGACAACTCGAGTTGAGTGTTGTCGGTCGTTTTAGGAAAACCCGAGACGCCGAGAAGGCACGTCGCTCAAAGGGCCGATGGTCAGGCCGGAGGTCCTGAAGAGCGGCAAATCTTCAAGCCCTCGCCCAAACTCCTGACTCCTCGAGTCGAGCTTCGCTCCTCGAGTCGAGCCTTGAGTCAATCTCCTCGAGTCGAGCTTCGCTCCTCGAGTCGCGCCTTGAGTGGTTCCTCGAGTCGAGCCTTTAATTGTTCCTCGAGTCGAGCCTCGAGTCATTTTCGAGTCGAGCCTCGAGTCATCCTCGAGTCACTCCTCGAATCAAGTCGCTAGTCGCTCTCGCCGGGCCGAGCCTCGCTACTCGAATCGAGTCACTCTCATCGAGTAGAAAACTTCATATTTCACGTGAGAAGAATGACATTCGAAGGCCCGAAAGAACCCGGCCAAGACGAGCCGTCCATCACGCACGCAACGCGCTGCGCCAGCCAGCCGAGCAACAAGCAGCGCGCCGCGCCGGCCAGGCAGCGCGCCGCGCCAGTCAAGGCACCCTGCGCCGCGCGTCCTGCGCCGCGCGTCCCGCGCCGCGCCCGGTGACCCGCGCGCCGCGCCCCCTGCGCCGCGCGCCGCGCGCCGCGCGTTGTGCGCCGCCCTTTGTGCGCCGTGCGCCTCCACTTGATGCCACACGCATTCCTAGTCCCACATGGACGAGAAAGGGACCTTCTAAGGCTCCCAAACACCTATAAATACCCTCTCCCATTGAGGGGAAAGCCATCCCAAGATATCCAAGAATATCTAATAATTCTCTTCATCTCTTATCGACACGCTCGATTTCTCTGCTTCTCTGGATGCCATATTTGGCCTGAAGCAGGTTCTCTTCTCTCTCCCTCGTTCTCAAAGGTCCCGAAGCACTCACGGGAACTTCCCGGACGTCGCTCCCTTTGACCGAACGTTCTCCGGTGCTCAAGCACGCCCCTAGGGTTCTCAACTAGAGCTACCCTTGCGCGTCTAACACGCTAGACGCGTACGCGATCTCCGAAGTTCTGAGACGCTGCCGAGGACTCCTCGCGCCCCGTTTCCTTCGTCAAGCACGCCTCTTCGCCAAGGCTCCACGCCTCACACTGCGTCACACACGCTTGAACTACGTTCTGACCTGATCCCACGCACGGGTACGTAGGCAGCCGACAACCAAGGCACGGTCACTCATCCTCCTCACCCCCTACCTCTCCCGAGAGGCGGGTTGATCGGAGAAAACCCTAGCTCGAGACTATCGAGTTCACACTCTTGGCCCGGGTGCGATCACTTGGTCCGGCCTTGGATCGAACCGCCCGAGGTTTTAAATAGTTGTTCATTTTCGTGCGACAACATTTTGGCGCTAGAAGGAGGGGCTTCCCGACCTATTCAGCCCGAAATCCCTTCTATTCATCTTCTTCTTTTCTTCTGCGAACTCAACCTTCTCAAACTTGAGAAACGATGAGTAGCCAACCACCCGTACGTTCCGAGGGCGCAAACAACCCCGAAAACGTCGCTAAGACCAAGAAATACTTCTTGCGCTCCCGAGCGCATGGTGACGAAGAGTCGCTCCACGAAGAGAGCTCGACCCGCTCACCATCTCCATCTCCTGATAGCAGGGACAACCGCATCGTGGAGTTAGAGGAGAGTATCCGCCGACTGAAGGCGAGGAACGCAAGGTATCACCGCCAACTGGCTGCGAAGCAACCTATGCGTGACACGACGATCCCCAACGGGGATCCTGAGAACCTCAACGAGGAAGGCCGCGACCCTGATTATGAGGATACGGGTGACTCGGAGGATGTCGAGACTTCTCTCACAAAGGACGGGGGCCTCCCCGCCGTGTTTGAAGCCGGTCCGTCGCATCCCTTACCCCGAACAGGCGATGCACCGGTAGCTTCTCAAGAGGGGAATTCCCGACGTTCGGCCCTCGACCGACTAGGTCCGAGGGAGAATGTTGCGGAAAGTCAGGGCGCGGGGAGAGCGCAACGCCGCAAGCAGAGCCGGCGCCTCCATACGGCCAGCCCTGATCTTAGGGACCACCTCACTGCTCAACGCATTGGGCGTGGCAATGATCTGAGAGAGCGACTAAGCTCTAGACCCAACATGCCGCTGGCAGCCCCGACTAACGGGAACCGCCGCGCAGGACAGGGGTCTAACGAGAGGCTGCAGGTGACTCCTCCCGATCAAGGGGTTACTCCAACGACCGGTCTCGATGTGGTCACTATGATCCACAACCTTCGAAATGAGGTACGAGATCTCCGAGAATACGGAATAGGTGGAAGTGCCTACGGAGTCGTTGAGGAGAACTCATCGCCTTTCACTACTCAGATATTGGCTGAGGTTTGTACGGGGAATTTCAAGCTCCCGAACCTCGCTCCCTATGATGGGAAGGCAGATCCTGCTTACCACATCCAGCACTATGAAACCTGGATGACGATGCAGGGTGTTTCTCCTGGTGCCATGTGCCAAGCCTTTAGTTTGACCCTCGCCGGACCCGGCTTTGAGTGGTTCAAAAACTTAAGACCAGGAAGCATCCACTCGTTCAAAGACCTGAAGGACATGTTCCTGGCACGGTTCGCTACGTCTATGGTCCAAAAGAAGACCAAGATGTACCTGTGGTCAATCAGGCAAGAGAGTGGCGAGTCTCTTAGACGATACCTCGCCCGATTCACAGAAGAGTCAAACAAGGTCGACCGCTTTGACGACAGTGACGCGATTGCCGCTATCATAGAAGGCTTGCGCACGAGTGACTTCCTCAAGTCTGTCGTCGGCCGTGTCCCTTCCACCATGGCCGAGTTAATGACTCGAGCTAAGACCTTCATGGGAGTCGAAGACTACCTCGACGGCCGCAAGGGCACTAATCAAAGCTCTCGCCGTCGGGAAGAACCTATCCGCGAGCAGAACGAACCTCGTAAGAGGCGAAACAAGGGGAACCAGGTTCCTAACAACCAACCCCATGTACCTCAGAAACCGCGACTTGCGGAAAACTTCAAAGGGTACTCGTCGTTCACGCCGCTGAACACGGCGCCGGAAAGGATCTTGGCTCTGGCACGTGACAAGTTCACGCCCCCGGCTCCAATGAAGAAGGATCCCGCAACTCGCGATCGGTCCAGGTATTGTGAGTTCCAACGGGAATATGGTCATTTGACCTCGGAATGCTACAACCTCAAAAGGCAAATCGAGGCTCTGATCCAACGGGGCGAGCTGAAGGAGTTCGTGTTGCGCATGATTGGCGCTGCGGGCCCCACCGCGAATAGACAGCAGTCTGGTCAAGGAGGAGGAGCAGCCGCCTCTGCCAACCAAACTCCGGCTACTGCCAACGCCAACCCACAACTGCACGTGGTAACCACCATACTGGGAGGTCCACAAGATGGGGATTCGGCCCGTCAACGGAAGAAATTCCTTAGGGTCGTGTCTCAGGAAGACGCTGCTATGCACGTCAACTTCACATATGAAGAACCTCCGTCCGTGCCTCACGAGACGATGTATTTCACCAATGAAGAGGCCAAGCGAGTTGTGCATCCGCACAATGACGCGATCGTGCTCAAAGCCCAAGTGGCCAATAACTTGGTGAAAAGGGTTCTCATCGATAACGGCAGCGCTGCCGACATAATCTTCAAGTCCACCCTAGAGCGCATGAAGCTCGGGGGGCTGCGCCCGACTCCGACCCAAACGCCATTGTTTGGGTTCACTGGGGAAAAGGTTATGACCGAGGGCATCATCGACCTGCCGGTCACCTTTGGAACCCCTGGAGGAATCGAAGCCGTTCACATGGTCCCATTCCTAGTGGTCGATCAAGAGTCGCCCTACAACTTAATCATTGGGCGACCCACGTTGAACCGGCTGAGGGCAATCACTTCCACGTATCACCTACTGGTGAAGTTCCCCACCGAAGGGGGAATTGGCATCATGGCTGGAGACCAATCCCAAGCCAGAATATGCTACGTGCAAGGAGTTGATGGCAAGTCCGCGGGAAAAGCGGTCAACACAATCTTCCAACTGGAAGACGATTACCCATGCAACCTAAGGGATGCAAGGAAGTTCGGAGAACTTGACCCCCGTGATGAAATCGAAAGACTTAAAGTGGAAACCTCCGATGATCTTGTGCCAATCGTCCTGGACGAGTCGAAGCCTGATCAAGTTGTAAAAATCGGCACCCGACTTCCACTCGCCATCAAAACTCAGCTTACCGCCTTCCTTAGGGAGTTCAAGGATGTTTTTGCATGGACCCATGCGGACATGCCCGGAATCGATCCCGAGGTAATAGTGCACCGACTGAACGACGACCCGAAGGTCGCCGAAAAAGTACAGGCTAGACGAACGTTCAACCCAGAACGATACCTGGCCATAAATGAAGAGGTCGAGAAACTCCTCACCGCAAACTTCATTCGAGAGGCTAAGTACCCCAAGTGGGTCGCCAACGTGGTAATGGTAAAAAAGCCCAACGGGAAGTGGCGAATTTGTATAGACTACAAAGATCTTAACAAAGCCTGCCCTAAGGATTGCTTTCCACTCCCGCGCATCGAACAACTGGTGGACGCCACGGCCGGCCATGAACTCCTAAGCTTCATGGACGCCTATTCAGGCTACAACCAAATTCGAATGCACGAGCCCGATCAAATTAAGACAACCTTTGTCACTGATCGAGGTCTCTACTGTTACAAGGTCATGCCTTTCGGCCTCAAGAACGCGGGAGCGACATACCAACGCTTGGTAAATCGGATCTTCGCCGATCAAATCGGCAAGACGATGGAAGTATACGTGGACGACATGCTCGTTAAAAGCCTACTGGCAACTAATCACGTACGCGACCTTAGGGAGATGTTCACAATCCTCCGCCGATATAAAATGAAGCTCAACCCCAACAAATGCGTATTCGGGGTTGAATCCGGAAAGTTCCTCGGTTATATCGTCAGCCGACGAGGCATAGAAGCGAACCCGGAAAAAATCAAGGCACTCCTTGAAATGAAGTCGCCAAGACGAGTCAAAGAAGTGCAAAGCCTGACCGGTCGGATTGCCGCTCTGACACGCTTCGTGTCTAAAGCCACCGACAAGTGTCAACCGTTCTTCAAAGCTCTGAAGAAGACGGACGGCTTTGAGTGGACGGACGAATGCGAAAGTGCCTTCCAAGAAATGAAGGCTTACTTTGGGTCCCCACCATTCCTCTCTAAACCAAAAGAGGGCGAGACGCTGTACGTGTATCTCGCCATCTCTGAAAGAGCTGTAAGCGCCGTCCTTGTCCGCGAAGAGAACAAGGTCCAATGGCCAATCTACTACGTAAGCAAGGCCTTACTCGACGCGGAAACACGCTATACCGAGATTGAGAAACTTTCTCTGGCTCTCGTAACGGCAGCTAAGAAGCTACGACCGTACTTCCAAGCTCACCCAATTGCGGTGCGAACTGAGCATCCAATCGGTAAAGCTCTTCAAAAGGGAACGTCGACTCGCATGGCGATCTGGTCCCAAGAATTGAGCGAGTACGGGATTGAGTTCCACCCAAGAACGGCTATAAAGGGGCAGGCCTTAGCCGACTTCGTGGCAGAATTCTCCTACGCTCCCGATATGGGAAGAGCGGAAACTGACTTAAACGATAACGAGCTAACTCGGAAAAGGAAGGTAGACCCAACGGGTCCCATCTGGGAGTTATACGTAGACGGAGCATCTAATGCTCGGGGGGCTGGCGCCGGAATAATCCTAATTAACCCCGATGGGGAAAAGCTGCGATATGCCCTCCACTACGGCTTCCAAGCCTCCAACAATGAAGCTGAATACGAAGCGCTCATTGTAGGGATAGAGCTAGCACTAAAGCTCGGCTCCCATAACCTGCGAATATACTGCGACTCGCAGTTGATCGTAAACCAGGTTAGGGGAGATTACATCGCCAAGGAGCCCAACATGGTCGCGTACCTGGCTAAGACGAACTCCAAACTCGAGGCCTTCTCTTTGTTCGAGATTCACCAAATCCCGAGAGAACAAAATTCGGAGGCTGATGCGCTTGCTCGCCTCGGATCTGGCATCGACGAAGACGGATTGGGGACTGTGCCCATTGAATCTCTCCCACGACCATCCGTCTCCCGAGACGAAGTCGGGACGATAGAAGTGGCATCTCAGCCCACTTGGATGGACTCAATTGTCGAGTTTTTGCGAAGAGGGTAACTCCCCGAAGACCGCAAGGAAGCCGATAAACTGAGGGCCTTAGCATCCAAATACACGCTCCGTGAGGGCACGCTCTATAAGCGCGGTTACTCTACACCGCTGCTCCGATGCCTCGATAGCGTTGAGTCGACCAAGGTCCTCCGCGAAATCCATGAGGGCATCTGCGGGAACCACGCCGCTGGAACTTCCCTTGCGCTCAAAGCGCTTAAGCAAGGCTATTTCTGGCCTTCCATGAAGCGAGATGCTTACGAATGGGCAAGGCATTGCGATAAATGCCAGCGCTTCGCGGAAATTCCGCGACAGCCCCCGACCCCGTTAAGCAGCATCGTTGTCCCACGTCCCTTTGCTAAGTGGGGCGTGGACATCATTGGCAAGCTCCCTAGAGCGCCAAGGCAATACGAGTACGCCATTATCGCCATCGACTACTTCACTAAGTGGGTAGAGGCCGAGCCGCTTGCCAGAATAACTGAAGCAAACACGACGAACTTCATCTGGAAGAACATCATATGCAGGCACGGTATCCCCGCCTCGATTGTGACTGACAACGGGGCACAATTTGACAACGCGCGAGTAAGAGATATCTGCGATCAACTGAAGATCAGCAAGACCTTCTCCTCGCCGCGACATCCTCAGGCCAACGGCCAAGTCGAGGCAGTCAACAAGACTATCAAGAGCAACCTGAAAAAGAAGCTCGAAGACAAGAAAGGCGCCTGGGCCGATGAATTACCATTCGTCCTATGGGCGTATAGGACAACCGCGCGAAACGCCACCGGCGAGACGCCATTCTCCCTTGCATATGGGGTCGAGGCTGTGGTTCCAATTGAAACCGAGATACCCACATTCCGAGTCGACACGTTCGACGAAGCGGAAAACAACGAGGCCATGCGCCTTGAGTTGGACCTGATCGACGAAAAGAGGGCGGAAGCATTCAGACGCCTCGCCGCACAGAAACGCAAGGTCGAAAGATACTACAACTCCAAAATCAAAAGGCGAACCTTTGCCGTCGGAAGCCTCGTCCTCAGACGGGTATTCCAAAACACACAAGTCCAAGGCGCCGGCGTCCTAGGCCCAAACTGGGAAGGCCCTTACAGAGTCCGCAAAGTCATTCACGACGGGACATACTACATCGAGCACACGGACGGGACTCCGATTCGCCACCCGTGGAACGCGGAGCACTTGAGGCAGTACTATCAGTAGCTAGCGTCCCCCGCTTTTTTATCGCTTTTATTTCCATTTTCAATAAGGCCTACGAGCCAATGTTTTAGGATTTGAATTTTCTCGCAAGTTTTTTTCGCAAAAATAATAAAACTTAAGTTCTCCTTTTCAAATTTGTTTACGCAAGTTTTCTGGTTATCGAATAATTAATTTATAACCCAAAAACTTGGGGGGGCTAGCTATGGTAAGGAAACTCTCAAAAGAACACGCTCCACCAAAAAAAAAAAAAAAAACCTAAGACGCCTACATGGCGCGCGTAAGTCGCGTAAAGGCGCAGCCCGTAAGACGCCTACATGGCGCAACCTAAGACGCCTACATGGCGCACGTAAGTCGCGTAAAGGCGCAACCCGTAAGACGCCTACATGGCGCAACCTAAGACGCCTACATGGCGCACGTAAGTCGCGTAAAGGCGCAGCCCGTAAGACGCGTACATGGCGCAACCTAAGACGCCTACATGGCGCACGTAAGTCGCGTAAAGGCGCAGCCCGTAAGACGCCTACATGGCGCAACCTAAGACGCCTACATGGCGCACGTAAGTCGCGTAAAGGCGCAGCCCGTAAGACGCCTACATGGCGCAACCTAAGACGCCTACATGGCGCACGTAAGTCGCGTAAAGGCGCAGCCCGTAAGACGCCTACATGGCGCAACCTAAGACGCCTACATGGCGCACGTAAGTCGCGTAAAGGCGCAGCCCGTAAGACGCCTACATGGCGCAACCTAAGACGCCTACATGGCGCACGTAAGTCGCGTAAAGGCGCAGCCCGTAAGACGCCTACATGGCGCAACCTAAGACGCCTACATGGCGCACGTAAGTCGCGTAAAGGCGCAACCCGTAAGACGCCTACATGGCGCAACCTAAGACGCCTACATGGCGCACGTAAGTCGCGTAAAGGCGCAGCCCGTAAGACGCCTACATGGCGCAACCTAAGACGCCTACATGGCGCACGTAAGTCGCGTAAAGGCGCAACCCGTAAGACGCCTACATGGCGCAACCTAAGACGCCTACATGGCGCACGTAAGTCGCGTAAAGGCGCAGCCCGTAAGACGCCTACATGGCGCAACCTAAGACGCCTACATGGCGCACGTAAGTCGCGTAAAGGCACAGCCCGTAAGACGCCTACATGGCGCAACCTAAGACGCCTACATGGCGCACGTAAGTCGCGTAAAGGCGCAGCCCGTAAGACGCCTACATGGCGCAACCTAAGACGCCTACATGGCGCACGTAAGTCGCGTAAAGGCGCAGCCCGTAAGACGCCTACATGGCGCAACCTAAGACGCCTACATGGCGCATGTAAGTCGCGTAAAGGCGCAGCCCGTAAGACGCCTACATGGCGCAACCTAAGACGCCTACATGGCGCACGTAAGTCGCGTAAAGGCGCAGCCCGTAAGACGCCTACATGGCGCAACCTAAGACGCCTACATGGCGCACGTAAGTCGCGTAAAGGCGCAACCCGTAAGGCGCCTACATGGCGCACGTAAGTCGCTTACATGGCGCAACCCAAGATGCCTACATGGCGCGATTTGAGACGCCCACGTGGCGCAATCCGGCGCGCGTAACACACCTACGTAGCATGGCTGACTCGCAGTTGAAAATGCTTAAGAACACAAACCATCCAAGTGACTGGCGTGTTTGAAAAAGTATCCTGCTGAGATAAAAGGATGGACAAAATCATTGACACAAACAAGTGACCATCCATGCATGCCGTAGAAGATAAATGTGCGAAAACATTCATAAAAATAAATGAATAACTCCTCATAAAAGAAAGGGGCAACTGCCTCGAAACCTAGAAAGCATGCGCTAAGACAAGTGCGCTAAAGGGAAATATCCTAGTAAGCAAGCGCTAAGACAAGTGCGCTGAACGGAAAAACCTAAAAAGCACGCGCTAAAACATTTGCGCAGGAAAAATAAAGAAAGAAAACGGTCACTCGGCGGGATCGTCGCCCACAGGGTCGGCCCCGTCGAGTGGTGGGAAAAGCGAGTCGAAGAAGTCGAAGGTGACCCCCCGAGAAACATTCTCGGCAGCTGTGGCGTCCCGACACTCCACCGCCGCTGCATGCCTTGCCACCTCGACTCCGACATCAAAGTCGTCCTGAAGGTCGGACGCAAGCTGCTCCGCCGCGGCTTTCTCCTCGGTAACCCGAGCCACATCCTCCGCCAAGGAGTCACGCTTACGCTCCGCACGAACACGGGCAGCCTCACTCGATGTAAGCTGGCCCTGAAGAATGCCAACTTCTTCCGTGCGCGATTCCAACTGACGTCGAAGGTCCCGCGCTTCGCTCCGGAAGACCTCCGTCGATCGAGTCGCCACTTCAAGGGCTTGACGTTCCGTCGTTAGCTCCTCAGCCATCTTCGCCACCGCCGCCTGAGCGCGGTCGCACTTGCCGCGGGTAACTCCCAGTTCCACGCGAGCCTCCTGAAGCTGCTCGCGGAGACTCGCAAACTCCGCCTTTGAGTGAGAACCTCGCTCGGCGTGAGCCAACTGAGACTTCGCTTGAGCAAGCTCCTCCTGAGCGCGACTCATCCGCCTGATGAGGTCGTGAAGGATCTTCTCGCCCCGGGTCGCTCGAGCAAGCACCTGAGAAGGCAAAAAGACAGTTTAGCGAAAGACAAGACAGATTCATCGCAAATGAGGCAAGGGAAACTCACTCTCTGTGCATCGGAAACGCCGTGACGAAAGAACTCTACGTCACTGCTGGCCACAACGCTCTTCCACATCTTCATCGAAGATTGAGCAATGCCCAGGGAACATTCCCCCCTAACCTCCGCGGCCTCCACGTCGACCATCGAATTCACGCGCTTAGAGTCCGAAGACGTGTCTGGCAAGGCCGAGGAGGAAGGTCGCTTCAAGGAAGCGCGAGGACCGCTCTCCGCCCGATGATCGGTATCGAGTTTCTCCCGACCATCCCGCGCAGCAATCCGACGACGAACCGCCGCCAACGACTTCGGGTCCCGGGAAGCCTTCGCTAGGCGAGCCCGAGCCCTCGCCCTAGCCGAAGAGACTGCAAAAGCGACAAAGTCAAAACCTTGAGCTAAAAACAAAAGCAAAAATACGAAACGTCAACATACCTTGAGGATCGCCGCTCGAGAGAGATGATGCGGCACTTGGGGTACCCTCGGTCCGCTGAGGAAACGGCGGGAACCACCCAGTGGAAGCCATCAGCTCAGGAGAACGAAATCGTTCAACGGCTTTCCGAGCCTCCGACATTCCCCGGATCTCCTTCACAAAGTCGAGATCATCGGCCCCCTCGTTAGCAGGAAACTCGGACAAGGGGCCGAACCGGAGCGGGGCGTCACCAAAAGCCTCCGCCGAGACCCACACCCACGGTCGTCGATTGTACTTCTCTGAATCAATGATCAGCTTAGTATTCCGTCGATCGCGGGCCACAAAGAAACTGGGTTGCCCGGGCGCAGGGAAGACCGCGATGAGATTGCGAAAATCACTCACGGTCATCACCCGCTCGGTCTGGCAATGCCACTCCATATGGCACATCGCCACTATGCGGTAGAATGCCGGGCTCATCTGACATGCGTGCACCCCCAGACGGGCGAGAAGCTGCTGAACGATGGGTTGAAACGGCAGCCGCAACCCGCAGCTAAGACTCGCAACTGAAACTGCGGCAAAACCACGACGAGGCCGGAAAGGACGGTCGTCCTTTAAAGGACGGAGAAGCGCCACGGATGACGGAATGGCAAAAGCCTCCCGGAGACCGACGAATGTCCGGTAGGTAAGCGTGCTCGAAGCATCAACCCCCGAACAATCGAAGTCCTCGGGAGCAGCAAGGCCCTCCTCGGGATACCACTCCGTCCTAGCAAGCGACCTCGCCGATACCAACGCCTCCGCGTCAGGGGTCTCGGGCTGAGAATCCCCTGGCTCCACGGAAGGGTTCCCGCCCTCCGACACGACCGCGGCAGCTGCCGACGGAACCTCGGGACACTCCGACGCGAGGCCTTCGGCCCCCGGACATGTCTCTGACTCACCTCCGGGATCTTCAGACTCGGGACCAAAGTCGTCCACGCAGTCTATCTCGTCGAGAACCGACTCTAGCGGAGTCACCGCATCCGCGTCCGTAACATCTCCCGGCGCGCCTTGAAAGCCCAAGTCGGACTGCGGCACGTCGAGGCGAACTTTGTCACGGACCCCCCCGCCAACTAAGTTGATCACGAGGCGAGGGGCAGGCTCCCCGGACGCGGGACGATCAAACTCCCCGCCTGTACCACGCCCAGTTGGCGCGCACCCTTCGAGAGGCTGAGCAGCGGGCACGGTCGCACCCAGCTCGCCTTCCTCCAACCACTGCTCTACTCCGCTTGGATTTTCTTCCACGTGCAGAGGGACTTCCCTTAATCCCGCGAAGAGATCATCCTCTGCGTGTTCAGAACCCTGAAACAAGAGAGAGAAATCAATCTCGGGACTCTCAGCTGAGAAAAGGGGAGGGACACCCATGATGCAAACGTAAAAGAAGAAAACAAGCGTAAGAAAAGAGAAAAAATAATGTGAGGAGTAAAGGGAAGGGGGGAGGTCTATTTATAGACTTCTAGGGGGGTAGGAGTCGAAATCCTACTCCCACAAGGAGCAAAATCGGAGTAGAAACTCCAAAAAGTCGGAGTTCTCCCGCGCGAAGCGACCCAGCCCCGCGCACGGGGCGCACCGCGCGGGTCGTGCAGCGCAGACCGCGCGCCGCGCCGTCCAGGGCGCGCGCCGCGTGGCCACCACCTGAAAAAAAAAAAAAAGAAAAGAAAGGAAAAAGAGAAGAGGAAAAAATTTTCGTCGGGGCCACAAGGCACGGGAAACATTTTCCTCAAACACCCAACTAGAAGAACAAAAAGTTCATCGCTGGGACGCCTCCCGAACGACGAACTTGGGGGGCTAATGTTGTCGGTCATTTTCGGAAAACCCGAGACGCCGAGAAGGCACGTCGCTCAAAGGGCCGATGGTCAGGCCGGAGGTCCTGAAGAGCGGCAAATCTTCAAGCCCTCGCCCAAACTCCTGACTCCTCGAGTCGAGCTTCGCTCCTCGAGTCGAGCCTTGAGTCAATCTCCTCGAGTTGAGCTTCGCTCCTCGAGTCGAGCCTTGAGTGGTTCCTCGAGTCGAGCCTTTAATTGTTCCTCGAGTCGAGCCTCGAGTCATTTTCGAGTCGAGCCTCGAGTCACTCCTCGAATCAAGTCGCTAGTCGCTCTCGCCGGGCCGAGCCTCGCTACTCGAATCGAGTCACTCTCATCGAGTAGAAAACTTCATATTTCACGTGAGAAGAATGACATTCGAAGGCCCGAAAGAACCCGGCCAAGACGAGCCGTCCATCACGCACGCAACGCGCTGCGCCAGCCAGCCGAGCAACAAGCAGCGCGCCGCGCCGGCCAGGCAGCGCGCCGCGCCAGTCAAGGCACCCTGCGCCGCGCGTCCTGCGCCGCGCGTCCCGCGCCGCGCCCCCTGCGCCGCGCGCCGCGCGCCGCGCGTTGTGCGCCGCCCTTTGTGCGCCGTGCGCCTCCACTTGATGCCACACGCATTCCTAGTCCCACATGGACGAGAAAGGGACCTTCTAAGGCTCCCAAACACCTATAAATACCCTCTCCCATTGAGGGGAAAGCCATCCCAAGATATCCAAGAATATCTAATAATTCTCTTCATCTCTTATCGACACGCTCGATTTCTCTGCTTCTCTGGATGCCATATTTGGCCTGAAGCAGGTTCTCTTCTCTCTCCCTCGTTCTCAAAGGTCCCGAAGCACTCACGGGAACTTCCCGGACGTCGCTCCCTTTGACCGAACGTTCTCCGGTGCTCAAGCACGCCCCTAGGGTTCTCAACTAGAGCTACCCTTGCGCGTCTAACACGCTAGACGCGTACGCGATCTCCGAAGTTCTGAGACGCTGCCGAGGACTCCTCAAGCCCCGTTTCCTTCGTCGAGCACGCCTCTTCGCCAAGGCTCCACGCCTCTTCGCCAAGGCTCCACGCCTCACACTGCGTCACACACGCTTGAACTACGTTCTGACCTGATCCCACGCACGGGTACGTAGGCAGCCGACAACCAAGGCACGGTCACTCATCCTCCTCACCCCCTACCTCTCCCGAGAGGCGGGTTGATCGGAGAAAACCCTAGCTCGAGACTATCGAGTTCACACTCTTGGCCCGGGTGCGATCACTTGGTCCGGCCTTGGATCGAACCGCCCGAGGTTTTAAATAGTTGTTCATTTTCGTGCGACAACATTGAGTTCACTCCTCGAGTTGATTTCACTCCTAGAGTTGAGTCCCGAGTCCACGAGTCGACTAACTACTCTTCGTGCCGACTCTACAGGGTTCGTCGAGTTGAGTTAACTCCTCGAGTTGAGTTCTCTCCTCGAGTTGAGTCCCGAGTCCACGAGTCGACTAACTACTCCTCGTACCGACTATACATGACTCCTCGAGTTGAGTTCATTCCTCGAGTTGAGTTCACTCCTTGAGTCGAGTACCGAGTCCACGAGTCGACTACCTACTCCTTGTGCCAACTCTGCATGCCTCCTCGAGTTGAGTTCACTCCTCGAGTTGAGTCCCGAGTCCACGAGTCAACTAACTACTCCTCGTGCCGACTGTACATGACACCTCGAGTTGAGTTCACTCCTCGAATTGATTTCACTCCTAGAGTTGAGTCCCGAGTCCACGAGTCGACTACCTACACCTCGTGCCGACTCTACAGGGTTCCTCGAGTTGACTTAAATCCTCGAGTTGAGTTCACTTCTCGAGTTGAGTCCCGAGTCCACGAGTCGACTAACTACTCCTCGTGCCGATTCTACATGACTCCTCTGTTGTCAATGGTGCCCACAAGAAGAGTTGTAGTCTTTATTTTGAACATTTGATGTAATAAAGTCTCATGAAGACTCTTGCTTGTAATTGCCTATTCATTCATTAATAAAGTTGAAACGTTCATTCAATCTTCCTTGTCTGAAGCTTTATGATAAAACCATAGTCTTTTAGTCCATAAACAAACTTAACAACTTACGAAGAGACAAATGTAGATTTGCATGAACAAACTCTTCGTAGTTTGCTTAAAACGATATATTCGCAATCTTAGGGTCAAAGGACTATTGACCTCAGTATGATTGTTAGAAGAATCTATGATGTCTGGTTATGAGGCATTGAGAGTTAGGAACTCTATAGTTCTTCTAGGTATCTTCCGAAGGTACTGAATTGACCAGTGCACTTCTAGAGACAAGATAAGAACAAACCATTTAATCTCTTATGTCTCGAAGTCACTATGTATGAATTGCATCATGCTTACCTTAATCCTGAAATGAGACATGCCATTTCACACCTTAGTATTCTCATTTGAGAAAGTCAAAGTTCGGACTCACTATGTGATTCCGAACAAGGCCTATTGGTGAAGTACTAAGTTGTGAGTCTGTCATGAGTAACTTTGTGAAGTTCTCATAGATATGGAATTCATGTACAAGATTGCTGAAATGCAATGTATGTCACCTCATGCTTTGTTCCTTGGAGTGTGAATAAATGAACTGGCCAGTGTCCAAATTGAGTCTCGACTCTTTTGGATGAAACAATGTGACTTGTTAGCTCCTCGTCACAAGCGACAAAGGAGTTGAGGAAATAACAGCTAGAAGGTTAAAATGGTAATTTAGTAAATCCCGACTAGCTGATGACATTCATGAAGGGTAAACATAGATAATATTCAGTGGATCCGCTCATCATAATTAGGTCGAATTCTTGAGTAGAAAATAAATTCATTTGAACCGAGAGATTTTCAGTGTCACCTCTTTAGTGGAGTCAGTTGGCATTAAGCTAAACTTGGAAAAGGTTTGTGAACTTTTGAGTCCAAGTGTTTAGCTAAAGCTTTGTTCATTTGGGTCCATGAGGTCACTGTCACGAATCACATCGATAGGAATAGTTAAACTGGAAGCTAAGCCAAAACAAGAACGAAAATAGTTAAAAGGGTATTTTTGTCTTTTGAGACAATGGATGAAATGAATGTCAATAAATTTTTTGACAAGGTCATTTTGTGACATGTTTCACTCGGCCATGACTTGATCATTGGGCCTTGTGAATTAATTTCATTTCATAAGAATTTCATTGAAAATTCTTAATGGGCCTTTTTCATGTTCTCATGAATAAATGAAGAAGCTTCTAGAAGCTCCTTCTAGAGACATGTTGGGCGCCCAACATACCTAAGGAAAGAGAGTTTATTTTGTGCATAAATGTATTTAGATACTTTCCAAAAGAAAAAGAGGAAACAAATTTGCATCAGGATGCATCAGGGAATCGGCCACATTGAGAGAAAAGGCAAGCTTTGAACAAAATAGGAAACAAATCAAGGCTTCTAGAAGCCCTAGCTTGGCCGAGTGTCTCAATAGGAAAGAGAGGAATTTTGCTCATGAATATGTGATATTCTATAGAAGAGGAAACTACCTTATTGAAGGTGAGACCTCTCCTATAAATAGGAGCCTCATTTCCTCACAATTCATTCAGCCAAGTTTAAGAGATTTGAGAGACTCTCTCTCTAGAACTTGTGGCCGAAATCCTCTCTCTCTCTCTCTAGTTTATTTTCGATTTTTTTCTTGTCTTGGCACCTAGGTCCTCACTCGACCTAGTGTTTAGCTCTGCGACTTCGAGACTCGTTCTCAAGTCGTAGTGTTTAAAAGTGCCCACTCACTGATTCCTTTTTTCGAGTGATTTAGTGATAGAAACTATCGTGGTTGCTCGAGTTCCCGAGGAAAGAAAAGAGAGACGTGCTGCGAGGGGAGACGAACGTTGCCAACCTTCCAAAGGCTCATCAACGTTCAAGCATCAAAAAGGTTAGTAACTTTTATAGCTCATATTAGTTTTTATTTACATGCATATGCTCTTGTCTAGGTTAGTAAAAACTAGTTTTACTTAAAAAGAAAATTTTTAAAATTCCGCCGCTTAACGAAGCGTTAAACTTTTTCTTAAACCCTAGATCGATTCCAACAAATGGTATCAGAGCTATGGTCAAAGGAATGCATGTGCATGTTTTTAAATTATGAGCTTGAAAATCGTTTTCGAAAGTTTACTAATTTTGTGACAAGTTAGAATTGTAATCTTAGTTTTTTTTTTAATTTATTGCTCTTGTCTCTAAATTAAAAACCATGTTGATTTTCTATGAGTTTGGGATGATGTTAAAACACATTTGAATCAGTTCTAAAAGTTTTTAATTTTTTATATTGAAAAACGTGTTTTAAAGGTTTGAGAATTTTCGAGTAAATTTTGTGACTAGTTTTATTTTCTTGCTAGTTTCGTTTATTTACTTGAATCGTTTTATGCATGTTGTTATTTCTTTTATTCTATGTTATTACCCTGCTAATAAAACACAAATAAAAGCTTTAAACAACATCTTAAAACGTTCCGTTACACTCGATTCTTTTTCGCACCTAAAAGGACGAAGCTTTAATTTATTTCTTTTTCTTCGAGCTGGAATGTAAACCCGAATTAAAAGCGGCATAACTCTCTGCTCAGAAATCAAAATTTAATGATTCTTGAATCAAATTAAAGCTCTGTCTGTCCTCTGTCCAATGCCACCGGTTTCGGCTGAATAGGACATCGGAGCCGCCAGATATGGCGATTTTACTCCGAGGTGCGCGGCTGTCTGAAACTCCAGTTTTTTAGAAATCCGGATTTTCAAACCCCACTACCATGAGTTATAGAACTCTAATGAGAAAACTTTCTTGAGCAAAAATGTTTTTCATATGATTATAAACATGATGTGTAAAGATTAAAAGTTTTGATTTTTGAAAGATTAATTGAAATTGAATTTTTACAAAACTAGTTTGAATTTTGAAAAACCGTTTTCACTTTCAAACTTGAAAATATTTTGTCATCCAAATCAAATAAGTTTTCAAAATGTTTTCAAAACTATATCTATATCACATATGTTCAAAATCTATATGCTCTTGAAAATTTGAGTGGGAGGTCTCTTTGTAGACAAAGCCGAAAAATAAAAAGATGTGTAATCTCAAACTTTCAAGTGTTCGAGTGAGTTGAAGTTCACACTTCCCTCACGCACTTTCCCGAAATAGAAAATAGGAAAAGATCGAGTATGTACCTTGTACCTTTATGCACTAATACTGCTCTGAACATGTCGATCTAGGATTCTCTTCTAGTTGTCCGCTCTGTCGCTCTCTAACTAGGAAATCTGTTTCCGAACTTAAAAGAGTCGATGAACCAACTCCAAAAACTAAGTGGGAGGGTTATATTCGTTGTTTGTAACCCGCGATCCCCAACACTAGTGAAAGATGCAATAACGTGGGACTAAGAGCCGCTCTTGCGACCCTCACTTAAATGTGAGTACTCCAAGGCGTTATTGCTTCGATCATTGCTCAATGAGCTACGTCCGAGAGTGATGCAATGATGGCAAGGCCTCCCCTTGGGGGATTGTTTTTCAAAGCTGATCTTTTGGACTAAGTGGTTGGTTGCACGCTTAGGCTCAATCCCTAGTATCCTCCCTTGAGGCTCTGCGAAAGGATGTGAGTGATCAAACCAATTTACAAGGTGGCTAGTCAAAATAGATGTATTGACATCTTGGCTAAGCATTAATGATGTGTCATTTACTTATAAATGGAGATTTTTTGCGGCCTTCTCTTGAGGGAGTAAATTATCGTTTGGTTTATAACACCTTTGGGTTTTACAAAAGTCTTAATGAAACTTAAATCCTAAACCAAAGACTAATCATCACTACTAGAAATCATGCATTTCACAGCACATGTTTTCACGGCGTTTGGCAAAAAAACGCCGTCAAAACATCATATTTTTTTATTGTCGAATCGACAGAAGACACGTGGCCTTTGAAGAGAAACGCTGTGGAAAACATAAGACAGCGCTTATATATAAGCGCTTTTATTTTATTCTCTCGAATTACAAGAAGCCATGTGGAGAAGAAGTGGTTTGAAAAAAAAAGTTTTGACAGCGTTTATATACAAACGCTGTGAAAAGTTAATGTACAATTATAACTTGACACGTGTAAGTTTCAGAATTTAATTTATTTGTATTTATTTTTTATATCATTATTTTTTTTTCACAGCGAAAAACACTGTAAAAAATATGGCAGTTTATTTCTATTTCTAAGCATAGAATAAAAAACCCCTAAATCTGAGTATAAAATAACTTCTTCTCCAATTCTCCAAATACTCACGTTCTCCACGTTTTCCACGAACGCACCCTAGCCTCTTTGCTCACTCCGAGTAATGTCAAGCCATTGACAACCATTACCGAATCCTCCACCCTGACAACCTACGACCAAAGCCCCATCGTCCGCGAGACCCATCGGCCACACCGCCCCCGTCGGCCTCCTCGCCGAGACCCAAGAAGAGGTCTCTCTCTCTCTCTCTCTCTCTCTCTCTCTCTCTTCCCTCCCCTTCCCTTACCATCTGACTCTGCTGCTTCCACAGGTACGAGAAAGGTCATCCTCCTCCGTGTCGTCATCGTCTGCCTCTTCTTCCACTACCGAATCCTCCACCCTGTCGACGACGCCTACGGCCTCTGCGAGACCTATCTCAACCGCCTCTCTCTCAGGTCTCTTTCGCATTCTCTCTCTATTTAAATCTTCACTTTCCCTTGCATTTGTCGGGCTCCAAACATTCCCTTAAAATATTGGCGTTTGTTTGTGAAATTAACTAAAAATCAGCCTCTGTAAATCGCGATTTTAAATTTCCCTTTTTTTTTGTTTTTTTTTTTTTTTTTTTTTTTTGCAGCTCAACTATCTCGGTGACTATAGTCTAGAGATCTTTGACGATCCTTGTTGCGTTGCGATGATAGAGGTACATGCTTTTAAACAATCTCTCTTGCCTGTGTCTCGTTGGTCCTCTGTCTCGTTGGAAGTTTATAGAGTTGGTATTGGTTATGGTTGTGCTGTGTGTTGAGTCTGTGTTTGAATTGAAATGAGGATAATTTTCGATAAGATAAGTCTTTTAAGAGGGATTGGAAAGTTGGCTATGTGTAAAATTTCATGACTTTAGAATCACGGGTGCATTACTTCATCTAGTTAGGTGACACAGCAGAACAAATAAAGGATAAAAAAAACTTACATGGTTTGACGTTCTATTTCTTCCGTTTAATGTGGACATTTCTTCCTGCTGCTTTTATTTGCCAAACTCACTCACAGTTTCTGCATTCAGGCAATTAACGCAATTCTCTCATCTATGCCATGTGCAAGGACGGAAACGTCAATAGCTCAATTCAAACGCATAAAAAAACAGGTTAGCTTTTCAACATCTTCATATTTATGGCTTCTTTTTTATTTTGTTCTTTAAAGAATAATTTAAACTCTTAGGTTTGGATTTTGCGATGACATGGTAAGTGATGGATTTATACCTGATATTCACACTGATGTAGGGAATTTTTCCGTGAGGATCTTAAACCCCGACGGAAGTGATCCTGTGGTGATTTTTCCGTTGGACTATTTTGTGATGGTGCCTTTGATTTGTGATTCTTAATACCTTGATGCTTTTTCTTGTAGAGGTGCTGCCACACAGTTTGGTGCTTTGCTCGACTCATTGTTGAACTTGTGAATTCGCAAGGAAAGCAGAGGTATGAACACGCTATTGTCAGTCATGGATTTACTTCTACTTGGTTCCCAAACAGCCTCACCGGTCATGATCGTTGCGTTGTGGTCCTCTCTCTCGTGGATAAATATATGGCCGGTGGCTGGAATGGCAGACTTATCCGGCTAGATGAATGTAGTTCTTACTAGAGCATGGAAATACTCTCTCTCTCTCTCTCTCTCTCTCTCTCTCTCAACAAGGTGAGAATAAAGGTAAAAAAAATTCTCTTTTTCACAATCTTATCTGTCCGTAGAGCCTATGCTTGAGATCGGTGCCGTTGAAGTCAACAGAACCACGGCGGTGTAGCGGTGATCTGGCTGGGAATCACGCACGTGGAGAAGAGAGACTGGACACGACCACGCGGTGTTGATCGAGCTGTACAAGGTTTACAGATTCGAATCATCATTCTCAAACCGAGGAAGCTGTAAACAGGGATTACTTTTTTTTTTCCCTGTTTTGTATTTATTTCTAACCCAATATCTTCACACAGGCTTTGCAAGAAAGGTTTGATTCAATCGGCCCGTTCTTTGGCGAGGGAGATCAACGCCCTTTGCAAGATAGTTCTGATCGAGAAAGCCAGTAATGTACGTGAACAATCTCTTGTTTTATTGACTGATTTCTACAAGTGGCGTTATTTTAAATTGCCTTAAGGAAAGCTGAACAACACTTGCAGTTGCAGATGAGCATTACTTTCGCTAATGTCAGTGATCTAAGAGCAACTATTTGTATACACATTTCTCATATGTAATGGACGTGTACAGAGTGCAAATCTCAGGCCAAAGGTAATCATGGAAAATTCCAAAGGTATATATACGCACAATTAAATTAGTATATCAATTACTATATATTTCAGTGTAACATATTTTTTACAGGTACCGAAACAACCTTCGACAATTGAATGTGGCTATTTTGTTTCAATGATGATGAAAAACATTGTTGAAACTCGAGATTTTCATAAATGTTTGCATGAGGTATGTACACATTTAAATACACATATTCAATACGTAATATATTGTTTCACTCACAAACAACTCGTTTTTATATATTATTAGTTTGAAAAGTTGAAGAGTTATACAGATGAGGCAATAGATGCGTATCAAGAAGAATGGTACCAAATGGTGTTAAACTTTATGGACATGGAAGTCAAATCGTCAAATGTGAATGTAAAGTGAGTGTGTTTCCGGTGCATGAATATTCGTTTACATGGTTTGATATGTTTCGGTTTAAATATACGGTACAAAGTACGAATAATAGAATTTGATTTTGAAATTATTGAATGGATTATTAAAAATTCGTATTGGTATGTTTAGGTTCGGATTTTGGAATATATATTGAAACTGTGTGCATGAATTTTTTGTAATATTCAAATTTTTATATATATAAAAAGAAATTACATTACACAGCATTCGTAAATAAACGCCTTTAAAATTTATCACCTACCAAAACGACATGTGGATGACACTTTTGAAAAGAATAGACAGCGTTTGTATATAAACGCTGTGAAAACTTCTCACCCGCCATGAAGACACGTGGATGCCACGTTGGAAAAGAATAGACAGCGCTTATATACAAACGCTGTGAAAAACATTAGACAGCGCTTATATATAAACGCCGTGAAAACTTTATCGCCTAGATTCTTACGTGGCTCCTACGTGGCACCACTTTAGACAGCGTTTATTTTAGGCGCCGTGGAATACTTTTAACCTCATGCGATACAACAGCGTGCAAAAAACGCCTTCAATCATATTTCACAGCGTTTAAAAAACGCTGTTAATCAATATTTTTGTAGTAGTGCATAAACTTGTTTCAACTTTTATAGGCAATATGTCTCCCAACTCTCTCATTCTTTCCTCGAACAAACTCGAAAACGAAAACTACATAGACTCGAAACGTAACCTCGACATAATACCTACCGTTAACAAGCACAAATGGGTACTCACCACCCCGTGTCCTCCTCTGACGAATGATGATTCAACTCAAGAGGACAATGACGCCTTAGCGGCCTGGCTTCGATCCGATGAGATTGTGAGGTGCTATATCTTAGCATCTATGAACAATATGTTGAAAAAGCAACATCGTGACATCGAGACTGCCGCCGACATGCTCTACAATCTCCTTGAGAGTTTTGGAGGGCAAAGGCGTCAAGCAAGGCAAAAAGCAGTCCGACAGTTTATGAACTGTCATATGAAGGCTAGGACTCCTGTTAGAGACTTTATGATACTGATCATTAGTTTTCTAAATAAAATGGAAATCCTAGGATCTGAGACTGATGGGAAGAATCTCATAGATATGATCTTAGAAACTCTCCCCGCGTCTCTTGATACCTCCAAGATGAACTACTCCATAAACAAACTAGAGTACACTGCTACCAAGCTTATGGAGGAATTTCACACTGCTGAAGGTCTCACTAAGAGAAAGAGGACTCAAGGAGAGGCACATGCTACTGAGCAAAGAGCCTCCGCCTCTGGAACTAAGAAGAGACCTCACAAGGCCGATAAAAAGAACTGTCCTGCCAATCTCAAAGCAAAGGAACATAGTATTGTACTAGTTACAGAAGCATGCTTAGTAGCTGATAATGTATCAACGTGGATTCTTGACTCCGCTGCTACTAACCATATTTGTTGTTCCTTGAATGGTTTCAAGAAAACCAAAAGCTTAGAAGA
Source organism: Urtica dioica subsp. dioica (assembly GCF_054948205.1). Classification (NCBI taxonomy): domain Eukaryota; kingdom Viridiplantae; phylum Streptophyta; class Magnoliopsida; order Rosales; family Urticaceae; genus Urtica; species Urtica dioica. Next base: position 39,992,306 of record NC_142756.1, read on the forward strand.
AGGCGAGTTCTGTTTCAAATGGGGTGATGAGAGCCTGGTGTCTGCGAAGGCTGTGGGATCCGTGACGCTGTCTTTTGAAGACCGCACTTTAAACTTGAATAATGTTTATTTTGTTCCTACCTTTGGGAAGAACTTAATATCCGTTGCTCGTCTTCTTGAGCAAGATTATTGTTTAAAGTTCATAAAGAATGGAATTCGTATTTCGTTTCCTGATAATTCTTTTGTCACTGATGCATGTATGAAGAATGCTCTTTTCTACATCTATCCCACTAAACCTTCTCTTTTAGATACCGAAATAGATAACGATCTAATTAGGGAGCCAAAGAGGATCAAACTTTCTGAATCCTCCGATCTAACAAAATCAACATACCTCTGGCACTTAAGACTTGGTCATATCAGTCTAGATAGGATTAAGAGACTTGTGAGGGATGGTCCACTCCAAGCCTCTGCAATAGGTTCACTACCTACTTGTGAATCCTGCATAGAAGGAAAAATGACTAAGCGACCTTTCTCCGATAAGGGTCGAAGAGCCACTGAGTTGCTGGAACTAATACATTCTGATGTATGTGGTCCGCTCAACCAACAGGCACGTGGAGGATACGAATACTTCGTTACCTTCACTGATGATTACTCAAGATATGGGTTTGTCTATTTGCTCAAACACAAATCCGAGACCTTTAACGTATTTAAGGTCTTTAGGGCTTTAGTGGAAAAGCAAACTGGCAAAGTGATCAAAACCCTGGTGGTGAGTATATGTCTGGAGAGTTCGATGACTTTCTTAAAGAAGAAGGTATCGCTTCTCAGCTTACCGCACCTGGCACACCTCAACAAAACGGAGTGTCAGAGAGAAGGAACCGAACTCTAATGGAGATGGTTAGATCAATGATGAGTTACTCATCACTCCCTCCTTCCTTTTGGGGATATGCCCTCGAAACAGCCGCCTACATTCTGAACCAAGTTCCGTCCAAGACGGTTCCTGGTACTCCTTATGAACGATGGACTGGCCGTAAAGTGAATCTTGGCCGCATCCGAATTTTGGGTTGCCCTGCACACGTGCTGAGGCAAAAGACTAGCAAGTTGGCTAGTAGGTCAGAATTGTGCCTGTTTGTAGGATATCCGAAGGAAACCAAAGGTTTTACTTTCTATAATCCCGAGGACGATAAGACTTTCGTTAGCACGAATGCTCGTTTCCTTGAGGAGGACTTTATGAAGGATGCGAAACCTAGAAGCAAAATTGTGCTTGAAGAAAAGTTAGGTGAGGAAGCTTCTACCTCATCTGTAAGAACTGTTCTTACCCCAACTGAAACACAACCTAACTCGTCAGAATCTCGTCAAGTAGTACTTAGACGTAGTGGGAGGGCTACTCAAAAGCCTGACAGGTACATGTCTTATGGAGACTCTCTTGTAGCCGTCTCCGACATGGATGATCCTGTTTCCTATAGCCAAGCAATGGCTTGTTCTGAATCAAACCTTTGGCTTGACGCCATGAAAGTTGAGATGCACTCGATGTATGTCAACAAAGTCTGGAAACTTGTAGACCTTCCTGAAGGGATTAAACCCGTAGGGTGTAAGTGGATATACAAGAAGAAAAGGGGTCCTGATGGGAACGTTGAGACGTTCAAAGCACGACTTGTGGCAAAGGGTTATACCCAACAAGAAGGGATTGACTATGAAGAAACCTTCTCGCCAGTCGCGATGGTTAAATCCATCCGCATACTCCTATCCATAGCTGCAGCTCTCGACTATGAGATTTGGCAAATGGATGTCAAGACAGCCTTTCTGAATGGCAATCTTGACGAGCGCATTTACATGGCTCAACCAGACGGTTTCATGGATAAAGGTCAAGAGACCAAGGTTTGTGAGTTGCTTAAATCCATTTATGGACTAAAGCAAGCATCTAGGTCATGGAATATTAGATTCGATGAAACTGTAAAGAGCTTCGGCTTTGAACAGTCAATAGATGAGCCTTGTGTTTACAAGTTAATACACGAAGGCAAAGTTGTGTTTCTGGTACTATATGTCGATGATATACTGCTCATTGGTAATGACGTGGGTAAGTTATCTGAGGTTAAGGTCTGGCTGGCAAAGCAATTCGATATGAAGGATCTAGGAGAAGCTGCATACATTCTGGGAATCCAAATCTTTCGAGATAGGAAAAACCGGACCCTGTCGCTCTCTCAAGCATCTTATATTGATAAGGTGATGGATCGCTTCTCGATGCAAGACTGCAAGAGGGGTCAAACACCCTTTAGGCATGGAGTTTCACTCTCTAAGGACCAGTCTCCCAAGACTGCACAAGAGATTGAAGACATGAGGAAAATTCCTTACGCCTCTGCCGTAGGAAGCCTCATGTATGCTATGCTTTGCACCCGACCTGATATATGTTTCGCCGTTGGCGTAGTTGGTCGTTTCCAATCCAACCCTGGACCCGAGCACTGGATTGCTGTTAAGCATGTTCTTAAGTATCTTCGAAGAACTAGGAACTTGATGCTTACATACTCAGGTACTGACCTGACTATGACGGGATATACCGACTCCGATTTTCAAGCGGATAAGGATTCCAGGAAATCCACTTCTGGATCTGTGTTCATCCTTAATGGTGGAGCTGTTGTGTGGAGAAGTATTAAGCAATCTTGCATTGCTGACTCCACAATGGAAGCAGAATATGTGGCTGCTTGTGAAGCATCCAAAGAGGCTGTATGGCTTAAGAAATTCCTTAAGTATTTGGAAGTTGTTCCAAACGTCGACGAGCCCATGACCCTTTATTGTGATAATAGTGGGGCTGTCGCTAACTCAAAGGAACCCAGAAGCCATAAGCGCTCTAAGCATATTGAGAGGAAATACCATTTGATTCGAGAGATCGTGCAGCGCGGAGACGTGGAAGTGAAGAAGATCTCAACGGTGGACAACCTCGCAGATCCATTCACCAAGGCCCTAGCGAACAAGGTCTTCGACCAACATCGTGAGGGATTAGGCATGAAGGACTACACACACCTTCTTTGAGTCAAGTGGGAGTTTGTTGTCAATGGTGCCCACAAGAAGAGTTGTAGTCTTTATTTTGAACATTTGATGTAATAAAGTCTCATGAAGACTCTTGCTTGTAATTGCCTATTCATTCATTAATAAAGTTGAAACGTTCATTCAATCTTCCTTGTCTGAAGCTTTATGATAAAACCATAGTCTTTTAGTCCATAAACAAACTTAACAACTTACGAAGAGACAAATGTAGATTTGCATGAACAAACTCTTCGTAGTTTGCTTAAAACGATATATTCGCAATCTTAGGGTCAAAGGACTATTGACCTCAGTATGATTGTTAGAAGAATCTATGATGTCTGGTTATGAGGCATTGAGAGTTAGGAACTCTATAGTTCTTCTAGGTATCTTCCGAAGGTACTGAATTGACCAGTGCACTTCTAGAGACAAGATAAGAACAAACCATTTAACCTCTTATGTCTCGAAGTCACTATGTATGAATTGCATCATGCTTACCTTAATCCTGAAATGAGACATGCCATTTCACACCTTAGTATTCTCATTTGAGAAAGTCAAAGTTCGGACTCACTATGTGATTCCGAACAAGGCCTATTGGTGAAGTACTAAGTTGTGAGTCTGTCATGAGTAACTTTGTGAAGTTCTCATAGATATGGAATTCATGTACAAGATTGCTGAAATGCAATGTATGTCACCTCATGCTTTGTTCCTTGGAGTGTGAATAAATGAACTGGCCAGTGTCCAAATTGAGTTTCGACTCTTTTGGATGAAACAATGTGACTTGTTAGCTCCTCGTCAATACATTGTTTCTAACTTATTCACAAGCGACAAAGGAGTTGAGGAAATAACAGCTAGAAGGGTAAAATGGTAATTTAGTAAATCCCGACTAGCTGATGACATTCATGAAGGGTAAACATAGATAATATTCAGTGGATCCGCTCATCATAATTAGGTCGAATTCTTGAGTAGAAAATAAATTCATTTGAACCGAGAGATTTTCAGTGTCACCTCTTTAGTGGAGTCAGTTGGCATTAAGCTAAACTTGGAAAAGGTTTGTGAACTTTTGAGTCCAAGTGTTTAGCTAAAGCTTTGTTCATTTGGGTCCATGAGGTCACTGTCACGAATCACATCGATAGGAATAGTTAAACTGGAAGCTAAGCCAAAACAAGAACGAAAATAGTTAAAAGGGTATTTTTGTCTTTTGAGACAATGGATGAAATGAATGTCAATAAATTTTTTGACAAGGTCATTTTGTGACATGTTTCACTCGGCCATGACTTGATCATTGGGCCTTGTGAATTAATTTCATTTCATAAGAATTTCATTGAAAATTCTTAATGGGCCTTTTTCATGTTCTCATGAATAAATGAAGAAGCTTCTAGAAGCTCCTTCTAGAGACATGTTGGGCGCCCAACATACCTAAGGAAAGAGAGTTAATTTTGTGCATAAATGTATTTAGATACTTGCCAAAAGAAAAAGAGGAAACAAATTTGCATAAGGATGCATAAGGGAATCGGCCACATTGAGAGAAAAGGCAAGATTTGAACAAAATAGGAAACAAATCAAGGCTTCTAGAAGCCCTAGCTTGGCCGAGTGTCTCAATAGGAAAGAGAGGAATTTTGCTCATGAATATGTGATATTCTATAGAAGAGGAAACTACCTTATTGAAGGTGAGACCTCTCCTATAAATAGGAGCCTCATTTCCTCACAATTCATTCATCCAAGTTTAAGAGATTTGAGAGACTCTCTCTCTAGAACTTGTGGCCGAAATCCTCTCTCTCTCTCTCTAGTTTATTTTCGATTTTTTTCTTGTCTTGGCACCTAGGTCCTCACTCGACCTAGTGTTTAGCTCTGCGACTTCGAGACTCGTTCTCAAGTCGTAGTGTTTAAAAGTGTCCACTCACTGATTCCTTTTTTCGAGTGATTTAGTGATAGAAACTATCGTGGTTGCTCGAGTTCCCGAGGAAAGAAAAGAGAGACGTGCTGCGAGGGGAGACGAACGTTGCCAACCTTCCAAAGGCTCATCAATGTTTAAGCATCAAAAAGTTAAGTAACTTTTATAGCTCATATTAGTTTTTATTTACATGCATATGCTCTTGTCTAGGTTAGTAAAAACTAGTTTTACTTAAAAAGAAAATTTTTAAAATTCCGCCGCTTAACGAAGCGTTAAACTTTTTCTTAAACCCTAGATCGATTCCAACATCCTCGAGTTGAGTTCATTCCTCGAGTTGAGTTCACTCTTCGAGTCGAGTACCGAGTCCACGAGTCGACTACCTACTCCTTGTGCCGACTCTACATGACTCCTCGAGTTGAGTTCAATCCTCGAGTTGATTTCACTCCTCGAGTTGAGTCCCGAGTCCACGAGTCGACTAACTACTCCTCATGCCGACTCTACATGACTCCTCGAGTTGAGTTCACTCCTCTAGTTGTGTCCCAAATCCACGAGTCGACTAACTACTCCTCTAGTTGAGTCCCAAGTCCACGAGTCGACTAACTACTCCTCGTGCCGACTCTACATGACACCTCGAGTTGAGTTCACTCCTCGAGTTGATTTCACTCCTAGAGTTGAGTCCCGAGTCCACGAGTCGACTAACTACTCCTCGTGCCGACTCTACAAGGTTCCTCGAATTGAGTTAACTCCTCGAGTTGAGTTCACTCCTCGAGTTGAGTCCCGAGTCCACGAAACGACTAGCTACTCCTCGTGCCGACTCTACATGACTCCTCGAGTTGAGTTCACTACCTGAGTTGAGTCCCGAGTCCACGAGTAGACTAACTACTCCTCGTGCCGACTCTACATGACTCCTCGAGTTGAGTTCACTCCTCTAGTTGAGTCCCAAGTCCACGAGTCAACTAACTACTCCTCGTGCCGACTCTACATGACACCTCGAGTTGAGTTCACTCCTCGAGTTGATTTCACTCCTAGAGTTGAGTCCCGAGTCCACGAGTCGACTAACTACTCCTCGTGCCGACTCTGCAAGGTTCCTCGAGTTGAGTCCCGAGTCCACGAGTTGACTAACTACTCCTCGTGCCGACTCTACATGACTCCTCGAGTTGAGTTCATTCCTCGAGTTGAGTTCACTCCTCGAGTCGAGTACCGAGTCCACGAGTCGACTACCTACTCCTTGTGCCAACTCTGCATGACTCCTCGAGTTGAGTTCACTCCTCGAGTTGAGTCCCGAGTCCACGAGTCGACTAACTACTCCTCGTGCCGACTCTACCTGACTCCTCGAGTTGAGTTCACTCCTCTAGTTGAGTCCCAAGTCCACGAGTCGACTAACTACTCCTCGTGCCGACTCTACATGACACCTCGAGTTGAGTTCACTCCTCGAGTTGATTTCACTCCTAGAATTGAGTCCCGAGTCCACGAATCGACTAACTACTCCTCGTGCCGACTCTACAGTGTTCCTCGAGTTGAGTTAACTCCTCGAGATGAGTTCACTCCTCGAGTTGAGTCCCGAGTCCACGAGTCGACTAACTACTCCTCGTGCCGACTCTACATGACTCCTCGAGTTGAGTTCATTCCTCGAGTTGAATTCACTCCTCGAGTCGAGTACCGAGTCCACGAGTCGACTACCTACTCCTTGTGCCGACTCTACATGACTCCTCGAGTTGAGTTCAATCATCGACTTGAGTTCACTCCTCGAGTTGAGTCCCGAGTCCACGAGTCGACTAACTACTCCTCGTGCCGACTCTACATGACTCCTCGAGTTGAGTTCATTCCTCGAGTTGAGTTCACTCCTTGAGTCGAGTACCTAGTCCACGATTCGACTACCTACTCCTTGTGCCAACTCTGCATGACTCATCGAGTTGAGTTCACTCCTCGAGTTGAGTCCCGAGTCCACGAGTCGACTAACTACTCCTCGTGCCGACTCTACATGACTCCTCGAGTTGAGTTCACTCCTCTAGTTGAGTCCCAAGTCCACGACTCGACTAACTACTCCTCGTGCCGACTCTACATGACACCTCGAGTTGAGTTCACTCCTCGAGTTGATTTCACTCCTAGAGTTGAGTCCCGAGTCCACGAGGCGACTAACTACTCCTCGTGCCGACTCTACATGGTTCCTCGAGTTGAGTTAACTCCTGGAGTTGAGTTCACTCCTCGAGTTGAGTCCCGAGTCCACGAGTCGTCTAACTACTCCTCGTGCCGACTCTACATGACTCCTCGAGTTGAGTCCCGAGTCCACGAGTCGACTAACTACTCCTCGTGCCGACTCTACATGACTCCTCGAGTTGAGTTCACTCCTCTAGTTGAGTCCCAAGTCCACGAGTCGACTAACTACTCCTCGTGCCGACTCTACATGACACCTCGAGTTGAGTTCACTCCTCGAGTTGATTTCACTCCTAGAGTTGAGTCCCGAGTCCACGAGTCGACTAACTACTCCTCGTGCCGACTCTACATGACTCCTCGAGTTGAGTTCACTCCTCTAGTTGTGTCCCAAATCCACGAGTCGACTAACTACTCCTCTAGTTGCGTCCCAAGTCCACGAGTCGACTAACTACTCCTCGTGCCGACTCTACATGACACCTCGAGTTGAGTTCACTCCTCGAGTTGATTTCACTCCTAGAGTTGAGTCCCGAGTCCACGAGTCGACTAACTACTCCTCGTGCCGACTCTACAAGGTTCCTCGAATTGAGTTAACTCCTCGAGTTGAGTTCACTCCTCGAGTTGAGTCCCGAGTCCACGAAACGACTAGCTACTCCTCGTGCTGACTCTACATGACTCCTCGAGTTGAGTTCACTACCTGAGTTGAGTCCCGAGTCCACGAGTAGACTAACTACTCCTCGTGCCGACTCTACATGACTCCTCGAGTTGAGTTCACTCCTCTAGTTGAGTCCCAAGTCCACGAGTCAACTAACTACTCCTCGTGCCGACTCTACATGACACCTCGAGTTGAGTTCACTCCTCGAGTTGATTTCACTCCTAGAGTTGAGTCCCGAGTCCACGAGTCGACTAACTACTCCTCGTGCCGACTCTGCAAGGTTCCTCGAGTTGAGTCCCGAGTCCACGAGTTGACTAACTACTCCTCGTGCCGACTCTACATGACTCCTCGAGTTGAGTTCATTCCTCGAGTTGAGTTCACTCCTCGAGTCGAGTACCGAGTCCACGAGTCGACTACCTACTCCTTGTGCCAACTCTGCATGACTCCTCGAGTTGAGTTCACTCCTCGAGTTGAGTCCCGAGTCCACGAGTCGACTAACTACTCCTCGTGCCGACTCTACCTGACTCCTCGAGTTGAGTTCACTCCTCTAGTTGAGTCCCAAGTCCACGAGTCGACTAACTACTCCTCGTGCCGACTCTACATGACACCTCGAGTTGAGTTCACTCCTCGAGTTGATTTCACTCCTAGAATTGAGTCCCGAGTCCACGAATCGACTAACTACTCCTCGTGCCGACTCTACAGTGTTCCTCGAGTTGAGTTAACTCCTCGAGATGAGTTCACTCCTCGAGTTGAGTCCCGAGTCCACGAGTCGACTAACTACTCCTCGTGCCGACTCTACATGACTCCTCGAGTTGAGTTCATTCCTCGAGTTGAATTCACTCCTCGAGTCGAGTACCGAGTCCACGAGTCGACTACCTACTCCTTGTGCCGACTCTACATGACTCCTCGAGTTGAGTTCAATCATCGACTTGAGTTCACTCCTCGAGTTGAGTCCCGAGTCCACGAGTCGACTAACTACTCCTCGTGCCGACTCTACATGACTCCTCGAGTTGAGTTCATTCCTCGAGTTGAGTTCACTCCTTGAGTCGAGTACCTAGTCCACGATTCGACTACCTACTCCTTGTGCCAACTCTGCATGACTCATCGAGTTGAGTTCACTCCTCGAGTTGAGTCCCGAGTCCACGAGTCGACTAACTACTCCTCGTGCCGACTCTACATGACTCCTCGAGTTGAGTTCACTCCTCTAGTTGAGTCCCAAGTCCACGACTCGACTAACTACTCCTCGTGCCGACTCTACATGACACCTCGAGTTGAGTTCACTCCTCGAGTTGATTTCACTCCTAGAGTTGAGTCCCGAGTCCACGAGGCGACTAACTACTCCTCGTGCCGACTCTACATGGTTCCTCGAGTTGAGTTAACTCCTGGAGTTGAGTTCACTCCTCGAGTTGAGTCCCGAGTCCACGAGTCATCTAACTACTCCTCGTGCCGACTCTACATGACTCCTCGAGTTGAGTCCCGAGTCCACGAGTCGACTAACTACTCCTCGTGCCGACTCTACATGACTCCTCGAGTTGAGTTCACTCCTCTAGTTGAGTCCCAAGTCCACGAGTCGACTAACTACTCCTCGTGCCGACTCTACATGACACCTCGAGTTGAGTTCACTCCTCGAGTTGATTTCACTCCTAGAGTTGAGTCCCGAGTCCACGAGTCGACTAACTACTCCTCGTGCCGACTCTACATGACTCCTCGAGTTGAGTTCACTCCTCTAGTTGTGTCCCAAATCCACGAGTCGACTAACTACTCCTCTAGTTGCGTCCCAAGTCCACGAGTCGACTAACTACTCCTCGTGCCGACTCTACATGACACCTCGAGTTGAGTTCACTCCTCGAGTTGATTTCACTCCTAGAGTTGAGTCCCGAGTCCACGAGTCGACTAACTACTCCTCGTGCCGACTCTACAAGGTTCCTCGAATTGAGTTAACTCCTCGAGTTGAGTTCACTCCTCGAGTTGAGTCCCGAGTCCACGAAACGACTAGCTACTCCTCGTGCCGACTCTACATGACTCCTCGAGTTGAGTTCACTACCTGAGTTGAGTCCCGAGTCCACGAGTAGACTAACTACTCCTCGTGCCGACTCTACATGACTCCTCGAGTTGAGTTCACTCCTCTAGTTGAGTCCCAAGTCCACGAGTCAACTAACTACTCCTCGTGCCGACTCTACATGACACCTCGAGTTGAGTTCACTCCTCGAGTTGATTTCACTCCTAGAGTTGAGTCCCGAGTCCACGAGTCGACTAACTACTCCTCGTGCCGACTCTGCAAGGTTCCTCGAGTTGAGTCCCGAGTCCACGAGTTGACTAACTACTCCTCGTGCCGACTCTACATGACTCCTCGAGTTGAGTTCATTCCTCGAGTTGAGTTCACTCCTCGAGTCGAGTACCGAGTCCACGAGTCGACTACCTACTCCTTGTGCCAACTCTGCATGACTCCTCGAGTTGAGTTCACTCCTCGAGTTGAGTCCCGAGTCCACGAGTCGACTAACTACTCCTCGTGCCGACTCTACCTGACTCCTCGAGTTGAGTTCACTCCTCTAGTTGAGTCCCAAGTCCACGAGTCGACTAACTACTCCTCGTGCCGACTCTACATGACACCTCGAGTTGAGTTCACTCCTCGAGTTGATTTCACTCCTAGAATTGAGTCCCGAGTCCACGAATCGACTAACTACTCCTCGTGCCGACTCTACAGTGTTCCTCGAGTTGAGTTAACTCCTCGAGATGAGTTCACTCCTCGAGTTGAGTCCCGAGTCCACGAGTCGACTAACTACTCCTCGTGCCGACTCAACATGACTCCTCGAGTTGAGTTCATTCCTCGAGTTGAATTCACTCCTCGAGTCGAGTACCGAGTCCACGAGTCGACTACCTACTCCTTGTGCCGACTCTACATGACTCCTCGAGTTGAGTTCAATCATCGACTTGAGTTCACTCCTCGAGTTGAGTCCCGAGTCCACGAGTCGACTAACTACTCCTCGTGCCGACTCTACATGACTCCTCGAGTTGAGTTCATTCCTCGAGTTGAGTTCACTCCTTGAGTCGAGTACCTAGTCCACGATTCGACTACCTACTCCTTGTGCCAACTCTGCATGACTCATCGAGTTGAGTTCACTCCTCGAGTTGAGTCCCGAGTCCACGAGTCGACTAACTACTCCTCGTGCCGACTCTACATGACTCCTCGAGTTGAGTTCACTCCTCTAGTTGAGTCCCAAGTCCACGACTCGACTAACTACTCCTCGTGCCGACTCTACATGACACCTCGAGTTGAGTTCACTCCTCGAGTTGATTTCACTCCTAGAGTTGAGTCCCGAGTCCACGAGGCGACTAACTACTCCTCGTGCCGACTCTACATGGTTCCTCGAGTTGAGTTAACTCCTGGAGTTGAGTTCACTCCTCGAGTTGAGTCCCGAGTCCACGAGTCGTCTAACTACTCCTCGTGCCGACTCTACATGACTCCTCGAGTTGAGTCCCGAGTCCACGAGTCGACTAACTACTCCTCGTGCCGACTCTACATGACTCCTCGAGTTGAGTTCACTCCTCTAGTTGAGTCCCAAGTCCACGAGTCGACTAACTACTCCTCGTGCCGACTCTACATGACACCTCGAGTTGAGTTCACTCCTCGAGTTGATTTCACTCCTAGAGTTGAGTCCCGAGTCCACGAGTCGACTAACTACTCCTCGTGCCGACTCTACATGACTCCTCGAGTTGAGTCCCAAGTCCACGAGTCAACTAACTACTCCTCGTGCCGACTCTACATGATACCTCGAGTTGAGTTCACTCCTCGAGTTGATTTCACTCCTAGAGTTGAGTGCCGAGTCCACGAGTCAACTAACTACTCCTCGTGCCGACTCTGCAAGGTTCCTCGAGTTGAGTTAACTCCCCGAGTTGAGTCCCGAGTCCACGAGTCGACTAACTACTCCTCATGTCGACTCTACATGACTCCTCGAGTTGAGTTCACTCCTCTAGTTGTGTCCCAAATCCACGAGTCGACTAACTACTCCTCTAGTTGAGTCCCAAGTCCACGACTCGACTAACTACTCCTCGTGCCGACTCTACATGACACCTCGAGTTGAGTTCACTCCTCGAGTTGATTTCACTCCTAGAGTTGAGTCCCGAGTCCACGAGTCGACTAACTACTCCTCGTGCCGACTCTACAAGGTTCCTCGAGTTGAGTTAACTCCTCGAGTTGAGTTCACTCCTCGAGTTGAGTCCCGAGTCCACGAAACGACTAACTACTCCTCGTACCGACTCTACATGACTCCTCGAGTTGAGTTCACTACCTGAGTTGAGTCCCGAGTCCACGAGTAGACTAACTACTCCTCGTGCCGACTCTACATGACTCCTCGAGTTGAGTTCACTCCTCTAGTTGAGTCCTAAGTCCACGAGTCAACTAACTACTCCTCGTGCCGACTCTATATGACTCCTCGAGTTGAGTTCAATCCTCGAGTTGAGTTCACTACTCGAGTTGAATCCCGAGTCCACGAGTAGACTAAATACTCCTCGTGCCGACTCTACATGACTCCATAAGTTGAGTTCACTCATCTAGTTGAGTCCCAAGTCCACGAGTCGACTAACTACTCCTCGTGCCGACTCTACATGACAACTCGAGTTGAGTTCACTCCTCGAGTTGATTTCACTCCTAGAGTTGAGTCCCGAGTCCACAAGTCGACTAACTACTCTTCCTGCCGACTCTACAGGGTTCGTCGAGTTGAGTTAACTCCTCGAGTTGAGTTCTCTCCTCGAGTTGAGTCCCGAGTCCACGAGTCGACTAACTACTCCTCGTACTGACTATACATGACTCCTCGAGTTGAGTTCATTCCTCGAGTTGAGTTCACTCCTTGAGTCGAGTACCGAGTCCACGAGTCGACTACCTACTCCTTGTGCCAACTCTGCATGCCTCCTCGAGTTGAGTTCACTCCTCGAGTTGAGTCCCGTGTCCACGAGTCGACTAACTACTCCTCGTGCCGACTGTACATGACACCTCGAGTTGAGTTCACTCCTCGAATTGATTTCACTCCTAGAGTTGAGTCCCGAGTCCACGAGTCGACTACCTACACCTCGTGCAGACTCTACAGGGTTCCTCGAGTCGAGTACCGAGTCCACGAGTCGACTACCTACTCCTTGTGCCAACTCTGCATGACTCCTCGAGTTGAGTTCACTCCTCGAGTTGAGTCCCGAGTCCACGAGTCGACTAACTACTCCTCGTGCCGACTCTACCTGACTCCTCGAGTTGAGTTCACTCCTCTAGTTGAGTCCCAAGTCCACGAGTCGACTAACTACTCCTCGTGCCGACTCTACATGACACCTCGAGTTGAGTTCACTCCTCGAGTTGATTTCACTCCTAGAATTGAGTCCCGAGTCCACGAATCGACTAACTACTCCTCGTGCCGACTCTACAGTGTTCCTCGAGTTGAGTTAACTCCTCGAGTTGAGTTCACTCATCGAGTTGAGTCCCGAGTCCACGAGTCGACTAACTACTCCTCGTGCCGACTCTACATGACTCCTCGAGTTGAGTTCATTCCTCGAGTTGAATTCACTCCTCGAGTCGAGTACCGAGTCCACGAGTCGACTACCTACTCCTTGTGCCGACTCTACATGACTCCTCGAGTTGAGTTCAATCATCGACTTGAGTTCACTCCTCGAGTTGAGTCCCGAGTCCACGAGTCGACTAACTACTCCTCGTGCCGACTCTACATGACTCCTCGAGTTGAGTTCATTCCTCGAGTTGAGTTCACTCCTTGAGTCGAGTACCGAGTCCACGATTCGACTACCTACTCCTTGTGCCAACTCTGCATGACTCATCGAGTTGAGTTCACTCCTCGAGTTGAGTCCCGAGTCCACGAGTCGACTAACTACTCCTCGTGCCGACTCTACATGACTCCTCGAGTTGAGTTCACTCCTCTAGTTGAGTCCCAAGTCCACGAGTCGACTAACTACTCCTCGTGCCGACTCTACATGACACCTCGAGTTGAGTTCACTCCTCGAGTTGATTTCACTCCTAGAGTTGAGTCCCGAGTCCACGAGGCGACTAACTACTCCTCGTGCCGACTCTACATGGTTCCTCGAGTTGAGTTAACTCCTGGAGTTGAGTTCACTCCTCGAGTTGAGTCCCGAGTCCACGAGTCGACTAACTACTCCTCGTGCCGACTCTACATGACTCCTCGAGTTGAGTCTCGAGTCCACGAGTCGACTAACTACTCCTCGTGCCGACTCTACATGACTCCTCGAGTTGAGTTCACTCCTCTAGTTGAGTCCCAAGTCCACGAGTCGACTAACTACTCCTCGTGCCGACTCTACATGACACCTCGAGTTGAGTTCACTCCTCGAGTTGATTTCACTCCTAGAGTTGAGTCCCGAGTCCACGAGTCGACTAACTACTCCTCGTGCCGACTCTACATGACTCCTCGAGTTGAGTCCCAAGTCCACGAGTCAACTAACTACTCCTCGTGCCGACTCTACATGACACCTCGAGTTGAGTTCACTCCTCGAGTTGATTTCACTCCTAGAGTTGAGTGCCGAGTCCACGAGTCAACTAACTACTCCTCGTGCCGACTCTGCAAGGTTCCTCGAGTTGAGTTAACTCCTCGAGTTGAGTCCCGAGTCCACGAGTCGACTAACTACTCCTCATGTCGACTCTACATGACTCCTCGAGTTGAGTTCACTCCTCTAGTTGTGTCCCAAATCCACGAGTCGACTAACTACTCCTCTAGTTGAGTCCCAAGTCCACGACTCGACTAACTACTCCTCGTGCCGACTCTACATGACACCTCGAGTTGAGTTCACTCCTCGAGTTGATTTCACTCCTAGAGTTGAGTCCCGAGTCCACGAGTCGACGAACTACTCCTCGTGCCGACTCTACAAGGTTCCTCGAGTTGAGTTAACTCCTCGAGTTGAGTTCACTCCTCGAGTTGAGTCCCGAGTCCACGAAACGACTAACTACTCCTCGTACCGACTCTACATGACTCCTCGAGTTGAGTTCACTACCTGAGTTGAGTCCCGAGTCCACGAGTAGGCTAACTACTCCTCGTGCCGACTCTACATGACTCCTCGAGTTGAGTTCACTCCTCTAGTTGAGTCCTAAGTCCACGAGTCAACTAACTACTCCTCGTGCCGACTCTATATGACTCCTCGAGTTGAGTTCAATCCTCGAGTTGAGTTCACTACTCGAGTTGAATCCCGAGTCCACGAGTAGACTAAATACTCCTCGTGCCGACTCTACATGACTCCATAAGTTGAGTTCACTCATCTAGTTGAGTCCCAAGTCCACGAGTCGACTAACTACTCCTCGTGCCGACTCTACATGACAACTCGAGTTGAGTTCACTCCTCGAGTTGATTTCACTCCTAGAGTTGAGTCCCGAGTCCACAAGTCGACTAACTACTCTTCGTGCCGACTCTACAGGGTTCGTCGAGTTGAGTTAACTCCTCGAGTTGAGTTCTCTCCTCGAGTTGAGTCCCGAGTCCACGAGTCGACTAACTACTCCTCGTACCGACTATACATGACTCCTCGAGTTGAGTTCATTCCTCGAGTTGAGTTCACTCCTTGAGTCGAGTACCGAGTCCACGAGTCGACTACCTACTCCTTGTGCCAACTCTGCATGCCTCCTCGAGTTGAGTTCACTCCTCGAGTTGAGTCCCGTGTCCACGAGTCGACTAACTACTCCTCGTGCCGACTGTACATGACACCTCGAGTTGAGTTCACTCCTCGAATTGATTTCACTCCTAGAGTTGAGTCCCGAGTCCACGAGTCGACTACCTACACCTCGTGCAGACTCTACAGGGTTCCTCGAGTTGACTTAAATCCTCGAGTTGAGTTCACTTCTCGAGTTGAGTCCCGAGTCCACGAGTCGACTAACTACTCCTCGTGCCGATTCTACATGACTCCTCGAGTTGAGTTCATTCCTCGAGTTGAGTTCACTCTTCGAGTCGAGTACCGACTCCACGAGTCGACTATCTACTCCTTGTGCCGACTCTACGTGACTCCTCGAGTTGAGTTCAATCCTCGAGTTGATTTCACTCCTCGAGTTGAGTCCCGAGTCCACGAGTCGACTAACTACTCCTCATGCCGACTCTACATGACTCCTCGAGTTGAGTTCACTCCTCTAGTTGTGTCCCAAATCCACGAGTCGACTAACTACTCCTCTAGTTGAGTCCCAAGTCCACGAGTCGACTAACTACTCCTCGTGCCGACTCTACATGACACCTCGAGTTGAGTTCACTCCTCGAGTTGATTTCACTCCTAGAGTTGAGTCCCGAGTCCACGAGTCGACTAACTACTCTTCGTGCCGACTCTACAAGGTTCCTCGAGTTGAGTTAACTCCTCGAGTTGAGTTCACTCCTCGAGTTGAGTCCCGAGTCCACGAAACGACTAGCTACTCCTCGTGCCGACTCTACATGACTCCTCGAGTTGAGTTCACTACCTGAGTTGAGTCCCGAGTCCACAAGTAGACTAACTACTCCTCGTGCCGACTCTACATGACTCCTCGAGTTGAGTTCACTCCTCTAGTTGAGTCCCAAGTCCACGAGTCAACTAACTACTCCTCGTGCCGACTCTACATGACACCTCGAGTTGAGTTCACTCCTCGAGTTGATTTCACTCCTAGAGTTGAGTCCCGAGTCCACGAGTCGACTAACTACTCCTCGTGCCGACTCTGCAAGGTTCCTCGAGTTGAGTTAACTCCTCGAGTTGAGTCCCGAGTCCACGAGTCGACTAACTACTCCTCATGCCGACTCTACATGACTCCTCGAGTTGAGTTCACTCCTCTAGTTGTGTCCCAAATCCACGAGTCGACTAACTACTCCTCTAGTTGAGTCCCAAGTCCACGAGTCGACTAACTACTCCTCGTGCCGACTCTACATGACACCTCGAGTTGAGTTCACTCCTCGAGTTGATTTCACTCCTAGAGTTGAGTCCCGAGTCCACGAGTCGACTAACTACTCCTCGTGCCGACTCTACAAGGTTCCTCGAGTTGAGTTAACTCCTCGAGTTGAGTTCACTCCTCGAGTTGAGTCCCGAGTCCACGAAACGACTAGCTACTCCTCGTGCCGACTCTACATGACACCTCGAGTTGAGTTCACTCCTCGAGTTGATTTCACTCCTAGAGTTGAGTCCCGAGTCCACGAGTCGACTAACTACTCCTCGTGCCGACTCTGCAAGGTTCCTCGAGTTGAGTTAACTCCTCGAGTTGAGTCCCGAGTCCACGAGTCGACTAACTACTCCTCATGCCGACTCTACATGACTCCTCGAGTTGAGTTCACTCCTCTAGTTGTGTCCCAAATCCACGAGTCGACTAACTACTCCTCTAGTTGAGTCCCAAGTCCACGAGTCGACTAACTACTCCTCGTGCCGACTCTACATGACACCTCGAGTTGAGTTCACTCCTCGAGTTGATTTCACTCCTAGAGTTGAGTCCCGAGTCCACGAGTCGACTAACTACTCCTCGTGCCGACTCTACAAGGTTCCTCGAGTTGAGTTAACTCCTCGAGTTGAGTTCACTCCTCGAGTTGAGTCCCGAGTCCACGAAACGACTAGCTACTCCTCGTGCCGACTCTACATGACTCCTCGAGTTGAGTTCACTACCTGAGTTGAGTCCCGAGTCCACGAGTAGACTAACTACTCCTCGTGCCGACTCTACATGACTCCTCGAGTTGAGTTCACTCCTCTAGATGAGTCCCAAGTCCACGAGTCAACTAACTACTCCTCGTGCCGACTCTACATGACACCTCGAGTTGAGTTCACTCCTCGAGTTGATTTCACTCCTAGAGTTGAGTCCCGAGTCCACGAGTCGACTAACTACTCCTCGTGCCGACTCTGCAAGGTTCCTCGAGTTGAGTCCCGAGTCCACGAGTTGACTAACTACTCCTCGTGCCGACTCTACATGACTCCTCGAGTTGAGTTCATTCCTCGAGTTGAGTTCACTCCTCGAGTCGAGTACCGAGTCCACGAGTTGACTACCTACTCCTTGTGCCAACTCTGCATGACTCCTCGAGTTGAGTTCACTCCTCGAGTTGAGTCCCGAGTCCACGAGTCGACTAACTACTCCTCGTGCCGACTCTACCTGACTCCTCGAGTTGAGTTCACTCCTCTAGTTGAGTCGCAAGTCCACGAGTCGACTAACTACTCCTCGTGCCGACTCTACATGACACCTCGAGTTGAGTTCACTCCTCGAGTTGATTTCACTCCTAGAATTGAGTCCCGAGTCCACGAATCGACTAACTACTCCTCGTGCCGACTCTACAGGGTTCCTCGAGTTGAGTTAACTCCTCGAGTCGAGTTCACTCCTCGAGTTGAGTCCCGAGTCCACGAGTCGACTAACTACTCCTCGTGCCGACTCTACATGACTCCTCGAGTTGAGTTCATTCCTCGAGTTGAATTCACTCCTCGAGTCGAGTACCGAGTCCACGAGTCGACTACCTACTCCTTGTGCCGACTCTACATGACTCCTCGAGTTGAGTTCAATCATCGACTTGAGTTCACTCCTCGAGTTGAGTCCCGAGTCCACGAGTCGACTAACAACTCCTCGTGCCGACTCTACATGACTCCTCGAGTTGAGTTCATTCCTCGAGTTGAGTTCACTCCTTGAGTCGAGTACCGAGTCCACGATTTGACTACCTACTCCTTGTGCCAACTCCGCATGACTCATCGAGTTGAGTTCACTCCTCGAGTTGAGTCCCGAGTCCACGAGGCGACTAACTACTCCTCGTGCCGACTCTACATGACTCCTGGAGTTGAGTTCACTCCTCTAGTTGAGTCCCAAGTCCACGAGTCGACTAACTACTCCTCGTGCCGACTCTACATGACACCTCGAGTTGAGTTCACTCCTCGAGTTGATTTCACTCCTAGAGTTGAGTCCCGAGTCCACGAGGCGACTAACTACTCCTCGTGCCGACTCTACATGGTTCCTCGAGTTGAGTTAACTCCTGAAGTTGAGTTCACTCCTCGAGTTGAGTCCCGAGTCCACGAGTCGACTAACTACTCCTCGTGCCGACTCTACATGACTCCTCGAGTTGAGTCCCGAGTCCACGAGTCGACTAACTACTCCTCGTGCCGACTCTACATGACTCCTCGAGTTGAGTTCACTCCTCTAGTTGAGTCCCAAGTCCACGAGTCGACTAACTACTCCTCGTGCCGACTCTACATGACACCTCGAGTTGAGTTCACTCCTCGAGTTGATTTCACTCCTAGAGTTGAGTCCCGAGTCCACGAGTCGACTAACTACTCCTTGTGCCGACTCTGCAAGGTTCCTCGAGTTGAGTTAACTCCTCGAGCTGAGTCCCGAGTCCACGAGTTGACTAACTACTCCTCGTGCCGACTCTACATGACTCCTCGAGTTGAGTTCATTCCTCGATTTGAGTTCACTCCTCGAGTCGAGTACCGAGTCCACGAGTCGACTACCTACTCCTTGTGCCAACTCTGCATGACTCCTCGAGTTGAGTTCACTCCTCGAGTTGAGTCCCGAGTCCACGAGCCGACTAACTACTCCTCGTGCCGACTCTACCTGACTCCTCGAGTTGAGTTCACTCCTCTAGTTGAGTCCCAAGTCCACGAGTCGACTAACTACTCCTCGTGCCGACTCTACATGACACCTCGAGTTGAGTTCACTCCTCGAGTTGATTTCACTCCTAGAGTTGAGTCCCGAGTCCACGAGTCGACTAACTACTCCTCGTGCCGACTCTGCAAGGTTCCTCGAGTTGAGTTAACTCCTCGAGTTGAGTCCCGAGTCCACGAGTTGACTAACTACTCCTCGTGCCGACTCTACATGACTCCTCGAGTTGAGTTCATTCCTCGAGTTGAGTTCACTCCTCGAGTCGAGTACCGAGTCCACGAGTCGACTACCTACTCCTTGTGCCAACTCTGCATGACTCCTCGAGTTGAGTTCACTCCTCGAGTTGAGTCCCGAGTCCACGAGTCGACTAACTACTCCTCGTGCCGACTCTACCTGA
The DNA here is from genome assembly GCF_054948205.1 of Urtica dioica subsp. dioica. Taxonomy (NCBI): domain Eukaryota; kingdom Viridiplantae; phylum Streptophyta; class Magnoliopsida; order Rosales; family Urticaceae; genus Urtica; species Urtica dioica. The sequence goes on from NC_142756.1 coordinate 40,011,951, forward strand.
CTCCTCGAGTTGAGTTCACTCCTCTAGTTGAGTCCCAAGTCCACGAGTCGACTAACTACTCCTCGTGCCGACTCTACATGACACCTCGAGTTGAGTTCACTCCTCGAGTTGATTTCACTCCTAGAATTGAGTCCCAAGTCCACGAATCGACTAACTACTCCTCGTGCCGACTCTACAGGGTTCCTCGAGTTGAGTTAACTCCTCGAGTCGAGTTCACTCCTCGAGTTGAGTCCCGAGTCCACGAGTCGACTAACTACTCCTCGTGCCGACTCTACATGACTCCTCGAGTTGAGTTCATTCCTCGAGTTGAGTTCACTCCTCGAGTCGAGTACCGAGTCCACGAGTCGACTACCTACTCCTTGTGCCAACTCTGCATGACTCTTCGAGTTGAGTTCACTCCTCGAGTTGAGTCTCGAGTCCACGAGTTGACTAACTACTCCTCGTGCCGACTCTACATGACTCCTCGAGTTGAGTTCATTCCTCGAGTTGAGTTCACTCCTCGAGTCGAGTACCGAGTCCACGAGTCGACTACCTACTCCTTGTGCCAACTCTGCATGACTCCTCGAGTTGAGTTCACTCCTCGAGTTGAGTCCCGAGTCCACGAGTCGACTAACTACTCCTCGTGCCGACTCTACCTGACTCCTCGAGTTGAGTTCACTCCTCTAGTTGAGTCCCAAGTCCACGAGTCGACTAACTACTCCTCGTGCCGACTCTACATGACACCTCGAGTTGAGTTCACTCCTCGAGTTGATTTCACTCCTAGAATTGAGTCCCAAGTCCACGAATCGACTAACTACTCCTCGTGCCGACTCTACAGGGTTCCTCGAGTTGAGTTAACTCCTCGAGTCGAGTTCACTCCTCGAGTTGAGTCCCGAGTCCACGAGTCGACTAACTACTCCTCGTGCCGACTCTACATGACTCCTCGAGTTGAGTTCATTCCTCGAGTTGAATTCACTCCTCGAGTCGAGTACCGAGTCCACGAGTCGACTACCTACTCCTTGTGCCGACTCTACATGACTCCTCGAGTTGAGTTCAATCATCGACTTGAGTTCACTCCTCGAGTTGAGTCCCGAGTCCACGAGTCGACTAACAACTCCTCGTGCCGACTCTACATGACTCCTCGAGTTGAGTTCATTCCTCGAGTTGAGTTCACTCCTTGAGTCGAGTACCGAGTCCACGATTCGACTACCTACTCCTTGTGCAAACTCTGCATGACTCATCGAGTTGAGTTCACTCCTCGAGTTGAGTCCCGAGTCCACGAGTCGACTAACTACTCCTTGTGCCGACTCTACATGACTCCTCGAGTTGAGTTCACTCCTCTAGTTGAGTCCCAAGTCCACGAGTCGACTAACTACTCCTCGTGCCGACTCTACATGACACGTCGAGTTGAGTTCACTCCTCGAGTTGATTTCACTCCTAGAGTTGAGTCCCGAGTCCACGAGTCGACTAACTACTCCTCGTGCCGACTCTGCAAGGTTCCTCGAGTTGAGTTAACTCCTCGAGCTGAGTCCCGAGTCCACGAGTTGACTAACTACTCCTCGTGCCGACTCTACATGACTCCTCGAGTTGAGTTCATTCCTCGAGTTGAGTTCACTCCTCGAGTCGAGTACCGAGTCCACGAGTCGACAACCTACTCCTTGTGCCAACTCTGCATGACTCCTCGAGTTGAGTTCACTCCTCGAGTTGAGTCCCGAGTCCACGAGTCGACTAACTACTCCTCGTGCCGACTCTACATGACTCCTCGAGTTGAGTTCAATCATCGACTTGAGTTCACTCCTCGAGTTGAGTCCCGAGTCCACGAGTCGACTAACAACTCCTCGTGCCGACTCTACATGACTCCTCGAGTTGAGTTCATTCCTCGAGTTGAGTTCACTCCTTGAGTCGAGTACCGAGTCCACGATTCGACTACCTACTCCTTGTGCAAACTCTGCATGACTCATCGAGTTGAGTTCACTCCTCGAGTTGAGTCCCGAGTCCACGAGTCGACTAACTACTCCTCGTGCCGACTCTACCTGACTCCTCGAGTTGAGTTCACTCCTCTAGTTGAGTCCCAAGTCCACGAGTCGACTAACTACTCCTCGTGCCGACTCTACATGACACCTCGAGTTGAGTTCACTCCTCGAGTTGATTTCACTCCTAGAATTGAGTCCCGAGTCCACGAATCGACTAACTACTCCTCATGCCGACTCTACAGGGTTCCTCGAGTTGAGTTCACTCCTCGAGTTGAGTCCCGAGTCCACGAGTCGACTAACTACTCCTCGTGCCGACTCTACATGACTCCTCGAGTTGAGTTCATTCCTCGAGTTGAATTCACTCCTCGAGTCGAGTACCGAGTCCACGAGTCGACTACCTACTCCTTGTCCCGACTCTACATGACTCCTCGAGTTGAGTTCAATCATCGACTTGAGTTCACTCCTCGAGTTGAGTCCCGAGTCCACGAGTCGACTAACTACTCCTCGTGCCGACTCTACATGACTCCTCGAGTTGAGTTCATTCCTTGAGTTGAGTTCACTCCTTGAGTCGAGTACCGAGTCCACGATTCGACTACCTACTCCTTGTGCCAACTCTGCATGACTCCTCGAGTTGAGTTCACTCCTCGAGTTGAGTCCCGAGTCCACGAGTCGACTAACTACTCCTCGTGCCGACTCTACATGACTCCTCGAGTTGAGTTCACTCCTCTAGTTGAGTCCCAAGTCCACGAGTCGACTAACTACTCCTCGTGCCGACTCTACATGACACCTCGAGTTGAGTTCACTCCTCGAGTTGATTTCACTCCTAGAGTTGAGTCCCGAGTCCACGAGGCGACTAAGTACTCCTCGTGCCGACTCTACATGGTTCCTCGAGTTGAGTTAACTCCTGGAGTTGAGTTCACTCCTCGAGTTGAGTCCCGAGTCCACGAGTCGACTAACTACTCCTCGTGCCGACTCTACATGACTCCTCGAGTTGAGTTCATTCCTCGAGTTGAGTTCACTCTTCGAGTCGAGTACCGAGTCCACGAGTCGACTACCTACTCCTTGTGCCGACTCTACGTGACTCCTCGAGTTGAGTTCAATCCTCGAGTTGAGTTCACTCCTCGAGTTGAGTCCCGAGTCCACGAGTCGACTAACTACTCCTCATGCCGACTCTACATGACTCCTCGAGTTGAGTTCACTCCTCTAGTTGTGTCCCAAATCCACGAGTCGACTAACTACTCCTATAGTTGAGTCCCAAGTCCACGAGTCGACTAACTACTCCTCGTGCCGACTCTACATGACACCTCGAGTTGAGTTCACTCCTCGAGTTGATTTCACTCCTAGAGTTGAGTCCCGAGTCCACGAGTCGACTAACTACTCCTCGTGCCGACTCTACAAGGTTCCTCGAGTTGAGTTAACTCCTCGAGTTGAGTTCACTCCTCGAGTTGAGTCCCGAGTCCACGAAACGACTAGCTACTCCTCGTGCCGACTCTACATGACTCCTCGAGTTGAGTTCAATACCTGAGTTGAGTCCCGAGTCCACGAGTAGACTAACTACTCCTTGTGCCGACTTTACATGACTCCTCGAGTTGAGTTCACTCCTCTAGTTGAGTCCCAAGTCCACGAGTCAACTAACTACTCCTCGTGCCGACTCTACATGACACCTCGAAATGAGTTCACTCCTCGAGTTGATTTCACTCCTAGAGTTGAGTCCCGAGTCCACGAGTCGACTAACTACTCCTCGTGCCGACTCTACAAGGTTCCTCGAGTTGAGTTAACTCCTCGAGTTGAGTCCCGAGTCCACGAGTTGACTAACTACTCCTCGTGCCGACTCTACATGACTCCTCGAGTTGAGTTCATTCCTCGAGTTGAGTTCACTCCTCGAGTCGAGTACCGAGTCCACGAGTCGACTACCTACTCCTTGTGCCAACTCTGCATGACTCCTCGAGTTGAGTTCACTCCTCGAGTTGAGTCCCGAGTCCACGAGTCGACTAACTACTCCTCGTGCCGACTCTACCTGACTCCTCGAGTTGAGTTCACTCCTCTAGTTGAGTCCTAAGTCCACGAGTCGACCAACTACTCCTCGTGCCGACTCTACATGACACCTTGAGTTGAGTTCACTCCTCGAGTTGATTTCACTCCTAGAATTGAGTCCCGAGTCCACGAATCGACTAACTACTCCTCGTGCCGACTCTACAGGGTTCCTCGAGTTGAGTTAACTCCTCGAGTTGAGTTCACTCCTCGAGTTGAGTCCCGCGTCCACGAGTCGACTAACTACTCCTCGTGCCGACTCTATATGACTCCTCGAGTTGAGTTCATTCCTCGAGTTGAATTCACTCCTCGAGTCGAGTACCGAGTCCACGAGTCGACTACCTACTCCTTGTGCCGACTCTACATGACTATTCGAGTTGAGTTCAATCATCGACTTGAGTTCACTCCTCGAGTTGAGTCCCGAGTCCACGAGTCGACTAACTACTCCTGGTGTCGACTCTACATGACTCCTTGAGTTGAGTTCATTCCTCGAGTTGAGTTCACTCCTTGAGTCGAGTACCGAGTCCACGATTCGACTACCTACTCCTTGTGCCAACTCTGCATGACTCCTCGAGTTGAGTTCACTCCTCGAGTTGAGTCCCGAGTCCACGAGTCGACTAACTACTCCTCGTGCCGACTCTACATGACTCCTCGAGTTGAGTTCACTCCTCTAGTTGAGTCCCAAGTCCACGAGTCGACTAACTACTCCTCGTGCCGACTCTACATGACACCTCGAGTTGAGTTCACTCCTCGAGTTGATTTCACTCCTAGAGTTGAGTCCCGAGTCCACGAGGCGACTAGCTACTCCTCGTGCCGACTCTACATGGTTCCTCGAGTTGAGTAAACTCCTGGAGTTGAGTTCACTCCTCGAGTTGAGTCCCGAGTCCACGAGTCGACTAACTACTCCTCGTAACGACTCTACATGACTCCTCGAGTTGAGTTCATTCCTCGAGTTGAGTTCACTACTTGAGTTGAATCCCGAGTCCACGAGTAGACTAAATACTCCTCGTGCCGACTCTACATGACTCCATAAGTTGAGTTCACTCCTCTAGTTGAGTCCCAAGTCCACGAGTCGACTAACTACTCCTCGTGCCAACTCTACATGACAACTCGAGTTGAGTTCACTCCTCGAGTTGATTTCACTCCTAGAGTTGAGTCCCGAGTCCACGAGTCGACTAAATACTCCTCGTGCCGACTCTACAGGGTTCCTCGAGTTGAGTTAACTCCTCGAGTTGAGTTCACTCCTCGAGTTGAGTCCCGAGTCCACGAGTCGACTAACTACTCCTCGTGCCGACTATACATGACTCCTCGAGTTGAGTTCATTCCTCGAGTTGAGTTCACTCCTTGAGTCGAGTACCGAGTCCACGAGTCGACTACCTACTCCTTGTGCCAACTCTGCATGACTCCTCGAGTTGAGTTCACTCCTCGAGTTGAGTCCCGAGTCCACGAGTCGACTAACTACTCCTCGTGCCGACTCTACATGACACCTCGAGTTGAGTTCACTCCTCGAACTGATTTCACTCCTAGAGTTGAGTCCCGAGTCCACGATTTGACTGCCTACATCTCGTGCCGACTCTACAGGGTTCCTCGAGTTGACTTAAATCCTCAAGTTGAGTTCACTTCTCGAGTTGAGTCCCGAGTCCACGAGTCGACTAACTACTGCTCGTGCCGATTCTACATGACTCCTCGAGTTGAGTTCATTCCTCGAGTTGAGTTCACTCTTCGAGTCGAGTACCGAGTCCACAAGTCGACTACCTACTCCTTGTGCCGACTCTACGTGACTCCTCGAGTTGAGTTCAATCCTCGAGTTGAGTTCACTCCTCGAGTTGAGTCCCGAGTCCACGAGTCGACTAACTACTCCTCATGCCGACTCTACATGACTCCTCGAGTTGAGTTCACTCCTCTAGTTGTGTCCCAAATCCACGAGTCGACTAACTACTCCTCTAGTTGAGTCCCAAGTCCACGAGTCGACTAACTACTCCTCGTGCTGACTCTACATGACACCTCGAGTTGAGTTCACTCCTCGAGTTGATTTCACTCCTAGAGTTGAGTCCCGAGTCCACGAGTCGACTAACTACTCCTCGTGCCGACTCTACAAGGTTCCTCGAGTTGAGTTAACTCCTCGAGTTGAGTTCACTCCTCGAGTTGAGTCCCGAGTCCACGAGTCGACTAACTACTCCTCATGCCGACTCTACATGACTCCTCGAGTTGAGTTCACTCCTCTAGTTGTGTCCCAAATCCACGAGTCGACTAACTACTCCTCTAGTTGAGTCCCAAGTCCACGAGTCGACTAACTACTCCTCGTGCTGACTCTACATGACACCTCGAGTTGAGTTCACTCCTCGAGTTGATTTCACTCCTAGAGTTGAGTCCCGAGTCCACGAGTCGACTAACTACTCCTCGTGCCGACTCTACAAGGTTCCTCGAGTTGAGTTAACTCCTCGAGTTGAGTTCACTCCTCGAGTTGAGTCCCGAGTCCACGAAACGACTAACTACTCTTCGTGCCGACTCTACATGACTCCTCGAGTTGAGTTCATTCCTCGAGTTGAGTTCACTCCTCGAGTCGAGTACTGTTACCGGTCGTTTTCGGAACACCGGAAATTCAAAAATAATTCAAGGCCGGCCGGAAGCCCAACGGGCCCCCGCCCACCAGGCCCGAGCGCCCCGATGCGCCCACGGCCCGGCGCGGCCGGTGCGAGCGCACCTGCGCTCCCAGCCCTGAGGCCCCCGGCCCAATGGGACTCAGCGCGCCCTATCGCGCGCACCTGCACTCTGCGCCCCGGCCTCCCGACCCGCGCGCGCGCTCCCGCGCACCCCGACCTCCCGGCCTGCGCGCGCCTTGGCACCCCGGCCGAGCGCCCCTGCCGCCTCAGCCGGGTGTCCCCGTCACCTCGGCCACCACAGTCGAGCGCCTTCGCCAGCTCGGCCAGCTCGGTCGAGCTCCTTCGCCAGCTCGGCCACCTCGGTCGAGCGCCTTCGCCAGCTCGGCCACCTCGGCCAAGCGTCTTCGTCAGTTCGGCCACCTCGGTCGAGCTCCTTCGCCAGCTCGGCCACCTGGGCCGAGCGCCTTCGTCAGCTCGGCCACCTCGATCGAGCGCCTTCGCCACCTCGGCCGAGCGTTCTTGCCACCTCGGCCGGGCACGCCCGCTGCCGGGCACGCCGCGCCCGGCCAAGTCCCGCGCCTGGCACCCCCCGCGCCCGTCCAGGCGACATGTCCCACGCGCCCTGCGCCCTCTTAGGTGTGAGACCTCGCACGCCTCGCTCCCGGCCACCCGGTGGGCCTCAAGGGGCCGGCCCAAGGCCTCCCCTCAAACACTAGAAATACCCCCCCCCCCTTGGGGAAGGAAAAAGGACCCCGTTTTTGACACAACTTACATCCTGGTTGATGCCAACAACACTCCTCTTCTCTCGAGAACTCTCTCTCGCCCTCCTGTGACATTTCCAAGAGCGCGCACTCCTCCTCCTTCGGCTCAAAAAGTCAAGAACCCCCCTCCACGAGAGGGAGCGCGCTCCTCTTCTGCGACCCGAGCCTCTGTAGTACATACTGCCCTCCTGCTTCTTGGCCCTTGAGCTAGAACTCCGAGCTACGAGCACGCGACCCCTCTAAAGCCTTCACTAGAAGCTACGAGCAGGGTCCTACTCTAAAGTCTTGGATTCACAAAGCCTCCGAGCCCAAGATAGCCTCCCTACACAAATTGAACTACGTTCTGACCTGATCCCTACTAAAGGGTACGTAGGCAGCCAACCTTTGGCACGGTCACACCCCCCAAAACACACCTCAGGGTTTGGAGGGTGCAGCTCGGTCAACGAGCTCCCGGTTTTGGCCCGGGCACGATCACTTGGTCCAGCCTTGGATCGAACCGCCCGAGGTATTTAATCGTTGTTCATTTTCATGCGACAACATTTTGGCGCTAGAAGGAGGGGACTTCCCGACTTACACAGCCCGAAATCCCTTCTATAGTTCGACCTCTTTCTTCTCGACTCGAGAAAGACATGAGTGGTCAACCACCCGTTCGTTCTGAGGGCGTGAACAACCCTGAAAACGCAACCGCGGTGAAGAAATACTTCCTGCGCTCCCGAGCGCAAGGCGATGAGGAGTCTCTCAACGACGACCGCATCCTTGAGATGGAGGAGAAAATCCGCCAGCTGAAGATGGCCAATGCAAGGTACCACTGCCAACTGGCGGGCAAGGCTCCTGCACACGGCTCCCCCCATGGGGAATCTGAGGACCTCATGGACGAGGGACATGATTATGACCCCGACTATGAAGGCTTGAAAATTTTGGCGGACGTCGAGACTTCTCTCACTAAGGACGGGGAACGCCCTGTTGAGATCGAAGTCGGTCCGTCGAAAACAAAAGCAATACCGGTCTCCTCTCAAGAAGAGACCTCCCGACGTTCGGCCCATGACCGACTCGGTCAAAGAGGCAATGTCAGGGAAGGTACAACAACTCGGCGGGTACGGCGCGTGGCTCGAAGCTCACACCCCCATACCGCCGGGCCGGATCTTAGAGATCGACTGACCGCCCAACGGAACAACCGTGGCGAGGACCTCCGAGAGAGGTTGGGCGCTCGTAAGGGTCACAACCCTACGGCCCCAATCAATGGGGACCCTCACACGGCTCAAGGGTCGAACGAAAGTCGACAGGTGACTCCTCCTGAACAAGGAGCGACTCCCAACACTGGCCTCGACGTCATCACCATGATTCACAGTCTTCGTAACGAGGTGCGTGACCTGCGTGAAGGCGGCTTCGCCGGTGATACATACGGGGTCGTGGAAGAACATTCCTCTCCCTTCACCGCCCAAATCCTTGCTGAGGTGTGCACGGGAAACTTCAAACTCCCGAATCTCCCTCCATACAAAGGGAAATCTGATCCCACGTATCACATCCACCATTACGAGACTTGGATGACAATGCAGGGCGTCTCACCTGGGGCTCTATGCCAAGCTTTTAGTCTTACCCTCACCGGACCCGGTTTCGAGTGGTTTAAGAATCTAAGACCAGGGAGCGTCCAATCGTTCAAAGACCTGAAGGACAAGTTCCTGGCACGATTTGCTACGTCCATGGTCCGTCGTCGGCAGAGTCCCTTCTATGATGGCCGAGTTAATGAACCGAGCCAAAACCTTTATGGGGATAGAAGATTACCTCGACGGCCGCAGGAGCAGCAACCAAAGCTCCCACCATCAGGATGAGTCTGGCAACGAGCCTGGCAATCCCCGTAAGAGGATAAACAAGGGAGGTCAAGCTTTCGATAGCCGACCCCCTACGTCTCAAAAGCTGCGTCTCGCGAGCAATTTCAGAGACTACTCGGGTTACACTCCCTTGAACGCCCCGGTAGAGCAAATCTACGCTGTGGCGCGTGACAAGTTCGTCGCTCCGACTCCAATAAGAGGCAACCCCGCGTCTCGCGACCGGTCCCGCTATTGTGAGTTCCACCGGGATTACGGTCACACGACCGCTCAGTGCTTCCATCTTACGAAACAAATTGAGACGTTAATCCAGAAGGGAGAACTCAAAGAGTTTGTCCTTCGCTTGGTAGGAGCGGCAGCCCCCACCGACAACAGGCCACAACCTGAAAAAGGTGGAGGGACCAACCCAAACACCGACCGCACGGCGGTCACAGCTACGGCTGATGCACAACTCCACGTCGTCACCACCATACTAGGTGGCTTGCAAGACGGGGACAAGGCCCGGCAAAGGAAAAAGCTCCTCAGAGCTGCCTCCCATGAAGGCCTTCCCGGGCAGCTTAACCTCACCTACGAAGAACCTCCGTCCGTACCTTACGAGACGATACAATTCACCAATGAAGAGGCCAAGCGAGTTGTGCACCCGCACAATGACGCTATAGTCCTTAAGGCCCAAGTGGCCAACAACTTGGTGAAAAGAGTTCTTATTGATAACGGCAGCGCATCCGATATAATCTTTAAGACCACCCTCGAGCGCATGAAGCTCGGGGGGCTCCGCCCTGTCCCGACTCAAACCCCTCTGTTTGGGTTCACGGGAGAAAGCTCATGACTGAAGGAATCATTGATTTACCAGTCACCTTCGGAACTGCCGGAGGCATCGAAGTCGTTCACATGGTCCCCTTTCTTGTGGTCGACCAGGAGTCGCCCTACAATGTTATCATTGGGCGACCCACGTTGAACAGACTAAGGGCTATTACGTCCACTTATCACCTACTACTGAAATTCCCCACCGAAGAGGGAATTGGCGTCATGGCCGGTGATCAGACCCATGCGAGGATATGCTACGTCCAAGGCGTGGACGGCAAGCCCGCTGATAAAAGGGTTAACACGATCTACCAACTGGAAGACGACTACCCGTGTGATAAAAAAGATGCACGGCAACTCGGGGAATTAGACCCCCGCGACGATATCGAGAGGTTGAAAGTTGACACCCACGATGATCTCACTTCGATCGTTCTCGACGAAGCTAAGCCTGACCAGGTAGTGAAGATCGGTGCACAACTCCCTCTCGCCATCAAAACTCAACTCGCGTCCTTCCTTCGGGAGTTTAAGGATGTCTTTGCATGGACACATGCAGACATGCCCGGCATAGACCTCGATGTGATTGTGCACCGATTGAATGACGATAAAACCATCGTTGAAAAGGTACAAGCTAGACGTGCGTTCAACCCCGAACGGTACCTAGCAATAAACGAGGAAGTCGAAAAACTTCTTTCCGCTGGTTTCATCCGAGAAGCCAAGTACCCAAAGTGGGTGGCCAATGTGGTCATGGTCAAAAAGCCCAACGGGAAGTGGCGTATTTGCATAGATTACAAAGATCTAAACAAAGCCTGCCCGAAAGATTGCTTTCCACTTCCACGCATCGAACAACTGGTCGACGCCACGACAGGACATGAACTTCTTAGTTTCATGGACGCCTACTCGGGCTATAACCAGATACGAATGCACGAGCCCGATCAGATCAAGACAACCTTTGTCACTGATCGCGGCCTCTACTGCTACAAGGTCATGCCTTTCGGCCTTAAGAATGCAGGAGCTACTTACCAGCGATAGGTAAACCGGATCTTTGCCGACCTAACCGGCAAGACCATGGAAGTGTACGTGGAGGACATGCTCGTTAAAAGCCTGTTGCCCACAAACGACATAGACAACCTGAGGGAGATGTTCTTAATCCTCCACCGGTACAAAATGAAGCTCAACCCCACCAAATGTGTGTTCGGGGTCGAGTCCGGGAAGTTCCTAGGCTACATAGTTAGCCCTCGAGGTGTCGAAGCGAACCCCGAGAAAATCAAGGCACTCCTTGACATGAAGTCCCCGCGACGTGTCAAGGAAGTCCAAAGTCTGACCGGTAGGATTGCCGCCCTAGCACGTTTTGTGGCCAAAGCAACCGACAAGTGTCAACCGTTCTTCAAAGCAATTAAGAAGACGGACGGCTTTGAATGGACGGACGAGTGCGAAAAGGCCTTCCAAGAAATGAAGGCCTACTTCGGGAAACCTCCGTTCCTCTCCAAGCCAAAAGAAGGCGAAACGCTTTACATCTACCTCGCCGTCTCCGAACGAGCTGTGAGCGCTGTGCTTATCCGTGAAGAAGGTAGGGCTCAATGGTCCATCTTCTACATAAGCAAAGCCCTACTTGACGCCGAAACGCGTTATACAGAGATAGAGAAGCTCTCTCTTGCTCTCCTCATAGCCACCAAAAAGCTACGCCCATACTTCCAGGCTCACCCAATCGTTGTTCGGACCGGGCACCCAATCGGTAAGGCTCTTCAAAAGGGAACATTGACTTGCATGGCGATCTGGTCCCAAGAATTGAGCGAGTACGGGATCGAGTTTCATCCGCGGCCGGCAATAAAGGCTCAAGCCTTAGCTGATTTCGTGGCAGAATTCTCCTACACTCCCGACATGGGAAGAGTAGAAGACAGCTCGACCGACAACTTGTCGGCTCGAAAACGAAAGGTCGACCCTACGGGTCCCATCTGGGAACTACACGTAGACGGAGCATATAATGCCCAAGGAGCAGGCGCTGGCGTGATTCTGACAAACCCCGACCTGGAAAAGTTACGCTACGCCCTCCACTACGGATTCCAGGCCTCCAACAATGAGGCCGAGTACGAAGCCCTCATCGTAGGGCTAGAGCTCGCTCAAAAGCTCAACGTACAAAATTTACGAATACACTGTGACTCGCAGTTAATCGTAAATCAGGTTAAAGGCGACTACGTTGCCAAAGAACCTAACATGGTCGCCTACTTGGCAAAGACAAATGCCAAGCTAGACGCCTTCTCCTGGTTCGAGATCGTCCAGATCCCACGAGAAGAGAACTCCGAGGCAGGCGCCTTAGCTCGCCTCGGATCCTGTATCGCCGAAGACGGGCTGGGAACCATCCCAATCGAGTCTCTCCCACAACCATCCATCTCACGCGACGAGGTGGGAACGATTGAGAGCGCAGCTCATCCAACTTGGATGACCCCGCTCACGGACTTCTTGCGAAGAGGGGTAGTTCCCGAAGACCGCAAAGAAGCCGAAAGGCTAAAAGCCCTCGCATCCAAATACGTGTTGAAAGGTGAAGCCTTATACAAGCGCGGGTATTCAACCCCGCTGCTCCGGTGTCTCAACAGCGTCGAGTCGACCAAGGTCCTCCGCGAGATCCACGAAGGCCTCTGCGGAAACCACGCCGCTGGAAGGTCCCTCGCGCTAAATGCGCTTCGACAAGGCTATTTCTTGCCAAAAATGAAAAAAGACGCCTACGACTGGGCGAGAAAGTGCGACAAGTTTCAACGTTTCTCCAACGTTCCACGACAGCCGCCATCTCCCCTAAGTAGCATCGTTGTTCCATGCCCCTTCGCAAAATGGGGCGTAGATATCATCGGCAAGCTTCCCAAAGCCCCGAGACAATACGAATACGCCATCATCGCTATCGACTACTTCACCAAGTGGGTCGAAGCCGAGCCTCTGGCCAGGATCACCGAGGCCAACACTACGAACTTCATCTGGAAGTCCATAATATGTCGCCACGGCATCGCAGTTCGACAACGCGAGGGTTAGAGATCTGCGACCAACTAGGGATAAGCAAGACATTCTTATCCCTGCGACATCCACAAGCTAATGGCCAAGTGGAAGCGGTCAACAAGACGATTAAGAGCAACCTCAAGAAAAAGCTCGAAGCCAAAAAAGGCGCCTGGGCTGAAGAACTGCCTTTCATCCTATGGGCCTATCGAACGACCGTTCGAAACGCCACCGGAGAGACCCCCTTCTCCCTAGCTTTTGGGGTCGAAGCGGTGGTCCCCGTGGAAGTAGAAGTCCCCACCTATCGGGTTGACACTTTCGACGAAAAAGAAAATGAGGAAGCCATGCGCCTCGAACTGGATCTAATCGACGAGAAAAGATCCGAGGCTCTCACCAGACTCGCTGCACAAAAACGAAAGGTCGAGAGATACTACAACGCCAAAGTCAAAAGGGTAATCTTCGCCGTCGGCAGCCTTGTACTCAGACCCGTGTTCCAGAACACCCAAGTGCAAGGCGCCGGAGTCCTAGGCCCAAATTGGGAAGGACCGTATAGAGTCCGACAAGTCATACACGACGGGACCTACTACATCGAGCACACGGACGGAACTCCAATCCGGCACCCGTGGAACGCCGAACACTTGAGGCAGTACCACTAGTGATCAAGTCCCCCCCCCTTATTGCTATGTTTTCCCTTATTCAATAAAGGCCTGTGTGCCACTGTTCAAGGATGTTACCTGTTAGCAAAAATCAATAAAAAATAAAGTTTGCGGTCTCTTTTACCCACTTTAAAAAAAGAAGTTTTTAGTCATCATGGCACGGCCTGTAAACTAAAAACTTGGGGGGCTAAAGGGTCTTGCGACGTACAAGAATTCACGGCAAAAAAAGGGGGTAAAAACCTAAAGCTCCCCACTTCCGGTCGCTCACCAGAGCAAGCTCAACGAGGCCGGCATCGAGTCGAGCTCGCTCCTCGAGCTCAAGTTCGATCCTCAAGTCGAGTTCGCTCCTTGAGTCGAGCTCAAGTTCGCTCTTCGAGACGAGCTCGCTCCTCGAGTCGAGCTCGCTCCTCGAGCCCAGTTCGCTCCTCAAGTCGAGTTCGCTCCTTGAGTCGAGCTCAAGTTCGCTCCTCAAGTCGAGATCGCTCCTTGAGTCGAGCGCAAGTTCGCTCTTCGAAACGAGCTCGCTCCTCCAGTCGAGCTCGCTCCTCGAGCGCAGTTTGCTCCTCAAGTCGAGTTCGCTCCTTGAGTCGAGCTCAAGTTCGCTCCTTAAGTCGAGTTCGCTCCTTGAGTCAAGCTCATGTTCGCTCTTCAAGACGAGCTCGCTCCTCCAGTCGAGCTCGCTCCTCGAGCGCAGTTCGCTCCTCAAGTCGAGTTCGCTCCTTGAGTCGAGCTCAAGTTCGCTCCTCGAGTCGAGTTCACTCCTTGAGTCGAGCTCAAGTTCGCTTTTCGAGACGAGCTCGCTCCCCAGTCGAGCTCGCCCCTCGAAGCTCAAGTTCGCTCTTCGATACGAGCTCGCTCCTCCACGTAAGCCGTAAACTTGGGGGGCTAATGTTACCGGTCGTTTTCGGAACACCGAAAATTCATAAACAATTCAAGGCCGGCCAGGCTTTCCCGGCCGGAAGCCCGACGGGCCCCGGCCCACCAGGCCCGAGCGCCCCGATGCGCCCACGGCCCGGCGCGGCTGGTGCGCGCGCACCTGCGCTCCCGGCCCTGAGGCCCCACAGCCCAATGGGCCTCAGCGCGCCCTATCACGCCTGGCTCGCGCGTACTCTGCGCCCCGGCCTCCCGGCCTGCGCGCGCCTTGGCACCCCGGCCAGGCGCCCCTGCCGCCTCAGCCGGGTGTCCCCGCCACCTCGGCCACCTCGGTCGAGCGCCTTCGCCAGCTCGGCCACCTCGGTCGAGCGCCTTCGCCAGCTCGGCCACCTCGGCCAAGCGTCTTCGTCAGTTCGGCCACCTCGGTCGAGCGCCTTCGCCACCTCGGCCGGGCACGCCGCGCCCGGCCAAGTCCCGCGCCTGGCACGCCCGCGCCCGTCCAGGCGACATGTCCCACGCGCCCTGCGCCCTCTTAGGTGTGAGGCCTCGCGCGCCTCGCTCCCGGCCACCCGATGGGCCTCAAGGGGCCGGCCCAAGGCCTCCCCTCAAACACTACAAATACCCCCCCCTTGGGGAAGGAAAAATGACCCCGTTTTTTATACAACTTACATCCTGGTTGATGCCAACAACACTTCTCTTCTCTCGAGAACTCTCTTTCGCCCTCTTGTGACATTTCCAAGAGCGCGCACTCCTCCTCCCTCGGCTCAGAAAGTCAAGGACCCCATCTCCACGAGAGGGAGCGCGCTCCTCTTCTGTGACCCGAGCCTCTGCAGTACATACTGCCCTCCTGCTTCTAGGCCCTTGAGCTAGAACTCCGAGCTACGAGCACGCGACTCCTCTAAGGCCTTCACTAGAAGCTACGAGCAGGGTCCTACTCTAAAGCCTTTGATTCATAAAGCCTCCGAGCCCAAGATAGCCTCCCCACACAAATTGAACTACGTTCTGACCTGATCCCTACTAAAGGGTACGTAGGCAGCCAACCTTTGGCACGGTCACACCCCCTAAAACACACCTCAGGGTTTGGAGGGTGCAGCTCGGTCTACGAGCTCCCGTTTTTGGCCCAGGCGCGATCACTTGGTCCGGCCTTGGATCGAACCGCCCGAGGTATTTAATCGTTGTTCATTTTTGTGCGACAACATGCGAACCAATGAAGACGCCGGCCTAATCCGACGCAACCTACGCTCGTTGCTCAAAAGCACGAGCTCCTAAGACGCCGGCCTAGCTCTGGTGCAATTCTCATTCGCTTGCTCCAGGGCGCGAACTCAAAAGACGCCAGCCCAACCCGGTGCGACATACACGTCCAGTTGCCAATGGCACAGACGCAGAGCCCCCGGGAACTACCCGGTACGACCTCTTCGATCGCCGAAGGGCACGAAGCGGAGTCACTAGGCCACAGCCACATTAGGCACGCTGAATCGTCGGCCTAAGCCGACAGGCCGATACCACCGTTCAAACACGGGTCGGCCCATCGCCTAGCTGGGCAAAAACGCCCCCTCACCTCGAACGTTTAAACGATGACGAGTCGTAACGATGAAACGAGCGGAGGATGAACCCCAGTTAAGGACGCAAAACCTGCCAAAACTATTGGTAAGGATACAAGCCCTTCGGGCCACGTTAGCCCGCGAAAAAGGCGCATACGAGTAAAATTGCTCGAAAATTGAGATAAGCATTCAACACGAAAGCGACAAAAATATCTAATAAATAAAAGGAGCCACGGCTCTGAATCCGATAAACACGTGCTAAATAAAAAGTGCGTGGAAAATAAATAAAATCCTGAGAAAAGGAAAAGAAAAGCAAAGCGCTAAACATACGCGCTAAAAAAGGAGCCACACGGCTCAAGCAGCATCTTCATCTAGTAGGGGAAACAGGGTGTCGAAGAAGTCAAATGTGACCCCCCGGGCCTCGTTCTCGGTCGCGGTCGCATCTCGACATTCCACCGCTCCGGCACGACGGGCCTCCTCGGTCCCTATGTCGTAGTCATCTTGCAAGTCGGACGCTCTTCGCTCCGCTTCAGCAAGCTGGGATGAGAGGCGAACATTCTCCTCCGCCAGAGAGTCGCGCTCGCGCTCCGTCCGAACACGCGCCGCCTCGCTCGAAGTAAACTGGCAGTGCGACGTCTCCAAAGCATCGGATCGAGCATCCAGCTGCCTCCGAAGGTCGGTAACCTCAGTGCGAAAAATCTCTGCTGATCGGGTTGCCACCTCACAAGCTCGCCGTTCTTCGGTAAGCTCCCCCGCCATCTTGGCCACAGACATCTGGGCTCCATCGCGCTGATATCGGGCGATCTGGAGTTCCACCTTTGTCTCGCAAAGTCGATCCCAAAGAGTCTCGAGTTCCGCCCCCGAGTGAAAACCGCGATCGACTTGGGCAAGCCTAGACCTCAAACGCCCTTGGAAAAATTAAAGTTCACGACCCGTGACTCACGAGCCATGAACTTGGGGGGTTAATCTTGTCGGTCGTTTTCGGCAAACCGGAAATCTAAAAACAATTCGAGGCCGGCCGGGCATCGCCGGCCGGATCACCCAACGGGCCCTGGCCGCCTCGGCCCATGCGTGCCCTGCGCCCTGACGACCATGTGCGCCCCGCACCCTGCCGGCCAAGCACGCCCGCGCCCTACCGGCCAAGCGCTCCCGCGCCCTGCCGGCCATGCGCGCCTGCGCCCTGCTGGCCATGCGCGCCCCGCGCTCTACCGACCATGCGCGCCCCGCGCCCAAACTCCCATGCGTGCCCCGCGCCCTGCCGGCCAAGCGCGCCCGCGCCCTGCCGGCCATGCGAGCCCGCACCCTGACGGCCATGCGTGCCCCGCACCTTGTCGGGCACGTGCGCCCCGCGCCCTGCCGGCCATGCGCGCCCGCGCCCTGACAGCCATGCGCGCCCCGCACCCTGCCGGCCATGCGCGCCCCGTGCCCTGCCGACCATGCGCGCCCGCGCGCTGCTGGTCACGCATGCCCCCGCCCTGCCGGCCATGCGCGCCCCGCGCCTTACTGGGCCTTGCCCGTCTATGGGCTTCCAAGAAGGTCGGCCCATGGCCTTCCCCACATCTATAAATACCCCCCTCACTTGAGGGGGGAAGAAGAACTTTCTCTCAAGAGAATTTCCTAGAGGACATTTTCTCTACATTCTCTCCTCCGGCCTACGCCTGCCCGACGCCGCCGGCCCGTGCGCGCCTTGCGCCGCCGGTCGTGCGCGTCTAACGCCCCTGGCTGTGCGTCCCGGGCCACGCATGCCCTGCGCCCCGCGCAGTCGGCTGCACGCGCCCTCACGCCTCCGGCCCGTGTACGCTTCTCGCGCCCCGGCACTCCGGCCCGCGTGCGCTCCTCGCGCCCCGGCCCTCCGGCCCGCGTGCGCTCCTCGTGCCCCGGCCCTCCGGCCCGCGTGTGCTCCCCGTGCCCCGGCCCTCCGGCCCGCGTGCGCTCCTCGCGCCCCGGCCCTCTAGCCCGCGCGCGCTCCCCGCGCCCCGGCCCTCTGGCCCTCACGCGCCCGCGCTCCCGGCCGCCCGGCCCGCGCGCGTGCCCACGCGCGTATGTGCTCATGGCCGCCCGGCTAGCGCACGCGCCTGCTGCCCCGGCTGAGCGCCATGCTGCCTCGGTCGGCCGCTCCTGCTCCCCCGGCCGAGCGCCCTGTTGCCTCGGCCGGCCGCTCCTGCTGCTCCATGCACCCTGCGCCCGGCCAGGAATCACACCCCGCGCGCCCCGTCCCCGTCCGGGCGTCATTCCTTGCGCGCCCCGCTCCCGGCCACCCGGTGGGCCTTGAGGGGCCGGCCCAAGGCCTTCTCCAAATACTATAAATACCCCCCCCAGGGGAGGGAAAAAAGAACAACATTCATTCCAACAACACTTCTCTTCTCTTGAGAACTCTCTCCCTCGTGCTCTTGTGACATTCCAAGAGCGCGCGCCTCTCCTCCCTCGGCTCAGAAATACAAGGACCCCCCTCCACGAGAGGGAGCGCGCTCCTTTTCTGCGACCCGAGCTTTAGCAGTCCGCACTGCTCACCGGCTTCTTGGCCATTGAGTTAGAACTCCGAGCTACGAGGCAAGCGACCCCTCTAAAGTCTTCACTCGAAGCTACGAGCCGGGTCCTACTCTAAAGCCTTGGATTCTCAAGCCTTCGAGCCTAAGATAGCCATCAATACATAAATTGAACTACGTTCTGACCTGATCCCGACGAAAGGGTACGTAGGCAGCCAACCTTTGGCACGGTCACACCCCCCAAAACACACCTCAGGGTCTGGAGGGTGCAGCTCGGTCTACGAGCCCCCACTTTTGGCCCGGGCGCGGTCACTTGGTCCGGCCTTGGATCGAACCGCTCGAGGTATCTAATCGTTGTTCTTTTTCGTGCGACAACAGCGACCCTAGAGTGAATCTCCGCCATCCCCTCGGGGTATAGAAAAGCAGAAGCCAGTCTCCGATCACGCCTCTTCACAGCTGCACAAGTCAAAACGACGAAGGTCAGGTTTTTGTTGACAAAAAGAACTACTAGACCACAAAATTACCTCGAGAAGCAGGAATGGCTGGATGGCCTCGAAACTTGGCGGCATGCTCGCCCGGCGCGCCTTCTTAGTGCCCGGAGCAAAGGGCGGGAACAACCCGGTAAGTACCATCAGCTCGAGAGAATGGAACCGCTCACCTACCTTGCGGCCCTCCGACATCCCCGATATCTCCTTCTCAAAGGGGAGCTCTACCGCCCCCTCATCTGTCGGGAAGTCTACCAGAGGATCGCAGCGAAAGCATCTGCCGAGACCCACACCCACGACCTACGGCTGGGCGGGTTGCTATCATCGACCAACCTCACGTTGCCTCGAGCGCGGGCCATGTGAAAGCCCGGCTGCCCTGGCGTCGGGAAGATGGCAACCAGATTGCGTAAGTCGTCCACGGTCATGGCACGCTGCGTCTGGCAGTGCCCCTCCATGAAGCATGTAGCCAACAGGCGATAGAACGTCGGGCTCATTTGACAGGCATGGACCCCTAGGCGGGTTAGAATCTGCTGGGCGATCGGCGGGAACGGGAGACGTAAAGGTCATCCAGGCCGTCTCCAAAACTTTTCCGCTGCGCTTCTCCTTCCCCCTCGCGGGAGGAGCGTCCAAGTCCTCTCTAAGGCCTTCTGAGCCTGATCCTAGGGGGTTGTCAGAGTAGATCTCGTCCAAGAAAGATTCGGACTGTACTGTCACAAGTTCGGCGCCCAGGGCCTCTATGTCAGAAGCCCGTGGAAGGCCTGCGCAGTCGGTCACTTTGCCTCGCTGTTTAAGCAAGGGGGCGTCAAAGGATGCCTCACGCGAGACCAGGTTGATCCCTAGTCGTGACAAACGCAAGTCTTTAGACCCTTCGTCATCTCCTCGGGGCCGCACCCATTAGGTAGGCCACTCCCGGGCCCCGCCAGCTCGGCAACCTCCACGGCGTCAGTCTCCAACTCCGCGAGCCATATCGACCGCGCGAGATTCTTCCTCGACGAAGATGGGAATCCCGTTGAGTTCCTCAAAGGGACCCTTGGCCGCCCTCCCAAAATCTTTGGAAGGGCGGGAAGAGTCAACCTTGGGATCATCAACATGGGAAAAAAGTTCACTCCTCATTTGAAAGGGTAAAAATCGGCTGCCCAAAGAAAATTTCAAATTCAAAGAATTTTCCAATCTCCAAAAGGCTACCAGTTGTGAAGAAAATGTTGGAATTGATCTAGGGTTTAAGAAAAAGATTAAACGCTTTGGGAAGCGGCGGAATTTTAAAAAATTTCTTTTCAAGTAAAAACAGTTTTTACTAACCTAGACAAAGAGCAAGTACATGTAATTAAAAACCAATATGAGCTAAGAGTTTACTAACCTTTCTTGAAGCTTGAACTTTGAAGAAGCTTTTGGAAAGTTTGTAACGCTCGTCTCCCCTCGCAGCACGTCTCTCTTTCTTTCTTCGGCACCTCGAGCAACCACGAAAGTTTCTATCACTAAATCACTCGAAAAGAAGGAATCAGTGAGTGGGCACTTTTAAACACTACGACTTAAGAACGAGTCTCGAAGTCGCAGAGCTAAACACTAGGTCGAGTGAGGACTTAGGTGCCAAGACAAGAAAAAATTGAAAATAAACTAGAGAGAGGGAGAGAGGATTTTCGGCCACAATGTCTAGAGAGAGAGTCTCTCAATCTCTAACTTGTGTGGAATGAATAAAATGAAGGGAATGAGGGTCCTATTTATAGGAGAGGGGTTGGCCTTGGAAAGAAGTAGTTTCCTCTTATTTTCCAAGCCTTTATGAGCAATCTTTTATTACCCATACCTATCAATATAGGCGCCCATCTCATACAATCCACAAGGGATTAGTTTCCTCTTTTGTTTCCCTTCTTGGTTGCCTTGGCCGATTCTCCTTGTTTCCTCATAGAGGAAATTTGTTTCCTCTTTTTCTTTTGGCAAGTATCTTGATACATTTATGCACAAAATATTCTCTTTCTCTTGGGTATTTTGGGCGCCCATCTCTCATCTAGAAGGAGCTTCTAGAAGCTTCTTCATTTGTTCATGACAACATGAGAAAAGCCCATTAAGAATTTTCAATAAAATTCTTATGAAATGAAATTAATCCACAAGGCCCAATAAACAAGTTATGGCCGAGTGACATTAAGTCATCAAATGAACTTGTCAAAAAATTTATTGACATTCATTTCATCCTTTGTCTCAAAAGACAAAAATACCCTTTTAACTATTTTCGTTCTTGTTTTGACTTAGCTTCCAGTTTAACTATTCCTATCGATGTGATTCGTGACAATGACCTCATGGACCCAAATGAACAAAGCTTGAGCTAAACACTTGGACTCAAAAGTTCACAAACCTTTTCCAAGTTTAGCTTAATGCCAACTGACTCCACTAAAGAGCTGACACTGAAAATCTCTCGGTTCAAATGAATTTATTTTCTACTCAAGAATTCGACCTAATTATGATGAGCGGATCCACTGAATATTATCTATGTTTACCCTTCATGAATGTCATCAGCTAGTCGGGATTTACTAAATTACCATTTTACCCTTCTAGCTGTTATTTCCTCAACTCCTTTGTCGCTTGTGAATAAGTTAGAAACAATGTATTGACGAGGAGCTAACAAGTCACATTGTTTCATCCAAAAAAGTCAGGACTCAATTTGGACACTGGCCAGTTCATTTATTCACACTCCAAGGAACAAAGCATGAGGTGACATGCATTGCATTTCAGCAATCTTGTACATGAATTCCATATCTATGAGAACTTCACAAAGTTACTCATGACATACTCACAACTTAGTACTTCACCAATAGGCCTTGTTCCGAATCACATAGTGAATCCGAACTTTGACTTTCTCAAATGAGAATACTAAGGTGTGAAATGGCATGTCTCATTTCAGGATTAAGGTAAGCATGATGCAAGTTAAATGGTTTGTTCTTATATTGTCTCTAGAAGTGCACTGGTCAATTCAGTACCTTCGGAAGATACCTAGAAGAACTATAGAGTCTCCAACTCTCAATGCCTCATAACCAGACATCATAGATTCTTCTAACAATCGTACTGAGGTCAATAGTCCTTTGACCCTAAGATTGCGAATATATCGTTTTAAGCAAACTACGAAGAGTTTGTTCATGCAAATCTACATTTGTCTCTTCGTAAGTTGTTAAGTTTGTTTATGGACTAAAAGACTAAGGTTTTATCATAAAGCTTCAAACAAAGAAAGAATGAATGAACGTTTCAACTTTATTAATGAATGAATAGGCAATTACAAGCAAGAGTCTTCATGAGACTTTATTACATCAAATGTACAAAATAAAGACTACAACTCTTCTTGTGGGCACCATTGACAACAAACTCCTACTTGACTCAAAGAAGGTGTGTGTAGTCCTTCATGCCTAATCCCTCACGATGTTGGTCGAAGACCTTGTTCGCTAGGGCCTTGGTGAATGGATCTGCGAGGTTGTCCACCGTTGAGATCTTCTTCACATCCACGTCTCCGCGCTGCACGATCTCTCGAATCAAATGGTATTTCCTCTCAATATGCTTAGAGCGCTTATGGCTTCTAGGTTCCTTTGAGTTAGCGACAACCCCACTATTATCACAATAAAGGGTCATGGGCTCGTCGACGTTTGGAACAACTTCCAAATACTTAAGGAACTTTCTAAGGCATACACCTCTTTGGATGCTTCACAAGCAGCCACATATTCTGCTTCCATTGTGGAGTCAGCAATGCAAGATTGCTTAATACTTCTCCACACAACAGCTCCACCATTAAGGATGAACACAGATCCCGAAGTGGATTTCCTGGAATCCTTATCCGCTTGAAAATCGGAGTCGGTATATCCCGTCATAGTCAGGTCAGTACCTGAGTATGTAAGCATCAAGTTCCTAGTTCTTCGAAGATACTTAAGAACATGCTTAACAGCAATCCAGTGCTCGGGTCCAGGGTTGGATTGGAAACGGCTAACTACGCCAACGGCGAAACAAGTGTCAGGTCTAGTGCAAAGCATAGCATACATGAGGCTTCCTACGGCAGAGGCGTAAGGAATTTTCCTCATGTCTTCAATCTCTTGTGCAGTCTTGGGAGACTGGTCTTTAGAGAGTGAAACTCCATGCCTAAAGGGTGTTTGGCCCTTCTTGGAGTCTTGCATCGAGAAGCGATCTATCACCTTATCAATATAAGATGCTTGAGAGAGCGACAGGGTCCGGTTTTTCCTATCTCAAAAGATTTGGATCCCCAGAATGTACGCGGCTTCTCCTAGATCCTTCATATCGAATTGCTTTGCCAGCCAGACCTTCACCTCAGATAGCTTACCCACGCCATTACCAATGAGTAGTATATCATCGACATATAGTACCAGAAACACAACCTTGCCTTCGTGTATTAACTTGTAAACACAAGGCTCATCTATTGACTGTTCAAAGCCAAAGCTCTTTACAGTTTCATCGAATCTAATATTCCATGACCTAGATGCTTGCTTTAGTCCATAAATGGATTTAAGCAACTCACAAACCTTGGTCTCTTGACCTTTATCCACGAAACCGTCTGGTTGAGCCATGTAAATGCGCTCGTCAAGATTGCCATTCAGAAAGGCTGTCTTGACATCCATTTGCCAGATCTCATACCCGAGAGCTGTAGCTATGGATAGGAGTATGCGGATGGATTTAAGCATCGCGACTGGCGAGAAGGTTTCTTCATAGTCAATCCCTTCTTGTTGGGTATAACCCTTCGCCAGAAGTCGTGCTTTGAACGTCTCGACGTTCCCATCAGGACCCCTTTTCTTGTTGTTTATCCACTTACACCCTACGGGTTTAATCCCTTCAGGAAGGTCTACAAGTTTCCAGACTTTGTTGACATACATCGAGTGCATTTCAACTTTCATGGCGTCAAGCCAAAGGTTTGATTCAGAACAAGCCATCACTTGGCTATAGGAAACAGGGTCATCCATGTCGGAGACGGCTACGAGAGAGTCTCCATAAGACATGTACCTGTCAGGCTGTTGAACAGCCCTCCCACTACGTCGAAGTACTACTTGACGAGATTCTGATGAGTTAGGTTGTGTTTCAGTTGGGGTAAGAACAGTTCTTACAGATGAGGTAGAAGCTTCCTCACCCAACTTTTCTTCAAGCACAATTTTGCTTCTAGGTTTCGCATCCTTCATAAAGTCCTCCTTAAGGAAACGAGCATTCGTGCTAACGAAAGTCTTATCGTCCTCGGGACTATAGAAAGTAAAACCTTTGGTTTCCTTCGGATATCCTACAAACATGCACAATTCTGACCTACTAGCCAACTTGCTAGTCTTTTGCCTCAGCACGTGTGCAGGGGAACCCCAAATTCGGATGCGGCCAAGATTCACTTTACAGCCAGTCCATCGTTCATAAGGAGTACCAGGAACCGTTTTGGACGGAACTTCGTTCAGAATGTAGGCGGCTGTTTCGAGGGCATATCCCCAAAAGGAAGGAGGGAGTGATGAGTAACTCATCATTGATCTAACCATCTCCATTAGAGTTTGGTTCCTTCTCTCTGACACTCTGTTTTGTTGAGGTGTGCCAGGTGCGGTAAGCTGAGAAGCGATACCTTCTTCTTTAAGAAAGTCATCGAACTCTCCAGACATATACTCACCACCTCGATCGGATCGAAGGGTTTTGATCACTTTGCCAGTTTGCTTTTCCACTAAAGCCCTAAAGACCTTAAATACGTTAAAGGTCTCGGATTTGTGTTTGAGCAAATAGACAAACCCATATCTTGAGTAATCATCAGTGAAGGTAACGAAGTATTCGTATCCTCCACGTACCTGTTGGTTGAGCGGACCACATACATCAGAATGTATTAGTTCCAGCAACTCAGTGGCTCTTCGACCCTTATCGGAGAAAGGTCGCTTAGTCATTTTTCCTTCTATACAGGATTCACAAGTAGGTAGTGAACCTATTGCAGAGTCTTGGAGTGGACCATCCCTCACAAGTCTCTTAATCCTATCTAGACTAATATGACCAAGTCTTAAGTGCCAGAGGTATGTTGATTTTGTTAGATCGGAGGATTCAGAAAGTTTGATCCTCTTTGGCTCCCTAATTAGATCATTATCTATTTCGGTGTCTAAAAGAGAAGGTTGAGTGGGATAGATGTAGAAAAGAGCATTCTTCATACATGCATCAGTGACAAAAGAATTATCAGGAAACGCAATACGAATTCCATTCTTAATGAACTTTAAACAATAATCTTGCTCAAGAAGACGAGCAACGGATATTAAGTTCTTCCCAAAGGTAGGAACAAAATAAACATTATTCAAGTTTAAAGTGCGGTCTTCAAAAGACAGCGTCACGGATCCCACAGCCTTCGCGGACACCAGGCTCCCATCACCCCATTTGAAACAGAACTCGCCTTCCTCTAAGCTTTTGGTTTTCTTGAAACCATTCAAGGAACAACAAATATGGTTAGTAGCAGCGGTGTCAAGAATCCACGTTGATACATTATCAGCTACTAAGCATGCTTCAGTAACTAGTACAATACTATGTTCCTTTGCTTTGAGATAGGCAGGACAGTTCATTTTATCGGTCTTGTGAGGTCTCTTCTTAGTTCCACAGACGGAGGCTTTTTGCTCAGTAGCATGTGCCTCTCCATGATTCCTCTTTCTCTTATTGAGACCTACAGCAGTGTGAAGCTCCTTCATAAGCTCGGTAACAGTGTACTTTAGCTTTGTAATGGAGTAGTTCAGCATGAAGGTATCAAGAGACTCGGGGAGAGTTTCTAAGATCATATCTAGGATATTCTTCCCATCAATCTCAGATCCTAGGATTTACATTTCATTTAGGTAACTAATGATCAGTATCATATGGTCCCTAACAGGAGTCTTAGTCTTCATGCGACAGTTCATAAACTGTCGGACTGCTTGTAGCCTTGTCTGACGTCTTCGCCCTCCAAAAATCTCAAGGAGATTGTAGAGCATGTCAGTGTTATCAATGGTGCCCACAAGAAGAGTAGTAGTGTCTATTTATGTACATTTGATGTCATATAGTCTTACGAAGACTCTTGCTTGTAATTGCTTATTCATTAATAAAGTTGAAACGTTCATTCAATCTTCCTTGTCTGAAGCTTTATGATAAAACCTTAGTCTTTTAGTCCATAAACAAACTTAACAACTTACGAAGAGACAAATGTAGATTTGCATGAACAAACTCTTCGTAGTTTGCTTAAAACGATATATTCGCAATCTTAGGGTCAAAGGACTATTGACCTCAGTATGATTGTTAGAAGAATCTATGATGTCTGGTTATGAGGCATTGAGAGTTGGAGACTCTATAGTTCTTCTAGGTATCTTCCGAAGGTACTGAATTGACCAGTGCACTTCTAGAGACAATATAAGAACAAACCATTTAACCTCTTATGTCTCGAAGTCACTATGTATGAATTGCATCATGCTTACCTTAATCCTGAAATGAGACATGCCATTTCACACCTTAGTATTCTCATTTAAGAAAGTCAAAGTTCGGACTCACTATGTGATTCCGAACAAGGCCTATTGGTGAAGTACTAAGTTGTGAGTCTGTCATGAGTAACTTTGTGAAGTTCTCATAGATATGGAATTCATGTACAAGATTGCTGAAATGTAATGTATGTCACCTCATGCTTTGTTCCTTGGAGTGTGAATAAATGAACTGGCCAGTGTCCAAATTGAGTCCTGACTCTTTTGGATGAAACAATGTGACTTGTTAGCTCCTCGTCAATACATTGTTTCTAGCTTATTCACAAGCGACAAAGGAGTTGAGGAAATAACAGCTAGAAGGGTAAAATGGTAATTTAGTAAATCCCGACTAGCTGATGACATTCATGAAGGGTAGCATAGATAATATTCAGTGGATCCGCTCATTATAATTAGGTGAATTCTTGAGTAGAAAATAAATTCATTTGAACCGAGAGATTTTCAGTGTCAGCTCTTTAGTGGAGTCAGTTGGCATTAAGCTAAACTTGGAAAAGGTTTGTGAACTTTTGAGTCCAAGTGTTTAGCTCAAGCTTTGTTCATTTGGGTCCATGAGGTCACTGTCACGAATCACATCGATATGAATAGTTAAACTGGAAGCTAAGTCAAAACAAGAACGAAAATTGTCGAAAGGGTATTTTTGTCTTTTGAGACATAAGGATGAAATGGATGTCAATAAATTTTGACAAGTTCATTTGATGACTTAATGTCACTCGGCCATAATATGATTAATTGGGCCTTGTGAATTAATTTCGTTTCATAAGAATTTTATTGAAAATTCTTAATGGGCTTTTCTCATGTTTTTATGAACAAATGAAGAAGCTTCTAGAAGCTCCTTCTAGAGACATGTTGGGCGCCCATAATACCCAAAGAAAGAGAGTTTATTTTGTGCATAAATGTATATAGATACTTGCCAAAAGAAAAAGAGGAAACAAATTTGCATAAGGATGCTTAAGAATTTCGGCCAAGTAAGAAAAAGGCAAGGCAAGGCACATAAAAGGAAACAAATCCAAGCCTTCTAGAAGGCTGCCTTGGCCATGTGGAATAAGAGGGAAATGGGCAATATTTGCTCATGAATATGTGATATTCTATAGAAGAGGAAACTACCTTATTGAAGGTGAGACCTCTCCTATAAATAGGAGCCTCATTCCACATATTTTATTCATTCCAAATTTTTAGAGATTGAGAGCTTCTCTCTCTAGACTTGGCCGCCCCTTCCTCTCTCTCTCTCTAGTTTGTATTTTCGATTTTTCTTGTCTTGGCACCTAGGTCCTCACTCGACCTAGTGTTTAGCTCTGCGACTTCGAGACTCGTTCTTAAGTCGTAGCGTTTAAAAGTGCCCACTCACTGATTCCTTCTTTTCGAGTGATTTAGTGATAGAAACTTTCGTGGTTGCTCGAGGTGCCGAGGAAAGAAAGAGAGACGTGCTGCGAGGGGAGACGAGCGTTGCAAACTTTCCACAAGCTTCTTCAAAGTTCAAGCTTCAAGAAAGGTTAGTAAACTTCTAGCTCATATTGGTTTTTAATTACATGTACTTGCACTTGTCTAGGTTAGTAAAAACCGTTTTTACTTGTAAAAGAAAATTTTTAAAATTCCGCCGCTTACCGAAGCGTTAATTATTTTCTTAAATCCTAGATCGATTCCAACAGTCAGCGGCAGTCTCGAAGTCACGATGTTGCTCTTTCAGCATATTGTTCATAGATGCCAAGATATAGCACCTCACAATCTCATTGGATCGAAGCCAAGCCGCTAAGGCGTCATTGTCCTCTTGAGTCGAATCATCATTCGTCAGAGGAGGACACGGGGTGGTGAGTACCCATTTGTGCTTAGTAACGATTATGTCGAGGTTAAGTTTCGAGTCTATGTAGTTTTCGTTTTCGAGTTTGTTCGAGGAAAGAATGAAAGAGAGAGAGTTGGGACACATATTGCCTATAAAAGTTGAAACAAGTTTATGATTAGTCTTTGGTTTAGGATTTAAGTTTTATTAAGACTTTTGTAAAATCCAAAGGTGTTATAAACCAAACGATAATTTACTCCCTCAAGAGAAGGCCGCAAAAAATCTCCTTTTATAAGTAAATGAAACATCATTAATGCTAAGCCAAGATGTCAATACATCTATTTTGACTAGCCACCTTTTAAATTGGTTTGATCACTCAGATCCTTTCGCAGAGCCTCAAGGGAGGATTACTAGGGATTGAGCCTAAGTGTGTAACCAACCACTTAGTCCAAATGATCAGCTTTGAAAAACAATCCCCCAAGGGGAGGCCTTGTCATCATTGCATCACTCTCGGACGTAGCTCATTGAGCAGTGATCGAAGCAATAATGCCTTGGAGTACTCACATTTAAGTGAGGGTCGCAAGAGCGGCTCTTAGTCCCACGTTATTGCATCTTTCACTAGTGTTGGGGATCGCGGGTTACAAACAACAAATATAACCCTCCCACTTAGTTTTTGGAGTTGGTTCATCGACTCTTATAAGTTCGGAAACAAATTTCCTAGTTAGAGAGCGACAGAGCGGACAACTAGAAGAGAATCCTAGATCGACATGTTCAGAGCAGTATTAGTGCATAAAGGCACAAGGGATATACTTGATCTTTTCCTATTTTCTATTTCGGGAAAGTGCGTGAGGGAAGTGTGAACTTCAACTCACTCGAACACTTGAAAGTTTGAGATTACACATCTTTTTATTTTTCGGCTTGTCTACAAGGAGACCTCCCACTCAAAATTTCAAGAGCATATAGATTTTGAACATATGTGATATAGATATAGTTTTGAAAACATTTTGAAAATTTATTTGATTTGGATGACAAAATATTTTTCAAGTTTGAAAGTGAAAACGGTTTTTCACAATTCAAACTAGTTTTGTAAAAATTCAATTTTAATTAAACTTTCAAAAATCAAAACATTTTAATCTTACACATCATGTTTATAATCATATGAAAAAAAAAATTGCTCAAGAAAATTTTCTCATTAGAGTTCTATAACTCATGGTAGTGGGGTTTGAAAATCCGGATTTCTAAAAAAACTGGAGTTTCAGACAGCCGCGCACCTCGGAGTAAAATCGCCATATCTGGCGGCTCCGATGTCCTTTTGAGCCGAAACCGGTGGCATTGGACAGATAGAGCTTTGATTTTATTTAAGAATCATTAAATTTCGATTTCTGAGCAGAGAGTTATGCCACTTTTAATGCGGGTTTACTCCAGCTCAAAGAAAAAGAAATAATTAAAGCTTGGTCCTTTTTAGGTGCGAAAAAGAATCGAGTGGAACGGAACGTTTTATGAAGGTTGTTAAAGCTTTTATTTGTGTTTTATTAGCAAGCTAATAACAAGGCATAAAAGAAATAACAACAAGCATAAAACGAATCAAGTAAAAATAAGAAACTAGCAAGATAACAAAACTAGTCACAATATTTTACTCGAAATTTCTCAAACCTTTAAAACACGTTTTTCAATATAAAAAATTAAAAACTTTTAGAACTGATTCTAATGTGTTTTAAAAACATCCGAAAATCATAGAAAATCAACATGGTTTTTAATTTAAAGGCAAGAGCAATAAATTAAAAAAAATCTAAGATTATAATTCTAACTTGTCACAAAATTAGTAAACTTTCGAAAACGATTTTCAAGCTCATAATTTTAAAAACATGTACATGCTAATCTTTGACCATAGCTCTGATACCATTTGTTGGAATTGATCTAGGGTTTAAGAAAAAGATTAAACGCTTCGGGAAGTGGCGGAATTTTAAAAAATTTCTTTTCAAGTAAAAACAGTTTTTACTAACCTAGACAAAGAGCAAGTACATGTAATTAAAAACCAATATGAGCTAAGAGTTTACTAACCTTTCTTGAAGCTTGAACTTTGAAGAAGCTTTTGGAAAGTTTGTAACGCTCGTCTCCCCTCGCAGCACATCTCTCTTTCTTTCTTCGGCACCTCGAGCAACCACGAAAGTTTCTATCACTAAATCACTCGAAAAGAAGGAATCAGTGAGTGGGCACTTTTAAACACTACGACTTAAGAACGAGTCTCGAAGTCCCAGAGCTAAACACTAGGTCGAGTGAGGACCTAGGTGCCAAGACAAGAAAAAATCGAAAATAAACTAGAGAGAGGGAGAGAGGATTTTCGGCCACAATGTCTAGAGAGAGAGTCTCTCAATCTCTAACTTGTGTGGAATGAATAAAATGAAGGGAATGAGGGTCCTATTTATAGGAGAGGGGTTGGCCTTGGAAAGAAGTAGTTTCCTCTTATTTTCCAAGCCTTTATGAGCAATCTTTTATTACCCATACCTATCAATATAGGCGCCCATCTCATACAATCCACAAGGGATTAGTTTCCTCTTTTGTTTCCCTTCTTGGTTGCCTTGGCCGATTCTCCTTGTTTCCTCATAGAGGAAATTTGTTTCCTCTTTTTCTTTTGGCAAGTATCTTGATACATTTATGCACAAAATATTCTCTTTCTCTTGGGTATTTTGGGCGCCCATCTCTCATCTAGAAGGAGCTTCTAGAAGCTTCTTCATTTGTTTATGACAACATGAGAAAAACCCATTAAGAATTTTCAATAAAATTCTTATGAAATGAAATTAATCCACAAGGCCCAATAAACAAGTTATGGCCAAGTGACATTAAGTCATCAAATGAACTTGTCAAAAAATTTATTGACATTCATTTCATCCTTTGTCTCAAAAGACAAAAATACCCTTTTAACTATTTTCGTTCTTGTTTTGACTTAGCTTCCAGTTTAACTATTCCTATCGATGTGATTCGTGACAGTGACCACATGGACCCAAATGAACAAAGCTTGAGCTAAACACTTGGACTCAAAAGTTCACAAACCTTTTCCAAGTTTAGCTTAATGCCAACTGACTCCACTAAAGAGCTGACACTGAAAATCTCTCGGTTCAAATGAATTTATTTTCTACTCAAGAATTCGACCTAATTATGATGAGCGGATCCACTGAATATTATCTATGTTTACCCTTCATGAATGTCATCAGCTAGTCGGGATTTACTAAATTACCATTTTACCCTTCTAGCTGTTATTTCCTCAACTCCTTTGTCGCTTGTGAATAAGTTAGAAACAATGTATTGACGAGGAGCTAACAAGTCACATTGTTTCATCCAAAAGAGTCAGGACTCAATTTGGACACTGGCCAGTTCATTTATTCACACTCCAAGGAACAAAGCATGAGGTGACATACATTGCATTTCAGCAATCTTGTACATGAATTCCATATCTATGAGAACTTCACAAAGTTACTCATGACATACTCACAACTTAGTACTTCACCAATAGGCCTTGTTCGGAATCACATAGTGACTTCGTGACACAAGAGGTTAAATGGTTTGTTCTTATATTGTCTCTAGAAGTGCACTGGTCAATTCAGTACCTTCGGAAGATACCTAGAAGAACTATAGAGTCTCCAACTCTCAATGCCTCATAACCAGACATCATAGATTCTTCTAACAATCGTACTGAGGTCAATAGTCCTTTGACCATAAGATTGCGAATATATCGTTTTAAGCAAACTACGAAGAGTTTGTTCATGCAAATCTACATTTGTCTCTTCGTAAGTTGTTAAGTTTGTTTATGGTCTAAAAGACTAAGGTTTTATCATAAAGCTTCAAACAAAGAAAGAATGAATGAACGTTTCAACTTTATTAATGAATGAATAGGCAATTACAAGCAAGAGTCTTCATGAGACTTTATTACATCAAATGTACAAAATAAAGACTACAACTCTTCTTGTGGGCACCATTGACAACAAACTCCCACTTGACTCAAAGAAGGTGTGTGTAGTCCTTCATGCCTAATCCCTCACGATGTTGGTCTAAGACCTTGTTCGCTAGGGCCTTGGTGAATGGATCTGCGAGGTTGTCCACCGTTGAGATCTTCTTCACTTCTACGTCTCCGCGCTGCACGATCTCTCGAATCAAATGGTATTTCCTCTCAATATGCTTAGAGCGCTTATGGCTTCTACGTTCCTTTGAGTTAGCGACAGCCCCACTATTATCAGAATAAAGGGTCATGGGCTCGTCAACATTTGGAACAACTTCCAAATACTTAAGGGACTTTCTAAGCCATACAGCCTCTTTGGATGCTTCACAAGCAGGCACATATTCTGCTTCCATTGTGGAGTCAGCAATGCAAGATTGCTTAATACTTCTCCACACAACAGCTCCACCATTAAGGATGAACACATGATCAAAGGGGTGAAAAGACCTTCAACGCCATTTTTCAAACTAAAGTTCACGACTCGTGCTCCGCAAGCCGTAAACTTGGGGGGCTAATGTTACCAGTCGTTTTCGGGAAACTGGAAATTTGAAAACAATTTAAGGCCGGCCGGATCGCCCAATGGGCCCTAGCCCACTAGGCCCGAGAGCCCTTGCTGACCCACAGCCCAGCGAACCCGCGCGCGCGCCAGCACGCCCGCGCAATTGTGCCCCTGCCTGATGGGCCTGTGCGCGCGCCAGCACGCCCGCGCCCCGGCCCGCTCTCGCACATGCGCCCCCGGCCCGATGGGCCTGCGCGCGCCAGCATGCCCGTGCCCAGGCCCGCGTGCGCACCTGCACCCCGGTCCAATGGGCCTGCACGCGCCCTAGCGCTCCCACGCCCCCGGCCTGTGCGCGCTCCCGCGCCTCCGGCCGCCCCGTCCTGTGCGCACTCCCGCGCCCCCGGCCGCCCCGGCCGGCGTGCGCTTTCACGCCCCCAGGAGTCCTCGCTCGCGCGCGCTCGCGGGCGTCCAGCCGACGACGCTCCCGCGCCCCCGGGCGTCCCGGCCCGCGCATGCTCCCGCGCCCCTGGGCGTCCCATCCCGCGCACGCTCCCGCGCCTTGGCCGGGCGTCGCTGCTGCCCCAGCCGAGCGCCCCTGTTGCCTCAGCCGGGCGTCCCTGCTGCCCCGACCGAGCGCTCCAACTGCCTCGACCGGGCGACCCTGCTGCCCCAGCCGAGCGCCCCTGCTGCCTCGGTCGGGTGTCCCTGCTGCCCTAGCCGACAGATCGTACTACCTCGGCCGAGAGCTCCTGCTTCCTCGGCCGGTTGTCTCTGCTGCCCCGATCGAGAGCTCCTACTGCCTCGGCCGGGCGCGCCTGCTGCCTCGGCCGAGAGCTCCCGCTACCTCGGCCGGGTGCCCCTACTGCCTCGGCCGGGCACCCCGCACCCGTTCAAGCGGCTCGCCCGGGCATCCGGCGGGCCTAGAAGTGGCCGGCCCAAGACCTCCTCCAAAACTATAAATACCCCTTCACCCTTGGAGGATCCATTTCTCATTCCCATTCTTCTCCACACAACACTCTCTCACTCGAGAACTCTCTCCTCCCCCGCGCTCTTGTGACATTCCAAGAGCACGCGCTCCTCCTCCCTCGACGAGAGGGAGCGCACTCCTCTTCTACGATCCGAGTCTTTGCAGTGTACACACTTTTCTCTCGCTTCTTGGCCCTTGAGCTAGAACTCCGAGCTATGAGGCAAGCGACCCCTCTAAAGTCTTCGCTAGACGCTACGAGCTGGGTCCTACTCTAAAGCCTTGGATTCTCAAGCCTCTGCGCCCAAGATAGCCCCCAACACTCATCTTGAACTAAGTTCTGACCTGATCCCGACTAAAGGGTACGTAGGCAGCCAATCTTTGGCACGGTCACACCCCCCAAAACACACCTCAGGGTATGGAGGCTGCAACTCGGTACACGAGTTCACATTCTTGGCCCGGGTGCGATCACTTGGCCTTGGATCAAACCGCCCGAGGTAATTAATCGTTGTTCATTTTCGTGCGACAACATTTCCTTCTATGCAGCATTCATAAGTAGGTAGTGAACCTATTGCAGAGGCTTGGAGTGGACCGTCCCTCACAAGTCTTAAGTGCCAGAGGTATGTTGATTTTGTTAGATTTGAGGATTCAGAAAGTTTGATCCTCTTTGGCTCCCTAATTAGATCGTTATCTATTTTAGTGTCTAAAAGGGAAGGTTGAGTGGGATAAATGTAAAAAGGCCATTCTTCATACATGCATTAGTGACAAAAGAATTTGAAAAAGAAATACGAATTCCATTCTTTATAAACTTTAAATAATAATCTTGCTCGAAAAGTTGAGCAACAGATATTAGGTTTTTCCCAAAGGAATGAACTTAATAAACATTATTCAAATATAAAATGCGATCTTCAAAAGACAGCGTCACGGATCCCATAGCCTTCGCAGACACCACGCTCCCATCACCCCACTTGAAGCAGAAGTCGCCATCCTCTAAGCTTTTTCTTTTCCTAAAACCAGTTAAGTAGTAGCAAATATGGTTAAGTAGCGGAGTCAATAATCCACGATGATACATTATCAGCTACTAAACAAGCTTCGGTTATAAGTACAATACCTTTTTCCTTAGTCTTGAGGTAGGCAGGATAATTCCTACGCCAGTGACCAGGCTTATTGCAGTGGTGGCACTTGTCTTCAGACTTGTCCACCTTTGGAGCTTTCGGCGTCTTCTTCTTCTTTTGAACCTTTGGTTGGTTCTTCTTCTCGGCCTTGCGAGGTCTCTTCTTAGATCCAAAGGTGAAGGAAGTAGCATGTACCTCTCCTTGAGCCCTCTTTTTATTAGTGAGTCCCTCAGCGGTGTGAAGCTCGTTCATAAGCTCGGTAACAGTGTACTCTAGCTTGTTCATGGAGTAGTTCAGCTTGAAGGTATTGAAAGATTCGGGGAGAGTTTAAAAATCATATCTATTTAGTCTCCCCATCAATTTCAGATCCAAGAATCTCCATTTTGTTTAGATAGCTAATGATCAGTATCATATGATCTCTAACGGGAGTTCTAGCCTTCATACGACAGTTCATAAATTGTCGGACCGCTTGTTGCCTAGCTTGACGTCCTTGCCCTCCAAACATCTCATGGAGATTGTAGAGCATAGAGGCGGCAGTCTCGCTGTCACGATGTCACGATGTTGTTGTTGCAACACATTGTTCATAGATGCCAAAATATAGCACCTCACAATCTCATCGGATCGAAGCCAGGCCGCCAGGGTGTCTTTTTCCTCTTGTGTCAAATTTTCATTCGTTTTAGGACAGCGGGTGGTGAGAACCCATTTGTGCTTGTCGACAGTAAGGACTATGTCGAGGTTACGTTTCCGGTCGACGTAATTGTCGCCTTCGAGTTTATTCGAGGAAAAATAGTTGAGAGAGGGTTGAGAGACATTTTGCCTATAAAAGTTGATCAATGATCGAAGTAAAAACGCCATAGAGTACTCTCATTTAAGAGAGGGCCACAAGAGTGACTCTTAGTCTCACGTTAATTACTTCTTTCATTAGTGTTGTGGATCGTGGGTTACAAACAACGAGTATAACCCTCCTACTTAGTTTTTGGAGTTGGTACATCGACTCTTATAATTTCGGAAACGGATTCCCTAGTTATAGAGCGATATAGCGAACAACTAGAAAAGAATCCTAGAGGTTCATGTTCAGAGTAGTGTTAGTGCATAAAGGCACAACGGACATACTCGGATATTTTCCTTATTTCTATTCAGGAAAGTGCATGAGGGAAGTGTGAACTTCAACTCACTCGAACACTTGAAAGTTTGAGATTACACATCTTTTAATTTTTCGGCTTGTCTACGAAGAGACCTCTCACTAAAATTTTCAAGAGCATATAGATTTTGAACATATGTGATATAGATATAGTTTTGAAAACATTTTGAAAACTTATTCGATTTGGATGACAAAATATTTTGAAGTTTGAAAACAAAAACGGTTTTTCAAAATTCAAACTAGTTTTGTAAAAATTCAATTTCAATTAAAAACTAGTTTCTCAAATTCAAACTAGATTAAAATGTTATGAATTGCATCGTGCTTACCTTAATCCTGAAATGAGACATGCCATTTCACACCTTACGTATTCTCATTTGAGAAAGTCAGAGTTCGGACTCACTATGTGATTCCGAACAAGGACTATTGGTGAAGTACTAAGTTGTGAGAATGTCATGAGTAACTTTGTGAAGTTCTCATAGATATGGAATTCATGTACAAGATTGCTGAAATGCAATGTATATCACCTCATGCTTTGTTCCTTGGAGTGTGAACAAATGAACTGGCCAGTGTCCAAATTGAGTCTTGACTCTTTTGAATGAAACAATGTGACTTGTTAGCTCCTCGTCAATACATTGTTTCTAACTTATTCACAAGCGACAAAGGAGTTGAGGAAATAACAGCTATAAGGGTAAAATGGTAATTCTGTAAATCCCGACTAGCTGATGATATTCATGAAGGGAATAAATTCATTTGAACCGAGAGTTTTTCAGTGTCAACTCTTTAGTGGAGTCAGTTGACATTAAGCTAAACTTGGAAAAGGTTTGTGAACTTTTGAGTCCAAGTATTTTAGCTCAAGCTTTGTTCATTTGGATCCATGAGGTCACTGTCACGAATCACATCGATTAGGAATAGTTAAACTGGAAGCTAAGTCAAAACAAGAACGAAAATTGTCAAAAGGGTATTTTTGTCTTTTGAGACATAGGATGAAATGAATGTCAATAAATTTTTTGACAAGGTCATTTGATGACTTTATATCACTCGGCCAAGTTAGTTCAATTGGGCCTTGTGGATTAATTTGATTTCATAAGAATTTTATTGAAAATTATTAATGGGCCTTTTTCATGTTGTCATGAACAAATGGAAAAGCTTCTAGAAGCCCTTTCTAGAAGGCTATAGGCGCCCAACATACCCAAAGAAAGAAAGAATATTTTGTTTATAAATGTATCAAGATACTTGCCAAAAGAAAAAGAGGAAACAAATTTCCTCTAAGAGAAACAAAGAGAATCGGCCAACGCAACCAAGAGAGAAACAAAAGATGAAACTAATCCCTTGGGGATTTGCATGAAGTGGATGCCTATCTTGGATGGGAATGGGCAATAAAAGATTGCTCATAAAGGCTTGGAAAATAAGAGGAAACTACTTCTTTCCAAGGCCAACCCTTCTCCTATAAATAGGACCCTCATTCCTCTCATTCTATTCATTTCCTCATAAGTTAGAGATTGAGAGACTCTCTCTCTAGACCTTGTGGCCGAACTCCTCTCTCTCTCTCTATTCAATTTCGTTTTATTGTTTTGGCACCTAGGTTCTCATTTGACCTAGTGTTTAGCTCTGCGACTTCAAGACTTATTCTTAAGTCGTAGTGTTTAAAAGTGCCCACACACTGATTCCTTTTCTCTCGAGAGATTTAGTGATAGAAACTTTCGCGATTGCTCAAGTTGCCGAGGAAGGAAGAGAGACGTGCTGCGAGGGGAGATGAACATTGCAACCTTTTTCCAAAAGCTTCTCAACGTTCAAGCGTCTAAAAAGGTTAGTAAACTTCTATGCTCATATTAGTTTTTATTTACATGTGCTTGCTCTTTGTCTAGGTTAGTAAAAAAAAATTTACTTGAAAAAGAGAATTTTTAAAATTCCGCCGCTTAACGAAGCGTTAAACTTTTTCTTAAACCCTAGATCAATTCCAACAAGAGACGGCTACGAGAGTGTCTCCATAAGACATGTACCTGTCAGGCTTCTAAGTAGCCCTCCCACTACGTCGAAGTACTACTTGATGAGATTCAGGTGAGTTAGGTTGTGTTTCAGTTGGGGTAAGAACAATTCTTACAAATGAGGTAGAAGCTTCCACACCCAAATTTTCTTCAAGCACAATTTTGCTTCTAGGTTTTACATCTTTCATAAAGTCCTCCTCAAGGAAACGAGCATTCGTGCTAACGAAAGTCTTATCGTCCTCGGGACTATAGAATGTGAAACCGTTGGTTTCCTTTGGATATCCAACAAACAAACACAATTCTGACCTACTAGCCAACTTGCTAGTCTTTTGCCTCAGCACGTGTGCAGGGAAACCCTAAATTTTGATGCGGCCAAGATTTACTTTACAGCCAGTCCATCGTTCATAAGGAGTACCAAGAACCGTTTTAGACGGAACTTGGTTCAGAATGTAAGCAGCTGTTTAGAGGGAATATCCCCAAAAGGAAAGAGGGAGTGATGAGTAGCTCATCATTGATCTAACCATCTCCATAAGAGTTCGGTTTCATCTCTCTGACACTCCGTTTTGTTGAGGTGTGCCAGGTGCGGTAAGCTGAGAAGCGATCCCTTCTTATTGTAGAAAGTCATCGAACTCTCCAGACATATACTCACCTCCTCGATCAAATCGAAGGATTTTGATCACTTTGCTAGTTTGCTTTTCCACTAAAGCCCTAAAGACCTTAAATACGTTAAAGGTCTCGGATTTGTGTTTGAGTAAATAGACAAAACCGTGTCTTGAGTAATCATCAGTGAAGATAACGAAATATTCGTATCCTCCACGTGCCACATATATCAGAATGTATTAGTTCCAGCAACTCAGTGGCTCTTCAACCCTTACCGAAGAAATGTCGCTTAGTCATTTTTCCTTCTATGCAAGATTCACAAGTAGGTAGTGAACCTATTGCAGAGGCTTGGAGTGGACCGTCCCTCACAAGTCTCTTAATCCTGTCTAGACTGGTATGACCAAGTCTTACGTGCCAGAGATATGTTGATTTTATTAGATCGGAGGATTCAGATAATTTGATCCTCTTTGGCTCTCTAACTAGATCATTATCTATTTTGGTGTCTAAAAGAGAAGGTTGAGTGGGGTAAATGTAAAAAAGAGCATTATTCATACATCCATCAGTGACAAACGAATTATCAAGAAACGAAATAGGAATTCCATTCTTAATGAACTTCAAACAATAATCTTGCTTAAGAAGACGAGCAACGAATATTAAGTTCTTCCTAAAGGTAGGAACAAAGTAAACATTATTCAAGTTTAAAGTACAGTCTTCAAAAGACAGCGTCACGGCCTTGTTGTCAGGCCTGACGCCTTTGCCCTCCAAACATCTCATGGAGATTATAGAGCATGTCGGCGGCTGTCTCAATGTCATGATGTTGCTATTCCAGCACATTGTTCATAGATGCTAAGATATAGCACCTCACAATCTCATCGGAGCGGAGCCAGGCTACTACGGCATCTCTGTCCTCTTGAGTCGCATCATCATTCGTTTGAGGAGGACACGGGGTGGAAAGTACCCATTTGTCCTTGTTAATGGTAAAGATGATGTCCGTTGTCAATGGTGGCCACAAGAAGAGTTGTAGTCTTTACTATTGTACATTTGATGTAATAAAGTCTCACGAAGACTCTTGCTTGTAATTGCTTATTAATTTATAAAATTTAAAACGTTCATTAATTCGACCTTGTCTGTGTGAAGCTTTATTCATTTACGTATTCTCATTTGAGGAAGTCAGAGTTCGGACTCAATATGTGTTCTTGAACAGGACCTATTGGTGAAGTACTAAGTTGTGAAGATGTCATGAGTAACTTTGTGAAGTTCTCATAGATATGGAATTCATGTACAAGATTGCTGAAATGCAATATATATCACCTCATGCTTTGTTCCTTGGAATGTGAATAAATGAAATGGCCAGTGTCCAAATTGAGTCTTGACTCTTTTGGATGAAACAATGGGAGTTGTTAGCTCCTCGTCAATACATTATTTCTAACTTATTCACAATCGACAAAGGAGTTGAGGAATAACACTAGAAGGGTAAAATGGTAATTTTGTAAATCCCAACTAGCTGATGATATTCATGAAGGGTAAACATAGATAATATTCAGTGGATCCACTCATCATAATTAGTCGAATTCTTGAGTAGAATATAAATTCATTTGAACCGAGAGATTCTCAGTGTCAACTCTTTAGTGGAGTCAGTTGACATTAAGCTAAACTTAAAAAAAGGTTTGTGAACTTTTGAGTCCAAGTGCTTTAGCTCAAGCTTTGTTCATTTGGATCCATGAGGTCACAATCACAAATCATATCGAGTAGGAATAGTTAAACCAGAAGCTAAGACAAAACAAGAACGAGACAAGTTTCACGAAAATTGTCTAAAGGGTATTTTTGTCCTTTTCGACATAGGACGAAATGAATATCAATAAATTTTTTGACATTGTCATATGATGACAAATGAAACTTAAATCACTCGGCCATATTAAAGAATTTAAGCCTTGAGGATTAATTTCATTTAATAGAATTTTACTTGAAAATTCTTAATGGGCTTTTCTAATGTTGTCATGAACAAATGAAGTAAAATCTAGAAGTCCCTTCTAGAAGGTGTGCACGTCCAACAGAAGAAAAAAGAGAGCCAATTTTTTGCATTAATGTACGAAGATACTTGCCAAAAGAAAAAGAGGAAACAAATTTCCTCCAAGAGGAAAGTATAGGGGGCGGCCAACTAGAGTCAAGGGAGAAGCAAAACAAAAGAGGAAACAAATCAAAGACTTCTAGAAGCCCCCTCTTGGCCGTGTGACTTGCGTAGAATAAATGCAATATTTGTTCATGAATATGTGATATTCTATAGAAGAGGAAACTACCTTGTTGAAGGTAAAGCCTCTCCTATAAATAGAGCCCTCATTCTTCTCATTTCATTCATCCCAAGTTTTAGAGATTGGGAGCTTCTCTCTCTAGCTTGGCCGCGCCTTCCCTCTCTCTCTCTCTAAGTTTTCTTGCGTTTTTGTTTTGGCACCTAGGTCCTCATTTGACCTAAAAATTTTAGCTCTTTGACATTGAGACTTGTTCTCGAGTCGTCGTGTTTAAAAGTGCCCACTCACTAATTCCTTTTCTCTCGAGTGATTTTAGTGATAGAAACTTTTGTGGTTGCTCGAGTTGCCGAGGAAAGAAGAGAGATGTGCTGCGAGGGGAGACGAACGTTTTCAACATCCGAAGGCTCATCAACGTTCAAGCTTCTAAAAATGTTAGTAAAATCGTTTTACTCGTTTCAAAGGAAATTTTTAATTTCCGCCGCTTGCTCGAAGCGTTAAACTTTTTCTTAACCCTAGATCAATTCCAACAAATGGTATCAGAGCTATGGTCAAAGATATGCATGTACATGTAATTAAACTTTTTCTTAGATTATTTTTTAATTTATTGTTCTTGCTCTTAAATTACAAATCATGTGATTTTCTATGAGTTTGGGATGTTATTAAAACATATTAGAACCAGTTCTAAAATTTTTTAATTTTTTATATTGAAAAACGTGTTTTTATGTTTGAAAAATTTTCGAGTAAATTTTTGTGACTAGTTTTCTTGTCTTACTAGTTTCTGTTATTTACTTGATTCGTTTTATGCTTGTTGTTATTTCTTTTATACCATGTTAATAAAACACAAATAAAAGCTTTAACAACTTCCAAAAACGTTCCGTTACACTCGATTCGTTTTTCGCACTCAAAGTCCGACCTTTAATTATTTCTAGTTTTCTTCGAGCTCGAGAAAACCCGCAGTATAAGTGGGATAACTCTAAGCTCAGAATTTGAAATTTAATGATTCTTGAATCAAATTAAAACTCAGTTTCACCTCTTTCTAATGCAATTGGTTTCGGGTCAAAAGGACATTTGAGCCGCAAGTTATGCTGATTTTACTCCGAGGTGCGCGGCTATTCCGAAAGTCGAGTTTTTTTAGAAATCCTGATTTTCAGCCCCACTACCATGAGTTATAGAACTCTAATGAGAAAATCTTCTTGAGCAAAAATATTTTTTTATAAGATTATAAACATAATATGAAAGATTAAAATGTTTTGATTTTTGAAAGTTTAATTGAAATTGAATTTTTACAAAACTAGTTTGAATTTTGAAAAACCATTTTTGTTTTCAAACTTGAAAATATTTTATCATCCAAATCAAATAAGTTTTCAAAATGTTTTCAAAACTATATCATTATCACATATGTTTGAAATCTATATGCTCTTGAAAATTTGAGTGGGAGGTGTCCTCGTAGACAAGCCGAAAAATAAAGATGTGTAATCTCAAACTTTCAAGTGTTCGAGTGAGTTGAAGTTCACATTTCCCTCATGCACTTTCCCGAATAGAAAATAGGAAAAGATCCGAGTATGGACCTTGTGCCTTTATGCACTAACAGTGCTCTGAACATGAACCTCTAGGATTTTTTTTCTAGTTGTCCGCTATATCGCTCTATAACTAGGAAATCCGTTTCCGAAATTATAAGAGTCGATGTACCAACTCCAAAAACTAAGTGGGAGGGTTATAAGTTTTCTTTCATTTTTGTTTTGGCACTTGGGTCCTCATTTGACCTAAAAATTTTAGCTCTTCGACATTGAGACTTGTTCTCGAGTCGTCGTGTTTAAAAGTGTCCACTCACTAAATCCTTTTCTCTTGAGTGATTTTAGTGATAGAAACTTTCGTGGTTGCTCGAGTTGCCGAGGAAAGAAGAGAGATGTGCTGCGAGGGGAGACGAACGTTTTCAACCTTCCGAAGGCTCATCAATGTTCAAGCTTCTAAATAGGTTAGTACATTTTTAATGCTCATAATAGTTTTTATTTACATGTACTTGCTCTTTGTCTAGGTTAGTAAAATCGTTTTACTCGTTTCAAAGAAAATTTTTTATTTCCACCCCTTGCTCGAAGCGTTAAACTTTTTCTTAACCCTAGATCAATTCCAACAATGTCGAGGTTACGTATCCAATAAACGTAGTTTTTGGTTTCGAGTTTGTTTGAGGAAATGATGATCGAGAGAGGGTTCAGAGACATGTTGCTTAATTAAGTTGAAACAAGTTTATGATTTAGTTTTTGGTTTAGGGTTTAAGTTTGTTTAAGAGTTGATAAAATCCAAATGTGTTATAAACTAAACTGATAATTTACTCCCTTAAGAGAAGGCCACAAAAAATCTCAATTTATAAGTAAATGACACATCATTAATGCTTAGCCAAGATGTCAATACACCAATTTTGTCAAGCCACCTTTTAAATTGGTTTGATCACTCACATCCTTTCGCAGTGCCTCAAGGGAGGATTACTAGGGGTTGAGAATAAGTGTGCAACCAACCACGTAGTCCAATAGGTAAACTTTGAAAAAACAATCCCCC
Organism: Urtica dioica subsp. dioica; assembly: GCF_054948205.1. Taxonomy (NCBI): domain Eukaryota; kingdom Viridiplantae; phylum Streptophyta; class Magnoliopsida; order Rosales; family Urticaceae; genus Urtica; species Urtica dioica. Next base: position 40,055,285 of record NC_142756.1, read on the forward strand.
AAGAGGAGGCCTTGTCTTCATCGTCTCACTCTCGAACGTAGCTCATTGAGCAATGATCGAAGCAAAAACGCCATAGCATACTCCCATTGAAGAGAGGGCCACAAGAGTGAATCTTAGTCTCACGTTAATTGCATCTTTCATTAGTGTGGGGGATCGTGGGTTAAAAACAACAAATATAACCCTCCCACTTAGTTTTTGGAGTTGGCACATCGTCGTTATTATTGTCGCACGAAAATGAACAACTATTGAAAACCTCGGGCGGTTCGATCCAAGGCCGGACCAAGTGATCGCACTCGGGCCAAGAGTGTGAACTCGAAAGTCTCGAGCTAGGTTTTCTCCGATCAAACCGCCTCTCGGGAGAGGTAAGGGGTGGGGAGGAGGAGAGACCGTGCCTTGGGTGTCGGCTGCCTACGTACCCGTGCGTGGGATCAGGTCAGAACATAGTTCAGGCGTGCAAGACGCAGTATGAGGCGTAGAACGTTGGTGGAGAAGCGTACTCGACGAAGGAGACGGGGCACGAGGAGTCCTCGGCGGCGTCTCAGAACCTCGGAGATCGCGTGCGTGTCTAGCGTGTTAGACGCGTGAGGGGAACTCTAGTCGAGAACCCTAGGGGCGTGCTTGAGCACCGGGGGGCGTTCGGTCAGAGGGAGCGACGTCCGGGAAGTTCCCGTGAGTGCTTCAGAACCTCTGAGAACGAGAGAGACTGGTGAGAATGCTTCAGGCCAAAAATGGCATCAAGAGAAGCAGAGGAGAGTGAGAAATCGAGCGTATCGATAGGAGATGAATGGATGGCTTCCCCCTAAGTGATAGGGGGTTTATATAGTTGTTTGGGGGCCCTATAGGGGTCCTTCATCGCACATGTGCGACTCGGAGCGCGCACCTTTCCAAGAGGAGGCACACAAAGGGGCTGCGGCGCACAACCCGCGGCGCGCGACCCGCGGCGCGCGGTCTGCACCGCTGTGCGCGCGGCGCGCAGTGTGGCGGGCGCGGCACGCGTTGGGCAGCCCCTTCGTGGGTTTTTCGCGACCGTCATCCTTCCGGGCCCGTAAAGCTATTGTGGGCTTTGCATTTTGGGTTTGTGACATGAATGTGGCTATTTGGTGGGTAGAACTCGAGTCGAGGCTCGACTCGAGGAGACTGACTCAAGGCTCGACTCGAGGAGACTGACTCAAGGTTTGACTCGAGGAGCGAGGCTTGATTCGAGGAGACTGACTCAAGGATCAACTCGAGGAGCGAGGCTCGACTCGAGGACACTGAATCAAGTCTCAACTCGAGGGGCGAGGCTCGACTCGAGGAGCCGATTCAAATCTCGAATCGAGGGGCTAGGCTCGACTCAAGGAGTCAAGAGTTTGTGCGAGGGCTTGAAGGCGTGCCACTCTTCAAGACCTCTGGCCTGACCATCGGCCCTTTGAGCGACATGCCTTCTCGGCGTCTCGGGTTTTCCGAAAACGACCGAAAACATTAGCCCCCCAAGTTCGCCGCTCGGGATGTTCCCGGCGGTGAACATTTTGTCTTTCCCGTTGGGTGAGTGAGGAAAATATCTCCAAAATCCTGTCACCCAAGGAAAATGTTCCTTTCCTTTTTTTTTTTTTTTTTGGCTCAGTCGCGCGGCGCGCGTCATGGATGGTGCGGCGCGCGGTCTTGGCGCGCGGCGCGCCCCGTGCGCGGGGCTGGTTCACTTCGCGCGGTGGAATTCGACTTTTTTGGAGGTTTTCCTCCGTTTTTCTCCTTGTGGGAGTAGGATTTCGACTCCTACCCCCCCAGGAGTCTATAAATAGACCCCCCCCCCCCTCTCTCCTATTTTTCCTCCACTTTATTTTTCCTCTCTTTCTCTACGCTTGTTTCTTTTTTACGCTTGCATTATGGATGTTCCTTCCCTTTTCTCAACTCAGAGTCCCGACATTGATTTCTCTCTCTTGTTTTAGGATTCTGAATGTGTAGAGGATGATCTCTTCGTGGGATTAGGGGAAGTTCCTCTGCACGTGGAAGAGAATCCAAGCGGACTAGAGCACTGGCTCGAAGAAGAGGAGTTGGGCGCGATCGTGCCTGTTGCTCAGCCTCAAGAAGAGTGCGCGCCAACTGGGCGCGGAGCAGGCGAGGGGTTCGATCATCCCGCGTCCGGAGATCCCGCTCCTCGCCTCGTGATCAACTTGGTCAGCGAGGGGGCTCGTGACAAGGCCTGCGCAGACGTGCCAAAGTCCGGCTTGGATTCTTGCGGTACGCCGGGAGACATTGCGGGCGTGGATGCAGCGACTTCGCTAGAGTCGGTCCTCGACGAGATTGACTGCGTGGACAATTTTGGTCCCGAGTCCGAAGATCCCGGAGGTGATTCGGAGACATGTCCGAGGACCGAAGGCCTCGCATCGGAGTGTCCCGATGCGCCGTCGGAGGCTGCCGCGGTCGTGTCGGAGGGCGGGGGCCCTTCCGTGGAGCCAGGGGGTTCTCAGCCCGAGACCCCTGACGCAGAGGTGATAGTGTCGGCGAGGTCGCTTGCTAGGACGGAGTGGTATCCCGAGGAGGGCTTTGCTGCTCCCGGGGACTTCGATTGTTCGGGGGTCGATGCTTCGAGCTCGCTCACCTACCGAACATTCATCGGTCTCAGGGAGGCATTCGCCATTCCATCGTCCGTGGCGCTCCTCCGTCCCTTACAGGGCGACCGTCCTTTCCGTCCTCGCCGTGGGTTTGCCGCAGTTTCGGTCGCGAGTCTCAACTGCGGGTTGCGGTTGCCGTTCCAACCCATCGTCCAGCAGCTCCTCGCCCGACTGGGGGTGCACGCTTGTCAGATGAGTCCGGCGTTTTACCGCATCATGGCGATGTGTCACATGGAGTGGCATTGCCAGACCGAGCGGGTGATGAGCGTGAGTGACTTTCGCAATCTCATCGCGGTCTTCCTTGCGCCCGGGCAGCCTGGTTTCTTCATGGCCCGCGATCGCCGGAACACTAAGCTGATCACGGACTCGGAGAAGTATAACCGAAGACCGTGGGTGTGGGTCTCGGCGGAGGCCTTTGGCGACGCACCGCTTCGGTTTGGTCCGTTGACGCAGGGGCCGACGATCTCGACTTCGTGAAGGAGATATGGGGAATGTCGGAGGCTCGGAAGGCTGTCGAACGATTTCGTTCGCCTGAGCTGATGGCTTCCACCGGGTGGTTCCCGCCCTTTCCTCCTAGCCATGGCGGCAGTCAACGGACCGAGAGTGCTCCTAGCGCCGTGTCATCTCCCTCGAGGGGGCGGTCTTCCAGGTATTTTGACCTTCGCTCTTTTGTTGTTTTTTTTTTTTGCTTTTAGTTTAGGGTTTTCACTTTGTCGCTTTTGTAGCCTCCTTGGCTAGGGCGAGGGCTCGAGCGCGCTTAGCGAAGGCTTCCCGGGACCCAAAGTCGTTGGCGGTGGTCCATTCTCGGATTGCCGCGCGGAATGCTCGGGAGATAACCGATACCGGTCATCCGACGGAGAGCGGCCCTCGCGCTTCTTTGAAGCGACCTTCCTCCTCGGCTCTACCAGACACGTCTTCGGACTCGAAGCGCGTAAATTCGATGGTCGACGTGGAGGCCGTGGAGGTTAGGGGGGATGTTCCCTGGGTCTCGCTCAATCTTCGATGAAGATGTGGAAGAGCGTCGTGGCTAGCAGCGACGTGGAGTTCTTTTGTCACGGCATTTCCGACGCTCAGAGATTGAGTTTCTCATGCCTTGTCTGTTTTAGGGTTTTGTCTTTTACTGAATTGTCTTCTTGCCTTCTCAGGTGCTTGCTCGAGCGACCCGGGGCGAAAAGATCCTTCACGACCTCATCAGACGGATGAGCCTTGCCCAAGAGGAGCTTGCTCAAGCGAAGTCTCAGCTAGCCCGTGCTGAGCGAGGTTCTCACTCAAAGGCATAGTTCGCGAGTCTCCGCGAGCAGCTTCAAGAGGCCCGCGTGGAATTGGGAGTTACCCGCGGAAAATGCGACCGTGCTCAGTCGGCGGTGGCGAAGATGGCTGAGGACCTAATGACGGAACGTCAAGCTCTCGAAGTGGCAACTCGATCGATGGAGGTCTTTCGGAGCAAGGTGCGGGACCTTCGACGCCAGTTGGAATCACGCACAGAAGAAGTAGGCATTCTTCAGGGCCAGCTTACGTCGAGCGAAGTTGCCCGTGTTCGAGCGGAGCGTGAGCGCGACTCCTTGGCGGAGGAGGTGGCTAGGGTCACCGCAGAGAAAGCCGCAGCGAAACAGCTCGCGTCCGACCTTCAAGACGACTTCGATGTCGGAGTCGAGGAGGCAAAACACGCGGCGGCGGTGGAGTGTCGGGACGCCACAGCTACAGAGAATGCTTCTCGGGGGGTCACCTTCCACCTCTTCGACTCGCTGTTCCCACCACTCGACGGGGCCGATCCTATTGGCGACGATCCCGTCGAGTGAGACATTTTCTTTATTATTTTTATCGCGCAAGTGTTTAGCGCATGCTTTCTTTTATGTTTTTCCTTTCAGCGCACTTGTTTTAGCGCTTGCTTTCTAGGATCTTTCCTTTCAGCGCACTTGCTTTAGCGCATGCTTTCTAGGATTTTGGGGCAGTTGCCCTTTTCTTTTGTGAGATACTATTTATTTTTATGAACGCTTTCGCACACTCATTTTTTATGGCGTTCTTAGATAAGCAAGTATTTGTGTCAATGGTCTTGCCAGTTCTTTTATCTTAGCAGGATATCACTTCGGACGCGCCAGTCGCTTGGATGGTTTGCGTTCTGCAAGTTTTTCGACTGCGAGTTAACCATGCCGCGTAGGCACCTCACGTGAGCCAGATTGCGCCATGTAGACGTCTTAGGCTGCGCCATGTAGGCGACTTAAGTGCGCCACGTAGGCATCTTGGGTTGCGCCATGTAGGTGTCTTAAGTGCGCCATGTAGGCGTCTTAAGTTGCGCCATGTAGGCATCTTAGGTGCGCCATGTGGGCGTCTTAGTTGCGCCATGTAGGCGTCTCAGGTGTTCCATGTAGGCTTCTTAGTTGCGCCATGTAGGCGTCTTACGTGCGCCATGTAGGCGTATTGAGTTGCGCCGTGTAGGCGTCTTACTTGCGCCATGTAGGCGTCTTACGTTGCGCCATGTAGGCGTCTTGGTGCGTCTCGAGAGACGACTTGGTTGTGCCATGTAGGCGTCTTACGTGCGCCATGTAGGCGTCTTAAGTTGCGCCATGTAGGCGTCTTAAGTGCGGCATGTAGGCGTCTTACGTTGCGCCATGTAGGCGTCTTAAGTTGCGCCATGTAGGCGTCTTAAGAATTTTTGGTGGAGCGTGTTTTTTTTAGAGTTTCCTTTGTTGTCAATGGTGCCCACAAGAAGAGTAGTAGTGTCTATTTATGTACATTTGATGTCATATAGTCTTACGAAGACTCTTGCTTGTAATTGCCTATCTATTCATTAATAAAGTTGAAACGTTCATTCATTCTTTCTTTGTTTGAAGCTTTATGATAAAACCATAGTCTTTTAGTCCATAAACAAACTAAACAACTTACGAAGAGACAAATGTAGATTTGCATGAACAAACTCTTCGTAGTTTGCTTAAAACGATATATTCGCAATCTAAGGGTCAAAGGACTATTGACCTCAGTATGATTGTTAGAAGAATCTATGATGTCTGGTTATGAGGCATTGAGAGTTTGGGACTCTATAGTTCTTCTAGGTATCTTCCGAAGATACTGAATTGACCAGTGCACTTCTAGAGACAATATAAGAACAAACCATTTAACCTCTTATGTCTCGAAGTCACTATGTATGAATTGCATCATGCTTACCTTAATCCTGAAATGAGACATGTCATTTCACACCTTAGTATTCTCATTTGAGAAAGTCAAATTTCGGACTCACTATGTGATTCCGAACAAGGCCTATTGGTGAGGTACTAAGTTGTGAGTCTGTCATGAGTAACTTTGTGAAGTTCTCATAGATATGGAATTCATGTACAAGATTGCTGAAATGCAATGTATGTCACCTCATGCTTTGTTCCTTGGAGTGTGAATAAATGAACTGGCCAGTGTCCAAATTGAGTCCTGACTCTTTTGGATGAAACAATGTGACTTGTTAGCTCCTCGTCAATACATTGTTTCTAACTTATTCACAAGCGACAAAGGAGTTGAGGAAATAACAGCTAGAAGGGTAAAATGGTAATTTAGTAAATCCCGACTAGCTGATGACATTCATGAAGGGTAGCATAGATAATATTCAGTGGATCCGCTCATTATAATTAGGTCGAATTCTTGAGTAGAAAACAAATTCATTTGAACCGAGAGATTTTCAGTGTCAGCTCTTTAGTGGAGTCAGCTGGCATTAAGCTAAACTTGGAAAAGGTTTGTGAACTTTTGAGTCCAAGTGTTTAGCTAAAGCTTTGTTCATTTGGGTCCATGAGGTCACTGTCACGAATCACATCGATAGGAATAGTTAAACTGGAAGCTAAGTCAAAACAAGAACGAAAATAGTCAAAAGGGTATTTTTGTCTTTTGAGACAAAGGATGAAATGAATGTCAATAAATTTTTTGACAAGTTAATTTGATGACTTAATGTCACTCGGCCATAATATGATTAATTGGGCCTTGTGGATTAATTTCATTTCATAAGAATTTTATTGAAAATTCTTAATGGGCCTTTTTCATGTTGTCATGAACAAAATGGAAAAGCTTCTAGAAGCCCCTTCTAGAAGGTGATAGGCGCCCATAATACCCATAGGAAGAGAGAATATTTTGTGCATAAATGTATCAAGATACTTGCCAAAAGAAAAAGAGGAAACAAATTTCCCCTAAGAGGAAACATGGTGGGCGCCCAAATGTGGTGAAGAGAGAAGCAAACAAAAGAGGAAACAAATCCAAGGACTTACTTGTTTTGTCTTGGACGTGCACCTCTTTGAAGGAAAAGGGAAATTGGCTCATGAATATGTGATATTCTATAGAAGAGGAAACTACCTTATTGAAGGTGAGACCTCTCCTATAAATAGGAGCCTCATTCCACACTTTTCATTCATGCAAAGTTTTAGAGATTGAGAGCTTCTCTCTCTAGACTTGGCCGCCCCATCCTCTCTCTCTCTCTCTAGTTTATTTTCGATTATTTCTTGTCTTGGCACCTAGGTCCTCACTCGACCTAGTGTTTAGCTCTGCGACTTCGAGACTCGTTCTTAAGTCGTAGTGTTTAAAAGTGCCCACTCACTGATTCCTTCTTTTCGAGTGATTTAGTGATAGAAACTTTCGTGGTTGCTCGAGGTGCCGAGGAAAGAAAGAGAGACGTGCTGCGAGGGGAGACGAGCGTTGCAACTTTCCAAAAGCTTCTACAAGGTTCAAGCTTCAAGAAAGGTTAGTAACTTTAATAGCTCATATTAGTTTTTATTTACATGTACATGCTCTTGTCTAGGTTAGTAAAAACTAGTTTTACTTAAAAAGAAAATTTTTAAAATTCCGCCGCTTAACGAAGCGTTAAACTTTTTCTTAAACCCTAGATCGATTCCAACAAATGGTATCAGAGCTATGGTCAAAGGAATGCATGTGCATGTTTTAAAATTATGAGCTTGAAAATCGTTTTCGAAAGTTTACTAATTTTGTGACAAGTTAGAATTGTAATCTTAGATTTTTTTTAATTTATTGCTCTTGTCTCTAAATTAAAAACCATGTTGATTTTCTATGAGTTTGGGATGATGTTAAAACATATTAGAATCAGTTCTAAAAGTTTTTAATTTTTTATATTGAAAAACGTGTTTTAAAGGTTTGAGAATTTTCGAGTAAATTTTGTGACTAGTTTTATTTTCTTGCTAGTTTCGTTTATTTACTTGAATCGTTTTATGCATGTTGTTATTTCTTTTATTCTATGTTATTACCCTGCTAATAAAACACAAATAAAAGCTTTAAACAACATCTTAAAACGTTCCGTTACACTCGATTCTTTTTCGCACCTAAAAGGACGAAGCTTTAATTTATTTCTTTTTCTTCGAGCTGGAATGTAAACCCGCATTAAAAGCGGCATAACTCTCTGCTCAGAAATCTAAATTTAATGATTCTTGAATCAAATTAAAGCTATGTCTGTCCTCTGTCCAATGTCACCGGTTTCGGCTCAAAAGGACATCGGAGCCGCCAGATATGGCGATTTTACTCCGAGGTGCGCGGCTGTCTGAAACTCCAGTTTTTTAGAAATCCGGATTTTCAAACCCCACTACCATGAGTTATAGAACTCTAATGAGAAAATTTTCTTGAGCAAAAATGTTTTTCATATGATTATAAACATGATGTGTAAAGATTAAAATGTTTTGATTTTTGAAAGTTTAATTGAAATTGAATTTTTACAAAACTAGTTTGAATTTTGAAAAACCGTTTTCACTTTCAAACTTGAAAATATTTTGTCATCCAAGTCAAATAAGTTTTCAAAATGTTTTCAAAACTATATCTATATCACATATGTTCAAAATCTATATGCTCTTGAAATTTTGAGTGGGAGGTCTCCTTGTAGACAAGCCGGAAAAATAAAAAGATGTGTAATCTCAAACTTTCAAGTGTTCGAGTGAGTTGAAGTTCACACTTCCCTCACGCACTTTCCCGAAATAGAAAATAGGAAAAGATCGAGTATGTCCCTTGTGCCTTTATGCACTAATACTGCTCTGAACATGTCGATCTAGGATTCTCTTCTAGTTGTCTGCTCTGTCGCTCTCTAACTAGGAAATTTGTTTCCGAACTTATAAGAGTCGATGAACCAAAAACTAAGTGGGAGGGTTATACTTGTTGTTTGTAACCCACGATCCCCAACACTAATGAAAAGTGTAAGTGTCGCCGGACTAAGAGTCACCCTCGTGGCCCTCTCTTAAATGAGAGTACTCAAGGGCGCTTTGCTCTGATCATTGCTCAATGAGCTACGTTCGAGAGTGAGACGATGATGACAAGACCTCCCCTCGGCGGATTGTTTTTCAAAGTCAATCTTTTGGACTAAGTGGTTGGTTACACACTTAGACTCAATCCCTAGTAATCCTCCCTCGAGGCCCTGCGAAAGGATGTGAGTGATCAAACCAATTTACAAGGTGGCTAGTCAAAATTGATGTATTGACATCTTGGCTATGCATTAATGATGAGTCATTTACTTATGAAAGGAGACTCGTTGCGGCCTTCCCTCGAAGGAGTAAAGTGTCATTTCGTTCATAACACCTTTGGATTTTACAAAAGTCTTAATGAAACTTAAATCCTAAACCAAAGACTAATCATAAACTTGTTTCAACTTATATAGGCAATATGTCTCTCAACCCTCTCTCTATCTTTCTTTCCTCGAACCAACTCGAAAACGAAAACTACATAGATTCGAATCATAACCTCGACATAATACCTACCGTTAACAAGCACAAATGGGTACTCACCACCCCGTGTCCTCCTCTGACGAATGATGATTCAACTCAAGAGGACAATGACGCCTTAGCGGCCTGGCTTCGATCCGATGAGATTGTGAGGTGCTATATCTTAGCATCTATGAACAAAATGCTGAACAAGCAACATCGTGACATCGAGACTGCCGCTGACATGCTCTACAATCTCCTTGAGAGTTTTGGAGGGCAAAGGCGTCAAGCAAGGCAAAAAGCAGTCCGACAGTTTATGAACTGTCATATGAAGGCTAGGACTCCTGTTAGAGACTTTATGATACTGATCATTAGTTTTCTAAATAAAATGGAAATCCTAGGATCTGAGACTGATGGGAAGAATCTCATAGATATGATCTTAGAAACTCTCCCCGCGTCTCTTGATACCTCCAAGATGAACTACTCCATAAACAAGCTAGAGTACACTGCTACCAAGCTTATGGAGGAACTTCACACTGCTGTAGGTTTCACTAAGAGAAAGAGGAATCAAGGAGAGGCACATGCTACTGAGCAAAAAGCCTCCGCCTCTGAAACTGTGAAGAGACCTTACAAGGCCGACAAAAAGAACTGTCCCGCCTATCTCAAAGCAAAGGAACATAGTATTGTACTAGTTACCGAAGCATGCTTAGTAGCTGATAATGTATCAACGTGGATTCTTGACTCCGCTGCTACTAACCATATTTGCTGTTCCTTGAATGGTTACAAGAAAACCAAAAGCTTAGAGGAAGGCGAGTTCTGTTTCAAATGGGGTGATGGGAGCCTGGTGTCTGCAAAGGCTGTGGGATCTGTGACGCTGTCTTTTGAAGACCGCACTTTAAACTTGAATAATGTATATTTTGTTCCTACCTTTGGGAAGAACTTAATATCCGTTGCTCGTCTTCGTGAGCAAGATTATTGTTTAAAGTTCATTAAGAATGGAATTCGTATTTCGTTTCCTGATAATTCTTTTGTCACTGATGCATGTATGAAGAATGCTCTTTTCTACATCTATCCCACTCAACCTTCTCTTTTAGACACCGAAATAGATAATGATCTAATTAGGGAGCCAAAGAGGATCAAACTTTCTGAATCCTCCGATCTAACAAAATCAACACACCTATGGCACTTAAGACTTGGTCATATCAGTCTAGAAAGGATTAAGAAACTTGTGAGGGATGGTCCACTCCAAGCCTCTGCAATAGGTTCACTACCTACTTGTGAATCCTGCATAGAAGGAAAAATGACTAAGCGACCTTTCTCTGATAAAGGTCGAAGAGCCACTGAGTTGCTGGAACTAATACATTCTGATGTATGTGGTCCGCTCAGCCAACAGGCAGGTGGAGGATACGAATACTTCGTTACCTTCACTGATGATTACTCACGATATGGGTTTGTCTATTTGCTCAAACATAAATCCGAGACCTTTAACGTATTTAAGGTCTTTAGGGCTTTAGTGGAAAAGCAAACTGGCAAAGTGATCAAAACCCTTCGATCTGATCGAGGTGGTGAGTATATGTCTGGAGAGTTCGACGACTTTCTTAAAGAAGAAGGTATTGCTTCTCAGCTTACCGCACCTGGCACACCTCAACAAAACGGAGTGTCAGAGAGAAGAAACCAAACTCTTATGGAGATGGTTAGATCGATGATGAGTTACTCATCACTCCCGCTTTCCTTTTGGGGATATGCCCTCGAAACAGCCGCTTACATTCTGAACCAAGTTCCGTCTAAAACGGTTCCTGGTACTCCTTATGAAAGATGGACTGGCCGTAAAGTAAGTTTGGGCCACATCCGAATTTGGGGTTGCCCTGCACATGTGCTAAGGCAAAAGACTAGCAAGTTGGCTAGTAGGTCAGAATTGTGCCTGTTTGTAGGATATCCAAAGGAAACCAAAGGTTTCATTTTCTATAGTCCCGAGGACGATAAGACTTTCGTTAGCACGAATGCTCGTTTCCTTGAGGAGGACTTTATGAAGGATGCGAAACCTAGAAGCAAAATTGTGCTTGAAGAAAAGTTGGGTGAGGAAGCTTCTACCTCATCTGTAAGAACTGTTCTTACCCCAACTGAAACACAACCTAACTCATCAGAATCTCGTCAAGTAGTACTTAGACGTAGTGGGAGGGCTACTCAAAAGCCTGACAGGTACATGTCTTATGGAGACTCTCTTGTAGCCGTCTCCGACATGGATGACCCTGTTTCCTATAGCCAAGCGATGGCTTGTTCTGAATCAAACCTTTGGCTTGACGCCATGAAAGTTGAAATGCACTCGATGTATGTCAACAAAGTCTGGAAACTTGTAGACCTTCCTGAAGGGATTAAACCCGTAGGGTGTAAGTGGATATACAAGAAGAAAAGGGGTCCTGATGGGAACGTCGAGACGTTCAAAGCACGACTTGTGGCAAAGGGTTATACCCAACAAGAAGGGATTGACTATGAAGAAACCTTCTCGCCAGTCGCGATGCTTAAATCCATCCGCATACTCCTATCCATAGCTGCAGCTCTCGACTATGAGATCTGGCAAATGGATGTCAAGACAGCCTTTCTGAATGGCAATCTTGACGAGCGCATTTACATGGCTCAACCAGACGGTTTCGTGGATAAAGGTCAAGAGACCAAGGTTTGTGAGTTGCTTGAATCCATTTATGGACTAAAGCAAGCATCTAGGTCATGGAATATTAGATTCGATGAAACTGTAAAGAGCTTCGGCTTTGAACAGTCAATAGATGAGCCTTGTGTTTACAAGTTAATACACGAAGGCAAAGTTGTGTTTCTGGTACTATATGTCGATGATATACTACTCATTGGTAATGACGTGGGTAAGTTATCTGAGGTTAAGGTCTGGCTAGCAAAGCAATTTGATATGAAGGATCTAGGAGAAGCCGCGTACAGTCTGGGGATCCAAATCTTTCGAGATAGGAAAAACCGGACCCTGTCGCTCTCTCAAGCATCTTATATTGATAAGGTGATGGATCGCTTCTCGATGCAAGACTGCAAGAGGGGTCAAACACCCTTTAGGCATGGAGTTTCACTCTCTAAGGACCAGTCTCCCAAGACTGCACAAGAGATTGAAGACATGAGGAAAATTCCTTACGCCTCTGCCGTAGGAAGCCTTATGTATGCTATGCTTTGCACTAGACCTGACATCTGTTTCGCCGTTAACGTAGTTAACCGTTTCCAATCCAACCCTGGACCCGAGCACTGGATTGCTGTTAAGCATGTTCTTAAGTGTCTTCGAAGAACTAGGAACTTGATGCTTACATACTCAGGTACTGACCTGACTATGACGGGATATACCGACTCCGATTTTCAAGCGGATAAGGATTCCAGGAAATCCACTTCGGGATCTGTGTTCATCCTTAATGGTGGAGCTGTTGTGTGGAGGAGAATTAAGCAATCTCGCATTGCTGACTCCACAATGGAAGCAGAATATGTGGCTGCATTTGAAGCATCCAAAGAGGCTGTATGGCTTAGAAAATTCCTTAGGTTTTTGGAAGATGTTCCAAACGTCGACGAGCCCATGACCCTTTATTGTGATAATAGTGGGGCTGTCGCTAACTCAAAGGAACCTAGAAGCCATAAGCGTTCTAAGCATATTGAGAGGAAATACCATTTGATTCGAGAGATCGCGCAACGCGGAGACGTGGAGGTGAAGTAGATCTCTGGCAGATCCATTCACCAAGGCCCTAGTGAACATGGTCTTCGACCAACTTCGAGAGGGATTAGGCATGTAGGACTACTCACATCTTCTTTGAGTCAAGTGGGAGTTTGTTGTCAATGGTGCCCACAAGAAGAGTAGTAGTGTCTATTTATGTACATTTGATGTCATATAGTCTTACGAAGACTCTTGCTTGTAATTGCCTATCTATTCATTAATAAAGTTGAAACGTTCATTCATTCTTTCTTTGTTTGAAGCTTTATGATAAAACCATAGTCTTTTAGTCCATAAACAAACTAAACAACTTACGAAGAGACAAATGTAGATTTGCATGAACAAACTCTTCGTAGTTTGCTTAAAACGATATATTCGCAATCTAAGGGTCAAAGGACTATTGACCTCAGTATGATTGTTAGAAGAATCTATGATGTCTGGTTATGAGGCATTGAGAGTTTGGGACTCTATAGTTCTTCTAGGTATCTTCCGAAGATACTGAATTGACCAGTGCACTTCTAGAGACAATATAAGAACAAACCATTTAACCTCTTATGTCTCGAAGTCACTATGTATGAATTGCATCATGCTTACCTTAATCCTGAAATGAGACATGTCATTTCACACCTTAGTATTCTCATTTGAGAAAGTCAAATTTCGGACTCACTATGTGATTCCGAACAAGGCCTATTGGTGAGGTACTAAGTTGTGAGTCTGTCATGAGTAACTTTGTGAAGTTCTCATAGATATGGAATTCATGTACAAGATTGCTGAAATGCAATGTATGTCACCTCATGCTTTGTTCCTTGGAGTGTGAATAAATGAACTGGCCAGTGTCCAAATTGAGTCCTGACTCTTTTGGATGAAACAATGTGACTTGTTAGCTCCTCGTCAATACATTGTTTCTAACTTATTCACAAGCGACAAAGGAGTTGAGGAAATAACAGCTAGAAGGGTAAAATGGTAATTTAGTAAATCCCGACTAGCTGATGACATTCATGAAGGGTAGCATAGATAATATTCAGTGGATCCGCTCATTATAATTAGGTCGAATTCTTGAGTAGAAAACAAATTCATTTGAACCGAGAGATTTTCAGTGTCAGCTCTTTAGTGGAGTCAGCTGGCATTAAGCTAAACTTGGAAAAGGTTTGTGAACTTTTGAGTCCAAGTGTTTAGCTAAAGCTTTGTTCATTTGGGTCCATGAGGTCACTGTCACGAATCACATCGATAGGAATAGTTAAACTGGAAGCTAAGTCAAAACAAGAACGAAAATAGTCAAAAGGGTATTTTTGTCTTTTGAGACAAAGGATGAAATGAATGTCAATAAATTTTTTGACAAGTTCATTTGATGACTTAATGTCACTCGGCCATAATATGATTAATTGGGCCTTGTGGATTAATTTCATTTCATAAGAATTTTATTGAAAATTCTTAATGGGCCTTTTTCATGTTGTCATGAACAAAATGGAAAAGCTTCTAGAAGCCCCTTCTAGAAGGTGATAGGCGCCCATAATACCCATAGGAAGAGAGAATATTTTGTGCATAAATGTATCAAGATACTTGCCAAAAGAAAAAGAGGAAACAAATTTCCCCTAAGAGGAAACATGGTGGGCGCCCAAATGTGGTGAAGAGAGAAGCAAACAAAAGAGGAAACAAATCCAAGGACTTACTTGTTTTGTCTTGGACGTGCACCTCTTTGAAGGAAAAGGGAAATTGGCTCATGAATATGTGATATTCTATAGAAGAGGAAACTACCTTATTGAAGGTGAGACCTCTCCTATAAATAGGAGCCTCATTCCACACTTTTCATTCATGCAAAGTTTTAGAGATTGAGAGCTTCTCTCTCTAGACTTGGCCGCCCCATCCTCTCTCTCTCTCTCTAGTTTATTTTCGATTATTTCTTGTCTTGGCACCTAGGTCCTCACTCGACCTAGTGTTTAGCTCTGCGACTTCGAGACTCGTTCTTAAGTCGTAGTGTTTAAAAGTGCCCACTCACTGATTCCTTCTTTTCGAGTGATTTAGTGATAGAAACTTTCGTGGTTGCTCGAGGTGCCGAGGAAAGAAAGAGAGACGTGTTGCGAGGGGAGACGAGCGTTGCAACTTTCCAAAAGCTTCTACAAGGTTCAAGCTTCAAGAAAGGTTAGTAACTTTAATAGCTCATATTAGTTTTTATTTACATGTACATGCTCTTGTCTAGGTTAGTAAAAACTAGTTTTACTTAAAAAGAAAATTTTTAAAATTCCGCCGCTTAACGAAGCGTTAAACTTTTTCTTAAACCCTAGATCGATTCCAACATCCTTACCATTGCTAGCCCCCCCAAGTTTTAGGGTTATAAGTTAATTTTTGATAACCGGAAAACTTGAGCAAAATGAAATTTGAAACGGAAAACTCGAGTTTTATTACGTTTGCGAAAAATTTGCGAGAAATTTAAAATCCTAAAACATTGGCTCGCAGGCCTTATTGAAAATGGGAAATAAAAGCGATAAAAACGTGGGGAACGCTAGCTACTGGAAGTACTGCCTCAAGTGTTCCGCATTCCACGGGTGGCGAATCGAAGTTCCGTCTATGTGCTCAATGTAGTATGTCCCGTCGTGAATGACTTTGCGGACTCTATAGGGACCTTCCCAGTTCGGGCCTAGGACGCCGGTGCCTTGGACTTGTGTATTCTGGAACACTCATCTGAGTACAAGGCTTCCGATAGCACAGGTTCGCCTTTTGATCTTGGAGTTGTAGTATCTTTCGACCTTGCGCTTCTGTGCGGCGAGGCGTCTGAACGCTTCTGATCTCTTTTCGTCGATCAAATCCAGCTCCAGGCGCATGGCCTCATTGTTGTTTGCTTCGTCGAACGTATCGACTCGGAACGTGGGTATCTCGGTTTCGATTGGAACCACAGCCTCGATCTCGTACGCGAGGGAGAATGGCGTTTCGCCGGTGGCGTTTCGCGCGGTAGTCCTGTATGCCCATAGGACGAACGGCAATTCCTCGGCCCAGGCACCTTTCCTGTCTTCGAGCTTCTTTTTAAGGTTGCTCTTGATAGTCTTGTTGACTGCTTCGACCTGGCCGTTGGCCTCAGGATGATGCGGCGAGGAGAAGGTCTTGCTGATCTTCAGTTGATCGGAGATATCTCTTACTCGCGCGTTGTCGAATCGTGCTCCATTGTCGGTCACAATCGAGGCGGGGATACCGTGCCTGCATATGATGCTTTTCCAGATGAACCTTGTCGTGTTTGCTTCAGTTATTCTGGCCAGCGGCTCGGCCTCTACCCACTTAGTGAAGTAGTCGATGGCGATTATGGCATATTCGTATTGCCTCGGCGCTCTAGGGAGCTTGCGAATGATGTCCACGCCCCATGACAATGCTGCTTAATGGGGTCGGTGGTTGCCACGGGATTTCCGCGAAGCGTTGGCATTTGTCGCAACGCCTCGCCCATTCGCAAGCATCTCGCTTCATGGTAGGCCAGAAATAGCCTTGCTTAAGCGCTTTGAGCGCGAGAGAAGTTCCAACAGCGTGGTTCCAACAAACGCCCTCGTGTATTTCGCAGAAGACCTTGGTCGACTCGACGCTATCGAGGCATCGGAGCAACGGTGTTGTGTAACCGCGCTTATAGAGTACGCCCTCTCGGAGCGTGTATTTGGACGCTAAGGCCCTCAGCTTATCGGCTTCTTTGCGGTCTTCAGGGAGTTCCCCTCTTCGCAGAAATTCGACAATTGAGTCCATCCAAGTGGGCTGAGATGTCACCTCTACGGTCCCGATTTCGTCTCGGGAGACGGATGGTCGTGGGAGAAATTCAATAGGTACGGTGCCCAACCCATCTTCATCGATGCCGGATCCGAGGCGAGCAAGTGCGTCAGCCTCTTAATTCTGTTCTCTCGGGATTTGGTGAATCTCGAACCAAGAGAAGGCATCCAGTTTGGAGTTTGTTTTAGCCAAGTATGCAACCATATTAGGCTCCTTGGCGGTGTAATCTCCTTTAACCTGGTTCACGATCAACTGCGAGTCGCAGTGTATTCGCAGGTTAGGAGAGCCAAGCTTCTGCGCTAGCCCTATCCCCACAATGAGCGCTTCATATTCGGCTTCATTATTGGAGGCCTGGAAGCCGTAGTGGAGGGCGTAACGTAACCTTTCCCCGTCGGGGTTAATCAGGATTATTCCGGTGCCAGCCCCCCGAGCATTAGATGCTCCGTCTACGTACAACTCCCAGATCGGACCCGTCGGGTCTACCTTTCTTTTCCGAGTTAATGCATCATTGTTTAGGTCATTTTCTGCTCTTCCCATATCGGGAGTATAGGAGAATTCTGCCACAAAGTCGGCTAAGGCCTGCCCCTTTATAGCCGTTCTCGGGTGGAACTCAATCCCGTACTCGCTCAATTCGTGGACCAGATCGCCATGCGAGTCGATGTTCCCTTTTGAAGAGCTTTACCGATCGGATGCTCGGTTTGCACTGCGATTGGGTGAGCTTGGAAGTACGGTCGTAGCTTCTTAGCTGCCGTTGTTACAGATCGTTTTCGGGACACCGGAAATTCAAAAACGATTCAAGGCCGGCCGGGCTTTGCCGGCCGAAAGCACAACGTGTCCCGTCCCACCAGACCCGAGCGCCCCGACGCACCCACGGCCGGTACGGCCCCTGGCCCAATGGGCCTCAGCACGCCCTATCGTGCCTGGCTCGCGCGCACCCTGCGCCCCGGCATCCCGGCCCGCGCGCGCACTCCTGCACCCCGACCTCCCGGCCCGGGCACACACTCCCGTTCACCCCGGCCTCCCGGCCTGCGCGCGCCTCGGCACCCCGGCCGAGCGCCCCTGCTGCCTCACCCGGGTGCCCTGCCACCTCGGCCACCTCGGTCGAGCGCCTTCGCCAGCTCGGCCGCCCCGGCCGAGCGTCTTCGCCAGCTCGGCCACCTCGGCCGAGGTCTTCGCCAGCTCGGCCGAGTGTCTTCGTCAGCTCGGCCACCTCGGCCGAGCGTCTTTGCCACCTCGGCCACCTCAACCTAGCGTCTTTGCCACCTCGGCCTCGGCCGAGCGTCCTTTCCACCTCGGCCGAGCGTTCTTGCCACCTCGGCCGGGCACGCCGCGCCCGGCCAAGTCCCGCGCCTGGCACGCCCCGCGCCCTCTTGGACGTGAGGCCTCGCGCGCCTCGCTCTCGGCCACCCGGTGGGCCTCAAGGGGCCGGCCCAAGGCATCCCCTCAAATACTATAAATACCCTCCCCCTTAGGGGAGGAAAAAAAGGACGATTGATACATTTTCAAGAACAATACTTCTCTTCTCTTGAGAATTCTTTCTTGCTCTTCTGACATTCCAAGAGCGCGCAATCCTCCTCCCTCGGCTCAGAAAGTCAAGGACCCCCCTCCACGAGAGGGAGCGCGCTCCTCTTCTGCGACCCGAGCCTCTGCAGTACATACTGCCCTCCTGCTTCTTGGCCCTTGAGCTAGAACTCCGAGCTACGAGGCAAGCGACCCCTCTAAAGTCTTCACTAGAAGCTACGAGCCCGGTCCCCCTCTAAAGCCTTGGATTCACAAAGCCTCCGAGCCCAAGATAGCCTCCCCACACAAATTGAACTACGTTCTGACCTGATCCCAACTAAAGGGTACGTAGGCAGCCAACCTTTGGCACGGTCACACCCCCCAAAACACACCTCAGGGTCTGGAGGGTGCAGCTCGGTCTACGAGCTCCCATTTTTGGCCCGGGCGTGATCACTTGGTCCGGTCTTGGATCGAACCGCCCGAGGTATTTAATCGTTGTTCATTTTCGTGCGACAACATTTTGGCGCTAGAAGGAGGGGACTTCCCGACTTACACAGCCCGAAATCCCTTCTACAACTCGACCCCTTTCTTCTCGACTCGAGAAAGACATGAGTGGTCAACCACCCGTTCGTTCTGAGGGCGTGAATAACTCCGAAAACGCAACCGCGGTGAAGAAATACTTCCTGCGCTCTCGAGCGCAAGTCGACGAGGAGTCTCTCAACGACAAGAGGCACACTCCCTCGCCCCCTCCTCTTCAGGACAGTCGGGACGACCGCATCCTTGAAATGGAGGAGAAAATCCGCCAGCTAAAGATAGCTAATGCAAGGTACCACCGCCAACTGGCGGGCAAGGCACCTGCACACTGCGCCCCCCACGGGGAATCTGAGGACCTCATGGACGAGGGACATGATTATGACCCCGACTATGAAGGCTTGGAAATTTCGGCTGACATCGAGAATTCTCTCACCAAAGACGGGGAACTCCCTGTTGAGATCGAAGCCGGTCCGTCGAAAACAAGAGCAATACCGGTCTCCTCTCAAGAAGAGACCTCCCGACGTTCAGCCCATGACCGACTCGGTCAAAGAGGCAATGTCAGGGAAGGTACAACGACTCGGCGAGTAAGGCGTGTGGCTCGAAGCTCACGCCCCCATACCGCCGTGCCGGATCTTAGAGATCGACTTACCGCCCAACGGAACAACCGTGGCGAAGACCTCCGAGAGAGGCTGAGCGCTCGTAAGGGTCATAACCCTACGGCCTCAATCAATGGGGACCCTCGCACGGCTCAAGGGTCGAACGAATGGCGACAGGTGACTCCTCCTGAACAAGGAGTGACCCCCAACACTGGCCTCGACGTCGTCACCATGATTCACAATCTTCATAACGAGGTGCGTGACCTGCGTGAAGGCGGCTTGGCCCGTGATACCTATGGGGTCGTGGAAGAACATTCATCTCCCTTCCCCGCCCAAATCCTTGCTGAGGTGTGCACAGGAAACTTCAAAGTCCCGAATCTCCCTCCGTACAATGGGAAATCTGATCCCACGTATCACATCCAACATTACGAAACTTGGATGACGATGCAGGGCGTCTCACTTGGGGCTTTATGCCAAGCTTTTAGTCTTACCCTCACCGGACCCGGTTTCGAGTGGGTTAAGAATTTAAGACCAGGGAGCGTCCAATCGTTCAAAGACCTGAATGACATGTTCCTGGCACGATTTGCTACATCCATGGTCCAAAAGAAGACCAAGATGTACTTATGGTCAATCAGGCAAGAGAATAACGAGTCCTTGAGACAGTATCTCACTCGATTCACCATAGAATCGAACAAGGTCGACCGCTTTGACGACAGTGACGCAATTACAGCCATCATCTAGGGCTTGCGCACTGGAGACTTCCTAAAGTCCGTCGTCGGCAGAGTCCCTTCTACGATGGCCGAGTTAATGAACCGAGCTAAAACCTTTATGGCGGTAGAAGATTACCTCGACGGCCGTAGGAGCGGCCACCAAAGTTCCCGCCGTCAAGATGAGTCCGGCAGCGAGCCGAGTAACCCCCGAAAAAGGGTGAACAAGGGCGGTCACACTACCGATAGCCGACCCCCTACGTCTCAAAAGCTGCATCTTGCGAGCAATTTTAGAGACTACTCGGGTTACACTCCCTTGAACGCCACGGTAGAGCAAATCTACGCTGTGGCCCGTGACAAGTTCGTCGCTCCGGCTCCAATAAGGGGTAACCCCGCGTCTCGCGACCGGTCCCGCTATTGCGAGTTCCACCGGGATTACGGTCACAGGACCGCTCAGTGCTTCCATCTTAGGAAACAAATTGAGACGTTAATCCAGAAGGGAGAGCTCAAAGAGTTTGTCCTTCGCTTGGTAGGAGCGGCAGCCCCCACCGACAATAGGCCACAGCCTGAAAAAGGTAGAGGAACCAACCCAAACACCGACCACACGGCGGTCACAGCTACGACTGATGCGCAACTCCACGTCGTCACCACCATACTAGGTGATTTGCAAGACAGGGACTCGGCCCGGCAAAGGAAAAAGCTCCTCAGAGCTGCCTCCCAAGAAGGCCTTGCCGGGCAGGTTAACCTCACCTACGAGGAACCTCCGTCCGTACTTTACGAGACGATACAATTCACCAATGAAGAGGCCAAGCGAGTTGTGCACCGCACCCGCAGAATGACACTATAGTCCTTAGGGCCCAAGTGGCCAACAACTTGGTAAAAAGAGTTCTTATTGATAACGGCAGCGCGGCCGATATAATCTTTAAGACCACCCTCGAGCGCAAGAAGCTCGGGGGGCTCCGCCCTGTCCCAACTCAGACACCCCTATTCGGGTTCACGGGAGAAAAGGTCATGACTGAAGGAATCATTGATTTACCAGTCACCTTCGGAACTACTGGAGGCATCGAAGTCGTTCACATGGTTCCCTTTTCTTGTGGTCGACCAGGAGTCGCCCTACAATGTTATCATTGGGCCACCCACGTTGAACAGACTAAGGGCTGTCACGTCCACTTATCACCTACTAGTGAAATTCCCCACCGAAGAGGGAATTGGCGTCATGGCCGGTGATCAAACCCAGGCGAGGATATGCTACGTCCAAGGCGTGGACGGCAAGCCCGCTGAAAAAGGGTTAACACGATCTACCAACTGGAAGACGACTACCCGTGTGATCAAAAAGACGCACGACAACTCGGAGAATTAGACCCCCGCGACGATGTCGAGATGTTGAAAGTTGACACCCCCGATGATCTCACTTCGATCGTTCTCGACGAAGCTAAACCTGACCAGGTAGTAAAGATCGGTGCACAACTCCCTCTCGCCATCAAAACTCAACTCGCGTCCTTCCTTCGGGAGTTTAAGGATGTCTTTGCATGGACACATGCAGACATGCCCGGCATAGACCCCGATGTGATTGTGCACCGATTGAATGACGATAAAACTATCGCTGAAAATGTACAAGATAGAAGTGCGTTCAACCCCGAACGATACCTAGCAATAAACGAGGAAGTCGAAAAACTTCTCTCCGCTGGTTTCATCCTAGAAGCCAAGTACCCAAAGTGGGTGGCCAATGTGGTCATGGTCAAAAAGCCCAACGGGAAGTGGCGCATTTGCATAGATTACAAAGATCTTAACAAAGCCTGCCCGAAAGATTGCTTTCTAATCCCACGCATCGAACAACTGGTCGACTCCACGGCAGGACATGAACTCCTAAGTTTCATGGACGCCTACTCGGGCTATAACCAGATACGAATGCACGAGCCCGATCAGATCAAGACAACCTTTGTCACTGATCGCGGCCTCTACTGCTACAAGGTCATGCCTTTCGGCCTTAAGAATGGAGGAGCTACTTACCAACGATTGGTAAACCGGATCTTTGCCGACCTAATCGGCAAGACCATGGAAGTGTACGTGGACAACATGCTCGTTAAAAGCCTACTGGCTACCAACCACATAGACAACCTGAGGGAGATGTTCTTAATCCTCCGCCGGTACAAAATGAAACTCAACCCCAACAAATGTGTGTTCGGGGTCGAGTCCGGGAAGTTCCTAGGCTACATAGTTAGCCGTCGAGGTATCGAAGCGAACCCCGAGAAAATCAAGGCACTCCTTGACATGAAGTCCCCGCGACGTGTCAAGGAAGTCCAAAGTCTGACCAATCGGATTGCCGCCCTATCGCGTTTTGTGGCCAAAGCAACCGACAAGTGTCAACCGTTCTTCAAAGCGATTAAGAAGACGGACGGCTTTGAATGGACGGACGAGTGCGAAAAGGCCTTCCAAGAAATGAAGGCCTACTTCGGGACACCTCCGTTCCTCTCCAAGCCAAAAGAAGGCGAGACGCTTTACATATACCTCGCCCTCTCCGAACGAGCTGTGAGCGCTGTGCTGATCCGTGAAGAAGACAGGGCTCAATGGCCCATCTTCTACATAAGCAAAGCCCTACTTGACGCCGAAACACGTTACACAGAGATAGAGAAGCTCTCTCTCGCTCTCCTCGTAGCCGCCAAAAAACTACGCCCCTACTTCCAGGCTCACCCAATCGTTGTCCGAACCGGACACCCAATCGGTAAGCCTCTTCAAAAGGGAACATCGACTTGCATGGCGATCAGGTCCCAAGAATTGAGCGAGTATGGGATTGAGTTTCATTCGAGGCCGGCAATAAAGGCTCAAGACTTAGCTGATTTAGTGGCAGAATTCTCATGGGAAGAGCAGAAGACGGCTCGACCGACGACTTGTCGGCTCGAAAGAGAAAGGTCGACCCTACGAGTCCCATCTGGGAACTACACGTAGACGGAGCATCTAATGCTCAAGGAGCAGGCACCGGCGTGATTCTGATAAACCCCGACCGGGAAAAGTTAAGCTATGCCCTCCACTACGGATTCCAGGCCTCAAACAATGAGGCCGAGTACGAAGCCCTCATCGTAGGGCTGGAGCTCGCTCAAAAGCTCAACGTACAGAATTTATGAATACACAGTGACTCACAGTTAATCGTAAAAGGCGACTACGTTGCCAAAGAACCTAACATGATCGCCTACTTGGCAAAGACAAATGCCAAGCTAGATGCCTTCTCCTGGTTCGAGATCATCCAGATCCCACGAGAAGAGAACTCCGAGGCTGATGCCTTAGCTCGCCTCGGATCCGGTATCACCGATGATGGGTTGGGAACCATCCCAATCGAGTCTCTCTCTCGACCATCCGTCTCACGTGACGAGGTGGGAACGATTGAGAGCGCCGCTCATCCAACTTGGATGACCCCGCTTACGGACTTCTTGCGAAGAGGGGTACTTCCCGAAGACCGCAAAGAAGCCGAAAGGCTAAGAGCCCTCGCATCCAAATACGTGTTGAGAGGCGAAGCCTTATACAAGCGCGTGTATTCAACCCCGCTGCTCCGATGTCTCAACAGCGTCGTGTCGACCAAGGTCCTCCGCGAGACCCACGAAGGCCTCTGCGGAAACCACGCCGCTGGGAGGTCCCTCGCGTTCAAAGCGCTTCGACAAGGCTATTTCTAGCCAACGATGAAAAAAGACGCCTACGACTGGGCGAGAAAGTGCGACAAGTGTCAACGTTTCTCCAACGTTCCACGACAGCCGCCATCTCCCCTAAATAGCATCGTTGTTCCACGCCCCTTCGCAAAATGGGGCGTAGACATTATCGGCAAGCTTCCCAAAGCCCCGAGGCAATACGAATACGCCATCGGGAAGTCCATAATATGCCGCCACGGCATCCCCGCGTCAAGTGGGTCGAAGCCGAGCCTCTGGCCAGGATCACCGAGGCCAACACTACGAACTTCATCGGGAAGTCCATAATATGCCGCCACGGCATCCCCGCGTCAATCGTGACCGATAACGGCGCGCAGTTCGACAACGCGAGGGTTAGAGAGATCTGCGCCCAACTAGGAATAAGCAAGACATTCTCATCCCCGCGACATCCACAGGCTAATTGCCAAGTGTAAGCCGTCAACAAGACGATGAAGAGCAACCTCAAGAAAAAGCTAGAAGCCAAAAAAGGCTCCTGGGCTGAAGAACTGCCTTTCATCCTATGGGCCTATCGAACGACCGTTCGAAACGCCACCTATCGGGTTGACACTTTCGACGAAAAAGAAAATGATGAAGCCATGCGCCTCGAACTGGATCTAATCGACGAGAAAAGATCCGAGGCTCTCACCAGACTCGCTACACAAAAGAGAAAGGTCGAGAGATACTTCAACGCCAAAGTTGAAAGGCGGACCTTCACCGTCGGCAGCCTTGTACTCAGACGCGTGTTCCAGAACACCCAAGTGCAAGGCGCCGGAGTCCTAGGCCCAAATTGGGAAGGACCGTATAGAGTCCGACAAGTCATACACGACGGGACCTACTACATCGAACACACGGACACTTGAGGCAGTACCACCAGTGATCAACTCCCCTCATTATTGCTCTGATTTCCCTTATTCAATAAAGCCTATGTGCCACTGTTCAAGGATGTTCCCCGTTAGCAAAAAATCAATAAAAATAAAGTTTGCGGTCTTTTTTACCCACTTTATAAAAAATAAAAAATAAAAAAAAGTTTTTAATCATCAAAGCACGACCTGTAAACTAATAACTTGGGGGGCTAATGGGTCCTGCGACATACACTCAAGAATTCACGGGCAAAAAAAAAAAAGGTAAAAACCTAAAGCTCCCCACTTCCGGGATGAGGCTTAGGTCGACCTAACTCGGCGAGCTCGGTCGCTCACCAGAGAAAGCTCAACGAGCCCGGTATCGAGTCGAGCTCCCTCCTCGAGCTCAAGTTCGCTCCTTGAGTCGAGCACAAGTTCGCTCCTCAAGTCGAGCTCGCTCCTCGAGCCCAGTTCGCTCCTCAAGTCGAGCTCGTCCCTTGAGTCGAGCTCAAGTTCGCTCCTCAAGTCGAGCTCGCTCCTCAAGTCGAGCTCGCTCCTCGAGCCCAGTTCGCTCCTCAAGTCAAGCTCGCTCCTTTAGTCGAGCTCAAGTTCGCTCCTCAAGTCGAGCTCTCTCCTTGAGTCGAGCTCAAGTTCGCTCTTCGAGTCGAGCTCGCTCCTCGAGCCCAGTTCGCTCCTCAAGTCGAGCTCGCTCCTTGAGTCGAGCTCGCTCCTCAAGTTGAGCTCCCTCCTTCAGTCCAGTTCGCTCCTCGAGTCGAGCTCGCTCCTCAAGTCGAGCTCGCTCCTTGAGTCGAGCTCAAGTTCGCTCCTCGAGTCGAGCTCAAGTTCGCTCCTCGAGTCGAGGTCGCTCCTCGAGCCCAGTTCACTCCTCGAGTCGAGCTCGCTCCTTGAGTCCAATTCGCTCCTCGAGCCTAGTTCGCTCCTCAAGTCGAGCTCGCTCCTTGAGTCGAGCTCGCTCCTCAAGTCGAGCTCGCTCCTTAAGTCCAGTTCGCTCCTCGAGACGAGCTCGCTCCTTGAGACGAGCTCCGAGTCCGTCAAGCCGAGTGGTACTCGCCACAACGAATCTACGCCTCCTCGAATCGAGCTCCGAGTCTACGAGTCGACTGATACTCCTCATGCTGACTCTTCAAAGAAAAAAAAAAAAAACCTTAACCCCCCACTCATGGGAGACAAAGGCTTAAGAAGCTCGGGCCTCCGATGGCCCATCAGACTTATGGGTCCGAGAAAAGACGTCGGCCTAACCCGGCGCAACCCGCGTCCGCTTGCTCCAGGGCAAGCGGGCCCAAAAAGACGTTGGCCTAACGCGACGCACCCGTGTTCGCTCACTCCAGGGTGAGCGGTCCCAAAAGACGTCGGCCTAACCTGACGCACAAGGCCTAAGTCCCCCACGGGGATACAGACTTAGGAAGCTCGGACCCCGACGGCCCTTCGTGCATACGGGTTCGAGTAAAACGTCGGCCTTCCCGGCGTGCCGTGAGACGCGTAAAGGCACAGGTGAAAGACGTCTTCCGAGACGCATGTAAGTCGCGTAAAGGCGCTGCCTCAAACCCGAAAAAAGGCAAAATTTGAGCCAAACTAAGGTTCGCTAGCCTCAGGGCACGAACACCAAAAGACGCCGGCCTAACCCGGCGCATGTGGTTTGAGTAAAAGACGCCGGCCTGACCCGGTGCAACCGCGTTCGCTCACCCTGAGGTGAGCGAGCCCAAAAGACGTCGGCCTAACCCGACGCACCCGAGTTCGCTCACTCCAGGGTGAGCGGGCCCAAAAAAGACGCCGGCCTAACCCGGCGCACCTACGTTCCGACGCCCCAGGGCGCGAACACTAAAAAGACGTCGGCCTAAACCCGACGCAAAGCGCGTTGGCTTGCTTCAGGGCACGAACCCAAAGACGCCGGCCTAACCCCGCGAGCTCGGTCGCTCAAGCAGCGCGAGCTCGAAGACGCCGGCCTAACCCGGCGAGCTCAGTCGCTCAAACAGCGCGAGCTCGAAGACGCTGGCCTAACCCGGCGAGCTCAGTCGCTCAAAAAGCGCGAGCTCGAAGACGCCGGCCTAACCCGGCGAGCTCGGTCGCTTAAAAGCACGGGCTCCAAAAAAGACGCCGGCCTAACCCGGCGCACCTATGTTCCGACGCCCAATGGCGCGAACAGTAAAAAGACGCCGGCCTAACCCGGCGCACCTACGTTCCGACGCTCAAGGGCGCGAACACCAAAATTGACGCCGGCCTAACCCGGCGCACCTATATTCCGACGCTCAGTGGCGCGAACACTAAAAAGACGTCGGCCTAAACCCGACGCTAAGCGCGTTCGCTTGCTTCAGGGCACGAACCCAAAGACGCCGGCCTAACTCGGCGAGCTTGGTGGCTCAAATAGCGCGAGCTCGAAGATGCCGGCCTAACCCGGCGAGCTCGGTCGCTCAAACAGCACGAGCTCAAAGACGCCGGCCTAACCCGGCGAGCTCGGTCGCTCAGCAGCGCGAGCTCAAAGACGCTGACCTAACCCGGCGAGCTCGGTCGCTCAAATAGCGTGAGCTCGAAGATGCCGGCCTAACCCGGCGAGCTCGGTCGCTTAAAAGCACGGGCTCCAAAAGACGCCCGCCCAACCCGGCACGACTTACTCGTCCAGTCGCCAATGGCACGAATGCAAAGCCCCCGGGGACTACCCAGTACGACCTCTTCGATCGCCGAATGGCACGAAGCGAAGTCACTGGGCCACGATAGCCCACAAAGAAGGCACATGCGAGTAAAAATTGCTCGGAAAATGAGATAACATTCAACATGAAGGCAACGAAAATATCTCATAAATAAAAAGAGCCACGGCTCTGATAAACACGTGCTGAACAAAAAGTGCGTGAAAAATAAATAAAATCCTAGTAATAGGAAGAGAAAGCAAAGCGCTAAACATGCGCGCTGTAAAAGAAAGCCACTCGGCTCAAGGAGCACCCTCATCCAACAGAGGGAACAAGGTGTCGAAGAAGTCAAAAGTGACCCCCCGGGCCTCGTTCTCGGCCGCGGTCGCGTCTCGACATTCCACCGCTCCGGCACGACGGGCTTCCTCGGTCTATGTCATAGTCATACTGCAAGTCGGACGCTCTCCGCTCCGCTTCAGCAAGCTGGGATGAGAGTCGAGCGTTTTCCTCCGTGAGAGAGTCACGCTCGCGCTCCGCCCTAACACGCGCCGATTCGCTCGAGGTAAGCTGGCGGTGCGACATCTCCAAGGCATCTGATCGAGCGTCAAGTTGCCTCCGAAGGTCGGTAACCTCAGTGCGAAAAATCTCCGCTGATCGGGTCGCCACCTCGCAAGCTCGCCGTTCTTCGGTGAGCTCGCCCGCCATCTTGGCCACTGACAGGTGGGCTTCGTCGCGCTGGCCTTGTGCGATCAGGAAGCTGGTCTCGAAGCGTCTCGGTCTCCGCCCCTGGGTGCGAACCTCGCTCGACCTGAGCCAACCTAGCCTTCGTCCGGGCGAGCACCTCCTGAGATGCCCCTAAGCGCCGGATGAAGTCGTGCAAAATCCTGTCGCTTCACACGGCCCTCACGTACGCCTGCGACGACAAACAAGCAAGGGTTAAAACTAAAACCCACGCTTATAACGAAACAAACAGAAGTACTGACCCTCTGAGCGTCGGTAACACCCGCCTGGAAGAAAGCGATGTCGCCCTTCGACACCACGCCCTTCCACCAGGATAATGGGGATCCCTCGAGGTGGCGGAAACAATCCCCTCGAGCCTCTATCGCCTCCAGCTCCACCGCCGAGTTCGCCCTCTTGGGTTCGGAACGCTCGTCGGGAGGTGCCGATGTCGAAACCCTCTTTAAAGAAGCCCGAGACTCCGGTTCGACTAGACCGGCGGTCTCGACGTGCTCTCCCTTCGCCTTGCGGTCAGCGATCCTAGAGCGAATCTTCGCCATCGACTCGGGGTCCCGAGAAGCGAGAGCCAACCTCCTAGCTCGCCTCTTCGCAGCTACGCAAGGCAAACTAACGAAAGTCAAGTTCTGCCGAACAGAAAATTTTTACAAAACCGTAAAAGTTACCTCGAGAAGCAGGAGCGGCTGGCTGAACCACGGGACTCGGGGGCCTGCTCGCCCGGAGGGCCTCCTCGGTGCCCGGAGCAAAGGGCGGGAACCACCCAGTGAGCGCCATCAACTCGGGGGAACGGAACCGCTCGCCAGCCTTGCGGGTTTCCGACATCCCCGATATTTCTCTCACAAAGGGGAGCTCCGCTGCCCCCTCGTCCGCTGGAAATTCGGCCAGACGATCGAAGCGAAGGGGCGCCTCGCCAAAAGCGTCCGAGGTGACCCACACCCACGCCCGTCGGCTAGGCGGGTCACAATCTTCGACCAGCCTCACATTGCCCCGAGCACGGGCCATTTGAAATCCCGGCTGCCCCGGAGATGGGAAGACGGCGACCAGGTTACGGAAGTCGTCCACGGTCATGGCACGCTGCGTCTGGCAGTGCCACTCCATGAAACATGTAGCCAACATGCGATAGAACGCCGGGCTCATCTCACATGCATGGACCCCTAGTCGGGTCAGGGTCTGCTGGACGATCGTGGGAAACGGGAGACGCAACCCGCAAACAAGACTCCCGATCGTCACGGCCGCATACCCGTCCCTGGGGCAAGAGGGCCTGTCCTCGGGAGCGGGTCTAAGCAATCCCACCAAGGGAGGGATGTTATACGTCTCCCGAAGCATGCTGAAGACTCGGGAAGTGAGCGTGCTCGCAGCATCGATTCCCTTGCAGTCTAAGCCGACGGGGGCGACAGAGTCGCCTACTCCGTACATACGAGTCCTCTCCAGCGATCGGGCATAAGTGTAGCCCGAAGCCTGCACAGACTCGAGGGCCGGCCATGCCGTCGCCAGCACCTTGCCAATATGTTTATCCTTCCCCCTCGCGGGAGGAGCCTCCGAGTCCTCTTCAGGGCCCTCCGAGCCCGACCCTTGGGGATCGTCGGAGTAAATCTCGTCCAAGAAAGATTCGGACGGCACTATAGAAAGCTCAACACCCGAGGCGTCCAAGTTAGACGCCCGGGGGAGCTCGGCGCTCACCGCCGCTTCACCCCGCAGCATGAGCAGGGGGGCGTCAAAGGACGCCTCACGGGAGACCAGGTTGATCACCAACCTTGACAAACGCGGGTCCTTGGACCCTTCGTCCTCCCCTTCAGGGCCGCACCTAGCAGGTGGGCCGCTCCCAGGCCCCGCCAGCTCGGCGATCGCCGCGGCGTCGGTCTCCAACTCCGCAAGCCATTTGTCGGCCGCACCAGAGTCTTCCTCGACAAAGATGGGAATCCCGTCGAGTTCCTCAAAGGGACCCTTGGCCGCCCCCCCAAAATTTGGGAGAGGGCAGGTAGGGTCAACCTCGGAATCATCAACATGGGAAACAATCTCACTCCCCATTAAGAAAAAGGAATAAAAGTCAACTGCCCGGGGGAAATTTCGAATTCAAAGGAATTTTCCGATTACCCGCAGGCCGCCAGTGTGAACAAGAGAGATTGGGATCTCTCCTATTTATAGAGAGGAAGGAGCAAACCCTGCTCCTTCCCCCTACGCGTGCGACACAAGGCCCGGCCCGCGGGCCAGCCTCGCCCGCGCGCCAGTCCCCCAGCGACAGGCCGCGCGCGGGTCTTGCTGCCCGATCGGCCCGGTCCGGCCCCCAGGGGTCCGGCCACAAAAGATATGTGTGCGTGCGGTCACGCGTGATCGAAGGTGAAATTACCTCAACGCCCTTTTCTTTTCTAAAGTTCACGACTTACGTCCCGTAAGCCATAAACTTGGGGGGCTAATGTTACTGGTCGTTTTCGGGACACCGGAAATTCAAAAACGATTCAAGGCCTGCCGAGCTTTGCCAGCCGGAAGCAAAACGGGCCCCGGCCCACCAGGCCCGAGCGCCCCGACGCACCCACGGCCCGACACGGCCGGCGCGCTCGCACCTGCGCCCCCGGCCCTGAGGCCCTCGGCCCAATGGGCCTCAGCGCGCCCTATCGCGCCTGGCTCACACGCACCCTGTGCCCCGGCCTCCCGGCACGCGCGCGCACTCCTGCGCCCCGACCTCCCGACCCGCGCACACACTCCCGCGCACCCTGGCCTCCCAGCCTGCGCGCGCCTCGGCGCCCCGGGCGAGCGCCCCTGCTGCCTCAGCCGGGTGCCCTGCCACCTCGGCCACCTCGGTCGAGCGCCTTCACCAGCTCGGCCGCCCCGGCCGAGCATCTTCGCCAACTCGGCCACCTCCGCCGAGGTCTTCGCCAGCTCGGCCACCTCGGCCGAGTGTCTTCGCCAGCTCGGCCACCTCGGCCGAGCGTCTTTGCCACCTCGGCCACCTCGGCCGAGCGTCCTTTCCACCTCGGCCACCTCGGCCGAGCGTCCTTGCCACCTTGGCCGGGCACGCCGCGCTCGGCCAAGTCCCGCGCCTGGCACACCCCGCGCCCATCCGGCCCAAGGCCTCCCCTCAAATACTATAAATACCCCCCCCTAGGAGAGGAAAAAAAGGACGATTGATACATTTTCAAGAACAATACTTCTCTTCTCTTGAGAATTCTTTCGTGATCTTGTGACATTCCAAGAGCGCGCAATCCTCCTCCCTTGGCTCAGAAAGTCAAGGACCCCCCTCAACGAGAGGGAGCGCGCTCCTCTTCTGCGACCCGAGCCTCTGCAGTACATACTGCCCTCCTGCTTCTTGGCCCTTGAGCTAGAACTCCGAGCTACGAGGCAAGCGACCCCTCTAAAGTCTTCACTAGAAGCTACGAGCCCGGTCCCCCTCTAAAGCCTTGGATTCACAAAGCCTCTGAGCCCAAGATAGCCTCCCAACACAAATTGAACTACGTTCTGACCTGATCTCGACTAAAGGGTACGTAGGCAGCCAACCTTTGGCACGGTCACACCCCCCAAAACACACCTCAGGGTCTGGAGGGTGCAGCTCGGTCTACGAGCTCCCATTTTTGGCCCGGGCGCGATCACTTGGTCCGGCCTTGGATCGAACCGCCCGAGGTATTTTATCATTGTTCATTTTCGTGCGACAACAGCCGTTACGAGATCCCGAGAAAGTTTCTCTATCTCGATGTAGCGCGTTTCCGCGTCGAGTAAGGCTTTGCTCACGTAGTAGACCGGCCATTGGACCTTGTCTTCTTCGCGGACAAGAACAACACTTATAGCTCTCTAAGAGACGGCGAGATATACGTATAGCATCTCGCCCTCTCTTGGTTTAGAGAGGAATGGTGGGGACCCAAAGTAAGCCTTCATCTCCTGGAAGGCATTTTCGCATTCGTCCGTCCACTCGAAGCCGTCCGTTTTCTTTAGAGCTTTGAAGAACAGTTGATACTTGTCGGTGGCTTTAGACACGAAGCGTGTCAGAGCGGCAATCCGACCGGTCAGGCTTTGCACCTCTTTGACTCGCCTTGGAGACTTCATTTTAAGGAGTGCCTTGATTTTTTCAGGATTCGCCTCTATCCCTCGTCGGCTGACGATGTATCCGAGGAATTTCCCATATTGAACCCCAAACACACATTTGTTGGGATTGAGTTTCATCTTGTATCGGCGGAGGATCATGAACATCTCCCTTAGGTCGTGTACGTGATTGGTTGCCAGTAGGCTTTTGACGAGCATGTCGTCCACGTACACTTCCATTGTCTTGCCGATTTGATCGGCGAAGATCCGATTTACCAAGCGCTGGTATGTTGCTCCCGCGTTCTTAAGGCTGAAAGGCATGACCTTATAACAATAGAGACCTCGGTCGGTGACAAAAGTTGTCTTGATTTGATCGGGCTCATGCATTCGAATTTGGTTGTAGCCCGAATAGGCGTCCATGAAGCTGAGAAGTTCATGGCCAGCCGTGGCGTCCACCAGTTGTTCGATACGCGGGAGTGGAAAGCAGTCCTTAGGGCAGGCTTTGTTAAGATCTTTAGAGTCTATACAAATTCGCCACTTCCCATTAGGCTTTTTCACCATTACCACGTTGGCGACCCACTTGGGATACTTAGCCTCTCGGATGAAGTTTGCGGTGAGGAGTTTCTCAACCTCTTCATTTATGGCCAGGTATCGTTCTGGGTTGAACGTTCGTCTAGCCTGCACCTTTTCAGCGACCTTTGGGTCGTCGTTCAATCGGTGCACAATTACCCCGAGATCAATTTTCCGGCATGTCCGCATGAGTCCATGCAAAAACATCCTTGAACTCCCTAAGGAAGGCAGTAAGCTGAGTTTTGTTGGCGAGTGGAAGTCGGATGCCGACTTTTACAAACTGATCAGGCTTAGATTCGTCCACGACGATCGGCACAAGACCATCAGAGGTTTCCACCTTGAGTCTTTCGACTTCATCCCGGGGGTCAAGTTCTCCAAACTTCCTTGTGTCCCTTGGGTCGCATGGGTAATCGTCTTCCAGTTGGAAGATCGTGTTGACCATTTTTCCCGCGGATTTGCCATCAACTCCTTGCACGTAGCATATTCTGGCTTGGGATTGGTCTCCGACCATAATGCCAATTCCCTCTTTGGTGGGGAATTTCACCAGCAGGTGGTACGTGGAAGTGATTGCCCTTAGCCGGTTCAACGTGGGTCGCCCGATGATTATGTTATAGGGCGACTCCTGATCGACCACTAGGAATGGGACCATGTGAACGGCCTCAATTCCTCCACGGGACCCAAAGGTGACCGGCAGGTCGATGATGCCCTCGGTCATAACCTTTTCCCCAGTGAACCCAAACAAGGGCGTTTGGGTCGGAGTCGGGCGCAGCCCCCCGAGCTTCATGCGCTCTAGGGTGGACTTGAAAATTATGTCGGCAGCGCTGCCGTTGTCGATGAGAACCCTTTTCACCAAGTTGTCGATGAGAACACTTGGGCTTTGAGCACAATTGCGTCATTGTGTGGATGCACAACTCCCTTGGCCTCCTCATTTGAGGTTCTTCGTATGTAAAGTTGACGTGCATAGTAGCGTCTTCCTGAGTCACGGCCCTAAGGAATTTCTTCCATTGTCGGGGTGAATCTCCATCTTGTGGACCTCCCAATATGGTGGTTACCACGTGGAGCTGTGGATTGGCGTTGGCAGCAGCCGCGGTTCGGTCGGCAGAAGCGGTTGTTCCTCCTCCCTGACCAGACTGTGGTCTATTGGCAGTGGGGCCCGCAGCGCTAATCATGCGTAACACGAACTCTTTCAGCTCACCCCGTTGGATCAAAGCCTCGATTTACCTTTTAAGGTTGTAGCATTCCGAGGTCAAATGACCGTATTCCCGATGGAACTCACAATACCTGGATCGATCGCGAGTTGCGGGATCCTTTTTCATTGGAGCCGGGGGCGTGAACTTGTCACGTGCCAGAGCCAGGATCCGTTCCAGCGCCGTGTTCAATGGTGTGAACGACGAGTATCCTTTGAAGTTTTTCGCAAGTCGCGGCTTCTGGGGTACAGGGGGTTGGTTATTAGAAACCTGATTTCCCTTGTTTCGTGTTTTACGGGGTTCGCCTTGCTCGTGGCTAGGTTCTTCTCGACGACGAGAGCTTTGATTGTTGCTCTTGCGGCCGTCGAGGTAATCTTTGACTCCCATGAAGGTCTTAGCTCGAGTCATCAACTCGGCCATGGTAGAAGGGACACGGCCGACGACTGACTTGAGGAAGTCACTTGTGCGCAAGCCTTCTATGA
This sequence comes from Urtica dioica subsp. dioica, assembly GCF_054948205.1. Lineage (NCBI taxonomy): Eukaryota > Viridiplantae > Streptophyta > Magnoliopsida > Rosales > Urticaceae > Urtica > Urtica dioica. The sequence continues at coordinate 40,089,456 of NC_142756.1, forward strand.
TAGCAGCAATTGCGTCACCGTCGTCAAAGCGGTCGACCTTGTTTGACTCTTCAGTGAATCGGGCGAGGTATCGTCTAAGAGACTCGCCACTCTCTTGCCTGATTGACCATAGGTACATCTTGGTCTTCTTCTGGACCATAGACGTAGCGAACCGTGCTAGGAACATGTCCTTCAGGTCTTTGAACGAGTGGATGTTTCCTGGCCTTAAGTTCTTGAACCACTCAAAACCGGGTCCGGCGAGGGTCAAACTAAAAGCTTGGCACATGGCGCCAGGAGAAATACTGCATCGTCATCCAAGTTTCATAGTGCTGGATGTGGTAAGCAGGATATGCTTTCCCATCATATGGAGTGAGGTTCGGGAGTATGAAGTTCCACGTACAAACCTCAGCCAATATCTGAGCCGTGAAAGGCGAGGAATTCTACTCAACGACCCATAGGTGCTTCCACCTACTCCGTATTCTCGGAGATCTCGTACCTCATTTCGAAGGTTGTGGATCATAGTGACCACATCGAGACCGGTCGTTGGAGTTACCCCTTGTTCGGGAGGAGTCACCTGTCGCCTTTCGTTAGACCCTTGCCCTACGCGGCGATTCCCGTTAGTTGGGGCTGCCAGCGGGATGTTGGGTGTAGAGCTTAGCCGCTCTCTCAGATCATTGCCATGCCCGATGCGTTGAGCAGTGAGGCGGTCCCTAAGGTCAGGGCTGGTCGTACAGGAGGCGCATGCTTCGTCTGCAACGGCGCGCTCTCCGCGTGCCATGACTTTCCCCAACATTCTCCCTTGGACCTAGTTGGTCGAGGGCTGAACGTCGGGAATTCCCCTCTTGAGAAGCTGCCGGCGCGTCGCCTGTCCGGGGTAAGGGATTCGATTGACCGGCTTCAAACACGGCAGGGGGTCCCCCGTCCTTCGTGAGAGAAGTCTCGATATCCTCCGAATCGCCAGTACCCTCGTAGTCAGGGTCGCGGTCGCGGCTTTCCTCGTTGAGGTTCTCAGGATCCCCGTTGGGGATTACCGTGTCATGCGCAGGTTGCTTCGCAGCCAGTCGGCTGTGGTACCTTGCGTTCCTCGCCTTTAGCCGGCGGATATTCTCCTCCAACTCCATGATGCGGTTGTCCCTGCTATCAGGGGATGGAGATGGTGAGCGGGTCGAGCTCTCTTCGTGGAGCGACTCTTCGTCACCATGCGCTCGGGAGCGCAAGAAGTACTTTTTGGTCCTAGTGACGTTCTCGGGGTTGTTCACGCCCTCAGAACGTACTGGTGGTTGGCTACTCATCTTTTCTCAAGTTCGAGAAAATCGAGTTTGCAGAAGAGAAGAAGAAGATGAACAGAAGGGATTTCGGGCTGAACAGGTCGGGAAGCCCCCTGCTTCTAGCGCCAAAATGTTGTCGCCCAAAAATGAACAACTATTGAAAACCTCGGGCGGTTCGATCCAAGGCCGGACCAAGTGATCGCACCCGGGCCAAGAGTGTGAACTCGAAAGTCGCGAGCTAGGTTTTCTCCTATCAACCCGCCTCTCGGGAGAGGTAGGGGGTGGGGAGGAGGAGAGACCGTGCCTTGGGTGTCGGCTGCCTACGTACCCGTGCGTGGGATCAGGTCAGATCGTAGTTTAGGCGTGCAAGACGCAGTATGAGGCGTACAACCTTGGTGGAGAAGCGTACTCGACGAAGGAGACGGGGCACGAGGAGTCCTCGGCAGCGTCTCAGAACCTCGGAGATCGCGTGCGCGTCTAGCGTGTTAGACGCGTGAGGGGAACTCTAGTCGAGAACCCTAGGGGCGTGCTTGAGCACCGCGGGGCTTTCGGTCAGAGGTAGCGACGTCCGGGAAGATCCCGTGAGTGCTTCAGAACCTCTGAGAATGAGAGAGACTGGTGAGAATGCTTCAGGCCAAAAATGGCATCAAGAGAAGCAGAGGAGAGTGAGAAATCGAACGTATCGATAGGAGATATATGGATGGCTTCCCCCTCAGTGATATGGGGTTTATATAGGTGTTTGGGGCCCCTAAGGGGATCCTTCATCGCCCATGTGGGACTTGGAGCACGCACCTTTCCAAGAGGGGGCGAACAAAGGGGCTGCGGCGCACAACGCGCGGCGAGGGAACCCGCGGCGCGACCTTGCCCGGGCGCGGCGTGCGGTGTGGGCTTTGCATTTTGGGTTTGTGACATGAATGTAGCTATTTGACGGGTAGAACTCGAGTCCTGGCTCGACTCGAGGAGCGAATCTCGACTCGAGGAGACTGAGTCAATGCTCGACTCGAGGAGCGAAGCTTGACTCGAGGAGACTGACTCAAGGCTCGACTCGAAGAGCGAGGCTTGATTCGAGGAGACTGACTCAAGGCTCGACTCGAGGAGCGAGGCTTGATTCGAGGAGACTGACTGAAGGCTCAACTCGAGGAGCGAGGCTCGACTCGAGGAGACTGTATCATGTCTCAACTCGAGGGGGGAGGCTCGACTCGAGGAGCCGATTCAAATCTCGACTCGAGGGGCTAGGCTCGACTCAAGGAGTCAAGATTTTGGGCAAGGGCTTGAACTCTTGCATCTTCAGGACCTCCGGCCTGACCATTGGCCCTTTGAGCGACGTGCCTTCTCGGCGTCTCGGGTTTTCCGAAAACGACCGACAACAGTTATATGTTCGGAAACAAATTTACTAGTTATAGAGCGATAGAGTGGACTACTAGAAAGGAATCCTAGATCTTCATGTTCAAGGAAGAGCAGTGTTAGTGCATAAAGGCACAAGGTACATACTCGGTCATTTTCCTATTTTCTATTCGGGAAAGTGCATGAGAGAAGTGTGAACTTCAACTCACCCGAACACTTGAAAGTTTGAGATTACACATCTTTATTTTTCGGCTTCTCTACAAGGAGACCTCCCACTCAAATTTTCAAGAGCATATAGATTTTGAACATATGTGATATAGATATATTTTTTAAAACATTTTGAAAACTTATTTGATTTGGATGAGAAAATATTTTCAAGTTTGAAAACGAAAACGGTTATTAAAAATTCAAACTAGTTTTTTAAAAAATTCAATTTCAATTAAACTTTCAAAAATCAAAACACTTTAATCTTTCAAATTAAGTTTATTATCTTATCAAACACAATTTTTTTCAGGGAAACTTTATCATTAGAGTTCTATAACTCATGGTAGTGGGGCTGAAAATCTGGAATTCTAAAAATCTGGACTTTCAGAATAGCCACGCACCTCGGAGTAAAATCGCCATAATTGGTGGCTCCAATGTTCTTTTGACCTAAAACCAATTGCATTGGAAAGAGGACAAACAGACCTTTAATTAAATTTAAGAATCATTAAATTTCAAATTCTGAGCTGAGAGTTATGCCACTTTTACTGCGTGTTTTCTCGAGCTAGAAGAAAACTGGAAATAATTAAAGTTCGGACTTTGAGTGCGAAAAAAGAATCGAGTGTAACGTAACGTTTAAGGAAGTTGTTAAAGCTTATATTTGTGTTTTATTAACATGGTAATAACATGGTATAAAAGAAATAACAACAAGCATAAAACGAATCAAGTAAATAAAATAAACTAGTAAGACAAGATAACTAGTCACAAAAATTTACCGAAATTTTCTCCAACTTAAAACACGTCTTTCATTATAAAAAATTAAAAAATTTTAGAACTGATTCTAATATGTTTTAATAACATCCCAAACCCATAGAAAATCAACATGATTTTTAATTTAAAAGTAAGAGCAATAAATTAAAAAATAATCTAAGAAAACAATTCTAACTTGTCACAAAGTTAGTAAACTTTCGAAAACGATTTTCAAGCTCATAATTTTAATAACATTTACATGAAAATCTTTGACCATAGCTCTGATACCATTTGTTGGAATTGATCCAGGGTTAAGAAAAATTTTAACGCTTCGAGCAAGCGGCGGAATTTAAAAATTTTCTTTAAAACAAGTAAAACGATTTTACTAACCTAGGCAAAGAACAAGTACATATAATTTAAAACTATAAACGAGCAATGCATGTTTACTAACCTTTGAGATGCTTGAACGTTGAGATGCCTTTGGAAGGTTGAAACATTCGTCTCCCCTCGCAAAACGTCTCTCTTCTTTCCTCGGGAACTCGAGCAACCACGACAGTTTCTATCACTAAAATCACTCGAGAAAGAAAGGAATTAGTGTGTGGTCACTTTTAAACACGACAACTCAATAACAAGTTTAAGAGTCCAAGAGCTAAAACACTAGGTCAAATGTGGACCTTGGTGCCAAAACAAAAATGAAAGAAAACTAGAGAGAGAGAGAGAGGGAAGAGATGGGCGGCCAAACTAGAGAGAGAAACTCTCAATCTCTAAAACTTTGGAATGAATGAAATGTGACGAATGAGGACTCTATTTATATAACAGGATTTACCTTCAATAAGGTAGTTTCCTCTTCTATGGAATATCACATATTCATGAGCAAAATTTTCTCTCCTTCCTTTTATGCCATACGGCCAAGAGAGCTTCTAGAAGCCCTTGGATTTGTTTCCTCTTTTGTTCCCTCTTGCTTGTTGGCCGAAAATCCTCCTTCCTCATAGAGGAAATTTGTTTCCTCTTTATCTTTTGGCAAGTATCTTCATACATTAATGCACAAAATAATCTCTCTTTTCTTTCTTTGGGTTGGGCGGCCAAGACTCCTAGAAGGAGCTTCTAGAAGCTTCTTCATTTGTTCATGACAACATAAGAAAGACCCATTACGAATTTTCAAGTAAAATTCAATGAAATGGCCCAATGAACTCATCATGGCCGAGTGATTTAAGTCATCATATGATCATGTCAAAAAATTTATTGACATTCATTTCATCCTATGTCCAAAAAGATAAAAATACCCTTTTGACTTAGCTTCTAGTTTAACTATTCCTACTCGATATGATTTGTGACAGTGACCTCATGGATCCAAATGAACAAAGCTTGAGCTAAAATACTTGGACACAAAAGTTCACAAACCTTTTCCAAGTTTAGCTTAATGTCAACTGACTCCACTAAAGAGTTGACACTGAGAATCTCTCGGTTCAAATGAATTTATTTTCTACTCAAGAATTCAACTAATTGTGATGAGTGGATCCACTAAATATTATCTATGTTTACCCTTCATGAATATCATCAGCTAGTCGGGATTTACAAAATTACCATTTTACCCTCATAACTTAGTACTTCACCAATAGGTCTTGTTAGGAATCACTTAGTGAATCTGAACTCTGACTTTCTCAAATGAGAACACGTAAGCTATGAAATGGCATGTCTCATTTCAGGATTGGGGTAAGCATGATGCAATTCATACGCAGTGACCTTGAGACATAAGAGGTTAAATGGTTTGTTCTTATCTTGTCTCTAGAAGTGCACTGGTCAATTCAGTACCTTCAGAAGATACCTAGAAGAACTATAGAGTCTCCAACTCTCAATATCCCATAACCAGACATCATAGATTCTCCTAAAAATCGTACTGAGATCAATAGTCCTTTGATCCTTAGATTGCGAATATATTGTTTTAAGCAAACCATGAAGAGTTTGTTTATGCAAATCTACATTTTCTTTTCATGTGTTGTTAGGTTTGTTTATGGACTAAAAGACTACGGTTTTATCATAAGGCTTCACACAAGGAATAATGAATGAACGTTTCAACTTATTATTAATAAATAAGCAATTACAAGCAAGAGTCTTCGTGAGACTTTATTACATCAAATGTACAAAAGTAAAGACTACAACTCTTCTTGTGGGCACCATTGACAACAGCTTCTACCTCATCTGTAAGAACTATTCTCACCCCAACTGAAACACAACCTAACTCATCAGAATCTTGTCAGGTAGTACTTCGACGTAGTGGGAGGGCTTCTCAAAAGTCTGACAGGTACATGTCTTACGGAGATACTCTCGTAGTCGTCTCTGACATGGATGACCCTGTTTCCTACAGCCAAGCAATGGTTGGTTCTGAATCAGACCTTTGGCTCGATGCCATGAAAGTTGAAATGCACTTGATGTACATCTACAAAGTCTAGAAACTTGTAGACCTTCGGGAAAGGATTAAACCCATAGGGTGTAAGTGGATATACAAGAAGAAAAAGGGTCTGTATGGGAACGCTGAGATGTTGAAAGCTCGAATAGTGGCTAAGGGTTATACCCAAAAGGAAGGTATTGATTATGAAATTACCTTCTCGCCAGTCGCGATGCTTAAATCCATCCGCATACTTCTATCCATTGCTGCAACTCTCGACTATGAGATCTGGCAACTGGATGTTAAGACTGCCTCTCTGAATGGCAATCTTGACGAGCGCATTTATATGGCTCAACCAGACGGATTCGTTAAAGAAGAACAAGAGACCAAGGTTTGTGAGTTTCTTAACTCCAATTATGGATTAATGCAAGCATCTAGGTCATGGAATTTTAGATTCGATGAAACGGTGAAGAGCTTCGGTTTTGAGCAGTCAATAGATGAACCTTGTGTTTACAAGTTAATACACGAAGGAAAACTTGTGTTTTTGGTATTGTATGTCGACGATATATTACTTAGGCAATGATGTGGGTAAATTATATGAGGTTAAAATCTGGCTAGCAAAGCAATTCGATATGAAGGATCTATGAGAAGTCACGTACATTCTAGGGATTCAGATCCTTCGAGATCGAAAGAACCGGACTCTATCGCTCTCTAAAGTATCTTATATTGATACGGTGATAGATCGCTTCTCGATGCAAGACACCGAGAATGGCCAAACACCCTTTAGACATGGAGTCTTACTCTCTAAGGACCAGTCTCCCAAGACTGCACCAGAGATTGAGGACACAAGAAAAATTCCTTACGCGTCAGCCGTGGGAAGTCTCAAGTATGCTCTGCTTTGTACTAGACCAGATATCTGCTTTACAGTTGGCGCAGTAAGCCATTTTCAGTCTAACCCTGGAAATCCACTTCAGGATCTGCGTTCATCCTAAGTGGTGGATCTGTTGTTTGTAGGAGTATCAAGGAATCTTGCATTACTGACTTCACAATGGAAGCAGAATATGTGGCTGCTTGTGAAGCATCCAAAGAGGTTGTATGGCTTAGAAAATTCCTCAACTATTTGGGAGTTGTTCCAAAAGTAGATGAGCCCATGACACTTTATTTTGGTAACAGTGTTGTCGCTAACACGGAGGAAATATCATTTGATTCGAGAGATCATGCAGTGCGGAGGCGTGGTGGTAAACAAGATCTCGACGGTGGACAACCTAGGAGATCCATTCACCAAAGCTTTAGCCAACAAGGCCTTCGACCAGCATCGGGAGGGATTAGGCATGAAGAACTACTCACATATTCTTTGAGTCAAATGGGAGATTGTTGGCATTGGTGCCCACAAGAAGAGTAGTAGTTATTACTTATGCATTTGATGTAATAAAGTCTCACGAAGACATTAGCTTATAATTGCTAAATAATTAATAAAAGTTGAAACTTTCATTCATTCTTCCTTGTCTGTTTGAAACTTTATGATAAACCATAGTCTTTAGTCCTTAAACAAACCTAACAACAAATGAAGAGTCAAATATAGATTTGCATGAACAAACTCTTCATGGTTTGCTTAAAACAACATATTCACAATCTAAGGATTAATAGGCTATTGATCTTAGTATGATTGTGTTGTCAATGGTGCCCACAAGAAGAGTTGTAGTCTTTATTTTGTACATTTGATGTAATAAAGTCTCACGAAGACTCTTGCTTGTAATTGCTTATTCATTAATAAAAAGTTGAAATGTTCATTCATTCTTCCTTGTCTGTTTGAAGCTTTATGATAAAACATTAGTCTTTTGTCCATAAACAAACTTAACAACTTACGAAGAGACAAATGTAGATTTTCATGAACAAACTCTTCGTAGTTGGCTTAAAACGATATATTCGGAATCTCAGGGTCAAAGGACTATTGACCTCAGTACGAATGTTAGGATAATCTATGATGTATGGTTATGGGGCATTGAGAGTTGGAGACTCTATAGTTTTTCTAGGTATCTTCCAAAGGCACTGAATTGACCAGTGCACTTCTAGAGAGAAAATAAGAACAAACCATTTAACCTCTTATGTCTCGAAGTCACTACGTATGAATTGCATCGTGCTTTCCTTAATCCTGAAATGAGACATGCCATTTCACAGCTTACATATTCTCATTTGAGAAAGTCAGAGTTCGGACTCACTATGTGATTCCGAACAAGGCCTATTGGTAAAGTACTAAGTTGTGAGAATGTCATGAGTAACTTTGTGAAGTTCTCATAGATATGGAATTCATGTACAAGATTGCTGAAATGCAATGTATATCACCTCATGCTTTGTTCCTTGGAGTGTGAATAAATGAACAGGCCAGTGTCCAAATTGAGTCTTGACTCTTTTGGATGAAATAATGTGACTTGTTTGCTGCTCGTCAATACATTGTTTCTAACTTATTCACAAGCGACAAAGGAGTTGAGGAAATAACAGCTAGAAGGGTAAAATGGTAATTTTGTAAATCCCAACTAGCTGATGATATTCATGAAGGGTAAACATAGATAATATTAAGTGGATCCACTCTTTACAATTAGGTTGAATTCTTGAGTAGAAAATAAATTCATTTGAACCGAGAGATTTTCAGTGTCAGCTCTTTAGTGGAGTCAGTTGACATAAAGTTAAACTTGGAAAAGGTTTGTGAACTTTTGAGTCCAAGTATTTAGCTCAAGCTTTGTTCATTTGGATCCATGAGGTCACTGTCACAAATCACATCGAGTAGGAATAGTTAAACTAGAAGCTAAGTCAAAACAAGAACGAGACCAGTTTTACGAAAATTGCCGAAAGGGTAATTTTGTCTTTTTGGAAATGACATGAAATGAATGTCAATAAATTTTTTGATATGGTCATATGACTTAAATCACTCGGCCATGATGTGTTCATTGGACCTTGTGAATTAATTTCATTTCATAGAATTTTACTTGAAAATTCTTAATGGGCTTTTCTTATGTTGTCATGAACAAGTAAAGAAAAATCTAGAAAAGCTTTCTAGACCCATTTGGCCGTCCAACCCAAGGGAATGGGAGATAAACTTTCGTGCAGCCCTAGTGTGAAAGAGAGTTTATTTTGTGCATTAATGTATGAAGATACTTACCAAAAGAAAAAGAGGAAACAAATTTCATCTATGAGGAAGAAGGGCAATCGGCCAAGCAAGGCAAGGGAGCGAAAGAGGAAACAAATCCAAGCCTTCTAGAAGCCCCCTTGGCCGCCCAAATGAGAAAGGGAAATAAGACAATTTTGCTCATGATTATGTGATATTCTATAGAATAGGAAACTACTTTATTGAAGGTAAAGTCTCTCCTATAAATAGGGGCCTTATTCTTCTCATTTGATTTATCTCAAGTTTTAGAGATTGAGAGCTTCTCTATCTAGCTTGCCCGCCCATCCTCTCTCTCTCTCTCTAACTTCTTTTCGTTTTTGTTTTGGCACCTAGGTCCACATTTGACCTAGTGTTTTTAGCTCTTCGACTCTTAGACTTTTTCTTGAGTTTTCGTGTTTAAAAGTGCCCACACACTAATTCCTTTCATTCTTGAGTGATTTTAGTGATAGAAACTGTCGTGGTTGCTCGAGTTCCCAAGGAAAGAAGAGAGACGTGTTGCGAGGGGAGACGAATGTTTCAACCTTCCGAAGGCATCTCAACGTTCAAGCATCTCAAAGGTTAGTAAACATGCATTGCTCGTTTATAGTTTTAAATTATATGTACTTGTTCTTTGTCTAGGTTAGTAAAATCGTTTTACTTGTTTTAAAGAAAATTTTTAAATTCCGCCGCTTGCTCGAAGTGTTAAAATTTTTCTTAACCCTGGATCGATTCCAACAAATGGTATCAGAGCTATGGTCAAAGATTTTCATGTAAATGTTATTAAAATTATGAGCTTGAAAATCGTTTTCGAAAGTTTACTAATTTTGTGACAAGTTAGAATTGTTTTCTTAGTTTATTTTTTAATTTATTGCTCTTGCTTTTAAATTAAAAATCATGTTGATTTTCTATGGGTTTGGGATGTTATTAAAACATATTAGAATCAATTCTAAAATTTTTTAATTTTTTATAATGAAAAACGTGTTTTTAAGTTTGAGAAAATTTCGAGTAAATTTTGTGACTAGTTGTATTGTCTTACTAGTTTCTTTTATTTGCTTGAATCGTTTTATGCTTGTTGTTATTTATTTTATACCATGTTAATAAACCACAAATAAAAGCTTAAACAACTTCCTAAAACGTTCCGTTACACTCGATTCTTTTAACGCACTAAAAGACCGAACTTTAATTATTTCTGTTTTATTCGAGCTGGAGTAAAACCCGCAGTAAAAGTAGCATAACTCTCTGCTCAGAATTCGAAATTTAATGATTCTTGACTAAAATTTAAGGTCTGTCTATCCGCTTTCCAATGCCACCACTTTTGGGTCAAAACCACATCGGAGCCACCAGTTCTGGCGATATTACTCCGAGGTGCGCGGCTGTTCCGAAAGTCCAGTTTTTTAGAAATCCGGATTTTCATCCCCACTACCATGAGTTATAGAACTCTAATGAGAAAATTTTAGTGAGAAAAAATGTTTTTTATAAGATTATAAACATAATATGAAAGATTAAAATGTTTTGATTTTTGAAAGTTTAATTGAAATTTAATTTTTTCAAAACTAGTTTGAATTTTGAAAAACCGTTTTAGTTTTCAGACATGAAAATATTTTGTCATCCAAATCAAATAAGTTTTCAAAATGTTTTCAAAACTATATCTATATCACATATGTTCAAAATCTATATTCTCTTGAAAATTTGAGTGGGAGGCCTCCTAGTAGACAAGCCGAAAAATAAAGATGTGTAATCTCAAACTTTCAAATGTTCGAGTGAGTTGAAGTTCACATTTCCCTCAAGCACTTTCCCGAATAGAAAATAGGAAAATATCGAGTATGTACCTTGTGCCTTTATGAACCTCTAGGATTCTTTTCTAGTTGTTTGCTCTATCGATCTATAACTAGGGAATCTATTTCCGAACTAAGTGGGAGGGTTATACTTGTTGTTTGTAACCCACGATCCCCCAACACTAATGAAAGAAGAAATTATCGTGAGACTAAGAGTCACTCTTGTAGCCCTCTCTTCAATTGGAGTACTCTATAGCGTTTTTGCTTCAATCATTACTCAATGAGCTACGTCCGAGAGTGAGACGAAGTACTCTAAGGCCTCCTTTTGGGGGATTGTTTTTTTCAAAGTTGATCTTTTGGACTAAGTGGTTTGTTGCACACATAGACTCCATCCCTAGTAATCCTCCCTTGAGGCTCTGCGAAAGGATGTGAGTGATCAAACCAATTTAAAAGGTCCCTAGTCAAAATTGGTGTATTGACATCTTGGCTAAGCATTAAGGATGTGTCATTTACTTATAAATGAAGATTTTTTCTGGCCTTCTCTTGAGAGAGTAAATTTATAACACCTTTGGATTTTATCAAGTCTTAAAGAAACTTAAACCCTAAACCAAAGACTAATCATAAACTTGTTTCAACTTAATTAAGCAACATGTCTCTCAACCATCCTTTCCTCGAACGAACTCGAAAACAAAAACTACGTAGATTCGAAACGTAACCTCAATATCATCCTTACCATTAACAAGCACAAATGGGTACTCACCACCCCTTCTCCTCCTCAAACGAATGATGATTCGACTCGAGAGGACAAAGACGTCCTGGCGGCCTGGCTCCGATCCGACGAGATTGTGAGGTGCTATATCTTATCATCAATGAACAATGTGTTACAACAACAACATCGTGACATCGAGACTGCCGCCAACATGCTCCAAAATCTCCTTGAGATGTTTGGAGGGCAAAGTCAAGCAAGACAACAAGCAGTCCGACAGTTTATGAACTGTCGCAAGAAGGCTGGGACTCCTGTCAAGGACCATATGATGCTGATCATTAGTTACCTAAATGAGATGGAAATCCTAGGATCTGAGATTGACGAGGAGATCAAAATAGATATGATCTTGGAAACTGTCCCCGAATCTTTTGATACCTTCAAGCTGAACTACTCCATAAACAAGCTAGAGTACACTGTTACCAAGCTTATGAAGGAACTTCACACTGCTGTAGGTCTCACTAAGAGAAAGAGGAATCAAGGAGAGGCACATGCTACTGAGCAAAAAGCCTCCGCCTCTGGAACTAAGAAGAGACCTCACAAGGCCGATAAAAAGAACTGTCATGCCTATCTCAAAGCAAAGGAACATAGTATTGTACTAGTTACCGAAGCATGCTTAGTAGCTGATAATGTATCAACGTGGATTCTTGACTCCGCTGCTACTAACCATATTTGTTGTTCCTTGACTGGTTTCAGGAAAACCAAAAGCTTAGAGGAAGGCGACTTATGTATCAAGTGGGGTGATGGGAGCCTGGTGTCTGCAAAGGCCGTGGGATCCGTGATGCTATCTTTTGAAGACCGCACTTTAAACCTGAATAATGTTTATTTTGTTCCTAGCTTTGGGAAGAACTTATTATCCGTTGCTCGTCTTCTTGAGCAAAATTATTGTTTAAAGTTCATTAAGAATGGAATTCGTATTTCGTTTCCTGATAATTCTTTTGTCACTGTTGCATATATGAAGAATGCTCTTTTATACATCTATCCCACTCAACCTTCTCTTGTAGACATCGAAATAGATAAAGATCTAGTTAGGGAGCCAAAGAGGATCAAACTATATGAATCCTCTGATCTAGACAGGATCAAACTATCTTTAATGCTCATAATAGTTTTTATTTACATGTACTTGCTCTTTTTCTAGGTTAGTAAAATCGTTTTACTTGTTATAAAGAAATTTTTTGAATTCCGCCACTTGCTCGAAGCGTTAAACTTTTTCTGAAACCCTAGATCAATTCCAACAGATTGTTAGGAGAATCTATGATGTTTACTTATGAGACATAGAGAGTTGGAGACTCTATAGTTGTTGGAATTGATCTAGGGTTGAGAAAAGATTTAACGCTTCTAGAAAGCGGCGAAAAATAAAAAAATTTATTTAAACAAGTAAAAAGTTTTTACTAACCTAGACAAAGAGCAAGAACATGTTATTATTTAAACTATCCAATAGCGATTACACATTTACTAACCTTTATGAAACTTGATCGTTGAGAAGCTTGTGGAGGTTGAATCGCTCATCTCTCTACGCAGCTCATCTTTCTTCGCTCGTCGGGAACTCGAGTAACCACGACAGTTTCTATCACATAAATAACTCGAGGTAAGAAGGAATAAGTGTGTGAGCACTTTTAAACAAAATGACTTAAGAACTAGTCTTAGAGTCGAAGCGCTAAAACAAACGCTAGGTCAAATGTTGGCCTAGGTGCCAAAACAAAAATGAAAAGAGTTAGAGAGAGAGAGAGGGGGGCGGCCACAAGGTCTAGAGAGAGAAGCTCTTAATCTCTAAATTGTGCGGGATGAGAAACAATGAGAATGAGGGCTCTATTTATAGGAGAATGATCACCTTCAACAAGGTAGTTTCCTCTTCTATAGTATATCACATATTCATGAGCAATTATTCCCTCTTTCTCTCTTATGTCACACGACCAAGGCAAGCTTCTAGAAGCCCTTGGTTGGCCGAAATCCCTCTTCCCATGTAGAAGATATTTGTTTACTTTTTTCTTTTGGCAAGTATCTTCATACATTAATGCACAAAATAATCTCTCTTTTTCTCCTTGGGGTGGACGTGTGAAATGCTTCTAGAAGGAGCTTCTAGATGTTTCTTCATTTGTTCATGACAACATAAGAAAAGCCCATTAAGAATTTTCAAGTAAAATTCTATGAAATGAAATTAATCCTCAAGGCCCAAGTTAATGAACTTGACCATGCGGATCAACTCATTGTCATCATATGACAATGACAAAAAACTTATTTATTGACATTCATTTCATCAGATGTCCAAAAAGACAAAAATACCCTTTAGCCAATTTTCGTAAAACTTGTCTAGTTCTTGTTTTGATTTAGCTTCTAGTTTAACTAATCCTACTCGAAATGACATGTGATAGTGACCTCATGCATCGAAATGAACAAAGCTTGAGCTAACATACTTGGACTTAAAAGTTCACAAACCTTTTCCAAGTTTAGCTTAATGTACACTGACTCCACTAAAGAGTTGACACTGAGAATCTCTAGGTTCAAATGAATTTATTTTCTACTCAATAACTCAACTAAATTGTGATGAATGGATCCACTGAATATTATCTATGCTTACCTTTCATGAATATCATCAACTAGACGGGATTTACAAAATTACCATTTTACTCTTAAAGCTGTTATTTCCTAAACTCCTTTGTCACTTGCGAATAAGTTAGAAACAATGTATTGATGAGGAGCTAACAAGTCACATTGATTCATCCAAAAGAGTCACGACTCAATTTGGACACTCACCAGTTCATTTATTCACATTCCAAGGAACAAAGCATGAGGTGATATACATTGCATTTCAGCAATCTTGGACATGAACTCCATATCTATGAGATCTTCAGAAAGTTACTCATTACATCTTCATAAGTTAGTACTTCACCAATAAGTCTTGTCTATATCACATAGTGAATCTAGAACTTTGACTTTCTCAAATGAGAATACGTAAGCTATGAAATGACATGTCTCATTTAAGGATTGAGGTAAGCATGATGCAATTCATACCTAGTGACTTAGAGACATAAGAGGTTAAATGGTTTATTCTTATTTTGTCTCTAGAAGTGCACTGGTCAATTCATTACATTCAGAAGATACCTAGAAGAGCTATATAGTCTCTAACTCTCAATGTCTCATAACCAGACATCATAGATTCTCCTAACAATCGTACTGAGATCAATAGTCATTTGACCCTTAGATTGTGAATATGCTGTTTTAAGCAAACCATGAAGAGTTGCTTCATGCAAATCTACATTTGTCTCTTCATATGTTGTTAGGTTTTTCTAAGGACTAAAGACTATAGATTATCATAAAGCTTCAAACAGACAAGGAAGACTGAATGAACGTTTCAACTTTTATTAATGATTCTGCGGTTACAAGCAAGAGTCTTCGTGAGACTTTATTACATCAAATGTACATAAGTAAAGACTACTACTCTTCTTGTGGACACCATTGGCAACAATAGTTTTTCCTAGGTATCTTCTGAAGATACTGAATTGACTAGTGCACTTCTAAAGACGTTGTAAGAAAAAACCATTTAACCTCTTCTGTCTCAGAGTCATTATGTATGGATTGCATCATGCTTACCTCAATCTGGAAACGAGACATGGCATTTCATAACTTACGTATTCTCATTTGAGAAAGTTAGAGTTCTAGATTCACTATGTGATATAGACAAGACTTATTGGTGAAGTACTAAGTTTTGAAGATGTCATGAACAACTTTGTGAAGATCTCATAGATATGGAATTCATGTACAAGATTGCTGAACTACAATGTATATCACCTCAGTCTCCAAATTGAGTCATGACTCTTTTGGATGAATAAATGTGACTTGTTAGCTCCTCGTCAATACATTGTTTCTAACTTACTCACAATCGACAAAGGAGTTGAGGAAATAACAACTAGAAGGGTAAAATGGTAATTTTGTAAATCTCATCTAGTTGATGGTATTCATGAAGGGTAAACATATATAATATTCAATGGATCCACTTTATTACAAACTCTTTTGGATGAATCAATGTGACTTTTTAGCTCATCGTCAATACATTGTTTCTAATTTATTAACAATCGACAAAGGAGTTGAGGAAATAACAACTAGAAGGATAAAATGGTAATGTTGTAAATCTCAAGATAATATTCAATGGATCCACTCATCACAATTAAGTAGATTTCTTGAGTAGAAAATATATTCATTTGAACCGAGAGATTTCAGTGTCAACTCTTTAGTGGAGTTAGTTGACATTGAGCTAGAACTTGGAAAGGGTTTGTGAACTTTTGATTCAAAGTATGCTAGCTCAAACTTTGCTCATTTGGGTCCATGAGGTCAATACCACAAGTCATTAGAGTAGGATTAGTTAAACTAGAAGCTAAGTCAAAACAAGTTCAAATGTTGAACTAGACAAGTTTTACGAAAATTATCTAAAGGGTAATTTTCTCCATGAGGACATAAGATTGTATGAATTTCAATAAATAATTTTTTTGACATTGTCATATGACGACAAAGAAATAAGTCACACGGCCAACATTAGAAGTATTGAGCCTTGAGGATTGAATTTCATTGTATAGAATTTTATGTGAAAAGTCTACATTGGCTTTTCTTATATTGTCATGAACAAATAAAGAAACATTTAGAAGCATGTTCTAGAAGCTCAATTCGGTGCACCATCAAGAGAGAAAGAGTTTATTTTGTGCATTGATGTATAAAGATACTTGCCAAAAGAAAAAGAGGAAACAAATTCATAGCACCATGCTATGAGATAGGGGGCCAAGCAAGAAGAGAACAAATGAGGAAACAAATCAAAGGGCTTATGGCAATACGTTGCACGCCCAAGTGGAAAAAAGAGGAAACAAGAGATTTGCTCATGAATACTTGATATTCAATGGAAAAGAGGAAACTACCTTTCCAAGGCAATCCCTCCTACTATAAATACCACACCTCATTCACAATGTTAAAAAAACAAGTTTTAGAGATTGAGAGCTTCTCTCTCTCTCTCTCTCTCTCACTTCTTGCTCTTTTGTTTTGGCACCTAGGTCCTCATTAGACCGAGCGTTTTGTTTTAGCTCTTTGGCTCAAAGATAAGTTCTTGAGTCATAGTGTTTAAAAGTGCCCACACACTAAATCCTAACCAAACTCGAAAGACTCTAGTGGTAGAAACGTTCGTGGTTATTCAGGTTCAAGAAGACTCCAGGAAGGCAAGCTTAGTGGGGAGACGAGCGATTCAACCTTTCTGTTGTCGCTGTTTTTCGGACAACTATTTAGAAGCCCCAAACGGTTCGACCCAGGGCCGGACCAAGTGGTCGCGTTCGGGCTTGACCGTGTCGGACTCGGTATCCCGAGTCTTCCCTTAGCTGTGGTTGGTGTTTACCTCGTCCGTCGTTTGTCCTGCAAGAGAAGGTAACGATGAACTACAAAGGGGAAACAGAGGGGTTGCCTCTGTTTACCTCTCTGACGCTCAACATTAGTATGATTGAGGTGGATATAGATGGTTTAGGTGTTTAGAGGCCGAGACTTGAGATAAACGAGCAAGGTACGAGTTCGACAGCGTTTCAGTACTCAAATTCGGATTACCTGGACTAGGGGATGGACCCCGGTATTTATAGGCGACCAAGGGGCGTTTCGGGCATCCCCTTGGTCGAGGGCCGGCTCTGAGCCGGCCATGGAGGCAAGGGCCGGCTCTGAGGCATCCGTGGAGGCGAGGGCCGGCTGTGAGGCGGCCATGGAGGCGAGGGCCGGCTCTGAGCTGGCCGTGGAGGCGAGGGCTCCCTCTGAGCCGGTCGTGGAGGCGAGGGCTCCCTCTGAGCCGGCCGTGGAGGCAAGGGCCGGCTCTGAGCCGGCCGTGGAGGCGAGGGCTCCCTCTGACTAGGCCGTGGAGGCAAGGGCCGGCTCTGAGCTTGCCGTGGAGGCGAGGGCTCCCTCTGAGCCGGATGTGGAGGCAAGGGCTCCGTCTGAGCCGGCCGTTGAGGCGAGGGCTCCCTCTGAGCCGGCCGTGGAGGCAAGGGCCCCCTCTGAGCCGGCCGTGTGTCGGGAGAGTCCCGGGGCGACCGCTATCGCGGCCGTCGTCGTTCTACCGGGCCGGGACGGTGCGGTAACATTAGCCCCCCGAGTTTATCATCGAGTGTAACTCGCGTGGTAAACTCAAAGCCCTTATTGCCGTCGGCCCGCCGGAGTAGCCCGTCGCCAAGAGGTAAGTTCCGACGCCTTTTATTATTACTTTTCCTTTTTCTCGGTCAACTTTTTGTCTCGTTATTCGCGCCCATGGACACCATTGACTGCCCATCGTGGTGTGGGACCATTGAAGACGACCTGTTTCACTTGCTCGGGAATCAGCACGTGGATTTGGACACGTTTTTGACCCAATTCTCTCCCCCTTCAACGATTTCAAGCACATTGCAATCGTCGAATTCGTTCAATGCACTAGAGATGACCGAAGAGGATCGCTCGTTGGTGGAGGCGTGGTTGGCCGATGAGGGAGAGAGCGCGCGTGCCGGAGACGGCCAGCGCCGGCAGGTGGACGCCGGGGATGACGTGCGTGCCGGAGGAGGTGTCTTGGCCCAGGGGGGCGCCCGCGGCGCTGTAGGTGTCCGAGAGGACCCACCCAGGCTAGGGAGCGATGCTCGACCCTCCACTAGCAGCCTGGGCGGTGCGCGCGCACTGGAGGAGGCCGCGCTCGGGGTTGCCGGCGCTGGAGGAGACGCGCCGGAGAGGGACGACATCGGGGAGGAAGCCTTGACTGAGGGGGGCGCGATCTGGGCCAACCCTAGCGCCGAGGAGGCCCCCACTTGGCCGGGTGGGGCCGTTTGGATCGCCGCCAAGCACGCCATCGAGAAGGAACGCACGGGCGCAGCGAGCGGGCCCGGGGCGGTCACGCTCGGCGAAGCCGGCGCCGAGGAGGGAGTGCCGGCCGGTGTCGGCTCCTTCTGGGCCGGTCCCGACGTGGGGGAGGGTCCTTGCTTGCCCGGACAAGGCCGTCGGGTAGCATGCAGATCGCGCCCAGGAGGGGTACGCTTCGGGCCTGGCCGCACCGGTGATGACGCGTGCCGCCGGAGAGCCGCCGGCGCCGGGCGACGCCGCCTACGGAGGGGCCGACGCCGGGCAGGAGGCAACCTGGCCAGGTGGCGTCGGCCAGGGGGCGGCGACCTGCCCCACCTTTGGGCAAACCCTAAGCCTAAGTGGGGCGGGCCTGTGTGGTGAGGACCCAGCCGGCCAGGATCTGGGCCGGGTCGCAAGTCCAGGCGCGGGCGAGGCGGGCCTAACCGGCCAGGAGTCGGGCCGGGCGCGCACGTGGGGGGCCCAACCGGGCAGGAGCCGGGCCGGATCGCCGGGCTGGGCGCGCACGGGGCGAGCGCCGGGGTGCCCGAGCAGGGCCCGCGGGCCGAAGGCCCATTCGGTCGAGGGCTGGGCTGGGCTGACGGGCCAGGCGCGCGCTTGGAGGGCTCAGCCGGCCAGGAGCCGGGCCGGGACGCTGGGCCGGGCGCGCACGGGGCGAGCGCTTAGATGCCCGGGGAAAGCTCACGGGCCGAAGACCCAGCTTGCTAAGGGTCGGGCCGAGCTGACGGGCCGGACACTCGCGCCGAAGGCCGGGGACCGCCGGGGCTGGGCCCGCGTGGGGAGGAACCAACCAGCTCGGTGATGGGCTAGGTCCTTGGGCTGGACGCACGCGCAGGAGGGGGCACGCCCGGCCAAGGACCGGGTCGGTTTGGTGGAGGCGGCCCAGCCGGCCGGCAGCTGGGTGAGCGCTCGGGCGACTACGACGGGGTCGAGGGGAGCCGACCGGCTCGAATAGGCGGCCGTGAAGGGGTCTCCCACTGCCCGAGCAATGTTCCAGACGCCGAGCGCCTGAGCGATACGTCGAGCCGCCATGCCACACCCACAGTGACCCTTTCCTCGACCGCGCGGGAGGAAGCGCGAGCCTTGACTTTCCCGATCGGGGAGTCGGTCATACGGGGCGACCTCGATTGCTCGGGTGTTGATGTCCCAAGTCCGCTCTCGATTATCAGCTTCATGAGCCTGAGGAAACGTTATAGTATCCCGGAGTTTGTGTCGATCCTAAGACCGCTGCCCGACGATCTTCCGACTCGCCCGAGAAAGGGGTAAGCTGCGGTCCATGAGGCGAGTCTTTGCGGAGGACTGAGGTTACCCTTCCAACCGGTTATCCAGGAGTTGCTGGTTTGACTAGGGGTACATGATTCACAGATGTCCCCACTCTTTTATCGAGTGGTTGCGGCGTGCCACATGATGCTTTATCGGGCGAAGAAGAGGGTTGTTACCGCGGACGACATTCAGGACCTTATGATGGTGCGAGGGGTTCCCGGGAGGCCGGGTTCTTACTCGGCGTCGCACCGGAAGCGCCTCGCCATCCTTACCAATATCACTTCGAAGTACAGATACTCTTGGGTGTGGGTATCCGAATCAACTATTGGGGTCGCGCCCCTCGCCTTCGGCCCCGTGGCCGACTTCTCACCCGTGGGCAGCATCGTGGGTTCCGAGCTTGATACGGTGATCAGAGCGGTCCCGGAGTCGAGGTGACAAGGATCGCTCTTCGAGTCCCCAGACCTAATGGTGAGGACTGGGTGGTTCGTACCCGGCGAGGATGCTTCTCCACGTCCTAGTCTCGGTGCGGAGGTCACGGAGGATCCTGCATCAGAGGCGGGGAGTTCTTCCGCCCCTCCCCCTGACGCGGGGGGTACTAACTACACATATGTTTCTGCGTTATTGCGTGTTTTGTTATTTTATGCTTATCGCTATGCTCTAACCGACTGACGCCTTTTCTCATTTGCAGATACCATGGCTCGACATCGATCGCCCGCACGAGTGCCGAGAGTGGCACCTACTGTCGATGTTGCGGTCGTGGCTCGCTCCCGAGTTGAGACTCGTCACGGGGGGTCACCAACGCGGGCGAGGAATGAGGCGATCTCTTCGAACAAGCGATCGTCGTCGTCGACCTCCTTCGGATCACCCTCCGGCCAAAAGCGGGCCCACGTGTCAACGGCGACGGACAACATGGATTCGATGCTCCTAGCGGAGGCGGCGGAGCGGAGGCGGCGGAGCTGAGGGATCAGTGCTCCCGAGGGATCCTTGAAACTTCTCTGAGAGATTTCAAGGGTCTACTCGAGCGACCTCGAGCACTTCCAGCAAGGAATCGGCGACGCCCGAAAGGTATGATCCGCTCACGCGCCCCATATGCGACAGTTAGTCTCGCTTTTGACTATGCGTACATCACTTGCTCTCATAGATACTTGCGCGCCAAGAACAAAGCGACCGCATTCTCCAGTATCTACTGCGGCGCATGCAGGTTATGGAGAAGGACAAGGAGAGGACGGCGGCCGATCACGCCGCTGCTCTGGCGGAGGTTCGTACTGCCCGAGAGTTCCAAGCGCTCGAGGAGGAGCTGAAGCGAGCTCGCGAGGAATCGGCGGCCGACACCTTCCTAGGGGAGACGAAGAAGCTCCAGGCGGCACTTTCGAGTCAGGACGAGGAGTTGAGCATTGTCCATGCTCGACTATCAGCGAGCGAGATCTCTCGGGTCAAGGCCGAGAGGGAGAGGGATTCTTTGCGGGCGGAGGTGCAGACTCTCGTCGAGGAGAAAGATGATGCAGTGTGATCCAAGACGGACTTGGAAGACGAATGGGATCTCGCGTTCGAGGTGGCCCGATACGAGGCGGCCATACGGGTCCGAGATGCGACGGCGAAGGAGAACGCGTCCCGCGGGACCACCTTCACCTTCTTTGACGCCATGTTCCCTCATTTAGACGACGAGCCACAGGTGGACGACCCGTGTCCCCAAGTTCCCACGGAGGCTGCTCAGTCGACGAATCGCCAGTTTGACGGAGAAGCCACCGGCGGGTCAGGCGCCCCTCGCCCCGAGGATGATGAGGAACAGATCGACTTCGGCTCGGAGTAGCCAACTTCGCTTTTATTTTTCGCGCACTTGTTTAGCGCTTGCATCGTGTTTTCTTTCGGATATTTGCTGTGTTTTCCTTTCGTTTGGCGTTTGTCGTACTCTCGTATTTTCCCCGTTGGGTTGTTCGTACAACGTTGCTCGTTTTGGTTGAAGCTTTTTGATTTATTATGCATCTTATTTTCTCGACTTGCTATGTTCGGCGTAATCGATTCGCGCAATTCGATTAGTGCGTGTCTTACGAGCCCGGCTTACTATACCTAGCGTAACCGGTTTGCACGGCTTAGCGCCGCACCTAGCGGCGAAGTTTTATGCGGACGCTGGCTAGACAAGTTTCGTCCGGCGGCTGCGACTCTTCGCCACCCACTCGTGAATCGTCGCCTATCGGCGTGTGCGAGCTAGGTGGCCGTTGCGCCCATCTTCCGATGAGTATGCTACCTCTCGGTGTGCGTGTTGTGTATCGGGACGGGCTTGATATGATCGCAGTTCCTAGTGAGCATGGTACTTGTCGGTACGCGTGTCACGTTTTGGGTTTTAACTGCTGAGATCAGTGATCCGGTGCGCGGACGTGATCAATCAACGCCGGTGTGCAAGGCGTGGAATCGCGTGGGAGCGCCACGCGGGATATACGCAGGGTCGGAGGTCCGGTGCGCGGATCCGACGACTATTTGACATCTCGCTACCTCTCGGCGCGTGAAATGTCGGGCTGTGCGTGTGGGGTCGGAGGTCCGGTGCGCGGATCCGATTTGTTGACATCTCGCTACCTCTCGGCGCGCGAGACGTGGAATCGTGTAATGTGTACCTATTTTATCCTCATTAGCCCCACGAGTTTCTTGTGCACTCGTAGAGGAGACTGGAAATTATAACATTGTAGGACAAAGGCTTTAAGATGAAAATGCAATTCAATTATCACGTCGAATAGTTCAAAATTAACATTCCCAAGCCATTGGCTTTGCTTGAAACTTAAAATTGTTTGTTGCTAAAATTTGAAAACAAGACGAAAATAATTGAACGTCGGGGAAGCGGTGCCTCTATTGGTAGTATTGCCGCAGGTGCTCCGCGTTCCATGGATGTGTGAACACGAGTCCCTCCAAGTTCTCGAGCTCGTACGTGTCGTTGTGGATGGCTCGGTGCACGCGGTACGGACCTTCCCAGGTGGGGCCCAAGACTCCCGCCCCTTGCACTTTGGAACACCCTTCTAAGGACGAGGTTTCCGTCGGCGAACTTCCGCAGCTTGACCTTGGAGTTGTAGTACTTCTCGACCTTCCTCTTTTGTGCAGCAAGGCGGGTGAGTGCGTCCACCCTCTTCTCGTCTATGAGGTCTAGCTCGAGCGTGATTGCGTCATCGTTGGCGGCTTCTTCATACTCCTCGATGCGCACGGTTGGTAGCTTAGTCTCGACGGGTACAATGGCCTCGACGCCGAATGCCAGAGGGAAATGGGTTTCGCCGGTCGCATTTCGGGCGGTGGTTCGGTATGCCCACAAGACCATGGGAAGCTTGTCGGCCCAAGCCCCCTTTCTTTCTTCTAGCTTCTTCTTCAGGTTCTCTTTGATCGTCTTGTTGACCGCCTCGACTTGACCGTTGGCCTGCGGATGACGGGGAGAAGAGAAAGTTTTGCTAATGCCCAATTGCCCGCACATATCTCGGAGGTGCGCGTGTCAAATTGCTTTCCATTGTCAGTCACAATCGACGCGGGGATCCCGAAGCGGCAGACAATGTTCTTCCAGATGAAACTCGTCGTGTTTGCCTCGGTAATCTTCGCTAGTGGTTCGGCCTCTACCCACTTCGTGAAATAGTCGATTGCCACGATCGCGTGCTTGTATTGCCTTGGGGCCATGGGCAGCTCACCGATGAGGTCGATTCCCCATTTCGCGAAGGGTCGCGGCACAACGATCGGGCATAACGGGGCCGGCGCTTGGCGCGTGATGTGGGCGAACCTTTGACATTTATCGCATCTTTTGGCCCACTCGTGGGTGTCCTATTTCAAGGTTGGCCAAAAATATCCGAGCCTTATGAGCTTCAATGCCAAAGATGGTCCGGCGGCATGGTTTCCGCACACCCCTTCGTGCACTTCGCGGAGTGCTTTCTTCGCCTCGACTTCGGTCAAACAACGGAGGAGTGGCATGGAGTAGCCTCTCTTGAACAAGATGTCTTCCCTCATTGTGTATTTCGGCGCCAAGCTTCTCTGCTTTTTGGCCTCTTCTTTGTCTTCGAGGATGACTCCTCGCTTCAGGAATTCCACGAGTGGCGTCATCCATGAGGGGGAGGAGCTATATCGACTAACCCTACGTCGCCTCTCGAGACGTAGGGTCGAGTCAACACCTCTATCGGGATGCTGCCCTCCCCCTCCTCATCTATCCCGGACGCGAGGCGTGCTAGGGCGTCGGCGTCGATGTTCGCCTCTCGGGGAACTTGGACTACCTTGACCCACGACAAGGCCTCTAAGTTCTTTTGGGTCTTGGATAAATACGCGATCATGTTTGGCTCTTTAGCGGCGTAGTCGCCCTTAACCTGGTTCACGATCAACTGCGAGTCACAGTGGATGCGTAGGTTCCGGACGCCTAGCTTGTTCGCCAGCTCCAAGCCAATGATTAGAGCCTCGTACTCTGCCTCGTTGTTGGAAGCCTTGAACTCGAATCGCATGGCGTATCTCAATTTTTCCCTGTCGAGATTTGTGAGCACAACGCCGGCGCCAGACCCCCGGGCGTTTGACGCGCCATCTACGTGCAAGTCCCAGACTGGCCCTATCGGGTTGTTGGTCCTCTTCTTTGATGATTCGTTGTGGTCGTCCTCCTTGTCTTCATCGTTCTTGTTGTCTTTGTCACCATCGTCAGTCGGGGATGCACTTGTGAATTCAGCCACGAAGTCGGCGAGGGCTTGACCTTTGATGGCGGTTCTCGGTTGAAATTCGACCCCGTACTCACCCAACTCTTGGGACCATATGGCCATTCGAGATGAGGTCCCTTTTTGTAGGGCCTTCTCAATGGGGTGTCCCGTGCGCACCATGATCGGGTGCGCTTGAAAGTAGGGCCGAAGCTTTCTCGCGCTTGTGACGAGGGCGAGGGAAAATTTCTCAATTTCCGGGTATCGAGTTTCGGCGTCGAGGAGCGCCTTTCTGACATAATAGACTGGCCATTGCACCTTGTCTTCTTCGCGTATGAGAACCGCGCTCACGGCCCTATCGGAAACCGCGAGGTAGACGTACAAGGTCTCGCCATCTTTCGGCTTTGCGAGGAACGGGGGGGGGGGGGAGGTGAAATAGGCTTTCATTTCGCGGAACGCTTCCTCGCACTCCTCCGTCCATACAAACCCGTCGGTCTTCTTCAGTGCCTTGAAAAACGGTTGGCACCTATCGGTGGCCTTGGAAACGAATCGCGTCAGGGCAACGATCCTTCCCATCAAACTTTGAACTTCTTTCACTTTGTGCGACGACCTCATCTCTAACATCACCCTAATCTTCTCAGGGTTAGCCTCGATCCCGCGGCGGCTAACCATGTAGCCCAAGAATTTTTCGGACTCAACCCCAAAGGCGCACTTGTTGGGGTTGAGCTTTATCTTATAGCGTCGCAGGATCGTGAACATCTCTCTAAGGTCTTGAACGTGGTCGTGGGCCTTGAGGCTTTTGACAAGCATATTGTCCACGTAGACCTCCATAGTTTTGCCAATTTGATTGGCGAACATTCGATTCACCAGCCTTTGAGGCCAAAGGGCATGACCATGGTAGCAGTAGAGTCTGCGGTTCGTAACAAAGGTGGTCTTGATCTGATCCGGCTCGTGCATGCGGATCTGGTTATAGCCTGAGTAGGCGTCCATGAAGCTCAACAACTTGTGGCCCGCCGTGGCGTCCACAAGTTGCTCGATCCTCGGGAGAGGGAAGCTATCTTTTCGGCAGGCTTTGTTGAGATCTTTATAGTCGATACAGATCCGCCACTTCCCGTTTGGCTTCTTGACCATTACCACGTTGGACACCCACTTGGGGTGCTCCGCCTCCCAGATGAAGTCGGCGGCGAGAAGTTTGTCAACCTCTTCACCAATGGCTTGGTACCTCTCTCCGCTGAACGCCCGTCGCGGTTGAACGCGCTCAGCCACTCTCTTATCGTCGTTGAGACGATGAACCATTATCTCGGGGTCGATCCCCGGCATGTCGGCGTGTGTCCACACAAAGACATCTTTGAACTCGCGGAGGAAGGCGGCGAGCTGGGTTCAGATCTCGGATGGGAGTTGGGCGCCTACCTTGTGTTGGAATTGATCTAGGGCTTAAGAAAAAGTTTAACGCTTCGTTAAGCGGCGGAATTTTAAAAATTTTCTTTTTCAAGTAAAACAGTTTTTACTAACCTAGACAAAGAGCAAGCACATGTAAATAAAACTAATATGAGCATAATAAATTTAATAACCTCTTTAGAAGCTTGAACGTTGATGAGCCTTCGGAAGGTTGAAAACGTTCGTCTCCCTCGCAGCACGTCTCTCTTTCTTTCCTCGGCAACTCGAGCAACCACGAAAGTTTTTATCACTAAATCACTCGAAATAAAAGGAATTGGTGTGTGGGCACTTTTAAACACAACGACTTAAGAACGAGTCTTAAAGTCGCAGAGCTAAACTCTAGGTCAAATGAGGACCTAGGTGCCAAAACAATAAAACGAAATTGAAGAGAGAGAGAGAGAGAGAGAGGATCGGCCAAGCTAGAGAGAGAAGCTCTCAAATCTCTAGAACTTGGGATGAATGAAATGTGAAGAATGGGGCTCCTATTTATAGGAGAGGTCTCACCTTCAATAAGGTAGTTTCCTCTTCTATAGAATATCACATATTCATGAGCAAAAATTGCCCATTTCCCCTTTAATTCACTCGGCCAAAGCTGCCTTCTAGAAGGCTTGGATTTGTTTCCTTTTTTGTTCCTTGCCTTGCCTTTTGTCTACTTGGCCGATTCCCTTAAGCATCCTTATGCAAATTTGTTTCCTCTTTTTCTTTTGGCAAGTATCTTGATACATTTATGCACAAAATATTCTCTCTTTCTCTTAGGTATTTGGGCGCCCAACATCATTCTAGAAGGAGCTTCTAGAAGCTTCTTCATTTGTTCATGACAACATGAAAAAGGCCCATTAAGAATTTTCAATAAAATTCTTATGAAATGAAATTAATCCACAAGGCCCAATGATCAAGTCATGGCCGAGTATTATTAAGTCATCACATGACCTTGTCAAAAAATTTATTGACATTCATTTCATGCTATGTCTCAAAAGACAAAAATACCCTTTTTACAATTTTCGTTCTTGTTTTGACTTAGCTTCCAGTTTAACTATTCCTAATCGATGTGATTCGTGACAGTGACCTCATGGATCCAAATGAACAAAGCTTGAGCTAAAATACTTGGACTCAAAAGTTCACAAACCTTTTCCAAGTTTAGCTTAATGTCAACTGACTCCACTAAAGAGTTGACACTGAAAATCTCTCGGTTCAAATGAATTTATTTTCTACTCAAGAATTCAACCTAATTGTAATAAGTGGATCCACATAATATTATCATGTTTACCCTTCATGAATATCATCAGCTAGTCGGGATTTACAAAATTACCATTTTACCCTTCTAGCTGTTATTTTCTCATCTCCTTTTTCGCTTGTGAATAAGTTAGAAACAATGTATTGACGAGGAGCTAACAAGTCACATTGTTTCATCCAAAAGAGTCAAGACTCAATTTGGACACTGGCCAGTTCATTTATTCACAGTCCAAGGAACAAAGCATGAGGTGATATACATTGCATTTCAGCAATCTTGTACATGAATTCCATATCTATGAGAACTTCACAAAGTTACTCATGAAATTCTCACAACTTAGTACTTCACCAATAGGCCTTGTTCGGGATCACATAGTGAGTCCGAACTCTGACTTTCTCAAATGAGAATACTAAGGTGTGAAATGACATGTCTCATTTCAGGATTAAGGTAAGCACGATGCAATTCATACGTAGTGACTTCGAGACATAAGAGGTTAAATGGTTTGTTCTTATCTTGTCTCTAGAAGTGCACTGGTCAATTAAGTACCTTCGAAAGATACCTAGAAGAACTATAGAGTCTCCAACTCTCAATGCCTAATAACTAGACATCATAGATTCTTCTAACAATCATACTGGGGTCAATAGTCCTTTGACCCTTAGATTGCGAATATATCATTTTAAGCAAACTGCGAAGAGTTTGTTCATGCAAATCTACATTTGTCTCGTCGTAAGTTGTTCGGTTTGTTTATGGACTAAAGACTAACGTTTCAACTTTTTATTAATGAATAAGCAATTACAAGCAAGAGTCTTCATGAGACTTTATTACATCAAATGTACAATATAAAGACTACAACTCTTATTGTGGGCACCATTGACAACAAACTCCCACTTGACTCAAAGAAGATGTGTGTAGTCCTTCATGCCTAATCCCTCTCGATATTGGTCGAAGACCTTGTTCGCTAGGGCCTTGGTGAATGGATCTGCTAGGTTTTCCACCGTTGAGATCTTCTTCACTTCCACGTCTCCGCGCTGCACGATCTCTCGAATCAAATGGTATTTCCTCCCAATATGTTTAGAGCGCTTATGGCTTCGAGGTTCCTTTGAGTTAGGGACGGCCCCACTATTATCACAATAAAGGGTCATGGGCTCGTCGACGTTTGGAACAACTTCCAAATACTTAAGGAATTTTCTAAGCCATACAGCCTCTTTGGATGCTTCACAAGCAGCCACATATTCTGCTTCCATTGTGGAGTCAGCAATGCAAGATTGCTTAAAACTCCTCCACACAACAACTCCACCATTAAGGATGAACACAGATCCCGAAGTGGATTTCCTGGAATCCTTATCCGCTTGATAATCGCAGTCGTATATCCCGTCATAGTCAGGTCAGTACCTGAGTATGTAAGCATCAAGTTCCTAGTTCTTCGAAGATACTTAAGAACATGCTTAACAGCAATCCAGTGCTCGGGTCCAGGGTTGGATTGGAAATGGCTAACTACGCCAACTGCGAAACAGATGTCAGGTCTAGTGCAAAGCATAGCATACATGAGGCTTCCAACGGCAGGAGCGTAAGGAATCTTCCTCATATCTTCAATCTCTTGTGCAGTGTTGGGAGACTGGTCCTTAGAGAGTGAAACTCCATGCCTAAAGGGTGTTTGGCCCTTCTTGGAGTCTTGCATCGAGAAGCGATCCATCACCTTATCAATATAAGATGCTTGAGAGAGCGACAGTGTCCGGTTTTTCCTATCTCGAAAGATTTGGATCCCCAGAATGTACGCGGCTTCTCCTAGCTCATTCATATCGAATTGCTTTGCTAACCAGACCTTAACCTCATATAATTTACCCACATAGTTACCTATGAGTAATATATCATCGACATATAATACCAGAAACACAACTTTGCCTTCGTGTATTAACTTGTAAACACAAGGCTCATCTATTGACTGTTCAAAGCCGAAGCTTTTCACAGTTTCATCGAATCTAATATTCCATGACCTAGATGCTTGCTTTAGTCCATAAATGGACTTAAGTAACTCACAAACCTTGGTCTCTTGACCTTCTTACATGAAACCGTCTGGTTGATCCATGTAAATGCGCTCGTCAAGATTGCCATTCAGGAAGGCTGTCTTGACATCCATTTGCCAGATCTCATAGTCGAGAGCTGCAGCTATGGATAGGAGTATGCAGATGGATTTGAGCATCGCGATTGGCGAGAAGGTTTCTTCATAGTCAATCCCTTCTTGTTGGGTATAACCCTTCGCCACAAGTCGTGCTTTGAACGTCTCGACGTTCCCATCAGGATCCCTTTTCTTCTTGTATATCCACTTACACCCTACGGGTTTAATCCCTTCAGGAAGGTCTACAAGTTTCCAGACTTTGTTGACATACATCGAGTGCATTTCAACTTTCATGGCATCAAGCCAAAGGTTTGATTCAGAACAAGCCATCGCTTGGCTATAGGAAACAGGATCATCCATGTCAGAGACGGCTACGAGAGAGTCTCCATAAGACATGTACCTGTCAGGCTTTTTAGTAGCCCTCCCACTACGTCGAAGTACTACTTGACGAGATTCTGATAAGTTAGGTTGTGTTTCAGTTGGGGTAAGAACAGTTCTTACTAATGAGGTAGAAGCTTACTCACCCAACTTTTCTTCAAGCACAATTTTGCTTCTAGGTTTTGCATCCTTCATAAAGCCCTCCTCAAGGAAACGAGCATTCGTGCTAATGAAAGTGTTATCGTCCTCGGGACTATAGAAAGTAAAACCCTTGGATTCCTTTGGATATCCAATGAACAGACACAATTCTGACCAACTAGCCAACTTGCTAGTCTTTTGCCTTAGCACGTGTGCGGGGGAACCCCAAATTTTGATGCGGCCAAGATTCACTTTACGGCCAGTCCATCGTTCATAAGGAGTACCAGGAATCGTCTTGGACGGAACTTGGTTCAGAATATAAGCGGCTGTTTCGAGGGCATATCCCCAAAAGGAAAGAGGGAGTGATGAGTAACTCATCATTGATCTAACCATCTCCATAAGAGTTCGGTTTCTTCTCTCTGACACTCCGTTTTGTTGAGGTGTGCCAGGTGCGGTAAGCTGAGAAGCGATACCTTCTTCTTTAAGAAAGTCATCGAACTCTCCAGACATATACTCACCACCTCGATCAAATCGAAGGGTTTTGATCACTTTGCCAATTTGCTTTTCCACTAAAGCCCTAAAGACCTTAAATACGTTAAAGGTCTCGGATTTGTGTTTGAGCAAATAGACAAAACCATATCTTGAGTAATCATCGGTGAAGGTAACGAAGTATTCGTATCCTCCACGTGCCTGTTGGCTGAGCGGACCACATACATCAGAATGTACTAGTTCCAACAACTCAGTGGCTCTTCGACCCTTATCGTAGAAAGGTTGCTTAGTCATTTTTCCTTATATGCAGGATTCACAAGTAGGTAGTGAACCTATTGCAGAGGCTTGGAGTGGACCGTCCCTCACAAGTCTCTTAATCCTATCTAGACTGATATGACCAAGTCTTAAGTGCCATAGGTATGTTGATTTTGTTAGATCGGAGGATTCAGAAAGTTTGATCCTCTTTGGCTCCCTAATTAGATCATTATCTATTTCGGTGTCTAAGATGGAAGGTTGAGTGGGATAAATGTAAAAAAGAGCATTCTTCATACATGCATCAGTGACAAAAGAATTATCAGGAAACGAAATACGAATTCCATTCTTAATGAACTTTAAACAATAATCTTCCTCAAGAAGACGAGCAACGGATATTAAGTTCTTCCCAAAGGTAGGAACAAAATAAACATTATTCAAGTTTAAAGTGCGGTCTTCAAAAGACAGTGTAACGGATCCCACAGCCTTCGCAGACACCAGGCTCCCATCACCCCATTTGGAACAGAACTCGCCTTCCCCTAAGCTTTTGGTTTTATTGAAACCATTCAAGGAACAACAAATATGGTTAGTAGCAGCAGAGTCAAGAATCAACGTTGATACATTATCAACTACTAAGCATGCTTTGCTAACTAGTACAATACTATGTTCCTTTGCTTTGAGATACGCAGGACAGTTCTTTTTGTCGGCCTTGTGAGGTCTCTTCTTAGATCCAGAGGCGGAGGCTTTGTGCTCAGTAGCATGTGCCTCTCCTTGATTCCTCTTTCTCTTAGTGAGACCTACAGCAGTGTGAAGTTCCATCATAAGCTTGGTAACAGTGTACTCTAGCTTGTTTATGGAGTAGTTCATCTTGGAGGTATCAAGAAATGCGGGGAGAGATTCTAAGATCAAATCTATGACATTCTTCCCATCAATCTCAGATCCTAGGATTTCCATTTTATTCAGATAACTAATGATCAGTATCATAAAGTATCCAATAAGAGTCCTAGCCTTCATGCGACAGTTCATAAACTGTCGGACTGCTTGTTGCCTTGTTTGACGCCTTTTCCCTTTAAACATATCAAGGAGATTGTTGAGCATGTCGGCGGCAGTCTCGATGTCACGATCTTGTTGTTGCAACACATTATTCATTGATGCTAAGATATAGCACCTCACAATCTCATCGGAGCAGAGCCAGGCCGCCAAGGCTTCTTTGTCCTCTTGAATCAAATCATCATTCGTTTGAGGAGGACACGGGGTGGTGAGTACCCATTTGTGCTTGTTAATGGTAAGGATGATATCGAGGTTATGTTTCGAATCTACGTAGTTTTTGTTTTCGAGTTTCTTCGAGGAAAGGATGAACGAGAGAAGGTTGAGAGACATATTGCCTATATAAGTTGAAACAACTTTATGATTAGTCTTAGGTTTAGGATTTAAGTTTTATTTAAGACTTTGACAAAATCCAAAGGTGTTATAAACCAGACGATAATTTACTCCCTCAAGAGAAGGCCGCAAAAAATCTCCATTTATAAGTAAATGACACATCATTAATGCTTAGCCAAGATGTCAATACATCAATTTTGACTAGCCACCTTTTAAATTGGTTTGATCACTCACATCCATTCGCAGAGCCTCAAGGGAGGATTACTAAGGATTGAGCCTAAGTGTGCAACCAACCACTTAGTCCAAAAGATCAACTTTGAAAAACAATTCCCCAAGGGGAGGTCTTGTCATCATCGTCTCACTCTCGGACGTAGCTCATTGAGCAATGATCGAAGCAAAAACGCCTTGGAGTACTCCCATTTAAGAGAGGGTCGCAAGAGCGGCTCTTAGTCCAACAATTATTGCTTCTTTCATTAGTGTTGGGGATCGTGGGTTACAAACAACAAATATAACCCTCCCACTTAGTTTTTGGAGTTGGTTCATCGACTCTTGTAAGTTCGGAAACGGATTTCCTAGTTAGAGAGTGACAGAGCGGACAACTAGAAGAGAATCCTAGATCATCATGTTCAGAGCAGTGTTAGTGCATAAAGGCACAAGGTACATACTCGATCTTTTCCGATTTTCTATTTCGGGAAAGTGCATGAGGGAAGTGTGAACTTCAACTCACTCGAACACTTGAAAGTTTGAGATTACACATCTTTTTATTTTTCGGCTTGTCTACAAAGAGACCTCCCACTCAAATTTTCAAGAGCATATATATTTTGAACATATGTGATATAGATATAGTTTTGAAAACATTTTGATAATTTATTTGATTTGGATGACAAAATATTTTCAAGTTTGAAAGTGAAAACGGTTTTTCAAAATTCAAACTAGTTTTGTAAAAAAAAATCAATTCAATTAAACTTTCAAAAATCAAAACATTTTAATCTACCACATCATGTTTATAATCTTCTGAAAAACATTTTTGCTCAAGAAAGTTTTCTCATTAGAGTTCTATAACTCATGGTAGAGGGGCTGAAAATCCGGAATTTTAAAAAACTGGACTTTCGGAATAGCCGCGCACCTCAAAGTAAATTCGCCATAACTGGCGGCTCCGATGTTCTTTTGACCTGAAACCACTGGCATTGGACAGAGGACAGATAGAGCTTTAATTTGAATTAAGAATCATTAAATTTATATTTCTGAGCAGAGCGTTATGCCATTTTTACTACGGGTTTTACTCCAGCTCGAAGAAAAAGAAATAATTAAAGCTTGGTCCTTTTTAGGTGCGAAAAAGAATCGAGTGTAACGGAACGTTTTAGGAGGTTGTTAAAGATTTTATTTGTGTTTTATTAGCAAGGTAATAACATGGTATAAAAGAAATAACAAAATGCATAAAACGATTCAAGTAAATAAAAGAAACTAGTAAGACAAGAAAACTAGTCACAAAATTTACTCGAAATTTTCTCAAACATAAAAACACGTTTTTCAATATAAAAAATTAAAAACTTTTAGAACTGATTCTAATGTATTTTGATAACATCCCAAACTCATAGAAAATCAACATGATTTTTATTTAAAGGCAAGAGCAATAAATTAAAAAAAATCTAAGAAAACAATTCTAACTTGTCACAAAATTAGTAAACTTTCGAAAACGATTTTCAAGCTCATATTTTTTAATACATGTACATGCATATCTTTGACCATAGCTCTGATACCATTTGTTGGAATTGATCTAGGGTTTAAGAAAAATTTTAACGCTTCGTTAAGCGGCGGAATTTTAAGAAATTTCTTTTTCAAGTAAAACAGTTTTTACTAACCTAGACAAAGAGCAAGCACATGTAAATAAAACTAATATGAGCATAAGAAATTTACTAACCTCTTTAGAATCTTGAACGTTGATGAGCCTTCAGAAGGTTGAAAACATTCGTCTCCCTCGCAGCACGTCTCTCTTTCTTTCCTCGGCAACTCGAGCAACCACGAAAGTTTCTATCACTAAATCACTCGAAATAAAAGGAATTAGTGTGTGGGCACTTTTAAACACTACGACTTAAGAACGAGTCTTGAAGTCGCAGAGCTAAACTCTAGGTCAAATGAGGACCTAGGTGCCAGAACAATAAAACAAAATTGAAGAGAGAGAGAGAGAGGATCGGCCAAGCTAGAGAGAGAAGCTCTCAAATCTCTAGAACTTGGGATGAATGAAATGTGAAGAATGGGGCTCCTATTTATAGGAGAGGTCTCACCTTCAATAAGGTAGTTTCCTCTTCTATAGAATATCACATATTCATGAGCAAAAATTGCCCATTTCCCCTTCAATTCACTCGGCCAAGGCTGCCTTTTAGAAGGCTTGGATTTGTTTCCTTTTTTGTTCCTTGCCTTGCCTTTGTCTACTTGGCCGATTCCCTTAAGCATCCTTATGCAAATTTGTTTCCTCTTTTTCTTTTGGCAAGTATCTTGATACATTTATGCACAAAATATTCTCTCTTTCTCTTAGGTATTTGGGCGCCCAACATCATTCTAGAAGGAGCTTCTAGAAGCTTCTTCATTTGTTCATGACAACATGAAAAAGGCCCATTAAGAATTTTCAATAAAATTCTTATGAAATGAAATTAATCCACAAGGCCCAATGATCAAGTCATGGCCGAGTATTATTAAGTCATCAAATGACCTTGTCAAAAAATTTATTGACATTCATTTCATGCTATGTCTCAAAAGACAAAAATACCCTTTTGACAATTTTCGTTCTTGTTTTGACTTAGCTTCCAGTTTAACTATTCCTAACCGATGTGATTCGTGACAGTAACCTCATGGATCCAAATGAACAAAGCTTGAGCTAAAATACTTGGACTCAAAAGTTCACAAACCTTTTCCAAGTTTAGCTTAATGTCAACTGACTCCACTAAAGAGTTGACACTGAAAATCTCTCGGTTCAAATGAATTTATTTTCTACTCAAGAATTCAACCTTATTGTAATGAGTGGATCCACATAATATTATCATGTTTACCCTTCATGAATATCATCAGCTAGTCGGGATTTACAAAATTACCATTTTACCCTTCTAGCTGTTATTTCCTCAACTCCTTTGTCGCTTGTGAATAAGTTAGAAACAATGTATTGACGAGGAGCTAACAAGTCACATTGTTTCATCCAAAAGAGTAAAGACTCAATTTGGAGACTGGCCAGTTCATTTATTCACACTCCAAGGAATAAAGCATGAGGTGATATACATTGCACGCCGCGAAAAGAAACTATTTTGTTGGCAACCTTGTACATGAATTCCATATCTATGAGAACTTCACAAAGTTACTCATGACATTCTCACAACTTAGTACTTCACCAATAGGCCTTGTTCGGGATCACATAGTGAGTCTGAACTCTGACTTTCTCAAATGAGAATACTAAGGTGTGAAATGACATGTCTCATTTCAGGATTAAGGTAAGCACGATGCAATTCATACGTAGTGACTTCGAGACATACGAGGTTAAATGGTTTGTTCTTATCTTGTCTCTAGAAGTGCACTGGTCAATTCAGTACCTTCGAAAGATACCTAGAAGAACTATAGAGTCTCCAACTCTCAATGCCTCATAACCAGACATCATAGATTCTTCTAACAATCAAACTGGGGTCAATAGTTCTCTGACCCTTAGATTGCGAATATATCATTTTAAGCAAACTACGAAGAGTTTGTTCATGCAAATCTACATTTGTCTCTTCGTAAGTTGTTCAGTTTGTTTATGG
Source organism: Urtica dioica subsp. dioica (assembly GCF_054948205.1). Classification (NCBI taxonomy): domain Eukaryota; kingdom Viridiplantae; phylum Streptophyta; class Magnoliopsida; order Rosales; family Urticaceae; genus Urtica; species Urtica dioica. The sequence goes on from NC_142756.1 coordinate 40,124,995, forward strand.
ACTAAAGACTAATGTTTTATCATAAAGCTTCAAACAGACAAGGAAGAATGAATGAACGTTTCAACTTTTTATTAATGAATAAGCAATTACAAGCTAGAGTCTTCATGAGACTTTATTACATCAAATGTACAATATAAAGACTACAACTCTTCTTGTGGGCACCATTGACAACACCTTGACTACTTGGTCAGGCTTGGCGTCGTCCAACACGACGGGAACGAGGTCGTCCGGTGTCTCCACCTTTCGACGCTATCTTGCATGGGAGCTTGTCCCCGAGCTGGAAGATGGTGCTTACCATCTTTCCCTTTTCTTTCCCGTCAACGCCTTGAATGTAGCACATTCTTGCCATCGATTGGTCTCCCAACATCATCGCAATTCCCTTGTCAGTCGGGAATTTCATCATCAGGTGGTAAGTGGACGTAATGGCCTTCAATCGGTTGAGGGTCGGGCGGCCGATTATGATGTTGTAAGCCGAGGGCTGGTCCACGACAAGGAACGACACGATGTGGGTGACCTCGAGCCCCCCCGGTGTTCCGAAGGTTACCGGGAGGTCGATGGTTCCCTCTGTCATGACCCTCTCCCCGGAGAAGCCGAAGAGTGGAGTCGAGATCGGGGTCGGCCTCATCCCGGATAGCTTCATCCTGTCCAGCGTCGACTTGAAGATTATATCGGCGGAGTTTCCGTTGTCGATTAGGATTCTCCGGACGAGGTTGTTGGCGGCCGGGGCCGAGACGACTATCGCGTCGTTGTGTGGGTGGAGGAGGAGGCCGACCCCGATCTTGACTCCAATGAAGAACATGGACTCGAATTGGGTCAGAGGAGGAGCCTCGTACGTATGGTTGATGTAGTGCGCTATTTTCCCTTGGGAAACCTCACGCACGTACTTCTTCCTCTGCGAGGCCGAATCTCCGAACTCCGGGCCGCCCATGATCGAGCCCACGACATGCAGTTGTGAGCTCTCCGGTTCTTCAATTGCTGCTTGGTCCGTGACGTTCATCGTCGCCGGACCCTTCCTTTCTTGCCGCGGGCGTTCTCCGTGTGCCGTGGCCGTCTCGACCGTTCTCAGGACATATTCTTTCAACTTCCCATCTTGAATCAGGGCCTCGATCTGACGCTTGAGTTGGTAACATTCGGACGTCAGATGCCCGTGATCTTGATGGTATTCACAGTACTTGCTTCGATCCCGCTTCGCGGGATCCTTCGTGAGAGGAATTGGACTTCCTAGCTTGTCACGGTGCAGAGCCAGGATCCGCTCTTGCGGGGTATTCAGGGGGGTAAATGTCGAGAACTTTCAGAAGCTATCGACATGTGGTGGTCTCGGCCCGGGGAGGGAGCGACCGTTAGGAGCCTGGCCTCCCTTGTTCCTCCTCTTTCGAGGGTCGGGACGATCTCCATCCTGGTCATCGCGGCGGCGACTACCCTGTCCCCCCGATATTGGCCGAGGTATGTACGGGAAATTTCAAACTCCCGAATCTCGCTCCATATGATGGAAAAGCAGATCCTGCTTACCACATCCAGCACTATGAAACCTGGATGACAATGCAGGGTGTGACTCCCAGCGCTATGTGCCAAGCTTTTAGTCTTACCCTCACCGGACTCGGCTTCGAGTGGTTCAAGAACTTAAGGCCGCGAAGCATCCGCTTGTTCAAAGACCTGAAGGACATGTTCCTAGCACGGTTCGCTACGTCTATGGTCCAAAAGAAGACCAAGATGTACCTGTGGTCAATCAGGCAAGAGGATGGCGAGTCTCTTAAACGATACCTCGCCCGATTCACTGAAGAATCGAATAAGGTCGACCGCTTTGACGACAAAGACGCAATCACTGCCATCATTGAAGGCTTGCGCACAAGTGACTTCCTTAAGTCCATCGTCGGCCGTGTCCCTTCTACCATGGCCGAGTTAATGACTCGAGCCAAGACCTTCATGGGAGTCGAAGATTAACTCGATGGTCGCAAGGGCAATGATCAAAGCCCTCACCACCGAGACGAGCCTAGCAACGAGCAAGGAAACTCCAGTAAAAGGCGAAACAGAGGAGGTCAGACTTTTAATAGACGACCTCCGATGCCCCAGAAGCCGCGACTTGCGGAAGACTTTAAGGGCTACTCGTCGTTCACACCGTTGAACACAACGCCGGATCAAATCCTAGCTTTAGCGCGTGACAAGTTCACTCCCCCGGCTCCAATGAACAAAGATCCCGCGACTCGCGATAGATCTAAATATTGCGAGTTCCATCAGGAATACGGTCACTTGACCTCCGAATGCTACAATCTCAAAAGGCAAATCGAGGCTCTGATCCAACGGGGTGAGCTGAAGGAGTTCGTGTTACACATGATTAGCGCTACGGGCCCCACCACAAACAGACCACAATCTGGCAAGGGAGGAGGAACAGCCGCTTCTGCCGACCAGACCATAGCTACTGTCGACGCCAATCCGTAGCTCCACGTTGTGACCATCATACTGGGCGGTCCACGAGATGGAGACTCAGCCCGACAACGGAATAAATTCCTAAGGGCCGCGTCCAAAGGAGACGCTGCTATGCACGTCAACCTCACGTACGAGGAACCTCTGTCCGTACCTCATGAGACGATGTACTTCACCAACGAAGAGGCCAAGCGAGTTGTGCATCCGTACAATGACGCGATTGTGCTCAAAGCCCAAGTGGCTAATAACTTGGTGAAAAGGGTTCTCATCGACAACGGCAGTGCTGCCGACATAATATTCAAGTCCACCTTAGAGCGCATGAAGCTCGGGGGGTTACGCCCAACTCCGACCCAAACACCTCCATTCGGGTTCACTGGGGAGAGAGTCATGACCGAAGGCATCATCGATCTACCGGTCACCTTCGGAACTCCCGGAGGCATTGAAGTCGTTCACATGGTCCCATTCCTAGTGGTCGACCAAGAGTCCCCCTACAACGTAATCATTGGGCGACCCACGTTGAACCGGCTAAGGGCAATCACTTCAACATACCACCTGCTGGTGAAGTTCCCCACCAAGGATGGAATCGGCATTATGGCTGGAGATCAATCCCAACCAGAATATGCTACATCCAGGGAATCGATGGAAAGACCGCTAGAAAGACGGTTAACACGATCTCCCAACTCAGAGATAGCGTAGAGTCGACCAAGGTCCTCCGCGAAGTCCATGAAGACACCTGCATGACACCCAAGTGCAAGGCGCCGGCGTCCTCACCCGAAACGAGGAGGGACCCCACAAAGTCTACCAAGTTATGCATGGACGAGATACCGATCTATCGCCTTTGGAATGCAGAACACTTGAGAGAGTACTACCACTAGCCAGCGCTCCCCCCATTTTATTTCTTTGCTTTCTAAACATTCAATAAGGCCTACGAGCCAACGTTTTAGGATTTCAAATTTTTGCGATATTAATAAAGTTTGAGGTTTTTCTTTCAAAATCCACTTTATCAAAGATTTTCAATCATCAAAGATTACACTTGTAAACCCAAAACTCGGGGGGCTAGTGACATAGGCAATGGTAAGTACGCTCAAAATCCTCAAGAAAGTACGCTCCACAAAAAGAAAGCACGCTCCACCAAAACAAAACACCCGAACATAAAATGGGAACAAGCATGCACGTAAGACGCCTCTGCGGCGCGCCGTAAGACATCCCCGAGATGCAGGCTAAAGACGCCTCCGCGGCGCACCGTAAGACATCCCCGAGATGCAGGCTAAAGACGCCTCCGCGGCGCGCCATAAGACATCCCAGAGATGCAGGCTAAGACGCCTCCGCGGCGCGCCGTAAGACATCCCAGAGATGCAGGCTAAGACGCCTCTGTGGCGCGCCGTAAGACATCCCAGAGATGCAGGCTAAGACGCCTCTGCGGCGCGCCATAAGCCATCCCAGAGATGCAGGCTAAAGACGCCTCCGCGGCGTGCCATAAGCCATCCCAGAGATGCAAGCTAAGACGCCTCTGCGGCGCGCCGTAAGACATCCCAGAGATGCAGGGTAAGACGCCTCCGCGGCGCGCCATAAGTCATCCCAGAGATGCCGGCTAAGACGCCTCTACGGCGCGCCACAAGCCATCCCAGAGATGCAGGCTAAGACGCCTCTGCGGCGCGCCACAAGCCATCCCAGAGATGCAGGCTAAGACGCCTCCGCGGCGCGCCATAAGCCATCCCAGAGATGCAGGCTAAGACGCCTACATGGCGCACCTAAGATGCCTACATGGCGCACGTAAGACGCCTACATGGCGCAACCAAGCCGTCAGTCGTAACGCACCTAAGACGCCTACATGGCGCAACCAAGCCGTCACTCGTGACGCACCTAAGACGCCTACATGGCGCACGTAAGACGCCTACTTGGCGCAACCAAGTCGTCCCTCGGGATGAACCTAAGACGCTTACATGGCGCACCTAAGACGCCTACTTAGGCGCACCTAAGACGCCTACATGGCGCACTTAAGACGCCCACATGGCGCAACAAAGTCGTCCCTCGCGACGCACCTATGACGCCTACATGGCGCACTTAAGACGCCCACATGGCGCAACCAAGTCGTCCCTCGCGACGCACCTAAGTAGCCTACATGCCGCATCTAGGCCATCCCTTACGACGTGCCTACGATGCCTAAAACAACGCACAGAGCCATCCCTAACAACGCGCTCTGAGTCACTATAAGGCGCTGCGTACGATGACTAATCGCAACACAATAGAAGCCGCCATAAGGCGCACCTGAACCGCCACACTAGGCACAGTTCAAGCTATCTCCGCCACCGCCGACTGAGCACGATCACACCCGCCTTGGGAGACTCTCCATTCCGTGCGAGCTAATCAAAGCTTCTCGTAAAAACTCGCAAACTCCGCCTCTGAGCGAGAACCTCGCTCGGCCTGAGCTAGCTGAGACTTCACTCGAGCAAGCTCCTCCTGGAAGAGTCCCAGGCGACAAATGAGGTCGTGTAGAACCTCCTCGAGTCGAGTCATTCTCCTCGAGTTGAATCTCACTCCTTGAAACGAGTCAGTCTCCTCGAGTCGAGACGTGCTCCTCGAGTCGAGTACTTCTCCTTGAGTCAAGCTTCGCTCCTCGAGTCGGGGCACGCTCTCCTTAAGTCAAGCCTTGCTGCTTGAGTCAAGTCATTATCCTCGAGCTGAGCCTTGCTCCTCGAGTTGAGTCACTCTCACCGAGTCAGTCTCCTCAAGACGAGCATCGCCCCTTAAGTCGAGTCACCCTCCTTGGGTCGAGCCTTGCCCCTCGAGTCGAGTCATTCTCCTCAAGTCGAGCATCGCTCCTCAAAGTCGAGTCGCTCTCCTTGAGTCGAGTCTTGCTCCTCTAGTCAAATCATTCTCCCCGAGTCGAGCATCGCTCCTTAAGTCGAGTCGCTCTCCTTGAGTTGAGCCTTGCTCCTCGAGTCAAGTCGTTCTCCCGGAGTCGAGCATCGCTCCTTAAGTCGAGTAGCCCTCCTTGAGTCGAGTCTTACCCCTCGAGTCGAGTCATTCTCCTTGAGTCGAGCATCGCTCCTTAAAGTCTATTCATAGGAGAGGTTTTACCTTCAATAAGGTAGTTTCCTCTTCTATAGAATATCACATATTCATGAGCAAAATTTGCTCTCCTTCCCTTTATTTCACACGACCAAGAGGGGCTTATAGAAGCCTTGGATTTGTTTCCTCTTTTGTTCTCCCTTAGCTTGTTGGCCGAAATCCACATTCCTCATAGAGGAAATTTGTTTCCTCTTTTTCTTTTGGCAAGTATCTTCATACATCAATGCACAAAATAATCTCTCTTTTTCTAGCTATGTTGGGCAGCCAAGTCTATCTAGAAGGGGCTTCTAGATGCTTCTTCATTTATTCATGACAACATAAGAAAGACCCATTAAGAATTTTCAAGTAAAATTCTATGAAATGAAATTTATCCACAAGACCCAATAAACTTGTTATGGCCGAGTGATAATATGTCATCATATGACAATGTAAAAAATTTATTAACATTCATTTCATCCTATGTCCAAAAAGACAAAAATACCCTTTTGAAAATTTTCATAAAACTAGCCTCGTTCTTGTTTTGACTTAGGTTCTAGTTTAACTATTCCTACTCGATATGATTTGTCACAGTGAACTCATGGATCCAAATGAACAAAGCTTGAGCTAAAATACTTGGACTCAAAAGTTCACAAACCTTTTCCAAGTTTAGCTTAATGTCAACTGACTCCATTAAATAGTTGACACTGAGAATCTCTCAGTTCAAATGAATTTATATTCTACTTAAGAATTCAAATAAATTGTGATGCTTGGATCCACTGAATATTATCTATGTGTACCCTTCTTGAATATCATCAGCTAGTCGTGATTTACAAAATTACCATTTTACCCTTTTAGCTGTTATTTCCTCAACTCCTCTGTCGCTTGTGAATAAGTTAGAAACAATGTATTGACAAGGAGCTAACAAGTCACATTGATTCATCCAAAAGAGTCACGACTCAATTTGGACATTGGCCAGTTCATTTATTCACATTCCAAGGAACAAAGCACTAGGTGATATACATTGCATTTCAACAATCTTGTACGCGAATTCCTTATGTATGAGAACTTCACAAAGTTACTCATGACATCTTCATTACTTAGTACTTCACCAATAGGTCCTGTTAAGACTCATATAGTGAATCTGAACTCTGACTTTCTCAAATAAGAATACGTAAGCTTTGGAATGACATGTCTCATTTCAGGATTGAGTTAAGCATGATGTAATTCATACGTAGTGACTTCGAGACATAAAAGGTTAAATGGTTTGTTTTTATCTTGTCTCTAGAAGTGCACTGGTCAATTCAGTACCTTCAGAAGATGCCTAGAAGAACAATAGAATCTCCAACTCTCAATGTCCCATAACCAGACATCATAGATTCTCCTAACAATCGTACTGAGATCAATAGTCCTTTGATCCTTAGATTGCCAATATATTGTTTTAAGCAAACCATGAAGAGTTTGTTCATGCAAATCTACATTTGTCTCTTCATATGTTGTTAGGTTTGTTTATGGACTCAAGACTAAGGTTTTATCATAAAGCTTCAGACAAGGAAGAATGAATGAACGTTTCAACTTTTATTAATAAATAAGCAATTACAAGCAAGAGCCTTCGTGAGACTTTATTACATCAAATGTACAAAAGTAAAGACTATAACTCTTCTTGTGGGCACCATTGACAACAGCTACGCGCTGCGCCAGGAGGGCGGCGTGCCACGTACCCCCTGAGGTAGGCACGCACGCGCGTGCCGTCCGAGGATAGTGCCCCATGCGTGCCTCAGATCAGCGCACGTGCGGTGCAGCGTACAAAGCACCATGCGCGCCGCGCACACGCGCTGCTGTTGTCAATGGTGCCCAAAAGAAGAGTTGTAGTCTTTATTTTATACATTTGATGTAATAAAATCTCACGAAGACTCTTGCTTGTAATTACTTATTCATTAATAAAAAGTTGAAACGTTCATTCATTCTTTCTTGTCTGTTTGAAGCTTTATCATAAAAAACTAGTCTTTAGTCCATAAACAAACTTAACAACTTACAAAGAGACAAATGTAGATTTGCATGAACAAACTCTTCGTAGTTTGCTTAAAACGATATATTCGCAATCTAAGGGTCAAAGGACTATTGACCTCAGTACGATTGTTAGGAGAATCAATGATGTCTGGTTATGGGGCATTGAGAGTTGAAGACTCAATAGTTCTTTTAGGTATCTTCCGTAGGTACTGAATTGACCAGTGCACTTCTAGAGAGAAGATAAGAACAAACCATTTAACCTCTTATGTCTCGAAGTCACTACGTATGAATTGCATCGTGCTTACCTTACTCCTGAAATGAGACATGCCATTTCACAGCTTACGTATTCTCATTTGAGAAAGTTAGAGTTCGGACTCACTATGTGATTCCGAACAGGGCCTATTGGTGAAGTATTAAGTTGTGAGAATGCCATGAGTAACTTTGTGAAGTTCTCATAGATATGGAATTCATGTACAAGATTGCTGAAATGCAATGTATGTCACCTCATGCTTTGTTCCTTGGAGTGTGAATAAATGAACTGGCCAGTCTCCAAATTGAGTCCTGATTTTTTTGGATGAAACAATGTGACTTGTTAGCTCCTCGTCAAATACATTGTTTCTAACTTATTCACAAGCGACAAAGGAGTTGAGGAAATAACATCTAGAAGGGTAAAATGGTAACTTTGTAAATCCCGACTAGATGATGACATTCATGAAGGGTAAACATAGATAATATTCAGTGGATCCGCTCATCATAATTTGGTTGAATTCTTGAGTAGAAAACAAATTTATTTGAACCGAGAGATTTTCAGTGTCAACTCCTTAGTGGAGTCAGTTTGCATTAAGCTAAACTTGGAAAAGGTTTGTGAACTTTTGAGTCCAAGTGTTTAGCTAAAGTTTTGTTCATTTGGGTCCATGAGGTCACTGTCACGAATCACATCGAGTAGGAATAGTTAAACTAGAGGAAGTCAAAACGAGAACGAAAATTGTCAAAAGGGTATTTTTATCTTTTGAGACATAGGATGAAATGAATTTCAATAAATTTTTTTGACATGGTCATTTGATGACTCAATAACACTCGGCCATGACTTGATCAATGGGCCTTGTGGATTAATTTCATTTCATAAGAATTTTATTGAAAATTCTTAATGGGCCTTTCTCATGTTGTCATGAACAAATGAAGAAGCTTCTAGAAGCTCCTTCTAGAGAGCAGCATAGGCGCCCAACATACCGAAAGAAAGAGAGAATATTTTGTGCATAAATGTATCAAGATACTTGCCAAAAGAAAAAGAGGAAACAAATTTCCTATGTATGCCATAAGAAAATTCGGCCAAGGCATAAGAGAAGCAAAAGAAGAAACAAATCCAAGGCTTCTAGAAGCCTTGTTGGCCGTGTGAATCAAAGGGGAAATGGGCAATATTTTCTCATGAATATGTGATATTCTATAGAAGAGGAAACTACCTTATTGAAGGTGAGACCTCTCCTATAAATAGGAGCCTCATTCTCCACATTTGATTCATCCAAAGTTTTAGAGATTGAGAGCTTCTCTCTCTAGACTTGGCCGCCCCTCTTCTCTCTCTCTCTATTCAATTTCGTTTTATTGTTTTGGCACCTAGGTCCTAATTTGAACTAGTGTTTAGCTCTGCGACTTGAAGACTCGTTCTTAAGTCGTATTGTTTAAAAGTGCCCACACACTAATTCCTTTTTATCTTGAGTGATTTAGTGATAGAAACTTTCGTGGTTACTCGAGTTAGCGAGGAAAGGAAGAGAGACGTGCAACGAGGGAGACGAATGTTTTCAACCTTCCGAAGGCTCATCAACGTTCAAGCTTCTAAAGAGGTTAGTAAATTTATTATGCTCATATTAGTTTTATTTACATGTGCTTGCTCTTTGTCTAGGTTAGTAAAAACTGTTTTACTTGTAAAAGAAAATTTTTAAAATTCCGCCGCTTACCGAAGCGTTAAACTTTTTCTTAAACCCTAGATCAATTCCAACAAATTGTATCAGAGCTATTGTCAAAGATATGCATGTACATGTATTTAAAATTATGAGCTTGAAAATCGTTTTCGAAAGTTTACTAATTTTGTGACAAGTTAGAATTGTTATCTTAGATTTTTTTAATTTATTGCTCTTGCCTCTAAATTAAAAATCATGTTGTTTTTCTATGAGTTTGGGATGTTTTTAAAACACATTAGAATCAGTTCTAAAAGTTTTTAATTTTTTATATTGAAAAACGTGTTTTTAAGTTTGAGATTTTTTCGAGTAAATTTTGTGACTAGTTATATTGTCTTGCTAGTTACTTTTATTTACTTGAATCGTTTTATGCATGTTGTTATTTCTTTTATACCATGTTATTACCTTGCTAATAAAACACAAATAAAAGCTTTCACAACTTCTTAAAACGTTCCGTTACACTTGATTCTTTTTCGCACCTAAAACGACCGAAGTTTAATTATTTCTTTTTCTTCGAGCTGGAGTAAAACCCACAGTAAAAGTATCATAACTCTCTGCTCAGAAATCTAAATTTAATGATTCTTGAATCAAATTAAAGTTCTGTCTATCTTCTTTCTAATGCCACCGGTTTTGGGTCAAAAGGACATCGGAGCCCCCAGTTATGGTGATTTTACTCTGAGGTGCGCGGCTGTTCCGAAACTCCAGTTTTTTAGAAATCCGGATTTTCAAACCCCACTACCATGAGTTATAGAACTCTAATGAGAAAATTTTCTTGAGAAAAATGTTTTTCATATGATTATAAACATGATGTGTAAGATTAAAATGTTTTGATATTTGAAAGTTTAATTGAAATTGAATTTTTACAAAACTAGTTTGAATTTTTAAAAACCGTTTTCATTTTCAAACATGAAAATATTTTGTCATCCAAATCAAATAAGTTTTCAAAATGTTTTCAAAACTATATCTATATCACATATGTTCAAAATCTATATGCTCTTGAAAATTTGAGTGGGAGGTCTCCTTGTAGATAAGCCGAAAAATAAAAAGATGTGTAATCTTAAACTTCCAAGTGTTCGAGTGAGTTGAAGTTCACACTTTCCTCATGCACTTTCCCCGAATAGAAAATAGGAAAAGATCCGAGTATTTCCCTTTATGCCTTTATGCACTAACACTGCTCTGAACATGAACTTCTAGGATTCTTTTCTAGTTGTCCGCTCTATCGCTCTTTAACTAGGAAATCTGTTTCCTAACTTATAAGAGTCGATGTACCAACTCCAAAAACTAAGTGGGAGGGTTATACTTGTTGTTTGTAACCCACGATCCCCAACGGTAATGAAAAGTGCAATTGTCGCCAGACTAAGAGTCACCCTCGTGGCGCTCTCTTAAATGAGAGTACTCAAGGGCGCATTGCACTAATCATTGCTCAATGAGCTAAGTCCGAAAGTGAGACAATGAGACAAGACCTCCCCTCGGTGGATTGTTTTTCAAAGTCGATCTTTTGGACTAAGTGGTTGGTTACACACTTAGACTCAATCCCTAGTAATCCTCCCTCGAGGCCCTGCGAAAGGATGTGAGTGATCAAGCCAATTTAAAAGGTGGCTGGTCAAAATTGGTGTATTGACATCTTGGCTAAGCATTAATGATGTGTCATTTACTTATAAATGGAGAGTTTTAGTGGCCTTCTCTTGAGGGAGTAAATTATCGTTTGGTTTATAACACCTTTGGATTTTATCAAGTCTTAAATAAAACTTAAATCCTAAACCAAAGACTAATCATAAACTTGTTTCAACTTAATAAAGCAACATGTCTCTCAACCATCCCTCAATCATCATTTCCTCGATCAAACTCGAAAACGAAAACTACGTAGATTTGAAACGTAAGCTTGACATAATACCTACCTTTAACAAGCACAAATGGGTACTCACCACCCTGTGTCCTCCTCTCACGAATGAGGATTCGACTCAAGAGGACAAAGACGCCTTGGCGGCCTGGCTCTGCTCCGATAAGATTGTGAGGTGCTATATCTTAGCATCAATGAACAATGTGTTGCAACAACAACATCGTGACATCGAGACTGTCGCCGACATGCTCAACAATCTCCATGAGATGTTTGGAGGGCAAAGGCGTCAAGCAAGTCAACAAGCAGTCCGACAGTTTATGAACTGTCATATGAAGGCTAGGACTCCTGTTGAAGACTTTATGATACTGATCATTAGTTTTCTGAATAAAATGGAAATCCTAGGATCTGAGATTGATGGGAAGAATGTCATGGATATGATCTTAGAAAATCTCCCCGCATCTCTTGATACCTCCAAGATGAACTACTCCATAAATAAACTAGAGTACATTGTTACCAAGCTTATGAAGGAACTTCACACTGCTGTAGGTCTCACTAAGAGAAAGAGGAATCAAGGAGAGGCACATGCTACTGAGCAAAACGCCTCCGCCTCTGCAACTACGAAGAGACCTCACAAAGCCGATAAAAAGAACTGTCCTGCCTATCTCAAAGCAAAGGAACATAGTATTGTACTAGTTACCGAAGCATGCTTAGTAGCTGATAATGTATCAACGTGGATTCTTGACTCCGCTGCTACTAACCATATTTGTTGTTCCTTGAATGGTTTCAAGAAAACCAAAAGCTTAGAGGAAGGCGAGTTCTGTTTCAAATGGGTTGATGGGAGCCTAGTGTCTGTGAAGGCTTTGGGATCCGTGACGCTGTCTTTTGAAGACCGCACTTTAAACATGAATAATGTTTATTTTGTTCCTACCTTTGGGAAGAACTTAATATCCGTTGCTTGTCTTCTTGACCAAGATTATTGTTTAAAGTTCATTAAGAATGGAATTCGTATTTCGTTTCCTGATAATTCTTTTGTCACTGATGCGTGTATGAAGAATGCTCTTTTCTAAACCTATCCACTCAACGTTCCATTTTAGACACCGAAATAGATAATGATCTAATTAGGGAGCCAAAGAGGATCAAACTTTCTGAATCCTCCGATCTAACAAAATCAACATACCTATGGCACTTAAGACTTGGTCATATAAGTCTATATTGGATTAAGAGACTTGTGAGGGACGGTCCACTCCAAGTCTTTGCAATAGGTTCGCTACCTACTTGTGAATCCTGCATAGAAGGAAAAATGACTAAGCGACCTTTCTCCGATAAGGGTCGAAGAGCCATTGAGTTGCTGGAGCTAGTACATTCTGATGTATGTGGTCCGCTCAGCCAACAGGCACGTGGAGGATACGAATACTTCGTTACCTTCACCGATGATTACTCGCGATATGGTTTTGTCTATTTGCTCAAACACAAATCCGAGACCTTTAACGTATTTAAGGTCTTTAGGCTTTAGTGGAAAAGCAAACTGGCAAAGTGATCAAAATCGTTCGATCTGATCGAGGTGGTGAGTATATGTCTGGAGAGTTCGATGAATTTCTTAAAGAAGAAGGTATCGCTTCTCATTTTACCGCACCTGGCACACCTCAACAAAACAGAGTGTCAGAGAGAAGAAACCGAACTCTTATGGAGATGGTTAGATCAATGATGACTCACTCATCACTCCCGCTTTCCTTTTGGGGATATGGCCTCGAAACAGCCGCTTATATTCTGAACCAAGTTCCGTAAAAAAGGGTTATACCCAACAAGAAGGGATTGACTATGAAGAAACCTTCTCACCAGTCGCGATGCTTAAATCCATCCGCATACTCCTATCCATAGATCTGGCAAATGGATGTCAGGACAGCCTTCCTGAATGGCAATCTTGACGAGCGCATTTACATGGCTCAACCAGACGGTTTCGTGGAAGAAGGTCAAGAGACCAAAGTTTGTGAGTTGCTTAAGTCCATTTATGGATTAAAGCAAGCATCTAGGTCATGGAATATTAGATTCGATGAAACTGTAAAAAGCTTCGGCTTTGAACAGTCAATAGATGAGGCTTGTGTTTACAAGTTAATACACGAAGGAAAATTTGTTTTTCTGGTACTATATGTCGATGATATATTACTCATAGGTAACGATGTGGGTAAATTATCTGAGGTTAAGGTCTGGTTAGCAAAGCAATTCGATATGAAGGATCTAGAAAAAGCCGCGTACATTCTGGGGATCCAAATCTTTCGAGATAGGAAAAACCGGACTCTGTCGCTCTCTCAAGCATCTTATATTGATAAGGTGATGGATCGCTTCTCGATGCAAGACTCCAAGAAGGGCAAAACACCCTTTAGGCATGGAGTATCACTCTCTAAGGACCAGTCTCCCAAGACTGCACAAGAGATTGAAGACATGAGGAAAATACCTGACGCCTCTGCCGTTGGAAGCCTCATGTATGCTATGCTATGCACTAGACCTGATATATGTTTCGCCGTTGGCGTAGTTAGCCGTTTCCAATCCAACCCTGGACCCGAGCACTGGATTTCTGTTAGGCATGTTCTTAAGTATCTTCGAAGAACTAGGAACTTGATGCTTACATACTCAGGTACTGACCTGACTATGACGGGATATACCGACTCCGATTTTCAAGCGGACAAGGATTCCAAGAAATCCACTTCGGGATCTGTGTTCATCCTTAATGGTGGAGCTGTTGTGTGGAGAAGTATTAAGCAATCTTGCATTGCTGACTCCACAATGGAAGCAGAATATGTGGCTGCTTGTGAAGCATCCAAAGAGGCTGTATGGCTTAGATAATTCCTTAAGTATTTGGAAGTTGTTCCAAACGTCGACGAGCCCATGATCGTTTATTGTGATAATAGTGGGGCTGACGCTAACTCAAAGGAATCTCGAAGCCATAACGCTCTAAACATATTGAGAGGAAATACCATTTGATTCGAGAGATCGTGCAGCGCGGAGACGTGGAAGTGAAGAAGATCTCAACGGTGGACAACCTAGCAGATCCATTCACCAAGGCCCTAGCGAACAAGGTCTTCGACCAATATCGAAAGGGATTAGGAATGAAGGACTACACACATCTTCTTTGAGTCAAGTGGGAGTTTGTTGTCAATGGTGCCCACAAGAAGAGTTGTAGTCTTTATTTTATACATTTGATGTAATAAAGTCTCACGAAGACTCTTGCTTGTAATTGCTTATTCATTAATAAAAAGTTGAAACCTTCATTCATTCGTTCTTGTCTGTTTGAAGCTTTATGATAAAACACTAGTCTTTAGTCCATAAACAAACTTAACAACTTACGAAGAGACAAATGTAGATTTGCATGAACAAACTCTTTGTAGTTTGCTTAAAACGATATATTCGCAATCTAAGGGTCAAAGGACTATTGACCTTAGTACGATTGTTAGGAGAATCTATGATGTCTGGTTATGGGGCATTGAGAGTTGGAGACGCTATAGTTCTTTTAGGTATCTTCCGAAGGTACTGAATTGACCAGTGCACTTCTAGAGACAAGATAAGAACAAACCATTTAACCTCTTATGTCTCGAAGTCACTACGTATGAATTGCATTGTGCTTACCTTAATCCTGAAATGAGACATGTTATTTCACACCTTAGTATTCTCATTTGAGAAAGTCAGAATTCGGACTCACTATGTGATTCCGAACAAGGCCTATTGGTGAAGTACTAAGTTGTGAGAATGTCATGAGTAACTTTGTGAAGTTCTCATAGATATGGAATTCATGTACAAGATTGCTGAATGCAATGTATATCACCTCATGCTTTGTTCCTTGGAGTGTGAATAAATGAACTGGCCAGTGTCCAAATTGAGTCCTGATTTTTTTGGATGAAACAATGTGACTTGTTAGCTCCTCGTCAAATACATGGTTTCTAACTTATTCACAAGCGACAAAGGAGTTGAGGAAATAACAGCTAGAAGGGTAAAATGGTAACTTTGTAAATCCCGACTAGCTGATGACATTCATGAAGGGTAAACATAGATAATATTCAGTGGATCCGCTCATCATAATTTGGTTGAATTCTTGAGTGGAAAACAAATTCATTTGAACCGAGATATTTTCAGTGTCAACTCTTTAGTGGAGTCAGTTGGCATTAAGCTAAACTTGGAAAAGGTTTGTGAAATTTTTAGTCCAAGTGTTTAGCTCAAGCATTGTTCATTTGGGTCCATGAGATCACTGTCACGAATCACTTCGAGTAGGAATAGTTAAACTAGAGGGCTAAGTCAAAACAAGAACGAAAATTGTCAAAAGGGTATTTTTGTCTTTTGAGACATAGGATGAAATGAATGTCAATAAATTTTTTTGACATGGTTATTTGATGACTCAATAACACTCGGCCATGACTTGATCATTGGGCCTTGTGGATTAATTTCATTTCATAAGAATTTTATTGAAAATTCTTAATGGGCCTTTCTCATGTTGTCATGAACAAATGAAGAAGCTTCTAGAAGCTCCTTCTAGAGAGCATCATAGGCGCCCAACATACCCAAAGAAAGAGGGAATATTTTGTGCATAAATGTATCAAGATACTTGCCAGAAGAAAAAGAGGAAACAAGTGGAGCCCAAAATGGTTAGGAGCCCAAGGCCAGACCAAGTGGTCTCACTTCGGCTCGAGCGTGTCGGACTTGGTGTTGTCGCAGTTTTTCGGACAACGATTTAGGAGTCACAGACGATCAGACCCAAGGCCGGACCAAGTTGTCTCGTCTTGACTCGAGCGTGTCGGACTTGGTATCCCAAGCCGTCCCTTAGCTGTAGGTGTTGTCTATCTCGTCCGGGCACCTAAAAAGTGAGAAGAGAAGGGTGTGAACTACAAAGGGAAAACAGGGGGGTTGCCCCTGTTTACCTCTCCGACGCTCAACATTAGTAGGATTGAGGTGGTTTGTAGAGGGTTTAGTGTTTATGGGTCGAGACTTGAGAGAAACGAGCGAGGTACGAGTTCGGTAGCGTTTCAGTACTCAAATTTCGGATTACCTGGACCAGGGGAGGGACCGCGGTATTTATAGGCGACCAAGGGACGTTTTGAGGGTCCCTTGGCCGAGGGCCGGCTCTGAGCCGGCCATGGACGAGCGACAGGTCTGAGCCGGCCTTGGACGGGCGATGGGTCTGAGCCGGCCTTGGACGAGCGACGGGTCTGAGCCGGCCTTGGACGGGCGACGTGTCTGAGCCGGCCTTGAACGAGCGACGGGTCTGAGCCGGCCTTGGACAGGCGACGGGTCTGAGCCGGCCTTGGACGAGCGACGGGTCTGAGCCGGCCTTGGACGAGCGACGGGTCTGAGCCGGCCTTGGACGGGCGACGGGTCTGAGCCGGCCTTGGACGAGCGACGGGTCTGAGCCGGCCCTGGACGATCGACGGCTCTGAGGCGTCCTTGGACGAGTGACGGGTCTGAGCCGGCCTTGGACGAGCGCCGGCTCTGAGGCGTCCTTGGACGAGCGCCGGGTCTGAGCCGGCACCGGGCGGGGAAGCCTCAGGACGGTCGCCAGCGTGGCCGTCGTCGATCTATCGGGCCGAGACGGACCCGTAACATTAGCCCCCCGAGTTTATCATCGATTGTAAATCGCGTGGTAAACTCAAAGTCTAACGTTGGCCCATCGGAGAAGCCCGCCGCCAAGAGGTATGTTCCGACGTCTTTTAATATTATTTTTATTTTTTCCTTGTCGATCACGCTTGCCTCGTTATTCATGCCAATGGACCCCATTCACCACCTATCGGGGTGTGGGACCATTGATGGCGACTTACATGATTTGTTTGAGGACAACCACGTGGATTTGGATGTTTTTTGGGCTCAATTTTTGCCCCCACCAACGATCCCCGATACACGGCATTCGTCGCATTCGATCAACGCTATCGAGATTACCGGAGAGGACCACTCGTTGGTGGAGGCGTGGCTGGCCGACGAAGGAGAGGACGCCGGGGACAGCGCGCACGTCGGAGTAGGCGCCTGGGCCCGGGGCGGCGCTGGCGACGCTAGAGACATCGGGGAGGACCCGTCCAGGCCGGGGAACGATGCCCCTCTGCCTGCCGGTGGCCTGGGCGATGCGCGTGTGCCGGAGACGGCCGTGCCTGGAGCTGCCGGCGCTAAAGGAGACGCGCCGGAGGAGGGCGACGTCGGGGGGGACGCGCCAACCCGGGGCGGCGCGATCTGGGTCGACCCCAGCTCCGAAGAAGCCCTAACCCAGCTGGGCCGGGCCGACCAGGTGCTCACCAGGCGCGCCGACGAGGGAGAACACCCGGGCGTCGTGAGCTACCCCGGGGTGGCCGCGCGCGGCGAAACCGGCGCCGAGAGGGGCGTGCCGGCCGTCCTCGAAGTCGTTCGGGCCGGTCCTGACGCGGGGGAGGCCTCTGCTCGGCCGGTGGCGGCCGTCGGGTGGTCTGCAGATCGCGCGCGGGAGGACAGCCCCCCAGGCCTGGCCGTGCCGGCGATGGCGCGCACTGCTGGGGGATCGCCGGTGCCGGGCGACACTGCCCAGGGAGGGGCCGACGCCGGGCAGGAGGTGGCGCCGCCGGGTTGCGCCGGCCAGGGGGCGGCTACCTGCCCAGCCCTAGGGCAAACCCTAGGCCTCATTGGGCCGGGCCTGGGCGAGGAGAGCGCAGCCGGCCAGGAGCCGGACCGGGCCGGTGCGCGCGAGGAAAGCCCAACCAGCTGGATTCCGGACGGGGCCGCCGGGCTGTGTGCGCGCGAGGAGGGCCCAGCAAACCGTGAGCTGGGCCGGGTTGGTGGGCCGGACGCGCCTGGGACGCCCGGGCCGGGCTCATGGGCCGGAGACCCGACCGGCCGAGAGTTGGGCCGGGCCGACGGGCCTGACGCACGCGCTGGAGGCCGGAGGTCGCCTGGGCCGGGCCCGCGCGTGGAGGAGCCACCCAGCCAGGAGACGGGCTGGGTCCTCGGGCTTGACGCGCACACAGGAGGGAACGCCGCCAGCCACAAGATGGGCCGGCCTGACGGCGGCGACCCGGCCGGCCGGCAGCCAGTCGAGCGCTCGGGCAACTCTGTCGGGACCGTGGGGAGCCGCCCGGCTCGAGCGGGCGGCCGCGAGGGGGTCATCCCCTGTTCGGGCAACGTCTCGGACTCCGAACGCTCCGGTGACTCGTCGAGCCGTCGCGTAGCACCTGCGGCGAGGGTACTTTCTTCCACTGCGCGGGAGGGAACGCGGGCCTCAACCTTCCCGATAGGAGAGTCGGCCGTGCGGGGCAACCTCGACTGCTTGGGTGTCGATGTACCGAGCTTGATTTCCATCGCCAGCTTCAAGAGCCTGAGGAAACGCTACAGCATCCCGGAATCTGTGTCAATCCTCAGACCGTTGCCCGACGATCTTCCGACCCGCCCTCGAAGGGGGTACGCCGCGGTCCACGAGGCGAGTCTTCGCGGGGGACTAAGGTTGCCTTTTCAACCGGTTATCCAGGAGTTGTTGGTTCGACTGGGGGTACACGCCTTGCAGATGTCCCCGGCCTTCTACCGACTGGTCGCGGCGTGCCATATGATGCTTTATCGAGCGAAGAAGAGGGCCGTCACCGCCGACGACATCCAGGGCCTCATGACGGTGCGAGGGATGCCCGGGAAGCCGGGCTTCTATTTAGCGTCACACCGTAAGCTCCTCGCCATCATCAGCAAGGTTATCTCGAAGCACAGATATCCTTGCATATGGGTGTCCGAGTCAGCCCTCGGGATCGCGCCTCTCTTCTTTGGCCCCGCGGCCGAATTTCCACCCGTGGGTGATATCGAGGGTTCCGAGCTTGACGCGGTGATCAGGGCGGTCACGGAATCAAGGCGACAAGGACCGCACTTCGAATCCCCAGACCTAATGGCGAGGACCGGGTGGTTCACGCTTGGTGACGACGCTCCTCTGTGCCCGGGTCTCGGTGTGGAGGCTACGGAGGACCCTGAATCAGAGGCGGGGGGCTCGTCTGCTCCTCCCCCCGACGTGGGGGGTACTAACCACACATAGGCTTTCCGTTAGTGCATGTTCCATCGTATTGCATTCTAACCTGTCGTCTCTTTATCTTTTTCAGATACCATGACCCGGCGACATCGACCGCGCGCGCAAGTACCGAGGGTGGCACTCGACGTCGAAGCCGTGACCGTGGCTCAACCACAAGCTGAGGCTCGCCATGGGGGGTTCCAACGCGGGCGAGGAACGAGGCAAACTCCTCGAACAAGCGACCATCGTCGACGACCCTCCCCGGCTCGTCCTCCGGCCACAAGCGCTCTCATACGTCGGCGGCGCCGGACGGCATGGAATCGATGCTCTTAGCGGAGGCGGCGGAGCTGAGGGATCAATGCTCTCGAGGGATCCTTGAAACCTGTCTGCGGGATTTCAAGAGTCTCCTGACGGCGAGCGACCTCGAGCATTTCCAGAGTGGGATTGGCGACGCCCGAAAGGTACGATTCGCTTTCTTGTCTTATGTGTGACAATTGTGCTTATTTCGATCGCACGTATATTATTTGCTTCCACAGATGCTCACACGTCAAGAACGGAGCGACCGTATCCTCCGGGACTTGCTGCGTCGCATGCAGATCATGGAGAAGGGCAAGGAGAGCACGGCGGCCGCCCATGCTGCCACTCTGGCGGGGGTCCGCACCGCCCAAGAGTTTCGAGCGCTCGAGGGGGAACTGAAGCAAGCTCGCGAGGAGGCGGCGGCCGAGAAATTGCTCCGCGTGGGAGAGAAGGCCTCTCGGGAAAAGGCCGAGCAGGCGGCTGACACCTTCCTAGGGGAGACAAAGAAGCTCCAGGCAGCGCTCTCGAGCCGAAACGAGGAGCTGAACATCATCCACGCTCGACTGTCGGCGAGTGAGATCTCCCGGGTCAAGGCTGAAAGGGAGAGGAATACTTTACGAGCGGAGGTGCAGACCCTCGCTGAGGAGATGGACGACGCCGTGCGATCCAAGACGGAGTTGGAGGAGGACTGGGACCTCTCGCTGGAGGTGGCCCGTTACGAGGTGGCCATGCGGGTCAAAGACGCGACTGCGGAGGAGAACGCGTCTCGCGGGATCACGTTTTCCTTCTTTGATGCCATGTTCCCTCCTTTGGAGAACGAGTTGCCAGAGGATGACCCGCCTCCCAAAGTCCCCGCGGAGGCCGCCCAGTCGTCAAACTGTCAGTCTGACGGAGAAGCCGTTGGCGGGTCGGGCGCTCCTTGCCCCGAAGACGACGAAGAGCAGATCGACTATGGCTCAGAGTAGCTAAGTTTTCTCTGGTTTTTCGCGCACCTGTTTAGCGCTCGCTTTACGCTTTCTTTTGGATTTTTGTTATGTTTGACATGTGCCGTACTCTCGTACTTTTCTCGTTGGGTTGTTTGTGCAACATTGCTTTGATTGAAGCTTTTTTATCTATTATGCGTCTTATTTTGTCGACTTGCTATGCTTAGCGAATCGATTTGCGCAATATGAACAATGCGTGTCTTACGAACTCGGCTTACTATGTCTAGCGTAACCGGTTTGCACGGCTTACTGCCGCATTTGGCGGCGGAGTTTCCCGCGGACGCTGGCTAGACCAGTTTCATCCGGCGGGTGCGATTCTCGGCCATCCCTTCGTGACTCGCTGCCTATCGGCGTGTGCGAGCTGGGCGGCCGTCGCGCTCATCCTCCGGCGAGTACGCTATTTATCGGCGTGCGTATCGGGACGAGCTTG
Source organism: Urtica dioica subsp. dioica (assembly GCF_054948205.1). Taxonomy (NCBI): domain Eukaryota; kingdom Viridiplantae; phylum Streptophyta; class Magnoliopsida; order Rosales; family Urticaceae; genus Urtica; species Urtica dioica. Next base: position 40,145,954 of record NC_142756.1, read on the forward strand.
CAGTTCCCAGTGAGCGTGGTACTTGTTGGTACGCGTGTCACGTTTTGGGTTTTGACTGCCGGGATCGACGATCCGGTGCGCGGACGTGATCCGTCGATGCCTTACTGCCTATCGGTGTGCAAGGCGCAACATTGCGCGAGAGTGTCGCAGCGAAAGACGTGCGAGGTCGGAGGTCCGGTGCGCGGATCCGACTTGCCGATGTTTCGCTATCTCTTAGCGTGGGGTCGGAGGTCTGGTGCGCGGATCCGATTTGTAGACGTTTCGCTACCGCTCGGTGCGTGAAAGGTGGAGCGTGAAAAGTGGAGTAAATGAGTAAATGAGCTTGTTACCCTCAATCTATCCTCCTTAGCCCCCCGAGTTTCTTGGGTGCTCGTAGAGGAGACTAGAAATTATAATACAATACTTTGAGGCGAAATGTAATTCATTATAATGTTGAAATGGTTAAAAATTACATCCCAGGCCGTTGGCCGAACTTGAAATTTAAAATTGTCTTTGCTATTAATCGAAAACAACATGAAAATAACAAGACGTAGAGTGAGCGAAAGGGCATCTATTGGTAGTATTGCCGAAGGTGCTCCGCGTTCCACGGATGCGTGAACACGAGTCCCTCCAGGTTCTCAAGCTCGTACGTGCCGTTGTGGATGGCTTGGGGCACACGGTACGGGCCTTCCCAGGTGGGGCCTAGAACTCCCGCACCTTGCACCTTGGTGTTTTGGAACACCCTTCGAAGAACGAGGCTCCCGTCGGCGAACTTCCGCAGCTTGATCTTGGAATTGTAGTACTTCTCGACCTTCCTCTGCGTGGCCGAGCTCCGAACTCTGGGCCGCCCAAGATCGCACCCACGATGTGAATTTGTGAGCTCTCCGGTTTTTCGTTTGCCGTGCGGTCCGTGACGGTCACCGTCGCCGGACCTTTCTTTTCTTGTCGCGGGCGGCCTCCGTGTGCCGCGGCCGTCCCGATAGTTCTAAGGACGTATTCTTTCAGTTTCCCATCTTGAATCAGGGCCTTAATCTGACGCTTGAGTTGATAGCATTCGGATGTCAGATGCCCATAATCCTGATGGTAGTCACAGTACTTACTTTGATCCCTCTTGGCGGGATCCTTCGTGAGAGGGGTTGGACTCCCCAGCTTGTCACGGTGCAGAGCCAGGATCCGCTCCGGCGAAGTGTTCAGAGGAGTGAATGTCGAGAACTTTCGGAAGCTATCGACATGTGGCGGCCTTGGCCCAGGGAGGGAACGGCCGTTAGGGGCTTGGCTTCCCTTATTCCTCCTCTTTCGAGGGTCGGGGCGATCTCCGTCTTGATCGTCGCGGCGGCGACTCCCCTGTCCTCCTGACTTTCGGCCATCTCGGCCATCGAGATAGTCCTCGATTCCCATGTATGTGCGGGCTCTCGCCATTAGCTCCGCCATGTCTCGCGGGACTTTGCCAACAATAGACTTGAGGAAGTCGCTCGTGCGGACTCCCTCAGTGATTGTCGTGATGACGTCCCTGTCGTCGAACCCTTGTGAGACTCCTCAATGAAGCGAGCGAGGTATTGTCTCAACGTCTCGTCCCTCCCCTGCCGGATGGAGAGGAGGTGGGTCTTTGGTTTCTTTTGCGCCACTAGGGTGGCGAATCGAGCAAGGAACGCCTCTCGCAAGGCCCGGAAAGAAGAGATGCTCCCCGGCCTCAAACTTCGGAACCACTCAAACCCCGACCCTGTGAGGGTCAGGCTGAAGGCTTGGCAGATGGTGGCGTCTGTCTGCCCTTGCATCGTCATCCACGTCTCGTAGTGTTGGACGTGGAAGTGGGGGTCCGTCCGTCCATCGTAGGGGGGAATGGACGGTAACTTGAAGTTTCCCACGCAAGGCTGCGTGAGAACAAAGGGAGAAAACTGGTAGAGGGAATGCGCCGTCAAGGTTGATAGATCCCATCCTTCTAGCGCCAAAATGTTGTCGCAGTTTTTCGGACAACAATTTAGGAGTCACAGACGGTCAGAACCAAGCCGGACCAAGTGGTCTCGTCTTGACTCGAGCGTGTCGGACTTGGTATCCCAAGCCGTCCCTTAGCTGTAGGTGTTGTCTATCTCGTCCGGGCACCTGAAAAGTGAGAAGAGAAGGGTGTGAACTACAAAGGGAAAACAGGGGGGTTGCCCCTGTTTACCTCTCCGACGCTCAACATTAGTAGGATTGAGGTGGTTTGTAGAGGGTTTAGTGTTTATGGGTCGAGACTTGAGAGAAACGAGCGAGGTACGAGTTCGGCAGTGTTTCAGTACTCAAATTTCGGATTACCTGGACCAGGGGAGGGACCCCGGTATTTATAGGCGACCAAGGGACGTTTTGAGGGTCCCTTGGCCGAGGGCCGGCTCTGAGCCGGCCATGGACGAGCAACGGGTCTGAGCCGGCCTTGGACGGGCGACGGGTCTGAGCCGGCCTTGGACGAGCGACGGGTCTGAGCCGGCCTTGGACAGGCGACGGGTCTGAGCCGGCCTTGGACGGGCGACGGGTCTGAGCCGGCCTTGGACGAGCGACGGGTCTGAGCCGGCCCTGGACGATCGACGGCTCTGAGGCGTCCTTGGACGAGTGACGAGTCTGAGCCGGCCTTGGACGAGCGCCGGCTCTGAGGCGTCCTTGGACGAGCGCCGGGTCTGAGCCGGCCCCGGGCGGGGAAGTCTCAGGACCGGTAACACTTGGTATCCCAAGTCGTCCCTTAGCTGTAGATGAAGCTCACCTCGTCTCGGTACCTGAAAAGCAGCAGAGAGTGCGTGAACTACAAAGGGGAAACAGAGGGGTTGCCTCTATTTACCTCTCCGACGCTCAACATTAGTAGGGTTGAGGTAGATTGTAGAGAGTTTAGGTGTTTAGAGGCCGAGACTTGAGAGAAACTAGCAACGTACGAGTTCGACAGCATTTCAGTACTCAAATTCGGATTACCTGGACCAGGGGAAGGACCTCGGTATTTATAGGCGACCAAGGGGCGTTTTGGGCATCCCCTTGGCCGAAGGCCGGCTCTGAGCCGGCCATGGAGGCGAATGCCGGCTCTGGGTCGGCCATTGAGGCGAAGGCCGGCTCTGGGTCGGGCATGGAGGCGAAGGCCGGCTCTAGGTCGGCCATGGAGGCGAAGGCCGGCGCTGGGTCGGCCATGGAGGCGAAGGCCGGCTTTGGGTCGGCCATGGAGGCGAAGGTCGGCTCTGGGTCGGCCGTGGAGGCGAAGGCCGGCTCTGGGTCGGCCGTGGAGGCGAAGGCCGGCTCTGGGTCGGGTGTGGAGGCGAAGGCCGGCTCTGGGTCGGCCATGGCCGGGCGAAGGCCGGCTCTAGGTCGGCCATGGAGGCGAAGGACGATTCTGAGTCGGCCGTGGCCGGGCGAAGGCCGGCTCTGGGTCGGCCATGGCCGGGCGCCGGCTCTGACTCGACCGGCCGAGCGCCGGCTCTAAGTCGGCCGTGTGCCGGGGGAATCCTAGGACGGCCGCTATCGTGGCCGTCGCCGCTCTACCGGGCCGAGACGGACCGGTAACATTAGCCCCCCGAGTTTATCATCGAGTGTAAGTCGCGTGATAAACTCAAAGTTTGACGTCGGCCCATCGGAGTAGCCCGTCGCCGAGAGGTATGTTCCGATGCCTTTTAATATTATTATTTTTTCTCGTCGATCACTTTTGTCTCGTTATTCGCGCCCATGCACCCCATTGACCGCCTATTGGGGTGTGGGACCATTGAAGATGACTTGCGTCACTTGTTCGGGGACAACCACGTAGACTTGGATAATTTTTGGGCCCAATTTTCGCACCCTTCAACGATCTCCGATGTACGGCATTCGTCGAATTCAACCAACGCTATTGAGATGACCGGGGAAGATCTCTCCTTGGTGGAGGTGTGGTTGGCCGGTAAGGGAGAGGGTGCGCGTGCTGGACATGGCCAGCGCCGGCAGGTGGACGCTGGGAACGGTCCATGCGCCGGAGGAGACGCCTTGGCCCTTGGCGGCGCGGGCGGCGTTGGACGCGTCGGGGGAGACCCACTCAAGTCGGGGGACGATGCTAAACAACCCACAGGCGGCCTGGGCGGCGTGCGCGTGCCGAAGGAGGCCGCGCCGGGAGCGGCCGGTGCTGGAGGAGACGCGCCGGAGGAGGACGACGCCGGGGAGGACGCCTCGTCCGGGGGAGGCGCGATCTGGGTTGACCACAACGCCGAGGAAGCCCCCACTCGACCGGGTGGGTTCGTTTGGACGGCCACCAAGCGGGCCGGTGAGGAGGAACGCCCGGGCAGAGCGAGCGAGACTGGGGCAGTCGCGCACGGCGAAGCCGGCACAGAGAGGGGCGCGCCGGCCGGTGTCGACGCCTCCCGGGCCGGTCCCGACGCGGGGGAGGCCTTTGCTCGGCTGGGTGTTGTCGGCCCGTCTAGGGCCGACGAGGACAAAGGCATCTCTTCAATCCACGTGGCTGGTGCGAGGTCTTGGGCTTCGAAACCCCGACCCAAAAAGGGGCCGGCCCAAACCAATGGCCAAGTCAATGGCTCACTCGGCCATTGGGCAGTTCACTCGGCCATTGGCCGAGTGAACCCTCCAGCCACCAAGGCAGTTCACTCGGCCATTGGCCGAGTGAACCTTCCAGCAGTTCACTCGGCCAATGGCCGAGTGAACCCTCCAGCCACCAAGGCAGTTCACTCGGCCATTGTCCGAGTGAACCTTCCAGCAGTTCACTCGGCCAATGGCCGAGTGAACCCTCCAGCCGCCAAGGCAGTTCACTCGGCCATTGGCCGAGTGAACCTTCCAGCAGTTCACTCGGCCAATGGCCGAGTGAACCCTCCAGCCGCCAAGACAGTTCACTCGGCCATTGGCCGAGTGAACCTTCCAGCAGTTCACTCGGCCAATGGCCGAGTGAACCATCCAGCTGCCCCTGCAGTTCACTCGGCCATTGGCCGAGTGAACCTTCCAGCAGTTCACTCAGCCAATGGCCGAGTGAACCTCAGCCGGCCCAAGCTCTTCACTCGGCCAATGGCCGAGTGAACCTCACCACCATGTTCACTCGGCCATTGGCCGACCCAGCCACTCTAAGTTCACTCGGCCAAGGGGTCTTCAAACCACCCCTTGGCTGCCTATAAATAGAGGGGACGCTCCCCTACTCCAGGTAATCCATTCTTGAGTACTGAAACGCTGCCGAACTCATACCTCGCTCGTTTCTCTCAAGCTTTGGCCTCTAAACACCCCTAAAACCTCTATACTCCACCTCAATCCCACTAATGTTGAGCGTCGGAGAGGTAAACAGGGGCACCCCCCTTGTTTCCCCTTTGTAGTTCACAATCTCTTGTTTGCTTTTCAGGTATCGAAACGAGGTGAGCTTCACCCACAGCTAAGGGACGACTTGGGATACCAAGTCCGACACGCTCGAGTCAAGACGAGACCACTTGGTCCGGCCTTGGGTCTAACCGTCTTTGGCTCCTAAATAGTTGTCCGAAAAACAGCGACAACATTTTGGCGCTAGAAGGAGGGGACCACCGACCTTAGCACGCTCTCCCTTCCATTCCACACTTTCACCACTCCTACGACTCTCGAGAGATGAGTCACCTACCCACTACCTCCGCGGGTACCCGAGCGACGAGCTCGAGGCACGGTCTCCGACTCCTCGCACACCGTCTTGAAGGGCAACCTCGCGATAGCGAGAGCCAGCCCCAAGACCCGGTGAACGACCCCGAGTCCGAGCTCCGAGAGCACACGGCCCGGCGGCTCGCGGAGCTCCTTGACCGTCCCGGCGTTGACGGCTCCGTCATCGCCGATCTCCTCGGCTACGACGTCGAGGATCGGTCTGCTGAGGATGACTCCGACCCCGAATACGTGGAGGAGTCGAGGACCAACGAGGCCACCCCTAGCCTCGCTCAGGCACGACCCGAGAGGGCCAATGGTGCGTTGGCCGATCCTTTGTACCCGGCGCGACAACAGGCACGGTCACAGTCTCGGGGACTCGCCCCCTCGGTTTCAAGAGGTGGCCGGACACGGCCCCTCGCCAAGGAGAGAGCGACTCTGGTCGACGATGGAGCCGATAGCCGAAGCGCTCGCCGGACGACCCGACCAAGGGCGACCTCGCCTCGTCACGCACCAAGCGTGGACCTTAGAGAGCGCTTGACGGCGCAGAGAAACTCCCAAGGGGAGGATCTCCGCCAAAGGCTAAATTCTCGAAGGGACGCGCTCCCCGCCGCAACTCTCGGCCGGCCTCAGGCCAATGTTAGGACCAAGCATCCATCGAACGCCAACCAGTGACTCCCGTGGCCCCAACGGTCGGCCCTGCTAACGGGCTTGACATGGTCACGATGATTCAGAGCCTCCAAAATCAAATCATCGAGATGAGGGAGTCAGGGAGGCAAAGGCCGTACGGAGGGATCGAGGAATCATACTCTCCCTTCGCCGCACAAGTCCTCGCGCAGCCATGCGTGGGAAACTTCAAGTTACCGTCCATTCCCCCCTATGATGGACGTACACACCCCCACTTCCACGTCCAACACTATGAGACGTGGATGACGATGCAAGGGCAGACGGACGCCACCCTCTGCCAAGCCTTCAGCCTAACCCTCACAGGGTCGGGCTTTGAGTGGTTCCGGAGTTTGAGGCCTGGAAGCATCCCGTCCTTTCGGGCCTTGCGAGAGGCTTTCCTCGCTCGCTTTGCCACGCTTGTGGCACAAAAGAAGTCGAAGACCACCTCCTCTCCATTCGACAGGGGAGAGATGAGACATTGAGACAATACCTCGCTCGCTTCACCGAGGAGTCTCACAAAGTTGAGGGCTTCGACGATAAGGACGCCATCACAGCGATCACCGAGGGAGTTCGCACGAGCGACTTCCTCAAGTCCATTGTCGGGCAAGTCCCGCGAGACATGGCGGAGCTGATGACGAGAGCCCGCACACATATGGGAATCGAGGACTATCTCGATGGCCGAGATGGCCGAAAGTCGGGAGGACAAAGTAGTCGCCACCGCGATGAACAAGATGAAGATCGTCCCGACCCTCAGAGGAAGAGGAGCAGGGGAGGCCGGGCCCCTAACGGTCGCCCCCTCTACGATCCAAGATCGTCGCACGTTGATAGCTTCCGAGCGTTATCAACGTACACCCCACTGAACACTCCGCAAGAGCGGATCCTAGCTCTGCACCGCGACAAGCTAGGAAGTCAGGCTCCTCTTGCGAAGGATCCCGGGAACAGGGATCGAAATAAGTTCTGTGAGTACCACCAGGATCACGGGCATCTGTCGTCTGAGTGCTATCATCTTAGGCGTCAGATCGAGGCCCTGATTCAAGACGGGAAATTAAAAGAGTATGTCCTGAGAACGGTCGGGACGACCGCGGTGCACGAAGGCCGTCCATGGCAAGGGAGGAAGGGTCCAACGACGGTGACTGTCACGGACCAGGCAGCGATTGAAGAACCGGAGAGCTCACAGCTGCATGTCGTGGGCTCGATCATGGGTGGCCCGGAGTTTGGGGACTCGTCCACGCAAAGGAAGAAGTACGTGCGCGAGGTTTCCCGAGGAAAAGTTGCGCACTACATCAACCATACGTACGAGGCTCCCCCTCCGGCCCCGTTTGAGTCCATGTTCTTCACCGGCCAAGAGGCGACACGAGTTCTCCACCCGCACAATGACGCAATAGTCGTCTCGGCCCCGGTCGCCAACAATCTCGTCCGAAGAATCCTGATTGATAACGGCAGCTCGGCCGAGATCGTCTTCAAATCAGCGTTGGACAGGATGAAGCTGACCGGACTGAAACTGACCCCAATCTCGACCCCACTCTTCGGCTTCTCCGGGGAAAGGGTCATGACCGAGGGCACTATCGACCTCCCGGTCACCTTCGGGACTCCGGGGGGGCTCGAGGTCACCCGCATCGTGTCCTTCCTAGTGGTGAACCAGCCCTCAGCGTACAACATCATCATCGGCCGCCCGACTCTCAACCGATTGAAGGCTATAACGTCTACCTATCACCTGATGATGAAGTTCCCGACTGAAAAGGGGATTGCCATCATGTTGGGAGACCAGTCGATGGCGAGGATGTGCTACATCCAAGGCGTGGACGGGAAAGGGAAGGAAAAGATGGTGAGCGCCATCCTCTAGCTCGGTCAAGCTACAGAAGCTAGCACTGCAGCGGAAGCCCGTCCCCATTTCTCATTATGTCATTTTGTTTCCGGTTTTAAGACAATCTCGAATTTCAATAAGGCCAATGGCCCAGGGATGTAATTTTTTACTATTTTTGCATGATAATTGTATCACATTTCACCTCGAAGTCTTTATCTTGCTGCATTATAATTTCTAGTCTCCTCTACGAGTACACGAGAAACTCGGAGGGCTAATGGGAAACAATGCTCAACGAAGAACAATGCTCGACGAAACTAGAGTTCGCTCGCTCAACAAAAAATAAAAAAAAAGTACAATAAAGACGTGCAAATCGATTATGCCTTTGTTGGCAGGTCGAGAAAATAAGACGCGCACAACACAACAAAGACGTGCAAATCGATTATGCCTTCGTTGGCAGGTCGAGAAAATAAGACGCGCACAACACAACAAAGACGTGCAAATCGATTATGCCTTCGTTGGCAGGTCGAGAAAAGAAGACGCGCACAACACAACAAAGACGTGCAAATCGATTATGCCTTCGTTGGCAAGTCGAGAAAAGTAAGACGCGCACAACACAACGAAGACGCGCAAATCGATTATGCCTTCGTTGGCAAGTCGAGAAAAGTAAGACGCGCACAATACGACAAAGACGCGCAAATCGATTATGCCTTCGTTGGCAAGTCGAGAAAAGTAAGACGCGCACAACACAACAAAGACGTGCAAATCGATTATGCCTTCGTTGGCAAGTCGAGAAAAGTAAGACGCGCACAACACAACGAAGACGCGCAAATCGATTATGCCTTCGTTGGCAAATCGAGAAAAGTAAGACGCGCACAATACGACAAAGACGCGCAAATCGATTATGCCTTCGTTGGCAAGTCGAGAAAAGTAAGACGCGCACAACACAACAAAGACGTGCAAATCGATTATGCCTTCGTTGGCAAGTCGAGAAAAGTAAGACGCGCACAATACGATAAAGACGCGCAAATCGATTATGCCTTCGTTGGCAAGTCGAGAAAAGTAAGACGCGCACAACACAACGAAGACGTGCAAATCGATTATGCCTTTGTTGGCAGGTCGAGAAAATAAGACGCGCACAACACAACAAAGACGTGCAAATCGATTATGCCTTCGTTGGCAGGTAGAGAAAATAAGACGCGCACAACACAACAAAGACGTGCAAATCGATTATGCCTTCGTTGGCAGGTCGAGAAAATAAGACGCGCACAACACAACAAAGACGTGCAAATCGATTATGCCTTCGTTGGCAAGTCGAGAAAATAAGACGTGCATAACACAACAAAGACGTGCAAATCGATTATGCCTTCATTGGCAAGTCGAGAAAATAAGACGCGCACAACGCAACGAAGACGTGCAAATCGATTATGCCTTCGTTGGCAAGTTGAGAAAATAAGACGCGCACAATACAACAAAGACGTGCAAATCGATTATGCCTTCGTTGGCAGGTCGAGAAAATAAGACGCGCACAACGCAAAAAAGACGTGCAAATCGATTATGCCTTCGGTGGCAAATCGAGAACATAAGACGCGCACAATACAAAAAAGACGTGCAAATCGATTATGCCTTCATTGGCAAGTCGAGAAAACAAGACGCGCACAACACAATAAGGCCGTGCTAATCGATCACGCTCTCACTGGTAGATTGAGAAAATAAACCGCGCACGATCAACCCGAAACAATAAGTCGTCCCTCGCGACGCCCAAAGGCCGTCCCTCGCGACGCGCGAAGGCCATTCCTCGTGACGCAAACCCGATAGCGTTCATCCCGCATCCGTATAAAAGCGTAGATTTTGAATTTCCACTCGATCTACGCTCGACCGGAAACTCGGGGGGCTAATGTTGTCGGCCCGTCTAGGGCCGACGAGGACAAAGGCATCTCTTCAATCCACGTGGCTGGTGCGAGGTCTTGGGCTTCGAAACCCCGACCCAACCAGGGGCCGGCCCAAACCAATGGCCAAGTCAATGGCTCACTCGGCCATTGGGCAGTTCACTCGGCCATTGGCCGAGTGAACCCTCCAGCCACCAAGGCAGTTCACTCGGCCATTGGCCGAGTGAACCTTCCAGCAGTTCACTCGGCCAATGGCCGAGTGAACCCTCCAGCCACCAAGGCAGTTCACTCGGCCATTGGCCGAGTGAACCTTCCAGCAGTTCACTCGGCCAATGGCCGAGTGAACCCTCCAACCGCCAAGGCAGTTCACTCGGCCATTGGCCGAGTGAACCTTCCAGCAGTTCACTCGGCCAATGGCCGAGTGAACCCTCCAGCCACCAAGGCAGTTCACTCGGCCATTGGCCGAGTGAACCTTCCAGCAGTTCACCCGGCCAATGGCCGAGTGAACCCTCCAGCCGCCAAGGCAGTTCACTCGGCCATTGGCCGAGTGAACCTTCCAGCAGTTCACTCGGCCAATGGCCGAGTGAACCCTCCAGCCGCCAAGGCAGTTCACTCGGCCATTGGCCAAGTGAACCTTCCAGCAGTTCACTCGGCCAATGGCCGAGTTAACCCTCCAGCCGCCAAGATAGTTCACTCGGCCATTGGCCGAGTGAACCTTCCAGCAGTTCACTCGGCCAATGGCCGAGTGAACCATCCAGCCGGCCTAAGCTCTTCATTCGGCCAATGGCCGAGTGAACCTGACCACCATGTTCACTCGGCCATTGGCCGACCCAGCCACTCAATGGCCGAACCAAGCAAGTTCACTCGGCCAAGGGGTCTTCAAACCACCCCTTGGCTGCCTATAAATAGAGGGGCCGCTCCCCTACTCCAGGTAATCCATTCTTGAGTACTGAAACGCTGCCGAACTCATACCTCGCTCGTTTCTCTCAAGCTTTGGCCTCTAAACACCCCTAAAACCTCTATACTCCACCTCAATCCCACTAATGTTGAGCGTCGGAGAGGTAAACAGGGGCACCCCCCTGTTTCCCCTTTGTAGTTCACAATCTCTTGTTTTCTTTTCAGGTATCGAGACGAGGTGAGCTTCACCCACAGCTAAGGGACGACTTGGGATACCAAGTCCGACACGCTCGAGTCAAGAAGAGACCACTTGGTCCGGCCTTGGGTCTAACCGTCTTTGGCTCCTAAATAGTTGTCCGAAAAATAGCGACAACACTGGGTGAGGCCGCCGGGTGGTCTGCAGATCGCGCCCAGGAGGAGAGCCCCCCGGGCCTGGCCGCGCCGGCGATGACGCGTGCTGCCGGAGAGCCGCCGGGCAAGAGGTGGCCCGGCCAGGTGGCGCCGGCCAGGGGGAGGTGGCCTACCCGACCCTTGGGCAAACCCTAGGCCGAGCCTGCATGGTGAAGGCCCAACCGACCAGGGGCCGGACGGGGCCGCTGGGCCGGGCGCGCACGAGGAGGTCCCAGCCGGCCGGGAGCCGGGTTGCGCCGTTGGGGCGGACGCGTCTGGGGCGAGCGCTGGGATGCCCGGGCAGGGCTCGCGGGCCGGAGACCCCGCTGGCCGAGAGTTGTGCCGAGTTAATGGGCCGGACGCGTGCGCTGAAGGCCGGGGGATGCCTGGGCCGGGCCTGTACGTGGAGGAACCACCCAGCCAAGAGATGGGGTGGGTCCTTGGGCTGGATGCGTGCACAGGAGGGAGCACGGCCGGCCACGGGCTGGGCCGGCCTGACGGAGGTGGCCCGGCCAGCCGGCAGCCGGGCGCGCGCTCGGGCAACCATGTCGAGGTCGAGAGGAGCCACCTGGCCCGAGTGGGCGGCCGTGAGGGGGTCACCCCCTGCCCGAGCGACGCTCCAGACGCCGAGCGCTCGAGCGACTCGTCGAGCCGTCACGTCACACCTGCGGCGACACTTCCGCGGGGGAGGAAACGAGAGCCTCAACCTTCCCGATCGGAGAGTCGGTCATACGGGGAGACCTTGGCTGCTCGGGCGTTGACGTCCCAAGTTCGCTCTCGATTGCCAGCTTCATGAGCCTAAGGAAGCGCTACAACATCACGGAGTTCGTGTCGATCCTAAGACCATTGCCCGATGATCTTCCGACTCTCCCGCGAAAGGGGTACGCCGCGATCCACGAGGCGAGTCTTCGCGGAGGACTGAGGTTGCCCTTCTAACTGATCATACAGGAGTTGCTAGTTCGATTAGGGGTACATGCTTCGCAGATGTCCCCGTTCTTTTATCGAGTGGTTGCGGCATGCCATATGATGCTCTATCGAGCAAAGAAGAGGGTCGTCACTGCAGACGACATTCAGGACCTCATAACGGTGCGAGGGGTCCCCGGGAGGCCGGGCTTCTACTTGGTATCACATCGAAAGCGCCTAGCCATCATCACCAGGCTCGCTTCGAAGCACATATACCCCTGGGTGTGGGTTTCCGAGTCAGCTTTCGGGGTCGCGCCCTTCACCTTCGGTCCCGCGGCCGATTTCCCACTGGTAGGCGACGTCGAGGACTCCGAGCTCGACTCGGTGATCAGGGCGGTCCCGGAGTCGAGACGGTAGGGATCACTTTTCGAGTCTCCAGACCTAATGGCGAGGACTGGGTGGTTCGTGCCCTGCGACGACGCTCCTCCATGTTCTGGTCTCGGCGCGGAGGTTGCGGAGGATCCTGAATTAGAGGCGGGGGGTTTGTCCGCCCCTCCCCCCGACGCGGGGGGTACTAGCCATGCATATGCTTTCGCGTTATCGCACGTTTCGTTGTTTTACGCTTATTGCTATGTTCTAACCAACTGACGCCCTTTCTCTTTTGCAGATACCATGGCCCGACGAGATCAATCGCGCGCTCGAGTGCCGAGAATGGCACCCACTGTTGAAGTTGCGACCGTGCCCCGTCCCCGAGCTGAGGCTCGTCACGGGGGGTCGCCATCGCGGGTGAGGAACGAGGCAATCGCTTCCAACAAGCGACCGTCGTCGTCGACCTCTTTCGGTTTGCCCTCCGGCCACAAGCGTGCCCATCCATCGGCGGTGTCGGACTTGGTATCCCAAATCGTCCCTTAGCTGTAGATGAAGCTCACCTCGTCTCGGTACCTGAAAAGCAGCAGAGAGTGCATGAACTACAAAGGGGAAACAGAGGGGTTGCCTCTGTTTACCTCTCCAACGCTCAACATTAGTAGGGTTGAGGTAGATTGTAGAGAGTTTAGGTGTTTAGAGGCCGAGACTTGAGAGAAACTAGCAACGTACGAGTTCGACAGCGTTTCAGTACTCAAATTCGGATTACCTGGACCAGGGGAAGGACCCCGGTATTTATAGGCGACCAAGGGGCGTTTTCGGCATCCCCTTGGCCGAAGGCCGGCTCTGAGCCGGCCATGGAGGCGAAGGCCGGCTCTGGGTCGGCCATGGAGGCTAAGGCCGGCTCTGGGTCGGCCATGGCCGGGCGAAGGCCGGCTCTGGGTCGGGCATGGAGGCGAAGGCCGGCTCTGGGTTGGGCATGGAGGCGAGGGCCGGCGCTGGGTCGGCCATGGAGGCAAAGGCCGGCTTTGGGTCGGCCGTGGAGGCGAAGGACGGCTCTGGGCCGGCCATGGAGGCGAAGGCCGGCTCTGGGCCGGCCATGGAGGCGAAGGCCGGCTCTGGGTCGGCCATGGAGGCGAAGGCCGGCTCTGCGCCGGCCATGGAGGCGAAGGCCGGCTCTGGGTCGGCCATGGAGGCGAAGGCCGGCTCTGGGTCGGCCATGGCCGGGCGAAGGCCGGCTCTAGGTCGGCCATGGAGGCGAAGGCCGGTTCTGAGTCGGCCGTGGTCGGGCGAAGGCCGGCTCTGGGTCGGCCATGGCCGAGCACCGGCTCTGAGTCGGCCGGCCGAGCGCCGGCTCTAAGTCGGCCGTGTGCCGGGGGAATCCTAGGACGGCGGCTATCGTGGCCGTCGCCGCTCTACCGGGCCGAGACGGACCGGTAACATTAGCCCCCCGAGTTTATCATCGAGTGTAAGTCGCGTGATAAACTCAAAGTTTGACGTCGGCCCATCGGAGTAGCCCGTCGCCGAGAGGTATGTTCCGATGCCTTTTAATATTATTATTTTTTCTCGTCGATCACTTTTGTGTCGTTATTCGCGCCCATGCACCCCATTGACCGCCTATTGGGGTGTGGGACCATTGAAGATGACTTGCGTCACTTGTTCGGGGACAACCACGTAGACTTGGATAATTTTTGGGCCCAATTTTCGCCCCATTCAACGATCTCCGATGTACGGTATTCGTCGAATTCAACCAACGCTATTGAGATGACCGGGGAAGATCTCTCCTTGGTGGAGGTGTGGCTGGCTGGTGAGGGAGAGGGTGCGCGTGCCGGAGACGGCCAGCGCCGGTAGGTGGACGCTGGGAACGGTCCATGCGCCGGAGGAGACGCCTTGGCCCTGGGCGGCGTTGGCGGCGTTGGAGGCGTCGGGGGAGACCCACTCAAGTCGGGGGACGATGCTAAACAACCCACAGGCGCCCTGGGCGGCGTGCGCGTGCCGAAGGAGGCCGCGCCGGGAGCGGCCGGTGCTGGAGGAGACGCGCCGGAGGAGGACGACGCCGGGGAGGACGCCTCGTCCGGGGGAGGCGCGATCTGGGTCGACCACAACGCCGAGGAAGCCCCCACTTGACCGGGTGGGTCTGTTTGGACGGCCACCAAGCAGGCCGGTGAGGAGGAACGCCCGGGCGGAGCGAGCGAGCCCGGGGCGGTCGCGCACGGCGAAGCCGGCACCGAGAGGGGCGCGCCGGCCGGTGTCGACGCCTCCCGGGCCGGTCCCGACGCGGGGGAGGCCTTTGCTCGGCTGGGTGAGGCCACTGGGTGGTCTGCAGATCGCGCCCAGGAGGAGAGCCCCCGGGCCTGGCCGCGCCGGCGATGACGCGTGCTGCCGGAGAGCCGCCGGGCAAGAGGTGGCCCGGCCAGGGGGAGGCGGCCTACCCGACCCTTGGGCAAACCCTAGGCCCAACTAGGCCGGGCCTGCGTGGTGAAGGCCCAACCGGCCAGGGGCCGGACGGGGCCGCTGGGCCGGGCGCGCACGAGGAGGTCCCAGGCGGCCGGGTGCCGGGCTGGGCCGTTGGGGCGGACGCGTCTGGGGCGAGCGCTGGGACGCCCGGGCAGGGCTCGCGGGCCGGAGACCCCGCTGGCCGAGAGCTGTACCGAGTTAATGGGCCGGACGCGTGCGCTGAAGGCCGGGGGATGCCTGGGCCGGGCCTGTGCGTGGAGGAACCACCCAGCCAAGAGATGGGGTGGGTCCTTGGGCTGGATGCGCGCACAGGAGGGAGCACAGCCGGCCACGGGCTGGGCCGGCCTGACGGAGGTGGCCAGGCCGGCCGGCAGCCGGGCGCGTGTTCGGGCAACCATGTCGAGGTCGAGAGGAGCCACCCGGCCCGAGTGGGCGGCCGTGAGGGGGTCACCCCCTACCCGAGCCACGCTCCAGACGCCGAGCGCTCGAGCGACTCGTCGAGCCGTCACGTCACACCTGCGGCGACACTTTCCTCAACCGCGGAGGAGGAAACGAGAGCGTCAACCTTCCCGATCGGAGAGTCGGCCATACGGGGAGACCTTGACTGCTCGGGCGTTGACGTCCCAAGTTCGCTCTCGATTGCCAGCTTCATGAGCCTAAGGAAGCGCTACAACATCACGGAGTTCGTGTCGATCCTAAGACCATTGCCTGATGATCTTCCGACTCGCCCGCGAAAGGGGTACGCCGAGATCCACGAGGCGAGTCTTTGCGGAGGACTGAGGTTGCCCTTCTAACCGGTCATACAGGAGTTGCTAGTTCGATTAGGGGTACATGCTTCGCAGATGTCCCCGTTCTTTTATCGAGTGGTTGCGGCATGCCATATGATGCTCTATCGAGCAAAGAAGAGGGTCGTCACTGCAGACGACATTCAGGACCTTATAACGGTGCGAGGGGTCCCCGGGAGGCCGGGCTTCTACTTGGTATCACATCGAAAGCGCCTAGCCATCATCACCAGGCTCGCTTCGAAGCACAGATACCCCTGGGTGTGGGTTTCCGAGTCAGCTTTCGGGGTCGCGCCCCTCACCTTCGGTCCCGCGGCCGATTTCCCACTGGTAGGCGACGTCGAGGACTCCGAGCTCGACTCGGTGATCAGGGCGGTCCTGGAGTCGAGACGGTAGGGATCACTTTTCGAGTCTCCAGACCTAATGGCGAGGACTGGGTGGTTCGTGCCCTGCGACGACGCTCCTCCATGTTCTGGTCTCGGCGCGGAGGTTGCGGAGGATCCTGAATTAGAGGCGGGGGGTTCGTCCGCCCCTCCCCCCGACGCGGGGGGTACTAGCCATGCATATGCTTTCGCGTTATCGCACGTTTCGTTGTTTTACGCTTATTGCTATGTTCTAACCAACTGACGCCCTTTCTCTTTTGCAGATACCATGGCCCGACGACATCGATCGCGCGCTCGAGTGCCGAGAATGGCACCCACTGTTGAAGCTGCGACCGTGGCCCGTCCCCGAGCTGAGGCTCGTCATGGGGGGTCGCCATCGCGGGTGAGGAACGAGGCAATCGCTTCCAACAAGCGACCGTCGTCGTCGACCTCCTTCGGTTTGCCCTCCGGCCACAAGCGTGCCCATACATCGGCGGTGCCGGACAGCATGGATTCGATGCTCCTAGCGGAGGCGGCGGAGCTGAGGGACCAATGTTCCCGAGGGATCCTTGAAACCTCTTTGCGGGATTTCAAGGGTCTGTTGACGACAAGCGACCTTGAGCATTTCCAAAACGGGATTGGCGACGCCCGAAAGGTATGATTTGTTTGCTCGTTCTATGCGTAACCATTATGCTTATTCGGATTATGCGTATATCACCTGTTCCCACAGATGCTTACACGCCAAGAGCGAAGTGACCGCATCCTCCGAGACCTGTTTCGGCGCATGCAAATCATGGAGAAGGACAAGGAGACCGTGGCGGCCGACCACGCTGCCGCTCTAACGGGGGTCCGCACCGCCCGGGAGTTCGAAGCACTCAAGGAGGAGTTGAAACGAGCTCGCGAGGAATCGGCGGCCGAGAAATCGCTTCGCGTGGCTGAGCAGGCGTCCCGGGAGAAGGCGGAACAGGTGGCAGACATCTTCTTAGGGGAGACGAAGAAGCTCTAGGCGACGCTCTCGAGCCGGGACGAGGAGCTGAGCATCTTCCACGCTCGGCTATCGGCGAGCGAGATCTCCCGGTTCAAAGCCGAGAGGGAGAGGGATTCTTTGCGGGCGGAGGTGCAGACCCTTGTCGAGGAGAAGGACGACGCCGTGCGATCCAAGACGGACTTGGAAGACGACTGGGACCTCACGTTGGAGGTGGCTCGCTACGAAGCGGCCATACTGGTCCGAGACGCGACCGCGAAGGAGAATGCGTCCCGTGGGACCACCTTTTCCTTCTTTGACGCCATGTTCCCTCCTTTGGATTACGAGCCGCAGGAGGACGACCCGCGTCCTAAAGTCCCCGCGGAGGCCGACCAATCGACGAACCGCCCGTTTGACGGAGAAGCCATCGGCGGGTCCGGCGCCCCTCGCCCCGAGGATGATGAGGAGCAGATCGACTTCTGCTCAGAGTAGCCAACTTTTCCTTAGTTTTTTGCGCACCTGTTTAGCGCTCGCATTGTGTTTTCTTTCGGATATCTGCTATGTTTTTCTTTCGATTGTCATTTGTCATACTCTCGTACTTTCCTCGGTGGGTTGCTCGTACAACATTGTTTGCTTTGGTTAAAGCTTTCTTATCTATTATGCGCCTTATTTTCTCGACTTGCTATGCTTAGCGTAATCGATTTGGGCAATCCGCTTAGTGCGTGTCTTAAGAACTCGGCTGACTATATCTAGCATAACCGGTTTGCCCGGCTTACTGTCACACCTGGCGGTGAAGTTTCTCGCGGACGCTGGCTAGACCAGTTTCGTCCGACGGGTGCGACTCTCTGGCATCCATTCGTGACTCGCTGCCTATCGGCGTGTGCGAGCTGGGTGGCCATCGCACCCACCTTCCGGTGAGTACGCTACCTATTGGTGTGCGCATTATGCATCGGGACGAGCTTGTTGTAAACGCAGTTCCCAGTGAGCGTGGTACCTGTTGGTACGCGTGTCACGTTTTGGGTTTTGACTGCCGGGATAGACGGTTTGGTGCGCGGACGCGATCCATCGACGCCCCGCTGCCTATTAGTGTGCGAGGCGCGGACTCGTGCCAGAGTGTCGCACGAGGGTCGGAAGTCCGGCTCGCGGATCCGATTTGTTGACGTTTCGCTACCTTTTGGAGCGTGAAACGTGAGGTTTGGTAAATTGTCGAAAAATTACCCTCATTTTATCCTCATTAGCCCCCCGAGTTTCTTGTGTACTCGTAGAAGAGACTAGAAATTATAATACAATAGGGTAAAGGTTTTGAAGTGAAATGTAATTCAATTATCACGTTGAAATAGTTGAAAATTACATTCCCAGGCCGTCGGCCGTACTTCAAATTTAAAATTGTCTTTTGCTAAAATCGAAAACAAGATGAAGATAACAAAATGTAGGGCGAGCGAGAATGGGCATCTATTGGTAATATTGTCGAAGGTGCTCCGCGTTCCACGGATGCGTGAATACGAGTCCCTCCACGTTCTCGAGCTCGTACGTGCCGTTGTGGATGGCTCGGCGCACACGGTACGGGCCTTCCCAGGTGGGGCCCAGAACTCCCGCACCTTGCACCTTGGTGTTTTGGAACACCCTTCTAAGGACGAGGCTCCCGTCGGTGAACTTCCACAGTTTTATCTTGGAGTTATAGTACTTCTCGACCTTTCTCTTTTGTGCGGCGAGGCGAGAGAGTGCGTCCGCCCTTTTCTCGTCTATGAGGTCCAGCTCGAGCCTGATTGTGTCGTCGTTGGCGGCTTCTTCATACTCCTCGATACGCAAGGTCGGTAGCTTGGTCTCGATAGGTACCACGGCCTCGACGCCGAACGCGAGGGCGAAAGGGGTTTCTCCGTTCGTGTTTCGTGCGGTGGTCCGGTACGCCCACAAGACCATGGGAAGCTCGTCGGCCCAACCCATTTCTTTCTTCTTGCTTCTTCTTCCGGTTCTCCTTGATCGTTTTGTTGACCGCCTCGACTTGACCTTTGGCATGCGGATGTCGGGGACAAGAGAAAGTCTTGCTAATGCCCAATTGCCCGCACATGTCTCGGAGGCGCGCGTTGTCAAATTTCTTTCCGTTGTCGGTCACAATCGACGCGGGGATCCCGAAGCGGCAGACAATGTTCTTCCAGATGAAGCTCGTCGTGTTTGCCTCGGTGATCTTCGCTAGTGGTTCGGCCTCTACCCACTTCGTGAAATAGTCGATTTCCACGATCGCATGCTTGTATTGCCTCGGGGCCATGGGCAGCTCACCGATGAGGTCGATTCCCCATTTCACGAAGGGTCGCGGCACAACGTTTGGGCATAGCGGGGCCGGCGCTTGGCGCGGGATATGGGCGAAACTTTGGCATTTGTCGCACTTTTTGGTTCACTCGTGGGAGTCTTTTTCAAGGTCGGCCAAAAATATCCGAGTCTCAGAAGTTTTAGTGCCAAAGATTGTCCGGCGGCATGGTTTCCGCACACCCCTTCGTGCACTTCGCGGAGCGCTTTCTTCGCCTCGACTTCGGTCAAGCAACGGAGGAGTGGCATGGAGTAGCCTCTCTTGAACAAGATGTCTTCCCTCATCGTTTATTTTGGCGCCAAGCTTCTCAGGTTTTTGGCCTCTTCTTTGTCTTCGGGGACCACTCCTTGCTTAAGGAATTCCACGAGCGGCGTCACCCACGAGGGGGGTAGAGTCCCGCCAACTACCCCTACATCGTCCCTCGAGGCGTAGGGTCGGGTGAATACTTCTATCGGGACGCTGCCTTCTCCCTCCTCGTCTATCCCGGACGCGAGGCACGCCAGGGCGTCAGCGTCGATGTTCGCTTCCCGGGGAACTTGGACGATCTCAAACCATGACAGGGCCTCTAGGTTCTTTTGGGTCTTGGACAAGTACGCGATCATGTTTGGCTCTTTAGCGGCGTAGTCGCCCCTAACCTGGTTCACAATCAATTGCGAGTTGCAGTGGATGTGCAGGTCTCGGACGCCTAGCTGGTTTGCTAGCTCCAAGACAACGATCAGAGCCTCGTACTCCGCCTCGTTTTTGGAAGCCTTGAACTCGAACCGCAGGGCATATCTCAGTTTTTCCCTATCGGGGTTTGTGAGCACAACGCCGGTGTCAGCCCCCCGGGCGTTCGACGCGCCATCCACGTGCAAGTACCAGACCGGCCCTATCGGGCTGTTGGTCCTCTTCTTCGACGACTCGCTGTGGTCGTTCTCCTTGTCTACCTTGTTCTCGTTACCTTTGTCTCCCTCATCAGTTGAGGGTGCGCTTGTGAATTCGGCTATGAAGTCGGCGAGGGCTTGGCCCTTGATGGCGGTTCTCGATTGGAACTCGACCCCGTACTAACCCAACTCCTGGGACCATATGGCCATTCGAGAGGAGGTCCCTTTTTGCAAGGCCTTCTCGATGGGGTGTCCCGTGCGTACCGCGATGGGGTGCGCTTGGAAGTAGGGTCGGAGCTTTGTCGCGCTCATGACAAGGGCGAGGGACAATCTCTCGATTTTTGGGTATCGGGTCTCGGCGTCGAGTAGCGCTTTGCTGATGTAGTAAACCGGCCATTGCACCTTGTCTTCTTCGCGTATGAGAACTGCGCTCACGGCCCTATCGGAGACCGCGATGTAAATGTACCAGGTTTCACCATCCTTCGGCTTCGCGAGGAACGGGGGGAGGTGAAATAGGCTTTCATTTCGCGGAACACTTCATCGCACTCCTCCGTCCATACAAACCCGTTGGTCTTCTTCAGTGCCTTGAAAAACGGTTGGCACCTATCGCTGGCCTTGGAAACGAATCGCGTCAGGGCGGCGATCCTTCCCGTCAAACTCTGAACTTCTTTCACTTTTTGCGGCGACCTCATCTCTAAGATTGCCGTAATCTTCTCAGGGTTAGCCTCGATCCCACGGCGGCTAACCATGTAGCCCAAGAATTTCCCGGACTCAACCCCAAAGGCGCACTTGTTGGGGTTGAGCTTCATCTTATAGCGTCGCAAGATCGTGAACATCTCTCTAAGGTCTCGAACGTGGTCGTGGGCCTTGAGGCTTTTGACGAGCATATCGTCCACGTAGACCTCCATAGTTTTGCCAATTTGATTGGCGAACATTCAGTTCACCAACCTTTGATACACTGCTCCCGCGTTTTTGAGGCCAAAGGGCATGACCTTGTAGCAGTAGAGTCCGCGATTCGTAACAAAGGTGGTCTTGATCTGATCCGGCTCGTGTTGGAATTGATCTAGGGTTTAAGAAAAATTTTAACGCTTCGTTAAGCGGCGGAATTTTAAAAATTTTCTTTTCAAGTAAAAACGGTTTTTACTAACCTAGACAAAGAGCAAGTACATATAAATAAAAACTATTATGAGCATAGAAGTTTACTAACCTTTCTTGAAGCTTGAACTTTGAGACGCTTTTGGAAAGTTTGCAACGCTCGTCTCCCTCGCAGCACGTCTCTCTTTCTTTCCTCGGCACCTCGAGCAACCACGAAAGTTTCTATCACTAAATCACTCGAAATAAAAGGAATTAGTGAGTGAGCACTTTTAAACACTACGACTTAAGAACGAGTCTTGAAGTCGCAGAGCTATACACTAGGTCAAATGAGGACCTAGGTGCCAAAACAAAAAATCGAAAATAAACTAGAGAGAGAGAGGAGAGGGGCGGCCACAAGTTAGAGAGAGAGAGGCTCTCAGTCTCTAGCTTATGTGGAATGAGAAAAATGAGAAGAATGAGGCTCCTATTTATAGGAGAGGTCTCACCTTCAATAAGGTAGTTTCCTCTTCTATAGAATGAGATAATTTCATCTTTTTTCTCTTGAGATGCTCGGCCAATATAGGCTTCATTAAGCCTTGGATTTGTTTCCTATTTTGTTCCATGCCTTGCCTTTGTCTCTCTCTTGGCCGAATTCCCTCAAGCATCCTCATGCAAATTTGTTTCCTCTTTTTCTTTTGGCAAGTATCTTGATAGATTTATGCACAAAATATTCTCTCTTTTTTTGGGTATTATGGGCGCCCGTATTGTCTCTAGAAGGAGCTTCTAGAAGCTTCTTCATTTGTTCATGACAACATGAAAAATGCCCATTAAGAATTTTCAATAAAATTCTTATGAAATGAAATTAATTCACAAGGCCCAATTATTTTAATATGGCCCAGTGACATTAAGTCATCAAATGAACTTGTCAAAAAATTTATTGACATTCATTTCATACTATGTCTCAAAAGACAAAAATACTCTTTTGACAATTTTCGTTCTTGTTTTGACTAGCTTCCAGTTTAACTATTCCTAATCGATGTGATTCATGACAGTGACCTCATGGATCCAAATGAAAAAAGCTTGAGCTAAAAATACTTGAACTCAAAAGTTCACAAACCTTTTCCAAGTTTAGCTTAATGTCAACTGACTCCACTAAAGAGTTGACACTGAAAATCTCTCCGTTCAAATGAATTTATTTTCTATTGTCGCCGATTTTCGGACAACGATTTAGGAGCCCAAAGTGGTTAGACCTAAGGCCAGACCAAGTGGTCTCACTTCGGCTCGAGCGTGTCGGGCTTGGTATCCCAAGCCGTCCCTTAGCTGTTGGCGGTGTCGATCTCGTCCAAGCACCTAAAAAAGTAAGAAAAGAGGTGTGAACTACAAAGGGGAAACAGTGGGGGCGCCTCTGTTTACCTCTCCGACGCTCAACATTAGTAGGATTGAGGTGGAGTATAGAGGTTTTAGAGGTGGTGAGAGACCAAAGATGAGCGAAACGAGTGAAGTACGAGTTCGACAGCGTTTCAGGACTCAAAATTGGATTACCTGGACTAGGGGAGCGGCCCCTGTATTTATAGGCAGCCAAGGGGTGGTTTGAAGACCCCTTGGCCGAGTAAGCAAGCTTGATTCGGCCATTGACCCATTGAGTGGTTAGGTCGGCCAATGGCCGAGTGAACATGGTGGTGAGGTTCACTCGGCCATTGGCCGATTGAAAAGCTTGACGTCGGCTGGGGTTCACTCGGCCATTGGCCGAGTGAACTGCATGGGCAGCTGGAAGGTTCACTCGTCCATTGGCCGAGTGAATTGATGGAAGGTTCACTCGGCCAATGGCCGAGTGAACTGCATGGGCAGCTAGAACGTGTTGGAATCGATCTAGGGTTTAAGAAAAAGTTTAACGCTTCGTTAAGCGGCGGAAATTTAAAAATTTTCTTTTTAAGTAAAACTAGTTTTTACTAACCTAGACAAGAGCATGTACATGTAAATAAAAACTAATATGAGCTATTAAAGTTACTAACCTTTCTTGAAGCTTGAACCTTGTAGAAGCTTTTGGAAAGTTGCAACGCTCGTCTCCCCTCGCAGCACGTCTCTCTTTCTTTCCTCGGCACCTCGAGCAACCACGAAAGTTTCTATCACTAAATCACTCGAAAAGAAGGAATCAGTGAGTGGGCACTTTTAAACACTACGACTTAAGAACGAGTCTCGAAGTCGCAGAGCTAAACACTAGGTCGAGTGAGGACCTAGGTGCCAAGACAAGAAATAATCGAAAATAAACTAGAGAGAGAGAGAGAGGATTTTCGGCCAAAGTTCTAGAGAGAGAGTCTCTCAAATCTCTTAAACTTGGATGATTCAAATGAGAAGAATGAGGCTCCTATTTATAGGAGAGGTCTCACCTTCAATAAGGTAGTTTCCTCTTCTATAAAATGAGCCAATTTCCTCTTTCTTTTCCTTGAGAAGCTCGGCCAAAATAGACTTCATTAAGTCTTGGAATAGTTTCCTATTTTGTTCCATGCCTTGCCTTGTCTCTCTCTTGGCCGAATTCCATATAGCATCCTCATGCAAATTTGTTTCCTCTTTTTCTTTTGGCAAGTATCTTGATACATTTATGCACAAAATATTCTCTCTTGGTTGGGTATGTTGGGCGCCTATGTCCTTCTAGAATGGGCTTCTAGAAGCTTTTCCATTTGTTCATGACAACATGAAAAAGGCCCAATAAGAATTTTCAATAAAATTCTTATGAAATGAAATTAATTCACAAGGCCCAATGATCAAGTCATAGCCGAGTGAAACATGTCATAAAATGACCTTGTCAAAAATTTATTGACATTCATTTCATCGTTTGTCTCAAAAGACAAAAATACCCTTTTCACTATTTTCGTTCTTGTTTTGACTTAGCTTCCAGTTTAACTATTCCTATCGATGTGATTCGTGACAGTGTCCTCATGGACCCAAATGAACAAAGCTTTAGCTAAACACTTGGACTCAAAAGTTCACAAACCTTTTCCAAGTTTAGCTTAATGCCAACTGACTCCACTAAAGAGCTGACACTGAAAATCTCTCGGTTCAAATGAATTTATTTTCTACTCAAGAATTCGACCTAATTATGATGAGCGGATCCACTGAATATTATCTATGTTTACCCTTCATGAATGTCATCAGCTAGTCGGGATTTACTAAATTACCATTTTACCCTTCTAGCTGTTATTTCCTCAACTCCTTTGTCGCTTGTGAATAAGTTAGAAACAATGTATTGACGAGGAGCTAACAAGTCACATTGTTTCATCCAAAAGAGTCAGGACTCAATTTGGACACTGGCCAGTTCATTTATTCACACTCCAAGGAACAAAGCATGAGGTGACATACATTGCATTTCAGCAATCTTGTACATGAATTCCATATCTATGAGAACTTCACAAAGTTACTCATGACAGACTCACAACTTAGTACTTCACCAATAGGCCTTGTTCGGAATCACATAGTGAGTCCGAACTTTGACTTTTTCAAATGAGAATACTACGGTGTGAAATGGCATGTCTCATTTCAGGATTAAGGTAAGCATGATGCAATTCATACATAGTGACTTCGAGACATAAGAGGTTAAATGGTTTGTTCTTATATTGTCTCTAGAAGTGCACTGGTCAATTCAGTACCTTCGGAAGATACCTAGAAGAACTATAGAGTCCCCAACTCTCAATGCCTCATAACCAGACATCATAGATTCTTCTAACAATCATACTGAGGTCAATAGTCCTTTGACCCTAAGATTGCGAATAAATCGTTTTAAGCAAACTACGAAGAGTTTGTTCATGCAAATCTACATTTGTCTCTTCGTAAGTTGTTAAGTTTGTTTATGGACTAAAAGACTATGGTTTTATCATAAAGCTTCAGACAAGGAAGATTGAATGAACGTTTCAACTTTATTAATGAATGAATAGGCAATTACAAGCAAGAGTCTTCATGAGACTTTATTACATCAAATGTTCAAAATAAAGACTACAACTCTTCTTGTGGGCACCATTGACAACAAACTCCCACTTGACTCAAAGAAGGTGTGTGTAGTCCTTCATGCCTAATCCCTCACGATGTTGGTCGAAGACCTTGTTCGCTAGGGCCTTGGTGAATGGATCTGCGAGGTTGTCCACCGTTGAGATCTTCTTCACTTCCACGTCTCCGCGCTGCACGATCTCTCGAATCAAATGGTATTTCCTCTCAATATGCTTAGAGCGCTTATGGCTTCTAGGTTCCTTTGAGTTAGCGACAGCCCCACTATTATCACAATAAAGGGTCATGGGCTCGTCGACGTTTGGAACAATTTCCAAATACTTAAGGAACTTTCTAAGCCATACAGCCTCTTTGGATGCTTCACAAGCAGCCACATATTCTGCTTCCATTGTGGAGTCAGCAATGCAAGATTGCTTAATACTTCTCCACACAACAGCTCCACCATTAAGGATGAACACAGATCCCGAAGTGGATTTCCTGGAATCCTTATCCGCTTGAAGATCGGAGTCGGTATATCCCGTCATAGTCAGGTCAGTACCTGAGTATGTAAGCATCAAGTTCCTAGTTCTTCGAAGATACTTAAGAACATGCTTAACAGCAATGCAGTGCTCGGGTCCAAGGTTGGATTGGAAACGGCTAACTACGCCAACGGCGAAACAGATGTCAGGTCTAGTGCAAAGCATAGCATACATAAGGCTTCCTACGGCAGAGGCGTAAGGAATTTTTCTCATGTCTTCAATCTCTTGTGCAGTCTTGGGAGACTGGTCCTTAGAGAGTGAAACTCCATGCCTAAATGGTGTTTGACCCCTCTTGCAGTCTTGCATCGAGAAGCGATCCATCACCTTATCAATATAAGATGCTTGAGAGAGCGACATGGTCCGGTTTTTCCT
Organism: Urtica dioica subsp. dioica; assembly: GCF_054948205.1. Taxonomy (NCBI): domain Eukaryota; kingdom Viridiplantae; phylum Streptophyta; class Magnoliopsida; order Rosales; family Urticaceae; genus Urtica; species Urtica dioica. The sequence goes on from NC_142756.1 coordinate 40,172,106, forward strand.
ATCTCGAAAGATTTGGATCCCCAGAATGTACGCGGCTTCTCCTAGATCCTTCATATCGAATTGCTTTGCTAGCCAGACCTTAACCTCAGATAACTTACCCACGTCATTACCAATGAGTAGTATATCATCGACATATAGTACCAGAAACACAACTTTGCCTTCGTGTATTAACTTGTAAACACAAGGCTCATCTATTGACTGTTCAAAGCCGAAGCTCTTTACAGTTTCATCGAATCTAATATTCCATGACCTAGATGCTTGCTTTAGTCCATAAATGGATTTAAGCAACTCACAAACCTTGGTCTCTTGACCTTTATCCACGAAACCGTCTGGTTGAGCCATGTAAATGCGCTCGTCAAGATTGCCATTCAGAAAGGCTGTCTTGACATCCATTTGCCAGATCTCATAGTCGAGAGCTGCAGCTATGGATAGGAGTATGCGGATGAATTTAAGCATCGCGACTGGCGAGAAGGTTTCTTCATAGTCAATCCCTTCTTGTTGGGTATAACCCTTTGCCACAAGTCGTGCTTTGAACGTCTCGACGTTCCCATCAGGACCCCTTTTCTTCTTGTATATCCACTTACACCCTACGGGTTTAATCCCTTCAGGAAGGTCTACAAGTTTCCAGACTTTGTTGACATACATCGAGTTCATTTCAACTTTCATGGCGTCAAGCCAAAGGTTTGATTCAGAACAAGCCATCGCTTGGCTATAGGAAACAGGGTCATCCATGTCGGAGACGGCTACAAGAGAGTCTCCATAAGACATGTACCTGTCAGGCTTTTGAGTAGCCCTCCCACTACGTCTAAGTACTACTTGACGAGATTCTGATGAGTTAGGTTGTGTTTCAGTTGGGGTAAGAACAGTTCTTACAGATGAGGTAGAAGCTTCCTCACCCAACTTTTCTTCAAGCACAATTTTGCTTCTAGGTTTCGCATCCTTCATAAAGTCCTCCTCAAGGAAACGAGCATTCGTGCTAACGAAAGTCTTATCGTCCTCGGGACTATAGAAAGTAAAACCTTTGGTTTCCTTCGGATATCCTAAAAACAGGCACAATTCTGACCTACTAGCCAACTTGCTAGTCTTTTGCCTCAGCACGTGTGCAGGGCAACCCCAAATTCGGATGCGGCCAAGATTCACTTTACGGCCAGTCCATCGTTCATAAGGAGTACCAGGAACCGTTTTGGACGGAACTTGGTTCAGAATGTAGGCGGCTGTTTCGAGGGCATATCCCCAAAAGGAAAGCGGGAGTGATGAGTAACTCATCATTGATCTAACCATCTCCATAAGAGTTCGGTTTCTTCTCTCTGACACTCCGTTTTGTTGAGGTGTGCTAGGTGCGGTAAGCTGAGAAGCGATACCTTCTTCTTTAAGAAAGTCATCGAACTCTCCAGACATATACTCACCACCTCGATCAGATCGAAGGGTTTTGATCACTTTGCCAGTTTGCTTTTCCACTAAAGCCCTAAAGACCTTAAATACGTTAAAGGTCTCGGATTTGTGTTTAAGCAAATAGACAAACCCATATCTTGAGTAATCATCAGTGAAGGTAACGAAGTATTCGTATCCTCCACGTGCCTGTTGGTTGAGCGGACCACATACATCAGAATGTATTAGTTCCAGCAACTCAGTGGCTCTTCGACCCTTATCGGAGAAAGGTCGCTTAGTCATTTTTCCTTCTATGCAGGATTCACAAGTAGGTAGTGAACCTATTGCAGAGGCTTGGAGTGGACCATCCCTCACAAGTCTCTTAATCCTATCTAGACTGATATGACCAAGTCTTAAGTGCCAGAGGTATGCTGATTTTGTTAGATCGGAGGATTCAGAAAGTTTGATCCTCTTTGGCTCCCTAATTAGATCGTCATCTATTTCGGTGTCTAAAAGAGAAGGTTGAGTGGGATAGATGTAAAAAAGACCATTCTTCATACATGCATCAGTGACGAAAGAATTAGAAAAAGAAATACGAATTCCATTCATTATAAACTTTAAATAATAATCTTGCTCGAAAAGTTGAGCAACAGATACTAGGTTTTTCCCAAAGGAAGGAACATAATACACATTATTCAAATTTAAAGTTCGATCTTCAAAAGATAGCGTCACGGATCCCACAGCCTTCGCAGACACCACGCTCTCATCACCCCACTTGAAGCAGAAGTCGCCATCCTCTAAGCTTTTGCTTTTCCTAAAACCAGTCAAGGAGCAGCAAATGTGGTTAGTAGCAGCGGAGTCAATAATCCACGATGATACATTATCAGCTACTAAACAGGCTTCAGTAACAAGTACAATACCTTTTGCTTTGGTTTTGAGGTAGGCAGGACAGTTCCTACGCCAGTGACCAGGCTCGTTGCAGTGGTGGCACTTGTCTTTAGACTTGTCCACCTTCGGAGCCTTTGGCGCCTTCTTCTTCGTTTGAACCTTAGGTTGGTTCTTCTTCTCGGCGTTGCGAGGTCTCTTCTTAGATCCAGAGGTGGAGGCAGTAGCATGTACTTCTCATTGAGCCCTCTTTTTCTTAGTGAGTGCCTCAGCGGTTTGAAGTTCCTTCATGAGCTCGGTAACAGTGTACTCTAGCTTGTTCATGGAATAATTCAATTTGAAGGTATCAAAGGTTTCGGGGAGAGTTTCCAAGATCATATCTATTTTAGTCTCCCCATCAATCTCAGATCCAAGAATCTCCATCTCGTTGAGATAGCTAATGATCAGCATCATATGATCTCTAACGGGAGTTCCAGCCTTCATACGACAGTTCATGAATTGTCGGACCGCTTGTTGCCTAGCTTGACGTCCTTGCCCTCCAAACATCTCATGGAGATTGGAGAGCATATCGGTGGCAGTTTCATAATCACGATGTTGTTGTTGCAACACATTGTTCATCGATGCCAAAATGTAGCATCTCGCAATCTCATCGGATCGAAGCCAGGCCGCCAGGACGTCTTTCTCCTCTTGCGTCGAATCATAATTCGTTTGAGGACAGGGGGTGGTGAGAACCCATTTGTGCTTGTCGACAGTAAGGACTATGTCGAGGTTACGTTTCCAGTCGACGTAATTGTCGCCTTCGAGTTTATTCGAGGAAAGAATTGTAGAGAGAGGGTTGAGAGACATATTGCCTATAAAAGTTGAAACAAGTTTATGATTAGTCTTTGGTTTAGGATTTAAGTTTCATTAAGACTTTTGTAAAACCCAAAGGTGTTATAAACCAAACGATAATTTACTCCCTCAAGAGAAGGCCGCAAAAAATCTCCATTTATAAGTAAATGACACATCATTAATGCTAAGCCAAGATGTCAATACATCTATTTTGACTAGCCACCTTGTAAATTGGTTTGATCACTCACATCCTTTCGCAGAGCCTCAAGGGAGGATACTAGGGATTGAGCCTAAGCGTGCAACCAACCACTTAGTCCAAAAGATCAGCTTTGAAAAACAATCCCCCAAGGGGAGACCTTGCCATCATTGCATCACTCTCGGACGTAGCTCATTGAGCAATGATCGAAGCAATAACGCCTTGGAGTACTCACATTTAAGTGAGGGTCGCAAGAGCGGCTCTTAGTCCCACGTTATTGCATCTTTCACTAGTGTTGGAGATCGCGGGTTACAAACAACGAATATAACCCTCCCACTTAGTTTTTGGAGTTGGTTCATCGACTCTTATTAGTTCGGAAACAAATTTCCTAGTTAGAGAGCGACAGAGCGGACAACTAGAAGAGAATCCTAGATCGACATGTTCAGAGCAGTATTAGTGCATAAAGGCACAAGGTACATACTCGATCTTTTCCTATTTTCTATTTCAGGAAAGTGCGTGAGGGAAGTGTGAACTTCAACTCACTCGAACACTAGAAAGTTTGAGATTACACATCTTTTTATTTTTCGGCTTGTCTACAAGGAGACCTCCCACTCAAATTTTCAAGAGCATATATATTTTGAACATATGTGATATAGATATAGTTTTGAAAACATTTTGAAAATTTATTTGATTTGGATGACAAAATATTTTCAAGTTTGAAAGTGAAAACGGTTTTTCAAAATTCAAACTAGTTTTGTAAAAATTCAATTTCAATTAAACTTTCAAAAATCAAAACATTTTAATCTTACACATCATGTTTATAATCATATGAAAAACATTTTTGCTCAAGAAAGTTTTCTCATTAGAGTTCTATAACTCATGGTAGTGGGGTTTGAAAATCCGGATTTCTAAAAAACTGGAGTTTCAGACAGCCGCGCACCTCGGAGTAAAATCCCCATATCTGGCGGCTCCGATGTCTTTTTGAGCCGAAACCGGTGGCATTGGACAGAGGACAGACAGAGCTTTAATTTGATTCAAGAATAATTAAATTTAGATTTCTGAGCAGAGAGTTATGCCACTTTTAATTCGGGTTTACTCCAGCTCGAAGAAAAAGAAATAAATTAAAGCTTGGTCCTACTTAGGTGCGAAAAAGAATCAAGTGTAACGGAACGTTTTAAGATGTTGTTTAAAGCTTTTATTTGTGTTTTATTAGCAAGGTAATAACAAGGCATAAAAGAAATAACAACAAGCATAAAACGATTCAAGTAAAAATAAGAAACTTGCAAGATAACAAAACTAGTCACAAAATTTTACTCGAAAATTCTCAAACCTTTAAAACACGTTTTTCAATATAAAAAATTAAAAACTTTTAGAACTGATTCTAATGTGTTTTAAAACCATCCCAAACTCATAGAAAATCAACATGCTTTTTAATTTAAAGACATGAGCAATAAATTAAAAAAAATCTATGATTACAATTCTAACTTGTCACAAAATTAGTAAACTTTCGAAAACGATTTTCAAGCTCATAATTTTAAAAACATGTACATGCTAATCTTTGACCATAGCTCTGATACCATTTGTTGGAATCGATCTAGGGTTTAAGAAAAAGTTTAACGCTTCGTTAAGCGGCGGAAATTTAAAAAATTTCTTTTTAAGTAAAACTAGTTTTTACTAACCTAGACAAGAGCATGTACATGTAAATAAAAACTAATATGAGCTATTAAAGTTACTAACCTTTCTTGAAGCTTGAACCTTGTAGAAGCTTTCGGAAAGTTGCAACGCTCGTCTCCCCTCGCAGCACATCTCTCTTTCTTTCCTCGGCACCTCGAGCAACCACGAAAGTTTCTATCACTAAATCACTCGAAAAGAAGGAATCAGTGAGTGGGCACTTTTAAACACTACGACTTAAGAACGAGTCTCGAAGTCGCAGAGCTAAACACTAGGTCGAGTGAGGACCTAGGTGCCAAGACAAGAAATAATCGAAAATAAACTAGAGAGAGAGAGAGAGGATTTTCGGCCAAAGTTCTAGAGAGAGAGTCTCTCAAATCTCTTAAACTTGGATGATTCAAATGAGAAGAATGAGGCTCCTATTTATAGGAGAGGTCTCACCTTCAATAAGGTAGTTTCCTCTTCTATAAAATGAGCCAATTTCCTCTTTCTTTTCCTTGAGAAGCTCGGCCAAAATAGACTTCATTAAGTCTTGGAATAGTTTCCTATTTTGTTCCATGCCTTGCCTTGTCTCTCTCTTGGCCGAATTCCATATAGCATCCTCATGCAAATTTGTTTCCTCTTTTTATTTTGGCAAGTATCTTGATACATTTATGCACAAAATATTCTCTCTTGGTTGGGTATGTTGGGCGCCTATGTCCTTCTAGAATGGGCTTCTAGAAGCTTTTCCATTTGTTCATGACAACATGAAAAAGGCCCAATAAGAATTTTCAATAAAATTCTTATGAAATGAAATTAATTCACAAGGCCCAATGATCAAGTCATAGCCGAGTGAAACATGTCATAAAATGAACTTGTCAAAAATTTATTGACATTCATTTCATCGTTTGTCTCAAAAGACAAAAATACCCTTTTCACTATTTTCGTTCTTGTTTTGACTTAGCTTCCAGTTTAACTATTCCTATCGATGTGATTCGTGACAGTGACCTCATGGACCCAAATGAACAAAGCTTTAGCTAAACACTTGGACTCAAAAGTTCACAAACCTTTTCCAAGTTTAGCTTAATGCCAACTGACTCCACTAAAGAGCTGACACTGAAAATCTCTCGGTTCAAATGAATTTATTTTCTACTCAAGAATTCGACCTAATTATGATGAGCGGATCCACTGAATATTATCTATGTTTACCCTTCATGAATGTCATCAGCTAGTCGGGATTTACTAAATTACCATTTTACCCTTCTAGCTGTTATTTCCTCAACTCCTTTGTCGCTTGTGAATAAGTTAGAAACAATGTATTGACGAGGAGCTAACAAGTCACATTGTTTCATCCAAAAGAGTCAGGACTCAATTTGGACACTGGCCAGTTCATTTATTCACACTCCAAGGAACAAAGCATGAGGTGACATACATTGCATTTCAGCAATCTTGTACATGAATTCCATATCTATGAGAACTTCACAAAGTTACTCATGACAGACTCACAACTTAGTACTTCACCAATAGGCCTTGTTCGGAATCACATAGTGAGTCCGAACTTTGACTTTCTCAAATGAGAATACTAAGGTGTGAAATGGCATGTCTCATTTCAGGATTAAGGTAAGCATGATGCAATTCATACATAGTGACTTCGAGACATAAGAGGTTAAATGGTTTGTTCTTATATTGTCTCTAGAAGTGCACTGGTCAATTCAGTACCTTCGGAAGATACCTAGAAGAACTATAGAGTCCCCAACTCTCAATGCCTCATAACCAGACATCATAGATTCTTCTAACAATCATACTGAGGTCAATAGTCCTTTGACCCTAAGATTGCGAATAAATCGTTTTAAGCAAACTACGAAGAGTTTGTTCATGCAAATCTACATTTGTCTCTTCGTAAGTTGTTAAGTTTGTTTATGGACTAAAAGACTATGGTTTTATCATAAAGCTTCAGACAAGGAAGATTGAATGAACGTTTCAACTTTATTAATGAATGAATATGCAATTACAAGAAAGAGTCTTCATGAGACTTTATTACATCAAATGTTCAAAATAAAGACTACAACTCTTCTTGTGGGCACCATTGACAACAGAACGTTCACTCGGCCATTGGCCGAACGAACTGCTGGAAGGTTCACTCAGCTAATGGTCGAGTGAACTGCTGGAAGGTTCACTCGGCCTATGGCCGAGTGAACTGCCGAGTAAGCCATTGACTCGGCGAATGGCCGAGCTAAGGAGGCCGAGCTGAGGCCGAGCTAAGGGGGCCGAGCTGAGGCCAAGCTAAGGAGGCCGAGTTGAGGCCGAGCTGAGGCCGAGCTAAGGAGGCTGAGCTGAGGCCGAGCTAAGGAGGCCGAGCTGAGGCCGAGCTAAGGAGGCCGAGCTGAGGCCGAGCTAAGGAGGCCGAGCTGAGGCCGAGCTAAGAGGCCGAGCTGAGGCCAAGCTAAGGAGGCCGAGCTGAGGCCAAGCTAAGGAGGCCGAGCTGATGCCGAGCTAAGGAGGCCGAGCTAAGGCCGAGCTAAGGAGGCCGAGCTGAGGCAAAGCTAAGGAGGCCGAGCTGAGGCCGAGCTAAAGAGGCCGAGCTGAGGCTGAGCTGAGGTCGAGCTAAGGCCGAGCTGAGGCCGAGCTAAGGAGGCCGAGCTGAGGCCGAGCTAAGTAGACCGAGCTGAGGCCGAGCTAAGGAGGCCGAGCTCATGACGCCGGAGGTCGGCCATGCGTCGGGGGAGTCCCGGGGGGGTTGCTATCACGGCCGTCGCTGCTCTACCGGGCCGAGATGGACCGGTAACATTAGCCCCCCGAGTTTCCGGTCGAGCATAGGTCGAGTGGAAACTAAAAATCTACGCTTTCATGCGGATGCGGGATGAACGCTCTCGGGTTTGCGTCACGGGGGACGGCCTTTGCGCGTCGCGAGGGATGGCCTTTGTGCATCGCGAGGGACGGCTTTTGTTCGTCGCGAGGGACGACTTTTGTTCGTCGCGAGGGATGACTTTTTTTCCGAGTTGATCGTGCGTGGCTTATTTTCTCGACCTACCAATGAAGGCGTGATCGATTTGCACGGCTTTACTGTGCGCGACTTATTTTCTCGACCTATCAATGAAAGCGTGATCGATTAGCATGACTTTATTGTGCGTGGCTTATTTTCTCGACCTACTAATGAAGGCGTGATCGATTTGCACGGCTTGGGCCTCGGGGGGCCTCGGTGTCACGTTTGTGTGACCGGATTTTCCGCAGACGCTGGCTAGACCAGGTACGTCCGGCGGACGCAAGCCTTTGCAACCCATTTGTGACTCGCTGCCCATCGGCGCACGAGCTGGGCGGCGAGTGCGGTGCCACATTTGTGTGGCCATCTTTCCCATGGACGCTGGCTAGACCAGGTACGTCCGGCGGACGCAAGCCTTTGAAACCCATTTGAAACTCGCTGCCTTTCGGCTCACGAGCTGGGCGGCGAGCGCGGTGCCACATTTGCGTGACGAGGTTTCCCGTGGACGCTGGCTAGACCAGATACGTTAGGCGGACGCAAGCCTTTGAAACCCATTTGAAACTCGCTGCCTTTCGGCTCACGAGCTGGGCGGCGAGCGCGGAGCCACATTTGCGTGGCGAGGTTTCCCGTGGACGCTGGCTAGACCAGATACGTCCAGCGGACGCAAGCCTTTGAAACCCATTTGAAACACGCTGCCTTTCGACTCACGAGCTGGGCGGCGAGCGCAGAGCCACATTTGCGTGACGAGGTTTCCCGTGGACGCTGGCTAGACCAGATACGTCCGGCGGACGCAAGCCTTTGAAACCCATTTGAAACTTGCTGCCTTTCGGCTCACGAACTGGGCGGCGAGCGGGGAGCCACATTTGCGTGGCGAGGTTTCCCGTGGATGCTGGCTAGACCAGATACGTCCGGCGGACGGAAGCCTTTGAAACCCATTTGAAACTTGCTGCCGTTCGGCTCACGAGCTGGGTGGCGAGCGTGGAGCCACGTTTGCGTGGCGAGGTTTCCCGTGGACGCTGGCTAGACCAGATACATCCGGCAGACGCAAGCCTTTGAAACCCATTTGAAACTCGCTGCCTTTTGGCTCACGAGCTGGGTAGCGAGCGCGGAGCCACATTTTCGTGACGAGGTTTCCCGTGGACGCTGGCTAGACCAGATATGTCCGGCGGACGCAAGCCTTTGAAACCCATTTGAAACTCGCTGCCTTTCGGCTCACGAGCTGGACGGCGAGCGCGGACTCGGGACTCAACTCGAGGACTCATGTAGAGCCTGCACGAGGAGTATCAGCCGACTTGTGGACTCGGGACTCAACTCGAGGACTCATGTAGAGCCTGCACGAGGAGTTACGTGAAGAGTCGGCACGAGGAGTATCAGTCGACTCGCGTACTCGGGACTCAACTCGAGGACTCATGTAGAGCCTGCACGAGGAGTTACGTGAAGAGTCGGCACGAGGAGTATCAGTCGACTCGCGGACTTGGGACTCAACTCGAGGACTCATGTAGAGCCTGCACGAGGAGTTACGTGAAGAGTCGGCACGAGGAGTATCAGTCGACTCGCGGACTCGGGACTCAACTCGAGGACTCATGTAGAGCCTACACGAGGAGTTACGTGAAGAGTCGGCACGAGGAGTATCAGTCGACTCGCGGACTCGGGACTCAACTTGAGGACTCATGTAGAGCCTGCACGAGGAGTTACGTGAAGAGTCGGCACGAGCAGTATCAGTCGACTCGCGGACTCGGGACTCAACTCGAGGATTCATGTAGAGCCTGCACGAGGAGTTACGTGAAGAGTCGGCACGAGGAGTATCAGTCGACTCGCGGACTCAGGACTCAACTCGAGGACTCATGTAGAGCCTGCACGAGGAGTTACGTGAAGAGTCGGCACGAGGAGTATCAGTCGACTCGTGGACTCGGGACTCAACTCAAGGACTCATGTAGAGCCTACACGAGGAGTTACGTGAAGAGTCGGCAAGAGGAGTATAAGTCGACTCGCGGACTCGAACTCGACTCGAGGAATGAACTCGTCTCGAGGAGACATGTATAGGGTGTGTTTCTCTTTGGGACTTCCGGCCTGACCATCGGCCCCTTGAGACTTTGCTAGACTTTTGTTTTTGTTTGTTGTTTTTTTTTTTTTGAGAGAGTGAGTTTTAGTTTCGTTGAGCATTGTTTCCCATTAGCCCCCCGAGTTTCTTGTGTACTCGTAGAGGAGACTAGAAATTATAATGCAATAAGATAAAGGCTTCGAGGCGAAATGTAATCTAATTACCATGTCGAAATAGTCAAAAATTACATTCCCAGGCCATTGGCCTTATTGAAATTTGAAATTGTCTTTAAACCGAAAATAAAATGATACGACGAGAACGGGAGTGGGCTTCTGTAGTACCAGCTTCCGCATCTTGATCGAGCTAGAGGATGGTGCTCACCATCTTTGCCTTCCCTTTCCCGTCCACGCCTTGGATGTAGCACATCCTCGCCATCGACTGGTCTCCCAACATGACGGCAATCCCCTTCTCAGTCGGGAACTTCATCATCAAGTGATAGGTGGATGTTATGGCCTTCAACCGGTTGAGAGTTGGGCGGCCGATGATGATGTTGTACGCCCAGGGCTGGTCCACAACTAGGAAGGATACGATGCGAGTGACCTCGAGCCCCCCCGGCGTTCCGAAGGTGACCGGGAGGTCGATGGTTCCCTTTGTCATGACCCTCTCCCCTAAGAAGCCGAAGAGCGGGGTCGATATTGGGGTCGGTCTCATTCCGGATAGCTTCATCCTGTCCAGTGCCGACTTAAAAATTATATCGGCGGAGCTCCCGTTGTCGATGAGGATTCTCCGGACGAGGTTGTTGGCGACCGGGGCGAGACGACTATCGCGTCGTTGTGCGGGTGGAGGACCCGCACCGCCTCTTGGCCGGTGAAGAACATGGACTCGAATGGGGCCGGAGGAGGAGCCTCGTATGTGTGGTTGATGTAGTGCGTTATTTTTGTTGGAATCGATCTAGGGTTTAAGAAAATAATTAACGCTTCGGTAAGCGGCGGAATTTTAAAAATTTTCTTTTATAAGTAAAAACGGTTTTTTTACTAACCTAGACAAAAGAGCAAGTACATGTAATTAAAAACTATTATGAGTATAGAAGTTTACTAACCTTTCTTGAAGCTTGAACTTTGAAGAAGCTTTTGGAAAGTTTGCAACGCTCGTCTCCCCTCACAGCACGTCTCTCTTTCTTTCCTCGGCACCTCGAGCAACCACGAAAGTTTCTATCATTAAATCACTCGAAATAAAGGAATTAGTGAGTGGGCACTTTTAAACACTACGACTTAAGAACGAGTCTTGAAGTCACAGAGCTAAACTCTAGGTCAAGTTAGGACCTAGGTGCCAAAGCAAAAAATCGAAAATAAACTAGAGAGAGAGAGAGAGGATTTCGGCCAAAGTTCTAGAGAGAGAGTCTCTCAAATCTGTTAAACTTGGATGAATGAAATGTGAGGAAATGAGGCTCCTATTTATAGGAGAGGTCTCACCTTCAATAAGGTAGTTTCCTCTTCTATAGAATATCACATATTCATGAGCAAATATTGCCTCTTTTCCACTCCATTTTGGGCGCCCAAGGCTGCCTCCTAGAGGCTTGGATTTGTTTCCTTTTTATGTTCCTTGGCTTGCCGTTTTCTCACTTGGCCGATTCCCCTATGCATCCCATATGCAAATTTGTTTCCTCTTTTTCTTTTGGCAAGTATCTTGATACATTTATGCACAAAATATTCTCTCTTTCCTCTTGGGTGGTGAGCGCCTATTCTAACACTAGAAAGGCCTTCTAGAAGCTTTTCCACTTGTTCATGACAACATGAAAAAGGCCCATTAAGAATTTTCAATAAAATTCTTATGAAATGAAATTAATCGACAAGGCCCAATTAATCTTATTATGGCCGAGTGACATTAAGTCATCAAATGAACTTGTCAAAATTGTTGACATTCATTTCATCATTTGTCTCAAAAGAAAAAAAATACCCTTTTGACAATTTTCGTTCTTGTTTTGACTTAGCTTCCAGTTTAACTATTCCTACTCGATGTGATTCGTGACAGTGACCTCATGGACCCAAATGAACAAAGCTTGAGCTAAACACTTGGACTCAAAAGTTCACAAACCTTTTCCAAGTTTAGCTTAATCCCAACTGACTCCACTAAAGAGTTGACACTGAAAATCTCTCGGTTCAAATGAATTTATTTTCTACTCAAGAATTCACCTAATTATAATGAGCGGATCTACTGAATATTATCTATGTTTACCCTTCATGAATGTCATCAGCTAGTCGGGATTTACTAAATTACCATTTTACCCTTCTAGCTGTTATTTCCTCAACTCCTTTGTCGCTTGTGAATAAGTTAGAAACAATGTATTGACGAGGAGCTAACAAGTCACATTGTTTCATCCAAAAGAGTCGGGACTCAATTTGGACACTGCCCAGTTCATTTATTCACACTCCAAGGAACAAAGCATGAGGTGACATACATTGCATTTCAGCAATCTTGTACATGAATTCCATATCTATGAGAACTTCACAAAGTTACTCATGACATTCTCACAACTTAGTACTTCACCAATAGGCCCTGTTCGGAATCACATAGTGAGTCCGAACTCTGACTTTCTCAAATGAGAATACTAAGCTGTGAAATGGCATGTCTCATTTCAGGATTAAGGTAAGCATGATGCAATTTTAGACACATTGACTTCGAGACATAAGAGGTTAAATGGTTTGTTCTTATCTTGTCTCTAGAAGTGCACTGGTCAATTCAGTACCTTCGGAAGATACCTAGAAGAATTATAGAGTCTCCAACTCTCAATGCCTCATAACCAGACATCATAGATTCTTCTAACAATCGTACTGAGGTCAATAGTCCTTTGACCCTAAGATTGTGAATATATCGTTTTAAGCAAACTACGAAGAGTTTGTTCATCCAAATCTACATTTGTCTCTTCGTAAGTTGTTAAGATTGTTTATGGACTAAAAGACTATGGTTTTATCATAAAGCTTCAAACAAAGAAAGAATGAATGAACGTTTCAACTTTATTATTAATGAATAAGCAATTACAAGCAAGAGTCTTTGTAAGACTATATGACATCAAATGTACATAAATAGACACTACTACTCTTCTTGTGGGCACCATTGACAACAAACTCCCACTTGACTCAAAGAAGATGTGAGTACTCCTACATGCCTAATCCCTCTCGAAGTTGGTCGAAGACCATGTTCGCTAGGGCCTTGGTGAATAGATCTGCCAGAGATCTACTTCACCACCACGTCTCCGCGTTGCGCGATCTCTCGAATCAAATGGTATTTCCTCTCAATATGTTTAGAGCGCTTATGGCTTCGAGGTTCCTTTGAGTTAGCGACAGCCCTACTATTATCACAATAAAGGGTCATGGGCTCGTCGACGTTTGGAACAACTTCCAAATACTTAAGGAATTTTCTAAGCCATACAGCCTCTTTGGATGCTTCACAAGCAGCCACATATTCGGCTTCCATTGTGGAGTTAGCAATGCAAGATTGCTTAATACTTCTCCACACAACAGCTCCACCGTTAAGGATGATAAGAGATCCTGAAGTGGATTTCCTGGAATCCTTATCCGCTTGAAAATCGGAGTTGGTATATCCCGTCATAGTCAGGTCAGGGTTGGATTGGAAATGGCTAACTACGCCAACGGCGAAACATATATCAGGTCTAGTGCAAAGCATAGCATACATGAGGCTTCCTACGGCAGAGGCGTAAGGAATTTTTCCTAATGTCTTCAATCTCTTGTGCAGTTTTGGGAGACTGGTCCTTAGAGAGTGAAACTCCATGCCTAAAGGGTTTTTGGCCCTTCTTGGAGTCTTGCATCGAGAAGCGATCCATCACCTTATCAATATAAAATGCTTGAGAGAGCGACATGGTTTGGTTTTTCCTATCTCGAAAGATTTGGATCCCCAGAATGTACGCGGCTTCTCCTAGATCCTTCATATCGAATTGCTTTGCCTGCCAGACCTTAACCTCAGATAACTTACCCACGTCATTACCAATGAGTAGTATATCATCGACATATAGCACCAGAAACACAACTTTGCCTTCGTGTATTAACTTGTAAACACAAGGCTCATCTATTGACTGTTCAAAGCCAAAGCTCTTTACAGTTTCATCGAATCTAATATTCCATGACCTAGATGCTTGCTTTAATCCATAAATGGACTTAAGCAACTCACAAACCTTGGTCTCTTGACCTTCTTCCACGAAACCGTCTGGTTGAGCCATGTAAATGCGCTCGTCAAGATTGCCATTCAGAAAGGCTGTCTTGACATCCATTTGCCAGATCTCATAGTCGAGAGCTGCAGCTATGGATAGGAGTATGCGGATGGATTTAAGCATCGCGACTGGCGAGAAGGTTTCTTCATAGTCAATCCCATCTTTTTGGGTATAACCCTTCGCCACAAGTCGTGCTTTGAACGTCTCGACGTTCCCATCAGGACCCCTTTTCTTCTTGTATATCCACTTACACCCTACGGGTTTAATCCCTTCAGGAAGGTCTACAAGTTTCCAGACTTTGTTGACATACATCGAGCGCATTTCAACTTTCATGGCGTCAAGCCAAAGGTTTGATTCAGAACAAGCCATCGCTTGGCTATAGGAAACAAGATCATCCATGTCAGAGACGGCTACGAGAAGTCTCCATAAGACATGTAGCTGTCAGGCTTTTGAGTAGCCCTCCCACTACGTCTAAGTACTACTTGACGAGATTCTGATGAGTTAGGTTGTGTTTCAGTTGGGGTAAGAACAGTTCTTACAGATGAGGTAGAAGCTTCCTCACGCAACTTTTCTTCAAGCACAATTTTGCTTCTAGGTTTTACATCTTTCATAAAGTCCTCCTCAAGGAAACGAGCATTCGTGCTAACGAAAGTCATATCGTCCTCGGGACTATAGAAAGTAAAACCTTTGGTTTCCTTTGGATATCCCACATACAGGCACAATTCTGACCTACTAGCCAACTTGCTAGTCTTTTGCCTCAGCACATGTATAGGGCAACCCCAAATTCGGATGTGGCCCAAACTTACTTTACGGCCAGTCCATCGTTCAGAAGGAGTACCAGGAACCGTTTTAGACGGAACTTGGTTCAGAATGTAAGCGGCTGCTTCGAGGGCATATCCCCAAAAGGAAAGAGGGAGTGATGAGTAACTCATCATTGATCTAACCATCTCCATAAGAGTTCGGTTCCTTCTCTCTGACACTCTGTTTTGTTGAGGTGTGCCAGGTGCGGTAAGCTGAGAAGCGATACCTTCTTCTTTAAGAAAGTCATCGAACTCTCCAGACATATACTCACCACCTCGATCAGATCGAAGGGTTTTGATCACTTTGCCAGTTTGCTTTTCCACTAAAGCCCTAAAGACCTTAAATACGTTAAAGGTCTCGGATTTGTGTTTGAGCAAATAGACAAACCCATATCATGAGTAATCATCGGTGAAGGTAACGAAATATTCGTATCCTCCACGTGCCTGTTGGTTTAGCGGACCACATACATCAGAATGTACTAGTTCCAGCAACTCAGTGGCTCTTCGACCCTTATCGGAGAAAGGTCGGTTAGTCATTTTTCCTTCTATGCAGGATTCACAAGTAGGTAGTGAACCTATTGCAGAGTCTTGGAGTGGACCGTCCCTCACAAGTCTCTTAATCTTATCTCGACTGATATGACCAAGTCTCAAGTACCAGTGGTATGTTGATTTTGTTAGATCGGAGGATTCAGAAAGTTTGATCCTCTTTGGCTCCCTAATTAGATCATTATCTATTTCGGTGTCTAAAAGAGAAGGTTGAGTAGGATAGATGTAAAAAAGAGCATTCTTCATACATGCATCAGTGACAAAAGAATTATCAGGAAACGAAATACGAATTCCATTCTTAATGAACTTTAAACAATAATCTTGCTCAAGAAGACGAGCAACAGATATTAAGTTCTTCCCAAAGGTAGGAACAAAATAAACATTATTCCAGTTTAAAGTGCGGTCTTCAAAAGACAGCGTCATGGATCCCACAGCCTTCGCAGACACCAGGCTCCCATCACCCCATTTGAAACAGAACTCGCCTTCCTCTAAGCTTTTGGTTTTCTTGAAACCATTCAAGGAACAACAAATATGGTTAGTAGCAGCGGAGTCAAGAATCCACGTTGATACATTATCAGCTACTAAGCATGCTTCGGTAACTAGTACAATACTATGTTCCTTTGCTTTGAGATAGGCAGGACAGTTCTTTTTATCGGCTTTGTGAGGTCTCTTCTTAGTTCCAGAGGCGGAGGCTTTGTGCTCAGTAGCATGTGCCTCTGCTTGATTCCTCTTTCTCTTAGTGAGACCTACAGCAGTGTGAAGTTCCTCCATAAGCTTGGTAACATTGAACTTTAGCTTGTTAATGGAGTAGTTCATCTTGGAGGTATCAAGAGATGCGGGGAGAGTTTCTAAGATCATATCTATAACATTCTTCCCATTAATCTCAGATCCTAGGATTTCCATTTTACTCAAATGACTAATGATTAATATCATAAAGTCTCCAACAGGAGTCCTAGCCTTCATGCGACAGTTCATAAATTGTCGGACTGCCTTTTGCCTTGCTTGACGCCTTTACCCTCCAAACATCTCATGGAGATTGGTGAGCATGTCGGCGGCAGTCTTGATGTCACGATGTTGTTGTTGCAACACATTGTTCATTGATGCTAAGATATAGCACCTCACAATCTCATCGGAGCAGAGCCAGGCCGCCAAGGCGTCTTTGTCCTCTTGAGTTGAATCATTATTCGTCAGAGGAGGACACGGGGTGGTGACTACCCATTTGTGCTTAGTAAGGATTATGTCGAGGTTATGTTTCGAATCTACGTAGTTTTCGTTTTCGAGATTGTTCGAGGAAAAGATGAAAGAGAGAGAGTTGGGAGACATATTGCCTATAAAAGTTTAAACAAGTTTATGATTAGTCTTTGGTTTAGGATTTAAGTTTTATTAAGACTTTTATAAAATCCAAAGGTGTTATAAACCGAACGATAATTTACTCCCTCAAGAGAAGGCCGCAAAAAATCTCCTTTTATAAGTAAATGACACATCATTAATGCTAAGCCAATATGTCAATACATCTATTTTGACTAGCCACCTTGTAAATTGGTTTGATAACTCACATCCTTTCGCAGGGCCTCGAGGGAGGATTACTAGGGATTGAGCCTAAGTGTGCAACCAACCACTTAGTCCAAAAGATCAACTTTGAAAAACAATCCCCCAAGGGGAGGCCTTGCCATCATCGTCTCACTCTCGGACGTAGCTCATTGAGCAATGATCAGAGCAAAGCGCCCTTGAGTAGTCTCATTTAAGAGAGGGCCACGAGGGTGACTCTTAGTCCGGCGACACTTGCACTTTTCATTAGTGTTGGGGATCGTGGGTTACAAACAACAAGTATAACCCTCCCACTTAGTTTTTGGAGTTGGTTCATCGACTCTTATAAGTTCGGAAACAGATTTCCTAGTTAGAGAGCGACAGAGCGGACAACTAGAAGAGAATCCTAGATCGACATGTTCAGAGTAGTATTAGTGCATAAAGGCACAAGGTACGTACTCGATCTTTTCCTATTTTCTATTTCGGGAAAGTTCGTGAGGGAAGTGTGAACTTCAACTCACTCGAACACTTGAAAGTTTGAGATTACACATCTTTTTATTTTTCGGCTTGTCTACAAAGAGACCTCCAACTCAAATTTTCAAGAGCATATATATTTTGAACATATGTGATATAGATATAGTTTTGAAAACATTTTGAAACTTACTTGATTTGGATGACAAAATATTTTCAAGTTTGAAAGTGAAAACGGTTTTTCAAAATTCAAACTAGTTTTGTAAAAACTCAATTTCAATTAAACTTTCAAAAATAAAAACATTTTAATCTTACACATCATGTTTATAATCATATGAAAAACATTTTTTGCTCAAGAAAATTTTCTCATTAGAGTTCTATAACTCATGGTAGTGGGGTTTGAAAATCCGGATAGCCGTGCACCTCAGAGTAAAATCGCTATATCTGGCGGGTCCGATGTCCTTTTGAGCCGAAACCGGAGGCATTGGACCGAGGACAGATAGAGCTTTAATTTGATTCAAGAATCATGAAATTTCTATATCTGAGCAGAGAGTTATGCAACTTTTAATGCGGGTTTACTCCAGCTCGAAGAAAAAGAAATAATTAAAGCTTGGTCCTTTTTAGGTGCGAAAAAGAATCGAGTGTAACGGAACGTTTTATGAAGGTTGTGAACGCTTTTATTTGTGTTTTATTAGCAAGGTAATAACAAGGCATAAAAGAAATAACAACTAGCATAAAACAATTCAAGTAAAAATAAGAAACTAGCAAGATAACAAAACTAGTCGCAAAATTTTACTCGAAAATTCTCAAACCTTTAAAACACGTTTTTCAATATAAAAAAAAATAAAAACTTTTAGAACTGATTTGAATGTGTTTTAAAAACATCCCAAAACCATAGAAAAACAACATGATTTTTAATTTAAAGGCATGAGCAATAAATTAAAAAAAAAATCTAAGATAACAATTCTAACTTGTCACAAAATTAGTAAACTTTCGAAAACGATTTTCAAGCTCATATTTTTAAATACATGTACATGCTAATCTTTGACCATAGCTCTGATACCATTTGTTGGAATTGATCTAGGGTTTAAGAAAAAGATTAAACGCTTCGGAAAGCGGCGGAATTTTAAAAAAATTCTTTACAAGTAAAAACAGTTTTTACTAACCTAGACAAAGAGCAAGTACATGTAATTAAAAACTAATATGAGCTAGAAGTTTACTAACCTTTCTTGAAGCTTGAACTTTGAAGAAGCTTTTGGAAAGTTTGCAACGCTCGTCTCCCCTCGCAGCACGTCTCTCTTTCTTTTCTCGGCACCTCGAGCAACCACGAAAGTTTCTATCACTAAATCACTCGAAATAAAGGAATTAATGAGTGGGCACTTTCAAACACTACGACTTAAGAACGAGTCTTGAAGTCGCAGAGCTAAACACTAGGTCGAGTGAGGACCTAGGTGCCAAAACAAGAAAAATCGAAAATAAACTAGAGAGAGAGAGAGAGGAGTTTCGGCCAAAGTTCTAGAGAGAGAGTCTCTCAAATCTCTTAAACTTGGATGAAGGAAATGTGAGGAAATGAGGCTCCTATTTATAGGAGAGGTCTCACCTTCAATAAGGTAGTTTCCTCTTCTATAGAATATCACATATTCATGAGCAAATATTGCCTCTTTCCCACTCCATTTTGGGCGCCCAAGGCTGCCTCCTAGAGGCTTGGATTTGTTTCCTTTTATGTTCCTTGGCTTGCCGTTTTCTCACTTGGCCGATTCCCCTATGCATCCCATATGCAAATTTGTTTCCTCTTTTTCTTTTGGCAAGTATCTTGATACATTTATGCACAAAATATTCTCTCTTTCCTCTTGGGTGGTGAGCGCCTATTCTAACACTAGAAAGGCCTTCTAGAAGCTTTTCCACTTGTTCATGACAACATGAAAAAGGCCCATTAAGAATTTTCAATAAAATTCTTATGAAATGAAATTAATCCACAAGGCCCAATTAATCTTATTATGGCCGAGTGACATTAACTCATCAAATGAACTTGTCAAAAACTTTATTGACATTCATTTCATCATTTGTCTCAAAAGACAAAAATACCCTTTTGACAATTTTCGTTCTTGTTTTGACTTAGCTTCCAGTTTAACTATTCCTACTCGATGTGATTCATGACAGTGACCTCATGGACCCAAATGAACAAAGCTTGAGCTAAACACTTGGACTCAAAAGTTCACAAACCTTTTCCAAGTTTAGCTTAATGCCAACTGACTCCACTAAAGAGTTGACACTGAAAATCTCTCGGTTCAAATGAATTTATTTTCTACTCAAGAATTCACCTAATTATAATGAGCGGATCCACTGAATATTATCTATGTTTACCCTTCATGAATGTCATCAGCTAGTCGGGATTTACTAAATTACCATTTTACCCTTCTAGCTGTTATTTCCTCAACTCCTTTTTCGCTTGTGAATAAGTTAGAAACAATGTATTGACGAGGAGCTAACAAGTCACATTGTTTCATCCAAAAGAGTTGGGACTCAATTTGGACACTGGCCAGTTCATTTATTCACACTCCAAGGAACAAAGCATGAGGTGACATACATTGCATTTCATCAATCTTGTACATGAATTCCATATCTATGGGAACTTCACAAAGTTACTCATGACATTCTCACAACTTAGTACTTCACCAATAGGCCCTTTTCGGAATCACATAGTGAGTCCGAACTCTGACTTTCTCAAATGAGAATACTAAGCTGTGAAATGGCATGTCTCATTTCAGGACTAAGGTAAGCATGATGCAATTCATACACAGTGACTTCGAGACATACGAGGTTAAATGGTTTGTTCTTATCTTGTCTCTAGAAGAGCACTGGTCAATTCAGTACCTTCGGAAGATACCTAGAAGAATTATAGAGTCTCCAACTCTCAATGCCTCATAACCAGACATCATAGATTCTTCTAACAATCGTACTGAGGTCAATAGTCCTTTGACCCTAAGATTGCGAATATATCGTTTTAAGCAAACTATGAAGAGTTTGTTCATGCAAATCTACATTTGTCTCTTTGTAGGTTGTTAAGATTGTTTATGGACTAAAAGACTATGGTTTTATCGTAAAGCTTCAAACAAAGAAAGAATGAATGAACGTTTCAACTTTATTATTAATGAATAAGCAATTACAAGCAAGAGTCTTCGTAAGACTATATGACATCAAATGTACATAAATAGACACTACTACTCTTCTTGTGGGCACCATTGACAACAATTTTCCCTTGGGAAACTTCACGCACGTACTTCTTCCTTTGCGTGGCCGAGTCTCCGTACTCCGGACCGCCCATGATCGAGCCCACAATGTGCAGTTGCGAGCTTTCTGGTTCTTCAATTGCCGCTCGGTTCGTGACGGTCACTGTCGTCGGACCTTTTTTTCCTTGCTGCGGGCGCCCTCCGTGTGCCGCGGCCGTCCCAATTGTTCTAAGGACGTACTCTTTCAGCTTCCCATCCTGAATGAGGGCTTCGATCTGGCGCTTGAGCACTCGGACGTCGGGTGCCCATGGTCGTGGTGGTACTCACAGAACTTGCTTCGGTCCCACTTTGCAGGATCCTTCGTGAGTGGAACGGGGCTTCCTAGTTCGTCGCGGTGCAAAGCTAGGATCCGCTCTCGCGAAGTGTTCAGAGGGCTGAATGCCGAGAACGTTCGGAAGCTATCGACGTGTGGGGGTCTAGGACCCGGGCGGGAGCGATCGCTAGGGGCCTGGCCTCCCTTGCTCCTCTTCTTTCGAGGGTCGGGATGATCTTCATCTTGATTGTCATGGTGGCGACTGTTCTGCCCCTCCGTCCCCCGACCACCTCGGCCGTCGAGGTAGTCCTCGATTCCCATGTAGGTGCGGGCGTTTGACAAAAGCTCCGCCATGTCCCGCGGGACCTTTCCAACAATAGACTTGAGGAAGTCGCCCGTGCGAGCTCCCTTGGTGATCGCCGTGATGGCGTCCTTATCGTCGAACCCTTCGACTTTGTGAGACTCCTCGGTAAAGCGAGCGAGGTATTGTCTCAAGGTCTCGTCTCTCCCTTGTCGGATAGACAAGAGGTAGGTCTTTGACTTCTTCTGTGCCACGAGAGTGGCAAAACGAGCAAGGAAAGCTCCTCGCAAAACATGGAAGGACGATATGCTCCCTGGTCTCAGACTCCGGAACCATTCAAATCCCGACCCTGTGAGAGTCAGGCTGAAGGCTTGACACAGGGTGGCGTCTGACTGTCCCTGCATCGTCATCCATGTCTCGTGGTGTTGAATGTGGAAGTTCGTGTCCGTCCGCCCGTCGTAAGGGGGAATGGATGGCAGTTTGAAGTTCCCCACACAAGGCTGCGCGAGGATTTGAGCGGCGAAGGGAGAGTATGACTCCTCGATCCCTCCATGAGGCCTCTGCCTCCCCGACTCCCTCATATCGATGATTTGATTCTGGAGGCTTTCAATCATTGTCAACATGTCGAGCCCGTTCGTGGGGCTGACCGCTGGGACCGCGTGAGTCGCCTGCTGGCGCTCGTTGGATGCTTGGTCCCCGACGTTGGCTTGAGGTCGGCCGAGAGTTGTGGCGGGGAGCGCGTCCCTCCGAGAGTTGATCCTCCGGCGGAGATCCTCCCCTCGGGAGTTTCTCTGCGCCGTCAAGCGCTCTCTAAGGTCCACACTCGGCGCGTGGCGGGGCGAAGTCGCCCTCGGCCGGATCGTTCGGCGAGCGCTTCGGCTATCGGCCCCATCATCCATCGGAGTCGCTCTCTCCCCGGTGAGGAGCCATGTCCGGCCGCCTCTTGAAACCAAGGGGGCGAGTCCCCGGGAATGCGACCGTGCTTGCCGTCGCCCCGGGTGCGAAGGATCGGCCAAAGCACCATTGGATCTATCGGGCCGTGAAGGGGCGAGGCTAGGAGTTGCCTCATCGGTCCTTGACTCCCCCACGTAGTCGGGGTCGGAGTCGTCTCGGGCGGATCGATCCTCGACGTCGTAGCCGAGGAGATCGGCGATGAGCGAGCCGTCGACGCCAGGACGGTCAAGGAGCTCCGCAAGCCGCCGGGCCGTGTCCTCTCGGAGCTCGGCCTCGGGGTCATTCACCGGGTCTTGGGGCTGGCTCTCGCTATCGCGAGGTTGCCCTTCAAGATGGTGCGCGAGGCGTCGGAGACCGTATCTCGAGCTCGTCGCTCGAGTACCCACGGAGGTGACGGGCAATTGACTCATCTATCGAGAGTTTTGCCGTCGGAGGATGAAGAAGAGTGGTAGAGGGGATGTGTCGCCAAGGTCGAGATCCCCTCCTCCTAGCGCCAAAATCTTGTCGCCGATTTTCGGACAACGATTTAGGAGCCCAAAGTGGTTAGACCCAAGGCCAGACGAAGTGGTCTCACTTCGGCTCGAGCGTGTCGGGCTTGGTATCCCAAGCCGTCCCTTAGCTGTTGGCGGTGTCGATCTCGTCCAAGCACCTGAAAAAGTAAGAAAAGAGGTGTGAACTACAAAGGGGAAATAGAGGGGGTGCCTCTGTTTACCTCTCCGACGCTCAACATTAGTAGGATTGAGGTGGAGTATAGAGGTTTTAGAGGTGGTGAGAGGCCAAAGATGAGCAAAACGAGTGAAGTACGAGTTCGACAGCGTTTCGGGACTCAAAATTGGATTACCTGGACTAGGGGAGCGGCCCCTGTATTTATAGGCAGCCAAGGGGTGGTTTGAAGACCCCTTGGCCGAGTGAGCAAGCTTTATTCGGCCATTGACCCATTGAGTGGTTGGGTCGGCCAATGGCCGAGTGAACATGGTGGTGAGGTTCACTCGGCCATTGGCCGAGTGAAAAGCTTGAGGTCGGCTGGGGTTCACTCGGCCATTGGCCGGGTGAACTGCTGGAAGGTTCACTCGGCCAATGGCCGAGTGAACTGCATGGGCAGCTGGAAGGTTCACTCGGCCATTGGCCGAGTGAATTGCTGGAAGGTTCACTCAGCCAATGGCCGAGTGAACTGCATGGGCAGTTGGAAGGTTCACTCGGCCATTGACCGAGTGAACTGCCGAGTAAGCCATTGACTCGGTGAATGGCTGAGCTAAGGAGGCCGAGCTGAGGCCGAGCTAAGGGGCCGAGCTGAGGCCGAGCTAAGGAGGCCGAGCTGAGGCCAAGCTAAGGAGGCCGAGCTGAGGCCGAGCTAAGGCCGAGCTAAGGAGGCCGAGCTGAGGCCGAGCTAAGGAGGCCGAGCTGAGGCCAAGCTAAGAAGGCCGAGTTGAGGCCGAGCTAAGGAGGCCGAGCTGAGGCCGAGCTGAGGCCAAGCTACGAGGCCGAGCTGAGGCCAAGCTAAGGAGGTGGAGCTGAGGCTGAGCTAAGGAGGCCGAGCTGAGGCCGAGCTAAGGAGGCCGAGCTGAGGCCGAGCTGAGGCCGAGCTGAGGCCGAGCTGAGGCCGAGCTGAGGTTGAGCTGAGGCCGAGCTAAGGCCGAGCTGAGGCCAAGCTAAGGAGGCCGAGCTGAGGCCGAGCTAAGGAGGCAGAGCTGAGGCCGAGCTAAGGTGGCCGAGCTCATGAGGCCGGAGGTCGGCCATGCGTCGGGGGAGTCCCGGGGGGGTTCCTATCACGGCCGTCGCTGCTCTACGGGTCCGAGATGGACCGGTAACATTAGCCCCCCGAGTTTCCGGTAGGTGGTGCCTCTGTTTACCTCTCCGACGCTGAACATTAGTAGGATTGAGGTGGAGTATAGAGGTTTTAGAGGTGGTGAGAGGCCAAAGATGAGCGAAACGAGTGAAGTACGAGTTCGATAGCGTTTCGGGACTCAAAATTGGATTACTTGGACTAGGGGAGCGGCCCATGTATTTATAGGCAGCCAAGGGGTGGTTTGAAGACCCCTTGGCTGAGTGCGCAAGCTTGATTCGGCCATCGACCCATTGAGTGGTTGGGTCGGACAATGGCCGAGTGAACATGGTGGTGAGGTTCAGTCGGCCATTAGCCGAGTGAAAAGCTTGAGGTCAGCTGGGGTTCACTCGGCCATTGGCCGGGTGAACTGCTGGAAGCTTCACCCGGCCAATGGCCGAGTGAACTGCATGGGCAGCTGGAAGGTTCAGTCGGCCATTGGCCGAGTGAATTGCTGGAAGGTTCACTCGGCCAATGGCCGAGTGAACTGCATGAGCAGTTGGATGTTCACTCGGCCATTGGCCGAGTGAACTGCTGGAAGGTTCACTCGGCCAATGGCCGAGTGAACTGCCGAGTAAGCCATTGAGTCGGTGAATGGCCGAGCTAAGGAGGCTGAGCTGAGGCCGAGCTAAGGGGCCGAGCTGAGGCCAAGCTAAGGAGGCCGAGCTGAGGCCGAACTGATGCCGAGCTGAGGCCGAGCTGAGGCCGAGCTAAGGAGGCCGAGCTGAGGCCGAGCTAAGGAGGCCGAGCTAAGGAGGCCGAGCTGAGGCCAAGCTAAGAAGGCCGAGCTGAGGCCGAGCTAAGGAGGCCGAGCTGAGGCCGAGCTAAGGAGGCCGAGCTGAGGCCAAACTAAGAGGCCGAGCTGAGGTCAAGCTAAGGAGGCCGAGCTGAGGCCGAGCTAAGGAGGCCAAGCTGAGGCCGAGCTATGGAGGCCGAGCTGAGGCCGAGCTGAGGTTGAGCTGAGGCCGAGCTAAGGCCGAGCTGAGGCCGAGCTAAGGAGGCCGAGCTGAGGCCGAGCTAAGGAGGCAGAGCTGAGGCCGAGCTAAGGAGGCCGAGCTCATGAGGCCGGAGGTCGGCCATGCATCGGGGAAGTCCCGGGGGGGTTCCTATCACGGCCGTCGCTGCTCTACGGGGCCGAGATGGACCGGTAACATTAGCCCCCCGAGTTTCCGGTCGAGCGTAGGCCAACGTCGGGGACCAAGCGTCCAACGAGCGCCAGCTGGTGGTGCCTCTGTTTACCTCTCCGACGCTCAACATTAGTAGGATTGAGGTGGAGTATAGAGGTTTTAGAGGTGGTGAGAGGCCAAAGATGAGCGAAACGAGTGAAGTACGAGTTCGATAGCGTTTCGAGACTCAAAATTGGATTACCTGGACTAGGGGAGCGGCCCCTGTATTTATAGGCAGCCAAGGGGTGGTTTGAAGACCCCTTGGCTGAGTGAGCAAGCTTGATTCGGCCATTGACCCATTGAGTGGTTGGGTCGGCCAATGGCCGAGTGAACATGGTGGTGAGGTTCACTCGGCCATTAGCCGAGTGAAAAGCTTGAGGTCGGCTGGGGTTCACTCGGCCATTGGCCGGGTGAACTGCTGGAAGGTTCACTCGGCCAATGGCCGAGTGAACTGCATGGGCAGCTGGAAGGTTCACTCGGCCATTGGCCGAGTGAATTGCTGGAAGGTTCACTCGGCCAATGGCCGAGTGAACTGCATGGGCAGTTGGAAGGTTCACTCGGCCATTGGCCGAGTGAACTGCTGGAAGGTTCACTCGGCCAATGGCCGAGTGAACTGCCGAGTAAGCCATTGACTCGGTGAATGGCCGAGCTACGGAGGCCGAGCTGAGGCCGAGCTGAGGCCAAGCTAAGGAGGCCGAGCTGAGGCCGAGCTGAGGCCGAGCTGAGGCCGAGCTGAGGCCGAGTTAAGGAGGCCGAGCTGAGGCCGAGCTGAGGCCAAGCTAAGAAGGCCGAGCTGAGGCCGAGCTAAGGAGGCCGAGCTGAGGCCGAGCTAAGGAGGCCGAGCTGAGGCCAAGCTAAGAGGCCGAGCTGAGGTCAAGCTAAGGAGGCCGAGCTGAGGCCGAGCTAAGGAGGCCGAGCTGAGGCCGAGCTAAGGAGGCCGAGCTGAGGCCGAGCTGAGGCCGAGCTGAGGTCAAGCTAAGGAGGCCGAGCTGAGGCCGAGCTAAGGAGGCCGAGCTGAGGCCGAGCTAAGGAGGCCGAGCTGAGGCCGAGCTGAGGCCGAGCTGAGGTTGAGCTGAGGCCGAGCTAAGGCCGAGTTGAGGCCGAGCTAAGGAGGCCGAGCTGAGGCCGAGCTAAGGAGGCAGAGCTGAGGCCGAGCTAAGGAGGCCGAGCTCATGAGGCCGGAGGTCGGCCATGCGTCGGGGAAGTCCCGGGGGGGTTCCTATCACGGCTGTCACTGCTCTACGGGGCCGAGATGGACCGGTAACATTAGCCCCCCGAGTTTCCGGTCGAGCGTAGGCCAACGTCGGGGACCAAGCGTCCAACGAGCGTCAACAGGTGGTGCCTCTGTTTACCTCTCCGACGCTCAACATTAGTAGGATTGAGGTGGAGTATAGAGGTTTTAGACGTGGTGAGAGGCCAAAGATGAGCGAAGCGAGTGAAGTACGTATTCGATAGCGTTTCGGGACTCGAAATTGGATTACCTGGACTAGGGGAGCGGCCCCTATATTTATAGGCAGCCAAGGGGTGGTTTGAAGACCCCTTGGCCGAGTGAGCAAGCTTGATTCGGCCATTGACCCATTGAGTGGTTGGGTCAGCCAATGGCCGAGTGAACATGGTGGTGAGGTTCACTCGGCCATTGGCCGAGTGAAAAGCTTGAGGTCGGCTGGTGTTCACTCGGCCATTGGCCGAGTGAACTGCTGGAAGGTTAACTCGGCCAATGGCCGAGTGAACTGCATGGGCAGCTGGAGGGTTCACTCGGCCATTGGCCGAGTGAATTGCTGGAAGGTTCACTCGGCCAATGGCCGAGTGAACTGCATGGGCAGCTGGAAGGTTCACTCGGCCAATGGCCGAGTGAACTACCGAGTAAGCCATTGACTCGGCGAGTGGCCGAGCTAAGGAGGCCGAGCTGAGGCCGAGCTAAGGGGGCCGAGCAGAGGCCGAGCTAAGGAGGCCGAGTTGAGGCCAAGCGGAGGCCGAGCTAAGGCCGAGCTGAGGCCGAGCTGAGGCCGAGCTGAGGCCGAGCTAAGGAGGCCGAGCTGAGGCCGAGCTAAGGAGGCCGAGCTGAGGCCGAGTTAAGGCCGAGCTAAGGAGGCCGAGCTAAGGAGGCCGAGCTGAGGCCGAGCTAAGGAGGCCGAGCTGAGGCCAATCTAAGAGGCCGAGCTGAGGCCAAGCTAAGGAGGCCGAGCTGAAGCCAAGCTAAGGAGGCCGAGCTAAGGAGGCCGAGCTGAGGCCGAGCTAAGGAGGCCGAGCTGAGGCCAAGCTGAGGCCGAGCTGAGGCCGAGCTAAGGAGGCCGAGCTGAGTCCGAGCTGAGGCCAAGCTAAGGCTGAGCTGAGGCCGAGCTAAGGAGGCCGAGCTGAGGCCGAGCTAAGGAGGCCGAGCTCATGAGGCCGGAGGTCGGCCATGCGTCGGGGGAGTCCCGGGGGGGTTGCTATCACGGCCGTCGCTGCTCTACCGGGCCGAGATGGACCGGTAACGTTTTCTACTCAAGAATTCAACCTAATTGCAATGAGTGGATCAACAGAATATTATCAGTGTTTATCCTTCATGAATATCAGCAGCTAGTCGGGATTTACATAATTACCATTTTACCCTTCTAGCTGTTATTTCCTCAACTCCTTTGTCGCTTCTGAATAAGTTAGAAACAATGTATTGACAAGTCACATTATTTCATCCAAAAGAGTCAGGACTCAATTTGGACACTGGCCAGTTCATTTATTCACACTCCAAGGAACAAAGCATGAGGTGATATACATTGCATTTCAGCAATCTTGTACATGAATTCCATATCTATGAGAACTTCACAAAGTTACTCATGACATTCTCACAACTTAGTACTTCACCAATAGGGCTTGTTCGGAATCACATAGTGATTCCGAACTCTGACTTTCTCAAATTTGAATACTAAGGTGTGAAATGACATGTCTCATTTCAGGATTAAGGTAAGCACGATGCAAGTCATACGTAGTGACTTCGAGACATAAGCGGTTAAATGGTTTGTTCTTATCTTTTCTCTAGAAGTGCACTGGTCAATTCAGTACCTTCGGAAGATACCTAGAAGAACTATTGAGTCTCCAACTCTCAATGCCTCATAACTAGACATCATAGATTCTTCTAACAATCGTACTGAGGTCAATAGTCCTTTGACCCTTAGATTGCGAATATATCGTTTTAAGCAAACTACGAAGAGTTTGTTCATGCAAATCTACATTTGTCTCTTCGTAAGTTATTTAGTTTGTTTATGGACTAAAGACTAATGTTTTATCATAAAGCTTCAAACAGACACGGAAGAATGAATGAACGTTTCAACTTTTTATTAATGAATAAGCAATTACAAGC
The DNA here is from genome assembly GCF_054948205.1 of Urtica dioica subsp. dioica. Classification (NCBI taxonomy): domain Eukaryota; kingdom Viridiplantae; phylum Streptophyta; class Magnoliopsida; order Rosales; family Urticaceae; genus Urtica; species Urtica dioica. The sequence continues at coordinate 40,200,749 of NC_142756.1, forward strand.
AAGTGTCTTCATAAGACTTTATTACATTAAATGCACAATATAAAGATTACAACTCTTCTTGTGGGCACCATTGACAGCCCCACTATTATCACAATAAAGGGTCATGGGCTCGTCGACATTTGGAACAACTTCCAAATACTTAAGGAATTTTCTAAGCCATACAGCCTCTTTGGATGTTTCACAAGCAGCCACATATTCTGCTTCCATTGTGGAGTCAGCAATGCAAGATTGCTTAATACTTCTCCACACAACAGCTCCACCATTAAGGATGAACACAGATCCCGAAGTGGATTTCCTGGAATCCTTATCCGCTTGAAAATCGGAGTTGGCATATCCCGTCATAGTCAGGTTAGTACCTGAGTATGTAAGCATCAAATTCCTAGTTCTTCAAAGATACTTAAGAACATGCTTAATAGCAATCCAATGCTTGGGTCCAGGGTTGGATTTGAAATGGCTAACTATGCCAACGGCGAAACAGATGTCAGGTCTTGTGCAAAGTATTGCATACATGAGGCTAACTATGGCAGATGCGTAAGGAATCTTCCTCATATCTTCAATCTCTTGTGCAGTCTTGGGAGACTGGTCCTTAGAGAGTGAAACTCCATGCCTAAAGGGTTATTGACCCTTCTTGGAGTCTTGCATCGAGAAGCGATCCATCACCTTATCAATATAAGATGCTTGAGAGAGCGACAGGGTCCGGTTTTTCCTATCTCGAAAGATTTGGATTCCCAGAATGTACGCGGCTTCTCCTAGATCCTTCATATCGAATTGCTTTGCCAGCCAGACCTTAACCTTAGATAACTTACCCACGTCATTACCAATGAGTAATATATCATCGACATATAGTACCAGAAACACAACTTTGCCTTCGTGTATTAACTTGTAAACACAAGGCTCATCTATCGACTGTTCAAAGCCAAAGCTTTTCACAGTTTCATCGAATCTAATATTCCATGACCTAGATGCTTGTTTAAGTCCATAAATAGACTTAAGTAACTCACAAACCTTGGTCTCTTGACCTTCTTCCATGAAACCGTCTGGTTGAGCCATGTAAATGCACTCGTCAAGATTGCCATTCAGGAAGGCTGTCTTGACATTCCATTTGCCAGATCTCATAGTCGAGAGCTGCAGCTATGGATAGGAGTATGCGGATGGATTTAAGCATCGCGACTGGCGAGAAGGTTTCTTCATAGTCAATCCCTTCTTGTTGGGTATAACCCTTCGCCACAAGTCGTGCTTTGAACGTCTCGACGTTCCCATCAAGACCCCTTTTCTTCTTGTATATCCACTTACACCCTACGGGTTTAATCCCTTCAGGAAGGTCTACAAGTTTCCAGACTTTGTTGACATACATCGAGTGCATTTCAACTTTCATGGCGTCAAGCCAAAGGTTTGATTCAGAACAAGCCATCGCTTGGCTATAGGAAACATGATCATCCATGTCAGAGACGGCTACGAGAGAGTCTCCATAAGACATGTACCTGTCAGGCTTTTGAGTAGCCCTCCCACTACGTCGAAGTACTACTTGACGAGATTCTGATGAGTTAGGTTGTGTTTCAGTTGGGGTAAGAACAGTTCTTACAGATGAGGTAGAAGTTTCCACACCCAACTTTTCTTCAAGCACAATTTTGCTTCTAGGTTTTGCATCCTTCATAAAGTCCTCCTCAAGGAAATGAGCATTTGTGCTAATGAAAGTCTTATCGTCCTCGGGACTATAGAAGATGAAACCCTTGGTTTCCTTTGAATATCCCACAAACAAGAACAATTCTGACCCACTAGCCAACTTGCCAGTCTTTTGCCTTAGCACAAGTGCAGGGCAACCCCAAATTCGGATGTGGCCCAAACTTACTTTACAGCCAGTCCATCTTTCATAAGGAGTACCAGGAACCGTTTTAGACGGAACTTGGTTCAGAATGTAAGCGGCTATTTCAATGGCATATCCCCAAAAGGAAAGAGGGAGTGATGAGTAACTCATCATTGATCTAACCATCTCCATAAGAGTTCGGTTCCTTCTCTCTGACACTCCGTTTTGTTGAGGTGTGCCAGGTGCGGTAAGCTGATAGAATACCTTCTTCTTTGAGAAAGTCATCGAACTCTCCAGACATATACTCACCACCTCGATCAGATCGAAGGGTTTTGATCACTTTGCCAGTTTGCTTTTCCACTAAAGCCCTAAAGACCTTAAATACGTTAAAGGTCTCGGATTTGTGTTTGAGCAAATAGACAAAACCATATCGTGAGTAATCATCGGTGAAGGTAACGAAGTATTCGTATCCTCCATGTGCCTGTTGGCTGAGCAGACCACATACATCCGAATGTATTTGTTCCAGCAACTCAGTGGCTCTTCGACCCTTATCGGAGAAAGGTCGCTTAGTCATTTTTCCTTCTATGCAGGATTCACAAGTAGGTAGTTAACCTATTGCAGAGGCTTGGAGTGGACCGTCCCTCACAAGTCTCTTAATCCTATCTAGACTGATATGACAAAGTCTTAAGTGCCATAGGTATGTTGATTTTGTTAGATCGGAGGATTCAAAAAGTTTGATCCTCTTTGACTCCCTAATTAGATCATTATCTATTTCGGTGTCTAAAAGAGAAGGTTGAGTGGGATAGATGTAAAAAAGAGCATTCTTCATACATGCATCAATGACAAAAGAATTATTAGGAAACAAAATACGAATTCCATTCTTAATGAACTCTAAACAATAATCTTTCTCAAGAAGACGAGCAACGGATACTAAGTTCTTCCCAAAGGTAGGAACAAAATAAACATTATTCAAGTTTAAAGTGCGGTCTTCAAAAGACAGCGTCACGGATCCCACAGCCTTCACAGACACCAGGCTCCCATCACCCCATTTGAAACAGAACACTCCTTCCTCTAAGCTTTTGGTTTTCTTGAAACCATTCAAGGAACAACAAATATGGTTAGTAGCAGCGGAGTCAAGAATCCACGTTGATACATTATCAGCCACTAAGCATGCTTCGGTAACTAGTACAATACTATGTTCCTTTGCTTTGAGACAGTTCTTTTCATCGGCCTTGTAAGGTCTCTTTTCAGTTCCAGAGGCGGAGGCTTTTTGCTCAGTAGCCTGTGCCTCTCCTTGATTCCTCTTTCTCTTAGTGAGACCTACAGCAGTATGAAGTTCCTCCATGAGCTTGGTAACAGTGTACTCTAGTTTGTTAATGGAGTAGTTCATCTTGGAGGTATCAAGAGATGCGGGGAGAGTTTCTAAGATCACATCTATGACATTCTTCCCATCAATCTCAGATCCTAGGATCTCCATTTTACTCAGATGACTAATGATCAATATCATAAAGTCTCCAACAGGAGTCCTAGCCTTCATGCGACAGTTCATAAACTGTCGGACTGCTTTTTGCCTTGCTTGACGCCTTTGCCCTCCAAACATCTCATGGAGATTGGTGAGCATGTCGGCGGCAGTCTCGATGTCACAATGTTGTTGTTGCAACACATTGTTCATCGATGCTAAGATATAGCACCTCACAATCTCATCGGAGCAGAGCCAGGCCGCCAAGGTGTCTTTGTCCTCTTGAGTTGAATCATTATTTGTCAGAGGAGGACACGGGGTGGTGAGTACCCATTTGTGCTTGGTAAGGATTATGTCGAGGTTATGTTTCGAATCGACGTAATTGTCGCCTTCGAGTTTATTCGAGGAAAGAATGGTTGAGAGAGGGTTGAGAGACATATTGCCTATAAAAGTTGAAACAAGTTTATGATTAGTCTTTGGTTTAGGATTTAAATTTTATTTAAGACTTTGATAAAATCCAAAGGTGTTATAAACCAAACGATAATTTACTCCTTCGAGGGAAGGTCGCAAAAAATCTCCATTTATAAGTAAATGACACATCATTAATGCTTAGCCAAGATGTCAATACACCAATTTTTACCAGCCACCTTTTAAATTGGTTTGATCACTCATATCCTTTCGCAGAGCCTCGAGGGAGGATAACCACGGATTGAGTCTAAGTGTGTAACCAACCACTTAATCCAAAAGGTTGACTTTGAAAAACAATCCGCCGAGGGGAGGTCTTGTCTCATTGTCTCACTTTCGGATTTAGCTCATTGAGCAATGATCAGTACAAAGCGCCCTTGAGTAGTCTCATTTAAGAGAGGGCCACGAGGGTGACTCTTAGTCTAGCGACAATTGCACTTTTCATTAGTGTTGGAGAACGTGGGTTACAAAAAACAAGTATAACCCTCCCACTTAGTTTTTGGAGTTGCTTCATCTACTCTTATAAGTTCGGAAACGGTTTTCCTAGTTATAGAGCGATAGAGCGGACAACTAGAAGAGAATCCTAGATATTCGTGTTCAGAGCAGTATTAGTGCATAAAGGCACAAGGTACATACTCGATCTTTTCCTATTTTCTAATTCGGGAAACTGCGTGAGGGAAGCGTGAACTTCAACTCACTCGAACACTTGAAAGTTTGAGATTACACATCTTTTTATTTTTCGGCTTGTCTTCAAGGAGACCTCCCACTTAAATTTTCAAGAGCATATAGATTTTGAACATATGTGATATAGATATAGCTTTGAAAACATTATGAAAATTTATTTGATTTGGATGACCAAATATTTTTCAAGTTTGAAAGTGAAAACGGTTTTTCAAAATTCAAACTAGTTTTGTAAATATTCGATTTCAATTAAACTTTCAAAAATCAAAACATTTTAATCTTACACATCATGTTTATAATTTAAAGGCAAGAGCAATAAATTAAAAAAAAATCTAAGAAAACAATTCTAACTTGTCACAAAATTAGTAAACTTTCGAAAACGATTTTCAAGCTCATATTTTTAAATACATGTATATGCTAATCTTTGACCATAGCTCTGATACCATTTGTTGAAATTGATCTAGGGTTTAAGAAAAAGTTTAACGCTTTGTTAAGCGGCGGAATTTTAAAAATTTTTTGTTCAAGTAAAAACGGTTTTTACTAACCTAGACAAAGAGCAAGTACATATAAATAAAAACTATTATGAGCATAGAAGTTTACTAACCTTTCTTGAAGCTTGAACTTTGAGAAGCTTTTGGAAATTTTGCAACGCTCGTCTCCCTCGCAGCACTTCTCTCTTTCTTTCCTCGGCACCTCGAGCAACCACGAAAGTTTCTATCACTAAATCACTCGAAATAAAATGAATTAGTGAGTGGGCACTTTTAAACACTACGACTTAAGAACGAGTCTTGAAGTCGCAGAGCTAAACACTAGGTCAAATGAGGACCTAGGTGCCAAAACAAAAAATCGAAAATAAACTAGAGAGAGAGAGGAGAGGGGAGGCCACAAGTTCTAGAGAGAGAGGCTCTCAATCTCTAACTTATGTGGAATGAGAAAAATGAGAAGAATGAAGCTCCTATTTATAGGAGAGGTCTCACCTTCAATAAGGTAGTTTCCTCTTCTATAGAATGAGCCAATTTCCTCTTTTTTCTCTTGAGATGCTCGGCCAATATAGGCTTCATTAAGCCTTGGATTTGTTTCCTATTTTGTTCCATGCCTTGCCTTTGTCTCTCTCTTGGCCGAATTCCCTCAAGCATCCTCATGCAAATTTGTTTCCTCTTTTTCTTTTGGCAAGTATCTTGATACATTTATGCACAAAATATTCTCTCTTTCTTTGGGTATTATGGGCGTCCATATTGTCTCTAGAAGTAGCTTCTAGAAGCTTCTTCATTTGTTCATGACAACATGAAAAAGGCCCATTAAGAATTTTCAATAAAATTCTTATGAAATGAAATTAATTCACAAGGCCCAATTATTTTAATATGGCCGAATGACATTAAGTCATCAAATGAACTTGTCAAAAAATTTATTGACATTCATTTCATGCTATGTCTCAAAAGACAAAAATATCCTTTTGACAATTTTCGTTCTTGTTTTGACTTAGCTTCCAGTTTAACTATTCCTAATCGATGTGATTCGTGACAGTGACCTCATTGATCCAAATGAACAAAGCTTGAGCTAAAAATACTTGGACTTAAAAGTTCACAAACTTTTTCCAAGTTTAGCTTAATGTCAACTGACTCCACTAAAGAGTTGACACTGAAAATCTCTCGGTTCAAATGAATTTATTTCCTACTCAAGAATTCAACCTAATTGCAATGAGTGGATCCACACAATATTATCAGTGTTTACCCTTCATGAATATCATCAGCTAGTCGGGATTTACAAAATTACCATTTTACCCTTCTAGTTGTTATTTCCTCAACTCCTTTGTCGCTTGTGAATAAGTTAGAAACAATGTATTGACGAGGAGCTAACAAGTCACATTGTTTCATCGAAAAGAGTCAGGACTCAATTTGGACACTGGCCAGTTCATTTATTCACACTCCAAGGAACAAAGCATGAGGTGATATACATTGCATTTCAGCAATCTTGTACATGAATTCCATATCTATGAGAACTTCACAAAGTTACTCATGACATTCTCACAACTTAGTACTTCACCAATAGGCCTTGTTCGGAATCACATAGTGAGTCCGAACTCTAACTTTCTCAAATGAGAATACTAAGGTGTGAAATGACATGTCTCATTTCAGGCTTAAGGTAAGCACGATGCAATTCATACGTCGTGACTTCGAGACATAAGCGGTTAAATGGTTTGTTCTTATCTTGTCTCTAGAAGTGCACTGGTCAATTCAGTACCTTCTGAAGATACCTAGAAGAACTATAGAGTCTCCAACTCTCAATGCCTCATAACCAGACATCATAGATTCTTCTAACAATCGTACTGAGGTCAATAGTCCTTTGACCCTTAGATTGCGAATATATCGCTCTAAGCAAACTACGAAGAGTTTTTTCATGCAAATCTACATTTGTCTCTTCGTAAGTTGTTTAGTTTGTTTATGGACTAAAGACTAATGTTTTATCATAAAGCTTCAAACAGACACGGAAGAATGAATGAACGTTTCAACTTTTTATTAATGAATAAGCAATTACAAGAAAGAGTCTTCATAAGACTTTATTACATCAAATGCACAATATAAAGATTACAACTCTTCTTGTGGGCACCATTGAAAACAACTCATGCATGCGGTTCTGATTGTAGCCTTAGTAGGCGTCTATGAAACTCAACAACTCGTGGCCCGCCGTAGCGTCCACAAGTTGCTCGATCCTTGGGAGAGGGAAGCTGTCTTTCGGGGAGGCTTTGTTGAGATCTTTGTAGTCGATACAGATCCGCCACTTCCCGTTTGGCTTCTTGACCATCACCACATTGGACACCCACTTGGGGCGTTCCGCCTCCCTGATGAAGTCGGCGGCGAGAAGTTTGTCAACCTCTTCACCAATGGCTTGGTACCTCTCTCCACTGAACGTCTGCCGCGGTTGAACACGCTCAGCCACTCTCTTGTCATCGTTGAGACGGTGAACCATTATCTCGGGGTCGATCCCCGGCATGTCGGCGTGTGTCCACGCAAAGACATCTTTGTACTCGCGGAGGAAGGCGGCGAGCTGGGTTCGGACTTCGGACGGGAGTTGGGCGCCTACCTTGACTACTTGGTCAGGCTTGGCGTCGTCCAACACGATGGGGACGAGGTCATCCGGTGTTTCCACCTTTCGACGCTCGACGTCGTCCCTCTGGTCCAGTTCTCCGAAGGTGCCTCCTTCCTCTATCTTACATGGGAGCTTGTCCCCGAGCTGGAAGACGATGCTCACCATCTTTCCCTTTTCTTTCCCGTCCACGCCTTGGACGTAGCACATTCTTGCCATCGATTGGTCTCCCAACATCATGGCTATTCCCTTGTCAGTCGGGAATTTCATCATCAGGTGGTAAGTGGACGTAATGGCCTTCAACCGATTTAGGGTTGGACGGCCGACTATGATGTTGTAAGAAGAGGGTTGGTCCACGACCAGGAATGACATGATGTGGGTGACCTCGAGCCCCCCCGGTGTCCCGAAGGTGACCGGGAGGTCGATGGTTCCCTCTGTCATGACCCTCTCCCCGGAGAAGCCGAAGAGTGGAGTCGAGATCGGGGTCGGTCTCATTCCGGATAGCTTCATCCTGTCCAGCGCCGACCTAAAGATTATATCGGTGGAGCTTCCATTGTCGATTAGGATTCTCCGGACTAGGTTGTTGGCGATCGGGGCCGAGACAACTATCGCGTCGTTGTGTGGGTGGAGGACTCGCGCTGCCTCTTGGCCAGTGAAGAACATGGACTCGAATGGGGTCGGAGGAGGAGCCTCGTACGTGTTGTTGATGTAGTGCGCTATTTTCCCTTGGGAAACTTCACGCACGTACTTCTTCCTTTCTGTGGCCGAGTCTCCGAACTCCGGGCCGCCCATGATCGAGCCCACAACGTGCAATTGCGAGCTCTCCAGTTCTTCGATTGCTGCTCGATCTGTGACGGTCATCGTCGCCGGACCCTTCCTTTCTTGCCGCGGGCGTTCTCCGTGCGCCGCGGCCGTCCCGATCGTTCTCAGGACATATTCTTTCAATTTCCCATCTTGTATCAGGGCCTCGATCTGACCCTTGAGTTGGTAACATTCGGACGTCAGATGCCCTTGATCTTGGTGGTATTCACAGAACTTGCTTCGATCCCTCTTCACGGGATCTTTCGTGAGAGGAGTTGGACTTCTTAGCTTGTCATGGTGCAGAGCCAGGATCCGCTCTTGCGGATTATTCAGGGGGGTGAATGTTGAGAACTTTCGGAAGCTATCGACATGCGATGGTCTCGGCCCGGGGAGGGAGCGACTGTTAGGGGCATGGCCTCCCTTGTTCCTCCTCTTTCGAGGGTCGGGGCGATCTCCATCTTGGTCGTCGCGGCGGCGACAACCCTGCCCCCTGACTTCCGGCCGTCTCGGCCATCGAGATAGTCCTCGATTCCATATACGTGCGGGCTCTCGAAATTAGCTCCGCCATGTCCCGCGGGACTTTTTCGACAATAGACTTGAGGAAGTCGCTCATGCGAACTCCCTTGGTGATTGCCGTGATGGCGTCCTTGTCGTCGAACCCTTAGACCTTGTGATATTCCTCGGTGAAGCGAGCGAGGTATTGCCTCAACGTCTCATCTCTCACTTGCCGGATGGAGAGGAGATGGGTCTTTGATTTCTTTTGCGCCACGAGAGTGGCGAATCGCGCAAAGAAGGCCTCCCGCAATGCCCGAAAGGACGAGATACTTCCCGGTCTCAGACTTTGGAACCACTCAAAGCCCGACCCCGTAAGGGTTAGGCTGAAGGCTTGACAGAGGGTGGCATCCGTCTGTCCTTGCATCGTCATCCACGTCTCGTAGTGTTGGATGTGGAAGCTTGGGTTTGTCCGTCCGTCGTAGGGAGGGATGGACGGTAGTTTGAAGTTCCCCACGCAAGGCTGCGCGAGGATTTGAGCGGCGAAGGGAGAGTATGACTCCTCGATCCCTCCGTAAGGCCTTTGCCTCCCCGATTCCCTCATTTCGATGATTTGATTCTGGAGGCTTTGAATCATCGTGATCATGTCAAGCCCGTTAGTTGGGCTGACCGCCGGGACCGCGGGAGTCACCTGTTGGCGCTCGTTGGACGCTTAGTCCTCGGCGTTAGCCTGAGGTCGGCCGAGAGTCGTAGCGGGGAGAACGTCCCTCTGAGAATTGAGCCTCTGGCGGAGATCCTCCCCTCGGGAGTTTCTCTATGCCGTCAGGCGCTCTCTAAGGTCCGCACTCGGCGCGTGGCGGGGCGAGGTCGCCCTTGGTCGGACCGTCCGGCGGGCGCTTCGGCTATCGGCCCCATCATCCACCAGAGTCGCTCTCTCCTTGGCGAGGGGCCGTGTCCGGCCGCCTCTTGGAACCGAAGGGGCGAGTCCTCGGGAATATGAGCGTGCCTGCTGCCGCGCCGGTCCGGCCAAGTTGCCGTTCACCCTCTCGGACCGCGACGGGGCGAGGCTTGGCGTTGCCTCATTGGTCCTTGACTCCCCCACATAATCGGGGTCAGAGTCATCTCAGGCGGACCTATCCTCGACGTCGTAGTCGAGTAGATAAGCGATGAGCGAACCATCGACGCTGGGACGGTCTAGAAGCTCCGCGAGCCACCGGGCCGTGTCCTCTCGGAGCGTGGCCTCGGGGTCGTTCGCCGGGTCTTGGGGCTGGCTCTCGTTATCACGAGGTTGCCCTTCAAGACGGTGAGCAAGGCTTCGGAGACCGTACCTCGAGCTCGTCGCTCGAGTGCCAACGGAGGTCGTGGGAATGTGACTCATCTTTCGAGAGTCGTAGATGTAGAGAAAGTGAGGAATGGAAGGGAGAGCGTGCTAAGGTCCGTGGTCCCCCTCCTTCTAGCGCCAAAATGTTGTTGCTATTTTTCGGACAACTATTTAGGAGCCCAAAGGCAGAGAGTGCGTGAACTAAAAAGGGGAAACAGAGGGGTTGCCTCTATTTACCTCTCCGATGCCCAACATTAGTAGGGTTGAGGTAGATTGTAGATAGTTTAGGTGTTTAGAGGCTGAGACTTGAGAGAAACGAGCGAGGTACGAGTTCGACAGCGTTTCAGTACTCAAATTCGGATTACCTGGACCAGGGGAAGGACCCCGGTATTTATTGGCGACCAAGGGGCGTTTTGGGCATCCCCTTAGCCGAAGGCCGGCTCTGAGCCAGCGATGGCGGCGAAGGCCGGCTCTAGGTCGGCCATGGAGGCGAAGGCCGGCTCTAGGTCGGCCATGGCCGGGCGAAGGCCGGCTCTGGGTCGGCCATGGCCGGGCGAAGGCCAGCTCTGGGTCGGCCATGGAGGCGAAGGCCGGCTCTGGGTCGGCCATGGAGGCGAAGGCCGGCTCTGGGTCGACCATAGCCGGGCGAAGGCTGGCTCTAGGTCGGCCATGGAGACGAAGGCCGGCACTGGGACGGCCATGGAGGCGAAGGCCGGCTCTGGGTCGGCCGTGGAGGCGAAGGCCGGCTCTGGGTCGGCCGTGGAGGCGAAGGCCGGCTCTGGGTCGGCCGTGGAGGCGAAGGCCGGTGTTGTCGCTGTTTTTCGGAAAACGATTTAGGAGTCGCAGACGGTTAGACCCAAGGCCGGACCAAGTGGTCTCGTCTTGACTCGAGCGTGTCGGACCCGGTGTCCCGAGTCGTCCCTTAGCTGTGGATGTCCCTTGAGTTCGTCAGAGTACCTGAAAAGGGGTAGAGAACACGTGAACTACAAAGGGGAAACAGGGGGGGTGCCCCTGTTTACCTCTCCGACGCTCAACATTAGTGTGATTGAGGTGGAGTATAGAGGTTTTAGGGGTGTTTAGAGGCCAAAGCTTGAGAGAAACGAGCGAGGTACGAGTTCGGCAGCGTTTCAGTACTCAAGAATGGATTACCTGGACCAAGGGGGGTGCCTTGGTATTTATAGGCAGCCAAGGGGTGGTTTGAAGACCCCTTGGCCGAGTGAGAATGCTTGGGTCGGCATTGGAGGAGGCTGGGTCGGCCAATGGCCGAGTGAACATGGTGGTGAGGTTCACTCGGCCATTGGCCGAGTGAAGGTCTTGGGTCGGCTGAGGTTCACTCGGCCATTGGCCGAGTGAACTGCTGGAAGGTTCACTCGGCCAATGGCCGAGTGAACTGCATGGGCAGCTGGAAGGTTCACTCGGCCATTGGCCGAGTGAACTGCATGGCCGGCTGAGGGGTTCACTCGGCCATTGGCCGAGTGAACTGCTGGAAGGTTCACTCGGCCAATGGCCGAGTGAATTGCATGGCCGGCTGAAGGGTTCACTCGGCCATTGGCCGAGTGAACTGCTGGAAGGTTCACTCGGCCAATGGCCGAGTGAACTGCATGGCCGGCTGAAGGGTTCACTCGGCCATTGGCCGAGTGAATTGCTGGAAGGTTCACTCGGCCAATGGCCGAGTGAACTGCCTTGATGGCTGAGGGGTTCACTCGGCCATTGGCCGAGTGAACTGTCCAATGGCCGAGTGAGCCATTTGACCCAGCCAATGGCCGAGTGAGCCATTGACTCGGCCCATGGCTGGGCTTTGACTTGGCCATTGGTTTGGGCCGGCTCCTGGTTGAGTCAGGGTTCCGTCGCCCAAGACCTCGTACTAGCCATGTGGGTCGAAGAGATGCCCTTGTTCCCGTTGGCGCTAGACGGGCCAACAACATTAGCCCCCCGAGTTTCCGGTCGAGCGTAGGTCGAGTGGAAACTCAAAATCTACGCTTTTATGCGGACGCGGGATGAATGCTCTCGGGTTTGCATCATGAGGAATGGCCTTCGCGCGTCGCGAGGGACGACTTTTTGTTTCGGGTTGATCGTGCGTGGCTCATTTTCTCGATCTACCAATGAGGGCGTGATCGGTTAGCACTGCTTTATTGTGTTGTGCGCGTCTTGTTTTCTCGACTTGCCAATGAGGGCTTAATCGATTTGCACGTCTTTTTTGTATTGTGCGCGTCTTATTTTCTCGACCTGCCAACGAAGGCATAATCGATTTGCGCGTCTCCGTTGTGTTGTGCGCGTCTTACTTTTCTCGACTCGCCAGCGAAGGCATAATCGATTTGCACGTCTTCGTTGTGTTGTGCGCGTCTTACTTTTCTCGACTTGCCAACGAAGGCATAATCGATTTGCGCGTCTTTATCGTATTGTGCGCGTCTTACTTTTCTCGACTTGCCAACGAAGGCATAATCGATTTGCACGTCTTTGTTGTGTTGTGCGCGTCTTACTTTTCTCGACTTGCCAACGAAGGCATAATCGATTTGCGCGTCTTTGTCGTATTGTGCGCGTCTTACTTTTCTCGATTTGCCAACGAAGGCATAATCGATTTGCGCGTCTTCGTTGTGTTGTGCGCGTCTTACTTTTCTCGACTTGCCAACGAAGGCATAATCGATTTGCACGTCTTTGTTGTGTTGTGCGCGTCTTACTTTTCTCGACTTGCCAACGAAGGCATAATCGATTTGCGCGTCTTTGTCGTATTGTGCGGGTCTTACTTTTCTCGACTTGCCAACGAAGGCATAATCGATTTGCGCGTCTTCGTTGTGTTGTGCGCGTCTTACTTTTCTCGACTTGCCAACGAAGGCATAATCGATTTGCACGTCTTTGTTGTGTTGTGCGCGTCTTACTTTTCTCGACTTGCCAACGAAGGCATAATCGATTTGCGCGTCTTTGTCGTATTGTGCGCGTCTTACTTTTCTCGACTTGCCAACGAAGGCATAATCGATTTGCACGTCTTTGTTGTTTTGTACGCAGACCTTGAACCCATTTGTAACTCGTTGCCTGTCGGCTGACGAGCTGGGCGGCGAGCGCGATGCCACATTTGTGTGGCGAGGTTTCCCGTGGACGCTGGCTAGACCAGATACACCCTGCGGACGCAGACCTTGAACCCATTTGTAACTCGTTGCCTTTCGGCCGACGAGCTGGGCGGCGAGCGCGATGCCACATTTGTGTGGCGAGTTTTCCCGTGGACGCTGGCTTGACCAGATACGCCCTGGCGGACGCAAGCCTTGAACCCATTTGTAACTCGTTGCCTGTCGGTCGACGAGCTGGGCGGCGAGCGCGATGCCACATTTGTGTGGCGAGGTTTCCCGTGGGCGCTGGCTTGACCAGATACGCCCTGGCGGACGCAAGCCTTGAACCCATTTGTAACTCGTTGCCTTTCGGCCGACGAGCTGGGCGGCGAGCGCGATGCCACATTTGTGTGGCGAGGTTTCCCGTGGGCGCTGGCTTGACCAGATACGCCCTGGCGGACGCAAGCCTTGAACCCATTTGTAACTCGTTGCCTATCGGACGACGAGCTGGGCGGCGAGCGCGGACTCAAGACTCAACTCGAGGGCTCATGTAGAGCCTGCACGAGGAATAATTAGTTGACTTGTGGACTTGGGACTCAACTCGAGGACTCACGTAGAGCTTGCACGAGGAGTTTTGCGAAGAGTCGGCGCGAGGAGTATCGATCGACGCGCGGACTCGTAGCTCGATTCGAGGAATGAATTCATCTCAAGGAGACATGTGAAGAGTTGGCACGAGGAGTATCAGTCGACTCGTGGATTCGAACTCGACTCGAGGACTCACGTAGAGCCTGTACGAGGAGTCTTGTGAAGAGTCGGCGCGAGGAGTATCGGTCGACTCGCGGACCCGTAGCTCGAATCGAGGAATGAATTCATCTCGAGGAGACATGTGAAGAGTCTCTCTTATTTTTATTTTTTGAGTTGTTGTTGAATTGTTTTTTGATTGAGCGTTGGTCCCTGTTAGCCCCCCGAGTGTCTTGCGTTTGTGAGACAAAGGTTGAGAAACTCTCGCGTTAGAGGTATACAATAGCATGCGTTACATTTTTTTCACGTGTGAAATAACTCTTTATTGCAATAAGGGGGTCATTACAGTTTGTCATGGCGCTTGGCCTTCTTTGAAAAAAGGAAATTACATTTTTGAAATGAAAGTGACCACGAAGCCGATCGAGTTCGGGCGTGAATGTCGAAGTCGCGACCATCATGGCTTGCTAGTAGACGCGACGAATTCCCTGAGATTCCCAACTCGAATTAGGGAATCAATTCGCTTCTTGAGCTGCTTGCATTCGACCGTCGCGTGCCCATGATCTTTGTGGTATTCGCAGAACCGACTTCGATCTCGCTTCGCGGGGTCCTTTGTGAGTGGAGCGGGGCTTCCCAGCTCATCGCGGCGTAAGCGCAGGATCCGGTCGGGCGTTGTGTTGAGCGGGACGAAGGATCGCTTCGGGGCTGGAGAAGGGTGGTCGTTAGGGACTTGACCTTTCCGGCGCCTTTTCCTTCGTGACTCGGGACCAACGGCCGGCATCACAAGCGTGGCTGCGTGTTCTTGATCGAGTGCTCGATCGATGTTGGGTGGTTGCTGCCCCAAGATGACTGCGGTCTCGCGTCGGGCGTTGAGCTTTTCTCTCAAGTCGAACTCGGGATCCTTTCTTTGAGAGTTGAGGCGGTCTCTCAAGTCTCCGGAGGCCGTCCCTATCACCCTCGTTAAGGGCGCATCACTCAGGCGACGCCTTTGGCGGAGGCCGAGACCATCGACGTCGTCACCCTCACAAGGGTTTTGGACGCGGATGGTGAGCTTGGAGCGTCCCTTTCGGGACCTCGAGGTCGAGCGTCCTCGGGCATTGTGCGAGCTTTGACGCCTTGACGTGGTCGCCCGAGGGTGTCCCCTCGAGGGCGTGTGTGCGTGCTCACCAGAAAGTTGACGTTTTGACGCGGCCGCCCGAGGGTGTCCCCTTGGAGGCGTGCGCGCGTGTCCACTTTCGTGAATAGCGTGGTCGAGGTTGGTCTCATGGTTGATGTCATCGACATTGTTGGAGTCGAGGAGGTCGGTGATGAGCGCGCCGGTGACGCCGGGGCGGTCTAGGAGCTCGGCGAGCCTTCGAGCCGTGTCCTCTCGGACTGCGGCCTCGGGGTCATTCGCCAGGTCTCGGGGCTGGCTCTCGTTATCACGAGGTTGCCCTTCGAGACGGCGCACGGAGCTTTGGAGGTCGCGCCTCGAGCTAGTCGCTCGGGCGCCCACGGAGGTGGCGGGGCTACGACTCATCTCTCGAGAGTCGTAGGAGTGAGAAGAAGACTGGTAGAGGGGATGTGTTGCCAAGGTCGAGAGATCCCCTCCTTCTAGCGCCAAAATGTTGTCGCTGTTTTTCGGACAACGATTTAGGAGTCGCAGACGGTTAGACCCAAGGCCGGACCAAGTGGTCTCGTCTTGACTCGAGCGTGTCGGACCCGGTGTCCCGAGTCGTCCCTTAGCTGTGGATGTCCCTTGAGTTCGTCAGAGTACCTGAAAAGGGGTAGAGAACACGTGAACTACAAAGGGGAAACAGGGGGGGTGCCCCTGTTTACCTCTCCGACGCTCAACATTAGTGTGATTGAGGTGGAGTATAGAGGTTTTAGGGGTGTTTAGAGGCCAAAGCTTGAGAGAAACGAGCGAGGTACGAGTTCGGCAGCGTTTCAGTACTCAAGAATGGATTACCTGGACCAAGGGGGGTGCCTTGGTATTTATAGGCAGCCAAGGGGTGGTTTGAAGACCCCTTGGCCGAGTGAGAATGCTTGGGTCGGCATTGGAGGAGGCTGGGTCGGCCAATGGCCGAGTGAACATGGTGGTGAGGTTCACTCGGCCATTGGCCGAGTGAAGGTCTTGGGTCGGCTGAGGTTCACTCGGCCATTGGCCGAGTGAACTGCTGGAAGGTTCACTCGGCCAATGGCCGAGTGAACTGCATGGGCAGCTGGAAGGTTCACTCGGCCATTGGCCGAGTGAACTGCATGGCCGGCTGAGGGGTTCACTCGGCCATTGGCCGAGTGAACTGCTGGAAGGTTCACTCGGCCAATGGCCGAGTGAATTGCATGGCCGGCTGAAGGGTTCACTCGGCCATTGGCCGAGTGAACTGCTGGAAGGTTCACTCGGCCAATGGCCGAGTGAACTGCATGGCCGGCTGAAGGGTTCACTCGGCCATTGGCCGAGTGAATTGCTGGAAGGTTCACTCGGCCAATGGCCGAGTGAACTGCCTTGATGGCTGAGGGGTTCACTCGGCCATTGGCCGAGTGAACTGTCCAATGGCCGAGTGAGCCATTTGACCCAGCCAATGGCCGAGTGAGCCATTGACTCGGCCCATGGCTGGGCTTTGACTTGGCCATTGGTTTGGGCCGGCTCCTGGTTGAGTCAGGGTTCCGTCGCCCAAGACCTCGTACTAGCCATGTGGGTCGAAGAGATGCCCTTGTTCCCGTTGGCGCTAGACGGGCCAACAACAGCCGGCTCTGGTGTGGCGATGGCCGGGCGAAGGCCGGCTCTGGGGCGGCCATGGAGGCGAAGGCCGGCTCTGGGTCTGCCATGGCCGGGCGCCGGCTCTGTGTCGGCCAAGGCATAAGAGAAGCAAAAGAGGAAACAAATCCAAGGCTTCTAGAAGCCTTGTTAGCCGTGTGAATCAAAGGGGAAATGGGCAATATTTGCTCATGAATATGTGATATTCTATAGAAGAGGAAACTACCTTATTGAAGGTGAGACCTCTCATATAAATAGGAGCCTCATTCTCCACATTTGATTCATCCAAAGTTTTAGAGATTGAGAGCTTCTCTCTCTAGACTTGGCCCCCCCTCTTCTCTCTCTCTCTATTCAATTTCGTTTTATTGTTTTGCCACCTAGGTCCTCATTTGACCTAGTGTTTAGCTCTATGACTTCAAGACTCGTTCTTAAGTCGTAGTGTTTAAAAGTGCCCACACACTAATTCCTTTTATTTCGAGTGATTTAGTGATAGAAACTTTCGTGGTTGCTCGAGTTGCCGAGGAAAGAAAGAGAGACGTCCTACGAGGGAGACGAACGTTTTCAACCTTCCGAAGGCTCATCAAACGTTCAAGCTTCTAAAGAGGTTAGTAAATTTATTATGCTCATATTAGTTTTATTTACATGTGCTTGCACTTTGTCTAGGTTAGTAAAAACTAATTTACTTGAATTTTTTTTTTTGAAATTCCACCGCTTAACGAAGCGTTAAACTTTTTCTTAAACCATAGATCAATTCCAACAAATGGTATCAGAGCTATGGTCAAAGATATGCATGTACATGTATTTAAAATTATGAGCTTGAAAATCGTTTTCGAAAGTTTACTAATTTTGTGACAAGTTAGAATTGTTTTGTTAGATTTTTTATTTATTTATTGCTCATGCCTTTAAATTAAAAATCATGTTGATTTTCTATGAGTTTGGGATGATATTAAAACACATTAGAATCAGTTCTAAAAGTTTTTAATTTTTTATATTGAAAAACGTGTTTTAAAGGTTTGAGAAATTTCGAGTAAAATTTTGTGACTAGTTTTCTTGTCTTACTAGTTTCTTGTATTTACTTGAATCGGTTTATGCTTGTTGTTATTTCTTTTATATCATGTTATTACCATGTTAATAAAAAAAAAAATAAAAGCTTTAACAACTTCCTAAAACGTTCCGTTACACTCGATTCTTTTTCGCACCTTAAAAGACCGAACTTTAATTATTTCTTTTTCTTCAAGCTGGAGTAAAACCCGCAGTAAAAGTGGCATAACTCTCTGCTCAAAAATCTAAATGTAATGATTCATGAATAAATTAAAGTTCTGTCTATCTTCTTTCCAGTGCCACCGGTTTTGGGTCAAAAGGACATCGGAGCCACCAGTTATGGTGATTTTACTCCAAGGTACGTGGCTGTTCCGAAAGTCCAGTTTTTTAGAAATCCGGATTTTCAGCCCCACTACCATGAGTTATAAAACTCTAATGAGAAAATTTTCTTGAGCAAAATTATTTTTTATAAGATTATAAACATGATGTGTAAGATTAAAATGTTTTGATTTTTGAAAGTTTAATTGAAATTGAATTTTTACAAAACTAGTTTGAATTTTGAAAAACCGTTTTCATTTTCAAACTTGAAAATATTTTGTCATCCAAATCAAATAAGTTTTCAAAATGTTTTCGGCCGTCGCCACTCTACCGGGCCGAGACGGACCGGTAACACATGCCATAAGGAAATTCGGCCAAGGCATAAGAGAAGCAAAAGAGGAAACAAATCCAAGGCTTCTAGAAGCCTTGTTGGCCGTGTGAATCAAAGGGGAAATGGGCAATATTTGCTCATGAATATGTGATATTCTATAGAAGAGGAAACTACCTTATTGAAGGTGAGACCTCTCCTATAAATAGGAGCCTCATTCTCCACATTTGATTCATCCAAAGTTTTAGAGATTGAGAGCTTCTCTCTCTAGACTTGGCCGCCCCTCTTCTCTCTCTCTCTATTCAATTTCGTTTTATTGTTTTGGCACCTATGTCCTCATTTGACCTAGTGTTTAGCTCTGCGACTTCAAGACTCGTTCTTAAGTCGTAGTGTTTAAAAGTGCCCACACACTAATTCCTTTTTATCTTGAGTGATTTAGTGATAGAAACTTTCGTGGTTACTCGAGTTAGCGAGGAGAGGAAGAGAGACGTGCAACGAGGGAGACGAACGTTTTCAACCTTCCGAAGGCTCATCAACGTTCAAGCTTCTAAAGAGGTTAGTAAATTTATTATGCTCATATTAGTTTTATTTACATGTGCTTGCTCTTTGTCTAGGTTAGTAAAAACTGTTTTACTTGTAAAAGAAAATTTTTAAAATTCCGCCGCTTACCGAAGCGTTAAACTTTTTCTTAAACCCTAGATCAATTCCAACACCTGCTCCTCTTCTTGAGGAGAGCGCACACTCTAGTCCCACATGGACGACCTAAAGGCCTCTTAGGTCTCTCTAACTACTATAAATACCCCTAGTGAAGGGTAATAAATCTTTTTCATTCCTTTGCAAAATCACTCTTCTCTCTGCTTCTCTGGATGCCATCTTTGACCCGAAACACCCTTTGCAAGATTTCTTGCTCTCAGAGACTCTGAAACGCTCCCGGGGACTCCCGGGCGTTGCTTCTTCTGATCGAACGCTTAATCTAGAGTATTCACTTAAAATCCCCTTAGCGTCTAAAACACTAGACGTATTCACCATTTTCGACAGAAAATCGCCTATGACTCCTGCATGCCCGCCACGACAAGGAACTCTCGACTTAGAGTCCCCCACGTCTCCAAAAGAGAGAAAACACACATTCTCCCTCGAGTCACTCGATCCTAGAATTTTGAGATGTTGCCACGCTCCGTCTCCTCTATCGAGCATGCCCTCTAGGCTCTGCACCTCATACAGCGTTCCGTACGCCTTGAACTACATTATGACTTGGTCCCTATTCACACGGGTACGTAGACAGCTTACACAAAAAGCATGGTCACTCCCCCCTACTCTCCCCTTCTCGCTTTGAGAAATCCTCCGATTGGAGGAAACCCAATTCGACATCTTTGAGTTCACAACTTTGGCTCGGGTGTGGCCACTTGGTTCGGCCATGGGTTGAACCGCCCGAAGCTTTAAATCGTTGTTCATTTTTGTGCGACAATAACTTTAAAGATGAAAGTAGATGAGCTCATTGGCTCTCTTCTCACTTATGAAATGTGCCTTGAAGCTTATCAATCTGGTAGGAAACGCAAGAGAGTTTCCTTTAAAGTAGTAAATTCTTACTCCACCTCACAGAATTCTGAAGTTGCTAATGATTATTATAATGATACCTATTATCGATCATTATCAGAAAACACAAAACATCAAGAAGGCCCACGCTTCTCAAAGGACCGATGGTCAAGCCGGAGGTCCTAAAGAGTGGTAGCTTTCCTCCACGAGCCGACAGACAAGTCATTGCGTCAAAATTACGTAACTCATCAAGTCGAGTCTCTCTCCTCGAGTCGAGTCTTGCTAATTGAGTCGAATTTTAGTCCACGAGTCAATTGACAAGTCCTTTTGTTGACTCTAATTCCTCGAGAAGAATCTCTCACTTATATTGCGCGACTTTTCCGAAATCACGAACTCTGAAAGCGTAACGGGCCGAGTCGCTAAAAACCGCTAAGGCCCACAACGGCTAAGGCTCATGAAAATGACCCGAAAAGTCCAAGATCATGCTCCCACATGGAGCATGTAGTTGCCATTGTGCACTCCTCCAAAGGAGCACATGCTCTGCGTGCCCATCAAAAAGAACGCACGAGCGCGCTCCTTGGAAAAGAGCCCTCGCACGGCACACGGTGCGCCACGCCGGTCAGGTAGCGCACGGGGCCCAGGTTTGCCCGTGTTGCGCTCCTTGAAGCCGTGCATGGTCGGAACCCACGCCCCACTCCTTGAGGTGCGTCCTTGGGGCCTCCTTGGCCTCATCATTCACAATAAATACTCCCTCTCATTGAGGGGGAGAGACACAGTCATTCTTCCCCAAGATTACTCACTCTTAGAGTTTTGAAACGCTGGCGAAGACTTTCTGAGCACAATTTCCTCTGATTGAGTGCTTGATCTAGAGCGCAAGCCGCTCCAGGGATTTTCTACTGAAAATCCCCTGCGCGTCCAACACACAAACCATGTCAACGATTTTCCACTAAAAATCCCCTACACGTCCAATGCACCTGAAATTCTCCACTGAGAATCTCCTACATCTCCAAAAGAGAGAAAACATACATTCTCTCTCGGGTTGCTCTATCCTCGAGTTTTGAGACGTCGCCGAGAACTCCTCCGTGCTCCGTCTCCACTGTTGAGCACATCCTCCAGGCTCCGCGCCTCATACAACATTATATACACCTTGGACTATGTTTGAACTTCATCTCGCAACGTGGGTACGTAAGGAGCTCACTAGAAGCACAGTTTGTTGTCAATGGTGCCCAGAAGAAGAGTTGTAGTCTTTATTTTGTACATTTGATGTAATAAAGTCTCACGAAGACCCTTGCTTGTAATTGCTTATTCATTTAATAAAAAGTTGAAACGTTCATTCATTCTTCCTTGTCTGTTTGAAGTTTTATGATAAAACATTAGTCTATAGTCCATAAACAAACTTCACAACTTATGAAGAGACAAATGTAGATTTGTGTTGTCGCTCGTTTTCAGACAACTATTTCGGAGACCAAAGCGGTCAGACCCAGGGCCAGACCAAGTGGTCTCGCTTCGGCTCAAGCGTGTCGGACATGGTATCCCAAGTCGTCCCTTAGCTGTCGGTGGTGTTTGCCTCGTCCTTCATCACTCATGCGAGAGAACGAAACGATGAACTACAAAGGGGAAACAGAGGGGGTGCCTATGTTTAATTCTCTGACACTCAACATTAGTTGGATTAAGGTGGAATATAGAGGGTTTAGTGTTTAGAGGGCCTAATTTTGAGAGAAACGAGTGAAGTACGAGTTCAGCAGCGTTTTAGTACTCAATTTAGGATTACCTTTTGGAGAGGACGGGCCTCTGTATTTATAGGGGACCAAGGGACGTTTTGAAGGTCCCTTGGCTGAGTGACGCCCCTGGGCCGGCCATTGGGCGAGTGACGACCCAGGGCCGGCCGTCGGCCGAGTGATGACCCAGGGCAGGCCATCGGCCGAGTGACGGCCCTGGACAAGCCGAGTGATGACCCAGGGTAGGCCATCGGCCGAGTGACGACCCTGGATAGGCCAAGTGATGACCCAGGGTAGGCCATCGGCTAAGTGATAGCCCTGGGCCGGCCATTGGCTGAGTGACAACCCAGGGCCGGCCGAGTGACTACCCATCGTCAGCCATTGGTCGAGTTACGGCCCTGGGAAGGCCGAGTGACGGCCATTGGCAGGCCGAGTAATGACCCAGGACAGGCCATCGGCCGAGTGACGGCCCTAGGCAGGCCGAGTGACGACCCAGGGCAGGCCATCGGCCGATTGACGGCCCTGGGCAGGCGGAGTGATGACCCAGGGCATGCCGAGTGATGACCCAGGGCAGGCCATCGGCCGAGTGACGGCCCTGGGCAGGCCGAGTGACGACCCAGGGCAGGCCGAGTGACGGCCCTGGGCATGCCGAGTGATGACCAAGGGCAGGCGATCGGCCGAGTGACGGCCCTGGGCAGGCCGAGTGACGACGCAGGGCAGGCCATCGGCCGAGTGACGGCCCTGGGCCGGCCATTGGCCGAGTGACGATCCAGGACCGTCCGAGTGACGACCCAGGGCCGGCCATTGGCCGAGTGACGGCCCTGGGCTGGCCATCGGCCGATTGACGGCCTTGGGAAGGCTGAGTGACGGCCCTGGGCAGGCCGAGTTACGACCCAGGACAGGCTATCGGCGTAGTGACGGCCCTGGGCAGGCCGAGTGATGACCTAGGGCAGGCCATCGGCCGAGTCACGGCCCTAGGTAGGCCGAGTGACAACCCAGGGAAGGCCATCTGCCGAGTGACGGCCCTGGGCAGGTCGAGTGACGACCCAGGGCAAGCCATCGGCCGAGTGACAGCCCTGGCAGGCCGAGTGACGACCTAGGGCAGGCCATCGGCAGAGTTACAGCCTTGGGCCGGCCATTGGCCGAGTGACGACCCAGGGGCGGCCTAGTGATGACCCAAGACCATCTATTGGCCGAGCTACGGCCCTGGGCCGACCATTGGCCGAGTGACGACCCTGGGCCGGCCGAGTGATGACCAAGGGCAGGCCATCGGCCGAGTGACGGCCTTGGGCCGGCCATTGGCCGAGTGACAACCCATGGCCGGCCGTCGGCCGAGTTATGGCCCTGCATTTGCCATTGTCCGAGTAACAACCTAGGGCCGGCCGTTGCCACTCGCGTCATCACCTCACCGGGTCGGGATGGGCTTTGGCCGGCCGAGAGAAAGCCGAACGGTCATTGGCCGGTCGGGAGGCGTTGTGACGGTTTTGCCAATGTCGGTCTAGGACGGATCGACAACATTAGCCAGCCGAGTTTCTGGTCGAGCGTAGGTCGAGTGGAAACTCAAGAGTCATACCGATCACTCTCGTGTTTGTGAGTGCGCCGTAGAAAGGCTTTAGTGCATCACGAGGGACAGTCTTGGTTATCTTTCGTTTTTTGTGTCTTAGGTTCTCGACTTACTATCGTAATCAATTTTCACGATTTTGTCGATGCGTGTCTTATTTTCTCGATTTACCAATGAAGGCGTAATCGATTCACACGTCATCTTGATACGTGTCTTATTTTCTCGATTTACCAATGAAGGCGTAATCGATTTGCACGTCATGTTGATGCGGGTCTTATTTTCTCGACTTACCAATGAAGGCATAATCGATTTGCATGGCTTGGGGGTGCGAGACTTATTTTCTTGACTTACCAATGAAGGCGTAATTGATTTTCACGTCTTGGGCCTCAAGGGGCCTCGGTGCCACATTGCGTGACCAGGTTTTCCGTGGACGCTGGGTAGACCAGTTTCGCCCGGCGGGCGCAGGCCTATGAAACCCATATGTGACTCGCTGCCTATTGGCGCACGAGCTGGGCGGCGAGCGTGACTATACCACCTCATGAGCGTGGCACCCTTGGGTCCGCGTGTCATGTGATAGGCGGGGTTGGGCATAGACTTGATCCCCCGGCGAGTGTGGCACCTTAGTGCACTGGTCGCATTTTCGGGTTGAGTCTCTTGGGTCGAGTCTTGTGCCCTTGTGAGCGTGTCGTCACGGCACGCGTGTCACGTTTGGGACTCAATTGGCCCATTCTTTCTCTCACGAGAGCGTCGTGGAGCAAATTTTGGAGCGCCGTTAGGGGCGACTTAAGCGTGTCGTTAGGGACGATTTTTGTTGCTTGTGGGAGCGCATTTAGATTTATCATTGAGTCTTGTGATTCTACCGTTGACTGGCGACTCAAGAAGTTGTGCATGTTTGACACGAGGACTTTCAAATCGACTCGTGGGCTCGGAACTCAACTCCATGAGTAAACTCAACTCGAGGAGTCATGTGTAGAGTCGGCACGATGACTTGTCAGTCAACCCGTGGACTCGGAACTCAACTCAGGGAGTCATGTGTAGACTCAACACGAGGAGTCATCAGTTGACTTGTGGACTCGAAACTCAACTTGAGGACTGAACTCAACTCGGGGATTCATGTGTAGAGTCAACATGAGAAGTCATCAGTCGACTCGTGGACTCGGAACTCAACTCGAGGAGTGACCTCAACTCGAGGAATCTAGTGTAGACTCGGCACAAGGAATTATTGGTCGACTCGTGGACTCGGAATTCAACCCGAGCAGTGAACTCAACTCGAGGAGTTGTTGGTGGATCGGGCGCGCATCGGACACGAACGATCGCTCCGATGCGACTCGTCTGAGATGATTCCACCATATAACCATATTAATGCGGAAAAATAATTAATTACGCTGATCATAAGCTAATTAAATTATGGTTATAATTAACAAGATCTAGTTATGTTTAATTAATTTAATTCACGAGAGCATATTTATCAAGCAACCGATTTGAACGAAAAACGAATACTTACAGTTTTTGGCTCACGAACTGAAAGCTTTCACAATCCGTCTTCGTCTTGAGTCGTCTTGATGAAGGACTCGAGGATGACACCTTAGTCTTCCGAAACGTAATCTCCGAGGCGAATAAGAAAGATGAGTGGGCACAGTCTTTATCTCACTAGATCACGAAACTAGGTGTTTCAAGATCTCTCTCTTATTTTACTAAGAATGGAAACGAATTTCCGAGGGGAGGGAGAGGCTGTTTTGCACGGCCAAGGTAGCCTAGAGTGCACGAAATTATTAGGTCAAAATCCTTAATTTTTGCCTTTTCATGAACCCCTATTTATAGTAGTAAAAAGGAGATATTCATGGAATCTTCCAGAATATTTTATTTCTTTTTATTGTGTTCACACTAAAGGATTTAATCTAGGCCCTTGGATCTCAACAAGTGAATCCTACTTTTTCTCTCATCCATTAGATCAATATCTATGGGATATTATTCTTTTATTTAAATAGAGAATAATTTATTTAGTGAGATAATAAAGGAGAATATATTATTCTCCTAAATATTCTCCTAAATATTCTCCTAAATACTTTCCTTTAAATAAGGAGAAAATATAGGACAATATCTTATATTTTCCTCTCTCCTTTATTTAAACAACTAAAGAGAAAATATTGGTAAATACCAATATTACAAAATTCGAATTTTAGGCACACGGCCAAGGGGGAATTTCCGCAAACCCTAGTGCCAAAAATTCCCAAATCCGATTTTCATATTTTGTGCAAGGCCCAATTGCTTAAAACCCAATTAATTATTTATTTACTTGGTCCAACAATAAATAAATAATTAATAATTATTTATTTACTTGATCAAACAATAAATAAACAATTCTACCATAAATATTTATTTAATTCTGCGAATACCCGTTTTCCAGAATTAATGCTGTCAATCACAATTACAGCAAGTGAGATTAATAATGATAAACATTATTATACGAAAGTTCTTATCCGCCTTTATCAGAGCCGAATCGGGGACTATGAACCTAGTAATAGAAGCTTAACAAATCCGATGAAAAAGACGAAATAGTCCTTTCTCTTTTTCCATCGATTCGTCTAATCTTGGTCAAATACTCCACCTTGTAAGCCAAGACTGAACTCTCCTTTATACTAGAATTATATTTACTCATCGTGACGAGTGTCCACTGATATAGTCAGTTCGTGATCAAGATCCTCCAGGTTCAACCTGTGTCAAGAGAAGTCAATTTTTCCGTTATACTTCTCTTGATACATACCAGCCTTAAGCATTGTTGTTTCCCCAGCGAAAGATTCTTTCGAACGTTACTTACTTCGAAAGTGCTAGCAATCTATCGGTTCTGGAATCAACCCATAGGTGAGTAAACATTAACCTTCTTTCAGGAAGGCTGGATTCCGTATCTGTAAATCACTTCCCACTCGAATCATGCTCTGAGAAAACTCCCAAGACATAAGCTGTGATTAGCATGAATAGCCTTTTAGCGAATGAGTCAAAGAGCTCAGTAACATAACCCAATGTCCATGATCACTTCAAGATTTATATCAAGTCTCACTGTGACTATCATAGTGGCCTCGGTTAGTGTGTCGTAACGGTCCTTAAACGACACATCTACAACCAAGACCTGTCCAAGTCGTACACTTACCACAAGTGTAGAATACTCCCACATAGTGATCAACCTTCACCCATGTGTTCCACATATATGACTTTAGATATAGCTTTCCAGGCGTATATCAGTCATCGACCTCGTTTTAGCTCACTGTCCGAACTCAGGTGCCCAGCACGTGACTCACTTTAATACGGAGGCTATGGAAGATAGTTGTTATTGATTCTAATTGTTTAGAACTCAACCCACTAATCATATAATGCTAATAAAGTAATCTTATTATCGAATTTAGTAATCATTCATTCATTATCTTTAAGTGGGCAATATTCCCAACAATCTCCCACTTTGACCACAGAAGATAAGTTTCCTTCAGCCAATTTAATTCTTTGCCATCATTATAGACGGTTTAGAATTTGACCCAGGATTGAGATTCCCATCATATGGATTCCCACTTTATCTATACTCTATCATTTATATCGATTTGACATATGTCCCATTTTCATATTATTCTAGTTCATGCATTTTTGCATGTAATCTTTGACTTACCATTTAAGGTCAAGTTAATTTGTTCACAGTAAATAAATTTACATTAGAACAAATTAAAACTTCGCATACCTTTAGATTATACACCAGACTTTATATCTAAAGATAACAAGTCTCCCTATCAAGGTGTACATCCCTTTGGTGCCAAAACAGGTTGCACCATTGCATGGTTTGATCTCATCACGACTTACTATAGTGTGATTTATTGAACGTGTTTAAATAAGAACTTTACTGACCTATTTCCATTACTTGGTTATTTATAGTTCATCCTTGTTTGTCGTGTTCATATTCAATATATACACAGGACTTTAAGGATTTACTATATTTAAATAACTAAGTATCTCACTATTTCCAGAAATTACAGTGTTTACAACACATGTAGTTATTCTCGGAAATACGACATTGTCTAAGGTCTAATTATTAGTCCTTTTAAAGACAATGTTGATAGCCTCAACATTGAGCTCATACCTTATATCAATAAGTATGTTTGAGACATAATGGAACGAGCATGTCGTTTCTAAATTTACTTTTAGAAATAGTTAGCTCAGTCAATTTATTTGTGTCATAATGAGGTCTAGAACTATAATAGTAATGACTTTATTCATGACACTTGTTTAGGAGCTATACTTATCGATCATTCTCAAAATATCGATTATAACAAACATCCATGTACAATCATGACTAGTTGGTTAAGTACTTAGGATCTACCTTTCATATTTCAAAAGGTTTAGTAGTATAACTACTTCGATCCATGTCTTTATGTTATTGGAACTTCATCCTCAAAGGACAGTTCATCTTCAATTTTGAAGATCCCTAATGAAGTGGTTCGTGGTATCAGAAAGAAGAGTATCATTGATGATAATGTCTCTACTTAATGGCTCAATCCCTTACCTTTTAGCTTATTAAAGCTTAAACCATTTCATTAATCCTTTTATAGATCTCTATATTCCTTTAAGTTAATAGCTTAACAGGTAGATCTATTAAATATGGGCTAATAACTTTCAGACAAGTTAGTATGATCGAGAGTGATATCTCAAGATCATGTCTTTCCATTTAAGGAAAGTTTATTGTTGATGAGAGTGACAAGGATCCATTCTAGGATGCTCCCACTAGGTTATTGATTTTAACGACAAGATAATTCAAAATTATCATTCCTTTCAATTCATTGATTTATGTGGCAAGGTAATCATTGATTACTCTTTCACTTTAATTATTGAATAATAGCATATACATTCCGGTTAAGGATGCCATCTTCAATGATGGGTTTAATCCTGTGAAGGATGTTGCTATTTATTGAACAACAAGTGGCTAGATTTCATTAAAGAAAGCTCTCACTCTTTTATTGAACAATAGTGACTAGAATCCAATTAAGGATGCTCCCACTCAATAATATTGGTTATTTAGTGGCTAGGTTCTATTTATGGATGCTCCCACTATGTCAATGAATAAGAGTAGCTAGGTTCCAGCTAAGGATGCTCCTACTCGATTATTGAATTTTAGAGTGGCTAGGTTCCAATTAAGGATGCTCCCACTCAATCAATAAATCTAGAGTGACTAGGTTCCATTCAAGGATGCTCCCACTCAATCAATACGAATATTAGTGACTAGGTTCCAATTAAGGAAGCTCCCACTAATTTAATTCATCATCAACACTAACTTTTAGTTGTGTCTCCTTTATTACTTATTATTCGCACAAGTCATTGTCGAATAATGATAATATTTATTTAGACGCTTTCAAAGCTCTAAATAGTTCTTAAACAATAAAACATATTCAACATAAGAATTTAATGAAGCAATGAAAGCTAATTAAATTCTAACAGAGATAATAACTTAGAAAATATTTATATTTATTTATTATGCTTCTATATAGCATATGAACGGAAAAACGTGACCTTCATATTCTATATCTTTTTCATAAGGACATAAGCATTCATGCATATTCAAATATCATAAAAGCAATCAAGGCATTCAATAGAAGGAAATATTTAAAGACACAACCATGTGTTCATAAATAATGTAATAAAACATAAAGAAAGAAAGATTCATCCTTTCTGGAATAGCCATAAAGGCTACAATCCAGAAAACCTCGGATTATTAAATGACACATCCCATGTTCAAAAAATAAATCCAAAAATGAAAGTAATAAAACTAGCGGGAAATTAGATCTTCAAACGGAGCATAAGCTTCTCAACAATTCGGGCTTGAATCCGACATTGTTCAGCAAGCTCGTCTACACATGTGTGCTCCATCAGATCTGCTCTGCAACAAGAAAAAAGTATGCTCATGAATAATTATCCTCAAAACATTTTTAGGATATCTTTAATCATGAATTTTAAGGTACCATACCAGCATTCTTCTTGTTTTTCTCAAGCTCAGCCAAGTACAAAGGACAATGCCTCTTCCAATGGCCTTTAGTCTTGCAGTGGTGACATTTACCAATGCTTTCTCGCTTCTTTTCTTTTCCTTTTCCACTTCTCTTGAAGTTCTTCCTTTCCTTCTTAGCGGGACCTTTCCCCTTTGAAGTATTCGGACGTGCCTTAGATGACTCAGCACCAGAAGTCAACTTCTTCTTGGTTTTAGGCGAAGAACTCTTGTCAGCATAGAGAGCTGACCCTTTGTTTATCCCATGTCGAGTGATAGACTCGAAAGTCTGTAGTTCATTCAACAGCTGAGACAGTCCATACGTCAACTTGTTCATGATGTAGTTGGACGTAAACTGTATGAAGTCACTCGAAAGGGAATTTAGGATTATTCCCACCTGAGTAACCTCATCCATATGTGCCCCATGGAGTTCAGCTTCGGTGAATTAGTTAGTCATCTTCATGACATGATCCCTCACCGGAGTTCCCGCAGTCATCCTAGTGCTAGTGCACTTACGGGTGAGCTCAATGCGGGCTTGCTCGCTTTGCATCCCAAACATTTGTTGCAACGAGTCAAGGATCTCCACAACGGTCTCCTTCCCTTCCATCTTAGTTCGCAACGCATTAGATATGCTTGCGAGCATGTAGGCCACCGCCTTGTTATTGGCAGTAGTCCACTTGTCATAGTCCTCCCTCAAGTTCTTGGAGGCACCATGAGCAGGAAGAGGAGGTCTGTCTTCAGTGAGGATAAAGCGAATGCTTTCACTCACAAGCACAATGTTGAGATTCGACTTCCACTTAGGGAAGTTATCTCTAGTCAGGACGTCTTTCGACAACAGGGCCATAATAGGGTTCGACATGATTACTAAAACATAAAAGTACATTTATTAACAATATGAAAAGAAACAACCATCAATATAATTTAGGAAATAAAAAATATAATGCAAACATGCACGGGATAAAATACTAAAACAAAAGAACCCAGTTTTTATATTCCAAGGTAATTCGACTAATAGCCACAGTCCGTTTCACTCTGGTGACGTAACGGAGTGCACCTAGTGAAAATGAGAACCATCTCAGATTAGTGAGCAATCATAGTACATGCACGTTCATAACTATGCTCACTAACTACCAATTTTATAGGAATATTTGGCCACATGAGCAACCACCGGTTGGTTCATGCATGAGTCAACGCAATATTTCAGTGAAAGAAATCTAGCTCATACGCACTAGCGTAACTAGTACACGCAGAGATCAACCCTCCCACCTATCGTCAGAGACACAACCTTGGTATTGCTCATGTTTCACTCTGGTGACGTAACGGAGTGCACCTAGTGAAAATGAGAACCATCTCAGATTAGTGAGCAATCATAGTACATGCACCTTCATAACTATGCTCACTAACTACCAATTTAATAGGAATCTTTGGCCACATGAGCAACCATCGGTTGGTTCATGCATGAGTCAACCCAACATTTCAGTGAAAGAAATCTAGCTCATACGCACTAGCGTAACTAGTACACGCAGAGATCAACCCTCCCACTTATCGTCAGAGACACAACCTTGGTATTGGAATCAGAAAAGCCCTTCCGAATGGAACTGACCACCATGTTTAGAAAACCGCCGGTCACGAGGGGATCTTTCATCCTCACGGTGTTGTGTCAATGTTGGAGACCTACGACTCAATATACTTTCAGTATTTTAATTTTCCTAGCATTAACTTTAATCTAGGTGATCCACTCAAGTTAACTAAGTCATATTAAAAACTCGAGTGTTTCTAAGCTACCCTTAAAAACAGATGTTTCGATATAGCTTAGTGATTAGGAATTCGTGACATCTAGTCTTGATTATCCTAAAAGTATACCATCACGGAAAAGCTCCCAGTAGAGAAGGTGGGACACTAGGTCTTCTTAAGTACCTCTCAGCTTAGCCTCTTATCGGCTTGGTGACAAAGCTCTCCGATCCGTTCAACTCATTCATTAATTAAATATCCTAATCCAATTAGACAATTTTAATGAATGAAAGCCCATGATAACCATTAACATACGATACATGATCTAAGTTATAGCATACAAGCATGACATAGTAATTAAATAAACAAGCAAGAGCATGCAAGAATGGTTTGATTCGGATTGGTCGTTTCCTATTTGATTCTATAAAGTAAATCAAGATTAGCCCAATCACATTGGCCCATGGATTCAATTGGGCCCATTCTTATGTCCCTTAGAAAAATAAATCAATATCAAATTATTTAATTTTTCTAATTTTTATCGAAAAAATTAATTAAGTAAGGGCCCATTCCAATGTCCCATTAAAATAAATCGATATCATAATAATTTATTTTGTAATGTTTTAAATAAAAAATCATTAGGGCTCAGCCCATACAATTAATTAAATAAAACATTTAAAAACTTAAATTTTTTTTTTTCGGTAAATTTTTAATTTTTTTTAATGAGTGGGCCCGTGGGCCCACTAGGGTTTCCGGGCTGAGGCCCGGACGAATCCTCTAATCTTGACCTAGGTCAATATTAGACTTGAGGCTGCACCGGACCGCCGCCGCCACGAGGGTGCGGCCCGGCACGAAGAGGACCACCGAGACTTGTCACAAAATTTTGTGACAAGTTTTCTTGTGGCGTAGTCATGGAGGCTTTCTTCGTCCGTCATGCTTCTCCGTTTTGTGTCCGTCTCTCGCCGATCGTCGTGATCAAGAACGTCGCACCATCAGATTACAACAATAATAATAATAATTACATAAAACCTATACCCTTTGAATTTCGGGTTTACAAAAAATCTAGAAAAGCGAGAATCAAATATTCTACGATCAAACCACGAATCACAATTCACATATCATATATTGAATTGCATGAAATTCACATCCACATATAATTTCATTCAAACCATATTTAAATTAATTACAAGAACGAATCGATTAATTAATCATAACATCTAGCTCTGATACCACTTGTTGGTGGATCGGGCGCGCATCGGACACGACCGATCGCTCCGAGGCGACTAGTCTGAGATGATTCCACCATATAACCATATTAATGCGGAAAAATAATTAATTACGCTGATCATAAGCTAATTAAATTATTGTTATAATTAACAAGATCTAGTTATGTTTAATTAATTTAATTCACGAGAGCATATTTATCAAGCAACCGATTTGAACGAAAAACGAATACTTACAGTTTTTGGCTCACGAACTGAAAGCTTTCACAATCCGTCTTCGTCTTGAGTCGTCTTGATGAAGGACTCAAGGATGACACCTTAGTCTTCCGAAACGTAATCTCCGAGGCGAATAAGAAAGATGAGTGGGCATAGTCTTTATCTCACTAGATCACGAAACTAGGTGTTTCAAGATCTCTCTCTTATTTTACTAAGAATGGAAACGAATTTCCGAGGGGAGGGAGAGGCTGTTTTGCACGGCCAAGGTAGCCTAGAGTGCACGAAATTATTAGGTCAAAATCCTTAATTTTTGCCTTCTCATGAACCCCTATTTATAGTAATAAAAAAGGAGATATTCATGGAATCTTCCAGAATATTTTATTTCCTTTTATTGTGTTCACACTAGAGGATTTAATCTAGGCCCTTGGATCTCAACAAGTGAATCCTACTTTTTCTCTCATCCATCAGATCAATATCTATGGGATATTATTCTTTTATTTAAATAGAGATTAATCTTTGTTCATTTTTGTGAGACGACATTTTGGCGCTAGAATGAGGGGACTTTCCGACTTATACAGCCCGAAATCCCTTCTACAGCTCGACCCCTTCTTCCTCGACTCTAGAAAGACATGAGTGGTCAACCACCCGTTCTTTCTGAGGGCGTGAATAACCCCGAAAACGCAATTGGAGTGAAGAGATACTTCTTGCGCTCCCAAGCGCAAGGCGATGAGAAGTATCTCAA
This sequence comes from Urtica dioica subsp. dioica, assembly GCF_054948205.1. Lineage (NCBI taxonomy): Eukaryota > Viridiplantae > Streptophyta > Magnoliopsida > Rosales > Urticaceae > Urtica > Urtica dioica. The sequence continues at coordinate 40,233,790 of NC_142756.1, forward strand.
CGACGAGAGCCACACTCCCTCGCCCGCTCCGCCTCAGGACTGTCGGGACGATCGCATCCTCGAGATGGAGGAGAAGATCCGCCAACTAAAGATAGCCAATGCAAGGTACCACCGCCAACTGGCGGGCAAGGCGCCTATGCAAGGTGTCCCCCACGGGGAATCCGAGGACCTCATAGACGAGGGACATGACTATGACCCCGACTATGAAGGCTTTGGAGATTTCGGTGGACGTCGAGACTTCTCTCACCAAAGACGGGGTACTCCACGTTGAGATCGAAGCCGGTCCGTAAAACCCACCGCCTAAGACAAAGGCAATACAAATCTCCTCTCAAGAGGAAACCTCCCGACGATCAGCCCATGACCGACTTGGTCAAAGAGGTAATGTCAGGGAAGGTCCAACGACTCAGCGAGTGAGGCGTGTGGCTCGAAGCTCACGCCCCCATACCACCAGGCCGGATCTAAGAGATCAGCTTACCGCCCAATGGAACGACCGTGACGAGGACCTCCGAGAGAGGCTAAGTCCTCGCAAGAGTCACAACCCTGCGGCCCCAATCAATGGGGACCCTCGTACGGCTCAAGGGTCGAATGAAAGGTGCCAGGTGACTCCTCCTTAACAAGAAGTGACCCCCAACACTGGCCTCGATGTCGTCACCATGATTCACAACCTTCGTAACGAAGTACGTGATCTACGCAAAGGCGGCTTGGCCGGTGACACATACGGGGTCGTAGAAGAACATTCCTCGCCCTTCACTGCCCCAATCCATGCTGAGGTGTGCACGAGAAACTTCATGTTGGGGAATCAAGTGGGTATCAAACACGAACAACCTGGCTCTGATACCACTTGTTGGTGGATCGAGCTCACATCGGACACGAACGATCGCTCCGATGCGACTCGTTTGAGATGATTCCACCATATAACCATATTAATGCGGAAAAATAATTAATTACGCTGATCATAAGATAATTAAATTATGGTTATAATTAACAAGATATGTTAAATTAATTTAATTCACGAGAGCATATAAGTCAAGCAACCGATATAGAGCGAAAAATGAATACTTACAGTTTTTGGCTCACGAACTGAAAGCTTTCACAATCCGTCTTCGTCTTGAGTCGTCTTGATGAAGGACTCGAGGATGACACCTTAGTCTTCCGAAACGTAATCTCCGAGACGAATAAGAAAGATGAGTGGGGACAGTCTTTATCTCACTAGATCACGAAACTAGGTGTTTCGATATCTCTCTCTTATTTTACTAAGAATGGAAACGAATTTCCGAGGGGAAGAGAGGCAGAACTGCTCGGCCAAGGTAGGCTAGGGAGCACGAAATTTTTACCAAAAATTACTTCAAATAATTGCTTATTTTTGCCTTCTCATGAACCCCTATTTATAGTAGTAAAAGGAGATATTCATAGAATCTTCCAGAATATTTTATTTCCTTTTATTGTGTTCACACTATAGGATTTAATCTAGGCCCTTGGATCTCAACAAGTGAATCCTACTTTTTCTCTCATCCATCAGATCAATATCTATGGGATATTATTCTTTTATTTAAATAGAGAATAATTTATTTAGTGAGATAATAAAGGAGAATATATTATTCTCCTAAATTTTCCCCTAAATATTCTCCTAAATACTCTCCTTTAAATAAGGAGAAAATATAGGAAAATATCTTATATTATTCTCTCTCCTTTATTTAAACAACTAAAGAGAAACTATTAGTAAATACCAATTATGAAAATTTCGAACTTGATGGCACACGGCCAAGGGGATTTGCGCAAATTCCTAGTGCCAAAAACCCTAATTCGAATTTTTCATGTGTGCAAGGCCCAATTGCTTAAAACCCACTTAATCATTTATTTACTTGGTCCAACAATAAACAAATAATTAATAATTGTTTATTTACTTGATCAAACAATAAATAAACAATTCTACCATAAATATTTATTTAATTCTGCGAATACCCGTTTTCCAGAATTAATGATGTCAATCACAATTACAGCAAGTGAGATTAATAATGATTAACATTATTATACGAAAGTTCTTATCCGCATTTATCAGAGCCGAATCGGGGACTATGGACCTAGTCATAGGAGCTTAACAAATCCGATGAAAAAGACGAAATAGTCCTTTCTCTTTTGTCCATCGATACGTCTAATCTTGGTCAAATACTCCACCTTGTAAGCCAAGACTGAACTCTCCTTTATACTAGAATTATATTTACTCATCGTGACGAGTGTCCACTGATATAGTCAGTTCGTGATCAACATCCTCCAGGTTCAACCCGTGTCAAGAGAAGTCAATTTTTCCGTTATACTTCTCTTGATACATATCAGCCCTAAGCATTGTTGCTTCCCCAGCGAAAGATTCTTTCGAACGTTACTTACTTCGAAAGTGCTAGCAATCTATCGGTTTTGGAATCAACCCTTAGGTGAGTGAACATTAACCTTCTTTCAGGAAGGCTGGATTCCGTATCTGTAAATCACTTCCCACTCGAATCATGCTCTGAGAAAACTCCCAAGACATAAGCTGTGATTAGCATGAATAGCCTTTTAGCGAATGAGTCAAAGAGCCCAGTAACATAACCCAGTGTCCATGATCACTTCAGGATTTAGATCAAGTCTCACTGTGACCATCATAGTGACCTCGGTTAGTGTGTCGTAACGGTCCTTAAACGACACATCTACACCAAGACCTGTCCAGGTCGTACACTTACCACAAGTGTAGAATGCTCCCACATAGTGATCAACCTTCACCTATGTGTTCCACATATATGACTTTAGATATAGCTTTCCAGGCGTATATCAGTCATCAACCATGTTTTAGCACACCGCCCGAACTCAGGTGCCCAGCACGTGACTCAGTTTGATACGGAGGCTATGGAAGATAGTTGTTATTGATTCTAATTGTTTAGAACTCAACCCACTAATCATATAATGCTAATAAAGTAATCTTATTATCGAATTTAGTAATCATTTATTCATTATCTTCAAGTGGGCAATATTCCTAACAATCTCCCACTTTGACCAGAGAAGATAAGTTTCCTTTAGCCAATTTAATTCTTTGCCATCATTATAGACGGTTTAGACTTTGACCCAGGATTGAGATTCCCATCATATGGATTCCAACTTTTATCTATACTCTATCATTTATGTCGATCTGACATATGTCCCATTTTCATATCATTCTAGTTCATGCATTTTTGCAAGTGATCTTTGACTTACCATTTAAGGTCAAGTCAATTTGTTCACAGTAAATAAATTTAGTTTAGAACAAATTAACACTTCGCATACCTTTAGATTATACACCAGACTTTATATCTAAAGATAACAAGTCTCCCTATCAAGGTGTACATCCCTTTGGTGTCAAAACAGGTTGCACCATTGCATGGTTTGATCTCATCACCACTTACTATAGTGTGATTTATTGAACGTGTTTAAATAAGAACTTTATTGACCTATTTCCATTACTTGGTTATTTATAGTTCATCCTTGTTTGTCGTGTTCATATTCAATATATACACAGGACTTTAAGGATCTACTATATTTAAATAACTAAGTATCTCACTATTTCCTGAAATTATAGTGTTTACAACACATGTAGTTATTCTCGGAAATACGACATTGTTTAAGGTCTAATTATTAGTCCTTTTAAAGACAATGTCAATAGCCTGAACATTGAGCTCATACCTTATATCAATAAGTATGTTTGAGACATAATGGAACGAGCATGTCGTTTCTAAATTTAATTTTAGAAACAGTTAGCTCAATCAATTTACTTGTGTCATAATGAGGTCTAGAACTAAAATAGTAATGACTTTATTCATGACACTTGTTTAGGAGCAATCAATTTACGTACCGAGTCCACGAGTCGACTAACTACTCCTCGTGCCGACTCTACATTTCTCCTCGAGTTGAGTTCACTCCTCAAGTCGAGTACCGAGTCCACGAGTCGACTAGCTACTCCTCGTACCAACTCTACATTTCTCCTCGCTATGAGTTCGCTACTCGAGTCGAGTACCGAGTCCACGAGTCGACAAGCCAATCCTCGTGCCGACTCTACATTTCTCCTCGAGTTGAGTTCACTCCTCGAGTCGAGTGCCGAGTCCACGAGTCGACTAGCTACTCCTCGTGTCGACTCTACATATCTCCTCGAGTTGAGTTCACTCCTCGAGTCGAGTACCGAGTCCACCAGTCGACAAGCTACTCCTCGTGCCGACTCTACGTTCCTCCTCGAGTCGAGTTCACTCCTCGAGTCGAGTACCGAGTCCACGAGTCGACAAGCTACTCCTCGTGCCGACTCTACGTTCCTCCTCGAGTCGAGTTCAGTCCTCGAGTCAAGTACCGAGGCCACGAGTCGACAAGCTACTCCTCGTGCCGACTCTACGTTTCTCCTCGAGTTGAGTTCATTCCTCGAGTCGAGTACCGAGTCCACCAGTCGACAAGCTACTCCTCGTGCCGACTCTACGTTTCTCCTCGAGTTGAGTTCACTCCTCGAGTCGAGTACCGAGTCCACGGGTCGACAAGCTACTCCTCGTGCCGACTCTACGTCTCTCCTCGAGTTGAGTTCACTCCTCGAGTCGAGTACCGAGTCCACGAGTCGACAAGCAACTCCTCATGCCGACTCTACGTTTCTCCTCGAGTTGAGTTCACTCCTCGAATCGAGTACCGAGTCCACGTTTCGACAAGCTACTCCTTGTGTCGACTCTTCGTCTCTCCTCGAGTTGAGTTCACTCCTCGAGTCGAGTACCGAGTCCACGAGTCGACAAGCTACTCCTCGTGCCGACTCTACGTTTCTCCTCGTGTTGAGTTCACTCCTCGAGTCGAGTACCGAGGCCTCGAGTCGACAAGCTACTCCTCGTGCCGACTCTACGTTTCTCCTCGAGTTGAGTTCACTCCTCGAGTCGAATACCGAGTCCACGAGTCGACAAGCTACTCCTCCTGCCGACTCTACGTTTCTCCTCGAGTTGAGTTCACTCCTCAAGTCGAGTACTGAGTCCACGAGTCGACAAGCTACTCCTCGTGCCGACTCTACGTCTCTCCTCGAGTTGAGTTCACTCCTCAAGTCGAGTACCGAGTCCACGAGTCGACAAGCAACTCCTCGTGCGGACTCTACGTTTCTCCTCGAGTTGAGTTTACTCCTCGAGTCGAGTACCGAGTCCACGAGTCGACAAGCTACTCCTTGTGCCGACTCTTCGTCTCTCCTCGAGTCGAGTACCTAGTCCACGAGTCGACAAGCTACTCCTCGTGCCGACTCTACGTTTCTCCTCGAGTTGAGTTCACTCCTCGAGTCGAGTACCGAGGCCATGAGTCGACAAGCTACTCCTCGTGTCGCCTCTACGTTTCACCTCGAGTTGAGTTCACTTCTCGAGTCGAGTACCGAGTCCACGAGTCGACAAGCTACTCCTCGTGTCGACTCTACGTTTCTCCTCGAGTTGAGTTCACTCCTCGAGTCGAGTACCGAGTCCACGACTCGACAAGCTACTCCTCATGCCGACTCTACGTTTCTCCTCGAGTTGAGTTCACTCCTCGAGTCGAGCACCGAGTCCACGAGTCGACAAGCTACTCCTCGTGCCGACTCTACGTTTCTCCTCGAGTTGAGTTCACTCATCGAGTCGAGTACCGAGTCCACGAGTCAACTAACTACTCCTCGTGCCGACTCTACATTTCTCCTCGAGTTGAGTTTACTCCTCAAGTCGAGTACCGAGTCCACGAGTCGACTAGCTACTCCTCGTGCTGACTCTACATTTCTCCTCGATTTGAGTTCGCTACTCGAGTCGCGTACCGAGTCCACGAGTCGACAAGCCAATCCTCGTGTCGACTCTACATTTCTCCTCGAGTTGAGTTCACTCCTCGAGTCGAGTGCCGAGTCCACGAGTCGACTAGCTACTCCTCGAGTCGACTCTACATTTCTCCTCGAGTTGAGTTCACTCCTCGAGTCGAGTACCGAGTCCACGAGTCGACAAGCTACTCCTCGTGCCGACTCTACGTTCCTCCTCGAGTCGAGTTCAGTCCTCGAGTCAAGTACCGAGGCCACGAGTCGACAAGCTACTCCTCGTGCCGACTCTACGTTTCTCCTCGAGTTGAGTTCATTCCTCGAGTCGAGTACCGAGTCCACCAGTCGACAAGCTACTCCTCGTGCCGACTCTACGTTTCTCCTCGAGTTGAGTTCACTCCTCGAGTCGAGTACCGAGTCCACGGGTCGACAAGCTACTCCTCGTGCCGACTCTACGTCTCTCCTCGAGTTGAGTTCACTCCTCGAGTCGAGTACCGAGTCCACGAGTCGACAAGCAACTCCTCATGCCGACTCTACGTTTCTCCTCGAGTTGAGTTCACTCCTCGAATCGAGTACCGAGTCCACGTTTCGACAAGCTACTCCTTGTGTCGACTCTTCGTCTCTCCTCGAGTTGAGTTCACTCCTCGAGTCGAGTACCGAGTCCACGAGTCGACAAGCTACTCCTCGTGCCGACTCTACGTTTCTCCTCGTGTTGAGTTCACTCCTCGAGTCGAGTACCGAGGCCTCGAGTCGACAAGCTACTCCTCGTGCCGACTCTACGTTTCTCCTCGAGTTGAGTTCACTCCTCGAGTCGAATACCGAGTCCACGAGTCGACAAGCTACTCCTCCTGCCGACTCTACGTTTCTCCTCGAGTTGAGTTCACTCCTCAAGTCGAGTACCGAGTCCACGAGTCGACAAGCTACTCCTCGTGCCGACTCTACGTCTCTCCTCGAGTTGAGTTCACTCCTCAAGTCGAGTACCGAGTCCACGAGTCGACAAGCAACTCCTCGTGCGGACTCTACGTTTCTCCTCGAGTTGAGTTTACTCCTCGAGTCGAGTACCGAGTCCACGAGTCGACAAGCTACTCCTTGTGCCGACTCTTCGTCTCTCCTCGAGTCGAGTACCTAGTCCACGAGTCGACAAGCTACTCCTCGTGCCGACTCTACGTTTCTCCTCGAGTTGAGTTCACTCCTCGAGTCGAGTACCGAGGCCATGAGTCGACAAGCTACTCCTCGTGTCGCCTCTACGTTTCACCTCGAGTTGAGTTCACTTCTCGAGTCGAGTACCGAGTCCACGAGTCGACAAGCTACTCCTCGTGTCGACTCTACGTTTCTCCTCGAGTTGAGTTCACTCCTCGAGTCGAGTACCGAGTCCACGACTCGACAAGCTACTCCTCATGCCGACTCTACGTTTCTCCTCGAGTTGAGTTCACTCCTCGAGTCGAGCACCGAGTCCACGAGTCGACAAGCTACTCCTCGTGCCGACTCTACGTTTCTCCTCGAGTTGAGTTCACTCATCGAGTCGAGTACCGAGTCCACGAGTCAACTAACTACTCCTCGTGCCGACTCTACATTTCTCCTCGAGTTGAGTTTACTCCTCAAGTTGAGTACCGAGTCCACGAGTCGACTAGCTACTCCTCGTGCTGACTCTACATTTCTCCTCGATTTGAGTTCGCTACTCGAGTCGCGTACCGAGTCCACGAGTCGTCAAGCCAATCCTCGTGTCGACTCTACATTTCTCCTCGAGTTGAGTTCACTCCTCGAGTCGAGTGCCGAGTCCACGAGTCGACTAGCTACTCCTCGAGTCGACTCTACATTTCTCCTCGAGTTGAGTTCACTCCTCGAGTCGAGTACCGAGTCCACGAGTTGACAAGCCACTCCTCGTGCCGACTCTACATTACTCCTCGAGTTGAGTTCACTCCTCGAGTTGAGTTTCGAGTCCACGAGTCGACAAGCTACTCCTTGTGCCGACTCTACGTCGCTCCTCGAGTCGAGTACCAAGTCCACGAGTCAACTAGCTACTCGTCGTGCCGACTCTACATTTCTCCTCGAGTTGAGTTCACTCCTCGAGTCGAGTACCAAGTCCACGAGTCGACAAGCCAATCCTCGTGCCGACTCTACATTTCTCCTCGAGTTGAGTTCACTCCTCGAGTCGAGTACCGAGTCCACGAGTCGACTAGCTACTCCTCGTGTCGACTCTACATTTCTCCTCGAGTTGAGTTCACTCCTTGAGTTGAGTACCGAGTCCACGAGTCGACTAGCTACTCCTCGTGTCGAGTCTACATTTCTCCTCGAGTTGAGTTCACTCCTCGAGTCGAGTACCGAGTCCACGTGTCGACAAGCCACTCCTCGTGCCGACTCTACATTACTCCTCGAGTTTAGTTCACTCCTCGGCACGAAGAGTTGTAGTCTTTATTTTGTACATTTGATGTAATAAAGTCTCATGAAGACTCTTGCTTGTAATTGCCTATCTATTCATTAATAAAGTTGAAATGTTCATTCATTCTTTCTTTGTTTGAAGCTTTATGATAAAACCTTAGTCTTTTAGTCCATAAACAAACTTAACAACTTACGAAGAGACAAATGTAGATTTTCATGAACAAACTCTTCGTAGTTTGCTTAAAACGATATATTCGCAATCTTAGGGTCAAAGGACTATTGACCTAAGTATGATTGTTAGAAGAATCTATGATGTCTGGTTATGAGGCATTGAGAGTTGGGGACTCTATAGTTCTTCTAGGTATCTTCCGAAGGTACTGAATTGACCAGTGTACTTCTAGAGACAATATAAGAACAAACCATTTAACCTCTTATGTCTTGAAGTCACTATGTATGAATTGCATCATGCATACCTTAATCCTGAAATGAGACATGCCATTTCACAGCTTAGTATTCTCATTTGAGAAAGTCAGAGTTCGGACTCACTATGTGATTCCGAACAGGGCCTATTGGTGAAGTACTAAGTTGTGAGAATGTCATGAGTAACTTTGTGAAGTTCTCATAGATATGGAATTCATGTACAAGATTGCTGCAATGCAATGTATGTCACCTCATGCTTTGTTCCTTGGAGTGTGAATAAATGAACTGGCCAGTGTCCAAATTGAGTCCCGACTCTTTTGGATGAAACAATGTGACTTGTTAGCTCCTCGTCAATACATTGTTTCTAACTTATTCACAAGCGACAAAGGAGTTGAGGAAATAACAGCTAGAAGGGTAAAATGGTATTTTAGTAAATCCCGACTAGCTGATGACATTTATGAAGGGTAAACATAGATAATATTCAGTGGATCCGCTCATCATAATTAGGTCGTATTCTTGAGTAGAAAACAAATTCATTTGAACCGAGAGATTTTCAGTGTCAGCTCTTTAGTGGAGTCAGTTGGCATTAAGCTAAACTTGGAAAAGGTTTGTGAACTTTTGAGTCCAAGTGTTTAGGTCAAGCTTTGTTCATTTGGGTCCATGAGGTCACTGTCACGAATCACATCGATAGGAATAGTTAAACTGGAAGCTAAGTCAAAACAAGAACGAAAATAGTCAAAAGAGTATTTTTGTCTTTTGAGACAAAGGATGAAATGAATGTCAATAAATTTTTTTGACAAGGTCATTTTATGACATGTTTTACTCGGCCATGACTTGATCATTGGGCCTTGTGAATTAATTTCATTTCATAAGAATTTTATTGAAAATTCTAAATGGGCCTTTTCTTATGTTGTCTTGAACAAGTGAAGAAAATTCTAGAAGCCTTTTTCTAGACATAATGGGTGCCCAAATACCTTAGAGAAAGAGAGTTTATTTTGTGCATAAGTGTATTTAGATACTTGCCAAAAGAAAAAGAGGAAACAAATTTCCTCGAAGAGGAAAGTGGGAATCGGCCAAGTGAGAGACAAGGCAAGGCCTTGAACAAAATAGGAAACAAATCAAGGCTTCTAAAAGCCTTGTGTTGGCCAAGTGTCTCAAAGGGAAAAAGAGGAAATTGCTCATGAATATGTGATATTCTATAGAAGAGGAAACTACCTTATTGAAGGTGAGACCTCTCCTATAAATAGGAGCCTCATTTCCTCACATTTCATTCATCCAAGTTTAAGAGATTTGAGAGACTCTCTCTCTAGAACTTTGGCCGAAAATCCTCTCTCTCTCTCTCTCTCTAGTTTATTTTCGATTTTTTCTTGTCTTGGTACCTAGGTCCTCACTCGACCTAGTGTTTAGCTCTGCGACTTCGAGACTCGTTCTTAAGTCGTAGTGTTTAAAAGTGCCCACTCACTGATTCCTTCTTTTCGAGTGATTTAGTGATAGAAACTTTCGTGGTTGCTCGAGGTGCCGAGGAAAGAAAGAGAGACGTGCTGCGAGGGGAGACGAGCGTTGCGAACTTTCCAAAAGCTTCTTCAAAGTTCAAGCTTCAAGAAAGGTTAGTGTTAACGCCGTTTTCGGGTCAACACTTAGAACCGTCCGTGGTTCGGTCTAGGGCCGGACCCTATGATCGCACGTAGGTTGGGTGTGGTAAAATCTTCTCGTCTCGTAGTCTTTGCCTCGCCGGAAAGAGGTTTCCGGTTTTCCGTCACTCCGTGATTAGTTCACCTTCGCGTTCTTCGGGTTCAACGAGTCCTTCGAGTCCGTCGAGTTCCTCGTGTTCTTCGGGTTCTTCGCGATTTTTAGATTCACCGAGTTCTTCACGTTCTTTATGTTCGTCGAGTCCTTCGAGTCTGTCGTGTTCTTTGCAATCTTCGGACTCTTCGTGTTCTTCGTGTTCTTCGCCTGAAAAGACAAGAAACGTGAACTAGAGGGACGCGGAGGGGTTTCCCCTGGCGCGCGCTCCGACGCTCAACATTAGTCTAGGTGGGGGGCTTATCTCGTCTCGAGTGTCGAGAGAGGAAAATATAGTGGATCGGGAGTGAAGTAGAGGTTTTTTAAGTTTGAGAAAACTTCCCTTGAGAGTTGATGAAGAGGGGGTATTTATAGTTTTTCATATTGGAGTTTGAGTTGGTTTTGGAGGCAATTGAGCCTTAGATGTCATTTTTGGCCGTGCTGTCCCTTGGATGCCGATAGTTCCACGCCGATAGTTCTATGCCGATAGTTTCATGCCGATAGTCTCGGCCATGAAGCTCGCCGATAGTTTCATGCCGATAGTCTCGGCCATGAAGCTCGCAGATAGTTTCATGCCGATAGTCTCGGCCATGAAGCTCGCCGATAGTTTCACACTACAAGAAATACCACATTTAGCGACGAAACTATTAGCGACGACTTAATCGTCGCTAATAATTCGTCGCTAATCACCATTTTAGCGACGATTTTATCGTCGCTAATTTTTTGGTGCCAAAAATATTAAAGTTTGGCGGCAAAGATAATTAGCGACGAATTTATCGTCGCTAATTCTTTTTTTTCGTCGCTAAGTTCCCGGGAAAATAATTAGCGACGATAATATCGTCGCTAAATGTTTTTTTGTCGTCGCTATACAATTAGCGACGATAAAATCGTCGCTAAATGTTTTTGAATTTTGACGAATTTTAAAGAGGGAAAAATCCCTCACATTTAATTACAACGAAATGATTTAGCGACGAATTTTAATCATTTAGCGACGATTTAATCGTTGCTAAATGTTTTTGAATTTTGACGAATTTTAAAGAGGGAAAAATCCCTCACATTTAATTACAACGAAATGATTTAGCGACGAATTTATCGTCGCTGAATGAAATATCGATTTAAGTTCTTTTAGCGACGAAATGAAATCATTTAGCGACGACAAAATCGTCGCTAAATGTCTTTAAATACCAGATCGTGACCCAGCTTCCCCATTTCTCTTTCTCAAACCTAAATCGATTTCTCTCTCTTTTTCTCTCTCCCGCCGTCGCCGTGCCCTCCTCCGCCGTGTGCCGCCGACGCCGACCTCGTCGTACCCGGTAACTCTCTCTCTCTCCTCACTTCTCTCTCTCTCCTCACATCTCTCTCCTTACCGGCCTCTCTCTCTCCCATTGCAGCTCCTCCGCCGCGCTCCGCCGCTCCGCCGCCGACGCCATAGCCACTTCCCCGCCGACGCCGTCCTTGGCCGCTTCCTCTTCTTTGGCCGCGCGCGCTCTCCCTCGCCGTACGTGATCGGTAAGTTTTTTTTTAAAAAACTTTATATATATATATATATAGGATTAATATATTAATTAGTTATATATATTAGTTATTTATATATATATATATAACTTTAGTTATATATTAGTTATAAATTTATTTTGATTAGTTATATTTACATAATTTATATTTTTAGAATTATATATTTGTTATAAATTTTATAAATTATAAATGAAGTAATTAGTTATAAATGAATTATATATTTGTTATAAATTTTATAAATATTGAAATTAGTTTTATAAATATTTGTTAATTTTTGGGGCTTTTTTATTTCTTAAGGCTTGTTTGTGATCTTGAGACGTTTATGAGAGTGTTTAATGGTTGGGTGATGATTGTAGGGCATGTTTTAATTTTTGTTGAATTTTTTTGGACGAATTTTGGTTTGGAATTGTGTTGGACATGTGAATTTTGATGTTTTGTTTGGAATGCTATTTAAAATTCTGTTGATTATGAGGCTGTGATGATTGTTGTGAATTTCGAATTATTGAGACTTGTTTGTTGTCTTGGCCGAGTGCTCGTTTTTGCCATGTGTTATCTTGGCCGAGGATGAGTTAGCCGTGTTGTTATTTTTGGCCGAGGACTTGTCTTGACCGATTGCGTTTTGTGATTCTGAGCCGCGGGTTATTTATTTTGGTGATTTTGATGAGGATTCGCTTGTTTGTGATTTTGATGAGATTGATGAAATGTGATTATTCCGTTTCGCGTTCGATTTTTGAAGTTGTGATTGGATTAGAAATTAATTTGAAAATGGATTTGACAGTTGAGTTTTGAAATCAATGAATAATGATTTGAGATTGATTTTTTTTTGTTCGGGCTCGGCTTTTTGCTAGTTAATCTTGAAGTTGAAATTTAAATTTTATGACGAGTTAGAAAATTTTAATGACAAGTCTAGAAATTTTTATGACAAGTCTAAGGATTTTGTGACAAGTTATAGTTTGATTCGTGTTTGGTTGTGTGACTTGTCTTGACAAGGATTTTGTGCCGCACCATGCAGAGTTTCAGCGCCAGCAGAAGAGCGTTTCACGTCGAGGCGGGGGAAAACGAGTGGCGGGACGACGAAGCAAAGGTCGCGACTAGTGTTTTATTACATATTTTGTATATAGTAGATTTTTATTTGCATATTTGTCGATAATCGAAATCGTAATCGTATTTTATATATAAGTTCATTTCGATAATATAATTTGATTTTTAATGTTAGAATTTCATAAACGAAAAACAAAATAAAAAATAAATAATTAACGACGATAAAAATTAATAATTTTAGAAATTGAAAAAAAAAAGATTGTAATTAGCGACGACAAAGTCGTCGCTAATTATTAAAAAATTAACGTATTAGCGACGACTTAATCGTCGCTAATTCGCGCGCGAAATTCACCCGCGGGAATTAGCGACGATTAAATCGTCGCTAAATAATTAAAAAAAAATCATAGTTTAAACATTTAGGGACGATTTAATCGTCGGTAATATCGTCGGTAAATATTTAGCGACGATTAATTCGTCGCTGAATATATTTAGGCACGGGCATTTAGCGACGATAAAAATCGTCGCTAAAATCGTCGCTAAAGAGATTAAGCGACGATTATGGGGTCATTAGCGACGAAAAAAATCGTCGATAATGGTGAGATTTGTTGTAGTGTCATGCTGATAGTCTCGGCCATGAAGCTCGCCGATAGTTTCATGCCGATAGTCTCGGCCATGAAGCTCGCCGATAGTTTCATGCCGATAGTCTCGGCCACGAAGCTCTCCGATAGTTTCATGCCGATAGTTTCACGCCGATAGTCTCGGCCATGAAGCTCGCCGATAGTTTTATGCCGATAATCTCGGCCATGAAGTTCGCCGATGGTCTAACGCCGATGGTTTTGCTTTGCCGAAGATTTTAGGACGCCGATAGTTTGGTCTTGAACCTCGCCGATGGTATGGCCGCCGATAGTTCAATGATTCTTCTCTTCGCCGATAGTCTTGGTTTGCTAAAGGCTTTAGGATGCCGATAGTTTGGTCTTGAACTTTGTCGATGGTTTGCATGACGATGGTTTCAACACGTCGATAGTTAGGTATTGAACTTTGCCAATTCTTGTCGTTTTTGCTCTCGGGGTATCATTTTTATCTTGTGAAAATGACGGCATAACAGTTAGTAAACTCTTAGCTCATATTGGTTTTTAATTACATGTACTTGCTTCTTTGTCTAGGTTAGTAAAAACTGTTTTTACTTGAAAAGAATTTTTTTAAAATTCCACCGCTTCCTGAAGCGTTTAATCTTTTTCTTAAACCCTAGATCAATTCCAACAAATGGTATCAGAGCTATGGTCAAAGATTAGCATGTACATGTTTTTAAAATTATGAGCTTGAAAATCGTTTTCGAAAGTTTACTAATTTTGTGACAAGTTAGAATTGTTATCTTAGATTTTTTTTTTTAATTTATTACTCTTGTCTTTAAATTAAAAAGCATGTTGATTTTCTATGAGTTTGGGATATTTTTAAAACACATTAGAATCAGTTCTAAAAGTTTTTAATTTTTTTATATTGAAAAACGTGTTTTAAAGGTTTGAGAAATTTCGGTAAATTTTGTAACTAGTTACTTTGTCTTTCTAGTTTCTTTTATTTACCGTATTCGTTTTATGCTTGTTGTTATTTCTTTTATTCTATGTTATTACCCTGCTAATAAAACACAAATAAAAGCTTTAAACAACATCTTAAAACGTTCTGTTACACTTGATTCTTTTTCGCACCTAAATAGGACCAAGCTTTAATTTATTTCTTTTTCTTCGAGCTGGAGTAAACCCGCATTAAAAGTGGTATAACTCTCTGCTCAGAAATCTAAATTTAATGTTTCTTGAATCAAATTAAAGCTCTGTCTGTCCTCTGTCCAATGCCACCGGTTTTGGCTCAAAAGGACATTGGAACAACCAGATATGGCGATTTTACTCCGAGGTGCGCGGCTGTCTGAAACTCCAGTTTTTTAGAAATCCGGATTTTCAAACCCCACTACCATGAGTTAGAGAACTCTAATGAGAAAATTTTCTTGAGCAAAAATGTTTTTCATATGATTATAAACATGATGTGTAAGATTAAAATGTTTTGATTTTTGAAAGTTTAATTGAAATTGAATTTTTACAAAACTAGTTTGAATTTCGAAAAATCGTTTTCACTTTCAAACTTGAAAAATATTTTGTCATCAAAATCAAATAAATTTTCAAAATATTTTCAAAACTATATCTATATCACATATGTTCAAAATCTATATGCTCTTGAAAATTTGAGTGGGAGGTCTCCTTGTAGACAAGCCGAAAAATAAAAAGATGTGTAATCTCAAACTTTCAAGTGTTCGAGTGAGTTGAAGTTCACACTTCCCTCACGCACTTTCCCGAAATAGAAAATAGGAAAAGATCGAGTATGTACCTTGTGCCTTTATGCAGTAATACTGCTCTGAACATGTCGATCTAGGATTCTCTTCTAGTTGTCCGCTCTGTCGCTCTCTAACTAGGAAATCTGTTTCCGAACTTATAAGAGTCGATGAACCAACTCCAAAAACTAAGTGGGAGGGTTATATTCGTTGTTTGTAACCCACGATCCCCAACACTAATGAAAGATGCAATAACGTGGGACTAAGAGCCGCTCTTGCGACCCTCACTTAAATGTGAGTACTCCAAGGCGTTATTGCTTCGATCATTGCTCAATGAGCTACGTCCGAGAGTGATGCAATGATGACAAGACCTCCCCTTGGGGGATTGTTTTTCAAAGCTGATCTTTTGGACTAAGTGGTTGGTTACACACTTAGGCTCAATCCCTAGTAATCCTCCCTTGAGGCTCTGCGAAAGGATGTGAGTGATCAAACCAATTTAAAAGGTGGCTAGTCAAAGCTGATGTATTGACATCTTGGATAAGCATTAATGATGTGTCATTTACTTATAAATGGAGATTTTTTGCGGCCTTCTTTTGAGGGAGTAAATTATCGTTTGGTTTATAACACCTTTGGATTTTACAAAAGTCTTAATAAAACTTAAATCCTTAACCAAAGACTAATCATAAACTTGTTTCAACTTATATAGGCAATATGTCTCTCAACCATCTCTCTATCTTTCTTTCCTCGATCAAACTCGAAAACGAAAACTACGTAGATTCGAAACTAAACCTCGACATAATCCTTACCAAGCACAAATGGGTACTCACCACCCCGTGTCCTCCTCTGACGAATTATGATTCAACTCAAGAGGACAATGACGCCTTAGCGGCCTGGCTTCGATCCGATGAGATTGTGAGGTGCTATATTTTAGCATCTATGAACAATATGCTGAAAAAGCAACATCGTGACATCGAGACTGCCGCCGACATGCTCTACAATCTCCTTGAGATGTTTGGAGGGCAAAGGCGTCAAACAAGCCAACAAGTAGTCCGACAGTTTATGAACTGTCATATGAAGGCTAGGACTCTTGTTAGAGACTTTATGATACTGATCATTAGTTTTCTAAATAAAATGGAAATCCTAGGATCTGAGATTGATGGGAAGAATATCATAGATATGATCTTAGAAACCCTCCCCGCATCTCTTGATACCTCCAAGATGAACTACTTCATAAACAAGCTAGAGTACACTGTTACCAAGCTTATGAAGGGACATTACACTGCTGTAGGTCTCACTAAGAGAAAGAGGAATCAAGGAGAGGCACATGCTACTGAGCACAAAGCCTCCGCCTCTGGAACTAAGAAGAGACCTCACAAGGCCAATAAAAAGAACTGTCCTGCCTATCTCAAAGCAAAGGAGCATAGTATTGTACTAGTTACCGAAGCATGCTTAGTAGCTGATAATGTATCAACGTGGATTCTTGACTCCGCTGCTACTAACCATATTTGTTGTTCCTTGAATGGTTTCAAGAAAACCAAACGCTTAGAAGAAGGCGAGTTCTGTTTCAAATGGGGTGATGGGAGCCTGGTGTCCGCGAAGGCTGTGGGATCCGTGACGCTATCTTTTGAAGACCGCACTTTAAACTTGAATAATGTTTATTTTGTTCCTACCTTTGGGAAGAACTTAATATCCGTTGCTCGTCTTCGTGAGCAAGATTATTGTTTAAAGTTCATTAAGAATTGAATTCGTATTTCGTTTCCTAATAATTCTTTAGTCACTGATGCATGTATGAAGAATGCTCTTTTTTACATCTATCCCACTCAACCTTCTCTTTTAGACACCGAAATAGATAACGATCTAATTAGGGAGCCAAAGAGGATCAAACTTTATGAATCCTCCGATCTAACAAAATCAACATACCTCTGGCACTTAAGACTTGGTCATATCAGTCTAGATAGGATTAAGAGACTTGTGAGGGACGGTCCACTCCAAGCCTCTGCAATAGGTTCACTACCTACTTGTGAATCCTGCATAGAAGGAAAAATGACTAAGCGACCTTTCTCCGATAAGGGTCGAAGAGCCACTGAGTTGCTGGAACTAATACATTCTGATGTATGTGGTCAGCTCAACCAACAGGCACGTGGAGGATACGAATACTTCGTTACCTTCACTGATGATTACTCAAGATATGGGTTTGTCTATTTGCTCAAACACAAATCCGAGACCTTTAACGTATTTAAGGTCTTTAGGGCTTTAGTGGAAAAGCAAACTGGCAAAGTGATCAAAACCCTTCGATCTGATCGAGGTGGTGAGTATATGTCTGGAGAGTTCGATGACTTTCTTAAAGAAGAAGGTATCGCTTCTCAGCTTACCGCACCTGGCACACCTCAACAAAACGGAGTGTCAGAGAGAAGAAACCGAACTCTTACGGAGATGGTTAGATCAATGATGAGCTACTCATCACTCCCTCTTTCCTTTTGGGGATACGCCCTCGAAACAACCGCTTATATTCTGAACCAAGTTCCGTCCAAAACGGTTCCTGGTACTCCTTATGAACGATGGACTGGCCGTAAAGTGAATCTTGGCCGCATCAGAATTTGGGGTTGCCCTGCACACGTGCTAAGGCAAAAGACTAACAAGTTGGCTAGTAGGTCAGAATTGTGCTTGTTTGTGGGATATCCAAAGGAAACCAAGGGTTTCATCTTCTATATTCCCGAGGACGATAAGACTTTCGTTAGCACGAATGCTCGTTTCCTTGAGGAGGACTTTATGAAGGATGCAAAACCTAGAAGCAAAATTGTGCTTGAAGAAAAGTTGGGTGAGGAAGCTTCTACCTCATCTGTAAGAACTGCTCTTACCCCAACTGAAACACAACCTAACTCATCAGAATCTCGTCAAGTAGTACTTCGACGTAGTGGGAGGGCTACTCAAAAGCCTGACAGGTACATGTCTTATGGAGACTCTCTTGTAGCCGTCTCCGACATGGATGATCCTGTTTCCTATAGCCAAGCGATGGCTTGTTCTGAATCAAACTTTTGGCTTGACGCCATGAAAGTTGAAATGCACTCGATGTATGTCAACAATGTCTGGAAACTTGTAGACCTTCCTGAAGGGATTAAACCCGTAGGGTGTAAGTGGATATACAAGAAGAAAAGGGGTCCTGATGGGAACGTCGAGACGTTCAAAGCACGACTTGTGGCGAAGGGTTATACCCAACAAGAAGGGATTGACTATGAAGAAACCTTCTCTCCAGTCGCGATGCTTAAATCCATCCGCATACTCCTATCCATAGCTGCAGCTCTCGACTATGAGATCTGGCAAATGGATGTCAAGACAGCCTTTCTGAATGGCAATCTTGACGAGCGCATTTACATGGCTCAACCAGACGGTTTCATGGAAGAAGGTCAAGAGACCAAGGTTTGTGAGTTGCTTAAGTCCATTTATGGATTAAAGCAAGCATCTAGGTCATGGAATATTAGATTCGATGAAACTGTAAAGATCTTTGGCTTTGAACAGTCAATAGATGAGCCTTGTGTTTACAAGTTAATACACGAAGGTAAAGTTGTGTTTCTGGTACTATATGTCGATGATATACTACTCATTGGTAAAGACGTGGGTAAGTTATCTGAGGTTAAGGTCTGGCTGGCAAAGCAATTCGATATGAAAGATCTAGGAGAAGCCGCGTACATTCTAGGGATCCAAATCTTTCGAGATAGGAAAAACCGGACCCTGTCGCTCTCTCAAGCATCTTATATTGATAAGGTGAAGGATCGCTTCTCGATGCAAGACTCCAAGAAGGGCCAAACACCCTTTAGGCATGGAGTTTCACTCTCTAAGGACCAGTCTCCCAAGACTGCACAAGAGATTGAAGACATGAGGAAAATTCCTTACGCCTCTGCCGTAGGAAGCCTCATGTATGCTATGCTTTGCACTAGACCTGATATATGTTTCGTCGTTGGCGTAGTTAGCCGTTTCCAATCGAACCCTGGACCCGAGCACTGGATTGCTGTTAAGCATGTTCTTAAGTATCTTCGAAGAACTAGGAACTTGATGCTTACATACTCAGGTACTGACCTGACTATGACGGGATATACCGACTCCGATTTTCAAGCGGATAGGGATTCCAGGAAATCCACTTCGGGATCTGTGTTCATCCTTAATGGTGGAGCTGTTGTGTGGAGAAGTATTGAGCAATCTTGCATTGCTGACTCCACAATGGAAGCAGAATATGTGGCTGCTTGTGAAGCATCCAAAGAGGCTGTATGGCTTAGAAAATTCCTTAAGTATTTGGAAGTTGTTCCAAACGTCGACGAGCCCATGACCCTTTATTGTGATAATAGTGGGGCTGTCGCTAACTCAAAGGAACCTAGAAGCCATAAGCGCTCTAAATATATTGAGAGGAAATACCATTTGATTCGAGAGATCGCGCAACGCGGAGACGTGGAGGTGAAGTAGATCTCTGGCAGATCTATTCACCAAGGCCCTAGCGAACATGGTCTTCGACCAACTTCGAGAGGGATTAGGCATGTAGGACTACTCACATCTTCTTTGAGTCAAGGGGGAGTTTGTTGTCAATGGTGCCCACAAGAAGACTAGTAGTGTCTATTTATGTACAATTGATGTCATATAGTCTTACGAAGACTCTTGCTTGTAATTTCCTATTCATTCATTAATAAAGTTGAAACGTTCATTCATTCTTTCTTTGTTTAAATCTTTATGATAAAACCTTAGTCTTTTAGTCCATAAACAAACTTAACAACTTACGAAGAGACAAATGTAGATTTGCATGAACAAACTCTTCGTAGTTTTCTTAAAACGATATATTCGCAATCTTAGGGTCAAAGGACTATTGACCTCAGTACGATTGTTAGAAGAATCTATGATGTCTGGTTATGAGGCATTGAGAGTTGGAGACTCTATAGTTCTTCTAGGTATCTTTCGAAGGTACTGAATTGACCAGTGCACTTATAGAGACAAGATAAGAACAAACCATTTAACCTCTTATGTCTCGAAGTCACTATGTATGAATTGCATCATGCTTACCTTAATCCTAAAATTAGACATGCCATTTCACAGCTTAGTATTCTCATTTGAGAAAGTCAGAGTTCGGACTCACTATGTGATTCCGAACAGGGCCTATTGGTGAAGTACTAAGTTGTGAGAATGTCATGAGTAACTTTGCGAAGTTCTCATAGATATGGAATTCATGTACAAGATTGCTAAAATGCAATGTATGTCACCTCATGCTTTGTTCCCTGAAGTGTGAATAAATGAACTGGCCAGTGTCCAAATTGAGTCCTAACTCTTTTGGATGAAACAATGTGACTTGTTAGCTCCTCGTCAATACATTGTTTCTAACTTATTCACAAGCGACAAAGGAGTTGAGGAAATAACAGCTAGAAGGGTAAAATGGTAATTTAGTAAATCCCGACTAGCTGATGACATTCATGAAGGGTAAACATAGATAATATTCAGTGGATCCGCTCATCATAATTAGGTCGAATTCTTGAGTAGAAAATAAATTCATTTGAACCGAGAGATTTTCTGTGTCAGCTCTTTAGTGGAGTAAGTTGGCATTAAGCTAAACTTGGAAAAGGTTTGTGAACTTTTGAGTCCAAGTGTTTAGCTCAAGCTTTGTTCATTTGGGTCCATGAGGTCACTGTCACGAATCACATCGATAGGAATAGTTAAACTGGAAGCTAAGTCAAAACAAGAACGAAAATAGTCAAAAGGGTATTTTTGTCTTTTGAGACAAAGGATGAAATGAATGTCAATAAATTTTTTGACAAGTTCATTTGATGACTTAATGTCACTCGGCCATGACTTGATCATTGGGCCTTGTGAATTAATTTCATTTCATAAGAGTTTTATTGAAAAATCTTAATGGGCCTTTTTCATGTTCTCATGAATAAATGAAGAAGCGTCTAGAAGCTCCTTCTAGAGACAAGTTGGGCGCCTACCCTATAGAGAAATAGGAGAGTTTATTTTGTGCATAAATGTATTTAGATACTTGCAAAAAGAAAAAGAGGAAACAAATATGCATAAGGATGCATAAGGAACTTCGGCCATGTTGAGAGAAAAGGCAAGCCATGAACAGAATTGGAAACAAATCAAGGCTTCTAGAAGCCTTGTGTTGGCCGAGTGTCTCAAAGGGAAAAAGAGGAAATTGGCTAATGAATATGTGATATTCTATAGAAGAGGAAACTACCTTATTGAAGGTGAGACCTCTCCTATAAATAGGAGCCTCATTTCTTCACATTTCAATTCATCCAAGTTTAAGAGATTTGAGAGACTCTCTCTCTAGAACTTGGCCGAACTCCTCTCTCTCTCTCTTTCTAGTTTATTTTCGATTTTTCTTGTTTTGGCACCTAGGTCCTCACTCGACCTAGTGTTTAGCTCTGTGACTTCAAGACTCGTTTCTTAAGTCGTAGTGTTTAAAAGTGCCCACTCACTAATTCCTTTATTTCGAGTGATTTAGTGATAGAAACTTTCGTGGTTGCTCGAGGTGCCGAGGAAAGAAAGAGAGACGTGCTGCGAGGGGAGACGAGCGTTGCAAACTTTCCAAAAGCTTCTTCAAGGTTCAAGCTTCAAGAAAGGTTTGTAAACTTCTAGCTCATATTAGTTTTTTAATTACATGTACTTGCTCTTTGTCTAGGTTAGTAAAAACTGTTTTTACTTGAAAATAAATTTTTTTAAATTCCGCCGCTTCCCGAAGCGTTTAATCTTTTTCTTAAACCCTAGATCAATTCCAAAACTCCTCACCCCTACCTCTCCCGAGAGGCGGGTTGATCGAGGAAAACCTAGCTCGAGACTTTCGAGTTCACACTTTTGGCCCGGGTGCGATCACTTGGTCCGGCCTTGGATCGAACCGCCCGAGGTATATAATAGTTGTTCATTTTCGTGCGACAACATTTTGGCGCTAGAAGGAGGGGACTTCCCGACCTGTTCAGCCCGAAATCCCTTCTATCCATCTTCTTCTTTTCTTCTGAAAACTCGACTTCCTTGAACTTGAGGAAAGATGAGTACTCAGCTACCCGTACGTTCTGAGGGCGTTAACAACCCCGATAACGTCACTGGGACCAAAAAATACTTCTTGCGCTCCCGAGCGCATGGTGACGAAGTGTCGCTCCACGAAGAGAGCTCGACCCGCTCACCATCTCCATCTCCAGATAGCAGGGACGACCGCATCATGGAGTTGGAGGAGAATATCCGCCAACTAAAGGCGAAGAACGCAAGGTACCACAGCCGACTGGCTGTGAAGCAACCCGCGCATAACACAGTGTGTTGGAATTGATCTAGGGTTTAAGAAAAAGATTAAACGCTTCGGGAAGCGGCGGAATTTTAAAAAATTTATTTTCAAGTAAAAACAGTTTTTACTAACCTAGACAAAGAAGCAAGTACATGTAATTAAAAATCAATATGAGCTAAGAGTTTACTAACCTTTCTTGAAGCTTGAACTTTGAAGAAGCTTTTGGAAAGTTTGCAACGCTCGTCTCCCCTCGCAGCACGTCCCTCTTTCTTTCCTCGGCACCTCGAGCAACCACGAAAGTTTCTATCACTAAATCACTCGAAATAAAGGAATTAGTAAGTGGGCACTTTTAAACACTACGACTTAAGAACAAGTCTTGAAGTCGCAAAGCTAAACACTAGGTCGAGTGAGGACCTAGGTGCCAAGACAAGAAAAATCGAAAATAAACTAGAGAGAGAGAGAGAGGATTTTCGGCCACAAGTTCTAGAGAGAGAGTCTCTCAAATCTCTTAAACTTGGATGAATGAAAAGTGAGGAAATGAGGCTCCTATTTATAGGAGAGGTCTCACCTTCTATAAGGTAGTTTCATCTTCTATAGAATATCACATATTCATGAGCCAATTACCTCTTTTCCCACTTGAGATGCTCGGCCAACATATGCTTCAATAAGCCTTGGATTTGTTTCCTATTTTGTTCCAAGCCTTGCTTTGTCTCTCTCTTGGCCGAAGTTATGCTTTCCTTCTAGAGGAAATTTGTTTCCTCTTTTTCTTTTGGCAAGTATCTTGATACATTTATGCACAAAATAAACTCTCTTTCCTTGGGTATTATGGGCGCCTATTCTCATCTAGAAGGAGCTTCTAGAAGCTTCTTCATTTGTTCATGACAACATGAGAAAAGCCCATTAAGAATTTTCAATAAAATTCTTATGAAATGAAATTAATTCACAAGGCCCAATAATCAAGTTATGGCCGAGTGACATTAAGTCATCAAATGAACTTGTCAAAAAATTTATTGACATTCATTTCATCATATGTCTCAAAAGACAAAAATACCCTTTTGACTATTTTCGTTCTTGTTTTGACTTAGCTTCCAGTTTAACTATTCCTATCGATGTGATTCGTGACAGTGACCTCATGGATCCAAATGAACAAAGCTTGAGCTAAACACTTGGACTCAAAAGTTCACAAACCTTTTCCAAGTTTAGCTTAATGCCAAGTGACTCCACTAAAGAGCTGACACTGAAAATCTCTCGGTTCAAATGAATTTATTTTCTACTCAAGAATTCGACCTAATTATGATGAACGGATCCACTGAATATTATCTATGTTTACCCTTCATGAATGTCATCAGCTAGTCGGGATTTACTAAATTACCATTTTACCCTTCTAGCTGTTATTTTCTCAACTCCTTTGTCGCTTGTGAATAAGTTAGAAACAATGTATTGACGAGGAGCTAACAAGTCACATTGTTTCATCCAAAAGAGTCAGGACTCAATTTGGACACTGGCCAGTTCATTTATTCACACTCCAAGGAACAAAGCATGAGGTGACATACATTGCATTTCAGCAATCTTGTACATGAATTCCATATCTATGAGAACTTCACAAAGTTACTCATGACATACTCACAACTTAGTACTTCACCAATAGGCCTTGTTCGGAATCACATAGTGAGTCCGAACTTTGACTTTCTCAAATGAGAATACTAAGGTGTGAAATGGCATGTCTCATTTCAGGATTAAGGTAAGCATGATGCAATTCATACATAGTGACTTCGAGACACAAGAGGTTAAATGGTTTGTTCTTATATTGTCTCTAGAAGTGCACTGGTCAATTCAGTACCTTCGGAAGATACCTAGAAGAACTATAGAGTCTCCAACTCTCAATGGCTCATAACCAGACATCATAGATTCTTCTAACAATCGTACATTTGACCCTAAGATTGCGAATATATCGTTTTAAGCAAACTACGAAGAGTTTGTTTATGCAAATCTACATTTGTCTCTTCGTAAGTTGTTAAGTTTGTTTATGGACTAAAAGACTAAGGTTTTATCATAAAGCTTCAAACAAAGAAAGAATGAATGGACGTTTCAACTTTATTAATGAATGAATAGGCAATTACAAGCAAGAGTCTTCATGAGACTTTATTACATCAAATGTACAAAATAAAGACTACAACTCTTCTTGTGGGCACCATTGACAACACAATGGCCCACAACGGGGATCCTGAGAACCTCAACGAGGAAAGCCACGACCGCAACCCTGATTATGAGGGTACTGGCAATTCGGAGGATATCGAGACTTCTCTCACGAAGGACGGGGAACACCCCACTGTGTTTGAAGCCGGTCCTTCGAATCCCCTACCCCGGACAGGCGACGCGCCGGCTGCTTCTCAAGAGGGAAATTCCCGACGTTCGGCCCTCGACCGACTAGGTCAAAGGGAGAATGTTACGGAGAGTCAGGGCACGCGGAGAGCGCGCCGTCACAGATGAAGCCCGCGCCTCCGTACGACAAGCCATGATCTTAGGGACCATCTCACGTAGCAGCCCCAACTAACGGGAACCGCCGCACGGGTCAAGGGTCAAATGAAAGGCGACAGGTGACTCCTCCCGAACAGGGAGTTACTCCGACTACCGGTCTCGATGTGATCACAATGATTCACAATCTTCGAAATGAAGTACGAGATCTCCGAGAACACGGAATAGGCGGAAGTGCCTATGGGGTCGTCGAGGAGAATTCATCGCCTTTCACGGCTCAGATGTTGGCCGAGGTTTGCACGGGAAATTTCAAACTCCTAAACCTCGCTCCTTATGATGGAAAAGCAGATCCCGCTTACCATATCCAGCACTATGAAACCTGGATGACGATGCAGGGTGTCTATCCTGATGCTATGTGCCAAGCTTTTAGTCTTACCCTCGCCGGGCCCGGCTTCGAGTGGTTCAAGAACTTAAGGCCGGGAAGCATCAACTCGTTCAAAGACCTGAAGGACATGTTCCTAGCACGGTTTGCTACATCTATGGTCCAAAAGAAGACCAAGATGTACCTGTGGTCAATCAGGCTAGAGAATGGCGAGTCTCTTAGACGATACCTCGCCCGATTCACTGAAGAATCGAATAAGGTCGACCGCTTTGACGACAAAGACGCAATCACTACCATCATTTAAGGCTTGCGCATAAGTGACTTCCTTAAGTCCATCGTCGGCCGTGTCCCTTCTACCATGGCCGAGTTAATGACTCGAGCCAAGACCTTCATGGGAGTCGAAGATTACCTTGATGGCCGCAAGGGCGATAATCAAAGCCCTCACCGCCGAGACGAGCCTAGCAACGAGCAAGGTAACTCCCGTAAATGACGAAATAGAGGGGGTCAGACTTCTAATAGCCGACCTCCGGTGCCCCAAAAGCCGCGACTTGCGGAAGACTTTAAGGGCTACTCGTCGTTCACGCCGCTGAACACGCCGCCAGAGCGGATCCTGGCTTTGGAACGTGACAAATTCACTCCCCCGGCTCCAATGAGCAAAGATCCCGCGACTCGCGATAGATCTAAATATTGTGAGTTCCATCAGGAATACGGTCACTTGACCTCCGAATGCTACAGTCTTAAACGGCAGATCGAGGCATTGATCCAACGGGGTGAGCTAAAAGAGTTCGTGTTACGCATGATTAGCACTGCGGGCCCCACCTCGAACAGACCACAGTCTGGCAAGGGAGGAGGAACAGCCGCTTCTGCCGACCGAACCACGGCTACTGCCAATTCCAATCCACAACTCCACATTGTAACCACCATACTAGGTGGCCCACAAGATGGAGATTCAGCCCGACAACAGAAAAGATTCCTAAGGGCCGTGGCTCAAGAAGACGCTGCTATGCACGTCAACCTCACCTATGAAGAACCTCCGTCCGTGCCTCACGAGACGATGTACTTCACCAACGAAGAGGCCAAGCGAGTTGTGCATCCGCACAATAACGCAATAGTGCTCAAAGCCCAAGTAGCTAATAACTTGGTGAAAAGAGTTCTCATCGACAACGGCAGTGCTGCCGACATAGTTTTCAAGTCGACCTTAGAGCGCATGAAGCTCGGGGGGCTACGCCCAACTCCGACCCAAACGCCTCTATTCGGGTTCACTGGGGAGAGAGTCATGACCGAAGGCATCATCGATTTTCCGGTCACCTTCGGAACTCCCGGAGGCATTAAAGTCGTTCACATGGTCCCATTCCTAGTGGTCGATCAAGAGTCGCCCTACAATGTAATCATTGGGCGACCCACGCTGAACCGACTAAGGGCCATTACTTCAACATACCACCTACTGGTGAAGTTCCCCACCGAGGATGGAATCGGCATCATGGCTGGAGACCAATCCCAAGCCAGAGTATGCTACATCCAAGGAATCGATGGAAAGACCGCTAGAAAGACGGTTAACACGATCTCCCAATTCAGAGATAGCGTCGAGTCGACCAAGGTCCTCCGCGAAATCCACGAAGACCTCTGCATGACACTCAAGTGCAAGGTGCCGGCGTCCTCATCCCAAGCAGAGAGGGACCCTACAGAGTCCTCCAAGTCATACATGACGGGACCTACTACATCAAATACACAAACAAAACATCGATCTGTCGCCTGTGGAATGCGGAACACTTGAGACGGTACTACCAGTAGCCAGCGCTTCCCCCATTTTACTTCTTTGCTTTCCAACATTCAATAAGGCCTACGAGCCAATGTTTTAGGATTTCAAATTTTTGCAATATTAATAAAGTTCGAGGTTTTTTCAAAATCCACTTTATCAAAGATTTTCAGTCATCAAAATACAATTGGAAACCCAAAAACTCGGGGGGCTACAGACATAGGCAACGACAAGTACACTCAAAACCCTCAAGAAAGTACGCTCCACAAAAAGAAAGAACGCTCCACCAAAACAAGACACCCAAACATAAACGGGAACGAGCGTTCACCTAAGATGCCTCCGCGGCGCGCCATAAGACATCCTAGAGATGCAGGCTAAGACGCCTCCGCTGCGCGCCATAAGACATCCCAGAGGTGCAGGCTGAAGACGCCTCCGCGGCACGCCGTAAGACATCCCCGCAATGCAGGCTAAGACGCCTCCGCGGCGCGCCATAAGACATCTCAGAGATGCAGGCTAAGACGCCTCCGCGGCGCACCGTAAGACATCCCCGCGATGCAGGCTAAGACGCCTCCGCGGCGCGCCATAAGACATCCCAGAGATGCAGGCTAAGACGCCTCCGCGGCGCGCCATAAGACATCCCAGAGATGCAGGCTAAGACGCCTCCGCGGCGCGCCGTAAGACATCCCCGCGATGCAGGCTAAGACGCCTCCGCGGCGCGCCATAAGACATCCCAGAGATGCAGGCTAAGACGCCTCCGCGGCGCGCCATAAGACATCCCAGAGATGCAGGCTGAAGTCGTCCCTCACGACGCACCTAGGACGCCTACATGGCGCACCAAGTCGTTCCTCGCGACGCACTTAAGACGCCTACATGGCGCACCAAAGACGCCTACATGGCGCACGTAAGACGCCTACGTGGCGCTACCATGTCGTCCCTCGTCACACACCTAAGACGCCTACGTGGCACACGTAAGACGCCTACATGGCGCAACCACGTCGTCCTTCGCGACGCACCTAAGAAGCATACATGGCATATCTAGGCCATCCCTCGCGACTTGCCTAGACGGCTAAACGACGCACAGAACCTACTCTCACGACGCGCTCTGAGTCGCCGCAAGGCATTGCGTACGATGACCAATCGCAACGCACTTGGAGCCGCATCAAGGCGCACCTAAACCGCCGTACAAGGCATAGGTCTTGCCATCTTCGCCACCGCCAACCGGGCATGATCACGCTCGCCTTGGGAGACTCCCCATTCCATGCGAACTAATTGAAGCTGCTCGCAAAGACTCGCGAACTCCGCCTCTGAGCAAGAACCTCGTTCGGCCCGAGCTAGCTGAGACTTTGCTCGAGCAAGCACCACCTGGAAGAGTCCCAGACAACGAATGAGGTCGTGTAGAATCTCCTCAAGTCGAGCTTTGCTCCTCGAGTCGAGTCATTCTCCTCGAGTCGAGCTTCACTCCTTGAGTCGAGTTATTCTCCTCGAAGTCGAGCTTCGCTCCTCGAGTCAAATCACTATCCTCGAGTCGAGCCTTGCTCCTCGAGACGAGTCATTCTCCTCGAAGTCGAGCCTCGCTCCTCGAGTCGAGTCATTCTCCTCAAGTCGAGCTTCGCTCCTCGAGTCAAAGCATTCTCCTCGAGTCGAGCCCCGCTCCTGGAGTCGAGTCATTCTCCTCAAGTCGAGCCTCGCTCCTCGAATCGAGTCATTCTCCTCGAGTCGAGCTTTGCTCCTTGAGTCGAGTCATTCTCCTCAAGTCGAGCTTTGCTCCTCGAGTCGAGTCATTCTCCTCGAGTCGAGCTTCGCTCCTTGAGTCGAGTCATTCTCCTCGAAGTCGAGCCTCGCTCCTCGAGTCGAATCATTCTCCTCGAGTCGAGCCCCGCTCCTCGAGTCGAGTCATTCTCCTCAAGTCGAGCTTCGCTCCTTGAGTTGAGTCTTTCTCCTCAAGACGAGCTTTGCTCCTCGAGTCGTGTCATTCTCCACGAGTCGAGCTTCGCTCCTTGAGTCGAGTCATTCTCCTCGAAGTCGAGTCATTCTCCTAAAGTCGAGCTTTACCCCTCGAGTCGAGTCATTCTCCTCGAGTCGAGCTTCGCTCCTCGAGTCGAGTCATTCTCCTCGAAGTTGAGCTTCGCTCCTTGAGTCGAGTCATTCTCCTCGAAGTCGAGCCTCGCTCCTCGAGTCGAGTCATTCTCCTCGAGTCGCGTCATTCTCCTCGAAGTCGAGCTTCGCTCCTTGAGTCGCGTCATTCTCCTCGAAGTCGAGCTTCGCTCCTTGAGTCGAGTCATTCTCCTCAAAGTCGAGCCTCGCTCTTCGAGTCGAGTAATTCTCCTAAAGTCGAGCTTTGCTCCTCGAGTCGAGTCATTCTCTTCTAGTCGAGATTCGCTCCTTGAGTCGATTCATTCTCCTCAAAGTCGATCCTTGCTCCTCGAGTCGAGCCATTCTCCTCAAGTCGAGTCCCGCTCCTTGAGCAAGCACCTGTAACAATTTGAAGAACAGGCTAGCCAAAGCAAGACAATTGCAAAATAAAGCAAAAAGACAAACAAAGGAAAACTTGCCCCTCTGAGCGTCAAAAACGCCATGGCAAAAGAATTCCGCGTCACTACTTGTTACGACGCCCCTCTGCATCTTTAACAGAGACTCACACTCACGCCTGGGGAATAAGGGCCGATCTTCCGAATGCAGACGGGGAAGCGTCACCAAAGCTGGAATGGCGGATGCCCCGTGAGACCGACTTATGCTCGATGCGTGGTCAAACTTTTAGCGTTGATCCCCAAGCAGTCGAAGCCCTCCGGTGCGGTAGAGCCTTTCACTAGGTGCCACTCCGTCTTCTCGAAGTATCAGCCCGCAGCATCAACCTCCGTCTTCGAGACCTCGGAATGAGCACGCCTTTGCGAAACGCAAAAGTGCAGTCGCCTTCCATGCTGGCCCAGATGGACGCCATGATCTTCCCCTAACAGGTCACGGTTACACAATCGTCACCCTGCTAGTCACCGTCGAGTCCCATGGACTCCGGGTCGAAGGTATCGTCAAACAAAACGCGATCGAAGAAAGACTTGGGCGTAACTTTGCCAAAAGTTCGACAAGCCGCGACACGCCGGTACGCCTCTACACACGCACACGTCCTACTTGTGCATGCATGTCCCTGACGCTCCGGGGCTAGAGCGATGGATGCAATCGCGTCCACCTCGCCCGCGTTGAGCTACGCCTCTCATCCGCTTGGATCCTCTTCCACGTATTGATCATACACTCGTGTCGAGAGAGACAGAAAAGCGAGAGAGAGCACTAGCAATTGTGAGAATATTCTTTATAACCACAAAAGCTTCGTGGCAGTGAAGCTCTGGGAAGTCTATTTTCCTCAAACACCCGGCGGAAACAACTAAAAGTTCACCGCCCGGGGCCTCCCGAGCAATAAACTTGGGGGGCTAATGTTGTCGGCCGTTTTCGGGAAACCCGAGACGCCAAGAAGACACGCCGTTCAAAGGGCCGATGGTCAGGCCGGAGGTCTTGAAGAGCGGCAAGCCTTCTGTCACGAGCAGACTGGCAAATCCTCGTGCCAAATCCTCACGTCCCTCGAGTCGAGCCTTGAGTCGTTCTCCTCGAGTCGAGCCTCGAGTCGTTCCTCGAGTCGAGCCTCAAGTCGTTCTCCTCGAGTCGTTCCTCGAGTCGCTCCTCGAGTCGAGCCTTGAGTCGTTCTCCTCGAGTCGTTCCTCGAGTCGAGCCTCGAGTCGTTCTCCTCGAGTCGAGCCTCGAGTCGTTCCTCGAGTCGAGCCTCGAGTCGCTCCTCGAGTCGAGCCTCGAGTCGTCCTCCTCGGGCCGAGCCTCGAGTCGTCCTCCTCGAGTCGTGCCTCGAGTCATCCTCCTCAAGTCGAGCCTCGAGTTGCTCCTCAAATCGAGTCACTCTCGTCAAGTGGAAACATTCATATTTCACGTGGCAAGAATGGTATTCGAAGACCCCTAAAGGCCTACAAGAGTCCGATGAGACGGGCCATGCACCGCGCGCGCAGCCGCGCCGGCCAGCAACGCACAACAAACCACGCGCCACGACGGCCTTCCCGCGCGCCACTCCAGACAGCCACGCGCCGCGCCAAGACAAGCCCGCGCCGCGCGCCCCCTGCGCCGAGCATCCCGCGCCGCACGTCCCGCACCGTGGATCCCGCGCCGCACGTCCCGCGCCGCGCCTGGTGACCCGCGCGCCGCGCGTTGTGCGCCGCGCGTGCCGTGCGCCTCCACTTGACGGCGCGCGCGCCCCTAGTCCCACATGGACGAAAAAGGGACCTTCTAATGGCCTCAAACACCTATATAAACCCCCTCCCACTGAGGGGAAAAGCATCCGAATTCATTCTCAAGGAACTTGAGACTTCTCTCTGCTTCTCTGGATGCCATCCTTGGCCTGAAGCAGATTCTCCTCGATTTCTCGTTCTCTAAGGTTCTGAAGCACTCACGGGGACTTCCCGGACGTTGCTCCCTCTGACCGAACGCCCCCCGGTGCTCAAGTACGCCCCTAGGGTTCTCGACTAGAGTCCCCCTGCGCGTCTAATACGCTAGACGCGCACGCGATCTCCGAAGTTCTGAGACGCCGCCGAGGACCCCTCGTGCCCCGTCTCCTTCGTCGAGCACGTTACTCCACCAAGGCTCCGCGCCTCACACCGTGTTACATACGCTTGAACTACGTTCTTACCTGATCCCACACACGGGTACGTAGGCAGCCGACACCCAAGGCACGGTCACTCCTCCTCCTCACCCCCTACCTCTCCCGAGAGGCGGGTTGATCGGAGAAAACCTAGCTCGAGACTTTCGAGTTCACACTTTTGGCCCGGGTGCGATCACTTGGTCCGGCCTTGGATCGAACCGCCCGAGGTATATAATAGTTGTTCATTTTCGTGCGACAACACATAGCGAACGAAAGACGCCTACATGGCGCACGTAAGACGCCTACATGGCGCAACTAAGACGCCTACATGGCGCATCTAAGATGCCTACATGGCATATCCATTTCGTCCCCTGCAACCCACCAAAGACGCCTACATGGCGCACCTAAGACGCCTACATGGCGCAACCAAGTCATCCCCCGCGATCCATCTAAGACGCCTATATGGCGATTTAAGACGCCTACATGGTTCACGTAAGACGCCTACATGGCGCAACCAAGTGGTCCCCCGAGATGCACCTTAGACGCCTACATTGCACAACTAAAACGCCTACATGGCGCAACCAAGTCCTCCCCCACGACGCACGAAAGACGCCTACATGGCGCACGAAAGACGCCTACATGTTGCACAAAAGACGCCTACATGGCGCAGGAAAGTAACCTACATGGCGCACCTAATACGCCTACATGGCACACGTAAGACACCTACATGGGGCAACTAAGACGCCTACATGGCGCACCTTAGACGCCTAGATGGCGAATGTAAGACGCCTACATGGCGCACCTGTTGTCAGTGGTGCCCACAAGAAGAGTCGTAGTCTTTATTTTGTACATTTGTTTGTAATTGCTTATTCATTAATAAAAAGTTGAAACGTTCATTCATTCTTCCTTGTCTGTTTGAAGCTTTATGATAAAACATTAGTCTTTAGTCCATAAACAATCTTAACAACTTACGAAGAGACAAATGTAGATTTGCATAAACAAACTCTTCGTAGTTTGCTTAAAACGATATATTCGCAATCTAAGGGTCAAAGGACTATTGACCTCTGTACGATTTTTAGGAGAATCTATGATGTCTGGTCATGGGGCATTGGGAGTTGGAGACTCTATATTTCTTCTAGGTATCTTCCGAAGGTACTGAATTAACCAGCGCACTATGACGCCTACATGGCACGCGTAAGACGCCTACATGGCGCACCAAAGACGCCTACATGGCGAACGTAAGACGCCTACATGGCACAACTAAGTCATCCCTCGTGACGCATCTAAGACGCCTACATGACGCACTCAAGATGCCTAGATGGCGCACCTGAGACGCCTATATGGCACACGTAAGACGCCTACATGGCGCAACCACGTCGTCCCCGCGACGCACCTAAGACGCCTACATGGCGACACTAAGACACGTACATCGCGCAACCAAGTCGTCCACCGCGATGCACCTAAGACGCCTACATGGCGCACGTAAGACGCCTACATGGCGCAACCAAGTGGTCCCCCGCGACGCACCTAAGATGCCTACATTGTGCAACTAAGATGCCTACATGGCGCAACCAAGTCCTCCCCTGCGACGCACGAAAGACGCCTACATGGCGCACTAAAGACGCCTACATGGTGCACGAAAGACGCGTACATGGCGCATGAAAGAAACCTACATGGCGCACCTAAGACACCTACATGGCACACATAAGACACCTACATGGCGCACCTTAGACGCCTACATAGCAAATGTAAGACGCCTACATTGTGCACACAAGTCGTCCCCCGCAACGCACCAAAGACACCTACATGGCGCACCTAAGACGCCTACATGGCGCACGTAAGACGCCTACATGGCGCAACTAAGAAGCCTATATGGTGCACCTAAGATGCCTACATGGGGCACGTAAGACGCCTACATGGCGCAACTAAGTCGTTCCCCGTGACGCACCAATGACGCCTACATGGCGCACCAATGACGCCTACATAGCGCACGAAAGATGCCTAAATTGCGCACCTAAAACGCCTACATGGCGCACCTAAGATGCCAACATGGCGCACGTAAGATGCCTACATGGCGCAACCAAGTCGTCCCCCGCGGCGCAATTAAGACGCCTACATGGCACAACCAAGCCGTTCCCCGCGACGCACCAATGACGCCTACATGGCGCACCAAAGACGCCTACATACCGCACGAAAGACGCCTGTATGGCGCACCTAAGACACCTACATGGCGCACGTAAGACGATTGCATGGCGCAACTAAGACTCCTACATGGCACACTTAAGATGCCTACATGGCCTAACCATTTCGTCCCCCACGACGCACCAAACACGCCTAAATGGCGCACCTAAGCCGCCTACATGGCGCACGCAAGACGCCTACATGGCGCAACCAAGTCGTCCCCCACGATGCACCTAAGATGCCTACATGGCGTACCTAAGATGCCTACATGGCGCGCGTAAGACGCCTACATGGCACGACCAATTCGTCCCCCACGATGCACTAAAGACGCCTACATGGCGCACTTAACACAACTACATGGCGCACCTATGACGCCTACATGGCACGCGTAAGACACCAACATGGCGCACCAAAGACGCCTATACGGCGCACGAAAGACGCCTACATGGCGCACCTAAGACACCTACATGGCACACGTAAGACACCTACATGGCGCACCTTAGACGCCTACATGGCGAATGTAAGACGCCTACATGGCGCACCCGAGTCGTCCCCCGCGACGCACCAAAGACACCTATATGGCGCACCTAAGACGCCTACATGGGGCACGTAAGACGCCTACATGGCGCAACTAAGACACCTACATGGTGCAACTAAGACACCTACATGGTGCAACCAAGTCTTCCCCCGCGAGGAACCTAAGACGCTAACATGACGCAACTAAGACGCCTACATGGCGCACCTAAGACACTTACATGGGGCACGCAAGACGCCTACATGGTGCAACTAAGTCGTTCCCCATGACGCACCAATGACGCCTACATGGCGTACCAAAGACGCCTACATAGCGCACGAAAGATGCCTACATGGCACACCTAAGATGCCTACATGGCGCACCTAAGATGCCTACATGGCGCACGTAAGACGCCAACATGGCGCAACCAAGTCGTCCCCCTCGGCGCAATTAAGACGCCTACATGGCGCAACTGTTGGAATTGATCTAGGGTTTAAGAAAAAGTTTAACGCTTCGCAAAGCGGCGGAATTTTAAAAAATTTATTTTCAAGTAAAAATAGTTTTTACTAACCTAGACAAAGAGCAAGTACATATAAATAAAAACTATTATGAGCTAAGAAGTTTATTAACCTTTCTTGAAGCTTGAACTTTGAGAAGCTTTTGGAAAGTTTGCAACGCTCGTCTCCCCTCGCAGCACGTCTCTCTTTCTTTCCTCGGCACCTCGAGCAACCACGAAAGTTTCTATCACTAAATCACTCGAAATAAAGAAATCAGTGAGTGGGCACTTTTAAACACTACGACTTAAGAACGAGTCTTGAAGTCGCAGAGCTAAACTCTAGGTCAAATGAGGACCTAGGTGCCAAAACAATAAAACGAAATTGACTAGAGAGAGATAGGAGAGGGGCGGCAAAGTTCTAGAGAGAGAGTCTCTCAAATCTCTTAAACTTGGATGAATGAAATGGAGGGAATGAGGCCTCTATTTATAGGGGAGGTTTTACCTTCAATAAGGTAGTTTCCTCTTTCATTGAATATCACATATTCATGAGCAAATATTGCTCTCCTTCCCTTAGAGTCACACGGCCAAACAAGCTTCTAGAAGCCTTTGGATTTGTTTCCTCTTTTGTTCCCTTCCTTACTTGGCCGAAATTCCCATTACCATGTATAGGAAATTTGTTTCCTCTTTTTCTTTTGGCTAGTATATAAATACATTAATGCACAAAATAATCTCTCTTTCACACTAAGGGCTGCACGAAATTTGGTCTCCCATTCACTTGGGTTGGACGGCCAAAAGCCTTCTAAAAGGGATTTCTAGGTTTTTCTTTAATTGTTCATGACAACATAAGAAAAGCCCATTAAGAATTTTCAAGTAAAATTCTATGAAATGAAATTAATTCACAAGGCCCAATAAACATGTTATGGCCGTGTGATATAATATGTCATCATATGACATTGGCAAAAAATTTATTGACATTCATTTCATGCCATGTCCAAAAAGACAAAATTACCCTTTCGACAATTTTCGTTATTGTTTTGACTTAGCTTCCAGTTTAACTATTCCTAATCGATGTGATTCGTGACAGTGACCTCATGGACCCAAATGAACAAAGCTTGAGCTAAAATACTTGGACTCAAAAGTTCACAAACCTTTTCCAAGTTTAGCTTAATGCCAACTGACTCCACTAAAGAGTTGACACTGAAAATCTTTCGGTTCAAATGAATTTATTTTCTACTCAAGAATTCAACCTAATTGTATTGAGCGGATCCACATAATATTATCAGTGTTTACCCTTCATGAATATCATCAGCTAGTCGGGATTTACTGTTGTCGGCCCGACCCCGATCGCGGCCGAACGGAGGCGAAGCGACGTCAAACGCGTCTCGCCAGCTCGCCCCGGCCATTGGCCGGCCCAAACAGCCTCGGCCATTGGCCGGCCCAGAGGCCAGCCTCCGCCAATGGCCGACTCAAGACTACTCCCGGCAATTGGCCCGCCCTAGGGCCAGCCTCGGCCGATGGCCGGCCCAAACAGCCTCGGCCAAAGGCCGACTCAAGCTACTCCCGGCCATTGGCCGGCCCTAGGGCCAGCCTCGGCCAATGGCCGGCCCAAACAGCCTCGGCCATTGGCCGGCCCAGAGGCCAGCCTCGGCCAATGGCCGGCCCAAATAGCCTCGGCCATTGGCCGGCCCAAGGGCTAGTCTCGGCCAATGGCCGGGCCAAGACAATTCTCGGCCAAGGGGTTTCCCATAACGCCCCTTGGTCACCTATAAATTGAGGGGCCGCTCCCCTAGTCCAGGTAATCCGAATTTGAGTACTGAAACGCTGTCGAACTCGTACCTCGCTCGTTTCTCTCAAGTCTCGCCCTCTAAACACTAAACCCTCTACAAACCACCTCAATCCTACTAATTTTGAGCGTCGGAGAGGTAAACAGAGGCAACCCCTCTATTTCCCCTTTGTAGTTCACACCTTTTTGTTCACATTTCAGGTGCTTGGACGAGATAGAGATCACCTACAGCTACGGGGCGGCTTGGGATACCAATCCCGACACGCTCGAGTCGAGACGAGACCACTTGGTCCGGCCTTGGGTCTAACCGTCTGCGACTCCTAAATCGTTGTCCGAAAAACTGCGACAACATTTAAAAAATTACCATTTTACCCTTCTAGCTGTTATTTCCTCAACTCCTTTGTCGCTTGCGAATAAGTTAGAAACAATGTATATACGAGGAGCTAACAAGTCACATTGTTTCATCCAAAAGTTTCAAGACTCAATTTGGACACTGGCCAGTTCATTTATTCACACTCCAAGGAACAAAGCATGAGGTGATATACATTGCATTTCAGCAATCTTGTACATGAATTCCATATCTATGAGAACTTCACAAAGTTACTCATGACATTCTCACAACTTAGTACTTCACCAATAGGCCTTGTTCGGAATCACATAGTGAGTCCGAACTCTTGTTGTCAATGGTGCCCACAAGAAGAGTAGTAGTATCTATTTATGTACATTTGATGTCATATAGTCTTACGAAGACTCTTGCTTGTAATTGATTATTCATTATTAATAAAGTTGAAACGTTCATTCATTCTTTCTTTGTTTGAAGCTTTATGATAAAACCTTAGTCTTTTAGTCCATAAACAAACTTAACAACTTACGAAGAGACAAATGTAGATTTGCATGAACAAACTCTTCGTAGTTTGCTTAAAACGATATATTCGCAATCTTAGGGTCAAAGGACTATTGACCTCAGTATGATTGTTAGAAGAATCTATGATGTCTGGTTATGAGGCATTGAGAGTTGGGGACTCTATAGTTCTTCTAGGTATCTTCCGAAGGTACTGAATTGACCAGTGCACTTCTAGAGACAATATAAGAACAAACCATTTAACCTCTTATGTCTCGAAGTCACTATGTATGAATTGCATCATGCTTACCTTAATCCTGAAATGAGACATGCCATTTCACACCTTAGTATTCTCATTTGAGAAAGTCAAAGTTCGGACTCACTATGTGATTCCGAACAAGGCCTATTGGTGAAGTACTAAGTTGTGAGTCTGTCATGAGTAACTTTGTGAAGTTCTCATAGATATGGAATTCATGTACAAGATTGCTGAAATGCAATGTATGTCACCTCATGCTTTGTTCCTTGGAGTGTGAATAAATGAACTGGCCAGTGTCCAAATTGAGTCCTGACTCTTTTGGATGAAACAATGTGACTTGTTAGCTCCTCGTCAATACATTGTTTCTAACTTATTCACAAGCGACAAAGGAGTTGAGGAAATAACAGCTAGAAGGGTAAAATGGTAATTTAGTAAATCCCGACTAGCTGATGACATTCATGAAGGGTAAACATAGATAATATTCAGTGGATCCGCTCATCATAATTAGGTTGAATTCTTGAGTAGAAAATAAATTCATTTGAACCGAGAGATTTTCAGTGTCAACTCTTTAGTGGAGTCAGTTGGCATTAAGCTAACCTTGGAAAAGGTTTATGAACTTTTGAGTCCAAGTGTTTAACTCAAGCTTTGTTCATTTGGGTCCATGAGGTCACTGTCACGAATCACATCGATAGGAATAGTTAAACTGGAAGCTAAGTCAAAACAAGAACGAAAATTGTCAAAAGGGTAATTTTGTCTTTTTGGACATGGCATGAATTTTTGTCTTTTTGTCTTTTTGTCTTTTTGAATGTCAATAAATTTTTTTGACAATGTCATATGATGACATATTATATCACATGGCCATAACATGTTTATTGGGCCTTGTGAATTAATTTCATTTCATAGAATTTTACTTGAAAATTCTTAATGGGCTTTTCTTATGTTGTCATGAACAATTAAAGAAAAACCTAGAAAGCCTTTTTAGAAGGCTTTTGGCCGTCCAACCCAAGTGAATGGGAGACCAAATTTCGTGCAGCCCTTAGTGTGAAAGAGAGATTATTTTGTGTATTAATGTATTTAGATACTTGCCAAAAGAAAAAGAGGAAACAAATTTCCTCTAAGAGGAATCAAGATGGGCGCCCAAGTAGAGTCAAAAGAGGAAACAAATATGAGGATATCTTGGATCCTCTTTGGCCGTGTGAAATAAGGAGAAGAAAAGGAAATTGGCTCATGAATATGTGATATTCTATAGAAGAGGAAACTACCTTATTGAAGGTGAGACCTCTCCTATAAATAGGAGCCTTATTCTTCACATTTCATTCATTCCAAGTTTTAGAGATTGAGAGCTTCTCTCTCTAGCTTGGCCGCCCCTCTCCTCTCTCTCTCTATTCAATTTCGTTTTTTGTTTTGGCACCTAGGTCCTCATTTGACCTAGAGTTTAGCTCTGCGACTTCAAGACTCGTTCTTAAGTCGTAGTGTTTAAAAGTGCC
This sequence comes from Urtica dioica subsp. dioica, assembly GCF_054948205.1. Taxonomy (NCBI): domain Eukaryota; kingdom Viridiplantae; phylum Streptophyta; class Magnoliopsida; order Rosales; family Urticaceae; genus Urtica; species Urtica dioica. Next base: position 40,273,064 of record NC_142756.1, read on the forward strand.
CACTCACTGATTCCTTTATTTCGAGTGATTTAGTGATAGAAACTTTCGTGGTTGCTCGAGGTGCCGAGGAAAGAAAGAGAGACGTGCTGCGAGGGGAGACGAGCATTGCAAACTTTCCAAAAGCTTCTTCAAAGTTCAAGCTTCAAGAAAGGTTCGTAAACTCTTAGCTCATATTGGTTTTTAATTACATGTACTTGCACTTGTCTAGGTTAGTAAAAACTGTTTTACTTGTAAAAGAAAATTTTTAAAATTCCGCCGCTTACCGAAGCGTTAATTATTTTCTCAAACCCTAGATCGATTCCAACAAATGGTATCAGAGCTATGGTCAAAGATTAGCATGTACATGTTTTTAAAATTATGAGCTTGAAAATCGTTTTCGAAAGTTTACTAATTTTGTGACAAGTTAGAATTGTTATCTTAGATTTTTTTTTAATTTAATGCTCTTGTCTTTAAATTAAAAAGCATGTTGATTTTCTATGAGTTTGGGATGTTTTTAAAACACATTAGAATCAGTTCTAAAAGTTTTTAATTTTTTATATTGAAAAACGTGTTTTAAAGGTTTGAGAAATTTCGGTAAATTTTGTGACTAGTTACTTTGTCTTTCTAGTTTCTTTTATTTACCGTATTCGTTTTATGCTTGTTGTTATTTCTTTTATTCTATGTTATTACCCTGCTAATAAAAAACAAATAAAAGCTTTAAACAACATCTTAAAACGTTCCGTTACACTTGATTCTTTTTCGCACCTAAGTAGGACCTAGCTTTAATTTATTTCTTTTTCTTCGAGCTGGAGTAAACCCGCATTAAAAGTGGCATAACTCTCTGCTCAGAAACCGTCTGTCCAATGCCACCGGTTTCGGCTGAAAAGGACATCGGAGCCGCCAGATATGGCGATTTTACTCCGAGGTGCGCGGCTGTCTGAAACTCCAGTTTTTTAGAAATCCGGATTTTCAAACCCCACTACCATGAGTTATAGAACTCTAATGAGAAAATTTTCTTGAGCAAAAAAGTTTTTCATATGATTATAAACATGATGTGTAAGATTAAAATGTTTTGATTTTTGAAAGTTTAATTGAAATTGAATTTTTACAAAACTAGTTTGAATTTTGAAAAACCGTTTTCACTTTCAAACTTGAAAATATTTTGTCATCCAAATCAAATAAATTTTCAAAATGTTTTCAAAACTATATCTATATCACATATGTTCAAAATCTATATGCTCTTGAAAATTTAAGTGGGAGGTCTCCTTGTAGACAAGCTGAAATATAAAAGATGTGTAATCTCAAACTTTCAAGTGTTCGAGTGAGTTGAAGTTCACACTTCCCTCACGCACTTTCCTGAAATAGAAAATAGGAAAAGATCGAGTATGTACCTTGTGCATTTATGCACTAATACTGCTCTGAACATGTCGATCTAGGATTTTCTTCTAGTTGTCCGCTCTGTCGCTCTCTAACTAGGAAATTTGTTTCCGAACTTATAAGAGTCGATGAACCATCTCCAAAAACTAAGTGGGAGTGTTATATTCGTTGTTTGTAACCCGCGATCCCCAACACTAGTGAAAGATGCAATAACGTGGGACTAAGAGCCGCTCTTGCGACCCTCACTTAAATGTGAGTACTCCAAGGCGTTATTGCTTCGATCATTGCTCAAAGAGCTACGTCCGAGAGTGATGCAATGATGGCAAGGCCTCCCCTTGGGGGATTGTTTTTCAAAGCTGATCTTTTGGACTAAGTGGTTGGTTGTACACTTAGGCTCAATCCCTAGTATCCTCCCTTGAGGCTCTGCGAAAGGATGTGAGTGATCAAACCAATTTAAAAGGTGGCTAGTCAAAATAGATGTATTGACATCTTGGCTTAGCATTAATGATGTGTCATTTACTTATAAATGGAGATTTTTTGCGGCCTTCTCTTGAGGGAGTAAATTATCGTTTGGTTTATAACACCTTTGGATTTTACAAAAGTCTTAATAAAACTTAAATCCTAAACCAAAGACTAATCATAAACTTGTTTCAACTTATATAGGCAATATGTCTCTCAACCATCTCTCTATCTTTCTTTCCTCGATTAAACTCGAAAACGAAAACTACGTAGATTCGAAACGTAACCTCGACATAATACCTACCATTAACAAGCACAAATGGGTACTCACCACCCCGTGTCCTCCTCTGACTAATGATGATTCAACTCAAGAGGACAATGACGCCTTAGCGGCCTGGCTTCGATCCAATGAGATTGTGAGGTGCTATATCTTGGCATCTATGAATAATATGCTGAAAGAGCAACATCGTGACTTCGAGACTGCCGCTGCCATGCTCTACAATCTCCTTGAGATGTTTGGAGGGCAAAGGCGTCAAACAAGGCTACAAGCAGTCCGACAGTTTATGAACTGTCATATGCAGGCTAGGACTCCTGTTAGAGACTTTATGATACTGATCATTAGTTATCTAAATAAAATGGAAATCCTAGGATGTGAGATTGATGGGAAGAATGTCATAGATGTGATCTAAGAAACTCTCCCCGCATCTCTCGATACCTCCAAGATGAACTTCTCCATTATCAAGCTAGAGTATACTGTTACCAAGATTATGGAGGAACTTCACACTGCTGTAGGTCTCACTAAGAGAAAGAGGAATCAAGGAGAGGCACATGCTACTGAGCAAAAGGCCTCCGCCTCTGGAACTAAGAACAGACCTTACAAAGCCGATAAAAAGAACTGTCCTGCCTATCTCAAAGCAAAGGAACATAGTATTGTACTAGTTACCGAAGCATGCTTATTAGCTGATAACGTATCAACGTGGATTCTTGACTCCGCTGCTACTAACCATATTTGTTGTTCCTTGAATGGTTTCAAGAAAACCAAAAGCTTAGAGGAAGGCGAGTTCTGTTTCAAATGGGGTGATGGGAGCCTGGTGTCTGCGAAGGCTGTGGGATCCGTGACGCTGTCTTTTGAAGACCGCACTTTAAACCTGAATAATGTTTATTTTGTTCCTACCTTTGGGAAGAACTTAATATCCGTTGCTCGACTTCTTGAGCAAGATTATTGTTTAAAGTTTATAAAGAATGGAATTCGTATTTCTTTTTCTAATTCTTTTGTCACTGATGCATGTATGAAGAATGGTCTTTTTTACATCTATCCCACTCAACCTTCTCTTTTAGACACCGAAATAGATAACGATCTAATTAGGGAGCCAAAGAGGATCAAACTTTCTGAATCCTCCGATCTAACAAAATCAACATACCTCTGGCACTTAAGACTTGGTCATATCAGTCTAGATAGGATTAAGAGACTTGTGAGGGATGGTCCACTCCAAGCCTCTGCAATAGGTTCACTACCTACTTGTGAATCCTGCATAGAAGGAAAAATGACTAAGCGACCTTTCTCCGATAAGGGTCGAAGAGCCACTGAGTTGCTGGAACTAATACATTCTGATGTATGTGGTCCGCTCAACCAACAGGCACGTGGAGGATACGAATTCTTCGTTACCTTCACTGATGATTACTCAAGATATGGGTTTGTATATTTGCTTAAACACAAATCCGAGACCTTTAACGTATTTAAGGTCTTTAGGGCTTTAGTGGAAAAGCAAACTGGCAAAGTGATCAAAACCCTTCGATCTGATCGAGGTGGTGAGTATATGTCTGGAGAGTTCGATGACTTTCTTAAAGAAGAAGGTATCGCTTCTCAGCTTACCGCACCTGGCACACCTCAACAAAACGGAGTGTCAGAGAGAAGAAACCGAACTCTTATGGAGATGGTTAGATCAATGATGAGTTACTCATCACTCCCGCTTTCCTTTTGGGGATATGCCCTTGAAACAGCCGCCTATATTCTGAACCAAGTTCCGTCCAAAACGGTTCCTGGTACTCCTTATGAACAATAGACTGGCCGTAAAGTGAATCTTGGCCGCATCCGAATTTGGGGTTGCCCTGCACACGTGCTGAGGCAAAAGACTAGCAAGTTGGCTAGTAGGTCAGAATTGTGCCTGTTTGTGGGATATCCAAAGGAAACCAAAGGTTTTACTTTCTATAGTCCCGAGGACGATAAGACTTTCGTTAGCACGAATGCTCGTTTCCTTGAGGAGGACTTTGTGAAGGATGCAAAACCTAGAAGCAAAATTGTGCTTGAAGAAAAGTTGGGTGAGGAAGCTTCTACCTCATCTGTAAGAACTGTTCTTACCCCAACTGAAACACAACCTAACTCATCAGAATCTCGTCAAGTAGTACTTTGACGTAGTGGGAGGGCTGTTCAACAGCCTGACAGGTACATGTCTTATGGAGACTCTCTTGTAGCCGTCTCCGACATGGATGACCCTGTTTCCTATAGCCAAGCGATGGCTTGTTCTGAATCAAACCTTTGGCTTGACGCCATGAAAGTTGAAATGCACTCGATGTATGTCAACAAAGTCTGGAAACTTGTAGACCTTCCTGAAGGGATTAAACCCGTAGGGTGTAAGTGGATATACAAGAAGAAAAGGTGTCCTGATGGGAACGTTGAGACGTTCAAAGCATGACTTGTGGCAAAGGGTTATACCCAACAAGAAGGGATTGACTATGAAGATCTGGCAAATGGATGTCAAGACAGCCTTTCTGAATGGCAATCTTGACGAGCGCATTTACATGGCTCAACCAGACGGTTTCGTGGATAAAGGTCAAGAGACCAAGGTTTGTGAGTTGCTTAAATCCATTGATGGACTAAAGCAAGCATCTAGGTCATGGAATATTAGATTCGATGAAACTGTAAAGAGCTTCAGCTTTGAACAGTCAATAGATGAGCCTTGTGTTTACAAGTTAATACACGAAGGCAAAGTTGTGTTTCTGGTACTATATGTCGATGATATACTACTCATTGGTAATGACGTGGGTAAGTTATCTGAGGTTAAGGTCTGGCTGGCAAAGCAATTCGATATGAAGGATCTAGGAGAAGCCGCGTACATTCTGGGAATCCAAATCTTTCGAGATAGGAAAAACCGGACCCTGTCGCTCTCTCAAGCATCTTATATTGATAAGGTGATGGATCGCTTCTCGATGCAAGACTGCAAGAGGGGTCAAACACCCTTTAGGCATGGAGTTTCACTCTCTAAGGACCAGTCTCCCAAGACTGCACAAGAGATTGAAGACATGAGGAAGATTCCTTACGCCTCTGCCGTAGGAAGCCTCATGTATGCTATGCTTTGCACTAGACCTGATATATGTTTCGCCGTTGGCGTAGTTAGCCGTTTCCAATCCAACCCTGGACCCGAGCACTGGATTGTTGTTAAGCATGTTCTTAAGTATCTTCGAAGAACTAGGAACTTGATGCTTACATACTCAGGTACTGACCTGACTATGACGGGATATACCGACTCCGATTTTCAAGCGGATAAGGATTCCAGGAAATCCACTTCGGGATCTGTGTTCATCCTTAATGGTGGAGCTGTTGTGTGGAGAAGTATTAAGCAATCTTGCATTGCTGACTCCACAATGGAAGCAGAATATGTGGCTGCTTGTGAAGCATCCAAAGAGGCTGTATGGCTTAGAAAGTTCCTTAAGTATTTGGAAATTGTTCCAAACGTCGACGAGCCCATGACCCTTTATTGTGATAATAGTGGCGCTGTCGCTAAGTCAAAGGAACCTCGAAGCCATAAGCGCTCTAAGCATATAGAGAGGAAATACCATTTGATTCGAGAGATTGCGCAGCGCGGAGACGTGGAGGTGAAGTAGATCTCTGGCAGATCCATTCACCAAGGCCCTAGCGAACAAGGTCTTCGACCAACATCGTGAGGGATTAGGCATGTAGGACTACTCACATCTTCTTTGAGTCAAGTGGGAGTTTGTTGTCAATGGTGCCCACAAGAAGAGTAGTAGTATCTATTTATGTACATTTGATGTCATATAGTCTTACGAAGACTCTTGCTTGTAATTGCTTATTCATTATTAATAAAGTTGAAACGTTCATTCATTCTTTCTTTGTTTGAAGCTTTATGATAAAACCTTAGTCTTTTAGTCCATAAACAAACTTAACAACTTACGAAGAGACAAATGTAGATTTGCATGAACAAACTCTTCGTAGTTTGTTTAAAACGATATATTCGCAATCTTAGGGTCAAAGGACTATTGACCTCAGTATGATTGTTAGAAGAATCTATGATGTCTGGTTATGAGGCGTTGAGAGTTGGGGACTCTATAGTTCTTCTAGGTATCTTCCGAAGGTACTGAATTGACCAGTGCACTTCTAGAGACAATATAAGAACAAACCATTTAACCTCTTATGTCTCGAAGTCACTATGTATGAATTGCATCATGCTTACCTTAATCCTGAAATGAGACATGCCATTTCACACCTTAGTATTCTCATTTGAGAAAGTCAAAGTTCGGACTCACTATGTGATTCCGAACAAGGCCTATTGGTGAAGTACTAAGTTGTGAGTCTGTCATGAGTAACTTTGTGAAGTTCTCATAGATATGGAATTCATGTACAAGATTGCTGAAATGCAATGTATGTCACCTCATGCTTTGTTCCTTGGAGTGTGAAGAAATGAACTGGCCAGTGTCCAAATTGAGTCCTGACTCTTTTGGATGAAACAATGTGACTTGTTAGCTCCTCGTCAATACATTGTTTCTAACTTATTCACAAGCGACAAAGGAGTTGAGGAAATAACAGCTAGAAGGGTAAAATGGTAATTTAGTAAATCCCGACTAGCTGATGACATTCATGAAGGGTAAACATAGATAATATTCAGTGGATCCGCTCATCATAATTAGGTTGAATTCTTGAGTAGAAAATAAATTCATTTGAACCGAGAGATTTTCAGTGTCAACTCTTTAGTGGAGTCAGTTGGCATTAAGCTAAACTTGGAAAAGGTTTGTGAACTTTTGAGTCCAAGTGTTTAGCTCAAGCTTTGTTCATTTGGGTCCATGAGGTCACTAACACGAATCACATCGATAGGAATAGTTAAACTGGAAGCTAAGTCAAAACAAGAACGAAAATTGTCAAAAGGGTAATTTTGTCTTTTTGGACATGGCATGAAATGAATGTCAATAAATTTTTTTGACAATGTCATATGATGACATATTATATCACATGGCCATAACATGTTTATTGGGCCTTGTGAATTAATTTCATTTCATAGAATTTTACTTGAAAATTCTTAATGGGCTTTTCTTATGTTGTCATGAACAATTAAAGAAAAACCTAGAAAGCCTTTTTAGAAGGCTTTTGGCCGTCCAACCCAAGTGAATGGGAGACCAAATTTCGTGCAGCCCTTAGTGTGAAAGAGAGATTATTTTGTGCATTAATGTATTTAGATACTTGCCAAAAGAAAAAGAGGAAACAAATTTCCTCTAAGAGGAATCAAGATGGGCGCCCAAGTAGAGTCAAAAGATGAAACAAATATGAGGATATCTTGGATCCTCTTTGGCCGTGTGAAGTAAGGAGAAGAAAAGGAAATTGGCTCATGAATATGTGATATTCTATAGAAGAGGAAACTACCTTATTGAAGGTGAGACCTCTCCTATAAATAGGAGCCTTATTCTTCACATTTCATTCATTCCAAGTTTTAGAGATTGAGAGCTTCTCTCTCTAGCTTGGCCGCCCCTCTCCTCTCTCTCTCTATTCAATTTCGTTTTTTGTTTTGGCACCTAGGTCCTCATTTGACCTAGAGTTTAGCTCTGCGACTTCAAGACTCGTTCTTAAGTCGTAGTGTTTAAAAGTGCCCACTCACTGATTCCTTTATTTCGAGTGATTTAGTGATAGAAACTTTCGTGGTTGCTCGAGGTGCCGAGGAAAGAAAGAGAGACGTGCTGCGAGGGAAGACGAGCGTTGCAAACTTTCCAAAAGCTTCTTCAAAGTTCAAGCTTCACGAAAGGTTAGTAAACTCTTAGCTCATATTGGTTTTTAATTACATGTACTTGCACTTGTCTAGGTTAGTAAAAACTGTTTTACTTGTAAAAGAAAATTTTTAAAATTCCGCCGCTGACCGAAGAGTTAATTATTTTCTCAAACCCTAGATCGATTCCAACAACTCTGACTTTCTCAAATGAGAATACTAAGGTGTGAAATGACATGTCTCATTTCAGGATTAAGGTAAGCACGATGCAATTCATACGTAATGACTTCGAGACATAAGAGGTTAAATGGTTTGTTCTTATCTTGTCTCTAGAAGTGCACTGGTCAATTCAGTACCTTCGGAAGATACCTAGAAGAACTATAGAGTCTCCAACTCTCAATGCCTCATAACCAGACATCATAGATTCTTCTAACAATCATACTGAGGTCAATAGTCCTTTGACCCTTAGATTGCGAATATATCGTTTTAAGCAAACTACGAAGAGTTTGTTCATGCAAATCTACATTTGTCTCTTCGTAAGTTGTTTAGTTTGTTTATGGACTAAAGACTAATGTTTTATCATAAAGTTTCAAACACACTACTACAAAATTGATTTTCTGATGCGCAAGACTATCAGATGCGACTAGTCGCACCTAAAAGTCGCATCTAAATGACTTTCAGGTGCGACTAGTCGCATCTGATAGTCTTCCAGAAGCCGAAAAAATTCGCTCAAATTGTCTTTTGATTTTGACAATCCGATACGACTAGTCGCACTTGAAAATATGTTGAAACTTTCAGGTGCGACTATGTCCCATCAGATAGTTTGAAATTTTTGAGCGGGCCTCATCTCCCCCTCTTTTATTTCATTAGTCTGACGTGGCGAATGAATTTTTTTTTTATTTTTATAATCAGGTACGACTAGTCGCACCTGATAACTCATCAGATGCGACTAGTCGCATCAGGTGCGATTCTGTCGCACCATATTATTAGGGTTTTGTTTAAAAACCCAGGTCGCGATCCTTTCTTCTCCAGCCGCTCAAACTCTGTTAAAAAAAAACGCTCTCTCTCCCTGCGAACTTCTCTTCTTCTCCGGTTGTAAACTCATTAGCCCACATCCATCTCCTCCGTCCCTCTCTTCTCCGACTAATCCTTCGCCTAAGAACACTTCGCCGACCACCACCGGACCACTACACCGAGCTCTGCCGAGTCCCAGCCACACCGAGCTCCGCCGCCGAGTCTCAAGTTCCGCTGCCTCCGAGTCCCAGCCACACCGAGCTCCGTCGCTGTCGCTGCTCCATCTCCTCCGTCCCTCTCTTCTCGGCCTCTTCCTTCGCCGACCACCACGCCACGTACCCGTACCCGGCCACCGGACCTCCGCCTCATCCGGCCACCGGACCTCGCCAGTCACCACTGCCTCTCTCTCTCACTCGGTATTTCTCTCTCTCACTCCTTCTCTGCCTCGCTCCCTCTCTGCCTCGCTCTCTCACAGCTCGTTTTAAACTCACAGCCGTACGTCGTCTCGTGCCTCCGGACCTCGCCGTGCGCTCAGCCCCGGCCCCGCTGCCTCCTAGTCACCACCGACTCTCTCTCTCACTCGGTATTTCTCTCTCTCACTCCCTCTCTGCCTCGCTCCCTCTCTGCCTCGCTCTCTCTAACTCGGTTTAAACTCACAGCCGTCGTCTCGTGCCTCCGGACCTCACCGTGCGCTCAGCCCCGACCCCGCTGCCTCCGAGTCCCAGCCACACCGACCCTCTGTCCCCGAGTCCCAGCCTCCGAGCCGCTGTCCCCGAGTCCCCGGCCGGCCGTCCTAGGTTAGTGTATATATATATTAGTGTATATATTAGTTAGTTAGGTTAGTGTATATATAATATAATATGTTAGGTTAGTTAATTAATGTGAAGTATGTAAGTTAATAATAATGTGTAACTTAATTAGTATTAATTTGATAATTAATTTAACATGTTTAGTAATTTGATAATTAATTTTGATAATTGATTGTAAATTAGTTAGTATTAATATGATATATGGTTAAAATAAGTTTGATTTTGATAATTAAGTTTAATAATGTGATTAGTTTATATTAGGTTAAAATTAAGTTTTAGTTGTTTTTTGACATGTTTTGAAATATAGTTTGTGACATTTTTAAATTTTTTGCTTTTAATTAATTTAGATTAATTGTAAGTAAATTATTACCTAGAAATTGTAATTAGTTTAATAATTACATTTATGTTGCTTAGTTTATAATTAGTTAATTAATTTGTGATAAGTTTGCGTAGTTGATTTAACATGTAATTAAATTGTAATTTAAATAAGAAAAATAGTTTTGTGACATGCTTTCATAGTTTGTGACATGCTTGATAGTTTGTGATATTTTGTTTATTTCGATTTTTCATTTATAAATGTTGTGATCGAACCACGGAGGTTCGGTTTAGGGCTGAGCTAATTTATAGGATAGTTCTGGATGGTTTGTGTATGTTTTTAAATAATTTTGCACGTTTTTGGTTTGTCAGTATAATAGGGGAAACTCTGCCGAAATTTCGGTAGAGTTTCGAATTAATTAGTTTAAAACCTCCCAACTTATTCAATCCGAGCTCAAAATAACATAGAATTCATAATCTCTCTTTCATTTTGATCTCCGTCGTCCTTTATCAATAACTCTTCCAAACTTTCATTTCTCGCTCTCATTCAGCGAAATGTCCAATCCAAGTAGAGATTGGATCACGGAGAATAATCGGGTGACATTGCAGTACAAAACCGGTGTTAACGAGTTTATTCGCGCTGCAAGAAGATTCCCTAACGAAATTGGCAAATATCGGTGTCCTTGCAAACCTTGCAACAACGTGAGATGGCACGACATCGGGGTTGTCAGGAATCATTTGCTGAACAAGGGGTTTACCCCGGGCTACACAAAATGGTATCATCACGGCGAGCTCGAGCGTGTCGTACTTCCTCATGAAGAAGATTCCATCGGAGGAACAGATCAGAGAGGAATAGGAGGATTGCACGGTGCTGTGGAGGATATCAGGGATCACGATGATTTCGACGATGCTACGGAGCCGACCCAGAGCGAGGTGCGTGTAGAGGAGCAAGTGGAAGACCTCTTCGCCGAGTTGGAAGCAGAATTGTACCCTGGATGCAAAGAGTTTTCTTCTTTGTCGTTCTTGGTTTCGTTGATGCACCTCAAAGTAACGAACCATTGGACGAACAAGTCTTTTACAGAATTCTTGCAGCTCTTGAACCAGCTGGTAATCGAATTCCGGAGAAGCATTACGAGGCAAAGACGAAGCTGAAGCATTTTGGCATGGGATACGAGATGATCGATGCGTGTATTAACGATTGTGTCCTATCGTTGGTGTTCTACGACATCCTGCGGATGGTACGACGTGGAAAAACCTGGACGAGAGATACCCAGGCTTTGCTGCAGAGCCTCGAAACGTGCGGCTTGGACTAGCTGCGGATGGATTCAATCCGTTCGGAGAAATGAGTTTATCGTACAACATGTGGCCTGTGGTACTAACTGCGTACAACTTGCCGCCTTGGTTATGCATGAAGAAAGAGTACTTGATGCTGACGCTTTTGATCCCGGGGCCTCACTCACCAGGAAAGGACATGGACGTGTTTTTGCAGCCAATTGTCGAAGAGCAGAAAGAACTGTGGGAGACCGGATTCCGCGTTCGAGATGGCGCCAACGATGAAGTGTTTTGATTGCGTGCTGCGCTACTTTGGACGATTAACGATTTTCCAGCTCGATCCTATTTATCGGGATGGAGTGGCCAAGGGTATCTCGCTTGCCCGACGTGCAACCTTGACACGCCGTCTTTGAAAGTCAGAAACAGGATCGTCTACTACGACCATCGTCGATTCTTGCGTATGCGTCACCGATTGAGAAAAAGCACCGATCACTACAAGGATCGCCACGAGAAACGCAGTAAACCCGAGAAGTTGACTCCGCAAGACATACTCGCTCAGTTGGCTAGTGTCTCTTGCACGACAACTGGCAAACATGCTGGCTCCGTGGGCAGAAAACGAAAGCGAGCCGAGTGCGAACTAAATTGGGCCAAGAAAAGCATCTTTTACGAGTTGCCGTACTGGTCAGATTTGGAGTTGAAGCATAACATGGACTTCATGCACATAGAGAAGAACGTGTGCGAGAATCTTCTCGGAACCTTGCTCAGCTTAGAAAAGAAGAACTACGACACAGATAAGGCGAGGTTTGATTTGATGGACTTGGGCATCAAGACCGCTCTCCACTTGAAAAAAACAAGGGGATTCGTGGTACAAACCGCGAGCATCGTACACCTTAACCCTTGTTCAGAGGCAGCGATTTACCGAGTTCCTCCAATCTGTCAAATTTCCAGATGGGGTTGCTGGGAATTTGAAGAAAAATGTGACTGCTGATGGAAAACTCACAGGTTTGAAGTCGCATGATTGCCACGTGATCTTGCAGAGGTTGTTGGCTGTTGGTATTCGTCCTTTTGTGCCAAAAGAAATACATCAGACGATCTCCGAGCTTTGCAACTTTTTCAAGCTGATAAGTTCGAGAACCTTGAGAGTAGAAGATCTTGAAAATGCGCAAGAGTCTATCATCGAGATCTTGTGTAAGCTTGAGATGATATTTCCACCAGCTTTTTTCACGATCATGATTCACGTGGCGATTCATCTACCAGATGAAGCGTTGTATGGCGGCCCGGTGCATATGCGGTGGATGTACCCATTTGAGAGATACCTTGGGACATTAAAACATTTTGTCAAAAATAGAGCTAGACCAGAAGGCTCTATTGCGGAAGCTTATGTTGTAGAAGAAGCTCTGACGTTCGTTGCAAGGTATCTTGAAGATAAAAAAAGTGTAGATGAAGTTCAAGTGCAAGAGCTCTCTGTTTTTCGATCCGAGATGTGTGTGCCTGATGGGATGATGAAACCGATAGTATTAGACGATGAACAGAAAGAGAACGCGGAGTGGTACATCTATACCAACTGTCCTGAAGTGGATCCATATTTGACGTAAGTTATCGTTGGGAATGTGTTTCAATTCATTCTTTTTTATATATTGCTATTGAAGTAATGTTTTTAATAACAGCGAGCATTTGGATCTCTTGAGCGAATCTGGAGTTCGCGATATTGAAGCGGAGCATAGAAAGAGGTTCAAAATTTGGTTTGAGAAGAAGGTAATAACACAATATCAATGCAATTTTTTGATAAACGCACAAGTGCTAATCAATGCTTTCTTTCGTAATCAGATTTTTGATATGAAAGCTAGTGGTTCTGACGTGTCTGACGAGCTCTATTCGCTTTCTATCGGTTCCCTTCAAGTCGCCTATCAATATCCGAGCTGCTTTGTAAATGGCGTGAAGTTCATCACTCGTCGTCGCGATAATCAACGAGTCACTCAAAATAGCGGTGTATGTGTACTTGTGGATGATTTCACTTACTATGGTCGAATGGAAGACGTCATCGTCGTGAACTATAGGCATAACTGTAGTGTTGTATTGTTCAAATGCATTTGGTACGGTGACAAGTATCATGCAAACCGACTAGTGCACACCGATAAGACTACTGGAGAAACGAGTGCTTATACTGCGAAACAGTGGTTTAAAGAGGAGCCGTACGTACTCGCGACTCAAGTGAAACAAGTTTTTTACATCGAAGATCTTATTAAAGGCGGCGACTGGGAAATCGTCCAGGAATGCAATCATCGAGGGATTTGGGACATTCCTGAAGTTGACCCCTCCAACTCAGCCTCGATCCCATTGACTATAGAGTTGTCAAACATCGAGCGTTTGAATCATCGACACGAAATCGATGAAGCTGAGTTAATGACTGTCGTTGACGATGATGAAGAAGACGATGATGAAAATGAGAGACATGTCGTTTTTGAGGGAGAAGATGTTGATGTCGATATAGAAGATGATATTAACATTATACGCATAGATGATGATGAATGATTAATATCTTTTTTGTATGTTTATTTACTATATAATGTAACCACGGTTTTCCTCCGCCATATGTGAGGTTTGTTAATCATAAAATCCATGGTGCCGTCCACGTTTTTTTTAAACAGAAAACTAATATTTATTTACTAATATTGTTCACATCTTACAGGATGTCAGATGCAGGTGGAGCAGGTGGAGATGAGTCTCCGCTACACCGTTCAGGAGCAGGTGGAGATGAGTCTCCGCTAGAGACACCGGGTTCCCAAGGTCCTAAGAAAACAAGGGGACCAACAACCGGGTCTACTTCGGCAAAAGCAGCGCATGGGGTACCCGGTGCGAAAGTTGTTAGGTACGACCCAATCAACCAAACTTTCTACCAGGACGTAAGAAAAACAATAAAAAAAGGTAGGAGTATTCAACAACCGCGTCGGCGCTTCGGTGAAAGTCCATATCCCGGTCACACTTCGTGATTGGAACGAAGTGACGCCCCAGATGTTGGGCAATATTCTGAGCGCACTTCATTATGAGTACACTTTTGTGTACAAGGATGATGAGACCGATGAGCTGCTTCCGGCGGATTGCTATCGTCATCAGATTGACCAGACTATCATTCGCGATGCAAAGCGTATGAGGCGCAACCAAAAGTCTAGATTATCAGGGACTTTTTTAGGAAAATGTTGTGGGCAAATGAATGTCGCCAAGAAAGAAATCCCAAAAGGATATCAAAAAGACGATTGGGAGAAGGTGATAGAGGAGTTCGCAACTGACGATTGGAAGGTAATGTATAATTCTAAAAATTATGTTATCTTCTATGAAATCGAATTATAACGCAATTTAATATGTGCAGAAAAAGTCTACTCGCAACAGAGACAATTCCAAGAACAAGAAAACGAAGTCCACACAAGGGTCGATTTCTTTTTTGATAATCAACGAGTCACTCAAAATAGCGGTGTATGTGTACTTGTGGATGATTTCACTTACTATGGTCGAATGGAAGACGTCATCGTCGTGAACTATAGGCATAACTGTAGTGTTGTATTGTTCAAATGCATTTGGTACGGTGACAAGTATCATGCAAACCGACTAGTGCACACCGATAAGACTACTGGAGAAACGAGTGCTTATACTGCGAAACAGTGGTTTAAAGAGGAGCCGTACGTACTCGCGACTCAAGTGAAACAAGTTTTTTACATAGAAGATCTTATTAAAGGCGGTGACTGGGAAATCGTCCAGGAATGCAATCATCGAGGGATTTGGGACATTCCTGAAGTTGACCCCTCCAACTCAGCCTCGATCCCATTGACTATAGAGTTGTCAAACATCGAGCGTTTGAATCATCGACACGAAATCGATGAAGCTGAGTTAGTGACTGTCGTTGACGATGATGAAGAAGACGATGATGAAAATGAGAGACATGTCGTTTTTGAGGGAGAATATGTTGATGTCGATATAGAAGATGATATTAACATTATACGCATAGATGATGATGAATGATTAATATCTTTTTTGTATGTTTATTAACTATATAATGTAACCACGGTTTTCCTCCGCCATATGTGAGGTTTGTTAATAATAAAATCCATGGTGCCGTCCACGTTTTTTTTTAACAGAAAACTAATATTTTATTTACTAATATTGTTCACATCTTACAGGATGTCAGATGCAGGTGGAGCAGGTGGAGATGAGTCTCCGCTACACCGTTCAGGAGCAGGTGGAGATGAGTCTCCGCTAGAGACACCGGGTTCCCAAGGTCCTAAGAAAACAAGGGGACCAACAACCGGGTCTACTTCGGCAAAAGCAGCGCATGGGGTACCCGGTGCGAAAGTTGTTAGGTACGACCCAATCAACCAAACTTTCTACCAGGACGTAAGAAAAACAATAAAAAAGGTAGGAGTATTCAACAACCGCGTCGGCGCTTTGGTGAAAGTCCATATCCCGGTCACACTTCGTGATTGGAACGAAGTGACGCCCCAGATGTTGGGCAATATTCTGAGCGCACTTCATTCCGAGTACACTTTCGTGTGCAAGGATGATGAGACCGATGAGCTGCTTCCGGCGGATTGCTATCGTCATCAGATTGACCAGACTATCATTCGCGATGCAAAGCGTATGAGGCGCAACCAAAAGTCTAGATTATCAGGGACTTTTTTAGGAAAATGTTGTGGGCAAATGAATGTCGCCAAGAAAGAAATCCCAAAAGGATATCAAAAAGACGATTGGGAGAAGGTGATAGAGGAGTTCGCAACTGACGATTGGAAGGTAATGTATAATTCTAAAAATTATGTTATCTTCTATGAAATCGAATTATAACGCAATTTAATATGTGCAGAAAAAGTCTACTCGCAACAGAGACAATTCCAAGAACAAGAAAACGAAGTCCACAGAAGGGTCGATTTCTTTTTTGCCTCATCGACATTTGAACGTAAGTTTATTCTAATTTTGTAATCTTTTTTTTGCAATAAATACATTACTCATATTTTCAGAAGAACTGCAGAGTAGGGAAGATGAGACTTTGGCCTCGGCGTTAAACACGTGGGAGAAAAAACATCAAGACGATCAAGGCAATTGGACGACAGCTTGGGCGCAACAAGCATTTGTAAGTTACTTGTGTTAATTACTTAATAATCAAGTTTCGATAATCTTAATAATTTTTTTAACATATGTTTGAAGGCGCGAATTATGACTCAAGTCGAGGATATGCAGCGACAAGCAGCGGAGTCAGGCCAAATGTTTGACATAGACCAGGCGGAGCAGTACGCGATGGATACTATTCTCGGGCAACGTCGAGATTGGTATGTCGGGATAGGTCCCTCGATCCCGAGATCCTCGTATCTCTTGGCTCAGGCTCATGAAGACAGCTCGTCCTCAGGTTCTTCATCGACGCGCGTTCCAGATCCAGTGATTAGCGAGCTACAAGCAGCGTTGGCCGCACAACAAGCTCAGATGGAGGCGTTTCAGCGACAGTTCTTTGCCTACACACAGCAGCATCCGTCTCCCATGCAGACATCCCCCCGCGATGATGCACCCTGGCACGACGCTGCCATCAGCTTCAATGCCGAATGTTCAGACGCCGGCATCCGCTTCAATGCCGAATGTTCAGACGCCGCCATCCGCTTCCATGCCAAATGCTGATCACACGCCAGGTTCGGTAGAATTTCAGCGACATCGTTCGAGCGGCAGTGCATCAGGCCGCCAAGGCGCACGAGCAAGATCTGGCGGAAGAGGAGGCCGTGCATTCCAGAATTGGCAGACTTCGAATGAAAAAGGGAAAAAAAAAGAATAAATTGTAATTTTATTAATTTATTGAATGTAAATTATCAAATTTTATAAATTTAATATTATTATTTATATACTTATTCTAATTAATATTATTCAAATTATTTATTTAATTTAACAAAAAAATTATTTAATTAATTTTTTAAATTATAATTTTTATATATTTAAATGGCTGATTCTATTAGAATCAGCATTTAAAAAAAAAATAACTACAGACAATCGGATGCGACTAGTCGCATCTGATACTTTCGCGGGAAGAGTATCAGATGCGACTAGTCGCATCTGATTGTACTAACACCCGCCAAATATTTCGCGGGGAATTACTATCAGATGCGACTAGTCGCATCTGATACTCTTCCCGCGAAAGTATCAGATGCGACTAGTCGCATCTGATACTATAATTCATGCTTTAATTTCTTATTTTGAGGGATATTTAGGTGCGACGTTTGGTGCGACTTGTCGCACCTAAAATGTCGCACCTGATACTGATGACTTTCAGGTGCGACTAGTCGCACCTAATATCATCAGGTGCGCACTTTCAGATGCGACTTTATCGCATCTAAAGTCGCACCTGATGATACTTTCAGGTGCGACATTTATGCTTTCAAGTGCGACTTTTGTCGCACCTGATGCTATCAATTGTACTAGTGACAGACACGGAAGAATGAATGAACGTTTCAACTTTTTATTAATGAATAAGCAATTACAAGCAAGAGTCTTCATGACACTTGATTACATCAAATGTATGATATAAAGATTACAACTCTTCTTGTGGGCACCATTGACAACAGCAACCAAGTCGTTCCCCGCGACGCACCAATGACACCTACATGGCGCACCAAAGACGCCTACATAGCGAACGAAAGACGCCTACATGGCGCACCTAACACGCCTAGATGGCGCACGTAAGACGCCTACATGGTGCAACTAAGACGCCTACATGACGCACGAAAGATGCCTACATGGCATAACGATTTCGTCCCCCGCAACGCACCAAAGACGCCTACATGGCACACCTAAGACGCCTACATGGCGCACGTAAGACGCCTACATGGCGCAACCAAGTCGTCCCCCGCGATGCACCTAAGACGCCTATATGGCGATTTAAGACGCCTACATGGTGCTCGTAAGACGCCTACATAGCGCAACCAAGTGGTCACCCGAGACGCACCTTAGACGCCTACATTGCGCAACTAAGACGCCTATATGGCGCAACCAAGTCCTCCCCCGCGACGCACGAAAGACGCCTACACGGCGCACGAAAGAAACCTACATGGCGCACCTAAGACGCCTACATGAAACACGTAAAACACCTACATGGCGCAACTAAGACGCCTACATGAAACACGTAAAACACCTACATGGCGCACCTTAGATGCCTAGATGGCGAAGGTAAGACGCCTACATGGAGCACCTGTTGTCAATGGTGCCCACAAGAAGAGTCGTAGTCTTTATTTTGTACATTTGCTTGTAATTGCTTATTCATTAATAAAAATTTGAAACGTTCATTCATTATTCCTTGTCTGTTTGAAGCTTTAAGATAAAACATTAGTCTTTAGTCCATAAACAATCTCAACAACTTACGAAGAGAAAAATATAGATTTGCATGCACAAAATCTTCGTAGTTTCCTTAAAACGATATATTCGCAATCTAAGGGTCAAAGGATTATTGACCTCAGTACGATTTTTAGGAGAATCTATGATGTCTGGTTATGGGGCATTGAGAGTTGGAGACTCTATATTTCTTCTAGGTATCTTCCGAAGGTACTGAATTGACCAGTGCACTATGACGCATCTATGACGCCTACATGGCACGCGTAAGATGCCTACATGGCGCACCAAAGACGCCTACATGGCGCACACAAGACGCCTACATGGCGCAACCAAGTGGTCCCCCGCGACGTACCTAAGACGCCTACATTGTGCAACTAAGACGCCTAAATGGCGCTACCAAGTCCTCCCCTGCGACGCACGAAAGACGCCTACATGGTGCACTAAAGACGCCTACATGCTGCACGAAAGACGCCTACATAGCGCACGAAAGAAACCTACATGGCGCACCTAAGCCACTTACATGGCACACGTAAGAAACCTATATGGCGCACCTTAGACGCCTACATGGCGAATGTAAGATGCCTACATGGCGCACCCAAGTCCTCCCCCGCGACGCACCAAAGACACCTACATGGCGCACCTAAGACGCCTACATGGCGCACGTAAGACGCCTACATGGCGCAACCAAGTCATCCCCTGCAACGCACCTTAGACGCCTACATGGTGCAACTAAGACGCCTACATGGCGCAACCAAGTCTTCCCTCGCGAGGCACCTAAGACGCCTACATGACGCAACTAAGAAGCCTACATGGTGCACCTAAGACACCTACATGGGGCACGTAAGACGCCTACATGGTGCAACTAAGTCGTTCCCCGCGACGCACCAATGACGCCTACATGGCGCACCAAAGACGCCTACATAGCGCACGAAAGATGCCTACATTGCGCACTTAAGATGCCTACATGGCATAACCATTTCGTCCCCCCCGACGCACCAAAGACGCCTACATGGCGCACCTAAGACGCCTACACTGCGCACTTAAGACGCCTACATGGCGCAACCAAGTCGTCCCCCGTGATGCACCTAAGATGCCTACATGGCGCACCTAAGACGCCTACATGGCACCCATAAGATGCCTACATGGCACGACCAATTCGTCCCCCACGATGCACTAAAGACGCCTACATGGCGCAACTAAGTCTTCCCTCGCGACACATCCAAGACGCCTACATGGCGCACTTAAGACAACTACATGGCGCACCTATGACGCCTACATGGCACGCGTAAGACGCCAACATGGCGCACTAAAGACACCTATATGGCGCACGAAAGACGCCTACATGGTGCACGAAAGACGCCTACATGGCGCACGTAAGAAACCTACATGGCGCAGCTAAGACACCTACATGGCACACGTAAGACACCTACATGGCGCACCTTAGACGCGTACGTGGCGAATGTAAGACACCTACATGGTGCACCCGAGTCGTCCCCCGCAACGCACCAAAGACACCTACATGGCGCACCTAAGACGCCTACATGGCGCACGTAACACGCCTACATGGCGCAACCAAGTCATCCCCTACAACGCACCTAAGACGCCTACATGGTGCAACTAAGATGCCTACATAGCGCAACCAAGTCTTCCCTCGCGAGGCACCTAAGACGCTTACATGACGCAACTAAGATACCTACATGGCGCACCTAAGACGCTTACATGGGGCACGCAAGACGCCTACATGGTGCAACTAAGTCGTTCCCCGCGATGCACGAATGACGCCTACATGGCGCACCAAAGACGCCTACATAGCGCACGAAAATTCCTACATGGCGCACCTAAGACGCCTACATGGCGCACCTAAGATGCCTACATGGCGCACGTACGACGCCCACATGGCGCAACCAAGTCATCACCCACCGCGCAATTAAGACACCTACATGGCGCAACCAAGTCGTTCCCCGCGGCGCACCAATGACGCCTACATGGCGCACCAAAGACGCCTACATAGCGAACGAAAGACACCTACATGGCGCACGTATGACGCCTATATGGCGCACGTAAGACTCCTACATGGCGCAACTAAGACGCCTACATGGCGCACCTAAGATGCCTACATGGCATAACCATTTCGTCCCCCGCGATGCACCAAAGACGCCTACATGGCGCACCTAAGACGCCTACATGGCACACGTAAGACTCCTACATGGCGCAACCAAGTCGTCCCCCGCGATGCACCTAAGACGCCTATATGGCGATTTAAGACGCCTACATGGTGCACGAAAGATGCCTACATGGCGCACCCAAGTGGTCCCCCGAGATGCACCATAGACGCCTATATTGCGCAACTAAGACGCCTACATGGCGCAACCAAGTCCTCCCCCGCGACGTACGAAAGACGCATACATGGCGCACGAAAGACGACTACATGTTGCACGAAAGACGCCTACATGGTGCACGAAAGAAACCTACATGGCGCACCTAAGACACCTACATGGCGCACGTAAGACACCTACATGGCGCAACTAAGACGCCTACATGGCGATTGTAAGACGCCTACATGGCGCACCTGTTGTCAATGGTGCCCACAAGAAGAGTCGTAGTCTTTATTTTGTACATTTGCTTGTAATTGCTTATTCATTAATAAAAATTTGAAACGTTCATTCATTCTTCCTTGTCTGTTTGAAGCTTTAAGATAAAACATTAGTCTTTAGTCCATAAACAATCTCAACAACTTACGAAGAGAAAAATATAGATTTGCATGCACAAACTCTTCGTAGTTTCCTTAAAACGATATATTCGCAATCTAAGGGTCAAAGGATTATTGACCTCAGTACGATTTTTAGGAGAATCTATGATGTCTGGTTATGGGGCATTGAGAGTTGGAGACTCTATATTTCTTCTAGGTATCTTCCGAAGCTACTGAATTGACCAGTGCACTATGACGTATCTATGACGCCTACATGGTGCACGAAAGATGCCTACATGGCGCACCCAAGTGGTCCCCCGAGATGCACCATAGACGCCTATATTGCGCAACTAAGACGCCTACATGGCGCAACCAAGTCCTCCCCCGCGACGCACGAAAGACGCATACATGGCGCACGAAAGACGACTACATGTTGCACGAAAGACGCCTACATGGTGCACGAAAGAAACCTACATGGCGCACCTAAGACGCCTACATGGCGCACGTAAGACACCTACATGGCGCAACTAAGACGCCTACATGGCGATTGTAAGACGCCTACATGGCGCACCTGTTGTCAATGGTGCCCACAAGAAGAGTCGTAGTCTTTATTTTGTACATTTGCTTGTAATTGCTTATTCATTAATAAAAATTTGAAACGTTCATTCATTCTTCCTTGTCTGTTTGAAGCTTTAAGATAAAACATTAGTCTTTAGTCCATAAACAATCTCAACAACTTACGAAGAGAAAAATATAGATTTGCATGCACAAACTCTTCGTAGTTTCCTTAAAACGATATATTCGCAATCTAAGGGTCAAAGGATTATTGACCTCAGTACGATTTTTAGGAGAATCTATGATGTCTGGTTATGGGGCATTGAGAGTTGGAGACTCTATATTTCTTCTAGGTATCTTCCGAAGCTACTGAATTGACCAGTGCACTATGACGTATCTAAGACGCCTACATGGCGCACGAAAGACGCCTACATGGCGCACGTAAGACGCCTACATGGTGCAACCAAGTGGTCCCCCGCAACGCACCTAAGATGCCTACATTGTGCAACTAAGACGCCTAAATGGCGCAACCAAGTCCTCCCCTGCGACGCACGAAAGATGCCTACATGGCGCACTAAAGACGCCTACATGCTGCAAGAAAGACGCCTACATGGCGCATGAAAGAAACCTACATGGCGCACCTAAGACACCTACATGGCCCACGTAAGACACCTACATGGCGCACCTTAGACGCCTACATGGCGAATGTAAGATGCCTTGGCGCAACCAAGTCGTCCCCCGCGACGCACCAAAGACACCTACATGGCGCACGTAAGACGCCTACATGGCGCAACCAAGTCATCCCCCGCAACGCACCTTAGACGCCTACATGGTGCAACTAAGACGCCTACATGGCGCAACCAAGTCTTCCCTCGCGAGGCACCTAAGACGCCTACATGACGCAACTAAGAAGCCTACATGGTGCACCTAAGACACCTACATGGGGCACGTAAGACGTCTACATGGTGCAACTAAGTCGTTCGCCGCGACGCACCAATGACGCCTACATGGCGCACCAAAGACGCCTACATAGCGCACGAAAGATGCCTACATTGCGCACTTAAGATGCCTACATGGCATAACCATTTCGTCCCCCCCGACGCACCAAAGACGCCTACATTGCGCACCTAAGACGCCTACATGGCGCACTTAAGACGCCTACATGGCGCAACCAAGTCGTCCCCCGCGATGCACCTAAGATGCCAACATGGCGCACCTAAGACGCCTACATGGCACGCATAAGACGCCTACAAGGCACGACCAATTCGTCCCCCACGATGCACTAAAGACGCCTACATGGCGCAACTAAGTCGTCCCTCGCGACACATCCAAGACGCCTACATGGTATTGTCAATGGTGCCCACAAGAAGAGTTGTAGTGTGTATTTATGAACATTTGATGTCATATAGTCTTACGAAGACTCTTGCTTGTAACTGCTTATTTATTAATAAAAGTTGAAACGTTCATTCAATCTTCCTTGTCTGAAGCTTTATGATAAAACCTTAGTCTTTTAGTCCATAAACAAATTTAACGACTTACGAAGAGACAAATGTAGATTTGCATGAACAAACTCTTCGTAGTTTGCTTAAAACGATATATTCGCAATCTTAGGGTCAAAGGACTATTGACCTCAGTACGATTGTTAGAAGAATCTATGATGTCTGGTTATGAGGCATTGAGAGTTGGAGACTCTATAGTTCTTCTAGGTATCTTTCGAAGGTACTGAATTGACCAGTGCACTTCTAGAGACAAGATAAGAACAAACCATTTAACCTCTTATGTCTCGAAGTCACTATGTATGAATTGCATCATGCTTGCCTTAATCCTTAAATGAGACATGCCATTTCACAGCTTAGTATTCTCATTTGAGAAAGTCAGAGTTCAGACTCACTTGTGATTCCGAACAGGGCCTATTGGTGAAGTACTAAGTTGTGAGAATGTCATGAGTAACTTTGTGAAGTTCTCATAGATATGGAATTCATGTACAAGATTGTTGAAATGCAATGTATGTCACCTCAAGCTTTGTTCCTTGGAGTGTGAATAAATGAACTGGCCAGTGTCCAAATTGAGTCCTGACTCTTTTGGATGAAACAATGTGACTTGTTAGCTCCTCGTCAATACATTGTTTCTAACTTATTCACAAGCGACAAAGGAGTTGAGGAAATAACAGCTAGAAGGGTAAAATGGTAATTTAGTAAATCCCGACTACCTGATGACATTCATGAAGAGTAAACATAGATAATATTCAGTGGATCCGCTCATCATAATTAGGTCGAATTCTTGAGTAGAAAACAAATTCATTTGAACCGAGAGATTTTCAGTGTCAGCTCTTTAGTGGAGTCAGTTGGCATTAAGCTAAACTTGGAAAAGGTTTGTGAACTTTTGAGTCCAAGTGTTTAGCACAAGCTTTGTTCATTTGGGTCCATGAGGTCACTGTCACGAATCACATCGATAGGAATAGTTAAACTAGAAGCTAAGTCAAAACGAGAACGAAAATAGTCAAAAGGGTATTTTTGTCTTTTGAGACAAAGGATGAAATGAATGTCAATAAATTTTTTGACAAGTTCATATGATGACTTAATGTCACTCGGCCATGACTTGATCATTGGGCCTCGTGAATTAATTTCATTTCGTAAGAGTTTTATTGAAAATTCTTAATGGGCCTTTTTCATGTTCTCATGAATAAATGAAGAAGCTTCTAGAAGCTCCTTCTAGAGACATGTTGGGCGCCTACCCTATAGAGAAATAGGAGAGTTTATTTTGTGCATAAATGTATTTAGATACTTTCCAAAAGAAAAAGAGGAAACAAATTTGCATAAGGATGCATAAGGAATTTCGGCCATGTTGAGAGAAAAGGCAAGCCATGAACAAAATTGGAAACAAATCAAGGCTTCTAGAAGCCCTTGTTGGCCGAGTGTCTCAATAGGGAAAAGAAGAAATTGGCTCATGAATATGTGATATTCTACAGAAGAGGAAACTACCTTATTGAAGGTGAGACCTCTCCTATAAATAGGAGCCTCATTTCCTCACAATTCATTCATCCAAGTTTAAGAGATTTGAGAGACTCTCTCTCTAGAACTTGTGGCCGAACTCCTCTCTCTCTCTCTTTCTAGTTTATTTTCGTTTTTTCTTGTTTTGGCACCTAGGTCCTCACTCGACCTAGTGTTTAGCTCTGCGACTTCAAGACTCGTTCTTAAGTCGTAGTGTTTAAAAGTGCCCACTCACTAATTCCTTTATTTCGAGTGATTTAGTGATAGAAACTTTCGTGGTTGCTCGAGGTGCCGAGGAAAGAAAGAGAGACCTGCTGCGAGGAGATTAGCATTGCAAACTTTCCAAAAGCTTCTACAAAGTTCAAGCTTCAAGAAAGGTTAGTAAACTTCTATACTCATATTAGTTTTTAATTACATGTACTTGCTCTTTGTCTAGGTTAGTAAAAACTGTTTTTACTTGGAAAGAAATTTTTTAAAATTCCGCCGCTTCCCGATGTTGTCAATGGTGCCCACAAGAAGAGTAGTAGTGTCTATTTATGTACATTTGATGTCATATAGTCTTACGAAGACTCTTGCTTGTAATTGCTTATTCATTAATAAAAAGTTGAAACGTTCATTCAATCTTCCTTGTCTGAAGCTTTATGATAAAACCATAGTCTTTTAGTCCATAAACAAACTAAACAACTTACGAAGAGACAAATGTAGATTTGCATGAACAAACTCTTCGTAGTTTGCTTAAAACGATATATTCGCAATCTTAGGGTCAAAGGACTATTGACCTCAGTATGATTGTTAGAAGAATCTATGATGTCTGGTTATGAGGCATTGAGAGTTGGAGACTCTATAGTTCTTCTAGGTATCTTCCGAAGGTACTGAATTGACCAGTGCACTTCTAGAGACAATATAAGAACAAACCATTTAACCTCTTATGTCTCGAAGTCACTATGTATGAATTGCATCATGCTTACCTTAATCCTGAAATGAGACATGCCATTTCACACCTTAGTATTCTCATTTGAGAAAGTCAAATTTCGGACTCACTATGTGATTCCGAACAAGGCCTATTGGTGAGGTACTAAGTTGTGAGTCTGTCATGAGTAACTTTGTGAAGTTCTCATAGATATGGAATTCATGTACAAGATTGCTGAAATGCAATGTATGTCACCTCATGCTTTGTTCCTTGGAGTGTGAATAAATGAACTGGCCAGTGTCCAAATTGAGTCCTGACTCTTTTGGATGAAACAATGTGACTTGTTAGCTCCTCGTCAATACATTGTTTCTAACTTATTCACAAGCGACAAAGGAGTTGAGGAAATAACAGCTTGAAGGGTAAAATGGTAATTTAGTAAATCCCGACTAGCTGATGACATTCATGAAGGGTAAACATAGATAATATTCAGTGGATCCGCTCATCATAATTCAGTCGAATTCTTGAGTAGAAAATAAATTCATTTGAACCGAGAGATTTTCAGTGTTAGCTCTTTAGTGGAGTCAGTTGGCATTAAGGTAACCTTGGAAAAGGTTTGTGAACTTTTGAGTCCAAGTGTTTAGCTCAAGCTTTGTTCATTTGGGTCCATGAGGTCACTGTCACGAATCACATCGATAGGAATAGTTAAACTGGAAGCTAAGTCAAAACAAGAACGAAAATAGTTAAAATGGTATTTTTGTCTTTTGAGACAAAGGATGAAATGAATGTCAATAAATTTTTTGACAAGTTCATTTGATGACTTAATGTCACTCGGCCATAACTTGTTTATTGGGCCTTGTGAATTAATTTCATTTCATAAGAATTTTATTGAAAATTCTTAATGGGCCTTTTTCATGTTGTCATGAACAAGTGGAAAAGCTTCTAGAAGGCCTTTCTAGCATCACTATAGGCGCCCAAATACCCAAGAGACAATAGAGAATATTTTGTGCATAAATGTATGAAGATACTTGCTAAAAGAAAAAGAGGAAACAAATTTCCTCTAAGGGAAATAAGAGGTAGGCGCCCAACACAAGAAACAAGCAAGGAATGGAACAAAAAAGGAAACAAATCCAAGGGCTTCTAGAAGCCTATTTGGCCGAGTGACTCTAAGGGAAGGAGAGCAATATTTGCTCATGAATATGTGATATTCAATGAAAGAGGAAACTACCTTATTGAAGGTAAAACCTCCCCTATAAATAGAGGCCTCATTCCCTTCATTCCATTCATTCCACATAAGTTAGAGATTGAGAGCTTCTCTCTCTAGAACTTGTGGTTGCCGCCCCTCTTCTCTCTCTCTCTAAGTTTATTTTCGATTTTTCTTGTCTTGGCACCTAGGTCCTCACTCGACCTAGTGTTTATCTCTGCGACTTCGAGACTCGTTCTTAAGTCGTAGTGTTTAAAAGTGCCCACTCACTGATTCCTTCTTTTCGAGTGATTTAGTGATAGAAACTTTCGTGGTTGCTCGAGGTGCCGAGGAAAGAAAGAGAGACGTGCTGCGAGGGGAGACGAGCGTTGCAAACTTTCCACAAGCTTCTTCAAAGTTCAAGCTTCAAGAAAGGTTAGTAAACTTCTAGCTCATATTGGTTTTTAATTACATGTACTTGCACTTGTCTAGGTTAGTAAAAACTGTTTTACTTGTAAAAGAAATTTTTTAAAATTCCGCCGCTTACCGAAGCGTTAATTATTTTCTTAAACCCTTGATCGATTCCAACACCCGAAGCGTTTAATCTTTTTCTTAAACCCTAGATCAACCAACCCTACATGGCACACGTAAGACTCCTACATGGCGCAACCAAGTCATCCCCCGCGATGCACCTATGACGCCTATATGGCGATTTAAGACGCCTACATGGTGCACGAAAGATGCCTACATGGCGCACCCAAGTGGTCCCCCGAGATGCACCATAGACGCCTATATTGCGCAACTAAGACGCCTACATGGCGCAACCAAGTCCTCCCCCGCGACGCACGAAAGACGCCTACATGGCGCACGAAAGACGACTACATGTTGCACGAAAGACGCCTACATGGCGCACAAAAGAAACCTACATGGCGCACCTAAGACGCCTACATGGCACACGTAAGACACCTACATGGCGCAACTAAGATGCCTACATGGCGAATGTAAGACGCCTACATGGCGCACCAGTTGTCAATGGTGCCCACAAGAAGAGTCGTAGTCTTTATTTTGTACATTTGCTTGTAATTGCTTATTCATTAATATAAAGTTGAAACGTTCATTCATTCTTCCTTGTCTGTTTGAAGCTTTATGATAAAACATTAGTCCATAAACAGTCTTAACAACTTACGAAGAGACAACTGTAGATTTGCAGGAACAACCTTATCGTAGTTTGCTTAAAACGATATATTCGCAATCTAAGGGTCAAAGGACTATTGACCTCAGTACGATTTATAGGAGAATCTATGATGTCTGGTTATGGGGCATTGAGAGTTGGAGACTCTATATTTCTTCTAAGTATCTTCCGAAGCTACTGAATTGACCAGTGCACTATGACGCATCTTTGACGCCTACATGGCACGCGTAAGACGCCTACATGGTGCACGAAAGACGCCTACATGGCGCACGTAAGACGCCTACATGGTGCAACCAAGTGGTCCCCCGCGACGCACCTAAGACGCCTACATTGTGCAACTAAGACGCCTAAATGGCGCAACCAAGTCCTCCCCTGCGACGCACGAAAGACGCCTACATGGCGCACTAAAGACGCCTACATGCTGCACGAAAGACGCCTACATGGCGCACGAAAGAAACCTACATGGCGCACATAAGACACCTACATGGCCCACGTAAGACACCTACATGGCGCACCTTAGACGCCTACATGGCGAATGTAAGATGCCTACATGGCGCACCCAAGTCATCCCCCGCGACGCACCAAAGACACCTACATGGCGCACCTAAGACGCCTACATGGCGCACGTAAGACGCCTACATGGCGCAACCAAGTCATCCCCCGCAACGCACCTTAGATGCCTACATGGTGCAACTAAGACGCCTACATGGCGCAACCAAGTCTTCCCTCGCGAGGCACCTAAGACGCCAGATGACGCAACTAAGAAGCCTACATGGTGCACCTAAGACGCCTACATGGGACACGTAAGACGCCTACATGGTGCAACTAAGTCGTTCCCCGCGACGCACCAATGACCCCTACATGACGCACCAAAGACGCCTACATAGCGCACTTAAGATGCCTACATGGCATAACCATTTCGTCCCCCGCGACGCACCAAAGACGACTACATCGCGCTCCTAAGACGCCTACATGGCGCACGTAAGACGCCTACATGGCGCAACCAAGTCGTCCCCCGCGATGCACCTAAGATGCCTAGTGGCGCACCTAAGACGCCTACATGGCACGCATAAGATGCCTACATGGCACGACCAATTCGTCCCCCACGATGCACTAAAGACGCCTACATGGCGCAACTAAGTCGTCCCTCGCGA
This sequence comes from Urtica dioica subsp. dioica, assembly GCF_054948205.1. Classification (NCBI taxonomy): domain Eukaryota; kingdom Viridiplantae; phylum Streptophyta; class Magnoliopsida; order Rosales; family Urticaceae; genus Urtica; species Urtica dioica. Next base: position 40,302,296 of record NC_142756.1, read on the forward strand.
CACATCCAAGACGCCTACATGGTGTACTTAAGACAACTACATGGCGCACCTATTACGCCTACATGTCACGCGTAATACGCAAACATGGCGCACTAAAGACGCCTATATGGCGCACAAAAGACGCCTACATGGTGCACGAAAGATGCCTACATGGCGCACAAAAAAAACCTACATGGCCCAGCTAAGACACCTACATGGCACACGTAAGACACCTACATGGCGCACCTTAGACGCCAAAATGGCGAATGTAAGACGTCTACATGGCACACCCGAGTTGCCCCCGCGACGCACCAAAGACAGCTACATGGCGCACCAAAGACGCCTACATGGCGCAGTTAAGACGCCTACATGGCGCAACCAAGTCATCCCCCGCAACGCACCTAAGACACCTACATGGTGCAACTAAGACGCCTACATGGCGCAACCAAGTCTTCCCCCGCGAGGCACCTAAGACGCTTACATGACGCAACTAAGACGCCTACATGGCGCACCTAAGACGCTTACATGGGGCACGCAAGACGCCTACATGGTGTAAATAAGTCATTCCCGGCGACACACCAATGACGCCTACATGGCGCACCAAAGACGCCTACATAGCGCACGAAAGATGCCTACATGGTGCACCTAAGACGCCTACATGGCGCACCTAAGATGCCTACATGGCGCACGTAAGAAGCCCACATGGCGCAACCAAGTCGTCCCCCGCGGCACATATAACACGCCTACATGGCGCAACCAAGTCGTTCCCCGCGACGCACCAATGACGCCTACATGCTGCACCAAAGACGCCTACATAGCGAACGAAAACGCCTACATGGCGCACGTACGACGCCTAGATGGCGCACGTAAGATGCCTACATGGCGCAACTAAGACGCCTACATGGTGCACCTAAGATGCCTACATGGCATAACCATTTCGTCCCCCACGACGCACCAAAGACGCCTACATGGCGCACCTAAGACACCTACATGGCGCACGTAAGACGCCTTCATGGCGCAACCAAGTCGTCCCCCGCGATGCACCTAAGACGCCTATATGGCGATTTAAGATGCCTACATGCTGCACGTAAGACGCCTACATGGCGCACCCAAGTAGTCCCCCGAGACGCACCTTAGACGCCTACATTGCGCAACTAAGACGCCTACATGGCGTAACCAAGTCCTCCCCCGCGACGCACGAAAGACGCCTACATGGCGCACGAAAGACGCCTACATGTTGCACGAAAGATGCCTACATGGCGCACGAAAGAAACCTACATTCCGCACCTAAGACGACTACATGGCACACGTAAGACACCTACATGGCGCAACTAAGATGCCTACATGGCGAATGTAAGACGCCTACATGGCGCACCTGTTGTCAATGGTGCCCACAAGAAGAGTCGTAGTCTTTATTCTGTACATTTGCTTGTAATTGCTTATTCATTAATATAAAGTTGAAACGTTCATTCATTCTTCCTTGTCTGTTTGAAGCTTTATGATAAAACATTAGTCTTTAGTCCATAAACAATCTTAACAACTTACGAAGAGACAAATGTAGATTTGCAGGAACAAACTCTTCGTAGTTTGCTTAAAACGATATATTCGCAATCTAAGGGTCAAAGGACTATTGACCTCAGTACGATTTTTAGGAGAATCTATGATGTCTGGTTATGGGGCATTGAGAGTTGGAGACTCTATAATTCTTCTAGGTATCTTCCGAAGGTATTGAATTGACCAGTGCACTATGACGCATCTATGATGCCTACATGGCACGCATAAGATGCCTACATGGTGCACCAAAGACGCCTACATGGCACAACTAAGTCATCCCTCGTGACGCATCTAAGACGCCTAAATGGCGCACTCAAGACGCCTAGATGGCGCACTAGAGACGCCTACATGGCGCACGTAAGATACCTACATGCCGCAACAATGTCTTCCCCCGCGACGCACCTAAGACGCCTACATGGCGACACTAAGACACCTACATCACACAACCAAGTCGTCCACCGTGATGGACCTAAGACGCCTACATGGCGAACGTAAGACTCCTACATGGCGCAACCAAGTGGTCCCCCGCGACGCACCTAAGACGCCTACATTGTGCAACTAAGACACCTACATGGCGCAACCAAGTCCTCCCCTGCGACGCACGAAAGACGCCTACATGGGGCACGAAACAAACCTACATGGCGCACCTAAGACACCTACATGGCACACGTAAGACACCTACATGGTGCACCTAAGACGCATACATGAGGCACGCAAGACACCTACATGGCACAACCAAGTCGTTCCCCGGGACGCACCAATGACGCCTACATGGCGCACCAAAGACGCCTACATAGCGCACGAAAGACGCCTACATGGCGCAGCTATGACGCCTACATGGTGCACCTAAGATGCCTACATGGCGCATGTAAGACGCCCACATGGCGCAACCAAGTCGTCCCCCGCGGCGCAATTAAGACACCTACATGGCGCAACCAAGTCGTTCCCCGTGACGCACCAATGACGCCTACATGGAGCACCAAAGACGCCTACATAGCTAACGAAAGATGCCTACATGGCGCACCTAAGACGCCTAGATGGCGCACGTAAGACGCCTACATGGCGCAACCAAGTCGTCCCCCGCGATGCACGTAACACGCCTACATGGCACAACCAAGTGGTCCCCCGAGATGCACCTAAGATGCCTACATTGCGTAACTAAGACGCCTGCATGGCGCAACCAAGTCCTCCCCCACGACGCATGAAAGACGCCTACATGGCGCACGAAAGACGCCTACATGTTGCACGAAAGACGCCTACATGGCGCAAGAAAGAAACGTACATGGCGCACCTAAGATGCCTACATGGAACACGTAAGACACCTACATGGCGCAACTAAGACGCCTACATGGTGCACCTTAGACGCCTAGATGGCGAATGTAAGACGCCTACAATGCGCACCTATTTTCAATGGTGCCCACAAAAGAGTCGTAGTCTTTATTTTGTACATTTGCTTGTAATTGCTTATTCATTAATGAAAAGTTGAAACGTTCATTCATTCTTCCTTGTCGGTTTGAAGCTTTATGATAAAACATTAGTCTTTAGCCCATAAACAATCTTAACAACTTACGAAGAGACAAATGTAGACTTGCATGAACAAACTCTTCGTAGTTTGCTTAAAACGATATATTCGCAATCTAAGGGTCAAAGGACTATTGACCTCAGTACAATTTTTAGTAGAATCTATGATGTCTGGTTATGGGGCATTGAGAGTTGGAGACTCTATAATTCTTCTAGGTATCTTCCGAAGGTACTGAATTGACCAGTGCACTATGACGCATCTATGACTCCTACATGGCACACGTAAGACGTCGACATGGTGTACCAAAGACGTCTAAAGGGCGCACGTAAGACGCCTACATGGAACAACTAAGTCGTCCCTCGTAACGCATCTAAGACACCTACATGGCGCACTTAAGATGCCTAGATGGCGCACCTGACACGCCTACATTGCGCACGTAAGATGCCTACATGGTGCAACCACGTCGTCCCCCGCGATGCACCTAAGACGCCTACATGGCAACACTAAGAGGCCTACATCGCGCAACCAAGTCGACCACCGCGATGCACCTAAGACGCGTACATGGCGCACCTAAGATGCCTACATGGCACACGTAGGACGCCTACGTGGTGCAACCAAGTGGTCATCCGCGACGCACCTAAGACACCTACATTGTGCAACTAAGACGCCTACATGGCGCAACCAAGTCATCCCATGCGACGCACGAAAGACGCCTACATGGCGCACTCAAGACGCCTAGATGGCGCACCTGAGACGCCTACATGGCTCACGTAAGATGCCTACATGGTGCAACCACATCGTCCCCCGCGACGAACCTAAGACGCGTACATGGCGACAGTAAGACGCCTACATCGTGCAACCAAGTTGTCCACCGCGATGCACCTAAGACGCCTACATGGCGCACCTAAGACGCCTACATGGCGCACGTAAGATGCCTACATGGCGCAACCAAGTGGTCCCCCGCGACGCACCTAAGACGCCAACATTGTGCAACTAAGACGCCTACATGGTGCAACCACGTCCTCCCCTGCGTCGCACGAAAGACGCCTACATCGCGCACGAAAGACGCCTACATGTTGCACAAAAGACGCCTACATGGCGCACGAAAGAAACCTACATGGCGCACCTAAGACGCCTACATGGCACACGTAAGACACCTACATGGCGCAACTAAGACGCCTACATGGCGCACCTTACATGACTAGATGGCGAATGTAAGATGCCTACACGGCGCACCTGTTGTCAATGGTGCCCATAAGAAGAGTCGTAGTCTTTATTTTGTACATTTGCCTGTAATTTCTTATTCATTAATAAAAAGTTGAAACGTTCATTCATTCTTCCTTGTCTGTTTGAAGCTTTATGATAAAACATTAGTCTTTAGTCCATAAACAATCTTAACAACTTACGAAGGGACAAATGTAGATTTGCATGAACAAACTCTTCCTAGTTTGCTTAAAACGATATATTCCCAATCTAAGGGTCAAAGGACTGTTGACCTCAGTATGATTGTTAGAAGAATCTATGATGTCTGGTTATGGGGCATTGAGAGTTGGAGACTCTATAGTTCTTCTAGGTATCTTCCGTAGGTACTGAATTGACCAGTGCACTTCTAGAGACAAGATAAGAACAAACCATTTAACCTCTTATGTCTCGAAGTCACTATGTATGAATTGCATCATGCTTACTTTAATCCTGAAATGAGACATGCCATTTCACAGCTTACGTATTCTCATTTGAGAATGTCAGAGTTCGGACTCACTATGTGATTCCGAATAGGGCCTATTGGTGAAGTACTAAGTTGTGAGAATGTCATGAGTAACTTTGTGAAGTTCTCATAGACATGGAATTCATGTACTAGATTGCTGAAATGTAATGTATATCACCTCATGCTTTGTTCCTTGGAGTGTGAATAAATGAGTTTTGACTCTTTTGGATGAAACAATGTGACTTGTTAGCTCCTCGTCAATACATTGTTTCTAACTTATTCACAAGCGACAAAGGAGTTGAGGAAATAACAGTTAGAAGGGTAAAATGGTAATTTCGTAAATCCCGACTAGCTGATGATATTCATGAAGGGTAAACATAGATAATATTCAGTGGATCCGCTCATCATAATTTGGTTGAATTCTTAAGTAGAAAATAAATTCATTTGAACCGAGAGATTTTTAGTGTAAACTCTTTAGTGGAGTCAGTTGGCATTAAGCTAAACTTGGAAAAGGTTTGTGAAATTTTGAGTCCAAGTGTTCATTTGGATCCATGAGGTCACTGTCACGAGTCACATCGAGTAGGAATAGTTAAACTAGAAGCTAAGTCAAAACAAGAACGAAAATTGTCAAAAGGGTATTTTTGTCTTTTGAGACATAGGATGAAATGAATGTCAATAATTTTTTTGACAAGGTCATTTAATGACATGTATCACTCGGCCAAAATTAGATTTATTGGGCCTTGTGGATTAAATTTCATTTCATAAGAATTTTATTGAAAATTCTTAATGGGCCTTTTTCATGTTGTCATGAACAAATGGAAAAGCTTCTAGAAGCCCTTTCTAGAAGGCGATAGGCGCCCAAATACCCAAGAGAAAGAGAGAATATTTTGTGCATAAATGTATCAAGATACTTGCCAAGAGATAAAGAGGAAACAAATTTCCTATGCATGGCATAGAGAATTTCGGCCAAAGAGGGAGAGAACTGTTGTCGCAGTTTTTCGGACAACGATTTAGGAGCCCAAAGTGGTTAGACCCAAGGCCAGACCAAGTGGTCTCACTTCGGCTCGAGCGTGTCGGACTTGGTATCCCAAGTCGTCCCTTAGCTGTCTCTGGTATCTATCTCGTCCAAGCACCTGAAAAGCGAGAAGAAAAGGTGTGAACTACAAAGGGGAAACAGGGGGGTTGCCTCTGTTTACCTCTCCGACGCTCAACATTAGTAAGATTGAGGTGGTTTGTAGAGGGTTTAGTGTTTAGGGGCCGAGACTTGAGAGAAACGAGCGAGGTACGAGTTCGACAGCGTTTCAGCACTCAAGATCGGATTACCTGGGTCAAGGGAGGGACCCTTGTATTTATAGGTGACCAAGGGACGTTTTGAGGGTCCCTTGGCCGAGTGAGGCTGAGTCGGCCATCGGCCGAGTGAGGCCCGGCCGGCCGATGGCCGAGTGAGATGATGGCCGCCGAGGGAGATTCACTCGGCCATTGGCCGAGTGAAGAGTCTGGGCCGAGAGAAGACTCACTCGGCGGTTGGCCGAACGAGCTATTGGGCCAGCAGGAGTCTTCACTCGGCCTTCGGCCGAACGAACATATTGGGCCGCTTGGGGCTTCACTCGGCCATTGGCCGAGTGAGCATGGTGGGCCGGCTGGAGACTTCACTCGGCCCTTGGCCGAGCGAACATGTTGGGACGTCTGAGACCTCACTCGGCCATTGGCCGAGTGAGCATGGTGGGCCGGCTGTGGGCTCACTCGGCCATTGGCCGAGTGAATCGCTTGGTGGGCCGGCTGTGGGCTCACTCGGCCATTGGCCGAGTGAATTTCTTGGGTCGGCCAATGCCCGAGTGAACTGGGCCGGCCATTGGCCGGGTGAGCTTGTCTGTCCGCCCGAAACGTCGGTCGCGTCATCGGACCTCGTTGGGCCGATAACATTAGCCCCCTGAGTATGGCGTCGGGCGTAGCCCGTGTGGTAAACTCAAGCAAATCCCGACCTCCGTCACCTTGCCGGGCCGTCTCGTCGTCAAGTGGTAAGCCATTCCTTGTTTTAATATTATTTTATTTTCTTCCGACGTGTTTCCTCGTTACACGTGTTCATGGATCCCACCGACCACCTGTCGGGGTGTGGGTCCGCCAAGGGCGACCTTTTCCCTCTTCTCTAGAATCAAGACGCCGAATTGGATAATTTCTGGGAACAATTTTCGCCCACCCCTGCCAGCTACAACCAATCGTCTTCGTTCGTCCCGAGCAGGAACGTGGTAGAGACGGCGGGTGGCGACTTTTCCTTGATCGAGACGTGGTTGGCCGACGGGGACGGGGACACGCGCGCTGGAGACTACCCAGACCAACAGGGGAGCGCCGGCCTGATGGCGCTAGGTGCTGGGGACGGCCGGGACGACCAGCGCGAGGCTGGTTTAGCGGGGGGACACGCCGGGGAGGTCACGCGCAGGGTCGGCCCCTCAGGAAGCCGCCGGCGATCCATCCAGCGCTGGGAGGGGCGCCTTCGTCGAGTCTGGCACCGGAGGAGATGGGCCGGCCATGGGCGGCGCCGCGCAGGCCACCGCCGACGTCGGGGGAGCAGCGCCTGGCTGGGTCGGCGCTGTCTGTGCTGGACCCAGCCCTGGGATCGCGCCTGAAGGGTCGCGCGCGACGAGCCCGACGCAGGAGCACGCCGACAGAGCCGAGGAGGCCGACGCCGGCATGGAGGAGGCCGCGCCTGGCCGGGTCGGCGCCGTCTGGGGCGAATCTAGGCCTGGGGGGGACGTCCCTCGCCCAGAGAGGGTCGAGCCGGCCGTGGAGGACGCTGGGGAAGTGGGCGAGCCTCGGGGCGGTGCGTCTGGCGGGGCTGACGCCGGGTGAGTCTTACTCGGCCATTGGCCGAGTGAAGAGTCTGGGCCGAGAGAAGACTCACTCGGCGGTTGGCCGAATGAGCTATTGGGCCGGCAGGAGTCTTCACTCGGCCTTCGGCCGAACGAACATATTGGGCCGCTTGGGGCTTCAATCGGCCATTGGCCGAGCGAGCATGGTGGGCCGGCTGGAGACTTCCCTCGGCCCTTGGCCGAGCGAACATGTTGGGACGTCTCAGGCCTCACTCGGCCATTGGCCGAGTGAGCATGGTGGGCCGGCTGTGGGCTCAGTCGGCCATTAGCCCAGTGAATCGCTTGGTGGGCCGGCTGTGGGCTCACTTGGCCATTGGCCGAGTGAATTGCTTGGGTCGGCCGATGGCCGAGTGAACTGGGCCGGCCATTGGCCGGGTGAGCTTGTCCGTCCGCCCGAAATGTCGGTCGCGTCATCGGACCTCGTTGGGCCAATAACAAGAACAAAATAGGAAAGAAATCCAAGGGCTTCGTGAAGCCTTCTTGACCGTGTGAATCAAAGAGGAAATAGGCAAATATTTGCCCATGAATATGTGATATTCTATAGACGAGGAAACTACCTTATTGAAGGTGAGACCTCTCCTATAAATAGGAGCCTCATTCTCCACATTTCATTCATCCAAAGTTTTAGAGATTGAGAGCTTCCCTCTCTAGACTTGGCCTCCCCTCTTCTCTCTCTCTCTATTCAATTTCGTTTTATTGTTTTGGCACCTATGTCCTCATTTGACCTGGTGTTTAGCTCTCCGACTTCAAGACTTGTTCTTAACTCGTAGTGCTTGAAAGTGCCCACACACTAATTCCTTTTTATCTTGAGTGATTTAGTGATAGAAACTTTCGTGGTTACTCGAGTTAGGGAGGAAAGGAAGAGAGACGTGCAACGAGGGAGACGAACGTTTTCAATCTTCTGAAGACTCATCAACGTTCAAGCTTCTAAAGAGGTTAGTAAATTTATTATGCTCATAATAGTTTTTATTTACATGTGCTTGCTCTTTGTCTAGGTTAGTAAAAACTGTTTTACTTGTAAAAAAAAGTTTTAAAAGTCCGCCGCTTACCGAAGCGTTAAACTTTTTCTTAAACCCTAGATCAATTCCAACAACAACCATGTTGTCCCCCGCGACGCACCAAAGACGCCTACATGGCACACGTAAGACGCCTACATGGCGCAACCAAGTGGTCCCCCGCGACGCACCAAAGACGGCTACATGGCGCACCTAAGACGCCTACATGGCGCATGTAAGACGCCGAGATGGCGAAACTATGTTGTCCTTCGTGACGCACTAAAGACGCCTACATGGCGCACCTAAGACGCCTACATGGCGCACTTAAGACGCCTACATGGTGCACTAAAGACGCCTACATGGCGCGCGTAAGACGCCTTCATGGCGCGACCAATTCGCAGTTGAAATGCGTACAGAATGCAAACCATACAAACGGTCGACGTATCTGAGGAAAAACCTTGCTAAGATAAAAGACCTGCCAAGACCACTGGTAAAGGATGCATGTCCATGAAAACGTGCCATATTCATTCAGGATAAGAACTCAAGATAAAAAAATTGGCAAATGTGTTCATAAAAGAAAGTAATGTTTCGTAAAAAGAGGGCAACCGCCCCAAAAATTCTAGAAAGCAAGCGCTAAAACAAGTGCGCTGAAAGGAAACTCCTAAAAGAAAGCGATGCGCTAACATGCCTCGCCTCCTCAATCCGGACATCGAAGTCGTCCTGTAGGTTAGACGCGAGCTGTTCCGCCGCAACCTTCTCTGTGGTGACCCGAGCCACTTCCTCCTCCAAGGAGTCGCGCTCGGGCTCTGCCCTGACACGGGCCGCCTCGCTCGATTAGAGCTGACCCTGAAGAATACCCACTTCTTCTGTACGCGATTCCAACTGGCGTCAAAGGTCCCGTACCTCGCTCCGGAAAACTTCCGTCGATCAAGTCGCCACTTCGAGGGCTTGACGTTCCATCGTTAACTCCTCGTCCATCTTCGCCACTGCTGACTGAGTGCGGTCACATTTGCCTTGGGTGACTCCCAGTTCCACATGAGCCTCTTGAAGCTATTCGCGGAGACTCGCAAACTCTGCCTATGAGTGAGAACCTCGCTCGGCGCGGGCTAGCTGAGATTTCACTTGGGCAAGCTCCTCCTGGGCGAGGCCCATGCGTCAAATGAGGACGTGAAGAATATTCTAGCCTCGGGTCGCACGTGCGAGCAACTTAGAGGGTGAAAAGGCAAGTCAGCAAAAAAATAAGATCCTAGCGAAACAAAGCGAAAGGATAAAACAGATGGAGCTTACTCTATGAGCGTCGAAGACGCCATTACGGAAAAACTCCACATCGCTGCTGCTCACGATGCCCTTCCACATCTTCATTGAAGATTGCGCAGGCCCCTGGGAACATTCCCCTCTGACCTCCACAGCCTCTACCTCGATCATCGAGTTCGCACGCTTCGAATCCGAGGACGTGTCCGGAAGAGCTGAGGAAGAGGGTCGCTTCAAGGAAGTGCGGGGACCACTCTCCACCGAATGACCAACGTCGGACTTCTCCCGGATGTTCCGCGCCGCGATCCGGGAACGGATTGCCGCCAACAACTTCGGGTCTCGAGAAGATTTCACCAGGCGCACCCTCGCCCTCGCTCTAGCCGAGGAAGCTACAAAAACAACAAAGTCAAAACTATAGTTGAAAAAAAGATTAAAACTAAAAAAGAGCAAACGCCCAGTGTACCTAGAAGACCGCTGCTCGAGGGAGATGACACAGCGCTAGGGGCACTCTCCGCGCGCTAACTATCATCACGTCCGAGAGGAAAAGGCAGGAACCACCCGGTAGACGCCATCAGCTCAGGCAAACAGAATCGCTCCCCAGCTTTCCGAGCCTCCGACATTCCCGGATCTCCTTCACAAAGTCGAGATCGTCAGCTCCCGCATCGACAAAGAAGTTGATCAAGGGACCGAACCGAAGTGGCGCATCTCCAAAGGCCTCGACTGAGACCCACACCCACGCTCTTTGGTTATACTTCTCCGAGTCCGTGATCAGGTTGGTGTTCCGGCGATCGCGGGCCATGAAGAAACTAGGTTGCCTGGGTGCGGGGATGACCGCGACAAGATTTCGGAAATCGCTCACAGTCATCGCCCGCTCAGTCTGGTAATGCCATTCCATGTGACACATCGCCACCATGCGGTAAAATGCCGGGCTCATCTGGCAAGCATGCACCCCCAGTCACGTGAGGAACTGCTGGATGATGGGCTGAAACGACAACCGCAACCCGCAGTAGAGACTTGCAACCGAAACTGCGGCAAATCCATGACATGGATGGAAGGGACGGTCGTTCGGCATGGGACGGAGGAGCGCGACAAACGACGGAATGGTGTATGCCTCCATGAGGTTGATGAATGTTCGATAGATGAGCGAGCTTGAAGCATCGATCCCCGAACAATCGAAGCCCTCGGGAGCAGCAAAGCCTTCCACGGGATACCAATCCGTCCTAGCGAGAGACCTCGCCGACACTATGGTTTCCGCATCAAGGGTCTCGGACTTAGCACCTCCTGGCTCCAAGGAGTGCCTCCGTCCTTCAAAACAGCTGCGGCGGTCGCCAGTGGCCCATCGGGATGCTCCGTTATAGGGCCTTCGGCTCCCGGCATGTCTCTGAGTCGCCTCCGGGATCTTCTGACTCTAGCCCAAAGTCGTCCACGCAGTCAATCTCGTCGAGGTCGTGGCCACGCTAACAACCTCTCCCGGTGCGCCGTGACCATCCAAGTCGGACTTTGGTGCGTCAGGCCGGGGTACGTCGCATGCCCCCTCGCCAACCAAGTTAATCACGAGGCGAGGCACAGCTTCCTCGGACGTAGGTTGACCAGCACTCCCGTCCGCGCCACGCCCAGTCAGCGCGCACTCCTCTCGAGGCTGAGGAACGGGCGCAGTCGCGCCCAGCTCGCCTTCTTCCAACCACTACTCCACTCCACTTGGATTCTCCTCCACGTGCAAAGGAAACTCCCCTAATCCCGAGAAGAGGTCATCCTCTACATGCTCAGAGTCTTGAAACAAGAGAGAGAAGTCAATCTCGGGATCCTCGGTTGAGAAGGGAGAGGGAATATCCATGATGAAAAAGTGTAGAGAGAGAGAAAAAGTGTAGAGAAAGAGAAAAAAAATAAAGTGGGAGAATAGGAGAAGGGAGGCCCTCTATTTATAGACTCCTGGGGGGTAGGAGTCCAAATCCTACTCCCACGAGGAGTGAAAAGGAAGATAAGACCTCCAAAAGTCGGATTTCCCCATGCAAACGCGTCAGCAACGCGCACGAGGCGTGCGTCGTGCAACTGTTCTGCGCGCCGCACAGACCGCGCGCCACGCCGCCCGGGGCGCGTGCCGCGCGACCACAAAAAAAAAGAAGAACGAAACAATTCTTATCCGCCTTTATTGAAGCCGAATCGGGGACTATAACATTGAAACCATTATTATATGAACGTTCTTATCCGCCTTTATCGAAGCCGAATCGGGGACTACGGACCGAGTATTTGAAGCTTAACAAATTGATCAAAGGACGAAACAATTCTCTCTCTTTTACGTATCGTTTTGTCTAATCTTGGTCAGTACTCCACCGTGTAAGCTAAGAGTGAACTCTCCCATAATACTAGAATAATATTTATTCATTGTGACGAGTGTCCACTGATTTAGTCATTACATGATCAATGATCCTCTAGGTTCAACCCATATCGAGATAGGTCAACTTGTTCCATTATACCTTTCTCGTTACATATATACCCTAAGCACAGTTACTTCCCCAGCAAAAGATTCTTACCAACGTAAGCAAACTTCGGAAGTGCTAGCAATCTATCGGTTCTTGAATCAACCCTTAGGTTAGAGAACATTTACCTTCTTTCAGGAAGGCTGGATTCCGTATTTGTAAATCACTTTCTTCTACGATCATGTCCCGACTTCCCAAAACAATTTAGTCAGTGTTTCATTTGTTGAAATTGATCTAGGTTTAAGAAAAAGTTTAACGCTTCGGTAAGCGGCGGAATTTTAAAAATTTTCTTTTCACAATTAAAACGTTTTTACTAACCTAGACAAAGAGCAAGCACATGTAAATAAAAACTATTATGAGCATAGAAGTTTACAAACCTTTTTATACGCTTGAATGTTGATGAGCCTTCGGAAGGTTGATAACGTTCGTCTCCCCTCGCAGCACGTCTCTCCTCTTTCCTCGCAAACTCGAGCAACCACGAAAGTTTCTATCACAAGAATCGCTCGAGAAAGAAAGGAATTAGTGTGTGGGCACTTTTAAACATGACGACTCAAGAAAAAGTCTTAGAGTCGAAGAGCTAAAATACTAGGTCAAATGAGGACCTAGGTGCCAAAACAAAAACGAAATTGACTAGAGAGAGAGAGATGAGTCGGCCAACAATGTCTAGAGAGAGAGTCTCTCAATCTCTAACTTATGTTGGATGAATGAAATGAGAGGAATGAGGTGGGGTATTTATAGGAGGAGGATTACCTTAAAAACGTAGTTTCCTCATACCTCTTGCACATCCAAATGAGCTTCTCGAAGCCTTTGGATTTGTTTCCTCATTTGCTTTCTCTCTTAGTTGGCCGAAATTGAACTTTCCTTCTAGAGGAAATTTGTTTCCTCTTTTTTCTTTTGGCAAGTATCTTCATACATTAATGCACAAAATAAACTCTCTTTTTCTCTATTGGGCTGCACGAAATTAGTCTCCCATTCTCTTAGGTTGGATGGCCAAAGGGCTTCTAGAAAGCCTTTCTAGATTTTTCTTTACTTGTTCATGACAACATAACAAAAGCCCATTGAGAATTTTCAAGTAAAATTCTATGAAATGAAATTAATCCACAAGGCCCAATGAACACATCATGGCCAAGTGATCTAGGCCATCATATGACCATGTCAAAAAATTTATTGACATTCATTTCATGCTATGTCCAAAAAGACAAATTTACCCTTTTGACAATTTTCGTAAACCTTATCTCATTCTTGTTTTGACTTAGCTTCTAGTTTAACTATTCCTACTCGATGTGATTTGTGACAGTGACCTCATGGATCCAAATGAACAAAGCTTGAGCTAAACACTTGGACTCAAAAGTTCACAAACTTTTTCCAAGTTTAGCTTAATGTCAACTGACTCCACTAAAGAGTTGACACTGAAAATCTCTCGGTTCAAATGAATTTATTTTCTACTCAAGAATTCAACCAAATTACGATGAGCGGATCCACTGAATATTATCTATGTTTACCCTTCATGAATATCATAAGCTAGTCGGGATTTACAAAATTACCATTTTACCCTTCTAGATGTTATTTCCTCAACTCCTTTGTCGCTTGTGAATAAGTTAGAAACAATGTATTGACGAGGAGCTAACAAGTCACATTGTTTTATCCAAAAGAGTCAAGACTCAATTTGGACACTGGCCAGTTCATTTATTCACACTCCAAGGAACAAAGCATGAGGTGATATGCATTGCATTTCAGCAATCTTGTACATGAATTCCATATCTATGAGAACTTCACAAAGTTACTCATGACATCTTCTTAACTTAGTACTTCACCAATAGGTCTTGTTCGGAATCACATAGTGAGTCCAAACTCTGACTTTCTCAAATGAGAATACGTAAGCTATGAAATGACATGTCTCATTTCAGGATTAGGGTAAGCATGATGCAATTCATACGTAGTGACTTCAAGACATAAGAGGTTAAATGGTTTGTTCTTATTTTGTCTCTAGAAGTGCACTGGTCAATTCAGTACCTTCGGAAGATACCTAGAAGAACTATAGAGTCTCCAACTCTCAAAGCCCCATAACCAGATATCATAGATTCTCCTAACAATCGTACTGAGGTCAATAGTCCTTTGACCCTTAGATTGCGAATATATCGTTTTAAGCAAACTACGAAGAGTTTGTTCATGCAAATCTATATTTGTCTCTTCGCAAGTTGTTAAGTTTGTTTATGGACTAAAGACTAATGTTTTATCATAAAGCTTCAAATAGACAAGGAGGAATGAATGAACGTTACAACTTTTTATTAATGAAAAAGCAATTACAAGCAAGAGTCTTCGTGAGACTTTATTACATCAAAAGTACAAAATAAAGACTACAACTCTTCTCGTGGGCACCATTGACAACATCATTAGCCTTTAACGTGGTGATCAAAGAACCTGGTAACATGACCTATAAGTCCATGATTACTTCAGGATTTAGATCAAGCATCACTATGACCATTCATAAGCGACCACGGCTAGTGGGTTGTAACGGTTCTTAAACGACACATATATTTAAACCAATGTTTGCCCGGGTCGTACACTTACCAAAAGTGTAGAATGCTCCCACTGAGTGATGAACCTTCACTCATGTTCTACATATATGACTTTAGATAAGGCTTGTTGGAATAGATCTAGGGTTAAGAAAAGATTTATTGCTTCTAGCCAGCGGCGGAATATAAAAATTTCATTAAAACACGTAAAACATTTTTACAACCTAGAAAAAGAGCATGAACATATAATTTAAAATTTTAAAACCACATTTAGTTTTTACTCGGTACCAACCTCAAATGGAGCTTGAAAGTTGAGAAGCTTTTGGAAGGTTGAAACGTTAGTCTCCCTATGCAGCACGCCTCTCCCATTAGTCTTCTTGAACCTGTGAGCAACCACGAAAGTTTCTACCACTAGAGTCTTAAGAGAATGGTTGGATTTAGTGTGTGGGCAATTTTAAACACGATGACTCAAGAACAAGTCTTGGAGCCAAAAACCTAAAACAAATGCTAGGTCTAATGAGGACCTAGGTGCCAAAACAAAAGAACGATAGGGGATTCTAGAGAGAGAGAGAAGGGGGGGGGCAACTTAGAGAGAGAGACTCTCAATCTCCAAATTTTGTGTTTTGAATTGTGAATGAGGTGGGGTCCTTATAGGAGAAGGATTATCTTCAAAAGGTAGTTTCCTCTTCTCTATTGAATATCACATATTCATGAGCAAATATTTGGTTTCCCCTTCCTTGCCTTGGACGTGCAACCCTTGCCATACAAGTCCTTGGATTTGTTTCCTTATTTGTTCTCTCCCTCTTGGCCGTCCAACATTTTGCTTCTAGAAGCAAATTTGTTTCCTCTTTTTCTTTTGGCAAGTATCTTCATACATTAATGCACAAAATAAACTCTCTTCCTCTATAGATGGTGCACGAAATTTGAGCCTTCTAGATGTTTCTTTATTTGTTCATGACAACATAAGATAAGCCCATTAAGAATTTTCAAGTAAAATTCCATGCAATGAAATTCAATCCTCAAGCCCCAATTCACTTAACTTGGCCGTGTGGTTTAAATGTTGGAATTGATCTAGGGTTAAGAAAACATTTAACACTTCAAGCAAGCGGCAGAATTTAAAAATTTTCTTTAAAACAAGTAAAACGTTTTTCCTAACCTAGACAAAGAGCAAGTACATATAAATAAAAACTATTAATGAGCATTATATGTTTACTAACCTTTGTGAAGCTTGAACGTTGAGAAGCCTTAGGATGGTTGAAACGTTCGTCTCCCCTCGCAGTACGTCTCTCTTCTTTCCTCGGGAACTCGAGCAACCACGAAAGTTTCTATCACAATAATCACTCGAGAAAGAAAGGAATTAGTGTGTGGGCACTTTTAAACACGACGACTCAAGAACAAGTCTCAAAGTCGAAGAGATAAAACACTAGGTCAAATGTGGACCTAGGTGCCAAACCAAAAACGAAAGAAAACTTAGAGAGAGAGAGAGAGGATCGGCAACTACAAGGTCTAGAGAGAGAAGCTCTCAATCACTAATTTATGTGGAATGAATGAAATGAGAGGAATGAGGGGTCTATTTATAGGAGAGGGATTACCTACAATAAGGTAGTTTCCTCTTCTATAGAATATCACATATTCATGAGCAAATATTCCCTCCTTCTCACTTATGTCACACGGTCTTCTAGAAGCCTTGGATTTGTTTCCTCTTTTATCTTGCTTCTCCCTTGACCCATGTTGGCCGCCCACCTCACTTTCCTTTTAGAGGAAATTTATTTCCTCTTTTTCTTTTGGCAAGTATCTTCATACATTAATGCACAAAATTGGTTCTCTTCTCTTGGGTTTGGGCGTGTAAGACCTTCTAGAAGGGCCTTCTAGATTTTTTTTCACTTGTTCATGAAAACATAAGAAAAGCCCATTAAGAATTTTCAAGTAAAATTCTATGAAATGAAATTAATCCTCAAGGACATGCTTAACAGCAATCTAGTTCTTCAAAGATACCTGAGGACATGCTTAACAGCAATCTAGTTCTTCAATCTCGTGTGCAGTCTTGGGAGACTAGTCCTTAGAGAGTGTGACTCCATGGCTAAAGGGTGTTTGGCCCTTCTTGGAGTATTGCATCGAGAAGAGATCCATCACCTTATCAACATAAGATGTTTGAGAGAGCGACAGACTCCGATTCTTCTGATCTTGAAATATTTGGATCCCAATAATGTATGCGGCTTCTCCTAGATCCTTCATATCAAATTGCTTTGCCAGCCAGACCTTAACCTCAGATAATTTACCCACATCATTACCTATGACTACTACATCATCGACATATAGTACCTGAAACAAAACTTTACCTTCGTGCATTAACTTGTAAACACACGGCTCATCTATTGACTTCTCAAAAGCTGAAGCTCTTTATAGTTTCATCGAATCTAATATTCCATGACCTAGATGCTTGGTTTAATCCATAAATGGACTTAAGCCATATAAATGCGCTCGTCGAGATTGCCATTCAAGATGGCAGTCTTGGCATCCTTTTGCTAGATCTCATAGTCGAGAGCAGCAGCTATGGATAGAAGTATGCGGATGGATTTAAATATCGCGACTGATGAGAAGGTTTCTTAATAGTCAATCCCTTCTTGTTGGGTATAACTCTTAGCCACAAGTCGGGCTTTGTTGACATACATCGAGTGCATTTCAACTTTCATGGCGTCAAGCCAAAGGTTTGATTCAGAACAAGCCATCGCTTGGCTATAGGAAACAGGGTCATCCATCTCGGAGACGGCTACGAGAGTGTCAGGCATTTAAGTAGCCCTCCCACTACGTCGAAGTAATATTTGACGAGATTCTTATGAGTTAGGTTGTGTCTCAGTTGGGGTAAGAACAGTTCTTACAAATGAGGTATAAGCTTCCTCACCCAGCTTTTCTTCAAGCATAATTTTGCTTCTAGGTTTTGCATCCTTCATAAAGTCCTACTCAAGGAAATGAGCATTCGTGCTAACGAAAGTCTTATCGTCCTCGGGACTATAGAATGTGAAACCTTTGGTTTCCTTTGGATATCCAACGAACAGACATAATTCTGACCTACTAGCCAGCTTGCTAGTATTTTGCCTCAACACGTCTTTTACTTTACGGCCAGTCCATTGTTCATAAGGAGTACCAGGAACCGTTTTAGACAGAACTTAGTTCAGAATATAAGCGGCTGTTTCGAGGGCATATCCCCAAAACGAAAGAGGGAGTGATGAGTAACTCATCATTGATCTAACCATCTCCATAAGAGTTCGGTTTCTTCTCTCTAACACTCCAATTTGTTGATGTGTGCCAGGTGGGGTAAGCTGAGAAGCGATACCTTCTTTTTTAAGAAAGTCATCGAACTCTCCAGACATATACTCACCACCTCGATCGGATCGAAGGGTTTAGATCACTTTGCCAGTTTGCTTTTCCACTAAAGCCCTAAAGACCTTAAATACGTTAAAGGTCTCGGATTTGTGTTTGAGAAAATAGACAAAACCGTATCTTGAGTAATCATCAGTGAAGGTAACGAAGTATTCGTATCCACCACGTGCCTATTGACTGAGCGGACCACATACATCAGAATGTACTAGTTCCAAAAACTCACTAGCTCTTCGACCCTTATCAAAGAAAGGTTGCTTGGTCATTTTTCCTTCTATGCATGATTCACAAGTAGGTAGTGAACATATTACAGGGGCTTGGAGCGGATCGTCCCTCACAAGTCTCTTAATCCTGTCTAGATTGATATGACCAAGTCTTAAGTGCCAGAGATATGTTGATTTTATTAGATCGAGGATTCAGATAGTTTGATCCTCTTTGGCTCCCTAACTAGATCCTTATCTATTTCAGTGTCTAAAAGAGAAAGTTCAGTGGGATAAATGTAAAAAACAGCATTCTTCATACATCCACCAGTGATAAAAGAATTATCAGGAAACTAAAGACTAAGGTTTTATCATAAAGCTTCACACAAGGAATATTGAATGAACGTTTCAACTTTTTATTAATGAATAAGCAATTACAAGCAAGAGTCTTCGTGAGACTTTATTACATCAAATGTACAAAAGTAAAGACATGGCTCATCTAGTGACTGCTCAAAACCGAAGCTCTTTACAGGCTCATCAAATCTAATATTCCATGACCTAGATGCTTGCCTTAATCCATAAATGGACTTAAGCAACTCACAAACCTTGGTCTCTTGACCTTCTTCCACGAAACCGTCTGGTTGAGCCATATAATTGCGCTCTTCAATATTGCCATTCAGGAAGACAGTCTTAACATCCATTTGCCAGATCTCATAGTCGAGAGCTGTAGCTATGGATTTAAGTATGTGGGTGGATTTACCTTAGGCACTAGTCATGCTTTGAACGTCTCGACGTTCCCTTCCGAACTCCTTTTATTCTTTTTTATCCACTAACACACTACGGGTTTAATCCCTTCGAGAAGATCTACAAGTTTCTAGACTTTGCTTACATACATTGTGTGCATTTCAACTTTCATTGCGTCAAACTAATGGTTTGATTTGGAACCAGCCATTGCATGGCTGTAGGAAACAAGGTCATCCATGTCAGAGACAGCTACGAGAGTATCTCCGTAAGACATGTACCTATTAGGCTTTTGAGAAGCCCCCCATTACGTCAAAGTACTACTTGACAAGGTTCTGTTGAGTTAGGTTGTGTTTCAGTTGGGGTAATAACAATTCTTACAGATGAGGTAGAAGTTTCCTCACCCAACTTTTCTTCAAGCACAATTTTTCTTCTAGGTTTTACATCTTTCATAAAGTCCTCCTCAAGGAAACGAGCATTCGTGCTAACGAAAGTTTTGTCGCCTTCGGGGCTGTAGAACGTGAAACTTTTGGTTTCTTTTGGATATCCAACAAACAGACACAATTTTGACCTACTAGCCAACTTGCTAGTATTTTGCCTTAGCACATGTGCACGGCAACCCCAAATTCGGATGTGGCCTAGATTTACTTTACGGTCAGTCCATCGTTCATAAGGAGTATCAGGAACCGTTTTAGATGGAACTTGGTTCAGAATGTAAGCTGCTGTTCGAAGACATATCCCCAAGGAAAGAGGGAGTGATGTGTAACTCATCATTGATCTAACCATCTCCGTCAGAGTTCGGTTCCTTCTCTCTGACACTCCGTTTTGTTGAGGTGTGTCAGGTGCTGTAAGTTGCGAAGCGATACCTTCTTCTTTAAGAAAGTCATCGAATTCTCTAGACAAATACTCACCACCTCGATCGGATCGAAGGGTTTTGATCTGTTTGCCAGTTTTCTTTTCCACTAAAGCCCGGAAAACCTTAAATACATCTTCACAACTTAGTACTTCACCAATAAGTCATGTTCAGAATCACATAGTGAGTCCGATCTCTGACTTTCTCAAATGAGAATACGTAAGCTGTGAAATGGCATGTCTCATTTTAGGATTAAGGTAAGCATGATACAATTCATACGTAGTGACTTCGAGACATAAGAGGTTAAATGGTTTGTTCTTATCTTCTCTCTAGAAGTGCACTGGTCAATTCAATACCTTCGGAAGATACCTAGAAGAACTATAGAGTCTCCAACTCTCAATGCCCCATAACCAGACATCATAGATTCTCCTAACAATACTACTGGGGTAAATAGTCCGTTGACCCTTAGATTGCGAATATATCGTTTTAAGCAAACTACGAAGAGTTTGTTCATGCAAATCTACATTTGTCTCTTCGTAAGTTGTTATGTTTGTTTATGGACGATAGACGAAGCTTTTATCATAAACAAACAGACAAGGAAGAATGAATGAACGTTTCAACTTTTATTAATAAATAAGCAATTACAAGCAAGAGTCTTCGTGAGACTATATTACATCGAATGTACATAAATAGATACTACTACTCTTCTTGTGGGCACCATTGACAAAAATGATATTCATGAAGGGTAAACATAGATAATATTCAGCGGATCCACTCATCACAATTAAGTTGAACTCTTGAGTAGAAAATAAATTCATTTGAACCGAGAGATTCTCTGTGTCAACTCTTTAGTGGAGTCAGTTGACATTAAGCTAAACTTGTAAAAGGTTTATGAACTTTTGAGTCCAAGTATGTTAGCTCAAGCTTCGTTCATTTGGATCCATGAGGTCACTGTCACAAGTCATATCGAGTAGGATTAGTTACACTAGAAGCTAAGTCAAAACAAGACCTGGACAAGTTTTACGAAAATCATCTAAAGGGTATTTTTTCCGTTTTGGACATGTGATGAAATGAATGTCAATAAATAAGTTTTTTGACATTGTCATATGATGACAAGCAATTCATCCACATGGCCAAATCTAAGTATTTGGGCCTTGAGGATTAATTTCATTTCATGGAATTTTACTTGAAAATTCTTAATGGGCTTTTCTTATGTTGTTATGAACAAATGAAGAAAAATCTAGAAACACCTTCTAGAAGCTCTTTTGGCCGTCCAACATAGCAAAGAAAGAGAGACCAATTTTGTGCACTAATGTATGAAGATACTTGCCAAAAGAAAAAGAGGAAACAAATATCCTCTATGTGGAAACTAGAGTGGGCGGCAACAATAGGCAAGGGAGAAGCAAGATAAAAGAGGAAACAAATCCAAGGACTCGCATCAAAAGGTTGCACGTCCAAATGGAAGGAGAAAGAGTCAATATTTGCTCATGAATATGTGATATTCTATAGAAGAGGAAACTGCCTTGTTGAAGGTAATTCCTCTCCTATAAATAGGGCCCTCATTCTCATTGTTTCTTATTCCACATAATTTAGAGATTGAGAGCTTCACTCTCTGGACATTGTGGCCGCCCATCTCTCTCTCTTTCTCTAGCTCCTTTCATTTTTGTTTTGGCACCTAGGTCCACATTTGATCTAGCGTTTTAGCTCTTCGACTCTAAGACTCTTTCGTGACTCGTTGTGTTTAAAAGTGCCAACACACTTATTCCTTCTTACCTCGAGTGATTTATGTGATAGAAACTTTCGTGGTTACTCGAGTTCCCGAAGAACAAAGAAAGACGAGCTGCGTGGGGAGACGAACGATTCAACCTCCACGAGCTTCTCAACGATCAAGCTTCATAAAGGTTAGTAAACGAGTAATCGCTTTCAGATAGTTTTAATAATAACATATGATTGCTCTTTGTCTAGGTTAGTAAATATCGTTTTACTTGTTTAAAAGAAAAATTTTATTTTCCGCCGCTTGCAGGAAGCGTTAAATCTTTTCTTAACCCTAGATCAATTCCTATAAATGATATCAGAGCTATGGTCAAAGATAAGCATGTACATGTAATTAAAACTATGAGCTTGAAAATCGTTTTCGAAAGATTACTCGTTTTTTTACAAGTTAGAATTGTTTTCTTAGATTTTTTTAATTTATTGCTCATGCCTTTAAATTAAAAATCAAGTTGATTTTCTATGACTTTGGGATGTTATTAAAACACATTAAAATCAGTTCTAAAACTTTTTAATTTTTTATAATGAAAAACATGTTTTTAAAGTTTGAGATATTTCTGGTAATTTAATTATTAGTTATATTGTCTTGCTAGTTTCGTTTATTTACTCGTATCGTTTTACGTTTGTTGTTATTTGATTTTATACCATGTTATTACCATGTTGATAAAACACATATAAAAGCTTTAACAAATTTCTAAAACATTCCGTTACACTAGATTCTTTTGCACTCAAGTACGAACTTTAATTATTTACAGTTTTCTTCGAGTTCGAGAAAAATCAGCAGTAAAAGTGGCGTAGCTCTCTGCTCAGAATTCAAAATTTAATGATTCTTAAATCAAATTAAAGGTCTGTTTGTCCTCTTTCCAATGTAATTAGTTTTAGGTCAAACGGACCTCGGAGCCGCCAGTTTTGACGATTTTACTCCGCGGTGCGCGGCTGTTCCGAATGTCCAATTTTTTTAGAATTTTAGAATTTCGTATTTCGGACCGCACTCCATGAGTTATAGACCTCTAATGAGAAAATTTCCTTGAGAAAAATTGTTTTTTATATGATAATAAACATAATTTGAAAGATCAAAATGTTCTGATTTTTTAAAATTTAATTGAAATTAATTTTTTACAAAACTAGTTTGAATTTTGAAAAACCGTTTTCGGTTTCAAACTTTAAAATATTTTGTCATCCAAATCAAATAAGTTTTTAAAATGTTTTCAAAAGTATATCTATATCAAATATGTTCAAAATCTATGTGCTCTTGAAAATTTGAGTGGGAGGTCTCCTCGAATTTTAGCATTTTGAAAAAGAAAAAAATATATATATATATATTTTACAAAAAAAATTTATCTTAAATTTTAAACGGTATTTTAAATTTTATTTAACTATTAATTCAAAAGTACGCACTACAAGTTTGTCTGTAGAAAGCGATAATGTGATATTGAAGAAGAAGACTCTTTGGAAGAGAGAAGTAAATGAGTTTTATTTTATTTTGGTTATTCTCTTTAGTTTATTAATTTTATTTTATTTTTATAAGGGTAATTATGTAATATAACAAATTAAGTGTTGTCAATGGTGTCCACAAGAAGAGTAGTAGTCTATATCTATGTACATTTGATGTAGTAAAGTCTCACGAAGACTCTTGCTTGTAACTGCGGAATCATTAAAAAAAGTTGAAACATTCATTCATTCTTCCTCGTATGTTTGAAGCTTTATGATAAACTATAGTCTTTAGTCCTTAAACAAACCTAACAACAAATGAAGAGTCAAATATAGATTTGCATGAACAAATTCTTCATGGTTTGCTTAAAACAATATATTTGCAATCTAAGGATCAAAGGACTATTGATCTCAGTACGATTTTTAGGAGAATCTATGATGTTTGGTTATGGGGCATTGAGAGTTGGAGACTCTATAGCTCTTCTAGGTATCTTCTAAAGGTACTGAATTGACGATTGCACTTCTAGAGACAGAATAAGAACAAACCATTTAACCTCTTATGTCTCGAAGTCACTATGTATGAATTGCATCATGTTTACCTCAATCGTGAAATGAGACATGTCATTTCATACCTTACGTATTCTAATTTGAGAAAGTCAGAGTCCAGACTCACTATGTGATTCTGAACATGACGTATTGGTTAAGTATTAAGTTATGAAGATGTCATGAATAACTTTGTGAAGATTTCATGGATATGGAATTCATGTACAAGATTGCTGAAATGCAATGTATATCACCTCATGCTTTGTTCCTTGGAATGTGATAAATGAACTGGGCAGTTTCCAAATTGAGTCATGACTATTTTGGATGAATCAGTGTGACCTTTTAGCTCCTTGTCAATACATTGTTTCTAACTTATTCACAAGCGACAAAGGAGTTGAGGAAATAACAGCTAGAAGGGTAAAATGGTAATTTTGTAAATCTCATCTAGCTGATGATATTCATGAAGGGTAAACATAGATAATATTCAATGGATCCACTCATCACAATTAAGTTGAATTCTTGAGTATAAAATAAATTCATTTGAACCGAGAGATTCTCAGTGTCAACACTTTAGTGGAGTCAGTGGCATTAAGCTAAACTTGGTAAAAGTTTGTGAACTTTTGAGTCCATGTATGTTAGCTCGAGCTTTGTTCATTTGGATCCATGAGGTCACTGTCACAAGTCATTTTGAATAGGATTAGTTAAACTAGAAGCTAAGTCAAAACAAGAACTAGACAAGTTTTACGAAAATTGTCTAAAGGGTATTTTTGTCCTTTTGGACATGGGATGATATGAATGTCAATAAATAAGTTTTTTGACATTGTCATATGATGACAATTGAATTAAAACACTCGAGCATATTGAGAAATATTGGGCCTTGAGGTTTGAATTTCATTTCATGGATTTTATGTGAAAATTCATAATAGAATTTTCTTATGTTGTCCTGAACAAGTAAGACATCTAGAAACATGTTCTAGAAGCCCTAAGAAACCGTCCAACCACTACCAGAAATTTGGCCTCTAACTATTGCCGAACGCTGTAGTCATTTTAAATCCACTACAGTTTACTGATTGTCGTCTATTGCACTTGAGTCTTATCTCTTTGATTATGACTCCAGTGTTTGGCCGTAGTGTATCTGTTTTATAAGACTGTAGTTAAAATATATAACTACATTGTTTAGATGTAGTCTTACTAGTTTCATCTATAAATACTACATCGTTATGCCGTAGTTATATAGAACTCAATTACATAAGATAAAAAAACTACAGTTTTAACAAGTAGTCTTAATTGAGTCAATTCGACAGACTACGGCGTTTTTGTGGCATCTATTGCACTGGAGTCTTATCTCTTTGCCTATGACTCCAGTGTTTTCTGTTGAAGACTACATTTTTATAATGTAGTTGTTCAAATTTTGAGTCAATAAACACTACAGCTTTAAAGAGTAGTATAATTAATTGAGTGGGACAGACTACGGCGTTTTTGTGGCATCTATTGCACTGGAGTCTTATCTCTTTGTCTATGACTTCAGTCTTTTTTGTTGAAGACTACATCTTTTAGGTGTAGTTGAAAAATTGAGGTGGTTCATGTTTTTATCTTAGACTACTGCGTATTGTTGTAGTCTAGGAAGATAGATATTTATATTTAGCATTAAGACTACATTTATAAATTGTAGTTTTCAGTTTACGCACTTAAGACTCTAGTTTACGTTTGTAGTCTCTTGTGTGATTTAGCTTAGACTACTTTCTTTTAATTGGAGTTGAACTTAACGTCATCATTTAACTACATTTGAATTCTGTAGTAAAATATCTGTGAATGCAATATTTTGTATAAAAATATATATTGAATTAAAATGGTTCAATCTTCTAATTTGTATAATTTGTACCTATATTTGTACCAAAACACAAACATGCATAAAAACACATCCAAATGGTACGAAAAACACATCCACATAAGTACCAGATTTACATCCAACCATATATCCTGAATAATCCTATAAGAGTACCAAATTCATACCAATCATACCAAGTACCAAATTCATCAACATATCCATACGAGTATAGGCATTGTAATGCTACAAAACCACAATACCTAAATCCAAAGACGTCCCTGCTTCATCACACAATCTACAGTATCTGCTTCATGCATACTAAGTGCCAAATATCACACAATTCTACAGCAAATCCATCCAAGTGATATCATGATTCTACATAAAATACAAAACAGTTTGATAGTCTCCAGAACACTACCTAATACAAAGTTTGAAGGTAGGCAGCCCATTCTTGGCGCATCACATCGAGCTCGTCTCGAGTATAGCTACGTTTTCCATCGAACTATATTAACGATGAAAAAAATGAAAATTACTTAACCACATCAAGTAAACAAACAAGCTTATAACTATATTAAGGCTGTATTTTTCCAGAAAAAAAAAAAAAAAAAAAAAAAAAAAAAAAAAAAAAAGATTAAGGCTAAGCAATTACTTTAGCTTCAGTCGAGATTAGGTGATGGCTAATGATATCTTCCATGTACTTAATCACATAATATCCACACTCTGTTCCGCCCGGTTGTCGAGGACACTAGACAAACAGAAAAAAGTAAGTTAACAAGCAATGATTGAGTTAGCTACAAAATTCAGATTCAATCCACACAGTAGCTCAACCCAATTTCAGATTCAATCCCAAGCACAAAATCAGACTAGCTACAAAATTTAAACATACCTTAACAACTTCCCATGTAGCTTGTTTCTTCATAGTTTTGTTGGCTTTCGAGTTGAATAATTTTATAGCACTACGTACAGAAATACACATGTCATGATATATATGTAATGTATAACTATGTAAGATCCATAAATATGAAGAAGTTGATCAATGTGTGAACTCACGTATTAATAACAGCTTTGATATCATTTCCAGTTTTACGAGCAAGGGAATCAAAGTAATAAACTCGGTCATTATGCGGATCGAGTGCAAGCAACGTCCAATGATTTCTGAATCCACGTAAACAATGTATTAACCGTCTAAGCACCGTCCAACGAAAAATGAAATCATATAAATACTCAAAACATATAACAATATACTCATATAAATATACTTCCACGGGATTGAAAGGAGCTAAGAATAGTTGACCAACACCACAACCCTCCATTCTGTTGGCAATAAGGTCAGATTTTTGTCCACTGGTCCCCATATTCAAAGACACTGGATCTATGAACGCATACATAGATCCAATTTTCATGCTCATGATCTTCTGATACAAGTGGCTAATTCACATAAAGCAAAGATTCATTATGATGTGGCTAAAATATACATATATTTGAAATAGATCAATGAGTATTGAAAAGATTACCTCATGTACAGAACAATGCAGCTCGACGTGATCCACTCCATGCTACAAAATGCCATAATATCATCACGAAGAATATATAGAACTCGATTTTTGCCAAAAATATTCTCGTCCAAGGGAAAAGATATTGAGTTGTCATTCCCCATGACTTTAGCAACATTAGTCTTGAGATATTCTAGACTCCATATCTGTTTGGTTTTTTTCCTGGGAGACCTACGAACGGGTGTTACCACCTGAAAAGAAACACATATTGGATATTCTAGACTCCATAATTTAAAAAAAAAATGAGCAACACGTAAGAATTAGTTGAGTGATTACCTTGGATTTCTCAATTGTAACCATATTCTTAGGCCACGGAACTTGATTACCAACTACGTCTTTGACAGTCAATTCATGTTTACCCATTCGCATTGGAGATATAGCCTTCTCATCAACGCACATATCTACATGGACACGTACAACTTCATCCCCCAATTTGATTCCCCAAACTGTTCCTTTGGTCGCAGTTTCAGAACAAATTTTACCATAAGCAACAACATTAGAAATGCTGTCCACAGCTAGTTTACATGGTTGTTCCTTAAAAAAACAGAATTTAGTTTAGTAAATTATAACAATTAACTAATTAAGAACCAAAACAGGGGTCATTTTTACCTTTCCGTTGGCGAAATCTCTACGCCCGATCAGTTCGATATCATCGCATTCTTCCTGGTAGAGTTTTTGTTCGTCACTTAAATTTTCCTTGTCATCGGAGAAGTGTAGATTTGGTTTTTTGGCTGTGCAACTACCCTTATCTGATTGAAGAAGAGAGCTTTTGAAGTAGTTATCGCCTGCCTTTAACTTCATGTTTTCCTCTTGAAGTTCCTTGATTTGTAATAGTAAAATTCGCCTTTCATCGGCGTCTCGTTGATGTGCCTCTGTCAGTTTCTTTTGCTCCTCTAAGACGAGTTGTAGGACAACGCTTGTTTTTGTCTGCCTTGGAGTGTTGAAGTACTTTGAAGGAGTAACGCCATGCCCAATACACCTTACTAAACCACCACGGTCTTTATTTCCCAACGCTAATGTGAGAGCGTCTTCCTTCGGGTTTAAACAAACAGCCCCATCCGTAATCTTTTTGGTACAATCATCGTACAAGTATACAAACATATAGGTAAGTTAAGTTTAACTAACCAGATAGACAAAAAAATAGTTCAATTATTTATTCTAACCAGATTGTCTATAAATGAGCTAATCTCTTCATCCTCTGCGGCACTGCATTTTGAATAAGCGATCTTCCAAAGCTCACTTCGAGATGGTTTACCAGTGCCACCCCTTTCCTTAGACTATAATAGAGCAGGAAATGAAACAATCCACATACTAAAACAACTTCACAATATCAATATAAAAAACAGTCTGATGCACATATATCAACTTCAATACTCACCAAGTCAGCTGCTACGTTTGCGAATCCACGCCTAGAAAGGTGCTGCCGATACTTGATCTTCTTTGACTTGTTAGACTATTCTATACTCAAAGTTCTAAAGTCATCGGAGAGACGTTTCGCAACAAAAATCTTCCAAGATTTCTGCGTAATAAAAGGATACGCCGGTGGCGGTTTTGCAAACATGTGTGGCTTGTTAACATAGTTGTTGATGTAATTGGTTGCCAGCTTGTACTTGAACTGTCTCCACTTTGTACACGCAGATGCTAATATAGCTTTCTTACCCTCAAAAGGCACGTCATACGATGTCTGCATAAAAAAAGCACGGGTATTACATATGGAATACGACACCATAGTTTTTAAATGGAATCAGAACATGGCTTTACCTTGATTTGATCCCACACTTTCTCCTTGAGCTCAGTTGATACCGAACGCCAATTTTCGATCTCAATGGGTACAGTTGATCGCACAACAACACCTACATAGCTTTGCATTTCTGAGTTTGTGTCACCGATACTTTGTCCAAGGTCATTGTAAGTTATTGGCTTCACCACACCATTTGCTCTAGCTATAACAACCTTGGTAAGAAGAGTAGGTCCCCTTGATGTCCTTTTTTTTCTTTTGGTTCCACCGTTGTACAGTCATTTGGCACTGATGTTTGTTTTTCCTTTTCCTGAACTACAGGTCCAGATTTTTTCTTCTTTTTTGGTTGCGGTGCCACTGCTGTGTCGTCATTCTTTTCCTCCTCTAAACGTCCCAGTGCCTGTGATTTGCCAGTGTTTTTTTCCTCAACTATACATGCCCTTCTTGTCCTTTTTTTTTGGTGGAGATGTGTGTGATTTGTCTTCATCTTTTGCATCAACCACAGGTACACTACACCTACACACAATAAGGTTATGAATCAGAATTATACACGTACAGACATACACAAACAATATACATCAGTATTAATTATGAAACAGTCCCACACACACACACATAAACATGTTAATTAAGTTTTCTCACTTCTTCCTTGCAAGAGTCATTATCGATCCAAGTACCCTCTTCATCTATTTGCAAACATGTTTCGTCATCTGTCGAATCTGAATTCTTGTCAATGGTGCCCACAAGAAGAGTTGTAGTGTGTATTTATGTACATTTAATGTCATATAGTCTTACGAAGACTCTTGCTTGTAATTGCTTATTCATTAATAAAAAGTTGACACGTTCATTCAATCTTCCTTGTTTGAAGCTTTATGATAAAACCTTAGTCTTTAGTCCATAAACAAACTAAACAACTTACGAAGAGACAAATGTAGATTTGCATGAACAAACTCTTCGTAGTTTGCTTAAAACGATATATTCGCAATCTAAGGGTCAAAGGGCTATTGACCTCAGTATGATTGTTAGAAGAATCTATGATGTCTGGTTATGAGGCATTGAGAGTTGGAGACTCTATAGTTCTTCTAGGTATCTTTCGAAGGTACTGAATTGACCAGTGCACTTCTAGAGACAAGATAAGAACAAACCATTTAACCTCTTATGTCTCGAAGTCACTATGTATGAAGTGCATCATGCTTACCTTAATCCTGAAATGAGACATGCCATTTCACAACTTAGTATTCTCATTTGAGAAAGTCAGAGTTCGGACTCACTCTGTGATTCCGAACAGGGTCTATTGGTGAAGTACTAAGTTGTGAGAATGTCCTGAGTAACTTTGTGAAGTTCTCATAGATATGGAATTCATGTACAAGATTGTTGAAATGCAATGTATGTCACCTCATGCTTTGTTCCTTGGAGTGTGAATAAATGAACTGGCCAGTGTCCAAATTGAGTCCTGACTCTTTTGGATGAAACAATGTGACTTGTTAGCTCCTCGTCATATACATTGTTTCTAACTTATTCACAAGCGACAAAGGAGTTGAGGAAATAACAGCTAGAAGGGTAAAATGGTAATGTAGTAAATCCCGACTAGCTGATGACATTCATGAAGGGTAAACATAGATAATATTCAGTGGATCCGCTCATTATAATTAGGTGAATTCTTGAGTATAAAATAAATTCATTTGAACCGACAGATTTTCAGTGTCAGCTCTTTAGTGGAGTCAGTTGGCATTAAGCTAAACTTGGAAAAGGTTTGTGAACTTTTTAGTCCAAGTGTTTAGCTCAAGCTTTGTTCATTTGGGTCCATAAGGTCACTGTCACGAATCACATCGATAGGAATAGTTAAACTGGAAGCTAAGTCAAAACAAGAACGAAAATAGTTAAAAGGGTATTTTTGTCTTTTGAGACAAAGGATGAAATGAATGTCAATAAATTTTTTGAAAAGTTCATTTGATGACTTAATGTCACTCGGCCATGACTTGATCATTGGGCCTTGTGAATTAATTTTGTTTCATAAGAATTTTATTGAAAATTCTAAATGGGCCTTTTCTTATGTTGTCATGAACAAGGGAAGAAAATTCTGGAAGCCTTTTCTAGAAGGCTATAGGCGCCCAACATACCCCAGAGATAGAGAGAATTTTTTGTGCATAAATGTATGAAGATACTTGCCAAAAGAAAAAGAGGAAACAAATTTCCTCTAAGGGAAATAAGAGGTAGGCGCCCAAGTTGAGAAAGAAGCAAGGCAAGGAACAAAAAAGGAAACAAATCCAAGGCTTAATGAAGCCTACCTTGGCCGAGTATGTCTTAGAGGAAAAGAGGAAATTGGCTCATGAATATGTGATATTCTATTGAAGAGGAAACTACCTTATTGAAGGTAAGACCTCTCCTATAAATAGGAGCCTCATTCTTCTCATTTTTCTCATTCCACATAAGTTAGAGATTGAGAGCTTCTCTCTCTAGAACTTGTGGTTGCCACCCCTCTTCTCTCTCTCTCTAGTTTATTTTCGATTTTTCTTGTTTTGGCACCTAGGTCCTCACTCGACCTAGTGTTTAGCTCTGCGACTTCAAGACTCGTTCTTAAGTCGTAGTCTTTAAAAGTGTCCACTCACTAATTCCTTCAAGACATGTATTTAAAAATATGAGCTTGAAAATCATTTTCGAAAGTTTACTAATTTTGTGACAAGTTAGAATTGTTATCTTAGATTTTTTTTTAATTTATTGCTCATGCCTTTAAATTAAAAATCATGTTGATTTTCTATGAGTTTGGGATGGTTTTAAAACACATTAGAATCAGTTCTAAAAGTTTTTAATTTTTTATATTGAAAAACGTGTTTTAAAGGTTTGAGAAATTTCGAGTAAAATTTTGTGACTAGTTTTCTTGTCTTACTAGTTTCTTATTTTTACTTGAATCGTTTTATGCTTGTTGTTATTTCTTTTATGCCTTGTTATTACCTTGCTAATAAAACACAAATAAAAGCTTTAACAACCTTCATAAAACGTTCTGTTACACTCGATTCTTTTTCGCACCTAGAAAGGACCAAGCTTTAATTATTTCTTTTTCTTCGAGCTGGAGTAAACCCGCATTAAAAGTGGCATAACTCTCTTCTCAGAAATCGAAATTTAATGATTCTTAAAGAAAATTAAAGCTCTGTCTGTCCTCTGTCCAATGCCACCGTTTTCGGCTCAAAAAGACATTGGAGCCGCCAGATATGGCGATTTTACTCCGAGGTGTGCGGCTGTGCTGAAACTCCAGTTTTTTTAGAAATCCGGATTTTCAAACCCCACTACCATGAGTTATAGAACTTTAATCAGAAAATTTTCTTGAGCAAAAATGTTTTTCATATGATTATAAACATGATGTGTAAGATTAAAATGTTTTGATTTTTGAAAAGTTTAATTGAAATTTAGTTTTTACAAAACTAGTTTGAATTTTGAAAAACCGTTTTCACTTTCAAACTTGAAAATATTTTGTCATCCAAATCAAATAAGGTTTCAAAATGTTTTCAAAACTATATCTATATCACATATGTTCAAAATCTATATGCTCTTGAAAATTTGAGTCGGAGGTCTCCTTGTAGACAAGCCGAAAAATAAAAGGATGTGTAATCTCAAACTTTCAAGTGTTCGAGTGAGTTGAAGTTCACACTTCCCTCACGCACTTTCCCGAAATAGAAAATAGGAAAAGATCTAGTATGTACCTTGTGCCTTTATGCACTAATACTACTCTGAACATGTCGATCTAGAATTCTCTTCTAGTTGTCCGCTCTGTCGCTCTCTAACTAGGAAATCTGTTTCCGAACATATAATAGTCGATGAACCAACTCCGAAAACTAAGTGGGAGGGTTATACTTGTTGTTTGTAACCCACGATCCCCAAACACTAATGAAAAGTGCAAGTGTCGTCGGACTAAGAGTCACCCTCGTGGCCCTCTCTTAAATGAGAGTACTCAAGGGCGCTTTGCTCTGATCATTGCTCAATGAGCTACGTCCGAGAGTGAGACGATGATGGCAAGGCCTCCCCTTGGGGGATTGTTTTTCAAAGTTGATCTTTTGGACTAAGTGGTTGGTTGCACACTTAGGCTCAATCCCTAGTAATCCTCCCTCGAGGCCCTGCAAAAGGATGTGAGTGATCAAACCAATTTACAAGGTGGCTAGTCAAAATAGATGTATTGACATCTTGGCTTAGCATTAATGATGTGTCATTTACTTATAAAAGGAGATTTTTTGCGGCCTTCTCTTGAGGGAGTAAATTATCGTTTGGTTTATAACACCTTTGGATTTTATAAAAGTCTTAATAAAACTTAAATCCTAAACCAAAGACTAATCATAAACTTGTTTCAACTTAAATAAGCAACATGTCTCTCAACACTCTCTGGATCATCCTGTCCTCGAACAAACTCGAAACCAAAACTACGTAGATTCAAAACATAACCTCGACATAGTCCTTACCAAGCACAAATGGGTACTCACCACCCCGTGTCCTCCTCTGACGAATAATGATTCAACTCAAGAGGACAAAGACGCCTTGGCGGCCTGGCTCTGCTCCGATGAGATTGTGAGGTGCTATATCTTAGCATCAATGAACAATGTGTTGCAACAACAACATCGTGACATCGAGACTGCCACCGACATGCTCACCAATCTCCATGAGATGTTTGGAGGGCAAAGGCATCAAGCAAGGCAAAAAGCAGTCCGACAGTTTATGAACTGTCGCATGAAGGCTAGGACTCCTGTTGGAGACTTTATGATATTGATCATTAGTCATCTGAGTAAAATGGAAATCCTTGGATCTGAGATTAATGGGAAGAATGTCATAGATATGATCTTAGAAACTCTCCCCGCATCTCTTGATACCTCCAAGATGAACTACTCCATTTAACAAGCTAGAGTACATTGTTACCAAGCTTATGGAGGAACTTCACACTGCTGTAGGTCTCACTAAGAGAAAGAGGAATCAAGGAGAGGCACATACTACTGAGCACAAAGCCTCCGCCTCGGGAACTGAGAAGAGACCTCACAAGACCGATAAAAAGAACAGTCCTGCCAATCTCAAAGCAAAGGAACATAGTATTGTACTAGTTACCGAAGCATGCTTAGTAGCTGATAATGTATCAACGTGGATTCTTGACTCCACTGCTACTAACCATATTTGTTGTTCCTTGAATGGTTTCAAGAAAACCAAAAGCTTAGAGGAAGGCGAGTTCTGTTTCAAATGGGGTGATGGGAGCCTGGTGTCTGCGAAGGCTGTGGGATCCGTGACGCTGTCTTTTGAAGACCGCACTTTAAACTTGAATAATGTTTATTTTGTTCCTACCTTTGGGAAGAACTTAATATCCGTTGTTCGTCTTCTTAAGCAAGATTATTGTTTAAAGTTCATTAAGAATGGAATTCGTATTTCGTTTCCTGATAATTCTTTTGTCACTGATGCATGTATGAAGAATGCTCTTTTCTACATCTATCCCACTAAACCTTCTCTTTTAGACACCGAAATAGATAATGATCTAATTAGCGAGCCAAAGAGGATCAAACTTTCTGAATCCTCCGATCTAACAAAATTAACATACCTCTGGCACTTGAGACTTGGTCATATCAGTCTAGATAGGATTAAGAGACTTGTGAGGGATGGTCCACTCCAAGACTCTGCAATAGGTTCACTACCTACTTGTGAATCCTGCATAGAAGGAAAAATGACTAAGCGACCTTTCTCCGATAAGGGTCGAAGAGCCACTGAGTTGCTGGAACTAGTACATTCTGATGTATGTGGTCCGCTCAACCAACAGGCACGTAGAGGATACGAATACTTCGTTACCTTCACTGATGATTACTCACGATATGGGTTTGTCTACTTGCTCAAACACAAATCCGAGACCTTTAAGGTATTTAAGGTCTTTAGGGCTTTAGTGGAAAAGCAAACTGGCAAAGTGATCAAAACCCTTCGATCTGATCGAGGTGGTGAGTATATGTCTGGAGAGTTCGATGACTTTCTTAAAGAAGAAGGTATCGCTTCTCAGCTTACCACACCTGGCACACCTCAACAAAACGGAGTGTCAGAGAGAAGAAACCAAACTCTTATGGAGATGGTTAGATCAATGATGACTTACTCATCACTCCCTCTTTCCTTTTGGGGATATGCCCTCGAAACAGCCGCTTACATTCTGAACCAAGTTCCGTCTAAAACGGTTCCTGGTACTCCTTATGATAGATGGATTGGCCGTAAAGTAAGTTTGGGCCACATCCGAATTTGGGGTTGCCCTGCACATGTGCTAAGGCAAAAGACTAGCAAGTTGGCTAGTAGGTCAGAATTGTGCCTGTTTTTGGGATATCCAAAGGAAACCAAAGGTTTCATTTTCTATAGTCCCAAGGACGATAAGACTTTCGTTAGCACGAATGCTCGTTTCCTTGAGGAGGACTTTATGAAGGATGCAAAACCTAGAAGCAAAATTGTGCTTGAAGAAAAGTTGGGTGAGGAAGCTTCTACCTCATCTGTAAGAACTGTTCTTACCCCAACTGAAACACAACCTAACTCATCAGAATCTCGTCAAGTAGTACTTCGACGTAGTGGGAGGGCTACTCAAAAGCCTGATAGGTACATGTCTTATGGAGACTCTCTTGTAGCCGTCTCTGACATGGATGATCCTGTTTACTATAGCCAAGCGATGGCTTGTTCTGAATCAAACCTTTGGCTTGACGCCATGAAAGTTAAAATGCACTCAATGTATGTCAACAATGTATGGAAACTTGTAGACCTTCCTGAAGGGATTAAACCCGTAGGGTATAAGTGGATATACAAGAAGAAAAGGGGTCCTGATGGGAACGTCGAGACGTTCAAAGCACGACTTGTGGCGAAGGGTTATACCCAACAAGAAGGGATTGAATATGAAGAAACCTTCTCGCCAGTCGTGATGCTTAAATCCATCCGCATACTCCTATCCATAGCTGCAGCTCTCGACTATGAGATCTGGCAAATGGATGTCAAGACAGCCTTTCTGAATGGCAATCTTGACGAGCGCATTTACATGGCTCAACCAGACGGTTTCGTGGAAGAAGGTCAAGAGACCAAGGTTTGTGAGTTTCTTAAGTCCATTTATGGATTAAAGCAAGCATCTAGGTCATGGAATATTAGATTCGATGAAACTGTAAAGAGCTTTGGCTTTGAACAATCAATAGATGAGCCTTGTGTTTACAAGTTAATACACGAAGGCAAAGTTGTGTTTCTGGTACTATATGTCGATGATATACTACTCATTGGTAATGACGTGGGTAAGTTATCTGAGGTTAAGGTCTGGCTGGCAAAGCAATTCGATATGAAGGATCTAGGAGAAGCCGCGTACATACTGGGGATCCAAATCTTTCGAGATAGGAAAAACCGGACCCTATCGCTCTCTCAAGCATCTTATATTGATAAGGTGATGGATCGCTTCTCGATGCAAGACTGCAAGAGGGGTCAAACACCCTTTAGGCATGGAGTTTCACTCTCTAAGGACCAGTCTCCCAAGACTGCACAAGAGATTGAAGACATGAGGAAAATTCCTTACGCCTCTGCCGTAGGAAGGCTCATGTATGCTATGCTTTGCACTAGACCTGACATCTGTTTCGCCGTTGGCGTAGTTAGCCGTTTCCAATCCAACCCTGGACCCGAGCACTGGATTGCTGTTAAGCATATTCTTAAGTATCTTCGAAGAACTAGGAATTTGATGCTTACATACTCAGGTACTGACCTGACTATGACGGGATATACCGACTCCGATTTTCAAGCGGATAAGGATTCCAAGAAATCCACTTCGGGATCTGTGTTCATCCTTAATGGTGGAGCTGTTGTGTGGAGGAGTATTAAGCAATCTTGCATTGCTGACTCCACAATGGAAGCAGAATATGTGGCTGCTTGTGAAGCATCCAAAGAGGCTATATGGCTTAGAAAATTCCTTAAGTATTTGGAAGTTGTTCCAAACGTCGACGAGCCCGTGACCCTTTATTGTGATAATAGTGGGGCTGTCGCTAACTCAAACGAACCATGAAGCCATAAGCGCTCTAAGCATATTGAGAGGAAATACCATTTGATTCGAGAGATCGCGCAGCGCGGAGACGTGGAGGTGAAGTAGATCTCTGGCAGATCCATTCACCAAGGCCCTAGCGAACAAGGTCTTCAACCAACATCGAAAGGGATTAGGCATGAACGACTACACACATCTTCTTTGAGTCAAGTGGGAGTTTGTTGTCAATGGTGCCCACAAGAAGAGTTGTAGTGTGTATTTATGTACATTTGATGTCATATAGTCTTACGAAGACTCTTGCTTGTAATTGCTTATTCATTAATAAAAAGTTGAAACATTCATTCAATCTTCCTTGTTTGAAGCTTTATGATGAAACCTTAGTCTTTAGTCCATAAACAAACTAAACAACTTACGAAGAGACAAATGTAGATTTGCATGAACAAACTCTTCGTAGTTTGCTTAAAACGATATATTCGCAATCTAAGGGTCGAAGGACTATTGACCTCAGTATGATTGTTAGAAGAATCTATGATGTCTGGTTATGAGGCATTGAGAGTTGGAGACTCTATAGTTCTTCTACGTATCTTTCGAAGGTACTGAATTGACCAGTGCACTTCTAGAGACAAGATAAGAACAAACCATTTAACCTCTTATGTCTCGAAGTCACTATGTATGAATTGCATCATGCTTACCTTAATCCTGAAATGAGACATGCCATTTCACAACTTAGTATTCTCATTTGAGAAAGTCAGAGTTCTGACTCACTATGTGATTCCGAACAGGGCCTATTGGTGAAGTACTAAGTTGTGAGAATGTCATGAGTAACTTTGTGAAGTTCTCATAGATATGGAATTCATGTACAAGATTGCTGAAATGCAATGTATGTCACCTCATGCTTTGTTCCTTGGAGTGTGAATAAATGAACTGGCCAGTGTCCAAATTGAGTCCTAACTCTTTTGGATGAAACAATGTGACTTGTTAGCTCCTCGTCATATACATTGTTTCTAACTTATTCACAAGCGACAAAGGAGTTGAGGAAATAACAGCTAGAAGGGTAAAATAGTAATTTAGTAAATCCCGACTAGCTGATGACATTCATGAAGGGTAAACATAGATAATATTCAGTGGATCCGCTCATTATAATTAGGTGAATTCTTGAGTAGAAAATAAATTCATTTGAACCGAGAGATTTTCAGTGTCAGCTCTTTAGTGGAGTCAGTTGGCATTAAGCTAAACTTGGAAAAGGTTTGTGAACTTTTGAGTCCAAGTGTTTAGCTCAAGCTTTGTTCATTTGGGTCCATGAGGTCACTGTCACGAATCACATCGATAAAAATAGTTAAACTGGAAGATAAGTCAAAACAAGAACGAAAATAGTTAAAAGGGTATTTTTGTCTTTTGAGACAAAGGATGAAATGAATGTCAATAAATTTTTTGACAAGTTCATTTGATGACTTAATGTCACTCGGCCATGACTTAATCATTGGGCCTTGTGAATTAATTTCGTTTCATAAGAATTTTATTGAAAATTCTAAATGGGCCTTTTCTTATGTTGTCATGAACAAGTGAAGAAAATTCTGGAAGCCTTTTCTAGAAGGCTATAGGCGCCCAACATACCCAAGAGATAGAGAGATTTTTTTGTGCATAAATGTATGAAGATACTTGCCAAAAGAAAAAGAGGAAACTAATTTCCTCTAAGGGAAATAAGAGGTAGGCGCCCAAGTTGAGAAAGAAGCAAGGCAAGGAACAAAAAAGGAAACAAATCCAAGGCTTAATGAAGCCTACCTTGGCCGAGTATGTCTTAGAGGAAAAGAGGAAATTGGCTCATGAATATGTGATATTCTATTGAAGAGGAAACTCCCTTATTGAAGGTAAGACCTCTCCTATAAATAGGAGCCTCATTCTTCTCATTTTTCTCATTCCACATAAGTTAGAGATAGAGAGCTTCTCTCTCTAGAACTTGTGGTTGCCGCCCCTCTTCTCTCTCTCTCTAGTTTATTTTCGATTTTTCTTGTTTTGGCACCTAGGTCCTCACTCGACCTAGTGTTTAGCTCTGCGACTTCAAGACTCGTTCTTAAGTCGTAGTGTTTAAAAGTGCCCACTCACTAATTCCTTTATTTCGAGTGATTTGGTGATAGAAACTTTCGTAGTTGCTCGAGGTGCCGAGGAAAGAAAGAGAGACGTACTGCGAGGGGAGACGAGCGTTGCAAACTTTCCAAAAGCTTCTTCAAAGTTCAAGCTTCAAGAAAGGTTAGTAAACTTCTAGCTCATATTAGTTTTTAATTACATGTACTTGCACTTGTCTAGGTTAGTAAAAACTGTTTTACTTGTAAAAGAAAATTTTTAAAATTCCACCGCTTCCCGAAGCGTTAATTATTTTCTTAAACCCTAGTCAGTTTTCTGCATCAGAGAATAGTTCGGTGGCAGGAGCTTCATAATCAACATCATCGTCTGGTATTGGACTGGCAAAGTCATTTTTCAAATTTGGTATCACAATTGACCACGACGTATCCATTCCGTCTTCTACATAGAAAACTTGTTTGACTTGGTCTGCCAAAATGAATGGATCTGACTTGTGACCAGTCTTTGAAAGATCAACCACTGTGAATCCATCATCTACCTTAACACCCCTTGAACTGTCAACCCATTTACATTTGAAGACCACCACTTTGGATACGAAATAGTCTAACTCCCATATTTGTTGAATACTCCCAAAGAATGTCATGTCTGGAAAAATTGGTTTCTTGTCCTTTGAGCTGCACACTTGCATTGTCTCAGCCATTACTGCGACACCGCTATTTTGAACAGAACTTGTGTAATCACGGTCCTTTGTGAAAAAACGAAATCCGTTGATGATATATCCACTGTAGGAAAGAACGTGTGCTTTCGGTCCATGTGACATCCACCTTAATGTTTGTGATACCGAAACTCTAGACTCTTCCAAATCAAGAGCAACCTATAGAAATTTAAAAAAATATAACATACTTATTGATTTTGTGTTACTAGTTCTTGTATAATGAACATATACTTTGTCACGGAGCCAATTGGTAAATGATCGATTGTGCTCATCTTGAAGCCATTTCTGGTCCTTCACTTTACTTGGATTACATTCAAGCAAGTACTCCATATGCTTCCTAAGTAGCATATCAACAAGTCACCATTTGTCTTAAAACATATATCATATGAAGTAAAAAAAATTATTTACTTACTTGATATACGGATTGATTTCAGTAGTGTTCTCCACCACAAAAAGTTGTGCTTGCTCCAATTCTATCTGTTTAGGTGTATGCACTCTTCCAGAAGAGAATGGTTTGCCAACATCTACACCCGATTCATTTCTCATGGACGGAACACCAACAGATTCTACAGAAGTCAAGTACTCCGAGCAATATTCCTTACCTTCTTCAACTATGTAACATGTTGTCGCACGAAAATGAACAACTATTTAAAACCTCGGGCGGTTCGATCCAAGGCCGGACCAAGTGATCGCACCCGGGCCAAGAGTGTGAACTCAATAGTCTCGAGCTAGGGTTTTCTCCGATCAACCCGCCTCTCGGGAGAGGTAGGGGGTGAGCAGGAGGAGTGACCGTGCCTTGTGTGTCGGCTGCCTACGTACCCGTGTGTGGGATCAGGTCAGAACGTAGTTCAAGCATGTAGGACGCAGTATGAGGCGTTGAACCTCGGTGGAGAAGCGTGCTCGACGAAGGAGACGGGGCGCGAGGAGTCCTCGGCAGCGTCTCAGAACCTCGGAGATCGCGTACGCGTCTAGCGTGTTAGACGCGCGAGGGGAACTCTAGTCGAGAACCCTAGAGGCGTGCTTGAGCACCGGATAACGTTCGGTCAGAGGGAGCGACGTCCGGGAAGTTCCCGTGAGTGCTTCGGAGCCTCTGAGAACGAGAGGGAGAGTAGAGAGACTCCTTCAGGCCAAAAATGGCATCAAGAGAAGCAGAGAAGAGTAAGAAATCGAGCGTGTCGATAGGAGATGAAGAGATGGATTTCCCCTCAGTGGGTGGGGGTTTATATAGGTGTTTGAGGACCCCAAAGATGTCCTTTGGCGTCCATGTGGGACTAGGAACGCGCGCGGCATCAATTGGAGGCGCACGGAGCGCGCGGCGCCCAACGCGCGGCGCGCGGCGCAGGGGGCGCGGCGCGCGGGTCACCAGGCGCGGCGCTGGATGTGCGGCGCGGGCGCGTCTTGGCACGGCGCGCGGTCTGCCTGGCGTGGCGCGCGGTCTTCTCGGCGCGGCGCGCGGCTTGCTGTGCCTGGCTGGCCGGCGCGACGTGCTGCGCGGCGGTTTCGCCGAGGGGCGCGTGGTGCATGGTCCGTCTTGTCGGCCTCTTGAGTGGGCCTTAGGGGTCTTCGGATACCACGCTTGCCATGCGAAATATGAAGGTCTCTTCTTGATGAGAGTGACTCAACTCGAGGCTCGACTCGAGGAGACTGACTCAAGGCTCAACTCGAGGAGCGAAGCTCGACTCGAGGAGACTGACTCAAGGCTCGACTCGAGGAGCGAAGCTCGACTCGAGGAGACTGAATCAAGTCTCAACTCGAGGAGCGAAGCTCAACTCGGGGAGCCGACTCAAGTCTCAACTCGAGGGGCTAGGCTCGACTCAAGGAGTCAAGAGTTTGGGCGAGGTCTTGAAGACTTGCCGCTCTTCAGGACCTCCGGCCTGACCATCGGCCCTTTGAGCGACGTGCCTTCTTGGCGTCTCGGATTTTCCGAAAACGACCGACAACATTAGCCCCCCAAGTTCATTGCTCGGGAGGCCCCGTGCGGTGAACTTTTAGTTGTTTTCGCCGGGTGTTTGAGGAAAATAGACTTCCCAGAGCTTCACTGTTGCGAAGCCTTTGTGATTATAAAGAATACTCTCACAATTGTAAGTGCTCTTTCTCGCTTTTCCGTCTTTCTCGACACGAGTGTGTGATCGACACGTGGAGGAGGATCCAAGCGGATAGGAGGCGTAGCTCAACGTGGGCGAGGCGAATGCGCTTGCGTCCGTCGCTCTAGCCCCGGAGCAAAGGGGATATGCACGCGCAAGTAGGGCGTGCATTTGTGTAGAGGCGTACCGGCGTGTCGCGGTCAGTTGGTCTTTTGGTGAAGTCGCGTTTTGTTTAAGGATATTTTCAAGCGGAGTCCGTGGGACTCGATGGTAAATAGCAGGGCGACGATCGTGTAATCGTGACCAATCAGGGGAAGATCATGGCGCCCATCTCGGCCAGCTTGGAAGGCGACTGCACTTTTGCATTCGCAAAGGCGTGCTCGTTCCGAGGTCCCGGAGACGGAGGCTGATGCTGTGGGCCGATGCTCTGAGAAGCTGGAGTGGTACCTGGCGGAAGGCTCTGCCACACCGGAGGGCTTCGACTACTCGGGGGTCAACACTCAAAGTTTGACCGCGCACCAAGCATAAGTCGGTCTCACGGGGCATCCGCCATCCCAGCCCTGGCGATGCTTCTCCGTCTGCGCTCGGGAGATCGGCCCTTATTCCCCAGACGTGAGTGCGGGTCTCTGTTTTGGCTAACCTGTTCTTCACGTCGCTCCAGGTGCTTGCTCGAGGAGCGGGAGACTGACTCAAGGCTCGATTCGAGGAGTGAAGCTCGACTCGAGGAGACTGACTCAAGGCTCGACTCGAGGAGCGAAGCTCGACTCGAGGAGACTGAATCAAGTCTCAACTCGAGGAGCGAAGCTCAACTCGGGGAGACGACTCAAGTCTCAACTCGAGGGGCTAGGCTCGACTCGGGGAGCCGACTCAAGTCTCAACTCGAGGGGCTAGGCTCGACTCAAGGAGATTGGTTGGACTTTAAAGAATATGACTCTACTCGAGGAGTGATGCTCGACTCGAGGAGTATGACTCGATTTGAGGAGCAAGACTCAACTAGGGGAGAATGACTTGATGAGTGATGCTCGACTCGAGGGGGATGACTCGAGGAGAGTGACTCGACTCGAGGAGCATGGCTTGATTTGAGGAGGGTGACTCGACTCGAGGCGCAAGGCTCGACTCGAGGAGGCCGTGACTCGACTTGAGGAGCAAGGCTTGATTCGAGGAGGATGTCTTGACTCGAGGAGCAAGGCTCGACTCAAGGAGAGCGACTCGACTTTAAGGAGCGATGCTCGACTCAAGGAGAATGACTCGACTCGAGGGGCAAGACTCGACTCAAGGAGGGCTACTCGACTTAAGGAGCGATGCTCGACTCCGGGAGAACGACTTGACTCGAGGAGCAAGGCTCAACTCAAGGAGAGCGACTCGACTTAAGGAGCGATGCTCGACTCGGGGAGAATGATTTGACTCGAGGAGCAAGACTCGACTCAAGGAGAGCGACTCGACTTTGAGGAGCGATGCTCGACTTGAGGAGAATGACTCGACTCGAGGGGCAAGGCTCGACCCAAGGAGGGCGACTCGACTTAAGGGGCGATGCTCGACTTGAGGAGACTGACTCGGTGAGAGTGACTCAACTCGAGGAGCAAGGCTCAGCTCGAGGATAATGACTTGACTCAAGCAGCAAGGCTTGACTTAAGGAGAGCGTGCCTCGACTCGAGGAGCGAAGCTTGACTCGAGGAGAATGACTAGACTCGAGGAGCGCGTCTCGACTCGAGGAGATTAACTCGTTTCAAGGAGCGAGATTCGACTCGAGGAGAATGACTCGACTCGAGGAGGTTCTACACGACCTCATTTATTGCCTGGGACTCTTCCAGGAGGAGCTTGCTCGAGTGAAGTCTCAGCTAGCTCAGGCCGAGCGAGGTTATCGCTCAGAGGCGGAGTTTGCGAGTTTTTACGAGAAGCTTTGATTAGCTCGCACGGAATGGAGAGTCTCCCAAGGCGGGTGTGATCGTGCTCAGTCGGCGGTGGCGGAGATAGCTTGAACTGTGCCTAGTGTGGCGGTTCAGGTGCGCCTTATGGCGGCTTCTAGTGCGTTGCGATTAGGCATCGTAGGCACGTCGTAAGGGATGGCCTAGATGCGGCATGTAGGCTACTTAGGTGCGTCGCGAGGGACGACTTGGCGCCATGTAGGCGTCTTAGGTGTGTCGCGAGGGACGACTTGGTTGCGCCATGTGGGCGTCTTAAGTGCGCCATGTAGGCGTCTTAGGTGCGCCTAAGTAGGCATCTTAGGTGCACCATGTAGGCGTCTTAGGTGCGTCGCGAGGGATGACTTGGTTGCGCCATGTAGGCGTCTTACGTGGGCCATGTAGGCGTCTTAGGTGCGTCACGAGTGACGGCTTGGTTGCGCCATGTAGGCGTCTTAGGTGCGTCACGAGTGACGTCTTGGTTGCGCCATGTAGGCGTCTTAGGTGCGCCATGTAGGCGTCTTAGCCTGCATCTCTGGGATGGCTTATGGCGCGCCGCGGAGGCGTCATGGCCTGCATCTCTGGGATGGCTTGTGGCGCGCCGCGGAGGCGTCTTAGCCGGCATCTCTGGGATGGCTTATGGTGCGCCGCGGAGGCGTCTTAGCCTGCATCTCTGGGATGGCTTATGGCGCGCCGCGGAGGCGTCTTAGCCTGCATCTCGGGGATGGCTTACGGCGCGCCGCGGAGGCGTCTTTAGCCTGCATCTCGGGGATGGCTTATGGCACGCCGCAGATGCGTCTTTTCCTGCATCCCTGGGATGTCTTACGGCGCGCCGCGGAGGCGTCTTTAGCCTGCATCTCGGGGATGTCTTACGGTGCGCCACTGAGGCGTCTTACGTGCACGCTTGTTCTCGTTTTATGTTCGGGTGTTTTGTTTTGATGGAGCGTTCTTTCTTTTTGTGGAGCGTACTTTCTTGAGGATTTTGAGCGTACTTACCATTGCCTATGT
Organism: Urtica dioica subsp. dioica; assembly: GCF_054948205.1. Classification (NCBI taxonomy): domain Eukaryota; kingdom Viridiplantae; phylum Streptophyta; class Magnoliopsida; order Rosales; family Urticaceae; genus Urtica; species Urtica dioica. Next base: position 40,346,974 of record NC_142756.1, read on the forward strand.
CACTAGCCCCCCGAGTTTTGGGTTTACAAGTGTAATCTTTGATGATTGAAAATCTTTGATAAAGTGGATTTTGAAAGAAAAACATCGAACTTTATTAATATTGCAAAAATAGGAAATCCTAAAACATTGGCTCGTAGGCCTTATCGAATGTTGGAAAGCAAAGAAATAAAATGGGGGGAAGCGCTGGCTACTGGTAGTACTTTCTCAAGTGTTCCGTATTCCACAGGCGACGGATCGGTGTCCGTGTATTTGATGTAGCGTGTCTCGTCATGTATGACTTGGCAGACTTTGTGGGGTCCCTCCCTGTTTGGGATGAAGACGTCGACGCCTTGCACTTGAGTGTCATGCAGAGGTCTTCGTGGATTTCGCGGAGGACCTTGGTCGACTCGACGCTATCTCTGATTCGGGAGATCGTGTTAACCGTCTTTCTAGCGGTTTTTCCATCGATTCCTTGGATGTAGCATATTCTGGCTTGGGATTGATCTCCAGCCGTGGTGCCGATTCCATCCTCGGTGGGGAATTTCACCAGTAGGTGGTATGTTGAAGTAATGGACCTTAGTCGGTTCAGCGTGGGTCGCCCAATGATTACATTGTAGGGCGACTCTTGATCGACCACTAGGAATGGGACCATGTGAAGACTTCAATGCCTCCGGGAGTTCCGAAGGTGACCGGCAAATCGATGATGCCTTCGGTCATGACTCTCTCCCCAGTGAACCCGAATAGAGGCGTTTGGGTCGAAGTTGGACGTAGCCCCCCGAGCTTCATGCGCTCTAGGGTGGACTTGAAAACTATGTCGGCAGCGCTGCCGTTATCGATGAGAACCCTTTTCACCAGGTTATTAGCCACTTGGGCTTTGAGCACGATCGCGTCATTGTGCGGATGCACAACTCGCTTGGCCTCTTCATTGGTGAAATACATCGTCTCGTGAGGCACGGACGGAGTTCTTCATACATAAGGTTGACGTGCATAGCAGCGTCTTCTTGAGCCACGGCCCTTAGGAATTTTTTCCGTTGTCGAGCCGAATCTCTATCTTGTGGGCCACCTAGTATGGTGGTTACAATGTGGAGTTGTGGATTGGCATCGGCAGTAGCCGTGGTTCGGTCGGCAAAAGCGGCTGTTCCTCCTCCCTTGCCAGACTGTGGTCTGTTCGAGGTGGGGCCCGCAGCGCTAATCATGCGTAACACGAACTCTTTTAGCTCACCCCGTTGGATCAATGCCTCGATCTGCCTTTTAAGACTGTAGCATTCGGAGGTCAAGTGACCGTATTCCTGATGGAACTCACAATATTTAGATCCATCGCGAGTCGCGGGATCTTTGCTTATTGGAGCCGGGGGAGTGAACTTGTCACGTGCCAAAGCCAGGATCCGCTCTGGCGGCGTGTTCAATGGCGTGAACGACGAGTACCCTTTGAAGTTTTCCGCAAGTCGCGGCTTTTGGGGCATCAGAGGTCGGCTATTGGAAGTCTGACCCCCTCTGTTTCGTCTTTTACGGGAGTGGCCTTGCTCGTTGCTAGGCTCGTCTCGGCGGTGAGGGCTTTGATTATTGCCCTTGCGGCCATCGAGGTAATCTTCGACTCCCATGAAGGTCTTGGCTCGAGTAATCAACTCGGCCATGGTAGAAGGGACACGGCCGACGATGGACTTAAGGAAGTCACTTGTGCGCAAGCCTTCAATGATGGCAGTGATTGCGTCTTTGTCGTCGAAGCGGTCGACCTTATTCGATTCTTCAGTGAATCGGGCGAGGTATCGTCTAAGAGACTCGCCATCCTCTTGCCTGATTGACCACAGGTACATCTTGGTCTTCTTTTGGACCATAGATGTAGCGAACCGTGCTAGGAACATGTCCTTCAGGTCTTTGAATGAGTGGATGCTTCCTGGTCTTAAGTTCTTGAACCAATCGAAGCCGGGTCCGGTGAGGGTAAGACTAAAAGCATGGTACATGGCGCCGGGAGCGACACCCTGCATCGTCATCCAGGTTTCATAGTGCTGGATATGGTAAGCGGGATCCGCTTTTCCATCATAGGGAGCGAGGTTCGGGAGTTTGAAATTTCCCGTGCATACTTCGGCCAATATCTGAGCCATGAAAGGCGAGGACTTCTCCTCAACGACACCATAGGCACTTCCGCCTATTCCGTGTTCTCGGAGATCTCGTACTTCATTTCGAAGATTGTGGATCATTGTGATCACATCGAGATCGGTAGTCGGAGTAACTCCCTATTCGGGAGGAGTCACATGTCGTCTTTCATTTGACCCTTGACCCGTTCGGCGGTTCCCGTTAGTTGGGGCTGCTACGGGGATGTTTGGCCGAGAGCTTAGTCGCTCCCTTAGGTCATCACCACGCTTGATGCGTTGGGCGGTGAGGTGATCCCTAAGATCACGGCTGGTCGTACGGAGGCCCAGGCTTCGTCTGCGATGGCGCGCTCTCCGCGTGCCCTGACTCTCCGTAACATTCTCCCTTTGACCTAGTCGGTCGAGGGCCGAACGTCGGGAATTTCCCTCTTGAGAAGCAGCCGGCGCGTAGCCTGTCCGGGGTAGGGGATTCGAAGGACCGGCTTCAAACTCGGCGGGGTGTTCCCCGTCCTTCGTGAGAGAAGTCTCGATATCCTTCGAATCGCCAGTACCCTCGTAATCACGGTTGCGGTCACGGCTTTCCTCGTTGAGGTTCTCAAGATCCCCGTTGGGGGTCATTGTGTTATGCGCGGGTTGCTTCGCAGCCAGTCGGCTGTGGTACCTCGCGTTCTTCGCCTTTAGTTGGCGGATATTCTCCTCCAACTCCATGATGCGGTTGTCCCTGCTGTTTGGAGATGGAGATGGTGAGCGGGTCGAGCTCTCTTCGTGGAGCGACTCTTCGTCACCATGCACGTGAGAGCGCAAGAAATATTTTTTGGTCCCAGCGACGTTATCGGGGTTGTTAACGCCCTCAGAACGTACGGGTGGTTGAATTCACATATTTTCTCAAGTTCGAGAAGGTTGAGTTCGTAGAAGAAAAGAAGAAGATGAACAGAAGGGATTTCGGGCTGAACAGGTCCGGAAGTCCCCTCCTTCTAGCGCCAAAATGTTGTCGCACGAAAATGAACAACTATTTAAAACCTCGGGCGGTTCGATCCAAGGCCGGACCAAGTGATCGCACCCCCCGGGCCAAGAGTGTGAACTCGATAGTCTCGAGCTAGGGTTTTCTCCGATCAACCCGCCTCTCGGGAGAGGTAGGGGGTGAGGAGGAGGAGTGACCGTGCCTTGTGTGTCGGCTGCCTACGTACCCGTGTGTGGGATCAGGTCAGAACGTGGTTCAAGCGTGTAAGACGCTGTATGAGGCGTGGAACCTCGGTGGAGAAGCGTGCTCGACGAAGGAGACAGGGCGCGAGGAGTCCTCGGCAGCGTCTCAGAACCTCGGAGATCGCGTACGTGTCTAGCGTGTTAGACGCGCGAGGGGAACTCTAGTCGAGAACCCTAGAGGCGTGCTTGAGCACCGGATAACGTTCGGTCAAAGGGAGCGACGTCCGGGAAGTTCCCGTGAGTGCTTCGGAGCCTCTGAGAACGAGAGGGAGAGTAGAGAGACTCCTTCAGGCCAAAAATGGCATCAAGAGAAGCAGAGAAGAGTAAGAAATCGAGCGTGTCGATAGGAGATGAAGAGATGGATTTCCCCTCAGTGGGAGGGGGTTTATATAGGTGTTTGAGGACCCCAAAGAGGTCCTTTGGCGTCCATGTGGGACTAGGAACGCGCGCGGCATCAATTGGAGGCGCACAGAGCGCGCGGCGCACAACGCGCGGCGCGCGGGTCACCAGGCGCGGCGCTGGATGTGCGGCGCGGGCGCATCTTGGCGCGGCGCGCGGCTTGCTGTGCCTGGCTGGCCGGCGCGACGTGCTGCACGGCGGTTTTGCCGAGGGGCGCGTGGTGCATGGTCCGTCTTGTCGGCCTCTTGAGTGGGCCTTAGGGGTCTTCGGATACCACACTTGCCATGCGAAATATGAAGGTCTCTTCTTGATGAGAGTGACTCAACTCGAGGCTCGACTCGAGGAGACTGACTCAAGGCTCGACTCGAGGAGCGAAGCTCGACTCGAGGAGACTGACTCAAGGCTCGACTCGAGGAGCGAAGCTCGACTCGAGGAGACTGAATCAAGTCTCAACTCGAGGAGCGAAGCTCAACTCGGGGAGCCGACTCAAGTCTCAACTCGAGGGGCTAGGCTCGACTCAAGGAGTCAAGAGTTTGGGCGAGGTCTTGAAGACTTGCCGCTCTTCAGGAACTCCGACCTGACCATCGGCCCTTTGAGCGACGTGCCTTCTTGGCGTCTCGGATTTTCCGAAAACGACCGACAACATAACATTCTGCAATACAACCTTCTGGTCGGCTGCGATTGCGCACGTAACCTTTCATAACTGTCATGTTCCGTTCATGTGGATACATCCAAGTTAGACGAACCGGTCCACAAAATTGAACTTCTCGTACTAGATGTATCATTAGATGAACCGTTATGTCAGAAAAAGATGGTGGAAAATACTTTTCCAAGAGGCACATAGTTGTTGTAAATTCTTCTTGAAGGCTTGCCAGTTTGGAAGCATCGACAACTTTGCTGCATATCGCATTGAAGAAGCGAGAGACTCTTGTTATTGTGGTTCGGACCTTCTTATCCAGCAATCCTCGTAATGCGACTGGAAGAATTTGTTGCATAAGCGTATGATAATCGTGTGATTACAATCCAAACAGTTTTAACTCCTCCATCGAGACACAGTTTCTAAGGTTGGAACCGTAGCGCCATCGGGCACTTTGAGCACTGACAACAGATTGCAGAACCTTTTCTTCTATTCCTTCGTCAATGTGTAGGTTGATTGAGGCAAATATGTTTTCTTGTCACAAACCTTTGGATGAAGCTTGGTCCGGATGCCCATATCCTGAAGATCTAAACGACTTTTAAGACCATCCTTTGACTTGTGCGAGACATCAAGCAATGTTCCTATAATACTTTCACACACATTCTTCTCGACATGCATTACGTCCAAAATATGACGCACAGGAAGAAACTCCAAATATTCAAGATCAAAGAAGATTGACCTTTTTTTCCAAGGGAGTATCGGATCTGCCTTTTCTTTGTTGGAATAGATCTAGGGTTTAAGAAAATAATTAACGCTTAGGTAAGCGGCGGAATTTTAAAAATTTTCTTTTTCAAGTAAAAACAGTTTTTACTAACCTAGACAAGTGCAAGTACATGTAATTAAAAACTAATATGAGCTAAGAAGTTTACTAACCTTTCTTGAAGCTTGATCTTTGAGAAGCTCTTAGAAAGTTGCAACGCTCGTCTCCCCTCGCAGCACTTCTCTCTTCCTTTCCTCGGCACCTCGAGCAACCACGAAAGTTTCTATCACTAAATCACTCGAAATAAAGGAATTAGTGAGTGGGCACTTTTGGCAAGTATCTAAATACATTCATGCACAAAATAAACTCTCCTATTTCTCTATAGGGTAGGCGCCCAACATGTCTCTAGAAGGAGCTTCTAGAAGCTTCTTCATTTATTCATGAGAACATGAAAAATGCCCATTAAGAATTTTCAATAAAAGTCTTATGAAATGAAATTAATTCACGAGGCCCAATGATCAAGTCATGGCCGAGTGACATTAAATCATCAAATGAACTTGTCAACAAATTTATTGACATTCATTTCATCCTTTGTCTCAAAAGACAAAAATACCCTTTTGACTATTTTCGTTCTCGTTTTGACTTAGCTTCCAGTTTAACTATTCCTATCGAAGTGATTCGTGACAGTGACCTCATGGACCCAAATGAACAAAGCTTGAGCTAAACACTTGGACTCAAAAGTTCACAAACCTTTTCCAAGTTTAGCTTAATGCCAACTGACTCCACTAAAGAGTTGACACTGAAAATCTCTCGGTTCAAATGAATTTATTTTCTACTCAAGAATTCAACCTAATTATGATGAGCGGATCCACTGAATATTATCTATGCTACCCTTCATGAATGTCATCAGCTAGTCGGGATTTACTAAATTACCATTTTACCCTTCTAGCTGTTATTTCCTCAACTCCTTTGTCGCTTGTGAATAAGTTAGAAACAATGTATTGACGAGGAGCTAACAAGTCACATTGTTTCATCCAAAAGAGTCAGGACTCAATTTGGACACTGGCCAGTTCATTTATTCACACTCCAAGGAACAAAGCATGAGGTGACATACATTGCATTTCAGCAATCTTGTACATGAATTCCATATCTATGAGAACTTCACAAAGTTACTCATGACATACTCACAACTTAGTACTTCACCAATAGGCCCTGTTAGGAATCACATAGTGAGTCCGAACTCTGACTTTTTCAAATGAGAATACTAAGGTGTGAAATGGCATGTCTCATTTCAGGATTAAGGTAAGCATGATGCAATTCATACGTAGTGACTTCGAGACATAAGAGGTTAAATGGTTTGTTCTTATATTGTCTCTAGAAGTGCACTGGTCAATTCAGTACCTTCGGAAGATACCTAGAAGACCTAGAGTCCCCAACTCTCAATGCCTCATAACCAGACATCATAGATTCTTCTAACAATCATACTGAGGTCAATAGTCCTTTGACCCTAAGATTGCGAATATATCGTTTTAAGCAAAATACGAAGAGTTTGTTCATGCAAATCTACATTTGTCTCTTCGTAAGTTGTTTAGTTTGTTTATGGACTAAAAGACTAAGGTTTTATCATAAAGCTTCAAACAAAGAAAGAATGAATGAACGTTTCAACTTTATTATTTAATGAATAAGCAATTACAAGCAAGAGTCTTCGTAAGACTATATGACATCAAATGTACATAAATAGACACTACTACTCTTCTTGTGGGCACCACTGACAACAAACTCCCACTTGACTCAAAGAAGATGTGAGTAGTCCTACATGTCTAATCCCTCTCGAAGTTGGTCGAAGACCATGTTCGCTAGGGCCTTGGTGAATGGATCTGCCAGAGATCTACTTCACCTCCACGTCTCCGCGCTGCGCGATCTCTCGAATCAAATGGTATTTCCTCTCAATATGCTTAGAACGCTTATGGCTTCGAGGTTACTTTGAGTAAGCGAGAGCCCCACTATTATCACAATAAAGGGTCATGGGCTCGTCGACGTTTGGAACAACTTCCAAATACTTAAGGAATTTTCTAAGCCATACAGCCTCTTTGGATGCTTCACAAGAAACCACATATTCTGCTTCCATTGTGGAGTCAGCAATGCAAGATTGCTTAATACTTCTCCACACAACAGCTCCACCATTTAAGGATGAACACAGATCCCGAAGTGGATTTCCTGGAATCCTTATCCGCTTGAAAATCGGAGTCGGTATATCCCGTCATAGTCAGGTCAGTACCTTAGTATGTAAGCATCAAGTTCCTAGTTCTTCGAAGATACTTAAGAACATGCTTAACAGCAATCCAATGCTCGGGTCCAGGGTTGGATTGGAAACGGCTAACTACGCCAACGGCGAAACAGATGTCAGGTCTAGTGCAAAGCATAGCATACATGAGGCTTCCTACGGCAGAGGCGTAAGGAATCTTCCTCATGTCTTCGATCTCTTGTGCAGTCTTGGGAGACTGGTCCTTAGAGAGTGAAACTCCATGCCTAAAGGGTGTTTGAACCCTCTTGCAGTCTTGCATCGAGAAGCGATCCATCACCTTATCAATATAAGATGCTTGAGAGAGCGACAGTGTCCGGTTTTCCTATCTCGAAAGATTTGGATTCCCAGAATGTATGCGGCTTCTCTTAGATCCTTCATATCGAATTGCTTTGCCAGCCAGACCTTAACCTCAGATAACTTCCCCACGTCATTACCAATGAGTAGTATATCATCGACATATAGTACCAGAAACACAACCTTGCCTTCGTGTATTAATTTGTAAACACAAGGCTCATCTATTGACTGTTCAAAGCCGAAGCTCTTTACAGTTTCATCGAATCTAATATTCCATGACCTAGATGCTTGCTTTAGTCCATAAATGGATTTAAGCAACTCACAAACCTTGGTCTCTTGACCTTTATCCACGAAACCGTCTGGTTGAGCCATGTAAATGCGCTCGTCAAGATTTCCATTCAGAAAGGCTGTCTTGACATCCATTTGCCAGATCTCATAGTCGAGAGCTGCAGCTATGGATAGGAGTATGCGGATGGATTTAAGCATCGCGACTGGCGAGAAGGTTTCTTCATAGTCAATCCCTTCTTGTTGGGTATAACCCTTTGCCACAAGTCGTGCTTTGAACGTCTCGACGTTCCCATCAGGACCCCTTTTCTTCTTGTATATCCACTTACACCCTACGGGTTTAATCCCTTCAGGAAGGTCTACAAGTTTCCAGACTTTGTTGACATACATCGAGTGCATTTCAACTTTCATGGCGTCAAGCCAAAGGTTTGATTCAGAACAAGCCATCGCTTGGCTATAGGAAACAGGGTCATCCATGTCGGAGACGGCTACAAGAGAGTCTCCATAAGACATGTACCTGTCAGGCTTTTGAGTAGCCCTCCCACTACGTCGAAGTACTACTTGACGAGATTCTGATGAGTTAGGTTGTGTTTCAGTTGAGGTAAGAACAGTTCTTACAGATGAGGTAGAAGCTTCCTCACCCAACTTTTCTTCAAGCACAATTTTGCTTCTAGGTTTCGCATCCTTCATAAAGTCCTCCTCGAGGAAACGAGCATTCGTGCTAACGAAAGTCTTATCGTCCTCGGGACTATAGAAAATGAAACCTTTAGTTTCCTTTGGATATCCCACAAACAGGCACAATTCTGACCTACTAGCCAACTTGCTAGTCTTTTGCCTTAGGACATGTGCAGGGCAACCCAAAATTCGGATGTAGCCCAAACTTACTTTACGGCCAGTCCATCTTTCATAAGGAGTACCAGGAACCATTTTAGACGGAACTTGGTTCAGAATGTAAGCGGCTGTTTCGAGGGCATATCCCCAAAAGGAAAGCGGGAGTGATGAGTAACTCATCATCGATCTAACCATCTCCATAAGAGTTCAGTTTCCTCTCTCTGACACTCCGTTTTGTTGAGGTGTGCCAGGTGCGGTAAGCTGAGAAGCGATACCTTCTTCTTTAAGAAAGTCATCAAACTCTCCAGACATATACTCATCACCTCGATCAAATCGAAGGGTTTTGATCACTTTGCCAGTTTGCTTTTCCACTAAAGCCCTAAAGACCTTAAATACGTTAAAGGTCTCGGATTTGTGTTTAAGCAAATAGACAAACCCATATCTTGAGTAATCATCAGTGAAGGTAACGAAGTATTCGTATCCTCCACGTGCCTGTTGGTTGAGCGGACCACATACATCAGAATGTTTTAGTTCCAGCAACTCAGTGGCTCTTCGACCCTTATCGGAGAAAGGTCGCTTAGTCATTTTTCCTTCTATACAGGATTCACAAGTAGGTAGTGAACCTATTGCAGAGGCTTGGAGTGGACCATCCCTCACAAGTCTCTTAATCCTATCTAGACTGATATGACCAAGTCTTAAGTGCCAGAGGTATGTTGATTTTGTTAGATCGGAGGATTCAGAAAGTTTGATCCTCTTTGGCTCCCTAATTAGATCGTTATCTATTTCGGTGTCTAAAAGAGAAGGTTGAGTGGGATAGATGTAGAAAAGAGCATTCTTCATACATGCATCAGTGACAAAAGAATTATCAGGAAACGAAATACGAATTCCATTCTTAATGAACTTTAAACAATAATCTTGCTCACGAAGACGAGCAACGGATATTAAGTTCTTCCCAAAGGTAGGAACAAAATATACATTATTCAAGTTTAAAGTGCGGTCTTCAAAAGACAGCGTCACGGATCCCACAGCCTTTGCAGACACTAGGCTCCCATATCCCCATTTGAAACAGAACTCGCCTTCCTCTAAGCTTTTTGTTTTCTTGAAACCATTCAAGGAACAACAAATATGGTTAGTAGCAGCGGAGTCAAGAATCCACGTTGATACATTATCAGCTACTAAGCATGCTTCGGTAACTAGTACAATACTATGTTCCTTTGCTTTGAGATAGGCGGGACAGTTCTTTTTATCGGCCTTGTAAGGTCTCTTCACAGTTCCAGAGGCGGAGGCTTTTTGTTCAGTAGCATGTGCCTCTCCTTGATTCCTCTTTCTCTTAGTGAGACCTACAGCAGTGTGAAGTTCCTCCATAAGCTTGGTAACAGTGTACTTTAGCTTGTTGATGGAGTAGTTCATCTTGGAGGTATCAAGAGATGCGGGGAGAGTTTCTAAGATCACATCTATGACATTCTTCCCATCAATCTCTAGGATTTCCATTTTACTCAGATGACTAATGATCAATATCATAAAGTCTCCAACAGGAGTCCTAGCCTGCATATGACAGTTCATAAACTGTCGGACTGCTTGTAGCCTTGTTTGACGCCTTTGCCCTCCAAACATCTCAAGGAGATTGTAGAGCATGTCAGCGGCAGTCTCGAAGTCACGATGTTGCTCTTTCAGCATATTGTTCATAGATGCCAAGATATAGCACCTCACAATCTCATTGGATCGAAGCCAGGCCGCTAAGGCGTCATTGTCCTCTTGAGTTGAATCATTATTCGTCAGAGGAGGACATGGGGTGGTGAGTACCCATTTGTGCTTGTTAACGGTAGGTATTATGTCGAGGTTACGTTTCGAATCTATGTAGTTTTCGTTTTCGAGTTTGTTCGAGGAAAGAATGAAAGAAAGAGAGTTGGGAGACATATTGCCTAGAAAAGTTGAAACAAGTTTATGATTAGTCTTTGGTTTAGGATTTAAGTTTGTTTAAGACTTTATAAAATCCAAAGGTGTTATGAACGAAATGACACTTTACTCCTTCGAGGGAAGGCCGCAACGAGTCTCCTTTCATAAGTAAATGACTCATCATTAATGCATAGCCAAGATGTCAATACATCAATTTTGACTAGCCACCTTGTAAATTGGTTTGATCACTCACATCCTTTCGCAGGGCCTCGAGGGAGGATTACTAGGGATTGAGTCTAAGTGTGTAACCAACCACTTAGTCCAAAAGATTGACTTTGAAAAACAATCCGCCGAGGGGAGGCCTTGTCATCATCGTCTCACTCTCGGACGTAGCTCATTGAGCAATGATCAGAGCAAAGCGCCCTTGAGTACTCTCATTTAAGAGAGGGCCACGAGGGTGACTCTTAGTCCGGCGACACTTGCACTTTTCATTAGTGTTGGGGATCGTGGGTTACAAACAACGAATATAACCCTCCCACTTAGTTTTTGGAGATGGTTCATCGACTCTTATAAGTTTGGAAACAAATTTCCTAGTTAGAGAGCGACAGAGCGGACAACTAGAAGAGAATCCTAGATCGACATGTTCAGAGCAGTATTAGTGCATAAAGGCACAAGGTACATACTCGATCTTTTCCTATTTTCTATTTCGGGAAAGTGCGTGAGGGAAGTGTGAACTTCAACTCACTCGAACACTTGAAAGTTTGAGATTACACATCTTTTTATTTTTCGGCTTGTCTACAAGGAGACCTCCCACTCAAAATTTCAAGAGCATATAGATTTTGAACATATGTGATATAGATATAGTTTTGAAAACATTTTGAAAATTTATTTGATTTGGATGACAAAATATTTTCAAGTTTGAAAGTGAAAACGGTTTTTCAAAATTCAAACTAGTTTTGTAAAAACTCAATTTCAATTAAACTTTCAAAAATCAAAACATTTTAATCTTACACATCATGTTTATAATCATATGAAAAACATTTTTTCTCAAGAAAATTTTCTCATTAGAGTTCTATAACTAATGGTAGTGGGGTTTGAAAATCCGGATTTCTAAAAAACTGGAGTTTCAGACAGCCGCGCACCTCGGAGTAAAATCGCCATATCTGGCGGCTCCCATGTCCTTTTCAGCCGAAACCAGTGGAATTGGACAGAGGACAGACAGAGCTTTAATTTGGTTCAAGAATCATTAAATTTAGATTTCTGAGCAGAGAGTTATGCCACTTTTAATGCGGGTTTACTCCAGCTCGACGAAAAAGAAATAAATTAAAGCATGGTCCTTTTTAAGTGCGAAAAAGAATCGAGTCTAACGGAACGTTTTAAGATGTTGTTTAAAGCTTTTATTTGTGTTTTATTAGCAGGGTAATAACATAGAATAAAAGAAATAACAACATGCATAAAACGATTCAAGTAAAAATAAGAAACTAGCAAGATATCAAAACTAGTCACAAAAATTTACTCGAAATTTCTCAAACCTTTAAAACACGTTTTTCAATAAAAAAAATTAAAAAATTTTAGAACTGATTCTAATGTGTTTTAAAAACATCCCAAACTCATAGAAAATCAACATGCTTTTTAATTTAAAGACAAGAGCATTAAATTAAAAAAAAAACTAAGATTACAATTCTAACTTGTCACAAAATTAGTAAACTTTCGAAAACGATTTTCAAGCTCATAATTTTAAAAACATGTACATGCTAATCTTTGACCATAGCTCTGATACCATTTGTTGGAATCGATCTAGGGTTTGAGAAAATAATTAACGCTTCGGTAAGCGGCGGAATTTTAAAAATTTTCTTTTACAAGTAAAACAGTTTTTACTAACCTAGACAAGTGCAAGTACATGTAATTAAAAACCAATATGAGCTAGAAGTTTACTAACCTTTCTTGAAGCTTGAACTTTGAAGAAGCTTGTGGAAAGTTTGCAACGCTCGTCTCCCCTCGCAGCACGTCTCTCTTTCTTTCCTCGGCACCTCGAGCAACCACGAAAGTTTCTATCACTAAATCACTCGAAAAGAAGGAATCAGTGAGTGGGCACTTTTAAACACTACGACTTAAGAACGAGTCTCGAAGTCGCAGAGCTAAACACTAGGTCGAGTGAGGACCTAGGTGCCAAGACAAGAAAAATCGAAAATAAACTAGAAAGAGAGAGAGAGAGGAGTTCGGCCACCACAAGGTCTAGAGAGAGAAGCTCTCAATCTCTAACTTATGTGGAATGAGAAAAATGAGAAGAATGAGGCTCCTATTTATAGGAGAGGTCTCACCTTCAATAAGGTAGTTTCCTCTTCTATAGAATATCACATATTCATGAGCCAATTTCCTCTTTTCCTCTATGATGCACTCGGCCAAGGTAGGCTTCATTAAGCCTTGGATTTGTTTCCTTTTTTGTTTCTTGCCTTGCTTCTTTCTCAACTTGGGCGCCTACCTCTTGTTTCCCTTAGAGGAAATTTGTTTCCTCTTTTTCTTTTGGCAAGTATCTTCATACATTTATGCACAAAATATTCTCTCTATCTCTTGGGTATGTTGGGCGCCTATAGCCTTCTAGAAAAGGCTTCTAGAAGCTTTTCCATTTGTTCATGACAACATGAAAAAAGGCCCAATAAGAATTTTCAATAAAATTCTTATGAAATGAAATTAATTCACAAGGCCCAATTAATCATATTATGGCCGAGTGACATTAAGTCATCAAATGAACTTGTCAAAATTTATTGACATCCATTTCATCCTTATGTCTCAAAAGACAAAAATACCCTTTCGACAATTTTCGTTCTTGTTTTGACTTAGCTTCCAGTTTAACAATTCCTATCGATGTGATTCGTGACAGTGACCTCATGGACCCAAATGAACAAAGCTTGAGCTAAACACTTGGACTCAAAAGTTCACAAACCTTTTCCAAGTTTAGCTTAATGCCAACTGACTCCACTAAAGAGCTGACACTGAAAATCTCTCGGTTCAAATGAATTTATTTTCTACTCAAGAATTCGACCTAATAATGATGAGCGGATCCACTGAATATTATCTATGTTTACCCTTCATGAATGTCATCAGCTAGTCGGGATTTACTAAATTACCATTTTACCCTTCTAGCTGTTATTTCCTCAACTCCTTTGTCGCTTGTGAATAAGTTAGAAACAATGTATTGACGAGGAGCTAACAAGTCACATTGTTTCATCCAAAAGAGTGAGGACTCAATTTGGACACTGGCCAGTTCATTTATTCACACTCCAAGGAACAAAGCATGAGGTGACATACATTGCATTTCAGCAATCTTGTACATGAATTCCATATCTATGAGAACTTCACAAAGTTACTCATGACAGACTCACAACTTAGTACTTCACCAATAGGCCTTGTTCGGAATCACATAGTGAGTCCGAACTTTGACTTTCTCAAATGAGAATACTAAGGTGTGAAATGGCATGTCTCATTTCAGGATTAAGGTAAGCATGATGCAATTCATACATAGTGACTTCGAGACATAAGAGGTTAAATGGTTTGTTCTTATATTGTCTCTAGAAGTGCACTGGTCAATTCAGTACCTTCGGAAGATACCTAGAAGAACTATAGAGTCCCCAACTCTCAATGCCTCATAACCAGACATCATAGATTCTTCTAACAATCATACTGAGGTCAATAGTCCTTTGACCCTAAGATTGCGAATATATCGTTTTAAGCAAACTACGAAGAGTTTGTTCATGCAAATCTACATTTGTCTCTTCGTAAGTTGTTAAGTTTGTTTATGGACTAAAAGACTAAGGTTTTATCATAAAGCTTCAAACAAAGAAAGAATGAATGAACGTTTCAACTTTATTATTAAATGAATAAGCAATTACAAGCAAGAGTCTTCGTAAGACTATATGACATCAAATGTACATAAATAGACACTACTACTCTTCTTGTGGGCACCACTGACAACAAATTTTACAAAACTGTAAGAAAGATTCAACACCATCTTCAAATTCTTTTGAGCATCTATCGGAATTTAACCATGACTTGTTAATTCTGTGAAAATGTGTTATTTAAATCAATTTATTAAATGAACTAATAGTCTAATATTTCTACAACCAGATCAACAAGAACTTACTTTGTACTTTGTAAATGTGTAAATGACATATGAAGCATAAAAGTACTTACTTTGTACTAGGATCACCAACGTGTGCTTCTCGGGAACTATCCCCACGACCAGAAGATCTCGAAGTCTTTTTAACGGCTTCTAATATCCGTTTTGTCACTCCTGAGACCTTTGAATGAGCATGACCAACCTCTAAAACATAATAAACCAAACACACAGAGTTCAATTAGCAACCACAAGCACACACACAGAGTTCAATTAGCAATCACAAGCACACACATAGAGTTCAGTTTACTTACTCACGCGAACCATTGTTGACTAAGTTTAATCTCTGTATATAAGAAAACATACACAAAACTGAATAAACTAGATAATTTGCATTCTTAATCTACAAATAGGTAAGAACAGGCAATGAGACCCCAAATAACCCCAAATCGAGCAACAAAGCAATGAGACCTCAAATAAACCACAAATTTCTAAGACATTAACCCTAAATTTCTCAAATCCGTTACTAAATAACCCCAAATCGAGCAACAAACTATGAAACCTTAAATAAACCCCAAATTTCTATGACATTTTACCCTAAATTTCTCAACTCACAAATAACCCCGAATTGAGCAACAAAACTGATGAAGAACGGAAAAAAAGCTCATACCGATCGAAGACGACGACGTTAGGATTATGACTGGAAGACCTAGAACAAGGTTTTTAGGGTTGTGATTGTTGTCAATGGTGCCCACAAGAAGAGTTGTAGTCTTTATTTTGTACATTTGATGTAATAAAGTCTCATAAAGACTCTTGCTTGTAATTGCCTATCTATTCATTAATAAAGTTGAAACGTTCATTCATTCTTTCTTTGTTTGAAGCTTTATGATAAAACCTTAGTCTTTTAGTCCATAAACAAACTTAACAACTTACGAAGAGACAAATGTAGATTTGCATGAACAAACTCTTCGTAGTTTGCTTAAAACGTTATATTCGCAATCTAAGGGTCAAAGGACTATTGACCTCAGTATGATTGTTAGAAGAATCTATGATGTCTGGTTATGAGGCATTGAGAGTTGGAGACTCTATAGTTCTTCTAGGTATCTTCCGAAGGTACTGAATTGACCAGTGCACTTCTAGAGACAATATAAGAACAAACCATTTAACCTCTTATGTCTCGAAGTCACTATGTATGAATTGCATCATGCTTACCTTAATCCTGAAATGAGACATGCCATTTCACACCTTAGTATTCTCATTTGAGAAAGTCAAAGTTCGGACTCACTATGTGATTCCGAACAAGGCCTATTGGTGAAGTACTAAGTTGTGAGTCTGTCATGAGTAACTTTGTGAAGTTCTCATAGATATGGAATTCATGTACAAGATTGCTGAAATGCAATGTATGTCACCTCATGCTTTGTTCCTTGGAGTGTGAATAAATGAACTGGCCAGTGTCCAAATTGAGTCCTCACTCTTTTGGATGAAACAATGTGACTTGTTAGCTCCTCGTCAATACATTGTTTCTAACTTATTCACAAGCGACAAAGGAGTTGAGGAAATAACAGCTAGAAGGGTAAAATGGTAATTTAGTAAATCCCGACTAGCTGATGACATTCATGAAGGGTAAACATAGATAATATTCAGTGGATCCGCTCATCATTATTAGGTCGAATTCTTGAGTAGAAAATAAATTCATTTGAACCGAGAGATTTTCAGTGTCAGCTCTTTAGTGGAGTTAGTTGGCATTAAGCTAAACTTGGAAAAGGTTTGTGAACTTTTGAGTCCAAGTGTTTAGCTCAAGCTTTGTTCATTTGGGTCCATGAGGTCACTGTCACGAATCACATCGATAGGAATTGTTAAACTGGAAGCTAAGTCAAAACAAGAACGAAAATTGTCGAAAGGGTATTTTTGTCTTTTGAGACATAAGGATGAAATGGATGTCAATAAATTTTGACAAGTTCATTTGATGACTTAATGTCACTCGGCCATAATATGATTAATTGGGCCTTGTGAATTAATTTCATTTCATAAGAATTTTATTGAAAATTCTTAATGGGCCTTTTTCATGTTGTCATGAACAAGTGGAGAAGCTTCTTGAAGGCCTTTCTAGCATCACTATAGGCGCCCAAATACCCAAGAGACAAGAGAGAATATTTTGTGCATAAATGTATGAAGATACTTGCCAAAAGAAAAAGAGGAAACAAATTTCCTCTAAGGGAAATAAGAGGTAGGCGCCCAACACAAGAAACAAGCAAGGAATGGAATAAAAAAGGAAACAAATCCAAGGGCTTCTAGAAGCTTATTTGGCCGAGTGACTCTAAGGGAAGGAGAGCAATATTTGCTCATGAATATGTGATATTCAATGAAAGAGGAAACTACCTTATTGAAGGTAAAACCTCCCCTATAAATAGAGGCCTCATTCCCTTCATTCCATTCATTCCACATAAGTTAGAGATTGAGAGCTTCTCTCTCTAGAACTTGTGGTTGCCGCCCTTCTTCTCTTTCTCTCTCTAAGTTTATTTTCGATTTTTCTTGTCTTGGCACCTAGGTCCTCACTCGACCTAGTGTTTAGCTCTGCGACTTCGAGACTCGTTCTTAAGTCGTAGTGTTTAAAAGTGCCCACTCACTAATTCCTTCTTTTCGAGTGATTTAGTGATAGAAACTTTCGTGGTTGCTTGAGGTGCCGAGGAAAGAAAGAGAGACGTGCTGCGAGGGGAGACGAGCGTTGCAAACTTTCCACAAGCTTCTTCAAAGTTCAAGCTTCAAGAAAGGTTAGTAAACTTCTAGCTCATATTGGTTTTTAATTACATGTACTTGCACTTGTCTAGGTTAGTAAAAACTGTTTTACTTGTAAAAGAAAATTTTTAAAATTCCGCCGCTTACCGAAGCGTTAATTATTTTCTCAAACCCTAGATCGATTCCAACAGTGATGTGATGTCGAAGAAGTTTTTATTGGGTTGTGATGTGTCGCCGGCAAAGCTGCGACGGTGGTCAATGTTGGGTGGTGTCAGTGATGGTGGTCAACGAGAGTCAAGTTCTTGTTCGAATGTTTTTTTTTTTGGAGCAATATTAGATATGGTAATAAATGTTTCAGGTGTTTTAGTTCCTCGTGTTGTGTACAAGTATATGTGAATATTTCCAATACTTAGTCATTTTTTCTTACTTTTCATATGGGTGGGAAACCAATTTTGGTAGTGGGAAATTTCCCTCCCACACTCAAATAGTAAAATTTTGTTAATTTTTTATATTTTAAGTATTACAACTCCTTCTTTACCTTTGACTGTAGTGTAAATGTACCAAAATTTTGTGGGAAATTTCCCTCCATCTAAAAATGGTGAAATTTTGATCATTTTTAATTTTTTGGGTATTACCACTACTTTTTTATATTAGCTGTAGAGAAAAATAGACCATTCTCTACAGCTTTATATTCGACTGGAGTCTAATATAAGCATAAAAAAAAGTGACCGTAGTCTGTATTCAAAAGCTCCATTAAAAGGCTAAACTGGAGTTAAAAAAAAACTGTAGTTGTATCACATATTTCTGGTAGTGGTACATAGAGAAAATAAGAGATTTATTTTTTGCATTGATGTATGAAGATACTTGCCAAAAGAAAAAGAGGAAACAAATTTCCTCTACACGGAAAGCAAGTGGGCGGCCAAGGAGGGAGTAAACAAAAGACGAAACAAATCCAAGGCCTTCTGGAAGGAAGATTGGACGTGTGGGATGCGAAAAGAGGAAGCAAATATTTGCTCATTAATATGTGATATTCTATGGAAAAGAGGAAACTAACTTTTGACTAATCCTCCTCATATAAATACCCACCTCATTCAAACTCACAACAGACAATTTTGAGATTAAGAGCCTCTCTCTCTTCATTGTGGCCTCTCTCTAGAATTCCCTTTTCATTTTTGTTTTGGCACCTAGGTCCACATTTGACCTAGCGTTTTGTTTTAGCTCTTCGACTCTAAGACTTGTTCTCAAGTCGTCGTGTTTAAAAGTGCACATACACTAAATCCTTCTTCTCTCGAGTGATTCATATGATAGAAACTTTCGTGGTTACTCAATTTCCCGAAGAACGAAGAAAGGCGAGCTACGTGGGGAGACGAGAGATTCAACCTCCACAAGCTTCTCAACGATCATGCTACGTAAAGGTTAGTAAACGAGTAATTGCTCTTCAATAGTTTTAATTTAAAATAACATGCTCTTCAATAGCTTCTCAACTTGTTTATAGAAATTTTTATATTCCGCCGCTTGCTAGAAGCGATAAATCTTTTCTTAATCCTAGATCTATTCCAACATTAAGTGTGTCACATGACCAAAACATGACTAAATATTGGACATCCGTTAAGAAAAGTTAATAGAAGGGGCACAATATCATCAATGCAGGATTAAAAGGACACATATACTACTTTTCGAATTTGGAGGAGCATGCCGTTTCACATGTTATAATTGATGGGGACAATAGTGTAATTAATCCTCTAGAAAATAACTTACATATTACAAAAACAAAATTTGATTATCATTTTACTTCAACATTATTATCTGCATTAAAAATCCGTTAAATGAATAACTTTACCTGCATTTAATTATATATACTTTAATTTTCTTTACGCATGTCATTAATCATTAAAAAATAATGCACATGAAAGGTAAAAATAGTGTACTTGCAAAAATTTACAGAAAATGACCTAAAGAAGTTGGTATAGTAATAATGGCAATTCTTGAGGCCTTTAATTCTAGATTTGATGTTCCTAGACTCAATCATCGGGGCCGGGAAATAGTCTCCTATTCGATAGGGCCTTGTAAAATTTAGTTGGGTCTAGTCCGGACACAGTGAGTGTAGAGTTCGATCACCTCAAAATAAATGTCATTGAATCACAAGCCCAATGATGAAACCAGCCCCACGCGGTCTAATATACACAAAGCAATTAAAACGACAAGTATATTGTATTTTATTCTCAAACATGGACTGATTTGAGAGCGTTATGTTGGTCCCGGCCCATCTCTTGGGATGAACTTGGCCCACTTGTCTTCAAGGAGCGACGAGCAGCCACGTCAGAGAAAGACATGTTATACGCCCTAAGATTCGGACATTTTGACGAATTCCCTTGTGCCGTTCGACCGACCAGCGCGACGTGGGACGACAAGAGAAGAATCGGCACGTTTCCCTGAAGATTACGCACCTCGTCCTCCATATTAATCCGTTTATTCTAAGAATAAATGCATGTCCTTTTTCCTTATTGTAATTATTATTCAAATCATTCTCTGTTGTACTTTTGATCTCGTCCTTTCATATTTGTTGACAAGCCGAGTTTGAGCTCTTGTAATCAAGATCTCTCTTTTAACAAAATCGCATTTATTTCCAATTTACTTGTCATATTTTATTTTACAAATTTATTTGTGTTCCTATACGACGATTTTTTAAGATCCACTTATAATAAGTTTAAAAGACACACATTCAAAAGTTCTGTTCGAGGCTTGATTTCGACATGTAGACACTATGAAAAAACCTAAAAAAATACTATGAAAAAAATAGACATAACGGACTAACCACTTAATAAATATCTCTAATCCTTAATGGGAAAATGAAGAGGGAAAAGCAAAATGATAATAACAAGAAATAAATTAATCAAAATAATAATAAGAATAAATAAAGAAATTCCTTGTATAAATTATGAATAGCTTGTTTGGGCATTATTATCTTCTCCTATTTTTTTTTCCCGAACAGAGGGCGTTATTGTCTTTCGTTACGTAGTTGCCCAACTTAGCAAAATAATTAATTTCGGGTGCGAAATATATATATACTAGTTTTTTAGCATCGCGCTACGCGCGAATGATTTTAGCATATTATAAATGATAATAACAAGTAAAATTTGTAGAGGTTAATTTGTGTTATCAAGATTTGTAAACAATGGACACCAAAGAAACCGGCAATCAAGAAAAAACCCTTAAAAATCATAAACGAATAATAAAATGAAAAAATTTATTTTGTACATTGATTAGACTTTCATGGGTAAATAAGACTTGCGTTCGCTTTCCAATGAAATATGGAGACACATATAAGGTGAAGGAAAATAAATATTAAAGAGAAACTAATAAAGAAAATATAAAACTAACATACACTCAAAATAATGTATGTTATTGATATATATTACGTTTGGTTGGGATTAAAAAGCCTTGTTTTTGTTTTTAGAAAAAACAAAACT
Organism: Urtica dioica subsp. dioica; assembly: GCF_054948205.1. Classification (NCBI taxonomy): domain Eukaryota; kingdom Viridiplantae; phylum Streptophyta; class Magnoliopsida; order Rosales; family Urticaceae; genus Urtica; species Urtica dioica. The sequence continues at coordinate 40,367,973 of NC_142756.1, forward strand.
GTTTATCCGGTGATTGGCAAAACTGCTTTTACAAAAAATTTCAAAAATATTTTTAGATTTTGTACATGAGATAGAAAAGCTAGGATTCTTAGCTTTTAGAAAAAGTGTTTTTAAGTTTGCTATATAAATTACTGCAATATCATCGTACAAAATATTATTTATATATATGTATATAAATAAGCATATCAATAATTATTATTTAATTATTAAGAACATGTCTATTTTAGTTTTTTTACTATAATATATTTATTTACCAAACGCTAAATCAGTTTTTGTTACCAGCAACAACTGTTTTATAAACAGTTTACCAAACACTTTGTCATTTTTCAAAAAAAAAAGTTTTTTATAAAAGCATTTTTTTAAAAAACAAAGCTATGTCAAACGGGGCTATAGTATAATATAGCATTAGTAATTATGATTATAAAATACATAAAAAAAATTACACAAAATATATTGATGAGAGAGGGAGGAAAAAACAATATATATAAAAAAAAAAAACGAAAAAAACGAACTAATGAAATATGGAGACACATATAAGGTGAAGGGAAATAAATATCAAAGAGAAAAAGAAAGATAATCTAATAAAGAAAATATAAAACTAATATACACTCAAAATAATGTATGTTATTGATATAGTATAATATAGCATCAGTAATTATGATTATAAAATAAAAAAAATTATACAAAATATATTGATGAGAGAGGGAGAAAAAAAAAACAATATACTAATATACACTCAAAATAATGTATGTTATTGATATAGTATAATATAGCATCAGTAATTATGATTATAAAATTAAAAAAATTATACAAAATATATTGATGAGAGATGGAGGAAAAAAATAATATACATAACTTTTTTTTTACAAAATAGATTGGAAAAAAAAAAGAAACCCCAAAAAGGCAAAGGCGAAAAGAAAAAAAAAAAAAAAAACCAAACCTAAAAGGGAGGTTGACAGGGTAAAAATGAAAAAAAAAAAAAAAAAACCCACCGGAAAAGGCAAAGAAAAAAAAAAGGCAGGCAAAAAAAAAAGAAAAAAAATCAAAATCCGCCACGTATCGCCGTCTGGCGACGCCACGTGGCGGCGTGTGGGTGAAAGTTGAAAATGCTCTGCTCTTTATTATCTATGTTATATATATATATATATATATATATATATATATATATATATATATATATTTTCATATGCAAAAAATAATATGAGAATTAATAAATTTTTCGTGATGACGTTCTCTCTCTCTCTCTCTCTCTCTCTCTCTCTCTCACCTATTTAATCCATGTTGAATAGCACACTCGTTACTTCCATTAAAACACATACAACACATTCAACTAGCGGCGCAGCTTCCTTTTATTTTTTATCGCTTTCTTCTTTCTTCATTCAGTCTCTATTCCATTCAGTCCATCAATATCACAGCACAAAGCCATGGCCAAGAGGGAGATCTTGGCCATTTTCATGGCCTCAATTCTGGCTACAGGGCTTCAGGCTAGTTCCACCACGAAGGGGGGCTATGACAGAGAAGAAGAAGAAGAAGATAGGATTGTGTCTCTTCCTGGGCAACCAAAAGTCACTTTTGACCAATTCTCGGGCTATGTCACTGTTAGCCGTGTCGCTGGCAGAGCCCTCTTTTACTGGCTCACTGAGGCTCTTCACAAACCTTCCTCAAAACCTCTTGTCGTTTGGCTCAACGGAGGTAACCAAAATTACCACTTTAACCCTTTCTACTCTCATTTCATCTCATGTTTTATACTCCAAATCTGGGACAGTTTTGGTTGGTTTTATTTTTGTAGTGTAAAAATTTGTGCGCGTGATTTAAAACTAATTTGTGATTTTTACATTTTGTTATAGTATTTATTTTCTTACTGTTATATTGACTTTTATTTATTTTATTTTATTATTAAGGTGTTATTTTTTGCTCCAATATTAAGGTGTTATTTATTTCGCCTTTTGCCCATTGGGTAGGGTATCGTCCTTTAATAACTTACAGGTTGTTGACCTAACAAAGGGCCTCATAAATACATGTAATTTATCATAACATTCTGTTAGCATTTAATAATCTCTGTCCAAAGGAAAATAAATAGATAAAAACCAAGAGGAATTAAATTTACCGTTTTTTTTTTTAGCCAAACGACTCTTGTTTCGTTGAATTCAAATTTAGAATTGTAAAAGCTGTATAGACTATATTGTTTATAAATATACATTTTTTTTTCTTTTCCTTTTCCTATAAGGGTAGAAAATAATGTACAACCTAGGGGATAAGAAAGGAAAAGTAGAGTTATGTGGAGTGGGAGATAGACGAAAAATGGTAGAGCCTACCAGAAACATATATTGGCCAGCGGAGTGATGAATATAACTACGACTAGAGTGCTACGAAATTCCATAAAAAACGCTACAAAACCAAATAACACCAAGGCACTTCCACGTTTGGACAAGCAGTGGAAAAAGTCATCGCATCACTCGCAAAAAGCAAAATAATGACAATACTCAAAACAATCACTTACTATAATACGTAATGCAACTAGAGTAGCAATGGGATATACATAGATAATAAATACACGTTTGATTCCGCTTATCTGTCAGTCGCGTAGTAGGATCTCTAAGCAGAAGATTCAATGAAACGAGATTCAGAAGAAGCTGTATTCCATATATCGCAATGATTCTTTTATTTCATTATGATTAATTTGTGGTGGTTGGGTGTATATAGGACCCGGTTGTTCATCCGTGGCATACGGAGCGTCAGAAGAAATCGGACCGTTTAGGATAAACAAGACTGGGACAGGGCTAACCCTAAACAAGTTCTCGTGGAACACCATCGCTAATCTCCTCTTCTTGGAAGCCCCCGCTGGAGTCGGCTTCTCCTACTCCAACCGCTCCACCGATCTCCGCAACACCGGCGATCGACGCACCGGTACCTACTTTATTCTACACGCGCCATTCATAAAACTCACTCATATATATATATATATATATATATATATATATATATATATATAATATGTGCACTTTATGAATGAATCAGCAAAGGACTCTCTGGAGTTCCTGATCCGGTGGCTGGATCGGTATCCGAGGTACAAAGGGCGAGAGGTTTATCTCACGGGAGAGAGTTACGCGGGGCATTACGTGCCACAGCTGGCCAGAGAGATCCTGATGTACAACAAACACTCTTCCAACAAAAAGAAGCACATTAATCTCCGAGGGATTATGGTAAGATATAATGAAATCAATGGCGAATACAAATACTATGGTGTTATTGACGTGTGTTTTGTTTGTAGGTGGGGAACGCGGTAACGGACAACTACTATGACAACGTGGGGACGGTGACGTATTGGTGGAGCCACGCGATGATATCGGACAAGACGTACAAGCAGCTGATCCACAGGTGCTCGTTCCGGCAACAGAAGGAGTCGGAGGAGTGCGAGATGTCGTACAGCTACGCAATGGACAACGAATTCGGCAACATCGATCAGTACAACATCTACTCCCCTCCCTGTGATGCCACCTCTGACTCCACCCACCGCCGCAACATGCGCCTCCCCCACCGCCGCCCTTTCCCTGTCCGTACCAATTCCTGCTCTTTTTTTATTTTTTTTTATTAGGGTCCATTATATATATAGGTATAGGAAAACTCAAATTTTTCCATATAATCAATCTTCGTTAAATTTTAAATAAATAACTACGAGAGATTTTATTAACAAAGCCAAAAAATATTAATAATCGTAAATAAATCATCTTGACTATAAAAGCATAAATATTAAAAACGTCCCAACAATGTCACGTTATCATAATAATTATGTATTTAGAATTTACAAAAGATTATGTATTTAGTGAATTTTCAAATTTTGGTGGTTTAGTTGCTTAATATTTTGTTTTTCTTATTGTTATTTCTTTCATAATCTAAAATTTGTTTTTTTGTTTTTTGAAATAAAAGATGACGTTCCAGAAGCTAGAAGGATATGATCCATGTACGGAGAGGCATGCGGAGGTTTACTACAACAGACCTGACGTTCAAAAGGCACTACATGCCAACGTTACAACAATCCCTTACAAGTGGACTGCTTGCAGGTATATATATTTATATTTCAATTAGGTTAATCAATATCAATCAATTTTATAGAGCTTATAATCAATCATTCGCAGTGAGGTTTTGAATCGGAATTGGAACGACACAGAGATTTCCGTTCTCCCGATCTACAAGGAGATGATCGCCGCTGGCATGAGGGTTTGGGTTTTCAGGTTATTAATCATCAACATTTTAATTTTCAGATGATTTTTTATGGCTATTGATCATAAAATCAAATTAATAATGATGTTAACTGTATTAATGCCAGCGGTGATGTGGACTCAGTCGTGCCTGTCACGGCAACAAGGTTTTCGCTCGCACGCCTCAATTTAGCTACAAAAGTTCCGTGGTACCCTTGGTATGTCAAAAAACAGGTTAGTATTCATATACCCTCAATATTGTACGTATATATGTGCGGCGTTTTCTACTTCCTGTTTTTGGATCGATGTTTGCCCTGCGCTGGTTGATAGTGTAACTTCTGACGTTCAGTCCATTTGCCCGTTCTAATGAAGTTGCTTTCCCTAAAAAAAAAAACAAAAACAAAAAATATTATTGTACATATATATTGTTATCATTAGAATATACTAGATGTTGAGATAAATCAAGTGCTTGTGATGTGATGTGAGGTCCGGTAACAATGCCCATCAAGACTAGTTTTGCTTTGATTTTCTTTTGCCTATTTATGTCTTCTTCCCTGCTAGCTCAGCTTTTATGATATATATATATATATATATATATATATATATATATATCATATAATTGAGCTTTGGATTTTTATATGGTCAACATTAACCAACCGTATTTAGAGTTCATATCGTCTACCTAGTATATAATTATTCATTTCAACGCTAAGCCTTTTGGTTTTATTTCCAAATGCAATGTGTATAATTTAGGTATTGATTTTTTATTGGTAAGAACGGAAATTCAGCGAATCACTTGCACGTAACATCATTGGAAACTATGCCACGTGTACCATGAATAATCCAAAAACAAAAATCTTGAATAATATAATATCAAATAACTAGTCTATTGAAATACCATTATCTAATAAAGGATCTTTGAACATATCCTATGATTAGTTGGATGTGGCTGGTCCCAATCAATTTTTTTTCTTCTTAATTTTACTTATGTAAGCAATGTTGTGTGTATATGTATGCTAATTATATTCTTTTTATAAGGTTGGAGGTTGGACCGAAGTTTATGAAGGATTGACATTTGCAACGGTGAGAGGAGCTGGGCATGAAGTTCCACTTTTCAAGCCAAGAGCAGCTCTTCAATTATTCAAGTCATTTATTGAAGGGAATCACCTCCCAAAGAAGTGAAACATTTCATTGTGAATCCTTGAAGAAGAAACAATTTTTTTTTATAATTTGGGGGATAAAGGAAAAAAATTATATTTCCCATGAAAGTTCGATTGCTAATTGCATCTGAAATATTGTTGTTGTTTCTAAGTAGAGAAGGGTTTGATATAGAGACAAAGGGAGAAGTGCATCAAATTAGTCCCAAAAAAAGTATTGTTAGATGTACTAATTATGCATGCATTTTGTAACCTTTCCCTAAAAGGAAAAAAAGGAAATCAAAGTTATGCATATGTGTTATCAGCAATTAATTATTTTCTGGATATAAATATGTTTCTTTAAATGTGTATATTTTTATTATCATCGGTCCTTCAAATAAGACAGAAATCTGACTCGTTATCCGATTATAACGGAACGGATAATACTCGTTTTTATCGGATAAACGAGTAAGACCCCCGTAAAGAATTTAGAAGGTCCAGTAATAGAATAGATGGACTCGTACTTGTGTATCTGTTACTTTACCCGTTAACTCTACAAACAATGCTTTTATTAAGAATGGATATGAGGTCCATTAAGTTATTTCTAGCATTAATTACACTTGATTAATAGTCTTATGTTGATAATATTATAAGTTATTTCTAGCATCAATTACACTTGATTAATATTCTTATGTTGATAATATTATAATATTATTTTTTATAATTAGAAAAATAAATAAACAAAAAGCATAAACTTTGTTGTTCTTAAACTTTGAATTTTAATTTTCTTTCTATTGTGAGTTTGATATTAGTATTATAAGTGTAGTATTACGTATTATTGTTTACATTTTATAATATTGTACTAATGTGTTTTGTATTGGTAAAATATTATTTATTTTTTTAGAGTGTTTAATTATGTGTTTGACCATGCAAGAAAAAAGAAAATTGGCATTTGATAATATGTTTTTAATTTTTTTAATTACTTTTATTTATTAAATTCAAATGGGTAAATAGGTCTACCTAACATTTCAAATACTGATACCGAGGTTGTGATTTTACTGATATATCGACTACCGACGGATATATCGACGGGTATCCTTTAACATTTACAATACTGATTACCGATGATATATCGATAACCAATAGATATATCGACAAAAATCTTAAAATAAAATAGAATTTTAAAAAACAAAGTTTCAACTTTTCAGTAAAGTAACCAAATTTACGTTTTCAAAAAAATTTTTGACAACCAAGATTAAAATTTTTGACGATTATTATATGCAATTTATCACTTTCAAAAAAATTAATCTTGGGGTCAATTTTTTTTTTTTAAATCAGATTGGTGCACATTTTGGTTATTTCACTACATCACCCAAATATATATGTCTTCAAATTTAAAATATAAAATAGTTCCTATATGCTACATATTAAAATATATAGGTATATATATATATAGACACACACATTAAAAAACTTGATTTTTATTTTATTTTATTTTACAAATGTATATAATTTAATTGTAATAAATATATAGATATATAAATAAGTATTTATATATATATATATATACTTACATGTATTATAAAATATAAACACGGATATATATATATATATATATATATATATATATATATATAAACAAAAAAAGGTACATTGTCATATACAATCTTGGTCATATATAAATAAAACTATAAATAAGGAAATGTAATTCGAGGGAATGTCAAATAAGGTAGGTACATTTAATAATAATAATAATAATAATAAAAACATACAAACATCAACAAGCAATATCAGCGTGAAGACAATCAAAAGAAATTTCCCTAACAAGTGGTAAATATTAAGGTTAGATTTATTACTTGTAAAATATCCAATATTATTTGACATAAAATCGGATAAAAATGTCTCTCAAATCAAATAAATCGATTTCACTCTTACTATCTTTCCTCCCAATCCCTCACTCGATGTCTCCAACACTCGATTCCGACGAAAATACAACAAAATCCAACGAGATGCGAGGGAATCCGACGAACTATGACAGCTTATGGTGGACAAATTTCACATGAATTTGACCTTCACCACTCAAAATGCCCCAAAAATATGAATTTTATGGGAAATTATCGTATTCTATCGTATATCATCGTAAATTATTGCATATCATCAATCTTAATTATTCAAAATGACTAAAAAAAGTATAAATTTTTCGCATTTAAGCGTTTATCATCGTATATCATCACTACAAAAAAAATCAAGGTTTTGCGCGACAAAAATAATTGTTGCGCAAAACCTCATTTTCTCGTAGTGTATGTAAACCATTGTATATCGTCGTATATTATTGTAAACTATCTTAATTTATCATGATTTCATCGTATAAAATGGTTAAATTTCATCCTAATATATCGTATTCCATCATAAATTATGTGAAATTCCAAATTTTTTTTACGCCTGATCACTAAATCAATGTTCATCATTATTCACCGAAATCACTCAATGGAGAGATCATTAGAAATCTCTTTGAGAGTTAAAGAGAGAGAAATAATACAAGAAATGATGAAAATTAGAGAGAGAATGAGAGAAAGATGGTGTAATGGGCTGAAATGGTATTTTTGTCCGATTTTAGGTCAAAAGTCCAATTTTAGATCTTTTCAAACTAATGGGTCTAACTTTGATATTTTGTTACTTATTAGGCTCACTTTTATGATTCCTCTTTTCAAATGTCCCACATCGGTTACAAATAGGAAAATGTGGTTTTAAAACCTTTATAAAACCATAAAAACGATTTGCACAATCACAAAAGCTTAAGGCCTTATAAATTGGGCTTTAGTTCAGATTGGGCTCACTCCTAATGGGTCTAATAAAGTTTTAAATTTTCTTTTTTATTCCTATTTTTGGCCGATTTTTTCCAAAAATTGGACAATATTTTGTGTTTTATAACGTTTAAAATATTGCGATATTTTGACAATATGTCGATATATCTCCATTTTCAAACGATATTTTATAAAACGAAATGATATTTTCAGGTTCTCTTTACCGAAGTGTCTCCGGTAGCGTCATATCGTCGATATTTGAAACCTTTGATCTATCCGATCCTGTACCCGAAAAATTTGAACGGGTAACGTGTCCGACATTTCTCTATCCGTTTATCCGAAGAATATACTCATTACTCGGCTCATTTCAAAATTCGGGTAAACGAATCCATTTTTAAATTGGATCCGGGTAAAGGAACAAGTGGACTTGGCTGAACCCATATCCATTGCTATTCCCACCGTAGACATAATCTATGAGTTTATAGGTCTTATTTGCTCAATTGCACTTTACTAATTTAATAGGAAAAATTTCCCCTATCAACAAACTTATTAGATTCCAAAATAACTTCATTCTAAAGTACAAACGTCATGCAAAGAAGTAAAATGTCTCAAATTATGATAGCCCGCTTGTGGGAAAAAGTAAGTAAGCATCGGACACGAACAACCACTGTGATACTACTTGTTGGTGAAGCACGTAGGGTATTAGACACACACAATCCCTCCGATACCACTTGTTGGTTAATCACGGTTGGTATCAGACACGAACAATTGCTCCGATACCACTTGTTGGCTAATCACGGTTGGTATCGGATACGAACAATCTCTATGACACCATTTTTTTGGTGAACCAAGCGGGTATGAGACACGAACAATCACCTTTACAGCTTGTGAGATCTATAATAATAAACACATTATTATTAAAGGTTCTTTATTCGTCTCATCGAAGCCAACTTGGGGACTATAGACCTAGGAATAGAAGCTTAACAAAACCATAAAAAGACGAAAAAAGTCATTTCTCTTTATCACATTGATTTGTCTAATCTTGCTCAGATTCCACCTAGGTACGCCAAGACTAAACTCTCCTTTATACTAGAATTATATTTACTCAACATGACGAGTGTCCACTGATCTAGTCAGTTCGTGATCAAGATCCTCCAGATTCAACCCGTATCGAGAAAGGTCAATAATCCATTATACCTTTCTTGATACTTTTATACCCTAAGCACTGTTACTTCCCCAACGAAAGATTCTTCCAAACGTACAGACTTTGGAAGTGCCGGCAATCTATCGGTTCTAGAATCAACCCTTGGGTGAGTGAACATTGACCTTCTTTTAGGAAGGCTAGATTCCGTATCTGTCAACCACTTCCCACACAAATCATGCTCTGAAACTCCCAAGACATAAGTTGTGATTAGCATGATAATAGCCTTTTAGCGAATGAGTCAAAGAGTGCGGTAACATGATCCAATGTCCATGATCACTTCAGGATTTAGATCAAGTCTCACTATGACCATCATAGCGACCCCTGTTAGTGTGTCGTAACGGTACTTAAACGACACATCTACAACCAAAGGTTGTCCAGGTCGTGCACTTACCACAAGTGCAAAATGCTCGCACGTCGTCATCAAATTTCACTAGTGTTCCGCATATATGACTTTAGATACAGCTATCCAGGAATGTATCGTCATCGACCATGTTTTAGCTCACCTCCCAAACTCAGGTGCCCAACACGTGACTCAGCTTAACTCGGAGGCTACGGGTGATAGTTGCTATTGATTCTGATATTCTGCGCTCAACCCACTAATCATATGATGCTAGTAACGTAAACCATTATTCTATTTAGTAATCATTTATGATTTATTCATTATCTCTCATGGGCAAGAATTCCTAATAATCTCCCACTTTGGCCATAAAGATAAGGCAATTCCTTTTAGCCATTCTATTCTCAACCATGTCATACAGACAACTAGAAATTTGACCAGCATTGTGATTCTCATTGATATGGAGTCTCACCTTAATCTATTACTCTATCGATTTTGTCTCATCAACGTATTTCTCGTTTTAACATTCTTTAGCTCATGCTACTTTGCAAGTGATCCTTGACTTACCTTTATTAGGTCAAGTCAAGTTGTCCATTAGTAAATTAATTTACTATAGAACACATTAACACTTCGCATACGGTTAGATCATACACCCTACTTTATATCTACTTGATAACAAGTCCCCTATCACAGTTGTACACCCATTTGGTACCAAGACTAGTTGTACCATATCATGTTTCAATCTCATCGCCACTAACTATAGTGTGATATCATTGAACATATTTTTAAGAACTTTTATTGACCTGTTTCCATTACTTGGTTATTACATAATGTATCCTTATTGGTTGTGTTCATATTCAATATACACAGGACTCAAGGTTATACTATATCTATAATAACTAAGTATCTCACTATTTACAGAAATCATCGTGTTTCAAACATTTGCTAGATTTCTCGGAAATTGAGAATTTTCAAATGACTAATGGTTAGCCCTTATAATAACAATGTCTTCAGCCTCGTCTGTCAAGCTATATACCTTATGTCAATAGGTATACTTGAGATATTATGGAAAAAGTTAGTTTTTTCTAAAACTTAGGTTCTAAAAACGGTCAGCTCATTCAATTTCCTTGTGTCAATAGTTAACACGTGTTTAAGGAGTTACACTCATCGATCATTCTTGTAATATCGAATTTTATTCAATAAACTCTTAAGTACAATTGTACTTAGTTTATTTCATTCTTAGATCAACCTTTGTGAAGGTTTTAGTAGTTACACTACTTTGTTCCACGTCATAAGTTTTTCACAACTTTATCCATAAGGACAGTTCAATAACTTCCAATTGGAAAACCCAATGAATTGTTTCGTGGTATCAGAAGAGCATCATCATTGTCAATGTCTCTAATCAAGGGTTCAAACCCCTTTTACACCATTAAGCTTGTTTAAGCTTGAACGCTTTCATTAATAATTTATAGATCCCTTCTAATCCATTAAGTCGAAGACTTAACTGGCAGATATACTAAATTGGGTTTATGACATCTTTTCAGGTATTATGATCTTCATGATCATATCTTTCATTGAGTGAAAGATATTGTTGATGATATTGAGGTGACGAGGATTCTTGCGAGGATGCTCCCACTATTTCATTAATTCTGTTCATATGGAAAGTGTCATTTTTTCTTAAGTTCTATTTATCGATTTATCGAACCATGTGGTAAGGTAATTTTCAATTAACCTTTCACTCAAATTATTTAATGATAGCAAAACGTCATCATTAATGATGAGCTTGATCCTGTGAAGGATGTTGCTATGCATTGAACAACAAGTGGCTAGATTAAGAACCTCCCACTTAATCGACGAACAACAGTGACTAGGATCCAATTAAGGATGCTCCCACTCAATGATTTGAAAACATAGTGGCTAGGGTCCTTTAAAGGATGCTCCCACTTATTTAGTGAACTAGAGTAGCTAGATTCCCATTAAGAAAGATCTCACTCATTTAGAGTACTAGAGTAGCTAGGTTCCAATTAAGGAAGCTCCCACTCATTTAGTGAACTAGAGTAGCTAGGTTCCAATTAAGGAAGCTCCTACTCAATTAATGAAGTATTAGTTGTTGTCGGTCGTTTTCGGAAAACCCGAGACGCCAAGAAGGCACGTCGCTCAAAGGGCCGATGGTCAGGCCGGAGGTCCTGAAGAGCGGCAAATCTTCAAGCCCTCGCCCAAACTCCTGACTCCTCGAGTCGAGCTTAGCTCCTCGAGTCGAGCCTTGAGTCAATCTCCTCGAGTCGAGCTTCGCTCCTTGAGTCGAGCCTTGAATGGTTCCTCGAGTCGAGCCTTTAATTGTTCCTCGAGTCGAGCCTCGAGTCATTTTCGAGTCGAGCCTCGAGTCATCCTCGAGTCACTCCTCGAATCAAGTCGTTAGTCGCTCTCGCCGGGCCGAGCCTTGCTCCTCGAATCGAGTCACTCTCATCAAGTAGAGAGCTTCATATTTCACATGAGAAGAATGACATTCGAAGGCCCGCAAGAACCCGGCAAGACGAGCCGCCCACTACGCACGCAACGCGCTGCGCCGGCCAGCCGAGCAGCAAGCAGCGCGCTGCGCCGGCCAGGCAGCGCGCCGCGCCAGTCAAGGCACCCTGCGCCGCGCGTCCTGCGCCGCGCGTCCCGCGCCGCGCCCGGTGACCCGCGCGCCGCGCCCCCTGCGCCGCGCGCCGCGCGCGCCGTGCGCCTCCACTTGATGCCACACGCATTCCTAGTCCCACATGGACGAAAAAGGGACCTTCTAAGGCTCCCAAACACCTATAAATACCCTCTCTCATTGAGGGGAAAGCCATCCCAAGATATCCAAAAATATCCAATAATTCTCTTCATCTCTTATCGACACGTTCGATTTCTCTGCTTCTCTGGATGCCATATTTGGCCTGAAGCAGGTTCTCTTCTCTCTCCCTCGTTCTCAAAGGTCCCGAAGCACTCACGGGAACTTCCCGGACGTCGCTCCCTTTGACCGAACGTTCTCCGGTGCTCAAGCACGGCCCTAGGGTTCTCAACTAGAGCTACCCTTGCGCGTCTAACACGCTAGACGCGTACGCGATCTCCGAAGTTCTGAGACGCTGCCGAGGACTTCTCGCGCCCCGTTTCCTTCGTCGAGCACGCCTCTTCACCAAGGCTCCACGCCTCATACTGCGTCACACACGCTTGAACTACGTTCTGACCTGATTCCACGCACGGGTACGTAGGCAGCCGACAACCAAGGCACGGTCACTCATCCTCCTCACCCCCTACCTCTCCCGAGAGGCGGGTTGATCGGAGAGAACCCTAGCTCGAGACTATCGAGTTCACACTCTTGGCCCGGGTGCGATCACTTGGTCCGGCCTTGGATCGAACCGCCCGAGGTTTTAAATAGTTGTTCATTTTCGTGCGACAACATTTTGGCGCTAGAAGGAGGGGACTTCCCGACCTATTCAGCCCGAAATCCCTTCTATTCATCTTCTTTTCTTCTGCGAACTCAACTTTCTCGAACTTGAGAAACGATGAGTAGCCAACCACCCGTACGTTCTGAGGGCGCAAACAACCCCGAAAACGTCGCTAAGACCAAGAAATACTTCTTGCGCTCCCGAGCGCATGGTGACGAAGAGTCGCTCCATGAAGAGAGCTCGACCCGCTCACCATCTCCATCTTCTGATAGCAGGGACAACCGCATCGTGGAGTTAGAGGAGAGTATCCGCCGACTGAAGGCGAAGAACGCAAGGTACCACAGCCGACTGGCTGCGAAGCAACCTATGCGTGACACGACGATCCCCAACGGGGATCCTGAGAACCTCAACGAGGAAAGCCGCGACCCTGATTATGAGGATACTGGTGACTCGGAGGATGTCGAGACTTCTCTCACGAAGGACGGGGGACTCCCCGCCGTGTTTGAAGCCGGTCCGTCGAATCCCTTACCCCGAACAGGCGATGCGCCGGTAGCTTCTCAAGAGGGGAATTCCCGACGTTCGGCCCTCGACCGACTAGGTCCGAGGGAGAATGTTACGGAAAGTCAGGGCGCGCGGAGAGCGCACCGCCGCAAGCAGAGCCGGCGCTTCCGTACGGCCAGCCCTGATCTTAGGGACCACCTCACTGCTCAACGCATTGGGCGTGGCAATGATCTGAGAGAGCGACTAAGCTCTAGACCCAACATCCCGCTGGCAGCCCCAACTAACGGGAACCGCCGCGCAGGACAGGGGTCTAACGAGAGGCTGCAGGTGACTCCTCCCGATCAAGGGGTTACTCCAACGACCGGTCTCGATGTGGTCACTATGATCCACAACCTTCGAAATGAGGTACGAGATCTCCGAGAATACGGAATAGGTGGAATTGCCTACGGAGTCGTTGAGGAGAACTCATCACCTTTCACTACTCAGATATTGGCTGAGGTTTGTACGGGGAATTTCAAGCTCCCGAACCTCGCTCCCTATGATGGTAAAGCAGATCCTGCTTACCACATCCAGCACTATGAAACCTGGATGACGATGCAGGGTGTTTCTCCTGGTGCCATGTGCCAAGCCTTTAGTTTGACCCTCGCCGGACCCGGCTTTGAGTGGTTCAAAAACTTAAGACCAGGAAGCATCCACTCGTTCAAAGACCTGAAGGACATGTTCCTGGCACGGTTCGCTACGTCTATGGTCCAAAAGAAGACCAAGATGTACCTGTGGTCAATCAGGCAAGAGAGTGGCGAGTCTCTTAGACGATACCTCGCCCGATTCACAGAAGAGTCAAACAAGGTCGACCGCTTTGACGACAGTGACGCGATCGCCGCTATCATAGAAGGCTTGCGCACGAGTGACTTCCTCAAGTCTGTCGTCGGCCGTGTCCCTTCCACCATGGCCGAGTTAATGACTCGAGCTAAGACCTTCATGGGAGTCGAAGATTACCTCGACGGACGCAAGAGCACTACTCAAAGCTCTCGCCGTCGAGAAGAACCTATCCGCGAGCAGAACGAACCTCGTAAGAGGCGAAACAAGGGGAACCAGGTTTCTAGCAACCAACCCCCCGTACCTCAGAAACCGCGACTTGCGGAAAATTTCAAAGGGTACTCGTCGTTCACGCCGCTGAACACGGCGCCGGAAAGGATCTTGGCTCTGGCACGTGACAAGTTCACGCCCCCGGCTCCAATGAAGAAGGACCCCGCAACTCGCGATCGGTCCCGGTATTGTGAGTTCCATCGGGAATATGGTCATTTGACCTCGGAATGCTACAACCTCAAAAGGCAAATCGAGGCTCTGATCCAACGGGGCGAGCTGAAGGAGTTCGTGTTGCGCATGATTGGCGCTGCGGGCCCCACCGCGAACAGACAGCAGTCTGGTCAAGGAGGAGGAGCGGCCGCCTCTGCCAACCAAACCCCGGCTACTGCCAACGCCAACCCACAACTGCACGTGGTAACCACCATACTGGGAGGTCCACAAGATGGGGATTCAGCCCGTCAACGGAAGAAATTCCCTAGGGCCGTGTCTCAGGAAGACGCTGCTATGCACGTCAACTTCACATATGAAGAACCTCCGTCCGTGCCTCACGAGACGATGTATTTCACCAATGAAGAGGCCAAGCGAGTTGTGCATCCGCACAATGACGCGATCGTGCTCAAAGCCCAAGTGGCCAATAACTTGGTGAAAAGGGTTCTCATCGATAACGGCAGCGCTGCCGACATAATCTTCAAGTCCACCCTAGAGCGCATGAAGCTCGGGGGGCTGCGCCCGACTCCGACCCAAACGCCATTGTTTGGGTTCAATGGGGAAAAGGTTATGACCGAGGGCATCATCGACCTGCCGGTCACCTTTGGGACCCCTGGAGGAATCGAAGCCGTTCACATGGTCCCATTCCTAGTGGTCGATCAAGAGTCGCCCTACAACTTAATCATCGGGCGACCCACGTTGAACCGGCTAAGGGCAATCACTTCCACGTATCATCTACTGGTGAAGTTCCCCACCGAAGGGGGAATTGGCATCATGGCTGGAGACCAATCCCAAGCCAGAATATGCTACGTGCAAGGAGTTGATGGCAAGTCCGCGGGAAAAGCGGTCAACACAATCTTCCAACTGGAAGACGATTACCCATGAAACCTAAGGGATGCAAGGAAGTTCGGAGAACTTGACCCCCGTGATGAAATCGAAAGACTCAAAGTGGAAACCTCCGATGATCTTGTGCCAATCGTCCTGGACGAGTCGAAGCCTGATCAAGTTGTAAAAATCGGCACCCGACTTCCACTCGCCATCAAAACTCAGCTTACCGCCTTCCTTAGGGAGTTCAAGGATGTTTTTGCATGGACTCATGCGGACATGCCCGGAATCGATCCCGAGGTAATAGTGCACCGACTGAACGATGACCCAAAGGTCGCCGAAAAAGTGCAGGCTAGACGAACGTTCAACCCAGAACGATACCTGGCCATAAATGAAGAGGTCGAGAAACTCCTCACCGCAAACTTCATTCGAGAGGCTAAGTACCCCAAGTGGGTCGCCAACGTGGTAATGGTAAAAAAGCCCAACGGGAAGTGGCAAATTTGTATAGACTACAAAGATCTTAACAAAGCCTGCCCTAAGGATTGCTTTCCACTCCCGCGCATCGAACAACTGGTGGACGCCACGGCCGGCCGTGAACTCCTAAGCTTCATGGACGCCTATTCAGGCTACAACGAAATTCGAATGCACGAGCCCGATCAAATTAAGACAACCTTTGTCACTGATCGAGGTCTCTACTGTTACAAGGTCATGCCTTTCGGCCTTAAGAACGCGGGAGCAACATACCAACGCTTGGTAAATCGGATCTTCGCTGATCAAATCGGCAAGACAATGGAAGTATACGTGGACGACATGCTCGTTAAAAGCCTGCTGGCAACTAATCACGTACGCGACCTTAGGGAGATGTTCACAATCCTCCGCCGATATAAAATGAAGCTCAACCCCAACAAATGCGTATTCGGGGTTGAATCCGGAAAGTTCCTCGGTTATATCGTCAGCCGACGAGGCATAGAAGCGAACCCGGAAAAAATCAAGGCACTCCTTGAAATGAAGTCGCCAAGACGAGTCAAAGAAGTGCAAAGCCTGACCGGTCGGATTGCCGCTCTGACACGCTTCGTGTCTAAAGCCACCGACAAGTGTCAACCGTTCTTCAAAGCTCTGAAGAAGACAGACGGCTTTGAGTGGACGGACGAATGCGAAAGTGCCTTCCAAGAAATGAAGGCTTACTTTGGGTCCCCACCATTCCTCTCTAAACCAAAAGAGGGCGAGACGCTGTACGTGTATCTCGCCGTCTCTGAAAGAGCTGTAAGCGCCGTCCTTGTCCGCGAAGAGAACAAGGTCCAATGGCCAATCTACTACGTAAGCAAGGCCTTACTCGACGCGGAAACACGCTATACCGAGATTGAGAAACTTTCTCTGGCTCTCGTAACGGCAGCTAAGAAGCTACGACCGTACTTCCAAGCTCACCCAATCGCGGTGCGAACTGAGCATCCAATCGGTAAAGCTCTTCAAAAGGGAACGTCGACTCGCATGGCGATCTGGTCCCAAGAATTGAGCGAGTACGGGATTGAGTTCCACCCAAGAACGGCTATAAAGGGGCAGGCCTTAGCCGACTTCGTGGCAGAATTCTCCTACGCTCCCGATATGGGAAGAGCGGAAACTGACTTAAACGATAACGAGCTAACTCGGAAAAGGAAGGTAGACCCAACGGGTCCCATCTGGGAGTTATACGTAGACGGAGCATCTAATGCTCGGGGGGCTGGCGCCGGAATAATCCTAATTAACCCCGATGGGGAAAAGCTGCGATATGCCCTCCACTACGGCTTCCAAGCCTCCAACAATGAAGCTGAATACGAAGCGCTCATTGTAGGGATAGAGCTAGCACAGAAGCTCGGCTCCCATAACCTGCGAATACACTGCGACTCGCAGTTGATCGTAAACCAGGTTAAAGGAGATTACATCGCCAAGGAGCCCAACATGGTCGCGTACCTGGCTAAGACGAATTCCAAACTAGATGCCTTCTCTTGGTTCGAGATTCACCAAATCCCGAGAGAACAAAATTCGGAGGCTGACGCGCTTGCTCGCCTCGGATCTGGCATCGACGAAGACGGATTGGGGACCGTGCCCATTGAATCTCTCCCACGACCATCCGTCTCCCGAGACGAAGTCGGGACCATAGAAGTGGCAACTCAGCCCACTTGGATGGACTCAATTGTCGAGTTTTTGCGAAGAGGGGAACTCCCCGAAGACCGCAAGGAAGCCGATAAACTGAGGGCCTTAGCATCCAAATACACGCTCCGAGAGGGCACGCTTTATAAGCGCGGTTACTCGACACCGCTGCTCCGATGCCTCGATAGCGTTGAGTCGACCAAGGTCCTCCGCGAAATCCATGAGGGCATCTGCGGAAACCACGCCGCTGGAACTTCCCTTGCGCTCAAAGCGCTTAAGCAGGGCTATTTCTGGCCTTCCATGAAGCGAGATGCTTGCGAATGGGCAAGGCGTTGCGATAAATGCCAGCGCTTCGCGGAAATTCCGCGACAGCCCCCGACCCCGTTAAGCAGCATCGTTGTCCCACGTCCCTTTGCTAAGTGGGGCGTGGACATCATTGGCAAGCTCCCTAGAGCGCCAAGGCAATACAAGTACGCCATTATCGCCATCGACTACTTCACTAAGTGGGTAGAGGCCGAGCCGCTTGCCAGAATAACTGAAGCAAACACGACGAACTTCATCTGGAAGAACATCATATGGAGGCACGGTATCCCCGCCTCGATTGTGACCGACAACGGGGCACAATTTGACAACGCGCGAGTAAGAGATATCTGCGATCAACTGAAGATCAGCAAGACCTTCTCCTCGCCGCGACATCCTCAGGCCAACGGCCAAGTCGAGGCAGTCAACAAGACTATCAAGAGCAACCTGAAAAAGAAGCTCGAAGACAAGAAAGGCGCCTGGGCCGATGAGTTACCATTCGTCCTATGGGCGTATAGGACAACCGCGCGTAACGCCACCGGCGAGACGCCATTCTCCCTTGCATATGGGGTCGAGGCCGTGGTTCCAATTGAAACCGAGATACCCACGTTCCGAGTCGACACGTTCGACGAAGCGGAAAACAACGAGGCCATGCGCCTTGAGTTGGACCTGATCGACGAAAAGAGGGCGGAAGCATTCCGACGCCTCGCCGCACAGAAGCGCAAGGTCGAAAAATACTACAACTCCAAAATCAAAAGGCGAACCTTTGCCGTCGGAAGCCTAGTCCTCAGACGGGTATTCCAAAACACACAAGTCCAAGGCGCCGGCGTCCTAGGCCCAAACTGGGAAGGCCCTTACAGAGTCCGCAAAGTCATTCACGACGGGACATATTACATCGAGCACACGGACGGGACTCCGATTCGCCACCCGTGGAACGCGGAGCACTTGAGGCAGTACTATCAGTAGCTAGCGTCCCCCGCTTTTTTATCGCTTTTATTTCCATTTTCAATAAGGCCTACGAGCCAATGTTTTAGGATTTAAATTTTCTCGCAAGTTTTTTTTCGCAAAAGTAATAAAACTCAAGTTTTCCATTTCAATTTTGTTTTATGCAAGTTTTCTGGTTATGAACAATTAACTTATAACCCAAAAAACTTGGGGGGGCTAGCTATGGTAAGGAAACTCTCAAAAGAACACGCTCCACCAAAAAAAAAATCGTAAGACGCCTACATGGCGCACGTAAGTCGCGTAAAGGCGCAGCCCGTAAGACGCCTACATGGCGCAACCTAAGACGCCTACATGGCACACGTAAGTCGCGTAAAGGCGCAGCCCGTAAGACGCCTACATGGCGCAACCTAAGACGCCTACATGGCGCACGTAAGTCGCGTAAAGGCGCAGCCCGTAAGACGCCTACATGGCGCAACCTAAGACGCCTACATGGCGCACGTAAGTCGCGTAAAGGCGCAACCCGTAAGACGCCTACATGGCGCAACCTAAGACGCCTACATGGCGCACGTAAGTCGCGTAAAGGCGCAACCCGTAAGACGCCTACATGGCGCAACCTAAGACGCCTACATGGCGCACGTAAGTCGCGTAAAGGCGCAACCCGTAAGACGCCTACATGGCGCAACCTAAGACGCCTACATGGCGCACGTAAGTCGCGTAAAGGCGCAGCCCGTAAGACGCCTACATGGCGCAACCTAAGACGCCTACATGGCGCACGTAAGTCGCGTAAAGGCGCAGCCCGTAAGACGCCTACATGGCGCAACCCAAGACGCCTACATGGCGCACGTAAGTCGCGTAAAGGCGCAGCCCGTAAGACGCCTACATGGCGCAACCTAAGACGCCTACATGGCGCACGTAAGTCGCGTAAAGGCGCAACCCGTAAGACGCCTACATTGCGCAACCTAAGACGCCTACATGGCGCACGTAAGTCGCGTAAAGGCACAACCCGTAAGACGCCTACATGGCGCAACCCGAGACGCCTACATGGCGCACGTAAGTCGCGTAAAGGCGCAGCCCGTAAGACGCCTACATGGCGCAACCTAAGACGCCTACATGGCGCACGTAAGTCGCGTAAAGGCGCAGCCCGTAAGACGCCTACATGGCGCAACCTAAGACGCCTACATGGCGCACGTAAGTCGCGTAAAGGCGCAGCCCGTAAGACGCCTACATGGCGCAACCTAAGACGCCTACATGGCGCACGTAAGTCGCGTAAAGGCGCAGCCCGTAAGACGCCTACATGGCGCAACCTAAGACGCCTACATGGCGCACGTAAGTCGCTTACATGGCGCAACCCAAGATGCCTACATGGCGCGATTTGAGACGCCCACGTGGCACAATCCGGCACACGTAACACACCTACGTAACTTGGCTGACTCGCAGTTGAAAATACTTAAGAACGCAAACCATCCAAGTGAGTGGCGTGTTTGAAAAAGTATCCTGCCGAGACAAAAGGATGGACAAAATCATTGACGCAAACAAGTGACCGTCCATGCATGCCATAGAAGATAAATGTGCGAAAACACTCATAAAAATAAATGAATAACTCCTCATAAAAGAAAGGGGCAACTGCCACAAAACCAAGAAAGCATGCGCTAAGACAAGTGCGCTAAAGGGAAATATCCTAGTAAGCAAGCGCTAAGACAAGTGCGCCGAACGGAAAAAACCTAAAAAGCACGCGCTAAAACATTTGCGCAGGAAAAATAAAGAAAGAAAACGGTCACTCAGCGGGATCATCGCCCACAGGGTCGGCCCCGTCAAGTGGTGGGAAAAGCGAGTCGAAGAAGTCGAAGGTGACCCCCCGAGAAACATTCTCGGCAGCTGTGGCGTCCCGACACTCCACCGCCGCCGCGTGCCTTGCCTCCTCGACTCCGACATCAAAGTCGTCCTGAAGGTCGGACGCAAGCTGCTCCGCCGCGGCTTTCTCCTCGGTGACCCGAACCACCTCCTCCGCCAAGGAGTCGCGCTTACGCTCCGCACGAACACGGGCAGCCTCACTCGATGTAAGCTGGCCCTGAAGAATGCCAACTTCTTCCGTGCGCGATTCCAACTGACGTCGAAGGTCCCGCGCTTCGCTCCGGAAGACCTCCGTCGATCGAGTCGCCACTTCAAGGGCTTGACGTTCCGTCGTTAACTCCTCAGCCATCCTCGCCACCGCTGCCTAAGCACGGTCGCACTTGCCGCGGGTAACTCCCAATTCCACGCGAGCCTCCTGAAGCTGCTCGCGGAGATTCGCAAACTCCGCCTTTGAGTGAGAACCTCGCTCGGCGTGAGCCAGCTGAGACTTCGCTTGAGCAAGCTCCTCCTGGGCGCGACTCATCCGCCTGATGAGGTCGTGAAGGATCTTCTCGCCCCGGGTCGCTCGAGCAAGCACCTGAGAAGGCAAAAAGACAGTTTAGCAAAAGACAGATTCATCGCAAACGAGGCAAGGGAAACTCACTCTCTGTGCATCGGAAACGCCGTGACGAAAGAACTCCACGTCACTGCTGGCCACAACGCTCTTCCACATCTTCATCGAAGATCGAGCAAGGCCCAGGGAACACTCCCCCCTAACCTCCGCGGCCTCCACGTCGACCATCGAATTCACGTGCTTAGAGTCCGAAGACGTGTCTGGCAAAGCCGAGGAGGAAGGTCGCTTCAAAGAAGCGCGAGGACCGCTCTCCGCCCGATGATAGGTATCGAGTTTCTCCCGACCATCCCGCGCAGCAATCCGACGACGAACCGCCGCCAACGACTTCGGGTCCCGGGAAGCCTTCGCTAGACGAGCCCGAGCCCTCGCCCTAGCCGAAGAGACTGCAAAAGCGACAAAGTCAAAACCTTGAGCTAAAAACAAAAGCAAAAGTACGAAACGCCAACATACCTTGAGGATCGCCGCTCGAGAGAGATGATGCGGCACTCGGGGCACCCTCGGTCCGTTGAGGAAACGGCGGGAACCACCCAGTGGAAGCCATCAGCTCAGGAGAACGAAATCGTTCAACGGCTTTCCGAGCCTCCGACATTCCCCGGATCTCCTTCACAAAGTCGAGATCGTCGGCCCCCTCGTTAGCAGGAAACTCGGACAAGGGGCCGAACCGGAGCGGCGCGTCACCAAAAGCCTCCGCCGAGACCCACACCCACGGTCGTCGATTGTACTTCTCTGAATCGATGATCAGCTTAGTATTCCGTCGATCGCGGGCCACAAAGAAACTGGGTTGCCCGGGCGCAGGGAAGACCGCGATGAGATTGCGAAAATCACTCACGGTCATCACCCGCTCGGTCTGGCAATGCCACTCCATATGGCACATCGCCACTATGCGGTAGAACGCCGGGCTCATCTGACATGCGTGCACCCCCAGACGGGCGAGAAGCTGCTGAACGATGGGTTGAAACGGCAACCGCAACCCGCAGTTAAGACTCGCAACTGAAACTGCGGCGAAACCACGACGAGGCCGGAAAGGACGGTCGTCCTTTAAAGGACGGAGAAGCGCCACGGATGACGGAATGGCAAAAGCCTCCCGGAGACCGACGAATGTCCGGTAGGTAAGCGTGCTCGAAGCATCGACCCCCGAACAATCGAAGTCCTCGGGAGCAGCAAGGCCCTCCTCGGGATACCACTCCGTCCTGGCAAGCGACCTCGCCGATACCAACGCCTCCGCGTCAGGGGTCTCGGGCTGAGAATCCCCTGGCTCCACGGAAGGGTCCCTGCCCTCCGACACGACCGTGGCAGCTGCCGACGGTACCTCGGGACACTCCGATGCGAGGCCTTCGGCCCCCGGACATGTCTCTGACTCACCTCCGGGATCTTCAGACTCGGGACCAAAGTCGTCCACGCAGTCTATCTCGTCGAGAACCGACTCTAGCGGAGTCACCGCATCCGCGTCCGTAACATCTCCCGGCACGCCTTGAAAGCCCAAGTCGGACTGCGGCACGTCGAGGCGAACTTTGTCGCGGACCCCCCCGCCAACTAAGTTGATCACGAGGCGAGGGGCAGGCTCCCCGGACGCGGGACGATCAAACTCCCCGCCTGTACCGCGCCCAGTTGGCGCGCACCCTTCGAGAGGCTGAGCAGCGGGCACGGTCGCACCCATAATGCAAGCGTAAAAAAAAGAAAACAAGCGTAAGAAAAGAGAAAAAATAAAGTGAGGAGTAAAGGGAAGGGGGGAGGTCTATTTATAGACTTCTAGGGGGGTAGGAGTCGAAATCCTACTCCCACAAGGAGCAAAATCGGAGTAGAAACTCCAAAAAGTCGGAGTTCTCCCGCGCGAAGCGAACCAGCCCCGCGCACGGGGCGCGCCGCGCGCCAAGCCCGCGCGCCGCGCGGGTCGTGCAGCACAGACCGCGCGTCGCGCCGTCCAGGGCGCGCGCCGCGCGGCCACCCCCTAAAAAAAAAAAAAAAAAAAAAAAAAAGAAAGAAAAAAGAGAAGAGGAAAAAACTTTCCTCGGGGCCACAAGGCACGGGAAACATTTTCCTCAAACACCCAACTAGAAGAACAAAAAGTTCATCGCTGGGACGCCTCCCGAACGACGAACTTGGGGGGCTAATGTTGTCGGTCGTTTTCGGAAAACCCGAGACGCCAAGAAGGCACGTCGCTCAAAGGGCCGATGGTCAGGCCGGAGGTCCTGAAGAGCGGCAAATCTTCAAGCCCTCGCCCAAACTCCTGACTCCTCGAGTCGAGCTTCGCTCCTCGAGTCGAGCCTTGAGTCAATCTCCTCGAGTCGAGCTTCGCTCCTTGAGTCGAGCCTTGAATGGTTCCTCGAGTCGAGCCTTTAATTGTTCCTCGAGTCGAGCCTCGAGTCATTTTCGAGTCGAGCCTCGAGTCATCCTCGAGTCACTCCTCGAATCAAGTCGTTAGTCGCTCTCGCCGGGCCGAGCCTTGCTCCTCGAATCGAGTCACTCTCATCAAGTAGAGAGCTTCATATTTCACATGAGAAGAATGACATTCGAAGGCCCGCAAGAACCCGGCAAGACGAGCCGCCCACTACGCACGCAACGCGCTGCGCCGGCCAGCCGAGAAGCAAGCAGCGCGCCGCGCCGGCCAGGCAGCGCGCCGCGCCAGTCAAGGCACCCTGCGCCGCGCGTCCTGCGCCGCGCGTCCCGCACCGCGCCCGGTGACCCACGCGCCGCGCCCCCTGCGCCGCGCGCCGCGCGTTGTGCGCCGCCCTTTGTGCGCCGCGCGCGCCGTGCGCCTCCTCTTGATGCCACACGCATTCCTAGTCCCACATGGACGAAAAAGGGACCTTCTAAGGCTCCCAAACACCTATAAATATCCTCTCTCATTGAGGGGAAAGCCATCCCAAGATATCCAAAAATATCCAATAATTCTCTTCATCTCTTATCGACACGTTCGATTTCTCTGCTTCTCTGGATGCCATATTTGGCCTGAAGCAGGTTCTCTTCTCTCTCCCTCGTTCTCAAAGGTCCCGAAGCACTCACGGGAACTTCCCGGACGTCGCTCCCTTTGACCGAACGTTCTCCGGTGCTCAAGCACGGCCCTAGGGTTCTCAACTAGAGCTACCCTTGCGCGTCTAACACGCTAGACGCGTACGCGATCTCCGAAGTTCTGAGACGCTGCCGAGGACTTCTCGCGCCCCGTTTCCTTCGTCGAGCACACCTCTTCACCAAGGCTCCACGCCTCATACTGCGTCACACACGCTTGAACTACGTTCTGACCTGATCCCACGCACGGGTACGTAGGCAGCCGACAACCAAGGCACGGTCACTCATCCTCCTCACCCCCTACCTCTCCCGAGAGGCGGGTTGATCGGAGAGAACCCTAGCTCGAGACTATCGAGTTCACACTCTTGGCCCGGGTGCGATCACTTGGTCCGGCCTTGGATCGAACCGCCCGAGGTTTTAAATAGTTGTTCATTTTCGTGCGACAACATTAGTGGCTAGGATCAAAGATGCTCCCACTAACTCATCATCATCAACACTAACTTTTTGTTGTGTTTCATTATTACCTCTTATTTGCACCAGTCATTGTCGAAACAATGTAACTTTTCTTTATACGGTCTCAGAGCTCTAAAGAGTTCTTAAATATACAAACATATTCAATTATAAGAAATAAAGCAATCAAATGCTAATTTCTAACAGAGATGTAACTAATAGAACATCATAACCCTCACTAATAGTGTATGAACGAAACACTAAGTCCTTCATAGTGTATAACATCTACATCATAAGGCATTTATGCATAAAATTTGTCATAAAAACTTCAAATGCATTCCTGTCGGAAAAGATCTAGGATTAAGAATAATTTATCGCTTCTAGCGGCCGACGGAATATACAAAGTTCTTTAAAACATGTAAAACAATTTTACTACCTAGACAAAGTGCATGAGCGTATAATTTAAAATTTAAAAACTATTATGTGTTTTCACTCGGTAACAACCTTGATTGAAGCTTGAGCGTTGAGAAGCTTTTGGAAAGTGTTACCGGTCCGTCCCGGCCAGGTAGAACGACGACGGCCGCGATAGCGGTCGCCCCGGGACTCTCCCGACACACGGCCGGCTCAGAAGGAGCCCTCGCCTCCACGGCCGGCTCATAGAGGGCCCTTGCCTCCACGGCCGGCTCAGAGGGAGCCCTCGCCTCCACGGCCGGGTCGGAGCCGGCCCTTGCCTCCACGGCCGGCTCAGAGGGAGCCCTTGCCTCCACGGCCGGCTCAGAGGGAGCCCTCGCCTCCACGGCCGGCTCAGAGAGGGCCCTTGCCTCCACGGCCGGCTCAGAGGGAGCCCTCGCCTCCACGGCCGGCTCATAGCCGGCCCTTGCCTCCACGGCCGGCTCAAAGGGAGCCCTTGCCTCCACGGCCGGCTCAGAGGGAGCCCTCGCCTCCACGGCCGGCTCAGAGCCGGCCCTTTCCTCCACGGCCGGCTCAGAGGGAGCCCTCGCCTCCACGGCCGGCTCAGAGGGAGCCCTCGCCTCCACGGCCGGCTCAGAGAGGGCCCTTGCCTCCACGGCCGGCTCCGAGGGAGCCCTCGCTTCCACAGCCGGCTTAGAGCCGGCCCTTGCCTCCACGGCCGGCTCAGAGGGAGCCCTTGCCTCCACGGCGGGCTCAGAGGGAGCCCTCGCCTCCACGGCCGGCTCAGAGCCGGCCCTTGCCTCCACGGCCGTCTTAGAGGGAGACCTCGCCTCCACGGCCGGCTCAGAGCCGGCCCTTGCCTCCACGGCCGGCTCAGAGGGAGCCCTCGCCTCCACGGCCGCCTCAGAGCCGGCCCTCGCCTCCATGGCCGCCTCAGAGCCGGCCCTCGCCTCCACGGCCGCCTCAGAGCCGGCCCTCGCCTCCATGGCCGGCTCAGAGCTGGCCCTTGACCAAGGGGATGCCTGAAACGCCCCTTGGTCGCCTATAAATACCGGGGTCCCTCCCCTGGTCCAGGTAATCCGAATTTGAGTACTGAAACGCTGTCGAACTCGTACCTCGCTCATTTCTCTCAAGTCTCGGCCTCTAAACACCTAAACCCTCTATATCCACCTCAATGATACTAATGTTGAGCGTCGGAGAGGTAAACAAAGGCAACCCCTCTGTTTCCCCTTTGTAGTTTATCGTTACCTTCTCTTGCAGGACAAATGATGGACGAGGTAAACACCAACCACATCTAAGGGAAGACTCGGGATACCGATTCCGACACGCTCAAGCCCGAACGCGACGACTTGGTTCGGCCTTGGGTCGAACCGTTTGGGGCTTCTAAATAGTTGTCCGAAAAACAGCGACAACATTTTGGCACTAGAAGGAGGGGTCGAACCTCCGACCTTAGCACGCTCTCCTTTCCATTCCTCACCTTCACTACATCTACGACTCTCGAAAGATGAGTCACATTCCTACGACCTCCGTTGGCACTCGAGCGACGAGCT
Organism: Urtica dioica subsp. dioica; assembly: GCF_054948205.1. NCBI lineage: Eukaryota > Viridiplantae > Streptophyta > Magnoliopsida > Rosales > Urticaceae > Urtica > Urtica dioica. The sequence continues at coordinate 40,394,935 of NC_142756.1, forward strand.
CGAGGTACGGTCTCCGAAGCCTCGCTCACCGTCTTGAAGGGTAACGTCGTGATAACGACCCAAGACCCGGCGAACGACCCCAAGGCCGCGCTCCGAGAGGACACGGCCCGGCGGCTCGCGGAGCTTCTAGACCGTCCCGGCGTAGACGGCTCGCTCATCGCCAATCTCCTCGGCTACGATGTCGAGGATAGGTCCGCCCGAGATGACTCCGACCCCGACTATGTGGGGGAGTCAAGGAGCGATGAGGCAACACCAAGCCTCGCCCCGTCGCGGTTCGAGAGGGCGAACGGCGACTTGGCCGGACCGGCGCGGCAGCAGGCACGCTCATATTCCCGGGTACTCGCCCCTTCGGTTTCAAGAGGCGGCCGGACACGGCCCCTTGCCGAGGAGAGAACGACTCTGGTGGACGATGGGGCCGATAGCCGAAGCGCTCGTCGGACAGTCCGACCAAGGGCGACCTCGCCCTGCCGAGCGCCGAGCGTGGACCTTAGAGAACCCCTGACGGCGCAGAGAAACTCCCGAGGGGATGATCTCCGCCAAAGGCTTAATTCTCGGAGGGACGCTCTCCCCACCGTGACTCTCGGCCGACCTCAGGACAACACCGGGGACCAAGCGTCCAACGAGCACCAACAGGCGACTCACGCGGTCCCGGTGGTCAGTTCAACTAACGGGCTTGACATGGTCACGATGATTCAAAGCCTCCAAAACCAAATCATCGAGATGAGGGAGTCAGGGAGGCAGAGGCCGTACGGAGGGATTGAGGAGTCATACTCTCCCTTCGCCGCTCAAATCCTCGCACAACCTTGCGTGGGGAACTTCAAGCTACCGTCCATTCCCCCCTACGATGGGCGGACGGACCCGAACTTCCACATCCAACACTATGAGACGTGGATGACAATGCAAGGACAGTAGAACGCGACTCTCTGTCAAGCCTTCAGCCTGACCCTTACAGGGTCGGGATTCGAATAGTTCCGAAGTTTTAGACCGGGGAGCATCTCGTCCTTCCGGGCTCTGCGAGAGGCTTTCCTTGCGCGATTCGCCACTCTCGTCGCGCAAAAGAAATCAAAGACCCACCTCCTCTCCGTCCGGCAAGGGAGAGACGAGACATTGAGGCAATACCTCGCTCGCTTCACCGAGGAATCTCACAAGGTCGAAGGTTTCGACGACAAGGATGCCATCACGGCAATCACCGAGGGAGTTCGCACGAGAGACTTCCTCAAGTCTATTGTTGGAAAAGTACCACGAGACATGGCGGAGCTCATGTCGAGAGCCCGCTCGTATATGGGAATCGAGGACTATCTCGATGGCTGAGACGGCCGGAATGAAAGGCGATGAACTCTCCTTGACGATCCCATAGGCACTCCCGCCTATTCCGTGTTCGCGGAGGTCTCGTACTTCATTTCGAAGATTGTGGATCATAGTGACCACATCGAGACCGGTAGTCGAAGTAACTCCCTGTTCGGGAGGAGTCAACTGTTGCCTTTCATATGACCCTTGACCCGTGCGGCGGTTCCCGTTAGTTGGGGCTGCTACGGGAACATTTGGCCGAGAGCTTAGTCGCTCTCTTAGGTCATCGCCACGCTTGATGCGTTGAGCAGTGAAATGGTCCCTAATATCAGGGCTTGTCATACGGAGGCGCAGGCTTCGTCTGCGACGGCGCGCTCTCCGCGTGCCTTGACTTTCCGCAACGTTCTCCCTTTGACCTAGTCGGTCGAGGGCTGAGCGTCGGGAATTCCCCTCTTGAGAAGCTGTCGGCGCGTCTCCTACCCGGGGTAGGGGATTTGAAGGACCGGCTTCAAACACGGCAGGGAGTCCCCCGTCCTTCGTGAGAGAAGTCTCGATACCCTCCGAATCGCCAGTACCCTCGTAGTCAGGGTCGCGGTCGCGACTTTCTTCATTGAGGTTCTCGGGATCCCCGTTAGGGATCGCCGTGTTATGCGCGGGTTGCTCCATAGCGAGTCGGCTGTGGTACCTCGCGTTCTTCGCCTTTAGTTGGCGGACATTCTCCTCCAGCTCCATGATGCGGTGGTCCCTGCTATCTGGAGATGGAGATGGCGAGCGGGTCGAGCTCTCTTCATGGAGCGACTCTTCATCACCATGCGCTCGGGAGCGCAAGAAGTATTTCTTGGTCCCAGTGACGTTTTCGGGGTTGTTCATGCCCTCAAAACGTACGGGTCGTTGGCTACTCATCGTTTCTCAAGTTCGAGATGGTTGAGTTCGCAGAAGAAAAGAAGAAGATGAACAGAAGGGATTTCAGGCTGAATAGGTCGGGAAGTCCCCTCCTTCTAGCGCCAAAATGTTGTCGCACGAAAATGAACAACTAGTTAAAACCTCGGGATGTTCGATCCAAGGCCGGACCAAGTGATCGCACCCGGGCCAAGAGTGTGAACTCGAAAGTCTCGAGCTAGGGTTTTCTCCAATCAACCCGCCTCTCGGGAGAGGTAGGGGGTGAGGAGGAGGAGTGACCGTGCCTTGGGTGTCGGCTGCCTACGTACCCGTGTGTGGGATCAGGTCAGAACGTAGTTCAAGGCGTATGTGACGCAGTATGAGGCGTGGAACCTCGGTGAAGAAGCGTGCTCGACGAAGGAGACGGGGCGCGAGGAGTCCTCGGCAGCGTCTCAGAACCTCGGAGATCACGTACGCGTCTAGCGTGTTAGCCGCGCGAGGGGAACTCTAGTCGAGAACCCTAGGGGCGTGCTTGAGCACCGGAGAATGTTCGGTTAGAGGGAGCGACGTCCGGGAAGTTCCCGTGAGTGCTTCGGAACCTCTGAGAACGAGGGGGAGAGTAGAGAGACTGCTTCAGGCCAAAAATGGCATCAAAAGAAGCAGAGAAGAGTAAGAAATCGAGCGTGTCAATAGGAGATGAAGAGATGGATTTCCCCTCAGTGGGAGGGGGTTTATATAGGTGTTTGAGGACCCCAAAGAGGTCCTTTGATATCCATGTGGGACTAGGAATGCGCGCGGCATCAATTGGAGGCGCACGGAGCGCGCGGCGCACAATGTACAGCGCACAACGCGCGGCGCGCGGCACGCGACGCAGAGGGCGCGGCACGCGGGTCACCAGGCGCGGCGCGCGATGCGCGGCGCTGGATGTGCGGCGTGGGACGCGCAGCGTGAGGTGCGCGGTGCATGGGGCGCGCGGCGCGGGCGCGTCTTGGCGCGGCGCGCGGTCTGCCTGGCACGGCGCGCGGTCTTCCCGGCGCGGCGCGCGGCTTGCTGTGCCTGGCTGGCCGGCGCGACGTGCTGCGCGGCGGTTTCGCCTAGTGGCGTGTGGTGCATGGTCCGTCTGGTCGGCCTCTTGAGTGGGCCTTAGGGGTCTTCGGATACCACGCTTGCCATGCGAAATATGAAGGTCTCTTCTTGATGAGAGTGACTCAACTCGAGGCTCGACTCGAGGAGACTGACTCAAGGCTCGACTCGAGGAGCGAAGCTCAACTCGAGGAGAATGAATCAGGTCTCAACTCGAGGAGCGAAGCTCATCTCGGGGAGCCGACTCAAGTCTCAACTAGAGGGGCTAAGCTCGACTCAAGGAGTCAAGAGTTTGGGCGAGGTCCTTGAAGACTTGCCGCTCTTCAGGACCTCCGGCCTGACCATCAGCCCTTTGAGCGACGTGCCTTCTTGGCGTTTCGGATTTTCCGAAAACGACCGACAACACCCACAAGAAGAGTTGTAGTCTTTACTTAAGTACATTTGATGTAATAAAGTCTCACGAACACTCTTGCTTGTAATTGCTTATTTATTAATAAAAGTTAAAACGTTCATTCATTCTTCCGTGTCTGAAGCTTTATGATAAAACCTTAGTCTTTAGTCCATAAACTAACCTAACAACATATGAAGAGACAAATGTAGATTTGCATGAACAAACTCTTCATGGTTTGCTTAAAACAATATATTCATAATCTAAGGATCAAAGGACTATTGATCTCAGTACGATTGTTAGGAGAATCTATGATGTCTAGTTATGGGACATTGTGAGTTGGAGACTCTATAGTTCTTCTAGGTATCTTCTGAAGGTACTGAATTGACCAGTGCACTTCTAGAGACAACATAAAAACAAACCATTTAACCTTTTATGTATCGAAGTCACTACGTATGAATTACATCATGCTTACCTAAATCCTAAAATGAAACATGTCATTTCATAGATTACGTATTCTCATTTGAGAAAGTAAGTGCTCGGATTCACTATGTGATTCTTAACAGGACCTATTGGTGAAGGACTAAGTTATGAAGATGTCATGAGTAACTTTGTGAAGTTCTCACAGATATGGAATTCATGTACAACATTGCTGAAATGCAATGTATATCACCTCATGCTTTGTTCCTTGGAATGTGAATAAATGAACTGGCCAGTATCCAAATTGAGTCATGACTCTTTTGGATGAATCAATGCCACTTGTTAGCTCATCGTCAATACATTGTTTCTAACTTATTCACAAGCGACAAATGAGTTGAGGAAATAACAACTAGAAGGATAAAATAGTAATTTTGTAAATCTCGACTAGCATATGATATTCATGAAAGGGTAAACATAGATTATATTAAGTGGATCCACTCATCACAATTTACTTAAATTCTTGAGTAGAAAATAAATTCATTTGGACCGAGAGATTCTCAGTGTCAACTCTTTAGTGGAGTAAGTTGACGTTAAGCAAAACTTGGAAAAGATTTGTGAACTTTGAGTCCAAGTATTTTAGCTCAGGCTTTGTTCATTTGTATCCCTGAGATCACTGTCACAAATCATATCGAGTAGGAATAGTTAAACTAGAAGCCAAGTCAAAACAAGAACGAGATAATTTTACGAAAATTGTCAAAAGGGTATTTTTGTCTTTTTGGACATAGGATGAAATGAATGTCAATAAATTTTTTTACGTTGTCATATGATGACATATTATAACTCGGCCATAACAAGTTTATTGGGCCTTGTGGATTAATTTCATTTCATAGAATTTTACTTGAAAATTCTTAATGGTCCTTTCTTATGTTGTCATGAACAAATGAAAAAACATCTAGAAGCCCCTTCTAGATAGACTTGGCCGCCCAACATAGCTAGAAAACGAGAGATTATTTTGTGCATTGATGTATGAAGATACTTGCCAAAAGAAAAAGAGGAAACAAATTTCCTCTATAAGGAAAGAGGATTTTCGGCCAAGGCAAGGAGAGAACAAAAGATGAAACAAATCCAAGGCTTCTAGAAGCCCCTCTTAGCCGTGTGAAACAAAGGGAAGGAGAGAAAATTTTGCTCATTAATATGTGATATTCTATAGAAGAGGAAACTACCTTATTGAAGGTAAAACCTCTCCAATAAATAGAGCCATCATTCCTTTTATTCTATTCATTCCAAAGTTTTAGAGATTGAGAGCTTCTCGCTCTAGACTTGGCCGCCTCTCTCTCTCTCTCTCTCTCTCTCACTCTCTCTAGTTTTCTTTCGTTTTTTGTTTTGGCATCTAGGTCCACATTTGACCTAGTGTTTTAGCTCTTCGACTCTTAGACTTGTTCTTGAGTCGTCGTGTTTAAAAGTGCCCGCACACTAATTCCTTTCTTTCTTGAGTGATTATTGTGATAGAAACTTTCGTTCTTGCTTGAGTTCCCGAGGAAAGAAAAGAGATGTGCTGCGAGGGGAGACGAACGTTTCAACCTTCCTAAGGCTTCTCAACTATTGTCGCTCGTTTTCGGACAACTATTTAGGAGCCTCAAACGGTTCGACCCAAGGCCGGACCAAGTGTTCGCGTTCGGGCTCGAGCGTCTTTGACTCAGTATCGCGAGTCCCTCTTAGCTATGGGTGATCTTTGCCTCGTCCGTCGTTGGTCCTGCAAAAGATGGAAACGGTGAACTACAAAGAGGAAACAGAGGGGGTGCCTCTATTTACCTCTCCGACGCTCAACATTAGGACGATTGAAGTGGAATATAGAGGGTTTAGTGTTTGGAGGGTCGAAGATTGAGAGAAACGAGTGAAGTACGAGTTCAGCAGCGTTTCAGTACTCAATTTCGGATTATGTGACTCGAGGGGTCGAGCCTCGTATTTATAGGCGACCAAGGAGTTTTTAAAGACTCCTTGGCCGAGGGAAGGTCCAGGGCTGGCCATTGGCCGAGGGAAGGCCCAGGGCCGGCCATTGGCCGAGGGAAGGTCAAGGGTCGCCATCGGCCGAGGGAAGACCCACGGGCGGCCATTGGCCGAGGGAAGGCCCAGGGCCGGCCATTGGACGAGGGAAGGTCCAGGGCCTGCCATTGGGCGAGGGAAGGTCCAGGGCCGGCCATCGGCCGAGGGAAGGTCCAGGGCCGGCCATTGGCCGAGGGAATGCCCAGGGACGGCCATCGGTCTAGGGAAGGTCCAGGGCTAGCCATTGGCCGAGGGAAGGTCCAGGGCCGGCGTTTGGCCGAGGGAAGGCACAGGACCGGCCATTGGCCGAGGGAAGGCTCAGGGCCGGCCATTGGCCGAGGGAAGGCCCAGGGCCGGCCATAGGCCGAGGGAAGGCCTAGGGCCGACCATGCACCGAGGGATGGTCCGAGGCCGGCCATCGGCCGAGCGAAGGCTGGACGGGCCTTGGTCAACCAGGAGTCGACCGGACGAGCTTTGGCCGGCCGGGGATCGATCGGATGGGCGTTGGCCGGCATGGAGTTGGCCGGACGGGACTTGGTCAGCCGGGAGGTGTCATGACGATTTTTCCCTTGTTGGTCTGGACGGGCCAACAACACCTTGCCTCCTCGTGGGTCTTCGGACTGCGACGTGTATTGACTTCTTTGCCCTTATCGATCATCGACAGGCTGACAACATTAGCCCCCCGAGTTTCCAGTCGAGCGTGGGTCGAGTGGAAATTCAATAGTTGCACCGGCGCGCGGACATGGGACGAACACTGTCGAGTTCGTGAGTGCACCGTAGATGGGCTTTAATGCATCGCGATGGACGGCTTTGGTGCGTCGCGAGGGACGTCTTTGGGGTGTCACGAGGGACGGCTGTTGTGCGTCGCGAGGGACGGCTTCGATTGTCTCTCGTTTTACGTGTCTTACGTTTTCGACTTACTATCGTAATCGATTTGCACAATTTTGTTGATGCATGTATCATCTTCTTTCTTTACCAACGAAGGTGTAATCAATTCGCACGTCTTGCTGATGCGCGTCTTATTTTCTCGATTTACCAATTAAGGAGTAATCAATTCGCACTTCTTGCTAATGCGCATCTTATTTTCTCGATTTACCAATGAAGGCGTAATCGATTTGCACGGCTTGGGCCTCGAGGGGCCTCGGTGCCACATTGCGTGACCAGGTTTTCCGTGGACGCTGGCTAGACCAGTTTCGTCCGGCGGGCGTTAGGTGTAGACTTGATCCCTCGGTGAGTGTGGCACCTTAGTGCGCTACTCGCGTTTCCGAGTTGAGTCTCTTGGGTCGAGTCTTGTGCCCTTGTGAGCGTGGCCCCGGGGCACGCGTTTCACGTTTGAAGACTCAATTTGTCCATTCTTCCTCTCACGAGAGCGTCGTAGAGCGAATCGCGGCGCACCGTTAGGGGCGACTGAAGCACGTCGTTAGAGACGATTTTTCTGTTGCTTGTAGGAAAGGGTGTAGATTTATCAACGAGACTTGTGAGTCTAGCATTGATTGGCGAGTCAAGGAGTCGTGCATGTTTGACACGAGGACTTGTAAGTTGACTTGTGGGCTTGTGACTTAACTCGAGGAGTAAGCTCAACTCGGAGAGCCACGCGTATTCCACATGAGGACTCGTGCGTCGAATCGCGAGTTTGGGACTCGACTCGAGGAGCAAACATAAATCAAAGAGTTATGCGTAGAGGCGACACTAGGAATAGTTAGTCGACGTGGACTCGGGACTCAACTCAAGGGATGAACTCAACTCGAGGAGTTACGTGTGGAATCGACACGAGGACTTGTCAGCCAATTTGTGGACTAGGGACTCGACTCGAGTGAGCTCAACTCGAGGAGTTACGTGTAGAGTCGACACGAGGACTTGTCAGTCGAATCGTGAACATAGGACTCGACTCGAGGAGCAAACTCAACTCGAGGAGTTACGTGCAAGGTCGACATGAGGACTAATTAGTCTGATCGTGGATCGGGACTCGACCCGAGGAGCGAACTCAACTTGAGGAGTTATGCGCAAATTCGACACGAAGACTAGTCATTCGACTCGTGGATTGGGACTCGATCCGAGGAGCGAACTAAACTCGAGGAGTTAAGCGTAAAGTCGACGCAAGGACTTGTCAGTCGACTCGTGAATCCAAACTCAACTCGAGGAGTGAACTCAACTCGAGGAGTTATGCGTAGAGTCGACACGAGGACTTGTCAGCCGATTCGTGGACTCGGGACTAGACTCGAGGAGTGACCTCAACTCAAGGAGTTACGCGTGAAGTTCACACGAGGACTAGTCAGCCGACTCATGGATCAGGACTAGACTCGAGGAGCGAACTCGACTAGAGGAATTATGCGCAAAAGCGACACGAGGACTAGTCATCGACTCATGGATCAGGACTAGACTCGAGGAGCGAACTCGACTAGAGGAATTATGCGCAAAAGTGACACGAGGACTAGCCAGTCGACTCGTGGACTTGGGACTCGCCTCGAGGAGCAAGCTCAACTCAAGGAGTTATGCGTAGAGTCGACACGAGGACTAGTTAGCCGACTCGTGGATTCAGGACTCGACTTGAGGAATGAACTGAACTCGAAGAGTTACGCGTAAAGTCGACGCAAAGACATGTCAGTCGACTCGCGAATCGAAACTCAACTCGAGGAGTGAACTCAACTCGAGGAGTTATGCGTAGAGTCGACACGAGGACTTGTCAGCCAATTCCTGGACTCGGGACTAGACTCGAGGTGTGAACTCAACTCGAGGAGTTACGCACGAAGTCCACACGAGGACAGGTCAATCGCCTCGTGGAGCGGGACTCGAGTTGAGGAGCGAACTCGACTCGAGGAGTTATGCAAAAACCCGACACGAGGACTAGCCTGTCGACTCGTGGACTTGGGACTCGCCTCGAGGAGCAAGCTCAACTCGAGGAGTTATGCGTAGAGTCGACACGAGGACTAGTTAGTCAACTTGTGGATTCAGGACTCGACTCGAGGGATGAACTCAACTCGAGGAGTTAGGAGCAAAGTCGACACGAGGACTACTCAGTTGACTAATGGATCGAGACTTGACTCGAGGGGCAAGCTTAACTCGAGGAATTATGTGCGAAGTTGACACGAGGACTAGTCAGTCGACTCGTGAATCGGGACTCGACTCGATGAGCGAACTCGACTCGAGGAGTTATGCACAAAGTCGACACGAGGACTAGCCAGTCGACTCGTGGACTTGGGACTCGCCTCGAGGAGCAAGCTCAACTCGAGGAGTTATGCATAGAGTCGACACGAAGACTAGTTAGTCGACTCATGGATTCAGGACTCGACTCGAGGAGTGAACTCAACTCGAGGAGTTAGGCCCAAAGTCAACATTAGGACTAGTCAGTCGACTCGTGGATCGGGACTCGACTCGAGGAGTTATGCGCAAAGTCGACACAAGGACTAGCCATTCGACTCGTGGACTTGGGACTCACCTCGAGGAGCAAGCTCAACTCGAGGAGTTATGCATAGAGTCGACACGAGGACTAGTTAGTCGACTCGTGGACTCAGGACTCGACTCGAGGAGTGAAATCAACTCAAGGAGTTAGGCGCAAAGTCGACACGAGGACTAGTCAGTCGATTCGTGGATCGGGACTCGACTCGAGGAGCGAACTCGACTTGAGGGGTTAGGCGCAAAGTCGACATGAGGACTAGTCAGTCGACTCGTGGATCGGAACTCGACTCGAGGAGCTAGCTCAACTCGAGGAGTTATGCACGAAGTCGACACGAGGACTAGTCAGTCGACTCGTGGATCGGGACTCGACTCGATGAGCGAACTCGACTCGAGGAGTTATGTGCAAAGTCGACACGAGGACTAGTCAGTCGACTCGTGGACTTGGGACTAGGCTCGAGGAGCAAGCTCAACTCGAGGAGTTATGCATAGAGTCGAAACGAGGACTAGTTAGTCGACTCATGGATTCAGGACTCGACTCAAGGAGTGAACTCAACTCGAGGAGTTACGCACAAAGTCAACATTAGGACTAGTCAGTCTACTCGTGGATCGGGACTTGACTCGAACAGCGAACTCGACTCGAGGAGTTATGCGTAAAGTCGACACGAGGACTAGCCATTCGACTCGTGGACTTGGGACTCGCCTTGAGGAACAAGCTCAACTCGAGGAGTTATGCATAGAGTCGACACGAGGACTAGTTAGTCGACTCTCGTCGACTCAGGACTCAACTCGAGGAGTTAGGCGCAAAGTCGACACGAGGACTAGTCAGTCGACTCGTGGATCGGGACTCGACTCGAGGAGTTATGCGCGAAGTCGACACGAGGACTAGTTAGTCGACTCGTGGATTCAGGTCTCGACTTGAGGAGTGAACTCAACTTGAAGAGTTACGCGTAAAATCGACGCAAAGACTTGTCAATCGACTCGCGAATCGAAACTCTACTCGAGGAGTGAACTCAACTCGAGGAGTTATACGTAGAGTCGACATGAGGACTTGTCAGCCAATTCGTGGACTCGGGACTAGACTCGAGGTGTGAACTTAACTCGAGGAGTTACGCCCGAAGTCCACACGAGGACTAGTCAGTCGCCTCGTGGATTGGGACTAGAGTCGAGGCGCGAACTCGACTCTAGGAGTTATGCGTAAAGCCGACACGAGGACTAGCCTGTCGACTCGTGGACTTGGGACTCGCCTCGAGGAGCAAGCTCAACTCGAGGAGTTATGCGTAGAGTCGACACGAGGACTAGTTGGTGAACTCGTGGATTCAGGACTCGAATCGAGGGATGAACTCAACTCGAGGAGTTAGGTGCAAAGTCTAGACGAGGACTAGTCAATCGACTCTTGGATCGGGACTTGACTCGAGGAGCAAGCTCAACTCGAGGAGTTATGCGCGAAGTTGACACGAGGACTAGTCAGTGGACTCATGGATCGGGACTCGACTCGATGAGCGAATTCGACTCGAGGAGTTATGCACAAAGTCGACACGAGGACTAGCCAGTCGACTCGTGGACTTGGGACTCGCCTCGAGGAGCAAGCTCAACTCGAGGAGTTATGCATAGAGTCGACACGAGGACTAGTTAGTCGACTCATGGATTCAGGACTCGACTCGAGGAGTGAACTCAACTCGAGGAGTTAGGCCCAAAGTCGACATTAGGACTAGTCAGTTGACTCGTGGATCGGGACTCGACTCGAGGAGTTATGCGCAAAGTCGACATGAGGACTAGCCATGCGACTCGTGGACTTGGGACTCGCCTGGAGGAGCTCAACTCGAGGAGTTATGCATAGAGTCGACACGAGGACTAGTTAGTCGACTCGTTGACTCAGAACTCGACTCAAGGAGTGAAATCAACTGAAGGAGTTAGGCGCAAAGTCGACACGAGGACTAGTCAGTCGACTCGTGGATCGGGACTCGACTCGAGGAGCGAACTCGACTCGAGTAGTTAGGCGCAAAGTCGACACGAGGACTAGTCAGTCGACATGTGGATCGGAACTCGACTCGAGGAGCTAGCTCAACTCGAGGAGTTATGCGCGAAGTCGACATGAAGACTAGTCAGTCGACTCGTGGATCGGGACTCGACTCGATGAGCGAACTCGACTCGAGGAGTTATGTGCAAAGTCGACACGAGGACTAGCCAGTCGACTCGTGGACTTGGGACTAGGCTCGAGGAGCAAGCTCAACTCAGGGAGTTATGCATAGAGTCGACACGAGGACTAGTTAGTCGACTCATGGATTCAGGACTCGACTCAAGGAGTGAACTCAACTCGAGGAGATAGGCGCAAAGTCAACATTAGGACTAGTCAGTCGACTCGTGGATCGGGACTCGACTCGAGGAGCGAACTCGAATCGAGGAGTTATGCGTAAAGTCGACACGAGGACTAGCCATTCGACTCGTGTACTTGGGACTCGCCTTGAGGAGCAAGCTCAACTCGAGGATTTATGCATAGAGTCGACACGAGGACTAGTTAGTCGACTCGTGGACTCAGGACTCAACTCGAGGAGTTAGGCGCAAAGTCGACACGAGGACTGGTCAGTCGACTCGTGGATCGGGACTCTACTCGAGGAGCGAGCTCAACTCGAGGGGTTATGCACGAAGTCGACACGAGGACTAGTCAGTCGACTCGTGGATCGGGACTCGACTCGATGAGCGAACTCGACTCGAGGAGTTATGTGCAAAGTCGACACGAGGACTAGTCAGTCGACTCGTGGACTTGGGACTTGCCTCTAGGAGCAAGCTCAACTCAGGGAGTTATGCATAGAGTCGACACGAGGACTAGTTAGTCGACTCGTGGACTCAGAACTCGACTCGAGGAGTTAAGCGCAAAGTCTACACGAGGACTAGTCAGTTGACTCGTGGATCAGGACTCGACTCGAGGAGCGAACTCGACTCGAGGAGTTATGTGCAAAGCCAACATGCACTACTACGAATACTATTTTCCTGTGCGGAAGACATTCGGGTGCGATTTTGCACCTAACTCGAGGAGATATGCGCAAAGTCGACACGAGGACTAGTCAGTCGACTCGTGGATCGGGACTCGACTCGATGAGCGAACTCGACTCGAGGAGTTATGCGCAAAGTCGACACGAGGACTAGTCAGTCGAGTCGTGGACTTGGGACTCGCCTCGAGGAGCAAGCTCAACTCAAGGAGTTATGCATAGAGTCGACACGAGGACTAGTTAGTCGACTCGTGGACTCAGGACTCAACTCGAGGAGTTATGCGCGAAGTCGATGTTGTCGCACGAAAATGAACAACGATAAAATACCTCGGGCGGTTCGATCCAAGGCCGGACCAAGTGATCGCGCCCGGGCCAAAAATGGGAGCTCGTAGACCGAGCTGCACCCTCCAGACCCTGAGGTGTGTTTTGGGGGGTGTGACCGTGCCAAAGGTTGGCTGCCTACGTACCCTTTAGTCGGGATCAGGTCAGAACGTAGTTCAATTTGTGTATTGGGGGCTATCTTGGGCTCAGCCGGCTTCGGGAATCCGAGGCTTTAGAGTAGGACCCGGCTCGTAGCTTCTAGTGAATGCTTTAGAGGGGTCGCGTGCTCGTAGCTCGGAGTTCTAGCTCAAGGGCCAAGAAGCGGGGGAGCGGTGTGTACCGCAGAAGCTCGGGTCACAGAAGAGGAGCGCGCTCCCTCTCGTGGAGGGAGGTCCTTGTGTTTCTGAGCCGAGGGAGGAGGAGTGTGCGCTCTTGGAAATGTCACAAGAGGGCGAGAGAGAGTTCTCGAGAGAAGAGAAGTGTTGTTGGCGTCAACCAGGATGTAAGTTGTGTCAAAAAACCCGGGATCATTTTTCCTTCCCCAAGGAGGGGTATTTATAGTTGTGGAGAGAGGCCTTGGGCCGGCCCCTTGAGGCCCACCGGGTGGCCGGGAGCGGGGCGCGCGAGGCTTCACCCCCAAGAGGGCGCAGGGCGCGCGGGACATGTCGCCTGGATGGGCGCGGGGCGTGCCGGGCGCGGGATTTGGCTAGGCCCGGCGTGCTCGGCAGCGGGCGTGCCTGGCCGAGGCGGCACGAGTGCTCGACCGAGGTGGCCAAGGTGGCAAGAATGCTTGGCCGAGGTGGCCGAGGTGGCAAGGACGCTCGGCCGAGGTGGCCGAGGTGGCAAAGAGGCTCGGCCGAGGTGGAAAAGACGCTCGGCCGAGGTGGACGAGGTGGCAAGGACGCTCGGCCGAGGTGGCCGAGGTGGCAAGGACGCTCGGCCGAGGTGGCCGAGGTGGTAAAGACGCTCGGCCGAGGTGGCAAAGACGCTCGGCCGAGGTGGCCGAAGTGGCAAGGACACTCGGCCGAGGTGGCCGAGGTGGGAAAGACACTCGGCCGAGGTGTGTGCAGGACGGGAGGCCAGGGCGCACGGGAGTGCGCGCGCGAACCGGGAGGCCGGGGCGCGGGTGCGTCAGGGCGCTCGGGCTTGGTGGGCCAGGGCCCGTTGGGCTTCCTGCCGGCAAAGCCCGGTCGGCCTTGAATCATTTTTGAATTTCTGGTGTCCCGAAAACGACCGGTAACATTAGTCCCCCAAGTTTACGGCTTACGGGACGTAAGTCGTGAACTTTAGAAAAGAAAAGGGCGTTGAGGTGATTTCACCTTCGATCACGCGTGACCGTACGCACGCATATATTTCTCTTTTTCTCTTTTTTTTTAATGGTCGGACCCCTGGGGGCCGGACCGGGCCGGCCGGGCAGCAAGACCCGCGCGCGGCCTAGCGCTGGGAGACTGGCGCGCGCGCGAGGCCGGCCCGCGGGCCGGGCCTTGCGTCGCGCGCGCAGGGGGGGAAGGAGCAGGGTTTGCTCCTTCCTCTCCTATAAATAGGAGAGACCCCGCCCTTTCCGTTCACACTGGCAGCATGTGGGTAATCAGAAAATTCCTTTGAGTTTGAAATTTCCCCTGGGCAGCCGACTTTTTTCCCTTTTTAATGGGGAGTGAGCTTGTTTCCCACGTTGATGATCCCAAGGTTGACCCTACCTGACCTCTCCCAAATTTTGGGGGGGCGGCCAAGGGTCCCTTTGAGGAACTCGACGTGATTCCCATCTTTGTCGAGGAAGACTCTAGCGCGGCCAACAAATGGCTCGCGGAGTTGGAGACCGACGCCGCAGCGATAGCCGAGCTGGCGGGGCCCGGGAGCAGCCCACCTACCAGGTGTGGCCCCGGAGGGGAGGAAGAAGGGTCCAAGGACCCGCGTTCGTCACGGTTGGTGATCAACCTGGTCTCCCGCGAGGCGTCCTTTGACCCCCCTTTCTCGAGCAACGAGGTGAAGCGGTGGTGAGCGCCGAGCTCCCCCGGGCGTCTAACTTGGACGCCTCGGGTGTTGAGCTTGCGATAGTGCCGTCCGAATCTTTTTTGGACGATATTTATTCCGACGATCCCCAAGGGTCGGACTCAGAGGGCCCTGAAGAGGATTTGGAGGCTCCTCCCGCGAGGGGGAAGGAGAAACGCAATGGGAAGGTGTTGGTGCCGACTTGGCCAGCCCTCGAGTCCACGGAGGCTTCGGGCTATACCTATGCGAGGTCTTTGGAGAGGACCCGCATGTACGGAGTGGGCGACTCTGCTGCCCCCGTCGGCTTAGACTGCATGGGGGTTGATGCCGCGAGCACGCTTACCTCCCGAGTCTTCAGAACGCTCTGGGAGACGTATAACATCCCTCCCTCGGTGGGGTTGCTTAGACCTGCCCCCGAGGACAGGCCCTCTCGTCCAAGGGACAGGTACGTGGCTGTGGCGGTCGGGAGTCTCGCCAGTTGTTTGCGCCTCCCGTTTCCGACGATCGTTCAGCAGATTCTGACCCGACTAGGGGTCCATGCGTGCCAGATGAGCCCGGCGTTCTACCGCCTGTTGGCTACATGCTTCATGGAGTGGCATTTCCAGACCCAGCGTGCCATGACCCTGGACGACTTCCGCAATCTGGTTGCCGTCTTCCCGGCACCGGGGCAGCCGGGATTTCATATGGCCCGTGCTCGGGGCAACGTGAGGCTGGTCGAAGATTGTGACCCGCCTAGCCGCCGAGCGTGGGTGTGGGTCACCTTGGACGCCTTTGGCGAGGCGCCCCTTCGCTTCGGCCGTCTGGCCAACTTTCCAGCGGACGAGGGGGCAGCGGAGCTCCCCTTTGTGAGAGAAATATCGGGGATGTCGGAAGCCCGCAAGGCTGGCGAGCGGTTCCGTTCCCCCTAGCTGATGGCGCTCAGCGGGTGGTTCCCGCCCTTTGCTCCGGGCACCGAGGAGGCGCTCCGGGCGAGCAGGCCCCCGAGTCCCGTGGCTCAACCAGTCGCTCCTGCTTCTCGAGGTAACTTTACGGTTTTGTAAAACTTTTTGTTTTGACAGGGACCTGACCTTCGTTGCTTTGTTTTGTGTAGCTGCAAAGAGGCGAGCTAGGAGGCTGGCCCTCGCTTCTCGGGACCCTGAGTCAATGGCGGAGATTCGCTCTAGGGTCGCTGACCGCAAGGCGAAGGGAGAGCGCGTCGAGACTGCCGGTCTAGTCGAACCGGAGTGTCGGGTTTCTTTGAAGAGGGCTTCAACATCGGCACCTCCCGATGAGCGTTCCGAACCCAAGAGGGCGAACTCGGCGGTGGAGCTGGAGGCGATTGAGGCACGAGGGGATTGTTTCATCCACCTCGAGGGATCCCCACTATCCTGGTGGAAGGGCGTGGTGTCGAAGGGCGACATTGCTTTCTTCCAGGCGGGGGTTACCGACGCTCAGAGGGTCAGTATTTCTGTTTATTTTGTTGTAAGTGTAGGTTTTAGTTTTAACCCTTGCTTCTTTTTCATCGCAGGCGTATGCGAGGGCCGTGCGAAGCGACATGATTTTGCATGACTTCATCCGACACTTAGGGGCATCTCAGGAGGAGCTCGCTCGGACGAAGGCTAGGCTGGCTCAGGTCGAGCGAGATTCGCACCCGGGGGCGGAGACCGAGACTCTTCGAGACCAGCTTCGTGAGGCCAGGGTGGAACTCCAAATCGCACCAGATCAGCGTGACGGAGCCCAACTGTCGGTGGCCAAGATGGCGGGGGAGCTCACCAAAGAACGGAGAGCTTGCGAGGTGGCGACCGTATCAGTCGCACTGAGGTTACCGACCTTCGGAGGCAACTGGATACTCGATCCGATGCCTTGGAGACGTCGCACCGCCAGCTTACTTCGAGCGAAGCGGCGCGTGTTTGTTGGAATCGATCTAGGGTTTGAGAAAATAATTAACGCTTCGGTAAGCGGCGGAATTTTAAAAATTTTCTTTTACAAGTAAAAACGGTTTTTACTAACCTAGACAAGTGCAAGTACATGTAATTAAAAACCAATATGAGCTATGAAGTTTACTAACCTTTCTTGAAGCTTGAACCTTGTAGAAGCTTTTGGAAAGTTGCAACGCTCGTCTCCCCTCGCAGCACGTCTCTCTTCCTTTCCTCGGCACCTCGAGCAACCACGAAAGTTTCTATCACTAAATCACTCGAAAAGAAGGAATCAGTGAGTGGGCACTTTTAAACACTACGACTTAAGAACGAGTCTCGAAGTCGCAGAGCTAAACACTAGGTCGAGTGAGGACCTAGGTGCCAAGACAAGAAATAATCGAAAATAAACTAGAGAGAGAGAGAGGATTTTCGGCCAAGTTCTAGAGAGAGAGTCTCTCAAATCTCTTAAACTTGGATGATCGAAATGTGAGGAAATGAGGCTCCTATTTATAGGAGAGGTCTCACCTTCAATAAGGTAGTTTCCTCTTCTATAGAATATCACATATTCATGAGCAATTTCCTCTTTTTTCCCTTTGAGACACTCGGCCAACTCAAGGCTTCTAGAAGCCTTGATTTGTTTCCAATTTTGTTCAAGGCCTTGCCTTGTCTCTCACTTGGCCGATTCCCACTTTCCTCTTGGAGGAAATTTGTTTCCTCTTTTTCTTTTGGCAAGTATCTAAATACATTTATGCACAAAATAAACTCTCCTATTTCTCTATTAGGGTAGGCGCCCAAGTCTCTCTAGAAGGAGCTTCTAGAAGCTTCTTCATTTGTTCATGACAACATGAGAAAGGCCCATTAAGAATTTTCAATAAAATTCTCATGAAATGAAATTAATTCACAAGGCCCAGTTAATCATATTATGGCCGAGTGACATCAAGTCATCAAATGAACTTGTCAAAATTTATTGACATCCATTTCATCCTTATGTCTCAAAAGACAAAAATACCCTTTCGACAATTTTCGTTCTTGTTTTGACTTAGCTTCCAGTTTAACTATTCCTATCGATGTGATTCGTGACAGTGACCTCATGGACCCAAATGAACAAAGCTTGAGCTAAACACTTGGACTCAAAAGTTCACAAACCTTTTCCAAGTTTAGCTTAATGTCAACTGACTCCACTAAAGAGCTGACACTGAAAATCTCTCGGTTCAAATGAATTTATTTTCTACTCAAGAATTTGACCTAATTATGATGAGCGGATCCACTGAATATTATCTATGTTTACCCTTCATGAATGTCATCAGCTAGTCGGGATTTACTAAATTACCATTTTACCCTTCTAGCTGTTATTTCCTCAACTCCTTTGTCGCTTGTGAATAAGTTAGAAACAATGTATTGACGAGGAGCTAACAAGTCACATTGTTTCATCCAAAAGAGTCAGGACTCAATTTGGACACTGGCCAGTTCATTTATTCACACTCCAAGGAACAAAGCATGAGGTGACATACATTGCATTTCAGCAATCTTGTACATGAATTCCATATCTATGAGAACTTCACAAAGTTACTCATGACATACTCACAACTTAGTATTTCACCAATAGGCCCTGTTCGGAATGACATAGTGAGTCCGAACTCTGACTTTCTCAAATGAGAATACTAAGGTGTGAAATGGCATGTCTCATTTCAGGATTAAGGTAAGCATGATGCAATTCATACATAGTGACTTCAAGACATAAGAGGTTAAATGGTTTGTTCTTATATTGTCTCTAGAAGTGCACTGGTCAATTCAGTACCTTCGGAAGATACCTAGAAGAACTATAGAGTCCCCAACTCTCAATGCCTCATAACCAGACATCATAGATTCTTCTAACAATCATACTGAGGTCAATAGTCCTTTGACCCTAAGATTGCGAATATATCGTTTTAAGCAAACTACGAAGAGTTTGTTCATGCAAATCTACATTTGTCTCTTCGTAAGTTGTTAAGTTTGTTTATGGACTAAAAGACTAAGGTTTTATCATAAAGCTTCAAACAAAGAAAGAATGAATGAACGTTTCAACTTTATTAATGAATAAGCAATTACAAGCAAGAGTCTTCGTAAGACTATATGACATCAAATGTACATAAATAGATACTACTACTCTTCTTGTGGGCACCATTGACAAAAAACTCCCACTTGACTCAAAGAAGATGTGAGTAGTCCTACATGCCTAATCCCTCTCGAAGTTGGTCGAAGACCATGTTCGCTAGGGCCTTGGTGAATGGATCTTCCAGAGATCTACTTCACCTCCACGTCTCCGCGTTGCGCGATCTCTCGAATCAAATGGTATTTCCTCTCAATATGTTTAGAGCGCTAATGGCTTCTAGGTTCCTTTGAGTTAGCGACAGCCCCACTATTATCACAATAAAGGGTCATGGGCTCGTCGATGTTTGGAACAACTTCCAAATACTTAAGGAACTTTCTAAGCCATACAGCCTCTTTGGATGCTTCACAAGCAGCCACATATTCTGCTTCCATTGTGGAGTCAGCAATGCAAGATTGCTTAATACTTCTCCACACAACAGCTCCACCATTAAGGATGAACACAGATCCCGAAGTGGATTTCCTGGAATCCTTATCCACTTGAAAATCGGAGTCGGTATATCCCGTCATAGTCAGGTCAGTACCTGAGTATGTAAGCATCAAGTTCCTAGTTCTTCGAAGATACTTAAGAACATGCTTAACAGCAATCCAGTGCTCGGGTCCAGGGTTGGATTGGAAACGGCTAACTACGCCAACGGCGAAACATATATCAGGTCTAGTGCAAAGCATAGCATACATGAGGCTTCCTACGGCAGAGGCATAAGGAATCTTCCTCATGTCTTCAATCTCTTGTGCAGTCTTGGGAGACTGGTCC
Source organism: Urtica dioica subsp. dioica (assembly GCF_054948205.1). Taxonomy (NCBI): domain Eukaryota; kingdom Viridiplantae; phylum Streptophyta; class Magnoliopsida; order Rosales; family Urticaceae; genus Urtica; species Urtica dioica. The sequence goes on from NC_142756.1 coordinate 40,414,525, forward strand.
TTAGAGAGTGAAACTCCATGCCTAGAGGGTGTTTGACCCCTCTTGTAGTCTTGCATCGAGAAGCGATCCATCACCTTATCAATATAAGATGCTTGAGAGAGCGACGGGGTCCGGTTTTTCCTATCTCGAAAGATTTGGATTCCCAGAATGTACGCGGCATCTCCAAGATCCTTCATATCGAATTGCTTTGCTAGCCAGACCTTAACCTCAGATAACTTACCCACGTCATTACCAATGAGTAGTATATCATCGACATATAGTACCAGAAACACAACTTTGCCTTCGTGTATTAACTTGTAAACACAAGGCTCATCTATTGACTGTTCAAAGCCGAAGCTCTTTACAGTTTCATCGAATCTAATATTCCATGACCTAGATGCTTGCTTTAGTCCATAAATGGATTTAAGCAACTCACAAACCTTGGTCTCTTGACCTTTATCCACGAAACCGTCTGGTTGAGCCATGTAAATACGCTCGTCAAGATTGCCGTTCAGAAAGGTTGTCCTGACATCCATTTGCCAGATCTCATAGTCGAGAGCTGCAGCTATGGATAGGAGTATGCGGATGGATTTAAGCATTGCGACTGGCGAGAAGGTTTCTTCATAGTCAATCCCTTCTTGTTGGGTATAACCCTTCGCCACAAGTCGTGCTTTGAACGTCTCGACGTTCCCATCAGGACCCCTTTTCTTCTTGTATATCCACTTACACCCTACGGGTTTAATCCCTTCAGGAAGGTCTACAAGTTTCCAGACATTGTTGACATACATCGAGTGCATTTCAACTTTCATGGCGTCAAGCCAAAGGTTTGATTCAGAACAAGCCATCGCTTGGCTATAGGAAACAGGGTCATCCATGTCGGAGACGGCTACAAGAGAGTCTCCATAAGACACGTACCTGTCAGGCTTTTGAGTAGCCCTCCCACTACGTCTAAGTACTACTTGACGAGATTCTGATGAGTTAGGTTGTGTTTCAGTTGGGGTAAGAACAGTTCTTACAGATGAGGTAGAAGCTTCCTCACCCAACTTTTCTTCAAGCACAATTTTGCTTATAGGTTTCGCATCCTTCATGAAGTCCTCCTCAAGGAAACGAGCATTCGTGCTAACGAAAGTCTTATCGTCCTCGGGACTATAGAAAATGAAACCTTTGGTTTCCTTTGGATATCCCACAAACAGGCACAATTCTGACCTACTAGCCAACTTGCTAGTCTTTTGCCTTAGCACATGTGCAGGGCAACCCAAAATTCGGATGTGGCCCAAACTTACTTTACGGCCAGTCCATCTTTCATAAGGAGTACCAGGAACTGTTTTTAGATGGAACTTGGTTCAGAATGTAAGCGGCTGTTTCGAGGGCATATCCCCAAAAGGAAAGCGGGAGTGATGAGTAACTCATCATCGATCTAACCATCTCCATAAGAGTTCGGTTTCTTCTCTCTGACACTCCGTTTTGTTGAGGTGTGCCAGGTGCGGTAAGCTGAGAAGCGATACCTTCTTCTTTAAGAAAGTCATCGAACTCTCCAGACATATACTCACCACCTCGATCAGATCGAAGGGTTTTGATCACTTTGCCAGTTTGCTTTTCCACTAAAGCCCTAAAGACCTTAAATACGTTAAAGGTCTCGGATTTGTGTTTAAGAAAATAGACAAACCCATATCTTGAGTAATCATCAGTGAAGGTAACGAAGTATTCGTATCCTCCACGTGCCTGTTGGTTGAGCGGACCACATACATCAGAATGTATTAGTTCCAGCAACTCAGTGGCTCTTCGACCCTTATCAGAGAAAGGTCGCTTAGTCATTTTTCCTTCTATACAGGATTCACAAGTAGGTAGTGAGCCTATTGCAGAGGCTTGGAGTGGACCATCCCTCACAAGTCTCTTAATCCTATCTAGACTGATATGACCAAGTCTGAAGTGCCAGAGGTATGTTGATTTTGTTAGATCGGAGGATTCAGAAAGTTTGATCCTCTTTGGTCCCTAATTAGATCGTTATCTATTTCGGTGTCTAAAAGAGAAGGTTGAGTGGGATAGATGTAAAAAAGACCATTCTTCATACATGCATCATTGACGAAAGAATCAGAAAAAGAAATACGAATTCCATTCTTTATAAACTTTAAATAATAATCTTGCTCGAAAAGTTGAGCAACAGATACTAGGTTTTTCCCAAAGGAAGGAACATAATAAACATCATTCAAATTTAAAGTTCGATCATCAAAAGATAGCGTCACGGATCCCACAGCCTTCGCAGACACCACGCTCTCATCACCCCACTTGAAGCAGAAGTCGCCATCCTCTAAGCTTTTGCTTTTCCTAAAACCAGTCAAGGAGCAGCAAATATGGTTAGTAGCAGCGGAGTCAATAATCCACGATGATACATTATCAGCTACTAAACAGGCTTCAGTAACAAGTACAATACCTTTTGCTTTGGTTTTGACGTAGGCAGGACAGTTCCTACGCCAGTGACCAGGCTCGTTGCAGTGGTGGCACTTGTCTTTAGACTTGTCCACCTTCGGAGCCTTTGGTGCCTTCTTCTTCGTTTGAACCTTAGGTTGGTTCTTCTTCTCGGCGTTGCGAGGTCTCTTCTTAGATCCAGAGTTGGAGGCAGTAGCATGTACTTCTCCTTGAGCCCTCTTTTTCTTAGTGAGTGCCTCAGCGGTTTGAAGTTCCTTCATGAGCTCGGTAACAGTGTACTCTAGCTTGTTCATGGAATAATTCAACTTGAAGGTATCAAAGGTTTCGGGGAGAGTTTCCAAGATCATATCTATTTTAGTCTCCCCATCAATCTCAGATCCAAGAATCTCCATCTCGTTGAGATAGCTAATGATCAGCATCATATGATCTCTAACGGGAGTTCCAGCCTTCATACGACAGTTCATGAATTGTCGGACCGCTTGTTGCCCAGCTTGACGTCCTTGCCCTCCAAACATCTCATGGAGATTGTAGAGCATATCGGTGGCAGTTTCATAATCACGATGTTGTTGTTGCAACACATTGTTCATCGATGCCAAAATGTAGCATCTCGCAATCTCATCGGATCGAAGCCAGGCCGCCAGGACGTCTTTCTCCTCTTGCGTCGAATCATCATTCGTTTGAGGACAGGGGGTGGTGAGAACCCATTTGTGCTTGTCGACAGTAAGGACTATGTCGAGGTTACGTTTCCAGTCGACGTAATTGTCGCCTTCGAGTTTATTCGAGGAAAGAATTGTAGAGAGAGGGTTGAGAGACATATTGCCTATAAAAAGTTGAAACAAGTTTATGATTAGTCTTTGGTTTAGGATTTAAGTTTCATTAAGACTTTTGTAAAATCCAAAGGTGTTATAAACCAAACGATAATTTACTCCCTCAAGAGAAGGCCGCAAAAAATCTCCATTTATAAGTAAATGACACATCATTAATGCTAAGCCAAGATGTCAATACATCTATTTTGACTAGCCACCTTGTAAATTGGTTTGATCACTCACATCCTTTCGCAGAGCCTCAAGGGAGGATACTAGGGATTGAGCCTAAGCGTGCAACCAACCACTTAGTCCAAAAGATCAGCTTTGAAAAACAATCCCCCAAGGGGAGGCCTTGCCATCATTGCATCACTCTCGGACGTAGCTCATTGAGCAATGATCGAAGCAATAACGCCTTGGAGTACTCACATTTAAGTGAGGGTCGTAAGAGCGGCTCTTAGTCCCACGTTATTGCATCTTTCACTAGTGTTGGGGATCGCGGGTTACAAACAACGAATATAACCCTCCCACTTAGTTTTTGGAGTTGGTTCATCGACTCTTATAAGTTCGGAAACAAATTTCCTAGTTAGAGAGCGACAGAGCGGACAACTAGAAGAGAATCCTAGATCGACATGTTCAGAGCAGTATTAGTGCATAAAGGCACAAGGTACATACTCGATCTTTTCCTATTTTCTATTTCGGGAAAGTGCGTGAGGGAAGTGTGAACTTCAACTCACTCGAACACTTGAAAGTTTGAGATTACACATCTTTTTATTTTTCGGCTTGTCTACAAGGAGACCTCCCACTCAAATTTTCAAGAGCATATAGATTTTGAACATATGTGATATAGATATAGTTTTGAAAACATTTTGAAAATTTATTTGATTTGGATGACAAAATATTTTCAAGTTTGAAAGTGAAAACGGTTTTTCAAAAATCAAACTAGTTTTGTAAAAAATTCAATTTCAATTAAACTTTCAAAAATCAAAACATTTTAATCTTACACATCATGTTTATAATCATATGAAAAACATTTTTGCTCAAGAAAATTTTCTCATTAGAGTTCTATAACTCATATGGTAGTGGGGTTTGAAAATCCGGATTTCTAAAAAAAACTGGAGTTTCAGACAGCCGCGCACCTCGGCGTAAAATCGCCATATCTGGCGGCTCCGATGTCCTTTTGAGCCGAAACCGGTGGCATTGGACAGACGACAGACAGAGCTTTAATTTGATTCAAGAATCATTAAATTTAGATTTCTGCGCAGAGAGTTATGCCACTTTTAATGCGGGTTTACTCCAGCTCAAAGAAAAAGAAATAAATTAAAACTTTGGTCCTTTTTAGGTGCGAAAAAGAATCAAGTGTAACGGAACGTTTTAAGATGTTGTTTAAAGCTTTTATTTGTGTTTTATTAGCAGGGTAATAACATAGAATAAAAGAAATAACAACAAGCATAAAACGAATACGGTAAATAAAAGAATCTAGAAAGACAAAGTAACTAGTCACAAAATTTACCGAAATTTCTCAAACCTTTAAAACACGTTTTTCAAAAAAAATTAAAAACTTTTAGAACTGATTCTAATGTGTTTTAAAACCATCCCAAACTCATAGAAAATCAACATGCTTTTTAATTTAAAGACAAGAGCATTAAATTAAAAAAAAATCTAAGATTACAAATCTAACTTGTCACAAAATTAGTAAACTTTCGAAAACGATTTTCAAGCTCATAATTTTAAAAACATGTACATGCTAATCTTTGACCATAGCTCTGATACCATTTGTTGGAATCGATCTAGGGTTTGAGAAAATAATTAACGCTTCGGTAAGCGGCGGAATTTTAAAAATTTTCTTTTACAAGTAAAAACGGTTTTTACTAACCTAGACAAGTGCAAGTACATGTAATTAAAAACCAATATGAGCTATGAAGTTTACTAACCTTTCTTGAAGCTTGAACCTTGTAGAAGCTTTTGGAAAGTTGCAACGCTCGTCTCCCCTCGCAGCACGTCTCTCTTCCTTTCCTCGGCACCTCGAGCAACCACGAAAGTTTCTATCACTAAATCACTCGAAAAGAAGGAATCAGTGATGTTACCGGTCCGTCTCGGTCCGGTAGATCGACGACGGCAACGCTGGCGGCCGTCCTGAGCCCGGCGCTCGTCCGGGGCCGGCACTCGCCGTGGCCGGCTCTCCACGGCCGGCTCTCGAAGGCCGGCCCTCCAGGACCGGCTCTCCAAGGCCGGCGCTCCAAGGCCGGCTCTCCACGGCCGGCGCTCCAAGGCCGGCTCTCCACGGCCGGCGCTCCAAGGCCGGCTCTCCACGGCCGGCGCTCCAGGGCCGGCTCTCCACGGCCGGCGCTCCAGGGCCGGCTCTCCACGGCCGGCGCTCCAGGGCCAGCTCTCCAAGGCCGGCGCTCCAAGGCCGGCTCTCCACGGCTGGCGCTCCAAGGCCGGCTCTCCACGGCCGGCGTTCCAAGGCCGGCTCTCCAAGGCCGGCGCTCCAAGGCCGGCTCTCCACGGCCGGCGCTCCAAGGCCGGCTCTCCACGGCCGGCGTTCCAAGGCCGGCTCTCCAAGGCCGGCGCTCCAAGGCCGGCTCTCCACGGCCGGTTCTCCAAGGCCGGCTCTCCACGGCCGGCGCTCCAAGGCCGGCTCTCCAAGGCCGGCGCTCCAGGGCCAGCTCTCCAAGGCCGGCGCTCCAAGGCCGGCTCTCCACGGCCGGCGCTCCAAGGCCGGCTCTCCAAGGCCGGCCCTCGGCCAAGGGGTTCCTCAAACACCTCTTGGCCGCCTATAAATATGAGGGTCTCTCCCTCGACCCAGGTAATCCGAATTTGAGTACCGAAATGCTGTCGAACTCGTACCTCGCTCGTTTCTCTCAAGTCTCGACCTCTAAACACTAAACCCTCTACAAACCACCTCAATCCTACTAATGTTGAGCGTCGGAGAGGTAAACAGAGGCAACCCCTCTGTTTCCCCTTTGTAGTTCACACCTTCTTTACTTGCTTTTCAGGTGCCTGAACGAGACAGAGACCACAGACAGCTAAGGGACGGCTTGGGATACCAAGCCCGACACGCTCGAGTCGAGACGAGACCACTTGGTCTGGCCTTGGGTCTAACCGTCTGCGACTCCTAAATCGTTGTCCGAAAAACTGCGACAACATTTTGGCGCTAGAAGGAGGGCATCTCTCGACCTTGACGATGCATTCCCTCTACCAGTTTTCTCCCTTTGTTCTCACGACTCTCGAGAGATGAGTCACATTCCCACTACCTCCGCGGGTACCCGAGCGACATGCTCGAGGTACGGTCTTCGACGCCTCGCACATCGTCTTGAAGGGCAACCTCGCGATAGCGAGAGCCAGCCCCAAGACCCGATGGATGACCCCGAGGCCGAGCTCCGAGAGGACACGGCCCGGCGGCTTGCGGAGCTTCTTGACCGTCCCGGCGTCGACGGTACGCTCATAGCTAATCTCCTCGGCTATGACATCGAAGATAGGTCCGCCAAAGACTACTCCGAGTCCGAATATGTGGGGGAGTCGAGGACCAACGAGGCAACGCCTAGCCTCGCCCCTTCGCGGCCCGAGAGGTCCAACGACGCTTTGGCCGGGCCGTCGCACCTAGCGCGGCAGCAGGCACGGTCACATTCCCGGGGACTCGCCCCCTCGGTTTCAAGAGGCGGCCGGACACGGCCCCTCGCCGAGGAGAGAGTGACTCCGGTAGATGATGGGGCCGACAGCCGAAGCGCCCGCCGGACGGTCCGACCAAGGGCGACGTCACCTCGCCCCGCACCGAGTGTGGACCTTAGAGAGCGCTTGACGGCGCAGAGAAACTCCCGAGGGGAGGATCTCCGCCAAAGGCTAAACTCTCGAAGGGACGCGCTTCCCGCCGCAACTCTCGGCCGGCCGCAGGCCAATGTCGTGGACCAAGCGTCCAACGAACGCCAACCGGTGACTCCCGTGGCCCCGACGGTCGGCCCCGCTAACGGGCTCGACATGGTCACGATGATTCAAAGCCTCCAGAATCAAATCATCGAAATGAGGGAGTCGGGGAGGCAAAGGCCGTACGGAGGGATCGAGGAGTCATACTCTCCCTTCGCCGCGCAAATCCTCGCGCAACCATGCGTGGGGAACTTCAAGTTACCGTCCATCCCCCCCTACGATGGACGTACTGACCCCCACTTCCACGTCCAACACTATGAGACGTGGATGACTATGCAAGGGCAGGCGGACGCCACCCTCTGCCAAGCCTTCAGCCTGACCCTCACAGGCTCGGGGTTTGAATGGTTCCGAAGCTTGAGGCCAGGAAGCATCCTGTCTTTCCGGGCCTTGCGAGAGGCTTTCCTCGCCCGATTCGCCACCCTCGTGGCGCAAAAGAAGCCGAAGACCCACCTCCTCTCTATCCGACAAGGAAGAGACGAGACGTTGAGACAATACCTCGCTCGCTTCACCGAGGAGTCTCACAAGGTCGAAGGGTTCGACGACAGGGACGCCATCATGGCGATCACCGAGGGAGTGCGCACGAGCGACTTCCTCAAGTCTATTGTTGGCCAAGTCCCGCGTGACATGGCGGAGCTGATGACAAGAGCCCGCACATACATGGGAGTCGAGGACTATCTCGATGGCCGAGATGGCCGAAAGTCAGGAGGGCAGGGGAGTCGCCGCCGCGACGATCGAGATGAAGATCGTCCCGATCCCCGAAAGAGGAGGAATAAGGGAAGCCAGGCCCCTAACGGCCGTTCCCCCCCCCCCCCGGGCCGAGGCCGCCACATGTCGACAGCTTCCGAAAGTTCTCGCCATTCACTCCTCTGAACACCCCGCCGGAGCAAATCCTAGCTCTGCACCGTGACAGTTGGGGAGCCCAACCCCTCTCACGAAGGATCCCGCCAAGAGGGATCAAAGCAAGTACTGTGACTACCATCAAGATCACGGGCACCTGACATCCGAATGCTATCAACTCAAGCGTCAGATTGAGGCCCTGATTCAAGATGGGAAGCTGAAAGAGTACGTCCTGAGAACTATCGGGACGGTCGCGGCGCACGGAGGTCGCCCGCGGCAAGGGAAGAAAGGTCCGGCGACGGTGACTGTCACGGACCGCGCGACAAACGAAGAGCCGGAGAGCTCGCAACTTCACGTCGTGGGTGCAATCTTGGGTGGCCCGGAGTTCGGAGACTCGGCTACGCAAAGGAAGAAGTACGTGCGCGAAGTTTCCCAAGGGAAAATAGCGCACTACATCAACCATACGTACGAGGTCCCTCCTCCGGCCCCCTTCGAGTCCATGTTCTTCACCGGACAAGAAGCGGCGCGAGTTCTCCATCCACACAACGACGCGATAGTCGTCTCTGCCCCGGTCGCCAACAACCTCGTCCGGAGAATCCTGATCGACAATGGGAGCTCCGCCGACATAATCTTCAAATCGGCGTTGGACAGGATGAAGCTATCCGGGGTAAGACCGACCCCGATCTCAACCCCGCTCTTCGGCTTCTCTGGGGAGAGGGTTATGACGGAGGGAACTATCGACCTCCCAGTTACCTTCGGTATGCCGGGGGGCTCGAGGTTACCCACATCGTGTCGTTCCTAGTGGTGGATCAGCCCTCGGCTTACAACATCATCGTCGGCCTCCCGACTCTCAATCGGTTGAAGGCCATAACGTCCACGTACCACATGATGATGAAGTTCCCGACCGAGAAAGGGATCGCCGTGATGTTGGGAGACCAATCCATGGCGAGGATGTGCTACATCCAGGGCGTGGACGGAAAAGGGAAAGGGAAGATGGTGAGCACCGTCTTCCAACTCGGAGACAAATTCCCGTGCAAGTTAGAGGAAGGAGGCACCTTCGGAGAGCTAGACCAAAGGGACGAAGTCGAGCGTCGAAAGGTGGAGACATCGGACGACCTCGTTCCCGTCGTGTTAGACGACGCCAAGCCTGACCAAGTGGTCAAGGTAGGCGCCCAACTCTCATCTGAAGTCCGAACCGAGCTCGCCGCTTTCCTCCGAGAGCACAAAGATGTCTTCGCATGGACACACGCCGACATGCCGGGGATCGACCCCGAGATCATGGTTCATCGTCTCAAAGACGACAAGAGAGTGGCCGAGCGCGTCCAGCCGCGGCGAGCGTTCAGTTGGGAGAGGTACCAAGCCATTGGTGAAGAGGTTGACAAACTTCTCGCTGCCGACTTCATCAGGGAGGCGGAGCACCCCAAGTGGGTGTCCAACGTGGTGATGGTCAAGAAGCCAAACGGGAAGTGGCGGATCTGTATCGATTACAAAGATCTCAACAAAGCCTGCCCGAAAGACAGCTTCCCTCTCCCGAGGATCGAGCAGCTCGTGGACGCCACGGCGGGCCACGAGTTGCTGAGCTTCATGGACGCCTATTCGGGCTACAACCAGATCCGCATGCACGAGCCGGATCAGATCAAGACCACCTTTGTTACGAACCGCGGACTCTATTGTTACAAGGTCATGCCCTTTGGCCTCAAAAACGCGGGAGCAACGTATCAAAGGTTGGTGAACCGCATGTTCGCCAATCAAATTGGCAAGACTATGGAGGTCTACGTGGACGACATGCTTGTCAAGAGCCTCAAAGCCGACGACCACGTTCGAGACCTTAGGGAAATGTTCACGATCCTGCGACGCTACAAAATGAAGCTCAACCCCAACAAGTGCGCTTTCGGGGTCGAGTCTGGAAAGTTTCTGGGCTACATGGTGAGCCGCCGCGGGATCGAGGCCAATCCTGAGAAGATTAAGGTGATCTTAGAGATGAGGTCGCCACAAAAGGTCAAAGAAGTTCAAAGCTTGACGGGAAGGATCGCCGCCCTGACGCGATTCGTTTCCAAAGCCACTGATAGGTGCCAACCGTTCTTCAAGGCACTGAAAAAGACCGACGGGTTCGTATGGACGGAGGAGTGCGAGGAAGCATTCCGAGATATGAAAGCCTATTTCACCTCCCCCCCATTCCTCGCGAAGCCAAAGAATGGCAAAACCCTATACCTCTACCTTGCGGTTTCCGATAGGGCCGTGAGCGCGGTCCTCATACGCGAAGAGGACAAGGTACAATGGCCGGTCTACTACGTTAGCAAGGCGCTCCTCGACGCCGAAACCCGATACCCCGAAATCGAGAGACTGTCCCTCGCCCTCGTCATGAGCGCGAGAAAGCTCCGGCCCTACTTCCAAGCGCACCCCATCGTGGTCCGCTCGGGGCATCCCATCGAGAAGGCCCTTCAAAAAGGGACCTTCTCTCGAATGGCGATATGGTCCCAAGAGTTGGGCGAATACGGGGTCGAGTTCCAACCGAGAACCGCCATTAAGGGTCAGGCCCTCGCTGACTTCATCGCCGAGTTCACGAGCGCGCCCCCAACCAACGAGGGCGACGAGAGTAGTAAGACCACGGAAGACAAGGAGGACGACCATAGCGAGTCGTCAAAGAAGAGAACCAACGACCCGATAGGGCCGGTCTGGGACTTGCACGTGGATGGCGCGTCAAACGCCCGGGGGGCTGGCACCGGCGTTGTGCTCACAAATCCCGATAGGGAAAAGCTGAGATACGCCCTGCGGTTCGAGTTCAAGGCTTCCAACAACGAGGCAGAGTACGAGGCTCTGATTGTTGGCTTGGAGCTAGCGAACAAGTTGGGCGCCCAAAACCTGCGCATCCATTGCGACTCGCAATTGATCGTGAATCAGGTTAAGGGCGACTACGCCGCAAAGGAGCCACACATGATCGCCTACTTGTCCAAGGCCCAAAAGAACTTGGAGGCCCTGTTGTGGTTCGAGATCGTCCAGGTTCCTCGAGAGGCGAACATTGACGCCGACGCCCTAGCTCGCCTCGCGTCTGGGATAGACAGGGAGGGCGAGGGCAGCGTCCCAATCGAAGTGTTGACCCGACCCTACGTCTTGAGAGGCGACGTAGGGGTCATTGATGAGACTCCGCCTCCCTCATGGATGACCCCGTTCGTGGAATTCTTTAAACGAGGAGTCGTCTGTTGTCAATGGTGCCCACAAGAAGAGTAGTAGTGTCTATTTATGTACATTTGATGTCATATAGTCTTACGAAGACTCTTGCTTGTAATTGCTTATTCATTAATAAAAAGTTGAAACGTTCATTCAATCTTCCTTGTCTGAAGCTTTATGATAAAACCATAGTCTTTTAGTCCATAAACAAACTAAACAACTTACGAAGAGACAAATGTAGATTTGCATGAACAAACTCTTCGTAGTTTGCTTAAAACGATATATTCGCAATCTAAGGGTCAAAGGACTATTGACCTCAGTATGATTGTTAGAAGAATCTATGATGTCTGGTTATGAGGCATTGAGAGTTTGGGACTCTATAGTTCTTCTAGGTATCTTCCGAAGATACTGAATTGACCAGTGCACTTCTAGAGACAATATAAGAACAAACCATTTAACCTCTTATGTCTCGAAGTCACTATGTATGAATTGCATCATGCTTACCTTAATCCTGAAATGAGACATGTCATTTCACACCTTAGTATTCTCATTTGAGAAAGTCAAATTTCGGACTCACTATGTGATTCCGAACAAGGCCTATTGGTGAGGTACTAAGTTGTGAGTCTGTCATGAGTAACTTTGTGAAGTTCTCATAGATATGGAATTCATGTACAAGATTGCTGAAATGCAATGTATGTCACCTCATGCTTTGTTCCTTGGAGTGTGAATAAATGAACTAGCCAGTGTCCAAATTGAGTCCTGACTCTTTTGGATGAAACAATGTGACTTGTTAGCTCCTCGTCAATACATTGTTTCTAACTTATTCACAAGCGACAAAGGAGTTGAGGAAATAACAGCTAGAAGGGTAAAATGGTAATTTAGTAAATCCCGACTAGCTGATGACATTCATGAAGGGTAGCATAGATAATATTCAGTGGATCCGCTCATTATAATTAGGTCGAATTCTTGAGTAGAAAACAAATTCATTTGAACCGAGAGATTTTCAGTGTCAGCTCTTTAGTGGAGTCAGCTGGCATTAAGCTAAACTTGGAAAAGGTTTGTGAACTTTTGAGTCCAAGTGTTTAGCTAAAGCTTTGTTCATTTGGGTCCATGAGGTCACTGTCACGAATCACATCGATATGAATAGTTAAACTGGAAGCTAAGTCAAAACAAGAACGAAAATAGTCAAAAGGGTATTTTTGTCTTTTGAGACAAAGGATGAAATGAATGTCAATAAATTTTTTGACAAGTTCATTTGATGACTTAATGTCTCTCGGCCATAATATGATTAATTGGGCCTTGTGGATTAATTTCATTTCATAAGAATTTTATTGAAAATTCTTAATGGGCCTTTTTCATGTTGTCATGAACAAAATGGAAAAGCTTCTAGAAGCCCCTTCTAGAAGGTGATAGGCGCCCATAATACCCATAGGAAGAGAGAATATTTTGTGCATAAATGTATCAAGATACTTGCCAAAAGAAAAGAGGAAACAAATTTCCCCTAAGGGGAAAGCATGGTAGGCGCCCAAAAGGATCAAGAGAGAAGCAAACAAAAGAGGAAACAAATCCAAGGACTTACTTGTTTTGTCTTGGACGTGCACCTCTTTGAAGGAAAAGGGAAATTGGCTCATGAATATGTGATATTCTATAGAAGAGGAAACTACCTTATTGAAGGTGAGACCTCTCCTATAAATAGGAGCCTCATTCCACACTTTTCATTCATCCAAAGTTTTAGAGATTGAGAGCTTCTCTCTCTAGACTTGGCCGCCCCTTCCTCTCTCTCTCTAGTTTATATTTTCGATTTTTCTTGTCTTGGCACCTAGGTCCTCACTCGACCTAGTGTTTAGCTCTGCGACTTCGAGACTCGTTCTTAAGTCGTAGTGTTTAAAAGTGCCCACTCACTGATTCCTTCTTTTCGAGTGATTTAGTGATAGAAACTTTCGTGGTTGCTCGAGGTGCCGAGGAAAGAAAGAGAGACGTGCTGCGAGGGGAGACGAGCGTTGCAACTTTCCAAAAGCTTCTACAAGGATCAAGCTTCAAGAAAGGTTAGTAACTTTAATAGCTCATATTAGTTTTTATTTACATGCACATGCTCTTGTCTAGGTTAGTAAAAACTAGTTTTACTTAAAAAGAAAATTTTTAAAATTCCACCGCTTAACGAAGCGTTAAACCTTTTCTTAAACCCTAGATCGATTCCAACAAATGGTATCAGAGCTATGGTCAAAGGAATGCATGTGCATGTTTTTAAATTATGAGCTTGAAAATCGTTTTCGAAAGTTTACTAATTTTGTGACAAGTTAGAATTGTAATCTTAGATTTTGTTTTAATTTATTGCTCATGCCTTTAAATTAAAAACCATGTTGTTTTTCTATGATTTTGGGATGATGTTAAAACACATTAGAATCAGTTCTAAAAGTTTTTAATTTTTTATATTGAAAAACGTGTTTTAAAGGTTTGAGAATTTTCGAGTAAATTTTGTGACTAGTTTTATTTTCTTGCTAGTTTCGTTTATTTACTTGAATCGTTTTATGCATGTTGTTATTTCTTTTATTCTATGTTATTACCCTGCTAATAAAACACAAATAAAAGCTTTAAACAACATCTTAAAACGTTCCGTTACACTCGATTCTTTTTCGCACCTAAAAGGACGAAGCTTTAATTTATTTCTTTTTCTTCGAGCTGGAATGTAAACCCGCATTAAAAGCGGCATAACTCTCTGCTCAGAAATCGAAATTTAATGATTCTTGAATCAAATTAAAGCTCTATCTGTCCTCTGTCCAATGCCACCTGTTTCGGCTCAAAAGGACATCGGAGCCGCCAGATATGGCGATTTTACTCCGAGGTGCGCGGCTGTCTGAAACTCCAGTTTTTTAGAAATCCGGATTTTCAAACCCCACTACCATGAGATATAGAACTCTAATGAGAAAACTTTCTTGAGCAAAAATGTTTTTCATATGATTATAAACATGATGTGTAAGATTAAAATGTTTTGTTTTTTGAAAGTTTAATTGAAATTGAATTTTTACAAAACTAGTTTGAATTTTGAAAAACCGTTTTCACTTTCAAACTTGAAAATATTTTGTCATCCAAATCAAATAAGTTTTCAAAATGTTTTCAAAACTATATCTATATCACATATGTTCAAAATCTATATGCTCTTGAAATTTTGAGTGGGAGGTCTCTTTGTAGACAAAGCCGAAAAATAAAAAGATGTGTAATCTCAAACTTTCAAGTGTTCGAGTGAGTTGAAGTTCACACTTCCCTCACGCACTTTCCCGAAATAGAAAATAGGAAAAGATCGAGTATGTCCCTTGTGCCTTTATGCACTAATACTGCTCTGAACATGTCGATCTAGGATTCTCTTCTAGTTGTCCGCTCTGTCGCTCTCTAACTAGGAAATTTGTTTCCGAACTTAAAAGAGTCGATGAACCATCTCCAAAAACTAAGTGGGAGGGTTATACTTGTTGTTTGTAACCCACGATCCCCAACACTAATGAAAAGTGCAAGTGTCGCCGGACTAAGAGTCACCCTCGTGGCCCTCTCTTAAATGAGAGTACTCAAGGGCGCTTTGCTCTGATCATTGCTCAATGAGCTACGTTCGAGAGTGAGACGATGATGACAAGACCTCCCCTCGGCGGATTGTTTTTCAAAGTCAATCTTTTGGACTAAGTGGTTGGTTACACACTTAGACTCAATCCCTAGTAATCCTCCCTCGAGGCCCTGCGAAAGGATGTGAGTGATCAAACCAATTTACAAGGTGGCTAGTCAAAATTGATGTATTGACATCTTGGCTATGCATTAATGATGAGTCATTTACTTATGAAAGGAGACTCGTTGCGGCCTTCCCTCGAAGGAGTAAAGTGTCATTTCGTTCATAACACCTTTGGATTTTACAAAAGTCTTAATGAAACTTAAATCCTAAACCAAAGACTAATCATAAACTTGTTTCAACTTATATAGGCAATATGTCTCTCAACCTTCTCTCTATCTTTCTTTCCTCGAACCAACTCGAAAACGAAAACTACATAGATTCGAAACATAACCTCGACATAATACCTACCGTTAACAAGCACAAATGGGTACTCACCACCCCGTGTCCTCCTCTGACGAATGATGATTCAACTCAAGAGGACAATGACGCCTTAGCGGCCTGGCTTCGATCCGATGAGATTGTGAGGTGCTATATCTTAGCATCTATGAACAATATGCTGAACAAGCAACATCGTGACATCGAGACTGCCGCTGACATGCTCTACAATCTCCTTGAGAGTTTTGGAGGGCAAAGGCGTCAAGCAAGGCAACAAGCAGTCCGAGAGTTTATGAACTGTCATATGAAGGCTAGGACTCCTGTTAGAGACTTTATGATACTGATCATTAGTTTTCTAAATAAGATGGAAATCCTAGGATCTGAGATTAATGGGAAGAATATCATAGATATGATCTTAGAAACTCTCCCCGAGTCTCTTGATACCTTCATGCTGAACTACTCCATTACAAAGCTAAAGTACACTGTTACCGAGCTTATAAAGGAGCTTCACACTGCTGTAGGTCTCAATAAGAGAAAGAGGAATCAAGGAGAGGCACATGCTATTGAGCAAAAGGCCTCCGCCTCTGGAACTAAGAAGAGACCTCACAAGGCCGATAAAGAGAACTGTCCCGCCTATCTCAAAGCAAAGGAACATAGTATTGTACTAGTTACCGAAGCATGCTTAGTAGCTGATAATGTATCAACGTGGATTCTTGACTCCGCTGCTACTAACCATATTTGTTGTTCCTTGAATGGTTTCAAGAAAACCAAAAGCTTAGAGGAAGGCGAGTTCTGTTTCAAATGGGGTGATGGGAGCCTGGTGTCTACGAAGGCTGTGGGATCCGTGACATTGTCTTTTGAAGACCGTACTATAAACTTGAATAATGTTTATTTTGTTCCTACCTTTGGTAAGAACTTAATATCCGTTGCTCGTCTTCTTGAGCAAGATTATTGTTTAAAGTTCATTAAGAATGGAATTCGTATTTCGTTTCCTGATAATTCTTTTGTCACTGATGCATGTATGAAGAATGCTCTTTTCTACATCTATCCCACTCAACCTTCTCTTTTAGACACCGAAATAGATAATGATCTAATTAGGGAGCCAAAGAGGATCAAACTTTCTGAATCCTCCGATCTAACAAAATCAACACACCTATGGCACTTAAGACTTGGTCATATCAGTCTAGAAAGGATTAAGAGACTTGTGAGGGATGGTCCACTCCAAGCCTCTGCAATAGGTTCACTACCTACTTGTGAATCCTGCATAGAAGGAAAAATGACTAAGCGACCTTTCTCTGATAAAGGTCGAAGAGCCACTGAGTTGCTGGAACTAATACATTCTGATGTATGTGGTCCGCTCATCCAACAGGCACGTGGAGGATACGAATACTTCGTTACCTTCACTGATGATTACTCACGATATGGGTTTGTCTATTTGCTCAAACACAAATCCGAGACCTTTAACGTATTTAAGGTCTTCAGGGCTTTAGTGGAAAAGCAAACTGGCAAAGTGATCAAAACCCTTCGATCTGATCGAGGTGGTGAGTATATGTCTGGAGAGTTCGATGACTTTCTTAAAGAAGAAGGTATCGCTTCTCAGCTTACCGCACCTGGCACACCTCAACAAAACGGAGTGTCAGAGAGAAGAAACCGAACTCTTATGGAGATGGTTAGATCGATGATGAGTTACTCATCACTCCCGCTTTCCTTTTGGGGATATGCCCTCGAAACAGCCGCTTACATTCTGAACCAAGTTCCGTCTAAAACGGTTCCTGGTACTCCTTATGAAAGATGGACTGGCCGTAAAGTAAGTTTGGGCCACATCCGAATTTGGGGTTGCCCTGCACATGTGCTAAGGCAAAAGACTAGCAAGTTGGCTAGTAGGTCAGAATTGTGTCTGTTTGTGGGATATCCAAAGGAAACCAAAGGTTTCATTTTCTATAGTCCCGAGGACGATAAGACTTTCGTTAGCACGAATGCTCGTTTCCTTGAGGAGGACTTCATGAAGGATGCGAAACCTAGAAGCAAAATTGTGCTTGAAGAAAAGTTGGGTGAGGAAGCTTCTACCTCATCTGTAAGAACTGTTCTTACCCCAACTGAAACACAACCTAACTCATCAGAATCTCATCAAGTAGTACTTCGACGTAGTGGGAGGGCTACTCAAAAGCCTGACAGGTACATGTCTTATGGAGACTCTCTTGTAGCCGTCTCCGACATGGATGACCCTGTTTCCTATAGCCAAGCGATGGCTTGTTCTGAATCAAACCTTTGGCTTGACGCCATGAAAGTTGAAATGCACTCGATGTATGTCAACAAAGTCTGGAAACTTGTAGACCTTCCTGAAGGGATTAAACCCGTAGGGTGTAAGTGGATATACAAGAAGAAAAGGGGTCCTGATGGGAACGTCGAGACGTTCAAAGCACGCTTGTGGCGAAGGGTTATACCCAACAAGAAGGGATTGACTATGAAGAAACCTTCTCGCCAGTCGCGATGCTTAAATCCATCCGCATACTCCTATCCATAGCTGCAGCTCTCGACTATGAGATCTGGCAAATGGATGTCAAGACAGCCTTTCTGAATGGCAATCTTGACGAGCGCATTTACATGGCTCAACCAGACGGTTTCGTGGATAAAGGTCAAGAGGCCAAGGTTTGTGAGTTGCTTAAATCCATTTATGGACTAAAGCAAGCATCTAGGTCATGGAATATTAGATTCGATGAAACTGTAAAAAGCTTTGGCTTTGAACAGTCGATAGATGAGCCTTGTGTTTACAAGTTAATACACGAAGGTAAAGTTGTGTTTCTGGTACTATATGTCGATGATATACTACTCATTGGTAATGACGTGGGTAAGTTATCTGAGGTTAAGGTCTGGCTGGCAAAACAATTCGATATGAAGGATCTAGGAGAAGCCGCGTACATTCTGGGGATCCAAATCTTTCGAGATAGGAAAAACCGGACCCTGTCGCTCTCTCAAGCATCTTATATTGATATGGTGATGGATCGCTTCTCGATGCAAGACTGCAAGAGGGGTCAAACACCCTTTAGGCATGGAGTTTCACTCTCTAAGGACCAGTCTCCCAAGACTGCACAAGAGATTGAAGACATGAGGAAAATTCCTTACGCCTCTGCCGTAGGAAGCCTCATGTATGCTATGCTTTGCACCCGACCTGATATATGTTTCGCCGTTGGCGTAGTTAGTCATTTCCAATCCAACCCTGGACCCGAGCACTGGATTGCTGTTAAGCATGTTCTTAAGTATCTTCGAAGAACTAGGAACTTGATGCTTACATACTCAGGTACTGACCTGACTATGACGGGATATACCGACTCCGATTTTCAAGCGGATAAGGATTCCAGGAAATCCACTTCAGGATCTGTGTTCATCCTTAATGGTGGAGCTGTTGTGTGGAGGAGTATTAAGCAATCTTGCATTGCTGACTCCACAATGGAAGCAGAATATGTGGCTGCTTGTGAAGCATCCAAAGAGGCTGTATGGCTTAGAAAGTTCCTTAAGTATTTGGAAGTTGTTCCAAACGTCGACGAGCCCATGACCCTTTATTGTGATAATAGTGGGGCTGTCGCTAACTCAAAGGAACCTAGAAGCCATAAGCACTCTAAACATATTGAGAGGAAATACCATTTGATTCGAGAGATCACGCAACGCGGAGACGTGGAGGTGAAGTAGATCTCTGGAAGATCCATTCACCAAGGCCCTAGCGAACATGGTCTTCGACCAACTTCGAGAGGGATTAGGCATGTAGGACTACTCACATCTTCTTTGAGTCAAGTGGGAGTTTGTTGTCAATGGTGCCCACAAGAAGAGTAGTAGTGTCTATTTATGTACATTTGATGTCATATAGTCTTACGAAGACTCTTGCTTGTAATTGCTTATTCATTAATAAAAAGTTGAAACGTTCATTCAATCTTCCTTGTCTGAAGCTTTATGATAAAACCATAGTCTTTTAGTCCATAAACAAACTAAACAACTTACGAAGAGACAAATGTAGATTTGCATGAACAAACTCTTCGTAGTTTGCTTAAAACGATATATTCGCAATCTAAGGGTCAAAGGACTATTGACCTCAGTATGATTGTTTGAAGAATCTATGATGTCTGGTTATGAGGCATTGAGAGTTTGGGACTCTATAGTTCTTCTAGGTATCTTCCGAAGATACTGAATTGACCAGTGCACTTCTAGAGACAATATAAGAACAAACCATTTAACCTCTTATGTCTCGAAGTCACTATGTATGAATTGCATCATGCTTACCTTAATCCTGAAATGAGACATGTCATTTCACACCTTAGTATTCTCATTTGAGAAAGTCAAATTTCGGACTCACTATGTGATTCCGAACAAGGCCTATTGGTGAGGTACTAAGTTGTGAGTCTGTCATGAGTAACTTTGTGAAGTTCTCATAGATATGGAATTCATGTACAAGATTGCTGAAATGCAATGTATGTCACCTCATGCTTTGTTCCTTGCAGTGTGAATAAATGAACTGGCCAGTGTCCAAATTGAGTCCTGACTCTTTTGGATGAAACAATGTGACTTGTTAGCTCCTCGTCAATACATTGTTTCTAACTTATTCACAAGCGACAAAGGAGTTGAGGAAATAACAACTAGAAGGGTAAAATGGTAATTTAGTAAATCCCGACTAGCTGATGACATTCATGAAGGGTAGCATAGATAATATTCAGTGGATCCGCTCATTATAATTAGGTCGAATTCTTGAGTAGAAAACAAATTCATTTGAACCGAGAGATTTTCAGTGTCAGCTCTTTAGTGGAGTCAGCTGGCATTAAGCTAAACTTGGAAAAGGTTTGTGAACTTTTGAGTCCAAGTGTTTAGCTAAAGCTTTGTTCATTTGGGTCCATGAGGTCACTGTCACGAATCACATCGATATGAATAGTTAAACTGGAAGCTAAGTCAAAACAAGAACGAAAATAGTCAAAAGGGTATTTTTGTCTTTTGAGACAAAGGATGAAATGAATGTCAATAAATTTTTTGACAAGTTCATTTGATGACTTAATGTCTCTCGGCCATAATATGATTAATTGGGCCTTGTGGATTAATTTCATTTCATAAGAATTTTATTGAAAATTCTTAATGGGCCTTTTTCATGTTGTCATGAACAAAATGGAAAAGCTTCTAGAAGCCCCTTCTAGAAGGTGATAGGCGCCCATAATACCCATAGGAAGAGAGAATATTTTGTGCATAAATGTATCAAGATACTTGCCAAAAGAAAAGAGGAAACAAATTTCCCCTAAGGGGAAAGCATGGTAGGCGCCCAAAAGGATCAAGAGAGAAGCAAACAAAAGAGGAAACAAATCCAAGGACTTACTTGTTTTGTCTTGGACGTGCACCTCTTTGAAGGAAAAGGGAAATTGGCTCATGAATATGTGATATTCTATAGAAGAGGAAACTACCTTATTGAAGGTGAGACCTCTCCTATAAATAGGAGCCTCATTCCACACTTTTCATTCATCCAAAGTTTTAGAGATTGAGAGCTTCTCTCTCTAGACTTGGCCGCCCCTTCCTCTCTCTCTCTCTAGTTTATATTTTCGATTTTTCTTGTCTTGGCACCTAGGTCCTCACCCGACCTAGTGTTTAGCTCTGCGACTTCGAGACTCGTTCTTAAGTCGTAGTGTTTAAAAGTGCCCACTCACTGATTCCTTCTTTTCGAGTGATTTAGTGATAGAAACTTTCGTGGTTGCTCGAGGTGCCGAGGAAAGAAAGAGAGACGTGCTGCGAGGGGAGACGAGCGTTGCAACTTTCCAAAAGCTTCTACAAGGTTCAAGCTTCAAGAAAGGTTAGTAACTTTAATAGCTCATATTAGTTTTTATTTACATGCACATGCTCTTGTCTAGGTTAGTAAAAACTAGTTTTACTTAAAAAGAAAATTTTTAAAATTCCGCCGCTTAACGAAGCGTTAAACCTTTTCTTAAACCCTAGATCGATTCCAACATCGTCCCCGAGGATAAAGAAGAAGCCAGAAAGCTGAGAAGCCTAGCCCCAAAGTACACAATGAGGGAGGATAGCTTGTTCAAGAGAGGCTACTCCATGCCCCTTCTCCGTTGCCTGACCGAGGTGGAGGCGAGGAAAGCACTCCACGAGGTGCACGAGGGGGTGTGCGATAACCACGCCGCCGGGCAATCTTTGGCATTGAAGCTGCTGAGACTTGGATATTTCTGGCCGACCTTGAAAAAGGACTCCCACGAGTGGGCCAAGAAGTGTGACAAGTGCCAAAGGTTCGCCCACATTCCGCGCCAAGCACCGGCCCCTTTGTGTCCGATTATCGTGCCGCGACCTTTCGCGAAGTGGGGAATCGACCTCGTCGGCGAGCTACCTACGGCCCCGAGACAATACAAGCACGCGATCGTGGCTATCGATTACTTCACGAAGTGGGTAGAGGCTGAGCCGCTAGCAAAGATCACCGAGGCGAACACGACAAGCTTCATTTGGAAAAGCATCATCTGCCGCTTCGGGATCCCTGCGTCAATTGTAACCGACAACGGAAAACAATTCGACAATGCGCGCCTCCGAGAAATGTGCGAACAGCTCGGCATTAGCAAGACTTTCTCCTCTCCCCGCCATCCTCAAGCCAACGGTCAGGTCGAGGCGGTGAACAAGACGATCAAGGAGAACCTGAAGAAGAAGTTGGAGGCAAGAAAAGGGGCTTGGGCCGACGAGCTCCCCATGGTCTTATGGGCATATCGCACCACCGCTCGAAACGCGACCGGCGAAACCCCTTTCGCTCTCGCGTTCGGCGTCGAGGCTGTGGTACCCGTCGAAACCAAGCTGCCAACCTTGCGCGTCGAGGAGTACGACGAAGCCGCCAACGACGACGCGATCAGGCTCGAGCTAGACCTCATAGACGAAAGGAGGGCGGACGCACTCACCCGGCTTGCTGCGCAAAAGAGGAAGGTCGAGAAGTACTACAACTCAAAGATCAAGCTGCGGAAGTTCGCCGACGGGAGCCTCGTTCTTCGAAGGGTGTTCCAAAACACCAAAGTGCAAGGTGCGGGAGTTCTAGGCCCCACCTGGGAAGGCCCGTACCGTGTGCGCCGAGCCATCCACAATGGCACATACGAGCTCGAGAACATGGAGGGACTCGTGTTCACACACCCGTGGAATGCGGAGCACCTCCGGCAATATTATCAATAGATGTTCATTCGTCCATTTTTACGCTTTGTTGTTCTCATGTAATTTTCGATTCTAGCAAAGTCATTTTTAAATTTCAAGTTTGGCCAACGGCCTGGGATGTAATTTTTTGAACCATTTCAATAATTTAATGAATTACATTTCACTTCAAGACATTGTATCTTCGTTTCTAGCCTCCTCTACGAGCACCCAAGAAACTCGGGGGGCTAAGGGGGATAAGGCGAGAGTAACAAGCTCACTTACTCCACTTTCCACGCACCAAGCGGTAACAAAACACCCATAAATCGGATCCGCGCACCGGACCTCCGACTTCGTACCCTCCTCGCATGGGTTGAGGCCGTACGCCGAGAGATAGCGAAACGTCGACAGGTTGGATCCGCGCACCGGACCTCCGACTTTGCACGTCTTTTGCTGCGACCCTCTCGAGCGACGATGCACCTTGCACACCGATAGGCAGCAAGGCATCGATGGATCACGTCCGCGCACCGGATTGTCGATCCAGGCAGTCAAAACCCAAAACGTGACACGCGTACCAACAAGTACCACGCTCACTGGGAACTGCAAACTCGTCCCGACGCGCACGCCGACAGGTAGCGTACTCGCCAAAGGATGAGCGCGACGGCCACCCAGCTCGCGCACGCCGATAGGCGGCGAGTCATGGATGGATGGCCGAAAATCGCACCCGTCGGACGAGACTGGTCTAGCCGGCGTCCGCGGGAAACTTCGCCGCCAAATGCGGCAGTAAGCCGTGCCAACCGGTCGCGCTAAGCATAGCAAGCCGGGCTCGTAAGACACGCACCATTCAAATTGCGCAAACCTATATACTAAGCATGATAGATCGAGGAAATAAGACGCATAACGAAAATAAAAGCTTCAATCAAAGCAAAACAATGTTGCACAAACGACCCAAACACAACAAGAATCCGAAAGAAAGCATAAAGCGAGCGCTAAACAAGTGCGCGAAAAAACCAAAGAAAACTTGGCTACTCCGAGCCATAATCGACCTGCTCTTCGTCGTCCTCAAGGTGAGGGGCGCCCGACCCGCCAACGGTTCCTCCACCGGACCGACAGTTTGACGACTGGGCGGCCTCCGCAGGGACTTCGGGAGGCAGGTCGTCCTCCGGCAACTCGTCCTCCAAGGGAGGGAACATGGCGTCGAAGAAGGAAAATGTGATCCCTCGAGACGCGTTCTCCTCCGCAGTCGCATCTTTGACCCGCATGGCCGCCTCATAACGGGCCACCTCTAGTGAGAGATCCCAGTCCTCCTCCAACTCTGTCTTCGATCGCACGGCGTCATCCTTCTCCTCGATGAGGGTCTGCACCTCCGTTCGCAGGGTTTCCCTCTCCCTCTCGGCCTTGACCCGAGAGATCTCGCTTGCCGACAATCGGGCGTGGACGATGTTCAACTCTTCGTCTCGGCTCGAGAGGGCCGCCTGGAGTTTCTTGGTCTCCCCTAAGAAAGTATCGGCCGCCTGCTCAGCCTTCTCCCGAGATGCCTTCTCGGCCGCCGCCTTCTCACGGGCTCGCTTTAGTTCCTCCTCAAGCGCTTGGAACTCTTGGACGGTGCGGACCCCCGCCAAGGCAGCGGCATGGGCGGCCGCTGCATCCTCCTTGTCTTTTTCCATGATCTGCATGCGACGTAGCAAGTCCCGGAGAATGCGGTCGCTCCGTTCTTGGCGCGCGAGCATCTGTGGAAACAAACAACGTACATGCAATCGAAATAAGCACAACAAATCACAAATGAGGCAAACAAGCGAGTCATACCTTTCGGGCGTCGCCGATCCCGCTCTGGAAATGCTCAAGGTCGCTCACCGTCAGGAGACTCTTGAAATCCCGTAGAGAGGTTTCAAGGATCCCCCGAGAGCATCGGTCCCTCAGCTCCGCCGCCTCCGCCAGGAGCATCGACTCCATGCCATCTGACGTCGCCGACGTATGAGTGCGCTTGTGGCCGTAGGACGAGCCGGGAAGGATCGTCGACGACGGTCGCTTATTCGAGGAGTTTGCCTCGGCCCTCGCCCGCGTTGGAAGCCCCCCATGGCGGGTCTCAGCTTGTGGTTGAGCCGCGATCACGGCCTCGGCGTCGGGCGCCACCCTCGGTGCCTGCGTGCGTGGTCGGTGTCGTCGGGTCATCGTATCTGAAAAAGATGAAGAGGTGACAGGTTAGAGTGCAATACAATGGAATATACATTAACTAGAAGCTTGTGTGTGGTTGGTACCCCCCACGTCAGGGGGAGGAGCAGACGAGCCCCCCGCCTCTGATTCGGGGTCCTCCGTAGCCTCCGCGACGAGGCCCGAGCTCGGAAGGGCGTCGTCTCCAGGCGCGAACCACCCAGTCCTTGCCATTAGGTCTGGGGACTCGAAGTGCGGTCCTTGCCGTCTCGATTCCGGAAGCGCCCTGATCACCGCGTGAAGCTCAGAGCCTTCGATATCGCCCATAGGTGGAAAATCAGCCGCAAGACCGAAGAAGAGAGGCGCGACCCCGAAGGCTGATTCGGACACCCATATCCAAGGATATCGGTGCTTCGAATTAACGTTGCTGACAATGACGAAGCGCTTACGGTGTAGCGCTAGGTAGAAGCCCGGCTTCCCAGGCACCCCTCGTATCGTCATGAGGTCCTGGATGTCGTCGGCGGTGACAGCCCTCTTCTTCGCCCGGTAAAGCATCATGTGGCACGCTGCGACCACCCGATAGAAGGCCGGAGACATCTGTAAGGCGTGCACCCCCAGTCGAACTAGCAACTCCTGGATAACCGGCTGAAAAGGCAACCTTAGCCCACCGCGGAGGCTCGCCTCGTGGACCGCGGCGTACCCCCTTCGAGGGCGGGACGGAAGATCGTCAGGCAACGGTCTGAGGATTGACACGGAGTCCGGGATGCTGTAGCGCTTCCTGAGGCTCTTGAAGCTGACAATGGAGATCAGGCTCGGGACATCGACGCCCGAGCAGTCAAGGTTACCCCGCACGGCTGACTCTCCTACCGGGAAGGACGAGGTCCGCGTTTCCTCCTGCGTAGTAGAGGAGAGTCCCCTCGCCGCGGGTGCTGCACGATGGCTCGACGAGTCGTCGGAGTGCCCGGAATCCGGGGCGGTGCCTGAGCGCTCGACCGGCTGCCGGCCGGCCGGGTCACTGCCATCGGGCCGGCTCGTCCTGTGGCCGGCAACGTCCCCTCCTGCGTGCGCGTCAAGCCCGAGGACCCAGCCCGTCTCCTGGCTAGGTGGCACCTCCACGCGCGGCCCCGGCGACCTCCGGCCTTCGGCGCGCGCGCCAGGCCCGTTGGCCCGGCCCGGCTCTCGGCAAGTCGGGTCTCCGGCGCTTGAGGCCTGCCCGGGCGTCCCGGCGTTCAGCCCAGACGCGTCCAGCCCGCCGGCCCAGCCCAGCTCGCGGGTTGCTGTGTCCTCCTCGCGCGCCTGTCGCCCAGCGGCCCTGTCCGGCCTTCGGCCGGTTGGGCCCTCCTCGCGCGCATCGGCCCGGCCCGACTCCCGGCCGGCTGCAGTCTCCTCACCTAGACCCGGCCCATTGGGCCTTAGGGTTTGCAGGGCAACCAGGATGGCCGCCTCTTCCTCTCCGGCTGTGGGCGGTCGGCTTCCTCCCTCTCCGGCGTTGGGCGGCTGGCACTCCTCCTGTCCGGCGCCGCCGGCGGCGCTCCCCCGTCATAGACGCGCTCCAACCCGGCTGGGCCCGACCCACCTGGGCTCCCATGGCCGCCGACCACCTGCAACACAACCCCACCCGAGAGGGTGGGGTCCTCCCTGATGCCAACGCCGCCCCGGGCGGCGCTCCTCTGCGCCAGCGCGTCATCGCCGGCGTCGGCCTCGCCAGACGCGTCGCCCGCGTCCTCTACGACCGGCTCGGCCCTCCCGAGACGAGGGACGTCTCCCCCAGGTCTGGGTGCGCCCCAGACGGCGCCGACTCGGCCGAGCTCGGCCTCCTCCACGCCGGCGTCGGGATCGTCGCGCGCGACTCTTCTGGCGCGATCCCGGGGCTGGGCCCAGCGCAGACGGCGCCGACCCAGCTAGGCGCGACTCCCCCGGCGTCGGCGACGGCCTGCACAGCGCCGCCCGTGGCCGGCCCGCCTCCTCCGACGCCAGAATCGACGAGGGCGCCCCTCCCGGCGCTGGATGGATCGCCGCCGGTCTCCTGGGTGGTCGGCCCTGCGCGCGCGACCTCCATAGCGCGTCCCTCGGCCAAGCCAGCCTCGTGCTGGTCGGCCCGGCTGTCCCCGGCGGCTGGTGCCATCAGGCCGGCGTTCTCCTGCCGGCGCTGGCCGTCTCCGGCACGCGCGCCCTCACCCTCGTCGGCCAGCCACGCTTCCACTAGTGAAAGATCCTCTCTGGTCATCTCAATAACGTTGAACGAATGCGACGAGTGTCGTGTGTCGGGTGGTGTTGATGGGGGCGAAAATTGAGCCCAAAGAGCATCCAAATCCACGTGGTTCTCCTCAAACAAGTCGTGTAAGCCGTCGTCAACGGTCCCACATCCCGATAGGTGGTCAATGGGGTCCATGGGCGCGAATAACGAAGCGAGCAGATCGACAAAAAATATAATAAAAAAAAATAATATGAAAGGACGTCGGAGCATACCTCTTGACGGCGGGCTTCTCCGATGGGCCAACGTTGGACTTTGAGTTTACCACGCGATTTACAATCGATGATAAACTCGGGGGGCTAATGTTACCGGTCCGTCTCGGTCCGGTAGATCGACGACGGCCACGCTGGCGGCCGTCCTAAGCCCGGCGCTCGTCCGGGGCCGGCACTCGCCGTGGCCGGCTCTCCACGGCCGGCTCTCCAAGGCCGGCCCTCCAGGACCGGCTCTCCAAGGCCGGCGCTCCAAGGCCGGCTCTCCACGGCCGGCGCTCCAAGGCCGGCTCTCCAAGGCCGGCGCTCCAGGGCCGGCTCTCCACGGCCGGCGCTCCAGGGCCGGCTCTCCAAGGCCGGCGCTCCAGGGCCGGCTCTCCACGGCCGGCGCTCCAAGGCCGGCTCTCCACGGCCGGCGCTCCAAGGCCGGCTCTCCACGGCCGGCGTTCCAGGGCCGGCTCTCCAAGTCCGGCGCTCCAAGGCCGGCTCTCCACGGCCGGCGCTCCAAGGCCGGCTCTCCAAGGCCGGCGCTCCAAGGCCAGCTCTCCACGGCCGGCGCTCCAAGGCCGGCTCTCCAAGGCCGGCGCTCCAAGGCCGGCTCTCCACGGCCGGCGCTCCAAGGCCGGCTCTCCACGGCCGGCGTTCCAAGGCCGGCTCTCCAAGGCCGGCGCTCCAGGGCCGGCTCTCCAAGGCCGGCGCTCCAAGGCCGGCTCTCCACGGCCGGCGCTCCAAGGCCGGCTCTCCATGGCCGGCGCTCCAAGGCCGGCTCTCCACGGCCGGCGCTCCAAGGCCGGCTCTCCAGGGCCGGCTCTCCAAGGCCGGCGCTCCAAGGCCGGCTCTCCACGGCCGGCGCTCCAAGGCCGGCTCTCCAAGGCCAGCCCTCGGCCAAGGGGTTCCTCAAACACCTCTTGGCCGCCTATAAATATGAGGGTCTCTCCCTCGACCCAGGTAATCCGAATTTGAGTACCGAAACGCTGTCGAACTCGTACCTCGCTCGTTTCTCTCAAGTCTCGACCTCTAAACACTAAACCCTCTACAAACCACCTCAATCCTACTAATGTTGAGCGTCGGAGAGGTAAACAGAGGCAACCCCTCTGTTTCCCCTTTGTAGTTCACACCTTCTTTACTTGCTTTTCAGGTGCCTGAACGAGACAGAGACCACAGACAGCTAAGGGACGGCTTGGGATACCAAGCCCGACACGCTCGAGTCGAGACGAGACCACTTGGTCTGGCCTTGGGTCTAACCGTCTGCGACTCCTAAATCGTTGTCCGAAAAACTGCGACAACAAGTGAGTGGGCACTTTTAAACACTACGACTTAAGAACGAGTCTCGAAGTCGCAGAGCTAAACACTAGGTCGCGTGAGGACCTAGGTGCCAAGACAAGAAATAATCGAAAATAAACTAGAGAGAGAGAGAGAGGATTTTCGGCCAAGTTCTAGAGAGAGAGTCTCTCAAATCTCTTAAACTTGGATGATCGAAATGTGAGGAAATGAGGCTCCTATTTATAGGAGAGGTCTCACCTTCAATAAGGTAGTTTCCTCTTCTATAGAATATCACATATTCATGAGCAATTTCCTCTTTTTTCCCTTTGAGACACTCGGCCAACTCAAGGCTTCTAGAAGCCTTGATTTGTTTCCAATTTTGTTCAAGGCCTTGCCTTGTCTCTCACTTGGCCGATTCCCACTTTCCTCTTGGAGGAAATTTGTTTCCTCTTTTTCTTTTGGCAAGTATCTAAATACATTTATGCACAAAATAAACTCTCCTATTTCTCTATTAGGGTAGGCGCCCAAGTCTCTCTAGAAGGAGCTTCTAGAAGCTTCTTCATTTGTTCATGACAACATGAGAAAAGGCCCATTAAGAATTTTCAATAAAATTCTCATGAAATGAAATTAATTCACAAGGCCCAGTTAATCATATTATGGCCGAGTGACATCAAGTCATCAAATGAACTTGTCAAAATTTATTGACATCCATTTCATCCTTATGTCTCAAAAGACAAAAATACCCTTTCGACAATTTTCGTTCTTGTTTTGACTTAGCTTCCAGTTTAACTATTCCTATCGATGTGATTCGTGACAGTGACCTCATGGACCCAAATAAACAAAGCTTGAGCTAAACACTTGGACTCAAAAGTTCACAAACCTTTTCCAAGTTTAGCTTAATGTCAACTGACTCCACTAAAGAGCTGACACTGAAAATCTCTCGGTTCAAATGAATTTATTTTCTACTCAAGAATTCGACCTAATTATGATGAGCGGATCCACTGAATATTATCTATGTTTACCCTTCATGAATGTCATCAGCTAGTCGGGATTTACTAAATTACCATTTTACCCTTCTAGCTGTTATTTCCTCAACTCCTTTGTCGCTTGTGAATAAGTTAGAAACAATGTATTGACGAGGAGCTAACAAGTCACATTGTTTCATCCAAAAGAGTCAGGACTCAATTTGGACACAGGCCAGTTCATTTATTCACACTCCAAGGAACAAAGAATGAGGTGACATACATTGCATTTTAGCAATCTTGTACATGAATTCCATATCTATGAGAACTTCACAAAGTTACTCATGACATACTCACAACTTAGTATTTCACCAATAGGCCCTGTTGGGAATGACATAGTGAGTCCGAACTCTGACTTTCTCAAATGAGAATACTAAGGTGTGAAATGGCATGTCTCATTTCAGGATTAAGGTAAGCATGATGCAATTCATACATAGTGACTTCGAGACATAAGAGGTTAAATGGTTTGTTCTTATATTGTCTCTAGAAGTGCACTGGTCAATTCAGTACCTTCGGAAGATACCTAGAAGAACTATAGAGTCCCCAACTCTCAATGCCTCATAACCAGACATCATAGATTCTTCTAACAATCATACTGAGGTCAATAGTCCTTTGACCCTAAGATTGCGAATATATCGTTTTAAGCAAACTACGAAGAGTTTGTTCATGCAAATCTACATTTGTCTCTTCGTAAGTTGTTAAGTTTGTTTATGGACTAAAAGACTAAGGTTTTATCATCACTACTACAAAAATAGGATTCTACAACGCTTAAAAACAGTTGTAGAATGATTCTACAACACTTCTTAAGCGTTGTAGAATCCTGCGTTGTAGAAGCTTCTACAACGCTTAAAAATCCGTTGTAGAATCCAACAGCTTTCTACAACGCTTAATTATCCGTTGTAGAAACTAAGCTTCTACAACGGATTCTTAAGCGTTGTAGAAGCTTCTACAACGGGTTGAATCCATTGTGTAATTTTTAAACATTTTCAAACATCTCGCCGCGGCGACGTATAATTCGGCGCTCCAAGGCCGGCTCTTCACGGCCGGCGCTCCAAGGCCGGCTCTCCAAGGCCGGCGCTCCAACGCCGGCTCTTCACGGCCGGCGCTCCAAGGCCGGCTCTCCAAGGCCGGCGCTCCAAGGCCGGCTCTCCACGGCCGGCGCTCCAAGGCCGGCTCTCCACGGCCGGCGTTCCAAGGCCGGCTCTCCAAGGCCGGCGCTCCAAGGCCGGCTCTCCACGGCCGGCGCTCCAAGGCCGGCTCTCCACGGCCGGCGCTCCAAGGCCGGCTCTCCACGGCCGGCGCTCCAAGGCCGGCTCTCCAAGGCCGGCGCTCCAGGGCCGGCTCTCCAAGGCCGGCGCTCCAAGGCCGGCTCTCCACGGCCGGCGCTCCAAGGCCGGCTCTCCAAGGCCGGCCCTCGGCCAAGGGGTTCCTCAAACACCTCTTGGCCGCCTATAAATATGAGGGTCTCTCCCTCGACCCAGGTAATCCGAATTTGAGTACCGAAACGCTGTCGAACTCGTACCTCGCTCGTTTCTCTCAAGTCTCGACCTCTAAACACTAAACCCTCTACAAACCACCTCAATCCTACTAATGTTGAGCGTCGGAGAGGTAAACAGAGGCAACCCCTCTGTTTCCCCTTTGTAGTTCACACCTTCTTTACTTGCTTTTCAGGTGCCTGAACGAGACAGAGACCACAGACAGCTAAGGGACGGCTTGGGATACCAAGCCCGACACGCTCGAGTCGAGACGAGACCACTTGGTCTGGCCTTGGGTCTAACCGTCTGCGACTCCTAAATCGTTGTCCGAAAAACTGCGACAACAAGTGAGTGGGCACTTTTAAACACTACGACTTAAGAACGAGTCTCGAAGTCGCAGAGCTAAACACTGGGTCGAGTGAGGACCTAGGTGCCAAGACAAGAAATAATCGAAAATAAACTAGAGAGAGAGAGAGAGGATTTTCGGCCAAGTTCTAGAGAGAGAGTCTCTCAAATCTCTTAAACTTGGATGATCGAAATGTGAGGAAATGAGGCTCCTATTTATAGGAGAGGTCTCACCTTCAATAAGGTAGTTTCCTCTTCTATAGAATATCACATATTCATGAGCAATTTCCTCTTTTTTCCCTTTGAGACACTCGGCCAACTCAAGGCTTCTAGAAGCCTTGATTTGTTTCCAATTTTGTTCAAGGCCTTGCCTTGTCTCTCACTTGGCCGATTCCCACTTTCCTCTTGGAGGAAATTTGTTTCCTCTTTTTCTTTTGGCAAGTATCTAAATACATTTATGCACAAAATAAACTCTCCTATTTCTCTATTAGGGTAGGCGCCCAAGTCTCTCTAGAAGGAGCTTCTAGAAGCTTCTTCATTTGTTCATGACAACATGAGAAAGGCCCATTAAGAATTTTCAATAAAATTCTCATGAAATGAAATTAATTCACAAGGCCCAGTTAATCATATTATGGCCGAGTGACATCAAGTCATCAAATGAACTTGTCAAAATTTATTGACATCCATTTCATCCTTATGTCTCAAAAGACAAAAATACCCTTTCGACAATTTTCGTTCTTGTTTTGACTTAGCTTCCAGTTTAACTATTCCTATCGATGTGATTCGTGACAGTGACCTCATGGACCCAAATAAACAAAGCTTGAGCTAAACACTTGGACTCAAAAGTTCACAAACCTTTTCCAAGTTTAGCTTAATGTCAACTGACTCCACTAAAGAGCTGACACTGAAAATCTCTCGGTTCAAATGAATTTATTTTCTACTCAAGAATTCGACCTAATTATGATGAGCGGATCCACTGAATATTATCTATGTTTACCCTTCATGAATGTCATCAGCTAGTCGGGATTTACTAAATTACCATTTTACCCTTCTAGCTGTTATTTCCTCAACTCCTTTGTCGCTTGTGAATAAGTTAGAAACAATGTATTGACGAGGAGCTAACAAGTCACATTGTTTCATCCAAAAGAGTCAGGACTCAATTTGGACACTGGCCAGTTCATTTATTCACACTCCAAGGAACAAAGAATGAGGTGACATACATTGCATTTCAGCAATCTTGTACATGAATTCCATATCTATGAGAACTTCACAAAGTTACTCATGACATACTCACAACTTAGTATTGTTGGAATCGATCTAGGGTTTAAGAAAAAGTTTAACGCTTCGTTAAGCGGCGGAATTTTAAAAATTTTCTTTTTAAGTAAAACTAGTTTTTACTAACCTAGACAAGAGCATGTACATGTAAATAAAAACTAATATGAGCTATTAAAGTTACTAACCTTTCTTGAAGCTTGAACCTTGTAGAAGCTTTTGGAAAGTTGCAACGCTCGTCTCCCCTCGCAGCACGTCTCTCTTTCTTTCCTCGGCACCTCGAGCAACCACGAAAGTTTCTATCACTAAATCACTCGAAAAGAAGGAATCAGTGAGTGGGCACTTTTAAACACTACGACTTAAGAACGAGTCTCGAAGTCGCAGAGCTAAACACTAGGTCGAGTGAGGACCTAGGTGCCAAGACAAGAAAAATCGAAAATATAAACTAGAGAGAGAGAGAGGAAGGGGCGGCCAAGTCTAGAGAGAGAAGCTCTCAATCTCTAAAACTTTGCATGAATGAAAAGTGTGGAATGAGGCTCCTATTTATAGGAGAGGTCTCACCTTCAATAAGGTAGTTTCCTCTTCTATAGAATATCACATATTCATGAGCCAATTTCCCTTTTCCTTCAAAGAGGTGCACGTCCAAGACAAAACAAGTAAGTCCTTGGATTTGTTTCCTCTTTTGTTTGCTTCTCTCTTGACCACATTTGGGCGCCCACCATGTTTCCTCTTAGGGGAAATTTGTTTCCTCTTTTTCTTTTGGCAAGTATCTTGATACATTTATGCACAAAATATTCTCTCTTCCTATGGGTATTATGGGCGCCTATCACCTTCTAGAAGGGGCTTCTAGAAGCTTTTCCATTTTGTTCATGACAACATGAAAAAGGCCCATTAAGAATTTTCAATAAAATTCTTATGAAATGAAATTAATTCACAAGGCCCAATGATCAAGTCATGGCCGAGTGACATTAAGTCATCAAATGAACTTGTCAAAAAATTTATTGACATTCATTTCATCCTTTGTCTCAAAAGACAAAAATACCCTTTTAACTATTTTCGTTCTTGTTTTGACTTAGCTTCCAGTTTAACTATTCCTATCGATGTGATTCGTGACAGTGACCTCATGGACCCAAATGAACAAAGCTTGAGCTAAACACTTGGACTCAAAAGTTCACAAACCTTTTCCAAGTTTAGCTTAATGCCAACTGACTCCACTAAAGAGCTGACACTGAAAATCTCTCGGTTCAAATGAATTTATTTTCTACTCAAGAATTCGACCTAATTATGATGAGCGGATCCACTGAATATTATCTATGCTACCCTTCATGAATGTCATCAGCTAGTCGGGATTTACTAAATTACCATTTTACCCTTCTAGCTGTTATTTCCTCAACTCCTTTGTCGCTTGTGAATAAGTTAGAAACAATGTATTGACGAGGAGCTAACAAGTCACATTGTTTCATCCAAAAGAGTCAGGACTCAATTTGGACACTGGCCAGTTCATTTATTCACACTCCAAGGAACAAAGCATGAGGTGACATACATTGCATTTCAGCAATCTTGTACATGAATTCCATATCTATGAGAACTTCACAAAGTTACTCATGACATACTCACAACTTAGTATTTCACCAATAGGCCCTGTTCGGAATGACATAGTGAGTCCGAACTCTGACTTTCTCAAATGAGAATACTAAGGTGTGAAATGGCATGTCTCATTTCAGGATTAAGGTAAGCATGATGCAATTCATACATAGTGACTTCGAGACATAAGAGGTTAAATGGTTTGTTCTTATCTTGTCTCTAGAAGTGCACTGGTCAATTCAGTACCTTCGGAAGATACCTAGAAGAACTATAGAGTCCCCAACTCTCAATGCCTCATAACCAGACATCATAGATTCTTCTAACAATCATACTGAGGTCAATAGTCCTTTGACCCTAAGATTGCGAATATATCGTTTTAAGCAAACTACGAAGAGTTTGTTCATGCAAATCTACATTTGTCTCTTCGTAAGTTGTTAAGTTTGTTTATGGACTAAAAGACTATGGTTTTATCATAAAGCTTCAGACAAGGAAGATTGAATGAACGTTTCAACTTTTTTATTAATGAATAAGCAATTACAAGCAAGAGTCTTCGTAAGACTATATGACATCAAATGTACATAAATAGACACTACTACTCTTCTTGTGGGCACCATTGACAACAAACTCCCACTTGACTCAAAGAAGATGTGAGTAGTCCTACATGCCTAATCCCTCTCGAAGTTGGTCGAAGACCATGTTCGCTAGGGCCTTGGTGAATGGATCTTCCAGAGATCTACTTCACTCCACGTCTCCGCGTTGCGCGATCTCTCGAATCAAATGGTATTTCCTCTTAATATGCTTAGAGCGCTTATGGCTTCTAGGTTCCTTTGAGTTAGCGACAGCCCCACTATTATCACAATAAAGGGTCATGGGCTCGTCGACGTTTGGAACAACTTCCAAATACTTAAGGAATTTTCTAAGCCATACAGCCTCTTTGGATGCTTCACAAGCAGCCACATATTCTGCTTCCATTGTGGAGTCAGCAATGCAAGATTGCTTAATACTTCTCCACACAACAGCTCCACCATTAAGGATGAACACATATCCTGAAGTGGATTTCCTGGAATCCTTATCCGCTTGAAAATCGGAGTCGGTATATCCCGTCATAGTCAGGTCAGTACCTGAGTATGTAAGCATCAAGTTCCTAGTTCTTCGAAGATACTTAAGAACATGCTTAACAGCAATCCAGTGCTCGGGTCCAGGGTTGGATTGTAAACGACTAACTACGCCAACGGCGAAACATATATCAGGTCGGGTGCAAAGCATAGCATACATGAGGCTTCCTACGGCAGAGGCGTAAGGAATTTTCCTCATGTCTTCAATCTCTTGTGCAGTCTTGGGAGACTGGTCCTTAGAGAGTGAAACTCCATGCCTAAAGGGTGTTTGACCCCTCTTGCAGTCTTGCATCGAGAAGCGATCCATCACCTTATCAATATAAGATGCTTGAGAGAGCGACAGGGTCCGGTTTTTCCTATCTCGAAAGATTTGGATTCCCAGAATGTACGCGGCTTCTCCTAGATCCTTCATATCGAATTGCTTTGCTAGCCAGACCTTAACCTCAGATAACTTACCCACGTCATTACCAATGAGTAGTATATCATCGACATATAGTACCAGAAACACAACTTTGCCTTCGTGTATTAACTTGTAAACACAAGGCTCATCTATTGACTGTTCAAAGCCGAAGCTCTTTACAGTTTCATCGAATCTAATATTCCATGACCTAGATGCTTGCTTTAGTCCATAAATGGATTTAAGCAACTCACAAACCTTGGTCTCTTGACCTTTATCCACGAAACCGTCTGGTTGAGCCATGTAAATGCGCTCGTCAAGATTGCCATTCAGAAAGGCTGTCTTGACATCCATTTGCCAGATCTCATAGTCGAGAGCTGCAGCTATGGATAGGAGTATGCGGATGGATTTAAGCATCGCGACTGGCGAGAAGGTTTCTTCATAGTCAATCCCTTCTTGTTGGGTATAACCCTTCGCCACAAGTCGTGCTTTGAACGTCTCAACGTTCCCATCAGGACCCCTTTTCTTCTTGTATATCCACTTACACCCTACGGGTTTAATCCCTTCAGGAAGGTCTACAAGTTTCCAGACTTTGTTGACATACATCGAGTGCATCTCAACTTTCATGGCGTCAAGCCAAAGGTTTGATTCAGAACAAGCCATTGCTTGGCTATAGGAAACAGGATCATCCATGTCGGAGACGGCTACAAGAGAGTCTCCATAAGACATGTACCTGTCAGGCTTTTGAGTAGCCCTCCCACTACGTCGAAGTACTACTTGACGAGATTCTGATGAGTTAGGTTGTGTTTCAGTTGGGGTAAGAACAGTTCTTACAGATGAGGTAGAAGCTTCCTCACCCAACTTTTCTTCAAGCACAATTTTGCTTCTAGGTTTCGCATCCTTCATAAAGTCCTCCTCAAGGAAACGAGCATTCGTGCTAACGAAAGTCTTATCGTCCTCGGGACTATAGAAAGTAAAACCTTTGGTTTCCTTCGGATATCCTACAAACAGGCACAATTCTGACCTACTAGCCAACTTGCTAGTCTTTTGCCTTAGCACATGTGCAGGGCAACCCCAAATTCGGATGTGGCCCAAACTTACTTTACGGCCAGTCCATCTTTCATAAGGAGTACCAGGAACCGTTTTAGACGGAACTTGGTTCAGAATGTAAGCGGCTGTTTCGAGGGCATATCCCCAAAAGGAAAGCGGGAGTGATGAGTAACTCATCATTGATCTAACCATCTCCATTAGAGTTCGGTTCCTTCTCTCTGACACTCCGTTTTGTTGAGGTGTGCCAGGTGCGGTAAGCTGAGAAGCGATACCTTCTTCTTTAAGAAAGTCATCGAACTCTCCAGACATATACTCACCACCTCGATCAGATCGAAGGGTTTTGATCACTTTGCCAGTTTGCTTTTCCACTAAAGCCCTAAAGACCTTAAATACGTTAAAGGTCTCGGATTTGTGTTTAAGCAAATAGACAAACCCATATCTTGAGTAATCATCAGTGAAGGTAACGAAGTATTCGTATCCTCCACGCGCCTGTTGGCTGAGCGGACCACATACATCAGAATGTATTAGTTCCAGCAACTCAGTGGCTCTTCGACCTTTATCAGAGAAAGGTCGCTTAGTCATTTTTCCTTCTATGCAGGATTCACAAGTAGGTAGTGAACCTATTGCAGAGGCTTGGAGTGGACCATCCCTCACAAGTCTCTTAATCCTTTCTAGACTGATATGACCAAGTCTTAAGTGCCATAGGTGTGTTGATTTTGTTAGATCGGAGGATTCAGAAAGTTTGATCCTCTTTGGCTCCCTAATAAGATCATTATCTATTTCGGTGTCTAAAAGAGAAGGTTGAGTGGGATAGATGTAGAAAAGAGCATTCTTCATACATGCGTCAGTGACAAAAGAATTATCAGGAAACGAAATACGAATTCCATTCTTAATGAACTTTAAACAATAATCTTGCTCACGAAGACGAGCAACGGATATTAAGTTCTTCCCAAAGGTAGGAACAAAATAAACATTATTCAAGTTTAAAGTGCGGTCTTCAAAAGATAGCGTCACGGATCCCACAGCCTTTGCAGACACCAGGCTCCCATCACCCCATTTGAAACAGAACTCGCCTTCCTCTAAGCTTTTGGTTTTCTTGAAACCATTCAAGGAACAGCAAATATGGTTAGTAGCAGCGGAGTCAAGAATCCACGTTGATACATTATCAGCTACTAAGCATGCTTCGGTAACTAGTACAATACTATGTTCCTTTGCTTTGAGATAGGCGGGACAGTTCTTTTTATCGGCCTTGTAAGGTCTCTTCACAGTTTCAGAGGCGGAGGCTTTTTGCTCAGTAGCATGTGCCTCTCCTTGATTCCTCTTTCTCTTAGTGAAACCTACAGCAGTGTGAAGTTCCTCCATAAGCTTGGTAGCAGTGTACTCTAGCTTGTTTATGGAGTAGTTCATCTTGGAGGTATCAAGAGACGCGGGGAGAGTTTCTAAGATCATATCTATGAGATTCTTCCCATCAGTCTCAGATCCTAGGATTTCCATTTTATTTAGAAAACTAATGATCAGTATCATAAAGTCTCTAACAGGAGTCCTAGCCTTCATATGACAGTTCATAAACTGTCGGACTGCTTTTTGCCTTGCTTGACGCCTTTGCCCTCCAAAACTCTCAAGGAGATTGTAGAGCATGTCAGCGGCAGTCTCGATGTCACGATGTTGCTTGTTCAGCATATTGTTCATAGATGCTAAGATATAGCACCTCACAATCTCATCGGATCGAAGCCAGGCCGCTAAGGCGTCATTGTCCTCTTGAGTTGAATCATCATTCGTCAGAGGAGGACACGGGGCGGTGAGTACCCATTTGTGCTTGTTAACGGTAGGTATTATGTCGAGGTTATGTTTCGAATCTATGTAGTTTTCGTTTTCGAGTTGGTTCGAGGAAAGAAAGATAGAGAGAGGGTTGAGAGACATATTGCCTATATAAGTTGAAACAAGTTTATGATTAGTCTTTGGTTCAGGATTTAAGTTTCATTAAGACTTTATAAAATCCAAAGGTGTTATGAACGAAATGACACTTTACTCCTTCGAGGGAAGGCCGCAACGAGTCTCCTTTCATAAGTAAATGACTCATCATCAATGCATAGCCAAGATGTCAATACATCAATTTTGACTAGCCACCTTGTAAAATGGTTTGATCACTCACATCCTTTCGCAGGGCCTCGAGGGAGGATTACTAGGGATTGAGTCTAAGTGTGTAACCAACCACTTAGTCCAAAAGATTGACTTTGAAAAACAATCCGCCGAGGGGAGGTCTTGTCATCATCGTCTCACTCTCAAACGTAGCTCATTGAGCAATGATCAGAGCAAAGCGCCCTTGAGTACTCTCATTTAAGAGAGGGCCACGAGGGTGACTCTTAGTCCGGCGACACTTGCACTTTTCATTAGTGTTGGGGATCGTGGGTTACAAACAACAAGTATAACCCTCCCACTTAGTTTTTGGAGTTGGTTCATCGACTCTTATAAGTTCGGAAACAAATTTCCTAGTTAGAGAGCGACAGAGCGGACAACTAGAAGAGAA
The DNA here is from genome assembly GCF_054948205.1 of Urtica dioica subsp. dioica. Taxonomy (NCBI): domain Eukaryota; kingdom Viridiplantae; phylum Streptophyta; class Magnoliopsida; order Rosales; family Urticaceae; genus Urtica; species Urtica dioica. The sequence continues at coordinate 40,453,479 of NC_142756.1, forward strand.
TCCTAGATCGACATGTTCAGAGCAGTATTAGTGCATAAAGGCACAAGGGACATACTCGATCTTTTCCTATTTTCTATTTCGGGAAAGTGCGTGAGGGAAGTGTGAACTTCAACTCACTCGAACACTTGAAAGTTTGAGATTACACATCTTTTTATTTTTCGGCTTTGTCTACAAAGAGACCTCCCACTCAAAATTTCAAGAGCATATAGATTTTGAACATATGTGATATAGATATAGTTTTGAAAACATTTTGAAAATTTATTTGATTTGGATGACAAAATATTTTCAAGTTTGAAAGTGAAAACGGTTTTTCAAAATTCAAACTAGTTTTGTAAAAATTCAATTTCAATTAATCTTTCAAAAATCAAAACTTTTTAATCTTTACACATCATGTTTATAATCATATGAAAAACATTTTTGCTCAAGAAAGTTTTCTCATTAGAGTTCTATAACTCATGGTAGTGGGGTTTGAAAATCCGGATTTCTAAAAAACTGGAGTTTCAGACAGCCGCGCACCTCGGAGTAAAATCGCCATAACTGGCGGCTCCGATGTCCTTTTGAGCCGAAACCGGTGGCATTGGACAGAGGACAGACAGAGCTTTAATTTGATTCAAGAATCATTAAATTTCGATTTCTGAGCAGAGAGTTATGCCGCTTTTAATGCGGGTTTACATTCCAGCTCGAAGAAAAAGAAATAAATTAAAGCTTTGTCCTTTTAGGTGCGAAAAAGAATCGAGTGTAACGGAACGTTTTATGAAGTTGTTTAAAGCTTTTATTTGTGTTTTATTAGCAGGGTAATAACATAGAATAAAAGAAATAACAACATGCATAAAACGATTCAAGTAAAAATAAGAAACTAGCAAGATAACAAAACTAGTCACAAAATTTTACTCGAAAAATTCTCAAACCTTTAAAACACGTTTTTCAATATAAAAAATTAAAAACTTTTAGAACTGATTCTAATGTGTTTTAACATCATCCCAAACTCATAGAAAATCAACATGGTTTTTAATTTAAAGGCATGAGCAATAAATTAAAAAAAAATCTAAGATTACAATTCTAACTTGTCACAAAATTAGTAAACTTTCGAAAACGATTTTCAAGCTCATAATTTAAAAACATGCACATGCATTCCTTTGACCATAGCTCTGATACCATTTGTTGGAATCGATCTAGGGTTTAAGAAAAAGTTTAACGCTTCGTTAAGCGGCGGAATTTTAAAAATTTTCTTTTTAAGTAAAACTAGTTTTTACTAACCTAGACAAGAGCATGTACATGTAAATAAAAACTAATATGAGCTATTAAAGTTACTAACCTTTCTTGAAGCTTGAACCTTGTAGAAGCTTTTGGAAAGTTGCAACGCTCGTCTCCCCTCGCAGCACGTCTCTCTTTCTTTCCTCGGCACCTCGAGCAACCACGAAAGTTTCTATCACTAAATCACTCGAAAAGAAGGAATCAGTGAGTGGGCACTTTTAAACACTACGACTTAAGAACGAGTCTCGAAGTCGCAGAGCTAAACACTAGGTCGAGTGAGGACCTAGGTGCCAAGACAAGAAAAATCGAAAATATAAACTAGAGAGAGAGAGAGGAAGGGGCGGCCAAGTCTAGAGAGAGAAGCTCTCAATCTCTAAAACTTTGCATGAATGAAAAGTGTGGAATGAGGCTCCTATTTATAGGAGAGGTCTCACCTTCAATAAGGTAGTTTCCTCTTCTATAGAATATCACATATTCATGAGCCAATTTCCCTTTTCCTTCAAAGAGGTGCACGTCCAAGACAAAACAAGTAAGTCCTTGGATTTGTTTCCTCTTTTGTTTGCTTCTCTCTTGACCACATTTGGGCGCCCACCATGTTTCCTCTTAGGGGAAATTTGTTTCCTCTTTTTCTTTTGGCAAGTATCTTGATACATTTATGCACAAAATATTCTCTCTTCCTATGGGTATTATGGGCGCCTATCACCTTCTAGAAGGGGCTTCTAGAAGCTTTTCCATTTTGTTCATGACAACATGAAAAAGGCCCATTAAGAATTTTCAATAAAATTCTTATGAAATGAAATTAATTCACAAGGCCCAATGATCAAGTCATGGCCGAGTGACATTAAGTCATCAAATGAACTTGTCAAAAAATTTATTGACATTCATTTCATCCTTTGTCTCAAAAGACAAAAATACCCTTTTAACTATTTTCGTTCTTGTTTTGACTTAGCTTCCAGTTTAACTATTCCTATCGATGTGATTCGTGACAGTGACCTCATGGACCCAAATGAACAAAGCTTGAGCTAAACACTTGGACTCAAAAGTTCACAAACCTTTTCCAAGTTTAGCTTAATGCCAACTGACTCCACTAAAGAGCTGACACTGAAAATCTCTCGGTTCAAATGAATTTATTTTCTACTCAAGAATTCGACCTAATTATGATGAGCGGATCCACTGAATATTATCTATGCTACCCTTCATGAATGTCATCAGCTAGTCGGGATTTACTAAATTACCATTTTACCCTTCTAGCTGTTATTTCCTCAACTCCTTTGTCGCTTGTGAATAAGTTAGAAACAATGTATTGACGAGGAGCTAACAAGTCACATTGTTTCATCCAAAAGAGTCAGGACTCAATTTGGACACTGGCCAGTTCATTTATTCACACTCCAAGGAACAAAGCATGAGGTGACATACATTGCATTTCAGCAATCTTGTACATGAATTCCATATCTATGAGAACTTCACAAAGTTACTCATGACATACTCACAACTTAGTATTTCACCAATAGGCCCTGTTCGGAATGACATAGTGAGTCCGAACTCTGACTTTCTCAAATGAGAATACTAAGGTGTGAAATGGCATGTCTCATTTCAGGATTAAGGTAAGCATGATGCAATTCATACATAGTGACTTCGAGACATAAGAGGTTAAATGGTTTGTTCTTATCTTGTCTCTAGAAGTGCACTGGTCAATTCAGTACCTTCGGAAGATACCTAGAAGAACTATAGAGTCCCCAACTCTCAATGCCTCATAACCAGACATCATAGATTCTTCTAACAATCATACTGAGGTCAATAGTCCTTTGACCCTAAGATTGCGAATATATCGTTTTAAGCAAACTACGAAGAGTTTGTTCATGCAAATCTACATTTGTCTCTTCGTAAGTTGTTAAGTTTGTTTATGGACTAAAAGACTATGGTTTTATCATAAAGCTTCAGACAAGGAAGATTGAATGAACGTTTCAACTTTTTTATTAATGAATAAGCAATTACAAGCAAGAGTCTTCGTAAGACTATATGACATCAAATGTACATAAATAGACACTACTACTCTTCTTGTGGGCACCATTGACAACAAGTATTTCACCAATAGGCCCTGTTCGGAATGACATAGTGAGTCCGAACTCTGACTTTCTCAAATGAGAATACTAAGGTGTGAAATGGCATGTCTCATTTCAGGATTAAGGTAAGCATGATGCAATTCATACATAGTGACTTCGAGACATAAGAGGTTAAATGGTTTGTTCTTATATTGTCTCTAGAAGTGCACTGGTCAATTCAGTACCTTCGGAAGATACCTAGAAGAACTATAGAGTCCCCAACTCTCAATGCCTCATAACCAGACATCATAGATTCTTCTAACAATCATACTGAGGTCAATAGTCCTTTGACCCTAAGATTGCGAATATATCGTTTTAAGCAAACTACGAAGAGTTTGTTCATGCAAATCTACATTTGTCTCTTCGTAAGTTGTTAAGTTTGTTTATGGACTAAAAGACTAAGGTTTTATCATCACTACTACAAAAATAGGATTCTACAACGCTTAAAAACAGTTGTAGAATGATTCTACAACACTTCTTAAGCGTTGTAGAATCCTGCGTTGTAGAAGCTTCTACAACGCTTAAAAATCCGTTGTAGAATCCAACAGCTTTCTACAACGCTTAATTATCCGTTGTAGAAACTAAGCTTCTACAACGGATTCTTAAGCGTTGTAGAAGCTTCTACAACGGGTTGAATCCATTGTGTAATTTTTAAACATTTTCAAACATCTCGCCGCGGCGACGTATAATTCGGCGCTCCAAGGCCGGCTCTTCACGGCCGGCGCTCCAAGGCCGGCTCTCCAAGGCCGGCGCTCCAAGGCCGGCTCTTCACGGCCGGCGCTCCAAGGCCGGCTCTCCAAGGCCGGCGCTCCAAGGCCGGCTCTCCACGGCCGGCGCTCCAAGGCCGGCTCTCCACGGCCGGCGTTCCAAGGCCGGCTCTCCAAGGCCGGCGCTCCAGGGCCGGCTCTCCAAGGCCGGCGCTCCAAGGCCGGCTCTCCACGGCCGGCGCTCCAAGGCCGGCTCTCCACGGCCGGCGCTCCAAGGCCGGCTCTCCACGGCCGGCGCTCCAAGGCCGGCTCTCCAAGGCCGGCGCTCCAGGGCCGGCTCTCCAAGGCCGGCGCTCCAAGGCCGGCTCTCCACGGCCGGCGCTCCAAGGCCGGCTCTCCAAGGCCGGCCCTCGGCCAAGGGGTTCCTCAAACACCTCTTGGCCGCCTATAAATATGAGGGTCTCTCCCTCGACCCAGGTAATCCGAATTTGAGTACCGAAACGCTGTCGAACTCGTACCTCGCTCGTTTCTCTCAAGTCTCGACCTCTAAACACTAAACCCTCTACAAACCACCTCAATCCTACTAATGTTGAGCGTCGGAGAGGTAAACAGAGGCAACCCCTTTGTTTCCCCTTTGTAGTTCACACCTTCTTTACTTGCTTTTCAGGTGCCTGAACGAGACAGAGACCACAGACAGCTAAGGGACGGCTTGGGATACCAAGCCCGACACGCTCGAGTCGAGACGAGACCACTTGGTCTGGCCTTGGGTCTAACCGTCTGCGACTCCTAAATCGTTGTCCGAAAAACTGCGACAACAAGTGAGTGGGCACTTTTAAACACTACGACTTAAGAACGAGTCTCGAAGTCGCAGAGCTAAACACTGGGTCGAGTGAGGACCTAGGTGCCAAGACAAGAAATAATCGAAAATAAACTAGAGAGAGAGAGAGAGGATTTTCGGCCAAGTTCTAGAGAGAGAGTCTCTCAAATCTCTTAAACTTGGATGATCGAAATGTGAGGAAATGAGGCTCCTATTTATAGGAGAGGTCTCACCTTCAATAAGGTAGTTTCCTCTTCTATAGAATATCACATATTCATGAGCAATTTCCTCTTTTTTCCCTTTGAGACACTCGGCCAACTCAAGGCTTCTAGAAGCCTTGATTTGTTTCCAATTTTGTTCAAGGCCTTGCCTTGTCTCTCACTTGGCCGATTCCCACTTTCCTCTTGGAGGAAATTTGTTTCCTCTTTTTCTTTTGGCAAGTATCTAAATACATTTATGCACAAAATAAACTCTCCTATTTCTCTATTAGGGTAGGCGCCCAAGTCTCTCTAGAAGGAGCTTCTAGAAGCTTCTTCATTTGTTCATGACAACATGAGAAAGGCCCATTAAGAATTTTCAATAAAATTCTCATGAAATGAAATTAATTCACAAGGCCCAGTTAATCATATTATGGCCGAGTGACATCAAGTCATCAAATGAACTTGTCAAAATTTATTGACATCCATTTCATCCTTATGTCTCAAAAGACAAAAATACCCTTTCGACAATTTTCGTTCTTGTTTTGACTTAGCTTCCAGTTTAACTATTCCTATCGATGTGATTCGTGACAGTGACCTCATGGACCCAAATAAACAAAGCTTGAGCTAAACACTTGGACTCAAAAGTTCACAAACCTTTTTTCCAAGTTTAGCTTAATGTCAACTGACTCCACTAAAGAGCTGACACTGAAAATCTCTCGGTTCAAATGAATTTATTTTCTACTCAAGAATTCGACCTAATTATGATGAGCGGATCCACTGAATATTATCTATGTTTACCCTTCATGAATGTCATCAGCTAGTCGGGATTTACTAAATTACCATTTTACCCTTCTAGCTGTTATTTCCTCAACTCCTTTGTCGCTTGTGAATAAGTTAGAAACAATGTATTGACGAGGAGCTAACAAGTCACATTGTTTCATCCAAAAGAGTCAGGACTCAATTTGGACACTGGCCAGTTCATTTATTCACACTCCAAGGAACAAAGAATGAGGTGACATACATTGCATTTCAGCAATCTTGTACATGAATTCCATATCTATGAGAACTTCACAAAGTTACTCATGACATACTCACAACTTAGTATTTCACCAATAGGCCCTGTTCGGAATGACATAGTGAGTCCGAACTCTGACTTTCTCAAATGAGAATACTAAGGTGTGAAATGGCATGTCTCATTTCAGGATTAAGGTAAGCATGATGCAATTCATACATAGTGACTTCGAGACATAAGAGGTTAAATGGTTTGTTCTTATATTGTCTCTAGAAGTGCACTGGTCAATTCAGTACCTTCGGAAGATACCTAGAAGAACTATAGAGTCCCCAACTCTCAATGCCTCATAACCAGACATCATAGATTCTTCTAACAATCATACTGAGGTCAATAGTCCTTTGACCCTAAGATTGCGAATATATCGTTTTAAGCAAACTACGAAGAGTTTGTTCATGCAAATCTACATTTGTCTCTTCGTAAGTTGTTAAGTTTGTTTATGGACTAAAAGACTAAGGTTTTATCATCACTACTACAAAAATAGGATTCTACAACGCTTAAAAACAGTTGTAGAATGATTCTACAACGCTTCTTAAGGGTTGTAGAATCCTGCGTTGTAGAAGCTTCTACAACGCTTAAAAATCCGTTGTAGAATCCAACAGCTTTCTACAACGCTTAATTATCCGTTGTAGAAACTAAGCTTCTACAACGGATTCTTAAGCGTTGTAGAAGCTTCTACAACGGGTTGAATCCATTGTGTAATTTTTAAACATTTTCAAACATCTCGCCGCGGCGACGTATAATTCGGCGCTCCAAGGCCGGCTCTTCACGGCCGGCGCTCCAAGGCCGGCTCTCCAAGGCCGGCGCTCCAAGGCCGGCTCTTCACGGCCGGCGCTCCAAGGCCGGCTCTCCAAGGCCGGCGCTCCAAGGCCGGCTCTCCACGGCCGGCGCTCCAAGGCCAGCTCTCCACGGCCGGCGTTCCAAGGCCGGCTCTCCAAGGCCGGCGCTCCAGGGCCGGCTCTCCAAGGCCGGCGCTCCAAGGCCGGCTCTCCACGCCCGGCGCTCCAAGGCCGGCTCTCCACGGCCGGCGCTCCAAGGCCGGCTCTCCACGGCCGGCGCTCCAAGGCCGGCTCTCCAAGGCCGGCGCTCCAGGGCCGGCTCTCCAAGGCCGGCGCTCCAAGGCCGGCTCTCCACGGCCGGCGCTCCAAGGCCGGCTCTCCAAGGCCGGCCCTCGGCCAAGGGGTTCCTCAAACACCTCTTGGCCGCCTATAAATATGAGGGTCTCTCCCTCGACCCAGGTAATCCGAATTTGAGTACCGAAACGCTGTCGAACTCGTACCTCGCTCGTTTCTCTCAAGTCTCGACCTCTAAACACTAAACCCTCTACAAACCACCTCAATCCTACTAATGTTGAGCGTCGGAGAGGTAAACAGAGGCAACCCCTCTGTTTCCCCTTTGTAGTTCACACCTTCTTTACTTGCTTTTCAGGTGCCTGAACGAGACAGAGACCACAGACAGCTAAGGGACGGCTTGGGATACCAAGCCCGACACGCTCGAGTCGAGACGAGACCACTTGGTCTGGCCTTGGGTCTAACCGTCTGCGACTCCTAAATCGTTGTCCGAAAAACTGCGACAACAAGTGAGTGGGCACTTTTAAACACTACGACTTAAGAACGAGTCTCGAAGTCGCAGAGCTAAACACTAGGTCGAGTGAGGACCTAGGTGCCAAGACAAGAAATAATCGAAAATAAACTAGAGAGAGAGAGAGGATTTTCGGCCAAGTTCTAGAGAGAGAGTCTCTCAAATCTCTTAAACTTGGATGATCGAAATGTGAGGAAATGAGGCTCCTATTTATAGGAGAGGTCTCACCTTCAATAAGGTAGTTTCCTCTTCTATAGAATATCACATATTCATGAGCAATTTCCTCTTTTTTCCCTTTGAGACACTCGGCCAACTCAAGGCTTCTAGAAGCCTTGATTTGTTTCCAATTTTGTTCAAGGCCTTGCCTTGTCTCTCACTTGGCCGATTCCCACTTTCCTCTTGGAGGAAATTTGTTTCCTCTTTTTCTTTTGGCAAGTATCTAAATACATTTATGCACAAAATAAACTCTCCTATTTCTCTATTAGGGTAGGCGCCCAAGTCTCTCTAGAAGGAGCTTCTAGAAGCTTCTTCATTTGTTCATGACAACATGAGAAAGGCCCATTAAGAATTTTCAATAAAATTCTCATGAAATGAAATTAATTCACAAGGCCCAGTTAATCATATTATGGCCGAGTGACATCAAGTCATCAAATGAACTTGTCAAAATTTATTGACATCCATTTCATCCTTATGTCTCAAAAGACAAAAATACCCTTTCGACAATTTTCGTTCTTGTTTTGACTTAGCTTCCAGTTTAACTATTCCTATCGATGTGATTCGTGACAGTGACCTCATGGACCCAAATAAACAAAGCTTGAGCTAAACACTTGGACTCAAAAGTTCACAAACCTTTTCCAAGTTTAGCTTAATGTCAACTGACTCCACTAAAGAGCTGACACTGAAAATCTCTCGGTTCAAATGAATTTATTTTCTACTCAAGAATTCGACCTAATTATGATGAGCGGATCCACTGAATATTATCTATGTTTACCCTTCATGAATGTCATCAGCTAGTCGGGATTTACTAAATTACCATTTTACCCTTCTAGCTGTTATTTCCTCAACTCCTTTGTCGCTTGTGAATAAGTTAGAAACAATGTATTGACGAGGAGCTAACAAGTCACATTGTTTCATCCAAAAGAGTCAGGACTCAATTTGGACACTGGCCAGTTCATTTATTCACACTCCAAGGAACAAAGAATGAGGTGACATACATTGCATTTCAGCAATCTTGTACATGAATTCCATATCTATGAGAACTTCACAAAGTTACTCATGACATACTCACAACTTAGTATTTCACCAATAGGCCCTGTTCGGAATGACATAGTGAGTCCGAACTCTGACTTTCTCAAATGAGAATACTAAGGTGTGAAATGGCATGTCTCATTTCAGGATTAAGGTAAGCATGATGCAATTCATACATAGTGACTTCGAGACATAAGAGGTTAAATGGTTTGTTCTTATATTGTCTCTAGAAGTGCACTGGTCAATTCAGTACCTTCGGAAGATACCTAGAAGAACTATAGAGTCCCCAACTCTCAATGCCTCATAACCAGACATCATAGATTCTTCTAACAATCATACTGAGGTCAATAGTCCTTTGACCCTAAGATTGCGAATATATCGTTTTAAGCAAACTACGAAGAGTTTGTTCATGCAAATCTACATTTGTCTCTTCGTAAGTTGTTAAGTTTGTTTATGGACTAAAAGACTAAGGTTTTATCATCACTACTACAAAAATAGGATTCTACAACGCTTAAAAACAGTTGTAGAATGATTCTACAACACTTCTTAAGCGTTGTAGAATCCTGCGTTGTAGAAGCTTCTACAACGCTTAAAAATCCGTTGTAGAATCCAAAAGCTTTCTACAACGCTTAATTATCCATTGTAGAAACTAAGCTTCTACAACGGATTCTTAAGCGTTGTAGAAGCTTCTACAACGGGTTGAATCCATTGTGTAATTTTTAAACATTTTCAAACATCTCGCCGCGGCGACGTATAATTCGCGCCGCGGCGACATATTCTACAACGGATCTTCAATCCGTTGTAGAAGCACGTCGCCGCGGCGCGAAATATACGTCGCCGCGGCGAGTTATTTGCCGCGGCGAGGTACGTTCCACGCCGCGGCGAGAACATTCTACAACGGAAAATAATCCGTTGTAGAATCAACTCGCCGCGGCGAATAATACACTTCGCCGCGGCGAGAAATTCGCCGCGGCGAAGTCAAATCTTAGCCGCGGCGAGATTATTCTACAACGGATTATCATGCATTGTAGGAAGGGGATGAATTTTTTTTTAAAAACTCGCCGCGGCGAAGAAAAAATCTCGCCGCGGCGAGACTAAGATTTCTAATTTGCCTGCTCTTGGTATCTTGTCTCGCCGCGGCGAATAATATTTCCCGCCGCGGCTCGAATTACTTGCCGCGGCGAGAAAAAAAGTTCGCCGCGGCGAGAATCATTTATTTTCCATCCAGAATCTGTTTTTTACACGATACTAGCACCTGAAAATAATCTTCAATACAAAAAATATCTAATATATACATTCATCTTCAAATATCCTCATCTTCAAAACATTCAAAATCTAATATATACATCTTCAAAAAAACTAGCTAATCATCACAGTTAATAAATGTTTGTACATAACTTACCCATTCTTCCCTAACTCTCTCTAAATCCTCCTTTGTATAGGATTTCTTATTTTCTAATTTTCCTACACCTCCTACGACTATATCACGCATATAAGAAATGACAAAATACCCGCATTCCGTGTTTCCCGTTTGTCTCGGAGCATCCCAAGCCTTGATGAACGTTGATTGCCCGTTACTATGGGCGTTTTGATGCTCAAGCTTGAAATCAACAAGAACCCTATATAACACGGAGATTATAAGAGAAAAAACATCTAGAACGATTTATAATGAAAATTATTTAAGAAATCAAAATATTACCTTTTTATCAATCGATTTAAATCGATTGGGATTTTATTTCTCAACGGGTCAAAGAACATAGCGCTATTTCTCCAAAGGTCGAGGACAACGAGCATCCAATGCGCACCTTTGTTATACGGCATCAAAACTAATTCACCAAATTTGCAATCTCGTACCACGTTTCCAACGTCCTTGACTCGTTTTGACAAATAAGCCTCCTCGTCGTCATTTTCGATATACGAACTTAAGCTCGGATTTTAAAACAATAATTTCGAGTCTTCTTCGCCTTTTCTAGCCTCGAGCGTAGATAGCTATGACAAACAAATATTTAGTTGATCAAAACACTAAATATTGAATATTGATATTAAAAAACGCATATAAAGAAAACTCTTACTCCATATAAACCGTTATGCTCCCCGCGCCAATTTCCAAGTATTGCAAAAAATCGGAAATGTCTTCAAATGACACAGGAATCGGGATAGCCGCGAGACTTGGACTAACATCGACCATAATCACATCCCCTTCCGGTAACATTACTTTGTTGGCATGTTGAGCGAGCAATCGATACTTGGGATTAATCACCTTGTACGGAATCTTCTTAGCATCATCGATGCTAGCTTCACTCTCAAAACCGAGCTTTGAGAGTTGTTTGACAACCGGACCGCGACTCTCTATTCCCGAGTCCATTTCCATGAGTCTCTTTGGCCACGAGACAAACCCGCCTATAGCATCTTCAACGGTTTGAGCTTCTTCGGTGGGAATTGGCAATTTTGCTTTTTTAATCAAAACCCCCAAAACGGCCACGCGTAAATTTCCTTCCTCCAAAGGTGAGAAATGAACTACGCCTCCATTCATGTACGCTCGCCCATTTGCAACATGAATTGTGCCTCCAAACTCGGTGTCATCAATGAAAAGAAGACACTCGACGCTTTCATCCGAACTCGGTGTCACCGGCGTGGTTGGATTCAAAGAGAAAATAGCACGAACACTATTGGGTTTTTCCACAACAATAGGATCGATCTTCGGACGATCATCAACAATGATAGGATCGATCTTCGGACGATCATCAACATCGTCGTGTTCTAAGCGAATCAAGAATTTTATCAATAACTTAATACCAAAACATTTATCTTTAATAAATAGATAAAAAAAATTAAACATACCTAAAGAGACCGCTTCATTGACGTGTTCTTCAACATTTGCCATCTCTTTATCATCAACAACCTTCGCGTTGAGATTCCCTTCCACTTGCTCGACACTAGGCGACTCGACATTAATGCTACCATTTCCACCGAAGGCCTTCATCACCAAAGACTTTAACTCGCTCATTTCCCGACGCATCTTCATTACTTCTTCGTTGGGCGTTGGAGGAACAAAATACTTAAGACGCGACGTGTGTTTGAATTGACCGCAAACTCGCGACGTTCCCAAAGCTTCTTGCAAAACACTCTTTCCCGATTCCGGCAACCATGTCCCTTGCGATGCTTGTTGGGATAACGTTTCCTACACATAAAATTATTTGAAAATAAAATTACAAGGTTAATTGTTATAACAAAGGTAAAGAACTTACGATTTTTTCTCCCATCAATTTGTCTTTCTCATCCTTGTAGTTATCTACGTCTTTCATTCGCGAGTCAATCCAAAGTTCCTCTTTCGTAGGCCATTCCCCCGTTTCGTCATGCTAGTAAAAGAATTGCAACATTTGAAATAACTAAAAGAAAAAAATGAATCTAACCTTTTCTTGATCAAGCTTTCGATATCCATTTCGGCCCGTTCGAGATTTGTACACACTTTTTCCGATATTTGATTTCCCATGTTCCGATGTTTGTTTGAACATTTCGGTTCGCCTATACTCAACAAATGCTATCCAATCTTCTTCGGTGATACTTGTATAGTATTTCAAAATACAAGCCGGTCTCTTTAAGGCGATTGGTTCGTTGATTATGTCTTTGAGTAGATCGTTGTATATCTCATGACGAAATAACCTTGCGGCTTCTCCGACTCTCATAAGGCAATCGTGTTTTTGTTCGATAGGAATCGTAAATCCTTCTTGCATTTCGTTCCAAATCCGTTCTTTAATTTGGGCGTTGTCTTTACATCTCCAATCACGCATCGAAAGTGGAACGTGTTCTCTTGCTAACACGCCAAAGTAACTCGACAACTCATCACCCTCTTTACCTATTGGTTGCCCTTTATCATCAAATTGTACCGGGATTTTTTTACCAAGTGTTTTAGCCTTATTAGCCCGACCCATAAGAGTGTTTCTTCGTTTTCCTTGTTCATCGGAGTTAAGCGCTAGTTGTCTTCTAATTTTTCTTTTACCACTACCGCTAGAAGTAGTAGTAGTGGACGACATTGAATCTAATAAACAAAATTCAAATCATAATTTCAATTTTCAACTCAAATGTTATCAAAATTTCAACTCAAATGTAACAAAAATCAAATATAAACTCAACTCTAATCACAATATAAACTCAAATCCAATCCGATTCTAAACAAAAACACAATTTCAATCCCAATTCAATCTACTATCAAATATATTTCTCAAATCAAATCAATATCAAACTTCAATTCAATAAATTCAAATCCAATACAATATCTCCTAATTTCAAATCAATATCGAATTCACACTAAATAAGTTCATGTAAAAATGTTCAAAAACATTACCTGGAGTTGGACGAGCACAAGGGCGGCGAAGAGAAGGTGGTGAGGCGAGGTGAGGGCGCGCGGCGAGGGTGGGCACGAGCAAGGTGAGGGCGCGCGGCGAGGGAGGGCGGCGTGGGCGCACGGCGAGGTGAGAGAGGGCAGCGTGGGCGCGGCGCACGGCGAGGAGATGGAGTTGAGGGTCGAGAGAACGCGCGGGAGGGCGCGGTAGTTCAGCGAAGTGAGGGACGGAGAGAGAGAGAGGGGCCGAGAAAGAGAGCGTGGCGGAGAGAGAGAGGGACGGGCGGCAAGAGAGTGGCGGAGAGAGAGAGGGACGGGCGGAGAGAGAGAAGGACGAGAGAGATAGTAGTGGAGATGAGAAGAAATGAGAATGAGAAATGAGAGGGAAAAAAAACGCTAAGTATAGATATGAATGGGCGCGGGTAGTTAAAAAAATTTGAAAATTTCAGATTTTTTAACGCTCCTACAACGCTTATTCTAAGCGTTGTAGGATCTCGCCGCGGCGAGATGATTCTACAACGCTTAGAATAAGCGTTGTAGGATCCTCGCCGCGGCGAAACCAAATTCTCGCTGCGGCGAGAGTTACCCAGAAACGTCTCGTCGCGGCGAAAATGTGGCATCGCCGCGGCGAGGTAACCCTAGATGTCCTCGCTGCGGCAATATACAATTTCCGCCGCGGCGAGACCTTTCTACAACGCTTAAGTAAGCGTTGTAGAAGCCTCGCCGCGGCGAAGGCTAATTCCCGCCGCGGCGAGGAATACATTCGCCGCGGCGGGAATTGTATGATGCCGCGGCGAGAGTATATGTCTGGAACATGGTGCTCTCGGTAAGTTTTTCGCCGCGGCGACGACTTGTTCCCGCCGCGGCACAGGACTCCTGCCGCGGCGGGATTTGTACCTCGCCGCGGCGTGATATGTCGCCGCGGCGAACGCATATTTTTGCCGCGGCGAGGACATTCTACAACGCTTATGGTAAGCGTTGTAGAATGTCTCGCCGCGGCGAAGTAGAAAGTTCGCCGCGGCGAGTGACACGAGACTGGTGATATAAATTCTCATTTCTGGTCTTTTTCACTTTGAACTCTCTCATAACCTCACTCGAAAAAATATTTCCAGTACCTTTTCTACTCATTCTAGAGCGTCCTCGTTTACTAGTCTCATCTACACATTCAAATCTTGTAAGTTCTTCTTTAACTTCTTCTAATTGTTGTTCTCTTGATAGTTTACTAATTAGAATTGGTAATTTTTTGTATAATTAGGGTTTTTCTATGAATATGAGGAAGTGGATGTGGGAGAATAGATTGAATGAGATATATCGGAAAGGTGTAGATGAGTTTTGTGATTTTGCTAGAGAGAACATGGTAGATTTGAAATCTATTCGTTGTCCTTGTATTAAATGTGGAAATCATAGACATTTTTCGATTGATGTCGTTCGGACCCATTTGTTTGCATATGGAATAATGACCTCGTATCAACGATTTTGTTGAGCGACCGGAATTGTTTGAGTCCATGATGAATGATGCGAAGACACCATTATATGAAGGGTGTACAAGCTATTCGAAGTTGTCATTTTTAGTTACATTATTTCATTTGAAGGCGTCGGGGGGTTGGACAAACACTAGTTTTACTCTATTGTTGGAAACACTGAAAGATGCATTTCCGAAAGACAATAAAGTACCTTTAAGTATGTATGAAGCAAAGAAGACTTTGGGTACATTAGGCATGAAGTACGAGAAATTCCATGCGTGCCCAAATGATTGTGTTTTATATAGACACGAGTATGAAGATCTAGATGAATGTCCGACGTGCAAAGAGTCACGGTGGAAGAAGGGTAAAATTCCATGTAACGGGGTTAAAGGAGTTCCAGTTAAGGTACGTACATTTTCATCACTTGATTAGGAAATACATGTAGCTCATATTCATTATTTATTACTGATTTTCATTAAATATATTTCAGTCGTTATGGTACATTCCTCCAATGTCGCGCTTTCGTCGAATGTTTAATAGTGTCAAACACGCGAAGAACATGGTTTGGCACTCCGAAAAACGTATCGATGATGGTATGTTGAGACATCCTGCTGATGCTGCACAGTGGAAATCATTCGATTTAGAGTATAAGGATTTCAGTGTTGATACTCGAAATTTGCGCCTTGGTTTAGCTTCTGATGGAATGAACCCGTTCAGCATGATGAGTAGTAAATACAGTGTTTGGCCGGTTATACTTGTGAACTACAATCTCCCTCCAAAGCTATGTATGAAGAGAAAGTTCTTGATGTTAACGCTTTTGATTTCAGTACCAAATCAACCAGGAAATGATATTGATGTCTATTTGGCACCGTTGGTCGATGATTTGAAGATGTTATGGGAGAAAGGGATGGAAGTTAAAGACGCTTACCGTGGAGATTCGTTCAACTTAAGGGCAATGTTAATGTGGACTATTAACGATTTTCCGGCCTATGGAAACTTGTCAGGATACTCTGTGAAATGCTCGATTGGTTGTCCGATTTGCATGAAAGACACATCTTCCATCCGTTTGAAGCATGGTAAGAAAACTGTTTTTCTGGGTCATAGAAGATTCTTACCAAGAGATCACTCGTATAGAAGATTGAAACAAGCGTTTGATGGAAATTCAGAAGAACGACCCCCTCCTAGAATTTTCTCTGGTGAAGATGTCTATGAGATGGTTAAAAACGTTAATGAAGTGCTTGGGAAAAGAAAGCGGAGTGCTAGTACTAAAGAATCGTTCAAAGAGAATCCTTGGAAGAAGAAATCGATTTTCTACGACCTTCCTTATTGGAAGACACACTACGTCCGGCATTGTCTGGATGTTATGCACATCGAGAAAAATGTTTGTGAATCGCTTATTGGTACACTTCTTGATGATCCAAATAAATCGAAAGACGGAATACAATCTCGATTGGATCTCAAAGAGATGAATATAAGAAGCATTTTGCATCCCGAGGAGGGGGGTGGGAAAAAAACAAAATTACCACCGGCAAAGTACACTCTAGATCGAAAGGAGAAGAAGAAATTGTGTAACTGGTTTGCTTCTATTAAAGTCCCCGAAGGTCATTCGTCAAACTATAAGAGGTTCGTGTCTTTGAAAGATTTGAGGCTTACTGGAATGAAGACGCACGACTGTCATGTGCTGCTACAACAAATGTTGCCTCTTGCTTTGCGAGGAATTGTGCCAAAAGATGTGAGGTTTGCAATATCAAAGATATGTGTATTCTTTAACTCGATTTTCTCGAAGGTCATCGATCCAACTCGATTGGATTTAATGCAGTCAGAATTGGTGAAAACTCTGTGCTTGCTCGAAAAGATCTTTCCACCTTCATTTTTCGACATAATGATCCACTTAACCGTCCACTTGGTACGTGAAGTGAAATTAGGAGGGCCCGTATTTTTACGGTGGATGTATCCAATCGAACGTTATATGAAAGTGTTGAAAAGCTACGTGAAGAACTACAATAGGCCGGAAGGAAGCATAGTTGAAAATTACATAGCAGAAGAGTCGGTTGAGTTTTGTTCTGAGTATTTAGCTAAAACAGACGAAATTGGGTTACCCAAGAATACCAATTTTGATTCAAAACCTCTATCTAAAGGTATTTTTTTAACACTTTATTTGTTTATTTAAATTATATATGAACATTATTTTTAAGTATTTGTATCATTATAGGTACTTATTCGATCGTCAACCGAAAAGAATGGGAGCAAGCAAGTCTCCATGTGCTACACAACGTTTCCGAGGTCAAGCCATTTGTTGATATTCATTTGAATGAGTTGAGAGTGAATAATCCAAAGAAGGGTAGAAATGAAAAATGGTTGCAAGAAGAGCACAACCGTTTGTTTCAAAACTGGCTTGGAAAACGCATATTTAAAGAGGCATGACATTCATCTACGTTGAGTAAACTATCTGGCGGGCCTTCCTCAATGGTTACAAGGTACACTACTTGGTCTGTTAATGGTTTTACATTTTACACAAAGGAACGAGACAATAAGCATCCCGTACAAAATAGTGGTGTTACATTGTTTGCGGAAGCTTTACATGTTTCGTCGGCAAAGGATAAGAATCCAAAACATGCTTTTATGAAGTATTACGGATACATTGAAGATATTTGGGAACTTGATTATTGCGGGTTGCGAGTCGCATTATTCCAGTGCAAATGGGCAGACAATAATCACGTTAAAGTTGATAATGACGGAGTTACAATTGTCGACTTTAGACGGATTGGCTACGAGAATGATTCATTTATTTTGGCTTCGCAAGCAAGTCAAGTGTTTTATGTTTCGGATCCAGCAAATCCTGAGTTATCGTTAGTGGTTCATATGAAAGCGAGAAACGGTAACGAAGAAGAAGACGAAGACATGTCTAGCATTCCTCCGTTCACATCAGGATTACCGCCAATTGATCAAGAGGTGGATGATCTTGATAATGACGATGTTTCACATCTACTTCGTAAGGATATAGATCCTATTTTTGTTTAATATTGAACATTTAGATAATGTATTTTCATTTTGGATTTGATGTTATTCTCCTGTAGACAACGTTATTTTCCATTCAAAATTTCTCTATACAATGTCATTTACATTAACATTACATTTCTCCGACATCGCCGCGGCTGAGTACAACTCTCGCCGTGGCAGGATCATCTCGCCGCGGCGAAATACAAATCCTGCCGCGGCGAGGACCCTTCTACAACGCTTAAACAAGCGTTGTAGAAACCTCGCCGCGGCAACGTATATTCCATGCCGCGGCGAGGATATCACGCCGCGGCGGGAATATTACCTCGCCGCGGCGAGACTAGATCTTAAAAAACACAGACTCTCGGTATAAAAAAATGAAAATCTCGCCGCGGCGACATATAAATCCTGCCGCGGCGAGGACCCTTCTACAACGCTTAAACAGGCGTTGTAGAACCCTCACCGCGGCAACGTATATTACATGCCGCGGCGAGGGTATCCCGCCGCGGCGGGAATATTACCTCGCCGCGGCGAGACAATGTCTTGACTCGCCTCGCCTGGCCGAGCTCACCAGCTCGCCTCGCCTGGCCGAGCTCATCAGCTCGCCTCGCCCAGCCGAGCTCACCAGCTCGCCTCGCCTGGCCGAGCTCATCAGCTCGCCTCGCCCGGCCGAGCTCATCAGCTCGCCTCGCCCGGCCGAGCTCATCAGCTCCCCTCGCCTGGCCGAACTAAACTGTTGTAGAAACCTCGCCGCGGCAACGTATATTCCATGCCGCGGCGAGGTCATTACGCCGCGGCGGGAATATCAACTCGCCGCGGCGAGACAAGTTCTTAAAAAACACAGACTCTCGGTATAAAAAAATCAATTTCTCGCCACGGCGAAATACAAATCCTGCCGCGGCGAGGACACTTCTACAACGCTTAAATAAAGCGTTGTAGAAACCTCGCCGCGGCAACGTATATTCCATGCCGCGGCGAGGTCATTACGCCGCGGCGGGAATATCAACTCGCTGCGGCGAGACAAGTTCTTAAAAAATACAGACTCTCGGTATAAAAAAAATCAAACTCTCGCCGCGGCGAGGTGATATTTTAGCCGCGGCGTAGATCACTCGCCGCGGCGGAAAATATACTGTGCCGCGGCGAGAATAGTCACGCCGCGGCGAGAAAGGTACCTAGCCGCGGCGAAGAAGCACTCTACCAGGTACTCATTCACTTTTTTGCAATATTTAACCAATTCTCCAACTAAAAATGATCATTCAATTAAAATTTCTACAATAAATAAAACAAACCAAACGAGTCTCAAACACACAAATAAAACAAACCAAACGAGTCTCAAACACACAAATAAAACACACCAAGCGAGTCTTAAACTGAAACTTAAATTTAAAAAGAGTTTGAAATTTATATGGAAGAGTTGGTGTTGTTGGTTCTTGAAATTTACTCGTCATTCGGTGGTGGTGGTGGTGGGTTCGCCGGATATTGAGGAGGTGCCATATGCGGTGGCCACTGTGGTGGTGCGTACGGATAGTCGAAGTACTGAGGATATGGAGGAAATAACACCTGATTCTCTTGGTTGATGTCCCACCGAGAGTAGAGATCGTTCAACTGATTGATGTGAGAGGCGCCATACTCCGCTTGTTGGTGCATGTACTGTTGCGTGTGTTGGAACCCGCCGACGAGATAGTTGGAGCAATGAGCAATGTAGTCGATGGTGGCGGGGTCGATTACCGGAGGCGCTGGTAAGCGCAATAGGGGCTCCGCTTCCCCCTCTTCACCCTCTTCCTCCGCTTCTTCCTCTTCCTCCGCTTGTGGATCCTCCCTAATCTTGTACCGCTCGATAATGGAATCCGTAATAGGCCCCATTGAACTGTATATCGTATCCCTTTTTGAGCGTGGTACCCCCGCATTTGTACAAAGGCCGGTAATGATCACCGGATATGGCAAACCGTGTCGTTCATTAGTATAGTCGAGTTTCTTCATCCAATTATAGATGAATCGACCGACGTTAATGGAAAGGCCTTTAACAATGAAGAACAACACCTGGATACGATCCTCGTCGAGAGTGGTGAAGTGCTTGATTGGATAGAGACGAGCGCAAACAAAGTAAATCCACGCTTTAGCGATCCTGGTGAGTTGGTCACGCTTGAGTACCCTTTTTCCTTTTTCAGTGACCCAATCCTCTCCCGGAATGCACAACACCCGTGACATCTCCTCATGGCTACAACTTCTTAGCCATTCTCGATAGCCCTCGTTCTCGAAAGGCACATCTGGGGTCCCAAGAAGATCGTTGATAGCTTCGATACTCATATCGACCCGTTTCCCACGGACCGTCACAACATCACCTTGGGAGTCCGGCAAGTTTGCGTAGAATTCATACACGAAGTTGACGTTCGAATCGAACTCGGGTACAACACAATACCTCCCCCAATCATGACCAACTATGCTGTTGCGGATTTGCTTTCCTATATCCGACGTATTGCTTACATTGAATCCTCTCTCATGGATAATGTTACGCGGCAAGATTTTGTCGTAGCGTTCCTCTGCGACCTTGCTAGTAAAGATACTCGAGTTGTATTCCTCTTCGGGAGACTGTTGACGAGGTCGCTTGCTTTTTACTTTACTCTGACCTCTGGAAGAGCTCGGAGCCTTGGAGGCCGTGTTTTTAGTTCGAGGCATTTTCAAGCTCCTACAAAACATAATCATAAACAATTCTACAATTAACATAGAACAAATTATATATCAATTCCAAGAATATATATTTAAGTACATGACAAATTAAAACAATTCCAACAATCACAAATAATTCATAAACAATTCGACCAATCACAAATTCATGAACAATTCGATCAATCACCAATTCATAAACAATTCAATCTCAACATTAATATACATAACCATTTTAACCACTAACCTATGTAACAATATGTCAAACACAATCCGGACATTTCAATTTAACTCAAATTCTCATTCAAATTCACTCATTCAAATTCCACTAACCTAAATTCACTCATTCAAATTCCACTAACCCAAACCCTAATTTCTTGTTCTAATAAGAGAAAATCAAACAAAACCCTAAATTTGTGAATTCAAAAAATCAAACTATATGCAATTCGGGTAAACAACAAGAAATCCATATCAACAACACCAAATTAAATCAATATACACCTTAAAAAACTTTTAAAATCATACCTTACAATGACGCGGCAAGAGAGAGAGAGAGAGGCGCGAGAGGAAGCACGGCGAGGACTCGGCGAGAGAAAATTGACGGCGAGGACAAGGCGAGAGAGAGTTTGCGGCGAGGACAAGGCGACGGCGAGATTTTGGGGCGGCGAGGACGTGGCGAGGGATTTTGAAAGAAAAAAACTGGAGAGAAGCGGCCGAAAATGGTTGTCTCGTGTGTGGGTATTGGAAAAAATGAGAAAAAAACTGAAAACGGCCTTTTATAGTGAAAACCTAAAAATTCTCGCCGCGGCGAAACGTCCCTACAACAGTTATAATATCCGTTGTAGGAACGGGTCGCCGCGGCGAGATTCCTCCCTCGCCGCGGCGATACAGTTTCTTAAAAAACTGCTTGGCCACGGTATCCACCTCGCCGCGGCGGAGGATATTTCTAGCCGCGGCGAAATTATCTCGCGGCGGCGAGAAATAGTTATCGCCGCGGCGACATGAATCTACAACGCTTGTAACAAGCGTTGTAGAAAGAGTCGCCGCGGCGATGTTTAAATTGTGCCGCGGCGAGACCCATCCTTCTACAACGCTTTTACAAAGCGTTGTAGAAAGTTCTCGCCGAGGCATAAATCACGTGGTGCCGCGGCGAGGATTCTACAACGGATAGTTTAAACGTTGTGGAAAATTTGAAATTTATGTACTTCTACAACGCTTAGCTTTAAGCGTTGTAGAAACTATCATATCCTACAACGCTTATGCATAAGCGTTGTAGAAACACTGAGATTCTACAACGCTTAGCCATAAGCGTTGTAGAAACACTATGTTTTTACAACGCTTATGTTAAGCGTTGTAGAATCCCTAGTTTCTACAACGCTTATGTTAAGCGTTGTAGAAAGTGGGTTGTATAATCCAACATTTGTAGTAGTGCATAAAGCTTCAAACAAAGAAAGAATGAATGAACGTTTCAACTTTATTAATGAATAAGCAATTACAAGCAAGAGTCTTCGTAAGACTATATGACATCAAATGTACATAAATAGATACTACTACTCTTCTTGTGGGCACCATTGACAACAGTGTTCGGGCGGAGCGCGAGCGCGACTCTCTGGCGGAGGAAAACGCTCGCCTCTCATCCCAGCTTGCTGAAGCGGAGCGAAGAGCGTCCCACTTGTAGGATGACTACGACATAGGGACCGAGGAAGCCCGTCGGGCCGGAGCAGTGGAATGTCAAGACGCGACCGCGACCGAGAACGAGGCCCGGGGGGTCACTTTTGACTTCTTCGACACCTTGTTCCCCCTGCTGGATGAGGGTGCTCCTTGAGCCGAGTGGCTTTCTTTTTCAGCGCGTATGTTTAGAGCTTTGGTTTCTTTTCCTTTTTCTAGGATTTTATTTATTTTTCACGCACATTTTGTTCAGTACGTGTTTATCAGAGCCGTGGCTCTTTTTATTTATGAGATATTTTTGTTGCTTTCATGTTGAATGCCTATCTCATTTTTCGAGTAATTTTCACTCGTATATGCCTTCTTTGCGGGCTAATCGTGGCCCGAAGGGCTTGTATCCTTGCCAATAGTTTTGGCAGGTTCTGCGCCTCTAGCTCGGATTTGTCCTCCGCCCATTTTGTTGTTACGACTCGTCGTCATTTAAACATTCGATGTGAGGGGGTGTTTGTGGCCACCTAGGCGATTGGCCGACCCGTGTTTGAAGGGTGGTATCGGCCTGTCGGGTTAGGCCGACGATTCAGCGTGCCTAATGTGTCCGTGGCCCAGCGACTTCACTTTGTGCCTTCCGACGATCGAAGAAGTCGTACCGGGTAGTTCTCGGGGGCTCTGCGTCCGTGCCTTCGGCGACTGGACGTGCATGTCGGCGCGAGCCCGTGCTTTTAAGCGACGAGCTCGCCGGGTTAGGCCGGCGTCTTCGAGCTCACGCTGTTTGAGCGACCGAGCTCGCCGGGTTAGGCCGGCGTCTTTGAGCTCGCGCTGTTTGAGCGACCGAGTTGCCGGGTTAGGCCGGAGTCTTCGAGCTCGCTTTGTTTGAGCGACCGAGCTCGCCGGGTCAGGTCGGCGTCTTTGAGCTCGCGCTGTTGAGCGACCGAGCTCGCCGGGTTAGGCCGGTGTCTTCAAGCTCGCGCTGTTTGAGCGACCGAGCTCGCCGGGTTAGGCCGGCGTCTTTGAGCTCGTGTTGTCGAGTGACCGAGCGTTTATGGTGCGCGGCTGATCCTGACCTTTTTAGGGTTCGTGCCCTGAAGCAAGCGAAGGCGCTTTGCGTCCGGTTAGGCCGACGTCTTTTTAGTGTTCGCGCTCTGGAGCGTCGGAACGTAGGTGGGCTGGGTTAGGCCGTCATCTCTTTAGTGTTCGCGCCCATGAGCGTCGGAACGTAGGCGCGCCGGGTTAGGCCGCCGTCTTTTTAGTGTTCGCGCCCTTGAGCGTCAGAACATAGGTGCGCCGGGTTAGGCCGGCGTCTTTTTAGTGTTCGCGCCCTTGAGCGTCGGAACGTAGGTGCGCCGGGTTAGGCCGGCGTCTTTTTAGTGTTCGCGCCCTTGAGCGTCGGAACGTAGGTGCGCCGGGTTAGGCCGGCGTCTTTTTAGTGTTCGCGCCCTTGAGCGTTGGAACGTAGGCGCGCCGGGTTAGGCCGGCGTCTTTTTAGTGTTCGCGCCCTTGAGCGTCGGAACGTAGGTGCGCCGGGTTAGGCCGACTTCTTTTTTGGGCCCGCTCACCCTGGAGTGAGCGAACGCGGGTGCGTCGGGTTAGGCCGACGTCTTTTTGGCCCGCTCACCCTGGAGTGAGCGAACGCGGGTGGTGCGTCGGGTTAGGCCGACGTCTTTTGGGCCCGCTCACCCTGGAGTGAGCGAACGCGGGTGCGCCGGGTTAGGCCGACGTCTTTTGGGCCCGCTGTTGTCAATGGTGCCCACAAGAAGAGTACTAGTGTGTATTTATGTACATTTGATGTCATATAGTCTTACGAAGACTCTTGCTTGTAATTGCCTATTCATTCATTAATAAAGTTGAAACGTTCATTCATTCTTTCTTTGTTTGAAGCTTTATGATAAAACCTTAGTCTTTTAGTCCATAAACAAACTTAACAACTTATATTGATAAGGTGATGGATCGCTTCTCGATGCAAGACTCCAAGAAGGGTCAAACACCCTTTAGGCATGGAGTTTCACTCTCTAAGGACCAGTCTCCCAAGACTGCACAAGAGATTGAAGACATGAGGAAGATTCCATACGCCTCTGCCGTAGGAAGCCTCATGTATGCTATGCTTTGCACTAGACCTGACATCTGTTTCGCCGTTGGCGTAGTTAGCCGTTTCCAATCCAACCCTGGACCCGAGCACTGGATTGCTGTTAAGCATGTTCTTAAGTATCTTCGAAGAACTAGGAACTTGATGCTTACATACTCAGGTACTGACCTGACTATGACGGGATATACCGACTCCGATTTTCAAGCGGATAAGGATTCCAGGAAATCCACTTCGGGATCTATGTTCATCCTTAATGGTGGAGCTGTTGTGTGGAGAAGTATTAAGCAATCTTGCATTGCTGACTCCACAATGGAAGCAGAATATGTGGCTGCTTGTGAAGCATCCAAAGAGGCTGTATGGCTTAGAAAATTCCTTAAGTATTTGGAAGTTGTTCCAAACATCGACGAGCCCATGACCCTTTATTGTGATAATAGTGGGGCTGTCGCTAACTCAAAGGAACCTAGAAGCCATAAGCGCTCTAAGCATATTGAGAGCAAATACCATTTGACTCGAGAGATCGCGCAACGCGGAGACGTGGAGGTGAAGTAGATCTCTGGAAGATCCATTCACCAAGGCCCTAGCGAACCTGGTCTTCGACCAACATCTAGAGGGATTAGGAATAAAGGACTACTCACATCTTCTTTGAGTCAAGTGGAAGTTTGTTGTCAATGGTGCCCACAAGAAGAGTAGTAGTGTGTATTTATATACATTTGATGTCATATAGTCTTACGAAGACTCTTGCTTGTAATTGCCTATTCATTCAGTAATAAAGTTGAAACGTTCATTCATTCTTTCTTTGTTTGAAGCTTTATGATAAAACCTTAGTCTTTTAGTCCATAAACAAACTTAACAACTTACGAAGAGACAAATGTAGATTTGCATGAACGAACTCTTCGTAGTTTGCTTAAAACGATATATTCGCAATCTTAGGGTCAAAGGACTATTGACCTCAGTATGATTGTTAGAAGAATCTATGATGTCTGGTTATGAGGCATTGAGAGTTGGGGACTCTATAGTTCTTCTAGGTATCTTCCGAAGGTACTGAATTGATCAGTGCACTTCTAGAGACAATATAAGAACAAACCATTTAACCTCTTATGTCTCGAAGTCACTATGTATGAATTGCATCATGCTTACCTTAATCCTGAAATGAGACATGCCATTTCACACCTTAGTATTCTCATTTGAGAAAGTCAAAGTTCGGACTCACTATGTGATTCCGAACAAGGCCTATTGGTGAAGTACTAAGTTGTGAGTCTGTCATGAGTAACTTTGTGAAGTTCTCATAGATATGGAATTCATGTACAAGATTGCTGAAATGCAATGTATGTCACCTCATGCTTTGTTCCTTGGAGTGTGAATAAATGAACTGGCCAGTGTCCAAATTGAGTCCTGACTCTTTTGGATGAAACAATGTGACTTGTTAGCTCCTCGTCAATACATTGTTTCTAACTTATTCACAAGCGACAAAGGAGTTGAGGAAATAACAGCTAGAAGGGTAAAATGGTAATTTAGTAAATCCCGACTAGATGATGACATTCATGAAGGGTAGCATAGATAATATTCAGTGGATCCGCTCATCATAATTAGGTTGAATTCTTGAGTAGAAAATAAATTCATTTGAACCGAGAGATTTTCAGTGTCAACTCTTTAGTGGAGTCAGTTGGCATTAAGCTAAACTTGGAAAAGGTTTGTGAACTTTTGAGTCCAAGTGTTTAGCTCAAGCTTTGTTCATTTGGATCCATGAGGTCACTGTCACAAATCATATCGAGTAGGAATAGTTAAACTAGAAGCTAAGTCAAAACAAGAACGAGACAAGTTTTACGAAAATTGTCAAAAGGGTAAATTTGTCTTTTTGGACATAGCATGAAATGAATGTCAATAAATTTTTTTGACATGGTCATATGATGGCCTAGATCACTTGGCCATGATGTGTTCATTGGGCCTTGTGGATTAATTTCATTTCATAGAATTTTACTTGAAAATTCTCAATGGGCTTTTCTTATGTTGTCATGAACAAGTAAAGAAAAATCTAGAAAGGCTTTCTGGAAGCCCTTTGGCCGTCCAACCCAAGAGAATGGGAGACTAATTCCGTGCAGCCCCATAGAGAAAAAGAGAGTTTATTTTGTGCATTGATGTATGAAGATACTTGCCAAAAGAAAAAGAGGAAACAAATTTCCTTTAGAAGGAAAGTGCATTTTCGGCCAATAAGAGAGAAAGCAAATGAGGAAACAAATCCAAAGGCTTCTAGAAGCTCATTTGGACGTGCAAGGGGTATGAGGAAACTACCTTTTGAAGGTAATCCTCCTCCTATAAATACCCCACCTCATTCCTCTCATTTGATTCATTCCACATAAGTTAGAGATTGAGAGACTCTCTCTCTAGACCTTGTGGCCGATTTCTCCTCTCTCTCTCTCTAGTTATTTTTGTTTTTGTTTTGGCACCTAGGTCCTCATTTGACCTAGTGGTTTTAGCTCTTCCACTTTGAGACTTGTTCTCGAGTCGTCGTGTTTAAAAGTGCCCACTCACTAATTCCTTTATTCTCGAGTGATTCATGTGATAGAAACTTTCGTGGTTGCTCGAGTTGGCGAGGAAAGCAAGAGAGACGTGCTGCGAGGGAGACGAGCGTTGCAACTTTCCAAAAGCTTCTCAAAGTTCAAGCTTCAAGAAAGGTTAGTAAACTTTTATGCTCATAATAGTTTTTAATTACATGTACTTGCTCTTTGTCTAGGTTAGTAAAAACCGTTTTTACTCGAAAAGAAAATTTTTAAAATTCCGCCGCTTTGCGAAGCGTTAAAATTTTTCTTAAACCCTAGATCAATTCCAACAAATGGTATCAGAGCTATGGTCAAAGATTAGCATGTACATGTTTTTTAAAAATTATGAGCTTGAAAATCGTTTTCGAAAGTTTACTAATTTTGTGACAAGTTAGAATTGTAATCTTAGATTTTTTTTTAATTTATTGGTCTTGTCTTTAAATTAAAAACCATGTTGATTTTCTATGAGTTTGGGATGATATTAAAACACATTAGAATCAGTTCTAAAAGTTTTTAATTTTTTATATTGAAAAACGTGTTTTAAAGGTTTGAGAAATTTCGGTAAATTTTGTGACTAGTTATCTTGTCTTTCTAGTTTCTTTTATTTACCGTATTCGTTTTATGCTTGTTGTTATTTCTTTTATATCATGTTATTACCTTGCTAATAAAACACAAATAAAAGCTTTAAACAACATCTTAAAACGTTCCGTTACACTCGATTCTTTTTCGCACTTAAAAAGGACCAAGCTTTAATTTATTTCTTTTTCTTCGAGCTGGAGTAAACCCGCATTAAAAGTGGCATAACTCTCTGCTCAGAAATTTAAATTTAATGATTCTTGAATCAAATTAAATCTCTGTCTGTCCTCTGTCCAATGCCACCGGTTTCGGCTCAAAAGGACATCGGAGCCGCCAGATATGGCGATTTTACTCCGAGGTGCGCGGCTGTCTGAAACTCCAGTTTTTTTAGAAATCCGGATTTTCAAACCCCACTACCATGAGTTATAGAACTCTAATGAGAAAATTTTCTTGAGCAAAAATGTTTTTCATATGATTATAAACATGATGTGTAAGATTAAAATGTTTTGATTTTTGGAAGTTTAATTGAAATTGAATTTTTACAAAACTAGTTTGAATTTTGAAAAACCGTTTTCACTTTCAAACTTGAAAATATTTTGTCATCCAAATCAAATAAGTTTTCAAAATGTTTTCAAAACTATATCTATATCACATATGTTCAAAATCTATATGCTCTTGAAAATTTGAGTGGGAGGTCTCTTTGTAGACAAGCCGAAAAATAAAAAGATGTGTAATCTCAAACTTTCAAGTGTTCGAGTGAGTTGAAGTTCACACTTCCCTCATGCACTTTCCCGAAATAGAAAATAGGAAAAGATCGAGTATGTACCTTGTGCCTTTATGCACTAATACTACTCTGAACATGTCGATCTAGGATTCTCTTCTAGTTGTCCGCTCTGTCGCTCTCTAACTAGGAAATTTGTTTCCGAACTTATAAGAGTCGATGAACCAACTCCAAAAACTAAGTGGGAGGGTTATACTTGTTGTTTGTAACCCATGATCCCCAACACTAATGAAAAGTGCAAGTGTCGCCGGACTAAGAGTCACCCTCGTGGCCCTCTCTTAAATGAGAGTACTCAAGGGCGCTTTGCTCTGATCATTGCTCAATGAGCTACGTCCGAGAGTGAGACGATGATGGCAAGGCCTCCCCTTGGGGGATTGTTTTTCAAAGTTGATCTTTTGGACTAAGTGGTTGGTTGCACACTTAGGCTCAATCCCTAGTAATCCTCCCTCGAGGCCCTGCGAAAGGATGTGAGTGATCAAACCAATTTACAAGGTGGCTAGTCAAAATAGATGTATTGACATCTTGGCTTAGCATTAATGAGGGAGATTTTTTGCGGCCTTCTCTTGAGGGAGTAAATTATCGTTTGGTTTATAACACCTTTGGATTTTATAAAAGTCTTAATAAAACTTAAATCCTAAACCAAAGACTAATCATAAACTTGTTTCAACTTATATAGGCAATATGTCTCTCAACCATCTCTCTATTTTTCTTTCCTCGATCAAACTCGAAAACGAAAACTACATAGATTCGAAACGTAACCTCGAGATAATACCTACCGTTAACAAGCACAAATGGGTACTCACCACCCCGTGTCCTCCTCTGACGAATGATGATTCAACTCAAGAGGACAATGACGCCTTAGCGGCCAGGCTTCGATCCGATGAGATTGTGAGGTGCTATATCTTGGCATCTATGAACAATATGTTGAAAGAACAACATCGTGACATCGAGACTGCCGCTGACATGCTCTACAATCTCCTTGAGATGTTTGGAGGGCAAAGGCGTCAAACAAGGCTACAAGCAGTCCGACAGTTTATGAACTGTCATATGCAGGCTAGGACTCCTGTTGGAGACTTCATGATACTGATCATTAGTTTTCTGAATAAAATGGAAATCCTAGGACCTGAGATTGATGGGAAGAATATCATAGATATGATCTTAGAAACTCTCCCCGCATCTCTTGATACCTCCAAGATGAACTACTTCATAAACAAGCTAGAGTACACTGTTACCAAGCTTATGAAGAGACTTCACACTG
This sequence comes from Urtica dioica subsp. dioica, assembly GCF_054948205.1. NCBI lineage: Eukaryota > Viridiplantae > Streptophyta > Magnoliopsida > Rosales > Urticaceae > Urtica > Urtica dioica. Next base: position 40,482,820 of record NC_142756.1, read on the forward strand.
CTGTAGGTCTCACTAAGAGAAAGAGGAATCAAGGAGAGGCACATGCTACTGAGCAAAGTGCCTCCGCCTCTGGAACTAAGAAGAGACCTCGCAAGGCCGATAAAAAGAACTATCCTGCCAATCTCAAAGCAAAGGAACATAGTATTGTACTAGTTACCGAAGCATGCTTAGTAGCTGATAATGTATCAACGTGGATTCTTGACTCCGCTGCTACTAACCATATTTGTTGTTCCTTGAATGGTTTCAAGAAAACCAAAAGCTTAGACGAAGGCGAGTTCTGTTTCAAATGGGGTGATGGGTGCCTGGTGTCTGCAAAGGCTGTGGGATCCGTGACGCTGTCTTTTGAAGACCGCACTTTAAACTTGAATAATGTTTATTTTGTTCCTACCTTTGGGAAGAACTCAATATCCGTTGCTCGTCTTCGTGAGCAAGATTATTGTTTAAAGTTCATTAAGAATGGAATTCGTATTTCGTTTCCTGGTAATTCTTTTGTCACTGATGCATGTATGAAGAATGCTCTTTTCTACATCTATCCCACTCAACCTTTTCTTTTAGACACCGAAATAGATAATGATCTAATTAGGGAGCCAAAGAGGATCAAACTTTCTGAATCCTCCGATCTAACAAAATCAACACACCTATGGCACTTAAGACTTGGTCATATCAGTCTAGAAAGGATTAAGAGACTTGTGAGGGATGGTCCACTCCAAGCCTCTGCAATACGTTCACTACCTACTTGTGAATCGTGCATAGAAGGAAAAATGACTAAGCGACCTTTCTCTGATAAAGGTCGAAGAGACACTGAGTTGCTTGAACTAATACATTCTGATGTATGTGGTCCGCTCGGCCAACAGGCACGTGGAGGATACGAATACTTCGTTACCTTCACTGATGACTACTCACGATATGGGTGTGTCTATTTGCTCAAACACAAATTCGAGACCTTTAACGTATTTAAGGTCGTTAGGGCTTTAGTGGAAAAGCAAACTGGCAAAGTGATCAAAACCCTTCGATCTGATCGAGGTGGTGAGTATGTGTCTGGAGAGTTCGATGACTTTCTTAAAGAAGAAGGTATCGCTTCTCAGCTTACCGCACCTGGCACACCTCAACAAAATGGAGTGTCAGAGAGAAGAAACCGAACTCTTATGGAGATGGTTAGATCAATGATGAGTTACTCATCACTCCCTCTTTCCTTTTGGGGATATGCCCTTGAAACAGCCGCCTATATTCTGATCCAAGTTCCGTCCAAAACGGTTCCTGGTACTCCTTATGAACGATGGACTGGTCGTAAAGTGAATCTTGGCCGTATCCGAATTTGGGGTTGCCCTGCACACGTGCTGAGGCAAAAGACTAGCAAGTTGGCTAGTAGGTCAGAATTGTGCCTGTTTGTGGGATATCCAAAGGAAACCAAAGGTTTTACTTTCTATAGTCCCGAGGACGATAAGACTTTCGTTAGCACGAATGCTCGTTTCCTTGAGGAGGACTTTATGAAAGATGCAAAACCTAGAAGCAAACTTGTGCTTGAAGAAAAGTTGGGTGAGGAAGCTTCTACCTCATCTGTAAGAACTGTTCTTACCCCAACTGAAACACAACCTAAGTCATCAGAATCTCGTCAAGTAGTACTTAGACGTAGTGGGAGGGCTACGCAAAAGCCTGACAGGTACATGTCTTATGGAGACTCTCTTGTAGCTGTCTCCGACATGGATGACCCTGTTTCCTATAGCCAAGCGATGGCTTGTTCTGAATCAAACCTTTGGCTTGACGCCATGAAAGTTGAAATGCACTCGATGTATGTCAACAATGTCTGGAAACTTGTAGACCTTCCTGAAGGGATTAAACCCGTAGGGTGTAAGTGGATATACAAGAAGAAAAGGGGTCCTGATGGGAACATTGAGACGTTCAAAGCACGACTTGTGGCGAAGGGTTATACCCAACAAGAAGGGATTGACTATGAAGAAACCTTCTCGCCAGTCGCGATGCTTAAATCCATCCGCATACTCCTATCCATAGCTGCAGCTCTCGACTATGAGTCCTGGCAAATGGATGTCAAGACAGCCTTTCTGAATGGCAATCTTGACGAGCGCATTTACATGGCTCAACCAGACGGTTTCGTGGATAAAGGTCAAGAGACCAAGGTTTGTGAGTTGCTTAAATCCATTTATGGACTAAAGCAAGCATCTAGGTTATGGAATATTAGATTCGATGAAACTGTAAAGAGCTTTGGCTTTGAACAGTCAATAGATGAGCCTTGTGTTTACAAGTTAATACACGAAGGCAAAGTTGTGTTTCTGGTATTATATGTCGATGATATACTACTCATTGGTAATGACGTGGGTAAGTTATCTGAGGTTAAGGTCTGGCTGGCAAAGCAATTCGATATGAAGGATCTAGGAGAAACCACGTACATTCTGGGGATCCAAATCTTTCGAGATAGGAAAAACCGGACCCTGTCGATCTCTCAAGCATCTTATATTGATAAGGTGATGGATCGCTTCTCGATGCAAGACTCCAAGAAGGGTCAAACACCCTTTAGGCATGGAGTTTCACTCTCTAAGGACCAGTCTCCCAAGACTGCACAAGAGATTGAAGACATGAGGAAGATTCCATACGCCTCTGCCGTAGGAAGCCTCATGTATGCTATGCTTTGCACTAGACCTGACATCTATTTCGCCGTTGGCGTAGTTAGCCGTTTCCAATCCAACCCTGGACCCGAGCACTGGATTGCTGTTAAGCATGTTCTTAAGTATCTTCGAAGAACTAGGAACTTGATGCTTACATACTCAGGTACTGACCTGACTATGACGGGATATACCGACTCCGATTTTCAAGCGGATAAGGATTCCAGGAAATCCACTTCGGGATCTGTGTTCATCCTTAATGGTGGAGCTGTTGTGTGGAGAAGTATTAAGCAATCTTGCATTGCTGACTCCACAATGGAAGCAGAATATGTGGCTGCTTGTGAAGCATCCAAAGAGGCTGTATGGCTTAGAAAATTCCTTAAGTATTTGGAAGTTGTTCCAAACATCGACGAGCCCATGACCCTTTATTGTGATAATAGTGGGGCTGTCGCTAACTCAAAGGAACCTAGAAGCCATAAGCGCTCTAAGCATATTGAGAGCAAATACCATTTGACTCGAGAGATCGCGCAACGCGGAGACGTGGAGGTGAAGTAGATCTCTGGAAGATCCATTCACCAAGGCCCTAGCGAACCTGGTCTTCGACCAACATCTAGAGGGATTAGGAATAAAGGACTACTCACATCTTCTTTGAGTCAAGTGGAAGTTTGTTGTCAATGGTGCCCACAAGAAGAGTAGTAGTGTGTATTTATATACATTTGATGTCATATAGTCTTACGAAGACTCTTGCTTGTAATTGCCTATTCATTCAGTAATAAAGTTGAAACGTTCATTCATTCTTTCTTTGTTTGAAGCTTTATGATAAAACCTTAGTCTTTTAGTCCATAAACAAACTTAACAACTTACGAAGAGACAAATGTAGATTTGCATGAACGAACTCTTCGTAGTTTGCTTAAAACGATATATTCGCAATCTTAGGGTCAAAGGACTATTGACCTCAGTATGATTGTTAGAAGAATCTATGATGTCTGGTTATGAGGCATTGAGAGTTGGGGACTCTATAGTTCTTCTAGGTATCTTCCGAAGGTACTGAATTGATCAGTGCACTTCTAGAGACAATATAAGAACAAACCATTTAACCTCTTATGTCTCGAAGTCACTATGTATGAATTGCATCATGCTTACCTTAATCCTGAAATGAGACATGCCATTTCACACCTTAGTATTCTCATTTGAGAAAGTCAAAGTTCGGACTCACTATGTGATTCCGAACAAGGCCTATTGGTGAAGTACTAAGTTGTGAGTCTGTCATGAGTAACTTTGTGAAGTTCTCATAGATATGGAATTCATGTACAAGATTGCTGAAATGCAATGTATGTCACCTCATGCTTTGTTCCTTGGAGTGTGAATAAATGAACTGGCCAGTGTCCAAATTGAGTCCTGACTCTTTTGGATGAAACAATGTGACTTGTTAGCTCCTCGTCAATACATTGTTTCTAACTTATTCACAAGCGACAAAGGAGTTGAGGAAATAACAGCTAGAAGGGTAAAATGGTAATTTAGTAAATCCCGACTAGATGATGACATTCATGAAGGGTAGCATAGATAATATTCAGTGGATCCGCTCATCATAATTAGGTTGAATTCTTGAGTAGAAAATAAATTCATTTGAACCGAGAGATTTTCAGTGTCAACTCTTTAGTGGAGTCAGTTGGCATTAAGCTAAACTTGGAAAAGGTTTGTGAACTTTTGAGTCCAAGTGTTTAGCTCAAGCTTTGTTCATTTGGATCCATGAGGTCACTGTCACAAATCATATCGAGTAGGAATAGTTAAACTAGAAGCTAAGTCAAAACAAGAACGAGACAAGTTTTACGAAAATTGTCAAAAGGGTAAATTTGTCTTTTTGGACATAGCATGAAATGAATGTCAATAAATTTTTTTGACATGGTCATATGATGGCCTAGATCACTTGGCCATGATGTGTTCATTGGGCCCTGTGGATTAATTTCATTTCATAGAATTTTACTTGAAAATTCTCAATGGGCTTTTCTTATGTTGTCATGAACAAGTAAAGAAAAATCTAGAAAGGCTTTCTGGAAGCCCTTTGGCCGTCCAACCCAAGAGAATGGGAGACTAATTCCGTGCAGCCCCATAGAGAAAAAGAGAGTTTATTTTGTGCATTGATGTATGAAGATACTTGCCAAAAGAAAAAGAGGAAACAAATTTCCTTTAGAAGGAAAGTGCATTTTCGGCCAATAAGAGAGAAAGCAAATGAGGAAACAAATCCAAAGGCTTCTAGAAGCTCATTTGGACGTGCAAGGGGTATGAGGAAACTACCTTTTGAAGGTAATCCTCCTCCTATAAATACCCCACCTCATTCCTCTCATTTGATTCATTCCACATAAGTTAGAGATTGAGAGACTCTCTCTCTAGACCTTGTGGCCGATTTCTCCTCTCTCTCTCTCTAGTTATTTTTGTTTTTGTTTTGGCACCTAGGTCCTCATTTGACCTAGTGGTTTTAGCTCTTCCACTTTGAGACTTGTTCTCGAGTCGTCGTGTTTAAAAGTGCCCACTCACTAATTCCTTTATTCTCGAGTGATTCATGTGATAGAAACTTTCGTGGTTGCTCGAGTTGGCGAGGAAAGCAAGAGAGACGTGCTGCGAGGGAGACGAGCGTTGCAACTTTCCAAAAGCTTCTCAAAGTTCAAGCTTCAAGAAAGGTTAGTAAACTTTTATGCTCATAATAGTTTTTAATTACATGTACTTGCTCTTTGTCTAGGTTAGTAAAAACCGTTTTTACTCGAAAATAAAATTTTTAAAATTCCGCCGCTTTGCGAAGCGTTAAAATTTTTCTTAAACCCTAGATCAATTCCAACACCCGCTCACCCTGGAGTGAGCGAACACGGGTGCGTCGGGTTAGGCCGACGTCTTTTGGGCCCGCTCACCCTGGAGTGAGCGAACGCGGGTGCGTCGGGTTAGGCCGACGTCTTTTGGGCCCGCTCACCCTGGAGTGAGCGAACGCGGGTGCGTCGGGTTAGGCCGACGTCTTTTGGGCCCGTTCACCCTGGAGTGAGCGAACGCAGGTGCGTCGGGTTAGGCCGACGTCTTTTGGGCCCGCTCACCCTGGAGCAAGCGAACGCGGTTGCGCCGGGTTAGGCCGGCATCTTTTACTCAAACCATATTGCGCCGGGTTAGGCCGGCGTCTTTTGGTGTTCGTGCCCTGAGGCTAGCGAACCTTTGTTTGGCTTAAATTTGGCCTTTTTCGGGTTTGAGGCAGCGCCTTTACGCGACTTACATGTGTCTCGGAAGACGTCTTTCACCTGCGCCTTTACGCGTCTTACGGCACGCCGGGAAGGACGACGTTTTACTCGAACCCGTATGCAAGAAGGGCCGTCGGGGTCCGAGCTTCCTAAGTCTGTATCCCCGTGGGGGACTTAGGCCTTTTGCGTCGGGTTAGGCCGACGTCTTTGAGCTCGTGGGTTGAGAGACCGAATTTTTTCATCGGGTTAGGCCGACGTCTTTTCTCGGACCCGTATGCCTGATGAGCCGTCGGGGCCCAAGCTTCTTAAGCCTTTGTATCCCGTGAGTGGGGGGCTTAAGGGTTTTTTTTATATGCCGTAATTTCTCGAGTGTACGTCTCAGGACCCATAGCCCCCCGAGTTTTTTGTTTACAGGTCGTGCCATAATGACTAAAAACTGTGATAAAGTGGGTGAAAAGGCCGCAAACTTTATTTTTTATTACGTTTTGCTAACAGAGAACATCCTTGAACAGTGGCGCGTAGGCCTTATTGAATAAGGGAAATCAGAGAAATAAATGGGGAGACTTGGTCACTGGTGGTACTGCCTCAAGTGCTCGGTGTTCCACGGGTACCGGATTGGAGTTCCGTCCGTGTGTTCGATGTAGTAGGTTCCGTCGTGTATGACTTGTCGAACTCTATATAGTCCTTCCCAAATTGGGCCCAGGACCCCGGTGCCTTGTACTTGGGTGTTTTGGAACACGCGCCTGAGTACAAGGCTGCCGACGGCGAAGATCCGCCTTTTGACTTTGGCGTTGTAGTATCTCTCAACCTTTCGCTTTTGTGCAGCGAGTCTGGTGAGGGCCTCGGATCTTTTCTCGTCGATTAGATCCAGTTCGAGGCGCATGGCCTCATCATTTTCTTTTTCGTCGAAAGTGTCGACCCGGTAGGTGGGGACTTCCGTTTCCACGGGGACCACTGCTTCAATCCCAAAGGCTAGGGAGAAGGGGGTCTCTCCGGTGGCGTTTCGAACGGTCGTTCGATAGGCCCATAGGATGAAAGGCAATTCCTCAGCCCAGGCACCTTTTTTGGCTTCGAGCTTTTTCTTGAGGTTGCTTTTAATTGTCTTGTTGACGGCTTCCACTTGGTCATTAGCCTGTGGATGTCGCGGGGATGAGAATGTCTTGCTTATCCCTAATTGGGTGCAGATATCTCTAACCCTCGCATTGTCGAACTGCGCGCCGTTATCGGTCACGATCGACGCGGGGATGCCATGGCGGCATATTATGGACTTCTAGATGAAGTTTGTAGTGTTGGCCTCGGTGATCCTGGCCAGAGGCTCGGCTTCGACCCACTTAGTGAAGTAGTCAATAGCGACGATGGCGTATTCGTATTGCCTCGGGGCTTTGGGAAGCTTGCCGATAATGTCTACGCCCCATTTTGCGAAGCGGCGTGGAACAACGATGCTGCTCAGGGGAGATGGCGGCTGATGTGGAACGTTGGAGAAACGTTGACACTTGTCGCACGCACTTTCTTGCCCAGTCGTAGGCGTATTTTTTCATCGTTGGCCAGAAATAGTGTTGTCGAAGCGCTTTGAGCGCGAGGGACCTCCCAGCGGCGTGGTTCCCACAGAGGCCTTCGTGGATCTCACGGAGGACCTTGGTCGACTCGACGCTGTTGAGACATCGGAGCAGCGGGGTTGAATACCCGCGCTTGTATAAGGCTTCGCCTCTCAACACGTATTTGGATGCGAGGGCTTTTAGCCTTTCGGCTTCTTTGCGGTCTTCGGGAAGTACCCCTCTTCGCAAGAAGTCCGTAAGTGGAGTCATCCAAGTTGGATGGATGGCGCTCTCAATCGTTCCAACCTCGTCACGTGAGACGGATGGTCGCGAGAGAGACTCGATTGGGATAGTTCCCAACCCGTCTTCGGTGATACCGGATCCGAGGCGAGCTAAGGCGTCAGCCTCGGAGTTCTCTTCTCGTGGGATTTGGATGATCTCGAACCAGGAGAAGGCATCTAGCTTGGAATTTGTCTTTGCCCAGTAGGCGATCATGTTAGGTTCTTTGGCAACGTAGTCGCCTTTAACATGATTTACGATCCGCTGCGAGTCACAGTGTATTCGTAAATTCTGTACGTTGAGCTTTCGGGCGAGCTCTAGCCCTACTATGAGGGCTTCGTACTCGGCCTCATTATTGGAGGCCTGGAATCCGTAGTGGAGGGCGTAGCGTAACTTTTCCCGGTCGGGATTTGTTAGAATCACACCGGCGCCTGCTCCCTGGGCATTAGATGCTCCGTCTACGTGTAGTTCCCAGATAGGACCTGTAGGGTCGGCCTTTCCCTTTCGAGCCGACAAGTCGTCGGTCGGGTCGTCTTCTGCTCTTCCCATGTCAGGAGTGTAGGAGAATTCTACCACGGATGAAACTCAATCCCGTACTCGCTCAATTCTTGGGACCAGATCACCATGCGAGTCGATGTTCCCTTTTGAAGAGCTTTACCGATGGGGTGTCCTGTTCGGACAACAATTGGGTGAGCCTGGAAGTAGGGGCGTAGCTTTTTGGCGGCTACGATGAGAGCGAGAGAGAGCTTCTCTATCTCTGTATAACGCGTTTCGGCGTCAAGTAGGGCTTTGCTTACTTAGAAGATGGGCCATTGAGCCCTATCTTCTTCACGGATCAGCATAGCGTTCGGAGACGGCGAGGTAGATGTAAAGCGTCTCGCCATCTTTTGGCTTGGAGAGGAACGGAGGTGTCCCGAAGTAGGCCTTCATTTCTTGAAAGGCCTTTTTGCACTCGTCCGTCCATTCAAAGCCGTCCGTCTTCTTAATTGCTTTGAAGAACGGTTGACACTTGTCGGTTGCTTTGGCCACAAAACGCGAGAGGGCGGCAATCCGACCGGTCAGACTTTGGACTTCCTTGACACGTCGCGGAGACTTCATGTCAAGGAGTGCCTTGATTTTCTCGGGGTTCGCTTCGATACCTCGACGGCTAACTATGTAGCCTAGGAACTTCCCGGACTCGACCCCGAACACGCATTTGTTGGGGTTGAGCTTCATTTTGTACCGGCGGAGGATTAAGAATATCTTCCTCAGGTTGTCTACGTGATTGGTGGCCAGTAGGCTTTTAACGAGCATGTCGTCCACGTATACTTCCATCGTCTTGCCGATTAGGTCGGCGAAGATCCGGTTTACCAATCGTTGGTAAGTAGCTCCTGCATTCTTAAGGCCGAAAGGCATGACCTTGTAGCAGTAGAGGCCGCGATAAGCGACAAAGGTTGTCTTGATCTGATCGGGCTCGTGCATTCGTATCTGGTTATAGCCCGAGTAGGCGTCCATGAAACTTAGGAGATCATGTCCTGCCGTGGCGTCGACCACTGCCGTGGGAGTGGAAAGCAGTCTTTCGGGCAGGCTTTGTTAAGATCTTTGTAATATATGCAAATGCGCCACTTCCCGTTAGGCTTTTTGACCATGACCACATTCGCCACCCACTTTGGGTACTTGGCTTTTCGTATGAAACCAGCGGAGAGAAGTTTTTCGACTTCCTCGTTTATCGCTAGGTATCGTTCGGGGTTGAACGCACGTCTAGCTTGTACCTTTTCAGCGATAGTTTTATCATCATTCAATCGGTGCACAATCACATCGGGGTCTATGCCGGGCATGTCTGCATGTGTCCATGCAAAGACATCCTTAAACTCCCGAAGGAAGGACGCGAGTTGAGTTTTGATGGCGAGAGGGAGTTGTGCACCGATCTTCACCACCTGGTCAGGTTTAGCTTCGTCGAGAACGATCGAAGTGAGATCATCGGGGGTGTCAACTTTCAACCTCTCGATATCATCGCGGGGGTCTAATTCCCCGAGTTGCCGTGCGTCTTTCTGATCACACAGGTAGTCATCTTCCAGTTGTTAGATCGTGTTAACCCTTTTTTCAGCGGGCTTGCCGTCCACGCCTTGGACATAGCATATCCTCGCTTGGGTTCGATCACCAGCCATGACGCCAATGCCCTCTTCGGTATGGAATTTCACTAGCAGGTGATAAGTGGACGTGATAGCCCTTAGTCTGTTCAACGTGGGTCGCCCAATGATAACATTGTAGGGCGACTCCTGGTCGACCACAAGAAAGGGGACCATGTGAACGACCTCGATGCCTCCGGTAGTTCCGAAGGTGACTGGTAAATTAATGATTCCTTCAGTCATGACCTTTTCTCCCGTGAACCCAAACAGAGGGGTTTGAGTCGGGACAAGGCGGAGCCCCCCGAGCTTCATGCGCTCGAGGGTGGTCTTAAAGATTATATCGGCTGCGCTGCCGTTATCAATAAGAACTCATTTTACCAAGTTGTTGGCCACCTGGGCCTTGAGGACTATAGCGTCATTGTGCGGGTGCACAACTCGCTTGGCCTCTTCATTGGTGAATTGTATCGTCTCGTGAGGTACGGACGAACGTTCCTCGTAGGTGAGGTTAACCTGCCCGGCAAGGCCTTCTTGAGAGGCAGCTCTGAGGAGCTTTTTCCTTTGCCGGGCTGAGTCCCCGTCTTGCAAGCCACCTAGTATGGTGGTGACGACGTGGAGTTGCGCATCAGCCATAGCTGTGACCGCTGTGCGGTCGGTGTTTGTATTGGTCCCTCCACCTTTCTCAGGCTGTGGCCTGTTGTCGGCGGGGGCTGCCGCTCCTACCAAGCGAAGGATGAACTCTTTGAGCTCTCCCTTCTGGATTAATGTCTCAATTTGTTTCCTAAGATGGAAGCATTGAGCGGTCGTGTGACCGTAATCCCGGTGGAACTCGCAATAACGGGACCGGTAGCGAGATGCGAGGTTGCCCCTTATTGGAGCCGGAGCGACGAACTTGTCACGCGCCATAGCGTAGATTTGCTCTACCTGGGCGTTCAAGGGAGTGTGACCCGAGTAGTCTCTAAACTTGCTCGCAAGACGCGGCTTTTGAGACATAGGGGGTCAGCTATCGATAGCTTTTCCTCCCTTGTTTATCCTCTTACGGGGGTTGCCAGGCTCGTCGCCGGACTCATCCCGACGGCGGGAGCTTTGGCTGCCGCTCCTGCGGCCGTCGAGGTAATCTTCTACCCCCATAAAGGTTTTGGCTCGGTTCATTAACTCGGCCATCGTAGAAGGGACTCTGCCGACGACGGACTTTAAGAAGTCTCCGGTGCGCAAGCCCTCGATGATGGCTGTAATTGCGTCACTGTCGTCAAAGCGGTCAACCTTATTTGATTCTGCGTTAAATCGGGTGAGATACTGTCTCAAGGACTCATTATTCTCTTGCCTGATCGACCATAAGTACATCTAGGTCTTCTTTTGGACCATGGATGTAGCAAATCGTGCTAGGAACAAGTCCTTCAGGTCTTTGAATGATTGGACGCTTCCTGGTCTTAAATTCTTAAACCACTCGAAACCGGGTCCGGTGAGGGTAAGACTAAAAGCTTGGCATAGAGCCCCAGGTGAGATGCCTTGCATCGTCATCCAAGTTTCGTAATGTTGGATGTGATACGTGGGATCAGATTTCCCATTGTATGGAGGGAGATTCGGGAGTTTGAAGTTTCCCGTGCACACCTCAGCAAGGATTTGGGTGGTGAAGGGAGAGGAATGTTCTTCCACGACCCCGTATGTATCACCGGCCAAGCCGCCTTCACGCAGGTCACGCACCTCATTACGAAGATTGTGAATCATGGTGACGACGTCGAGGCCAGTGTTAGGGGTCACTCCTTGTTCAGGATGAGTCACCTGTCGCCTTTCGTTCGACCCTTGAGCCGTGTGAGGATCCCCATTGATTGGGGCCGTAGGGTTATGACCCTTACAAGCGCTCAGCCTCTCCCGGAGGTCTTCGCCACGGTCGTTCCGTTGGGCGGTAAGTCGATCTCTAAGATCCGGCCCGCGGTATGGGGGCGTGAGCTTCGAGCCACACGCCTTACTCGCCGAGTCGTTGTACCTTCCCTAACATTGCCTCTTTGACCGAGTCGGTCATGGGCTGAATGTCGGGAGGTCTCTTCTTGAGAGGAGACCGGTATTGCTTTTGTTTTCGACGGACCGGCTTCGATCTCAACAGGGAGTTCCCCGTCTTTGGTGAGAGAAGTCTCGACGTCTGCCGAAATTTCCAAGCCTTCATAGTCGGGGTCATAATCATGTCCCTCGTCCATGAGGTCCTCAGATTCCCCGTGGGGGGCGCCGTGTGCCGGTGCCTTGCCCGCCAGTTGGCGGTGGTACCTTGCATTGGCTATCTTCAGTTGGCGGATTTTCTCCTCCATTTCAAGGATGCGGTCGTCCCGACTGTCCTGAAGAGGAGGGGGCGAGGGAGTGTGGCTCTCGTCATTGAGAGACTCCTCGTCGCCTTGCGTCTGGGAGCGCAGGAAGTATTTCTTCACCACGGTTGCGTTTTTGGGGTTATTCACGCCCTCAGAATGAACGGGTGGTTGACCACTCATGTCTTTCTCGAGTCGAGAAGAAAGGGGTCGAGCTGTAGAAGGGATTTCGGGCTGTGTAAGTCGGGAAGTCCCCTCCTTCTAGCGCCAAAATGTTGTCGCACGAAAATGAACAACAATTAAATACCTCGGGCGGTTCAATCCAAGGCCGGACCAAGTGATCGCGCCCGGGCCAAAAATGGGAGCTCGTAGACCGAGCCCCACCCTCCAGACCCTGAGGTGTGTTTTGGGGGGTGTGACCGTGCCAAAGGTTGGCTGCCTACGTACACTTTAGTCGGGATCAGGTCAGAACGTAGTTCAATTTGTGTATTGGGGGCTATCTTGGGCTCAGCGGCTTTGGGAATCCGAAGCTTTAGAGTAGGACCCGGCTCGTAGCTTCTAGTGAAGGCTTTAGAGGGGTCGCGTGCTCGTAGCTCGGAGTTCTAGCTCAAGGGCTAAGAAGCGGGGGAGCGGTGTGTACCGCAGAAGCTCGGGTCACAGAAGAGGAGCGCGCTCCCTCTCGTGGAGGGGGGTCCTTGTGTTTCTGAGCCGAGGGAGGAGGAGTGTGCGCTCTTGGAAATGTCACAAGAGGGCGAGAGAGAGTTCTCGAGAGAAGAGAAGTGTTGTTGGCGTCAACCAGGATGTAAGTTGTTTCTAAAAACCCGGGATCATTTTTCCTTCCCCAAGGGGGGGTATTTATAGTTGTGGAGAGAGGCCTTGGGCCGGCCCCTTGAGGCCCACCGGGTGGCCGGGAGCTGAGCGCGAGGCTTCACCCCCAAGAGGGTGCAGGGCGCGCGGGACATGTCGCCTGGATGGGCGCGGGGCGTGCCAGGCGCGGGATTTGGCTAGGCGCGGCGTGCCTGGCCGAGGCGGCACGAGTGCTCGACCGAGGTGGCAAGAATGCTCGGCCGAGATGGCCGAGATGGCCGAGGTGGCAAGGACGCTCGGCCGAGGTGGCAAAGAGGCTCGGCCGAGGTGGCCGAGGTGGAAAAGACGCTCGGCCGAGGTGGACGAGGTGGCAAGGACGCTCGGCCGAGGTGGCCGAGGTGGCAAGGACGCTCGGCTGAGGTGGCCGAGGTGGCAAAGACGCTCGGCCGAGGTGGCCGAAGTGGCAAGGACACTCGGCCGAGGTGGTAAAGACACTCGGCCGAGGTGTGTGCAGGACGGGAGGCCAGGAAGCGCGGGAGTGCGCTCGCGGATCGGGAGGCCGGGGCGCGGGTGCGTCAGGGCGCTCGGGCTTGGTGGGCCAGGGCCCGTTGGGCTTCCGGCCGGCAAAGCCCAGCCGGCCTCGAATCGTTTTTGAATTTCCGGTGTCCCGAAAACGACCGGTAACAGTCGACACGAGGACTAGTCAGTCGACTCGTGGATCGAGACTCGACTCGATGAGCGAACTCGACTCGAGGAGTTATGCGCAAAGTCGACACGAGGACTAGTCAGTCGACTCGTGGACTTGGGACACGCCTCGAGGAGCAAGCTCAACTCAAGGAGTTATGCATAGATTCGACACGAGGACTAGTTAGTCGAATCGTGGACTCAGGACTCGACTCGAGGAGTTAGGCGCAAAGCCGACACGAGGACTAGTCAGTCGACTCGTGGATCAGGACTCGACTCGAGGAGCGAACTTGACTCGAGGAGTTATGTGCAAAGCCAACATGCACTACTACAAATACTATTTTCCGGTGCGGAAGACATTCGGGTGCGACTTTTCACACCCAAAATTCGCACCAAATGAGTCTTTCAGGTGCGACTTTTTGCACCCAAAACTCAAACAAGGATATAAAAATTTTCGCTGATTTTTTAAACATTGGGTGCGACTTTTCGCACCCAAAAGTCCGTCAAAACTTTTGGGTGCGACTTAGTCGTACCCTATGCTTCGTCAAAACTATTAGGTGCGACTTAGTCGCACCTATAGTCTTAAAACATTTGAGCGGTCAACTTTTCCCCCTATTTTTGGTGAAAAACTATTAGGTGCGACGTTGTCGCCTCTAAAAGTATTAAAACGGATCATTGGGTGCGACTTTGTCGCACCCAAAAGTGTCGAGACAGAATATTGGGTGGGAAAAAGTCGCACCCAATGTCTTAAATTTTATCGGGGTCAAATTTTCCCCCTCTTTTTAAGAAATATCATTGGGTGCGACTTTTCGCACCCAAAACTACTGACACGGATCATTGGGTGCGAAAAGTCGCATCCAAATTCTAGGTCATGATATAAAACAAATCTGCACTTCATTTTTCATTTAATCTGCACTTCTAAACCCAAGCCTCTCCCTCTCTGAGTTATCTCCTACGTTATCTCCGACCACCACCACTCCACTCCGACCTCCTCCACCGTTCCTCGCTCCTTCATTCCATCTCGTCTTCTTCGTTTTTTCTCGGCAGAACCCAGCAAAACCACCGAACAAAACCCTCCTTTTCTTCGAGCAAACGTCCAGCCACAACAGCCTCTCTTTTCCCATCTTCTTCTTCTCTTGTCCGTGCGCGAGCTGTGACCCCGAAGAAGCAAGGAGGCCGCGAGTTGGAGCGGTGTCACCAAGCTGAGACCCCGCCGCCGCCATCAGACCTCAGGTGAGTTTCCTCTTCTTCTCTCTTTTTCTCTCTGTCCGACTCTCTCTCTAACTTTGTCTCCCTCTATTTCTTGTTGTAGGTCTGTAGACCTGGTTTGCCTCTCACAGCCCTACCGTCGGCTCCGATCCGAAGCCTCGGCCTTGGAAGTTAGTCAAATACCTATCTCTCAATTTAGGTTTTTATTTTATTTATTTAGTAAGCTGTTTGGTTTGTGTTGTGCGATTAACGAGTTATATGGGAATGGGATTTATTGAGGTTGTTGCGATGCTTGTCGGTTTGAATTGAATTTGGATTTTGTCTATGACACTAGGTTGCATTTATTGCTGAGCATTGACTAAAGCTTTTGATAGCAAACTTTGAATGCTGATTAATTGAAGGGATAAATTAAAAATATTGATTGGTTGAAGTTAAGATTATGTATGACTCGATGGCTTTAACGATTTTCAGCCTGTTTGGTTCACCTAAACGTCTCCCTGGTTTGCCTCTTGCAACTCTGCCATCGATCGCCTCGCAGCCCTCTCTCCCTCCTGCCTCTCGCAGCCTCGCCGTGCTCAAGCCCCGCCCTGTAGGTTAGCCTCTCGTAGCCCTTTTAATTATGTATGTTTAATTACTTTAGATTAATTGTAATTAGTATAATTAGTCTAGTAGTTAATTAGTTAGGTAATTAAATAGTTTAGTTATATATATATATATATATATATATATATATATGTGTGTGTGTGTGTGTCTGTATTAATTAATAATGTAGTTAGTTTGATAATTGTAAATCTTAAATATGATATAATTATTAAAATTGGTAAATATGATATAATTAGTAAAATTGGTAAAATTGTTAATTATGTAATTCAAATTAATTTGATATAATTATTAAAATTGTTAATTATGTAATTGAAATTAATTTGATATAATTAGTAAAATTAGTAAAATTGTTTATGTAATTGAAATTAATTTGATATAATTATTAAAATTGTTAGTCATGTAATTGAAATTAATTTGATATAATTAGTAAAATTGGTAAAATTGTTAATGTAGTTAAAATTAATTTAGTTAGTAATTTTTTAAGTTAATATGATATAATTTAAGTTATTTGTTCAATTGTTAATCATGAAATTGAATTTAGTTAAGTTATTGTATAATTTAGTTTTAGTTTACATATTTTTTTATAAATGAGTTGATATTATTGAATTTTTGTTGTAATCGAGCCACAGAGGTTCGGTTTAGGGTTTGGTTGATTATGAGCATAGTTTTGGATGATTTGTATATGTATTTTAAATGAGTTTGCAGGTTTTTGGTTTGTTAGAATTATAGGGGAAATTCTGCCGAAATTTCGGTAGAGTTTCCAACCAATTATTCTCAAAACCCTAATTTTTTCAATTTGACATTAGATAATATAAAATTCATAATTTCACCTTCATAGTTCTTCGTCCCTTAGCAATAACTCTTAAGCCGCACTATTGGGCATCAGCGCCAACATAAGTAATCGATTTCAGTCGTCTTCGTCCCTTACCAATAACTCTTAGTAACTGTTAATTTTTCCTTTCGTTTAGCACAATCAATTTCGAATCCAGGTAGAGATTGGATCAATGACAACAATCGGTTGTCCTTGCAGTATAAATCGGAGTTAACGAGTTTATTCGTGCTGCAAGAAGATTTCCGAATGATAATGGCGAATATCGGTGTCCGTACAAGCCTTGCAACAACGTGAGATGGCAGGACATTGGGGTTGTAAGGCATCATCTACTAAACAAAGGGTTTACCCCGGGCTACACAGAATGGTATCATCATGGCGAGGTCCTGCGTTCCGTCTGTCATCTTGAAGAAGTCCTCATCGGAGAAACAGCCTAGAGAGGAGTAGGAGAAATACATGCTGCTGTGGAGGATATAAGAGATCACGAGGATTACGAAAGTGTTACGGAGTCGGCTCCGAGCGAGGTGCGTGCGGTGGAGCAAGTGGAAGACTTGTTCGCCGAGTTGGAAGCGGAATTGTACCCTGGATGCAAGGAGTTTTCGTCTTTGTCATTCTTGGTTCAGTTGATGCACCTTAAAGTCACGAACCATTGGACGAACAAGTCGTTCACAGAATTGTTGCAGATCTTAAGGAGGTCTCATCGAGCCGATAATCAAATTCCGGAGAAGCACTACGAGGCAAAAGCAAAGCTGAAGCGTTTCGGCATGGGATACGAGATGATCAACGGGTGCACTAATGACTGTTTCTTATTTCGAAAACATCTCGCGAACGTCGACGTGTGCCCGATATGTAACGAGAGTAGATGGAAGCCAACTGGTAATAAGATACCGCAAAAGATATTGTGATATTTTCCCTTGAAAGATCGATTGAAACGACTGGACGCATATCGACACACGGCGCTTCAGATGCAAGGGCACGAAAGAGATCGCGTCAGGGAAGCTGGTGTTCTACGACATCCTGCGGATGGTACAGCGTGGAAGAATTTGGACGAGAGATACCCACGCTTTGCTGCAGAGCCTCGAAACGTGCAGCTTGGGCTAGCTGCGGATGGATTCAACCCGTTTGGTTGTGCATGAAGAAAGAGTACCTGATGCTCACGCTTCTGATCCCGGGGCCTCATTCACCAGGAAAAGATATGGACGTTTTCTTGCAACCTATTGTTGAAGAGCTGAAAGAACTGTGGGAGAATGAAGTCCGCATTCGTGATGAAGCCAAAGATGAAGTGTTTCGGTTGTGTGCCGCATGTTGTTGCACGAAAATGAACAACGATTGAATACCTCGGGCGGTTTGATCCAAGGCCGGACCAAGTGATCGCACCCGGGCCAAAAGTGTGAACTCGAAAGTCTCGAGCTAGGTAATCTCGGATGAGGGAAGGGGTGAGCAGGAGGAGTGACCGTACCTTGGGTGTCGGCTGCCTACGTACCCGTGCGTGGGATCAGGTCAGAACGTAGTTCAAGCGTATGTTACGCAGCGTGAGGCGCAGAGCCTTGGTGGAGAAGTGTGCTCGACGAATGAGACCGGGCGCGGAGGAGTCCTCAGCGACGTCTTAGAACTTTGGAGATCGCGTACGCGACTAGCGTGTTAGACGCGTAGGTGACTCTAGTTGATGTTGGAATTGATCTAGGGTTTAAGAAAAAGTTTAACGCTTCGTTAAGCGGCGGAATTTTAAAAATTTTCTTTTCAAGTAAAAACAGTTTTTACTAACCTAGAGAAAGATCAAGTACATATAAATAAAAACTATTATGAGCTTAGAAGTTTACTAACCTTTCTTGAAGCTTGAACTTTGAGAAAGTTTTGGAAAGTTGCAACACTCGTCTCCCTCGCAGCACGTCTCTCTTTCTTTCCTCGGCGACTCGAGCAACCACGAAAGTTTCTATCACTAAATCACTCGAAATAAAAGGAATCAGTGAGTGGGCACTTTTAAACACTACGACTTAAGAACGAGTCTTGAAGTCGCAGAGCTAAACTCTAGGTCAAATGAGGACCTAGGTGCCAAAACAATAAAACGAAATTGAAGAGAGAGAGAGAGAGAGAGAGAGAGAGGATCGGCCAAGGTTCTAGAGAGAGAGTCTCTCAAATCTCTAAAACTTGTAATGAATGAAATGTGAAGAAAGGGGCTCCTATTTATAGGAGAGGTCTCACCTTCAATAAGGTAGTTTCCTCTTCTATAGAATATCACATATTCATGAGCCAATTTCCCCTTTTTTCTCTTGAGACACTTTGGATTTGTTTCCTTTTTTGTTCCATGCCTTGCCTTTTTCTCAACTTGGCCGAAATTCTTGATACATTTATGCACAAAATAATATCTCCTATTTATCTATAGGGTAGGCGCCCAAACTCATTCTAGAAGGAGCTTCTAGAAGCTTCTTCATTTGTTCATGACAACATGAGAAAGGCCCATTATTTAAATATGGCCGACTGACATTAAGTCATCAAATGAACTTGTCAAAAAATTTATTGACATCCATTTCATCCTATGTCTCAAAAGACAAAAATACCCTTTTGACAATTTTCGTTCTTGTTTTAACTTAGCTTCCAGTTTAACTATTCCTAATCGATGTGATTCGTGACAGTGACCTCATGGATCCAAATGAACAAAGCTTGAGCTAAAATACTTGGACTCAAAAGTTCTCAAACCTTTTCCAAGTTTAGCTTAATGTCAACTGACTCCACTAAAGAGTTGACACTGAAAATCTCTCGGTTCAAATGAATTTATTTTCTACTCAAGAATTCAACGTAATTGTAATGAGCGGATCCACAGAATATTATCAGTGTTTACCCTTCATGAATATCATCAGCTAGTCGGGATTTACAAAATTACCATTTTACCCTTCTAGCTGTTATTTCCTCAACTCCTTTGTCGCTTGTGAATAAGTTAGAAACAATGTATTGACGAGGAGCTAACAAGTCACATTGTTTCATCCAAAAGAGTCAAGACTCAATTTGGACACTGGCCAGTTCATTTATTCACACTCCAAGGAACAAAGCACGAGGTGATATACATTGCATTTCAGCAATCTTGTACATGAATTCCATATCTATGAGAACTTCACAAAGTTACTCATGACATTCTCACAACTTAGTACTTCACCAATAGGCCTTGTTCGGAATCACATAGTGAGTCCGAACTCTGACTTTCTCAAATGAGAATACTAAGGTGTGAAATGACATGTCTCATTTCAGGATTAAGGTAAGCACGATGCAATTCATACGAAGTGACTTCGAGACATAAGAGGTTAAATGGTTTGTTCTTATATTGTCTCTAGAAGTGCACTGGTCAATTCAGTACCTTCGGAAGATACCTAGAAGAACTATAGAGTCTCCAACTCTCAATCATACCGAGGTCAATAGTCATTTGACCCTTAGATTGCGAATATATCGTTTTAAGCAAACTACGAAGAGTTTGTTCATGCAAATCTACATTTGTCTCTTCGTAAGTTGTTTAGTTTGTTTATGGACTAAAGACTAAGGTTTTATCATAAAGCTTCAAACAAGGAAGATTGAATGAACGTTTCAACTTTTTTATTAATGAATAAGCCATTACAAGCAAGAGTCTTCATGAGACTTTATTACATCAAATGCAGAATATAAAGATTACAACTCTTCTTGTGGGCACCATTGACAACAAACTCCCACTTGACTCAACGAAGATGTGTGTAGTCTTTCATGCCTAATTCCTCTAGATGTTGGTCGAAGACCTTGTTCGCTAGGGCCTTTGTGAATGGATCTTCTAGGTTGTCCACCGTTGAGATCTTCTTCACTTCCACGTCTCCGCGCTGCACGATCTCTATAATCAAATGGTATTTCCTCTCAATATGCTTAGAGCGCTTATGGCTTCGAGGTTCCTTCGAGTTAGCGACAGCCCCACTATTATCACAATAAAGGGTCATGGGCTCGTCGACGTTTGGAACAACTTCCAAATACTTAAGGAATTTTCTAAGCCATACAGCCTCTTTGGATGCTTCACAAGCAGCCACATATTCTGCTTCCATTGTGGAGTCAGCAATGCAAGATTGCTTAATAATTCTCCACACAACAGCTGCACCATTAAGGATGAGCACAGATCCTGAAGTGGATTTCCTGGAATCCTTATCCACTTAAAAATCGGAGTCGGTATATCCCATCATAGTCAGGTCAGTACCTGAGTATGTAAGCATCAAGTTCCTAGTTCTTCGAAGATACTTAAGAACATGCTTAACAGCAATCCAGTGCTCGGGTCCAGGGTTGGATTGGAAACGGCTAACTACGCCAACGACGAAACAGATGTCAGGTCTAGTGCAAAGCATATCATACATAAGGCTTCCTACGGCAGAGGCGTAAGGAATTTTCCTCATGTCTTTAATCTCTTGTGCAGTCTTGGGAGACTGGTCCTTAGAGAGTGAAACTCCATGCCTAAAGGGTGTTTGACCCTTCTTGGAGTCTTGCATCGAGAAGCGATCCATCACCTTATCAATATAAGATGCTTGAGAGAGCGACAGGGTCCGGTTTTCCCTATCTCGAAAGATTTGGATCCCTAGAATGTACGCGGCTTCTCCTAGATCCTTCATATCGAATTGCTTTTCCAGCCAGACCTTAACCTTAGATAACTTACCCACGTCATTACCAATGAGTAGTATATCATCGACATATAGCACCAAAAACACAACTTTGCCTTCGTGTATTAACTTGTAAACACAAGGCTCATCTATTGACTGTTCAAAGCCGAAGCTTTTCACAGTTTCATCGAATCTGATATTCCATGACCTAGATGCTTGCTTTAATCCATAAATGGACTTAAGCAACTCACAAACCTTGGTCTCTTGACCTTCTTCCATGAAACCATCTGGTTAAGCCATGTAAATGCGCTCGTCAAGACTGCCATTCAGAAAGGCTGTCTTGACATCCATTTGCCAGATCTCATAGTCGAGAGCTGCAGCTATGGATAGGAGTATGCGGATGGATTTAAGCATCGCGACTGGCGAGAAGGTTTCTTCATAGTCAATCCCTTCTTGTTGGGTATAACCCTTCGCCACAAGTCGTGCTTTGAACGTCTCGACGTTCCCATCAGGACCCCTTTTCTTCTTGTATATCCACTTACACCCTACTGGTTTAATCCCTTCAGGAAGGTCTACAAGTTTCCAGACTTTGTTGACACACATCGAGTGCATTTCAACTTTCATGGCGTCAAGCCAAAGGTTTGATTCAGAAAAAGCCATCGCTTGGCTATAGGAAACAGGATCATCCATGTCAGAGACGGCTACGAGAGAGTCTCCATAAGACATGTACCTGGCAGGGTTTTGAGTAGCCCTCCCACTACGTCGAAGTACTACTTGACGAGATTCTGATGAGTTAGGTTGTGTTTAAGTTGGGGTAAGAACAGTTCTTACAGATGAGGTAGAAGCTTCCTCACCCAACTTTTCTTCAAGCACAATTTTGCTTCTAGGTTTTGCATCCTTCATAAAGTCCTCCTCAAGGAAACGAGAATTTGTGCTAACGAAAGTCTTATCATCCTCGGGACTATAGAAGATGAAACCCTTTGTTTCCTTTGGATATCCCACAAACAAGCATAATTCTGACCTACTAGCCAACTTGCTAGTCTTTTGCCTTAGCACGTGTGCAGGGCAACCCCAAATTCTGATGCGGCCAAGATTCACTTTACGGCCAGTCCATCGTTCATAAGGAGTACCAGGAACTGTCTTGGACGGAACTTGGTTCAGAATATAAGCGGCTGTTTCGAGGGCATATCCCCAAAAGGAAAGAGGGAGTGATGAGTAACTCATTGATCTAACCATCTCCATAAGAGTTCGGTTTCTTCTCTCTGACAATTCGTTTTGTTGAGGTGTGCCAGGTGTGGTAAGCTGAGAAGCGATTCCTTCTTCTTTAAGAAAGTCATCGAACTCTCCAGACATATACTCACCACCTCGATCAGATCGAAGTGTTTTGATCACTTTGCCAGTTTGCTTTTCCACTAAAGCCCTAAAGACCTTAAATACGTTAAAGGTCTCGGATTTGTGTTTGAGCAAATAGACAAAACCATATCGTGAGTAATCATCGGTGAAGGTAACGAAGTATTCGTATCCTCCACGTGCATGTTGGCTGAGCGGACCACATACATCAGAATGTACTAGTTCCAGCAACTCAGTGGATCTTCGACCCTTATCAGAGAAAGGTCGCTTAGTCATTTTTCCTTCTATGCAGGATTCACAAGTAGGTAGTGAACCTATTGCAGAGGCTTGGAGTGGACCGTCCCTCACAAGTCTCTTAATCCTATCTAGACTGATATGACCAAGTCTCAAGTGCCAGAGGTATGTTGATTTTGTTAGATTGGAGGATTCAGAAAGTTTGATCCTCTTTGGCTCCCTAATTAGATCATTATCTATTTCGGTATCTAAAAGAGAAGGTTGAGTGGGATAGATGTAGAAAAGAGAATTCTTCATACATGCATCAGTGACAAAACAATTATCAGGAAACGAAATACGAATTCCATTCTTAATGAACTTTAAACAATATTCTTGCTCAAGAAGACGAGCAACGGATATTAAGTTCTTCCCAAATGTAGGAACAAAATAAACATTATTCAAGTTTAAAGTGCGGTCTTCAAAAGACAGCGTCACGGATCCCACAGCCTTCGCAGACACCAGGCTCCCATCACCCCATTTGAAACAGAACTCGCCTTCCTCTAAGCTTTTGGTTTTCTTGAAAACATTCAAGGAACAACAAATATGGTTAGTAGCAGCGGAGTCAAGAATCCACATTGATACATTATCAGCTACTAAGCATGCTTCGGTAACTAGTACAATACTATGTTCCTTTGCTTTGAGATAGGCAGGACAGTTCTTTTTATCGGCCCTGTAAGGTCTCTTCTGTTGGAATCGATCTAGGGTTTGAGAAAATAATTAACGCTTCGGTAAGCGGCGGAATTTTAAAAATTTTCTTTTATAAGTAAAACAGTTTTTACTAACCTAGACAAGTGCAAGTACATGTAATTAAAAACTAATATCAGCTAGAAGTTTACTAACCTTTCTTGAAGCTTGAACTTTGAAGAAGCTTTTGGAAAGTTTGCAACGCTCGTCTCCCCTCGCAGCACGTCTCTCTTTCTTTCCTCGGCACCTCGAGCAACCACGAAAGTTTCTATCACTAAATCACTCGAAAAGAAGGAATCAGTGAGTGGGCACTTTTAAACACTACGACTTAAGAACGAGTCTCAAAGTCGCAGAGCTAAACACTAGGTCGAGTGAGGACCTAGGTGCCAAGACAAGAAATAATCGAAAATAAACTAGAGAGAGAGAGAAGAGGAGTTCGGCCAAAGTTCTAGAGAGAGATTCTCTCAAATCTCTTAAACTTGGATGAATCAAATGTGAGGAAATGAGGCTCCTATTTATAGGAGAGGTCTCACCTTCAATAAGGTAGTTTCCTCTTCTATAGAATATCACATATTCATGAGCCAAATTCCTCTCTTTCCCATTGAGACACTCGGCCAAGCTAGGGCTTCTAGAAGCCTTGATTTGTTTAATATTTTGTTCAAGGCTTGCCTTTTCTCTCAACATGGCCGATTCTTTATGCATCCCATATGCAAAATTTGATTCCTCTTTTTCTTTTGGCAAGTATCTAAATACATTTATGCACAAAATAAACTCTTTCTCTTAGGTATTTTGGGCGCCCAACTCCTATCTTTAAGGAGCTTCTAGAAGCTTCTTCATTTGTTCATGACAACATGAGAAAAGCCCATTAAGAATTTTCAATAAAATTCTTATGAAATGAAATTAATTCACAAGGCCCAATAATCAAGTTATGGCCGAGTGACATTAAGTCATGAAATGAACTTGACAAAAAATTTATTGACATTCATTTCATCCTTTGTCTCAAAAGACAAAAATACCATTTTAACTATTTTCGTTCTTGTTTTGACTTAGCTTCCAGTTTAACTATTCCTATCGATGTGATTCGTGACAGTGACCTCGTGGACCCAAATGAACAAAGCTTGAGCTAAACACTTGGACTCAAAAGTTCACAAACCTTTTCCAAGTTTAGCTTAATGCCAACTGACTCCACTAAAGAGCTGACACTGAAAATGTCTCGGTTCAAATGAATTTATTTTCTACTAAAAAATTCGACCTAATTATGATGAGCGGATCCACTGAATATTATCTATGTTTACCCTTCGTGAACGTCATCAGCTAGTCGGGATTTACAAAATTACCATTTTACCCTTCTAGCTGTTATTTCCTCAACTCCTTTGTCGCTTGTGAATAAGTTAGAAACAATGTATTGACGAGGAGCTAACAAGTCACATTGTTTCATCCAAAAGAGTCAGGACTCAATTTGGACACTGGCCAGTTCATTTATTCACACTCCAAGGAACAAAGCATGAGGTGACATACGTTGCATTTCAGCAATCTTGTACATGAATTCCATATCTATGAGAACTTCACAAAGTTACTCATGATAGACTCACAACTTAGTACTTCACCAATAGGCCTTGTTCGGAATCACATAGTGAGTCCGAACTTTGACTTTCTCAAATGAGAATACTAAGGTGTGAAATGGCATGTCTCATTTCAGGATTAAGGTAAGCATGATGCAATTCATACATAGTCACTTCGAGACATAAGAGGTTAAATGGTTTGTTCTTATATTGTCTCTAGAAGTGCACTGGTCAATTCAGTATCTTCGGAAGATACCTAGAAGAACTATAGAGTCTCCAACTCTCAATGCCTCATAACCAGACATCATATATTCTTCTAACAATCATACTGAGGTCAATAGTCCTTTGACCCTAAGATTGCGAATATATCGTTTTAAGCAAACTACGAAGAGTTTGTTCATGCAAATCTACATTTGTCTCTTCGTAAGTTGTTAAGTTTGTTTATGGACTAAAAGACTAAGGTTTTATCATAAAGCTTCAAACAAAGAAAGAATGAATGAACGTTTCAACTTTATTAATGAATAGATAGGCAATTACAAGCAAGAGTCTTCATGAGACTTTATTACATCAAATGTACAAAATAAAGATTACAACTCTTCTTGTGGGCACCATTGACAAAAAACTCCCACTTGACTCAAAGAAGATGTGTGTAGTCTTTCATGCCTAATCCATCACGATGTTGGTCGAAGACCTTGTTCGCTAGGGCCTTGGTGAATGGATCTGCGAGGTTGTCCACCGTTGAGATCTTCTTCACTTCCACGTCTCCGCGCTGCACGATCTCTCGAATCAAATGGTATTTCCTCTCAATATGCTTAGAGCGCTTATGGCTTCTATGTTCCTTTGAGTTAGCGACAGCCCCACTATTATCACAATAAAGGGTCATGGGCTCGTCGACGTTTGGAACAACTTCCAAATACTTAAGGAACTTTTTAAGCCATACAGCCTCTTTGGATGCTTCACAAGCAGCCACATATTCTGCTTCCATTGTGGAGTCAGCAATGCAAGATTGCTTAATACTTCTCCACACAACAGCTCCACCATTGAGAATGAACACAGATCCCGAAGTGGATTTCCTGGAATCCTTATCCGCTTGAAAATCGGAGTCGGTATATCCCGTCATAGTCAGGTCAGTACCTGAGTATGTAAGCATCAAGTTCCTAGTTCTTCGAAGATACTTAAGAACATGCTTAATAGCAATCCAGTGCTCGGGTCCAGGGTTGGATTGGAAACGGCTAACTACGCCAACGGCGAAACATATATCAGGTCTAGTGCAAAGCATAGCATACATGAGGCTTCCTACGGCAGAGGCGTAAGGAATCTTCCTCATGTCTTCAATCTCTTGTGCAGTCTTGGGAGACTGGTCCTTAGAGAGTGAAACTCCATGCCTAAAGGGTGTTTGACCCCTCTTGCAGTCTTGCATCGAGAAGCGATCCATCACCTTATCAATATAAGATGCTTGAGAGAGCGACAGGGTCCGGTTTTTCCTATCTCGAAAGATTTGGATCCCCAGAATGTACGCGGCTTCTCCTAGATCCTTCATGTCGAATTGCTTTGCTAGCCAGACCTTAACCTCAGATAACTTACCCACGTCATTACCAATGAGTAGTATATCATCGACATATAGTACCAGAAACACAACTTTGCATTCGTGTATTAACTTGTAAACACAAGGCTCATCTATTGACTGTTCAAAGCCGAAGCTCTTTACAGTTTCATCGAATCTAATATTCCATGACCTAGATGCTTGCTTTAGTCCATAAATAGATTTAAGCAACTCACAAACCATGGT
Source organism: Urtica dioica subsp. dioica (assembly GCF_054948205.1). NCBI lineage: Eukaryota > Viridiplantae > Streptophyta > Magnoliopsida > Rosales > Urticaceae > Urtica > Urtica dioica. Next base: position 40,509,257 of record NC_142756.1, read on the forward strand.
CTCTTGACCTTTATCCACGAAACCATCTGGTTGAGCCATGTAAATGCGCTCGTCAAGATTGCCATTCAGAAATGGTGTCTTGACATCCATTTGCCAGATCTCATAGTCGAGAGCTGCAGCTATGGATAGGAGTATGCGGATGGATTTAAGCATTGCGACTGGCGAGAAGGTTTCTTCATAGTCAATCCCTTCTTGTTGGGTATAACCCTTCGCCACAAGTCGTGCTTTGAACGTCTCGACGTTCCCATCAGGACCCCTTTTCTTCTTGTATATCCACTTACACCCTACGGGTTTAATCCCTTCAGGAAGGTCTACAAGTTTCCAGACATTGTTGACATACATCGAGTGCATTTCAACTTTCATGGCGTCAAGCCAAAGGTTTGATTCAGAACAAGCCATCGCTTGGCTATAGGAAACAGGATCATCCATGTCAGAGACGGCTACAAGAGAGTCTCCAAAAGACATGTACCTGTCAGGCTTTTGAGTAGCCCTCCCACTACGTCGAAGTACTACTTGACGAGATTCTGATGAGTTAGGTTGTGTTTCAGTTGGGGTAAGAACAGTTCTTACAGATGAGGTAGAAGCTTCCTCACCCAACTTTTCTTCAAGCACAATTTTGCTTCTAGGTTTTGCATCTTTCATAAAGTCCTCCTCGAGGAAAAGAGCATTCGTGCTAACGAAAGTCTTATCGTCCTCGGGACTATAGAAAGTAAAACCTTTGGTTTCCTTTGGATATCCCACAAACAGGCACAATTCTGACCTACTAGCCAACTTGCTAGTCTTTTGCCTCAGCACATGTGCAGGGCAACCCCAAATTCGGATGCGGCCAAGATTCACTTTACGGCCAGTCCATCGTTCATAAGGAGTACCAGGAACCGTTTTGGACAGAACTTGGTTCAGAATATAGGCGGCTGTTTCAAGGGCATATCCCCAAAAGGAAAGCGGGAGTGATGAGTAACTCATCATTGATCTAACCATCTCCATAAGAGTTCGGTTCCTTCTCTCTGACACTCCGTTTTGTTGAGGTGTGCCAAGTGCGGTAAGCTGAGAAGCGATACCTTCTTCTTTAAGAAAGTCATCGAACTCTCCAGACATATACTCACCACCTCGATCAGATCGAAGGGTTTTGATCACTTTGCCAGTTTGCTTTTCCACTAAAGCCCTAAAGACCTTAAATACGTTAAAGGTCTCGGATTTGTGTTTGAGAAAATAGACAAACCCATATCGTGAGTAATCATGGTAACGAAGTATTCGTATCCTCCACGTGCCTGTTGGCTGAGCGGACCACATACATCAGAATGTATTAGTTCCAGCAACTCAGTGGCTCTTCGACCGTTATCAGAGAAAGGTCGCTTAGTCATTTTTCCTTCTATGCAGGATTCACAAGTAGGTAGTGAACCTATTGCAGAGGCTTGGAGTGGACCATCCGTCACAAGTCTCTTAATCCTTTCTAGACTGATATGACCAAGTCTTAAGTGCCATAGGTGTGTTGATTTTGTTAGATCGGAGGATTCAGAAAGTTTGATCCTCTTTGGCTCCCTAATTAGATCGTTATCTATTTCGGTGTCTCAAAGAGAAGGTTGAGTGGGATAGATGTAGAAAAGAGCATTCTTCATACATGCATCAGTGACAAAAGAATTATCAGGAAACGAAATATGAATTCCATTCTTAATAAACTTTAAACAATAATCTTGCTCAAGAAGACGAGCAATGGATATTAAGTTCTTCCCAAAGGTAGGAACAAAATAAACATTATTCAAGTTTAAAGTGCGGTCTTCAAAAGACAGCGTCACGGATCCCACAGCCTTCGCGGACACCAGGCTCCCATCGCCCCATTTGAAACATAACTCGCCTTCCTCTAAGCTTTTGGTTTTCTTGAAACCATTCAAGGAACAACAAATATGGTTAGTAGCAGCGGAGTCAAGAATCCACGTTGATACATTATCAGCTACTAAGCATGCTTCGGTAACTAGTACAATACTATGTTCCTTTGCTTTGAGATAGGCAGGACAGTTCTTTTTATCGGCTTTGTAAGGTCTCTTCTTAGTTCCAGAGGCGGAGGCTTTTTGCTCAGTAGCATGTGCCTTTCCTTGATTCCTCTTTCTCTTAGTGAGACCTACAGCAGTGTGAAGTTCCTCCATAAGCTTGGTAACAGTGTACTCTAGCTTGCTAATGGAGTAGTTCATCTTTGGAGGTATCGAGAGATGCGGGGAGAGTTTCTAAGATCAAATCTATGACATTCTTCCCATCAATCTCAGATCCTAGGATTTCCATTTTGATCAATATCATAAAGTCTCCAACAGGAGTCCTAGCCTTCATGTGACAGTTCATAAACTGTCGCACTGCTTCTTGCCTTGCTTAACGCCTTTGCCCTCCAAACATCTCAAGGAGATTGTAGAGCATGTCAGCGGCAGTCTCGAAGTCACGATGTTGCTCTTTCAGCATATTGTTCATAGATGCCAAGATATAGCACCTCACAATCTCATCGGATCGAAGCCAGGCCGCTAAGGCGTCATTGTCCTCTTGAGTTGAATCATTATTCGTCAGAGGGGGACATGGGGTGGTGAGTACCCATTTGTGCTTGTTAACGGTAGGTATTAAGTCGAGGTTACATTTCGAATCTACGTAGTTTTTGTTTTCGAGTTTGATCGAGGAAAGAAAGATAGAGAGATGGTTGAGAGACATATTGCCTATATAAGTTGAAACAAGTTTATGATTAGTCTTTGGTTTAGGATTTAAGTTTTATTAAGACTTTTGTAAAATCCAAAGGTGTTATAAACCAAACGATAATTTACTCCCTCAAGAGAAGGCCGCAAAAAATCTCCATTTATAAGTAAATGACACATCATTAATGCTAAGCCAAGATGTCAATACATCTATTTTGACTAGCCACCTTTTAAATTGGTTTGATCACTCACATCCTTTCGCAGAGCCTCAAGGGAGGATACTAGGGATTGAGCCTAAGCGTGCAACCAACCACTTAGTCCAAAAGATCAGCTTTGAAAAACAATCCCCCAAGGGGAGGCCTTGCCATCATTGCATCACTCTCGGACGTAGCTCATTGAGCAATGATCGAAGCAATAACGCCTTGGAGTACTCACATTTAAGTGAAGGTCGCAAGAGCGGCTCTTAGTCCCACGTTATTGCATCTTTCACTAGTGTTGGGGATCGCGGGGTACAAACAACGAAAATAACCCTCCCACTTAGTTTTTGGAGTTGGTTCATCGACTCTTATAATTTCGGAAACAAATTTCCTAGTTAGAGAGCGACAGAGCGGACAACTAGAAGAGAATCCTAGATCGACATGTTCAGAGCAGTATTAGTGCATAAAGGCACAAGGTACATACTCGATCTTTTCCTATTTTCTATTTCGGGAAAGTGCGTGAGGGAAGTGTGAACTTCAACTCACTCGAACACTTGAAAGTTTGAGATTACACATCTTTTTATTTTTCGGCTTGTCTACAAGGAGACCTCCCACTCAAATTTTCAAGAGCATATAGATTTTGAACATATGTGATATAGATATAGTTTTGAAAACATTTTGAAAATTTATTTGATTTGGATGACAAAATATTTTTCAAGTTTGAAAGTGAAAACGGTTTTTCAAAATTCAAACTAGTTTTGTAAAAATTCAATTTCAATTAAACTTCCAAAAATCAAAACATTTTAATCTTACACATCATGTTTATAATCATATGAAAAACATTTTTGCTCAAGAAAATTTTCTCATTAGAGTTCTATAACTCATGGTAGTGGGGTTTGAAAATCCGGATTTCTAAAAAAACTGGAGTTTCAGACAGCCGCGCACCTCGGAGTAAAATCGCCATATCTGGCGGCTCCGATGTCCTTTTGAGCCGAAACCGGTGGCATTGGACAGAGGACAGACAGAGATTTAATTTGATTCAAGAATCATTAAATTTAAATTTCTGAGCAGAGAGTTATGCCACTTTTAATGCGGGTTTACTCCAGCTCGAAGAAAAAGAAATAAATTAAAGCTTGGTCCTTTTTAAGTGCGAAAAAGAATCGAGTGTAACGGAACGTTTTAAGATGTTGTTTAAAGCTTTTATTTGTGTTTTATTAGCAGGGTAATAACATAGAATAAAAGAAATAACAACATGCATAAAACGATTCAAGTAAAAATAAGAAACTAGCAAGATATCAAAACTAGTCACAAAATTTTACTTGAAATTTCTCAAACCTTTAAAACACGTTTTTCAATATAAAAAATTAAAAACTTTTAGAACTGATTCTAATGTGTTTTAAAAACATCCCAAACTCATAGAAAATCAACATGCTTTTTAATTTAAAGACAAGAGCAATAAATTAAAAAAAATCTAAGATTACAATTCTAACTTGCCACAAAATTAGTAAACTTTCGAAAACGATTTTCAAGCTCATAATTTTAAAAACATGTACATGCATCTCTTTGACCATAGCTCTGATACCATTTGTTGGAATCGATCTAGGGTTTGAGAAAATAATTAACGCTTCGGTAAGCGGCGGAATTTTAAAAATTTTCTTTTATAAGTAAAACAGTTTTTACTAACCTAGACAAGTGCAAGTACATGTAATTAAAAACTAATATGAGCTAGAAGTTTACTAACCTTTCTTGAAGCTTGAACTTTGAAGAAGCTTTTGGAAAGTTTGCAACGCTCGTCTCCCCTCGCAGCACGTCTCTCTTTCTTTCCTCGGCACCTCGAGCAACCACGAAAGTTTCTATCACTAAATCACTCGAAAAGAAGGAATCAGTGAGTGGGCACATTTAAACACTACGACTTAAGAACGAGTCTCGAAGTCGCAGAGCTAAACACTAGGTCGAGTGAGGACCTAGGTGCCAAGACAAGAAAAAATCGAAAATAAACTAGAGAGAGAGAGAAGAGGAGTTCGGCCAAAGTTCTAGAGAGAGAGTCTCTCAAATCTCTTAAACTTGGATGAATCAAATGTGAGGAAATGAGGCTCCTATTTATAGGAGAGGTCTCACCTTCAATAAGGTAGTTTCCTCTTCTATAGAATATCACATATTCATGAGCCAAATTCCTCTCTTTCCCATTGAGACACTCGGCCAAGCTAGGGCTTCTAGAAGCCTTGATTTGTTTCCTATTTTGTTCAAGGCTTGCCTTTTCTCTCAACATGGCCGATTCTTTATGCATCCCATATGCAAAATTTGTTTCCTCTTTTTCTTTTGGCAAGTATCTAAATACATTTATGCACAAAATAAACTCTTTCTCTTGGGTATTTTGGGCGCCCAACTCCTATCTAGAAGGAGCTTCTAGAAGCTTCTTCATTTGTTCATGACAACATGAGAAAAGCCCATTAAGAATTTTCAATAAAATTCTTATGAAATGAAATTAATTCACAAGGCCCAATAATCAAGTTATGGCCGAGTGACATTAAGTCATCAAATGAACTTGTCAAAAAATTTATTGACATTCATTTCATCCTTTGTCTCAAAAGACAAAAATACCCTTTTAACTATTTTCGTTCTTGTTTTGACTTAGCTTCCAGTTTAACTATTCCTATCGATGTGATTCGTGACAGTGACCTCGTGGACCCAAATGAAAAAAGCTTGAGCTAAACACTTGGACTCAAAAGTTCACAAACCTTTTCCAAGTTTAGCTTAATGCCAACTGACTCCACTAAAGAGCTGACACTGAAAATGTCTCGGTTCAAATGAATTTATTTTCTACTCAAAAATTCGACCTAATTATGATGAGCGGATCCACTGAATATTATCTATGTTTACCCTTCGTGAATGTCATCAGCTAGTCGGGATTTACTAAATTACCATTTTACCCTTCTAGCTGTTATTTCCTCAACTCCTTTGTCGCTTGTGAATAAGTTAGAAACAATGTATTGACGAGGAGCTAACAAGTCACATTGTTTCATCCAAAAGAGTCAGGACTCAATTTGGACACTGGCCAGTTCATTTATTCACACTCCAAGGAACAAAGCATGAGGTGACATACATTGCATTTCAGCAATCTTGTACATGAATTCCATATCTATGAGAACTTCACAAAGTTACTCATGACAGACTCACAACTTAGTACTTCACCAATAGGCCTTGTTCGGAATCACATAGTGAGTCGGAACTCTGACTTTCTCAAATGAGAATACTAAGGTGTGAAATGACATGTTTCATTTCAGGATTAAGGTAAGCATGATGCAATTCATACGTAGTGACTTCGAGACATAAGAGGTTAAATGGTTTGTTCTTATATTGTCTCACGAAGTGCACTGGTCAATTCAGTACCTTCGGAAGATACCTAGAAGAACTATAGAGTCTCCAACTCTCAATGCCTCATAACCAGACATCATAGATTCTTCTAACAATCATTCTGAGGTCAATAGTCCTTTGACCCTTAGATTGCGAATATATCGTTTTAAGCAAACTACGAAGAGTTTGTTCATGCAAATCTACATTTGTCTCTTCGTAAGTTGTTTAGTTTGCTTATGGACTAAAGACTAAGGTTTTATCATAAAGCTTCAAACAAGGAAGATTGAATGAACGTTTCAACTTTTTTATTAATGAATAAGCAATTACAAGCAAGAGTCTTCATGAGACTTTATTACATCAAATGCAGAATATAAAGATTACAACTCTTCTTTTGGGCACCATTGACAATAGTTGAGAACCCTAGGAGCGTGCCTGGGCACTGGAGGGCGTTCGATCAGAGGGAGCGACGTCCGGGAAGTCCCCGAGAGTGCTTCAGAACCTCTGAGAACGAAAGATTGAGGAGAATCCGCCTCAGGCCAAGGATGGCATCTAGAGAAGCGGAGAGAAGTCTCAAGTTCCTTGAGAATGAATGGGATGGCTTTCCCCTCAATGAGAGGGGGTATTTATAGGTGTTTTAGGGCCTTAGATGGTCCCTTTCTCGTCCATGTGGGACTAGGGGCACGCGCGCCGTCAAGTGGAGGCGCACAACGCGCGGCGCGCGGGTCAATGGGTGCCGCGCGGGATGCACGGCGCGGTCGTGTCTTGGCGCGGCGCGGGCGTGTCTTGGCGCGGCGCACGGCCTGCTTGGCGCAGTGTGCGGCCTTCCTGGTGCAGCGCGCGGCTTGCTGTGCGTGGCTGGCCGACGCGGCGTGCTGCGTGCGCGGTGCATGGCCCGTCTCATCGGACTCTTGTGCGCCTTATGGGTCTTCGGATACCACTCTTGTCACGCGAAATATGAAGGTCTCTACTTGACGAGAGTGACTCGATTCGATGAGCAAGGCTCAACTCGATGAGAGTGACTAGAGGTTCGACTTGGGGAGGACGATTCGAGGCTCGACTCGAGGAGAACGACTCGAGGCTCGACTCGGGGAGCGAAGCTTAACTCGAGGAGGACGACTTGAGGAGAACGACTCGAGGCTCGACTTGAGGAGAACGACTCAACTCAAGGAGTGAGGCTCGACTTGAGGGGCCGAGAGTTTGGCTCGAAGACTTTCCAGTCGACTCATGACGGAAGGCTTGCCACTCTTAAGGACCTCCGGCCTGACCATCAGCCCATTGAGCGGCGTGTCCTCTCGGCGTTCCGGGTTTTCCGAAAACGACCGACAACATTAGCCCCCCAAGTTCAGCGCTCGGGAGGCCCTGGGCGGTGAACTTTTAGATGTTTCCGCCGGTTGTTTCAGGAAAATTTATTTCCCCGGGCTTCGCCGCCGCGAAGCCTTTGTGATTATAAAGGATGATTTTCATAATTGCATGTGCTTGTTGTCGCACAAAAATGAACAACTATTTAAAACCTCGGGCGGTTCGATCCAAGGCCGGACCAAGTGATCGCACCCGGGCCAAGAGTGTGAACTCGATAGTCTCGAGCTAGGGTTCTCTCCGATCAACCCGCCTCTCGGGAGAGGTAGGGGGTGACGAGGATGAGTGCCCGTGCCTTGGTTGTCGGCTGCCTACGTACCCGTGCGTGGGATCAGGTCAGAACGTAGTTCAAGCGTGTGTGATGCAGTGTGAGGCGTGGAGCCTTGGTGAAGAGGCGTGCTCGACGAAGGAAACGGGGCGCGAGGAGTCCTCGGCAGCGTCTCAGAACTTCGGAGATCGCGTACGCGTCTAGCGTTCTAGACGCGCAAGGGTAGCTCTAGTTGAGAACCCTAGGGGCGTGCTTGAGCACCGGAGAACGTTCGGTCAAAGGGAGCGACGTCCGGGAAGTCCCCGTGAGTGCTTCGGAACCTTTGAGAAATAGGGAGGGAGAAGAGAGTCTGCTTCAGGCCAAATATGGCATCCGGAGAAGCAGAGAAATCGAGCGTGTCGATAAGAGATGAAGAGAATTATTGGATATTTTGGGATGGATTTTCCCCTCAATGAGAGAGGGTATTTATAGGTGTTTGGGAGCCTTAGAAGGTCCCTTTTTCGTCCATGTGGGACTAGGATCGCGCATGCCATCAAGTGGAGGCGCACGGCGCGCGCGGCGCACAAAGAGCGGCGCACAACGCGCGGCGCGCGGCGCAAGGGGCGCGGCGCGCGTGTCACCGGGCGCGGCGCGAGGGTCACCAGGCGCGGCGCAGGTCGGGCGGCGCATGGAGCGCGCGGCGCGCGCCTGTATGGCGCGGCGCGCCGTCTGCTGCACGGCCGGCCGGGGTAGCGCGCTGTGTGCGTGATGGACGGCTCGTCTTGGCCGGGTTCTTGCGGGCCTTCGAATTTCATTCTTCTCACGTGAAATATGAAGCTCTCCACTTGACGAGAGCGACTCGATTCGAGGAGCAAGGCTCGGCTCGACGAGAGCGACTAGCCACTTGACTCGAGGAGTGACTCGAGAATGACTTTGAGGCTCGGCTCGAGGAACAATTAAGGGCTCGACTCGAGGGGTGAAGCTCAACTCGAGGAGATTTACTCAAGGCTCGACTCGAGGAGCGAAGCTCGACTCGAGGAGTCAGGAGTTTGGGCGAGGGCTTGAAGATTTGCCGCTCTTTAGGACCTCCGGCCTGACCATCGGCCCTTTGAGCGACGTGCCTTCTTGGCGTCTCGGGTTTTCCGAAAACGACCGACAACATTAGCCCCCCAAGTTCGTCGTTCGGGAGGCGTCCCAGCGATGAAATTTTTGTTCTTCTAGTTGGGTGTTTGAGGAGAATGTTTCCCGTGCCTTGTGGCCCCGAGGAAAATTTTTTCCTCTTCTTTTTTCTTTTTCTTCTTCTTCTTTTTTTTTTTTTTTTTCAGGGGGCCGCGCGGCGCGTGCCCTGGACGGCGCGGCGCGCGGTCTGTGTTGCATGACCCACGCGGCGCGCCCCGTGCGCGGGGCTGGTTCGCTTCGCGCGGGAGAACTCCGACTTTTTGGAGTTTCTACTCCGAATTTGACCCTTGTGGGAGTAGGATTTCGACTCCTACCCCCCTAGAAGTCTATAAATAGACCCCCCCTTCCCTTTATTCCTCACTTTATTTCTTCTCTTTTCTCTACGCTTGTTTTCTTTTTTTCGCTTGCATTATGAGTGCCCCTCCCCTTTTCTCAGTTGAGAGTCCCGAGATTGATTTCTCTCTCTTGTTTCAGGGTTCTGAACACGCAGAGGATGATCTCTTCGCGGGTTTAAGGGAAGTTCCTCTGCACGTGGAAGAAAATCCAAGCGGAGTAGAGCAGTGGTTGGAGGAAGGCGAGCTGGGTGCGACTGTGCCCGCTGCTCAGCCTCTCGAAGAGTGCGCGCCAACTGGGCGCGGTACAGGTGGGGAGTTTGATCGTCCCGCGTCCGGGGAGCCTACCCCTCGCCTCGTGATCAACTTAGTTGGCGGGGGGGTCCGCGGCAAAGTCCGCCTCGACGTGCCGCAGCCTGACTTGGGCTTTCAAGGCGTGCCGGGAGATGTTACGGATGCGGATGCGGTGACTCCACTAGAGTCAGTTCTCGACGAGATAGACTGCGTGGACGACTTTGGTCCCGAGTCTGAAGATCCCGGAGGTGAGTCAGAGGCATGTCCGGGGGCCGAAGGCCTCGCGTCGGAGTGTCCCGAGGTGCCGCCGGCGGCTGCCGTGGCTATGTCGGAGGGCAGGAGCCCTTCCGTGGAGTCAGGGGGTCCTCAGCCCGGGACCCCTGACGCAGAGGCGTTGGTATCGGCGAGGTCGCTCGCTAGGACGGAGTGGTATCCCGAGGAGGGCCTTGCTGCTCCCGAGGACTTCGATTGTTCGGGGGTGGATGCTTCGAGCACGCTCACCTAACGGACATTCGTCGGTCTCCGGGAGGCTTTTGCCATTCCGTCGTCCGTGGCACTTCTCCGTCCCTTAAAAGACGACCGTCCTTTCCGGCCTCGTCGTGGTTTTGCCGCAGTTTCAGTTGCGAGTCTTAACTGCGGGCTGCGGCTGCCGTTTCAACCCATCGTCCAGCAGCTTCTCGCCCGTCTGGGGGTGCACGCATGTCAGATGAGCCCGGCATTCTACCGCATAGTGGCGATGTGCCATATGGAGTGGCATTGCCAGACCGAGCGGGTGATGACCGTGAGTGATTTTCGCAATCTCATCGCGGTCTTCCCTGCGCCCGGGCAACCCAGTTTCTTTGTGGCCCGCGATCGACGGAATACTAAGCTGATCATCGATTCAGAGAAATACAATCGACGACCGTGGGTGTGGGTCTCGGCGGAGGCTTTTGGTGACGCGCCGCTCCGGTTCGGCCCCTTGTCCGAGTTTCCCGCTAACGAGGGGGCCGACGATCTCGACTTTGTGAAGGAGATCCGGGGAATGTCGGAGGCTCGGAAAGCCGTTGAACGATTTTGTTCTCCTGAGCTGATGGCTTCCACTGGGTGGTTCCCACCGTTTCCTCAGCGGACCGAGAGTGCCCCTAGTGCCGCATTATCTCTCTCGAGCGACGATCCTCAAGGTATGTTGACGTTTCGTACTTCTTGCTTTTGTTTTTAGCTCAGGGTTTTGACTTTGTCACTTTTGCAGTCTCCTCGGCTAGGGCGAGGGCTCGGGCTCGTCTAGCGAAGGCTTCCCGAGACCCGAAGTCGTTGGCGGCGGTTCGTCGTCGGATTGCTGCGCGGGATGGACGGGAAAGGCTCGATACCGATCATCGGGCGGAGAACGGTCCTCGCGCTTCTCTGAAGCGACCTTCCTCCTCGGTTTTGCCAGACACGTCTTCAGACTCTAAGCGTGTGAACTCGATGGTCGACGTGGAGGCCGCGGAGGTTAGGGGGGAATGTTCCCTGGGCCTTGCTCAATCTTCGATGAAGATGTGGAAGAGCGTTGTGGCCAGCAGTGACGTAGAGTTCTTTCGTCACGGCGTTTCCGATGCACAGAGAGTGAGTTTCCCTTGCCTCGTTTGCGATGAATCTGTCTTTTGCTAAACTGTCTTTTTGCCTTCTCAGGTGCTTGCTCGAGCGACCCGGGGCGAGAAGATCCTTCATGACCTCATTAGGCGGATGAGTCGCGCCCAGGAGGAGCTTGCTCAAGCGAAGTCTCAGCTGGCCCACGCCGAGCGAGGTTCTCACTCAAAGGCGGAGTTTGCGAGTCTCCGCGAGCAGCTTCAGGAGGCTCGCGTGGAATTGGGAGTTACCTGCGGCAAGTGCGACCGTGCTCAGGCGGCGGTGGCGAAGATGGCTGAGGAGCTAACGACGGAACGTCAAGCCCTTGAAGTGGCGACTCGGTCGACGGAGGTCTTCCGGAGCGAAGCGCGGGACCTTCGACGTCAGTTGGAATCGCGCACCGAAGAAGTTGGCATTCTTCAGGGCCAGCTTACATCGAGTGAGGCTGCCCGTGTTCGTGCGGAGCGTAAGCGCGACTCCTTGGCGGAGGAGGTGGTTCGGGTCACCGAGGAGAAAGCCGCGGCGGAGCGGCTTGCGTCCGACCTTCAGGACGACTTTGATGTCGGGGTCGAGGAGGCAAGGCACGCAGCGGCGGTGGAGTGTCGGGACGCCACAGCTGCCGAGAATGTTTCTCGGGGGGTCACCTTCGACTTCTTCGACTCGCTTTTCCCACCGCTCGACGGGGCCGACCCTGTGGGCGACGATCCCGCCGAGTGACCGTTTTCTTTCTTTATTTTTCCTGCGCAAATGTTTTAGCGCGTGCTTTTTAGGTTTTGAGGCAGTTGCCCCTTTCTTTTATGAGGAGTTATTCATTTATTTTTATGAATGTTTTCGCACATTTATCTTCTATGGCATGCATGGATGGTCACTTGTTTGTGTCAATGATTTTGTCCATCCTTTTATCTCGGCAGGATACTTTTTCAAACACGCCAGTCACTTGGATGGTTTGCGTTCTTAAGTATTTTCAACTCCGAGTCAGCCATGCTACGTAGGTGTCTTTCGTGTGCCGGATTGTGCCACGTGGGCGTCTCAGATCGCGCCATGTAGGCATCTTGGGTTGCGCCATGTAAGCGACTTACGTGCGCCATGTAGGCGTCTTAGGTTGCGCCATGTTGGCGTCTTAAGTTGCGCCATGTAGGCGTCTTACGGGCTGCGCCTTTACGCGACTTACGTGCGCCATGTAGGCGTCTTAGGTTGCGCCATGTAGGGGTCTTACGGGCTGCGCCTTTACGCGACTTACGTGTGCCATGTAGGCGTCTTAGGTTGCGCCATGTAGGCGTCTTACGGGCTGCGCCTTTACGCGACTTACGTGCGCCATGTAGGCGTCTTAGGTTGCGCCATGTAGGCGTCTTACGTGTTGCGCCTTTACGCGACTTACGCGCGCCATGTAGGCGTCTTAGGTTGCGCCATGTAGGCGTCTTACGGGTTGCGCCTTTACGCGACTTACGCGCGCCATGTAGGCGTCTTAGGTTGCGCCATGTAGGCGTCTTACGGGCTGCGCCTTTACGCGACTTACATGCGCCATGTAGGCGTCTTAAGTTGCGCCATGTAGGCGTCTTACGGGCTGCGCCTTTACGCGACTTACGTGCGCCATGTAGGCGTCTTAGGTTGCGCCATGTAGGCGTCTTACGGGCTGCGCCTTTACGCGACTTACGTGCGCCATGTAGGCGTCTTAGGTTGCGCCATGTAGGCGTCTTACGGGCAGCGCCTTTACGCGACTTACGTGCGCCATGTAGGCGTCTTAGGTTGCGCCATGTAGGCGTCTTACGGGCTGCGCCTTTACGCGACTTACGTGCGCCATGTAGGCGTCTTAGGTTGCGCCATGTAGGCGTCTTACGGGCTGCGCCTTTACGCGACTTACGTGCGCCATGTAGGCGTCTTAGGTTGCGCCATGTAGGCGTCTTACGGGCTGCGCCTTTACGCGACTTACGTGCGCCATGTAGGCGTCTTAGGTTGCGCCATGTAGGCGTCTTACGGGCTGCGCCTTTACGCGACTTACGTGCGCCATGTAGGCGTCTTAGGTTGCGCCATGTAGGCGTCTTAGGTTGCGCCATGTAGGCGTCTTACGGGCTGCGCCTTTACGCGACTTACGTGCGCCATGTAGGCGTCTTAGGTTGCGCCATGTAGGGGTCTTACGGGCTGCGCCTTTACGCGACTTACGTGCGCCATGTAGGCGTCTTAGGTTGCGCCATGTAGGCGTCTTACGGGCTGCGCCTTTACGCGACTTACGTGCGCCATGTAGGCGTCTTAGGTTGCGCCCTGTAGGCGTCTTACGGGTTGCGCCTTTACGCGTCTTAGGTTGCGCCATGTAGGCGTCTTAGGTTGCGCCATGTAGGCGTCTTACGGGCTGCGCCTTTACGCGACTTACGTGCGCCATGTAGGCGTCTTAAGTTGCGCCATGTAGGCGTCTTACGGGCTGCGCCTTTACGCGACTTACGTGCGCCATGTAGGCGTCTTAGGTTGCGCCATGTAGGCGTCTTACGGGCTGCGCCTTTACGCGACTTACGTGCGCCATGTAGGCGTCTTAGGTTGCGCCATGTAGGCGTCTTACGGGCTGCGCCTTTACGCGACTTACGTGCGCCATGTAGGCGTCTTAGGTTGCGCCATGTAGGCGTCTTACGGGTTGCACCTTTACGCGACTTACGCGCGCCATGTAGGCGTCTTAGGTTGCGCCATGTAGGCGTCTTACGGGTTGCGCCTTTACGCGACTTACGCGCGCCATGTAGGCGTCTTAGGTTGCGCCATGTAGGCGTCTTACGGGCTGCGCCTTTACGCGACTTACGTGCGCCATGTAGGCGTCTTAAGTTGCGCCATGTAGGCGTCTTACGGGCTGCGCCTTTACGCGACTTACGTGCGCCATGTAGGCGTCTTAGGTTGCGCCATGTAGGCGTCTTACGGGCTGCGCCTTTACGCGACTTACGTGCGCCATGTAGGCGTCTTAGGTTGCGCCATGTAGGCGTCTTACGGGTTGCACCTTTACGCGACTTACGCGCGCCATGTAGGCGTCTTAGGTTGCGCCATGTAGGCGTCTTACGGGTTGCGCCTTTACGCGACTTACGCGCGCCATGTAGGCGTCTTAGGTTGCGCCATGTAGGCGTCTTACGGGCTGCGCCTTTACGCGACTTACGTGCGCCATGTAGGCGTCTTAAGTTGCGCCATGTAGGCGTCTTACGGGCTGCGCCTTTACGCGACTTACGTGCGCCATGTAGGCGTCTTAGGTTGCGCCATGTAGGCGTCTTACGGGCTGCGCCTTTACGCGACTTACGTGCGCCATGTAGGCGTCTTAGGTTGCGCCATGTAGGCGTCTTACGGGTTGCGCCTTTACGCGACTTACGTGCGCCATGTAGGCGTCTTAGGTTGCGCCATGTAGGGGTCTTACGGGCTGCGCCTTTACGCGACTTACGTGCGCCATGTAGGCGTCTTAGGTTGCGCCATGTAGGCGTCTTACGGGCTGCGCCTTTACGCGACTTACGTGCGCCATGTAGGCGTCTTAGGTTGCGCCATGTAGGCGGCTTACGGGCTGCGCCTTTACGCGACTTATGTGCGCCATGTAGGCGTCTTAGGTTGCGCCATGTAGGCGTCTTACGGGCTGCGCCTTTACGCGACTTACGTGCGCCATGTAGGCGTCTTAGGTTGCGCCATGTAGGCGTCTTACGGGCTGCGCCTTTACGCGACTTACGTGCGCCATGTAGGCGTCTTAGGTTGCGCCATGTAGGCGTCTTAGGTTGCGCCATGTAGGCGTCTTACGGGCTGCGCCTTTACGCGACTTACGTGCGCCATGTAGGCGTCTTAGGTTGCGCCATGTAGGGGTCTTACGGGCTGCGCCTTTACGCGACTTACGTGCGCCATGTAGGCGTCTTAGGTTGCGCCATGTAGGCGTCTTACAGGCTGCGCCTTTACGCGACTTACGTGCGCCATGTAGGCGTCTTAGGTTGCGCCATGTAAGCGTCTTACGGGCTGCGCCTTTACGCGACTTACGTGCGCCATGTAGGCGTCTTAGGTTGCGCCATGTAGGCGTCTTACGGGCTGCGCCTTTACGCGACTTACGTGCGCCATGTAGGCGTCTTAGGTTGCGCCATGTAGGCGTCTTACGGGCTGCGCCTTTACGCGACTTACGTGCGCCATGTAGGCGTCTTAGGTTGCGCCATGTAGGCGTCTTAGGTTGCGCCATGTAGGCGTCTTACGGGCTGCGCCTTTACGCGACTTACGTGCGCCATGTAGGCGTCTTAGGTTGCGCCATGTAGGGGTCTTACGGGCTGCGCCTTTACGCGACTTACGTGCGCCATGTAGGCGTCTTAGGTTGCGCCATGTAGGCGTCTTACGGGCTGCGCCTTTACGCGACTTACGTGCGCCATGTAGGCGTCTTAGGTTGCGCCATGTAGGCGTCTTACGGGCTGCGCCTTTACGCGACTTACGTGCGCCATGTAGGCGTCTTAGGTTGCGCCATGTAGGCGTCTTACGGGCTGCGCCTTTACGCGACTTACGTGCGCCATGTAGGCGTCTTAGGTTGCGCCATGTAGGCGTCTTACGGGCTGCGCCTTTACGCGACTTACGTGCGCCATGTAGGCGTCTTAGGTTGCGCCATGTAGGCGTCTTACGGGCTGCGCCTTTACGCGACTTACGTGCGCCATGTAGGCGTCTTAGGTTGCGCCATGTAGGCGTCTTACGGGCTGCGCCTTTACGCGACTTACGTGCGCCATGTAGGCGTCTTAGGTTGCGCCATGTAGGCATCTTAGGTTGCGCCATGTAGGCGTCTTACGGGCTGCGCCTTTACGCGACTTACGTGCGCCATGTAGGCGTCTTAGGTTGCGCCATGTAGGGGTCTTACGGGCTGCGCCTTTACGCGACTTACGTGCGCCATGTAGGCGTCTTAGGTTGCGCCATGTAGGCGTCTTACGGGCTGCGCCTTTACGCGACTTACGTGCGCCATGTAGGCGTCTTAGGTTGCGCCATGTAGGCGTCTTACGGGTTGCGCCTTTACGCGACTTACGCGCGCCATGTAGGCGTCTTAGGTTGCGCCATGTAGGCGTCTTACGGGTTGCGCCTTTACGCGACTTACGCGCGCCATGTAGGCGTCTTAGGTGGCGCCATGTAGGCGTCTTACGGGCTGCGCCTTTACGCGACTTACGTGCGCCATGTAGGCGTCTTAGGTTGCGCCATGTAGGCGTCTTAGGTTGCGCCATGTAGGCGTCTTACGGGCTGCGCCTTTACGCGACTTACGTGCGCCATGTAGGCGTCTTAGGTTGCGCCATGTAGGGGTCTTACGGGCTGCGCCTTTACGCGACTTACGTGCGCCATGTAGGCGTCTTAGGTTGCGCCATGTAGGCGTCTTACAGGCTGCGCCTTTACGCGACTTACGTGCGCCATGTAGGCGTCTTAGGTTGCGCCATGTAAGCGTCTTACGGGCTGCGCCTTTACGCGACTTACGTGCGCCATGTAGGCGTCTTAGGTTGCGCCATGTAGGCGTCTTACGGGCTGCGCCTTTACGCGACTTACGTGCGCCATGTAGGCGTCTTAGGTTGCGCCATGTAGGCGTCTTACGGGCTGCGCCTTTACGCGACTTACGTGCGCCATGTAGGCGTCTTAGGTTGCGCCATGTAGGCGTCTTAGGTTGCGCCATGTAGGCGTCTTACGGGCTGCGCCTTTACGCGACTTACGTGCGCCATGTAGGCGTCTTAGGTTGCGCCATGTAGGGGTCTTACGGGCTGCGCCTTTACGCGACTTACGTGCGCCATGTAGGCGTCTTAGGTTGCGCCATGTAGGCGTCTTACGGGCTGCGCCTTTACGCGACTTACGTGCGCCATGTAGGCGTCTTAGGTTGCGCCATGTAGGCGTCTTACGGGCTGCGCCTTTACGCGACTTACGTGCGCCATGTAGGCGTCTTAGGTTGCGCCATGTAGGCGTCTTACGGGCTGCGCCTTTACGCGACTTACGTGCGCCATGTAGGCGTCTTAGGTTGCGCCATGTAGGCGTCTTACGGGCTGCGCCTTTACGCGACTTACGTGCGCCATGTAGGCGTCTTAGGTTGCGCCATGTAGGCGTCTTACGGGCTGCGCCTTTACGCGACTTACGTGCGCCATGTAGGCGTCTTAGGTTGCGCCATGTAGGCGTCTTACGGGCTGCGCCTTTACGCGACTTACGTGCGCCATGTAGGCGTCTTAGGTTGCGCCATGTAGGCGTCTTAGGTTGCGCCATGTAGGCATCTTACGGGCTGCGCCTTTACGCGACTTACGTGCGCCATGTAGGCGTCTTAGGTTGCGCCATGTAGGGGTCTTACGGGCTGCGCCTTTACGCGACTTACGTGCGCCATGTAGGCGTCTTAGGTTGCGCCATGTAGGCGTCTTACGGGCTGCGCCTTTACGCGACTTACGTGCGCCATGTAGGCGTCTTAGGTTGCGCCATGTAGGCGTCTTACGGGTTGCGCCTTTACGCGACTTACGCGCGCCATGTAGGCGTCTTAGGTTGCGCCATGTAGGCGTCTTACGGGTTGCGCCTTTACGCGACTTACGCGCGCCATGTAGGCGTCTTAGGTGGCGCCATGTAGGCGTCTTACGGGCTGCGCCTTTACGCGACTTACGTGCGCCATGTAGGCGTCTTAGGTTGCGCCCTGTAGGCGTCTTACGGGTTGCGCCTTTACGCGTCTTAGGTTGCGCCATGTAGGCGTCTTAGGTTGCGCCATGTAGGCGTCTTACGGGCTGCGCCTTTACGCGACTTACGTGCGCCATGTAGGCGTCTTAGGTTGCGCCATGTAGGCGTCTTACGGGCTGCGCCTTTACGCGACTTACGTGCGCCATGTAGGCGTCTTAGGTTGCGCCATGTAGGCGTCTTACGGGTTGCACCTTTACGCGACTTACGCGCGCCATGTAGGCGTCTTAGGTTGCGCCATGTAGGCGTCTTACGGGTTGCGCCTTTACGCGACTTACGCGCGCCATGTAGGCGTCTTAGGTTGCGCCATGTAGGCGTCTTACGGGCTGCGCCTTTACGCGACTTACGTGCGCCATGTAGGCGTCTTAGGTTGCGCCATGTAGGCGTCTTACGGGCTGCGCCTTTACGCGACTTACGTGCGCCATGTAGGCGTCTTAGGTTGCGCCATATAGGCGTCTTACGGGCTGCGCCTTTACGCGACTTACGTGCGCCATGTAGGCGTCTTAGGTTGCGCCATGTAGGCGTCTTAC
Source organism: Urtica dioica subsp. dioica (assembly GCF_054948205.1). Classification (NCBI taxonomy): domain Eukaryota; kingdom Viridiplantae; phylum Streptophyta; class Magnoliopsida; order Rosales; family Urticaceae; genus Urtica; species Urtica dioica. The sequence goes on from NC_142756.1 coordinate 40,527,641, forward strand.
GGGCTGCGCCTTTACGCGACTTACGTGCGCCATGTAGGCGTCTTAGGTTGCGCCATGTAGGGGTCTTACGGGCTGCGCCTTTACGCGACTTACGTGCGCCATGTAGGCGTCTTAGGTTGCGCCATGTAGGCGTCTTACGGGCTGCGCCTTTACGCGACTTACGTGCGCCATGTAGGCGTCTTAGGTTGCGCCATGTAGGGGTCTTACGGGCTGCGCCTTTACGCGACTTACGTGCGCCATGTAGGCGTCTTAGGTTGCGCCATGTAGGCGTCTTACGGGCTGCGCCTTTACGCGACTTACGTGCGCCATGTAGGCGTCTTAGGTTGCGCCATGTAGGCGTCTTACGGGCTGCGCCTTTACGCGACTTACGTGCGCCATGTAGGCGTCTTAGGTTGCGCCATGTAGGCGTCTTACGGGCTGCGCCTTTACGCGACTTACGTGCGCCATGTAGGCGTCTTAGGTTGCGCCATGTAGGCGTCTTACGGGCTGCGCCTTTACGCGACTTACGTGGGCCATGTAGGCGTCTTAGGTTGCGCCATGTAGGCGTCTTAGGTTGCGCCATGTAGGCGTCTTACGGGCTGCGCCTTTACGGGACTTACGTGCGCCATGTAGGCGTCTTAGGTTGCGCCATGTAGGGGTCTTACGGGCTGCGCCTTTACGCGACTTACGTGCGCCATGTAGGCGTCTTAGGTTGCGCCATGTAGGCGTCTTACAGGCTGCGCCTTTACGCGACTTACGTGCGCCATGTAGGCGTCTTAGGTTGCGCCATGTAGGCGTCTTACGGGCTGCGCCTTTACGCGACTTACGTGCGCCATGTAGGCGTCTTAGGTTGCGCCATGTAGGCGTCTTACGGGCTGCGCCTTTACGCGACTTACGTGCGCCATGTAGGCGTCTTAGGTTGCGCCATGTAGGCGTCTTACGGGCTGCGCCTTTACGCGACTTACGTGCGCCATGTAGGCGTCTTAGGTTGCGCCATGTAGGCGTCTTAGGTTGCGCCATGTAGGCGTCTTACGGGCTGCGCCTTTACGCGACTTACGTGCGCCATGTAGGCGTCTTAGGTTGCGCCATGTAGGGGTCTTACGGGCTGCGCCTTTACGCGACTTACGTGCGCCATGTAGGCGTCTTAGGTTGCGCCATGTAGGCGTCTTACGGGCTGCGCCTTTACGCGACTTACGTGCGCCATGTAGGCGTCTTAGGTTGCGCCATGTAGGCGTCTTACGGGCTGCGCCTTTACGCGACTTACGTGCGCCATGTAGGCGTCTTAGGTTGCGCCATGTAGGCGTCTTACGGGCTGCGCCTTTACGCGACTTACGTGCGCCATGTAGGCGTCTTAGGTTGCGCCATGTAGGCGTCTTACGGGCTGCGCCTTTACGCGACTTACGTGCGCCATGTAGGCGTCTTAGGTTGCGCCATGTAGGCGTCTTACGGGCTGCGCCTTTACGCGACTTACGTGCGCCATGTAGGCGTCTTAGGTTGCGCCATGTAGGCGTCTTACGGGCTGCGCCTTTACGCGACTTACGTGCGCCATGTAGGCGTCTTAGGTTGCGCCATGTAGGCGTCTTACGGGCTGCGCCTTTACGCGACTTACGTGGGCCATGTAGGCGTCTTAGGTTGCGCCATGTAGGCGTCTTAGGTTGCGCCATGTAGGCGTCTTACGGGCTGCGCCTTTACGGGACTTACGTGCGCCATGTAGGCGTCTTAGGTTGCGCCATGTAGGGGTCTTACGGGCTGCGCCTTTACGCGACTTACGTGCGCCATGTAGGCGTCTTAGGTTGCGCCATGTAGGCGTCTTACAGGCTGCGCCTTTACGCGACTTACGTGCGCCATGTAGGCGTCTTAGGTTGCGCCATGTAGGCGTCTTACGGGCTGCGCCTTTACGCGACTTACGTGCGCCATGTAGGCGTCTTAGGTTGCGCCATGTAGGCGTCTTACGGGCTGCGCCTTTACGCGACTTACGTGCGCCATGTAGGCGTCTTAGGTTGCGCCATGTAGGCGTCTTACGGGCTGCGCCTTTACGCGACTTACGTGCGCCATGTAGGCGTCTTAGGTTGCGCCATGTAGGCGTCTTAGGTTGCGCCATGTAGGCGTCTTACGGGCTGCGCCTTTACGCGACTTACGTGCGCCATGTAGGCGTCTTAGGTTGCGCCATGTAGGGGTCTTACGGGCTGCGCCTTTACGCGACTTACGTGCGCCATGTAGGCGTCTTAGGTTGCGCCATGTAGGCGTCTTACGGGCTGCGCCTTTACGCGACTTACGTGCGCCATGTAGGCGTCTTAGGTTGCGCCATGTAGGCGTCTTACGGGCTGCGCCTTTACGCGACTTACGTGCGCCATGTAGGCGTCTTAGGTTGCGCCATGTAGGCGTCTTACGGGCTGCGCCTTTACGCGACTTACGTGCGCCATGTAGGCGTCTTAGGTTGCGCCATGTAGGCGTCTTACGGGCTGCGCCTTTACGCGACTTACGTGCGCCATGTAGGCGTCTTAGGTTGCGCCATGTAGGCGTCTTACGGGCTGCGCCTTTACGCGACTTACGTGCGCCATGTAGGCGTCTTAGGTTGCGCCATGTAGGCGTCTTACGGGCTGCGCCTTTACGCGACTTACGTGCGCCATGTAGGCGTCTTAGGTTGCGCCATGTAGGCGTCTTAGGTTGCGCCATGTAGGCGTCTTACGGGCTGCGCCTTTACGCGACTTACGTGCGCCATGTAGGCGTCTTAGGTTGCGCCATGTAGGGGTCTTACGGGCTGCGCCTTTACGCGACTTACGTGCGCCATGTAGGCGTCTTAGGTTGCGCCATGTAGGCGTCTTACGGGCTGCGCCTTTACGCGACTTACGTGCGCCATGTAGGCGTCTTAGGTTGCGCCATGTAGGCGTCTTACGGGTTGCGCCTTTACGCGACTTACGCGCGCCATGTAGGCGTCTTAGGTTGCGCCATGTAGGCGTCTTACGGGTTGCGCCTTTGCGCGACTTACGCGCGCCATGTAGGCGTCTTAGGTGGCGCCATGTAGGCGTCTTACGGGCTGCGCCTTTACGCGACTTACGTGCGCCATGTAGGCGTCTTAGGTTGCGCCCTGTAGGCGTCTTACGGGTTGCGCCTTTACGCGTCTTAGGTTGCGCCATGTAGGCGTCTTAGGTTGCGCCATGTAGGCGTCTTACGGGCTGCGCCTTTACGCGACTTACGTGCGCCATGTAGGCGTCTTAGGTTGCGCCATGTAGGCGTCTTACGGGCTGCGCCTTTACGCGACTTACGTGCGCCATGTAGGCGTCTTAGGTTGCGCCATGTAGGCGTCTTACGGGTTGCACCTTTACGCGACTTACGCGCGCCATGTAGGCGTCTTAGGTTGCGCCATGTAGGCGTCTTACGGGTTGCGCCTTTACGCGACTTACGCGCGCCATGTAGGCGTCTTAGGTTGCGCCATGTAGGCGTCTTACGGGCTGCGCCTTTACGCGACTTACGTGCGCCATGTAGGCGTCTTAGGTTGCGCCATGTAGGCGTCTTACGGGCTGCGCCTTTACGCGACTTACGTGCGCCATGTAGGCGTCTTAGGTTGCGCCATGTAGGCGTCTTACGGGCTGCGCCTTTACGCGACTTACGTGCGCCATGTAGGCGTCTTAGGTTGCGCCATGTAGGCGTCTTACGGGCTGCGCCTTTACGCGACTTACGTGCGCCATGTAGGGGTCTTACGGGCTGCGCCTTTACGCGACTTACGTGCGCCATGTAGGCGTCTTAGGTTGCGCCATGTAGGCGTCTTACGGGCTGCGCCTTTACGTGACTTACGTGCGCCATGTAGGCGTCTTAGGTTGCGCCATGTAGGCGTCTTACGGGCTGCGCCTTTACGCGACTTACGTGCGCCATGTAGGCGTCTTAGGTTGCGCCATGTAGGCGTCTTACGGGCTGCGCCTTTACGCGACTTACGTGCGCCATGTAGGCGTCTTAGGTTGCGCCATGTAGGCGTCTTACGGGCTGCGCCTTTACGCGACTTACGTGCGCCATGTAGGCGTCTTAGGTTGCGCCATGTAGGCGTCTTAGGTTGCGCCATGTAGGCGTCTTACGGGCTGCGCCTTTACGCGACTTACGTGCGCCATGTAGGCGTCTTAGGTTGCGCCATGTAGGGGTCTTACGGGCTGCGCCTTTACGCGACTTACGTGCGCCATGTAGGCGTCTTAGGTTGCGCCATGTAGGCGTCTTACGGGCTGTGCCTTTACGCGACTTACGTGCGCCATGTAGGCGTCTTAGGTTGCGCCATGTAGGCGTCTTACGGGTTGCGCCTTTACGCGACTTACGCGCGCCATGTAGGCGTCTTAGGTTGCGCCATGTAGGCGTCTTACGGGTTGCGCCTTTACGCGACTTACGCGCGCCATGTAGGCGTCTTAGGTTGCGCCATGTAGGCGTCTTACGGGCTGCGCCTTTACGCGACTTACGTGCGCCATGTAGGCGTCTTAAGTTGCGCCATGTAGGCGTCTTACGGGCTGCGCCTTTACGCGACTTACGTGCGCCATGTAGGCGTCTTAGGTGGCGCCATGTAGGCGTCTTACGGGCTGCGCCTTTACGCGACTTACGTGCGCCATGTAGGCGTCTTAGGTTGCGCCCTGTAGGCGTCTTACGGGTTGCGCCTTTACGCGTCTTAGGTTGCGCCATGTAGGCGTCTTAGGTTGCGCCATGTAGGCGTCTTACGGGCTGCGCCTTTACGCGACTTACGTGCGCCATGTAGGCGTCTTAGGTTGCGCCATGTAGGCGTCTTACGGGCTGCGCCTTTACGCGACTTACGTGCGCCATGTAGGCGTCTTAGGTTGCGCCATGTAGGCGTCTTACGGGTTGCGCCTTTACGCGACTTACGCGCGCCATGTAGGCGTCTTAGGTTGCGCCATGTAGGCGTCTTACGGGTTGCGCCTTAACGCGACTTACGCGCGCCATGTAGGCGTCTTAGGTTGCGCCATGTAGGCGTCTTACGGGCTGCGCCTTTACGCGACTTACGTGCGCCATGTAGGCGTCTTAAGTTGCGCCATGTAGGCGTCTTACGGGCTGCGCCTTTACGTGACTTACGTGCGCCATGTAGGCGTCTTAGGTTGCGCCATGTAGGCGTCTTACGGGCTGCGCCTTTACGCGACTTACGTGCGCCATGTAGGCGTCTTAGGTTGCGCCATGTAGGCGTCTTACGGGCTGCGCCTTTACGCGACTTACGTGCGCCATGTAGGCGTCTTAGGTTGCGCCATGTAGGGGTCTTACGGGCTGCGCCTTTACGCGACATACGTGCGCCATGTAGGCGTCTTAGGTTGCGCCATGTAGGCGTCTTACGGGCTGCGCCTTTACGCGACTTACGTGCGCCATGTAGGCGTCTTAGGTTGCGCCATGTAGGCGTCTTACGGGTTGCGCCTTTACGCGACTTACGCGCGCCATGTAGGCGTCTTAGGTTGCGCCATGTAGGCGTCTTACGGGTTGCGCCTTTACGCGACTTACGCGCGCCATGTAGGCGTCTTAGGTTGCGCCATGTAGGCGTCTTACGGGCTGCGCCTTTACGCGACTTACGTGCGCCATGTAGGCGTCTTAGGTTGCGCCATGTAGGCGTCTTACGGGCTGCGCCTTTACGCGACTTACGTGCGCCATGTAGGCGTCTTAGGTTGCGCCATGTAGGCGTCTTAGGTTGCGCCATGTAGGCGTCTTACGGGCTGCGCCTTTACGCGACTTACGTGCGCCATGTAGGCGTCTTAGGTTGCGCCATGTAGGGGTCTTACGGGCTGCGCCTTTACGCGACTTACGTGCGCCATGTAGGCGTCTTAGGTTGCGCCATGTAGGCGTCTTACGGGTTGCGCCTTTACGCGACTTACGCGCGCCATGTAGGCGTCTTAGGTTGCGCCATGTAGGCGTCTTACGGGTTGCGCCTTTACGCGACTTACGCGCGCCATGTAGGCGTCTTAGGTGGCGCCATGTAGGCGTCTTACGGGCTGCGCCTTTACGCGACTTACGTGCGCCATGTAGGCGTCTTAGGTTGCGCCCTGTAGGCGTCTTACGGGTTGCGCCTTTACGCGTCTTAGGTTGCGCCATGTAGGCGTCTTAGGTTGCGCCATGTAGGCGTCTTACGGGCTGCGCCTTTACGCGACTTACGTGCGCCATGTAGGCGTCTTAGGTTGCGCCATGTAGGCGTCTTACGGGCTGCGCCTTTACGCGACTTACGTGCGCCATGTAGGCGTCTTAGGTTGCGCCATGTAGGCGTCTTACGGGTTGCACCTTTACGCGACTTACGCGCGCCATGTAGGCGTCTTAGGTTGCGCCATGTAGGCGTCTTACGGGTTGCGCCTTTACGCGACTTACGCGCGCCATGTAGGCGTCTTAGGTTGCGCCATGTAGGCGTCTTACGGGCTGCGCCTTTACGCGACTTACGTGCGCCATGTAGGCGTCTTAGGTTGCGCCATGTAGGCGTCTTACGGGCTGCGCCTTTACGCGACTTACGTGCGCCATGTAGGCGTCTTAGGTTGCGCCATGTAGGCGTCTTACGGGCTGCGCCTTTACGCGACTTACGTGCGCCATGTAGGCGTCTTAGGTTGCGCCATGTAGGCGTCTTACGGGCTGCGCCTTTACGCGACTTACGTGCGCCATGTAGGGGTCTTACGGGCTGCGCCTTTACGCGACTTACGTGCGCCATGTAGGCGTCTTAGGTTGCGCCATGTAGGCGTCTTACGGGCTGCGCCTTTACGTGACTTACGTGCGCCATGTAGGCGTCTTAGGTTGCGCCATGTAGGCGTCTTACGGGCTGCGCCTTTACGCGACTTACGTGCGCCATGTAGGCGTCTTAGGTTGCGCCATGTAGGCGTCTTACGGGCTGCGCCTTTACGCGACTTACGTGCGCCATGTAGGCGTCTTAGGTTGCGCCATGTAGGCGTCTTACGGGCTGCGCCTTTACGCGACTTACGTGCGCCATGTAGGCGTCTTAGGTTGCGCCATGTAGGCGTCTTAGGTTGCGCCATGTAGGCGTCTTACGGGCTGCGCCTTTACGCGACTTACGTGCGCCATGTAGGCGTCTTAGGTTGCGCCATGTAGGGGTCTTACGGGCTGCGCCTTTACGCGACTTACGTGCGCCATGTAGGCGTCTTAGGTTGCGCCATGTAGGCGTCTTACGGGCTGTGCCTTTACGCGACTTACGTGCACCATGTAGGCGTCTTAGGTTGCGCCATGTAGGCGTCTTACGGGTTGCGCCTTTACGCGACTTACGCGCGCCATGTAGGCGTCTTAGGTTGTGCCATGTAGGCGTCTTACGGGTTGCGCCTTTACGCGACTTACGCGCGCCATGTAGGCGTCTTAGGTTGCGCCATGTAGGCGTCTTACGGGCTGCGCCTTTACGCGACTTACGTGCGCCATGTAGGCGTCTTAAGTTGCGCCATGTAGGCGTCTTACGGGCTGCGCCTTTACGCGACTTACGTGCGCCATGTAGGCGTCTTAGGTGGCGCCATGTAGGCGTCTTACGGGCTGCGCCTTTACGCGACTTACGTGCGCCATGTAGGCGTCTTAGGTTGCGCCCTGTAGGCGTCTTACGGGTTGCGCCTTTACGCGTCTTAGGTTGCGCCATGTAGGCGTCTTAGGTTGCGCCATGTAGGCGTCTTACGGGCTGCGCCTTTACGCGACTTACGTGCGCCATGTAGGCGTCTTAGGTTGCGCCATGTAGGCGTCTTACGGGCTGCGCCTTTACGCGACTTACGTGCGCCATGTAGGCGTCTTAGGTTGCGCCATGTAGGCGTCTTACGGGTTGCGCCTTTACGCGACTTACGCGCGCCATGTAGGCGTCTTAGGTTGCGCCATGTAGGCGTCTTACGGGTTGCGCCTTAACGCGACTTACGCGCGCCATGTAGGCGTCTTAGGTTGCGCCATGTAGGCGTCTTACGGGCTGCGCCTTTACGCGACTTACGTGCGCCATGTAGGCGTCTTAAGTTGCGCCATGTAGGCGTCTTACGGGCTGCGCCTTTACGCGACTTACGTGCGCCATGTAGGCGTCTTAGGTTGCGCCATGTAGGCGTCTTACGGGCTGCGCCTTTACGCGACTTACGTGCGCCATGTAGGCGTCTTAGGTTGCGCCATGTAGGCGTCTTACGGGTTGCGCCTTTACGCGACTTACGTGCGCCATGTAGGCGTCTTAGGTTGCGCCATGTAGGGGTCTTACGGGCTGCGCCTTTACGCGACTTACGTGCGCCATGTAGGCGTCTTAGGTTGCGCCATGTAGGCGTCTTACGGGCTGCGCCTTTACGCGACTTACGTGCGCCATGTAGGCGTCTTAGGTTGCGCCATGTAGGCGTCTTACGGGTTGCGCCTTTACGCGACTTACGCGCGCCATGTAGGCGTCTTAGGTTGCGCCATGTAGGCGTCTTACGGGCTGCGCCTTTACGCGACTTACGTGCGCCATGTAGGCGTCTTAAGTTGCGCCATGTAGGCGTCTTACGGGCTGCGCCTTTACACGACTTACGTGCGCCATGTAGGCGTCTTAGGTTGCGCCATGTAGGCGTCTTACGGGCTGCGCCTTTACGCGACTTACGTGCGCCATGTAGGCGTCTTAGGTTGCGCCATGTAGGCGTCTTACGGGTTGCGCCTTTACGCGACTTACGTGCGCCATGTAGGCGTCTTAGGTTGCGCCATGTAGGGGTCTTACGGGCTGCGCCTTTACGCGACTTACGTGCGCCATGTAGGCGTCTTAGGTTGCGCCATGTAGGCGTCTTACGGGCTGCGCCTTTACGCGACTTACGTGCGCCATGTAGGCGTCTTAGGTTGCGCCATGTAGGCGTCTTACGGGTTGCGCCTTTACGCGACTTACGCGCGCCATGTAGGCGTCTTAGGTTGCGCCATGTAGGCGTCTTACGGGTTGCGCCTTTACGCGACTTACGCGCGCCATGTAGGCGTCTTAGGTTGCGCCATGTAGGCGTCTTACGGGCTGCGCCTTTACGCGACTTACGTGCGCCATGTAGGCGTCTTAAGTTGCGCCATGTAGGCGTCTTACGGGCTGCGCCTTTACGCCACTTACGTGCGCCATGTAGGCGTCTTAGGTGGCGCCATGTAGGCGTCTTACGGGCTGCGCCTTTACGCGACTTACGTGCGCCATGTAGGCGTCTTAGGTTGCGCCCTGTAGGCGTCTTACGGGTTGCGCCTTTACGCGTCTTAGGTTGCGCCATGTAGGCGTCTTAGGTTGCGCCATGTAGGCGTCTTACGGGCTGCGCCTTTACGCGACTTACGTGCGCCATGTAGGCGTCTTAAGTTGCGCCATGTAGGCGTCTTACGGGCTGCGCCTTTACGCGACTTACGTGCGCCATGTAGGCGTCTTAGGTTGCGCCATGTAGGCGTCTTACGGGCTGCGCCTTTACGCGACTTACGTGCGCCATGTAGGCGTCTTAGGTTGCGCCATGTAGGCGTCTTACGGGCTGCGCCTTTACGCGACTTACGTGCGCCATGTAGGCGTCTTAGGTTGCGCCATGTAGGGGTCTTACGGGCTGCGCCTTTACGCGACTTACGTGCGCCATGTAGGCGTCTTAGGTTGCGCCATGTAGGCGTCTTACGGGCTGCGCCTTTACGCGACTTACGTGCGCCATGTAGGCGTCTTAGGTTGCGCCATGTAGGCGTCTTACGGGTTGCGCCTTTACGCGACTTACGCGCGCCATGTAGGCGTCTTAGGTTGCGCCATGTAGGCGTCTTACGGGATGCGCCTTTACGCGACTTACGCGCGCCATGTAGGCGTCTTAGGTTGCGCCATGTAGGCGTCTTACGGGCTGCGCCTTTACGCGACTTACGTGCGCCATGTAGGCGTCTTAAGTTGCGCCATGTAGGCGTCTTACGGGCTGCGCCTTTACGCGACTTACGTGCGCCATGTAGGCGTCTTAGGTGGTGCCATGTAGGCGTCTTACGGGCTGCGTCTTTACGCGACTTACGTGCGCCATGTAGGCGTCTTAGGTTGCGCCCTGTAGGCGTCTTACGGGTTGCGCCTTTACGCGTCTTAGGTTGCGCCATGTAGGCGTCTTAGGTTGCGCCATGTAGGCGTCTTACGGGCTGCGCCTTTACGCGACTTACGTGCGCCATGTAGGCGTCTTAGGTTGCGCCATGTAGGGGTCTTACGGGCTGAGCCTTTACGCGACTTACGTGCGCCATGTAGGCGTCTTAGGTTGCGCCACGTAGGCGTCTTACGGGCTGCGCCTTTACGCGACTTACGTGCGCCATGTAGGTGTCTTAGGTTGCGCCATGTAGGCGTCTTACGGGTTGCGCCTTTACGCGACTTACGCGCGCCATGTAGGCGTCTTAGGTTGCGCCATGTAGGCGTCTTACGGGTTGCGCCTTTACGCGACTTACGCGCGCCATGTAGGCGTCTTAGGTTGCGCCATGTAGGCGTCTTACGGGCTGCGCCTTTACGCGACTTACATGCGCCATGTAGGCGTCTTAAGTTGCGCCATGTAGGCGTCTTACGGGCTGCGCCTTTACGCGACTTACGTGCGCCATGTAGGTGTCTTAGGTTGCGCCATGTAGGCGTCTTACGGGCTGCGCCTTTACGTGACTTACGTGCGCCATGTAGGCGTCTTAGGTTGCGCCATGTAGGCGTCTTACGGGCTGCCCCTTTACGCGACTTACGTGCGCCATGTAGGCGTCTTAGGTTGCGCCATGTAGGCGTCTTACGGGCTGCGCCTTTACGCGACTTACGTGCGCCATGTAGGCGTCTTAGGTTGCGCCATGTAGGCGTCTTACGGGCTGCGCCTTTACGCGACTTACGTGCGCCATGTAGGCGTCTTAGGTTGCGCCATGTAGGCGTCTTACGGGCTGCGCCTTTACGCGACTTACCTGCGCCATGTAGGCGTCTTAGGTTTTTTGATGGAGCGTGTTCTTTTGAGAGTTTCCTTACCATAGCTAGCCCCCCCAAGTTTTTGGGTTATAAATTAATTGTTCGATAACCAGAAAACTTGCGTAAACAAAATTGAAACGGAGAACTTAAGTTTTATTACTCTTGCGAAAAAAAACTTGCGAGAAAATTTAAATCCTAAAACATTGGCTCGTAGGCCTTATTGAAAATGGAAATAAAAGCGATAAAAAAGCGGGGGACGCTAGCTACTGATAGTACTGCCTCAAGTGCTCCGCGTTCCACGGGTGGCGAATCGGAGTCCCGTCCGTGTGCTCGATGTAATATGTCCCGTCGTGAATGACTTTGCGGACTCTGTAAGGGCCTTCCCAGTTTGGGCCTAGGACGCCGGCGCCTTGGACTTGTGTGTTTTGGAACACTCGTCTGAGGACGAGGCTTCCGACGGCAAAGGTTCGCCTTTTGATTTTGGAGTTGTAGTATCTTTCGACCTTGCGCTTCTGTGCGGCGAGGCGCATGGCCTCGTTGTTGTCTGCTTCGTCGAACGTATCGACTCGGAACGTGGGTATCTCGGTTTCAATCGGAACCACGGCCTCGACCCCATATGCAAGGGAGAATGGCGTCTCGCCGGTGGCGTTTCGCGCGGTTGTCCTATACGCCCATAGGACGAATGGTAATTCATCGGCCCAAGCGCCTTTCTTGTCTTCGAGCTTCTTTTTCAGGTTGCTCTTGATAGTCTTGTTGACTGCCTCGACTTGGCCGTTGGCCTGAGGATGACGCGGCGAGGAGAAGGTCTTGCTGATCTTCAGTTGATCGCAGATATCTCTTACTCGCGCGTTGTCAAATTGTGCCCCGTTGTCGGTCACAATCGAGGCGGGGATACCGTGCCTGCATATGATGTTCTTCCAGATGAAGTTTGTCGTGTTTGCTTCAGTTATTCTGGCAAGCGGTTCGGCCTCTACCCACTTAGTGAAGTAGTCGATGGCGATAATGGCGTACTCGTATTGCCTCGGCGCTCTAGGGAGCTTGCCAATGATGTCCACGCCCCACTTAGCAAAGGGACGTGGGACAACGATGCTGCTTAACGGGGTCGGGGGCTGTCGCGGAATTTCCGCGAAGCGCTGGCATTTATCGCAACGCCTTGCCCATTCGCAAGCATCTTGCTTCATGGAAGGCCAGAAATAGCCTTGCTTAAGCGCTTTGAGCGCAAGGGAAGTTCCAGCGGCGTGGTTTCCGCAGATGCCCTCATGGATTTCGCGGAGGACCTTTGTCGACTCAACGCTATCGAGGCATCGGAGCAGCGGTGTCGAGTAACCGCGCTTATAGAGCGTGCCCTCACGGAGCGTGTATTTGGATGCTAAGGCCCTCAGTTTATCGGCTTCCTTGCGGTCTTCGGGGAGTTCCCCTCTTCGCAAAAACTCGACAATTGAGTCCATCCAAGTGGGCTGAGTTGCCACTTCTATGGTCCCGACTTCGTCTCGGGAGACGGATGGTCGTGGGAGAGATTCAATGGGCACGGTCCCCAATCCGTCTTCGTCGATGCCAGATCCGAGGCGAGCAAGCGCGTCAGCCTCCGAATTTTGTTCTCTCGGGATTTGGTGAATCTCGAACCAAGAGAAGGCATCTAGTTTGGAATTCGTCTTAGCCAGGTACGCGACCATGTTGGGCTCCTTGGCGATGTAATCTCCTTTAACCTGGTTTACGATCAACTGCGAGTCGCAGTGTATTCGCAGGTTATGGGAGCCGAGCTTCTGTGCTAGCTCTATCCCTACAATGAGCGCTTCGTATTCAGCTTCATTGTTGGAGGCTTGGAAGCCGTAGTGAAGGGCATATCGCAGCTTTTCCCCATCGGGGTTAATCAGGATTATTCCGGCGCCAGCCCCCCGAGCATTAGATGCTCCGTCTACGTATAACTCCCAGATGGGACCCGTTGGGTCTACCTTCCTTTTCCGAGTTAGCTCGTTGTCGTTCAAGTCAGTTTCCGCTCTTCCCATATCGGGAGCGTAGGAGAATTCTGCCACGAAGTCGGCTAAGGCCTGCCCCTTTATAGCCGTTCTTGGGTGGAACTCAATCCCGTACTCGCTCAATTCTTGGGACCAGATCGCCATGCTAGTCGACGTTCCCTTTTGAAGAGCTTTACCGATTGGATGCTCAGTTCGCACCGCTATTGGGTGAGCTTGGAAGTACGGTCGTAGCTTCTTTGCTGCCGTTACGAGAGCCAGAGAAAGCTTCTCAATCTCGGTGTAGCGCGTTTCCGCGTCGAGTAAGGCTTTGCTTACGTAGTAGATTGGCCATTGGACCTTGTTTTCTTCCCGGACAAGGACGACACTTACAGCTCTTTCAGAGACGGCGAGATACACGTACAGCGTCTCGCCCTCTTTCGGTTTAGAGAGGAATGGTGGGGACCCAAAGTAAGCCTTCATTTCTTGGAAGGCACTTTCGCATTCGTCCGTCCACTCAAAGCCGTCCGTCTTCTTCAGAGCTTTGAAGAACGGTTGACACTTGTCGGTGGCTTTAGACCCGAAGCGTGTCAGAGCGGCAATCCGACCGGTCAGGCTTTGCACTTCTTTTACTCGTCTTGGCGACTTCATTTCAAGGAGTGCCTTGATTTTTTCCGGGTTCGCTTCTATGCCTCGTCGGCTGACGATATAACCGAGGAACTTTCCGGATTCAACCCCGAATACGCATTTGTTGGGGTTGAGCTTCATTTTATATCGGCGGAGGATTGTGAACATCTCCCTAAGGTCGCGTACGTGATTAGTTGCCAGCAGGCTCTTAACGAGCATGTCGTCCACGTACACTTCCATCGTCTTGCCGATTTGATCGGCGAAGATCCGATTTACCAACCGTTGGTATGTTGCTCCCGCGTTCTTAAGGCCGAAAGGCATGACCTTGTAACAGTAGAGACCTCGATCAGTGACAAAGGTCGTCTTAATTTGATCGGGCTCGTGCATTCGAATTTGGTTGTAGCCTGAATAGGCGTCCATGAAGCTTAGGAGTTCATGGCCGGCCGTGGCGTCCACCAGTTGTTCGATGCGCGGGAGTGGAAAGCAATCCTTAGGGCAGGCTTTGTTAAGATCTTTGTAGTCTATACAAATTCGCCACTTCCCGTTGGGCTTTTTTACCATTACCACGTTGGCGACCCACTTGGGGTACTTAGCCTCTCGAATGAAGTTTGCGGTGAGGAGTTTCTCGACCTCTTCATTTATGGCCAGGTATCGTTCTGGGTTGAACGTTCGTCTAGCCTGCACTTTTTCGGCGACCTTTGGGTCGTCGTTCAGTCGGTGCACTATTACCTCGGGATCGATTCCGGGCATGTCCGCATGAGTCCACGCAAAAACATCCTTGAACTCCCTAAGGAAGGCGGTAAGCTGAGTTTTGATGGCGAGTGGAAGTCGGGTGCCGATTTTTACAACTTGATCAGGCTTCGACTCGTCCAGGACGATTGGCACAAGATCATCGGAGGTTTCCACTTTAAGTCTTTCGATTTCATCACGGGGGTCAAGTTCTCCGAACTTCCTTGCATCCCTTAGGTTGCATGGGTAATCATCTTCCAGTTGGAAGATTGTGTTGACCGCTTTTCCCGCGGACTTGCCATCAACTCCTTGCACGTAGCATATTCTGACTTGGGATTGGTCTCCAGCCATGATGCCAATTCCCCCTTCGGTAGGGAACTTCACCAGTAGGTGATACGTGGAAGTGATCGCCCTTAGCCGGTTCAACGTGGGTCGCCCGATGATTAAGTTGTAGGGCGACTCTTGATCGACCACTACGAATGGGACCATGTGAACGGCTTCGATTCCTCCAGGGGTCCCAAAGGTGACCGGAAGGTCGATGATGCCCTCGGTCATAACCTTTTCCCCAGTGAACCCAAACAATGGCGTTTGGGTCGGAGTCGGGCGCAGCCCCCCGAGCTTCATGCGCTCTAGGGTGGACTTGAAAATTATGTCGGCAGCGCTGCCGTTATCGATGAGAACCCTTTTCACCAAGTTATTGGCCACTTGGGCTTTGAGCACGATCGCGTCATTGTGCGGATGCACAACTCGCTTGGCCTCTTCATTGGTGAAATACATCGTCTCGTGAGGCACGGACGGAGGTTCTTCATATGTGAAGTTGACGTGCATAGCAGCGTCTTCCTGAGACACGGCCCTAAGGAATTTCTTCCGTTGTCGGGCCGAATCCCCATCTTGTGGACCTCCCAGTATGGTGGTTACCACGTGCAGTTGTGGGTTGGCGTTGGCAGTAGCCGTGGTTTGGTTGGCAGAGGCGGCTGCTCCTCCTCCTTGACCAGACTGCTGTCTGTTCGCGGTGGGGCCCGCAGCGCCAATCATGCGCAACACGAACTCCTTCAGCTCGCCCCGTTGGATCAGAGCCTCGATTTGCCTTTTGAGGTTGTAGCATTCCGAGGTCAAATGACCATATTCCCGATGGAACTCACAATACCTGGACCGATCGCGAGTTGCGGGATCCTTCTTCATTAGAGCCGGGGGCGTGAACTTGTCACGTGCCAGAGCCAAGATCCTTTCCGGCGCCGTGTTCAGCGGCGTGAACGACGAGTATCCTTTGAAGTTTTCCGCAAGTCGCGGTTTCTGAGGTACAGGGGGTTGGTTGCTAGAAACCTGGTTCCCCTTGTTTCGCCTCTTACGAGGTTCGTTCTGCTCGCGGATAGGTTCTTCTCGACGGCGAGAGCTTTGATTAGTGCTCTTGCGTCCGTCGAGGTAATCTTCGACTCCCATGAAGGTCTTAGCTCGAGTCATTAACTCGGCCATGGTGGAAGGGACACGGCCGACGACAGACTTGAGGAAGTCACTCGTGCGCAAGCCTTCTATGATAGCGGCAATTGCGTCACTGTCGTCAAAGCGGTCGACCTTGTTTGACTCTTCTGTGAATCGGGCGAGGTATCGTCTAAGAGACTCGCCACTCTCTTGCCTGATTGACCACAGGTACATCTTGGTCTTCTTTTGGACCATAGACGTAGCGAACCGTGCCAGGAACATGTCCTTCAGGTCTTTGAATGAGTGGATGCTTCCTGGTCTTAAGTTTTTGAACCACTCAAAGCCGGGTCCGGCGAGGGTCAAACTAAAGGCTTGGCACATGGCACCAGGAGAAACACCCTGCATCGTCATCTAGGTTTCATAGTGCTGGATGTGGTAAGCAGGATCTGCTTTCCCATCATAGGGAGCGAGGTTCGGGAGCTTGAAATTCCCCGTACAAACCTCAGCCAGTATCTGAGTAGTGAAAGGTGATGAATTCTCCTCAACGACCCCATAGGCGCTTCCACCTATTCTGTATTCTCGGAGATCTCGTACCTCATTTCGAAGGTTGTGGATCATAGTGACCACATCGAGACCGGTCGTTGGAGTAACCCCTTGAGCGGGAGGAGTCACCTGCAGCCTCTCATTAGACCCCTGTCCTGCGCGGCGGTTCCCGTTAGTTGGGGCTGCCAGCGGGATATTGGGTCTAGAGCTTAGTCGCTCTCTCAGATCATTGCCACGCCCAATGCGTTGAGCAGTGAGGTGGTCCCTAAGATCAGGGCTGGCCGTACGGAGGCGCCGGCTCTGCTTGCGGCGGTGCGCTCTCCGCGCGCTCTGACTTTCCGCAACATTCTCCCTCGGACCTAGTCGGTCGAGGGCCGAACGTCGGGAATTCCCCTCTTGAGAAGTTACCGGCGCATCGCCTGTTCGGGGTAAGGGATTCGACGGACCGGCTTCAAACACGGCGGGGAGTCCCCCGTCCTTTGTGAGAGAAGTCTCGACATCCTCCGAGTCACCAGTATCCTCATAATCAGGGTCGCGGCTTTCCTCGTTGAGGTTCTCAGGATCTCCGTTGGGGATCGTCGTGTCACGCATAGGTTGCTTCGCAGCCAGTCAGCTGTGGTACCTTGCGTTCTTCGCCTTCAGTCGGCGGATACTCTCCTCTAACTCCATGATGCGGTTGTCCCTGCTATCAGGAGATGGAGATGGTGAGCGGGTCGAGCTCTCTTCGTGGAGCGACTCTTCGTCACCGTGCGCTCGGGAGCGCAAGAAGTATTTCTTGGTCTTAGCGACGTTTTCGGGGTTGTTTGCGCCCTCAGAACGTACGGGTGGTTGGCTACTCATCGTCTCTCAAGTTCGAGAAGGTTGAGTTCGCAGAAGAAAAGAAGAAGATGAATAGAAGGGATTTCGGGCTGAATAAGTCGGGAAGTCCCCTCCTTCTAGCGCCAAAATGTTGTCGCACGAAAATGAACAACTATTTAAAACCTCGGGCGGTTCGATCCAAGGCCGGACCAAGTGATCGCACCCGGGCCAAGAGTGTGAACTCGATAGTCTCGAGCTAGGGTTCTCTCCGATCAACCCGCCTCTCGGGAGAGGTAGGGGGTGACGAGGATGAGTGACCGTGCCTTGGTTGTCGGCTGCCTACGTACCCGTGCGTGGGATCAGGTCAGAACGTAGTTCAAGCGTGTGTGACGCAGTGTGAGGCATGGAGCCTTGGTGAAGAGGCGTGCTCGACGAAGGAAACGGGGCGCGAGGAGTCCTCGGCAGCGTCTCAGAACTTCGGAGATCGCGTACGCGTCTAGCGTTCTAGACGCGCAAGGGTAGCTCTAGTTGAGAACCCTAGGGGCGTGCTTGAGCACCGGAGAACGTTCGGTCAAAGGGAGCGACGTCCGGGAAGTCCCCGTGAGTGCTTCGGAACCTTTGAGAAATAGGGAGGGAGAAGAGAGTCTGCTTCAGGCCAAATATGGCATCCGGAGAAGCAGAGAAATCGAGCGTGTCGATAAGAGATGAAGAGAATTATTGGATATTTTGGGATGGATTTTCCCCTCAATGAGAGAGGGTATTTATAGGTGTTTGGGAGCCTTAGAAGGTCCCTTTTTCGTCCATGTGGGACTAGGATCGCGCATGCCATCAAGTGGAGGCGTACGGCGCGCGCGGCGCACAACGCGCGGCGCGCGGCGCGCGGCGCAAGGGGCGCGGTGCGCGTGTCACCGGGCGCGGCGCGAGGGTCACCAGGCGCGGCGCAGGTCGCGCGGCGCATGGAGCGCGCGGCGCGCGCCGTCTGCTGCACGGCCGGCCGGCGTAGCGCGCTGTGTGCGTGATGGACGGCTCGTCTTGGCCGGGTTTTTGCGGGCCTTCGAATTTCATTCTTCTCACGTGAAATATGAAGCTTTCCACTTGACGAGAGCGACTCGATTCGAGAAGCAAGGCTCGGCTCGACTAGAGCGACTAGCGACTTGACTCGAGGAGTGACTCGAGAATGACTTTGAGGCTCGGCTCGAGGAACAATTAAGGGCTCGACTCGAGGGGCGAAGCTCGACTCGAGGAGATTTACTCAAGGCTCGACTCGAGGAGTCAGGAGTTTGGGTGAGGGCTTGAAGATTTGCCGCTCTTTAGGACCTCCGGCCTGACCATCGGCCCTTTGAGCGACGTGCCTTCTTGGCGTCTCGGGTTTTCCGAAAACGACCGACAACAGTGCTCTCTTTCGCTTTTTCGTCTCTCTTAACACGATTGTGTGTTCAACACGTGGAGGAGGATCCGAGCGAATAGGAGGCGTAGCTCAACGTGGGAGAGGAGGACGCAATCGCATCCATCACTCTAGCCCCGGAGCAACGGGGACATGCATGTGCAAGTAGGGCGTGTGCGTGTGCAGAGGCGGACCGGCGTGTCGCGGCTTGTTGATCTTTTGGCGAAATCCTGCCCAAGTCTTTCTTCGATGGCATATTGTTTCATGATATCATCAACCCGGAGTCCATGGGACTCGACAGTGACTAGCAGGGCAACGATTGTGTGATCGTGACCTTTTAGGGGAAAATCATGGCTTCCGTCTCGGCCAGCTTGGAAGGCGACTGAACTTTTGCGTTTCGCAAAGGCGTGCTCATTCCGAGGTCTCGAAGATGGAGGTTGATGTTGCGGGCCGATGCTTCGAGAAGGCGGAGTGGTACCTGGTGGAAGGCTCTGCCGCATCGGAGGGCTTCGACTGCTCGGGGATCAATGTTCAAAGTTCGATCACGCATCAAGCATAAGTCGGTCTCACGGGGCATCCGCCATTCCAACTTTGGTGACGCTTCTCCGTCTGCATTCGGAAGATCGGCCCTTATTCCCCAGACGTGAGTGCGAGTCTCTGTTGAGGCCTTTGGAGCAGTGTCACTCTGATTCGGGCTGACTTTATTGTCAATGCCGGGGCGGATAATCTCTGTTGAAGACACGAAGGGACATCGTAATGAGTAGCGATGTAGACTTCTCTTGTCATGGCGTTTTGTCCCTCTGTTTGTTTGTTTGTTTTGTTTTGCAATAGTCTCGCTTTGGCTAGCCTGTTCTTCAAATTGTTTCAGGTGCTTGCTCAAGGAGCGGGACTAGACTCGAGGAGAGTGACTCGACTTGAGGAGCGAGGCTCGACTCGAGGAGAATGACTCGACTCGAGGAGTAAGACTCAACCCGAGGATAGTGACTCGACTCGAGGAGCAAGGTTCAACTCGAGGAGAATGACTCGACCCGAGGAGCAAGGCTCGACTCGAGTAGAATGACTTGACTCGAGGAGAATGACTCAACTCGTGGAGCAAGACTCAACCCGAGGAGAGTGACTCGACTCGAGGAGAATGACTCGACTCGAGGAGGGAGACTCAACTCGAGGAGAGTGACTTGACTCGAGGAGCGAGGCTCGACTCAAGGAGAGTGACTCGACCCGAGGAGCAAGGCTCGACTCGAGGAGGGTGACTCGACTCGAGGAGCAAGACTCAACTCGAGGAGAATGACTCGACTCGAGGAGCAAGGCTCGACTCGAGTGGAATGACTTGACTCGAGGAGAATGACTCAACTCGAGGAGCAAGACTCAACCCGAGGAGAGTGACTCGACTCGAGGAGAATGACTCGACTCGAGGAGGGAGACTCAACTCGAGGAGAGTGACTTGACTCGAGGAGCGAGGCTCGACTCAAGGAGAGTGACTCGACCCGAGGAGCAAGGCTCGACTCGAGGAGGGTGACTCGACTCGAGGAGCAAGACTCGACTCGAGGAGAGTGACTCGGCTCGAGGAGCAACGCTTGACTTGAGGAGAGGGGCTTGACTCGAGGAGCGAGGCTCGACTCGAGGATAATGGCTCGTCTCGAGGAGCAAGGCTCGACTCGAGGAGAGTGACTCAACTCGAGGAGCGAGGCTCGACTCGAGGAGAATGACTCGACTCGAGGAGCGAAGCTCGACTCAAGGATTATGACTCGTCTCGAGGAGCAAGGCTCGACTCGAGGAGAGTGACTCCACTTGAGGAGCGAGGCTCGACTCGAGAAGATTTTACATGACCTCATTCGTCGCCTGGGACTCTTCCAGGAGGAGCTTGCTCGAGCGATGTCTCATCTAGCTCAAGCCGAGCGAAGTTCTTGCTCAGAGGCGGAGTACATGATCTCATTCGTCGCCTGGGACTCTTCCAGGAGGAGCTTGCTCGAGCGATGTCTCATCTAGCTCAAGCCGAGCGAAGTTCTTGCTCAGAGGCGGAGTTCGCGAGTCTTTGCGAGCAGCTTCAATTAGCTCGCGTGGAATGGTGAGTCTCCCAAGGCGAGTGTAATCGTGCTCAGTTGGCGGTGGCGAAGATGGCAGGACCTACGCCTTGTATGGCGGTTAAGGTGAGTCTTGTGGCGGCTTCAAGTGCATTGCGATTAGTCATCACATGCAACGCCTTGCGGCGACTCACGGCGCGTCGTGAGAGACGGTCATGTGCATCGTTTAGGCGTTTTAGGCATGTCGCGAGGGATGGCCTAGATGTGCCATGTAGGCTTCCTAAGTGTGCCGTATAGGCGTTTTAGTGTGCCACGCAGGCATCTTAAGTGCGCCATGTAGGTTCTTAGGCGCGTTGCGAGGGACAACTTGGTTGCGTCATGTAGGCGTCTTACGTGCGGCATCTAGGAGCCTTAGGTGCGTCACGAGGGACGACTTGGTTGCGCCATGTAGGCGTCTTACGTGTGCCATGTAGGTGTCTTAGGTGCGTTGCGAGGGACGTTTTGGTTGCGCCACGTAGGCGTCTTAGGTGCGCCATGTAGGCGTCTTAGGTACATCATGAGGGATGACTTGGTTGCGCCATGTGGGCGTCTTAGCCTGCATCTCTGGGATGTCTTATGGCGCGCCGCGGAGGCGTCTTCAGCCGGCATCTCTGGGATGTCTTATGGCGCGCCGCGGAGGCGTCTTTAGCCTGCATCTCTGAGATGTCGTATGGCGCGCCGTGGGGGCGTCTTCAACATGCATCTCTAGGATGTCGTATTAGGCACTGCGGAGGCGTCTTAGCCTGCATCTCTGGGATGTCTTATGGCGCACCGCGGAGGCGTCTTCAGCCTGCATCTCTGGGATGTCTTGTGGCGCGCCGCGGAGGCATCTTCAGCCTGCATCTCTGGGATGTCTTATGGCGCGCCGCGGAGGCGTCTTCAGCCTACATCTTTGGGATGTCTTATGGCACGCCGCGGAGGCGTCTTCAGCCTGCATCTCTGGGATGTCTTATGGCGCGCCGCGGAGACGTCTTAGATGAACGCTCGTTCCTGTTTATGTTCGGGTGTTTTGTTTTGGTGGAGCGTACTTTCTTTGGGTGGAGCGTACTTTCTTGAGGATTTTGAGTGTACTTACCGTTGCCTATGTCACTAGTCCCCCCGAGTTTTTGGGTTTACAATCGTATTTTGATGACCAAAAATCTTTGATTAAGTGGATTTTGAAAGAAAAACCTCGAACTTTATTAATATTGCAAAAATTTGAAAACCTAAAACATTGGCTTGTAGGCCTTATTGAATGCTGGAAAGCAAAGAAATAAAACGGGGGGAGCGCTGGCTAGTGGTAGTACTTTCTCAAGTGTTCCGCATTCCATAGGCAACAAATCGGTGTTTCGTCTGTGTGTTTGATGTAGTAGGTCCCGTCATGTATGACTTAGCAGACTTTGTGGGGTCCCTCCTTGTTTGGGATGAGGACGTCAGCACCTTGCACTTGGGTGTCATGCAGATGTCTTCGTGGACTTCGCGGAGGACCTTGGTCGACTCGACGTTACCTCTTATTTTTGAGATCATGTTAACCGTCTTTCTAGCGGTCTTTCCATCGATTCCTTGGATGCAGCATATTCTGGCTTGGGATTGATCTCCAGCCATGCTGCCGATTCCATCCTTGGTAGGGAACTTCACCAGTAGGTGGTATGTAGAAGTAATAGCCCTTAGTCGGTTCAGCGTGGGTCGCCCAATGATGACATTATACGGCAACTCCTGATCAACCACTAGGAATGGGACCATGTGAACGACTTCAATGTCTCCTGGAGTTCCGAAGGTGACCGGTAGATCAATGATGCCTTCGGTCATGACTCTCTCCCCAGTGAACCCGAATAATGGTGTTTGGGTCAGATTTGGGCGTAGCCCCCCGAGCTTCATGCGCTCTAAGGTGGACTTGAAAATTATGTCGGCAGCAGTGCCGTTGTCGATGAGAACTCTTTTCACCAAGTTATTAGCCACTTGGGCTTTGAGCATAATCGCGTCATTGTGTTGATGCACAACTCGCTTGGCTTCTTCATTGGTGAAATACATCGTCTCGTGAGGCACGGACGGAGGTTCTTCATACGTAAAGTTGACGTGCATAGCAGCGTCTTCCTGAGCCACGGCCCTAAGGAATTTCTTCCGTTGTCGGGCCGAATCTCCATCTTGCGGAACTTTCAGTATATTGGTCACCACGTGGAGTTGTGGATTGGCATTGGCAGTAGCCATGGTTCGGTCGACAGAAGAGGTTGTTCCTCCTCCCTTGCCAGACTGTGGTCTGTTTGTGGTGGGGCCCACAACGCTGATCATGCGCAACACGAACTCTTTCAACTCACCCCGTTGGATCAATGCCTCGATCTGCCTTTTAAGACTATAGCATTCGGAGGTCAAGTGACCGTATTCCTGATGGAACTCGCAATATTTAGATCGATCGCGAGTCGCGGGATCTTTGCTCATTGTAGCCGGGGGAGTGAACTTGTTGTTGTCGGTCGTTTTCGGAAAACCCGAGACGCCAAGAAGACACGCCGTTCAAAGGGCCGATGGTCAGGCTGGAGGTCCCGAAGAGCGGCAAGCCTTCTGTCACGAGTTGACTGACAAGTCCTCGTGCCAAATCCTCACGTTCCTCGAGTCGAGCCTCGGGTCGCTCCTCGAGTCGAGCCTTGAGTTGTTCCTCGAGTCGAGCCTCGAGTCGTTCTCCTCGATTCAAGCCTCGAGTCGTTCCTCGAGTCGAGCCTTGAGTCGTTCCTCGAGTCGAGCCTCGAGTCGTTCTCCTCGAGTCGAGCCTCGAGTCATTCCTCGAGTCGAGCCTCGGGTCACTCCTCAAGTCGAGCCTCGAGTTGTTCCTCGAGTCGAGCCTCGGGTCGCTCCTCGAGTCGAGCCTTGAGTTGTTCCTCGAGTCGAGCCTCGAGTCGTTCTCCTCGAGTCGAGCCTCGAGTCGTTCCTCAAGTCGAGCCTTGAGTCGTTTCTCGAGTCGAGCCTCGGGTCGCTCCTCGAGTCGCTCCTCGAGTCGAGCCTCGAGTCGTTCTCCTCAAGTGGAAACCTTCATATTTCGCGTGGGAAGAATGGTATTCGAAGACCCCTAAAGGCCCGCAAGAGTTCGGCAAGACGAGCCATTCGCCGCGCGCACAGCACGCTACGCCGGCCAGCCGCGCAGCAAGCAGTGCGCCGCGCCATCAAGGCAGCGCGCCGCGCCAGGTAGGCGCGCGCCACGCCAAAACGCGCCCGCGCCGCGCACTCCATGCGCCGCGCATCCTGCGCCGCGTCCAGTGACCCGCGCGCCACGCCAGAAGACACGCGCGCCGCGCCCCCTGCGCCGCGCGTTGTGCGCCGCTCGCTGCGTGCGCCTCCAATTGATGCCGCGCGCGTTCCTAGTCCCACATGGACGAAAAAGAAGCCTTCTAAGGCCCCCAAACACCTATATAAACCCCTTCCCATTGAGGGGAAAGCCATCCCATTGAATCCTATTCAATTCAATAAATTCTCTTCATCTCTTATCGACACGCTCGATTTCTTACTGTTCTCTGCTTCTCTGGATGCCATATTTGGCCTGAAACAGACTCTCTTCTCTCTCCCCCGTTCTCAAAGGTTTCGAAGCACTCACGGGGACTTCCCGGACGTCGCTCCCTTTGACCGAACGTTCTCCGGTGCTCAAGCACGCCCCTAGGGTTCTCGACTAGAGTCCCCCTTGCGCGTCTAACACGCTGGACGTGTACGCGATCTCCGAAGTTCTGAGACGCTGCCGAGGACTCCTCGCGCCCCGTCTCCTTCGTCGAGCACGCTTCTCCATCAAGGCTCCGCGCCTCATACCGCGTCTCACACGCTTGAACTACGTTCTGACCTGATCCCACACACGGGTACGTAGGCAGCCGACAACCAAGGCACGGTCACTCCTCCTCCTCACCCCCTACATCTCCCGAGAGGCGGGTTGATCGGAGAAAACCCTAGCTCGAGACTATCGAGTTCACACTCTTGGCCCGGGTGCGATCACTTGGTCCGGCCTTGGATCGAACCGCCCGAGGTTTTAAATAGTTGTTCATTTTCGTGCGACAACATTTTGGCGCTAGAAGGAGGGGACTTCCCGACCTATTCAGCCCGAAATCCCTTCTGTTCATCTTCTTCTTTTCTTCTGCGAACTCAACCTTCTCGAACTTGAGAAACGATGAGTATCCAACCACCTGTACGTTTTGAGGGCGTGAATAACCCCGAAAACGTCACTGGGACCAAGAAATACTTCTTGCGCTCCCGAGCGCATGGTGACGAAGAGTCGCTCCATGAAGAGAGCTCGACCCGTTCACCATCTCCATCTCCAGATAGCAGGGACCACCGCATCATGGAGTTGGAGGAGAATGTCCGCCAACTAAAGGCGAAGAACGCGAGGTACCACAGCCGACTCGCTGTGGAGCAACCCGCGCATAACACGGCGATCCCCAACGGGGATCCTGAAAACCTCAACGAGAAAAGCCGCGACCGCGACCCTGATTACGAGGGTACTGGCGATTCGAAGTATATCGAGACTTCACTCACGAAGGACCGGGAACACCCCGCCGTGTTTGAAGCCGGTCCTTCGAACCCCCTACCCCGGACAGGCGACGCGCCGGCTGCTTCTCAAGAGGGAAATTCCCGACGTTCGGCCCTCGACCGACTAGGTCAAAGGGAGAATGTTGCGGAGAGTCAGGGCACGCGGAGAACGAGCCGTCGCAGACGAAGCCTCCGCCTCCGTACGACCAGCCCTGATCTTAGGGACCACCTCACCGCCCAACGCATTGAGCGTGGCGATGACCGACGAGAGCGACTGAGCTCTCGGCCAAACATCCCCGTAGCAGCCCCAACTAACGGGAACCGCCGCACGGGTCAAGGGTCAAATGAAAGACGATAGGTGACTCCTCCCGAACAGGGAGTTACTCCGACTACCGGTCTTGATGTGATCACTATGATCCATAATCTTCGAAATGAAGTACGAGATCTACGAGAACATGGAATAGGCGGAAGTGCCTAAGGGGTCGTCGAGGAGAATTCATCGCCTTTCACGGCTCAGATATTGGCCGAGGTGTGTACGGGAAATTTCAAACTCCCGAACCTCGCTCCGTACGATGGAAAAGCGGATCCCGCTTACCATATCCAACACTATGAAATCTGGATGACGATGCAGGGTGTCGCTCCCGGTGCCATGTGCCAAGCTTTTAGTGTTACCCTCGCCGGACTCGGCTTCGAGTGGTTCAAGAACTTAAGGCCAGGAAGCATCCACTCGTTCAAAGACCTGAAGGACATGTTCCTAGCACGGTTCGCTACATCTATGGTCCAAAAGAAGACCAAGATGTACCTGTGGTCAATCTGGCAAGAGGATGGCGAGTCTCTTAGACGATACCTCGCCCGATTCACTGAAGAATCGAATAAGGTCGACCGCTTTGACGACAAAGATGCAATCAATGCCATCATTGAAGGCTTGCACACAAGTGACTTCCTTAAGTCCATCGTCGGCCGTGTCCCTTCTACTATGGCCGAGTTAATGACTCGAGCCAAGACCTTCATGGGAGTCGAAGATTACCTCGATGGCCGCAAGGGCAATAATCAAAACCATCACCGTCGAGACGAGCCTAGCAACGAGCAAGGCCACTCCCATAAAAGACGAAACAGAGGGGGTCAGACTTCTAATAGCCGACCTCCGATGCCCCAAAAGCCGTGAATTACGGAAAACTTCAAAGGGTACTCGTCGTTCACGCCGTTGAACACAACGCCGGATCAAATCCTAGCGTTAGCGCGTGACAAGTTCACTCCCCCGGCTCCAATGAACATAGATCCCGTGACTCGCGATAGATCTAAATATTGCGAGTTCCATCAGGAATACGGTCACTTGACCTCCGACTGCTACAATCTCAAAAGGCAAATCGAGGCTCTGATCCAACGGGGTGAGCTGAAAGAGTTCGTGTTACGCATGATTAGCGCTGCGGGCCCCACCTCGAACAGACCACAGTCTGGCAAGGGAGGAGGAACAGCCGCTTCTGCTGACCGAACCACGGCTACTGCCAATGCCAAACCACAACTCCACGTTGTGACCACCATACTGGGCGGTCCACAAGATGGAGACTCAGCCCGACAGCGGAAGAAATTCCTGAGGGCCGCGTCCCAAGGAGACGCTGCTATGCACGTCAACTTCACATATGAAGAACCTCCGTCCGTGCCTCACGAGACGATGTACTTCACCAACGAAGAGGCCAAGCGAGTTATGCATCCGCACAATGACGCGATTGTGCTCAAAGCCCAAGTGGCTAATAACTTGGTGAAAATGGTTCTCATCGACAACGGCGGTGCTGCCGACATAATATTCAAGTCCACCTTAGAGCGCATGAAGCTCGGGGGGCTACGCCCAACTCCGACCCAAACACCTTTATTCGGGTTCACTGGGGAGAGAGTCATGACCGAAGGCATCATCGATCTACCGGTCACCTTCGGAACTCCCGGAGGCATTGAAGTCGTTCACATGGTCCCATTCCTAGTGGTTGATCAAGAGTCGCCCTACAATGTAATCATTGGGAGACCCACGCTGAACCGACTAAGGGCCATTACTTCAACATACCACCTACTGGTGAAGTTCCCCACCGAGGGCGGAATCGGCATCATGGCTGGAGACCAACCCCAAGCCAGAGTATGCTACATCCAAGGAATCGATGGAAAGACCGCTAGAAAGACGGTTAACACGATTTCCCGAATCAGAGATATCGTCGAGTCGACCAAGGTCCTCCGTGAAATCCACGAAGACCTCTGCATGACACTCAAGTGCAAGGCGCCGACGTCTTCATCCCAAACAGGGAGGGACCCCACAAAGTCTGCCAAGTCGTACATGACGAGATACGCTACATCAAATACACGGACAGCGATCCGTCGCCTGTGGAATGCGGAACACTTAAGAAAGTACTACCAGTAGCCAGCGCTTCCCCCCATTTTATTTCTTTGCTTTCCAACATTCAATAAGGCCTACGAGCCAATGTTTTAGGATTTCAAATTTTTGCAATATTAATAAAGTTCGACGTTTTTCTTTCAAAATCCACTTTATCAAAGATTTTCAATCATCAAAGATTACACTTGTAAACCCAAAACTCGGGGGGCTAGTAACATAGGCAATGGTAAGTACGCTCAAAATCCTCAAGAAAGTACGCTCCACAAAAAGAAAGCACGCTCCATCAAAACAAAACACCTGAACATAAAACGGGAACAAGCGTGCACGTAAGACACCTCCGCGGCGCACCACAAGCCATCCCCGAGATGCAGGCTAAAGACGCCTCCGCGGCGCGTCGTAAGCCATCCCCGAGATGCAGGCTAAAGACGCCTCTGCGGCGCGCCATAAGCCATCCCCGAGATGCAGGCTAAAGACGCCTCCGCGGCGCGCCGTAAGCCATCCCCGAGATGCAGGCTAAAGACGCCTCTGTGGCGCGCCACAAGCCATCCCAGAGATGCAGGCTAAGACGCCTCCGCGGCGCGCCACAAGCCATCCCAGAGATGCAGGCTAAGATGCCTCCGCGGCGCGCCATAAGCCATCCCAGAGATGCAGGCTAAGACGCCTACATGGCGCACGTAAGACGCGTAAAGGCGCAACCCGTAAGACGCCTACATGGCGCAACCTAAGACGCCTACATGGCGCACCTAAGACGCCTACATGGCGCACTTAAGACGCCTACATGGCGCACGTAAAACGCCTACATGGCGCAACCTAAGATGCCTACATGGCGCACGTAAGACGCGTAAAGGCGCAACCTATAAGACGCCTACATGGCGCAACCTAAGACGCCTACATGGCGCACTTAAGACGCCTACATGGCGAACGTAAGACGTGTAAAGGCGCAACCCGTAAGACGCCTACATGGCGCAACCTAAGACGCCTACATGGCGCACCTAAGACGCCTACATGGTGCACTTAAGATGCCCACATGGCGCAACCAAGTCGTCCCTCGCGACGCACCTAAGACGCCTACATGGCGCGCTTAAGAAGCCTACATGGCATATCTAGGCCATCCCTCGCGACTTGCCTAGACGGCTAAACGACGCGCTCCGAGTCGCCACAAGGTGTTGTGTGTGATGACTAAATCGCAATGCACTTGAAGCCGCCACAAGGCGCACCTAAACCTCCTCGAGTCGAGCTTCCCTTCTCGAGTCGAGTCATCCTCCTCGAGTCGAGCCTTGCTCTTCGAGTCGAGTCGTACTCCTCAAGTCGAGCTTCGCCCCTCGAGTCCAATCACTGTCCTCGAGTCGAGCCTTGCTCCTCGAGACGAGTCATCCTCCTCGAGTCGAGCCTTGCTCTTCGAGTCGAGTCGTACTCCTCAAGTCGAGCTTCGCTCCTCGAGTCCAATCACTGTCCTCGAATCGAGTCATTCTCCTCGAGTCGAGCTTCGCTCCTTGAGTCGAGTCATTCTCCTCGAGTCGAGCTTCGCTCCCCGAGTTAAACCACTGTCCTCGAGTCGAGCCTTGCTCCCCGAGTCAAATCATTCTCCTCAAATCGAGCCCCGCTCCTCGAGTCGAGTCATTCTCCTCGAGTCGAGCTTCGCTCCTTGAGTCGAGTCATTCTCCTCGAAGTCGAGCTTTGCTCCTTGAGTCGAGTCATTCTCCTTAAAGTCGAGCTTTGCTCCTCGAGTCGAGTCATTCTCCTCAAGTCAAGCCTTGCTCCCCGAGTCAAATCATTCTCCTCAAAGTCGAGCTTCGCTCCTCGAGTCGAGTCATTCTCCTCAAGTCGAGCCCCGCTCCTCGAGTCGAGTCATCCTCCTTGAGTCGAGCTTCGCTCCTTGAGTCGAGTCATTCTCCTCGAAGTCGAGCTTCGCTCCTTGAGTCGAGTCATTCTCCTTTAAGTCAAGCTTCGCTCCTCAAGTCGAGGCACGCTCTCCTTAAGTCAAGCCTTGCTGCTTGAGTCAAGTCATTATCCTCGAGCTGAGCCTTGCTCCTCGAGTTGAGTCACTCTCACCGAGTCAGTCTCCTCAAGTCAAGCATCGCCCCTCTAAACGAGTCATACTCCTCGAGTCGAGCATCGCCCCTCGAGTAGAGTCATATTCCTTAAAGTCCAGTCAAGCTCCCCGAGTCGAGCCTAACCCCTCGAGTTGAGACTTGAGTCGGCTCCCCGAGTTGAGCTTCGCTCCTCGAGTTGAGACTTGATTCAATCTCCTAGAGTCGAGCTTCGCTCCTCGAGTCGAGCCTTGAGTCAGTCTCCTCGAGTCGAGTTTCGCTCCTCGAACCGAGCCTTGAGTCAGTCTCCTCGAGTCGAGTCCCGCTCCTCGAACAAACACCTGGAGTGACGTGAAGAACAGGTTAGCCAAAGCAGAGACCCGCGCTCGCGCCTGGGGAATAAGGGCCGATCTTCCGAACGCAGACGAAGAAGCGTCACCAAGGCGGGAATGGCGGATGCCCCGTGCGACCGACTTATGCTTGATGCGTGGTCAAACTTTTAGCGTTTATCCCCGAGCAGTCAAAGCCCTCCGGTGCGGCAGAGCCTTCCACCAGGTGCCACTCCGTCTTCTCGAAGCATCAGCCCGCAACATCAACCTCCGTCTTCGAGACCTCGGAATGAGCACACCTTTGTAAAATGAAAAAGTGCAGTCGCCTTCCAAGCTGGCCGAGACGGAAGCCATGATCTTCCCCTAATAAGTCACGATTACACAATTGTCGCCCTGCTAGTCACCGTCGAGTCCCATGGACTCCGGATTGATGATATTATCAAGCAAAATGCCATCAAAGAAAGACTTGGGCATGACTTCACCACAAGATCAACGAGCTACGACACGCCGGTACGCCTCTACATAAATGCGTGTCCCGCTTGCTCACGCATGTCCCCTTTGCTCCGGGGCTAGAGCGATGGACGCAAACGCGTCTGCCTCGCCCACGTCGAGCTACGTCTCCTATCCGCTTGGATCCTCCTCCACGTGTCGATCACACACTCGTGTCGAGAGAGACGGAAAAGCGAGAGAGAGCACTAGCATTTGCAAGAATATTCTCTATGTTCACAAAAGCTTCGCGACAGCGAAGCCCTGGGAGATAAATTTTCCTCAAACACCCGGCGGAAACAACTAAAAGTTCACCGCCCGGGGCCTCCCGAGCGATAAACTTGGGGGGCTAATGTTGTCGGTCGTTTTCGAAAAACCCGAGACACCAAGAAGACACGCCGTTCAAAGGGCCGATGGTCAGGCCGGAGGTCCTGAAGAGCGGCAAGCCTTCTGTCACGAGTCGACTGACAAGTCCTCGTGCCAAATCCTCACGTTCCTCGAGTCGAGACTTGAGTTGTTCCTCGAGTCGAGCCTCGAGTCATTCTCCTCGATTCGAGCCTCGAGTCGTTCCTCGAGTCGAGCCTTGAGTCGTTCCTCGAGTCGAGCCTCGAGTTGTTCTCCTCGAGTCGAGCCTCGAGTCATTCCTCGAGTCGAGCCTCGGGTCGCTCCTCGAGTCGAGCCTTGAGTTGTTCCTCGAGTCGAGCCTCGGGTCGCTCCTCGAGTCGAGCCTTGAGTCGTTCCTCGAGTCGAGCCTCGAGTTGTTCTCCTCGAGTCGAGCCTCGAGTCATTCCTCGAGTCGAGCCTCGGGTCGCTCCTCGAGTCGAGCCTTGAGTTGTTCCTCGAGTCGAGCCTCGGGTCGCTCGTCGAGTCGAGCCTTGAGTTGTTCCTCGAGTCGTTCTCCTCGAGTCGAGCCTCGAGTAGTTCCTCAAGTCGAGCCTTGAGTCGTTCCTCGAGTCGAGCCTCGGGTCGCTCCTCGAGTCGCTCCTCGAGTCGAGCCTCGAGTCGTTCTCCTCAAGTGGAAACCTTCATATTTCGCGTGGGAAGAACGGTATTCGAAGACCCCTAAAGGCCCGCAAGAGTCCGGCAAGACGAGCCATTCGCCGCGCGCACAGCACGCTACGCCGGCCAGCCGCGCAGCAAGCAGCGCGCCGCGCCAGGCAGGCGCGCGCCGCGCCAAGACGCGCCCGCGCCGCGCGCTCCATGCGCCGCGTCCAGTGACCCGCGCGCCGCGCCAGAAGACCCGCGCGCCGCGCCCCCTGCGCCGCGCGCCGCGCGTTGTGCGCCGCTCTTTGTGCGCCGCGCGCTCCGTGCGCCTACAATTGATGCCGCGCGCGTTCCTCGTCCCACATGGACGAAAAAGAAGCCTTCTAAGGCCCCCAAACACCTATATAAACCCCTTCCCATTGAGGGGAAAACCATCCCATTGAATCCTATTCAATTCAATAAATTCTCTTCATCTCCTATCGACACGCTCGATTTCTTACTCTTCTCTGCTTCTCTGGATGCCATATTTGGCCTGAAGCAGACTCTCTTCTCTCTCCCCGTTCTCAAAGGTTCCGAAGCACTCACGGGGACTTCCCGGACGTCGCTCCCTTTGACCGAACGTTCTCTGGTGCTCAAGCACGCCCCTAGGGTTCTCGACTAGAGTCCCCCTTGCGCGTCTAACACGATGGGCGCGTACGCGATCTCCGAAGTTCTGAGACGCTGCCGAGGACTCTTCGCGCCCCGTCTCCTTCGTCGAGCACGCTTCTCCATCAAGGCTCCGCGCCTCATACCGCGTCTCACACGCTTGAACTACGTTATGACCTGATCCCACACACGGGTACGTAGGCAGCCGACAACCAAGGCACGGTCATCGGAGGTCGGCTATTAGAAGTCTGACCCCCTCTATTTCGTCTTTTACGGGAGTTGCCTTGCTCGTTGCTAGGCTCGTCTCGGTGATGAGGGCTTTGATTATTGCCCTTGCGGCCATCGAGGTAATCTTCGACTCCCATGTAGGTCTTGGCTCGAGTCATTAACTCGGCCATTGTAGAAGGGACACGGCCGACGACAGACTTGAGGAAGTCACTTGTGCGCAAGCCTTCAATGATGGCAGTGATTGCGTCTTTGTCGTCAAAGCGGTCGATCTTATTCGATTCTTCAGTGAATCGGGCGAGGTATTGTCTAAGAGACTCGCCACTCTCTTGCCTGATTGACAACAGGTACATCTTGGTCTTCTTTTGGACCATAGATGTAGCGAAGCGAGCTAGGAACATGTCCTTCAGTTCTTTGAAAGATCGGATGCTTCCCGGCCTTAAGTTCTTGAACCACTCGAAGCCGGGTCCGGCGAGTGTAAGAATAAAAGCTTGGCACATGGCGCCGGGAGCGATACCCTGCATCGTCATCCAGGTTTCATAATGCTGGATATGGTAAGCGGGATCCGTTTTCCCATCATATGGAGCAAGGTTCGGGAGTTTTAAATTTCTCGTGCATACCTCGGCCAATATCTGAGCCGTGAAAGGCGATGAATTCTCCTCGACGACCCCATAGGCACTTCCGCCTATTCCGTATTCTCGGAGATCTCCTACTTCATTTCGAAGATTGTGGATCATAGTGATCACATCGAGACCGGTAGTCGGAGTAACTCCCTGTTCGGGAGGAGTTACCTGCCGCCTTTCATTAGACCCTTGACCCGTGCGGCGGTTCCCGTTAGTTGGGGCTGCTACGGGGATGTTTGGCAGAGAGCTTAGTCGCTCTCTTAGGTCATCGTCATGCTTGTTGTGTTGGGCAGTAAGATGGCCCTAAGATCCGGGCTTGCTGCACGGAGGCGCAGGCTTCGTCTAAGACGGTGCGCTCTTCGCGTGCCCTAACTTTTCGCAACATTCTCCCTTTGACCAAGTCGGTCATGGGCCGAACGTCGTGAGCACCCTGCTTGGGAGGCCGCAGGTGCATTTCCCGTATTGGGTGAAGGATCCAAAGGACCGGCTTCATTCATAGCGGGGAGTTCCCCGTCCTTTGTGAGAGAAGTCTTGATATCCTCCGAATCATCAGCACCCTCGTAATATGGGTTGCGGTCGCGACTTTCCTCATTGAGATTCTCGGGATCTCCATCGGGGATCACCGCATTATGTGCGGGTTGCTTCGCAGCCAGTTGGCTGTGGTACCTCGCGTTCTTCACCCTTAGTTGGCGGATATTCTCCTCTAACTCCATGATGCGGTCGTCCCTGCGATCTGGAGATGGAGATGGTGAGCGGGTCGAGCTCTCTTCGTGGAGCGACTCTTCGTCACCATGCGCTCTGGAGCGCAAGAAATATTTTTTGGTCCCAATGACGTTATCGGGGTTGTTAGCGCCCTCAGAACATACAGGTGGCTGACTACTCATCTTTTCTCAAGTCCGAGAAAGTAGAGTTTTCAGAAGAAAAGAAGAAGCTGGACAGAAGGGATTTTTGGCTGAACAGGTCGGGAAGTCCCCTCCTTCTAGAGCCAAAATGTTGTCGCACAAAAATGAACAACGATTGAATACCTCGGGTGGTTCGATCTAAGGCCGGACCAAGTGATCGCACCCGGGCCAAAAGTGTGAACTTGAAAGTCTCGAGCTAGGTTTTCTCCGATCAACCCGCCTCTCGGAAGAGGGAAAGGGTGAGGAGGAGGAGTGACCGTGCCTTGGGTGTCGGCTGCCTACGTACCCATGCGTGGGATCAGGTCAGAACGTAGTTCAAGCGTATGTTACGCAGCGTGAGGCGCGGAGCCTTGGTGGAGAAGCGTGCTCGACGAAGGAGACGGGGCGCAGAGGGGTCCTCGGCGACGTTTCAGAACTTCGGAGATCGCGTACACGTCTAGCGAGTTAGACACGTAGGGGACTCAAGTTGAGAACCCTAGGAGCATGCCTGGGCACTGGAGGGCGTTCGATCAGAGGGAGCAACGTCCAGGAAGTCCCCGAGAGTGCTTCAGAACCTCTGAGAACGAAAGATCGAGGAGAATCTGCCTCAGGCCAAGGATGCCATCCAGAGAAGCGGAGAGAAGTCTCAAGTTCCTTGAGAATGAATGGGATGGCTTTTCCCTCAATGAGAGGGGTATTTATAGGTGTTTGAGGGCCTTAGAAGGTCCCTTTCTCGTCCATATGGGACTAGGGGCGCGCGCGCCGTTAAGTGGAGGCGCACGGCGCGCGCGGCACGGGATGCGCGGCGCATGGGGCGCGCAACGCGGGCGTATCTTGGCGCGGCGCGCGGCCTGCTTGGCATGGCGCGCGGCCTTTCTGGCGCGGCGCGCGGCTTTCTGTGCGTGGCTGGTCGGCGTGGCGTGCTGCGTGCGTGGTGCATGACCCGTCTCATCGGACTCTTGTGCGCCTTAGGGGTCTTCGGATACCACTCTTGTCACGTGAAATATGAAGGTCTCTACTTGACGAGAGTGACTCGATTCGATGAGCAAGGCTCAACTCAACGAGAGTGACTAGAGGCTCGACTCGGGGAGGACGATTCGAGG
This sequence comes from Urtica dioica subsp. dioica, assembly GCF_054948205.1. Taxonomy (NCBI): domain Eukaryota; kingdom Viridiplantae; phylum Streptophyta; class Magnoliopsida; order Rosales; family Urticaceae; genus Urtica; species Urtica dioica. The sequence goes on from NC_142756.1 coordinate 40,562,107, forward strand.
CTCGACTCGAGGAGAACGACTAGAGGCTCGACTCGAGGAGAACGACTCGAGGCTCGACTCGGGGAGCGAAGCTCGACTCGAGGAGGACGACTCGAGGCTCGACTCGAGGAGAACGACTTGAGGCTCGACTCGAGGAGAACGACTCAACTCAAGGAGCGAGGCTCGACTTGAGGGGCTGAGAGTTTGGCACGAAGACTTTCCAGTCGACTCATGACGGAAGGCTTGCCACTCTTCAGGACCTCCGGCCTGACCATCAGCCCTTTGAGCAGCGTGTCTTCTCGGCGTTCCAGGTTTTTTGAAAACGACCGACAACACCGCATTTGGGTGCGACTATCTGCACCCTAAAATGAGGCGGGTAGAAGTTTGGGTGCGAATAGTCGCACCCAAAGGTCAATATTCCCAGCCAAATTATGGCGGGAAGACCTTTGGGTGCGACTTTTCGCAATCAAAGGTCGATATTCCCCGCCATATTATGGCGGGAAGACCTTTGGGTGTGACTTTTCGCACCCAAAGGTCGATATTCCCCGCCAAATTATGGCGGGAAGACCATTGGGTGCGAAAATTTGCACCCAAAGGTTTGGAGTGTATACTTTTGGGTGCGACTTGTCGCACCCAAAGGCGTACCCGCCAAACCTTTAGGTGCAAAAATTCGCACCCAATGGCCTTCGCGCCATAATTTTGGAAATTTTCAACATCACTTTTCTGACTTATGGGTGTGATTTTGGGTGCGCAAAGTCGCACCTAAAAAAGTCGCACCTAAAAGTCGTGACCATCGGGTGCCACTTTTCGCACCCAAGACCTTTAGGTGCGGACTTGTGGGTGCGGAAAAGTCGCACCTAAAGTCGCACCTAAAGGTATCATTGGGTGCGACTTTTGACTTTTAGGTGCGAAAAATGTCGCACCCAATGCTATTTTTTGTACTAGTGATGAGGACTGGCTAGTCGACTCGTGTACTTGGGACTCGCCTCGAGGAGTTATGCGTAGAGTCGACACGAGGACTAGTTAGTCGACTCATGAATTCAGGACTCGACTCGAGGAGTGAACTCAACTCGAGGAGTTAGGCACAAAGTCGACATGAGGACTAGTCAGTCGACTCGTGGATCGGGACTCGACTCGAGGAGCGAACTCGACTCGAGGACTTATGCGTAAAGTTGACACGAGGACTAGCCATTCGACTCGTGGACTTGGGACTTGCCTCGAGGAGCAAGCTCAACTCGAGGATTTATGCATAGAGTCGACTTGAAGACTCGTTAGTCGAGTCGTGGACTCAGGACTCGACTCGAGGAGTGAACTCAACTCGAAGAGCTACGCGTAAAGTCGACGCGAAGACTTGTCAGTCGAATCGCGAATCGAAACTCAACTCGAGGAGTTATACGTAGAGTCGATACGAGGACTAGTTAGTCGACTCATGGATTCAGGACTCGACTCGAGGAGTGAACTCAACTCGAGGAGTTAGGCGCAAAGTCGACATGAGGACTAGTAAGTCGACTCGTGGACTTGGGACTTGCCTCGAGGAGCAAGCTCAACTCGAGGAGTTATGCATAGAGTCGACACAAGGACTAGTTAGTCGACTCGTGGACTCAGGACTCGACTCTAGGAGTGAACTTAACTTGAAGGGTTACGCGTAAAGTCGACGCGAAGACTTGTCAGTCGAATCGCGAATCGAAACTCAACTCGAGGAGTTAGGCGCAAAGTCGACACGAGGACTAGTCAGTCGACTCGTGGATCGGGACTCGACTCGAGGAGCTAGCTCAACTCGAGGAGTTATGAGCGAAGTCGACACGAGGACTAGTCATTCGACTCGTGGATCGGGACTCGACTCGATGAGCGAACTCGACTCTAGGAGTTATGCGTAAAGTCGACACGAGGACTAGCCAGTCGACTCGTGGACTTGGGACTCGCCTCGAGGAGCAAGTTCAACTCGGGGAGTTATGCATAGAGTCGACACGAGGACTAGTTAGTTGACTCGTGGACTCAGGACTCGACTCGGTGAGTGAAGTCAACTCAAGTAGTTCGGCGCAAAGACACGAGGACTAGTCAGTCGACTCGTGGATCGGGACTCGACTCGAGGAGCGAACTTGACTCGAGGAGTTATGCGCAAAGTCGACACGAGGACTAGCCAGTCGACTCGTGGACTTGGGACTCGACTCAAGGAGCAAGCTCAACTCAAGGAGTTATGCGTGAAGTCGACACGAGGACTAGTCAGTCGACTCGTGTATGTAGATTGTTTCTCTTCGGGACCTCCGCCCTAACCATCGGCCCCTTGAGACTTCGTTATGCTTTTGTTATTGATTTTTGAGGTTTTCATTAAGTATTGTTCCCCATTATCCCCTTGAGTTTCTTGTGTTTGGGAGACGAAGACCAAGAAACTCTTGTGTTGGAGATATACCATAGTACGTCCCAATAGGTAGCACAACTTTTTATTGTAATAAAGAGGTTGTTATATCTTGCCATGGCACTTGGCCTTCTTAGGAAAAAGATAATAACATATTCGAAATAAAATGATCGCAGAGTCGAGTAATTTCGGGTGTGAATTTAATGGCGAAAGCTGTGACAATCGTGGCTGCAAACGGTGGGAGCTTGTTCTTCAGTAGATGAACCGCGCTCACTGTCTCATTGCTCTCCTGCTCTAGGTTTGTGAGGAATTGCTTGTCGTGGGGGTTGTTGTAGCGGTGATGACGTTTTCTTCACTTTAACGAGTCGGGCGCTCAGTCGGGGTTGTCACATTGCTAGCGCATGCCACAAACTCTTTGAGATTCCCGCCTCGAATCAGGGAATCAATTTGCTTCCTAAGCTGGTAGCATTCAGTCGTCACGTGTCTGTGGTCTTGGTGATATTCGCACTGTTTGCTCATGTCCCGCGTTGTGGGGTCCCTCTTCATTGGAGGCGGAGATCCTAGCTTCTCTTTTTGTAAGCTGAGGATCTTGTCGGGTGTCGTGTTGAGAGGGACGAAGGATTGCTTCGGGGTCGGAGAAGGATGGTCATTAGAGACCTGACCATTTCTGCGCCTTTTCCTTCACGAGTTGGGACCGACGGCCGTTGCCACGAGTGTGGCAACGCGCTTCTTGTTGGGTGCTCGATGAACAACGTTGGGCGGTTGGTGTCCCGAGATGACTTCTCTTGCGTTTTCGCGTCGGGTGTTGAGTTTTTCTCTCAAGTCACTCCCATTAGATTCCCTTCGGGAATTAAGGCGGTCTCTCAAGTCTCCGCTGGACGTCCTTATCACCCTTGGCAAGTGTATGTCATTCAAGCGACGTCCTCGATGGACTCCGCAACCATCGATGTCATCATCTCCCCAGTGGTTTTGGACTCAAATGGTGAGCTTGGAGCGTCCCTTTCGGGACCTTAAGATTGAGCGTCCTCGATTATTACTCGATCTTTGATGCCTTGATGTGGTCTCTCGAGGGTGTCCCCTCGAGGGCGCATGTGTGTTCACCCAACGATTGATATCTTGATGCAGTTGCCTGAGGGTATCCCCTTGAAGGCGTGCGTGCGCGTTCACTTTCGTGAATAGCGTGGTCGATGTTGGTCTCGTTGGTTTTTTATCTCACCATGTAGTTGGCATCTTTCTCGTCGTGGTTGACGTGGTCCTCGATGCCGTAGCCGAGTAGGTCGGCGATGAGTGCGCCATTAACCCCTGGCCGTTCAAGGAGTTAAGAGAGTCCCCGGGACGTCTCTTCACGGAGAGCATCATTGGCATCGCCGGCCAGTTCATGGACGGCTGAGTTGAGGGGCAGGCTCTCATTGTCACGAGGCCCTTGATACCCAATTTGGCGTCGCTCGGTCGGCCGTGGAGGTGACGGACAATTGGCTCATCTATCGAGAGTTTTGTCGTCAAAGGAAGAAGAAGAGTAGTAGAGGAAATGTGTCGTCAAGATCGGGAGATCCCCTCCTTCTAGCGCCAAAATGTTGTCGCTCATTTTCGGACAACTATTTAGGAGCCCCAAACGGTTCGACGCAATGCCGGACCAAGTGGTCGCTTTAAGGCTCGAGCATCTTTGACTCGGTATCCCGAGTCCCTCTTTGCTATGAGTGATCTTTGCCTCGTCCGTCGTTGGTCCTGCAAAAGATGGAAACGATGAACTACAAAGGGGAAACATAGGGGGTGCCTCTATTTACCTCTCTAATGCTCAACAGGAGGATTGAGGTGGAATATAGAGGGTTTAGTGTTTGGAGGGAGTGAAGTACGAGTTCAGCAGCGTTTCAGTACTCAATTTCGGATTACCTAACTCGATGGGTCGAGCCTCATATTTATAGGCAACCAATGAGTGTTTAAAGACTCCTTGGCCGAGGGAAGGCCCAGGGCCGGCCATCAGACGAGGGAAGGCCCAGGGTCGGCCATCAGACGAGGGAAGGCCCAGGGTCGGCCATCGGCCGAGGGAAGGCCCAGGGTCGACCATCGGTCGAGGGAAGGCCCAGGGCCGGCCATCGGCCGAGGGAAGGTCCAGGGCCGGCCATCGGTCGATGGAAGGTCCAGGGCCGGCCATCAGCCGAGGGAAGGCCCAGGGGCGGCCTTGGCCGAGGGAAGGCCCAGGGCCGGCCATCAGCCGAGAGAAGGCCCAGGGCCGGCCATCGGCCGAGGGAAGGCCCAGGGCCGGCGATTGGCCGAGGGAAGGTCCAGGGTCGGCCATGGGCCGAGGGTAGGTCCAGGGCCGGCCATCGGTCGAGGGAAGGTCCAGGGGCGGCTATTGGGCGAGGGAAATTCCAGGGGCGGCCATCGGGCGAGGGAAGGTCCAGGGGCGACCATCGGTCGAGGGAAGGCCCAGGGGCGGCCATCGGCCGAGGGAAGCTCCAGGGCCGGCCATAGGCCGAGGGAAGGCCTAGGGTCGACCATCGGCTGAAGGAAGGCCCAGGGCCGGCCATCGGCCGAGGGAAGGTCCAGGGCTGGCCATTGGCCGAGGGAAGGTCCACGGCTGGCCATCGGCCTAGGGAAGGTCCAGAGCCGGCCATGGGCCGAGGGAAGGCCCAGGGGCAGCCATCGGGCGAGGGAAGGTCCAGGGCTGGCCATCGGCCGAGGGACGGCCCAGGGGCGGCCTTTGGCCGAGGGAAGGCCCAGGGCCGACCATTGGCTGAGGGAAGGTCCAGGGCCGGCCATTGGCCGAGGGAAAGCCCAGGGCCGGCCATTGACTGAGGGAAGGCCCAGGGCCGGCCATTGGCCGAGGGAAGGCCCATGGCCGTCCATTGGCTGAGGGAAGGCCTAGGGCCGGCCATGCACCGAGGGAAGGTCCAGGGCCGGCCATTGGGCGAGCGAAGGCTGGACGGGCCTTAGTCAACCGGGAGTCGACCGGACGGGCTTTGGCCGGCCGGGGATCGACCGGACGGGCGTTGGCCGGCCGGGAATCGGCCGGACGGGACTTGGTTGGCCTGGAGGTGTCATGATGATTTTTCCCTTGTTGGTCCGGACGGGCCAACAACACCTTGCCTACTCGTGGGTCTTCGGACTGCTACGTGTATTGACTTCTTTGCCCTTATCGGTTACCGATAGGCCGACAACATCAACGTTCAAGCTTCTCAAAGGTTAGTAAACATATAATGCTCTTTAATAGTTTTAATTTATATATACTTGCTCTTTGTCTATGTTAGTAAAAACATTTTACTTGTTTTAAAGAAATTTTTTTTAAATTCCGCTGCTTGCGCGAAGCGTTAAATGTTTTCTTAACCCTAGATCAATTCCAACAGCAGCCCCCTTGGCGCGACGCGCGCCTTCCTGGTGTGGCGTGTGGTTCGCTCACGCGCATCCTTTTTTATGAGCGCGTGCGTGCCGTTCTTGAGGGGCGTGCGGCCCATCTCATCAGCCGTTTGTGGGTCTTAGAGATCTTTGATGACCCGGCCCATTGGGTATTCAGGACTCGGGATTTCATGCAGGTCGCGTGAAATATAAAAGTCTCTACTCGAGCATGCCCGGCAGCGTAGAGACTTTTATTCGGGACCATTGGGTATGCGCGGCGTGCCGGGCAGCGTGCGAGCCCGGCCGAGCTGGCGAAGACGCTCGGCCGAGGCGGCCGAGCTGGCGAAGGCGCTCGACCGAGGTGGCCGAGGTGGCAGGCACACCCGGCTGAGGCAGCAGGGGCTCTCGGCCGGCGCGCCGAGGCGCGCGCAGACCGGGAGGCCGGGGCGCGAGGAAGTGTGCACGCGGGCCGGGAGGTCGGGGCGCAGGGGTGCACGTGCGGGCCGGGAGGCCGGGCGCAGGTTGCGCGGGAACCCGGCGCGATAGGGCGCGCTGAGGCCCATTAGGCCGGGGGCCTCAGGGCCGGGGGCGCAGGTGCGCGCACGCCAGCCGTGCCGAGGCGTGTGTGCATCTGGGCGCTCGGGCCTGGCGGGCCGAGGCCCGTTGGGCTTCCGGCCGGCAAAGCCCGGCCGGCCTTGAATTGTTTTTGAATTTCCGGTGTCCCGAAAACGACCGGTAACATTAGCCCCCCAAGTTTACGGCTTACGGGTTGTAAGTCGTGAACTTTAGAAAAGAAAAGTGTTGTCAATGGTGCCCACAAGAAGAGTTGTAATCTTTATTTTGTACATGTGATGTAATAAAGTCTCATGAAGACTCTTGCTTGTAATTGCCTATTCATTCATTAATAAAGTTGAAACGTTCATTCATTCTTTCTTTGTTTGAAGCTTTATGATAAAACCTTAGTCTCTTAGGGGATATGCCCTTGAAACAGCCGCCTATATTCTGAACCAAGTTCCGTCCAAAACGGTTCCTGGTACTCCTTATGAACGATGGACTGGCCGTAAAGTGAATCTTGGCCGCATCCGAATTTGGGGTTGCCCTGCACACGTGCTGAGGCAAAAGACTAGCAAGTTGGCTAGTAGGTCAGAATTGTGCCTGTTTGTGGGATATCCAAAGGAAACCAAAGGTTTTACTTTCTATAGTCCCGAGGACGATAAGACTTTCGTTAGCACGAATGCTCGTTTCCTTGAGGAGGACTTTATGAAAGATGCAAAACCTAGAAGCAAAATTGTGCTTGAAGAAAAGTTGGGTAAGGAAGCTTCTACCTCATCTGTAAGAACTGTTCTTACCCCAACTGAAACACAACCTAACTCATCAGAATCTCGTCAAGTAGTACTTAGACGTAGTGGGAGGGCTACTCAAAAGCCTGACAGGTACATGTCTTATGGAGACTCTCTTGTAGCCGTCTCCGACATGGATGACCCTGTTTCCTATAGCCAACCGATGGCTTGTTCTGAATCAAACCTTTGGCTTGACGCCATGAAAGTTGAAATACACTCGATGTATGTCAACAATGTCTGGAAACTTGTAGACCTTCCTGAAGGGATTAAACCTGTAGGGTGTAAGTGGATATACAAGAAGAAAAGGGGTCCTGATGGGAACGTCGAGACGTTCAAAGCACGACTTGTGGCGAAGGGTTATACCCAACAAGAAGGGATTGACTATGAAGAAACCTTCTCGCCAGTCGCGATGCTTAAATCCATCCGCATACTCCTATCCATAGCTGCAGCTCTCGACTATGAGATCTGGCAAATGGATGTCAAGACAGCCTTTCTAAGTGGCAATCTTGACGAGCGCATTTACATGGCTCAACCAGACGGTTTCGTGGATAAAGGTCAAGAGACCAAGGTTTGTGAGTTGCTTAAATCCATTTATGGACTAAAGCAAGCATCTAGCTCATGGAATACTAGATTCGATGAAACTGTAAAGAGCTTCGGCTTTGAACAGTCAATAGATGAGCCTTGTGTTTACAAGTTAATACACGAAGGCAAAGTTGTGTTTCTGGTACTATATGTCGATGATATACTACTCATTGGTAATGACGTGGGTAAGTTATCTGAGGTTAAGGTCTGGCTAGCAAAGCAATTCGATATGAAGGATCTAGGAGAAGCCGCGTACATTCTGGGGATCCAAATCTTTCGAGATAGGAAAAACCGGACCCTGTCGCTCTCTCAAGCATCTTATATTGATAAGGTAATGGATCGCTTCTCGATGCAAGACTCCAAGAAGGGCCAAACACCCTTTAGGCATGGAGTTTCACTCTCTAAGGACCAGTCTCCCAAGACTGCACAAGAGATTGAAGACATGAGGAAAATTCCTTACGCCTCTACCGTAGGAAGCCTCATGTATGCCATGCTTTGCACTAGACCTGATATATATTTCGTCGTTGGTGTAGTTAGCCGTTTCCAATCTAACCCTGGACCCGAGCACTGGATTGCTGTTAAGCATGTTCTTAAGTATCTTCGAAGAACTAGGAACTTGATGCTTACATACTCAGGTACTGACCTGATTATGACGGGATATACCGACTCCGATTTTCAAGCGGATAAGGATTCCAGGAAATCCACTTCGGGATCTGTGTTCATCCTTAATGGTGGAGTTGTTGTGTGGAGGAGTATTAAGCAATCTTGCATTGCTGACTCCACAATGGAAGCAGAATATGTGGCTGCTTGTGAAGCATCCAAAGAGGCTGTATTGTTGTCAATGGTGCCCACAAGAAGAGTTGTAGTCTTTATTTTGTACATTTGATGTAATAAAGTCTCATGAAGACTCTAGCTTGTAATTGCCTATCTATTCATTAATAAAGTTGAAACGTTCATTCAATCTTCCTTGTCTGAAGCTTTATGATAAAACCTTAGTCTTTTAGTCCATAAACAAACTTAACAACTTACGAAGAGACAAATGTAGATTTGCATGAACAAACTCTTCGTAGTTTGCTTAAAACGATATATTCGCAATCTTAGGGTCAAAGGACTATTGACCTCAGTATGATTGTTAGAAGAATCTATGATGTCTGGTTATGAGGCATTGAGAGTTTGGGACTCTATAGTTCTTCTAGGTATCTTCCGAAGATACTGAATTGACCAGTGCACTTCTAGAGACAATATAAGAACAAACCATTTAACCTCTTATGTCTCGAAGTCACTATGTATGAATTGCATCATGCTTACCTTAATCCTGAAATGAGACATGCCATTTCACACCTTAGTATTCTCATTTGAGAAAGTCAAAGTTCGGACTCACTATGTGATTCCGAACAAGGCCTATTGGTGAAGTACTAAGTTGTGAGTCTGTCATGAGTAACTTTGTGAAGTTCTCATAGATATGGAATTCATGTACAAGATTGCTGAAATGCAATGTATGTCACCTCATGCTTTGTTCCTTGGAGTGTGAATAAATGAACTGGCCAGTGTCCAAATTGAGTCCTGACTCTTTTGGATGAAACAATGTGACTTGTTAGCTCCTCGTCAATACATTGTTTCTAACTTATTCACAAGCGACAAAGGAGTTGAGGAAATAATAGCTAGAAGGGTAAAATGGTAATTTAGTAAATCCCGACTAGCTGATGACATTCATGAAGGGTAAACATAGATAATATTCAGTGGATCCGCTCATCATAATTAGGTCAAATTCTTGAGTAGAAAATAAATTCATTTGAACCGAGAGATTTTCAGTGTCAGCTCTTTAGTGGAGTCAGTTGACATTAAGCTAAACTTGGAAAAGGTTTGTGAACTTTTGAGTCCAAGTGTTTAGCTCAAGCTTTGTTCATTTGGGTCCATGAGGTCACTGTCACGAATCACATCGATAGGAATAGTTAAACTGGAAGCTAAGTCAAAACAAGAACGAAAATTGTCGAAAGGGTATTTTTGTCTTTTGAGACATAAGGATGAAATGGATGTCAATAAATTTTGACAAGTTCATTTAATGACTTAATGTCACTCGGCCATAATATGATTAACTAGGCCTTGTGAATTAATTTCATTTCATGAGAATTTTATTGAAAATTCTTAATGGGCCTTTCTCATGTTGTCATGAACAAATGAAGAAGCTTCTAGAACCTCCTTCTAGAGAGACTTGGGCGCCTACCCTAATAGAGAAATAGGAGAGTTTATTTTGTGCATAAATGTATTTAGATACTTGCCAAAAGAAAAAGAGGAAACAAATTTCCTCCAAGAGGAAAGTGGGAATCGGCCAAGTGAGAGACAAGGCAAGGCCTTGAACAAAATTGGAAACAAATCAAGGCTTCTAGAAGCCTTGAGTTGGCCAAGTGTCTCAAAGGGAAAAAGAGGAAATTGCTCATGAATATGTGATATTCTATAGAAGAGGAAACTACCTTATTGAAGGTGAGACCTCTCCTATAAATAGGAGCCTCATTTCCTCACATTTCATTCATCCAAGTTTAAGAGATTTGAGAGACTCTCTCTCTAGAACTTGGCCGAAAATCCTCTCTCTCTCTCTCTAGTTTATTTTCGATTATTTCTTGTCTTGGCACCTAGGTCCTCACTCGACCTAGTGTTTAGCTCTGCGACTTCGAGACTCGTTCTTAAGTCGTAGTGTTTAAAAGTGCCCACTCACTGATTCCTTCTTTTCGAGTGATTTAGTGATAGAAACTTTCGTGGTTGCTCGAGGTGCCGAGGAAAGGAAGAGAGACGTGCTGCGAGGGGAGACGAGCGTTGCAACTTTCTAAAAGCTTCTACAAGGTTCAAGCTTCAAGAAAGGTTAGTAAACTTCATAGCTCATATTGGTTTTTAGTTACATGTACTTGCACTTGTCTAGGTTAGTAAAAACTGTTTTACTTGTAAAAGAAAATTTTTAAAATTCCGCCGCTTAACGAAGCGTTAATTATTTTCTCAAACCCTAGATCGATTCCAACAAATGGTATCAGAGCTATGGTCAATGATTAGCATGTACATGTCTTTAAATTAAAAAGCATGTTGATTTTCTATGAGTTTGGGATGTTTTTAAAACACATTAGAATCAGTTTTAAAAGTTTTTAATTTTTTATATTGAAAAACGTGTTTTAAAGGTTTGAGAAATTTCGGTAAATTTTGTGACTAGTTACTTTGTCTTTCTAGTTTCTTTTATTTACCGTATTCGTTTTATGCTTGTTGTTATTTCTTTTATTCTATGTTATTACCCTGCTAATAAAACACAAATAAAAGCTTTAAACAACATCTTAAAACGTTCCGTTACACTTGATTCTTTTTCGCACCTAAAAAGGACCAAAGTTTTAATTTATTTCTTTTTCTTCGAGCTGGAGTAAACCCGCATTAAAAGTGGCATAACTCTCTGCTCAGAAATCTAAATTTAATGATTCTTGAATCCAATTAAAGCTCTGTCTGTCCTCTGTCCAATGCCACCGGTTTCGGCTGAAAAGGACATCGGAGCCGCCAGATATGGCGATTTTACTCCGAGGTGCGCGGCAGTCTGAAACTCCAGTTTTTTAGAAATTCGGATTTTCAAACCCCACTACCATGAGTTATTGAACTCTAATGAGAAAATTTTCTTGAGCAAAAATGTTTTTCATATGATTATAAACATGATGTGTAAGATTAAAATGTTTTGATTTTTGAAAGTTTAATTGAAATTGAATTTTTTACAAAACTAGTTTGATTTTTGAAAAACCGTTTTCACTTTCAAACTTGAAAATATTTTGTCATCCAAATCAAATAAATTTTCAAAATGTTTTCAAAACTATATCTATATCACATATGTTCAAAATCTATATGCTCTTGAAAATTTGAGTGGGAGGTCTCCTTGTAGACAAGCCGAAAAATAAAAAGATGTGTAATCTCAAACTTTCAAGTGTTCGAGTGAGTTGAAGTTCACACTTCCCTCACGCACTTTCCCGAAATAGAAAATAGGAAAAGATCGAGTATGTACCTTGTGCCTTTATGCACTAATACTGCTCTGAACATGTCGATCTAGGATTCTCTTCTAGTTGTCCGCTCTGTCGCTCTCTAACTAGGAAATTTGTTTCCGAACTTATAAGAGTCGATGAACCAACTCCAAAAACTAAGTGGGAGGGTTATATTCGTTGTTTGTAACCCGCGATCCCCAACACTAGTGAAAGATGGAATAACGTGGGACTAAGAGCCGCTCTTGCGACCCTCACTTAAATGTGAGTACTCCAAGGCGTTATTGCTTCGATCATTGCTCAATGAGCTACGTCCGAGAGTGATGCAATGATGGCAAGGCCTCCCCTTGGGGGATTGTTTTTCAAAGCTGATCTTTTGGACTAAGTGGTTGGTTGCACACTTAGGCTCAATCCCTAGTATCCTCCCTTGAGGCTCTGCGAAAGGATGTGAGTGATCAAACCAATTTACAAGGTGGCTAGTCAAAATAGATGTATTGACATCTTGGCTTAGCATTAATGATGTGTCATTTACTTATAAAAGGAGATTTTTTGCGGCTGTTGTCGCAGTTTTTCGGACAACGATTTAGGAGTCGCAGACGGTTAGACCCAAGGCCAGACCAAGTGGTCTCGTCTCGACTCGAGCGTGTCGGGCTTGGTATCCCAAGCCGTCCCTTAGCTGTCTGTGGTCTCTGTCTCGTTCAGGCACCTGAAAATCAAGTAAAGAAGGTGTGAACTACAAAGGGGAAACAGAGGGGTTGCCTCTGTTTACCTCACCGACGCTCAACATTAGTAGGATTGAGGTGGTTTGTAGAGGGTTTAGTGTTTAGAGGTCGAGACTTGAGAGAAACGAGCGAGGTACGAGTTCGACAGTGTTTCGGTACTCAAATTCGGATTACCTGGGTCGAGGGAGAGACCCTCATATTTATAGGCGGCCAAGAGGTGTTTGAGGAACCCCTTGGCCGAGGGCCGGCCTTGGAGAGCCGGCCTTGGAGCGCCGGCCGTGGAGAGCCGGCCTTGTAGCGCCGGCCTTGGAGAGCCGGCCCTGGAGCGCCGGCCTTGGAGAGCCGGCCTTGGAGCGCCGGCCGTGGAGAGCCGGCCTTGGAGCGCCGGCCGTGGAGAGCCGGCCTTGGAGCGCCGGCCGTGGAGAGCCGGCCCTGGAGCGCCGAGAGCCGGCCCTGGAGCGCCGGCCGTGGAGAGCCGGCCTTGGAGCGCCGGCCGTGGAGAGCCGGCCCTGGAGCGCCGGCCTTGGAGAGCCGGCCCTGGAGCGCCGGCCGTGGAGAGCCGGCCTTGGAGCGCCGGCCGTGGAGAGCCGGCCTTGGAGCGCCGGCCGTGGAGAGCCGGCCTTGGAGCGCCGGCCTTGGAGAGCCGGCCCTGGAGCGCCGGCCTTGGAGAGCCGGCCTTGGAACGCCGGCCGTGGAGATCCGGCCTTGGAGCGCCGGCCGTGGAGAGCCGGCCTTGGAGCGCCGGCCTTGGAGAGCCGGCCCTGGAGCGCCGGCCTTGGAGAGCCGGCCTTGGAGCGCCGGCCGTGGAGAGCCGACCTTGGAGCGCCGGCCGTGGAGAGCCGGCCTTGGAGCGCCGGCCTTGGAGAGCCGGTCCTGGAGGGCCGGCCTTGGAGAGCCGGCCGTGGAGAGCCGGCCACGGCGAGTGCAGGCCCCGGACGAGCGCCGGGCTCAGGACGGCCGCCAACGTGGCCGTCGTCGATCTACCGGACCGAGACAGACCGGTAACATTAGCCCCCCGAGTTTATCATCGATTGTAAATCGCGTGGTAAACTCAAAGTCCAACGTTGGCCCATCGGAGAAGCCCGCCGTCAAGAGGTATACTCCGACGTCCTTTCATATTATTATTTTTTTTTATTATATTTTTTGTCGATCGTGCTCGCTTCGTTATTCGCGCCCATGGACCCCATTGACCACCTATCGGGATGTGGGACCGTTGACGACGGCTTACACGACTTGTTTGAGGAGAACCACGTGGATTTGGATGCTTTTTGGGCTCAAATTTCGCCCCCATCAACACCACCCGACACACGACACTCGTCGCATTCGTTCAACGTTATTGAGATGACCGGAGAGGATCTTTCACTAGTGGAAGCGTGGCTGGCCGACGAGGGTGAGGGCGCGCGTGCCGGAGACGGCCAGCGCCGGCAGGAGAGCGCCGGCCTGATGGCACCAGCCACCGGGGACAGCCGGGCCGACCAGCACGAGGCTGGCTTGGCTGAGGGACGCGCTATGGAGGTCGCGCGCGCAGGGCCGACCACCCAGGAGACCGGCGGCGATCCATCCAGCGCCGGGAGGGGCGCCGTCGTCGATTCTGGCGTCGGAGGAGGCGGGCCGGCCACGGGCGGCGCTGTGCAGGCCGTCGCCGACGCCGGGGAGTCGCGCCTGGCTGGGTCGGCGCCGTCTGCGCTGGGCCCAGCCCCGGGATCGCGCCAGAAGAGTCGCGCGCGATGATTCCGACCGGGGAGCACGCCGACAAAGCAGAGGAGGCCGACGCCGGCGTGGAGGAGGCCGAGCCCGGCCGAGTCGGCGCCGTCTGGGGCGCACCCAGACCTGGGGGAGACGTCCCTCGTCTCGGGAGGGCCGAGCCGGTCGTGGAGGACGCGGGCGACGCGTCTGGCGAGGCCGACGCCGGCGATGACGCGCTGGCGCAGAGGAGCGCCGCCCGGGGCGGCGTTGGCATCAGGGAGGACCCCACCCTCTCGGGTGGGGTTGTGTTGCAGGTGGTCGGCGGCCATGGGAGCCCAGGTGGGTCGGGCCCAGCCTGGCTGGAGCGCGTCTATGACGGGGGAGCGCCGCCGGCGGCGGCCGACGCTGCAGGTGGGGTCGGCGGCGCCGGACAGGAGGAGTGCCGGCCGCCCAACGCCGGAGAGGGAGGAAGCCGACCGCCCACAGCCGGAGAGGAAGAGGCGGCCATCCTGGTTGCCCTGCAAACCCTAAGGCCCAATGGGCCGGGTCTAGGTGAGGAGACTGCAGCCGACCGAGAGTCGGGCCGGGCCGATGCGCGTGAGGAGGGCCCAACCGACCGAAGGCCAGACAGGGCCGCTGGGCGACAGGCGCGCGAGGAGGACCCAGCAACCCGCGAGCTGGGATGGGCCGGCGGGCTGGACGCGTCTGGGCTGAACGCCGGGACGCCCGGGCAGGCCTCAAGCGCCGGAGACCCGACTGGCCGAGAGCCGGGCCGGGCCGACGGGCCTGGCGCGCGCGCCGAAGGCCGGAGGTCGCCGGGGCCGCGCGTGGAGGTGCCACCTAGCCAGGAGATGGGCTGGGTCCTCGGGCTTGACGCGCACGCAGGAGGGGACGTTGCCGGCCACAGGACGAGCCGGCCCGATGGCAGTGACCCGGCCGGCCGGCAGCCGGTCGAGCGCTCGGGCACCGCCCCGGATTCTGGGCACTCCGGCGACTCGTCGAGCCGTCGTGCAGCACCCGCGGCGAGGGGACTCTCCTCTACTGCGCAGGAGGAAACGCGGACCTCGTCCTTCCCGGTAGGAGAGTCAGCCGTGCGGGGTAACCTTGACTGCTCGGGCGTCGATGTCCCGAGCCTGATCTCCATCGTCAGCTTCAAGAACCTCAGGAAGCGCTACAGCATCCCGGACTCCGTGTCAATCCTCAGACCGTTGCCTGACGATCTTCCGTCCCGCCCTCGAAGGGGGTACGCCGCGGTCCATGAGGCGAGCCTCCGCGGTGGGCTAAGGTTGCCTTTTCAGCCGGTTATCCAGGAGTTGCTAGTTCGACTGGGGGTGCACGCCTTACAGATGTCTCCGGCCTTCTATCGGGTGGTCGCAGCGTGCCACATGATGCTTTACCGGGCGAAGAAGAGGGCTGTCACCGCCGACGACATCCAGGACCTCATGACGATACGAGGGGTGCCAGGGAAGCCGGGCTTCTACCTAGCGCTACACCGTAAGCGCTTCGTCATTGTCAGCAACGTTAATTCGAAGCACCGATATCCTTGGATATGGGTGTCCGAATCAGCCTTCAGGGTCGCGCCTCTCTTCTTCGGTCTTGCGGCTGATTTTCCACCTATGGGCGATATCGAAGGCTCTGAGCTTCACGCGGTGATCAGGGCGCTTCCGGAATCGAGGCGGCAAGGACCGCACTTCGAGTCCCCAGACCTAATGGCAAGGGTTGGGTGGTTCGCGCCTGGAGACGACGCCCTTCCGAGCTCGGGCCTCGTCGCCGAGGCTACGGAAGACCCCGAATCAGAGGCGGGGGGCTCGTCTGCTCCTCCCCCTGACGTGGGGGGTACCAACCACACACAAGCTTCTAGTTAATGCATATTCCATTGTATTGCACTCTAACCTGTCACCTCTTCATCTTTTTCAGATACGATGACCCGACGACACCGACCACGCACGCATGCACCGAGGGTGGCGCCCGACGCCGAGGCCGTCATCGCGGCTCAACCACAAGCTGAGACCCGCCATGGGGGGCTTCCAACGCGGGCGAGGGCCGAGGCGAACTCCTCGAATAAGCGACCGTCGTCGACGATCCTTCCCGGCTCGTCCTCCGGCCACAAGCGCGCTCATACGTCGGCGACGTCAGATGGCATGGAGTCGATGCTCCTGGCGGAGGCGGCGGAGCTGAGGGACCGATGCTCTCGGGGGATCCTTGAAACCTCTCTACGGGATTTCAAGAGTCTCCTGACGGTGAGCGACCTTGAGCATTTCCAGAGCGGGATCGGCGACGCCCGAAAGGTATGACTCGCTTGTTTGCCTCATTTGTGATTTGTTGTGCTTATTTCGATTGCATGTACGTTGTTTGTTTCCACAGATGCTCGCGCGCCAAGAACGGAGCGACCGCATTCTCCGGGACTTGCTACGTCGCATGCAGATCATGGAAAAAGACAAGGAGGATGCAGCGGCCGCCCATGCCGCTGCCTTGGCGGGGGTCCGCACCGTCCAAGAGTTCCAAGCGCTTGAGGAGGAACTAAAGCGAGCTTGTGAGAAGGCGGCGGCCGAGAAGGCGTCTCGGGAGAAGGCTGAGCAGGCGGCCGATACTTTCTTAGGGGAGACCAAGAAACTCCAGGCGGCCCTCTCGAGCCGAGACGAAGAGCTGAACATCGTCCACGCCCGATTGTCGGCAAGCGAGATCTCTCGGGTCAAGGCCGAGAGGGAGAGGGAAACCCTGCGAGCGGAGGTGCAGACCCTCATCGAGGAGAAGGATGACGCCGTGCGATCGAAGACAGAGTTGGAGGAGGACTGGGATCTCTCGCTAGAGGTGGCCCGTTATGAGGCGGCCATGCGGGTCAAAGATGCGACTGCGGAGGAGAACGCGTCTCGAGGGATCACATTTTCCTTCTTCGACGCCATGTTTCCTCCCTTGGAGGACGAGTTTCCGGAGGACAACCTGCCTCCCGAAGTCCCTGCGGAGGCCGCCCAGTCGTCAAACTCTCGGTCCGGTCGAGGAACCGTTGGCGGGTCGGGCGCCCCTCACCTTGAGGACGACGAAGAGCAGGTCGATTATGGCTCGGAGTAGCCAAGTTTTCTTTGGTTTTTTCGCGCACTTGTTTAGCGCTCGCTTTATGCTTTCTTTCGGATTCTTGTTGTGTTTGGGTCGTTTGTGCAACATTGTTTTGCTTTGATTGAAGCTTTTATTTTCGTTATGCGTCTTATTTCCTCGATCTATCATGCTTAGTATATAGGTTTGCGCAATTTGAATGGTGCGTGTTGTTGTCAATGGTGCCCACAAGAAGAGTTGTAGTCTTTATTTTGTACATTTGATGTAATAAAGTCTCATGAAGACTCTTGCTTGTAATTGCCTATCTATTCATTAATAAAGTTGAAACGTTCATTCAATCTTCCTTGTCTGAAGCTTTATGATAAAACCTTAGTCTTTTAGTCCATAAACAAACTAAACAATTTACGAAGAGACAAATGTAGATTTGCATGAACAAACTCTTCGTAGTTTGCTTAAAACGATATATTCGCAATCTTAGGGTCAAAGGACTATTCACCTCAGTATGATTGTTAGAAGAATCTATGATGTCTGGTTATGAGGCATTGAGAGTTGGGGACTCTATAGTTCTTCTAGGTATCTTCCGAAGGTACTGAATTGACCAGTGCACTTCTAGAGACAATATAAGAACAAACCATTTAACCTCTTATGTCTCGAAGTCACTATGTATGAATTGCGTTATGCTTACCTTAATCCTGAAATGAGACATGGCATTTCACACCTTAATATTCTCATTTGAGAAAGTCAAAGTTCGGACTCACTATGTGATTCCGAACAAGGCCTATTAGTGAAGTACTAAGTTGTGAGTCTGTCATGAGTAACTTTGTGAAGTTCTCATAGATATGGAATTCATGTACAAGATTGCTGAAATGCAATGTATGTCACCTCATGCTTTGTTCCTTGGAGTGTGAATAAATGAACTGGCCAGTGTCCAAATTGAGTCCTGACTTTTTTGGATGAAACAATGTGACTTGTTAGCTCCTCGTCAATACATTGTTTCTAACTTATTCACAAGCGACAAAGGAGTTGAGGAAATAACAGCTAGAAGGGTAAAATGGTAATTTAGTAAATCCCGACTAGCTGATGACATTCATGAAGGGTAAACATAGATAATATTCAGTGGATCCGCTCATCATAATTAGGTCGAATTCTTGAGTAGAAAATAAATTCATTTGAACCGAGAGATTTTCAGTGTCAGCTCTTTAGTGGAGTCAGTTGACATTAAGCTAAACTTGGAAAAGGTTTGTGAACTTTTGAGTCCAAGTGTTTAGCTCAAGCTTTGTTCATTTGGGTCCATGAGGTCACTGTCACGAATCACATCGATAGGAATAGTTAAACTGGAAGCTAAGTCAAAACAAGAACGAAAATTGTCGAAAGGGTATTTTTGTCTTTTGAGACATAAAGATGAAATGGATGTCAATAAATTTTGACAAGTTCATTTGATGACTTAATGTCACTCGGCCATAATATGATTAACTGGGCCTTGTGAATTAATTTCATTTCATGAGAATTTTATTGAAAATTCTTAATGGGCCTTTCTCATGTTGTCATGAACAAATGAAGAAGCTTCTAGAACCTCCTTCTAGAGAGACTTGGGCGCCTACCCTAATAGAGAAATAGGAGAGTTTATTTTGTGCATAAATGTATTTAGATACTTGCCAAAAGAAAAAGAGGAAACAAATTTCCTCCAAGAGGAAAGTGGGAATCGGCCAAGTGAGAGACAAGGCAAGGCCTTGAACAAAATTGGAAACAAATCAAGGCTTCTAGAAGCCTTGAGTTGGCCGAGTGTCTCAAAGGGAAAAAAGAGGAAATTGCTCATGAATATGTGATATTCTATAGAAGAGGAAACTACCTTATGAAGGTGAGACCTCTCCTATAAATAGGAGCCTCATTTCCTCACATTTCATTAATCCAAGTTTAAGAGATTTGAGAGACTCTCTCTCTAGAACTTGGCCGAAGTCCTCTTCTCTCTCTCTCTAGTTTATTTTCGATTTTCTCTTGTCTTGGCACCTAGGTCCTCACTCGACCTAGTCTTTAGCTCTGCGACTTTGAGACTCGTTCTTAAGTCGTAGTGTTTAAAAGTGCCCACTCACTAATTCCTTCTTTTCGAGTGATTTAGTGATAGAAACTTTCGTGGTTGCTCGAGGAGCCGAGGAAAGAAAGAGAGACGTGCTGCGAGGGGAGACGAGCGTTGCAACTTTCCAAAAGCTTCTACAAGGTTCAAGCTTCAAGAAAGGTTAGTAACTTTAATAGCTCATATTAGTTTTTATTTACATGTACATGCTCTTGTCTAGGTTAGTAAAAACTAGTTTTACTTAAAAAGAAATTTTTTAAAATTCCTCCGCTTAACGAAGCGTTAAACTTTTTCTTAAACCCTAGATCGATTCCAACAAATGGTATCAGAGCTATGGTCAAAGGAATGCATGTGCATGTTTTTAAATTATGAGCTTGAAAATCGTTTTCGAAAGTTTACTAATTTTGTGACAAGTTAGAATTGTTATCTTAGATTTTTTTTAATTTATTGCTCATGTCTTTAAATTAAAAAGCATGTTGATTTTCTATGAGTTTGGGATGTTTTTAAAACACATTAGAATCAGTTCTAAAAGTTTTTATTTTTTTATATTGAAAAACGTGTTTTAAAGGTTTGAGAAATTTCAGTAAATTTTGTGACTAGTTACTTTGTCTTTCTAGTTTCTTTTATTTACCGTATTCGTTTTATGCTTGTTGTTATTTCTTTTATTCTATGTTATTACCCTGCTAATAAAACACAAATAAAAGCTTTAAACAACATCTTAAAACGTTCCGTTACACTTGATTCTTTTTCGCACCTAAAAAGGACCAAAGTTTTAATTTATTTCTTTTTCTTCGAGCTGGAGTAAACCCGCATTAAAAGTGGCATAACTCTCTGCTCAAAAATCGAAATTTAATGATTCTTGAATCCAATTAAAGCTATATCTGTCCTCTGTCCAATGCCACCAGTTTCGGCTCAAAAGGACATCGGAGCCGCCAGTTATGGCGATTTTACTCGGAGGTGCGCGGCTGTCTGAAACTCCAGTTTTTTAGAAATCCGGATTTTCAAACCCCACTACCTTGAGTTATAGAACTCTAATGAGAAAACTTTCTTGAGCAAAAATGTTTTTCATATGAATATAAACATGATGTGTAAGATTTAAATGTTTTGATTTTTGAAAGTTTAATTGAAATTGAATTTATACAAAACTAGTTTGAATTTTGAAAAACCGTTTTCACTTTCAAACTTGAAAATATTTTGTCATCCAAATCAAATAAATTTTCAAAATGTTTTCAAAACTATATCTATATCACATATGTTCAAAATCTATATGCTCTTGAAAATTTGAGTGGGAGGTCTCCTTGTAGAGAAGCCGAAAAATAAAAGGATGTGTAATCTCAAACTTTCAAGTGTTCGAGTGAGTTGAAGTTCACACTTCCCTCACACACTTTCCCGAAATAGAAAATAGGAAAAGATCGAGTATGTCCCTTGTGCCTTTATGCACTAATACTGCTCTGAACATGTCGATCTAGGATTCTCTTCTAGTTGTCCGCTCTGTCGCTCTCTAACTAGGAAATTTGTTTCCGAACTTATAAGAGTCGATGAACCAACTCCAAAAACTAAGTGGGAGGGTTATATTCGTTGTTTGTAACCCGCGATCCCCAACACTAATGAAAGATGCAATAACGTGGGA
This sequence comes from Urtica dioica subsp. dioica, assembly GCF_054948205.1. Taxonomy (NCBI): domain Eukaryota; kingdom Viridiplantae; phylum Streptophyta; class Magnoliopsida; order Rosales; family Urticaceae; genus Urtica; species Urtica dioica. The sequence goes on from NC_142756.1 coordinate 40,582,852, forward strand.
CTAAGAGCCGCTCTTGCGACCCTCACTTAAATGTGGGTACTCCAAGGCGTTATTGCTTCGATCATTGCTCAATGAGCTACGTCCGAGAGTGATGCAATGATGGCAAGGCCTCCCCTTGGGGGATTGTTTTTCAAAGCTGATCTTTTGGACTAAGTGGTTGGTTGCACACTTAGGCTCAATCCCTAGTATCCTCCCGTGAGGCTCTGCGAAAGGATGTGAGTGATCAAACCAATTTAAAAGGTGGCTAGTCAAAATAGATGTATTGACATCTTGGCTTAGCATTAATGATGTGTCATTTACTTATAAATGGAGATTTTTTGCGGCCTTCTCTTGAGGGAGTAAATTATCGTTTGGTTTATAACACCTTTGGATTTTACAAAAGTCTTAATAAAACTTAAATCCTAAACCAAAGACTAATCATAAACTTGTTTCAACTTACATAGGCAATAATACCTACCGTTAACAAGCACAAATGGGTACTCACCACCCCGTGTCCTCCTCTGACGAATGATGATTCAACTCAAGAGGACAATGACGCCTTAGCGGCCTGGCTTCGATCCGATGAGATTGTGAGGTGCTATATATTGGCATCTATGAACAATGTGCTGAAAGAGCAACATCGTGACATCGAGACTGCCGCTAACATGCTCTACAATCTCCTTGAGATGTTTGGAGGGCAAAGACGTCAAACAAGGCAACAAGCAGTCCGACAGTTTATGAACTGTCGCATGAAGGCTAGGACTCCTGTTGGAGACTTTATGATATTGATCATTAGTCATCTGAGTAAAATGGAAATTCTAGGATCTGAGATTGATGGGAAGAATGTCATAGATGTGATCTTAGAAACTCTCCCCGCATCTCTTGATACCTCCATGATGAACTACTACGTTAACAAGCTAGAGTACACTGTTACCAAGCTTATGGAGGAACTTCACACTGCTGTAGGTCTCACTAAGAGAAAGAGGAATCAAGGAGAGGCACATGCTACTGAGCAAAAAGCCTCCGCCTCTGGAACTAAGAACAGACCTTACAAAGCTGATAAAAAGAACTGTCCTGCCTATCTCAAAGCAAAGGAACATAGTATTGTACTAGTTACCGAAGCATGCTTAGTAGCTGATAATGTATCAACGTGGATTCTTGACTCCGCTGCTACTAACCATATTTGTTGTTCCTTGAATGGTTTCAAGAAAACCAAAAGCTTAGAGGAAGGCGAGTTCTGTTTCAAATAGGGTGATGGGAGCCTGGTGTCTGCGAAGGCTGTGGGATCCGTGATGCTGTCTTTTGAAGACCGCACTTTAAACTTGAATAATGTTTATTTTGTTCCTACCTTTGGGAAGAACTTAATATCCGTTGCTCGTCTTCTAGAGCAAGATTATTGTTTAAAGTTCATTAAGAATGGAATTCGTATTTCTTTTTCTAATTCTTTTGTCACTGATGCATGTATGAAGAATGGTCTTTTTTACATCTATCCCACTCAACCTTCTCTTTTAGACACCAAAATAGATAACGATCTAATTAGGGAGCCAAAGAGGATCAAACTTTCTGAATCCTCCGATCTAACAAAATCAACATACCTCTGGCACTTAAGACTTGGTCATATCAGTCTAGATAGGATTAAGAGACTTGTGAGGGATGGTCCACTCCAAGCCTCTGCAATAGGTTCACTACCTACTTGTGAATCCTGCATAGAAGGAAAAATGACTAAGCGACCTTTCTCCGATAAGGGTCGAAGAGCCACTGAGTTGCTGGAACTAGTACATTCTGATGTATGTGGTCCGCTCAGCCAACAGGCACGTGGAGGATACGAATACTTCGTTACCTTCACCGATGATTACTCGCGATATGGTTTTGTCTATTTGCTCAAACACAAATCCGAGACCTTTAACGTATTTAAGGTCTTTAGGGCTTTAGTGGAAAAGCAAACTGGCAAAGTGATCAAAACCCTTCGATCCGATCGAGGTGGTGAGTATATGTCTGGAGAGTTCGATGACTTTCTTAAAGAAGAAGGTATCGCTTCTCAGCTTACCGCACCTGGCACACCTCAACAAAACGGAGTGTCAGAGAGAAGGAACCGAACTCTAATGGAGATGGTTAGATCAATGATGAGTTACTCATCACTCCCTCCTTCCTTTTGGGGATATGCCCTCGAAACAGCCGCCTACATTCTGAACCAAGTTCTGTCCAAAACGGTCCCTGGTACTCCTTATGAACGATGGACTGGCCGTAAAGTGAATCTTGGCCGCATCCGAATTTGGGGATGCCCTGCACACGTGCTGAGGCAAAAGACTAGCAAGTTGGCTAGTAGGTCAGAATTGTGCCTGTTTGTAGGATACCCGAAGGAAACCAAAGGTTTTACTTTCTATAGTCCCGAGGACGATAAGACTTTCGTTAGCACGAATGCTCGTTTCCTCGAGGAGGACTTTATGAAAGATGCAAAACCTAGAAGCAAAATTGTGCTTGAAGAAAAGTTGGGTGAGGAAGCTTCTACCTCATCTGTAAGAACTGTTCTTACCCCAACTGAAACACAACCTAACTCATCAGAATCTCGTCAAGTAGTACTTAGACGTAGTGGGAGGGCTACTCAAAAGCCTGACAGGTACATGTCTTATGGAGACTCTCTTGTAGCCGTCTCCGACATGGATGACCCTGTTTCCTATAGCCAAGCGATGGCTTGTTCTGAATCAAACCTTTGGCTTGACGCCATGAAAGTTGAAATGCACTCGATGTATGTCAACAAAGTCTGGAAACTTGTAGACCTTCCTGAAGGGATTAAACCCGTAGGGTGTAAGTGGATATACAAGAAGAAAAGGGGTCCTGATGGGAACGTCGAGACGTTCAAAGCACGACTTGTGGCGAAGGGTTATACCCAACAAGAAGGGATTGACTATGAAGAAACCTTCTCGCCAGTCGCGATGCTTAAATCCATCCGCATACTCCTATCCATAGCTGCAGCTCTCGACTATGAGATCTGGCAAATGGATGTCAAGACAGCCTTTCTGAATGGCAATCTTGACGAGCGCATTTACATGGCTCAACCAGACGGTTTCGTGGATAAAGGTCAAGAGACCAAGGTTTGTGAGTTGCTTAAATCCATTTATGGACTAAAGCAAGCATCTAGGTCATGGAATATTAGATTCGATGAAACTGTAAAGAGCTTCGGCTTTGAACAGTCAATAGATGAGCCTTGTGTTTACAAGTTAATACACGAAGGCAAAGTTGTGTTTCTGGTACTATATGTCGATGATATACTACTCATTGGTAATGACGTGGGTAAGTTATCTGAGGTTAAGGTCTGGCTGGCAAAGCAATTCGATATGAAGGATCTAGGAGAAGCCGCGTACATTCTGGGAATCCAAATCTTTCGAGATAGGAAAAACCGGACCCTGTCGCTCTCTCAAGCATCTTATATTGATAAGGTGATGGATCGCTTCTCGATGCAAGACTGCAAGAGGGGTCAAACACCCTTTAGGCATGGAGTTTCACTCTCTAAGGACCAGTCTCTCAAGACTGCACAAGAGATTGAAGACATGAGGAAGATTCCTTACGCCTCTGCCGTAGGAAGCCTCATGTATGCTATGCTTTGCACTAGACCTGATATATGTTTCGTCGTTGGCGTAGTTAGCCGTTTCCAATCCAACCCTGGACCCGAGCACTGGATTGCTGTTAAGCATGTTCTTAAGTATCTTCGAAGAACTAGGAACTTGATGCTTACATACTCAGGTACTGACCTGACTATGACGGGATATACCGACTCCGATTTTCAAGCGGATAAGGATTCCAGGAAATCCACTTCGGGATCTGTGTTCATCCTTAATGGTGGAGCTGTTGTGTGGAGAAGTATTAAGCAATCTTGCATTGCTGACTCCACAATGGAAGCAGAATATGTGGCTGCTTGTGAAGCATCCAAAGAGGCTGTATGGCTTAGAAAGTTCCTTAAGTATTTGGAAATTGTTCCAAACGTCGACGAGCCCATGACCCTTTATTGTGATAATAGTGGGGCTGTCGCTAACTCAAAGGAACCTAGAAGCCATAAGCGCTCTAAGCATATTGAGAGGAAATACCATTTGATTCGAGAGATCGTGCAGCGCGGAGACGTGGAAGTGAAGAAGATCTCAACGGTGGACAACCTCGCAGATCCATTCACCAAGGCCCTAGCGAACAAGGTCTTCGACCAACATCGTGAGGGATTAGGCATGAAGGACTACACACACCTTCTTTGAGTCAGCTCTTTAGTGGAGTCAGTTGACATTAAGCTAAACTTGGAAAAGGTTTGTGAACTTTTGAGTCCAAGTGTTTAGCTCAAGCTTTGTTCATTTGGGTCCATGAGGTCACTGTCACGAATCACATCGATAGGAATAGTTAAACTGGAAGCTAAGTCAAAACAAGAACGAAAATTGTCGAAAGGCTATTTTTGTCTTTTGAGACATAAAGATGAAATGGATGTCAATAAATTTTGACAAGTTCATTTGATGACTTAATGTCACTCGGCCATAATATGATTAACTGGGCCTTGTGAATTAATTTCATTTCATGAGAATTTTATTGAAAATTCTTAATGGGCCTTTCTCATGTTGTCATGAACAAATGAAGAAGCTTCTAGAAGCTCCTTGTAGAGAGACTTGGGCGCCTACCCTAATAGAGAAATAGGAGAGTTTATTTTGTGCATAAATGTATTTAGATACTTGCCAAAAGAAAAAGAGGAAACAAATTTCCTCCAAGAGGAAAGTGGGAATCGGCCAAGTGAGAGACAAGGCAAGGCCTTGAACAAAATTGGAAACAAATCAAGGCTTCTAGAAGCCTTGAGTTGGCCGAGTGTCTCAAAGGGAAAAAGAGGAAATTGCTCATGAATATGTGATATTCTATAGAAGAGGAAACTACCTTATTGAAGGTGAGACCTCTCCTATAAATAGGAGCCTCATTTCCTCACATTTCATTCATCCAAGTTTAAGAGATTTGAGAGACTCTCTCTCTAGAACTTGGCCGAAAATCCTCTCTCTCTCTCTCTAGTTTTTTTTCGATTATTTCTTGTCTTGGCACCTAGGTCCTCACTCGACCTAGTGTTTAGCTCTGCGACTTCGAGACTCGTTCTTAAGTCGTAGTGTTTAAAAGTGCCCACTCACTGATTCCTTCTTTTCGAGTGATTTAGTGATAGAAACTTTCGTGGTTGCTCGAGGTGCCGAGGAAAGGAAGAGAGACGTGCTGCGAGGGGAGACGAGCGTTGCAACTTTCCAAAAGCTTCTACAAGGTTCAAGCTTCAAGAAAGGTTAGTAAACTTCATAGCTCATATTGGTTTTTAGTTACATGTACTTGCACTTGTCTAGGTTAGTAAAAACTGTTTTACTTGTAAAAGAAAATTTTTAAAATTCCGCCGCTTAACGAAGCGTTAATTATTTTCTCAAACCCTAGATCGATTCCAACATGTATGGCTTAGAAAATTCCTTAAGTATTTGGAAGTTGTTCCAAACGTCGACGAGCCCATGACCCTTTATTGTGATAATAGTGAGGATGTCGCTAACTCAAAGGAACCTAGAAGCCATAAGCGCTCTAAGCATATTGAGAGGAAATACCATTTGATTCGAGAGATCGCGCAGCGCGGAGACGTGGAGGTGAAGTAGATCTCTGGCAGATCCATTCACCAAGGCCCTAGCGAACAAGGTCTTCGACCAACATCGTGAGGGATTAGGCATGAAGGACTACACACACCTTCTTTGAGTCAAGTGCGTCATTGTTGTCAATGGTGCCCACAAGAAGAGTTGTAGTCTTTATTTTGTACATTTGATGTAATAAAGTCTCATGAAGACTCTTGCTTGTAATTGCCTATCTATTCATTAATAAAGTTGAAACGTTCATTCATTCTTTCTTTGTTTGAAGCTTTATGATAAAACCTTAGTCTTTCAGTCCATAAACAAACTTAACAACTTACGAAGAGAAAAATGTAGATTTGCATGAACAAACTCTTCGTAGTTTGCTTAAAACGATATATTCGCAATCTTAGGGTCAAAGGACTATTGACCTCAGTATGATTGTTAGAAGAATCTATGATGTCTGGTTATGAGGCATTGAGAGTTGGGGACTCTATAGTTCTTCTAGGTATCTTCCGAAGGTACTGAATTGACCAGTACACTTCTAGAGACAATATAAGAACAAACCATTTAACTTCTTATGTCTCGAAGTCACTATGTATGAATTGCATCATGCTTACCTTAATCCTGAAATGAGACATGCCATTTCACACCTTAGTATTCTCATTTGAGAAAGTCAAAGTTCGGACTCACTATGTGATTCCGAACAAGGCCTATTGGTGAAGTACTAAGTTGTGAGTCTGTCATGAGTAACTTTGTGAAGTTCTCATAGATATGGAATTCATGTACAAGATTGCTAAAATGCAATGTATGTCACCTCATGCTTTGTTCCTTGGAGTATGAATAAATGAACTGGCCAGTGTCCAAATTGAGTCCTGACTCTTTTGGATGAAACAATGTGACATGTTAGCTCCTCGTCAATACATTGTTTCTAACTTATTCACAAGCGACAAAGGAGTTGAGGAAATAACAGCTAGAAGGGTAAAATGGTAATTTAGTAAATCCCGACTAGCTGATGACATTCATGAAGGGTAAACATAGATAATATTCAGTGGATCCGCTCATCATAATTAGGTCGAATTCTTGAGTAGAAAATAAATTCATTTGAACCGAGAGATTTTCAGTGTCAGCTCTTTAGTGGAGTCAGTTGGCATTAAGCTAAACTTGGAAAAGGTTTGTGAACTTTTGAGTCCAAGTGTTTAGCTCAAGCTTTGTTCATTTGGGTCCATGAGGTCACTATCACGAATCACATCGATAGGAATAGTTAAACTGGAAGCCAAGTCAAAACGAGAACGAAAATAGTCAAAAGGGTATTTTTGTCTTTTGAGACAAAGGATGAAATGAATGTCAATAAATTTTTTGACAAGTTCATTTGATGACTTAATGTCACTCGGCCATGACTTGATCATTGGGCCTCGTGAATTAATTTCATTTCATAAGAGTTTTATTGAAAATTCTTAATGGGCCTTTTTCATGTTCTCATGAATAAATGAAGAAGCTTCTAGAAGCTCCTTCTAGAGACATGTTGGGCGCCTACCCTATAGAGAAATAGGAGAGTTTATTTTGTGCATAAATGTATTTAGATACTTGCCAAAAGAAAAAGAGGAAACAAATTTGCATAAGGATGCATAAGGAACTTCGGCCACATGAGATAAAAGGCAAGGCATGGAACAAAATAGGAAACAAATCCAAGGCTTAATGAAGCCTACCTTGGCCGAGTATGTCATAGAGGAAAAGAGGAAATTGGCTCATGAATATGTGATATTCTATAGAAGAGGAAACTACCTTATTGAAGGTAAGACCTCTCCTATAAATAGGAGCCTCATTCTTCTCATTTTTCTCATCCCACACAAGTTAGAGATTGAGAGACTCTCTCTCTAGACATTGTGGCCAAAAACTCCTCTCTCTCTCTCTCTAGTTTATTTTCGATTATTCTTGTTTTGGCACCTAGGTCCTCACTCGACCTAGTGTTTAGCTCTGCGACTTCAAGACTCGTTCTTAAGTCATAGTGTTTAAAAGTGCCCACTCACTGATTCCTTTTATTTCGAGTGATTTAGTGATAGAAACTATCGTGGTTGCTCGAGGTGCCGAGGAAAGAAAGAGAGACGTGATGCGAGGAGACGAGCGTTGCAAACTTTCCAAAAGCTTCTACAAAGTTCAAGCTTCAAGAAAGGTTAGTAAACTTCTATACTCATAATAGTTTTTAATTACATGTACTTGCTCTTTCTCTAGGTTAGTAAAAACTGTTTTTACTTGAAAAGAAATTTTTTAAAATTCCGCCGCTTCCCGAAGCGTTTAATCTTTTTCTTAAACCCTAGATCAATTCCAACAAAAAGGGCGTTGAGGTAATTTCACCTTCGATCACATGTGATCGTCTGCATGCATATCTTTTGTGGCCGGACCCCTGGGGGCCGGACCGGGCCGGTCGGGTAGCAAGACCCGCGCGCGGCCTGGCGCTGGGGGAAGGAGCAGGGTTTGCTCCTTCCTCTATATAAATAGGAGAGTCCCCGCTCTCTCTATTCACACTGGCGGCCTGCGGGTAATCGGAAAACTTTTTTGAATTTGAAATTTCCCCCGGGCAGTTGACTTTTTTTTTTTAAAATGGGGAGTGAGCTTGTTTCCCTTGTTGATGATCCCGAGGTTGACCCTACCTGCCCTCTCCCAAATTTTGGGGGGGCGGCCATGGGTCCCTTTGAGGAACTCGACGGGATTCCCATCTTCGTCGAGGAAGACTCTGGCGCGGCCGACCAATGGCTCGCGGAGTTGGAGACCGATGCCGCGGCGATTGCCGAGCTGGCGGGGCCCGGGAGCGGCCCACCTACCAGGTGCGGCCCCAAAGGGGAGGACAAGGGGTCCGAGGTCCCGCGTCCGTCAAGGTTGGTGATCAACCTGGTCTCCCGCGAGGCGTCCTTTGACGCCCCCCTGCTCAAGCAGCGGGGTGAAGCGGCGGTGAGTGCCGAGCTCCCCCGGGCGTCTAACTTGGACGCCTCGGGTGTCGAGCTTGCGATTGTGCCATCCGAATCTTTCTTGGACGAGATTTACTCCGATGATCCCCAAGGGTCGGGCCGGCCCTTGGGTCCGTGGAGGCTTCGGGCTACACTTATGCCCGATCGCTGGAGAGGACTCGTTTGTACGGAGTAGGCGACTCTGTCGCCCCCGTCGGCTTAGACTGCAAGGGAATCGATGATGCGAGCACGCTCACTTCCTGAGTCTTCAGCACGCTTCGGGAGGCGTATAACATCCCTCCCTTGGTGGGGTTGCTTAGACCTGCTCCCGAGGACAGGCCCTCCCGCCCCAGGGATGGGTATGCGGCCGTGACGATCGGGAGTCTTGTCTGCGGGTTGCATCTCCCGTTCCCCGCGATCGTCCAGCAGATCCTGATCCGGCTAGGGGTCCATGCATGTCAGATGAGCCCAGCGTTCTATCGCATGTTGGCTACATGTTTCATGGAGTGGCACTGCCAGACGCAGCGTGCCATGACCGTGGTCGACTTCCGTAACCTGGTCGTCGTCTTCCCGGTGCCGGGGCAGCCGGGATTTCATATGGCCTGTGCTCGGGGCAATGTGAGGCTGGTCGAAGATTGTGACCCGCCTAGCCACCGGGCGTGGGTGTGGGTCACCTCGGACGCTTTCGGCGAGGCGCCCCTTTACTTCGGTCGTATGGGCGACTTTCTAGCGGACGAAGGGGCAGCGGAGCTCCCCTTTGTGAGAGAAATATCGGGGATGTCGGAAGCCCGCAAGGCTGGCGAGCGGTTCCGTTCTCTGAGCTGATGGCGCTCACTGGGTGGTTCCGGCCCTTTGCTCCGGGCACCGAGGAGGCGCTCCGATCGAGCAGACCCCCGAGTCCCGAGGCTCAATCAGTCGCTCCTGCTTCCCGAGGTATCTTTATGGTTTTGTAAAACTTGTTGTTTTGACAGGAACCTGACCTTTGTCGCTTTGTTTTGTGTAGCTGCAAGGAGGCGAGCTAGGAGGCAGGCCCTCGCTTCTCGGGACCCCCAGTCAATGGCGGAGATTCGCTCTAGGGTCGCTGACTGCAAGGCGAAGGGAGAGCTCGTCGAGACTGCCGGTCTAGTCGAACTGGAGTCTATGGCTTCTTTGAAGAGGGCTTCGACATCGGCATCTCCCGATGAGCGTTCCGAACCCAAGAGGGCGAACTCGGCGGTGGAGCTGGAGGCGATAAAGGCCCGAGGGGACTATTTTCGCCACCTCGAGGGATCCCCACTATCCTGGTGGAAGGGTGTGGTGTCGAAGGGCGACATCGCCTTCTTCCAGGCGGGTGTTACCGACGCTCAGAGGGTCAGTACTTCTGTTTTTATTGTAAGCGTAGGTTTTTAGTTTTAACCTTTGCTTCTTTGTCGACGCAGGCATATGCGAGGGCCATGCGAAGCGACAGGATTTTACACGACTTCATCCGGCGCTTTGAGGTTGAGCGCGGTTCGCACCCGGGGGCGGAGACCGAGACGCTTTGAGACCAGCTTCGAGAGGCCAAGGTGGAACTCCAGATCGCACAAGGCCAGCGCGATGGAGCCCAACTATCAGTGGCCAAGATGGCGGGCGAGCTCACCGAAGAACGGCGAGCGTGCGAGGTGGCGACCCGGTCAGCGGAGATTTTTCGCACTGAGGTTACCGACCTTCGGAGGTAATCGGATGCTCGATCCGATGCCTTGGAGACGTCGCACCGCCAGCTTACTTCGAGCGAAGCGGCGCGCGTTAGGGCGGAGCGTGAGCACGACTCTCTGGCGGAGGAAAACGCTCGCCTCTCGTCCCAGCTAGCTGAAGCAGAGCGAAGAGCGTCCGACTTGCAGGATGACTACGACATAGGGACCGAGGAAGCCCGTCGTGCCGGAGCGGTGGAATGTCGAGACGCGACTGCGACCAAGAACGAGGCCCGAGGGGTCACTTTTGACTTCTTCGACACCTTGTTCCCTCTGTTGGACGAGGGTGCTCCTTGAGCCGAGATGGCTTTCTTTTTCAGCGCGTATGTTTAGCGCTTTGTTTCTTTTCCTTTTCTAGGACTTACTTTTCACGCACTTTTGTTCAGCACGTGTTTATCAGAGCCGTGGCTCTTTTTCTTTATGAGACATTTTTGTTGCTTTCATGTTGAATGCATATCTCATTTTTCGAGCACTTTTTTACTCGCATGTGCCTTTCGGCAATCGAAGAGGTCGTACCGGGTAGTCCCCGGGGGCTTTGCATCCGTGCCATTGGCGACTGGACGTGTAAGTCGCGTCGGGTTGGGCCGGCGTCTTTTGGAGCCCGTGCTTTTAAGCGACCGAGCTCGCCGGGTTAGGCCGGCGTTTTCGAGCTCGCCGGGTTAGGCCGGCATTTTCGAGCTCGCGTTGCTTGAGCGACCAAGCTCGCCGGGTGAGGCCGGCGTCTTTGAGCTCGCGCTGCTGAGCGACTGAGCTCGCCGGGTTAGGCCGGCGTCTTTGAGCTCGTGCTGTTTAGCGACCGAGCTCGCCGGGTTAGGCCGGCGTCTTTGAGCTCGCGCTGTTTGAGCGACCGAGCTCGCCGGGTTAGGCCGGCGTCTTCGAGCTCGCGCTGTTTGAGCGACCGAGCTCGCCGGGTTAGGCCGGCGTCTTTGGGTTCGTGCCCTGAAGCAAGCGAACGCACTTTGCGTCGGGTTTAGGCCGACTTCTTTTTAGTGTTCGCGCCGTGGAGCGTCGGAACATAGGTGCGCCGGGTTAGGCCGGCATCTTTTTAGGTGCTCGCGCCATTGAGCGTCGGAACATAGGTGCGCTGGGTTAGGCCGGCGTCTTTTTAGGTGTTTGCGCCCTTGAGCGTCGGAACATGGGTGCGCCGGGTTAGGCTGGCGTCTTTTTAGGTGTTCGCGCCCTTGAGCGTTGGAACATAGGTGCGCCGGGTTAGGCCGGTGCCTTTTTTGGGCCCGCTCACCCTGGAGTAAGCGAACGCAGGTGCGTCGGGTTAGGCCGACGTCTTTTGGGCTCGCTCACCCTGGAGTGAGCGAACGCGGGTGCGTCGGGTTAGGCCGACGTCTTTTGGGCTCGCTCACCTTGGGGTGAGCGAACACGGTTGCGCCGGGTTAGGCCGGCGTCTTTTACTCAAACCACATGTGCCGGGTTAGGCCGGCGCCTTTTGGTGTTCGTGCCCAGAGGCTAGCGAACCTTAGTTTGGCTCAAATTTGGCCTTTTTTCGGGTTTGAGGCAGCGCCTTTACGCGACTTACATGCATCTCGGAAGACGTCTTTCACCTGCGCCTTTACGCGTCTTACGGAACGCTGGGAAGGCCGACGTTTTACTCGAACCCGTATGCACGAAGGGCCGTCGGGGTCCGAGATTCCTAAGTTTGTGCCCCCGGGGGGACTTAGGCCTTGTGCGTCGGGTTAGGCCGACGTCTTTTGGGCCCGCTCACCCTAGAGTGAGCGAACGCGGGTGCGTCGGGTTAGGCCGACGTCTTTTGGGCCCGCTCACCCAGGGGTGAGCGAACGCGGTTGCGCGGGGTTAGGCCGGCGTCTGTTGTTTTTTTTTGAAGAGTCGGCACGAGGAGTATCAATCGACTCGTAGACTCGGGGCTCGACTCGAAGGGCGAGCTTGATTCAAGGAGCGAGCTAGACTCAAGAAGCGAGCTCGATTTGAGGGGCGAGCTCGACTCGAGGAGCGAGCTCGATTCGAGGAGCGAGCTCGACTCCTGGAGATGCGTAGGTTTGGCGCGAGGAGTGCCAGCCGGCTTTGCGGACTCGGAGCCCGTCCCGAGGAGCGAGCTCGACTCGAGGGGCGAACTGGACTCAAGGAGCGAGCTCGTCTTGAGGGGCGAGCTCGACTTGAGGAGCGAGCTCGACTCAAGGAGCGAACTGGACTCAAGGAGCGAGCTCGACTTGAGGAGCGAGCTCGACTTGAGGGGCGAGTTCGACTCGAGGAGCGAGCTCGACTTGAGGGGCGAACTCGACTCGAGGAGCGAACTGGACTCAAAGAGCGAACTCGACTTGAGGGGCGAGCTCGACTCGAGGAGCGAACTCGACTTGAGGAGCGAGCTCGACTCGAGGAGCGAACTGGACTCAAGGAGCGAACTCGACTTGAGGGACGAGCTCGACTCGAGGAGCGAGCTCGACTTGAGGGGCGAGCTCGACTCGAGGAGCGAGCTCGACTTGAGGGGCGAACTCGACTCGAGGAGCGAACTTGAGCTAGACTCAAGGAGCGAGCTCGACTTGAGGAGCGAACAGGAGCTCGACTCAAGGAGCGAACTCGACTTGAGGAGCAAACTGGGCTCGAGGAGCGAGCTCGACTGGAGGAGCGAGCTCGACCCGAAGAGCGAACTTGAGCTCGACTCAAGGAGCGAACTCGTCTTGAGGAGCGAACTTGGCTCGAGGAGCGAGCTCGACTGGAGGAGCGAGCTCGACTCGAAGAGCGAACTTGAGCTCGACTCAAGGAGCGAACTCGACTTGAGGAGCAAACTGGGCTCGAGGAGCGAGATCGACCGGAGGAGCGCGCTCGACCCGAAGAGCGAACTTGAGCTCGACTCAAGGAGCGAACTCGACTTGAGGAGCGAGCTCGACTCGAGGAGCGACTCGACTCGAGGAACGAATTGGACTCAAGGAGTGGGCTCGACTTGAGGAGCGAGCTGGAGCTCAACTCAAGGAGCGAACTCGACTTGAGGAGCGAACTGGGCTCGAGGAGCAAGCTCGACTGGAGGAGCGAGCTCGACCCGAAGAGCGAACTTGAGCTCGACTCAAGGAGCGAACTCGTCTTGAGGAGCGAACTTGGCTCGAGGAGCGAGCTCGACTGGAGGAGCGAGCTCGACTCGAAGAGCGAACTTGAGCTCGACTCAAGGAGCGAACTCGTCTTGAGGAGCGAACTTGGCTCGAGGAGCGAGCTCGACTGGAGGAGCGAGCTCGACTCGAAGAGCGAACTTGAGCTCGACTCAAGGAGCGAACTCGGCTTGAGGAGCAAACTGGGCTCGAGGAGCGAGCTCGACTGGAGGAGCGGGCTCGACCCGAAGAGCGAACTTGAGCTCGACTCAAGGAGCGAACTCGACTTGAGGAGCGAACTGGGCTCGAGGAGCGAGCTCGACTGGAGGAGCGAGCTCGGCCCGAAGAGCGAACTTGAGCTCGACTCAAGGAGCGAACTCGACTTGAGGAGCGAACTTGGCTCGAGGAGCGAGCTCGACTGGAGGAGCGAGCTCGACTCGAAGAGCGGACTTGAGCTCGACTCAAGGAGAGAGCTCGCCGAGTTAGGTCGACCTAAGTCTCATCCCGGAGTGTATGTCGCAGACCCATTAGCCCCCCAAGTTTTTAGTTTACAGGGCGTGCCGTGATGGCTAAAAACTTTTTTTTTATAATAAAGTGGTTAAAAAAGACTGCAAACTTTATTTTTTATTGATTTTGCTAACGGGGAACATCCTTGAACAGTGGCTCATAGGCCTTTATTGAATAAGGGAAATCAGAGCAATAATGAGGGGACTTGATCACTGGTGGTACTGCCTCAAGTGTTCGGCATTCCACGGGTGCCAGATTGGAGTTCCGTCCGTGTGTTCGATGTAGTAGGTCCCGTCGTGTATGACTTGTCGGACTCTATACGGTCCTTTCCAATTTGGGTCTAGGATTCCGGCGCCTTGCACTTGGGTGTTCTAGAACACGCGTCTGAGTACAAGGCTGCCGACGGCGAAGATCCGCCTTTTGACTTTGGCGTTGTAGTATCTCTCGACCTTTCGCTTTTGTGCAGCGAGTCTGGTGAGAGCCTCGGATCTTTTCTCGTCGATTAGATCCAGTTCGAGGCGCATGGCTTCTTCATTTTCTTTTTCGTCGAAAGTGTCAACCCGATAGGTGGGGACTTCCATTTCCACGGGGACCACCGCCTCAACCCCAAAAGCTAGGGAGAAGGGGGTCTCTCTGGTGGCGTTTCGAACGTTCGTTCGATAGGCCCATAGGATGAAAGGCAGTTCTTCAGCCCAGGCGCCTTTTTTGACTTCGAGCTTTTTCTAAAGGTTGCTCTTAATCGTCTTGTTGACGGCTTCCACCTGGCCATTAGACTGTGGATGTCGCGGGGATGAGAATGTCTTGCTTATCCCTAGTTGGGCGCAGATCTCTCTAACCCTCGCGTTGTCACCTGCGCGCCGTTATCGGTCACGATTGACGCGGGGATGCCGTGGCGACATATTATGGACTTCCAGATGAAGTTCGTAGTGTTGGCCTCGGTGATCCTAGCCAGAGGTTCGGCTTTGACTCACTTGGTGAAGTAGACGATAGCGACGATGGCGTATCCGTATTGTCTCGGAGCTTTGGGAAGCTTGCCGATAATGTCTACGCCCCACTTTGCGAAGGGGCGTGGAACAACGATGCTACTTAGGGGAGATGGCGGCTGTCGTAGAACGTTGGAGAAACGTTGACACTTGTCGCACTTTCTCGCCCAGTCGTAGGCGTCTTTCTTCATCGTTGGCCAGAAATAGCCTTGTCGAAGCGCTTTGAGCGCGAGGGACCTTCCAGCGGCGTGGTTTCCGCAGAGGCCTTCGTGAATCTCGTGGAGGACCTTGGTCGACTAGACGCTGTTGAGACATCGGAGCAGCGGGGTTGCATACACGTGCTTGTATAAGGCTTCGCCTCTCAATACGTATTTGGATGCGAGGGCTTTTAGCCTTTCGGCTTCTTTGCGGTCTTCAGGAAGTACCCCTCTTTGCAAGAAGTCCGTAAGCAGGGTCATCCAAGTTGGATGAGCGGCGCTCTCAATCGTTCCAACCTCGTCACGTGAGACGGATGGTCGCGAGAGAGACTTGATTGGGATAGTTCCCAACCCGTCTTCGGTGATACCGGATCCGAGGCGAGCTACGGCATCAACCTCGGAGTTTTCTTCTCGTGGGATCTGGATGATCTCGAACCGGGAGAAGGCATCTAGTTTGGCGTTTGTCTTTGCCAAGTAGGCGATCATGTTAGGTTCTTTGGCAACGTCGTCGCCTTTAACCTGATTTACGATTAACTGCGAGTCGCAGTGTATTCGTAAATTATGTATGTTGAGCTTTTGAGCGAGCTCTAGCCATACGATGAGGGCTTCGTACTCGGCCTCATTGTTGGAGGCCTGGAATCCGTAGTGGAGGGCGTAGCGTAGCTTTTCCCGGTCGGGGTTTGTCAGAATCACGCTGGCGCCTGCTCCTTGGGCATTAGATGCCCCGTCTACATTGTAGTTCCCAGATGGGACCCGTAGGGTCGACCTTTCTCTTTCGAGTCGACAAGTCGTCGGTCGAGCCGTCTTCTGCTTTTCCCATGTCAGGAATGTAGGAGAATTCTGCCACGAAATCAGCTAAGGCTTGAGCCTTTATTGCCGGCCTCGGATGAAACTCAATCCCGTACTCGCTCAATTCTTGGGACCAGATCGCCATGCGAGTCGATGTTCCCTTTTGAAGAGCCTTACTAATTGGGTGTCCGGTCCGGACAACGATTGGGTGAGCCTGGAAGTATGGGCGTAGCTTTTTTGCGGCTACGAGGAGAGCAAGAGAGAGCTTCTCTATCTCTGTATAACGCGTTTCGGCATCAAGTAGGGCTTTGCTTATGTAGAAGATGGGCCATTGAGCCCTATCTTCTTCACGGAATAGCACAGCGCTCACAGCTCGTTCGGAGACGGCGAGGTAGATGTAAAGCGTCTCGCCTTCTTTTAGCTTGGAGAGGAACGGAGGTTTCCCGAAGTAGGCTTTCATTTCTTGGAAGGCCTTTTCGGACTCATCCGTCCATTCAAAGCCGTCCGTCTTCTTTATCGCCTTGAAGAACGGTTGACACTTGTCGGTTGCTTTGGCCACAAAACGCGTTAGGGCGCCAATCCGACCGGTCAGACTTTGGACTTCCTTGACACACATTTGTTGGGGTTGAGCTTCATTTTGTACCGGCGGAGGATTAAGAACATCTCCCTCAGGTTGTCTATGTGGTTGGTAGCCAGCAGGCTTTTAACGAGCATGTCATCCACGTACACTTCCATGGTCTTGCCGATTAGGTCGGCAAAGATCCGGTTTACCAATCGCTGGTAAGTAGCTCCTGCATTCTTAAGGCCGAAACGCATGACCTTGTAGCAGTAGAGGCCGCGATCAGTGACAAAGGTTGTCTTGATCTGATCGGGCTCGTGCATTCGTATCTGGTTATAGCCCGAGTAGGCGTCCATGAAACTTAGGAGTTCATGTCCTGCCGTGGCGTCGACCAGTTGTTCGAGGCGTGGGAGTGGAAAACAATCTTTCAGGCAGGCTTTGTTAAGATCTTTGTAATCTATGCAAATGCGCCACTTTCCGTTGGGCTTTTTGGCCATGACCACATTGGCCACCCACTTTGGGTACTTGGCTTCTCGGATGAAACCAGCAGAGAGAAGCTTTTCAACTTCCTCGTTTATTGCTAGGTACCGTTCGGGGTTGAACGCACGTCTAGCCTGTACCTTTTCAGCGATGGTTTTATCGTCATTCAATTGGTGCACAATCACATCGGGGTCTATGCCGGGCATGTCTGCATGTGTCCATGCAAAGACATCCTTAAACTCCCGAAGGAAGGACTCGAGTTGAGTTTTGATGGCGAGAGGGAGTTGTGCACCGATCTTTACTACCTGGTCAGGTTTAGCTTCGTCGAGAACGATCGAAGTGAGATCATCGGGGGTGTCAACTTTCAACCTCTCGATATCGTCGCGGGGGTCTAATTCCCGGAGCTATCCTGCGTCTTTTTGATCACACGGGTAGTCGTCTTCCAGTTGGTAGATCGTGTTAACCCTTTTTTCAGCGAGCTTGCCGTCCAAGCCTTGGACGTAGCATATCCTCGCCAGGGTTTGATCACCGGCCATGACGCCAATTCCCTCTTCGGTGGGGAATTTCACTAATAGGTGATAAGTGGACGTGATAGCCCTTAGTCTGTTCAACGTGGGTCGCCCAATGATAACATTGTAGGGCGACTCCTGGTCGACCACAAGAAAGGGGACCATGTGAACGATTTCGATGCCTCCGGTAGTTCCGAAGGTCACTGGTAAATCAATGATTCCTTCAGTCATGACCTTTTCTCCCGTGAACCCAAACAGGGGTGTCTGAGTTGGGACAGGGCAGAGCCCCCCGAGCTTCATGCGCTCGAGGGTGGTCTTAAAGATTATATCGGCCGCGCTGCCGTTATCAATAAGAACTCTTTTTACCAAGTTGTTGGCCACCTGGGCCTTGAGGACTATAGCGTCATTGTGCGGGTGCACAACTCGCTTGGCCTCCTCATTGGTGAATTGTATCGTCTCGTGAGGTACGGACGGAGGTTCCTCGTAGGTGAGGTTAACCTGCCCGGCAAGGCCCTCTTGAGAGGCAGCTCTGAGGAGCTTTTTCCTTTTCCGAGCCGAGTCCCCGTCTTGCAAGCCACCCAGTATGGTGCTGACGACGTGGAGTTGCGCATCAGCCGTAGCTCTGACCGCCGTGCGATCGGTGTTTGGGTTGGTCCCTCCACCTTTTTCAGGCTGTGGCCTGTTGTCGGTGGGGGCTGCCGCTCCTACCAAGCGAAGGACAAACTCTTTGAGTTCTCCCTTCTGGATTAACGTCTCAATTTGTTTCCTAAGATGGAAGCACTGAGCGGTCGTGTGACCGTAATCCCGGTGGAACTCGAAATAGCGGGACCGGTCACGAGACGCGGGGTTGCCTCTTATTGGAGCCGGAGCGACGAACTTGTCACGCGCCACAGCGTAGATTTGCTCTACCGGGGCGTTCAAGGGAGTGTAACCCGAGTAGTCTATAAAATTGCTCGCAAGACGCTGCTTTTGAGACGTAGGGGGTCGGCTATCGGAAGCTTGACCTCCCTTGTTTATCCTCTTACGGGGATTGCCAGGCTCGTTGCCGGACTCATCCCAGCGGCGGGAGCTTTGGTTGCTACTCCTGCGACCGTCGAGGTAATCTTCTACCCCCATAAAGGTTTTGGCTCGGTTCATTAACTCAGCCATCGTAGAAGGGACTCTGCCGACGACGGACTTTAGGAAGTCTCCAGTGCGCAAGCCCTCGATGATGGATGTAATTGCGTCACTTTCGTCAAAGCGGTCGACCTTGTTCGATTCTGTGGTGAATCGAGTGAGATACTGTCTCAAGGACTCGTTATTCTCTTGCCTGATTGACCATAAGTACATCTTGGTCTTCTTTTCGACCATGGATGTAGCAAATCGCGCCAGGAACATGTCCTTCAGGTCTTTGAACGATTGGACGCACCCTGGTCTTAAATTCTTAAACCACTCGAAACCGGGTCCGGTGAGGGTACGACTAAAAGCTTGGCATAGAGCCCCAGGTGAGACGCCTTGCATCGTCATCCAAGTTTCGTAATGTTGGATGTGATACGTGGGATCAGATTTCCCACTGTATGGAGGGAGATTCGGGAGTTTGAAGTTTCCCGTGCACACCTCAGCAAGGATTTGGGCGGTGAAGGGAGAGGAATGTTCTTCCACGACCCCGTATGTATCACCGGCCAAGCCGCCTTCACGCAAGTCACGCACCTCGTTACGAAGATTGTGAATCATGGTGACGACGTCAAGGCCAGTGTTGGGGGTCGCTCCTTGTTCAGAAGGAGTCACCTGTCGCCTTTCGTTCGACCCTTGAGCCGTGCGAGGGTCCCCATTAATTGGGGCCGTAGGGTTATGACCCTTACGAGCGCTCAGCCTCTCTCGAAGGTCTTCGCCACGGTTGTTCCGTTGGGCGGTAAGTCGATCTCTAAGATCTGGCCCGGCGGTATGGGGGTGTGAGCTTCGAGCCACGCGCCTTACTCACCGAGTTGTTGTACCTTCCCTGACATTGCCTCTTTGACCGAGTCGGTCATGGGCCGAATGTCGGGAGGTCTCTTCTTGAGAGGAGACCGGTATTGCTTTCGTTTTCGACGGACCGGCTTAGATCTCAACAGGGAGTTCCCCGTCCTTGGTGAGAGAAGTCTCGTCATCCGCCGAAATTTCCAAGCCTTCATAGTCGGGGTCATAATCATGTCCCTCGTCCATGAGGTCCTCAGATTCCCCGTGGGGGGCGCCGTGTGCAGGTGCCTCGCCCGCCAGTTGGCGGTGGTACCTTGCATTGGCTATCTTCAGTTGGCGGATTTTCTCCTCCATTTCAAGGATGCGGTCGTCCCGACTGTCCTGAAGAAGAGGGAGCGAGGGAGTGCGGTTCTCGTCGTTGAGAGACTCCCCGTCGCCTTGCGCTCGGGAGCGCAAGAAGTATTTCTTCACCGCGGTTGCGTTTTCGGGGTTATTCACGCCCTCAGAACGAACGGGTGGTTGACCACTCATGTCTTTCTCGAGTCGAGAAGAAAGGGGTCGAGTGTAGAAGGGATTTCGGGCTGTGTAAGTCGGGAAGTCCCCTCCTTCTAGCGCCAAAATGTTGTCGCACGAAAATGAACAACGATTAAATACCTCGGGCGGTTTGATCCAAGGCCGGACCAAGTGATCGCGCCCGGGCCAAAAATGGGAGCTCGTAGACCGAGCCCCACCCTCCAGACCCTGAGGTGTGTTTTGGGGGGTGTGACCGTGCCAAAGGTTGGCTGCCTACGTACCCTTTAGTCGGGATCAGGTCAGAACGTAGTTCAATTTGTGTATTGGTGGCTATCTTGGGCCCGGAGGCTTTGTGAATCCAAGACTTTAGAGGGGGACCGGGCTCGTAGCTTCTAGTGAAGACTTTAGAGGGGTCGCTTGCCTCGTAACTCAGAGTTCTAGCTCAAGGGCCGAGAAGCTGGAGGGCAGTGTGTACTGCAGAAGCTCGGGTCGCAGAAGAGGAGCATGCTCCCTCTCGTGGCGGGGGGGTCCTTGTTTCTGAGCCGAGGGAGGAGGAGTGCGTGTTCTTGGAATGTTACAAGAGCACGAGAGAGGTACTGTTCTCGAAGAAGTATGTATTCTTCAAAAATGTATAAATTCTCAGGGCTGAAACAGCGTGTCCCCCTCTCCCCTAGGGGGGGGGGGGGTATTTATAGTGTTTGAGGGGAAGCCTTGGGCCGGCCCCTTGAAGCCCACAGGATAGCCGGGAGCGAGGCACGCGGGGCCTCAGACCCAAGAGGGCGCAGGGCGCGCGGGACATGTCGCCTGGATGGGCGCGGGGCGTGTTAGGCGCGGGACTTGGCCGGGCGCGGTGTGCCCGGTAGCGTGCGAGCCCGGCCGAGGTGGCAAGAACGCTCGGCCGGGGTGGCAAGGACGCTCAGCCGAGGTGGCCGAGCTGGCGAAGACGCTCGGCCGAGTTGGCCGAGGTGGCCGAGCTGGCGAAGACGCTCGGCCGAGGCGGCCGAGCTAGCGAAGAAGCTCGGCCGAGGCGGCCGAGCTAGCGAAGACGCTCGGGCGAGGCGGCCGAGCTGGCGAAGACGCTCGGGCGACGCGGCCGAGCTGGCGAAGGCGCTCAACCGAGGTGGCCGAGGTGGCAGGGACACCCGGCTGAGGCAGCAGGGGCGCTAGGCCGGGGCACCGAGGCGCGCGCAGACCGGGAGGCCGGGGCGCTCGAGAGTGTGCGCGCGGGCCGGGAGGTCGGGGCGCAGGGGTGCGCGCGCGGGACTTGGCCGGGCGCAGGGTGCGCGGGAACCCAGCGTGATAGGGCGCGCTGAGGCAGCGGCGCACAACGCGCTGCGCGCGGCGCGCGACCTGCGGCGCACGGTCTGTGCCGCTCAGCGCGCGGCGCGACGTTGGTTGGGCACGGCGCGTGACCCACGGCGTGCGGGCAGCGCTGCTCAATGCGCGGTGCGCGACCCTGCCGGCGCGGCACGCGCTGGGCTTCGTCTCTGCGGGCTTTTCGCGATCGTCTCGCTTCCGGGCCCGTTGAGCTATTGTGGGCGTGGTATTTTGGGTTTATGACAAAAATGTTCGTTCGACGGATAGGACTCGAGGGCAAAGCTCGACTCGAGGAGACCGACTCGAGGCTCAACTCAAGGAGCGAAGCTCGACTCGAGGAGACCGACTTAAGGCTCAACCCGAAGAGCGAGGCTCGACTCGAGGAACCGACTCAAGTCTTAACTCGAGGGTCTAAGCTCGACTCAAGGAGTCAAGAGTTTGGACGAGGGTTTGGAGGCTTGCTGCTCTTCAGGACCTCCGGCCTGACCATCGGCCCTTTGAGCGAAGTACCTTTCCAGTGTCTCGGGTTTTCCGAAAACGACCGACAACATTAGCCCCCCAAGTTCGTCGCTCGGGAGGTTCCCAACGATGAACTTTTTGTCCTTCTAGTTGGGTGTTTGAGGAAAATATTTTCCAAGTCCCGTCATCCAAGGAAATTTTTTATTTATTTATTTATTTTTTTACGCTTGCATTATGGGTGTCCCTCCCCTTTTCTTAACTGAGAGTCTCGAGATTGATTTCTCTCTCTTGTTTCAGGGTTCTGAACATGCAGAGGATGATATCTTCGCAGGATAAGGGGAAGTTCCGCTGCACGTGGAAGAGAATCCAAGCGGAGTAGAGCAGTGGCTCGAGGAAGGCGAGCTGGGCGTGACCGCGCATGTTGCTCAGCCTCAAGAAGAGTGCGCGCCGGCTGGGCGCGACACAGGTGGGGAGTTTGATCATCCCACGTCCGGGGGACCTGCCCCTCGCCTCGTGATCATCTTGGTTGGCGAGGGGGTTCGCGACAAAGCCTGCCTCGGCGTACCGCTGTTCGACTTGGACCCTCATGGCGCACCGGTGGATATCGCGGGCGTGGATGCAGTGACTCCGCTAGAGTCGGTCCTCGACGAGATTGACTGCGTGGATGACTTTGGCCCCGAGTCTGAAGATCCCGGAGGTGATTCGGAGATATGTCCGGGGGCCGAAGGCCTCGCATCGGAGTGTCCCGAAGAGCCGTCGGCGGCTGCCGCGGCCGTGCCAGAGGGCAGGGGCCCTTCTGTAGAGCCAGGGGGTTCTCAGCCCGAGACTCCTGACGCAGAGGCGATAGTATCGGCGATGTCGCTTGCTAGGACGGAGTGGTATCTCAAGGAGGGCTTTGCTGCTCCCGAGGGCTTCGATTGTTCGGGGGTCGATGCTTCGAGCTCGCTCACCTACCGAACATTCGTCGGCCTCAGGGAGGCATTCGCCATTCCATCGTCCGTGGCGCTTCTCCGTCCCTTACAGGGCGACCGTCCTTTCCGCCCTCGCCGTGGGTTTTCCGCAGTTTTCGTTACGAGTCTCAACTGCGGGTTGCGGTTGCCGTTTCAACCCATCGTTCAGCAGCTTCTCGCCTGTCTGGGGGTGCATGCGTGTCAGGTGAGTCCGGCGTTCTATCGCATCGTGGCGATGTGTCACATGGAGTGGCATTGCCAGACTGAGCGGGTGCATGCGTGTCAGGTGAGTCCGGGCAGCCTAGTTTCTTCATGGCCCGCAATCGCCGGAACACTAAGCTGATCATGGATTCAGAGAAGTATAACCGACGACCATGGGTGTGGGTCTCGGCGGAGGCCTTTGGCGACGCGCCGCTCCGGTTCGGCCCCTTGACCGAGTTTTCTGCTGACGCGGGGGCCGATGACCTCGACTTCGTGAAGGAGATCCGGGGAATGTCGGAGGCTCGGAAGGCCGTCGAACGATTTCGTTCCCCTGAGCTGATGGCTTCCACCGGGTCGTTCCCGCCGTCTCCACCTAGCCGAGGCGACAGTCAGCGGACCGAGAGTGCTCCCAGTGCCGCATCATCTCTCTCGAGCGGCGGTCTTCAAGGTATGTCGACGTTTCGCACTTTTCGTTTTTGTTCTTAGCTTAGGGTTTTGACTTTGTTGCTTTTGTAGTCTCTTCGGCTAGGGCGAGGGCTCGAGCGCGTTTGGTGAAGGCTTCTCGAGACCCGAAGTTGTTGGCGGCGATCCGTTGTCGGATTGCTGCGCGGAACGGTCGGGAGAAACCCGATACCGATCATCGGACGGAGAGTGGTCCTCGCGCTTCTTTGAAGCGACCCTCCTCCTCGGCTCCACCAGACACGTCCTCGGACTCCAAGCGTGTGAACTCGATGGCCGACGTGGAGGCCGCGAAGGTTAGGGGGGAATGTTCCCTGGGTCTCTCTCAATCCTCGATGAAGATGTGGAAGAGCGTCGTGTCTAGAAGCGACGTGGATTTCTTCCGTCACGGCGTTTTTGATGCACAGAGAGTAAGTTTCTCTTGCTTTGTTCGTTAGAAACCTATCTTTTGCTGAATGGTCTTTTTGCCTTCTCAGGCGCTTGCTCGAGCGACCTGGGGCGAGAAGATCCTTCACGACCTCATCAGGCGGATGAGCCGTGCCCAGGAGGAGCTTGCTCAAGCGAAGTCTCAGCTGGCCCACGCCGAGCGAGGTTCTCACTCAAAGGCGGAGTTTGCGAGTCTCCGCGAGCAGCTTCAAGAGGCTCGCGTGGAATTGGGAGTTACCCGCGGCAAGTGCGACCGTGCTCAGGCGGCGGTGGCGAAGATGGCTGAGGAGCTAACGACGGAACGTCAAGCTCTCGAAGTGACGACTCGATCGACGGAGGTCTTCCGGAACTAGGCGCGGGACCTTCGAGGCCAGTTGGAATCGAACAGAAGAAGTTGGCATTCTCCAGGGCCAGCTTACATCGAGGGAGGCTGCCCGTGTTCGAGCGGAGCGCGAGCATGACTCCTTGGCGTAGGAGGTGGTTCGGGTCACCGCGGAGAAGGCCGCGGCTGAACAGCTCGCGTCCGACCTTCAAGACGACTTCGATGTCGGAGTCGAGGAGCCAAGACACGCGGCGGCGGTGGAGTGTGGGACGCCACAGCTACCGAGAATGTTTCTCAGGGGGTCACCTTCCACTTCTTCGACTCGTTCCCACCACTCGACGGAGCCGATCTCGTAGGCGACGATCCCGCCGAGTGACATTTTTTCTTTATTTTTCTCGCGCAAATGTTTAGCGCATGCTTTCTTTTACGTTTTTCCCTTCAGCGCACTTGTTTTAGCGCTTGCTTACTAGGATTTATTCCCTTTAGCGCACTTGTCTTAGCGCATGCTTTCTAGGGTTTTGGGGCAGTTGCCCTTTTCTTTGTGAGATATTATTTATTTTTATGAACGTTTTCGCACATTCATCTTTTATGGCGTGTTTAGATAGGCAAGTGTTTGTATCAATGGTCTTGCCGATTCTCTTACCTCTGCAGGATACCTTTTCGGACGCGCCATTCACTTGCATGGTTTGCGTTCTTAAGTTTTTTCAACTGTGAGTCAGCCATGCTACGTAGGCGCCTTGCGTGCGCCGGATTGTGCCACGTAGATGTCTCAGGTCGTGCCAGGTAGGCGTCCTGGTTGCGCCACGTAGGTGTCTTAGGTGCGCCATGTAGGCGTCTTAGGTTGCGCCATGTAGGCGTCTTAGGTTGCGCCATGTAGGCGTCTTAGGTTGCACCATGTAGGCGTCTTAATGCGCCATGTAGGCGTCTTAGGTGCGCCATGTAGGCATCTTAGGTTGCGCCATGTAGGCGTCTTACGTGCGCCATGTAGGCGCCTTAGGTTGCGCCATGTAGGCGTCTTACGTGCGCCATGTAGGCGTCTTAGTTGCGCCATGTAGGCGTCTTAGGTTGCGCCATGTAGGCGTCTTAAGTGCGCCATGTAGGTGTCTTAGGTTGCGCCATGTAGGCGTCTTAAGTGCGCCATGTAGGCGTCTTAGGTGCGCCATGTAGGCGTCTTAGGTTGCGCCATGTAGGCGTCTTAGGTTGCGCCATGTTGGCGTCTTAATGCGCCATGTAGGCGTCTTAGGTGCGCCATGTAGGCGTCTTAGGTTGCGCCATGTAGGCGCCTTACGTGCGCCATGTAGGCGCCTTAGGTTGCGCCATGTAGGCGTCTTACGTGCGCCATGTAGGCGTCTTAGTTGCGCCATGTAGGCGTCTTAGGTTGCGCCATGTAGGCGTCTTACGTGCGCCATGTAGGTGTCTTAGTTTGCGCCATGTAGGCGTCTTAAGTGCGCCATGTAGGCGTCTTAGGTTGCGCCATGTAGGCGTCTTAGGTTGCGCCATGTAGGCGTCTTAATGCGCCATGTAGGCGTCTTAGGTGCGCCATGTAGGCGTCTTAGGTTGCGCCATGTAGGCGTCTTACGTGCGCCATGTAGGCGTCTTAGGTTGCGCCATGTAGGCGTCTTAGTTCGCGCCATGTAGGCATCTTACGTTTTTTAGTGGAGCGTGTTCTTTTTAGGGTTTCCTTACCATTTCTAGCCCCCCCAAGTTTTTGGGTTATAAGTTAATTTTTTATAACCAGAAAACTTGCACAAAACGGAATTTGAAACGGAAAACTCGAGTTTTATTGCCTTTGCGAAAAATTTGCGAGAAAATTAAAATCCTAAAACATTGGCTCGTAGGCCTTATTGAAAGTGGGAAATGAAAGCGGTAAAAATGCGGGGAACGCTAGCTACTAGTAGTAATGCCTCAAATGCTCCGCGTTCCATGGGTGGCGAATCGGAGTTCCGTCCGTGTGCTCGATGTAGTAGGTCCCGTGATGAATGACTTTGCGGACTCTATAGGGGCCTTCCCAGTTCGGGCCTAGGACGCCGGCGCCTTGAACTTGCGTATTCTGGAACACTCGTCTGAGTACAAGGCTTCTGATGGCAAAGGTTCGCCTTTTGATCTTGGAGTTGTAGTATCTTTCGACCTTCCGCTTCTGTGCGG
The DNA here is from genome assembly GCF_054948205.1 of Urtica dioica subsp. dioica. Taxonomy (NCBI): domain Eukaryota; kingdom Viridiplantae; phylum Streptophyta; class Magnoliopsida; order Rosales; family Urticaceae; genus Urtica; species Urtica dioica. The sequence continues at coordinate 40,608,889 of NC_142756.1, forward strand.
CGAGGCGTCTGAATGCTTCCGCTCTCTTTTCATCGATCAGATCCAACTCAAGGCGCATGGCCTCGTCGAACGTGTTGACGCGGAACGTGGGTATCTCTGTTTCGATTGGAACCACAGCCTCGATCCCGTACGCGAGGGAGAATGGCGTTTCGCCGGTGGCGTTTCGCGCGATTGTCCTATACGCCCATAGGACGAATGGCAATTCCTCGGCCCAGGCGCCTTTCTTGTCTTCGAGCTTCTTTTTCAGGTTGCTCTTAATAGTCTTGTTGACTGCCTCGACTTGGCCGTTGGCCTGAGGGTGACGCAGCGAGGAGAAGGTCTTGCTGATCTTCAGTTGATCGCAGATATCTCTTACTCGCGCGTTGTCGAATTGTGCTCCGTTGTCGGTCACAATAGAGGCGGGGATACCGTGCCTGCATATGATGCTTTTCCAGATGAAGCTTGTCGTGTTTGCTTCAGTTATTCTGACAAGCGGCTCGGCCTCTACCCACTTAGTGAAGTAGTCAATGGCGATAATGGCATACTCGTATTGCCTTGGCGCTCTAGAGAGCTTACCAATGATGTCCACGCCCCACTTAGCAAAGGGACGTGGGACAACGATGTTGCATAATGGGGTCGGAGGCTGTCGCGGAATTTCCGCGAAGCGCTGGCATTTGTCTCAACGCCTCGCCCATTCGCAAGCATCTCGCTTCATGGTAGGCCAGAAATAGCCTTGCCTAAGCGCTTTGAGCGCGAGGAAAGTTCCAGCGGCGTGGTTCCCACAGATACCCTCATGAATTTCGCGGAGGACCTTGGTCGACTCAACGCCATCGAGGCATCGGAGCAGCGGTGTTGAGTAACCGCGCTTATAGAGTACGCCCTCACGGAGCATGTATTTGGATGCCAAGGCCCTCAGCTTATCGGCTTCTTTGCGGTCTTCGAGGAGTTCCCCTCTTCGCAGAAACTCGACAATTGAATCCATCCAAGTGGGCTGAGATGCCACCTCTATGGTCCCGACTTCATCTCGGGAGACGGATGGCCGTGGGAGAAATTCAATAGGTACGGTGCCCAACCCGTCTTCATCGATGCCGGATCCGAGGTTAGCAAGTGCGTCAGCCTCTGAATTTTGTTCTCTCGGGATTTGGTGAATCTCGAACCAAGAGAAGGCATTGAGTTTGGAGTTTGTTTTAGCCAGGTACGCAACCATATTAGATTCCTTGGCGGTGTAATCTCGTTTTACCTGGTTTACGATCAACTGCGAGTCGCAGTGTATTCGCAGGTTACGGGAGCCGAGCTTATGCGCCAGCTCTATCCCTACAATGAGCGCCTCGTATTCGGCTTCATTGTTGGAGGCCTGGAAGCCGTAGTAGAGGGCGTATCGTAGCCTTTCCCCGTCGGGGTTAATCAAGACTATTCCGGCGCCAGCCCCCCGAGCATTAGATGCTCCGTCTACGTATAACTCCCAGATGGGACCCGTTGGGTCTATTTTCCTTTTCCGAGTTAACGCATCATCGTTTAGCTCAGTTTCTACTCTTCCCATATCGGGAGTATAGGAGAATTCTGCCACGAAGTCGGCTAAGGCCTGCCCCTTTATAGCCGTTCTTGGGTGGAACTCAATCCCGTACTCGCTCAATTCTTGGGACCAGATCGCCATGTGAGTCGATGTTCCCTTTTGAAGAGCTTTAGCGATCGGATGCTCGGTTCGCACCGCGATTGGGTGAGCTTGGAAGTACGACCGTAGCTTTTTAGCTGCTGTCACGAGAGCCAGAGAAAGTTTCTCAATCTCGGTGTAGCGTGTTTCCGCGTCGAGTAAGGCTTTGCTCACGTAGTAGATCGGCCATTGGACCTTGTCTTCTTCGCGGACAAGGACAGCACTTACAGCTCTTTCAAAGACGGCGAGATATACGTATAGCATCTCGCCCTCTCTTGGTTTAGAGAGGAATGGTGGGGACCCAAAGTAAGCCTTCATTTCCTGGAAGGCATTTTCGCATTTGTCCGTCCACTCAAAGCCGTCCGTCTTCTTTAGAGCGTTGAAGAACGGTTGACACTTGTCGGTGGCTTTAGACACGAAGCGTGTCAGAGCGGCAATCCGACCGGTCAGGCTTTGCACCTCCTTGACTCGTCTTGGAGACTTCATTTCAAGGAGCGCCTTGATCTTTTCAGGATTCGCCTCTATGCCTCGTCGGCTGACGATGTATCCGAGGAATTTCCCGGATTCAACCCCGAACACGCATTTGTTGGGGTTGAGCTTCATTTTATATCGGCGGAGGATTGTGAACATCTCCCTTAGGTCGTGTACGTGATTTGTTGCCAGTAGGCTTTTAACGAGCATGTCATCCACGTATACTTCCATTATCTTGCCAATTTGATCGGCGAAGATCCGATTTACCAAGCGCTGGTACGTTGCTCCCGCGTTCTTAAGGACGAAAGGCATGACCTTGTAACAATAGAGACCTCGATCGGTGACAAAGGTCGTCTTAATTTGATCGGGCTCGTGCATTCGAATTTGGTTGTAGCCTGAATAGGCATCCATGAAGCTTAGAAGTTCATGGCCGGCCGTGGCGTCCACCAGTTGTTCGATGCGCGGGAGTGGAAAGCAGTCCTTAGGGCAGGCTTTGTTAAGATCTTTGTAGTCTATACAAATTCGCCACTTCCCATTAGGCTTTTTCACCATTACCACGTTGGCGACCCACTTGGGATATTTAGCCTCTCGACTGAAGTTTGCGGTGAGGAGTTTCTCGACCTGTTCATTTATGGCCAGGTACCGTTCTGGGTTGAACGTTCGTCTAGCCTGCACTTTTTCGGCGACCTTTGGGTCGTCGTTCAATCGGTGCACTATTACCTCGGGATCAATTCCGGGCATGTCCGCATGAGTCCATGCAAAAACATCCTTGAACTCCCTGAGGAAGGCAGTAAGCTGAGTTTTGATGGCGAGTGGAAGTCGGATGCCGACCTTTAAAACCTGATCAGGCTTAGATTCGTCCAGGACGATTGGCACAAGATCATCGGAGGTTTCCACCTTGAGTCTTTCGACTTCATCCCGGGGGTCAAGTTCTCCGAACTTCCTTGCATCCCTTGGGTTGCATGGGTAATCGTCTTCCAGTTGGAAGATCGTGTTGACCGCTTTTCCCGCGGATTTGCCATCAACTCCTTGCACGTAGCATATTCTGGCTTGGGATTGGTCTCCAGCCATAATGCCAATTCCCTCTTCGGTGGGGAATTTCACCAGTAGGTGGTACGTGGAAGTGATTGCCCTTAGCCGGTTCAATGTGGGTCGCCCAATGATTAAGTTATAGGGCGACTCCTGGTCGACCACTAGGAATGGGACCATGTGAACGGCCTCAATTCCTCCAGGGGTCCCAAAGGTGACCGGCAGGTCGATGATGCCCTCGGTCATAACCTTTTCCCCAGTGAACCCAAACAATGGCGTTTGGGTCGGAGTCGGGCGCAGCCCCCCGAGCTTCATGCGCTCTAGGGTGGATTTGAAAATTATGTCGGCAGCGCTGCCGTTATCGATGAGAACCCTTTTCACCAGGTTATTGGCCGCTTGGGCTTTGAGCACAATTGCGTCGTTGTGTGGATGCACAATTCGCTTGGCCTCCTCATTGGTGAAATACATCATCTCGTGAGGCACGGACGGAGGTTCTTCATATGTGAAGTTGACGTGCATAGCAGCGTCTTCCTGAGTCACGGCCCTAAGGAATTTCTTCCTTTGTCGGGCTGAATCTCCATCTTGTGGACCTCCCAATATGGTGGTTACCACGTGGAGTTGTGGGTTGGCGTTGGCAGCAGCCATGGTTCGGTCGGCAGCAGCGGCTGTTCCTCCTCCCTGACCAGACTGTTGTCTGTTCGTGGTGGGGCCCGCAGCGCTAATCATGCGTAACACGAACTCTTTCAGCTCACCCCGTTGGATCAAAGCCTCGATTTGTCTTTTAAGATTGTAGCATTCCGAGGTCAAATGACCGTATTCCCGATGGAACTCACAATATCTGGATCGATCGCGAGTTGCGGGATCCTTTTTCATTGGAGCCGGGTGCGTGAACTTGTCACGTGCCAGAGCCAAGATTCGTTCTGGCGTCGTGTTCAGCGGCGTAAACGACGAGTACCCTTTGAAGTTTTCCGCAAGTTGCGGCTTCTGGGGTACAGGGGGTTGGTTATTAGAAACATGGTTCCCCTTGTTTCGCCTTTTACGAGGTTCGTTCTGCTCATGGCTAGGTTCTTCTCGACGACGAGAACCTTGATTAGTGCTCTTGCGGCCGTCGAGGTGATCTTCGACTCCCATGAAGGTCTTAGCTCGAGTCATTAACTCGGCCATGGTTGAAAGGACACGGCCGACGACTGACTTGAGGAAGTCACTCGTGCGCAAGCCTTCTATGATATCGGCGATTGCGTTACCGTCGTCAAAGCGGTCGACCTTGTTCGACTCTTCAGTGAATCGGGCGAGGTATCGTCTAAGAGATTCGCCACTCTCTTGCCTGATTGACCACAGGTACATCTTGGTCTTCTTCTGGACCATAGACGTAGCGAACCGTGCTAGGAACATGTCCTTCAGGTCTTTGAACGAGTGGATGCTTCCTGGCCTTAAGTTCTTGAACCACTCAAAACCGGGTCCGGCGAGGGTTAAACTAAAAGCTTGGCACATGGCGCCAGGAGAAACACCCTGCATTGTCATCCAGGTTTCATACTGCTGGATGTGGTAAGCAGGATCTGCTTTCCCATCATAGGGAGTGAGGTTCGGGAGCTTGAAATTCCCCATACAAAGCTCAGCCAGTATCTGAGCCGCGAAAGGCGATGAATTCTCCTCAACGACCCCATAGGTGCTTCCACCTATTCCGTATTCTCGGAGATCTCGTACCTCATTTCGAAGGTTGTGGATCATAGTGACCACATCGAGACCGGTCGTTGGAGTAACCCCTTGTTCGGGAGGGGTCACCTGCAGCCTCTCGTTAGACCCTTGACCTGCGCGGCGGTTCCCGTTAGTTGGGGCTGCCAACGGGATGTTGGGTCTAGAGCTTAGCCGCTCTCTCAGATCATTGCCACGCCCAATGCGTTGAGCAGTGAGCGGTCCCTAAGGTCAGGGCTGGTCGTACGGAGGCGCAGGCTTCGTCTGCGATGGCGCGCTCTCCGCGTGCCCTGACTTTCCGCAACATTCTCCCTCGGACCTAGTCGGTCGAGAGCTGAACGTCGGGAATTCCCCTCTTGAGAAGCTGTCGGCGCATCGCCTGTTCGGGGTAAGGGATTCGATGGACCGGCTTCAAACACGACAGGGAGTCCCCCGTCCTTCGTGAGAGAAGTCTCGATATCCTCCGACTCACCAGTACCCTCGTAATCAGGGTCGCGGTCATGGCTTTCCTCGTTGAGGTTCTCAGGATCCCCGTTGGGGATTACCGTGTCACGCATAGGTTGCTTCGCAGCCAGTCGGCTGTGGTACCTTGCGTTCCTCGACTTTAGTCGGCGGATACTCTCCTCTAACTACATGATGCGGTTGTCCCTGCTATCAGGAGATGGAGATGGTGAGCGGGCCGAGCTCTCTTCGTGGAGCGACTCTTCGTCACCATGCGCTCGGGAGCGCAAGAAGTATTTTTTAGTCCCACTGACGTTATCGGGGTTGTTAACGCCCTCAGAACGTACGGGAGGCTGACTACTCATCTTTTCTCAAGTCCGAGAAAGTAGAGTTAGCAGAAGAAATAGAAGAAGATGAACAGAAGGGATTTCGGGCTGAACAGGTCGGGAAGTCCCCTCCTTCTAGCGCCAAAATGTTGTCGCACAAAAATGAACAACTATTGAAAACCTCGGGCGGTTCGATCCAAGGCCGAACCAAGTGATCGCACTCGGGCCAAGAGTGTGAACTCGAAAGTCTCGAGCTAGGTTTTCTCCGATCAACCCGCCTCTCGGGAGAGGTAGGGGGTGAGGAGGAGGAGTGACCGTGCCTTGGCTATCGGCTGCCTACGTACCCGTGCGTGAGATCAGGTCAGAACGTAGTTCAGGCGTGAAAGACGCAGTATGAGGTGTAGAACCTTGGTGGAGAAACGTGCTCAACGAAGGAGACGGGGCGCAAGGAGTCCTCGGCAGTGTCTCAGAACCTCGGAGATCGAATGCACGCCTAGCGTATTTAGGCGCGCGAAGGGAACTCTAGTCGAGAACCCTAGGGGCGTGCTTGAGCACCGGAGAACGTTCGGTCAGAGGGAGCGACTTCCGGGAAGTTCCCGTGAGTGCTTCGGAACCTCTAAGAACGGGAGAAGGACTAGAGAGAATGCTTCAGGCCAAATATGGCATCAAGAGAAGCAGAGAAGAGTGAGAAATCGAGCGTGTCGATAGGAGATGAAGAGATCACTTTCCCCTCAATGGGAGGGTGTTTATATAGGTGTTTGAGGACCCTAAGGGGGTCCTTTGGCGTCCATGTGGGACTAGGAACGCGCCCCTTATCAAGAGGAGGCGCACAAGAGGCAGCGGCGCGCGACCCGCGGCGCACGGTCTGCGCCGCTCAGCGCGCGGCGCGGCCTTGGCCAGGCGTGGCGCGCGGGCAGCGCTGCTCAATGCGCGGCGCGCTGGGCTTCGTCTCTGCGGGCTTTTCGCGATCGTCTTGCTTCCGGGCCCGTTGAGCTATTGTGGGCATGGTATTTTGGGTTTATGACAAAAATGTTCGTTCGACGGATAGGACTCGAGGGCAAAGCTCGACTCGAGGAGACCGACTCGAGGCTCAACTCAAGGAGCGAAGCTCGACTCGAGGAGACCGACTTAACGCTCAACCCGAAGAGCGAGGCTCGACTCGAGGAACCGACTCAAGTCTCAACTCGAGGGACTAAGCTCGACTCAAGGAGTCAAGAGTTTGGACGAGGGTTTGGAGGCTTGCTGCTCTTCAGGACCTCCGGCCTGACCATCGGCCCTTTGAGCGACGTACCTTTCCGTTGTCTCGGGTTTTCCAAAAACGACCGACAACAATTATCAAAATAGCCAAGGTTTCATAAGTCAGTGAATTTTAGCCACTTATAATGTAAAATTAATAATATTAATCTAAGTTTCCAAAATTTTAATCCACTGCATTTTTGCATTAATCTATTATTCGATAAACCAGAAAAAGAAGAAGAAGATGTCAAAAAATTCAATCCTCCTTTCAAAATATTTAATCCACTCTTTCATAAACAAGAAGAAGAAGAAGAAGAAGAAGAAGAAGAAGAAGAAGAAGAAGAAGAAAAAGAAGAAGAAGAAGATGTTAAAATATTTAATCCGGCTTTCAAAAAATTTAATCCACTGTTCGATAACAAAAACACTCAAAACCGAAAACGGAAGAAGAAGAAGAAGAAGAAGAAGAAGAAGAAAATGCATGTCAAAATATTTAATTCCTCTTTCAAAAATTAAAACTAGTGTTCGATAAACCAGGAGAAAGAAAAAAAAAATAGAAGAAGAAGAAGATGGTGGTGATGACGATCGACGATGAAACCACCTTCTGATTGTCGGAAACGACCGATCTCAACAATTTCCAAAGCGGCGAGGATGATAGAGATGGAAACAACGGATTTAGAGCTTCTTTGAGCTCAATTCCAGACCATGACCTTGTCAGAGCCGCCATGTATGATGATGACAACCGTGACCGAATTATTATGGATTCGAATGCGAATTTAGAGATGATGTCAAAAACTTAACTTATTTTTTCCGACGTTCAAGCTCAGGTTTTGGTTCCCCGAGATTGCCATGGATTCTTCTCTAGATTCCAATTACCTCAGCCAATTTTGGATTCGAATTAGGTTACCGAGGTTTCTATAGCGTCTCGAAATTTAAAAGATAATATGTTGCAAATTAGAGTTTTGAGTAGACGCGATGCGGTCTTTAACGGGAATAAAATCTCATTAAGAGTCTATGGATAGAAAATTATATAATTAATTTTCTAAAGTTTATTTTCTGTGATTCAAAATTTAAGTATTAAGTGTTGAGATTAAAGGATTAATTTGCAACATTTAAAGAAAGGAAATATTCTTTTGTGGAGGATTGGAGGAAATGGAATTGAAAGGGGTTTAAGGGCAATTTTGGGAAAATTCTAAGCCTTAAGTATCACTTAGTGAAGTCGGTCTCTCTCTCTTTAGCTGATAATAACGAAAAAAAAGAAAGAAAAACGTAGAAGAAGGAAAAACGTGAAAGAAGAAAGAAGAAGAAAATCGGGGAAGAAAAAAAAGAAAAAAAGAAAGGGCGTGAGAGAGAGAGAGAGATAGAGAGAGTCTGAGCACGAGGGAGAGAGAAAGACAGACGCGAGGGTCCGAGGAACAATCACAACGCCGAGGAGAACCCGCGGTGAATCGCCGAGGTCGCGGGCGAGGGCCGGCTGGAGTGAGAGCTTTGGCGGAGTAAATCCCAGGGTAAGAATCTTGCTTTCTTTCACCCTCAACCTTGGATTTCTGAATTTTAAGGCTCGAATTTTCGGTTCCAATTATGAAATCAATTTGGGGATTGATTTTAGGGTTTTGCTTCAATCAATTTGGGGGCTTTTCTTTGCTCGGTTTTGGTGGGATTTTTTTAGAAGAATGAATCGCTGCCAGGTCAAATTCGTTCAAGGTAAATCCTTCACTTGGCCGAATTTAAGAAAAATGGAGTTCAGGTTTAATGTTTTCTGTTTGGATTTTTTATATTGGATATGATATTTCGGATTTTTTAACATGTTTGGGTGTGAAATTGAACTTGGCCGTGTGGGTTATTTTCTTTGGCCGTGTGATTTGAATGCTGAAATTTTGGTTATGGATAAAAGGTGTTTGAGGTGGGTTCTTATCAATTTTGAAATGAAATTTTGGAGTTTTTGTTGGGAATATTGCCCACTTGAAGATAATGATTACTAAATTCGATAATAAGATGACTTTATTAGCATTACATGATTAGTGGGTTGAGTTCTAAACAATTAGAATCAATAACAACTATCTTACATAGCCTCCGTATCTAACTGAGTCACGTTCTGGGCACCTGAGTTCGGGCGGTGTGCTAAAACATGGTCGATGACTGATATACGCCTGAAAAGTTATATCTAAAGTCATATATGTGGAACACATAGTTGAAGGCTGATCACTATGTGGGAGCATCCTACACTTGTGGTAAGTGTACGACCTGGACAGGTCTTGGTATAGATGTGTCGTTTAAGGACCGTTACGACACACTAACCGAGGTCACTATGATGGTCACAGTGAGTCTTGATCTAAATCCTGAAGTGATCATGGACACTGGGTTATGTTACTGAGCTCTTTGACTCATTCGCTAAAAGACTATTCATGCTAATCACAGCTTATGTCTTGGGAGTTTTCTCAGAGCATAATTCGAGTGGGAAATGATTTACAGATACGGAATCCAGCCTTCCTGAAAGAAGGTTAATGTTCACTCACCTAAGGGTTGATTCCAAAACCGATAGATTGCTAGCACTTTCGAAGTAAGTAACGTTCGAAAGAATATTTCGCTAGGGAAGCAACAATGCTTAGGGCTGATATGTATCAAGAGAAGTATAACGGAAAAATTGACTTCTCTTGACACGGGTTGAACCTGGAGGATCTTGATCACGAACTGACTATATTAGTGGACACTCGTCACGATGAGTAAATATAATTCTAGTATAAAGGAGAGTTCAGTCTTGGCTTACAAGGTGGAGTATTTGACCAAGATTAGACGAATCGATGGACAAAAGAGAAAGGACTATTTCGTCTTTTTCATCGGATTTGTTAAGCTCCTATTACTAGGTCCATAGTCCCCGATTCGGCTCTGATAAAGGCGGATAAGAACTTTCGTATAATAATGTTCATCGGATTTATTTAAAGGAAAGTATTTAGGAGAATATTTAGGAGAATAATATATTCTCCTTTATTATCTCACTAAATAAATTATTCTCTATTTAAATAAAAGAATAATATCCCATAGATATTGATCTGATGGATGAGAGAAAAAGTAAGATTCACTTGTTGAGATCCAATGGCCTAGATTTAGTCCACTAGTGTGAACACAATAAAAGGAAATAAAATATTCTGGAAGATTCCATGAATATCTCCTTTTTACTACTATAAATAGGGGTTCATGAGAAGGCAAAAATAAGCAATTATTTTAAGGAATTTTTTAGAGAAATTTCGTGCATCACTAGCCTCCCCTGGCCGTGCATCTGCCTCTCCCTCCCCTCGGAAATTCGTTTCCATTCTTAGTAAAATAAGAGAGAAATCTCGAAACACCTAGTTTCGTGATCTAGTGAGATAAAGACTGTGCCCACTCATCTTTCTTATTCGTCTCGGAGATTACGTTTCGGAAGACTAAGGTGTCATCCTCGAGTCCTTCATCAAGACGACGCAAGGAGTACGCGATTGGATTGGAGCGTTCTGTAGCTGAACCGAAAATCAATGTAAGTACTCGTTTACTCTTATATCGGTTGCTTGACTTATATGCTCTCGTGAATTAAATTAATTAAACATAACTAGATCTTGTTAATTATAACCATAATTTAATTAGCTTATGATCAGCGTAATTAATTATTTTTCCGCATTAATATGGTTATATGGTGGAATAATCTCAAACGAGTCGCATCGGAGTGATCGTTCGTGTCCGATGCGCGCCCGATCCACCGACAAGTGGTATCAGAGCGATTGTTCGTGTCTGATACCCACTTGATTCCCCATCAAGTGGTATCAGAGCTAGATGTCATGATTAATTAATCGATTCGTTCTTGTAATTAATTTAAATATGGTTTGAATGAAATTATATGTGGATGTGAATTTCATGCAATTCAATATATGATATGTGGATTGTGATTCGTGGTTTGATCGTAGAATATTTGATTCTCGCTTTTCTAGATTTTTTGTAAACCCGAAATTCAAAGGGTATAGGTTTTATGTAATTATTATTATTACTGTTGTAATCTGATGGTGCGACGTTCTTGATCACGACGATCGGCGAGAGACGGACACACAACGAAGAAGCATGACGGACGAAGAAAGCCTCCACGACTACGCCATAAGAAAACTTGTCACAAAATTTTGTGACAAGTCTCGGCCGTCCTCTTAGTGCCAGGCCGCGCCCTCGTGGCGGCGGCGGTCCGGTGCAGCCTCAAGTCTAATCTTGACCTAGGTCAAGATTAGAGGATTCGTCCGGGCCTCAGCCCCGAAACCCTAGTGGGCCCACGGGCCCACTCATTAAAAAAAAATTTACCGAAAAAAAAAATTAAGTTTTTAAATGTTTTATTTAATTAATTGTATGGGCTGAGCCCTAATGATTTTTTATTTAAAACATTACAAAATAAATGATTATGATATCGATTTATTTTTAATGGGACATTGGAATGGGCCCTTACTTAATTAATTTTTTCGATAAAAATTAGAAAAATTAAATAATTTGATATTGATTTATTTTTCTAAGGGACATAAGAATGGGCCCAATTGAATCCATGGGCCAATATGATTGGGCTCATCTTGATTTACTTTACATAATCAAATAGGAAACGATCAATCCGAATCAAACCATTCTTGCATGCTCTTGCTTGTTTATTTAATTGCTATGCCATGCTTGCATGCTATAACTTAGATCATGTATCGTATGTTAATGGTTGTCATGGGCTTTCATTCATTAAAATTGTCTAATTGGATTAGGATAGTTAATTAATGAATGAGTTGAACGGATCGGAGAGCTTTGTCACCAAGCCGATAAAAGGCTAAGCTGAGAGGTACTTAAGAAGACCTAGTGTCTCACCTTCTCTACTGGGAGTTTTTCCGTGATGGAATACTTTTAGGATAATCAAGCCTTAATGTCACAAATTCCTAATCACTAAGCTATATCGAAACATCTGTTTTTAAGGGTAGCTTAGAAACACTTGAGTTTTTAATATGACTTAGTTAACTCGAGTGGATCACCTAGATTAAAGTTAATGCTAGGAAAATTAAAATACTGAAAGTATATTGAGTCGTAGGTCTCCAACATTGACACAACACCGTGAGGATGAAAGATCCCCTCGTGACCGGCGGTTTTCTAAACATGGTGGTCAGTTCCATTCGGAAGGGCTTTTCTGATTCCAATACCAAGGTTGTGTCTCTGACGATAGGTGGGAGGGTTGATCTCTGCGTGTACTAGTTACGCTAGTGCGTATGAGCTAGATTTCTTTCACTGAAATGTTGGGCTGACTCATGCATGAACCAACCGGTGGTTGCTCATGTGGCCAAAGATTCCTATAAAATTGGTAGTTAGTGAGCATAGTTATGAAGGTGCATGTACTATGATTGCTCACTAATCTGAGATGGTTCTCATTTTCACTAGGTGCACTCCGTTACGTCACCAGAGTGAAACGGACTATGGCTATTAGTCGAATTACCTTGGAATATAAAAACTGGGTTCTTTTGATTAGTATTTTATCCCGTGCATGTTTGCATTATAGTTTTTATTTCCTAAATTATATTGATAGTTGTTTCTTTTCATATTGTTAATAAATGTACTTTTATGTTTTTAGTAATCATGTCGAACCCTATTCTGGCCCTGTTGTCGAAAGACGTCCTGACTGGAGATAACTTCCCTAAGTGGAAGTCGAATCTCAACATTGTGCTTGTGAGTGAAAGCATTCGCTTTATCCTCACTGAAGACAGACCTCCTCTTCCTGCTCATGGTGCCTCCAAGAACTTGAGGGAGGACTATGACAAGTGGACTACTGCCAATAACAAGGCGGTGGCCTACATGCTCGCAAGCATATCTAATGCGTTGCGAACTAAGATGGAAGGGAAGGAGACCGTTGTGGAGATCCTTGACTCATTGCAACAAATGTTTGGGATGCAAAGCGAGCAAGCCCGCATTGAGCTCACCCGTAAGTGCACTAGCACTAGGATGACTGCGGGAACTCCAGTGAGGGATCATGTCATGAAGATGACTAACTACTTCACCGAAGCTGAACTCCATGGGGCACAAATGGATGAGGTTACTCAGGTGGGAATAATCTTGAATTCCCTTTCGAGTGACTTCATACAGTTTACGTCCAACTACATCATGAACAAGTTGACGTATGGACTGTCTCAGCTGTTGAATGAACTACAGACTTTCGAGTCTATCACTCGACATGGGAAGAACAAAGGGTCAGCTCTATATGCTGACAAGAGTTCTTCGCCTAAAACCAAGAAGATGTTGACTTCTGGTGCTGAGTCATCTAAGGCACGTCCGAATACTTCAAAGGGGAAAGGTCCCGCTAAGAAGGAAAGGAAGAACTTCAAGAGAAGTGGAAAAGGAAAAGAAAAGAAGCGAGAAAGCATTGGTAAATGTCACCACTGCAACACTGAAGGCCATTGGAAGAGGCATTGTCCTTTGTACTTGGCTGAGCTTGAGAAAAACAAGAAGAATGCTGGTATGGTACCTTAAAATTCATGATTAAAGATATCCTAAAAATGTTTTGAGGATAATTATTCATGAACATACTTCTTTTCTTGTTGCAGAGCAGATCTGATGGAGCACACATGTGTAGACGAGCTTGCTGAGCAATGTCGGATTCAAGCCCGAATTGTAGAGAAGCTCATGCTCCGTATGAAGATCTAGTTTCCCGCTAGTTTTATTACTTTCATTTTTGGATTTATTTTTGAACATGGGATGTGTCATTTAATAATCCGAGGTTTTCTGGATTGTAGCCTTTATGGCTATTCCAGAAAGGATGAATCTTTCTTTCTTTATGTTTTATTACATTATTTATGAACACATGGTTGTGTCTTTAAATATTTCCTTCTATTGAATGCCTTGATTGCTTTTATGATATTTGAATATGCATGAATGCTTATGTCCTTATGAAAAAAGATATAGAATATGAAGGTCACGTTTTTCCGTTCATATGCTATATAAAAGCACAATAAATAAATATAAATATTTTCTAAGTTATTATCTCTATTAGAATTTAATTAGCTTTTATTGCTTCATTAAATTCTTATGTTGAATATATTTTATTGTTTAAGAACTATTTAGAGCTTTGAAAGCGTCTAAATAATTATTACCATTATTCGACAATGACTTGTGCGAATAATAAGTAATAAAGGAGACACAACTAAGAGTTAGTGTTGATGATGAATTAAATTAGAGGGAGCTTCCTTAATTGGAACCTAGTCACTAATATTCGTATTGATTGAGTGGGAGCATCCTTGAATGGAACCTAGCCACTCTAGATTTATTGATTGAGTTGGAGCATCATTAATTGGAACCTAGCCAGTCTAAAATTCAATAATCGAGTAGGAGCATCCTTAGCTGGAACCTAGCTACTCTTATTCATTGACTTAGTGGGAGCATCCATAAATGGAACCTAGCCACTAAATAACCAATATTATTGAGTGATGGCATCCTAAATTGGATTCTAGTCACTATTGTTCAATAAAATAGTGGGAGCTTTCTTTAATGAAATCTGGCCACTTGTTGTTCAATAAATAGTAACATCCTTCATAGGATTAAACCCATCATTGAAGATGGCATCCTTAACCGGAATGTATATGCTATTATTCAATAATTAAAGTGGAAGAGTAATCAATGATTACCTTGCCACATAAATCAATGAATTGAAAGGAAGGATAATTTTGAATTATCTTGTCGTTAAAATCAATAACCTAGTGGGAGCATCCTAGAATGGATCCTTGTCACTCTCATCAACAATAAACTTTCCTTAAAAGGAAAGACATGATCTTGAGACATCACTCTCGACCATACTAACTTGTCTGAAAGTTATTAGCCCATATTTAATAGATCTACCTGTTAAGCTATTAGCTTAAAGGAATAGAGAGATCTATAAAAGGATTAATGAAATGGTTTAAGCTTTAATAAGCTATAAGGTAAGGGATTGAGCCCTTAAGGAGAGACATTATCATCAATGATACTCTTCTTTCTGATACCACGAACCACTTCATTTGGGATCTTCAAAATTGAAGATGAACTGTCCTTTGAGGATGAAGTTCCAATAACATAAAGACATGGATCGAAGTAGTTATACTACCAAACCTTTTGAAATATGGAAGGTAGATCCTAAGTACTTAACAAACTAATCATTGTTGTCGGTCGTTTTCGGAAAACCCGAGACGCCAAGAAGGCACGTCGCTCAAAGGGCCGATGGTCAGGCCGGAGGTCCTGAAGAGCGGCAAGTCTTCAAGCCTTCGCCCAAACTCTTGACTCTTTGAGTCGAGCCTAGCCCCTCGAGTTGAGACTTGAGTCGGCTCCCCGAGTTGAGCCTCGCTCCTTGGGTTGAGCCTTGAGTCAGTCTCCTCGAGTCGAGCTTCGCTCCTCGAGTTGAGCCTTGAGTCAGTCTCCTCGAGTCGAGCTTTGCTCCTCGAGTCGAGTCACCCTCGTCAAATGGAAACCTTCATATTTCATGTGGCAAGAATGGTATTCAAACGCTCGCAAGAGCCCGACGAAACGGGCCGTGCGCCGCGCGTGCAGCCGCGCCGGCCAACCAAGCACAGCAGCCCGCGCGCCGCGCCAGACAGGCCGCGCGCCGCGCCAAGCAGACCGCGCGCCGCGCGATGACACGCCCGCGCCGCACATCCAGCGCCGCGCATCGCGCGCCGCGCCTGGTGACCCGCGCGCCGCGCCTGGTGACCCGCGCGTTGTGCGCCGCACTTTGTGCGCCGCGCGCGCCGTGCGCCTCCACTTGATGCCACATGCGTTCCTAGTCCCACATGGACGAAAAAGAAGCCTTCTAAGGCCCCCAAACACCTATAAATACCCCCTCCCATTGAGGGGAAAGCCATCCCATTCTTTCTCAAGGAACTTGAGACTTCTCTCCGCTTCTCTAGATGCCATCCTTGGCCTGAAGCGGATTCTCCACGATTTCTCGCTCTCGGAGATTCTGAAGCGCTTGCCGGGGACTCCCGAGTGCCGCCTCTCTTGATCGAGCGATTAATCTTGAGCCCACGAGTGCTCTAACGGTTTTCTACTGAAAATCGCCTGCGCGTCTAGCCCCCTAGACGCGTCCGCCATTTCTGACAAGAAATCGCCTACGCGTCCGCCATTTCTGACAAGAAATCGCCTACGCGTCCGGCATTTCCGACTAGGAATCACCTACGCGTCCGGAATCTCCGCCACAACAAGGAACTCTTGACTTAGAGTCTCCCACGTCTCCAAAAGAGAGAAAACACACATTCTCTCTCGCGCTCGCGATCTCCGAAGTCCTGAGACGCCGCCGAGGACTCCTCGCGCCCCGTCTCCTTCGTCGAGTACGCTTCTCCATCAAGGCTCCGCGCCTCATACTGCGTATCACACGCTTGAACTACGTTCTGACCTGATCCCACGCACGGGTACGTAGGCAGCCGACAACCAAGGCACGGTCACTCCTCCTCCTCACCTCCTACCTCTCCCGAGAGGCGGGTTGATCGGAGAAAACCCTAGCTCGAGACTATCGGGTTCCCACTCTTGGCCCGGGTGCGATCACTTGGTCCGGCCTTGGATCGAACCGCCCGAGGTTTTAAATAGTTGTTCATTTTCGTGCGACAACATTTTGGCGCTAGAAGGAGGGGACTTCCCGACCTGTTCAGCCCGAAATCCCTTCTATTCATCTTCTTCTTTTCTTCTACAAACTCAACTTTCTCGAACTTGAGAAAAGATGAGTACTCAACCACCCGTACGTTCTGAGGGCGTGAACAACCCCGAAAACGTCACTGGGACCAAGAAATACTTATTGCGCTCCCGAGCGCATGGTGACGAAGAGTCGCTCCATGAAGAGAGCTCGACCCGCTCACCATCTCCATCTCCAGATAGCAGGGACCACCGCATCAAGGAGTTGGAGGAGAACGTCCGCCAACTAAAGGTAAAGAACGCGAGGTACCGCAGCCGACTGGCTGCGAAGCAACCCGCGCATAACGCAATGACCCCCAACGGGGATCCTGAGAACCTCAACGAGGAAAGCCACGACCGTGACCCTGACTATGAGGGTACTTGCGATCCGGAGGATATCGAGACTTCTCTCACGAAGGACGGAGGACTCCCCGCCATGTTTGAAGCCGGTCCTTCGAATCCCCTACCCCGGAAAGGCGACGCGCCGGCTGCTTCTCAAGAGGGAAACTCCCGACGCTCGGCCCTCGACCGACTAGGTCGAAGGGAGAACGTTGAGGAGAGTCAGGGCACGCGGAGAGCGCGCCGTCGCAGACGAAGCCTGCGCCTCCGAACGACCAGCCCAGATCTTAGGGATCACCTCACCGCCCAACGCATCGAGCGTGGCGATGACCTAAGAGAGCGACTAAGCTCTCGGCCAAACATCCCCGTTGCAGCCCCAACTAACGGGAACCGCCGCACGGGTCAAGGGTCTAATGTAAGGCGGCAGATAACTCCTCCCGAACAAGGAGTTACTCCGACTACCGGTCTCGATGTGATCACAATGATCCACAATCTTCGAAATGAAGTACGAGATCTCCGAGAACACGGAATAGGTGGAAGTGCCTATGGGGTCGTTGAGGAGAAGTCCTCGCCTTTCACGGCTCAGATATTGGCCGAGGTATGCACGGGAAATTTCAAACTCCCGAACCTCGCTCCATATAATGGAAAAGCAGATCCCGCTTACCACATCCAGCACTATGAAACCTGGATGACGATGCAGGGTGTCACTCTCGGCGCTATGTGCCAAGCTTTTAGTCTTACCCTCGCCGGACCCGGCTTCGAGTGGTTCAAGAACTTAAGGCCGGGAAGCATCCGCTCGTTCAAAGACCTGAAGGACATGTTCCTAGCACGGTTCGCTACGTCTATGGTCCAAAAGAAGACCAAGATGTACCTGTGGTCAATCAGGCAAGAGGATGGCGAGTCTCTTAGACGATACCTCGCCCGATTCACTGAAGAATCGAATAAGGTCGACCGCTTTGACGACAAAGACGCAATCACTGCCATCACTGAAGGCTTGCGCACAAGTGACTTCCTTAAGTCCATCGTCGGCCGTGTCCCTTCTACCATGGCCGAGTTAATGACTCGAGCCAAGACCTTCATGGGAGTCGAAGATTACCTCGATGGTCGCAAGGGCAATGATCAAAGCCCTCACCACCGAGACGAGCCTAGCAACGAGCAAGGAAACTCCCGTAAAAGGCGAAACAGAGGAGGTCAGACTTTTAATAGACGACCTCCGATGCCCCAGAAGTCGCGACTTGCGGAAGACTTTAAGGGCTACTCGTCGTTCACACCGTTGAACACAACGCTGGAGCAAATCCTAGCTTTAGCGCGTGACAAGTTCACTCCCCCGGCTCCAATGAACAAAGATCCCGTGACTCGCGATAGATCTAAATATTGCGAGTTCCATCAGGAATACGGTCACTTGACCTCTGAATGCTATAGTCTTAAAAGGCAGATCGAGGCATTGATCCAACGGGGTGAGCTAAAAGAGTTCGTGTTACGCATGATTAGCGCTGCGGGCCCCACCTCGAACAGACCACAGTCTGACAGGGGAGGAGGAACAGCCGCTTCTGCCGACCGAACCACGGCTACTGCCAATGCCAATCCACAACTCCACGTTGTGACCACCATATTGGGAGGTCCACAAGATGGAGATTCGGCCCGACAACGGAAAAAATTCCTAAAGGCCGTGGCTCAAGAAGACGCTGCTATGCACGTCAACCTCACGTATGAAGAACCTCCGTCCGTGCCTCACGAGACGATGCATTTCACCAACAAAGAGGCTAAGCGAGTTGTGCATCCGCACAATGACGCAATTGTGCTCAAAGCCCAAGTAGCTAATAACTTGGTGAAAAGAGTTCTCATCGACAACGGCAGTGCTGCCGACATAATTTTCAAGTCCACCCTAGAGCGCATGAAGCTCGGGGGGCTACGCCCAACTCCGACCCAAACGCCTCTATTCGGGTTCACTGGGAAGAGAGTCATGACTAAAGGCGTCATCGATCTGCCGGTCACCTTCGGAACTCCCGGAGGCATTGAAGTCGTTCACATGGTCCCATTCCTAGTGGTCGACCAAGAGTCCCCCTACAACGTAATCGTTGGGCGACCCACGTTGAACCGGCTAAGGGCAATCACTTCAACATACCACCTACTGGTGAAGTTCCCTACCAAGGATGGAATCGGCATCATGGCTGGAGAACAATCCCAAGCCAGAATATGCTACATCCAGGGAATCGATGGAAAGACCGCTAAAAAGACGGTTAACACGATCTCTCAGCTCAGAGATAGCGTCGAGTCGACCAAGGTCCTCCGCGAAGTCCATAAAGACACCTGCATGACACCCAAGTGCAAGGTAACGACGTCCTCATCAGGGACCCCACACGGTCTACCAGGTCATACATGGACGAGACACCGATCTATCGCCTGTGGAATGCGGAACACTGGAAGAGAGTACTACCACTAGCCAGCGATCCCCCCATTTTATTTCTTTGCTTTCTAAACATTCAATAAGGCCTACGAGCCAACGTTTTAGGATTTCAAATTTTTTGCAATATTAATAAAGTTCGATGTTTTTCTTTCAAAATCCACTTTATCAAAGATTTTTAATCATCAAAGGTTACACTTGTAAACCCAAAACTCGGGGGGCTAGTGCCATAGGCAATGGAAAGTACGCTCAAAATCCTCAAGAAAGTACGCTCCACAAAAAGAAAGCACGCTCCATCAAAACAAAACACCCGAACACAAAACGGGAATAGGCGTGCACGTAAGACGCCTCCGTGGCGCGCCGTAAGACATCCCCGAGATGCAGGCTAAAGACGCCCCCGTGGCGCGCCCAAGAGACATCCCCGAGATGCAGGCTAAAGACGCCCCCGTGGCGCGCCCAAGAGACATCCCCGAGATGCAGGCTAAAGACGCCCCCGCGGCGCGCCCAAGAGACATCCCCGAGATGCAGGCTAAAGACGCCCCCGCGGCGCGCCCAAGAGACATCCCAGAGATGCAGGCTAAAGACGCCCCCGCGGCGCGCCCAAGAGACATCCCAGAGATGCAGGCTAAAGACGCCTCCGCGGCGCGCCCAAGAGACATCCCAGAGATGCAGGCTAAAGACGCCCCCGCGGTGCGCCCAAGAGACATCCCCGAGATGCAGGCTAAAGACGCCCCCGTGGCGCGCCCAAGAGACATCCCAGAGATGCAGGCTAAAGACGCCCCCGTGGCGCGCCCAAGACACATCCCCGAGATGCAGGCTAAAGACGCCCCCGCGGCGCGCCCAAGAGACATCCCCGAGATGCAGGCTAAAGACGCCCCCGCAGCGCGCCCAAGAGACATCCCAGAGATGCAGGCTAAAGACGCCCCCGCGGCGCGCCCAAGTGACATCCCAGAGATGCAGGCTAAAGACGCCTCCGCGGCGCGCCCAAGAGACATCCCCGAGATGCAGGCTAAAGCCGTCCCTCGCGACGCACTTAAGACGCCTACATGGCGCACGTAAGACGCGTAAAGGCGCAACCCGTAAGACGCCTACATGGTGCAACCTAAGACGCCTACATGGCGCACGTAAGACGCGTAAAGGCGCAGCCCGTAAGACGCCTACATGGCGCAATATAAGACGCCTACATGGCGCACTTAAGACGCCTACATGGGGCACGTAAGACGCCTACGTGACGCACCTAAGACGCCTACATGGCGCACTTAAGACGCCCACATGGCGCAACCAAGTCGTCCCTCGTGACACACCTAAGTAACCTACATGCCGCATCTAGGCTATCATTCATGACGTGCCTACGATGCCTAAAACAACGCACGCAGCCGTCTCTAATGACGCGCTCTGAGTCACCGCAAGGCGCTGTGTATGATGACTAATCGGAACGCACCTGAACAACCATACAAGGCGCAACTCATGTCATTTTCACCACCGCCGACTAAGCACAATCACACCCGCCTCTGAGCAAGAACCTCGCTCGGCCTGAACCAGCTGAGACCTCGCTCCTCGAGTTGAGTCATTCTCCTCGAGTCGAGCCTTGCTCCTCAAATCGAGTCAGTCTCCTCGAGTTGAGCTTCGCTCCTCGAGTCAAGTCATTCTCCTCGAGTCGAGCTTCGCTCCTCGAGTCGAGTCATCCCCCTCGAGTCGAGCTCCGCTTCTCGAGTCGAGTCATTTTCCTCGAGTTGAGCTTCGCTCCTCAAATCGAGTCATCCTCCCCGAGTCAAGCTTCGCTTCTCGAGTCGAGTCATTTTCCTCGAGTTGAGCTTCGCTCCTCAAATCGAGTTATTCTCCTCGAAGTCGAGCTTCGCTCCTTGTGTCGAGTCATTCTCCTCGAGTCAAGCCTCGCTCCTCGAGTTGAGTCACGCTCCTTGAGTCGAGTCTCGCTCCTTGAGTCGAGTCATTCTCCTCGAGTCAAGCCTTGCTCCTCGAGTTGAGTCACGCTCCTTGAGTCGAGTCTTGCTCCTTGAGTCAAATCATTCTCCTTGAGTCGAGCACTGCTCCTCGAGTCAAGACATCCTCCTCAAGTCGAGTCACACCCTCCTCGAAT
This sequence comes from Urtica dioica subsp. dioica, assembly GCF_054948205.1. Taxonomy (NCBI): domain Eukaryota; kingdom Viridiplantae; phylum Streptophyta; class Magnoliopsida; order Rosales; family Urticaceae; genus Urtica; species Urtica dioica. Next base: position 40,630,203 of record NC_142756.1, read on the forward strand.
CGAGCCATGCTCCTCGAGTCGAGTCGCTCTCCTCGAGTCATCCCTCTCGAGTCGAGCATCACTCATCAAGTCATTCTCCCCGAGTTGAGTCTTGCTCCTCGAATCGAGTTATACTCCTCGAGTCGAGCATCGCTCCTCGAGTGGAGTCATATTCCTTAATGACTAACCAGTCTCCTTGAGTCGAGTCTAGCCCCTCGAGTTGAGACTTGAGTCGGCTCCCCGAGTCGAGCCTAGCCCCTCGAGTTGAGACTTGAGTCGGCTCCCCGAGTTGAGCTTCGCTCCTTGAGTTGAGACTTGATTCAGTCTCCTCAAGTCGAGCTTCGCTCCTCGAGTCGAGCCTTGAGTCAGTATCCTCGAGTCGAGCTCCGCTCCCTGAATCGAGCCTTGAGTCAGTCTCCTCGAGTCGAGTCCCACTCCTCGAACAAACACCTGGAGCGACCTGAAGAACAGGTCAGCCAAAATAGAGACCCGCGCTCACGCCTGGGGAATAAGGGCCGATCTTCCGAACGCAGACGAAGAAGCGTCACCGAGGCGAGAATGGCGGATGCCCCGTGAGGCCGACTTATGCTTGATGCGTGGTCAAACTTTTAGCGTTTATCCCCGAGCAGTCGAAGCCCTCCGGTGCGGCAGAGCCTTCCGCCAGGTGCCACTCCGTCTTCTCGAAGCATCAGCCCGCATCATCAACCTCCGTCTTCGAGACCTCGGAATGAGCACGCCTTTGCAAAATGCAAAAGTGCAGTCGCCTTCCAAGCTGGCCGAGACGGAAGCCATGATCTTCCCCTAATAGGTCACGATTGCACAATCGTCACCCTGCTAGTCACCATCGAGTCCCATGGACTCCGGATTGATGATATTATCAAACAAAACGCCATCGAAGGTTAACTCGGGCGTAACATTGCCAAAAGATCAATAAGCCGCGACGCGCCGGCACACCTCTAAACAAATGCACGCCCCACTTGCGCATGCATATCCCATTTGCTCCGGGGCTAGAGCGACGAACGCAAGCGCGTTCGCCTCGCCCACGTTGAGCTACGCCTCCTATCCGCTTGGATCCTCCTCCACGTGTACATCACACACTCGTGTCGAGAGAGATGGAAAAGCGAGAGAGAGCACTAGCAATTGTGAGAGTATTCTTTATAATCACAAAGGCTTCGCAACACTGAAGCCCTGGGAAGCATATTTTCCTCAAACACCCGGCGAAAACAACTAAAAGTTCACCGCCCGGGGCCTCCCGAGCAATGAACTTGGGGGGCTAATGTTGTCGGTCGTTTTCGGAAAACCCGAGACACCAAGAAGGCACGTCGCTCAAAGGGCAGATGGTCAGGCCGGAGGTCTTGAAGAGCGGCAAGTCTTCAAGCCTTCGCCCAAACTCTTGACTCTTTGAGTCGAGCCTAGCCCCTCGAGTTGAGACTTGAGTCGGCTCCCCGAGTTGAGCCTCGCTCCTTGGGTTGAGCCTTGAGTCAGTCTCCTCGAGTCGAGCTTCGCTCCTCGAGTTGAGCCTTGAGTCAGTCTCCTCGAGTCGAGCTTTGCTCCTCGAGTCGAGTCACCCTCGTCAAATGGAAACCTTCATATTTCATGTGGCAAGAATGGTATTCAAAGGCACGCAAGAACCCGACGAAACGGGCCGTGTGCCGCGCGTGCAGCCGCGCCGGCCAACCAAGCACAGCAGCCCGCGCGCCGCGCCAGACAGGCCGCGCGCCGCGCCAAGCAGACCGCGCGCCGCGCGATGACACGCCCGCGCCGCACATCCAGCGCCGCGCATCGCGCGCCGCGCCTGGTGACCCGTGCGCCGCGCCTGGTGACCCGCGCGCCGCGCCTGGTGACCCGCGCGCCGCGCCTGGTGACCCGCGCGCCGCGCCCCCTGCGCCTCGCGCCGCGCGCCGCGCGTTGTGCGCCGCACTTTGTGCGCCGCGCGCGCCGTGCGCCTCCACTTGATGCCACATGCGTTCCTAGTCCCACATGGACGAAAAAGAAGCCTTCTAAGGCCCCCAAACACCTATAAATACCCCCTCCCATTGAGGGGAAAGCCATCCCATTCTTTCTCAAGGAACTTGAGACTTCTCTCCGCTTCTCTAGATGCCATCCTTGGCCTGAAGCGGATTCTCCACGATTTCTCGCTCTCGGAGATTCTGAAGCGCTTTCCGGGGACTCCCGAGTGCCGCCTCTCTTGATCGAGCGATTAATCTTGAGCCCACGAGTGCTCTAACGGTTTTCTACTGAAAATCGCCTGCGCGTCTAGCCCCCTAGACACGTCCGCCATTTCTGACAAGAAATCGCCTACGCGTCCGGCATTTCCGACTAGGAATCGCCTACGCGTCCGGCATTTCCGACTAGGAATCGCCTACGCGTCCGGAATCTCCGCCACAACAAGGAACTCTTGACTTAGAGTCTCCCACGTCTCCAAAAGAGAGAAAACACACATTCTCTCTCGCGCTCGCGATCTCCGAAGTCCTGAGACGCCGCCGAGGACTCCTCGCGCCCCGTCTCCTTCGTCGAGTACGCTTCTCCATCAAGGCTCCGCGCCTCATACTGCGTATCACACGCTTGAACTACGTTCTGACCTGATCCCACGCACGGGTACGTAGGCAGCCGACAACCAAGGCACGGTCACTCCTCCTCCTCACCCCCTACCTCTCCCGAGAGGCGGGTTGATCGGAGAAAACCCTAGCTCGAGACTATCGGGTTCCCACTCTTGGCCCGGGTGCGATCACTTGGTCCGGCCTTGGATCGAACCGCCCGAGGTTTTAAATAGTTGTTCATTTTCGTGCGACAACAATCATGATTGTACATGGATGTTTGTTATAATCGATATTTTGAGAATGATCGATAAGTGTAGCTCCTAAACAAGTGTCATGAATAAAAGTCATTACTATTATAGTTCTAGACCTCATTATGACACAAGTAAATTGACTGAGCTAACTGTTTCTAAAATTAAATTTAGAAACGACATGCTCGTTCCATTATGTCTCAAACATACTTATTGATATAAGGTATGAGCTCAATGTTGAGGCTATTGACATTGTCTTTAAAAGGACTAATAATTAGACCTTAAACAATGTCACATTTCTGAGAATAACTACATGTGTTGTAAACACTGTAATTTCTGGAAATAGTGAGATACTTAGTTATTTAAATATAGTAGATCCTTAAAGTCCTATGTATATATTGAATATGAACACGACAAACAAGGATGAAATATAAATAACCAAGTAATGGAAATAGGTCAATAAATTCTTATTTAAACACGTTCAATAAATCACACTATAGTAAGTGGTGATGAGATCAAACCGTGCAATGGTGCAACCTATTTTGGTACCAAAGGGATGTACACCTTGATAGGGAGACTGTTATCTTTAGATATAAAGTTTGGTGTATAATCTAAAGGTATGCGAAGTGTTAATTTGTTCTAAAGTAAATTTATTTACTATGAACAATTTGACTTGACCTTAAATGGTAAGTCAAAGATCACTTGCAAAAATGCATGAACTAGAATAATATGAAAATTGGACATATGTCAGATCGACATAAATGATAGAGTATAGGTAAAGTGAGAATCAATATGATGGGAATCTCAATCCTGGGTCAAAGTCTAAACCGTCTATAATGATGGCAAAGAATTAAATTGGCTGAAGGAAACTTATCTTCTCTGGTCAAAGTGGGAGATTGTTGGGAATATTGCCCACTTGAAGATAATGATTACTAAATTCGATAATAAGATTACTTTATTAGCATTACATGATTAGTGGGTTGAGTTCTAAACAATTAGAATCAATAACAACTATCTTCCATAGCCTCTGTATCTAACTGAGTCACGTGATGGGCACCTGAGTTCGGGCGGTGTGCTAAAACATGGTCGATGACTGATATACGCCTGAAAAGCTATATCTAAAGTCATATATGTGGAACACATAGGTGAAGGCTGATCACTATGTGGGAGCATTCTACACTTGTGCTAAGTGTACGACAAGGATAGGTCTTGGTGTAGATGTGTCGTTTAAGGACCGTTACGACACACTAACCGAGGCCACTATGATGGTCACAGTGAGACTTGATCTAAATCCTGAAGTGATCATGGACACTGGGTTATGTTACTGAGCTCTTTGACTCATTCGCTAAAAGGCTATTCATGCTAATCACGGCTTATGTCTTGGGAGTTTTCTCAGATCATAATTCGAGTGGGAAGTGATTTACAGATACGGAATCCAGCCTTCCTGAAAAAAGGTTAATGTTCACTCACCTAAGGGTTGATTCCAGAACCGATAGATTGCTAGCACTTTCGAAGTAAGTAACGTTCGAAAGAATCTTTCGCTGGGGAAGCAACAATGCTTAGGGCTGATATGTATCAAGAGAAGTATAACGGAAAAATTGACTTCTCTTGACACGGGTTGAACCTGGAGGATCTTGATCACGAACTGACTATATCAGTGGACACTCGTCACGATGAGTAAATATAATTCTAGTATAAAGGAGAGTTCAGTCTTGGCTTACAAGGTGGAGTATTTGACCAAGATTAGACGAATCGATGGACAAAAGAGAAAGGACTATTTCGTCTTTTTCATAGGATTTGTTAAGCTCCTATTACTAGGTCCATAGTCCCCGATTCGGCTCTGATAAAGGCGGATAAGAACTTTCGTATAATAATGTTTATCATTATTAATCTCACTTGTTGTAATTGTGATTGACAACATTAATTCTAGAAAACGGGTATTCGCAGAATTAAATAAATATTTATGGTAGAAATGTTTATTTATTGTTTGATCAAGTAAATAAATAATTATTAATTATTTATTTATTGTTGGACCAAGTAAATAAATAATTAATTGGGTTTTAAGCAATTGGGCCTTGCACAAAATATGAAAATCGGATTTGGGAATTTTTGGCACTAGGGTTTGCGCAAATTCCCCCTTGGCCGTGTGCCTAAAATTCGAATTTTGTAATATTGGTATTTACCAATATTTTCTCTTTAGTTGTTTAAATAAATGAGAGAGAAAAATATAAGATATTGTCCTATATTTTCTCCTTATTTAAAGGAAAGTATTTAGGAGAATATTTAGGAGAATAATATATTCTCCTTTATTATCTCACTAAATAAATTATTCTCTATTTAAATAAAAGAATAATATCCCATAGATATTGATCTGATGGATGAGAGAAAAAGTAGGATTCACTTGTTGAGATCCAATGGCCTAGATTTAATCCACTAGTGTGAACACAATAAAAGGAAATAAAATATTCTGGAAGATTCCATGAATATCTCCTTTTTACTACTATAAACATGAGTTCATGAGAAGGCAAAAATAAGCAATTATTTTAAGGAATTTTTTTAGAGAAATTTCGTGCATCACTAGCCTCCCTTGGCCGTGCATCTGCCTCTCCCTCCCCTCGGAAATTCGTTTCCATTCTTAGTAAAATAAGAGAGAAATCTCGAAACACCTCGTTTCGTGATCTAGTGAGATAAAGACTGTTACCAGTCGTTTTCGGGACACCGGAAATTCAAAAACGATTCAAGGCCGGCCTGGCTTTGCCGGCCGGAAGCCCAACAGGCCCCGGCCCACCAGGCCCGAGCGCCCTGACGCACGGCCCGGCACGGCCGGCGCGCGCACCTGCGACCCCGGCCCTGATGCCCCCGGCCCAACAGACCTCAGCGCGCCCCGGCCTACTGGCCCGCGCGCACCTCGGCCGAGCGTCTTCGCCAGCTCGGCCACCTCGGCCGAGCGTCCTCGCCAGCTCGGCCACCTCGGCCGAGCGTCTTTGCCAGTTCGGCCACCTCGGCCAAACGTCTTCGCTAGCTCGGCCACCTCGGCCGAGCGTCTTCGCCAGCTCGGCTGCCTCGGCCGAGCGTCTTCGTCAGCTCGGCCACCTCGGCCGAGCGTCTTCCCCAGGTCGGCCATCTCGGCCGAACGTCTTCGCCAGCTCGGCCACCTCGGCCGAGCATCTTCGCCAGCTCGGCCACCTCGGCCGAGAGCCTCCGCCAGTTCGGCCACCTCGGCCGAGCGTCTTCGCCAGTTCGGCCATCTCGGCCGAACGTCTTCGCCAGCTCGGCCACCTCGGCCGAGCGTCTTCGCCAGCTCGACCACCTCAGCCGAGCGCCTCCGCCAGTTCGGCCACCTCGGCCGAGCGTCTTCGTCAGCTCGGCCACCTCGGCCGAGCGTCTTCGCCAGTTCGGCCATCTCGGCCGAACGTCTTCGCCAGCTCGGCCACCTCGGCCGAGCGTGTTCGCCAGTTCGGCCACCTCGGCCGAGCGTCTTCGCTAGCTCGACCACCTCGGCCGAGCGTCTTCGCCAGCTCGACCACCTCGGCCGAGCGTCTTCGCCATCTCGACCACCTCGACCGAGCGTCTTTGCCAGATCGGCCATCTCGGCCGAACGTCTTCGCCAGCTCGGCCACCTCGGCCGAGCGTCTTCGCCAGTTCGGCCACCTCGGCCGAGCGTCTTCGCTTGCTCGACCACCTCGGCCGAGCGTCTTCGCCAGCTCGACCACCTCGGCCGAGCGTCTTCGCCATCTCGACCACCTCGACCGAGCGTCTTTGCCAGCTCGGCCGGGCACGCCGCACCCGGCCAAGCCCCGCGCCTGGCACGCCCCGCGCCCATCCAGGCGACATGTCCCGCGCGCCCTGCGCCCCCTTGGGCGTGAAGCCTCGCGCGCCTCGCTCCCGAGCCACCCGGTGGGCCTGAAGGGGCCGGCCCAAGGCCTCCCCTCAAAAACTATAAATACCCCCCCCAGGGGAGGAAAAAAGGACAATTCATACATTTTCGAAGAATACATAATTTTTCGAAAACAATACTTCTCTCCTCTAGAGAATTCTCTCGTGCTCTTGTGACATTCCAAGAGCGCGCACTTCTCTTCCCTCGGCTCAGAAACAAGGACCCCTCTCCACGAGAGGGAGCGCGCTCCCCTTCTGCGACCCGAGCTTCTGCAGTACACACTACCCTCCAGCTTCTCGGCCCCTGAGCTAGAACTCCGAGCTACGAGCACGCGACCCCTCTAAAGTCCTCACTAGAAGCTACGAGCCGCGTCCTACTCTAAAGCCTTGGATTCAAAAAGCCTCTGAGCCCAAGATAGCCCTCGATACACAAATTGAACTACGTTCTGACCTGATCCCGACTAAAGGGTACGTAGGCAGCCAACCTTTGGCACAGTCACACCCCCCAAAACACACCTCAGGGTTTGGAGGGTGCAGCTCGGTCTACGAGCTCCCATTTTTGGCCCGGGCGCGATCACTTGGTGCGGCCTTGGATCGAACCGCCCAAGGTATTTAATCGTTGTTCATTTTCGTGCGACAACATTTTGGCGCTAGAAGGAGGGGACTTCCCGACTTACACAGCCCGAAATCCCTTCTACAGTTCGACCCCTTTCTTCTCGACTCGAGAAAGACATGAGTGGTCAACCACCCGTTCGTTCTGAGGGCGTGAACAACCCCGAAAACGCAACCGCGGTGAAGAAATACTTCCTGCGCTCCCGAGCGCAAGGCGACGAGGAGTCTCTCGACGACGAGAGTCACACTCCCTCGCTCCCTCCACCTCAAGACAGTCGGGACGACCGCATCCTTGAGATGGAGACGAAAATCCGCCAGCTAAAAATAGCTAATGCAAGGTACCACCGCCAACTGGCGGGCAAGGCACCTACGCAGGACTCTCCTCATGAGGAATCTGAGGACCTCATGGACGAGGGACATGACTATGACCCCGACTATGAAGGCTTGGAAATTTCGGCTGACATCGAGACTTCTCTCACCAAAGACGGGGAACTCCCTGTTGAGATCGAAGCCGGTCCGTCGAAAACAAGAGCAATACCGGTCTCCTCTCAAGAAGAGACCTCCCGACGTTCAGCCCATGACCGACTCGGTCAAAGAGGCAATGTCAGGGAAGGTACAACGACTCAGCTAGTAAGGCGTGTGACTCGAAGCTCAGGCCCCCATACCGCCGGGCCGGATCTTAGAGATCGACTTACCGCCCAACGGAACGACCGTGGCGAAGACCTCCAAGAGAGGCTGAGCGCTCGTAAGGGTCACATCCCTACGGCACCAATCAATGGGGACCCTCGCACGGCTCAAGGGTCGAACGAAAGGAGACAGGTGACTCCTCCTGAACAAGGAGTGACCCCCAACACTGGCCTCGACGTCGTCACCATGATTCACAACCTTCGTAATGAGGTGCGTGACCTGCGTGATGGCGGCTTGGCCGGTGATACATACGGGGTCGTAGAAGAACATTCCTCTCCCTTCACCGCCCAACTCCTTGCTGAGGTGTGCACGGGAAACTTCAAACTCCCGAATCTCCCTCCATACAATGGGAAATCTGATCCCACGTATCACATCCAACATTACGAGACTTGGATGACGATGCAGGGCGTCTCACCAGGGGCTCTATGCCAAGCTTTTAGTCTTACCCTCACCGGACCCGGTTTCGAGTGGTTTAAGAATTTAAGACCAGGAAGCGTCCAATCATTCAAAGATCTGAAGGACATGTTCCTAGCACGATTTGCTACATCCATGGTCCAAAAGAAGACCAAGATGTACTTATGGTCGATCAGGCAAGAGAATAACGAGTCCTTGAGACAGTATCTCACTCGATTCACCGCAGAATCAAATAAGGTTGACCGCTTTGACGACGGTGACGCAATTACAGCCATCATCGAGGGCTTGCGCACCAGAGACTTCTTAAAGTCCGTCATCGGTAGAGTCCCTTCTACGATGGCCGAGTTAATGAACCGAGCCAAAACCTTTATGGGGGTAGAAGATTACCTCGACGGCCGCAGGAGCAGCACCTAAAGCTCCCGCCGTCGGGATGAGTCCGGCAACGAGCCTGGCAACCCCCGTAAGAGGATAAACAAGGGAGGAAAAGCTACCAATAGCCGACCCCCTATGTCTCAATAGCCGCATCTTGCGAGCAATTTTAGAGACTACTCGGGTTACACTCCCTCGAACGCCCCGGTAGAGCAAATCTACGCTGTGGCGCGTGACAAGTTCGTCGCTCCGGCTCCAATAAGGGGCAACCCCGCATCTCGCGACCGGTCCCGCTATTGCGAGTTCCACCGGGATTACGGCCACACGACCGCTCAATGCTTCCATCTTAGGAAACAAATTGAGACATTAATCCAGAAGGGAGAGCTCAAAGAGTTCGTCCTTCGCTTGGTAGGAGCGGCAGCCTCCGCCGATAACAGGCCACAGCCTGAGAAAGGTGGAGGGTCCAATGCAAACGCCGACCGCACAGCGGTCACAGCTACGGCTGATGCGCAACTCCACGTCATCACCACCATACTAGGTGGCTTGCAAGACGGGGACTCAGATCGGCAAAGGAAAAAGCTCCTCAGAGCTGCCTCTCAAGAAGGCCTTGCCGGGCAGGTTAACCTCACCTACGAGGAACCTCCGTCCATACCTCACGAGACGATACAATTCACCAATGAAGAGGCCAAGCGAGTTGTGCACCCGCACAATGACGTTATAGTCCTCAAGGCCCAGGTGGCCAACAACTTGGTAAAAAGAGTTCTTATTGATAACGGCAGCGCGGCCGATATAATCTTTAAGACCACCCTCGAGCGCATGAAGCTCGGGGGGCTCCGCCATGTCCCAACTCAGACACCCCTGTTTGGGTTCACGGGAGAAAAGGTCATGACTGAAGGAATCATTGATTTACCAGTGACCTTCGGAACTACTGGAGGCATCGAAATCGTTCACATGGTCCCCTTTCTTGTGGTCGACCAGGAGTCGCCCTACAATGTTATCATTGGGCGACCCACGTTGAACAGACTAAGGGCTATCATGTCCACTTATCACCTACTAGTGAAATTCCCCACCGAAGAGGGAATTGGCGTCATGGCCGGTGATCAAACCCAGGCAAGGATATGCTACGTCCAAGGCGTGGACGGCAAGCCCGCTGAAAAAAGGGTTAACACGATCTACCAACTGGAAGACGACTACCCGTGTGATCAAAAAGACGCACGGCAACTCGGGGAATTAGACCCCCGCGACGATATCGAGAGGTTGAAAGTTGACACCCCCGATGATCTCACTTCGATCGTTCTCGACGAAGCTAAACCTGACCAGGTAGTAAAGATCGGTGCACAACTCCCTCTCGCCATCAAAACTCAACTCGCGTCCTTCCTTCGGGAGTTTAAGGATGTCTTTGCATGGACACATGCAGACATGCCCGGCATAGACCCCGATGTGATTGTGCACCGATTGAATGACGATAAAACTATCGTTGAAAACGTACAAGCTAGACGTGCGTTCAACCCCGAACGATACCTAGCGATAAACGCGGAAGTCGAAAAACTTCTCTCCGCTGGTTTCATCCAAGAAGCCAAGTACCAAAAGTGGGTGGCTAATGTGGTCATGGTCAAAAAGCCCAATGGGAAGTGGCGCATTTGCATAGATTACAAAGATCTTAACAAAGCCTGCCCGAAAGATTGCTTTCCACTCCCACGCATCGAACAACTGGTCAACGCCACGGCAGGACATGAACTCCCGAGTTTCATGGACGCCTACTCGGGCTATAACCAGATACGAATGCACGAGCCCGATCAGATCAAGACAACCTTTGTCACCGATCGCGGCCTCTACTGCTACAAGGTCATGCCTTTCGGCCTTAAGAATGCAGGAGCTACTTACCAACGATTGGTGAACCGGATCTTTGCCGACCTAATCGGCAAGACCATGGAAGTGTACGTGGACGACATGCTCTATAAAAGCCTACTGGCTACCAACCACGTAGACAACCTGAGGGAGATGTTCTTAATCCTCCGCCGGTACAAAATGAAGCTCAACCCCAACAAATGTGTGTTCGGGGTCGAGTCCGGGAAATTCCTAGGCTACATAGTTAGCCGTCGAGGTATCGAAGCGAACCCCGAGAAAATTAAGGCACTCTTTGACATGAAATCCCCGCGACGAGTCAAGGAAGTCCAAAGTCTGACCGGTCGGATTGCCGCCCTATCGCGTTTTGTGGCCAAAGCAACCGACAAGTGTCAACCGTTCTTCAAAGCAATAAAGAAGACGGACGGCTTTGAATGGACGGACGAGTGCGAGAAGGCCTTCCAAGAAATGAAGGCCTACTTCGAGACACCTTCATTCCTCTCCAAGCCAAAAGGAAGGCGAGACGCTCTACGTTTACCTCGCCGTCTCCGAACGGGCTGTGAGCGTTGTGCTGATCCGTGAAGAAGATAGGGCTCAATGGCCCATCTTCTACATAAGCAAAGCCCTACTTGACGCCGAAACGCGTTATACAGAGATAGAGAAGCTCTCTCTCGCTCTCCTCGTAGCCGCCAAAAAGCTACACCCCTACTTCCAGGCTCACCCGATCGTTGTCCGAACCGGACACCCAATCGGTAAGGCTCTTCAAAAGGGAACATCGACTCGCATGGTGGTCTGGTCCCAAGAATTGAGCGAGTACAGGATTGAGTCTCATCCGAGGCCGGCAATAAAGGCTCAAGCCTTAGATGATTTCGTGGCAGAATTCTCCTACACTCCCGACATGGGAAGAGCAGAAGACGGCTCGACCGACGACTTGTCGGCTCGAAAGAGAAGGGTCGACCCTACGGGTCCCATCTGGGAACTACACGTAGACGGAGCATCTAATGCCCAAAGAGCAGGCGCCGGCGTGATTTTAACAAATCCCGACCGGGAAAAGTTACGCTACGCCCTCCACTACGGATTCCAGGCCTCAAACAATGAGGCCGAGTACGAAGCCCTCATCGTAGGGCTAGAGCTCGCTCAAAAGCTCAACGTACAGAATTTACGAATACACTGTGACTCGCAGTTAATCGTAAATCAGGTTAAAGGCGACTACGTTGCCAAAGAACAAATGCCAAGCTACTTGCCTTCTCCTGGTTCGAGATCATCCAGATCCCACGAGAAGAGAACTTCGAGGCTAATGCCTTAGCTCGCCTCGGATCCGGTATCACCGAAGACGGGTTGGGAACCATCCCAATCGAGTCTCTCTCGCGACCATCCGTCTCACGTGACGAGGTGGGAACGATTGAGAGCGCCGCTCATCCAACTTGGATGACCCCGCTTACGGACTTCTTGCGAAGAGGGGTACTTCCCGAAGACCGCAAAGAAGCTGAAAGGCTAAAAGCCCTCGCATCCAAATACGTGTTGAGAGGCGAAGCCTTATACAAGCGCGGATATTCAACCCCGCTGCTCCGATGTCTCAACAGCGTCGAGTCGACTAAAGTCCTCCGCGAGATCCACGAAGGCCTCTGCGGGAACCACGCCGCTGGGAGGTCCCTCGCGCTCAAAGCGCTTGTCAAGGCTATTTCTGGCCAACGATGAAAAAAGACGCCTACGACTGGGCGAGAAAGTGCGACAAGTGTCAACGTTTCTCCAACGTTCCACGACAGCCGCCATCTCCCCTAAGTAGCATCGTTGTTCCACGCCCCTTCGCAAAATGGGGCGTAGACATTATCGGCAAGCTTCCCAAAGCCTCGACGCAATGCGAATACGCCATCGTCGCTATCGACTACCTCAAGAAAAAGCTCGAAGCCAAAAAAGGTGCCTGGGCTGAGGAATTGCCTTTCATCCTATGGGCCTATCGAACGACTGTTCGAAATGCCAACGGAGAGACCCCCTTCTCCCTAGCCTTCGGGATTGAAGCAGTGGTCCCCGTGGAAACGGAAGTCCCCACCTACCGGGTCGACACTTTCAACAATAAAGAAAATGATGACGCCATGCGCCTCGAACTGGATCTAATCGACGAGAAAAGATCCGAGGCCCTTACCAGACTCGCTGCACAAAAGCGAAAGGTTGAAAGATACTACAACGCCAAAGTCAAAAGGCGGATCTTCGCCGTCGGCAGCCTTGTACTCAGGCGCGTGTTCCAAAACACCCAAGTACAAGGCGCCGGGGTCCTGGGCCCAAATTGGGAAGGACCGTATAGAGTTCGACAAGTTATACACGACGGAACATACTACATCGAACACACGGACGGAACTCCAATCCGGCACCCGTGGAACGCCGAGCATTTGAGGCAGTACCACCAGTGACCAAGTCTCCCCAATTATTGCTCTGATTTCCCTTATTCAATGTAGGCCTATGTGCCAATGTTCAAGGATGTTCCCCGTTAGCAAAAATCAATAAAAAATAAAGTTTGCGGTCTTTTTTACCCACTTTATAAAAAAAAAAATTAGTCATCACGGCACGGCCTGTAAACTAAAAACTTGGGGGGCTAATGGGTCATGCGACATACACTCAAGAATTCACGGCCAAAATAAAAAAAAATAAAAAAAGGTAAAAACCTTAAGCTCCCCACTTCTGGGATGAGGCTTAGGTCGACCTAACTCGGCGAGCTCGGTCGCTCACCAGAGCAAGCTCAACGAGGCCGGCATCGAGTCGAGCTCGCTCCTCGTGCCCAATTCGCTCCTCGAGTCGAGCTCGCTCCTCAAGTCGAGCTCGCTCCTCAAGTCGAGCTCGCTCCTTGAGTCCAGTTCGCTCCTCGAGTCGAGCTCGCTCCTCGAGCCCAGTTCGCTCCTCCAGTCGAGCTCGCTCCTCGAGCCCAGTTCTCTCCTCAAGTCGAGCTCGCTCCTCGAGCCTAGTTTGCTCCTCGAGTCGAGCTCGATCCTCAAGTCGAGCTCGCTCTTTGAGTCCAGTTTGCTCTTCGAGTCGAGCTCGCTCCTCAAGTCGAGCTCGCTCCTTGAGTCCAGTTCGCTCCTCGAGTCGAGCTCGCTCCTCGAGCCCAGTTCGCTCCTCGAGTCGAGCTCGCTCCTCGAGCCCAGTTCGCTCCTCGAATCGAGCTCGCTCCTCGAGCCCAGTTCGCTCTTCGAGTGGAACTCGCTCCTCAAGTCGAGCTCGCTCCTCGAGCCCAGCTCGCTCCTCAAGTCGAGCTCGCTCCTTGAGTCCAGTTAGCTCCTCGAGTCGAGCTCGCTCCTCGAGACGAGCTCCGAGTCCGCAAAACCGACTGGCACTCCTCGCGCCAAACCTACGCGTCTCCTTGAGTCGAGCTCGCTCTTCGAGCCGAGCTCCGAGTCTACGAGTCGACTGATACTCCTCGTACCGACTCTTCAAAAAAAAGGGGAAGAAAAACCTTAAGCCCCCCACTCACGGGAGACAAAGGCTTAAGAAGCTCGGGCCCCCGACGGCCCATCAGGCTTACGGGTCCGAGAAAAGACGTCGGCCTAACCCGACGCACCCGCGTTCGCTCACTCCAGGGTGAGCGGGCCCAAAAGACGTCGGCCTAACCCGACGCACCCGCGTTCGCTCACTCCAGGATGAGCGGGCCCAAAAGACGTCGGCCTAACCCGACGCACCCGCGTTCGCTCACTCCATGGTGAGCGGGCCCAAAAGACGTCGGCCTAACCCGACGCACAAGGCCTAAGTCCCCCACGGGGATACAGACTTAGGAAGCTCGGACCCCGACGGCCCTTCGTGCATACGGGTTCGAGTAAAACGTCGGCCTTCCCGGCGTGCCGTAAGACGCGTAAAGGCGCAGGTGAAAGACATCCTCCGAGACGCATGTAAGTCGCGTAAAGGCGCTGCCTCAAACCCGAAAAAAGGCCAAATTTGAGCCAAACAAAGGTTCGCTAGCCTCAGGGCACGAACACCAAAAGACGCCGGCCTAACCCGGCGCATGTGGTTTGAGTAAAAGGCGCCGGCCTAACCCGGTGCAACCGCGTTCGCTCACCCCAGGGTGAGCGGGCCCAAGAGACGTCGGCCTAACCCGACGCACCCGCGTTCGCTCACTCCAGGATGAGCGGGCCCAAAAAAGACGCCGGCCTAACCCGGCGCACCCGCGTTCGCTCACTCCAGGATGAGCGGGCCCAAAAGACGTCGGCCTAACCCGACGCACCCGCGTTCGCTCACTCCAGGGTGAGCGGGCCCAAAAGACGTCGGCCTAACTCGACGCACCCGCGTTCGCTCACTCCAGGGTAAGTGGGCCCAAAAGACGTCGGCCTAACCCGACGCACCCGCGTTCGCTCACTCCAGGGTGAGCGGGCCCAAAAGACGTCGGTCTAACCCGACGCACCCGCGTTCGCTCACTCCAGGGTGAGCGGGCCCAAAAAAGACGCCGGCCTAACCCGGCGCACCTACGTTCCGATGCTCAAGGGCGCGAACACTAAAAAAGAGGCCGGCCTAACCCGGTGCACCTACGTTCCGACGCTCAAGGGCGCGAAAACTAAAAAGACGCCGGCCTAACCCGGCGCACCTACGTTCCGACGCTCAAGGGCGCGAACACTAAAAAGACGCCGGCCTAACCCGGCGCACCTACGTTCCGACGCTCAAGGGCGCGAACACTAAAAAAGACGCCGGCCTAACCCGGCGCACCTGCGTTCGCCTGCTTCAGGGCACGAACCCAAAGACGCCGGCCTAACCCGGCAAGCTCGGTCGTTCAAACAGCGCGAGCTCAAAGACGCCGGCCTAACCCTGGCGAGCTCTTCGCTTAAAAGCACAGGCTCCAAAAGACGCCGGCCCAACCTGGCGCGACTTACACGTCCAGCCGCCAATGCTACGGATGCAAAGCCCCCGGGGACTACCCGGTACGACCTCTTCGATCGCCGAAAGGCACGAAGCGAAGTCACTGGGCCACGATAGCCCACAGAGACGGCGTACACGAGTGAAAATTACTCGAAAAATGAGATAGGCATTCAACATGAAAGCAACAAAAATATCTCATAAATAAAAAGAGCCACGGCTCTGATAAACACGTGCTGAACAAAAAGTGCGTGAAAAATAAGTGAAATCCTAGAAAAGGAAAAGAAAGCAAAGCGCTAAACACACGCGCTAAAAAAAGAAGCCACACGGCTCAAACAGTACCCTCATCTAGCAGGGGAAACAAGGTGTCGAAGAAGTCAAAAGTGACCCCCCGGGCCTCGTTCTCGGTCGCGGTCGCGTCTCGACATTCCACCGCTCCGGCATGACGGGCTTCCTCGGTCCCTATGTCCTAGTCATCCTGCAAGTCGGACGCTCTTCGCTCCGCTTCAGCAAGCTGGGACGAGAGTCGAGCATTTTCCTCCGCCAGAGAGTCGCTCTCGCGCTCCGCCCTAACACGCGTCGCTTCACTCGAGGTAAGCTGGCGGTGCGACGTCTCCAAGGCATCAGATCGAGCGTCCAGTTGCCTCCGAAGGTCGGTAACCTCAGTGCGAAAAATCTCCGCTGACCGGGTCGCCACCTCGCAAGCTCGCCGTTCTTCGGTGAGCTCGCTCGCCATCTTGGCCACGATAGCCCACAGAGAGGGCGTACACGAGTGAAAATTACTCGAAAAATGAGATAGGCATTCAACATGAAAGCAACAAAAATATCTCATAAATAAAAAGAGCCACGGCTCTGATAAACACGTGCTGAACAAAAAGTGCGTGAAAAATAAGTGAAATCCTAGAAAAGGAAAAGAAAGCAAAGCGCTAAACACACGCGCTAAAAAAAGAAGCCACACGGCTCAAACAGTACCCTCATCTAGCAGGGGAAACAAGGTGTCGAAGAAGTCAAAAGTGACCCCCCGGGCCTCGTTCTCGGTCGCGGTCGCGTCTCGACATTCCACCGCTCCGGCACGACGGGCTTCCTCGGTCCCTATGTCCTAGTCATCCAGCAAGTCGAACGCTCTTCGCTCCGCTTCAGCAAGCTGGGACGAGAGTCGAGCGTTTTCCTCCGCCAGAGAGTCGCGCTCGCGCTCCGCCCTAACACGCGCCGCTTCGCTCGAGGTAAGCTGGCGGTGCGACGTCTCCAAGGCATCGGATCGAGCGTCCAGTTGCCTCCGAAGGTCGGTAACCTCAGTACGAAAAATCTCCGCTGACCGGGTCGCCACCTCGCAAGCTCGCCGTTCTTCGGTGAGCTCGCCCGCTATCTTGGCCACTGACAGTTGAGCTGCGTCGCGCTGGCCTTGTGCGATCTGGAGTTCCACCCTGGCCTCACGAAGCTGGTCTCGAAGCGTCTCGGTCTCCGCCCCCGGGTGCGAACCTCGCTCGACCTGAGCCAACCTAGCCTTCGTCCGGGCGAGCTCCTCCTGAGATGCCCCTAAGCGCCGGATGAAGTCATGCAAAATCCTGTCGCTTCGCACGGCCCTCGCATACGCCTGCGACGACAAAGAAGCAAGGGTTAAAACTAAAACCTACGCTTATAACGAAACAGACAGAAGTACCGACCCTCTGAGCGTCGGTAACCCCCGCCTGGAAGAAGGCGATGTCGCCCTTCGACATCACGCCCTTCCACCAAGATAGTGGGGATCCCTCGAGGTGGCGGAAACAATCCCCTCGAGCCTCTACCGCCTCCAGCTCCACCGCCGAGTTCGCCCTCTTGAGTTCGGAGCGTTCGTCGGGAGGTGCCGATGTCGAAGCCCTCTTCAAAGAAGCCCGAGACTCCGGTTCGACTAGACCGACAGTCTCAACGTGCTCTCCCTTCGCCTTGCAGTCAGCGACCCTAGAGCGAATCTCCGCCATTGACTCAGGGTCCCGAGAAGCGAGGGCCAGCCTCCTAGCTCGCCTCCTTGCAGCTACACAAAACAAAGCAGCGAAGGTCAGGTTCCTGTCAAGACAAAAAGTTTTACAAAACCGTAAAGCTACCTCGAGAAGCAGGAGCGACTGGTTGAGCCACGGGACTTGGGGGCCTGCTTGCCCGGAGCGCCTCCTCGGTGCCCGGAGCAAAGGGCGGGAACCACCCGGTGAGCGCCATCATCTCGGGGGAACGGAACCGCTTGCCAGCCTTGCGGGCTTCCGAGATCCCCGATATTTCTCTCAGAAAGGGGAGCTCCGCTGCCCCCTTGTCCGTTGGAAAATCGGCCAGACGGCCGAAGCGAAGTGGCGCCTCGCCAAAAGCGTCCGAGGTGACCCACACCCACGCCCGGCGACTAGGCGGGTCACAATCTTCGACCAGCCTCACATTGCCCCGAGCACGGGCCATATGAAATCCTGGCTGCCCCGGTGCCGGGAAGACGGCAACCAGATTGTGGAAGTCGTCCACAGTCATGGCACGCTGCGTCTGGCAGTGCCACTCCATGAAGCATGTAGCCAACAGGCGGAAGAACGCCGGGCTTATCTGGCACGCATGGACCCCTAGTCGGTTCAGAATCTGCTGAACGATCGTCGGAAATGGGAGGCGCAATCCACAGGCGAGACTCCCGACCGCCACGGCCGCGTACCCATCCCTTGGACGAGAGGGCCTGTCTGTTGGAATCGATCTAGGGTTTAAGAAAATAATTAACGCTTCGGTAAGCGGCGGAATTTTAAAAATTTTCTTTTACAAGTAAAAACAGTTTTTACTAACCTAGACAAGTGCAAGTACATGTAATTAAAAACCAATATGAGCTAGAAGTTTACTAACCTTTCTTGAAGCTTGATCTTTGAGAAGCTCTTAGAAAGTTGCAACGCTCGTCTCCCCTCGAAGCACGTCTCTCTTCCTTTCCTCGGAACCTCGAGCAACCACGAAAGTTTCTATCACTAAATCACTCGAAATAAAGGAATTAGTGAGTGGGCACTTTTAAACACTACGACTTAAGAACGAGTCTTGAAGTCGTAGAGCTAAACACTAGGTCGAGTGAGGACCTAGGTGCCAAAACAAGAAAAATCGAAAATAAACTAGAGAGAGAGAGAAGAGGGGCGGCAACCACAAGTTCTAGAGAGAGAAGCTCTCAATCTCTAACTTATGTGGAATGAGAAAAATGAGAAGAATGAGGCTCCTATTTATAGGAGAGGTCTTACCTTCAATAAGGTAGTTTCCTCTTCTATAGATATCACATATTCATGAGCCAATTTCCTCTTTTCCTCTATGATGCACTCGGCCAAGGTGGGCTTCAGTAAGCCTTGGATTTGTTTCCTTTTTTGTTCCTTGCCTTGCATCTTACTTGTGTTGGGCGCCTACCTCTTATTTCCCTTAGAGGAAATTTGTTTCCTCTTTTTCTTTTGGCAAGTATCTTCATACATTTATGCACAAAATATTCTCTCTTGTTTCTTGGGTATTTGGGCGCCTATAACTTATCTAGAAAGGCCTTCTAGAAGCTTTTCCACTTGTTCATGACAACATGAAAAAGGCCCATTAAGAATTTTCAATAAAATTCTTATGAATGAAATTAATTCACGAGGCCCAATAATCAAGTTATGGCCTAGTGACATTAAGTCATCAAATGAACTTGTCAAAAAATTTATTGACATTCATTTCATCATATGTCTCAAAAGACAAAATTACCCTTTTGACAATTTTTGTTCTTGTTTTGACTTAGCTTCCAGTTTAACTATTCCTATCGATGTGATTCGTGACAGTGACCTCATGGACCCAAATGAACAAAGCTTGAGCTAAACACTTGGACTCAAAAGTTCACAAACCTTTTCCAAGTTTAGCTTAATGCCAACTGACTCCACTAAAGAGCTGACACTGAAAATCTCTCGGTTCAAATGAATTTATTTTCTACTCAAGAACTCGACCTAATTATGATGAGTGGATCCACTGAATATTATCTATGTTTACCCTTCATGAATGTCATCAACTAGTCGGGATTTACTAAATTACCATTTTACCCTTCTAGCTGTTATTTCCTCAACTCCTTTGTCGCTTGTGAATAAGTTAGAAACAATGTATTGACGAGGAGCTAACAAGTCACATTGTTTCATCCAAAAGAGTCAGGACTCAATTTGGACACTGGCCAGTTCATTTATTCACACTCCAAGGAACAAAGCATGAGGTGACATACATTGCATTTCAGCAATCTTGTACATGAATTCCATATCTATGAGAACTTCACAAAGTTACTCATGACAGACTCCTAACTTAGTACTTCACCAATAGGCCTTGTTCGGAATCACATAATGAGTCTGAACTTTGACTTTCTCAAATGAGAATACTAAGGTGTGAAATGGCATGTCTCATTTCAGGATTAAGGTAAGCATGATGCAATTCATACATAGTGACTTCGAGACATAAGAGGTTAAATGGTTTGTTCTTATATTGTCTCTAGAAGTGCACTGGTCAATTCAGTACCTTCGGAAGATACCTAGAAGAACTATAGAGTCCCCAACTCTCAATGCCTCATAACCAGACATCATAGATTCTTCTAACAATCATACTGAGGTCAATAGTCCTTTGACCCTTAGATTGCGAATATATCGTTTTAAGCAAACTACGAAGAGTTTGTTCATGCAAATCTACATTTGTCTCTTCGTAAGTTGTTAAGTTTGTTTATGGACTAAAAGACTAAGGTTTTATCATAAAGCTTCAAACAAAGAAAGAATGAATGAACGTTTCAACTTTATTAATGAATAGATAGGCAATTACAAGCAAGAGTCTTCATGAGACTTTATTACATCAAATGTACAAAATATAGACTACAACTCTTCTTGTGGGCACCATTGACAACAAACTCCCACTTGACTCAAAGAAGGTGTGTGTAGTCCTTCATGCCTAATCCCTCACGATGTTGGTCGAAGACCTTGTTCGCTAGGGCCTTGGTGAATGGATCTGCGAGGTTGTCCACCGTTGAGATCTTCTTCACTTCCACGTCTCCACGCTGCACGATCTCTCGAATCAAATGGTATTTCCTCTCAATATGCTTAGAGCGCTTATGGCTTCTAGGTTCCTTTTAGTTAGCGACAGCCCCACTATTATCACAATAAAGGGTCACGGGCTCGTCGACGTTTGGAACAACTTCCAAATACTTAAGGAACTTTCTAAGCCATACAGCCTCTTTGGATGCTTCACAAGCAGCCACATATTCTGCTTCCATTGTGGAGTCAGCAATGCAAGATTGCTTAATACTTCTCCACACAACAGCTCCACCATTAAGGATGAACACAGATCCCGAAGTGGATTTCCTGGAATCCTTATCCGCTTGAAAATCGGAGTCGGTATATCCCGTCATAGTCAGGTCAGTACCTGAGTATGTAAGCATCAAGTTCCTAGTTCTTCGAAGATACTTAAGAACATGCTTAACAGCAATCCAGTGCTCGGGTCCAGGGTTGGATTGGAAACGACTAACTACGCCAACGGCGAAACAGATGTCAGGTCTAGTGCAAAGCATAGCATACATGAGGCTTCCTACGGTAGAGGCGTAAGGAATCTTCCTCATGTCTTCAATCTCTTGTCCAGTCTTGGGAGACTGGTCCTTAGAGAGTGAAACTCCATGCCTAAAGGGTGTTTGACCCCTCTTGCAGTCTTGCATCGAGAAGCGATCCATCACCTTATCAATATAAGATGCTTGAGAGAGCGACAGGGTCCGGTTTTTCCTATCTCGAAAGATTTGGATTCCCAGAATGTATGCGGCTTCTCCTAGATCCTTCATATCGAATTGCTTTGCCAGCCAGACCTTAACCTCAGATAACTTACCCACGTCATTACCAATGAGTAGTATATCATCGACATATAGTACCAGAAACACAACTTTACCTTCGTGTATTAACTTGTAAACACAAGGCTCATCTATCGACTGTTCAAAGCCAAAGCTTTTTACAGTTTCATCGAATCTAATATTCCATGACCTAGATGCTTGCTTTAGTCCATAAATGGATTTAAGCAACTCACAAACCTTGGTCTCTTGACCTTTATCCACGAAACCGTCTGGTTGAGCCATGTAAATGCGCTCGTCAAGATTGCCATTCAGAAAGGCTGTCTTGACATCCATTTGCCAGATCTCATAGTCGAGAGCTGCAGCTATGGATAGGAGTATGCGGATGGATTTAAGCATCGCGACTGGCGAGAAGGTTTCTTCATAGTCAATCCCTTCTTGTTGGGTATAACCCTTCGCCACAAGTCGTGCTTTGAACGACTCAACGTTCCCATCAGGACCCCTTTTCTTCTTGTATATCCACTTACACCCTACGGGTTTAATCCCTTTAGGAAGGTCTACAAGTTTCCAGACATTGTTGACATACATCGAGTGCATTTCAACTTTCATGGCGTCAAGCCAAAGGTTTGATTCAGAACAAGCCATCGCTTGGCTATAGGAAACAGGGTCATCCATGTCGGAGACGGCTACAAGAGAGTCTCCATAAGACATGTACCTGTCAGGCTTTTGAGTACCCCTCCCACTACGTCGAAGTACTACTTGACGAGATTCTGATGAGTTAGGTTGTGTTTCAGTTGGGGTAAGAACAGTTCTTACAGATGAGGTAGAAGCTTCCTCACCCAACTTTTCTTCAAGCACAATTTTGCTTCTAGGTTTTGCATCTTTCATAAAGTCCTCCTCGAGGAAACGAGCATTCGTGCCAACGAAAGTCTTATCGTCCTCGGGACTATAGAAAGTAAAACCTTTGGTTTCCTTCGGATATCCTACAAACAGGCATAATTCTGACCTACTAGCCAACTTGCTAGTCTTTTGCCTCAGCACGTGTGCAGGGCAACCCCAAATTTGGATGCGGCCAAGATTCACTTTACGGCCAGTCCATCGTTCATAAGGAGTACCAGGAACCGTTTTAGACGGAACTTGGTTCAGAATGTAAGCGGCTGTTTCGAGGGCATATCCCCAAAAGGAAGGAGGGAGTGATGAGTAACTCATCATTGATCTAACCATCTCCATTAGAGTTCGGTTCCTTCTCTCTGACACTCCGTTTTGTTGAGGTGTGCCAGGTGCGGTAAGCTGAGAAGCGATACCTTCTTCTTTAAGAAAGTCATCGAACTCTCCAGACATATACTCACCACCTCGATCGGATCGAAGGGTTTTGATCACTTTGCCAGTTTGCTTTTCCACTAAAGCCCTAAAGACCTTAAATACGTTAAAGGTCTCGGATTTGTGTTTGAGCAAATAGACAAACCCATATCTTGAGTAATCATCAGTGAAGGTAACGAAGTATTCGTATCCTCCACGTGCCTGTTGGTTGAGCGGACCACATACATCAGAATGTATTAGTTCCAGCAACTCAGTGGCTCTTCGACCCTTATCGGAGAAAGGTCGCTTAGTCATTTTTCCTTCTATACAGGATTCACAAGTAGGTAGTGAACCTATTGTAGAGGCTTGGAGTGGACCATCCCTCACAAGTCTCTTAATCCTATCTAGACTGATATGACCAAGTCTTAAGTGCCAGAGGTATGTTGATTTTGTTAGATCGGAGGATACAGAAAGTTTGATCCTCTTTGGCTCCCTAATTAGATCGTTATCTATTTCGGTGTCTAAAACAGAAGGTTGAGAGGGATAGATGTAAAAAAGACCATTCTTCATACATGCATCAGTGACGAAAGAATTAGAAAAAGAAATACGAATTCCATTCTTTATAAACTTTAAATAATAATCTTGCTCGAAAAGTTGAGCAACAGATACTAGGTTTTTCCCAAAGGAAGGAACATAATAAACATTATTCAAATTTAAAGTTCGATCTTCAAAAGATAGCGTCACGGATCCCACAGCCTTCGCAGACAGGAGGCTCCCATCACCCCATTTGAAACAGAACTCGCCTTCCTCTAAGCTTTTGGTTTTCTTGAAACCATTCAACGAACAACAAATATGGTTAGTAGCAGTGGAGTCAATAATCCACGATGATACATTATCAGCTACTAAGCATGCTTCGGTAACTAGTACAATACTATGTTCCTCTGCTTTGAGATAGGCGGGACAGTTCTTTTTATCGGCCTTGTAAGGTCTCTTCACAGTTCCAGAGGCGGAAGCTTTTGGCTCAGTAGCATGTGCCTCTCCTTGATTCCTATTTCTCTTAGTGAAATCTACAGCAGTGTGAAGTTCCTCCATAAGCTTGGTAACAGTGTACTCTAGCTTGTTAATGGAGTAGTTCATCTTGAAGGTATCAAGAGATGCGGGGAGAGTTTCTAAGATCACATCTATGACATTCTTCCCATCAATCTCAGATCCTAGGATTTCCATTTTACTCAGATGACTAATGATCAATATCATAAAGTCTCCAACAGGAGTCCTAGCCTGCATATGACAGTTCATAAACTGTCGGACTGCTTGTAGCCTTGTTTGACGCCTTTGCCCTCCAAATATCTCAAGGAGATTGTAGAGCATGTCAGCGGCAGTCTCGAAGTCACGATGCTGCTCTTTCAGCATATTGTTCATAGATGCCAAGATATAGCACCTCACAATCTCATCGGATCGAAGCCAGGCCGCTAAGGCGTCATTGTCCTCTTGAGTTGAATCATCATTCGTCAGAGGAGGACATGGGGTGGTGAGTACCCATTTGCACTTGTTAACGATAGGTATTATGTCGAGGTTACGTTTCGAGTCTATGTAGTTTTCGTTTTCGAGTTTGTTCGAGGAAAGGATGAAAGAGAGTGAGTTGGGAGACATATTGCCTATAAAAGTTGAAAGAAGTTTATGATTAGTCTTTGGTTTAGGATTTAAGTTTGTTTAAGACTTTATAAAATCCAAAGGTGTTATGAACGAAATGACACTTTACTCCTTCGAGGGAAGGCCGCAACGAGTCTCCTTTCATAAGTAAATGACTCATCATTAATGCATAGCCAAGATGTCAATACATCAATTTTGACTAGCCACCTTGTAAATTGGTTTGATCACTCACATCCTTTCGCAGGGCCTCGAGGGAGGATTACTAGGGATTGAGTCTAAGTGTGTAACCAACCACTTAGTCCAAAAGATTGACTTTGAAAAACAATCCGCCGAGGGGAGGTCTTGTCATCATCGTCTCACTCTCGGACGTAGCTCATTGAGCAATGATCAGAGCAAAGCGCCCTTGAGTACTCTCATTTAAGAGAGGGCCACGAGGGTGACTCTTAGTCCGGCGACACTTGCACTTTTCATTAGTGTTGGGGATCGTGGGTTACAAACAACAAGTATAACCCTCCCACTTAGTTTTTGGAGTTGGTTCATCGACTCTTATAATTTTGGAAACAGATTTCCTAGTTAGAGAGCGACAGAGCGGACAACTAGAAGAGAATCCTAGATCGACATGTTCAGAGCAGTATTAATGCATAAAGGCACAAGGTACATACTCGATCTTTTCCTATTTTCTATTTCGGGAAAGTGTTTGAGGGAAGTGTGAACTTCAACTCACTCGAACACTTGAAAGTTTGAGATTACACATCTTTTTATTTTTCGGCTTGTCTACAAGGAGACCTCCCACTCAAATTTTCAAGAGCATATAGATTTTGAACATATGTGATATAGTTATAGTTTTGAAAACATTTTGAAAAATTTATTTGATTTGGATGACAAAATATTTTTCAAGTTTGAAAGTGAAAACGGTTTTTCAAAATTCAAACTAGTTTTGTAAAAATTCAATTTCAATTAAACTTTCAAAAATCAAAACATTTTAATCTTATACATCATGTTTATAATCATTTGAAAAACATTTTTGCTCAAGAAAATTTTCTCATTAGAGTTCTATAACTCATGGTAGTGGGGTTTGAAAATCCGGATTTCTAAAAAAACTGGAGTTTCAGACAGCCGCGCACCTCGGAGTAAAATCGCCATATCTGGCGGCTCCGATGTCCTATTGAGCCGAAACCGGTGGCATTGGACAGAGGACAGATAGAGCTTTAATTTGATTCAAGAATCATTAAATTTACATTTCTGAGCAGAGAGTTATTCCACTTTTAATGCGGGTTTACTCCAGCTCGAAGAAAAAGAAATAAATTAAAGCTTGGTCCTTTTTAGGTGCGAAAAAGAATCGAGTGTAACGGAACGTTTTAAGATGTTGTTTAAAGCTTTTATTTGTGTTTTATTAGCAGGGTAATAACATAGAATAAAAGAAATAACAACATGCATAAAACGATTCAAGTAAAAATAAGAAACTAGCAAGATATCAAAACTAGTCACAAAATTTTACTCGAAATTTCTCAAACCTTTAAAACACGTTTTTCAATATAAAAAATTAAAAACTTTTAGAACTGATTCTAATGTGTTTTAAAAACATCCCAAACTCATAGAAAATCAACATGCTTTTTAATTTAAAGACAAGAGCATTAAATTAAAAAAAATCTAAGATTACAATTCTAACTTGTCACAAAATTAGTAAACTTTCGAAAACGATTTTCAAGCTCATAATTTTAAAAACATGTACATGCTAATCTTTGACCATAGCTCTGATACCATTTGTTGGAATCGATCTAGGGTTTAAGAAAATAATTAACGCTTCGGTAAGCGGCGGAATTTTAAAAATTTTCTTTTACAAGTAAAAACAGTTTTTACTAACCTAGACAAGTGCAAGTACATGTAATTAAAAACCAATATGAGCTAGAAGTTTACTAACCTTTCTTGAAGCTTGATCTTTGAGAAGCTCTTAGAAAGTTGCAACCCTCGTCTCCCCTCGCAGCACGTCTCTCTTCCTTTCCTCGGAACCTCGAGCAACCACGAAAGTTTCTATCACTAAATCACTCGAAATAAAGGAATTAGTGAGTGGACACTTTTAAACACTACGACTTAAGAACGAGTCTTGAAGTCGCAGAGCTAAACACTAGGTCGAGTGAAGACCTAGGTGCCAAAACAAGAAAAATCGAAAATAAACTAGAGAGAGACAGAAGAGGGGCGGCAACCACAAGTTCTAGAGAGAGAAGCTCTCAATCTCTAACTTATGTGGAATGAGAAAAATGAGAAGAATGAGGCTCCTATTAATAGGAGAGGTCTTACCTTCAATAAGGTAGTTTCCTCTTCTATAGAATATCACATATTCATGAGCCAATTTCCTCTTTTCCTCTATGATGCACTCGGCCAAGGTGGGCTTCATTAAGCCTTGGATTTGTTTCCTTTTTTGTTCCTTGCCTTGCATCTTACTTGTGTTGGGCGCCTACCTCTTATTTCCCTTAGAGGAAATTTGTTTCCTCTTTTTCTTTTGGCAAGTATCTTCATACATTTATGCACAAAATATTCTCTCTTGTTTCTTGGGTATTTGGGCGCCTATAACTTATCTAGAAAGGCTTCTAGAAGCTTTTCCACTTGCTCATGACAACATGAAAAATGCCCATTAAGAATTTTCAATAAAATTCTTATGAAATGAAATTAATTCACGAGGCCCAATAATCAAGTTATGGCCGAGTGACATTAAGTCATCAAATGAACTTGTCAAAAAATTTATTGACATTCATTTCATCATATGTCTCAAAAGACAAAATTACCCTTTTGACAATTTTCGTTCTTGTTTTGACTTAGCTTCCAGTTTAACTATTCCTATCGATGTGATTCGTGACAGTGACCTGATGGACCCAAATGAACAAAGCTTGAGCTAAACACTTGGACTCAAAAGTTCACAAACCTTTTCCAAGTTTAGCTTAATGCCAACTGACTCCACTAAAGAGCTGACACTGAAAATCTCTCGGTTCAAATGAATTTATTTTCTACTCAAGAATTCGACCTAATTATGATGAGCGGATCCACTGAATATTATCTATGTTTACCCTTCATGAATGTCATCAGCTAGTTGGGATTTACTAAATTACCATTTTACCCTTCTAGCTGTTATTTCCTCAACTCCTTTGTCGCTTGTGAATAAGTTAGAAACAATGTATTGACGAGGAGCTAACAAGTCACATTGTTTCATCCAAAAGAGTCAGGACTCAATTTGGACACTGGCCAATTCATTTATTCATACTCCAAGGAACAAAGCATGAGGTGACATACATTGCATTTCAGCAATCTTGTACATGAATTCCATATCTATGAGAACTTCACAAAGTTACTCATGACAGACTCACAACTTAGTACTTCACCAATAGGCCTTGTTCGGAATCACATAGTGAGTCCGAACTTTGACTTTCTCAAATGAGAATACTAAGGTGTGAAATGGCATGTCTCATTTCAGGATTAAGGTAAGCATGATGCAATTCATACATAGTGACTTCGAGACATAAGAAGTTAAATGGTTTGTTCTTATATTGTCTCTAGAAGTGTACTGGTCAATTCAGTACCTTCGGAAGATACCTAGAAGAACTATAGAGTCCCCAACTCTCAATGCCTCATAACCAGACATCATAGATTCTTCTAACAATCATACTGAGGTCAATAGTCCTTTGACCCTAAGATTGCGAATATATCGTTTTAAGCAAACTACGAAGAGTTTGTTCATGCAAATCTATATTTTTCTCTTCGTAAGTTGTTAAGTTTGTTTATGGACTGAAAGACTAAGGTTTTATCATAAAGCTTCAAACAAAGAAAGAATGAATGAACGTTTCAACTTTATTAATGAATAGATAGGCAATTACAAGCAAGAGTCTTCATGAGACTTTATTACATCAAATGTACAAAATAAAGACTACAACTCTTCTTGTGGGCACCATTGACAACAATGACGTACTTGACTCAAAGAAGGTGTGTGTAGTCCTTCATGCCTAATCCCTCACGATGTTGGTCGAAGACCTTGTTCGCTAGGGCCTTGGTGAATGGATCTGCGAGGTTGTCCACCGTTGAGATCTTCTTCACTTCCACGTCTCCGCGCTGCACGATCTCTCAAATCAAATGGTATTTCCTCTCAATATGCTTAGAGCGCTTATGGCTTCTACGTTCCTTTGAGTTAGCGACAGCTCCACTATTATCACAATAAAGGGTCATGGGCTCGTCGACGTTTGGAACAACTTTCAAATACTTAAGGAACTTTCTAAGCCATACAGCCTCTTTGGATGCTTCACAAGCAGCCACATATTCTGCTTCCATTGTGGAGTCAGCAATGCAAGATTGCTTAATACTTCTCCACACAACAGCTCCACCATTAAGGATGAACACAGATCCCGAAGTGGATTTCCTGGAATCCTTATCCGCTTGAAAATCGGAGTCGGTATATCCCGTCATAGTCAGGTCAGTACCTGAGTATGTAAGCATCAAGTTCCTAGTTCTTCGAAGATACTTAAGAACATGCTTAACAGCAATCCAGTGCTCGGGTCCAGGGTTGGATTGGAAACGACTAACTACGCCAACGGCGAAACAGATGTCAGGTCTAGTGCAAAGCATAGCATACATGAGGCTTCCTACGGCAGAGGCGTAAGGAATCTTCCTCATGTCTTCAATCTCTTGTGCAGTCTTGGGAGACTGGTCCTTAGAGAGTGAAACTCCATGCCTAAAGGGTGTTTGACCCTTCTTGGAGTCTTGCATCGAGAAGCGATCCATCACCTTATCAATATAAGATGCTTGAGAGAGCGACAGGGTCCGGTTTTTCCTATCTCGAAAGATTTGGATCCCCAGAATGTACGCGGCTTCTCCTAGATCCTTCATATCGAATTACTTTGCCAGCTAGACCTTAACCTCAGATAACTTACCCACGTCATTACCAATGAGTAGTATATCATCGACATATAGTACCAGAAACACAACTTTACCTTCGTGTATTAACTTGTAAACACAAGGCTCATCTATCGACTGTTCAAAGCCAAAGCTTTTTACAGTTTCATCGAATCTAATATTCCATGACCTAGATGCTTGCTTTAGTCCATAAATGGATTTAAGCAACTCACAAACCTTGGTCTCTTGACCTTTATCCACGAAACCGTCTGGTTGAGCCATGTAAATGCGCTCGTCAAGATTGCCATTCAGAAAGGCTGTCTTGACATCCATTTGCCAGATCTCATAGTCGAGAGCTGCAGCTATGGATAGGAGTATGCGGATGGATTTAAGCATCGCGACTGGCGAGAAGGTTTCTTCATAGTCAATCCCTTCTTGTTGGGTATAACCCTTCGCCACAAGTCGTGCTTTGAACGTCTCGACGTTCCCATCAGGACCCCTTTTCTTCTTGTATATCCACTTACACTCTACGGGTTTAATCCCTTCAGGAAGGTCTACAAGTTTCCAAACTTTGTTGACATACATCGAGTGCATTTCAACTTTCATGGCGTCAAGCCAAAGGTTTGATTAAGAACAAGCCATCGCTTGGCTATAGGAAAAAGGATCATCCATGTCGGAGACGGCTACAAGAGAGTCTCCATAAGACATGTACCTGTCAGGCTGTTGAACAGCCCTCCCACTACGTCGAAGTACTACTTGACGAGATTCTGATGAGTTGGGTTGTGTTTCAGTTGGGGTAAGAACAGTTCTTACAGATGAGGTAGAAGCTTCCTCACCCAACTTTTCTTCAAGCACAATTTTGCTTCTAGGTTTCGCATCCTTCATAAAGTCCTCCTCAAGGAAACGAGCATTCGTGCTAACGAAAGTCTTATCGTCCTTGGGACTATAGAAAGTAAAACCTTTGGTTTCCTTCGGATATCCTACAAACAGGCACAATTCTGACCTACTAGCCAACTTGCTAGTCTTTTGCCTCAGCACGTGTGCAGGGCAACCCCAAATTCGGATGTGGCCAAGATTCACTTTACGGCCAGTCCATCGTTCATAAGGAGTACCAGGAACCGTTTTGGACGGAACTTGGTTCAGAATGTAGGCGGCTGTTTCGAGGGCATATCCCCAAAAGGAAGGAGGGTGTGATGAGTAACTCATCATTGATCTAACCATCTCCATTAGAGTTCGGTTCTTTCTCTCTGACACTCCGTTTTGTTGAGGTGTGCCAGGTGCGGTAAGCTGAGAAGCGATACCTTCTTCTTTAAGAAAGTCATCGAACTCTCCAGACATATACTCACCACCTCGATCGGATCGAAGGGTTTTGATCACTTTGCCAGTTTGCTTTTCCACTGAAGCCCTAAAGACGTAAAATACGTTAAAGGTCTCGGATTTGTGTTTGAGCAAATAGACAAACCCATATCTTGAGTAATCATCAGTGAAGGTAACGAAGTATTCGTATCCTCCACGTGCCTGTTGGTTGAGCGGACCACATACATCAGAATGTATTAGTTCCAGCAACTCAGTGGCTCTTCAACCCTTATCGGAGAAAGGTCGCTTAGTCATTTTTCCTTCTATATAGGATTCACAAGTAGGTAGTGAACCTATTGCAGAGGCTTGGAGTGGACCATCCCTCACAAGTCTCTTAATCCTATCTAGACTGATATGACCAAGTCTTAAGTGCCATAGCTATGTTGATTTTGTTAGATCGGAGGATTCAGAAAGTTTGATCCTCTTTGGCTCCCTAATTAGATCGTTTTCTATTTCGGTGTCTAAAAGAGAAGGTTGAGTGGGATAGATGTAAAGAAGACCATTCTTCATACATGCATCAGTGACAAAAGAATTAGAAAAAGAAATACGAATTCCATTCTTTATCAACTTTAAACAATAATCTTGCTCAAGAAGACGAGCAACGGATATTAAGTTCTTCCCAAAGGTAGGAACAAAATAAACATTATTCAAGTTTAAAGTGCGGTCTTCAAAAGACAGCGTCACGGATCCCACAGCCTTCGCAGACACCAGGCTCCCATCACCCCATTTGAAACAGAACTCGCCTTCCTCTAAGCTTTTGGTTTTCTTGAAACCATTCAAGGAACAACAAATATGGTTAGTAGCAGCGGAGTCAAGAATCCACGTTGATACATTATCAGCTACTAAGCATGCTTCGGTAACTAGTACAATACTATGTTCCTTTGCTTTGAGATAGGCGGGACAGTTCTTTTTATCGGCCTTGTAAGGTTTCTTCACAGTTCCAGAGGCGGAGGCTTTTTGCTCAGTAGCATGTGCCTCTCCTTGATTCCTCTTTCTCTTAGTGAGACTTACAGCAGTGTGAAGTTCCTCCATAAGCTTGGTAACAGTGTACTCTAGCTTGTTAATGGAGTAGTTCATCTTAGAGGTATCAAGAGATGCGGGGAGAGTTTCTAAGATCATATCTATGACATTCTTCCCATCATTCTCAGATCCTAGGATTTCCATCTTATTTAGAAAACTAATGATCAGTATCATAAAGTCTCTAACAGGAGTCCTAGCCTTCATATGACAGTTCATAAACTGTCGGACTGCTTGTTGCCTTGCTTGACGCCTTTGCCCTTCAAACATCTCAAGGAGATTGTAGAGCATGTCAGTGGCAGTCTCGATGTCACGATGTTGGTCTTTCAGCACATTGTTCATAGATTCCAAGATATAGCACCTCACAATCTCATCGGATCGAAGCCAGGCCGCTAAGGCATCATTGTCCTCTTGAGTTGAATCATCATTCGTCAGAGGAGGACACGGGGTGGTGAGTACCCATTTGTGCTTGTTAACGGTAGGTATTATGTCGAGGTTACGTTTCGAATCTACGTAGTTTTAGTTTTCGAGTTTGATCGAGGAAAGAAAGATTGAGAGATGGTTGAGAGACATATTGCCTATATAAGTTGAAACAAGTTTATGATTAGTCTTTGGTTTAGGATTTAAGTTTTATTAAGACTTTTGTAAAATCCAAAGGTGTTATAAACCAAACGATAATTTACTCCCTCAAGAGAAGGCCGCAAAAAATCTCCATTTATAAGTAAATGACACATCATTAATGCTAAGCCAAGATGTCAATACATCTATTTTGACTAGCCACCTTTTAAATTGGTTTGATCACTCACATCCTTTCGCAGAGCCTCAAGGGAGGATTACTAGGGATTGAGCCTAAGTGTGTAACCAACCACTTAGTCCAAAAGATCATCTTTGAAAAACAATCCCCCAAGGGGAGGCCTTGTCATCATTGCATCACTCTCGGACGTAGATCATTGAGCAATGATCGAAGCAATAACGCCTTGGAGTACTCACATTTAAGTGAGGGTCGCAAGAGCGGCTCTTAGTCCCACGTTAATTGCATCTTTCATTAGTGTTGGGGATCGTGGGTTACAAACAACAAGTATAACCCTCCCACTTAGTTTTTGGAGTTGGTTCATCGACTCTTATAAGTTCGGAAACAAATTTCCTAGTTAGAGAGCGACAGAGCGGACAACTAGAAGAGAATCCTAGATTGACATGTTCAGAGCAGTATTAGTGCATAAAGGCACAAGGTACATACTCGATCTTTTCCTATTTTCTATTTCGGGAAAGTGCGTGAGGGAAGTGTGAACTTCAACTCACTCGAACACTTGAAAGTTTGAGATTACACATCTTTTTATTTTTCGGCTTGTCTACAAAGAGACCTCCCACTCAAATTTTCAAGAGCATATAGATTTTGAACATATGTGATATAGATATAGTTTTGAAAACATTTTGAAAATTTATTTGATTTGGATGACAAAATATTTTCAAGTTTGAAAGTGAAAACGGTTTTTCAAAATTCAAACTAGTTTTGTAAAAATTCAATTTCAATTAAACTTTCAAAAATCAAAACATTTTAATCTTACACATCATGTTTATAATCATATGAAAAACATTTTTTCTCAAGAAAATTTTCTCATTAGAGTTCTATAACTCATGGTAGTGGAGTTTGAAAATCCGGATTTCTAAAAAACTGGAGTTTCAGACAGCCGCGCACCTCGGAGTAAAATCGCCATATCTGGCGGCTCCGATGTCCTTTTGAGCCGAAACCGGTGGCATTGGACAGAGGACAGACAGAGCTTTAATTTGATTCAACAATCATTAAATTTCTATTTCTGAGTAGAGAGTTATGCCACTTTTAATGCGGGTTTACTCTAGCTCGAAGAAAAAGAAATAAATTAAAACTTGGTCCTATTTAGGTGCAAAAAAGAATCAAGTGTAACGGAACGTTTTAAAATGTTGTTTAAAGCTTTTATTTGTGTTTTATTAGCAGGGTAATAACATAGAATAAAAGAAATAACAACAAGCATAAAACGAATACGGTAAATAAAAGAAACTAGAAAGACAAAGTAACTAGTCACAAAATTTACCGAAATTTCTCAAACCTTTAAAACACGTTTTTCAATATAAAAAATTAAAAAAATTTAGAACTGATTCTAATGTGTTTTAAAAACATCCCAAACTCATAGAAAATCAACATGCTTTTTAATTTAAAGACAAGAGCATTAAATTAAAAAAAATCTAAGATTACAATTCTAACTTGTCACAAAATTAGTAAACTTTCGAAAACGATTTTCAAGCTCATGATTTAAAAACATGTACATGCATATCTTTGACCATAGCTCTGATACCATTTTTTGGAATTGATCTAGGGTTAAAGAAAAAAATTAAACGCTTCGGGAAGCGGCGGAATTTTAAAAAATTTCTTTTCAAGTAAAAACAGTTTTTACTAACCTAGACAAAGAAGCAAGTACATGTAATTAAAAACCAATATGAGCTAAGAGTTTACTAACCTTTCTTGAAGCTTGAACTTTGAAGAAGCTTTTGGAAAGTTCGCAATGCTCGTCTCCCCTCGCAGCACGTCTCTCTTTCTTTCATCGGCACCTCGAGCAACGACGAAAGTTTCTATCACTAAATCACTTGAAAAGAAGGAATCAGTGAGTGGGCACTTTTAAACACTACGACTTAAGAACGAGTCTCGAAGTCGCAGAGCTAAACACTAGGTTGAGTGAGGACCTAGGTGCCAAGACAAGAAAAAATCGAAAATAAACTAGAGAGAGAGAGAGAGGATTTTCGGCCAACAATGTCTAGAGAGAGAGTCTCTCAATCTCTAACTTATGTTGAATGAATGGAATGAAGGGAATGAGGC
This sequence comes from Urtica dioica subsp. dioica, assembly GCF_054948205.1. Classification (NCBI taxonomy): domain Eukaryota; kingdom Viridiplantae; phylum Streptophyta; class Magnoliopsida; order Rosales; family Urticaceae; genus Urtica; species Urtica dioica. The sequence goes on from NC_142756.1 coordinate 40,664,436, forward strand.
CTCTATTTATAGGGGAGGTTTTACCTTCAATAAGGTAGTTTCCTCTTTCATTGAATATCACATATTCATGAGCAAATATTGCTCTCCTTCCCTTAGAGTCACTCGGCCAAATAGGCTTCTAGAAGCCCTTGGATTTGTTTCCTTTTTTTTGTTCCATTCCTTGCTTGGCCGATTCCCATGTGCATCTATATGCAAATTTGTTTCCTCTTTTTCTTTTGGCAAGTATCTTGATACATTTATGCAGAAAATATTCTCTTTCTCTTGGGTATTTTGGGCGCCCATCTCTCATCTAGAAGGAGCTTCTAGAAGATTCTTCATTTGTTCATGACAACATGAGAAAAGCCCATTAAGAATTTTCAATAAAATTCTTACGAAATGAAATTAATTCACAAGGCCCAATAATCAAGTTATGGCCGAGTGACATTAAGTCATCAAATGAACTTGTCAAAAAATTTATTGACATTCATTTCATCATATGTCTCAAAAGACAAAAGTACCCTTTTGACTATTTTCGTTCTTGTTTTGACTTAGCTTCCAGTTTAACTATTCCTATCGATGTGATTCGTGACAGTGACCTCATGGACCCAAATGAACAAAGCTTGAGCTAAAAACTTGGACTCAAAAGTTCACAAACCTTTTCCAAGTTTAGCTTAATGCCAACTGACTCCACTAAAGAGCTGACACTGAAAATCTCTCGGTTCAAATGAATTTGTTTTCTACTCAAGAATTCGACCTAATTATGATGAGCGGATCCACTGAATATTATCTATGTTTACCCTTCATGAATGTCATCAGCTAGTCGGGATTTACTAAATTACCATTTTACCCTTCTAGTTGTTATTTCCTCAACTCCTTTGTCGCTTGTGAATAAGTTAGAAACAATGTATTGACGAGGAGCTAACAAGTCACATTGTTTCATCCAAAAGAGTCAGGACTCAATTTGGACACTGGCCAGTTCATTTATTCACACTCCAAAGAACAAAGCATGAGGTGACATACATTGCATTTCAGCAATCTTGTACATGAATTCCAAATCTATGAGAACTTCACAAAGTTACTCATGATAGACTCACAACATAGTACTTCACCAATAGGCCTTGTTCGGAATCACATAGTGAGTCCGAACTTTGACTTTCTCAAATGAGAATACTAAGGTGTGAAATGGCATGTCTCATTTCAGGATTAAGGTAAGCATGATGCAATTCATACATAGTGACTTCGAGACATAAGAGGTTAAATGGTTTGTTCTTATATTGTCTCTAGAAGTGCACTGGTCAATTCAGTACCTTCGGAAGATACCTAGAAGAACTATAGAGTCCCCAACTCTCAATGCCTCATAACCAGACATCATAGATTCTTCTAACAATCATACTGAGGTCAATAGTCCTTTGACCCTAAGATTGCGAATATATCGTTTTAAGCAAACTACGAAGAGTTTGTTCATGCAAATCTACATTTGTCTCTTCGTAAGTTGTTAAGTTTGTTTATGGACTAAAAGACTAAGGTTTTATCATAAAGCTTCAAACAAAGAAAGAATGAATGAACGTTTCAACTTTATTAATGAATAGATAGGCAATTACAAGCAAGAGTCTTCATGAGACTTTATTACATCAAATGTACAAAATAAAGACTACAACTCTTCTTGTGGGCACCATTGACAACAATGACGTTTAAGACTATTGTATCCGAATCGTGCCAAGTTAGTACGTTAATATGTTTTATTTTGAAGACCGTTTCGATGTGAGTTGTAAAGGAAAAAAAAATAAATTATGTCGTTATTATTATTAAGCTCGTTTAAGGATTTTAAGAGTTAAGACTCGATTGTGAGTCAAGGTTAGATTTCTCAGTTACTCGAGCTTAGTAATAATAAAATTTCATATTTCTTTGGAATTCGGAAAAGAAAAGAACGATACTTGCTTGCTAGAGTTACCTTTCGGCTTTTTAGAGATTGATTGTGGATTTTCCATTCGAGTTTTCTTGTTCTCCCATCGTTTGGATTTTTGTTTAGAGGACTAGGATTCCTTATAGTTGGATATGTCATTGGGTCCTATGATTATTAAATCGTACGTTTGAGTTTGAGTATTGTGGACTACTCATAGGATTCTGATTCAGGATCGGTTTGATTTACCGTGATAGGACTCAAGACTGAAAGTCGTTTAGAGGGTTCACGGAGTAAGTGAACGTCTGGATTCACAGTTGTAATGAACGTTCGGGTTCACAGGACGAGCGAACGTCTCGCAGAAGAGCGACATAGACGCTTACTCTCGAGGTAGGTTATTATAACCCTTCTCTCCTGATTTTATGGTTTGGCCTCAAGTATATATTATTTTCGAAATGAAAATGGTTGTGAACGTGCCACGAAACCTAGAATCGTTTTCAAAATGTGGCGGAACTTCAACTCGGGATATCCGATTATGAAGTTGAGAATATTTTCGATATTATATATATATATATATATATATATATCCCGTATTTGCGAAATAAAATATTTTGTATATCCTGATAGAGCCGGGAACGTATATATATGAAGTGGATAATGCAATCTTATATATATAAGGGTGTGGAGAGTGCACCATTCTGATCAGAGGACTGTCACGAGTTATGTTGACAGGGGCTCAGGAAATAGTATACGTTTAAATGGGCGTAGATGCACATTTAAATTCAATTGCAACTCTTGCATTTACATTTCTAGCATAAGCATCCCATCATTTTAATTTCTGTCATTTACATTTCTGCAATTTATATTTCTACAAGGTATACTTGTACGTGTATGGTGATTTACACGTGACAAGAGTAGTATTATTATAAAGCTAAGTATTATTTTCAAAAATCTTTTTCTCAAACCTTTACTATAGCACCTACTGAGCCTCAGGTTCACCCCAATTTCCTCAAATTTTTCTTATAATCAGGAAACGAGAAGAAGGGTTAGGACGACCTCGGAGTTTTACGTCGTCAAGTTTTTTTGAAGTTTCTGTTTCGTTATCTAGCAGGTCTGTATATAAGCTTTTGCTTATGAATGCTAGTTTTATTTTACGCATTCTGTTTTGTTTATCTTTGGATCTGTAAAGTGAATGACTGAGTATGCACTGTGGGATGTTTAGTTACTCGTTTAGTGTTTAATAAAGTATGTTTAATATCGCTTATCTTCGTCTAGTTCACGTCTCATTTTCGGGGCGTGACAGATTTGGTATCAGAGCGTCTAGGTTATCGAACCTTTAGGGAATGCATACTCGGTTTGCTTTACACTCATGGTCCATTGATTTACTTTCAGAATGGTACGACGTGGTAGGCCGCCTGGTGCGAGACCACATAGCGTTCCGCCATTACAAGGACCCGTGCGACCCGCTGAACCTCCTGAGGATGTCGCTGTTGCGATGTATCGCGCCTTTCAGGAGATGGCCGCACGTGCACGGAATGAAGTGCCAGCTGTTCCCTCAAGAAGTCAATGTTTGAGAGAGTTTCAGCGACTTCAGATCTCTGCATTTAAAGGTGATGCTGATCCACAAGTGGCAGACCATTGGTTTCAGAACCTTATAATGCAGTTGGATACGATCAGAACTCAACCGGAGTATCGCGTAGAGTTTGCAGCTACTAAGCTCGAAGATCGTGCTGGCGTGTGGTGGAGGCAACTAAAGAGGACACATGACGTAGACGCCATGACGTGGGAAGAGTTTGAAGAGTTGTTCTACAGACAGTTTTTCCCACAGAGCTTCCGAGACGAAAAGGTTAGAGAATTCATCAGACTCACTCAAGGAAGCATGACAGTGTTTCATTATGAAGCGAAGTTTAGTGATCTAGCTCGCTTTGCTCCTTCGATTGTGGAAACCGAGCACATGAGGTGCATAAGGTTTGAAGATGGTCTGAAAGCTTCTGTTCGAAGGCAAATAGTTGCTTTAGAGATCCGCGAGTATGCAAGACTCGTGTCAGCAGCCTTACGTGTCGAACAAGACAGCCTGGCGTATCAAAAGGAGCGGGCTGAGAAAGGTGAATCCTCTGGAGGACCAACCAGAAATTTTAATCGTTCAGGAGCTGGACGGGGACAGTCTAGCGGTGCTTCAAGCGCAAGTCAAGCTAGAGGAAGTGGTACTCGAACGTTTGGGAACAGGTCATTTGGTAGCAGCAACTCTAGTCCATATGGCTTGACGTGTTACACATGTGGAGAACCTGGTCATCTCAGGCGAAATTGTCCAAGGAATCAAGGACAACAACCTCCGCAGACTTCCGTTCCACCGAGTTATGGGCCGACAAGTTATGGTCAGCCAGGTTATCAGCCGTTTGTACCTCAGCCGCAGTATCGACCACCAAGCTACCCTCAGTCTCAGGGAACTGTGGCTCAATACTTCCCTCAACCACGACCACAGTCTTCGGGAAGTATACAATCCCCGATGCAGAATCAAGCTAGACCTGGAGGTCAGAGAGGTTCTTCAGGAGGAGGAAAAGGACGAGCCCAGGGGCAAGCTTATGTGGTGATCGGAGAAACTTCAAAGGCGAGAAGGAGTCACTCTGCCATGGACGGTATGATTCTCATCTCAACATCTTGGGCCAAGGTGTTGTTTGACACTGGTGCCACGCATTCGTTTATTTTTGAAGATTTTCTTAATATCTTGAGATTATAAACGAATTCGTTAGAGAGACCTTTATTCCTTCATACACCTATCGGTGAGGCCAGAGCGACCCTTAGTTGTCACAGTCGTGTAACCAGTGGAAATGGTGAGCAACTAGATGTGAATTTAATCGTGTTGCCTATGACTCAGTATGACGTCATACTTGGCATGGATTGGTTGTCAAAGTATAGAGTCCAACTAGATTTCCATAAGCGAAGAGTAACGCTACATACGGGGTCTAGGAAGACTGTCATGTGTTGTCGCACGAAAATGAACAACTATTGAAAACCTCGGGCGGTTTGATCCAAGGTCGGACCAAGTGATCGCACCCGGGCCAAGAGTGTGAACTCGAAAGTCTCGAGCTAGGTTTTCTCCGATCAACCCGCCTCTCGGGAGAGGTAAGGGGTGAGGAGGAGGAGTGACCGTGCCTTGGTTGTCGGCTGCCTACGTACCCGTGTGTGGGATCAGGTCCAGACGAACTTCGGAGATCGCGTATGCGAGAGAGAATGTGTGTTTTCTCTCTTTTGGAGACGTGGAAGACTCTAAGTCAAGAGTTCCTTGTTGTGGCGGAGATTCCGGACGCGTAGGCGATTCCTAGTTGGAAATGCCGGACGCGTAGGCGATTTCTTGTCAGAAATGGTGGACGCGTCTAGGGTGCTAGACGCGTAGGCGATTTTCAGTCGAAAACCGTTAGAGCACTCGTGGGCTCAAGATTAATTGTTCGATCAAGAGAGGCGGCACTCGGGAGTCCCCGGAAAGGGCTTCAAAATCTCTGAGAACGAGAAATCGAGGAGAATCCGCTTCAGGCCAAGGATGGCATCCAGAGAAGCAGAGAGAAGTCTCAAGTTCCTTGAGAATGAATGGGATGGCTTTCCCCTCAATGAGAGGGGGTATTTATAGGTGTTTGAGGGCCTTAGAAGGTCCCTTTTTCGTCCATGTGGGACTAGGGGCGGGCGCGCCGTCAATTGGAGGCGCACGGCGCGCGCGGCGCGCAGGTCACCGGGCGCGGCGCATGGAGCGCGCGGTCTGCCTGGCGCAGCGCGCGGTGAGGGCTGCACGGCGCGCGGCCGGCGCGCTGCTTGCTGTGCCTGGTCGGCCGGCGCGACGTGCTGCGCGCGCGGTTTCCCCGAGGGGTGCGCGGTGCATGGGCCGTCTTGTCGGACTCTTGTGTGGTCCTTAGGGGTCTTAGATACCATGCTTGCCACGCGAAATATAAAGGTCTCTACTCGACGAGAGTGGCTCGACTCGAGGAGCGAAGCTCGACTCGAGGAGCGAAGTTCGACTCGAGGAGACTGACTCAAGGCTCAACTCGAGGAGCGAAGCTCGACTCGAGGAGACTGTATGAAGTATCAACTCGAGGAGCGAGGCTCAACTCGGGGAGCTGACTCGAATCTCAACTCGAGGGGCTAGCCTCGACTCAAGTAGTCAAGAGTTTGGGCGAGGGCTTGAAGACTTGCCGCTCTTCAGGACCTCCGGCCTGACCATCGGCCCTTTGAGCGACGTGCCTTCTTGACGTCTCGGGTTTTCCAAAAACGACCGACAACATCCTGTATCGACATGGTGAAGTTCAGGAAGCAGGGAATCACATTCTGAAGACATCTGTTGGAGGACGGAAGAATTTATCGTGCTATGCACTCATTGCCTCGTTAGAAGAAGGTGTAATGGATGCTCCAAAAGAGTTATCTATTCCTGTTGTGGATGAATTTCCAAATGTTTTTCCAGAAGAATTGTTTAGCTTACCTCCTGATCGAGAGTTAGAGTTCTGCATTGAACTTATTCCTGGTACAACTCCAATCTCTATTACTCCATACAGAATGGCACCTGCAAAACTACAAGAATTACGAAAGCAACTTGATGAGTTAGCAAGTAAAGGGTACATTCGAAACAGTACGTCACCATGGGGAGCACCTGTGTTGTTCGCTAAGAAACAAGATGGAAGTTTGAGATTATGTATCGATTACAAGAAGCTGAATGCAGTGACGATAAAGAATAAGTACCCATTACCCAGGATTGATGAGTTGTTTGACCAACTGGGAGGATCTCGATTCTTTTCCAAGATAGATCTGAGATCTGGGTATCATCAGCTGAAGGTTCGTGAAGACGATATTCCCAAGATGGCTTTCAGAACTCGTTATGGTCATTTTGAGTTTCTGGTAATGCCTTTTGGATTAACGAATGCTCCTGTAGCTTTTATGGACATGATGAATCGAGTTTTTCGACCATTCTTGGATCAGTTCGTCATTGTCTTCATTGATGATATTCTGATTTACTCGAAGGATGCGCAAGAGCATGAGCAACATCTTAGAATCGTTTTGCAGACTCTTCGGGAGCATCAGTTATATGACAAGAAGGAGAAGTGTGATTTTTGGTTAACATAAGTTAATTTTCTTGGGCATGTAATAACTGAAGATGGAATATCTGTAGACCCTTCTAAGATAGAAGCAGTCCTAAGATGGGAGCCACCAAAGAACGTTGGAGAGATTCGAAGTTTTCTGGGTTTGGCTGGATACTACAGAAAGTTCGTGAAAGATTTCTCACGGATACCCGCACCAATGACCCGCCTCACAAAGAAGAATGTTCGGTTTGAGTGGGATCATCAGTGTGAGAATGCTTTTCAAAGGTTGAAGGTTTGTCTAACTAGTGCACCAATCCTCACTATCCCGAAGATGGGCGAGCCGTATGAGGTTTACTCAGATGCTTCTAAAGAAGGTCTGGGGTAAACCTTTTGATGCAAAATGGGCGCGTAGTTGCTTATGGTTCTCGTCAGTTGAAGCCTCATGAGAAGAACTACCCAACTCATGATCTGGAGTTAGCAGCCATCATCTTTGCGTTGAAGATATGGAGATGCTACCTTTACGGGGTAAGATTTCAAATCTTTTCTGATCATAAAAGTTTGAAATATCTTTTCACTCAGCGAGATCTGAACTTGAGACAACGTCGATGGATTGAGTACATGGAGGATTATGATTTCACTCTCGAGTATCATCCGGGCAAGGCTAACGTTGTAGCTGATGCACTAAGTAGGAGAGGTGCAGGTGTTTTAGCAGCGCTAGCATTGCTGGATTGGAAAAGAGAAATGGTAATTGGGGATTACGATCTCAAGCTCTTCGAGAGTCGTGATTTAGCGGTAATTTATAATCTGGTAGATCCACCGTACCTGGTCTAGCAAGTTAAAGAGTATCAGCAGCAAGATAAACATCTTCTAGGTGTTCTGACAAGATTGAAGAACGGTGAGACGCTAGAACATTGGAATGTTCGAGGGGATGGAAGCTTGTATTTCAAGAATCGCTTAGCTGTTCCGCAAGTAAGTGAGATCAAGAAAGCGATTATGGAAGAAACTCATAAGTCTCGTTACGCCATTCATCCCGGAGCCACTAAGATGTATCAGAATCTGAAGAAATAGTTCTGGTGGCGCAATATGAAGAGAGACGTCCTCGACTATGTCAGAAGTTGTCAGAATTGTCTCAAAGTGAAAGCTAAGCGACAGAAGCAAGGAGGAATGTTACAACCGTTGCCCATACCAGAATGGAAATGGGAAGAGATAACCATGGATTTTCTCACAAACCTACCGAAGTCATAGGACGGTTTTGATACAATTTGGGTAATTGTGGATCGACTCACAAAGTCTGCGCATTTCATTCCCATCAAGGTAACGTACTCCAAGAGGAAACTAGCTGAAGTGTATCTAAAAAACGTGAGGAAATATCACGGTGTTGTTGTCAATGGTGCCCACAAGAAGAGTTGTAGTCTTTATTTTATACATTTGATGTAATAAAGTCTCACGAAGACTCTTGCTTGTAATTGCATATTCATTAATAAAAAGTTGAAACGCTCATTCATTCTTCCTTGTCTGTTTGAAGCTTTATGATAAAACATTAGTCTTTAGTCCATAAACAAACTTAACAACTTACGAAGAGACAAATGTAGATCTGCATGAACAAACTCTTCGTAGTTTGCTTAAAACGATATATTCGCAATCTAAGGGTCAAAGGACTACTGACCTCAGTATGATTGTTAGGAGAATCTATGATGTCTGGTTATTTGGCATTGAGAGTTGGAGACTCTATAGTTCTTCTAGGTATCTTCCGAAGGTGCTGAATTGACCAGTGCACTTCTAGAGACAAAATAAGAACAAACCATTTAACCTCTTATGTCTCGAAGTCACTACGTATGAATTGCATCGTGCTTACCTTAATCCTGAAATGAGACATGCCATTTCACAACTTACATATTCTCATTTGAGAAAGTCAGCGTTCGGACTCACTATGTGATTCCGAACATGGCCTATTGGTGAAGTACTAAGTTGTGAGAATGTCATGAGTAACTTTGTGAAGTTCTCATAGATATGGAATTCATGTACAAGATTGCTGAAATGCAATGTATATCACCTCATGCTTTGTTCCTTGGAGTGTGAATAAATGAACTGGCCAGTGTCCAAATTGAGTCCTGACTCTTTTGGATGAAACAATGTGACTTGCTAGCTCCTCGTCAATACATTCTTTCTAACTTATTCATAAGCGACAAAGGAGTTGAAGAAATAACAGCTAGAAGGGTAAAATGGTAATTTCGTAAATCCCGACTAGCTGATGATATTCATGAAGGGTAAACATAGATAATATTCAGTGGATCCGCTCATCATAATTTGGTTGAATTCTTGAGTAGAAAATAAATTCATTTGAACCGAGAGATTTTCAGTGTCAACTCTTTGGTGGAGTCAGTTGACATTAAGCTAAACTTGGAAAAGGTTTGTGAACTTTTGAGTCCAAGTGTTTAGCTCAAGCTTTGTTCATTTGGATCCATGAGGTCACTTTCACAAATCATTTCGAATAGGAATAGTTAAACTAGAAGCTAAGTCAAAACAAGAACGAGACAAGTTTTACGAAAATTGTCAAAAGGGTATTTCTGTCCTTTTGGACATAGGACGAAATGAATGTCAATAAATTTTTTGACAAGGTCATTTGATGACAAATGAAACTTGAAACACTCAGCCTTTAATAGTTTATTGGGCCTTGAGGATTAATTTCATTTCATAGAATTTTACTTGAAAATTCTTAATGGGTTTTTCTTATGTTGTCATGAACAAACGAAGAAACATCTAGAAGCTCCTTCTAGAAGCTCAAATTTCGTCCAACCCAAGGAAAATAAGGCTGAATTTCATTCATGCCATAGTGGGAAAGAGAGTTTATTTTGTGCATTAATGTATGAAGATACTTGCCAAAAGAAAATAGAGGAAACAAATTTCCTCTAGAAGTAGAGTGCAATTTCGGCCAACTAAGAGAGAAAGCAAATGAGGAAACAAATCCAAAGGCTTCTAGAAGCTCATTTGGACGTGCAAGGGGTATGAGGAAACTATCTTTTGAAGGTAATCCTCCTCCTATAAATACCCCACCTCATTCCTCTCATTTCATTCATTCCACATAAGTTAGAGATTGAGAGACTCTCTCTCTAGACCTTGTGGCCGATTTCTCCTCTCTCTCGCTCTAGTTATTTTTTGTTTTTGTTTTCGCACCTAGGTCCTCATTTGACCTAGTGGTTTTAGCTCTTCGACTATGAGACTTGTTCTCGAGTCTGCGTGTTTAAAAGTGCCCACTCACTAATTCTTTTTCTCTCGAGTGATTTAGTGATTGAAACTATCGTGGTTGCTCGTGTTGCCGAGGAAAGAAGAGAGACGTGCTGCGAAGGGGAGACGAACGTTGCAACCTTTTCCAAAAGCTTTTCAACGTTCAAGCTTCTAAAAGGTTAGTAATCTTTTATGCTCATATTAGTTTTTATTTACATGTGCTTGCTCTTTGTCTAGGTTAGTAAAAACTGTTTTACTTGAAAAAGAAAATTTTTAAAATTCCGCCGCTTATCGAAGCGTTAAACTTTTTCTTAAAACCTAGATCAATTCCAACAAATGGTATCAGAGCTATGGTCAAAGATATGCATGTACATGTATTTAAAATTATGAGCTTGAAAATCGTTTTCGAAAGTTTACTAATTTTGTGACAAGTTAGAATTGTTTTCTTAGATTTTTTTTTTAAATTTACTGCTCTTGCCTTTAAATTAAAAATCATGTTGTTTTTCTATGAGTTTGGGATGTTATTAAAACACATTAGAATCAGTTCTAAAATTTTTTAATTTTTTATATTGAAAAACGTGTTTTAAAAGTTTGAGTAAATTTTGTGACTAGTTATATTGTCTTGCTAGTTTCTTTTATTTACTTGAATCGTTTTATGTTTGTTGTTATTTCTTTTATATCATGTTATTACCTTGCTAATAAAACACAAATAAAAGCTTTAACGACTTCCTAAAATGTTCCGTTACACTCGATTCTTTTTCGCACCTAAAAAGACCAAACTTTAATTATTTCTTTTTCTTCGAGCTGGAGTAAAACCCGCAGTAAAAGTGGCATAACTCTCTGTTCCGAAATCTATATTTAATGATTATTAAATCAAATTAAAGGTTTGTCTGTCCTCTTTCCAATGCCACCGCCTGTCCTCTTTCCAATGCCACCGGTTTTGGGTCAAAAGGACATAGGAACCGCCAGTTATGGCGATTTTACTCCGAGGTGCGCGGCTGTTCCGAAAGTCCAGTTTTTTTAGAAATCCGGATTTTCAGCCCCACTACCATGAGTTATAGAACTCTAATGAGAAACTTTTCTCGAGCAAAAATGTTTTTCATAAGATTATAAACATGATGTGTAAGATTAAAATGTTTTGATTTTTGAAAGTTTAATTGAAATTGAATTTTTACAAAACTAGTTTGAATTTTGAAAAACCGTTTTCATTTTCAAACTTGAAAATATTTTGTCATCCAAAATCAAATAAGTTATCAAAATGTTTTCAAAACTATATCTATATCACATATGTTCAAAAACTATATGCTCTTGAAAATTTGAGAGGGAGGTCTCCTCGTAGACGAGCCGAAAAATAAAAGGATGTGTAATCTCGAACTTTCAAGTGTTCGAGTGAGTTGAAGTTCACACTTCCCTCATGCACTTTCCCAAATAGAAAATAGGAAAAGATCCGAGTATGTACCTTGTGCCTTTATGCACTAACACTGCTCTGAACATGAAAATCTAGGACTCTTTTCTAGTTGTTCGCTCTATCGCTCTATAACTAGGAAAACCATTTCCGAACTTATAAGAGTCGATGTACCAACTCCAAAAACTAAGTGGGAGGGTTATACTTGTTGTTTGTAACTCACGATCCCCAACACTAATGAAAAGTGCAATTGTCGCCAGACTAAGAGTCACCCTCGTGGCCCTCTCTTAAATGAGAGTACTCAAGGGCGCTTTGCACTGATCATTGCTCAATGAGCTAAGTCCAAGAGTGAGACAATGAGACAAGACCTCCAATCGGCGGATTGTTTTTCAAAGTCAATCTTTTGGACTAAGTGGTTGGTTACTATTGTCAATGGTGCCCACAAGAAGAGTTGTAGTGTCTTTATATTGTACATTTGATGTAATAAAGTCTCATGAAACTCTTTCTCGTAATTGCTTATTCATCAATAAAAAGTTGAAACGTTCATTCATTCCTCCTTGTCTGTTTGAAGCTATATGATAAAACATTGGCCTTTAGTCCATAAACAAACTAAACAACTTACGAAGAGACAAATGTAGATTTGCATGAACAAACTCTTCGTAGTTTGCTTAAAACGATATATTCGCAATCTAAGGGTCAAAGGACTATTGACCTCAGTATGATTGTTAGGAGAATCTATGATGTCTGGTTATGAGGCATTGAGAGTTGGAGACTCTATAGTTCTTCTAGGTATCTTCCGAAGGTGCTGAATTGACCAGTGCATTTCTAGAGACAAAATAAGAACAAACCATTTAACCTCTTATGTCTCGAAGTCACTACGTATGAATTGCATCGTGCTTACCTTAATCCTGAAATGAGACATGCCATTTCACAACTTACATATTCTCATTTGAGAAAGTCAGAGTTCGGACTCACTATGTGATTCCGAACAGGGCCTATTGGTGAAGTACTTAGTTGTGAGAATGTCATGAGTAACTTTGTGAAGTTCTCATAGATATGGAATTCATGTACAAGATTGCTGAAATGCAATGTATATCACCTCATGCTTTGTTCCTTGGAGTGTGAATAAATGAACTGGCCAGTGTCCAAATTGAGTCTTGACTCTTTTGGATGAAACAATGTGACTTGTTAGCTCCTCGTCAATACATTGTTTTTAACTTATTCACATGCGACAAAGGAGTTGATGAAATAACAGCTAGAAGGGTAAAATGGTAATATTGTAAATACCGACTAGCTGATGATATTCATGAAGGGTAAACATAGATAATATTCAGTGGATCCGCTCATCATAATTTGGTTGAATTCTTGAGTAGAAAATAAATTCATTTGAACCGAGAGATTTTCAGTGTCAACTCTTTAGTGGAGTCAGTTGACATTAAGCTAAACTTGGAAAATGTTTGTAAACTTTTGAGTCCAAGTGTTTAGCTCAAGCTTCGTTCATTTGGATCCACGAGGTCACTGTCACAAATCATATCTAGTAGGAATAGCTAAACTAGCAGCTAAATCAAAACAAGAACGAGACAAGTTTTGTGAAAATTGTCTAAATGGTATTTTTGTCTTTTAGACATATGACGAAATGAATGTCAATATATTTTTTGACATTTTCATATGATGACAAATGAAATTTAAATACACGGCCAACTTAAAGAATTTGGGCCTTGAGGATTAATTTCATTTCATAGAATTTTACTTGAAAATTCTTTATGGGCTTTTGTTATGTTGTCATGAACAAATGAAGAAACATCTAGAAGCTCCTTCTAGAAGCTCAAATTTCGTCCAACCCAAGGAAAATAAGGCGGAATTTCGTTCATGCCATAGTGGGAAAGAGAGTTTATTTTGTGCATTAATGTATGAAGATACTTGCCAAAAGAAAAAGAGGAAATAAATTTCCTCTAGAAGGAAAGTACATTTTCGGCCAACTAAGAGAGAACGAATGAGGAAACAAATCCAAGGACTTGCATGACATGTCATGAACGTCCAAAATGGGTAGAAAAGAGGAAATAAGATTTGCTCATGCCTCCCCTATAAATAGAGACCTCATTCCTCTCATTCTAGTCATTCCACATAAGTTAGAGATTGAGAGACTCTCTCTCTAGACCTTGTGGCCGATTTCTCCTCTCTCTCTCTCTAGTTATTTTTCGTTAAGTTTTGGCACCTAGGTCCTCATTTGACCTAGTGGTTTTAGCTCTTCGACTTTGAGACTTGTTCTCGAGTCGTAGTGTTTAAAAGTGCCCACGCACTAATTCCTTTTTATCTTGTGTGATTTAGTGATAGAAACTTTCGTGGTTGCTCGAGTTAACGAGGAAGGTAGAGAGACGGGCTGCGAGGGGAGACGAACGTTGCAACCTTTTCCAAAAGCTTCTCAACGTTCAAGCTTCTAAAAAGGTTAGTAATCTTTTATGCTCATATTAGTTTTTATTTACATGTACTTGCTCTTTGTCTAGGTTAGTAAAAACTGTTTTACTTGTAAAAGAAAATTTTTAAAATTCTGCCGCTTAACGAAGCGTTAAACTTTTTCTTAAACCCTAGATCGATTCCAACAAATGGTATCATAGCTATGGTCAAAGATATGCATGTACATGTATTTAAAAATATGAGCTTGAAAATCGTTTTCGAAAGTTTACTAATTTTGTGACAAGTTTGAATTGTTTTCTTAGATTTTTTTTAATTTATTGCTCTTGCCTTTAAATTAAAAATCATGTTGATTTTCTATGAGTTTGGGATGTCATTAAAACACATTAGAATCAGTTCTCAAAGTTTTTAATTTTTTATATTGAAAAACGTGTTTTTAAGTTTAAGAAAATTTCGAGTAAATTTTGTGACTAGTTATATTGTCTTGCTAGTTTCTTTTATTTACTTGAATCGTTTTATGCTTGTTGTTATTCTTTTATACCATGTTATTACCTTGCTAATAAAACACAAATAAAAGCTTTAACAACCTCCTAAAACGTTCCGTTACACTCGATTCTTTTTCGCACCTAAAAAGACCGAACTTTAATTATTTCCTTTTCCTCGAGATGGAGTAAAACCCGCAGTAAAAGTGGCATAACTCTCTGCTCAGAAATTAAAATTTAATGATTCTTGAATCAAATTAAAGCTCTGTCTGTCCTATTTCCAATGATACCAGTTTTGGGTCAAAAGGACATCGGAGCCGCCAGTTATGGTGATTTTACTCCAAGGTGCGCGGCTGTGCTGAAACTCCAATTTTTTAGAAATCCAGATTTTCAAACCCCACTACCAAGAGTTATAGAACTCTAATGAGAACATTTTCTTGAGCAAAATGTTTTTCATAAGATTATAAACACGATGTGAAAGATTAAAATGTTTTGATTTTTGAAAGTTTAATTGAAAATTTAGTTTTTACAAAACTAGTTTGAATTTTGAAAAACCGTTTTCGTTTTCAAACTTGAAAATATTTTGTCATCCAAATCAAATAAGTTTTCAAAATGTTTTCAAAACTATATCTATATCACATATGTTCAAAATCTATAAGCTCTTGAAAATTTAAGTGGGAGGTCTCCTTGTAGACAAGCCGAAAATTAAAAAGATGTGTAATCTCAAACTTTCAAGTGTTCGAATGAGTTGAAGTTCACACTTCCTTCATGCACTTTCCCGAAATAGAAAATAGGAAAAGATCCGAGTATGTCCCTTGTGACTTTATGCACTAACACTGCTCTGAACATGAAGATCTAGGATTCTCTTCTAGTTGTCCGCTCTGTCGCTCTCTAACTAGGAAATTCGTTTCTGAACTTATAAGAGTCGATGAACCAACTCCAAAAACTAAGTGGGAGGGTTATATTTATTGTTTGTAACCCACGATCCCAAACACAAATGAAAGAAGCAATTAACGTGGGACTAAGAGCCGCTCTTGCGACCCTCTCTTAAATGGGAGTACTCCAAGGCGTTTTTGCTTCGATCATTGCTCAATGAGCTACGTCCGAGAGTGAGACGATGATGACAAGGCCTCCCCTTGGGGGATTGATTTTCAAAGTTGACCTTTTGGACTAAGTGGTTGGTTGCACACTTAGGCTCAGTCCCTAGTAATCCTCCCTTGAGGCTCTGCGAAAGGATGTGAGTGATCAAACCAATTTAAAAGGTGGCTAGTCAAAATTGATGTATTGACATCTTGGCTAAGCATTAATGATGTGTCATTTACTTATAAATGGAGATTTTTTGCGGCCTTCTCTTGAGGGAGTAAATTATCGTTTGGTTTATAACACCTTTGGATTTTATCAAGTCTTAAACAAACTTAAATCCTAAACCAAAGACTAATCATAAACTTGTTTCAACTTATATAGGCAATATGTCTCTCAACATTCTCTCGATCATCCTTTCCTCGAACAAACTCGAAAACAAAAATTACGTAGATTCGAAACATAACCTCGATATCATCCTTACCGTTAACAAGCACAAGGCCGAAAAGAAGAACTGTCCTGCATGTCTCAAAGCAAAGGAACATAGTATTGTACTAATTACCGAAGCATGCTTAGTAGCTGATAATGTATCAACGTGGATTCTTGACTCCGCTACTACTAACCATATTTGTTGTTCCTTGACTAGTTTCAAGAAAACCAAAAGCTTAGAGGAAGGCGACTTCTGTTTCAAATGGGGTGATTGGAGCCTGGTGTCTGCAAAGGCTGTGGGATCCGTGACGCTGTCTTTTGAAGACCACACTTTAAACTTCAATAATCTTTATTTTGTTCCTACCTTTGGGAAGAACTTAGTATCCGTTGCTCGTCTTCTTGAACAAGATTATTGTTTAAAGTTCATTAAGAATGGAATTCGTATTTCGTTTCCTGATAATTCTTTTGTCACTGATGCATGTATAAATAATGCTCTTTTCTACATCTATCCCACTCAACCTTCTCTTTTAGACACCGAAATAGATAATGATCTAATTAGGGAGCCAAAGAGGATCAAACTTTATGAATCCTCCAATCTAACAAAATCAACATACCTCTGGCACTTAAGACTTGATCATATCAGTCTAGATAGGATTAAGAGACTTGTGAGGGACGGTCCACTCCAAGACTCTGCAATAGGTTCACTACCTACTTGTGAATCTTGCATAGAAGGAAAAATGACTAAGCGACCTTTGTCCGATAAGGGTCGAAGAGCCACTGAGTTGCTGGAACTAGTACATTCTGATGTATGTGGTCCGCTCAGCCAACAGGCACGTGGAGGATACGAATACTTCGTTACCTTCACCGATGATTACTCGCGATATGGTTTTGTCTATTTGCTCAAACACAAATCCGAGACCTTTAACGTATTTAAGGTCTTTAGGGCTTTAGTGGAAAAGCAAACTGGCAAAGTGATCAAAACCCTTCGATCTGATCGAGGTGGTGAGTATATGTCTGTAGTGTTCGATGACTTTCTTAAAAAAGAAGGTATCGCTTCTCAGCTTACCGCACCTGGCACACCTCAACAAAACGGAGTGTCGGAGAGAAGAAACCAAACTCTTATGGAGATGGTTAGATCAATGATGAGTTACTCTTCACTCCCTCTTTCCTTTTGGGAATATGCCCTCGAAACAGCCGCTTATATTCTGAACCACGTTCCGTCCAAGACGGTTCCTGGTACTCCTTATGAACGATGGACTGGCCGTAAAGTGAATCTTGGCCGCATCAAAATTTGGGGTTGCCCCGCACACGTGCTAAGGCAAAAGACTAGCAAGTTGGCTAGTAGGTCAAAATTGTGTCTGTTCGTTGGATATCCAAAGGAAACCAAAGGTTTTATTTTCTATAGTCCCGAGGACGATAAGACTTTCATTAGCACGAATGCTCGTTTCCTTGAGGAGGACTTTATGAAAGACGTGAAACCGAGAAGCAAAATTGTGCTTGAAGAAAGGTTGGGTGAGGAAGCATCTACCTCATTTGTAAGAACTGTTCTTACCCCAACTGAAACACAACCTAACTCATCAGAATCTCGTCAAGTAGTACTTCGACGTAGTGGGAGGGCTACTCAAAATCCTGACAGGTACGTGTCTTATGGAGACTCTCTCGTAGCCGTCTCTGACATGGATGATACTATTTCCTATAGCCAAGCGATGGCTTGTTCTGAATTAAACCTTTGGCTTGACGCCATGAAAGTTGAAATGCACTCGATGTATGTCAACAAAGTCTGGAAACTTGTAGACCTTCCTGAAGGGATTAAACCTGTAGGGTGTAAGTGGATATACAAGAAGAAAAGGGGTCCTGATGGGAACGTCGAGACGTTCAAAGCACGACTTGTGGCGAAGGGTTGTACCCAACAAGAAGGGATTGACTATGAAGAAACCTTCTCGCCAGTCGCGATGCTTAAATCCATCCGCATACTCCTATACATAGCTGCAGCTCTCGACTATGAGATCTGGCAAATGGATGTCAAGACGGCCTTTCTGAATGGCAATCTTGATGAGTGCATTTACATGGCTCAACCAGACGGTTTCGTGGAAAAAAGGTCAAGAGACCAAGGATTGTGAGTTGCTTAAGTCCATTTATGGATTAAAGCAAGCATCTAGGTCATGGAATATTAGATTCGATGAAATTGTGAAGAGCTTCGGCTTTGAACAGTCAATAGATGAGCCTTGTGTTTACAAGTTAATACACGAAGGCAAAGTTGTGTTTCTGGTACTATATGTCGATGATATATTACTCATTGGTAATGACGTGGGTAAGTTATCTGAGGTTAAGGTCTGGTTGGCAAAGCAATTCGATATGAAGGCTCTAGGAGAAGCCGCGTACATTATGGGGAACCAAATATTTCGAGATAGGAAAAACCGGACACTGTCGCTCTCTCAAGCATCTTATATTGATAAGGTAATGGATCGCTTCTTGATGCAAGACTCCAAGAAGGGCCAAACACCTTTTAGGCATGGAGTTTCACTCTCTAAGGACCAATCTCCCAAGACTGCACAAGAGATTGAAGATATGAGGAAGATTCCTTACGTCTCTACCGTAGGAAGCCTCATGTATGCTATGCTTTGCACTAGACCAGACATCTGTTTCGCCGTTGGCGTAGTTAGCCATTTCCAATCCAACCCTGGACCCGAGCACTGGATTGTTGTTAAGCATGTTCTTAAGTATCTTCGAAGAACTAGGAACTTGATGTTTATATACTCAGGTATTGGCCTGACTATGACGGGATATACCGACTCTGATGGTGGAGCTGTCGTGTGGAGGAGTATTAAGCAATCTTGCATTGTTGACTCCACAATGGAAGCAGAATATGTGGCTGCTTGTGAAGCATCCAAAGAGGCTGTATGGCTTAAAAAATTCCTTAAGTATTTGGAAGTTGTTCCAAATGTCGACGACCCATGATCCTTTATTGTGATAATAGTGGGGCTGTCGCTAACTCAAAGGAACATCGAAGCCATAAGCGCTCTAAACATATTGAGAGGAAATACCATTTGATTCGAAAGATCGCGCACCGCGGAGACGTGGAGGTGAAGTAGATCTCTGGCAGATGCATTCACCAAGGCCCTAGCGAACAAGGTCTTTGACCAACATCGAGAGGGATTAGGCATGAACGACTACACACATCTTCTTTTAGTCAAGTGGGAGTTTGTTGTCAATGGTGCCCACAAGAAGAGTTGTAGTGTCTTTATATTGTACATTTGATGTAATAAAGTCTCATGAAGACTCTTGCTTGTAATTGCTTATTCATCAATAAAAAGTTGAAACATTCATTCATTCCTCCTTGTCTGTTTGAAGCTTTATGATAAAACATTGGTCTTTATTCCATAAACAAACTAAACAACTTACGAAGAGACAAATGTAGATTTGCATGAACAAACTCTTCGTAGTTTGCTTAAAACGATATATTCGCAATCTAAGGGTCAAAGGACTATTGACCTCAGTATGATTGTTAGGAGAATCTATGATGTCTGGTTATGAGGCATTGAGAGTTGGAGACTCTATAGTTCTTCTAGGTATCTTCCGAAGGTACTGAATTGACCAGTGCACTTCTAGAGACAAAATAAGAACAAACCATTTAACCTCTTATGTCTCGAAGTCACTACGTATGAATTGCATCGTGCTTACCTTAATCCTTAAATGAGACATGCCATTTCACAACTTACGTATTCTCATTTGAGAAAGTTAGAGTTCGGACTCACTATGTGATTCCGAACAGGGCCTATTGGTGAAGTAATAAGTTGTGAGAATGTCATGAGTAACTTTGTGAAGTTCTAATAGATATGGAATTCATGTACAAGATTGCTGAAATGCAATGTATATCACCTCATGCTTTGTTCCTTGGAGTGTGAATAAATGAACTGGTCAGTGTTCAAATTGAGTCTTGACTCTTTTGGATGAAACAATGTGACTTGTTAGCTCCTCGTCAATACATTGTTTCTTACTTATTCACAAGCGACAAAGGAGTTGAGGAAATAACAGCTAGAAGGGTAAAATGGTAATATTGTAAATACCGACTAGCTGATGATAATCCTGAAGGGTAAACATAGATAATATTCAGTGGATCCGCTCATCATAATTTGGTTGAATTCTTGAGTAGAAAATAAATTCATTTGAACCGAGAGATTTTCAGTGTCAACTCTTTCGTGGAGTCAGTTGACATTAAGCTAAACTTGGAAAAGGTTTGTAAACTTTTGAGTCCAAGTGTTTAGCTCAAGCTTTGTTCATTTGGATCCACGAGGTCACTGTCACAAATCATATCGAGTAGGAATAGCTAAACTAGCAGCTAAGTCAAAACAAGAACGAGACAAGTTTTGTGAAAATTGTCTAAATGGTATTTTTGTCTTTTTAGACATATGACGAAGTGAATGTCAATAAATTTTTTGACATTGTCATATGATGACAAATGAAATTTAAATCACACGGCCAACTTAAAGAATTTGGGCCTTGAGGATTAATTTCATTTTATAGAATTTTACTTGAAAATTCTTTATGGGCTTTTGTTATGTTGTCATGAACAAATGAAGAAACATCTAGAAGCTCCTTCTAGAAGCTCAAATTTCGTCCAACCCAAGGAAAATAAGGCTGAATTTCGTTCATGCCATAGTGGGAAAGAGAGTTTATTTTGTGCATTAATGTATGAAGATACTTTCCAAAAGAAAAAGAGGAAACAAATTTCCTCTTGAAGGAAAGTGCATTTTCGGCCAACTAAGAGAGAACGAATGAGGAAACAAATCCAAGGACTTGCATGACATGTCATGAACGTCCAAAATGGGTAGAAAAGAGGAAATAAGATTTGCTCATGCCTCCCCTATAAATAGAGACCTCATTCCTATCATTCTAGTCATTCCACATAAGTTAGAGATTGGGAGACTCTCTCTCTAGACCTTGTGGCCGATTTCTCCTCTCTCTCTCTCTAGTTATTTTTCGTTTAGTTTTGGCACCTAGGTCCTCATTTGACCTAGTGGTTTTAGCTCTTCGACTTTGAGACTTGTTCTCGAGTCGAAGTGTTTAAAAGTGCCCACACACTAATTCCTCTTTATCTTGAGTGATTTAGTGATAGAAACTTTCGTGGTTGCTCGAGTTAACGAGGAAGGAAGAGAGACGTGCTGCGAGGGGAGACAAACGTTGCAACCTTTTCCAAAAGCTTCTCAACGTTCAAGCTTCTAAAAAGGTTAGTAATTTTTTATGCTCATATTAGTTTTTATTTAGATGTACTTGCTCTTTGTCTAGGTTAGTAAAAACTGTTTTACTTGAAAAAGAAAATTTTTAAAATTCCGCCGCTTAACGAAGCGTTAAATTTTTTCTTAAACCCTAGATCGATTCCAACAGTTACACACTTAGACTCAATCCCTAGTAATCCTCCCTCGACGCCCTGCGAAAGGATGTGAATGATCAAACCAATTTACAAGGCGGCTAGTAAAAAATGGTGTATTGACATCTTGGCTAAGCATTAATGATGTGTCATTTACTTATAAATGGAGATTTTTTGCGGCCTTCTCTTGAGGGAGTAAATTATCGTTTGGTTTATAACACCTTCGGATTTTATCAAGTCTTAAATAAAACTTAAATCCTAAACCAAAGACTAATCATAAACTTGTTTCAACTTATATAGGCAATATGTCTCTCAACCTTCTCTCGATCATCCTTTCCTCAAACAAACTCGAAAACAAAGACTACGTAGATTCGAAACATATCCTCGATATCATCCTTACCATTAACAAGCACAAATGGGTACTCACCACCCCGTGTCCTCCTCAAACGAATGATGATTCGACTCAAGAGGACAAAGACGCCTTGGCGGCCTGGCTCTGCTTCGATGAGATTGTGAGGTGCTACATCTTAGCATCAATGAACAATGTGTTGCAACATAAACATCGTGACATCGAGACTGCCGCCGACATGCTCAACAATCTCCATGAGATGTTTGGAGGGCAAAGGTGTCAAGCAAGGCAACAAGCAGTCCGACAGTTTATGAACTGTCACATGAAGGCTAAGACTTCTGTTGGAGACTTTATGATACTGATCATTAGTTATCTAAATAATATGGAAATCCTAGGATCTGAGATTGATGGGAAGAATGTCATAGATATGATCTTAGAAACTCTCCCTGCATCTCTTGATACCTCCAAGATGAACTACTCCATAAACAAGCTAGAGTACACTATTACCAAGCTTTTGAAGGAACTTCAAACTGCTGTAGGTCTCACTAAGAGAAAGAGGAATCAAGGAGAGGTACATGCTACTGAACAAAAAGCCTCCGCCTCTGGAACTGAAAAGAGACCTCACAAGGCCGATAAAAAGAACTGACCTGCCTATCTCAAAGCAAAGGAACATAGTATTGTACTAGTTACCGAAGCATGCTTAGTAGCTGATAATGTATCAACGTGGATTCTTGACTCCTGTGCTACTAACCATATTTGTTGTTCCTTGACTGGTTTCAAGAAAACCAAAAGCTTAGAGGAAGGCGAGTTCTGTTTCAAATGGGGTGATGGGAGCCTGGTGTCTGCAAAGACTGTGGGATCCGTGACGCTGTCTTTTGAAGACCACACTTTAAACTTGAATAATGTTTATTTTGTTCCTACCTTTGGGAAGAACTTAATATCCGTTGCTCGTCTTCTTGAGCAAGATTATTGTTTAAAGTTCATTAAGAATGGAATTCGTATTTTGTTTCCTGATAATTCTTTTGTCACTGATGCATGTATGAAGAATGCTCTTTTCTACATCTATCGCACTCAACCTTCTCTATTAGACACCGAAATAGATAACGATCTAATTAAGGAGCCAAAGAGGATAAAACTTTCTGAATCCTCGGATCTAATAAAATCAACATACCTCTGGCACTTAAGACTTGGTCATATCAGTCTAGATAGGATTAAGAGACTTGTGAGGGACGGTCCACTCCAAGACTTTGGAATACGTTCACTACCTACTTGTGAATCCTGCATAGAAGGAAAAATGACTAAGCGACCTTTCTCCGATAAGGGTCGAAGAGCCACTGAGCTGCTGGAACTAGTACATTCTGATGTATGTGGTCCGCTCAGTCATCAGGCACGTGGTGGATACGAATACTTCGTTACATTAACCGACGATTACTCAAGATATGATTTTGTCTATTTGCTCAAACACAAATCCGAGACCTTTAATGTATTTAAAGTCTTTAGGGCTTTAGTGGAAAAGCAAACTGGCAAACAGATCATAACCCTTCGATCCGATCGAGGTGGTGAGTATATGTCTGGAGAGTTCGATGATTTTATTAAAGAAGAAGGTATCGCTTCTCAGCTTACAGCACCTGGCACACCTCAACAAAACGGAGTGTCAGAGAGAAGGAACCGAACTCTAATGGAGATGGTTAGATCAATGATGATTTACTCATCACTCCCTCTTTCCTTTTGGTGGTATGCCCTCGAAACAGCCGCTTACATTCTGAACCAAGTTCCGTCTAAAACGGTTCCTGGGAATCCTTATGAAAGATGGACTGTCCGTAAAGTAAATCTGGGCCACATCCAAATTTGGGGTTGCCCTGCACATGTGCTCAGGCAAAAGACTAGCAAGTTGGCTAGTAGGTCAGAATTGTGCCTGTTTGTGGGATATCCAAAGGAAACCAAAGGTTTCATTTTCTATAGTCCCGAGGACGATAAGACTTACGTTAGCACGAATGCTCGTTTCCTCGAAGAGGACTTTATGAAGGATGCGAAACCTAGAAGCAAAATTGTGCTTGAAGAAAAGTTGGGTGAAGAAGTTTCTACCTCATCTGTAAGAACTGTTCTTACCCCAACTGAAACACAACCTAACTCATCAGAATCTCGTCAAGTAGTACTTCGACGTTGTGGGAGGGCTACTCAAAAGCCTGACAGGTACATGTCTTATGGAGACTCTCTCGTAGCCGTCTCTGACATGGATGATACTGTTTCCTATAGCCAAGCGATGGCTTGTTCTGAATCAAACCTTTGGCTTGACGCCATGAAAGTTGAAATGCACTCGATGTATGTCAACAAAGTCTGGAAACTTGTAGACCTTCCTGAAGGGATTAAACCCATAGGGTGTAAGTGGATATACAAGAAGAAAAGGGGTCCGGATGGGAACATCGAGATGTTCAAAGCACGACTTGTGGCTAAGGGTTATACCCAACAAGAAGGGATTGACTATGAAGAAACCTTCTCGCTAGTCGCGATGCTTAAATCCATCCGCATACTCCTATCCATAGCTGCAGCTCTCGACTATGAGATCTGGCAAATGGATGTCAAGACAGCCTTCCTGAATGGCAATCTTGACGAGCGTATTTACATGGCTCAACCAGACAGTTTCGTGGAAAAAGGTCAAGAGACCAAGGTTTGTGAGTTACTTAAGTCCATTTATGGAAGCATCTAGGTCATGGAATATTATATTCAATGAAACTGTGAAATGCTTTGGCTTTGAACAGTCAATAGATGAGCCTTGTGTTTACAAGTTGATACACGAAGGCAAAGTTGTGTTTCTGGTACTGTATGTCGATGATATATTACTCATAGATAACGATGTGGGTAAATTATCTGAGGTTAAGGTCTGGTTAGCTAAGCAATTCGATATGAAGGATTTAGGAGAAGCCGCGTACATTCTTTGGATCCAAATCTTTCGAGATCGGAAAAACCTGACCCTATTGTTCTCACAAGCATCTTATATTGATAAGGTGATGGATCGCTTCTTGATGCAAGACTCCAAGAAGGGCCAAACACCCTTTAGGCATGGAGTCTCACTCTCTAAGGACCAGTCTCCCAAGACTGCACAAGAGATTGAAGACATGAGGAAAATTCCTTACGCCTCTGCTGTAGGAAGCCTCATGTATGCTATGCTTTGCACTAGACCTAATATATGTTGTCAATGGTGCCCACAAGAAGAGTTGTAGTATTTATTTTATACATTTGATGTAATAAAGTCTCACGAAGACTCTTGCTTGTAATTGCTTATTCATTAATAAAAAGTTGAAAGGTTCATTCATTCTTCCTTGTCTGTTTGAAGCTTTATGATAAAACATTAGTCTTTAGTCCATAAACAAACTTAACCACTTACGAAGAGACAAATGTAGATTTGCATGAACAAACTCTTCGTAGTTTGCTTAAAACGATATATTCGCAATCTAAGGGTCAAAGGACTATTGACCTCAGTATGATTGTTAGGAGAATCTATGATGTCTGGTTATGGGGCATTAAGAGTTGGAGACTCTATAGTTCTTCTAGGTATCTTCCAAAGGTACTGAATTGACCAGTGCACTTCTAGAGACAAAATAAGAACAAACCATTTAACCACTTATGTCTCGAAGTCACTACGCATGAATTGCATCGTGCTTACCTTAATCCTGAAATGAGACATGCCATTTCACAGCTTACGTATTCTCATTTGAGAAAGTCAGAGTTCGGACTCACTATGTGACTCTGAACAGAACGTATTGGTGAAGTACTAAGTTATGAAGATGTCATGAGTAACTTTGTGAAGTTCTCATAAATATGGAATTCATGTACAAGATTGCTGAAATGCAATGTATATCACCTCATGCTTTGTTCCTTGGAGTGTGAATAAATGAACTGGCCAGTGTCCAAAATTGAGTCCTGACTCTTTTGGATGAAACAATGTGACTTGTTAGCTCCTCGTCAATACATTGTTTCTGACTTATTCACAAGCGACAAAGGAGTTGAGGAAATAACAGCTAGAAGGGTAAAATGGTAATTTTGTAAATCCCGACTAGCTGATGATATTCCTGAAGGGTAAACATAGATAATATTCAGTGGATCCACTCATCATAATTTGGTTGAATTCTTGAGTAGAAAATAAATTCATTTGAACCGATAGATTTTTAGTGTCAACTCTTTAGTGGAGTCAGTTGTCATTAAGCTAAACTTGGAAAAGATTTGTGAACTTTTGAGTCCAAGTGTTTAACTCAAGCTTTGTTCATTTGGATCCATGAGGTCACTTTCACAAATCATTTCGAGTAGGAATAGTTAAACTAGAAGCTAAGTCAAAACAAGAACGAGACAAGTTTTACGAAAATTATCAAAAGGGTATTTCTGTCTTTTTGGACATAGGACGAAATGAATGTCAATAAATTTTTTGACAAGGTCATTTGATGACAAATGAATTTTGAAACACTCAGCCTTTAATAGTTTATTGGGCCTTGAGGATTAATTTCATTTCATAGAATTTTACTTGAAAATTCTTAATGGGCTTTTCTTATGTTGTCATGAACAAACGAAGAAACATCTAGAAGCTCCTTCTTGAAGCTCAAATTTCGTCCAACCCAAGGAAAATAAGGCTGAATTTCGTTCATGCCATACTGGGAAAGAGAGTTTATTTTGTGCATTAATGTATGAAGATACTTGCCAAAAGAAAATAGAGGAAACAAATTTCCTCTAGAAGGAAAGTGCAATTTCGGCCAACTAAGAGAGAAAGCAAATGAGGAAACAAATCCAAAGGCTTCTAGAAGCTCATTTGGACGTGCAAGGGGTATGAGGAAACTATCTTTTGAAGGTAATCCTCCTCCTATAAATACCCTACCTCATTCCTCTCATTTCATTCATTCCACATAAGTTAGAGATTGAGAGACTCTCTCTCTAGACCTTGTGGCCGATTTCTCTTCCCTCTCTCTCTAGCTATTTTTTGTTTTTGTTTTGGAACCTAGGTCCTCATTTGACCTAGTGGTTTTAGCTCTTCGACTCCGAGACTTGTTCTCGAGACGTCGTGTTTAAAAGTGTCCACTTACTAATTCCTTTTCTCTCGAGTGATTTAGTGATAGAAACTATCGTGGTTGCTCGTGTTGCCGAGGAAAGAATAGAGACGTGCTGCGAAGGGGAGACGAACGTTGCAACCTTTTCCAAAAGTTTTTCAACGTCCAAGCTTCTAAAAGGTTAGTAATGTTTTATGCTCATATTAGTTTTTATTTACACGTGCTTGCTCTTTGTCTAGGTTAGTAAAAACCGTTTTACTTGAAAAATAAAATTTTTAAAATTCCGCCGCTTATCGAAACGTTAAACTTTTTCTTAAAACCTAGATCAATTCCAACAGGTGTTCCTTTGAGCATTACTTCAGATAGAGATACACGGTTCACTGCTCATTATTGGAGAAGTTTCCAAGAAGCCATGGGAACAATACTGAATTTCAGTACTGCTTTTCATCCTCAGACAGATGGGCAATCTGAGAGAGTTATTCAAATCTTGGAAGACATGTTGAGGGCATGTGCTTTGGATTTTGGTAACAAATGGAAAGACAATTTCTCGTTTGCTGAATTCGCATACAACAACAATTTTCAGTCCAGCCTAGGCATGGCCCCATTTGAAGCTCTATATGGAAGACCGTGTAGATCTCCAGTGTGTTGGATTGAACCAGAAGGTCGCGTTCAGACAGGAGCTACAATCATTGAAGATACTAATGAGAAAATCGCGATCATTCAGCAACGATTGAAGATAGCTCAGAGTCGACAGAAGAGCTATGCTAATAAGAGACGAAGGCCACTCGAATTTGAGGTAGGAGACTACGTACTTTTGAAAGTATCTCCACGTAAAGGTATTTCCCGTTTTGGAAAGAAAGAGAAATTGTCTCCTCGATATGTAGGACCTTTTCAGATTACTGCAGGAGTAGGTCTTGTAGCTTACCGACTTGCTCTACCGCTAGAACTATCGTTTGTGCACGATGTTTTTCACGTGTCAATGCTTCGGAAGAGTGAACCTGATCCTACAGCTATCGTTCAACTCGAAGATGTACCAATCCAAGAGAATATCACTTATGATAAAGTGCCAACCCAGGTTGTCGATAGGAAAATGAAAAGTCTTCGTAACCGCGAGATTCCGTTGGTAAAGGTTTTGTGGACACATAACGGAAGCGAAGAAGTGACTTGGGAGCTGGAGAGCGATATGATGGAAAAGTATCCGAACTTATTCCATGTACCCAGTTAGATCTTAAATTTCGGGACGAAATTCCTCTAAGGAGGGGAGAGCTATAACGTCTCGAAATTTAAAAGATAATATGTTGCAAATTAGAGTTTTGAGTAGACGCGATGCGGTCTTTAACGAGAATAAAATCTCATTAAGAGTCTATGGATAGAAAATTATATAATTAATTTTCTAAAGTTTGTTTTATGTGATTCAAAATTTAAGTATTAAGTGTTGAGATTAAAGGATTAATTTGCAACATTTAAAGAAAGGAAATATTTTTTGTGGAGGATTGGAGGAAATGGAATTGAAAGGGGTTTAAGGGCAATTTTGGGAAAATTCTAAGCCTTATCACTTAGTGAAGTCGGTCTCTCTCTCTTTAGCTGATAATAACGAAAAAAAAGAAAGAAAAACGTAGAAGAAGGAAAAACGGGAAAGAAGAAAATCGGGGAAGGAAAAAAAGAAAGAAAGAAAGGGCGTGAGAGAGAGAGAGAGATAGAGAGAGTCTGAGCACGAGGGAGAGAGAAAGACGGACGCGAGGGTCCGAGGAACAATCACAACGCCGAGGAGAACCCGCGGTGACTCGCCGAGGTCGCGAGCGAGGGCCGGCTGGAGAGCGAGGGCCGGCTGGAGTGAGAGCTTTGGCGGAGTAAATCCCAGGGTAAGAATCTTGGTTTCTTTCACCCTCAACCTTGGATTTCTGAATTTTAAGGCTCGAATTTTCAGTTCCAATTATGAAATCAATTTGGGGATTGATTTTAGGGTTTTGCTTCAATCAATTTGGGGCTTTTCTTTGCTCGGTTTTGGTGGGATTTTTTTAGAAGAATGAATCGCTGCCAGGTCAAATTCGTTCAAGGTAAATCCTTCACTTGGCCGAATTTAAGAAAAATGGAGTTGAGGTTTAATGTTTTCTGTTTGGATTTTTGATATTGGATATGATATTTTGGATTTTTTAACAAGTTTGGATGTGAAATTGAACTTGGCCGTGTGGGTTATTTTCTTTGGCCGTGTGATTTGAATGCTGAAATTTTGGTTATGGATAAAAGGTGTTTGAGGTGGGTTGTTATCAATTTTGAAATGAAATTTTTGAGTTTTATGGTTCTTCGGAAATTTGTAACGTGTTAACGTGTTTGGTCCCGTTTGTGAGCTTTGTTTGTCGAGGGTCTAGGCTTGTTTAGGTGGGCTATGCAGAGCCCAAAACAGCGACTGTTCGGGGCGGCGAGGACGAAGCCGGGAAATGACGGAGCTACGTGCGAGCGTCGACGAGGCGAAGCCGAGACCGGGTGAATAACGGCGTTCGGTTCTGGCTCAGTGACTCGCGGAGCGTCCGTCTAGATCTAGTGAAATTATTGACGTTTTTATGTAGTTATGACGTTTAAGACTATTGTATCCGAATCGTGCCAAGTTAGTACGTTAATATGTTTTATTTTGAAGACCGTTTCGATGTGAGTTGTAAAGGAAAATAAAAATAAATTATCTCGTCATTATTATTAAGCTCATTTAAGGATTTTAAGAGTTAAGACTCGATTGTGAGTTAAGGTTGGATTTCTCAGTTACTCGAGCTTAGTAATAATAAAATTTGATATTTCTTTGGAATTCGGAAAAGAAAAGAACGATACTTGCTTGCTAGAGTTACTTTTCGGGTTTTTGGAGATTGATTGTGGATTTTCCGTTCGAGTTTTATTGTTCTCCCATCGTTTGGATTTTTGTTTAGAGGACTAGGATTCCTTATGGTTGGATATGTCATTGGGTCCTACGATTATTAAATCGTACGTTTGAGTTTGAGTATTGTGGACTACTCATAGGAATCTGATTCAGGATCAGTTTGATTTACCGTGATAGGACTCAAGACTGAAAGTCGTTTAGAGGGTTCACGGAGTAAGTGAACGTCTGGATTCTCAGTTGTAATGAACGTTCGGGTTCACAGGACGAGCGAACGTCTCGTGGAAGAGCGACATAGACGCTTACTCTCGATGTAGGTTATTATAACCCTTCTCTACTGATTTTATGGTTTGGCCTCAAGTATATATTATTTTCGAAATGAAAATGGTTGTGAACATGCCACGAAACCTAGAATCATTTTCAAAATGTGGCGGAACTTCAACTCGGGTTATCCGATTATGAAGTTGAGAATATTTTCGATATTATATATATATATATATATATATATATATATATCCCGTATATGCGAAATAAAATATTTTGTATATCCTGATAGAGCCGGGAACGTATATATATGAAGCGGATAGTGCAATCGTATATATATATATATATATATATATATATATATAAGGGTGTGGAGAGTGCACCATTCTGATCAGAGGACTGTCACGGGTTATGTTGACAGGGGCTCAGGAAATAGTATACGTTTAAATGGGCGTAGATGCACATTTAAATTCAATTGCATCTCTTGCATTTACATTTCTAGCATCAGCATCCCATCATTTAAATTTCCGTCATTTACATTTCTGCAATTTATATTTCTGCAAGGTATACTTGTACGTGTATGGTGATTTACACGTGACAAGAGTAGTGTTGTCGCACGAAAATGAACAACTATTTAAAACCTCGGACGGTTCGATCCAAGGCCGGACCAAGTGATCGCACCCGGGCCAAGAGTGTGAACTCGATAGTCTCGAGCTAGGTTTTCTCCGATCAACCCGCCTCTCGGGAGAGGTAGGGGGTGAGGAGGAGGAATGACCGTGCCTTGGGTGTCGGCTGCCTACGTACCCGTGCGTGGGATCAGGTCAGAATGTAGTTCAGGCGTATGTGACGCAGTATGAGGCGTGGAACCTCGGTGGAGAAGCGTGCTCGACGAAGGAGACGGGGCGCGAGGGGTCCTCGGCAGCGTCTCAGAACCTCGGAGATCGCGTACGCGTCTAGCGTGTTAGACGCGCGAGGGGAACTCTAGTCGAGAACCCTAGGGGCGTGCTTGAGCACCGGAGAACGTTCGGTCAGAGGGAGCTGTTGTCGGCCCGTCTAGGGCCGACGAGGACAAAGGAATCTCTTCAACCTGCGTGGCTTGTGCGAGGTCTTGAGCGGCGAAACCCTGACCCAACCAGGGGCCGGCCCAAGGCTTGCCTCGGCCATTGGCCGGCCCTAAGGCTTGCCTCGGCCATTGGCCGGCCCTAAGGCTTGCCTCGGCCAATGGCCGGCCCAAGGCTTGCCTCGGCCATTGGCTGGCTCAAAGCTTGCCTCGGCCATTGGCCGGCCCTAAGGCTTGCCTCGGCCAATGGCCGGCCCAAGGCTTGCCTCGGCCATTGGCCGGCTCAAGGCTTGCCTCGGCCATTGGCTGGCCCAAGGCTTGCCTCGGCCGTTGGCCGGCCCAAGGCTTGCCTCGGCCGTTGGCCGGCCCTAAGGCCCTAAGGCTTGCCTCGGCCGTTGGCCGGCCCTAAGGCTTGCCTCGGCCGTTGGCCGGCCCTAAGGCTTGCCTCGGCCATTGGCCGGCCCAAGGCTTGCCTCGGCCATTGGCCGGCCCAAGGCTTGCCTCGGCCATTGGCCGGCCCAAGGCTTGCCTCGGCCATTGTCCGGCCCTAAGGCTTGCCTCGGCAATTGGCCGGCCCGAGGCTTGCCTCGGCAATTGGCCGGCCCAAGGCTTGCCTCGGCCATTGGCCGGCCCAAGGCTTGCCTCGGCCATTGGCCGGCCCAAGGCTTGCCTCGGCCAATGGCCGACCCAAAAAGTGCTCACTCGGCCAAGGGGCCCCCCAAACACCCCTTGGCCGCCTATAAATACAAGGGTCCCTCCCTTGACCCAGGTAATCCAATTTTGAGTCCCGAAACGCTGTCGAACTCGTACTTCACTCGTTTCGCTCATCTTTGGCCTCTCACCACCCCTAAAACCTCTATACTCCACCTCAATCCCACTAATGTTGAGCGTCGGAGAGGTAAACAGGGGCACCCCCCCTGTTTCCCCTTTGTAGTTCACAATCTCTTTCTTGCGTTTCAGGTGCTTGGACGAGATAGAGATCACCTACAGCTAAGGGACGGCTTGGGATACCAAGCCCGACACGCTCGAGCCGGAGTGAGACCACTTGGTCCGGCCTTGGGTCTAACCACTTTGGGCTCCTAAATCGTTGTCCGAAAAACTGCGACAACATTTTGGCGCTAGAAGGAGGGGACCACCGACCTTGGCACGCTCTCCCTTCCATTCCACATTTTCACCACTCCTACGACTCTCGAGAGATGAGTCACCTACCCACTACCTCCGCGGGTACACGAGCGACGAGCTCGAGGTACGGTCTCCGACTCCTCGCACACCGTCTTGAAGGGCAACCTCGCGATAGCGAGAGCCAGCCCCAAGACCCGGTGAACGACCCCGAGGCCGAGCTCCGAGAGGACACGGCCCGGCGGCTCGCGGAGCTCCTTGACCGTCTCGGCGTTGACGGCTCCCTCATCGCCAATCTCCTTGGCTACGACGTCGAGGATCGATCCGCTCAGGACGACTCCAACCCCGGATACGTGGGGGAGTCAAGGACCAACGAGGCCACCCCTAGCCTCGCTCAAGCACGACCCGAGAGGGCCAATGGTGCGTTGGCCAATCCTTTGCACCCGGCGCGACGACAGGCACGGTCACAGTCCCGGGGACTCGCCCCATCGGTTTCAAGAGGTGGCCGGACACGGCCCCTCGCCGAGGAGAGAGCGACTCTGGTTGACGATGGGGCCGATAGCCGAAGCGCTCGCCGGACGGCTCGACCAAGGGCGACCTCGCCTCGCCACGCACCTAGCGCGGACCTTAGAGAACACTTGACGGCGCAGAGAAACTCCTGAGGGGAGGATCTCCGCCAAAGACTAAACTCTCGAAGGGACGCGCTCCCCGCCGCAACTCTCGGCCGACCTCAGGCCAATGTCGTGGACCAAGCATCCAACGAGCGCCAACCGGTGACTCCCATGGCCCCAACCACTGGCCCTGCTAACGGCCTTGACATGGTCACGATGATTCAAAGTCTCCAGAATCAAATCATCGAGATGAGGGAGTTAGGGAGGCAAAGGCCGTACGGAGGGATCGAGGAATCATACTCTCCCTTCGCCGCGCAAGTCCTCGCGCAGCCTTGCGTGGGAAACTTCAAGTTACCGTCCATTCCCCCCTACGATGGACGGACGGACCCCCACTTCCACGTCCAACACTACGAGACGTGGATGACGATGCAAGGGCAGGCAGACGCCACCCTCTGCCAAGCCTTCAGCCTGACCCTCACAGGGTCGGGGTTTGAGTGGTTCCGAAGTTTGAGGCCGGGGAGCATCTCGTCTTTTCGGGCCTTGCGAGAAGCGTTCCTCGCTCGATTCGCCACCCTCGTGGCGCAAAAGAAACCAAAGACCCACTTCCTCTCTATCCGACAAGGAAAAGACGAGACGTTGAGACAATACCTCGCTCGCTTCACCGAGGAGTCTCACAAGGTCGAAGGGTTCGACGACAGGGACGCCATCACGGCAATCACTGAGGGAGTCCGCACGAGCGACTTCCTCAAGTCTATTGTTGGCAAAGTCCCACGAGACATGGCGGAGCTAATGGCGAGAGCCCGCACGTATATGGGAATCGAGGACTATCTCGATGGCCGAGATGGCCGAAAGTCAGGAGGACAAGGTAGTCGCCACCGCGACGACCAGGACGAAGATCGTCCCGACCCTCAGAGGAAGATGAGCAAGGGAGGCCGGGCCCCTAACGGTCGCCCCCTCTCCGGTCCAAGATCATCACACGTTGATAGCTTCCGAGCGTTATCGACGTACACCCCTCTGAACACCCCGCAAGAGCGGATCCTAGCTCTGCACCGCGACAAGCTAGGAAGTCCGGCTCCTCTTGCGAAGGATCCCGCGAAGAGGGATCGAAACAAGTTCTGTGAGTACCACCAGGATCACGGGCATCTGACGTCCGAGTGTTATCATCTCAGGCGTCAGATCGAGGCCCTGATTCAAGACGGGAAATTAAAAGAGTATGTCCTGAGAACGGTCGGGACGGCCGCGGTGCACGGAGAGCGCCCACGGCAAGAAAGGAAGGGTCCGGCGACGGCGACCGTCACAAACCAAATGGCAAACCAAGGACCAGGGAACTCACAATTGCACATCGTGGGCTCGATCATGGGCGGCCCGGAATTCGGAGACTCAAGCACGCAAAGGAAGAAATACGTGCGTGAAGTTTCCCAAGGGAAAATAGCGCACTACATCAACTACACGTACGAGGCTCCTCTTCCAACCGCGTTCGAGTCCATGTTCTTCACCGGCCAAGAGGCAGCGCGTGTGCTCCATCCGCACAATGACGCGATAGTCGTCTCCGCACCGGTCGCCAACAACCTCGTCCGGAGAATCCTAATCGACAATGGAAGCTCCGCCGATATAATCTTCAAATCGGCGCTGGACAGAACGAAGCTATCCGGAGTAGGACCGACCCCGGTCTCGACCCCACTCTTCGGCTTCTCCGGGGAGAGGGTCATGACGGAGGGAACCATCGACCTCCCGGTCACCTTCGGAGCGCCGGGGGGGCTCGAGGACACTCGCATCGTATCCTTCCTAGTGGTGAACCAGCCCTCAGCGTACAACATCATCATCGGCCGCCCGACTCTCAACCGGTTGAAGGCTATAACGTCCACCTATCACCTGATGATGAAGTTCCCGACTGAAAAGGGGATTGACATCATGTTGGGAGACCAGTCGATGGCGAGGATGTGCTACATCCAAGGCGTGGACGGAAAAGGGAAGGAAAAGATGGTGAGCGCCATCCTCTACCTCGGTCAAGCTACAGAAGCTGGCACTGCGGTGGAAGCCCATCCCCGTTTCTCATTATGTCATTTTATTTCCGGTTTTAAGACAATCTCGAATTTCAATAAGGCCAATGGCCTAGGGATGTAATTTTTGACTATTTCTACATGGTAATTAGATTACATTTCACCTCGAAGTCTTTCTCTTGTTGTATTATAATTTCTAGTCTCCTCTACGAGTACACGAGAAACTCGGGGGGCTAATGGGAAACAATGCTCAACGAAACTAGAGCTCGCTCGCTCAACAAAAAAAAAAAAAACTCAAAAACAAAAACAAAAGTATAACAAAGTCTCAAGGGGCCGATGGTTAGGCCGGAGGTCCCAAGGAAAGACTTATCACGTAACTCCTCGTGCAGGCTCTACATAAGCCCTCGAGCCGAGTTCGAGTCCACGAGTCGACTGATACTCCTCGCGCCAACTCTTCACGAAACTCCTCGTGTAGGCTTTAAACGAGTCCTCGAGTTGAGTCCCGAGTCCGCGCTTGCCACCCAGCTCGTGAGCCGAACGGCAGCAAGTCTCAAATGGGTTTCAAAGGCTCGCGCCCGCCGGACGTATCTGGTCTAGCCAGCGTCCACGGAAAACCCGGTCACACAAACGTGACACCAAGGCCCCCCCCGAGGCCCAAGTCGTGCTAATCGATCACGCCTTCATTGGTGAGTCGAGAAAATTAGACACGCACAATAAAGTCGTGCTAATCGATCACGCCTTCATTGGTAAGTCGAGAAAATAAGACACGCACAATAAAGTCGTGCTAATCGATCACGCCTTCATTGGTGGGTCGAGAAAATAAGACACGCACAATAAAGTCGTGCTAATCGATCACACCTTCATTGGTAAGTCGAGAAAATAAGACACGCACAATAAAGTCGTGCTAATCGATCACGCCTTCATTGGTAAGTCGAGAAAATAAGACACGCACAATAAAGTCGTGCTAATCGATCACGCCTTCATTGGTAAGTCGAGAAAATAAGACACGCACAATAAAGTCGTGCTAATCGATCACGCCTTCATTGGTAAGTCGAGAAAATAAGACACGCACAATAAAGTCGTGCTAATCGATCACGCCTTCATTGGTAAGTCGAGAAAATAAGACACGCACTATAAAGTCGTGCTAATCGATCACGCCTTCATTGGTGGGTCGAGAAAATAAGACACGCACAATAAAGTCGTGCTAATCGATCACGCCTTCATTGGTAAGTCGAGAAAATAAGAAACGCACAATAAAGTCGTGCTAATCGATCACGCCTTCATTGGTAAGTCGAGAAAATAAGACACGCACAATAAAGGCGTGCTAATCGATCACGCCTTCATTGGTAAGTCGAGAAAATAAGACACGCACAATAAAGTCGTGCTAATCGATCACGCCTTCATTGGTAAGTCGAGAAAATAAGACACGCACAATAAAGTCGTGCTAATCGATCACGCCTTCATTGGTAAGTCGAGAAAATAAGACATGCACAATAAAGTCGTGCTAATCGATCACGCCTTCATTGGTAAGTCGAGAAAATAAGACACGGACAATAAAGTCGTGCTAATCGATCACGCCTTCACTGGTAGGTCGAGAAAATAAGCCGCGCACAATAAAGTCGTGCTAATCGATCACGCCTTCATTGGTGGGTCGAGAAAATAAGCCACGCACAATAAAGTCGTGCTAATCGATCACGCCTTCAATGGTAGGTCGAGAAAATAAGCCGCGCACGATAAAGCCGTGCAAATCGATCACGTCTTCATTGGTAGATCGGGAAAATAAGCCACGCACGATCAACCCGAAACAATAAGTCGCCCCTCTCGACGCCCAAAGGCCGTCCCTCGCGACGCGCAAAGGCCGTTCCTCGTGACACAAACCCGAGAGCGTTCATCCCGCATCCGTATAAAAGCGTACATTTTGAGTTTCCACTCGATCTACGCTCGACCGGAAACTCGGGGGGCTAATGTTGTCGGCCCGTCTAGGGCCGACGAGGACAAAGGAATCTCTTCAACCCGCGTGGCTTGTGCGAGGTCTTGAGCGGCCAAACCCTGACCCAACCATTGGCCGGCCTAAGGCTTGCCTCGGCCATTGGCCGGCCCTAAGGCTTGCCTCGGCCATTGGCCGGCCCAAGTCTTGCCTCGCCCATTGGCCGGCCCTAAGGCTTGCCTCGGCCAATGGCCGGCCCAAGGCTTGCCTCGGCCATTGGCCGGCTCAAAGCTTGCCTCGGCCATTGGCCGGCCCTAAGGCTTGCCTCGGCCAATGGCCGGCCCAAGGCTTGCCTCGGCCATTGGCCGGCTCAAGGCTTGCCTCGGCCATTGGCCGGCCCAAGGCTTGCCTCGGCCGTTGGCCGGCCCGAAGGCTTGCCTCGGCCAATGGCCGGCCCAAGGCTTTCCTCGGCCATTGGCCGGCCCAAGGCTTGCCTCGGCCATTGGCCGGCTCAAGGCTTGCCTCGGCCATTGGCCGGCCCAAGGCTTGCCTCGGCCATTGGCCGGCCCTAAGGCTTGCCTCGGCCAATGGCAGGCCCGAGGCTTGCCTCGGCCATTGGCCGGCCCAAGGCTTGCCTCGGCCATTGGCCGACTCAAGGCTTGCCTCGGCTACGGCCATTGGCCGGCTCAAGGCTTGCCTCGGCCATTGGCCGGCCCAAGGCTTGCCTCGGCCATTGGCCGGCCTTAAGGCTTGCCTCGGCTAATGGCCGGCCCAAGGCTTGCCTCGGCCATTGGCCGGCCCAAGGCTTACCTCGGCCATTGGCCGGCCCAAGGCTTGCCTCGGCCAATGGCCGACCCAAAAAGTGCTCACTCGGCCAAGGGGCCCCCCAAACACCCCTTGGCCGCCTATAAATACAAGGGTCCCTCCCTTGACCCAGGTAATCCAGTTTTGAGTCCCGAAACGCTGTCAAACTCGTACTTCACTCGTTTCGCTCATCTTTGGCCTCTCCCCACCCCTAAAACCTCTATATTCCACCTCAATCCCACTAATGTTGAGCGTCGGAGAGGTAAACAGGGGCACCCCCCATGTTTCCCCTTTGTAGTTCACAATCTCTTTCTTGCGTTTCAGGTGCTTGGACGAGATAGAGATCACCTACAGCTAAGGGATGGCTTGGGATACCAAGCCCGACACGCTCGAGCCGGAGTGAGACCACTTGGTCCGGCCTTGGGTCTAACCACTTTGGGCTCCTAAATCGTTGTCCGAAAAACTGCGACAACAGGAGCGACGTCCGGGAAGTTCTCGTGAGTGCTTCGGAACCTCTGAGAACGAGAGAGAGAGTAGAGAGACTGCTTCAGGCCAAAAATGGCATCAAGAGAAGCAGAGAAGAGTAAGAAATCGAGCGTGTCGATAGGAGATGAAGAGATGACTTTCCCCTCAATGGGAGGGGGTTTATATAGATGTTTGAGGACCCCAAGGAGGTCCTTTGGCGTCCTTGTGGGACTAGGAACGCACTCCTTGTCAAGAGGGGACGCACAGGAAGTGGCGGCGCACAGGGCGCGGCGCGCGGTGCGCGGCGCTCAATCCGCGGCGCACGGTCTGCGCCGCTCAACGCGTGGCGCGCGGGAAGCGCTGCCCAATGCGCGGCGCGCGCGGGACTTCTTCTTCGGGGGCTCTTCGTGATCGTCTCGCTTCCGGGCCCGTTGATCTATTGTGGGCTTGGTATTTTGGTATTGTGGGCTTGGTATTTTGGGTCTATGACAAATGTTCGTTCGACGGATAAGACTCGAATCGATGCTCGACTCGAGGAGACCGATTCGAGGCTCGACTCGAGGAGCGAAGCTCGAATCGAGGAGACCGATTCAAGGCTCGACTCGAGGAGCGAAGCTCGACTCGAGGAGACCGATTCGAGGCTCGACTTGAGGAGCAAAGCTCGACTCGAGGAAACCAACTCGAGGCTCAACTCAAGGAGCGAGGCTCGACTCGAGGAGACTGATTCGAGGCTCAACTCGAGGAGCGAGGCTCGACTCGAGGAGCCGACTCAAGTCTCGACTCAAGGGACTCCACTCGACTCGAGGAGTCAAGAGTTTGGGGCGAGGATTTGAAGGCTTGCCGCTTTTGAGGACCTCCGGCATGACCATCGGCCCTTTGAACGACGTGCCTCCTCTGTGTCTCGGATTTTCCGAAAACGACCGACAACAAGTAGTATTATTATAAAGCTAAGTATTATTTTCAAAAATCTTTTTACTCAAACCATTACTATAGTACCTACTGAGCCTCAGGCTCACCCCTATTTCCTCAAATTTTTCTTATAATCAGGAAACGAGAAGAAGGGTTAGAACGACCTCGGAGTTTTACGTCGTCAAGTTTTTTTGAAGTTTCAGTTACGTTATCTAGCAGATCTGTATATAAGCTTTTGCTTATGAATGTTAGTTTTATTTTACGCATTTTGTTTATCTTTGGATCTGTAAAGTGAATGACTGAGTCTGCACTGTGGGATGTTTAGTTACTCGTTTAGTGTTTAATAAAGTATGTTTAATATCGCTTATCTTCGTCTAGTTCACGTCTCGTTTTCGGGGCGTGACAGTTTCCGCGCCGGAGCAACGACGAAAATCAAATGGCGAATTTGTCGCTCGAGAGCTTTTTTAGGGTTTTTTTTTGTCGATGAAAGTGTGTGCGTAGGCTCAAATAATAGAAAAATACAGCCCACGTGGATTCTTTATGTGTGAGCACGTTTACACACACATGAAAAAGTTAGAAGGAAACAAAATTCCGACGTTGAACAAAATAACACATTTTTGGAATCTTTTTTAGTCATCCATGCCAAAAGAGAGGGAAAAAAAACAGTGGCCTAACAACAACACAACAGCCGTTAAATTTTATTCGACAGGGCGTTTTGATTTGATGCATTTGTTTTAACGACCGACAAAGTGGGCTCAGATGTTCAGTGGACCCCACATTCCACCTTTTACATCACAAAACAACAAAACCCCGCCCGCGAAATTATAACATTTTTTACTCATTTAAAAAAATAGGAGCAAATTTAGTGAGTAATTTAGCAGAAAGACGAAGAAGAACAAGAGTGAAGCAAGTGTGTGGAAAATCTAAGAAGGAAATAAAGTGAGAGAGAGAGAGAGAGAGAGAGAGAGAATAGCGTCTTTTTGGTAGAGCACAGTGGAGTCTGAGTCTCTCTTGCTCTTTACCTACACTACGAAATTAGGGTTAGGGTTTTGACCGAAGACCTATAATTGGCTCTCTTCAACGGCTAGAAATACCGGGAGGGGAGAGGGGTTTGTAGATCAATTTTTCTCTAGGGCTTGAAAGCCCTTTTCAGAGTTTCGGGGCATGGGTTCTTCTTCTTCTTCTTCGCACTCTTCGGTGATCAAATGGTACGGATTCTTCCGCTACTCGGCTTCTTCGTCACTCGTCCTGAAACTAAACCTCTTTCTGTTCATCTTGCTCTTTGTCTCCGTCTTCGTCTCTACCGAGTCGGAGAAATCGGCGCTTCTTCAGTTCAAGGACTCGGTCTCTGACTCAGCTGGTCTTCTCTCTAGTTGGAACTCGGTCGGAAATCACTGCTCGTGGTTTGGAATCTTTTGCGACTCGAAGTCACGCGTCGTTGCCATCAACGTCACCGGAAATGGGAATAACCGAGGTAACTTCAATCCGAACAAACCATCTTTGTGTTTCAACTCCGACGAGTTCCCGCTTTACGGGCTCGGAATCAGCAGGAGGACTTGTTTGGGTGTGAATGGGAAATTGGTGGGAAATCTTTCGCCTTCCATTGCGAAGCTCACCGAACTTAGGGTATTGTCTTTGCCTTTCAATGGCTTCACCGGAGAAATCCCCCGCGAAATTTGGGGGTCGGATAAACTAGAAGTCGTCGATCTAGAGGGAAACTCCGTGACTGGAAAGCTTCCGGCGCGTGGGCGGTTCGGTAAGAGCTTGAGAGTCCTCAATCTCGGGTTCAACAAGATTGAGGGAGAAATACCTAGTTCGTTCTCCGACTGTAAGGTTTTGGAGATCCTGGGACGGCGCGGCGCGCGGGCTTGGCGCGTGGCGCGCCCCGTGCGCGGGGCTGGTTCGCCTTGCGCGGGGGAACTCCGACTTTTTGGAGTTTTTCCTCCGATTTTGCTCCTTGTGGGAGTAGGATTTCGACTCCACCCCCCTAGAAGTCTATAAATAGACCCCCCCCCTTCTCTTTATTCCTCACTTTATTTTTTCTCTCTTTCTACGCTTGTTTTCCCTTTTTTACGCTTGCATTATTGGTGTCCCTCCCCTCTTTTCAACTGAGAGTCCCGAGATTGATTTCTCTCTCTTGTTTCAGGGTTCTGAACATGCAAAGGATGATCTCTTGGATTATGGGAAGTTCCTCTGCACGTGGAGGAGAATCCAAGCGGAGTAGAGCAGTGGCTGGAGGAAGGCGAGCTGGGCGCGACCGTGCCCGCTGCTCAGCCTCACGAAGAGTGCGCACCAACTGGGCGCGATACAGGTGGGGAGTTTGATCATCCCACGTCCGGGGAACCTGCCCCTCGCCTCGTGATCAACTTAGTTGGCGAGGGGGTTCGTGACAAAGCCCGCCTCGACGTGCCGCAGTCCGACTTGGACCCTCAAGGCGTGCCAGGAGACGTTACGGACGCGGATGCGGTGACTCCGCTAGAGTCGGTCCTCGATGAGATAGACTGCGTGGACGACTTTGGTCCCGAGTCTGAAGATCCCGGAGGTGAATCAGAGACATGTCCGGGGGGCGAAGGCCTCGTATCGGAGCGTCCCAAGGTACCGTCGACGGCTGCCGCGGTTGTGTCAGAGGGCAGGGGCCCTTCCGTGGAGCCAGGGGGTTCTCAGCCCGAGACCCCTGACGCAGAGGCGTTAGTATCGGCGAGGTCGCTCGCTAGGACGGAGTGGTATCCCGAGGAGGGCTTTGCTGCTCCCGAGGACTTTGATTGTTCGGGGGTCGATGCTTCGAGCTCGCTCACCTACCGGACATTCGTCGGTCTCCAGGAGGCATTCGCCATTCCGTCGTCCGTGGCGCTTCTCCGTCCCTTACAGGGCGACCATCCTTTCCGGCCTCGTCGTGGATTTGCCGCAGTTTCAGTTGCAAGTCTCAACTGCGGGTTGCGGCTGCCGTTTCAACCCATCGTTCAGCAGCTTCTCGCCCGTCTGGGGGTGCACGCATGTCAGATGAGTCCGGCGTTCTACCGCATCGTGGCGATGTGCCACATGGAGTGGTATTGCCAGACTGAGCGGTTAATGACCGTGAGTGATTTTTGCAATCTCATCGCGGTCTTCCCTGCGCCCGGGCAACCCAGTTTCTTCATGGCCCGCGATTGCCGGAATACTAAGCTGATCATCGATTCTGAGAAGTATAATCGACGACCATGGGTGTGGGTCTCGGTGGAGGCTTTTGGCGATGCGCCGCTCCGGTTCGGCCCCTTGGCCGAGTTTCCTGCTGACGCGGGGGCCGATGACCTCGACTTTGTGAAGGAGATCCGGGGAATGTCGGAGGCTTGGAAAGCCGTCGAACGATTTCGTTCCCCTGAGCTGATGGCTTCCACCGGGTGGTTCCCGCCATTTCCACCTAGTCAGCGGACCGAGAGTGCCCCTAGTGCCGCATCATCTCTCTCGAGCGGCGATCTTCAAGGTATGTCGACGTTTCGCACTTCTTGCTTTTGCTTTTAGCTTAGGGTTTTGACTTTGTCGCTTTTGCAGTCTCTTCGGCTAGGGCGAGGGCTCGAGCGCGTTTAGCGAAGGCTTCTCGGGATCCGAAGTCGTTAGCGGCGGTCCGTTGTCGGATTGCCGTGTGAAACGGTCGGGAGAAACCCGACATTGGTCATCCACCGGAGAACGTCCCTCGCGCTTCTCTGAAGCGGCCCTCCTCCTCGGCTCTACCAGACACGTCTTCGGACTCTAAGCGTGTGAACTCGATGGTCGACGTGGAGGCCATGGAGGTTAGGGGGGAATGTTCCCAGGGCCTCGCTCAATCTTCGATGAAGATGTGGAAGAGCATCGTGGCCAGCAGCAACGTGGAGTTCTTTCGTCACGGCGTTTCTGACGCGCAGAGAGTAAGTTTCTCTTGTTTTGTCTGTTTTGGGGCTTTGTCTCTTATTGAATTGTCTCCTTGCCTTCTCAGGTACTTGCTCGAGCGACCCGGGGCGAAAAGATCCTTCGTGACCTCATCAGACGGATGAGCCTTGCCCAAGAGGAGCTTGCTCAAGCGAAGTCTCAGCTAGCTCGTGCCGAGCGAAGTTCTCACTCCAGGGCAGAGTTCGCCAGTCTCCGCGAGCAGCTTCAGGAAGCTCGCGTTGAATTGGGAGTCACCCGCGGCAAGAGCGACCGTGCTCAGGCGGCGGTGGCGAAGATGGCTGAGGAGCTAACAATGGAACGTCAAGCTCTTGAAGTGGCGACTCGATCGACGGAGGTCTTCCGGAGCGAAACGCGGGAC
Organism: Urtica dioica subsp. dioica; assembly: GCF_054948205.1. NCBI lineage: Eukaryota > Viridiplantae > Streptophyta > Magnoliopsida > Rosales > Urticaceae > Urtica > Urtica dioica. The sequence continues at coordinate 40,707,441 of NC_142756.1, forward strand.
CTTCGACGCCAGTTGGAATCGCGCACAGAAGAGGTTGGCATTCTCCAAGGCCAGCTTACATCGAGCGAGGCCGCCCGTGTTCGTGCGGAGCGTGAGCGCGACTCCTTGGCGGAGGAGGTGGCTCGGGTCACCGCGGAGAAAGTCGCGGCGGAACAGCTTGCATCCGATCTTCAAGACGACTTTGACGTCGGAGTCGAGGAGGCAAGACATGCAGCGGCAGTGGAGTGCCGGGACGCCACAGCTACCGAGAATGTCTCTCGGGGGGTCACCTTTCACTTCTTCGACTCATTATTCCCACCACTCGACGGAGCCGACCCAGTAGGTGGTGATGCCGCCGAGTGACACCTTTCTTTTTCCCGCGCAAGTGTTTAGCGCATGCTTTTTAGGTTTTTTTCCATTCAGCGCACTTGTCTTAGCGCTTGCTTACTAGGACATTTCCCTTTAGCGCACTTGTCTTAGCGCATGCTTTCTAGGGTTTTGGGGCAGTTGCCCTTTTCTTTGTGAGATATTATCTATTTATTTTTAAGAACGTTTTTTGCACATTCATTTCTTATGGCATGTTTAGATAGGCAAGTTGTTTGTGTCAATGGTCTTGCCAATTCCTTTACCTCAGCAGGATACCTTTTCAGGCTTGCCAGCCACCTGGACGGTTCGCGCTCCGTAAGTTTTTTCAACTGCGAGTTAGCCATGCTACGTAAGTGCCTTACGTGCGCCATGTAGGCGTCTTAATGCGCCATGTAGGCGTCTTAGGTGCGCCATGTAGGCGTCTTAAGTTGCGCCATGTAGGCGTCTTAAGTGCGCCATGTAGGCGTCTTAGGTTGTGCCATGTAGGCATCTTAGGTGCGCCATGTAGGCGTCTTAGGCTGCGCCATGTAGGCGTCTTAGGTGCGCCATGTAGGCGTCTTAAGTGCGCCATGTAGGCGTCTTAAGTGCGCCATGTAGGCATCTTAGGTTGCGCCATGTAGGCGTCTTAAGTGCGCCATGTAGGTGTCTTAAGTGCGCCATGTAGGGGTCTTAGGTTGCGCCATGTAGGCGTCTTACGTACGCCATGTAGGCATCTTAAGTTGCGCCATGTAGGCGTCTTACGTGCGCCATGTAGGCGTCTTAGGTTGCGCCATGTAGGCGTCTTACGTGCGCCATGTAGGCGTCTTAGGTTGCGCCATGTAGGCGTCTTACGTGCACCATGTAGGCGTCTTAGGTTGCGCCATGTAGGCGTCTTACGTGCGCCATGTAGGCGTCTTACGTGCGCCATGTAGGCGTCTTACGTTGCGCCATGTAGGCGTCTTAGGTTGCGCCACATAGGCGTCTTACGTGCGCCATGTAGGCGTCTTAGGTGCACCATGTAGGCGTCTTAGGTTGCGCCATGTAGGCGTCTTAGGTGCGCCATGTAGGCGTCTTAGGTGCACCATGTAGGCGTCTTAGGTTGCGCCATGTAGGCGTCTTAGGTGCGCCATGTAGGCGACTTGGTTGCGCCATGTAGGCGTCTTACGTTGCGCCATGTAGGCGACTTAGGTTTTTGTTTTGGTGGAGCGTGTTCTTTTGAGAGTTTCCTTACCATAGCTAGCCCCCCCCCCAAGTTTTCGGGTTATAAGTTTGATTTTTGATGACCAGAAAACTTGCAGAATCCAAAATTCGAAACGGATAACTCGAGTTTTATTACTTTTGGAAGAAACTTGCGAGAAATTTAAAATCCTAAAACATTGGCTCGTAGGCCTTATTGTAAACGGGAAATAAAAGCGATAAAAATGCGGGGAACGCTAGCTATTGGTAGTACTGCCTCAAGTGCTCCGCGTTCCACGGGTGGCGAATCGGAGTTCCGTCCGTGTGCTCGATGTAGTACGTTCCGTCGTGAATGACTTTGCGGACTCTATAAGGACCTTCCCAGTTTGGGCCTAGGACGCCGGCGCCTTGGACTTGCGTGTTCTGGAACACTCGTCTGAGGACGAGGCTTCCGACGGCAAAGTTACGCCTTTTGATCTTGGAGTTGTAGTATCTTTCGACCTTGCGCTTCTGTGCGGCGAGGCGTCTGAATGCTTCCGCTCTCTTTTCATCGATTAGATCGAACTCAAGGCGCATGGCCTCGTGGTTGTCCGCTTCGTCGAACGTATCGACTCGAAATGTGGGTATCTCTGTTTCGATTGGAACCACAGCTTCGATCCCGTACGCGAGGGAGAATGGTGTTTCGCCGGTAGCGTTTCGCGCGGTTGTCCTATACGCCCAAAGGACGAATGGCAATTCCTCGGCCCATGTGCCTTTCTTGTCTTCGAGCTTCTTTTTCAAGTTGCTCTTGATAGTCTTGTTGACTGCCTCGACTTGGCCGTTGGCCTGAGGGTGACGCGGCGAGGAGAAGGTCTTGCTGATCTTCAGCTGATCGAATATATCTCTTACTCGCGCGTTGTCGAATTGTGCTCCGTTGTCAGTCACAATCGAGGCGGGGATACCGCGCCTGCATATGATGCTTTTCCAGATGAAGTTTGTCGTGTTTGCTTCGGTTATTCTGGCAAGCGGCTCGGCCTCTACCCACTTAGTGAAGTAGTCAATGGCGATAATGGCATACTCGTATTGCCTTGGCGCTCTAGGGAGCTTACCAATGATGTCCACGCCCCACTTAGCAAAGGGACGTGGGACAACGATGCTGCTTAATGGGGTCGGAGGCTGTCGCGGAATTTTCGCGAAGCGCTGGCATTTATCGCAACGCCTTGCCCATTCGCAAGCATCTCGCTTCATGGTAGGCCAAAAATAGCCTTGCTTAAGCGCTTTGAGCGCGAGGGAGGTTCCAGCGGCGTGGTTCCCACAGATGCCCTCATGAATTTCGCGGAGGACCTTGGTCGACTCAACGCTATCGAGGCACCGGAGCAGCGGCGTTGAGTAACCGTGCTTATAAAGTACGCCCTCATGGAGCGTATATTTGGATGCTAAGGCCCTTAGCTTATCGGCTTCCTTGCGGTCTTCGGGGAGTTCCCCTCTTCGCAGAAACTCGACAATCGAGTCCATCCAAGTTGGCTGAGATGCCGCCTCTATGGTCCCGACTTCATCTCGGAAGACGGATGGCCGTGGGTGAAATTCAATGGGTGCGGTCCCCAACCCGTCTTCGTCGATGCCTGATCCAAGGCGAGCAAGCGCGTCAGCCTCAGAATTTTGCTCTCTCGGGATATGGTGAATCTCGAACCAAGAGAAGGCATCGAGCTTGGAGTTTGTCTTAGCCAGGTATGCAACCATATTAGGTTCCTTGGCGGTGTAATCTCCTTTAACCTGGTTCACGATCAACTGCGAGTCGCAGTGTATTCGCATGTTATGAGAGCCAAGCTTCTGTGCCAGCTCTATACCTACAATGAGGGCCTCGTATTTGGCTTCATTGTTGGAGGCCTGGAAGCCGTAGTGGAGGGCGTAACGTAACCTTTCCCCCTCGGGGTTAATCAGGATTATTCCGGCGCCAGCCCCCCGAGCATTAGATGCTCCGTCTACGTATAACTCCCAGATGGGACCCGTTGGGTCTACCTTCCATTTCCGAGTTAGCGCATCACTGTTTAGGTCAGCTTCCGCTATTCCCATATCGGGAGTATAGGAGAATTCTGCCACGAAGTCGGCTAAGGCCTGCCCCTTTATAGCCGTTCTTGGGTGGAACTCAATCCGGTACTCGCTCAATTCTTGGGACCAGATCGCCATGCGAGTCGATGTTCCCTTTTGAAGAGCTTTACCGATCGGATGCTCAGTTCGCACCACGACTGGGTGAGCTTGGAAGTACGGCCGCAGCTTCTTAGCTGCCGTTACGAGAGCCAGAGAATAAGTTTCTCTATCTCGGTGTAGCGTGTTTCCGCGTCGAGTAAGGCTTTGCTCACGTAGTTGATCGGCCATTGGACCTTGTCTTCTTCGCGGACAAGGACAACACTTACAGCTCTTTCAGAGACGGCGAGATATACGTATAGCGTCTCACCTTCTCTTGGTTTAGAGAGGAATGGTGGGGACCCAAAATAAGCCTTCGTTTCTTGGAAGGCACTTTCGCATTCGTCCGTCCACTCAAAGCCGTCCGTCTTCTTTAGAGCTTTGAACAACGGTTGACACTTGTCGGTGGCTTTAGACACGAAGCGTGTCAGAGCGGCAATCCGACCGGTCAGGCTTTGTACCTCTTTGACTCATCTTGGCGACTTCATTTCAAGGAGTGCCTTGATTTTTTTCCGGATTCGCCTCTATGCCTCGTCGGCTGACGATGTAACCGAGGAACTTCCCGGATTCAACCCCGAATACGCATTTGTTGGGGTTGAGTTTCATTTTATATCGGCGGAGGATTGTGAACATCTCCCTTAGGTCGCGTACGTGATTGGTTGCCAGTAGGCTTTTAACGAGCATGTCTTCCATGTATACTTCCATTGTCTTGCCGATTTGGTCGGCGAAGATCCGATTTACCAAGCGCTGGTACGTTGCTCCCGCGTTCTTAAGGCCGAAAGGCATGACCTTGTAACAATAGAGACCTCGATCGGTGACAAAGGTCGTCTTAATTTGATCGGGCTCGTGCATTCGAATTTGGTTGTAGCCTGAATAGGCGTCCATGAAGCTTAGAAGTTCATGGCTGGCCGTGGTGTCCACCAGTTGTTCGATGCGCGGGAGTGGAAAGCAGTCCTTAGGGCAGGCTTTGTTAAGATCTTTGTAGTCTATACAAATTCGCCACTTCCCGTTAGGCTTTTTCACCATTACCACGTTAGCGACCCACTTGTGATATTTAGCCTCTCGAATGAAGTTCGCGGTGAGGAGTTTCTCGACCTCTTCATTTATGGCCAGGTACCGTTCCGGGTTGAACGTTCATCTAGCCTGCACTTTTTCGGCGACTTTTGGGTCGTCGTTCAGTCAGTGCACTATTACCTCGGGATCTATTCCGGGCATGTCTGCATGAGTCCATGCAAAAACGTCCTTGAACTCCCTGAGGAAGGCAGTAAGCTGAGTGTTGTCGCAGGTTTTCGGACAACGATTTAGGAGTCACAGACGGTCAGACCCAAGGCCGGACCAAGTGGTCTCGTCTTGACTCGAGCGTGTCGGACTTGGTATCCCAAGTCGTCCCTTAGCTGTCTATGGTATCTCTCTCGTCCAAGCACCTGAAAAGTAAGCAAAAAGGTGTGAACTACAAAGGGGAAACAGAGGGGTTGCCTCTGTTTACCTCTCCGACGCTCAACATTAGTAGGATTGAGGTGGTTTGTAGAGGGTTTGTGTTTAGGGGTCGAGACTTAAGAGAAACGAGCGAGGTACGAGTTTGGCAGCGTTTCAATACTCAAGAGTGGATTACCTGGACCAGGGGAGGGATCCCCGTACTTATAGGCGACCAAGGGGCATTTTGGGCAGCCCCTTGGCCGAGGACAACCTTGGCTCGGCCATTGGCCGAGGCTGGCCCTAGAGCCGGCCGATGGCCGAGGCTATTTGAGCCGGTCATTGGCCGAGGCTGGCACTGGGGCCGGCCAATGGCCGAGGCTATTTGAGCCGGTCATTGGCCGAGGCTGGCATTAAGGCCGGCCAATGGCCGAGGCTAATTGAGCCGGTCGTTGGCCGAGGTTGGCATTAGGGCCGGCTAATGGCCGAGGCTATTTGGGCCGGCCATTGGCCGAGGCTGGCTCTAGGGCCGGCCAATGGCCGAGGCTATTTGGGCCGACCATTGGCCGAGGCTGGCTCTAGGGCCGGCCAATGGCCGAGACTATTTGGGCCGGCCATTGGCCGAGGCTGGCTCTAGGGCCGGCCAATGGCCGAGGCTATTTGGGCCGGCCATTGGCCGACGCTGGCTCTAGGGCCGGCCAATGGCCGAGGCTATTTGGGCCGGCCATTGGCCGAGGCTGGCTCTACCAATGGCCGAGGCTATTTGGGCCGGCCATTGGCCGAGGCTGGCTCTAGGGCTGGCCAATGGCCGAGGCCATTTGGGCCGGCCATTGGCCGAGGCTGGCTCTAGGGTCGGCCAATGGCCGAGGCCATTTGGGTCGGCCATTGGCGGAGGCTGGCTCTAGGGCCGGCCAATGGCCGAGGAGAGCTGCCGAAGCGCGTTTTCCGTTGATTCGCCTTTGATCGGCCGCGATCTGGGCCGGGCCGATAACATTAGCCCCCGAGTTTATGGCCGAGCGAGTCTCGTGTGATAAACTCAAGATCCTTGCCGTCGTTGGCCCACCGGAGCAACCCATCGTGAAAAGGTTTGGCTCGACCCCTTTAATTATTATTTTTTTCTTTTCTCCGGTCACTTTCTGCCCTGTCTCGTTGCACGCGCCAATGGACCCTACCAACCACCTGTCGGGGTGTGGGTCCACTGAGGACGATCTTTCCAATTTGCTCGGTAACCAAGACGCAAATCTGGATGACCTTTGGGCGTAATTCTCGTCTCCTTTGGTTGCCCACGACACAATGCCTTCATTCTCTCCGAGCAACAGAGCGTTTGAGATGGCCGGAGATGATTTTCACTAGATCGAAGCATGGCTGGCCGACAAGGAGGGGGGCACGCGCACCAGGGAAGGCCCCTGCCGTCAAGGGGACGCCGGTCGAGGAGCGTCGGGCGCCGGGGAGAGCCGGGCTGACCAGTGTAGGGGCGCGCCCGGCGAGGCGGGCCTAGGCAAAGGTGCGCCGGCTCCCGTCGGCGCCGTCTGGGCCGGAAGCGTCGTTGGGGAATATTCAGACGGCGCAGGGAATATGCGCAGCTTGGGTGGAGGCGCGCTCAGCGAGGTGAGCCCGAGCGAAGGTGCGCCGACCTCTGTCGGCCTCGACCGCGCCAGTGGCATCGCCGAGGGAGACTCAGGCGACGATAGGGATTCGCGCGGCCTAGGAGGAGGTGCATCGGACGAGGCGGGCCTAGGCAGAGGTGCGCCGGCTCCCGTCGGCGCCATCTGGGCCGGAAGCGTCGCCAGGGAATATTCAGACGGCGCAGAGAATATGCGCAGCCTGGGTGGAGGCGCGCTCAGCGAGGTGAGCCCGGGCGAAGGTGCGCCGACCTCTGTCGGCCTCGACCGCGCCGGAGGCGTCGCCGAGAGAGACTCAGGCGACGATAGGGATTCGCGCGGCCTGGGAGGAGGTGCATCGGACGAGGCGGGCCGGGGCGAGGGGGCGTCTGCCCACGTCGGCGTTGTCTGCGCTGGGGGCGCCGCCGGGGAAGACCCAAGCAGCGCTGGTGGAGCGCTCGCCCCGGGAGGAGTCGCGCTGGTCGGGCTGAGCGCTGGGAGCGTCGTGTTGGCCCTGGGCGATGACGCGGGGCCTGTTTGGCCGGAGAGCGGCGGCGAAGGAGGCCCGGCCTTTCCCGAGGAGAGGCGCACCGGTGGGGGGCCGCTGGAGACGGGCGGCGCCGCTGGCGGGAGCGCCGGCGTCGGTGACGAGGAAAGCCGGCCGGACAGCGCCGGACGGGTGGCGGTGGCCAAGTCGCTAGTCGCCCTAGCCCTAGGAGCCGGCGGGCTAGGGCTGCGCGAGGGGAGCCCACCTGACGGGCCGGGCCGTGCTATTGGGCCAGGTGCGCGCATCGCCAAGCCGGACGAGAGCCCGGAGGGCCCGGATGACTTGGGCGCGCGGGGAGGCTTCCTACTTGGGCCGGGCGCTGGTGAGGTCGGACCAACTGCCTTGGGTGCCCAACCCGGAGGCCTGGATGTGCGAGGAGGCCTCCTACCTCGTCCCGAAGTTGGTGGGGACGGCCCAATAGCCTTGGGCGCCCATCGTGGGGGCCCGGACGAGACGACCCTCGCCGAGGGCTGCCTGCCGTGCTCAGGGTCAAGCGCCGGTGATGGGCCCGTTATCGGGCCGAGCACGGGGGAAACGAGGCCTGCCGGGCCGAGAATCGCCTTCGGCGTCGAGCGCTCGAGCGAATCGTCGGATTGTCGCGCCACGCCTGCGTCGATGCTTTCTTTAACCGCGTGGGAGGAAGCGCGGGCCCTGTCCTTCCCAACCGGAGAATCGGCCATACGTGACGGCCTCGACTGCTCAGGCGTTGACATTCCGAGTTCGCTCTCGATTGCTAGTTTTGCGAGCTTGAGGAGGCGATACGTCATTCCGGATTCCGTGTCGATCCTGCGACCGCTACCCGGCGATCTCCCGACTCGCCCCCGGAAAGGACACGCCGCCATTCACGAGGCGAGTCTTCGTGGAGGGCTACGGTTACCCTTCCAGCCGGTGATCCAAGAGATATTATCTCGGTTGAGGGTGCACGCATCACAAATGTCTCCGACCTTCTACCGGGTAACTGCCGCGTGCCATATGATGCTTCATCGAGCAAAGAAAAGGGCGGTCACCGCAGATGATATCCAAGACCTCGTGCTCGTCCGTGGGGTCCCGGGGAAGCCGGGCTTCTATTCGGCGTTCACTCGGAAGCGCATCTCTGTTGTCACCAAGGTGGCGTCGAAGCATCGGTACCCTTGGGTGTGGGTTTCCGAGTCGGCCTTTGGAGCGGCGCCCTTAACGTTTGGACCCGCGGTCGATTTTCCCTCCGTTGGGGACACGGAAGATTCTGAACTCGTAGCCATGATCAAGGCGATCCCGGATTCGAGGCGGAAGGGGTCCTTGTTTGAGTCCCCGGACCTAATGGCAAGGACCGGGTGGTTCGCGCCTGCCGACGCCGCTCTTCTGTGTCCTGGTTTTGGTGCGGAGGTTACGGAGGATCTTGTATCAGAGGCGGGGGGTTCGTCCGCCCCTCCCCCCGACGCGGGGGGTACCAGCCGTTCTCATGCTTTCGCGTTGTATTATGCTTGCTATGTGTGTTCTAACTTATTGTCGTTTTTTTCTTGTTTTCAGATACCATGACCCGACATCATCGACCGCGCACGCAAGTGCCGAGGGCGGCACCTACCGTCGATGTTACGACCGCGGCCCGTCCCCAAGCTGAGGCTCGCCACCGGGGGTCGCCACCGAGATCGGGGAATGAGGTGATCTCTTCTCACAAGCGGCCGTCGTCGTCGACTTCCCTCGGACCATCCTCCGGTCATAAGCATGCCCATACGTCGGCGGCGCCGGACTGCATGGACTCGATGCTCCTAGCGGAGGCAGCCGAGCTGCGAGGCCAATGCTCCCAAGGAATTCTTGAGACCCCTCTAGGAGATTTCAAGAGTCTGCTGACAACAAGCGACCTCGACCATTTCCAAAATGGAGTGCGCAACGCCCGAAAGGTATGGCCCGTCCGCTCGATCTATGCATGCCCCCCGTATTTGTTATGATAACACGTGCACCATTATCCTTTGCAGATGCTCGCAGGCCAAGAACTTAGTGACCGCATCCTTCGGGACTTGCTCCGTAGGATGCAGATCATGAAGAGAGACATGGAGAGCGCGGCGGCCGACCATGCTGCCGCACTAGTGGGGGTTCGAACCGCCCAAGAGTTTCAGGCGCTCGAGGAAGAGTCAAGGCGGATCCGCGAGGAATTGGCGGCCGAGAGATCACAGCGCATGGCGGTATAGACGTCTCTAGAGAAGGCGGAGCAAGCCGCCGACAATTTCTTGGGGGAGACGAAGAAACTTCAGTCGGCGCTGTCGAGTCGGGATGAGGAGTTGAAGATCGTTCACGCTCTACTGTCGGCGAGCGAGATTTCTCGGGTCCAGACTGAGAGGGAGAGGGATTCGCTGCGAGCGGAGGTGCAGACTCTCGTCGAGGAGAAAGAGGACGCCGTGCAATCCAAGACGGACCTGGAGGACGATTGGGACCTTGCGCTGGAGGCGGCTCGCTATGAGGCTGCCAAACGGGTTCGTGACGCGACCACGAAGGAGAATGCTTCCCGGGGAACCACCTTTTCTTTCTTCAACGCCATGTTCCCCCCTCTTGGCGATGAGCCGCAGGAGGACGACCTGCATCCTCGCGCCCCCACGGAAGCCGCTCAATCGACGAACCGTCAACTTGACGGAGAAGCCATTAGCGGGTCTGGCGCCCCTCGCCCCGAAGACGATGAAGAGCAGATCGACTTTGGCTCAGAGTAACCAAATTTTCTTCGGTTTTCTGCGCACTTGTTTAGCGCTTACGTGGTGTTTCCTTTCGAATTTTTGTTATGTTTTTCTTTCGTTCGACGCTTGTTGTACTCTCCTACTTTTATTGTTGGATTGCTCGCACAACATTATTTGCTCTAGTTCCGACTTTTTTGTCTGTTATGCGTCTTATTTTCTCGACTTGCCATGCTTAGCGCAATCGATTCGCGCAATTTGGTTAATGCGTGTCTTATGAACTCGGCTTACTATGTCTAGTGTAACCGGTTTGCACGGCTTACTGCCACATTTAGCGGCGAAGTTTTCCCACGGACGCTGGCTAGACCAGTTTCGCCCGACGGGTGCGACTCTTGGCCATCCGTTCGTAACTCAATGCCTATCGGCGTGTGCGAGTTGGGTGGCCATCGCGCTCATCTTTCAGCGAGTACGCTACCTATCGGCCTGCGTATCGGGACGAGCTTATCATGGACGCAGTTCCCAGTGAGCATGGCACTTGTCGGTACGCGCGTCACGTTTTGGGTTTTGACTGCTGGGATCGACGGTCCGGTGCGCGGATGTGACCCATCGACGCCCCGTTGCCTATCGGTGCGCGGGGCGTGGAATTTGTGCGAGAGCATCGCGCGAGGGTCGGAGGTCCGGTGCGCGGATCCGACTTGTTGCGAAGTGGCGAGCTTGGCCTAGGCGAAGCGGCGAGCTCGGACTAGGCGAAGTGGCGAGCTTGGCCTAGGCGACGTGGCGAGCTCGGCCCAGGCGACGAGGCGAGTTCGACTTAGGCAAACTGGCGAACTCGGCGAGCTCGGCCTAGGCGAACTGGCGAGCTCGGCCTAGGCGAACTGGCGAACTCGGCCTAGGCGAACTGACGAGCTCGGCCTAGGCGAACTGGCGAGCTCAGCCTAGGCGAACTGGCGAGCTCGACCTAGGCGAAGTGGCGAGCTCGGCGAGCTCGGCCTAGGCGAAGTGGCGAGCTCGGCCTAGGCAAAGTGGCGAGCTCGGCCTAGGCGAGCTGGCGAGCTCGGCCTAGGCGAACTGGCGAGCTCGGCCCAGGCGAACTGGCGAGCTCGGCCCAGGCGAACTGGCAAGCTCGGCCCAGGCGAACTGGCGAGCTCGGCCCAGGCGACGAGGCGAGCTCGACTTAGGCGAACTGGCGAACTCGGCGAGCTCGGCCTAGGCGAACTGGCGAGCTCGGCCTAGGCGACGAGACGAGCTCGACCTAGGCGAACTGGCGAGCTCGGCCTAGGCGAACTGGCGAGCTCGGCCTAGGCGAACTGGCGAGCTCGGCCCAGGCGAATTGGCGAGCTCGGCCCAGGCGACGAGGCGAGCTCGACTTGGGCGACGAGGCGAGCTCGACTTAGGCGAATTGGCGAGCTCGGCCTAGGCGAACTGGCGAGCTCGGCCTAGGCGAACTGACGACCCAGCGATCCGTTAGCCCCCCGAGTTTCTCGGGTACTCGTAGAGAAGACGAGAAACAGTTATAAAATAAGGCGAAGGTTTCGGAGCGAAATGTAATTCGATTATAATGTTGAAATAGTTAAAAATTACATTCCCAGGCCGTTGGCCATACTTGAAATATGAAATTGTCTTTGCAAAAATCAAAAATAGCATGAAAACAACAAAACGTAAAGTGGACGAATGAACATCTATTGGCAGTATTGCCGAAGATGCTCCGCGTTCCACGGGTGCGTGAACACGAGTCCCTCCAGGTTCTCGAGCTCGTACGTGCCGTTGTGGATGGCTCGGCGCACACGGTACGGGCCTTCCCAGGTGGGGCCTAGAACTCCCGCACCTTGCACCTTGGTGTTTTGGAACACCCTTCGAAGAACGAGGCTCCCGTCGGCGAACTTCCGCAGCTTGATCTTGGAATTGTAGTACTTCTCGACCTTCCTCTTTTGTGCAGCAAGCCGGGTGAGTGCGTCCGCCCTCCTCTCGTCTATGAGGTCTAACTCCAGCCTGATTGCATCGTTATTGGTGGCTTCTTCGTACTCCTCGATGCGCAAGGTCGGTAGCTTGGTCTCGACGGGTACCACGGCCTCGACGCCGAATGCGAGAGCGAAAGGGGTTTCGCCGGTCGCATTTCGAGCGGTGGTGCGGTACGCCCATAAGACCATGGGGAGCTCGTCGGCCCAAGCCCCCTTTCTTTCCTCCAGGTTCTTCTTCAAGTTCTCTTTGATTGTCTTGTTAACCGCCTCGACCTAACCGTTGGCTTGAGGATGGCGGGGAGAGGAAAAAGTCTTGCTAATGCCCAGTTGTTCGCACATTTCTCGGAGGCGCGCATTGTCGAATTGTTTCCCGTTGTCGGTTACAATTGACGCGGGGATCCCGAAGCGGCAGACGATGCTTTGGCGCTAAGCTTCTCAGCTTTTTGGCCTCTTCTTTGTCTTCGGGGACGACTCCTCGCTTCAGGAATTCCACAAGCGGCGTCATCCATGAAGGTGGCAGAACTACGTCGACTAACCCCACGTCGCCTCTTGAGACGTAGGGTCGGGTCAGCACTTCAATCGGGACACTTCCTTCAGCCTCCTCGTCTATCCCAGATGCGAGGCGTGCCAGAGCGTCGGCGTCGATGTTCGCTTCTCGGGGAACTTGGACGATCTCAAACCACGATAGGGCATCCAGATTCTTTTGGGCCTTTGACAAGTACGCGATCATGTTTGGCTCTTTAGCGGCGTAGTCGCCCCTGACCTAGTTCACAATCAACTGCGAGTCGCAGTGGATGCGCAGGTTTCGGGCGCCTAGCTTGTTCGCCAGCTCCAAGCCAACGATCAGAGCTTCATACTCCGCCTCGTTGTTGGAAGCCTTGAACTCGAACCGCAGGGCGTATCTCAATTTTTCCCTATCAGGATTCGTGAGTACAACGCCAGCGCCAGCCCCCCGGGCGTTTGACGCGCCATCTACGTGCAAGTCCCAGACCGGCCCTATCGGGCTGCTGGTCCTCTTCTTTGACGACTCGATGTGGTCGTTCTCATCGTCTTCCTCGTTCCCATTATCCTTGCCCCCTTCGCTGATCGAGGGTGCGCTTGTGAACTCCGCTATGAAGTCGGCGAGGGCTTGGCCTTTGATGGCGGTTCTTGGCTGAAACTCGACCCCGTACTCGCCCAACTCCTGGGACCATATGGCCATTCGAGAGGAGGTCCCTTTTTGAAGGGCCTTCTCGATGGGATGTCCCGTGCGCACCACGATGGGGTGCGCTTGGAAGTAGGGTCGGAGTTTTCTTGCGCTCATGACGAGGGCGAGGGACAATCTCTCGATTTCCGGGTATCGGGTCTCGGCATCATGGAGCGCCTTGCTCACGTAATAGACCGGCCATTGCACCTTGTCTTCCTCGCGTATGAGGATCGCGCTCACGGCCTTGTCGGAGACCGCGAGGTAGAGGTACAAAGTTTCGCCATTCTTTGGCTTTGCGAGGAACGGGGGGGAGGTGAAATAGGCTTTCATTTCGCGGAACGCTTCCTCGCACTCCTCCGTCCATACGAACCCGTCGGTCTTTTTCAGTGCCTTAAGAACGGCTGACACTTGTCAGTGGCCTTGGAAACGAATCGCGTCAGGGCGGCGATCCTTCCCATCAAACTTTGAACTTCTTTTACTTTCCGCGGCGACCTCATCTCTAAGATCGCCCTAATTTTTTTAGGATTGGCTTCGATACCGCGACGGCTGACCATGTAGCCCAGGAACTTTCCAGACTCGACCCCGAAAGCACACTTGTTGGGGTTGAGCTTCATCTTGTAGCGTCGGAGGATCGTGAACATCTCCCTAAGGTCTCGAACGTGGTCGTGGGCCTTGAGGCTTTTGACGAGCATATCGTCCACGTAGACCTCCATGGTTTTGCCAATTTGATTGGCGAACATTCGGTTCACCAACCTTTGGTACGTTGCTCCCGCGTTTTTTAGGCCAAAGGGCATGACCTTGTAACAGTAAAGTCCGCGGTTCGTAACAAAGGTGGTCTTGATCTGATCCGGCTCGTGCATGCAGATCTGGTTGTAGCCTGAATAGGCGTCCATAAAACTCAGCAACTCCTGGCCTGCCGTGGCATCCACGAGTTGCTCAATCCTCGGGAGAGGGAAGCTGTCTTTCGGACAGGCTTTGTTAAGATCTTTATAATCAATGCAGATCCGCCACTTCCCGTTTGGCTTCTTAACCATCACCACATTGGAAACCCACTTGGGGTGCTCCGCCTCCCTGATGAAGTCGGCGGCGAGAAGTTTGTCAACTTCTTCACCAATGGCATGGTACCTCTCACCGCTGAACGCCCGCCGCGGTTGAACGCGCTCAGTTACTCTCTTGTCGTCGTTCAGTCGGTGAACCATTATTTCGGGGTCGATCCCCGGCATGTCGGCATGTGTCCACGCAAAGACATATTTGTTCTCGCGGAGGAAGGCGGCGAGCTCGACTCGGATCCCGGACGGGAGTTGGGCGCCTACTTTGACCACCTGGTCAGGCTTGGCGTCGTCCAACACGACGGGAATGAGGTCGTCCGGTGTCTCCACCTTTCGACGCTCGACATCGTCCCTTTGGTCCAGTTCTCCGAAGGTGCCTCCTTCCTCTATCTTGCAGGGGAATTTGTCCCCGAGCTGGAAGACGGTGCTTACCATCATTCCTTTCCCTTTTCCGTCCACGCCCTGGATGTAGCACATCCTCGCCATTGACTGGTCTCCCAGCATTACGGCGATCCCCTTCTCGGTCGGGAATTTCATCATCAGATGGTACGTGGACGTTATGGCCTTCAACCGATTGAGAGTCGGGCGGCCGACGATGATATTGTATGCCGAGGGCTGATCCACGACAAGGAACGACACGATGTGGGTAACCTCGAGCCCTCCCGGGGTACCGAAGGTAACCGGGAGGTCGATAGTTCCCTCCGTCATGACCTTCTCCCCGGAGAAGCCGAAGAGCGGGGTCGAGATCGGGGTCGGTCTCATCCCGGATAGCTTCATCCTGTCCAAAGCCGACTTGAAGATTATGTCGGCGGAGCTCCCATTGTCGATTAGGATTCTCCGGACGAGGTTGTTGGCGACGGGGGCAGAGACGACTATCGCGTCGTTGTGTGGATGGAGCACTCGTGCCGTTTCTTGGCCGGTGAAGAACATGGATTCGAACGGGGCCGGAGGAGGGGCCTCGTACGTGTGGTTGATGTAGTGTGCTATTTTCCCTTGGGAAACTTCGCGCACGTACTTCTTCCTCTGCGTGGCCGAGTCTCCGAACTCCGGGCTGCCCAAGATCGCGCCGACGATGTGAAGTTACGAGCTCTCCGGTTCTTCGTTTGCCGCGCAGTCCGTGACGGTCACCGTCGCCGGACCTTTCTTTTCTTGCCGCGGGCGGCCTCCGTGTTCCGCGGCCGTCCCGATAGTTCTGAGGACGTATTCTTTCAGTTTCCCATCTTGAATCAGGGCCTCAATATGACGCTTGAGTTGATAGCATTCGGACGTCAGATGCCCATGATCCTGATGGTAGTCACAGTACTTACTCTGATCCCTCTTGGCGGGATCCTTCGTGAGAGGAGTTGGACTCCCCAGCTTGTCATGGTGCAGAGCCAGGATCCGCTCCGGCGAAGTGTTCAGAGGAGTAAATGTCGAGAACTTTCGGAAGCTATCGACATGCGGCGGCCTCGGCCCGGGGAGGGAGCGGCCGTTAGGGGCCTGGCTTCCCTTATTCCTCCTCTTTCGAGGGTCAGGGCGATCTCCGTCTTGATCGTCACGGCGGCGACTCCCCTGTCCTCCTGGCTTTCGGCCATCGAGATAGTCCTCGATTCCCATATACGTGCGGGCTCTTGCCATTAGGGTGGTGGGTCTTTGGTTTCTTTTGCGCCATGAGGGTGGCGAATCGAGCGAGGAACGCTTCTCGCAAGGCCCGGAAAGACGAGATGCTCCCCGACCTCAAACTTCGGAACCACTCAAACCCTGACCCTGTGAGGGTCAGGCTGAAGGCTTGGCAGAGGGTGGCGTCTGTCTACCCTTGCATCGTCATCCACGTCTCGTAGTGTTGGACGTGGAAGTGGGGGTCCGTCCGTCCATCGTAGGGGGGAATGGACGGTAACTTGAAGTTTCCCACGCAAGGTTGCGCGAGGACTTGTGCGGCAAAGGGAGAGTATGATTCCCCAATCCCTCCGTACGGCCTTTGCCTCCCTGACTCCCTCATTTCGATGATTTGATTTTGGAGGCTCTGAATCATCGTGACCATGTCAAGCCCGTTAGCAGGGCCGACCGTCGGGGCCACGGGAGTCACCGGTTGGCGCTCGTTGGACGCTTGGTCCACGACATTGGCCCGAGGCCGGCCAAGAGTTGCGGCGGGGAGCGCGTCCCTTCGAGAGTTTAGCCTTTGGCGGAGATCCTCCCCTCGGGAGTTTCTCTGCGCCGTCAGGTGCTCTCTAAGGTCCACACTCGGCGCGTGGCGGGGCGAGGTCGCCCTTGGTCGGACCGTCTGGCGGGCGCTTTGGCTATCGGCCCCATCATCTACCAGAGTCGCTCTCTCCTCGGCGAGGGGCCGTGTCCGGCCGCCTCTTGAAACCGAGGGGGCGAGTCCCCGGGAATTTGACCGCGCCTGCTGTCGCGCCAGGTGCGACGGCCCGGCCAAAGCATCGTTAGACCTCTCGGGCCGCGAAGGGGCAAGGCTAGGCGTTGCCTCATCGGTCCTCGACTCCCCCACATAGTCGGGGTCGGAGTCGTCTTGGGCGGACCTATCTTCAATGTCATAGCCAAGGAGGTTGGCTATGAGCGTACCGTCGACGCCAGGACGGTCAAGGAGCTCCGCAAGCCGCCGGGCTGTGTCCTCTCGGAGCTCGGCCTCGGGGTCATTCCTCGGGTCTTGGGGCTGGCTCTCGCTATCGCGAGGTTGCCCTTCAAGACGATGTGCTAGGCGTGGGAGGCCGTGTTGGAATTGATCTAGGGTTTAAGAAAAAGATTAAACGCTTCGGGAAGCGGCGGAATTTTAAAAAATTTCTTTACAAGTAAAAACAGTTTTTACTAACCTAGACAATGAGCAAGTACGTGTAATTAAAAACTATTATGAGCTAAGAAGTTTACTAACCTTTCTTGAAGCTTGAACTTTGAAGAAGCTTTTGGAAAGTTTGCAACGCTCGTCTCCCCTCGCAGCACGTCTCTCTTTCTTTCCTCGGCACCTCGAGCAACCACGAAAGTTTCTATCACTAAATCACTCGAAATAAAGGAATTAGTGAGTGGGCACTTTTAAACACTACGACTTAAGAACGAGTCTTGAAGTCGCAGAGCTAAACACTAGGTCGAGTGAGGACCTAGGTGCCAAAACAAGAAAAATCGAAAATAAACTAGAGAGAGAGAGAGAGGAGTTTCGGCCAAAGTTCTAGAGAGAGAGTCTCTCAAATCTCTTAAACTTGGATGAATGAAAAGTGAGGAATGGGGATCCTATTTATAGGAGAGGTTTTACCTTCAATAAGGTAGTTTCCTCTTCTATAGAATATCACATATTCATAAGCAAAAATCCCTTATTTCCCATTCCATGTTGGACGCCCAAGGCAGCCTCCTTGAGGCTTGGATTTGTTTCCTTTTTTGTTCCTTGGCTTGCCTTTTTCTCACTTGGCCGATTCCCCTATGCATCTCATATGCAAATTTGTTTCCTCTTTTTCTTTTGGCAAGTATCTTGATACATTTATGCACAAAATAATCTCTCTTTCCTCTTGGGTGGTAGGCGCCTATTCTAATGCTAGAAAGGCCTTCTAGAAGCTTTTCCACTTGTTCATGACAACATGAAAAAGGCCCATTAAGAATTTTCAATAAAATTCTTATGAAATGAAATTAATCCACAAGGCCCAATAAATCTTATTTTGGCCGAGTGAAACTTGTCATCAAATGACCATGTCAAAAAAAATTTATTGACATTCATTTCATCCTATGTCTCAAAAGACAAAAATACCCTTTTTACTATTTTCGTTCTCGTTTTGACTTAGCTTCCAGTTTAACTATTCCTATCGATGTGATTCGTGACAGTGACCTCATGGACCCAAATGAACAAAGCTTGAGCTAAACACTTGGACTCAAAAGTTCACAAACCTTTTCCAAGTTTAGCTTAATGCCAACTGACTCCACTAAAGAGTTGACACTGAAAATCTCTCGGTTCAAATGAATTTATTTTCTACTCAAGAATTCGACCTAATTATGATGAGCGGATCCACTGAATATTATCTATGTTTACCCTTCATGAATGTCATCAGCTAGTCGGGATTTACTAAATTACCATTTTACCCTTCTAGCTGTTATTTCCTCAACTCCTTTGTCGCTTGTGAATAAGTTAGAAACAATGTATTGACGAGGAGCTAACAAGTCACATTGTTTCATCCAAAAGAGTCAGGACTCAATTTGGACACTGGCCAGTTCATTTATTCACACTCCAAGGAATAAAGCATGAGGTGACATGCATTGCATTTCAGCAATCTTGTACATGAATTCCATATCTATGAGAACTTCACAAAGTTACTCATGACATACTCACAACTTAGTACTTCACCAATAGGCCCTGTTCGGAATTACATAGTGAGTCCGAACTCTGACTTTCTCAAATGAGAATACTAAGGTGTGAAATGGCATGTCTCATTTCAGGATTAAGGTAAGCATGATGCAATTCATACATAGTGACTTCGAGACATAAGAGGTTAAATGGTTTGTTCTTATCTTGTCTCTAGAAGTGCACTGGTCAATTCAGTACCTTCGGAAGATACCTAGAAGAACTATAGAGTCTCCAACTCTCAATGCCTCATAACCAGACATCATAGATTCTTCTAACAATCATACTGAGGTCAATAGTCCTTTGACCCTAAGATTCCGAATATATCATTTTAAGCAAACTACGAAGAGTTTGTTCATGCAAATCTACATTTGTCTCTTCGTAAGTTGTTAAGTTTGTTTATGGACTAAAAGACTAAGGTTTTATCATAAAGCTTCAAACAAAGAAAGAATGAATGAACGTTTCAACTTTATTAATGAATGAATAGGCAATTACAAGCAAGAGTCTTCATGAGACTTTAATACATCAAATGTACAAAATAAAGATTACAACTCTTCTTGTGGGCACCATTGACAACAAACTCCCACTTGACTCAAAGAAGATGTGTGTAGTCTTTCATGCCTAATCCCTCACGATGTTGGTCGAAGACCTTGTTCGCTAGGGCCTTGGTGAATGGATCTACGAGGTTGTCCACCGTTGAGATCTTCTTCACTTCCACGTCTCCGCGCTGCACGATCTCTCGAATCAAATGGTATTTCCTCTCAATATGCTTAGAGCGCTTATGGCTTCTAGGTTCCTTTGAGTTAGGGACAGCCCCACTATTATCACAATAAAGGGTCATGGGCTCGTCGACGTTTGGAACAACTTCCAAATACTAAAGGAATTTTCTAAGCCATACAGCCTCTTTGGATGCTTCACAAGCAGCCACATATTCTGCTTCCATTGTGGAGTCAGCAATGCAAGATTGCTTAATACTTCTCCACACAACAGCTCCACCATTAAGGATGAACACAGATCCCGAAGTGGATTTCCTGGAATCCTTATCCGCTTGAAAATTGGAGTCGGTATATCCCGTCATAGTCAGGTCAGTACCTGAGTATGTAAGCATCAAGTTCCTAGTTCTTCGAAGATACTTAAGAACATGCTTAACAGCAATCCAGTGCTTGGGTCCAGGGTTGGATTGGAAACGGCTAACTACGCCAACGGCGAAACAGATGTCAGGTCTAGTGCAAAGCATAGCATACATAAGGCTTCCTACGGCAGAGGCGTAAGGAATTTTCCTCATGTCTTCAATCTCTTGTGCAGTCTTGGGAGACTGGTCCTTAGAGAGTGAAACTCCATGCCTAAAGGGTGTTTGGCCCTTCTTGGAGTCTTGCATCGAGAAGCGATCCATTACCTTATCAATATAAGATGCTTGAGAGAGCGACAGGGTCCGGTTTTTCCTATCTCGAAAGATTTGGATCCCCAGAATGTATGCGGCTTCTCCTAGATCCTTCATATCGAATGGCTTTGCCAACCAGACCTTAACCTCAGATAACTTACCCACGTCATTACCAATGAGTAGTATATCATCGACATATAATACCAGAAACACAACTTTGCCTTCGTGTATTAACTTGTAAACACAAGGCTCATCTATTGACTGTTCAAAGCCAAAGCTCTTTACAGTTTCATCGAATCTAATATTCCATGACCTAGATGCTTGCTTTAGTCCATAGATGGATTTAAGCAACTCACAAACCTTGGTCTCTTGACCTTTATCCACGAAACCGTCTGGTTGAGCCATGTAAATGCGCTCGTCAAGATTGCCATTCAGAAAGGCTGTCTTGACATCCATTTGCCAGATCTCATAGTCGAGAGCTGCAGCTATGGATAGGAGTATGCGGATGGATTTAAGCATCGCGACTGGCGAGAAGGTTTCTTCATAGTCAATCCCTTCTTGTTGGGTATAACCCTTCGCCACAAGTCGTGCTTTGTACGTCTCGACGTTCCCATCTTTTCTTCTTGTATATCCACTTACACCTTACGGGTTTAATCCCTTCAGGAGGGTCTACAAGTTTCCAGACATTGTTGACATACATCGAATGCATTTCAACTTTCATGGCGTCAAGCCAAAGGTTTGATTCAGAACAAGCCATCGCTTGGCTATAGGAAACAGGATCATCCATGTCAGAGACGGCTACAAGAGAGTCTCCATAAGACATGTACCTGTCAGGCTTTTGAGTAGCCCTCCCACTACGTCGAAGTACTACTTGACGAGATTCTGATGAGTTAGGTTATGTTTCAGTTGGGGTAAGAACAGTTCTTACAGATGAGGTAGAAGCTTCCTCACCCAACTTTTCTTCAAGCACAATTTTGCTTCTAGGTTTTGCATCCTTCATAAAGTCCTCCTCAAGGAAACGAGCATTCGTGCTAACGAAAGTCTTATCGTCCTCGGGACTATATAAGATGAAACCCATGGTTTCCTTTGGATATCCCACAAACAAGTACAATTCTGACCTACTAGCCAACTTGCTAGTCTTTTGCCTTAGCACATGTGCAGGGCAACCCCAAATTCGGATGTGGCCCAAACTAACTTTACGGCCAGTCCATCTTTCATAAGGAGTACCATGAACCGTTTTGGACGGAACTTGGTTCAGAATGTAAGCGGCTGTTTCGAGGGCATATCCCCAAAAGGAAAGAGGGAGTGATGAGTAACTCATCATTGATCTAACCATCTCCATAAGAGTTCGGTTTCTTCTCTCTGACACTCCGTTTTGTTGAGGCGTGCCAGGTGCGGTAAGCTGAGAAGCGATACCTTCTTCTTTAAGAAAGTCATCGAACTCTCCAGACATATACTCACCACCTCGATCGGATCGAAGGGTTTTGATCACTTTGCCAGTTTGCTTTTCCACTAAAGCCCCGTTGTCGCAGTTTTTCGGACAACGATTTAGGAGTCGCAGACAGTTATACCCAAGGCCGGACCAAGTGGTCTCGTCTCGACTCGAGCGTGTCGGGCTTGGTATCCCAAGCCGTCCCTTAGCTGTAGATGACCTCTATCTCGTCCAAGCACCTGAAACGTGAACAGAAAGGTGTGAACTACAAAGGGGAAACAGAGGGGTTGCCTCTGTTTACCTCTCCGACGCTCAACATTAGTAGGATTGAGGTGGTTTGTAGAGGGTTTAGTGTTTAGAGGTCGAGACTTGAGAGAAACGAGCGAGGTACGAGTTCGACAGCGTTTCAGTACTCAAATTCGGATTACCTGGACCAAGGGAGGTACCTTGGTATTTATAGGCGACCAAGGAGCGTCGTGGACAGCCCCTTGGCCGAGAGACGCCTCTGACCCGGCCATGGACGGCTCTGACCCGGCCATGGCCGGCTCTGACTCGGCCGTGGAGGCCATGGCCGGCTCTGACTCGGCCGTGGAGGCCATGGCCGGCTCTGACCCGGCCATGGCCGGCCTTGAGGTGGCCGTGCGCCGGGAGAGGCTCGGGGAAGCCGTCATATGATGTCGTTGCCGTCCCGGGCCGGGACGGACCGGTAACATTAGCCCCCCGAGTTTATTATCGAGTGTAACTCGTGTGATAAACTCGAAGCCCCCGTCGTCGTTGGCCCACCGGAATAGCCCATCGCCAAGAGGTACGTCCCGGCGCCCTTTAATATTATTATTTTATTTTTTGTCGGTCATTCTCATCTCGTTATTCGCGCCCATGGACCCCATCGACCGCCTATCGGGGTGTGGGACCATTGAAGACGATTTGTTTCATTTGTTCGGGGATCAACACGTGGACTTGGAAACTTTTTAGACTCAATTTTCATCTCTCCCGAGTGTTGCTAACGCGCCTCACTCATCGAGCACGAGCAGCGTCGTCACGATGGCCGGGGAAGACCTTGCCTTGGTCGAAGCGTGGTTGACCGGTGATGGAGGGGACGCTCAGGCCGGAGACGGCCGGCGCCGACAGGTGGACGCCGGAGACGATGCGTGCGCCGGAGGAGGCGGCCGGGCTCAAGGCGGCACCGGCGGCCCAGGAGGCGTCGAGGAAGACCCGCTCGGGTCGAGGGACAGCGCCTTGGCGCTCACCGGCGGTCTGGGTGGCGCGCGCGCGCCGGAGGCAGCCGCGCCTGGAGCGACCGACGCTGGAAAGGGCGCGCCGGAGGAGGTCGGCCGCGGGAATGGCGCCTCGGCCACGGGAGGCACGGCCTGGGTCGACCCCGACCTCGAGGGAGCCCTCACCCGGCCGGGCGAGGCCGTCGGGACGCCCGCCTGTCGCGTTGGCGGGGAGAGCCGCTCGGGCACAGCGACCGGCCCCGGGGGAGCCGCGCACGGCGAAACCAGCGCCGGGGGGGGGGGGGGCGCGTCGGCCGGCGTCGGCGCCTTCTGTGCCGGTCCCGACGTGGGGGAGGTCACCGGGTGCCCTGGAGACCGCGCCCAGGAGGAGAGCCCCTCGAGCCGAACTGCGCTGGCAAGGACGAGCGCTGCCGGGGAATCGCCGGCGCCGGGGGACGCCGCCCGTGGAGGCGTCAGCGCTGGGCAGGAGGCGGCCCGGCCTGGCAGCGCCGGGCAGGAGGTGGCGGCTCGCCTGGCCCCTGGGGAAACCCTAGGCCCGAATGGGCCGGGCTTGTGTGGTGAAGACCCAGCCGGCTGGGAATTGGGCCGGGCCGGCAGGTCAGGCGCGCGGGAAGAGGACCCGGCCGGGCAGGGGCCGGACCGGGCCGGTGGGCCATGCGCGCGCGAGGGGAGCCCGACCAGCCGGGGCCTGGGCCGGTCTGCTGGGCCGGGCGCACACGGGGCGAGTGCTGGGGCGTCCGGGCAGAGCCCACGGGCCGAAGGCTTGGCCAGCCGGGAATCGGGCCGGGCCGACGGGCCAGACGCATGCGCCGGGAGCGCCGGGCCGCTCGTGCCGGGCCCGCGCACGGAGGAGCCACCCAGCCAAGAGACGGGCTGGGTCCTTGGGCTGCACGCGTACGTCGGAGGGAGCACGGTCGGCCGGACGACGGCGGACCGACCGAGCGGCGATCGGGCGCGCCCTCGAGCGACCACGCCGGGGCCGATGGGAGCCGGCCGGCTTGTGAGGGCGGCCATGACGAGGCCCCGCCTTGTCCAAGCGCGGGCCACGACGCCGATCGTTCGAGTGATTCGCCCAACCACCGCGATGCACCTGCCGCGTCGCTTTCCTCGACCGTGCGGGAAGAAACCCGAGCCTCGGCCTTCCCGGTTGGAGAGTCGGCCATATGGGGCGAGCTCGATTGCTCGGGCATCGACGTCCCGAGTTCGCTCTCGATCATCAACTTCATGAGTCTAAGAAGGCGTTATAGTATCCCAGAGTGCGTGTCGATCCTAAGGCCATTACCCGATGACCTTCCTACTCGCCCGCGCAAGGGGTACGCAGCGGTCCACGAGGCGAGTCTCCGCGGAGGACTAAGACTTCCCTTTCAGCCGGTCATCCAAGAATTGTTGGTTCGCTTAAGGGTGCACGCCTCGCAGATGTCCCCGTCCTTCTATCGGGTGGTTGCGGCGTGCCACATGATGTTTTTTCGGGCGAAGAAGAGGGCCATCACTGCCGACGATATTCAAAACCTCATGATGGTGCGAGGGGTGCCCGGGAAGCCTGGCTTCTACCTGGCGTCGCACCGCAAGCGCCTCGCCATTCTCACCAAGGTGAACTCGAAGCATAGATACCCCTGGGTATGGGTGTCCGAATCGTCTTTCGGGGTCGCGCCCCTCGTCTTCGGTCCTGTGGCCGACTTTCCACCCATGGGTGACATCGAAGGATCTGAGCTTGACGCGGTGATCAGAGCGGTCCCAGAATCGAGGCGGCAAGGAACGCTCTTCGAGTCCCCAGACCTAATGGCGAGGACGGGGTGGTTCGTGCCTAGTGACGATGTTCCTTTGTGCCCCGACCTCGACGCGGGGGTCCCGGAGGATCCCGAGTCCGAGGCGGGGGGGTCGTCAGCTCCCTCCCCCGACGCGGGGGGTACTGACCACGCATATACTTTCGTGTTATTGTTGTTTCCCATTATTTGTGCTTGTCGTCATGTTTTAACTGAAAAACGCTCTTCTCTCCTCTGTAGGTACCATGGCTCGACGTCATCGACCGCGCGCGCAAATGCCGAGAGCGATGCCCGCTGACGACGCTACGATCGCGGCTCGCCCCCCCGCCGAGGCCCGTCGCGGGGGGTCACCATCGCGAGCGAGGAACGAAGCGATCTCTTCCAACAAGCGACCATCATCGTCGGCTTCTCTCGGGTCACCGTCCGGTCACAAACGCGCTCACACGTCGACGGTGTCAGACAGTTTGGACTCCATGCTCTTAGCGGAGGCGGCAGAGTTGAGGGACCAGTGCTCCCGGGGGATCCTTGAGACCTCCTTGCGGGATTTCAAGGGCCTACTGACAACGAGCGATCTTGAGCACTTCCAGAACGGGATCGGCGACGCCCGAAAGGTATGACTCGTTTTCATGTGTTATGTATCGTTGTCATGCTTATTGTAATTATACGCGTTTCCTTCGTTTCCACAGATGCTCGCACGCCAAGAGCGGAGCGATCGCATTCTCCGAGACATGCTACGACGCATGCAGATCATGGAAAAGGAGAAGGCGAGCATGACGGCCGCGCATGCCGCCGCCCTAGCGGAGGTTCGCACCGCCCAAGAGTTTGCGACGCTAGAGAAGGAGCTGGAGCGAGCTCGCGGAGAATCGGCCGCCGAGAAAGTGCTTCGTGAGAAGGCGGAGCAAGCAGCTGACACCTTTCTAGGGGAAACGAAGAAACTCCAGGCGGCACTCTCGAGCCGGGATGCGGAGCTGAGCATCGTCCATGCTCGGCTATCGGCGAGCGAGATTGCTCGAGTCAAGGTGGAGAGGGAGAGGGACACCTTGCGGGCGGAGATGCAAACGCTCGTCGAGGAGAAGGAAGATGCCGTGCGATCCAAGACGGACTTGGAGGACGACTGGGACTTGACGTTGGAGGCGGCCCGATACGAAGCGGCGAGGCGAGTCCGAGACGCGACCGCGAAGGAGAATGCATCCCGCGGGACTACATTTTCCTTCTTTAACGCCATGTTCCCTCCTTATGATGACGAGCCGCCGGAGGACGACTTGCATCCACAGATCCCCGCCGAGGCTGCTCAGTCGACGACCCACCAGCCTGACGGAGAAGCCGTTGGCGGGTTTGGCGCCCCTGACCCCGAAGGAGATGAAGAGCAAGTCGACTTTGGTTCGGACTAGTTGAGTTTTCCTTGGTTTATCGCGCACTTGTTTAGCGCTCGCTTTATGCTTTCTTTCGATTATTGTTATGTTTGCGTCGTACTTTCGTACTTTCCTTATTGGGTTGTTTACGCAACATCGTTTTGCTTTGATTGAAGCTTTCTTTTCATCGTGCGTCTTATTTTCTCGACTTGCTACGCCTAGTGTAATCGATTTGCGCAATTTGAATAGTGCGTGTCTTACGAGCCCGGCTTACTATGCTTAACGTAACCGGTTGGCACGGCTTACTGCCGCATTTGGCGGCAAAGTTCCCCGCGGACGCTGGCTAGACTAGTTTCATCCGGCGGGTGCGATTTCCGGCCATCCATTTGTGACTCGCTGCCTATCGGCGTGCGCGAGTTGGGTGGCCGTCGCGCTCATCCTCCGGCGAGTACGCTACCTATCGGCGTGCGTATCGGGACGGGTTTGCAGCTCCCCGTGAGCGTGGTACTCGTTGGTACGCGTGTCACGTTTTGGGTTTTGACTGCCGAGATCGACAATCCGGTGCGCGGACGTGATCCATCGATGCCTTGCCGCCTATCGGTGCGCAAGGTGCATCGGTGCACGAGAGGGTCGCGGCAAAAGATGTGCGAGGCCGGAGGTCCGGTGCGCGGATCCAACTCATCGACGTTTCGCTATCTCTCGGCATATGGCCTCGACCCGTGCGAGAGCGTCGCACGAGGAGGGTACGAAGTCGGAGGTCCGGTGCGTGGATCCGATTTATGGGTGTTTTGTTACCGCTTGGCGCGTGGAAAGTGGAGTAAGCGAGCTCGTTACTCTCGCCCTATCCCCCTTAGCCCCCCGAGTTTCTTGGGTGCTCGTAGAGGAAGCTAGAAATTAAGATACAATGTTTTGAAGTGAAATGTAATTCATTAAATTATCGAAATGGTTCAAAAATTACATCCCAGGCCTTTGGCCAAACTTGAAATTTAAAATTGACTTTGCTAAAATCGAAAGTTACATGAGAACAACAAAGCGTAAAAATGGACGAGTGAACATCTATTGATAATATTGCCGGAGGTGCTCTGCATTCCACGGGTGTGTGAACACGAGTCCTTCCATGTTCTCGAGCTCGTATGTGCCATTGTGGATGGCTCGGCGCACACGGTACGGGCCTTCCCAGGTGGGGCCTAGAACTCCCGCACCTTGCACTTTGGTGTTTTGGAACACCCTTCGAAGAACGAGGCTCCCGTCGGCAAACTTCCGCAGCTTGACCTTTGAGTTGTAGTACTTCTCGACCTTCCTCTTTTGCGCAGCAAGCCGGGTGAGTGCGTCAGCCCTCCTTTCGTCTATGAGGTCTAGCTCGAGCCTGATTGCGTCGTCGTTGGCGGCTTCGTCGTACTCCTCGATGCGCAAGGTTGGCAGCTTGGTCTCGACGGGTACCACAGCCTCGACGCCGAACGCGAGAGCGAAAGGGGTTTCGCCGGTCGCGTTTCGAGCGGTGGTGCGATATGCCCATAAGACCATGGGGAGCTCGTCGGCCCAAGCCCCCTTTCTCGCCTCCAGCTTCTTCTTCAGGTTCTCCTTGATCGTCTTGTTCACCGCCTCGACCTGACCGTTGGCTTGAGGATGGCGGGGAGAGGAGAAAGTCTTGCTAATGCCAAGTTGTTCGCACATTTCTCGGAGGCGCGCATTGTCGAATTGTTTTCCGTTGTCGGTTACAATTGACGCAGGGATCCCGAAGCGGCAGATGATGCTTTTCCAAATGAAGCTTGTCGTGTTCGCCTCGGTGATCTTTGCTAGCGGCTCAGCCTCTACCCACTTCGTGAAGTAATCGATAGCCACGATCGCGTGCTTGTATTGTCTCGGGGCCGTAGGTAGCTCACCGATGAGGTCGATTCCCCACTTCGCGAAGGGTCGCGGCACGATAATCGGACACAAAGGGGCCGGTGCTTGGCGCGGAATGTGGGCGAACCTTTGGCACTTGTCACACTTCTTGGCCCACTCGTGGGAGTCCGTTTTCAAGGTCGGCCAGAAATATCCAAGTCTTAGCAACTTCAATGCCAAAGATTGCCCGGCGGCGTGGTTACCGCACACCCCCTCGTGCACCTCGTGGAGTGCTTTCCTCGCCTCCACCTCGGTCAGGCAACAGAGAAGGGGCATGGAGTAGCCTCTCTTGAACAAACTATCCTCCCTCATCGTGTACTTTGGGGCTAGGCTTCTCAGCTTTCTAGCTTCTTCTTTATCCTCGGGGACGACTCCTCGTTTAAGGAATTCCACGAGCGGGGTCATCCATGAGGGAGGCGGGGTCTCGTCAATGACCCCTACGTCGCCTCTCGAGACGTAGGGTCGGGTCAACACTTCGATTGGGACGCTGCCCTCGCCCTCCTCGTCTATCCCAGACGCGAGGCGAGCTAGGGCGTCGGCGTCAACGTTCGCCTCTCGAGGAACCTGGACGATCTCGAACCACGACAGGGCCTCCAAGTTCTTTTGGGCCTTGGACAAGTAGGCGATCATGTGTGGCTCCTTTGCGGCGTAGTCGCCCTTAACCTGATTCACGATCAATTGCGAGTCGCAATGGATGCGCAGGTTTTGGGCGCCCAACTTGTTCGCTAGCTCCAAGCCAACAATCAGAGCCTCGTACTCTGCCTCGTTGTTGGAAGCCTTGAACTCGAACCGCAGGGCGTACCTCAGCTTTTCCCTATCGGGATTTGTGAGCACAACGCCGGCGCCAGCCCCCCGGGCGTTTGACGCGCCATCCACGTGCAAGTCCCAGACCGGCCCTATCGGGTCATTGGTTCTCTTCCTTGACGACTCGCTATGGTCGTCCTCCTTGTCTTCCGTGGTCTTACTTCTTTCGTCGCCCTCGTTGGTTGGGGGCGCGCTTGTGAACTCGGCGATGAAGTCGGCGAGGGCCTGACCCTTAATGGCGGTTCTCGATTGGAACTCGACCCCGTATTCGCCCAGCTCTTGGGACCATATCGCCATTCGAGAGGAGGTCCCTTTTTGAAGGGCCTTCTCGATGGGATGCCCCGAGCGGACCACGATGGGGTGCACCTGGAAGTAGGGCCGGAGCTTTCTCGCGCTCATGACGAGGGCGAGGGACAGTCTCTCGATCTCGGGGTATCGGGTTTCGGCGTCGAGGAGCGCCTTGCTAACGTAGTAGACTGGCCATTGTACTTTGTCCTCTTCGCGTATGAGGACCGCGCTCACGGCCCTATCGGAAACCGCGAGGTAGAGGTACAGGGTTTCGCCATTCTTTGGCTTCGCGAGGAACGGGGGGGAGGTGAAATAGGCTTTCATATCTCGGAATGCTTCCTCGCACTCCTCCGTCCATACGAACCCGTCGGTCTTTTTCAGTGCCTTGAAGAACGGTTGGCACCTATCAGTGGCTTTGGAAACGAATCGCGTCAGGGCGGCGATCCTTCCCGTCAAGCTTTGAACTTCTTTGACCTTTTGTGGCGACCTCATCTCTAAGATCGCCTTAATCTTCTCAGGATTGGCCTCGATCCCACGGCGACTCACCATGTAGCCCAGAAACTTTCCAGACTCGACCCCGAAAGCGCACTTGTTGGGGTTAAGCTTCATCTTGTAGCGCCGCAGAATCGTGAACATTTCCCTAAGGTCTCGAACGTGGTCGTGGGCTTTGAGGCTTTTGACAAGCATGTCATCCACGTAGACCTCCATAGTCTTGCCAATTTGATTGGCGAACATGCGGTTCACCAACCTTTGATACGTTGCTCCCGCGTTTTTGAGGCCAAAGGGCATGACCTTGTAACAGTAGAGTCCGCGGTTCGTAACAAAGGTGGTCTTGATCTGATCCGGCTCGTGCATGCGGATCTGGTTGTAGCCTGAATAGGCGTCCATGAAGCTCAGCAACTCGTGGCCCGCCGTGGCGTCCACGAGCTGCTCGATCCTCGGGAGAGGGAAGCTGTCTTTCGGGCAGGCTTTGTTGAGATCTTTGTAATCGATACAGATCCGCCACTTCCCGTTTGGCTTCTTGACCATTACCACGTTGGACACCCACTTGGGGTGCTCCGCCTCCCTGATGAAGTCGGCGGCGAGAAGTTTGTCAACTTCTTCACCAATGGCTTGGTACCTCTCCCCACTGAACGCCCGTCGCGGTTGAACGCGCTCGGCCACCCTCCTGTCGTCGTTGAGACGATGAACCATGATCTCGGGGTCGATCCCCGGCATGTCGGCGTGTGTCCACGCAAAGACATCTTTGTGCTCTCGGAGGAAAGCGGCGAGCTCGATTCGGGTCTCAGACGGGAGTTGGGCGCCTACCTTGACTACTTGGTCAGGTTTGGCGTCGTCCAACACGACGGGAACGAGGTCGTCCGGTGTCTCCACCTTTCGACGCTCGACTTCGTCCCTTTGGTCTAGCTCTCCGAAGGTGCCTCCTTCCTCTAACTTGCACGGGAATTTGTCTCCGAGTTGGAAGACGGTGCTCACCACCTTCCCTTTCCCTTTTCCGTCCACGCCCTGGATGTAGCACATCCTCGCCATGGATTGGTCTCCCAACATCACGGCGATCCCTTTCTCGGTCGGGAACTTCATCATCAGGTGGTACGTGGACGTTATGGCCTTCAACTGATTGAGAGTCGGGCGGCCGACGATGATGTTGTAAGCCGAGGGCTGATCCACCACGAGGAACGATTTAGGAGTCGCAGTTTTTCTGACAACGATTTAGGAGTCGCAGACGGTTAGACCCAAGGCCGGACCAAGTGGTCTCGTCTCGACTCGAGCGTGTCGGGCTTGGTATCCCAAGCCGTCCCTTAGCTGTAGATGACCTCTATCTCGTCCAAGCACCTGAAACGTGAACAGAAAGGTGTGAACTACAAAGGGGAAACAGAGGGGTTGCCTCTGTTTACCTCTCCGACGCTCAACATTAGTAGGATTGAGGTGGTTTGTAGAGGGTTTAGTGTTTAGAGGTCGAGACTTGAGAGAAACGAGCGAGGTACGAGTTCGACAGCGTTTCAGTACTCAAATTCGGATTACCTGGACCAAGGGAGGTACCTTGGTATTTATAGGCGACCAAGGAGCGTCGTGGACAGCCCCTTGGCCGAGAGACGCCTCTGACCCGGCCATGGACGGCTCTGACCCGGCCATGGCCGGCTCTGACTCGGCCGTGGAGGCCATGGCCGGCTCTGACCCGGCCATGGCCGGCTCTGACTCGGCCGTGGAGGCCATGGCCGGCTCTGACCCGGCCATGGCCGGCTCTGACTCGGCCGTGGAGGCCATGGCCGGCTCTGACCCGGCCATGGCCGGCTCTGACTCGGCCGTGGACGCCATGGCCGGCTCTGACCCGGCCATGGCCGGCTCTGACTCGGCCGTGGAGGCCATGGCCGGCTCTGACCCGGCCATGGCCGGCTCTGACTCGGCCGTGGAGGCCATGGCCGGCTCTGACCCGGCCATGGCCGGCTCTGACTCGGCCGTGGAGGCCATGGCCGGCTCTGACTCGGCCATGGCCGGCCTTGAGGTGGCCGTGCGCCGGGAGAGGCTCGGGGAAGCCGTCATATGATGTCGTTGCCGTCCCGGGCCGGGACGGACCGGTAACAAGCCCTAAAGACCTTAAATACGTTAAAGGTCTCGGATTTGTGTTTGAGCAAATAGACAAACCCATATCGTGAGTAATCATCGGTGAAGGTAACGAAGTATTCGTATCCTCCACGTGCATGTTGGCTGAGCGGACCACATACATCAGAATGTATCAGTTCCAGCAACTCAGTGGCTCTTCGACCCTTATCGGAGAAAGGTCGCTTAGTCATTTTTACTTCTATGCAGGATTCACAAGTAGGTAGTGAACCTATTGCAGAGGCTTGGAGTGGACCATCCCTCACAAGTCTCTTAATCCTTTCTAGACTGATATGACCAAGTCTTAAGTGCCATAGGTGTGTTGATTTTGTTAGATCGGAGGATTCAGAAAGTTTGATTCTCTTTGGCTCCCTAATTAGATCATTATCTATTTCGGTGTCTAAAAGAGAAGGTTGAGTGGGAGAGATGTAGAAAAGAGCATTCTTCATACATGCATCAGTGACAAAAGAATTATCAGGAAACGAAATACGAATTCCATTCTTAATAAACTTTAAACAATAATCTTGCTCACGAAGACGAGCAACGGATATTAAGTTCTTCCCAAAGGTAGGAACAAAATAAACATTATTCAAGTTTAAAGTGCGGTCTTCAAAAGACAGCGTCACGGATCCCACAGCCTTCGCAGACACCAGGCTCCCATCACCCCATTTGAAACAGAACTCGCCTTCCTCTAAGCTTTTGGTTTTCTTGAAACCATTCAAGGAACAACAAATATGGTTAGTAGCAGCGGAGTCAAGAATCCACGTTGATACATTATCAGCTACTAACCATGCTTCGGTAACTAGTACAATACTATGTTCCTTTGCTTTGAGATAGGCGGGACAGTTCTTTTTATCGGCCCTGTAAGGTCTCTTCTTAGTTCCAGAGGCGGAGGCTTTTTGCTCAGCAGCATGTGCCTCTCCTTGATTCCTCTTTCTCTTAGTGAGACCTACAGCAGTGTGAAGTTCCTCCATAAGCTTGGTAACAGTGTACTCTAGCTTGTTAATTGAGTAGTTCATCTTGGAGGTATCAAGAGATGCGGAGAGAGTTTCTAAGATCATATCTATGACATTCTTCCCATCAGTCTCAGATCCTAGGATTTCCATTTTATTTAGAAAACTAATGATCAGTATCATAAAGTCTCTAACAGGAGTCCTAGCCTTCATATGACAGTTCATAAACTGTCGGACTGCTTTTTGCCTTGCTTGACGCCTTTGCCCTCCAAATATCTCAAGGAGATTGTAGAGCATTTCGGCGGCAGTCTCGATGTCGCGATGTTGCTCTTTCAGCATATTGTTCATAGATGCCAAGATATAGCACCTCACAATCTCATCGGATCGAAGCCAGGCCGCTAAGGCGTCATTGTCCTCTTGAGTCGAATCATCATTCGTCAAAGGAGGACACGGGGTGGTGAGTACCCATTTGTGCTTGGTAAGGATTATGTCGAGGTTAAGTTTCGAGTCTATGTAGTTTTCGTTTTCGAGTTTGTTCGAGGAAAGAATGAAAGAGAGAGAGTTGGGAGACATATTGCCTATAAAAGTTGAAACAAGTTTATGATTAGTCTTTGGTTTAGGATTTAAGTTTGTTTAAGACTTTATAAAATCCAAAGGTGTTATAAACCAAACGATAATTTACTCCTTCGAGGGAAGGCCGCAAAAAATCTCCATTTATAAGTAAATGACACATCATTAATGCTAAGCCAAGATGTCAATACACCAATTTTGACTAGCCACCTTTTAAAATGGTTTGATCACTCACATCCTTTCGCAGGGCCTCGAGGGAGGATTACTAGGGATTGAGTCTAAGTGTGTAACTAACCACTTAGTCCAAAAGATTGACTTTGAACAACAATCCGCCGAGGGGAGGTCTTGTCTCATTGTCTCACTTTCGGATTTAGCTCATTGAGCAATGATCAGTGCAAAGCGCCCTTGAGTACTCTCATTTAAGAGAGGGCCACGAGGGTGACTCTTAGTCTGGCGACACTTGCACTTTTCATTAGTTTTGGAGATCGTGGGTTACAAACAACAAGTATAACCCTCCCACTTAGTTTTTGGAGTTGGTTCATCGACTCTTATAAGTTCGGAAACAGATTTCCTAGTTAGAGAGCGACAGAGCGGACAACTAGAAGAGAATCCTAGATCGACATGTTCAGAGTAGTATTAGTGCATAAAGGCACAAGGTACATACTCGATCTTTTCCTATTTTCTATTTCGGGAAAGTGCATGAGGGAAGTGTGAACTTCAACTCACTCGAACACTTGAAAGTTTGAGATTACACATCTTTTTATTTTTCGGCTTGTCTACAAAGAGACCTCCCACTCAAATTTTCAAGAGCATATAGATTTTGAACATATGTGATATAAATATAGTTTTGAAAACATTTTGAAAACTTATTTGATTTGGATGACAAAATATTTTCAAGTTTGAAAGTGAAAACGCTTTTTCAAAATTCAAACTAGTTTTGTAAAAATTCAATTTCAATTAAACTTTCAAAAATCAAAACATTTTAATCTTACACATCATGTTTATAATCATATGAAAAACATTTTTGCTCAAGAAAATTTTCTCATTAGAGTTCTATAACTCATGGTAGTGGGGTTTGAAAATCCGGATTTCTAAAAAACTGGAGTTTCAGACAGCCGCGCACCTCGGAGTAAAATCGTCATATCTGGCGGCTCCGATGTTCTTTTGAGCCGAAACCGGTGGCATTGCACAGAGGACAGACAGAGCTTTAATTTGATTCAAGAATCATTAAATTTAGATTTCTGAGTAGAGAGTTATGCCACTTTTAATGCGGGTTTACTCCAGCTCGAAGAAAAAGAAATAAATTAAAGCTTGGTCCTTTTTAGGTGCGAAAAAGAATCGAGTGTAACGGAACGTTTTAAGATGTTGTTTAAAGCTTTTATTTGTGTTTTATTAGCAGGGTAATAACATAGAATAAAAGAAATAACAACATGCATAAAACGATTCAAGTAAAAATAAGAAACTAGCAAGATATCAAAACTAGTCACAAAATTTTACTCGAAATTTCTCAAACCTTTAAAACACGTTTTTCAATATAAAAAATTAAAAACTTTTAGAACTGATTCTAATGTGTTTTAAAAACATCCCAAACTCATAGAAAATCAACATGCTTTTTAATTTAAAGACAAGAGCATTAAATTAAAAAAAAATCTAAGATTACAATTCTAACTTGTCACAAAATTAGAAAACTTTCGAAAACGATTTTCAAGCTCATAATTTTAAAAACATGTACATGCATCTCTTTGACCATAGCTCTGATACCATTTGTTGGAATTGATCTAGGGTTTAAGAAAAAGATTAAACGCTTCGGGAAGCGGCGGAATTTTAAAAAATTTCTTTACAAGTAAAAACAGTTTTTACTAACCTAGACAATGAGCAAGTACGTGTAATTAAAAACTATTATGAGCTAAGAAGTTTACTAACCTTTCTTGAAGCTTGAACTTTGAAGAAGCTTTTGGAAAGTTTGCAACGCTCGTCTCCCCTCGCAGCACGTCTCTCTTTCTTTCCTCGGCACCTCGAGCAACCACGAAAGTTTCTATCACTAAATCACTCGAAATAAAGGAATTAGTGAGTGGGCACTTTTAAACACTACGACTTAAGAACGAGTCTTGAAGTCGCAGAGCTAAACACTAGGTCGAGTGAGGACCTAGGTGCCAAAACAAGAAAAATCGAAAATAAACTAGAGAGAGAGAGAGAGGAGTTTCGGCCAAAGTTCTAGAGAGAGAGTCTCTCAAATCTCTTAAACTTGGATGAATGAAAAGTGAGGAATGGGGCTCCTATTTATAGGAGAGGTTTTACCTTCAATAAGGTAGTTTCCTCTTCTATAGAATATCACATATTCATGAGCAAAAATCCCTTATTTCCCATTCCATGTTGGGCGCCCAAGGCAGCCTCCTTGAGGCTTGGATTTGTTTCCTTTTTTGTTCCTTGGCTTGCCTTTTTCTCACTTGGCCGATTCCCCTATGCATCTCATATGCAAATTTGTTTCCTCTTTTTCTTTTGGTAAGTATCTTGATACATTTATGCACAAAATAATCTCTCTTTCCTCTTGGGTGGTGGGCGCCTATTCTAATGCTAGAAAGGCCTTCTAGAAGCTTTTCCACTTGTTCATGACAACATGAAAAAGGCCCATTAAGAATTTTCAATAAAATTCTTATGAAATGAAATTAATCCACAAGGCCCAATAAATCTTATTTTGGCCGAGTGAAACTTGTCATCAAATGACCATGTCAAAAAGAAATTATTGACATTCATTTCATCCTATGTCTCAAAAGACAAAAAATACCCTTTTGACTATTTTCGTTCTCGTTTTGACTTAGCTTCCAGTTTAACTATTCCTATCGATGTGATTCGTGACAGTGACCTCATGGACCCAAATGAACAAAGCTTGAGCTAAACACTTGGACTCAAAAGTTCACAAACCTTTTCCAAGTTTAGCTTAATGCCAACTGACTCCACTAAAGAGTTGACACTGAAAATCTCTCGGTCCAAATGAATTTATTTTCTACTCAAGAATTCGACCTAATTATGATGAGCGGATCCACTGAATATTATCTATGTTTACCCTTCATGAATGTCATCAGCTAGTCGGGATTTACTAAATTACCATTTTACCCTTCTAGCTGTTATTTCCTCAACTTATTTGTCGCTTGTGAATAAGTTAGAAACAATGTATTGACGAGGAGCTAACAAGTCACATTGTTTCATCCAAAAGAGTCAGGACTCAATTTGGACACTGGCCAGTTCATTTATTCACACTCCAAGGAACAAAGCATGAGGTGACATGCATTGCATTTCAGCAATCTTGTACATGAATTCCATATCTATGAGAACTTTACAAAGTTACTCATGACATACTCACAACTTAGTACTTCACCAATAGGCCCTGTTCGGAATCACATAGTGAGTCCGAACTCTGACTTTCTCAAATGAGAATACTAAGGTGTGAAATGACATGTCTCATTTCAGGATTAAGGTAAGCATGATGCAATTCATACATAGTGACTTCGAGACATAAGAGGTTAAATGGTTTGTTCTTATCTTGTCTCTAGAAGTGCACTGGTCAATTCAGTACCTTCGGAAGATACCTAGAAGAACTATAGAGTCTCCAACTCTCAATGCCTCATAACCAGACATCATAGATTCTTCTAACAATCATACTGAGGTCAATAGTCCTTTGACCCTAAGATTGCGAATATATCGTTTTAAGCAAACTATGAAGAGTTTGTTCATGCAAATCTACATTTGTCTTTTCGTAAGTTGTTAAGTTTGTTTACAGACTAAAAGAGTAAGGTTTTATCATAAAGCTTCAAACAAAGAAAGAATGAATGAACGTTTCAACTTTATTAATGAATGAATAGGCAATTACAAGCAAGAGTCTTCATGAGACTTTAATACATCAAATGTACAAAATAAAGATTACAACTCTTCTTGTGGGCACCATTGACAACAGGCCGTACCTCGAGCTCGTCGCTCGGGTACCCGCGGAGTTGGTGGGAATGTGACTCATCTTTCGGGAGTCGTGAGAACAAGGAGAGAAAACTGGTAGAGGGAATGCGTCATCAAGGTCGAGAGATCCCCTCCTTCTAGCGCCAAAATGTTGTCGCAGGTTTTCGTACAACGATTTCGGAGTCACAGACGGTCAGACCCAAGGCCGGACCAAGTGGTCTCGTCTTGACTCGAGCGTGCCGGACTTGGTATCCCAAGTCGTCCCTTAGCTGTCTATGGTATCTCTCTTGTCCAAGCACCTAAAAAGTAAGCAAAAATGTGTGAACTACAAAGGGGAAACAGAGGGGTTGCCTCTGTTTACCTCTCCGACGCTAAACATTAGTAGGATTGAGGTGGTTTGTAGAGGGTTTAGTGTTTAGGGGTCGAGACTTAAGAGAAACGAGCGAGGTACGAGTTTGGCAGCGTTTCAATACTCAAGAGTGGATTACCTGGACCAGGGGAGGGATCCCCGTACTTATAGGCGACCAAGGGGCATTTTGGGCAGCCCCTTGGTCGAGGACAACCTTGGCTCGGCCATTGGCCGAGGCTGGCCCTAGAGCCGGCCGATGGCCGAGGCTATTTGAGCCGGTCATTGGCCGAGGCTGGTGTTGTCGGTCGTTTTCAGAAAATCCGAGACGCCAAGAAGGCACGTCGCTCAAAGGGCCGATGGTCAGGCCGGAGGTCCTGAAGAGCGGCAAGTCTTCAAGCCCTCGCCCAAACTCTTGACTCCTTGAGTCGAGCTTCGCTCCTCGAGTCGAGCCTTGAGTCAGTCTCCTCGAGTCGAGCTTCGCTCCTCGAGTCGAGCCTTGAGTCAGTCTCCTCGAGTCGAGCTTCGCTCCTCGAGTCGAGCCTTGAGTCAGTCTCCTCGAGTCGAGTCACTCTCGTCAAGTGGAAACCTTCATATTTCACGTGGGAAGAATGGTATTCGAAGGCCCGCAAGAGCCCGGCAAGACGAGCCGTTCACCGCGCGCACAGCACGCTACGCTGGCCAACCGTGCAGCAGACAGTGCGCCGCGCCAGGACGTGCCCGCGCCGCGCGTTCCATGCGCCGCGCATCTTGCGCCGCGCCTGGTGACCCGCGCGCCGCGCCCCCTGCGCCGGGCGCCGCGCGCCGCGCTTTGTACGCCGCGCGCGCCGTGCGCCTCCACTTGATGGCACGCGCGATCCTAGTCCCACATGGACGAAAAAGGGACCTTCTAAGGCCCCCAAACACCTATATAAACCCCCTCCCATTGAGGGGAAAGTCATCCCATTGAATCCTATTCAATTCAATAAATTCTCTTCATCTCCTATCGACACGCTCGATTTCTTACTCTTCTCTGCTTCTCTGGATGCCATATTTGGCCTGAAGCAGACTCTCTTCTCTCTCCCCCGTTCTCAAAGGTTTCGAAGCACTCACGGGGACTTCCCGGACATTGCTCCCTTTGACCGAACGTTCTCCGGTGCTCGAGAACGCCCCTAGGGTTCTCGACTAGAGTTCCCCTCGCGCGTCTAACACGCTAGACGCGTACGCGATCTCCGAAGTTCTGAGACGCTGCCGAGGACTCCTCGCGCCCCGTCTCCTTCGTCGAGCACGCTTCTCCATCAAGGCCCCGCGCCTCATACTGCGTCTTTCACGCTTGAACTACGTTCTGACCTGATCCCACGCACGGGTACGTAGGCAGCCGACAACCAAGGCACGGTCACTCCTCCTCCTCACCCCCTACCTCTCCCGAGAGGCGGGTTGATCGGAGAAAACCCTAGCTCGAGACTATCGAGTTCACACTCTTGGCCCAGGTGCGATCACTTGGTCCGGCCTTGGATCGAACCGCCCGAGGTTTTCAATAGTTGTTCATTTTCGTGCGACAACATTTTGGCACTAGAAGGAGGGGACTTCCCGACCTATTCAGCCCGAAATCCCTTCTGTTCATCTTCTTCTTTTCTTCTACGAACTCAACCTTCTCGAACTTGAGAAACGATGAGTAGCCAACCACCCGTACGTTCTGAGGGCGTGAACAACCCCGAAAACGTCACTGGGACCAAGAAATACTTCTTGCGCTCCCGAGCGCATGGTGACGAAGAGTCGCTCCACGAAGAGAGCTCGACCCGCTCACCATCTCCATCTCCTGATAGCAGGGACGACCGCATCGTGGAGTTAGAGGAGAGTATCCGCCGACTGAAGGCGAGGAACGCAAGCTACCACAGCCGACTGGCTGCGAAGCAACCTATGCGTGACACGACGATCCCCAACGGGTATCCTGAGAACCTCAACGAGGAAAGCCGCGACCGCGACCCTGATTACGAGGGTACTGGTGAGTCGGAGGATATCGAGACTTCTCTCACGAAGGACGGGGGACTCCCCGCCGTGTTTGAAGCCGGTCCGTCGAATCCCTTACCCCGAACAGGCGATGCGCCGGCAGCTTCTCAAGAGGGGAATTCCCGACGTTCAGCTCTCGACCGACTAGGTCCGAGGGAGAATGTTGCGGAAAGTCAGGGCGCGCGGAGAGCGCACCGCCGCAAGCAAAGCCGGCGCCTCCGTACGGCCAGCCCTGACCTTAGGGACCGCCTCACTGCTCAACGCATTGGGCGTGGCAATGATCTGAGAGAGCGACTAAGCTCTAGACCCAATATCCCACTGGCAACCCCAACTAACGGGAATGGCCGCGCAGGACAGGGGTCTAACGAGAGGCTGCAGGTGACTCCTCCCGATCAAGGGGTTACTCCAACGACCGGTCTCGATGTGGTCACTATGATCCACAACCTTCGAAATGAGGTACGAGATCTCCGAGAATACGGAATAGGGGGAAGTGCCTATGGGGTCGTTGAGGAGAATTCATCGCCTTTCACTACTCAGATACTGGCTGAGGTTTGTACGGGGAATTTCAAGCTCCCGAACCTCGCTCCCTATGATGGGAAAGCAGATCCTGCTTACCACATCCAGCACTATGAAACCTGGATGACGATGCAGGGTGTTTCTCCCGGTGCCATGTGCCAAGCGTTTAGTTTGACCCTCGCCGGACCCGGCTTTGAGTGGTTCAAGAACTTAAAGCCAGGAAGCATCCACTCGTTCAAAGACCTGAAGGACATGTTCCTAGCACGGTTCGCTACATCTATGGTCCAAAAGAAGACCAAGATGTACCTGTGGTCAATCAGGCAAGAGAGTGGCGAGTCTCTTAGACGATACCTCGCCCGATTCACTGAAGAGTCAAACAAGGTCGACCGCTTTGACGACGGTGACGCAATTGCAGCTATCATAGAAGGCTTGCGCACAAGTGACTTCCTCAAGTCTGTCATCGGCCGTGTCCCTTCTACCATGGCCGAGTTAATGACTCGAGCTAAGACCTTCATGGGAGTCGAAGATTACCTCGACGGCCGCAAGAGCACTATTCAAAGCTCCCGCCGTCGAGAAGAACCTAGCTGCGAGCAGAACGAACCTCGCAAAAGGGTACTCGTCATTCACGCCGCTGAACACAGCGCCAGAAAGGATCTTGGCTCTGGCACGTGACAAGTTCACGCCCCTGGCTCCAATGAAGAAGGATCCCGCAACTCGTGATCGATCCAGGTATTGTGAGTTCCATCGGGAATACGGTCATTTGACCTCGGAATGCTACAACCTCAAAAGGCAAATCGAGGCTTTGATTCAACGGGGTGAGCTGAAAGAGTTTGTGTTACGCATGATTAGCGCTGCGGGCCCCACCACGAACAGACAACAGTCTGGTCAGGTAGGAGGAACAGCCGCTGCTGCCGATCGAACCACGGCTACTGCCAGCGCCAACCCACAACTCCACGTGGTAACCACCATACTGGGAGGTCCACAAGATGGAGATTCAGCCCGACAACGGAAGAAATTCCTTAGGGCCGTGTCTCAGGAAGACGCTGCTATGCACGTCAACTTCACATATGAAGAACCTCCGTCCGTGCCTCACGAGACGATGTATTTCACCAATGAAGAGGCCAAGCGAGTTGTGCATCCGCACAATGACGCGATCGTGCTCAAGGCCCAAGTGGCCAATAACTTGGTGAAAAGGGTTCTCATCGATAACGGCAGCGCTGCCGACATAATTTTCAAGTCCACCCTAGAGCGCATGAAGCTCGGGGGGCTGCGCCCGACTCCGACCCAAACGCCATTGTTTGGGTTCACTGGGGAAAAGGTTATGACCGAGGGCATTATCGACCTGCCGGTCACCTTTGGGACCCCTGGAGGAATCGAGGCCGTTCACATGGTCCTATTCCTAGTGGTCGATCAGGAGTCGCCTTATAACTTAATCATCGGGCGACCCACGTTGAACCGGCTAAGGGCAATCACTTCCACGTATCACCTACTGGTGAAGTTCCCCACTGAAGGGGGAATTGGCATTATGGCTGGAGACCAATCCCAAGCCAGAATATGCTACGTGCAAGGAGTTGATGGCAAATCCGCGGGAAAAGCGGTCAACACAATCTTCCAACTGGAAGACGATTACCCATGCCACCCAAGGGATGCAAGGAAGTTCGGAGAACTTGACCCCCGTGATGAAATCGAAAGACTCAAGGTGGAAACCTCCGATGATCTTGTGCCAATCGTCCTGGACGAATCTAAGCCTGATCAGGTTGTAAAAGTCGGCACCCGACTTCCACTTGCCATCAAAACTCAGCTTACTGCCTTCCTTAGGGAGTTCAAGGATGTTTTTGCATGGACTCATGCGGACATGCCCGGAATCGATCTCGAGGTAATAGTGCACCGATTGAACGATGACCCAAAGGTCGCCGAAAAAGTGCAGGCTCGACGGACGTTCAACGCAGAACGATACCTGGCCATAAATGAAGAGGTCGAGAAACTCCTCACCGCGAACTTCATTCGAGAGGCTAAGTACCCCAAGTGGGTCGCCAACGTGGTAATGGTAAAAAAGCCCAACGGGAAGTGGCGAATTTGTATAGACTACAAAGATCTTAACAAAGCCTGCCCTAAGTACTGCTTTCCACTCCCGCGCATCGAACAACTGGTGGACGCCACGGCCGGCCATGAACTTCTAAGCTTCATGGACGCCTATTCAGGCTACAACCAAATTCGAATGCACGAGCCCGATCAAATTAAGACGACCTTTGTCACCGATCGAGGTCTCTACTGTTACAAGGTCATGCCTTTCGGCCTTAAGAACGCGGGAGCAACGTACCAACGCTTGGTAAATCGGATCTTCGCCGATCAAATCGGCAAGACGATGGAAGTGTACGTGGACGACATGCTCGTTAAAAGCCTACTGGCAACCAATCACGTACGCGACCTAAGGGAGATGTTCACAATCCTCCGCCGATATAAAATGAAGCTCAACCCCAACAAGTGCGTATTCGGGGTTGAATCCGGGAAGTTCCTCGGTTACATCGTCAGCCGACGAGGCATAGAGGCGAACCCGGAAAAAATCAAGGCACTCCTTGAAATGAAGTCGCCAAGACGAGTCAAAGGGGTACA
The DNA here is from genome assembly GCF_054948205.1 of Urtica dioica subsp. dioica. Lineage (NCBI taxonomy): Eukaryota > Viridiplantae > Streptophyta > Magnoliopsida > Rosales > Urticaceae > Urtica > Urtica dioica. The sequence goes on from NC_142756.1 coordinate 40,749,484, forward strand.
AAGCCTAACCGGTCGGATTGCCGCTCTGACACGCTTCGTGTCTAAAGCCACCGACAAGTGTCAACCGTTCTTCAAAGCTCTGAAGAAGACGGACGGCTTTGAGTGGACGGACGAATGCGAAAGTGCCTTCCAAGAAATGAAGGCTTACTTTGGGTCCCCACCATTCCTCTCTAAACTGAGAGAGGGCGAGACGCTATACGTGTATCTCGCCGTCTCTGAAAGAGCTGTAAGTGCCGTCCTTGTCCGTGAAGAAAACGAAGGTCCAATGGCCGATCTACTACGTGAGCAAAGCCTTACTCGACGCGGAAACGCGCTACACCGAGATCGAGAAACTTTCTCTGTCTCTCGTAACGGCAGCAAAGAAGCTACGACCGTACTTCCAAGCTCACCCGATTGCGGTGCGAACTGAGCATCCAATCGGTAAAGCTCTTCAAAAGGGAACATCGACTCGCATGGCGATTTGGTCCCAAGAATTGAGCGAGTACGGGATTGAGTTCCACCCAAGAACGGCTATAAAGGGGCAGGCCTTAGCCGACTTCGTGGCAGAATTCTCCTATGCTCCCGATATGGGAAGAGCGGAAGCCGACCTAAGCGACGATGCGCTAACTCGGAAAAGGAAGGTAGACCCAACGGGTCCCATCTGGGAGTTATACGTAGACGGAGCATCTAATGCTCGGGGGGCTGGCGCCGGAATAATCTTGATTAATCCCGACGGGGAAAAGCTGCGATACGCCCTTCACTACGGCTTCCAAGCCTCCAACAATGAAGCTGAATACGAAGCGCTCATTGTAGGGATAGAGCTGGCACAGAAACTCAGCTCCCATAACCTGCGAATACACTGCGACTCGCAGTTGATCGTAAACCAGGTTAAAGGAGATTACACCGCCAAGGAACCTAACATGATCGTGTACCTGGCTAAGACAAACTCCAAACTCGATGCCTTCTCTTGGTTCGAGATTCACCAAATCCCGAGAGAACAAAATTCGGAGGCTGACGCGCTTGCTCGCCTCGGATCTGGCATCGACGAAGACGGATTGGGGACCGTACCCATTGAATTTCTACCACGGCCATCCGTCTCCCGAGACGAAGTCGGGATCGTAGAGGTGGCATCTCAGCCCACTTGGATGGACTCAATTGTCGAGTTTTTGCGAAGAGGGGAACTCCCCGAAGACCGCAAGGAAGCCGATAAACTGAGGGCCTTAGCATCCAAATACACGCTCCGTGAGGGCATACTCTATAAGCGCGGTTACTCGACGCCGCTGCTCCGGTGCCTCGATAGCGTTGAGTCGACCAAGGTCCTCCGCGAAATCCATGAGGGCTTCTGCGGGAACCACGCCGCTGGAACTTCCCTTGCGCTCAAAGCGCTTAAGCAAGGCTATTTCTGGCCTACCATGAAGCGAGATGCTTGCGAATGGGCAAGGCATTGCGATAAATGCCAACACTTCGCGGAAATTCCGCGACAGCCCCCGACCCCATTAAGCAGCATCGTTGTCCCACGTCCCTTTGCTAAGTGGGGCGTGGACATCATTGGTAAGCTCCCTAGAGCGCCAAGGCAATACGAGTACGCCATTATCGCCATCGACTACTTCACTAAGTGGGTAGAGGCCGAGCCGCTTGCCAGAATAATTGAAGCAAACACGACAAACTTCATCTGGAAAAGCATCATATGCAGGCACGGTATCCCTGCCTCGATTGTGACCGACAACGGGGCACAATTTGACAACGCGCGAGTAAGAGATATCTGCGATCAATTGAAGATCAGCAAGACCTTCTCCTCGCCGCGTCTTCCTCAGGCCAACGGCCAAGTCGAGGCAGTCAACAAGACTATCAAAAGCAACCTGAAAAAGAAGCTCGAAGACAAGAAAGGCGCCTGGGCCGAGGAATTGCCATTCGTCCTATGGGCATATAGGACAACCGCGCGAAACGCCACCGGTGAGACGCCATTCTCCCTTGCATATGGGGTCGAGGCCGTGGTTCCAATTGAAACCGAGATACCCACGTTCCGAATCGATACATTCGACGAAGCGGACAACGGCGAGGCCATGCGCCTTGAGTTGGACCTGATCGATGAAAAGAGAGCGGAAGCATTCAGACGCCTCGCCGCACAGAAGCGCAAGGTCGAAAGATACTACAACTCCAACATCAAAAGGCGAACCTTTGCCGTCGGAAGCCTCGTCCTCAGACGAGTGTTCCAGAACACACAAGTCCAAGGCGCCGGCGTCCTAGGCCCGAACTGGGAAGGCCCTTACAGAGTCCGCAAAGTCATTCACGACGGGACATACTACATCGAGCACACAGACGGAACTCCGATTCGCCACCCGTGGAACGCGGAGCACTTGAGGCAGTACTACCAGTAGCTAGCGTCCCCTGCATTTTTATCGCTTTTATTTCCCATTTTCAATAAGGCCTACGAGCCAATGTTTTAGGATTTCAATTTTCTCGCAAATTTTCGCAAAAGTAATCAAACTCGAGTTTTTCCGTTCCAAATTCCGTTTTTTTTTTTTTGCAAGTTTTCTGGTTATCGACAATTAACTTATAACCCAAAAACTTGGGGGGGCTAGCTATGGTAAGGAAACTCTTAAAAAAACACGCTCCACCAAAAAACCTATAAGACGCCTACATGGCGCAACCCGTAAGACGCCTACATGGCGCAACCTAAGACGCCTACATGGCGCACTTAAGATGCCTACATGGCGCAACGTAAGACGCCTACATGGCGCAACCTAAGACGCCTACATGGCGCACGAAAGACGCGTAAAGGCGCAACCCGTAAGACGCCTACATGGCGCAACCTAAGACGCCTACATGGCGCACTTAAGACGCGTACATGGCGCACGTAAGACGCGTAAAGGCGCAACCCGTAAGACGCGTAAAGGCGCAACCCGTAAGACGCCTACATGGCGCAACCTAAGACGCCTACATGGCGCACTTAAGACGCCTACATGGCGCACGTAAGACGCCTACATGGCGCACTTAAGACGCCTACATGGCGCACGTAAGACGCGTAAAGGCGCAACCCGTAAGACGCCTACATGGCGCAACCTAAGACGCCTACATGGCGCAACCTAAGACGCCTACATGGCGCACTTAAGACGCCTACATGGCGCACGCAAGACGCCTACATGGCGCAACTTAAGACGCCTACATGGCGCAACCTAAGACGCCTACATGGCGCACGTAAGACGCGTAAAGGCGCAACCCGTAAGACGCCTACAGGGCGCAACATAAGACGCCTACATGGCGCACTTAAGACGCCTACATGGCGCACGTAAGACGCGTAAAGGCGCAACCCGTAAGACGCCTACATGGCGCAACCTAAGATGCCTACATGGCGCACTTAAGACGCCTACATGGCACACGTAAGACGCGTAAAGGCGCAACCCGTAAGATGCCTACATGGCGCAACCTAAGACGCCTACATGGCGCACCTAAGACGCCTACATGGCGCACGTAAGACGCGTAAAGGCGCAAACCGTAAGACGCCTACATGGCGCAACCTAAGACGCCTACATGGCGCAGTTAAGACGCCTACATTGCGCACACAAGACGCCTACATGGCGCAACTTAAGACGCCTACATGGCGCAACCTAAGACGCCTACATGGCGCACGTAAGACGCGTAAAGGCGCAACCCGTAAGACGCCTACAGGGCGCAACTTAAGACGCCTACATGGCGCACTTAAGACGCCTACATGGCACACGTAAGACGCGTAAAGGCGCAACCCGTAAGACGCCTACATGGCGCAACCTAAGACGCCTACATGGCGCACTTAAGATGCCTACATGGCGCACGTAAGACGCGTAAAGGCGCAACCCGTAAGACGCCTACATGGCGCAACCTAAGACGCCTACATGGCGCACTTAAGATGCCTACATGGCGCACGTAAGACGCGTAAAGGCGCAACCCGTAAGACGCCTACATGGCGCAACCTAAGACGCCTACATGGCGCACCTAAGACGCCTACATGGCGCACGTAAGACGCGTAAAGGCGCAACCCGTAAGACGCCTACATGGCGCAACCTAAGACGCCTACATGGCGCACTTAACACGCCTACATGGCGCACGTAAGACACGTAAAGGCGCAACCGGTAAGACGCCTACATGGCGCAACTTAAGACGCGTACATGGCGTACGTAAGACGCGTAAAGGCGCAACCCGTAAGACGCCTACATGGCGCAACCTAAGATGCCTACATGGCGCACGCAAGATGCCTACACGGCGCAACTTAAGACGCCTACATGGCGCAACTTAAGACGCCTACATGGCGCAACCTAAGACGCCTGCATGGCGCGCTTAAAACGCCTACCTGGCACGGCCTGATACGTCCACTTGGCACAATCCGGCACACGTAAGGCGCCTACGTAGCATGGCTGACTCGCAGTTGAAAATACTTAAGAACGCAAACCATCCAAGTGACTGGCACGTTTGAAAAGGTATCCTGTTGAGGTAAAAGGATGGGCAAAACCATTGACACAAACAATTGACCATCTAAGCATGCCATAAAAGATGGATGTGCGAAAACATTCATAAGAATAAATGAATAATGTCTCATAAAAGAAAGGGGCAACCGCCTCAAATCCTAGAAAGCATGCGCTAAAACAAGTGCGCTAAAAGGAAAAATCCTAGTAAGCAAGCGCTAAAACAGGTGCGCTGAAGGGAAAAACCTAAAAAGCATGCGCTAAACACTTGCGCGAGAAAAATAAAGAAAGGAAAAGGTCACTCGGCAGGATCGTCGCCTACAGGATCGGCCCCGTCGAGCGATGGGAACAGCGAGTCAAAGAAGTGGAAGGTGACCCCCCGAGAAACATTCTCGGTAGCTGTGGCGTCCCGACACTCCACCGCCGCCGCATGTCTTGCCTCCTCGACTCCGACATCAAAGTCGTCTTGAAGGTCGGACGCAAGCTGTTCCGCCGCGGCTTTCTCCTCGGTGACCCGAGCCACCTCCTCCGCCAAGGAGTCGCGCTTACGCTCCGCACGAACGCGGGCAGCCTCGCTCGATGTAAGCTGGCCCTGAAGAATGCCAACTTCTTCCGTGCGCGATTCCAAGTGACGTCGAAGTTCCCGCGCTTCGCTCCGGAAGACCTCCGTCGATCGAGTCGCCACTTCGAGGGCTTGACGTTCCGTCGTTAGCTCCTCAGCCATCTTCGCCACCGCCGCCTGAGCACGGTCGCACTTGCCGCGGGTAACTCCCAATTCCACGCGAGCCTCCTGAAGCTGCTCGCGGAGACTCGCAAACTCCGCCTTTGAGTGAGAACCTTGCTCGGCGTGGGCCAGCTGAGACTTCGCTTGAGCAAGCTCTTCCTGGGCACGGCTCATCCGCCTGATGAGGTCGTGAAGGATCTTCTCGCCCCGGGTCGCTCGAGCAAGCACCTGAGAAGGCAAAAAGATAATTTAGCAAAAGATAGGTTCATCACAAACGAGGCAAGGGAAACTTACTCTCTGTGCATCGGAAACGCCGTGACAAAAGAACTCCACGTCGCTGCTGGCCACGACGCTCTTCCACATCTTCATCGAAGATTGAGCAAGGCCCAGGGAACATTCCCCCCTAACCTCCGCAGCCTCCACGTCGACCATCGAGTTTACGCGCTTGGAGTCCGAAGACGTGTCTGGTAAAGCCGAGGAGGAGGGTCGCTTCAAAGAAGCGCGAGGACCGCTCCTCGTCCGATGATCGGTATCGGGTTTCTCCCGACCGTTCCGAGGAGCAATCCGACAACGGACCGCCGCCAACGACTTCGGGTCCCGAGAAGCCTTCGCTAGGCGTGCTCGAGCCCTCGCCCTAGCTGAAGAGACTACAAAAGCAACAAAAGTCAAAAACCTAAGCTAAAAACAAGAGCAAGAAGTGTGAAACATCGACATACCTTGCAGATCGCCACTCGAGAGAGATGATGCGGCGCTAGGGGCACTCGCGGTCCGCTGGCTAGGTGGAAATGGCGGGAACCACCCGGTGGAAGCCATCAGCTCAGGGGAACGAAATCGTTCGACGGCTTTCCGAGCCTCCGACATTCCCCGGATCTCCTTCACAAAGTCGAGGTCATCGGCCCCCGAGTTAGCAGAAAACTCGGCCAAGGGGCCGAACCGAAGCGGCGCATCGCCAAAAGCCTCCGCCGAGACCCACACCCATGGTCGTCGATTATACTTCTCTGAATCGATGATCAGCTTAGTGTTCCGGCGATCGCGGGCGACAAAGAAACTGGGTTGCCCGGGCGCAGGGAAGACCGCGATGAGATTGCGAAAATCTCTCACGGTCATTACCCGCTCAGTCTGGCAATGCCACTCCATGTGGCACATCGCCACTATGCGGTAGAATGCCGGACTCATCTGACATGCGTGCACCCCCAAACGGGTGAGAAGCTACTGAACGATGGGTTGAAATGGCAGCCGCAACCCGCAGTTGAGACTTGCAATTGAAACTGCGGCAAATCCACGACGAGGCCGGAAAGGGCGGTCGCCCTGTAAGGGACGGAGAAGCGCCACGGACGACGGAATGGCGAATGCCTCCCGGAGACCGACAAATGTCCGGTAGGTGAGCGAGCTCGAAGCATCGACCCCCGAACAATCGAAGTCCTCGGGAGCAGCAAGGCCCTCCTCGGGATACCACTCCGTCCTAGCAAGCGACCTCGCCGATACTAACGCCTCTGCGTCAGGGGTCTCGGGATGAGAACCCCCTGGCTCCACGGAAGGACCCCTGCCCTCCGACACAACCGCGGCAGCCGCCGACGGTGCCTCGGGACGCTCCGATGCGAGGCCTTCGGCCCCCGGACATGTCTCTGACTCACCTCCGGGATCTTCGGACACGGGACCAAAGTCATCCACGCAGTCTATCTCGTCGAGAACCGACTCTAGCAGAGTCACCGCATCTACGTCCGTAACATCTCCCGGCACGCCTTGAGAGTCCAAGTCGGACTGCGGCACGTCGAGGTGGGCTTTGTCACGAACCCCCTCGCCGACTAAGTTGATCACGAGGCGAGGGGCAGGTTCCTCGGACGCGGGATGATCAAACTCCCCACCTGTATCGCGCCCAGTTGGCGCGCACTCTTCATGAGGCTGAGCAGCGGGCACGGTCGCACCCAGCTCGCCTTCCTCCAGCCACTGCTCTACTCCGCTTGGATTTTCTTCCACGTGCAGAGGAACTTCCCTTAATCCCGCGAAGAGATCATCCTCTGCGTGTTCAGAACCCTGAAACAAGAGAGAGAAATCAATCTCGGGACTCTCAGCTGAGAAAAGGGGAGGGACACCCATAATGCAAGCGTAAAAGAGAAAACAGGCGTGGAAAAGAGAGAAAAAAAAATAAAGTGAGGAATAAAGAGAAGGGGGGAGGCCTATTTATAGACTTCTAGGGGGGTAGGAGTCGAAATCCTACTCCCACAAGGAGCAAAATCGGAGAAAAAACTCCAAAAAGTCGGAGTTCTCCCGCGCAAGGCGAACCAGCCCCGCGCACGGGGCGCGCCGCGCGAGAATGCCGCGCGCCGCGCTGGTCGCGCTGCACAGACCGCGCGCCGCGCCGTCCAGGGCGCGCGCCGCGCGGCCCCCTAAAAAAAAAAGAAGAAGAGGAAAAGATTTTTCCTCGGGGTCACAAGACACGGGAAATATTTTCCTCAAACACCCAACTAGAAGAACAAAAAGTTCATTGCCGGGACACCTCCCGAGCGACGAACTTGGGGGGCTAATGTTGTCGGTCGTTTTCGGAAAATCCGAGACGCCAAGAAGGCACGTCGCTCAAAGGGCCGATGGTCAGGGCGGAGGTCCTGGAGAGCGGCAAGTCTTCAAGCCCTCGCCCAAACTCTTGACTCCTTGAGTCGAGCTTCACTCCTCGAGTCGAGCCTCGAGTCGGTCTCCTCGAGTCGAGCCTTGAGTCGGTCTCCTCGAGTCGAGCTTCGCTCCTCGAGTCGAGCCTTGAGTCAGTCTCCTCGAGTCGAGCTTCGCTCCTCGAGTCGAGCCTTGAGTCAGTCTCCTCGAGTCGAGCTTCGCTCCTCGAGTCGAGCCTTGAGTCAGTCTCCTCGAGTCGAGCTTCGCTCCTCGAGTCGAGTCACTCTCGTCAAGTGGAAACCTTCATATTTCACGTGGGAAGAATGGTATTCGAAGACCCGCAAGAGCCCGGCAAGACGAGCCGTTCACCGCGTGCACAGCACGCTACGCCGGCCAACCGTGCAGCAGGCAGGGCGCCGCGCCGGGCAGGCGCGCGCCGCACCAGGACGTGCCCGCGCCGCGCGTTCCATGCGCCGTGCATCCTGCGCCGCGCCTGGTGACCCGCGCGCCGCGTCCCCCTGCGCCGCGCGTTGTGCGCCGCGCTTTGTGCACCGCGCGCGCCGTGCGCCTCCACTTGATGGCACGCGCGATCCTAGTCCCACATGGATGAAAAAAGGGACCTTCTAAGGCCCCCAAACACCTACATAAACCCCCTCCCATTGAGGGGAAAGTCATCCCATTGAATCCTATTCAATTCAATAAATTCTCTCCATCTCCTATCGACACGCTCGATTTCTTACTCTTCTCTGCTTCTCTGGATGCCATATTTGGCCTGAAGCAGACTCTCTTCTCTCTCCCCCGTTCTCAAAGGTTCCGAAGCACTCACGGGGACTTCCCGGACGTCGCTCCCTTTGACCGAACGTTCTCCGGTGCTCGAGCACGCCCCTAGGGTTCTCGACTAGAGTTTCCCTCGCGCGTCTAACACGCTAGACGCGTACGCGATCTCCAAAGTTCTGAGACGCTGCCGAGGACTCCTCGCGCCCCATCTCCTTCGTCGAGCACGCTTCTCCATCAAGGCCCCGCGCCTCATACTGCGTCTTTGACACTTGAACTACGTTCTGACCTGATCCCACGCACGGGTACGTAGGCAGCCGACAACCAAGGCACGGTCACTCCTCCTCCTCACCCCCTACCTCTCCCGAGAGGCGGGTTGATCGTAGAAAACCCTAGCTCGAGACTAGCAAGTTCACACTCTTGGCCCGGGTGCAATCACTTGGTCCGGCCTTGGATCGAACCGCCCGAGGTTTTCAATAGTTGTTCATTTTCGTGCGACAAAAGCTGGCACTAGGGCCGGCCAATGGCCGAGGCTATTTGAGCCGGTCATTGGCCGAGGCTGGCATTAAGGCCGGCCAATGGCCGAGGCTAATTGAGCCGGTCGTTGGCCGAGGTTGGCATTAGGGCCGGCCAATGGCCGAGGCTATTTGGGCCGGCCATTGGCTGAGGCTGGCTCTAGGGCCGGCCAATGGCCGAGGCTATTTGGGCCGGCCATTGGCCGAGGCTGGCTCTAGAGCCGGCCAATGGCCGAGGCTATTTGGGCCGGCCATTGGCCGAGGCTGGCTCTAGGGCCGGCCAATGGCCGAGGCTATTTGGGCCGGCCATTGGCCGAGGCTATTTAGGCCGGCCATTGGCCGAGGCTGGCTCTAGGGCCGGCCAATGGCCGAGGCCATTTGGGCCGGCCATTGGCCGAGGCTGGCTCTAGGGCCGGCCAATGGCCGGGGCGAGCTGCCGAAGCGCGTTTTCCGTTGATTCGCCTTTGATCGGCCGCGATCGGAGCCGGGCCGATAACACTGAGTTTTGATGGCGAGTGGAAGTCGGGTGCCGACCTTTACAACCTGATCAGGCTTAGATTCGTCCAGTACGATTGGCACAAGATCATCGGAGGTTTCCACCTTGAGTCTTTCGATTTCATCCCGGGGGTCAAGTTCTCCGAACTTCCTTGCATCCCTTGGGTTGCATGGGTAATCGTCTTCCAGTTGGAAGATTGTGTTGACCGCTTTTCCCGCGGATTTGCCATCAACTCCTTGCACGTAGCATATTCTGGCTTGGGATTGGTCTCCAGCCATAATGCCAATTCCCTCTTCAGTGGGGAATTTCACCAGTAGGTGATACGTGGAAGTGATTGCCCTTAGCCGGTTCAACGTGGGTCGCCCAATGATTAAGTTATAGGGCGACTCCTGGTCAACCACTAGAAATGGGACCATGTGAACGGCCTCAATTCCTCCCGGGGTCCCAAAGGTGACCGGCAGGTCAATGATGCCCTCGGTCATAACCTTTTCCCCTGTGAACCCAAACAAAGGTGTTTGGGTCAGAGTCGGGCGCAGCCCCCCGAGCTTCATGCGCTCTAGGGTGGACTTGAAAATTATGTCGGCAGCGCTGCCGTTATCGATGAGAACCCTTTTCACCAGGTTATTAGCCACTTGGACTTTGAGCACGATCGCGTCGTTGTGCGGATGCACAACTCGCTTGGCCTCCTCATTGGTGAAATACATCGTCTCGTGAGGCACGGATGGAGGTTCTTCATATGTGAAGTTGACGTGCATAGCAGCGTCTTCCTGAGTCACGGCCCTAAGGAATTTCTTCCGTTGTCGGGCTGAATCTCCATCTTGTGGACCTCCCAATATGGTGGTTACCACGTGGAGTTGTGGATTGGCGTTGGCAGCAGCCGTGGTTCGGTCGGCAGCAGCGGCTGTTCCTCCTCCCTGACCAGACTGTTGTCTGTTCGTGGTGGGGCCCGCAGCGCTAATCATGCGTAACACGAACTCCTCCAGCTCACCCCGTTGGATCAAAGCCTCGATTTGTCTTTTAAGATTGTAGCATTCCGAGGTCAAATGACCGTATTCCCGATGGAACTCACAATATCTGGATCGATCGCGAGTTGCAGGATCCTTTTTCATTGGAGCCGGGGGCGTGAACTTGTCACGTGCCAGAGCCAGAATCCATTCCGGTGCCGTGTTCAGCGGCGTGAACGACGAGTACCCTTTGAAGTTTTCCGCAAGTCGCGGCTTCTGGGGTACAGGGGGTTGGTTACTAGAAACCTGGTTCCCCTTGTTTCGCCTTTTACGAGGTTCGTTCTGCTCGTGGCTAGGTTCTTCTCGACGACGAGAGCTTTGATTAGTGCTCTTGCGGCCGTCGAGGTAATCTTCGACTCCCATGAAGGTCTTAGCTCGAGTCATTAACTCGGCCATGGTAGAAGGGACACGGCCGACGACAGACTTGAGGAAGTCACTTGTGCGCAAGCCTTCTATGATAGCGGCAATTGCGTCACCGTCGTCAAAACGGTCGACCTTGTTTGACTCTTCAGTGAATCGGGCGAGGTATCGTCTAAGAGACTCGCCACTCTCTTGCCTGATTGACCATAGGTACATCTTGGTCTTCTTTTGGACCATAGATGTAGCGAACCGTGCTAGGAACATGTCCTTCAGGTCTTTGAACGAGTGGATGCTTCATGGCCTTAAGTTCTTGAACCATTCAAAACCGGGTCCGGCGAGAGTCAAACTAAAAGCTTGGCACATGGCGCCAGGAGAAACACCCTGCATCGTCATCCAGGTTTCATAGTGCTGGATGTGGTAAGCAGGATCTGCTTTCCCATCATAGGGAGTGACGTTCGGGAGCTTGAAATTCCCCGTACAAACCTCAGCCAGTATCTGAGCCGTGAAAGGTGATGAATTCTCCTCAACGACCCCATAGGCGCTTCCACCTATTCCGTATTCTCGGAGATCTCGTACCTCATTTCGAAGGTTGTGGATCATAGTGACCACATCGAGACCGGTCGTTGGAGTAACCCCTTGTTCGGGAGGAGTCACTTGCAGCCTCTCGTTAGACCCTTGCCCTGCGCGGCGGTTCCCGTTAGTTGGGGCTGCCAGCGGGATATTGGGTCTAGAGCTTAGTCGCTCTCTCAGATCATTGCCACGCCCAATGCGTTGAGCAGTGAGGCGGTCCCTGAGGTCAGGGCTGGTCGTACGGAGGCGCAGGCTTCGTCTGCGACGGCGCGCTCTCCGCGTGCCCTGACTTTCCGCAACATTCTCCCTCGGACCTAGTCGGTCGAGAGCTGAACGTCGAGAATTCCCCTCTTGAGAAGCTGCCGGCGCATCGCCTGTTCGGGGTAAGGGATTCGACGGACCGGCTTCAAACACGGCGGGGAGTCCCCCGTCCTTCGTGAGAGAAGTCTCGATATCCTCCGACTCACCAGTACCCTCGTAATCAGGGTCGCGGTCGCGGCTTTCCTCGTTGAGGTTCTCAGGATCCCCGTTGGGGATTACCGTGTCACGCACAGGTTGCTTCGCAGCCAGTCGGCTGTGGTACCTTGCGTTCCTCGCCTTCAGTCGGCGGATACTCTCCTCTAACTCCATGATGCGGTTGTCCCTGCTATCAGGAGATGGATATGGTGAGCGGGTCGAGCTCTCTTCGTGGAGCGACTCTTCGTCACCATGCGCTCGGGAGCGCAAGAAGTATTTCTTGGTCCCAGTGACGTTTTTGGGGTTGTTCACGCCCTCAGAACGTACGGGTGGTTGGCTACTCATCGTTTCTCAAGTTCGAGAAAGTTGAGTTTGCAGAAGAAAAGAAGAAGATGAACAGAAGGGATTTCGGGCTGAATAGGTCGGGAAGTCCCCTCCTTCTAGCGCCAAAATGTTGTCGCACGAAAATGAACAACTATTTAAAACCTCGGGCGGTTCGATCCAAGGCCGGACCAAGTGATAGCACCCGGGCCAAGAGTGTGAACTCGATAGTCTTGAACTAGGTTTTCTCCGATCAACCCGCCTCTCGGGAGAGGTAGGGGGTGAGGAGGAGGAATGACCGTGCCTTGGGTGTCGGCTGCCTACGTACCCGTTCGTGGGATCAGGTCAGAACGTAGTTCAGGTGTATGTGACGCAGTATGAGGCGTGGAACCTCGGTGGAGAAGCGTGCTCGACGAAGGAGACGGGGCGCGAGGGGTCCTCGGCAGCGTCTCAGAACCTCGGAGATCGCGTACGCGTCTAGCGTGTTAGACGCGCGAGGGGAACTCTAGTCGAGAACCCTAGGGGCGTGCTTGAGCACCGGAGAACGTTCGGTCAGAGGGAGCGACGTCCGGGAAGTTCCCGTGAGTGCTTCGGAACCTCTGAGAACGAGAGAGAGAGTAGAGAGACTGCTTCAGGCCAAAAATGGCATCAAGAGAAGCAGAGAAGAGTAAGAAATCGAGCGTGTCGATAGGAGATGAAGAGATGACTTTCCCCTCAATGGGAGGGGGTTTATATAGGTGTTTGAGGACCCCAAGGAGGTCCTTCGGCGTCTATGTGGGACTAGGAACGCGCTCCTTGTCAAGAGGGGGCGCACAGGAAGTGGCGGCGCACAGGGCGCGGCGCGCGGCGCTCAATCGGCGGCGCACGGTCTGCGCCGCTCAACGCGCGGCGCGGCCTCGGCCGGGCGCGGCGCGCGGGCAGCGCTGCCCAATGCGCGTCGCGCGCTGGACTTCTTCTTCGGGGGCTCTTCGCGATCGTCTCGCTTCCGGGCCCGTTGATCTATGGTGGGCTTGATATTTTGGTATTGTGGGCTTGGTATTTTGGGTCTATGACAAATGTTCGTTCGACGGATAAGACTCGAATCGATGCTCGACTCGAGGAGACCGATTCGAGGCTCGACTCGAGGAGCGAAGCTCGACTCGAGGAGACCAACTCGAGGCTCAACTCAAGGAGCGAGGCTCGACTCGAGGAAACTGATTCGAGGCTCAACTCGAGGAGCGAGGCTCGACTCGAGGAGCCGACTCAAGTCTCGACTCAAGGGACTCCGCTCGACTCGAGGAGTCAAGAGTTTGGGGCGAGGATCTGAAGGCTTGCCGCTTTTGAGGACCTCCGGCCTGACCATCGGCCCTTTGAACGACGTGCCTCCTCGGTGTCTCGGATTTTCCGAAAACGACCGACAACAAGTAGTATTATTATAAAGCTAAGTATTATTTTCAAAAATCTTTTTACTCAAACCATTACTATAGCACCTACTGAGCCTCAGGCTCACCCCTATTTCCTCAAATTTTTCTTATAATCAGGAAACGAGAAGAAGTGTTAGAACGACCTCGGAGTTTTACGTCGTCAAGTTTTTTTGAAGTTTCAGTTTCGTTATCTAGCAGATCTGTATATAAGCTTTTGCTTATGAATGTTAGTTTTATTTTACGCATTTTGTTTTGTTTATCTTTGGATCTGTAAAGTGAATGACTGAGTATGCACTGTGGGATGTTTAGTTACTCGTTTAGTGTTTAATAAAGTATGTTTAATATCGCTTATCTTCGTCTAGTTCACGTCTCGTTTTCGGGGCGTGACAGTTTCCGCGCTGGAGCAACGACGAAAATCAAATGGCGAATTTGGCGCTCGAGAGCTTTTTTAGGGTTTTTTTTTTTTGTCGATGGAAGTGTGTGCTTAGGCTCAAATAATAGAAAAATACAGCCCACGTGGATTCTTTATGTGTGAGCACGTTTACACACACATGAAAAAGTTAGAAGGAAACAAAATTCCGACGTTGAACAAAATAACACATTTTAGGAATCTTTTTTAGTCATCCATGCCAAAAGAGAGGGAAAAAAAACAGTGGCCTAACAACAACACAACAGCCGTTAAATTTTATTCGCCGGGGCGTTTTGATTTGATGCATTTGTTTTAACGACCGACAAAGTGGGCTCAGATGTTCAGTGGACCCCACATTCTACCTTTTACATCACAAAACAACAAAACCCCACCCGCGAAATTATAACATTTTTTAATCATTTAAAAAAATAGGAGCAAATTTAGTGAGTAATTTAGCAGAAAGACGAAGAAGAACAAGAGTGAAGCAAGTGTGTGGAAAATCTAAGAAGGAAATAAAGTGAAAAAAAACAGAGAGAGAGAGAGAGAGAGAATAGCGTCTTTTTGGTAGAGCACAGTGGAGTCTGAGTCTCTCTTGCTCTTTACCTGCACTACGAAATTAGGGTTAGGGTTTTGACCGAAGACCTATAATTGGCTCTCTTCAACGGCTAGAAATACCGGGAGGGGAGAGGGGTTTGTAGATCAATTTTGCTCTAGGGCTTGAAAGCCCTTTTTCAGAGTTTCGGGGCATGGGTTCTTCTTCTTCTTCTTCGCACTCTTCGGTGATCAAATGGTACGGATTCTTCCGCTACTCGGCTTCTTCGTCGCTCGTCCTGAAACTAAACCTCTTTCTGTTCATCTTGCTCTTTGTCTCCGTCTCCGTCTCTGCCGAGTCGGAGAAATCGGCGCTTCTTCAGTTCAGGGACTCGGTCTCTGACTCAGCTGGTCTTCTCTCTAGTTGGAACTCGGTCGGAAATCACTGCTCGTGGTTTGGAATCTTTTGCGACTCGAAGTCACGCGTCGTTGCCATCAACGTCACCGGAAATGGGAATAACCGAGGTAACTTCAATCCGAACAAACCATCTTTGTGTTTCAACTCCGACGAGTTCCCGCTTTACGGGCTCGGAATCAGCAGGAGGACTTGTTTGGGTGTGAATGGGAAATTGGTGGGAAATCTTTCGCCTTCCATTGCGAAGCTCACCGAACTTAGGGTATTGTCTTTGCCTTTCAATGGCTTCACCGGAGAAATCCCCCGCGAAATTTGGGGGTCGGATAAACTAGAAGTCGTCGATCTAGAGGGAAACTCCGTGACTGGAAAGCTTCCGGCGCGTGGGCGGTTCGGTAAGAGCTTGAGAGTCCTCAATCTCGGGTTCAACAAGATTGAGGGAGAAATACCTAGTTCGTTCTCCGACTGTAAGGTTCTGGAGATCCTGAACTTGGCGGCGAATCGAGTGAACGGGACGGTCCCGGCGTTCATCGGACGGCTCAGAGCCGTCCACCTGTCATACAACTGGCTCGCAGGCGAGATTCCGTTTGAAATTGGCAAGGATTGTCATTCTCTCGAGCACTTGGACTTGTCGGGAAATTTCTTGGTCCGGGGAATTCCGAGCAGCCTTGGTAACTGCGGCGAGCTTAGAACCCTGATTCTGTACTCGAATATGTTGGAAGAGAGCCTCCCCGAGGAAATCGGGAGGCTCAAGAAGCTCGAGATCCTCGACGTGTCGAGGAACATGCTCAGCGGTCCAGTCCCGACCCAGCTCGGAAACTGCTCTAGATTGTTGGTCCTCGTTCTCTCAAACCTTCATAATCCACTCCCAATCATGAATCTCACCGGAGATAGCCCTTTGTCTGATCAACTGAGTTCCGGTTACGATGATTTCAATTTCTTCCAGGGAGCGTTGCCAGAAGAAGTTGTGGCGCTCCCCCAGCTGAAGATACTGTGGGCCCCGAGGGCGACATTGGAGGGAAAGCTTCCCCGGAGTTGGGGCTCCTGCGCGAATCTGGAGATGCTCAATTTGGGTCAGAACTACTTCGCCGGAGAAATTCCCAGCTCGCTCGCTGCTTGCAAGAAGCTGTGGTTCCTCGATATTGGGTCGAACAGGCTCTCGGGTGGGCTTGTTCGGGGTCTTCCGGTCCACTGTATGAACGTGTTCGATGTCAGTGGAAACGCCTTTTCTGGCCCCATTGTCGAGTTTTATAATTCTACGTGCGATCTCTTTTCCGCGGCGGTCTCCAATGATTTCCTGTCGCAGTACCGAGAATTTTTCACGCATAAAGCTCGAGATGAAAACTCGTTGCAGCTCGGTGTAAAAGATGGGGAACTTCTAGTGATTCACAACTTCGGGAAGAACAACTTCACCGGAAACTTGCCGGCTATGAAGACGGTGGTTGGGGAGGGATTGGTGTACGCGTTCCTCGCTGGAGAAAACAAGCTCTCTGACGAATTCCCTGGTCATCTGTTCGACACGTGCAGAGTTTTGGGTGGTCTGATCGTAAATATCAGCTACAACTGGATATCTGGTCCGATCCCCGACAGAGTTGGAAAAATGTGCGGTTCTCTTCGGGTTCTGGACATCTCCGGGAACCAAATCTCGGGCCTTATTCCTCCGACCATTGGCGGCGACGATCTCGCCTCTCTCGTCTCCCTCAACCTGAGTCGGAACTCGTTGCAGGGCCAGATTCCGATGAGCCTCGGCCACATAGAAGAGATGAAGTACCTCTCTCTATCCGGGAACAACCTCACCGGCTCAATCCCAACGAGCCTGGGCGAACTCCGGTCTCTCCGATCGCTCGATCTCTCTTCGAACTCCCTCACCGGCCCGATCCCGAAATCCCTCGTCCAGCTCGGCAACCTCACCGTCCTCCTCCTCCACAACAACAAACTCTCCGGCCAAATTCCCTCGGGACTCGCCGGAGTCGAAGCTCTCTCCACCTTTAACGTCTCCTTCAACAACCTATCTGGGCCTCTCCCACTCAACGACGACGTAATCAAATGCAACTCCGCGATTGGAAACCCTCTCATACAGTCCTGCCGGATGTTCACCCTCACGGAGTCTCCCTCCAACTCCGGCGAGCCCCGGCCGTACTCCGCGTCCCCCACTGGAGCACCGGCGGCCAGAGCCTCAACCGGAAGACTGAACTCAATAGAGATCGCGTCGGTGACGTCAGCATCGGCGATCGTGTCGGTCCTCCTCCTCCTGGTAGTGCTCTTCTTCTACACGCGGAAATGGAACTCAAAGTCGAAGGTGGTGGGGTCGGGGAAGAAGGAGGTCACGGTGTTCACGGACATCGGAGTGTCCCTGACATTCGAGTCGGTGGTCAGAGCCACGGGGAGCTTCAACGCGAGCAACTGCATCGGGAACGGAGGCTTCGGGGCGACCTACAAAGCCGAGGTCTCTCCCGGAACGACGGTCGCGATAAAACGGCTTTCTGTCGGCCGTTTCCAAGGAGTCCAGCAATTCCACGCGGAGATCAAGACTCTGGGGCGGCTCCACCATCCAAACCTGGTGACCTTGATCGGGTACCACGCGAGCGAGACCGAGATGTTCCTGATCTACAACTACCTCCCGGGGGGGAACCTGGAGCGCTTCATACAGGATCGCTCCACGCGCGACTGGCGGGTCCTACACAAGATCGCGCTGGACATCGCGCGGGCACTCGCGTACCTCCACGACCAGTGCGTGCCCCGAGTCCTCCACCGCGACGTCAAGCCCAGCAACATCCTCCTCGACGACGACTTCAACGCGCATCTCTCCGACTTCGGGCTGGCACGGCTGCTGGGGACGTCGGAGACCCACGCGACGACGGGAGTCGCGGGGACGTTCGGGTATGTGGCCCCCGAGTATGCCATGACGTGCCGCGTCTCCGACAAGGCCGACGTCTACAGCTATGGGGTCGTCCTGCTCGAACTCGTCTCTGACAAGAAGGCGCTCGATCCCTCGTTCTCTCCCTACGGGAACGGCTTCAACATCGTGCAATGGGCATGCATGCTGCTCAAGCAGGGCCGGGCCCGCGAGTTTTTCACGGCCGGCCTCTGGGACGCGGGCCCGCACGACGACCTCGTCGCCCTGCTCCACCTCGCTGTCGTCTGCACCGTCGACTCCCTCTCTACCAGGCCCACCATGAGACAGGTTGTAAGGCAGCTCAAGCAGCTTCAACCGCCTTCTTGCTAAGCCACAAATCTTTTTTTTATTTTATTTTATTTTTTTAACATCAAACTAGTTAGTCAGTTAGTTAGTTACTTAACGGTTATTATCATGACGCGGTCTGCTTTCATATATAACTGAGCTTTGCTTGAGATCTGAATTACCACTTGTTTGTTGTACAATTTGTAATATAGTGACTCTATGGCCCCTAAATTTTTTTTTTTTTTTTTTTTTTTTTTTTTTTTGGCTCTTGGAAGTTGTTTTAGGCGATTTGGGTTCTCAGTCTGCTGACGAGTCTGCAGATATTTATACGTGTATATCATCAGTTTTAGCTTGTTGCAAAATAAACAAAAACCTTAAAAAGAGTTGCGTAGTTTACTGTTGTCTTTGTGTTTGTTTGTTGTATGGTTTAGAGTGGTAACCCCTTTATAATAACATATTTATACCTTGTGTTTTAGTGAAATGTCGAGTTTAACCCTCGATTTTCAAAAATGTCGAGTTCATACTCTCTGTTTAACTAAAATAACGAAATTATACCCTGAAATGAATTTGACGCTTCACAAATATCTCTTTCATTGATATTAAATATAAGAAAAAACCAAATCAAATCTAAATCAGTGTCGTAACTTTCAAATTCTCAATTTTGAAATAAAAATAACCTTAAATTGAAATTAAACAATAAAACTCATACCTCCTAAGAAATGACTTCATTCCGTGTTCGAATTGTAACTATAAATCCTGGATTCTCTATTAGAATATGCGATTTTGATGACTATCAACTATCGATGTTTACCCCTTTGCCTCTTTCTGTGTTCTTCACGATTAAGAGACTGTTGTTTATTTTTTAGTTTTTAAATAAATTACATATATGACGCGAATGAATAAAGATAATTGATGTTTATATATAAATATTATAGTCAACGTCAATGAAAGTCAATAAAAAGAATATTCGTGACACTGTTGTCTATTTCAGGGTATAATTTTGTCATTTTAGTTAAACAGAAAGTATAATTTCGTCATTTTAATTAAACAGAGGGTATGAACTCGACATTTTTGAAAACCGAGGGTTAAACTCGACTTTTCACTAAAACACAGGGTATAAATGTATTATTTTCCCTTTATTTTTCCGGCTAGTTTTAAAACAAAAATAAAAAATAAAAAATAAAAAATAAAAAGAAGGGGTCATGCATATTTACGAAAAGAAGGGGTCATACATCAAAATCCAGTTCATTCGAATTAAATTACAGTACATCTTCACTCTTTAAATTACTTGTAAAGGGTGCAAGTATAAATAAATATTTTCTTAATGCGATCGATTTTCCCATAATTAATTAAGACTGTAGCCTGCTCTTTGACACTTTTCCACACTTATTTCCAATATGAGTGCATTATACATTTAAAAATTAACTTCCTCGCAACATTCACAAACCTAAGTTGGTTGAAACTTGAAACTCCGTTAAGAATCAAGTAAATCTTTGATTTAGTTCCTCAATCAGTGCATGGTAAAAGCTAGAAATAGGTGACCAAACTAAAGCTAAAAGGTTAATGACTTGACTTTGCTTGCATTTTTACTATAATCATCAAATACAAACCTTCCAACAACAAATAGGCTTCAATGCACCCAAATATTACAGGAGATACAAAGTGCCCAAATCCTTCCTCAATTTAGCGAGAAAAGCACATGAATCTGACGACAAAACAAAGAAAAAGGAACTCATTGAAAAAAAATCCCTTCATGTCTTGTCCAAGCCTGTAGATATTAAAATATTTAAATAATAATTAATAGTAGTAAAAAAAATTATTAGTTTTCAAGTATTACAAAAACGGAGTTGGATTAACGACGATGTGCTTAAGAGGGTAGTCCACATCAGCACCGCCGGCGTGTTTGACAAACTCTGCCGGAGAAAGAAAGCTTCCGTGGCAGACACAGACGATCTTGACCTCCTCGCCCTTCCTGTATCCGTACAGAAAGCCCTCGATCCTCTTTCCCTCGGGGCCGGGCCCCGTGGTTGAGACACATGGCATCACCTCAAGCACTGTCTGAGCCATTATTTCCCTCGACCCCGTCTTGGTCAGTGCCACCGCCCTTTTGGGGTTGCCACGAGCCTCCCCAGAGGCAACGTCCGGGGGCGAGTGGACGCTCGTCGGGCTTCTCATTTCCGCTGCACATTTTCGCTCCCCTGCTTTTACAAATTTACAAATCTTAATCTAACATCTAAAGCTTAGCATTCAATTCTTACAATATATTATTCCTCACAAATCATCAACAATCTTAAGCTAACTAATAATTTGGAAAATAAATATTACAAATTATAGACTTAATTTGAAATAGTTGACTAACTTGTGATGCAAAAGAAAAAGAAATATAGTGATGTTATAAATTTCGTAATAATAAATTATTTTTATATTTAAAATATGAATGAACATCTAGTACCTAAATAAACAGTGCACGTTTTAATTATTATTTAATAAATACAGTGGACATTCATGAAGCATGATCAAGAAAAGCCCCATTCTTTGAATTAAGCTTTCCCTCACATATAATATATTTTATCAATGTAATCACTTCCCATTCGCTGAAAAAGTTGAAAGGCCAAACACAATTTGAGAAACGAATCTAAGATCAAGACTCATGAATCAAGACCCATACATATTGACTTGATTATATATTTGGGTCAATTGTTCCGCGTCATCTAAAAACTAATTTCATGTTAAACGTTTGATTTAATCCGACGCGGCACAACCTAAAACTTCGTACAAATACTAAATAGTAATAACGGCAATAATTATAAATAAAATAATTACCTTGAGCGACGAGACTATCCGATTCAGATAACCCAGACGACCCACACCCACTGCCGTGTGAACCAACCGAGCCCTGAAACGACATCTGTGAACGCAAAACGACATCTCTACGATCGCCGCCTCCGTTTGAAACAGAGCAAACGACCGGTAGTTCAACTTCAACCATCAACCTAGCAACTTTATTATTATTATTATTATTATTATTATTATTCCTTTGCTTCTCCGATCGTTTCCTTTTGGCCTCCAATCGGCGAAGGCTCTGAATCTCCTTCCTCCGCCGCCACTCGTCCTCCGCCTCGGCCGGAAGAGAACAAGTCCGGCCAAGTCGGCTCTCTGGAGGCTCTTCGGCCACGTGGCCCCTCTTGGTCGACTTGAAGTCGGAGATTGAAGACGACCGTTTAAGAGAAGACTGATTGCAAAAGAGGCTGTTTTTGTCGTTTGTGGTGATGGTGGCTCTAGGATCGGTTCCGAACCTACCGTTGAGCGAGAGCCCGAGGCTGAGCTCGATCTCTTCGCCGTCGTTCATCGGTTCAATGACGTGGCGTTTCGCCGAGGAAAACGAAGCCAATAGATCTGTTGAGAATGTTCTGTTTGGCTTTGATTGTGCCATTGTAGGTTTCAAGAGATTTGTGAATTTTCAGGGGCGAGAGTGAGAAAGAAACAGAGAGATAATCAGAGAATTAATGGAAATGAGTTGGTTCCTAAAAAGAAAAAAGAGATAATCCAGAACTACGAAATTATACATTTAAACTTATGAAGAGAGAAAAAGGAAACGAAACAAATTGAAGGAAAAAAAAAAAGAGATCGGCCACCGAAAAGAAGAGAATATATCAAGAATTGGATTTCTAAAAAACAATTGCAGGAAAAAAGAAAAAAAAAAAAAAAAAAATCTTCCGTTAGCTCTGTATCTGTTGTCATCGCGGGATGTAAATGACTGAAACGTCCTTCGTCAACAAGTTTAGGTATGACACGTGGAGGGCATGAAGAGTCCGTACGCCCACGGGACCTCTTACAAAATTATACTTTTTTCTCTAAGCCTTGACCTTGAGGAGTTCTACAATATAGCCCTTGTGATAAATTTTATTCTTTTACGTACACATACTAATAATCATATAGTAAATGCTAATTTGTGTGTAGGAAAACAAAATTTCCTTTGATAGGGTTTAAAATATGGGTGTTTTCTAGACGGTTTTTTTTTAGATTTATAAACAACTAGCCTATATAGAGGGGACTTTTAAATTATAGTCAAACTATCTATTTATTTAGGGAAATAGCTCATATTTCTCATACTTCCAAAATTGCCTTTGGTTTCATAAAACTTCGTTCTTATTTGTTTGTTAATTCTAGATTTTTTCCAGTTATTCATCATCAGATTTGAATCATGAGATCGTTCGCAAAATCGGAGACATGTATTTTGTTTTTTCGAATGGTAAATGTTAACGCCGTTTTTGGGTCAACACTTAGAACCGTCCGTGGTTCGGTCTAGGGCCAGACCCTATGACCTCACGTAGGTTGGGTGTGGTTAAATCTTCTCGTCTCGTAGTCTTTGCCTCGCCGGAAAGAGGTTTTCGGTTTTCTGTCACTCCGTGATTAGTTCACCTTCGCGTTCTTCGGGTTCAACGAGTCCGTCGAGTTCCTCGTGTTCTTCGGGTTCTTCGCGATTTTTAGATTCGCCGAGTTCTTCACGTTCTTCGTGTTCTTCGAGTCATTCGAGTTCGTCGTGTTCTTCGCAATCTTCGTGTTCTTCGTGTTCTTAGCCTGAAAAGACAAGAAACGTGAACTAGAGGGACGCGAAGGGGTTTCCCCTGGCGCGCGCTCCGACGCTCAACATTAGTCGAGGTGGGGGGCTTATCTCGTCTCGAGTGTCGAGAGAGGAAAATATAGTGGATCGGGAGTGAAGTAGAGGTTTTTTAAGTTTGAGAAAACTTCCCTTGTGAGTGAGTAGAGGGGTGGTATTTATAGCTTTTGAGCTTGAGGCACATGGGCCTTGGAGGCAATTTTTACCTTGAGACTTGGTTTGGCCGATGGTTTGGCAGAGACAAAGGATGGCCGATAGTTATTTTTTTGTGCCTTGGATTTAGAGGCTCGCCGATAGTTCCACGCCGATAGTCTCATGCCAATAGTTTCACGCCGATAGTCTCGGCCATAAAGCTCGCCGATAGTCTAGGCCATGAAGCTCGTCGATAGTTTTATGCCGATAGTCTCGGCCATGAAGCTCGCCGATGGTCTAACGCCGATGGTTTTGTGCCGATAGTCTCAATCATGAAGTTCGCCGATGGTTTAAAGATTCTTGTCTTCGCCGATAGTTTGATCTTGAACTTTGTCGATGGTTTGCATGACAATGATTTTAACACGTCGATAGTTAGGTCTTGAACTTCGTCAATTCTTGTCATTTTTGTTCTCGGGGTATCATTTTTATCTTGTGAAAATGACGGCATAACTGTAAATAATATTTACTATCGGATGGCCCGACTGTAAATATTATTTACCATTAAAATTATCCTACGATTTGCAACCAGGATATTCGACAACTCATTTGGAATAGTAGGATCATCGATTTCGTAGATGTTCTTATATTGTTCTTATATTATCTGTTCGTTTAGGTTAGTCATTTAATCTTTCTTAGTTTATGTTTGTCTAGTGTAGGTGTTTAGGTTCTTTGGTTTCTTAAAACTTCGTTCTTATTTGGTTGTTAATTCCAATTTTTTTTTCCAATTATTCATCATCAGATTTGAATCATGGAATCGTTCGTCGAATCGGAGACAAGTATTTTGCTTTTTCGAATGGTAAATAATATTTACTATCGGATGGTCCGATAGTAAATACTATCGGACCATCCGATAGTAAATATTATTTACCATTCGAAAAAGCATATTTCATAGTTAATCTAACAGAGAATTGATCGGAGATGCGGGGAAGGGTTTCGATTATGGTGTTCTATGGGTTAATCGAATTGGAAATAATATTTACTTACCATTTTTTCCAAGTATGAGAACGGAGACGCTTCGTCGGTTTCGGAAGTGGCAAAATCAGAAAATTGGTGGCGGAAAAGGAGGTCGGACGCAATATCGAAGGATTGAGGGATTCGAAATTGACGGAGAGTTCAGAGGCAATATCGGACGATTGAAGGAGTTAGAGTCGGATCTGAAAAATTTGGTGTGTATTTGATGAGGGGTAAGATATGAATATAATATTGTTTGGTAGTGGATTGGACTAGTTACCTAATTTAAGTAATAGTTGGGCTATAATTTTAAAAGAGGTGGTCAATTTAGATTAGATACCTAACTGGCCTTTTTTTTATCTAAAATTTACAACTCCGTCAAATATTTTAGATGGGATTTAACTTATTGTTTTAATATTTCAGTTTGTTTTGTTTTATATCTCTTTTTTAATTAATTATTTTATACTGGAAAAACGCTTATTGTTATTTTGTATATTTTTTTTTTATCTTAGTACTTTCATTCACACATTCATTTTTTTAAACTTGTGCTTAAATATAAAATTCATTCTTCGGATTCTGTTTTTTGTTTCTTTTTTTTTTTTAATATGAATTCTCATTTTTAATTAATGAGGGAATAAAAGGAAAATGTAAAATAATTTTTGAAGAGTATAATTATAAAAAAAAAATGTTGAAAAAATATCAACAATTTCTCCTTTATTTAATTGAAATGCTAGATTTACACCGTCTTCGTAAATATCATACATATCTCTTCAGTTTAATATTAAAGATATATATCTCTCCTAAAAATACATTATATTGCAAATACCACCATTTTCGTTTTTTTAACAAAAAAAAAATAATAATTTGAATTCCCAAAATAACTTAATAGAATAAATATCTATTTACTATTTTATAAGAAAATCAAAGCTTCTCTTATTAAAAAAAATCCTTAACTTTTTATAAAGAAAGTTTTTAATTTAAGTTTTTTTTATATATAAAATAAAAAAAAAATAAAACGTTATTTCATTAAGAGTATTTTGGATAGTTCAAAATTGTTTTTTGTATAAAAAAAAACAAAAATGGTGGTATTTGACATATATCATATTTTTAGAGGAGATACACGTGTTTTATATAAAAATGAAGAAATATATATGATATTTCTTAAAAGTAATGATATAAATCACGCATTTCGATAAAACAGAATGGATATTATAGTTATTTTCCCAAAAATGAATCCTAGTTTATTCCAATACTTACTTTACCTTTTTTTTTTTTTAGTTTTGGTGATGTAGTTAAATAGCCAATTTAAAGTTATGAATTTGCAAAATAGTTAATGTTTGTCTTAATTTAGTGAAATAGTCAAAGGGAGAATGAGCATATTAGCCCAATCAACCCACTAATATTAGTAGAATAGCCCAAGTTTGAATAAATTAAGGGAATAGCCAAATTAATAATTGACTACCCAAATTACCCTCGCACTTGTCTGGTCCTTGTCCTCATCCATTTCACGCCACCACGAGACCAATCTCCGCCGATCAGCTGCTTCCTCGCCTGCGGAGTCCTGTACCGCTTCAAGTACGCCGGAGGAACCGGGCGCGGTGGACCACGGCGTGGGCCGGGTCGGAGTCCGCCAGCGTGCAGGTCCCGCCGCGGGCCTTGGCGGGCACCGAGGAACAAGACGAAGGCGATCTGCTGCTTGGCGGCGCAGAGAAGGCGATGATCGACGGAAAAGACATCCGGCGCCTGAACCTCTGCACCCTGCGGCGGAGGATCGGGCTGGTCCAGCAAGAGCCGGCGCTGTTCGCCGCGAGCATCTTCGAGAACATCGCGTACGGGAAAGAGAACGCCTCCGAGGCCCAGGTCGAGGCGGCGGCGAGGTCGGCGAATGTGCACGGGTTCGTGAGCGGGTTGTCGGAGGGGTACCGGACTCCGGTGGGGGAGCGGGGGGTCCAATTCTCCGGCGGGCAGAAGCAGAGGATCGCGATTGCGCGGGCGGTTCTGAAGGACCCAGCGATATTGCTGTTGGACGAGGCGACGAGCGCGCTACACGCCGAGTCCGAGTGCGTTCTTCAAGAGGCTCAGATTGACTCGAAAATCGGTGGGGGGAGATGAATCGGCGGCGGAGAGGAAATCGGCGGCGATGGAGGGGATTGAGGAGAGGCACTTTGTAAATTCGCGAATCGGTTAATTTAATTAACCTACTGGAGTGAGTTAGGTTAATTAATTAACTGATTCGTGAATGATTTGAAATTCACAAAAAATTACAAAAATCATAACTTAAGTCAATTGATATTCAAAGCATTCAATTAATTAACCTAATTCCGAATTCAGAGGAATCGGCGGCGGAGAGGAAATCGGCGGCGATGGAGGGGATTGAGGAGATGCACTTTGTAAATTCGCGAATCGGTTAATTTAATTAACCTAAACTAATATTCAACCAATAAGTTAATTAATTAACCTAACTCACTCCAGTAGGTTAATTAAATTAACCAATTCGCGAATTTGCCTAGGACATTATGGTATGAGCATAAAATATGGGTTATTTGCTTAATAAAATGAAACTTGGGCTATTCCCCCAATAAGAATGACAAACTTGGCTAGTTACAACAAATTTCACATGCAGTAAGTTGGTTAAAAAAAAAAATTAAATCCGAGATTGAATTTTTTTGAAATTGATAAACTGCTTATAATAATCGTCAAAAAGTTTAATTTTGGCTGTCAAAATTTTTTTGAAAACGTAAATTTGACTACTTCGCTAAAAAAAAGTTGAAACTTTAACTATTTTGTTAATCAATAAGTTTGACTATTTTGTACAATATTTCTTTTATTTTATGTTGAATTTTGAGTACTTCTTCAAAAAGTATTCAGGCTTTTAAATTTATAATATCGGTATGCCGTTATCGTCGTAACTCGTAAGCATTTTGACGATAAATTATCAGGCATATATAGACTAAATTTGATATAGCTCCGATCAATAATATGAAGAGTTTTTCCTATGTCAGAGGTTGTTTCCCTACCCAAACTATTAAGTAATCATAATATATTTAGAGATTCGGTTTTTGGAAAAAATATTTGTCATGCCCTTTCTTACCTTGATATTACTATTATATAGGCTTCGGAACAAAAAGAGAAGGTGAATAGCATGTGTGGTGCCATGCTTACCAAAGAACTGAGTAAGGCTCTTCAATCATATACCAAACTTCATAGGTGACCTTGAGGTTTTTAGTATGCACTTGACTTAAAATTTGAGATAAATATTTTTTTTTAGTCTTATGATGTTTAATATTAATCTCCTTTCGCAAATCCACGTGCTTGGATCGATAATATATATCGATTATGAAACGATTTTTGAAGTTCTGGACGCTATTGGAGATCTCGGGTAGTTAAATATTGAGAAATTGTCCAAACTAAGAGTGTTTTGAGCAACATTTCTATTTTCTTACTATTTTCAAATATTTACCAAATTAAGACCATCTCATTCCCTCTTCTGTACAATTACCTAAATGCCCCTAACTTCCTAATCTTTTCTTTTTTTTCTTTTCATTTAAATTTTCCTCATTGAAATCTATTCTCACCCCTTCCCTCCCACTCAAGTATCACTTCCTTCATTCACTTCAATTTTCTCTTCCCCATTTCTCCATTTCTCTCTCTTCTCTTCTTCTCTACATTCCCGCAGACGGATTTTAGCATTCCTTCTATCATGAAAGCACCACAAACCACTAGTGAACAACCCAAACAAAAATTCATTTCATTTTCCCGATTTCTCAGAATATACCAAACGCCCAACAATTTCCATTTTCATTTCTGTTAAACTCATTAAACCGTCCACCACGCCATCAATCTCGCATGCGGAGATCTTTATTTTCACCGTATGAGTCTCCATTTCTCAGAAATGATGAAGACTCGCCCTCCCCCAAAACATGCAAAACCTAAAAACCAGAAGAAATCACAATTGGTAGAATCTTCAGCACGCCGGTTACAAGATCTTCACCGAACAAGCCACCCCATGCGACAAAGAAGGTTCAAACAAAGGCTAGGTCCAAGCACAAGGGTACATCCTCAAAGCCACCACCTGAAAAACGTCCTAAACCCCAGAGTGAAGAATCAAGCTCTGATGGTGATGTTATGGCGCATATGATGGAGCCTCACCAAAGAAACCCCACAACGGTAAGATTTTTTGTTACAAATCTGTTACTTTTCCATCTCAAACCCATATTCATAATGGTTTTTTAGGTAAAAGATTTGTTCGTGGTTATTGAAAATTCTAGTGAAATACAAATTTAGAAGTTACATAAATAGTTATTTCTTGGCTCTTAAATTCTGTAACAGACTTCAAAGATTTGCAAGTTTTAGTCACAAATGTGTCACTAAAACTCCAAGCTCTTGAAGCTTCAGTTACATGTCACATACTAAGTGACCTAGTGCTCCTCTCTGCGAGTTCAGCCTCTGTCGTAGGTCCTCGCCTCGGGAGTTCCTTTGAGCAGTTAGGTGCTCTCTCAGGTCTCCGTTGTGCGCTTGGCGGGGAGGCGCCTCCCTCGACCGGGCCATTCGGCGGGTTTCTCGACTATCGACTCCGGCATCATCGTTGTCGCCTCTATCTCTAGTGGCACGTCGTGTCTGACTTTCCCTCAAAATCGAGGGGCCCGCCCTCGAGAATGTCGTGAGTTTTGACGTGCCGACGGGGTTGCTCTCTGTTGATTTTGAGTCGGAACGCCCACGCTGTCTCTCGACCTTTCGGACCGGGTGCATGACTGGCTGAGGTCGACCTCACTGATCTTTGACTCTTCCACGTAGTCGAGGTCCGTCTCGTTGTGGTTGAAGTCATCCTCAAGATTGAAACCAAGGAGGTCGGCGATGAGCGTGTCGTCCACCCCCGGCCGATCAAGGAGCTCGGCGAGTCTCCAGGCCGTGTCTTCTCTAATGGCGTTGTTGGCGTCATTGGCCGGATCGAGGGGCTTAATCTCATTGTCACAAGGTCGATTGATACCCTACCCGGTGTGCCAAGCTTCTCAAGCCGTACCTCAAGCTAGTCGCTCGGCCGGCCGGGAGATAGTGGGCAAGTTACTCATCTATCGAGAGTTATGCTAAAGAAGCAGAAAGAAAGTGGGGTAGAGGGAACAACCTGTCAAGTCGGGAAGTCCCCTCCGAACAATGATTTAGAAGCTCCGAATGGTTCGACCCAAGGCCGGACCAAGTATTCGCGTTCGGGCTTGAGCATCCTGAACTCAGTGTC
This sequence comes from Urtica dioica subsp. dioica, assembly GCF_054948205.1. Lineage (NCBI taxonomy): Eukaryota > Viridiplantae > Streptophyta > Magnoliopsida > Rosales > Urticaceae > Urtica > Urtica dioica. The sequence goes on from NC_142756.1 coordinate 40,778,659, forward strand.
CCAAGGTCGTCCTTAGTTGTAGATGGCCTTCCACATCCTCCGAATATCCTGAAAAGAGAAGGACATGTGAACTACAAAGGGGGGAACAGAGGTGTTGCTCTATTTACCTATGCGACGCTCAACATTAGGGGGATTAAGGTGGAAGAAAGGTGTTTAGGGGTTTAGAGGTCAAAGATGAGTGAAACGAGTGACTCAGAGATTCGACAGTGTTTTAGAGCTCAAATTTGGACTACCTTGGAATTAAAGCTGGGTCTCTATTTATAGACGAAGTGTCATGTATGTGGAGCGAGGAAGCTGGCCGGTTGGGTCACTAGTTTGACCGTCTGGACATGACCGGCCGGTCCTATTCTAGGCCGACCGGTCGTGTCTTGCCGGTCCTTTGTTCAGCCATCCGGCCGTGTCCGAACTGTCTCTTGTCAAGCCGTCCGGTCGTGTCCGACTGGTCCAGCGCGAAGGCGTACGGCTAGTCCTTTGTGTGGCCAGACGGCTATGGCCGACCAGCCGTGTCTGATCGGTCCCTTGACACGATGTCCGGCTCTGTCCAGTCGGTCCCTTGACATGCCGTCTGATTGTGTTCGGACGGTCCCCTGCTCGGCCATGTCCGGTCGGTCCAGCGCGTGGGCGTCCGGCCGGCTGTGTCGCCGAGCGGCAGTGACACGTCGTTGCGTAGTCGCGATCCTCAATAGTGGGTGCGCTTTAGATAGTTTCGTCTCTTGCCAGACGGCTCGGTCGTGGTCCTCTCGAAATCGACGAATAACAGAAAAGAGTAAACACATATTTAACGTAAATGATTTGATTACCTTAAAGTCATCGCTCGTATATCGTTGTATAAGCGTCTCCCATTCGGTGTCGAGCTTAACGGTCCTCGGTTTCATCGACCGCGCCACCTGTACGCTGCTCTTGCAGTCAATGTCGAACCATGACCGCAAGGTATGCCTCCAATCGCGATGACGGGTCTTCGCGTCTCGAATGATTGCCGCATCGACAATTGCCTTCTTTTCCCGGTTGTGTCACCATCGACTCGAATGTCGTACTTGTCTCGAATCGTTTCTCGGATCTCGGCCTCCTTCGTTGGCCCCACGTTCGCATGCATCCACCTTGGGACCGTAGGCGAGATCTTGTCTCGGACGACCAACCCGAGCGTGTTCGTGAACGTCGCGAGATCCGGATCCATCTCTCGCTCTGGCTGCAAGAAAGACTAAAACTCCTTGTTATAAATAACGACTTCCTTCACCCCGGGGCGCCGTGCACGCTCAGATCAAATCCTGAGCGTCGGCCCACAGACGGCCAGTTCGATCTCCCCGTCTTCTTCTTCGCCGCCATCGCGTACGGGCGCCGACTCGCAATAATTCGGGAGACGCGCTAAGTAGTCATCCCTGCCTCCGCTACCTCCAACTCCTGTAGCCGTAGCCATCTGAAATTCAAAACAAACTTTATTTAGTTATGCATTCGTAATAATTTAAATATGTTAATTTAGTAGTTACATGAAAAACGTTATATACTATCAATCATCATCGTCTGACAAATCATCTTCTTCCATCAAATCATCGTCGTCAGCTTCTTCATCATCGTTGGACTCTTCTTCTTCAATATTTTCCAAGTTCAGTCCTTCATTGCTCACGGGCTCTGGTATCGCAGACTGATGACGCGTCGACAGTGAATCCAAATTTGACGGTTCCACCGACAACTGAACTGATGACGAAGATTGACCAAGAATGAGGTCAATATCAGGAAGATCCCACACATTTCGATGATTACACTCTTCGACGATTCGCCAATCAGGACAATTCAAATTATCTTCCAAGTAGAAAACTTGTTTTGCCTGAGTTGCCAAAATAAATGGCTCTTAAATTTTACCAGGCATTTAGTGACGCTATTCTCGTTGCTAATTGGTTTCATAAATAGGTAGCGACGATATTATCGTCGCTAATTCTTCTCGATTTAATATACCTGGAGGGATTTTTCCCTCTTCAATTTTCGTCAAAATTCGAAAATCATTAGCGACGAATTTCTTGTCGCTAATTGATTACATAAATATTTAGCGACGGTAATATCGTTGCTAATTCTTTTTGATTTAATAGTATTGGAGGGATTTTTCCCTCTTCAAAATTTGTCAAAATTCGAAAATCATTAGCGACGATAATATCGTTGCTAAATGAAATGATAAAAATATAGCGACGGTAAAATCGTCGCTAAATAGTTTCCCGCGAACTTAGCGACGACAAAAAATAATTAGCGACGATATTGTCGTCGCTAAATGTCTTTGCCGCCAAACGTCGGAATTTTTAACACCAAATTTTTATTTTCCGCCGCTTGCTCGAAGCGTTAAATATTTTCTTAATCCTAGATCAATTCCAACATCCCCAACAATTGATATTAGAGCGATTGTGTGTATTTGTTTCCACCTTATTTTCTCAACAATTGATTTGGATGAAGCAATGCATTAAGAAGTAGGTATGATTTTGTATGTTTGATACGCTATCTTCTATTGAGTTCGCATTACTTTATATTATTTTTACTGTGTAAAATAGGATAAAAGAATTCATTTACGATAAGAAAAATGATAGTCAACATCGGAGATTAAATTTTCATGTAGTAACCACACATTCAAAGACATGGTTGTACTAGCTGTGAACCCCAATGAACTGGCTAGGTTGAGATGTATGTCGTTTGATAATTTTTAATAATGAATGTTTGTTAGTCCAGGAATTAGTTACGTGTTGGTCACTACAACAAAGTAAATAGTGACATGTTTGGGACTAAATCATTGCAATTAGTAACAAACATGTCCATATTTACTTTGCAGTATCAAAAATCATGGAAATTAGTGACAAAAATGTCACGAATCATTCAAACATGTCACTAATTCATGAAAATTAGTGACAAATCTGTCGCTAATTTTCGGGATTTGTCGCTAATTTTTGGGGATCTAGTGACAAACATGTCACTAATTTACAGGGATTTAGGGACAACTTATTCTATAACCATTTTGACAGTTCTCTCTCTATATATATATATACATATATATATACATATATATATGTATATATATATATATGTATATATATATATATATATTGTTTCAGAACTTAAACTTAGCCTTCTATTACCTCCATAATAAAAGTTTCATCAGAGGGTCTTGCGCATCGGTTCACCACTAAACATTCGAAGTTGTTCATACAAAATGGATGCACTTGAGGACATGGGCACTTAAGACTGAACCAAGCTATGTGGAGTAGTGGTAATAAACCCAACAAAGAAGCCTTACTGCCATGGGTCAATGACAAATCGGAGTCATTGGCTTCTTGTCGTGGTTTCTATTATGGGAAAGACCCTCATGGTGTACGACTATTTGCGGTGCGACGTTGAGTACGTTTATCCAATGATCCATAAAATGGCGGGGCTGATCCACCTGATCTTGTGCAAAAGAGTTTATGACGGTCTCCCGAAACAATACCCCAACTTCGAACCTTTCAAAGTAGTCCATGAGGGGTTCATGTCACAAGAAGTGAACGGGTAATTTATTTCCTTATATCGACAAAAATTTTATGTAACCATTCCCCTCACAAAGCTTATAATCGTTGTGCTAGTGGAGATTGTGGCATGTTTGCCATGAAAACAACTGAATTTCTGGCCCATGGCTTGCCTTTGAACGAGTTGAAGCATGCGCATATGGACATATACGAGAAGAAGCTATGTATGGAATTGTACGGGCACAATGCCATTAAAGCTGCTAACAAATGCGAGTACGATGTTGACCAAGAGTTAGTATATGTTTATTGTTGTCAATAGTGCCCACAAGAATAGTTGTAGTCTTTATTTTGTACATTTGATGTAATAAAGTCTCACGAAGACTCTTGCTTGTAATTTCTTATCCATTAATAAAAGTTGAAGTGTTCATTCATTCTTCCTTGTCTGTTTGAAGCTTTATGATAAAACCTTAGTCTTTAGTCCATAAACAAACTTAACAACTTACGAAGAGACAAATGTATATTTGCATGAAAAAAACTCTTCGTAGTTTTCTTAAAACGATATATTCGCTATCTAAGGGTCAAAGGACTATTGACCTCAGTACGATTGTTAGGAGAATCTATGATGTCTTGTTATGGGGCATTGAGAGTTGGAGACTCTATAGTTCTTCTTGTTATCAATGGTGCCGACAAGAAGAGTTGTAGTCTTTATTTTGTACATTTGATGTAATAAAGTCTCATGAAGACTCTTTCTTGTAATTGCTTATTCATTAATAAAAAGTTGAAACGTTCATTCATTCTTCCTCGTCTGTTTGAAGCTTTATGATAAAACATTAGTCTTTAGTCCATAAACAAACTTAACAACTTACGAAGAGACAAATGTAGATTTGCATGAACAAACTCTTCGTAGTTTGCATAAAACGATATATTCGCAATCTAAGGGTCAAAGGACTATTGACCTCAGTACGATTGTTAGAAGAATCTATGATGTCTGGTTATGAGGCATTGAGAGTTGGAGACTCTATAGTTCTTCTAGGTATCTTCCGAAGGTACTGAATTGACCAGTGCACTTCTAGAGACAAGATAAGAACAAACCATTTAACCTCTTATGTCTCGAAGTCACTACGTATGAATTGCATCGTGCTTACCTTAATCCTGAAATGAGACATGCCATTTCACAGCTTACGTATTCTCATTTGAGAAAGTCAGAGTTCGGACTCACTATGTGATTCTGAACAGGGCCTATTGGTGAAGTACTAATTTGTGAGAATGTCATGAATAACTTTGTGAAGTTCTCATAGATATGGAATTCATGTACAAGATTGCTGAAATGCAATGTATATCACCTCATGCTTTGTTCCTTGGAGTGTGAATAAATGAACTGGCCAGTGTCCAAATTGAGTCCTGACTCTTTTGGACGAAACAATGTGACTTGTTAGCTCCTCGTCAATACATTGTTTCTAACTTATTCACAAGCGACAAAGGAGTTGAGGAAATAACAGCTAGAAGGGTAAAATGGTAATTTTGTAATTCCCGACTAGCTGATGATATTCATGAAGGGTAAACACTGATAATATTCTGTGGATCCGCTCATTAGAATTAGGTTGAATTCTTGAGTAGAAAATAAATTCATTTGAACCGAGAGATTTTCAGTGTCAACTCTTTAGTGGATTCAGTTGACATTAAGCTAAACTTGGAAAAATGTTTGTGAACTTTTGAGTCCAAGTGTTTAGCTCAACCTTTGTTCATTTGGATCCATGAGGTCACTGTCACGAATCACATCAAGTAGGAATAGTTAAACTAGAAGCTAAGTCAAAACAAGAACGAGACAAGTTTTATGAAAATTGTCAAAAGGGGTATTTTTGTCTTTTGAGACATAGCACGAAATGAATGTCAATAAATTTTTTGACAAGGTCATTTGATGACTTAATGTCACTCGGCCAAAATTAGATTTATTGGGCCTTGTGGATTAATTTCATTTCATAAGAATTTTATTGAAAATTCTTAATTGGCCTTTTTCATGTTGTCATGAACAAATGGAAAAGCCTCTAGAAGCCTTTTCTAGATGACCTTGGGCGCCCAACATACCCAAAGAAAGAGAGAATATTTTGTGCATATATGTATCATGATACTTGCCAAAATAAAAAGAGGAAACAAATTTCCCACACATGCATGAAGGGAATTGGCCAAGACAAGTCAACCAAGGCAAGGGAACAAAAAAGGAAACAAATCCAAGCCTTCTAGAACGCTCCCTTGGCCGTGTGACTTGTGAGAGAATAAGGCAATATTTGCTCATGAATATGTGATATTCTATAGAAGAGGAAACTACCTTATTGAAGGTGAGACCTCTCCTATAAATAGGAGCCTTAATTCACATTTGAATCATCCAAAGTTTCAGAGATTGAGAGCTTCTCTCTCTAGACTTGGCCGCCCCTCTTCTCTCTCTCTCTATTCAATTTCGTTTTATTGTTTTGGCACCTAGGTCCTCATTTGAACTAGTGTTTAGCTCTTCGACTTCAAGACTCGCTCTTAAGTCGTAGTGTTTAAAAGTGCACACACACTAATTCCTTTTTCTCTCGAGTGATTTAGTGATAGAAACTTTCGTGGTTGCTCGAGTTGCCGAGGAAGGAAGAGAGACGTGCTGCGAGGGGAGACAAACGTTGCAACCTTTTCCAAAAGCTTCTCAACGTTCAAGCTTCTAAAAGGTTAGTAATCTTTTATGCTCATATTAGTTTTTATTTACATGTGCTTGCTCTTTGTCTAGGTTAGTAAAATCGTTTTACTTGTCAAAAGAAATTTTTTAAAATTCCGCCTCTTGCCGAAGCGTTAAACTTTTTCTTAAACCCTAGATCAATTCCAACATATGGTATCAGAGCTATGGTCAAAGATATGCATGTACATGTTTTTAAAATTATGAGCTGGAAAATCGTTTTCGAAAGTTTACTAATTTTGTGACAAGTTAGAATTGTTTTCTTAGATTTTTTTTTAATTTATTGCTCTTGCCTTTAAATTAAAAATCATGTTGATTTTCTATGAGTATGGGATGATATTAAAACACATTAGAATCAGTTCTAAAAGTTTTTAATTTTTTTATATTAAAAACGTGTTTTTAAGTTTGAGAAAATATCGAGTAATTTTGTGACTAGTTTTCTTGTCTTACTAGTTTCTTTTATTTACTTGAATCATTTTATGTTTGTTGTTATTTCTTTTATACCATGTTATTACCTTGCTAATAAAACAGAAATAAAAGCTTTAACAATTTCCTAAAACGTTCCGTTACACTTGATTCTTTTTTCGCACTTTAAAAGACCGAACTTTAATTATTTCTTTTTCTTCGAGCTGGAGTAAAACAAAAGTGGCATAACTCTCTGTTCCGAATTCGAAATTAAATTATTCTTCAATCAAATTAAAGGTCTGTCTGTCCTCTTTCCGATGCCACCAGTTTTGGGTCAAAAGGACATCGGAGCCGCCAGTTATTGCGATTTTACTCCGAGGTGCGTGGCTGTTTCGAAAGTCCAGTTTTTTAGAATTCCGGATTTTCAGCCCCACTTCCGGATTTTCAGCCCCACTACCATGAGTTATAGAACTCTAATGAGAAAAATTTCTTAAGAAAAAATGTTTTTCATAAGATTATAAACATGATGTGTAAGATTAAAATGTTTTGATTTTTGAAAGTTTAATTGAAATTGAATTTTTTACAAAACTAGTTTGAATTTTGAAAAACCGTTTTCATTTTCAAACTTGAAAATATTTTGTCATCCAAATCAAATTAGTTTTCAAAATGTTTTCAAAACTATATCTATATCACATATGTTCAAAATCTATATGCTCTTGAAAATTTGAGTGGGAGGTCTCTTCGTAGACAAAGCCGAAAAATAAAAAGATGTGTAATCTCAATCTTTCAAGTGTTCGAGTGAGTTGAAGTTCACACTTTCCTCAGGCACTTTTCCGAATAGATAATAGGAAAAGATCGAGTATGTACCTTGTGCCTTTATGCACTAACACTGCTCTGAACATGAATATCTAGGATTCTTTTCTAGTTGTCCGCTCTATCGCTATTTAACTAGAAAATCTGTTTCCGAACTTATAAGAGTCGATGTACCAACTCCAGAAACTAAGTGGGAGGGTTATATTCATTGTTTGTAACCCACGATCCCCAACAATAATGAAAGAAGCAATTAACGTGGGACTAAGAGCCGCTCTTGCAACCCTCTCTTAAATGGGAGTACTCCAAGGCGTTTTTGCTTCGATCATTGCTCAATGAGCTACGTTCGAGAGTGAGACGATGATGACAAGGCCTCCCCTTGGGGAATTATTTTTCAAAGTTGACCTTTTGGACTAAGTGGTTGGTTGCACACTTAGGCTCAATCCCTAGTAATTCTCCCTTGAGGCTCTGCGAAAGGATGTGAGTGATCAAACCAATTTAAAAGGTGGCTAGTCAAAATTGGTGTATTGACATCTTGGCTAAGCATTAATGATGTGTCATTAACTTATAAATGGAGATTTTTTGCGGCCTTCTCTTGAGGGAGTAAATTATCGTTTGGTTTATAACACCTTTGGATTTTATAAAGTCTTAAATAAAACTTAAATCCTAAATCAAAGACTAATCATAAACTTGTTTCAACTTAATTAAGCAACATGTCTCTCAACCATCTCTCAATCATCCTTTCCTCGAACAAACCCGAAAACGAACGTAGATTCGAAACGTAACCTCAATATCATCCTTACCATTAACAAGCACAAATGGGTACTCACCACCCCGTGTCCTCCTCAAACGAATGATGATTCGACTCAAGAGGACAAAGACGCCTTAGCGGCTTGGCTTCGATCCGATGAGATTGTGAGGTGCTATATCTTAGCATCTATGAACAATATGTTGCAACAACAACATCGTGACATCAGGACTGCCGCCGACATGCTCTACAATCTCCTTGAGATGTTTGGAGGGCAAAGGCGTCAAGCAAGGCAACAAGCAGTCCGACAGTTTATGAACTGTCGCATGAAGGCTAGGACTCCTGTCAGGGACCGTATGATGATGATCATTAGTTACCTGAATAAGATGGAAATCCTAGGATCTGAGATTGATGAGAATAATGTCATAGATATGATCTTAGAAACTCTCCCCACATCTCTTGATACCTCCAAGATGAACTACTCCATAATCAAGCTAGAGTACACTGTTACCAAGCTTATGAAGGAACTTCACACTGCTGTAGGTCTCACTAAGAGAAAGAGGATTCAAGGAGAGGCACATGCTACTGAGTAAAAGGCCTCCGCCTCTGGAACTGAGAAGAGACCTCACAAGGCCGATAAAAGGAACTGTCCTGCCTATCTCAAAGCAAAGGAGCATAGTATTGTACGTGGATTCTTGACTCCGCTGCTACTAACCATATTTGTTGTTCCTTGACTGGTTTCAAGAAAACCAAAAGCTTAGAGGAAGGCAAGTTCTGTTTCAAATGGGGTAATGGGAGCCTGGTGTCTGCGAAGGCTGTGGGATCCATGACGCTGTCTTTTGAAGACCGCACTTTAAACTTGAATAATGTTTATTTTGTTCCTACCTTTGGGAAGAACTTAATATCCGTTGCTCGTCTTCTTGAGCAAGATTATTGTTTAAAGTTCATTAAGAATGGAATTCGTATTTCGTTTCCTGATAATTCTTTTGTCACTGATGCATGTATGAAGAATGCTCTTTTTTACATTTATCCCACTCAACCTTCTCTTTTAGACACTGAAATAGATAATGATCTAGTTAGGGAGCCAAAGAGGATCAAACCTTCTGAATCCTCTGATCTAACAAAATCAACATACCTATTGCACTTAAGACTTGGTCACGTCAGCCTAGATAGGATTAAGAGACTTGTGAGGGACGGTCCACTCCAAGCCTCTTCAATAGGTTCACTACCTACTTGTGAATCATGCATAGAAGGAAAAATGACTAACCGAGCTTTCTCCGATAAGGGTCAAAGAGCCACTGAGTTGCTGGAACTAGTACTTTCTGATGTATGTGGTCCGCTCAACCAACAGGCACGTGGAGGATACGAATACTTCGTTACCTTCACCGATGATTACTCGCGATATGGTTTTGTCTATTTGCTCAAACACAAATCCGAGACCTTTAACGTATTTAAGGTCTTTAGGGCTTTAGTGGAAAAGCAAACTGGTAAAGTGATCAAAACCCTTTGATCTGATCGAGGTGGTGAGTATATGTCTGGAGAGTTCGATGACTTTCTTAAAGAAGAAGGTATTGCTTCTCAGCTTACCGCACCTGGCACACCTCAACAAAACAGAGTGTCATAGAGAAGAAACCGAACTCATGGAGATGGTTAGATCAATGATGAGTTACTCATCACTCCCTCTTTCGTTTTGGGGATATGCCCTCGAAACAACCGCTTACATTCTGAACCAAGTTCCGTCCAAAACGGTTCCTGGTACTCCTTATGAACGATGGACTGGCCGTAAAGTAAATCTTGGCCGCATCAAAATTTGAGGTTGTCCCGCACACGTGCTGAGGCAAAAGACTAGCAAGTTGGCTAGTAGGTCAGAATTGTGTCTGTTTGTTGGATATCCAAAGGAAACAAAAGGTTTCACATTCTATAGTCCCGAGGACGATAAGACTTTCGTTAGCACGAATGTTCGTTTCCTTGAGGAGGAATTTATGAAGGATGCAAAACCTAGAAGCAAAATTGTGCTTGAAGAAAAGTTGGGTGAGGAAGCTTGTACCTCATCTCTAAGAACTGTTCTTACCCCAACTGAAATACAACCAAAATCATCAGAATCTCTTCAAGTAGTACTTCGACGTACATGTCCTATAGAGACTCTCTCGTAGCCGTCTCTGACATGGATGATCCTGTTTCCTATAGCCAAGCAATGGCTTGTTCTGAATCAAACCTTTGGCTTGACGCCATGAAAGTTAAAATGCACTCGATGTATATCAACAAATTCTGGAAACTTGTAGACCTTCCTGAAGGGATTAAACCCGTAGGGTGTAAGTGGATATACAAGAAGAAAAGGGGTCCGGATCGGAACGTCGAGACGTTCAAAGCACGACTTGTGGCTAAGGGTTATACCCAACAAGAAGGGATTGACTATGAAGAAACCTTCTCGCCAGTCACGATGCTTAAGTCCATCCGCATACTCCTATCCATAGCTGTAGCTCTCGACTATGAGATCTGGCAAATGGATGTCAAGACAGCCTTCCTGAATGGCAATCTTGACGAGCGCATTTACATGGCTCAACCAGACGGTTTCGTGGAAAAAGGTAAAGAGACCAAGGTTTGTGAGTTACTTAAGTCCATTTATGGACTAAAGCAAGCATCTAGGTCATGGAATATTAGATTCAATGAAACTTTGAAAAGCTTCGGCTTTGAACAGTCAATAGATGAGCCTTGTGTTTACAAGTTAATACACGAAGGCAAAGTTGTGTTTCTGGTACTGTATGTCGATGATATATTACTCATAGGTAATGACGTGGGTAAGTTATCCGAGGTGAAGGTCTGGCTAGCAAAGCAATTCGACATGAAGGATCTAGGGGAAGCCGCGTACATTCTGGGGATCCAAATCTTTCGAGATAGGAAAAACCGGACCCTGTCGCTCTCTCAAGCATCTTATATTGATAAGGTGATGGATCGCTTCTCGATGCAAGACTCCAAGAAAGGCCATACACCCTTTAGGCATGGAGTCTCACTCTCTAAGGACCAGACCTGACATCTGCCGTAGGAAGCCTCATGTATGCTATGCTTTGCACTAGACCTGACATCTGTTTCGCCGTTGGCATAGTTAGTCGTTTCCAATCTAACCCTGGACCCGAGCACTGGATTGCTGTTAAGCATGTTCTTAAGTATCTTCGAAGAACTAGGAACTTGATGCTTACATACTCAGGTACTGACCTGACTATGACGGGATATACCGACTCCGATTTTCAAGCGGATAAGGATTCCAGGAAATCCACTTCGGGATCTGTGTTCATCCTTAATGGTGGAGCTGTTGTGTGGAGGAGTATTAAGCAATCTTGCATTGCTGACTCCACAATGGAAGCAGAATATGTGGCTGCTTGTGAAGCATTCAAAGAGGCTGTATGGCTTAGAAATGTTGGAATCGATCTAGGGTTTAAGAAAAAGTTTAACGCTTCGTTAAGCGGCGGAATTTTAAAAATTTTCTTTTTAAGTAAAACTAGTTTTTACTAACCTAGACAAGAGCATGTGCATGTAAATAAAAACTAATATGAGCTATTAAAGTTACTAACCTTTCTTGAAGCTTGAACCTTGTAGAAGCTTTTGGAAAGTTGCAACGCTCGTCTCCCCTCGCAGCACGTCTCTCTTTCTTTCCTCGGCACCTCGAGCAACCACGAAAGTTTCTATCACTAAATCACTCGAAAAGAAGGAATTAGTGAGTGGGCACTTTTAAACACTACGACTTAAGAACGAGTCTCGAAGTCGCAGAGCTAAACACTAGGTCGAGTGAGGACCTAGGTGCCAAGACAAGAAAAATCGAAAATATAAACTAGAGAGAGAGAGGAAGGGGCGGCCAAGTCTAGAGAGAGAAGCTCTCAATCTCTAAAACTTTGGATGAATGAAAAGTGTGGAATGAGGCTCCTATTTATAGGGGAGGTCTCACCTTCAATAAGGTAGTTTCCTCTTCTATAGAATATCACATATTCATGAGCCAATTTCCCTTTTCCTTCAAAGAGTCACACGGCCAAGACTAAGCAAGTAAGTCCTTGGATTTGTTTCCTCTTTTATTTGCTTCTCTCTTGATCCTTTTGGGCGCCTACCATGCTTTCCCCTTAGGGGAAATTTGTTTCCTCTTTTTCTTTTGGCAAGTATCTTAATACATTTATGCACAAAATAAACTCTCTTTCCTCTTGGGTAATATGGGCGCCTACACCATCTAGAAAGGGCTTCTAGAAGCTTTTCCATTTTGTTCATGACAACATGAAAAAGGCCCATTAAGAATTTTCAATAAAATTCTTATGAAATGAAATTAATTCACAAGGCCCAATTAATCATATTATGGCCGAGTGACATTAAGTCATCAAATGAACTTGTCAAAAAATTCATTGACATTCATTTCATCCTTTGTCTCAAAAGACAAAAATACCCTTTTGACTATTTTCGTTCTTGTTTTGACTTAGCTTCCAGTTTAACTATTCCTATCGATGTGATTCGTGACAGTGACCTCATGGACCCAAATGAACAAAGCTTTAGCTAAACACTTGGACTCAAAAGTTCACAAACATTTTCCAAGTTTAGCTTAATGCCAGCTGACTCCACTAAAGAGCTGACACTGAAAATCTCTCGGTTCAAATGAATTTGTTTTCTACTCACGAATTCGACCTAATTATAATGAGCGGATCCACTGAATATTATCTATGCTACCCTTCATGAATGTCATCAGCTAGTCGGGATTTACTAAATTACCATTTTACCCTTCTAGCTGTTATTTCCTCAACTCCTTTGTCGCTTGTGAATAAGTTAGAAACAATGTATTGACGAGGAGCTAACAAGTCACATTGTTTCATCCAAAAGAGTCAGGACTCAATTTGGACACTGGCCAGTTCATTTATTCACACTCCAAGGAACAAAGCATGAGGTGACATACATTGCATTTCAGCAATCTTGTACATGAATTCCATATCTATGAGAACTTCACAAAGTTACTCATGACAGACTCACAACTTAGTACCTCACCAATAGGCCTTGTTCGGAATCACATAGTGAGTCCGAAATTTGACTTTCTCAAATGAGAATACTAAGGTGTGAAATGACATGTCTCATTTCAGGATTAAGGTAAGCATGATGCAATTCATACATAGTGACTTCGAGACATAAGAGGTTAAATGGTTTGTTCTTATATTGTCTCTAGAAGTGCACTGGTCAATTCAGTATCTTCGGAAGATACCCAGAAGAACTATAGAGTCCCAAACTCTCAATGCCTCATAACCAGACATCATAGATTCTTCTAACAATCATATTGAGGTCAATAGTCCTTTGACCCTTAGATTGCGAATATATCGTTTTAAGCAAACTACGAAGAGTTTGTTCATGCAAATCTACATTTGTCTCTTCGTAAGTTGTTTAGTTTGTTTATGGACTAAAAGACTATGGTTTTATCATAAAGCTTCAGACAAGGAAGATTGAATGAACGTTTCAACTTTATTAATGAATGAATAGGCAATTACAAGCAAGAGTCTTCATGAGACTTTATTACATCAAATGTTCAAAATAAAGATTACAACTCTTCTTGTGGGCACCATTGACAACAAGAAAGACGTGGAAGTGAAGAAGATCTCAACGGTGGACACCCTAGCAGATCCATTCACCAAGGCTCTAGCGAACAAGGTCTTCGACCAACATCGAGATGGATTAGGCATGAAGGACTACACACATCTTCTTTGAGTCAAGTGGGAGTTTGTTGTCAATGGTGCCCACAAGAAGAGTTGTAGTCTTTATTTTGTACATTTGATGTAATAAAGTCTCATGAAGACTCTTACTTGTAATTGCTTATTCATTAATAAAAAGTTGAAATGTTCATTCATTCTTCCTCGTCTGTTTGAAGCTTTATGATAAAACATTAGTCTTTAGTCCATAAACAAACTTAACAACTTACGAAGAGACAAATATAGATTTGCATGAACAAACTCTTCGTAGTTTGCATAAAACGATATATTCGCAATCTAAGGGTCAAAGGACTATTGACCTCAGTACGATTGTTAGAAGAATCTATGATGTCTGGTTATAGGGCATTGAGAGTTGGAGACTCTATAGTTCTTCTAGGTATCTTCCGAAGGTACTGAATTGACCAGTGCACTTCTAGAGACAAAATAAGAACAAACCATTTAACCTCTTATGTCTCGAAGTCACTACGTATGAATTGCATCGTGCTTACCTTAATCCTGAAATGAGACATGCCATTTCACAACTTACGTAATCTCATTTGGGAAAGCCAGAGTTCGGACTCACTATGTGATTCCGAACAGGGCCTATTGGTGAAGTACTAAGTTGTGAGAATGTCATGAGTAACTTTGTGAAGTTCTCATAGATATGAAATTCATGTACAAGATTGCTGAAATGCAATGTATATCACCTCATGCTTTGTTCCTTCGAGTGTTAATAAATGAACTGGCCAGTGTCCAAATTGAGTCCTGACTCTTTTGGATGAAACAATGTGACTTGTTAGCTCCTCGTCAATACATTGTTTCTAACTTATTCACAAGCGACAAAGGAGTTGAGGAAATAACAACTAGAAGGGTAAAATGGTAATTTCGTAAATCCTGACTAACTGATGATATTCATGGAGGGTAAACACTGATAATATTCTGTGGATCCGCTCATCATAATTTGGTTGAATTCTTGAGTAGAAAATAAATTCATTTGAACCTAGAGATTTTCAGTGTCAACTCTTTAGTGGAGTCAGTTGACATTAAGCTAAACTTGGAAAAGGTTTGTGAACTTTTGAGTCCAATTGTTTAGCTCAAGCTTTGTTCATTTGGATCCATGAGGTCACTGTCACAAATCACATCGAGTAGGAATAGTTAAACTAGAAACTAAGTCAAAACAAGAACGAGACGAATTTTATGAAAATTGCCAAAAGGGTAATTTTGTCTTTTTGGACATAGGATGAAATGAATGTCAATAATTTTTTTACAAGGTCATTTGATGGCTCAATAATACTCGGCCATGACATGATCACTGGGCCTTGTGGAATAATTTCATTTCATAAGAATTTTATTGAAAATTCTTAATGGGCATTTTTCATGTTGTCATGAACAAATGGAAAAGCTTCTAGAAGCCCTTTCTAGAAGGTGTTGGGCGCCCACTACCCAAAGGAAAAGAGAAAATATTGTGTGCATAAATGTATGAAGATACTTGCCAAAAGAAAAAGAGGAAATAAATCTCCTCTAAGGGAAATAAGGGAATCGGCCATGTAGAGTCAAGGCAAGGCAAGGGAACAAAAGAGGAAACAAACCCAAGCCTTCTAGAAGGCTCCCTTGGCCGTGTGACTCATGAAGGAATAAGGCAATATTTGCTCGTGAATATGTGATATTCTATAAAAGAGGAAACTACCTTATTGAAGGTAAAGCCTCACCTATAAATAGGGGCATTATTCTTCACATTTCATTCATCCCAAGTTTTAGAGATTGAGAGCTTCTCTCTCTAGCTTGGCCGCCCCTCTCTCCTTCTCTCTCTAAGTTCTTTTCGTTTTTGTTTTGGCACTTAGGTCCTCATTTGACCTAGTGAGTTTAGCGCTTCGACTTTGAGACTTGTTCTTGAGTCGTAGTGTTTAAAAGTACCCACACACTAATTCACTACAACAAATACAACAATTACCGACGATTTTTTTCGTCGGTAATAACCCATTAATCATCGCTAAATATATTTAGCGACGATTTTAGCGCTAAATGTCCGTGCCTAAATATATTTAGCGACGATTTCTTCGTCGCTAAATATTTACCGACGAGATTAGCGACGATAATTTCGTCCCTAAATGTTGTAACGAAAAGTTTTTTTAATTTTGTGAAAGATAATTAGCGACGACTTTTCCGTCGCTAATTCGCGCGGGAAATTTTCCCGCGCGAATTAGCAACGGAAAAGTAGTCGCTAATACCTCCAGTGTTTTAATAATTAGCAACGACTTTTTCGTCGCTAATTATTATTATTTTTTTTAAATTTTTTTCGTCGTTAATTATTAATTTTTTATGGTTTTTTGTTTATGAAATTCTAAAATGAAAAATCAAATAAAAATCAAATTATATTATCCAAATCAACAAATATATAAAATCCGGTTACGTACGTTTTCGGTTATCGAGAAATATGTAACTAATAATCTACTATACACAAAATATCTAATAAAACACTAGTCGCGACGTTTGCTTTGTCGTCCCACCGCTCATTTTCCCCCTCCTCGACGTGAAACGCTCTTCTGCTGGCGCTGAAACTCTGCAAGTCTTGGTACAAATGAAGCTCGTGCCTTATGGTCCAGTCTGCCAAAGTCAACCGCGCCTTATTTGTGTCTTTCGCCTTCTTCTCGATGTTCAGCAAGGTACCCAGAAGATTGTCGCATACATTCTTTTCTATATGCATTACATCGAGGTTATGCTTCAGTGTAAGACTCGACCAATACGGCAACTCGAAGAAAATACTTTTCATTGTCCAATTCAGCTCACTCGCATCGCGCTTTCGTTTCTTCCCGCCGAAGTCAGGGTGCTTCCCCGGGGTTGCATCTCCCACTAATCACAATTGTCGAAGTATGTCGCTCGCTGATTTTCTCACTGGTGGTGGTCGTTTCTCATTTCGTACCTTGTACAGTTTGCTCTTCCTCATCGGGTGTAACAACGGCAAGAATCGACGATGATCGCAGTAAACAATCTTGTTTCGAGCCTTGAAAGATGGTGTGTCGTTGTTACACGTCGGACAAGCAAGGTACCCTTGACCACTCCATCCCGACAAACTGCTTCTCGCTGGAAAATCATTCACCGTCCATAGAAGTACGGAAAACAACCTGAATAGCTCACCGGTCGAACCATCTCTCAACACAACACCAGTTTCCCACAATTCCTTCAGCTCATCAATCAGCGGTTGTAAGAAAACGTCCATGTCTGTTCTCGGTGCACTACGACCTGGTATAAGTAATGTTAACATCAAGTACGATGTTTTCATGCACAACCACGGCGGTAAATTGTACGCAGTCAAGACTACCGACCACATACTGTATGATAAACTCATGTCACCAAATTGGTTGAAATCATCGACGGCAAGTCCAAGCCGGACGTTCCTCACTTCTGCCGCAAACATGAGATATTTTCGGTCGATCTCCTTCCATGTTGCTCCGTCTGCAGGATGTCGCAGTACACCATCCTCCTTAATGCGTTCATTCTCGTGCCACTGCATCTCTAGAGCTGTGTGCCGACTCGCGTACAATCGCTTAAGTCGATCTTTCAGTGGAAAGTAGCGCAACACCTTATGTTGAAATCGAGCTCGTCAGCTCGCCCTTCCGCGTCGAACTCATCAGCTCGCCCTTCCGCGTCGAGCTCGTCAGCTCGCCCTTCCGCGTCGAGCTTGCCTCGGAAGTCCTCTCCTTGGAATTCATTCCTCATGGGAAATCGTCGCATTTATTTCTCATGTAATTTCCGATGTCTTGCTCTCTGTGTATATTTATTATTCTCTTTTTCCTAGAAGTAGTTTTTACACATGTATTTATTACACTCTCTCTTGTACCCACCTTATGTATAAATAGGTGATACAAATTAATATTAAACACAAGAAATATTCAAAATCTCGGAACACTCTCTCTCTTCTCCGATTCTCTCTTTCTTTATCTTCTCTCTCTAAACTTCAACATGGTATCAGAGCAGGGAAAATCAACCATCATGAACACCACTCAGACCACGCCCACTCAGTCGCAATCTGAATCCTTCTCCCAACATATCACGAGCCACAAACTCAATGGCCACAACTTCCTACAGTAGTCCCAATCTGTGCTCATGTTCATATCGGGACGAGGTAAAGATGACTACCTCACAGGCGTGGCCACATCTCCTGTGATCGAAGATCCGACGTTCAAGAGTTGGAAGGCCGAAAACAGCATGGTGATGTCCTGGCTCATAAACTCTATGCTCCCCGAAATCGGAGAAACCTTCCTCCTTTACCGAACGGCAGCAGAAATCTGGCAAGCAGCTAGAGAAATCTTCTCCAACTCAGAAGATATGTCCGAGCTGTTTGAAACTGAGAACACTCTCCACGACCTACGTCAAGGAGAGATGTCTGTTACTCAATTCTTCAGCTCGCTCACACATCTGTGGCAAAAGATCAACCTCTACGAACAGCACCAGTGGACCAGCTCCGAAGACTCAAAAATCTACCGCAGGATAGTGGAGACCAAACGTGTGTTTAAACTACTATCCGGCCTCAACCAAGACCTTGATGAGGTTAGAGGTCGGATACTTAGTACAAAACCACTACCATCTCTCCGTGAAGCCTTCTCCGCGGCCAGACACGAGGAAAGCAGGAGGAAACTCATGCTGGGAGTTATCAAATCGAGCTCACTTCCGGGCTCATCCTCAGACTCGTCCGCCCTCACCACACATGGAGACGAAATTCTTGCAGCCCGCGTCTCAACAGAGAAACCTCGCAAACCTCGCCCCTACTGCGATCATTGCAGACGACCTGGACACCTCCGAGAAACCTGCTGGAAACTGCATGGGAAACCACCGAGCTCGAAGTCTACCCAAGATACTAAGGATCCTAACTCAGTCGGAAACTTAGTATCCAGCTCGTCCGCTGCCTCGACCTCGACCTCAGACTCCTCTCCCTTCAGCAACGACCAGCTCGCTATTCTCCAGAAGCTTCTTCAACAAGTCCAACTCAGTGGAGAACACTCGGGCATTGGCCCTCTAGGTAACTCTCCTAGAGCCCTCAATGTAAGCTCAGAGAATCCCACAGCATGGATTGTCGACTTCGGTGCCACTGATCACATGACTGGTAATAGAAATCTATTCACAACTTACTCCGCTTGCAATAAAAGCATATCAGTCACCATCGCCAACGGAGCCAAAACTCAAGTCACTGGTATTGGTACCGTTGTCTTGACGAAGTCCATGAGGCTAGACTCGGTGTTCTTTGTGCCTCAACTACAACGCAATCTCTTATCTGTGCATAAGATCAACCAAGACTCTAAGTGCCGAACTATTTTTGATGGAAGTTCATGTGTGTTTCAGGAACAGGTCACGGGGAGACAGATTGGTAATGCCGAGCTAAGCACCGGGCTCTATGTCATCAAGCCGGATCAGCCCGCCATGTGTCAGCTCGCCCAACATTCACCCCAGTACAAAGAGATCATGCTCAATCACCTTAGACTAGGGCATCCAAATTTCATGTATCTCAAACGAATGTTTCCTTCCTTGTTTATCAATAAAAATATCAATTCCATTCAGTGTGACATGTGTGAGTTCGCCAAACATTCTCGAAGCTCGTATCACCCCACCTCGTACAAATCATCTCGCCCTTTTGCCACAATTCACAGTGATATATGGGGGCCCTCAAAAGTTCCCAATATCACTGGAGTTCGATGGTTCCTTCTCTTTGTTGACGACCACACTAGACTCAGTTGGATATACATGATGAAACAAAAATCTGAAACATCCAATCTATTCAAAACCTTTCACAAAATGATCCAAACACAGTTCGACACATCCATTCAAATTATCCACAGTGACAACGCTCGAGATTACTTTAATTCTGAGCTCGGCGATTTCTTCAAAACACATGGCATAATTCACTCTAGCTCGTGCGTTCATACCCCGCAACAAAATGGGGTAGCCGAGCGGAAAAATCGACACATTCTTGAGGTCGCCCGAGCCATCATGTTCTCCTCAAACGTCCCATCTCATTTTTGGGAGAAGCTGTCCTCACAGCCACCTACCTCATAAACAGAATGCCATCTCGTGTCCTTGGCTATAAAATCCCATCTCAAGTCCTTCTAGAGACATACCCTCACTGTCGACTCATCTCAACCCTACCTGCGAAAGTGTTCGGCTGTTCAGTCTTCAGCCATTCTTATGGCCAAGGTAAACTTGAACCAAAATCGCTCAAATGCATCTTCCTTGGCTATTCAGCAACCCAGAAAGGCTACAAATGCTATGAACCCCGATCACAAAAATTCATAGTCTCAATGGATGTATCTTTTCATGAGTTCAGTCCTTACTTCGCCAATTCAGCTCGTCAGGGGGAGAATGACGAAAATGACTTCCCAAATTGGCTCATCATAAACCCAGAATTCAGCTCGCCTCAAAATCCGACCTCACCTGTCTCAGAAATTCCCAGCTCGCCCAGCTCGCCTCAAAATACGACCTCACCTGTTCCAGAAATTCCTAGCTCACCTGTTCAAGAAATTCCCAGCTCGCAAGCCTCTGAACCCTCTCCATGCGAACTGAATATCACCCAGAGTCCGGTACAAGCTCGCGACCAAGATGTCTCTCCGAACCTGAACCACGACACTATTGAACAAGGTAACATCGAATCTCCAGACTTACCCATTGCATTGAGAAAACCTCCTCGGTCGTGTGCTCAATACAGTATGGCAGATTATGTGTACTATATCTACGAGCTACCAAGCCTATGTGGCGAAGTTAGATGAAGGAAAAGTGCCGAACTCCATCGAGGAAGCCCTTCAAAGTTCCGAGTGGTGAGACGCAAGTCATGCTGAGATCCAAGCCCTCGAAAAGAATGATACGTGGGATATCGTCGAGCTACCACCAGGCAAGCGAACTGTTGGATGTAGATGGCTCTTCACCATCAAACACAATCCAGATGGGACAGTGGAGAGATATAAAGCCCGACTTGTCGCAAAAGGGTACACGCAGGCGTATGGCATTGACTATCAAGAAACATTCGCTCCAGTTGCAAAGTTCAATACCATCAGAATCCTCCTTTCACTAGCAGCCAACTTAGATTGGCCTCTCATCCAGCTCGATGTGAAGAATGTTTTCTAAACGGCGAACTGGAAGAGGAAGTCTACATGCAACTCCCACCAGGATTTGACAAAGATCAAGGAGCCAACAAAGTCTGCAAACTCAAGAAGTCACTATATGGACTAAAACAGTCCCCTCGAGCATGGTTCGGAAAATTCACCAACGTGCTCAAACGTTGTGACTACGAGCAGAGTCAAGCTGATCCAACACTCTTCTCAAAAATCTCCACACAAGGCAAGCACACCATTCTTAGTGTGTATGTGGACGATATAGTCATCACCGGAGACGACCTGGAAGAGATCAGGAGGCTGAAGCAAACTTTGTCATCTGAGTTCGAAGTCAAGGACCTCGGCAGCCTACGATACTTCCTCGGCATGGAGGTAGCTCGATCAGAAAAGGGCATCTCTGTTTCCCAGCGCAAGTACACGTTGGATCTCCTCAAAGAAACTGGCATGCTTGGCTGCAAACCAGTTGACACTCCGATGGATGCGAATGTGAAACTTCTAGCTCGCACCAACGAGGCCGCCACCGACAAAGAAAGATTTCAGCAACTCGTAGGAAAACTCATCTACCTAACTCACACGAGACCAGATATTGGATTCGCAGTGAGTATGGTAAGTCGATTCATGAGTAATCCCTCAGAAACTCACATGGACGCAGTCATGAGGATTCTCCAATACCTCAAATCTGCCCCAGGTACTGGTCTCTCCTTCAAGAAAAGACGAAGTCGAGGTGTCAAAGTATTCACAGATGCAGACTGGGCTGGATATGTTCCAGACAGACGATCAACATCAGGCATGTGCACATACGTCTGGGGAAATCTTGTTACCTGGAGAAGCAAGAAGCAGTCTGTTGTCTCAAGAAGTAGTGCTGAAGCCGAGCTCAGGTCCTTAGCAAGTGGAGTATGTGAAGGCATCTGGCTGAAGAGAGTTCTCGACGACCTCAAGATCATCACCGAAGGTCCAATCAAGCTCTTTTGTGATAATCAAGTTGCTCTCAGCATAGCATGACAGAACAAAACATATCGAGATCGACCGATACTTCATCAGTGAAAAGATTGAAGAAAAAATAATCGATATGGAATACATTTCGTCAGGTCATCAGCTCGCCGACATTCTCACCAAAGCCCTTCCCCGAGCAACCTTTTCCGAGCTATGTAGCAAGCTTGACCTCCTCAACATATACAGTCAAGCTTGAGGGGGAGTGTTGAAATCGAGCTCGTCAGCTCGCCCTTCCGCGTCGAACTCATCAGCTCGCCCTTCCGCGTCGAGCTCGTCAGCTCGCCCTTCCGCGTCGAGCTTGCCTCGGAAGTCCTCTCCTTGGAACTCATTCCTCATGGGAAATCGTCGCATTTATTTCTCATGTTATTTCCGATGTCTTGCTCTCTATGTATATTTATTATTCTCTTTTTCCTAGAAGTAGTTTTTTACACATGTATTTATTACACTCTCTCTTGTACCCACCTTATGTATAAATAGGTGATACAAATTAATATTAAACACAAGAAATATTCAAAGTCTCGGAACACTCCCTCTCTTCTCCGATTCTCTCTTTCTTTATCTTCTCTCTCTAAACTTCAACACCTTATGCGCTACTTTTTTTCCATCGTCTTTCTTCAGCCACCGGCTCTGATCATTACAAACTGGACACTCGTCTAGATTGGCGTTGTCCTTCCAAAACAACGCGCAATCGTGTTTGCAGACGTGAATCGACTCGTAACCCATACCAAATCGACGCAATTTCGCCTTTGCTTCATAGTATGACTCTGGAATCGTGTTGTCGATCGCATGAGACTTTTTCAGTACTTTCAGGAGCTGATCAAATGACTTTTTCGTCCACTTGTTCATCACTTTCAAATACATCAACGTGACAACAAAGGAGAGTGACGAATACTCCGTACAACCCGGCCATAATTCTGTGTTCAGGTCACTGAAAAGGTCATCGAACTGTCCACTCTGGTATTCTGCATTCGGGTCAATACTGTCATCGTCACCGTCTACATCGTAAATAATAATCTACTATACACAAAATATCTAATAAATCACTAGTCGCGACGTTTGCTTTGTCGTCTCGCCGCTCATTTTCCCCCTCCTCGACGTGAAACGCTCTTCTGCTGGCGCTGAAACTCTGCAAGCTGCGGCAGAACAATGTGCTGATCAGTAGACTGACTTGGTCCGCCGGGCGTCGTCTGCTGGCTAGCGTCGAGAGTTCTCTGCTGGCCGCCCGTCGGAGTGTGGACGCCGGCCGTCGGAGTCTGCTGGCTGTGGGATGACGGAGCCTGCTGCGAACTCTGCGGAAATTGGGACATAAACGAGCTAAGGTCGAGGCCAGGCACATGACTCTGTATTGCCTCGGCGAACGAGGCGATGGTCGATGTCAACACCTCCTGCGAGATATATCCTGGTTGCAACGTCCCAGCCTCTGAACCGTAGACTTCGGCGACTTCAGCCGCCATCCGTGCTCCCTGTGGCACCAAACGTCCGACGCCGGTCAAGTGATCTAAAAACATTTTGAGACCGGCCGGGCATCGCCGGCCGGATCACCCTACGGGCTCCGGCCGCCTAGGCCCATGCGTGCCCCTCGCCCTGCAAAACATGCGCGCCCCGCGCCCTGCCGGCCATGCGCGCCCCGCACCCGGCCGGACATGCGCGCCCGTGCCCTGCCAGCCATGCGCGCGGCGTGCCCTGCCGGCCATGTGCGCCCTGCGCCCTGCCGGCCATGCGCGCCTGCGCCCTGCCGGCCACGCGTGTCCCGCGCTCTGCCGGCCATGCGCGCCCCGCGCCCTGCCGGCCACGCGCGCCCGCGCCCTGCCAGCCATGCACGCCCCGCGCCTTGCCGGCCATGCGTGCCCGTGCCCTGCCGGCCATACGCGCCCCGCGCCTTGCCCTTCCGTGGGCTTCCAAGTGCGTCGGCCCATGGCCTTCCCCACTCCTATAAATACCCCCCCTCACTTGAGGGGGAGAAAACACAACTTTCTCTCAAGAGAACTTCCTAGAGGACATTCTCTCTACGTTCTCTCCTCCGGCCTGCGCATGCCCGACGCCGCCGGCCCATGTGCGCCCTGCGCCGCCGGCCGTGCGCGTCTCACGCCCCTGGATGTACGCCTCGGGTCACGCGCGCCCTGCGCCCCGCGCAGTCGGCCGCGCGCGCACTCACGCCTCCGGCCCGCGTGCGCTCCTCGCGCCCCGGCCCTCCGGCCCGCGTGCGCTCCTCGCGACCCGGACACGCGCGCCCTGTGCCCCGCCCAGTCGGCCGCGCGCGCCCTCACCCCTCCAGCCCGCGTGCGCTCCTCGCGCCCCGGCCATCCGTCCCGCGTGTGCTCCTCGCGCCCCGGCCCTCCGGCCCGCGTGCGCTCCTCGCGCCCCAGTCCTCCTGCCCGCGTGCGCTCCTGCTGCCCCGGCCGAGCGCCCCTGCTGCCTCGGCCGAGCGCCCCTGCTGCCTCGGCCGAGCGCCCCTGCTGCCTCGGCCACCTCGGCCGAGCGCCCTCGCCACCTCGCCCACCTCGGTCGAGCGTTATTGCCACCTCGGCCGAGCGTCCTTGCCAGGTCGACCATCTCGGCCGAGCGTCCTTGCCAACTCGACCATCTCGGCCGAGTGCGCCTGCTGCCGGGCACGCCGCGCCGGACCAAGTCCCGCGCCCATCCAGGCGACATGCCCCGCGCGCCCTGCGCCCTCCTGGGCATGGAGCCTCGCGCACCCCGCTCCCGGCCACCCGGTGGGCCTCAAGGGGCCGGCCCAAGGCCTCTCCTCAAATACTATAAATACCCCCCCCCCCCGCCCCTTGGGGAAGGAAAAAGGATCCGGTTTTTGGACAACTTACAACCTTTGGTTCCAACAACACTTCTCTCCTCTCGAGAATTCTCTCTCGTGCTCTTGTGATATTCCAAGAGCACGCACTCCTCCTCCCTCGGCTCAGAAGCACGAGGACCCCCCTCCACGAGAGGGAGCGCGCTCCTCTTCTGTGACCCGAGCCTCTGCGGTACACACCGCTTTCCTGCTTCTTGGCCCTTGAGCTAGAACTCCGAGCTACGAGCAAGCGACCCCTCTAAAGTCTTCACTAGAAGCTACGAGCCGGGTCCTACTCTAAAGCCTTGGATTCCCAAAGCCTCTGAGCCCAAGATAGCCCCCAATACACAAATTGAACTACGTTCTGACCTGATCCCGACTAAAGGGTACGTAGGCAGCCAACCTTGGCACGGTCACACCCCCCAAAAAACACCTCAGGGTCTGGAAGGTGCAGCTCGGTCTACGAGCTCCCATTTTTGGCCCGGGCGCGATCACTTGGTCCGGCCTTGGATCGAACCGCCCGAGGTATTTAATCGTTGTTCATTTTCGTGCGACAACATTTTGGCGCTAGAAGGAGGGGTGATCCCGAGAACAACCACGGGCTCTCCACCGGCAACTCTTTTCCTCCGCGGAAAACCTTCAATACGACGAAGATCGACTCCAAAAGCTTTATCTACGGAAGCTTTCCACCACGACCCCAACCGAGCGCCCGACTCGTTAGGGGAAGTGAAAAGTCTCAAGGGGCCGATGGTTAGGCCGGATGTCCCAAAGAGAGACTTCACGCCCCTCCTCGAGTCGAGTTCGCTCCTCGAGTCGAGCTCCGAGTCCGCGAGTCGATTGATGCTCCTCGTGCGGACTCTTCACGTAATTCCTCGAGTCGAGCTCGCTCCTCGAGTCGAGCTCCGAGTCAATGAGTTGATTGATACTCCTCGTGCCGACTCTTCACGCACCTCCTCGAGTCGAGCTCGCTCCTCGAGTCGAGTTCGCTCCTCGAGTCGAGTTCGCTCCTCGAGTCGAGCTCCGAGTCCGCGAGTCGATTGATACTCCTCGTGCCGACTCTTCACGCACCTCCTCGAGTCGAGCTCGCTCCTCGAGTCGAGTTCGCTCCTCGAGTCGAGCTCCTAGTCCGCGAGTCGACTGATGCTCCTCGTGCGGACTCTTCACGCAATTCCTCGAGTCGAGCTCGCTCCTCGAGTCCATTTCCCTCCTCGAGTCGAGTTCGCTCCTCGAGTCGAGCTCCGAGTCCGCGAGTCGATTGATACTCCTCGTGCCGACTCTTCACGCACCTCCTCGAGTCGAGCTCGCTCCTCGAGTCGAGTTTGCTCCTCGAGTCGAGTTCGCTCCTCGAGTCGAGCTCCGAGTCCGCGAGACGATTGATACTCCTCGTGCCGACTCTTCACGCACCTCCTCGAGTCGAGCTCGCTCCTCGAGTCGAGCTCCGAGTCCGCAAGTCGATCGATACTCCTCGTGCCGACTCTTCACGCACCTCCTCTAGTCGAGCTCACTCCTCGAGTCGAGTTCGCTCCTCGAGTCGAGCTCCAAGTCCGCGAGTCGATTGATACTCCTCGTGCCGCCTCTTCACGCACCTCCTCGAGTCAAGATCGCTCCTCGAGCCGAGTTCGCTCCTCGAGTCGAGCTCCAAGTCCGCGAGTCGACTGATGCTCCTCGTGCGGACTCTTCAGGCAATTCCTCGAGTCGAGCTCGCTCCTCGAGTCGAGTTCGCTCCTCGAGTCGAGCTCTGAGTCCGCGAGTCGATTGATACTCCTCGTGCCGACTCTTCACGCACCTCCTCGAGTCGAGCTCGCTCCTCGAGTCGAGTTCGCTCCTCGAGTCGAGTTCGCTCCTCGAGTCGAGCTCCGAGTCCGCGAGTCGATTGATACTTCTCGTGCCGACTCTTCACGCACCTCCTCGAGTCGAGCTCGCTCCTCGAGTCGAGTTCGCTCCTCGAGTCGAGCTCCGAGTCCGCGAGTCGACTGATGCTCCTCGTGCTGACTCTTTACGCAATTCCTCGAGTCGAGCTCGCTCCTCGAGTCCAGTTCGCTCCTCGAGTCGAGCTCGCTCCTCGAGTCCAGTTGGCTCCTCGAGTCGAGCTCGCTCCTCGAGTCAAGTTCGCTCCTCGAGTCGGGACACCACCGTTCCTCTCCAAGCAGAAAGAAGGTGAGACGCTCTACGTTTACCTCGCCGTCTCCAAGCGAGCTGTGAGCGCTGTGCTGATCCGTGAAGAAGATAGGGCTCAATGGCCCATCTTCTACGTAAGCAAAGCCCTACTTGACGCCGAAATGCGTTATACAGAGATAGAGAAGCTCTATCTCGCTCTCCTCGTAGCCGTCAAAAAGCTATGCCCCTACTTCCAGGCTCACCCAATCGTTGTCCGAACCGGACACCCAATCGGTAAAGCTCTTCAAAAGGGAACATCGACTCGCATGGCGATCTGGTCCCAAGAATTGAGCGAGTACGAGATTGAGTTTCATCTGAGGCCGGCGATAAAGGCTCAAGCCTTAGCCGATTTCGTGGTAGAATTCTGCTACACTCCCGACATGGGAAGAGCAGAAGACGACTCGACCGACGACTTGTCGGCTCGAAAGAGAAAGGTCGACCCTACGGGTCCCATCTGGGAACTACACGCAGACGGAGCATCTAATGCCCAAGGAGCAGGCGCCGGCGTGATTTTGACAAATCTCGACCGGGAAAAGTTACGCTACGCCCTCCACTACGGATTCCAGGCCTCAAACAATGAGGCCGAGTACGAAGCCCTCATCGTAGGACTAGAGCTCGCTCAAAAGCTCAACGTACAGAATTTACGAATACACTGTGACTCACAGTTAATCGTAAATCAGGTTAAAGGCGACTACGTTGCCAAAGAACCTAACATGATCGCCTACTTGGCAAAGACAAATGCCAAGCTAGATGCCTTCTCCTGGTTCGAGATCATCCAGATCCCACGAGAAGAGAACTCCGAGGCTGATGCCTTAGCTCGCCTCGGATCCGGTATCACCGAAGACGGGTTGGGAACCATCCCAATCGAGTCTCTCTCGCGACCATCCGTCTCACATGACGAGGTAAGAACGATTGAGAGCGCCGCTCATCCAACTTGGATGACCCCGCTTACGGACTTCTTGCGAAGAGGGGTACTTCCCGAAGCCGCAAAGAAGCCGAAAGGCTAAAAACCCTCGCATCCAAATACGTGTTGAGAGGCGAAGCCTTATACAAGCGCGGGTATTCAACCCCGCTGCTCCGATGTCTCAACAGCGTCGAGTCGACCAAGGTCCTCCGCGAGATCCACGAAGGCCTCTGCGGAAACCACGCCGCTGGAAGGTCCCTCGCGCTCAAAGCGCTTCGACAAGGCTATTTCTGGCCAACGATGAAAAATGACGCCTACGACTGGGCGAGAAAGTGCGACAAGTGTCAACGTTTCTCCAACGTTCCACGACAGCCGCCATCTCCCCTAAATAGCATCGTTGTTCCACGCCCCTTCGCAAAATGGGGCGTAGACATTATCGGCAAGCTTCCCAAAGCCCCGAGGCAATACAAATACGCCATCGTTGCTATCGACTACTTCACCAAGTGGGTCGAAGCCAAGCCTCTGGCCAGAATCACCGAGGCCAACACTACGAACTTCATCTGGAAATCCATAATATGCCGCCACGGCATCCCCGCGTCAATCGTGACCGATAACGGCGCGCAGTTCGACAATGCGAGGGTTAGAGAGATCTGCGCCCAACTAGGGATAAGCAAAACATTCTCATCCCCGCGACGATTAAGAGCAACCTCAAGAAAAAGCTCGAAGCCAAAAAAGGCGCCTGGGCTGAAGAACTGCCTTTCATCCTATGGGCCTATCGAACGACTGTTCGAAGCGCCACCGGAGAGACCCCCTTCTCCCTAGCTTTTGGGGTTGAGGCGGTGGTCCCCGTGGAAATGGAAGTCCCCACCTATCGGGTTGACACTTTCGACGAAAAAGAAAATGAGGAAGCCATGCGCCTCGAACTGGATCTAATCGACGAGAAAAGATCCGAGGCTCTCACTAGACTCGCTGCGCAAAAGCGGAAGGTCGAGAGATACTACAACGCCAAAGTCAAAAGGCGGATCTTCGCAGTCGGCAGCCTTGTACTCAGACGCGTGTTCCAGAACACCCAAGTGCAAGGTGCCGGAGTCCTAGGCCCAAATTGGGAAGGACCGTATAGAGTCCGACAAGTCATACACGACGGGACCTACTACATCGAACACACGGACAGAACTCCAATCCGGCACCCATGGAACGCCGAACACTTGAGTCAGTACCACCAGTGATCAAGTCCCCTCATTATTGCTCCGATTTCCCTTATTCAATAAAGGCCTATGTGCCACTGAGGATGTTCCCCGTTAGCAAAAATCAATAAAAAATAAAGTTTGCGGTCTTTTTTACCCACTTTATAAAAAAAAAAAAGTTTTTAGTCATCACGGCACGGCCTGTAAACTAAAAACTTGGGGGGCTAATGGGTCCTGCGACATACACTCAAGAATTCACGGCAAAAAAAAAAGGTAAAAACCTTAAGCTCCCCACTCCTGGGATGAGGCTTAGGCCGACCTAACTCGGCGAGCTTGGTCGCTCACCAGGGGAAGCTCAACGAGGCCGACATCGAGTCGAGCTCAAGCTCGCTCCTCGAGCCCAGTTCGCTCCTCGAGTCGAGCTCGCCCCTCAAGTCGAGCTCGCTCCTTGAGTCCAGTTCGCTCCTCGAGTCGAGCTCGCTCCTCGTGCCCAATTCGCTCTCCTCAAGTCGAGCTCGCTCCTTGAGTCCAGTTCGCTCCGCGAGTCAAGCTCGCTCCTCAAGTCGAGCTCGCTCCTCGAGCCCAGTTCGCTCCTCGAGTCGAGCTCGCTCCTCAAGTCGAGCTCACTCCTTGAGTCCAGTTCGCTCCGCGAGTCGAGCTCGCTCCTCCAGTCGAGCTCGCTTCTTGAGTCCAGTTCGCTCCGCAAGTCGAGCTCGCTCCTCAGGTCGAGTTCGCTCCTTGAGTCCAGTTCGCTCCTCGAGTCGAGCTCGCTCCTCGAGACGAACTCCGAGTCCGCAAAGCCGACTGGCACTCCTCGCGCCAAACCTACGCGTCTCCTCGAGTCGAGCTCGCTCTTCGAGCCGAACTCCGAGTCTACGAGTCGACTGACACTCCTCGTACCGACTCTTCAACAAAAAAGGGGAAACCTTAGGCCCCCCACTCACGGGGGACAAAGGCTTAAGAAGCTCGGGCCCCCGACGGCCCATCAGGCTTACGGGTCCGAGAAAAGACGTCGGCCTAACCCGACGCACCCGCGTTCGCTCACTCCAGGGTGAGCGGGCCCAAAAGACGTCGGCCTAACCCGACGCACACACGTTCGCTCACTCCAGGGTGAGCGGGCCCAAAAGACGTCGGCCTAACCCGACGCGCCCGCGTTCGCTCACTCCAGGGTGAGCGAGCCCAAAAGACGTCGGCCTAACCCGACGCACACGGCCTAAGTCCCCCACGGGGATACAGACTTAGGAAGCTCGGACCCCGACGGCCCTTCGTGCATACGGGTTCGAGTAAAACGTCGGCCTTCCCGGCGTGCCGTAAGACGCGTAAAGGCGCAGGTGAAAGACGTCTTCCGAGACGCATGTAAGTCGAGTAAAGGCGCTGCCTCAAACCCGAAAAAGGCCAAATTTGAGCCAAACAAAGGTTCGCTAGCCTCAGGGCACAAACACCAAAAGACGCTGGCCTAACCCGGCGCATGTGGTTTGAGTAAAAAGACGCCGGCCTAACCCGGCGCAACCGCGTTCGCTCACCCCAGGGTGAGCGGGCCAAAAGACGCCGGCCTAACCCGGCGCAACCGCGTTCGCTCA
The DNA here is from genome assembly GCF_054948205.1 of Urtica dioica subsp. dioica. NCBI lineage: Eukaryota > Viridiplantae > Streptophyta > Magnoliopsida > Rosales > Urticaceae > Urtica > Urtica dioica. The sequence continues at coordinate 40,809,204 of NC_142756.1, forward strand.
CCCCAGGGTGAGCGGGCCCAAAAGATGCCGGCCTAACCCGGCGCAACCACGTTCGCTCACCCCATGGTGAGCGGGCCCAAAAGACGTCGGCCTAACCTGACGCACCCACGTTCGCTCACCCCAGGGTGAGCGGGCCCAAAAGACGTCGGCCTAACCCGACGCACCCGCGTTCGCTCACTCCAGGGTGAGCGGGCCCAAAAAAGACGCCGGCCTAACCCGGCGCAGCTACGTTCCGACGCTCAAGGGTGCGAACACTAAAACGACGCCGGCCTAACCCGACGCACCTACGTTCCGACGCTCAAGGGCGCGAACACTAAAAAGACGCCGGCCAAACCCGGCGCACCTACGTTCCGACGCTCAAGGGCGCGAACACTAAAAAGACGCCGGCCTAACCCGGCACACCTACGTTCCGACGCTCAAGGGCGCGAACACTAAAAAGACGCAGGCCTAACCCGGCGCACCTACGTTCTGACGCTCAAGGGCGCGAACATTAAAAGGACGCCGGCCTAACCCGGCGCACCTACGTTCCGACGCTCAAGGGCGCGAACACTAAAAGACGCCGGCCTAACCCAGCGCACCTACGTTCCGACGCTCAAGGGCGCGAACACTAAAAAGACGCCGGCCTAACCCGGTGCACCTACGTTCCGACGCTCAAGGGCGCGAACACTAAAAAGACGCCGGCCTAACCCGGCGCACCTACGTTCCGACGCTCAAGGGCGCGAACACTAAAAGACGCCGGCCTAACCCAGCGCACCTACGTTCCGACGCTCAAGGGCACGAACACTAAAAAGACGCCGGCCTAACCCGACGCACCTGCATTCGCCTGCTCCAGGGCACGAACCCAAAGACGCAGGCCTAACCCGGCGAGCTCGGTCGCTCAAACAGCGCGAGCTCAAAGACGCCGGCCTAACCCGGCGAGCTCGTCGCTTAAAAGCACGGGTTCCAAAAGACGCCGGCCCAACCCGGCGCGACACGCACGTCCAGTCGCCGAAGGCACGGACGAAGAGCCCCCGGGAACTACCCGGTACGACCTCTTCGATCGTCGGAAGGCGCAAAGTGAATTCACTGGGCCACGACCACATTAGGCACGTTGAATCGTCGGCCTAACCCGACAGGCCGATACCACCATTCAAACGCGGGTCGGCCAATCGCCTGGCTGGGCGCGAACACCCCCACCGAACGTTTAAACGACGACGAGTCGTAACGACGAAATGGGCGGAGGGCGAATCCCAGCTAAGGACGCAGAACCTGCCCAAACTATTGGCAAGGATACAAGCCCTTCGGGCCGCGATTAGCCCACAAAGAAGGCGTACACGAGTGAAAGTTACTCGAAAAAACGAGATAGGCATTCAACATGAAAGCAAAGAAAATATCTCATAAATAAAAAGAGCCACGGCTCTGATAAACACGTGCTGAACAAAAGGTGCGTGAAAAATAAATAAAGTCCTAGAAAAAAAAGGGTAAAGCGCCAAACATACGCGCTGAAAAAGAAAGCCACTCGGCTCAAGGAGCACCCTCGTCCAGCGGGGGGAACAAGGTGTCGAAGAAGTCCAAAGTGACCCCCCGGGCCTCGTTCTCGGTCGCGGTCGCGTCTCGACATTCCACCGCTCCGCCACAACGGGCTTCCTCGGTCCCTATGTCGTAGTCACCCTGCAAGTCGGACGCTCTTCGCTCCGCTTCAGCAAGCTGGGACGAGAGGCGAGCATTTTCCTACGCCAGAGAGTCGCGGTCTCGCTCCGCCCGAACGCGCGCCGCTTCTTTCGAAGTAAGCTGGCGGTGCGACGTCTCCAAAGCATCGGATCGAGCATCCAGTTGCCTCCGAAGATCGGTAACCTCAGTGCGAAAGATCTCCGCCACCTCGCGAGCTCGCCGTTCTTCGGTGAGCTCTCCCGCCATCTTGGGCGCCGACATCTGGGCTCCATCGCGCTGATCTTGGGCGATCTGGAGTTCCATCTTTGTCTCGTGAAGTCGATCCCAAAGCGTCTAGAGTTCCGCCTCCGAGCGAGAACCGCGATCGACTTGGGCAAGCCTAGACCTCAAACGCCGTTGAGAAATTAAAGTTCACGACTCGTGACTCATGAGCCATGAACTTGGGGGGCTAATGTTCTCGGTCGTTTTCGGGAAACCGGAAATCTAAAAACATTTTGAGACCGGCCGGGCATTGCCGGCCGGATCACCCAACGGGCTCCGGCCGCCTAGGCCCATGCGTGCCCCGCACCCTGCAAAACATGCGCGCCCAGCGCCCTGCCGGCCATGCGCGCCCCGCACCCTGCCACACATGCGCGCCCGTGCCCTGCCAGCCATGCGCGCGGCGTGCCCTGCCGGCCATGCGCGCCCTGCGCCATGCCGGCCATGCGCGCCCGCGCCCTGCCGGCAACGCGTGTCCCGCGCCCTGCCGGCCATGCACGCCCCGCGCCCTACCGGCAACGCGTGTCCCGCGCCCTGCAGGCAACGCGTGTCCCGCGCCCTGCAGGCAACGCGTGTCCCGCGCCCTGCCGGCAACGCGTGTCCCGCGCTCTGCCGGCCATGCGCGCCCGCGCCCTGCCGGCAACGCGTGTCCCGCGCCCTGCCGGCCATGCACGCCCCGCGCCCTGCCGTCCATGCGCGCCCCACGCCCTGCCGGCCATGCGTGCCCGTGCCCTGCCGGCCATACGCGCCCCGCGCCTTGCCCTTCCGTGGGCTTCCAAGTGGGTCGGCCCATGGCCTTACCCATTCCTATAAATACCCCCCCTCACTTGAGGGGGAGGAAACACAACTTTCTCTCAAGAGAACTTTCTAGAGGACATTCTCTCTACGTTCTCTCCTCCGGCCTAAGCATGCCCGACGCCGCCGGCCCATGTGCGCCCTGCGCCGCCAGCCGTTCGCATCTCACGCCCCTGGACGTGCGCCCCGGGCCATGCGCGCCCTGCGACCCGCGCAGTCGGCCGCGCGCGCCCTCACGCCTCCGGCCCGCGTGCGCTCCTCGCGCCCCGGCCCTCCGGCCCGCGTGCGCTCCTCGCGCCCCGGCCCTCCGGCCCGCGTGCACTCCTCGCGCCCTGGGCCACGCGCGCCCTGTGCCCCGCGCAGTCGGCCGTCGGAGTCTGCTGGCTGTGGGATGACGGAGCCTGCTGCGAACTCTGCGGAAATTGGGGCATAAACGAGCTAAGGTCGAGGCCGGGCACCTGAATCTGTATTACCTCGGCGAAGGAGGCGAGGGTCGATGTCAACACCTCCTGCGAGATATATCCTGGTTGCGACGTCCCAGCCTCTGAACCGTAGAATTAGGCGACTTCAGCCGCCATCCGTGCTCCCTGTGGCACCAAATGTCCGACGCCGGTCAAGTGATCTGAAAACATTTTGAGACCGGCCGGGCATCGCCGGCCGGATCACCCAACGGGCTCCGGCTGCCTAGGCCCATGCGTGCCCCGCGCCCTGCAAAACATGCACGCCCCGCGCCCTGCCGGCCATGCGCGCCCCGCACCCTGCCGGACATGCGCGCTCGTGCCCTGCCAGCCATGCGCGCGGCGTGCCCTGCCGGCCATGCGCGCCCTGCGCCCTACTGGCCATGCGCGCCTGCGCCCTGCCAGCAACGCATGTCCCGCGCCCTGCCGGCCATGTGCACCCCGCGCCCGCGCCCTGCCGGTCATGCATGCCCCGCGCCCAGCCGGCCATGCGCACCCCACGCCCTGCCGGCCATGCGTGCCCGTGTCCTGCCGGCCATACGCGCCCCGCGCCTTGCCCTTCCGTGGGCTTCCAAGTAGGTCGGCCCATGGCCTTCCCCACTCCTATAAATACCCCCCCCTCACTTGAGGGGGAGGAAACACAACTTTCTCTCAAGAGAACTTCCTAGAGGACATTCTCTCTATGTTCTCTCCTCCGGCCTGCACATGCCCGACGCCGCTGGCCCATGTGCGCCCTACGCCGCCGGCCGTGCGCGTCTCACGCCCCTGGATGTGCGCCCCAGGCCACGCGCGCCCTGCGCCCCGCGCAGTCGGCCGCGCGCGCCCTCACGCCTCTGGCCCGCGTGTGCTCCTCGCGCCCCGGCCCTCCGGCTCGCGTGCGCTCCTCGCGCCCCGGTCCTCCGGCCCGCGTGCGCTCCTCGCGCCCCGGGCCACGCGCGCCCTGCGCCCTGGGCCACGCGCGCCCTCACCCCTCCAGCCCGCGTGCGTTCCTCGCGCCCCAGCCCTCCGGCCTGCGTGTGCTCCTCGCGCCCCGGCCCTCCGGCCCGCGTGTGCTCCCCCCCGCGCCCTGGCCCTCCGGCCCACGTGCGCTCCTTGCGCCCCGGTCCTCCTGCCCGCGTGCTCTCCTGCTGCCCCGGCCGAGCATCCCTGCTGCCTCGGCCGGGTGTCCTTGCCACCTCGGCCACCTCGACTGAGCGCCCTCGCCACCTCGGCCACCTCGGCCGAGCGCCCTCGCCACCTCGGCCACCTCGGTCGAGCGTCCTTGCCACCTCGGCCACCTCGGCCGAGCGTCCTTGCCAGCTCGACCATCTCGGCCGAGTGCGCCCGCTGCCGGGCACGCCGCGCCCGGCCAAGTCCCGCGCCCAGCACGTCCCGCGCCCATCCAGGCGACATGCCCCGCGCGCCCTGCGCCCTCCTGGGCGTGGAGCCTCGCGCGCCCCCCTCCCGGCCACCCGGTGGGCCTCAAGAGGCCGGCCCAAGGCCTCCCCTCAAATACTATAAATACCCCCCCCCCCCTTGGGGAAGGAAAGAGGATCCGGTTTTTGGACAACTTACAACCTTTGGTTCCAACAACACTTCGCTCCTCTCGAGAATTCTCTCTCATGCTCTTGTGATATTTCAAGAGCACGTACTCCTCCTCCCTTGGCTCAGAAGCACGAGGACCCCCCTCCACGAGAGGGATTGCGCTCCTCTTCTGTTACCCGAGCCTCTGCGGTACACACCGCTCTCCTGCTTCTTGGCCCTTGAGCTAGAACTCCAAGCTACGAGCAAGCGACCCCTCTAAAGTCTTCACTAGAAGCTACGAGCCGGGTCCTACTCTAAAGCCTTGGATTCCCAAAGCCTCTGAGCCCAAGATAGCCCCCAATAAACAAATTGAACTATGTTCTGACCTGATCCCGACTAAAGGGTACGTAGGCAGCCAACCCTTGGCACGGTCACACCCCCCAAAACATACCTCAGGGTCTGGAGGGTGCAGCTCGGTCTACGAGCTCCCATTTTCGGCCCGGGCGCGATCACTTGGTCCGGCCTTGTATCGAACCGCCTGAGGTATTTAATCGTTGTTCATTTTTGTGCGACAACATGATCAGTCCGCGAACCCATAGTATCATGGATCGCCTGCTGCTCTAGGACGAAAATATCAATGTCCGCTCCTTGTTGCTCAGCCTCCGCTCGCAACGTGTTGAACCTATCGACCAGTCGATCCTGATATAATTAACTAGTTAGTATATATTAATTGAAAAATAAGACAAAATAAATGTAAACTTACATAACGTGCGGAGGCTTCAGGAGTCAGCCATTCGGACTTGTCAGACTGATGTTGGCGCTTGTAGTTCTCAAACAAGCTCTCGAAAGCGCCTGTCTCGGCGCTGTTCTGCATGTAAACAAAACTTCAAGTATCAGATAATTTTCACGATTTGATGTATCATATAAACATAAAACTTACGTTCTTCATGCGGTGGGTCGAGAACCCAATCGTCCCCTGTCGAGTCTTCGTCTTCTTCTGCGCGCGATTCGCCTTGTTCTTCGCTTGTATGGCCTGTAATATAAGTAAACGTACACGTAAATAACAAATCGTTTAATAAAAGGGTAAACACATATTTAACGTAAATGATTTGATTACCTTAAACTCATCGCTCGTATATCGTTGCACCAGCGTCTCCCATTTGGTGTCGAGCTTAACGGTCCTCGGTTTCATCGACCGCGCCACCTGTACGCTGCTCTTGCAGTCGATGTCGAACCATGACCGCAAGGTATGCCTCCAATCGCGAAGACGAGTCTTCGCGTCTCGAATGATTGCCGCATCGACAATCGCCTTCTTTTTTCTGGTTGCATCACCATTGACTCGAATGTCGTACTTGTCTCGAATCGCTGCTCGGATCTCGGCCTCCTTCGCCGGCCCCACGTTCGCATTCGTCCACCTTGGGACCATAGGCGAGATCTTGTCTCGGACGACCAACCCGAGCGTGTTCGCGAACGTCGCGAGATCCGGATCCATCTCTCGCTCTGGCTGCAAGAACAACTGAAACTCCTCGTTATAAATATCCACTTCCTTCACCCCGGGGCGCCGTGCACGCTCAGATTGAAGCCCGACCGTCGGCCCACGCACGGCCGGTTCGATATCCTCGCCTTCTTCTTCGACGCCATCGCGTACGGGCGCCGATGCGCAATAATTCGAGAGACGGGATAAGTAGTCATCCCCACCTCCGCTGCCTCCAGCTCCTGTAGCCGCAGCCATCTGAAATTCAAAACAAACTATATTTAGTTATGCATTCGTAATAATTTAAATAAGTTATTTTAGTAAGTAAATGAAAAACGTTATATACTATCAATCATCGTCGTCTGACAAATCATCTTCTTCCATCAAATCTTCGTCCTCAGTTTCTTCGTCATCGATAAACTCTTCTTCTTCAATATTTTCCAAGTTCACTCCTTCGTTGCTCATGGGCTCTGGTATCGCAGACTGATGACGCGTCGACAGTGAATCTAAATCTGACGGTTCTACTGACAACTGAATTGAAGATGAAGAATGACCAAGAATGAGGTCAATATCAGGAAGATCCCACACATTTCGATGATTACACTCTTCGACGATTCGCCAATCAGGACGATTCAAGTTATATTCCAAGTTGAAAACTTGTTTCGCCTGAGTTGCCAAAATAAATGGCTCGTCTTTGTACCATTCTTTTGCCACATACACACTTGTCAAGTTATTGTCGTTGCGTGTCCTTTCCTCGGATCTTGGTCACCGAACCAACGACATTGAAATAAGACGACACGACAATCGTTCTGATCAGTCAAGACAATGACGTTTTCTACTTGACCGTAGAAGTCGTGACCTCCTTCACTTGGTACACATACCCGGCTATTCTGAGTCGTTCTTCTGTTATCACGTTGACGGGAGATAAATTTAACTCCGTTCACGACACAACACAGATACGTCTGTGGTGCGAAATGTGGTCCCAATGCCAATGCATATAATTCGGAGGATACGGGTAATCCGTCTTGGCTCATGCGAAATACCTACATATAACCATTAACGAGTTGGTTAGTGTCGAAGCGAGTTTAATCATATTCTTTAAGTTAGTCAAATACCTTTTCCCAAAACCATTTTGGGAACTCAAGTCGATGCGCTTCTTCAACATCTGGCCGACCTTCTAATTCCATGAGATCTATGTGTTCACTGAAATAAAATTCATGTTCATTTAATACATCACTTCGTATAAATAATTGAAGTTCGTTTATTTCACTCATTTACCTCATGAAATCGTCAATTTCGGGACAATTTCATAAAATGTACCACTCAGAGAGCAATCGTATATTCTCATCTAAGCGCATCATGGTCATCTTCCAGTAAGGCCGACAACTTGATGACTGAAACACCGATAACTCCAGTTCGACACCTTCGAAGATAGACGCGACGTCTGTTCATTGGGGCATGTTGAAACGATTCTCAACGCCTTCTAGATACCTTGAGCAGAATGTCAATGCTTCGTCTACAACATAGGCTTCGGCAATTGAACCCTCTGGTCTAGCTCGATTACGCACAAAGTTCTTGAGCGTTCCAAGGTATCTCTCAAATGGATACATCCACCGCATATGAACTGGACCTCCGTTAATTGCCTCCTCCGGTAGATGCATTACCAAATGAACCATGATTGTGAAGAAATCAGGCGGGAAAATTTGTTCCAGCTTACACAATATAAGCTTCACATCCTCCAGCGCCTTCTCAACGTCTGAAATTACCAGCGTTCTAGAGCAAATAAGTCTGAAGAAGTTGCAGAGCTCTATTATGGCATCTCGAATGGTTCGATCCAGAAAAGGATGAATAGCAGGAGTCAATAGGCGCTGCATAATCACCTGATAATCGTGAGACTTCAAACCCGTCAACCTCCCGTAAGCGGTAACATTCTTCTTCAAATTCCCCGCAAAACCATCGGGAAATCTGACAGATCTCAAGAACTCAGTAAACCGCTTCCGTTCTGAAGGTGTCAGAGTGTATGAGGAAGGCGGTTTCATTCATCTATCTCCTTCTTGGTACAAATGAAACTCGTGCCTTATGTTCCAGTCCGCCAAAGTCAACCGCGCCTTATCTGTGTCTTTCGTCTTCCCCTCGATGTTCAGCAAGGTACCCAGAAGATTATCGCATACATTCTTTTCTATATGCATTACATCGAGGTTATGCTTCAGTGTAAGACTCGACCAATACGGCAACTCGAAGAAAATACTTTTCTTTGTCCAATTCAGCTCACTCGCATCGCGCTTTCGTTTCTTCCCGCCGAAGTCAGGGTGCTTCCCCGGGGTTGCATCTCCCACTAATCACAATTGTCGAAGTATGTCGCTCGCTGATTTTCTCACTGGTGGTGGTCGTTTCTCATTTCATACCTTGTACAATTCGCTCTTCCTCATCGGGTGTAACAACGGCAAGAATCGACGATGATCGCAGTAAACAATCTTATTTCGAGCCTTGAAAGATGGTGTGTCGTTGTTACACGTCGGACAAGCAAGGTACCCTTGACCACTCCATCCCGACAAACTGCTTCTTGCTGGAAAATCATCCACCGTCCATAGAAGTACGGAAAACAACCTGAATAGCTCACCGGTCGAACCATCTCCCAACACAACACCGGTTTCCCACAATTCCTTCAGCTCATCAATCAGCGGTTGTAAGAAAACATCCATGTCTGTTCCCGGCGCACTACGACCTGGTATAAGCAATGTTAACATCAAGTACGATGTTTTCATGCACAACCACGGCGGTAAATTGTACGAAGTCAAAACTACCGGCCACATACTGTACGATAAACTCATGTCACCAAATGGGTTGAAATCATCGACGGCAAGTCCAAGCCGGACGTTCCTCGGTTCTACCGCAAACATGGGATATTTTCGGTCGATCTCCTTCCATGTTGCTCCGTCTGCAGGATGTCGCAGTACACCATCCTCCTTAATGCGTTCATTCTCGTGCCACTGCATCTCTAGAGCTGTGTGCCGACTCGCGTACAATCGCTTAAGTCGATCTTTCAGTGGAAAGTAGCGCAACACCTTATGCGCTACTTTTTTCCATCGTCTTTCTTCAGCCACCGGCTCTCATTACAAACTGGACACTCGTCAAGATTGGCGTTGTCCTTCCAAAACAACGCGTAATCGTGTTTGCAGACGTGAATCGACTCGTAACCCATACCAAATTGACGCAATTTCGCCTTTGCTTCATAGTGTGACTCTGGAATCGTGTTGCCGATCGCATGAGACTTTTTTAGTACTTTCAGTAGCTGATCAAACGACTTATTCGTCCACTTGTTCATCACTTTCAAATGCATCAACGTGAGAACAAAGGAGAGTGACGAATACTCCGTACAACCCGGCCATAATTCTGTGTTCAGGTCACTGAAAAGGTCATCGAACTGTCCACTCCGGTATTATGCATTCGGGTCAATACTGTCATCGTCACCGTCTACGTCGTTGTGATCTAAGATATCGTGTACAGCATCAAACATCCCATCTCCTCCTCTGTAATCCGTCTGATACTGCATTACGTCATCTTCTTCCTCCCCGTGAAAGTTCCACCTCGTGTAATTCCTCTTAAATCCTATGATAAAGAGATGATGCTCTATATCAGGAATTTTTTGCATCAACATGTTGTTACACCTCTTGCATGGACACTTAACTCGTCCTTCGATGTTTACGTGTTATCGGGCCATTTCCATGAACTCTGTCATGCCAGCCGCAAACTCAATGCTTAAACGTTGGTCCTCGATTATCCAATTCCTATTTCGATAACTCATTTTACCTATAGATTAAACATTTCAAAATTTAGTAGTTTTCGGATTTTATTTTATAATTTCACGATCCTACCGAAATTTCGGCAGAACCTCCCCTATAAACTTAACAACCCGGCATCAAGACTTTAACTTTAAAACCTGCATAGAAACATCCTAAAACTAACAATAAATCCAACCTCAGTGGTTCGATTATTAAAATTCATAATCCATATCAACTAATTAATTTCACATTTTTAATCATTTTTAACAAGAATTAAATACAATTCCATTTAATTTACATAAACTAACTAATTGTTTTTACATGTTTTTACATAATTTTACCTAATATAAATATTTATAACTAATTTAAATATTTATACCTAATATTAAAATTTATAACTAATTTAAATATTTGTGTAAACAAAACTAATTTAAATATTTATAATATTTAAAACAAATAGATAACTAATATAACTAATTAATTCATTTATAACTAAATTATGTAAATATAACTAATTAATTCATTTATATTTATAACTAATTAATTAATTTATATTTATAACTAATATATATATATATATATATATATATATAAAGTTATAAAAAAAACTTACCGTGAGAGATCAGGACAAGGACGGCGGGAAGCGGGGAAGGGACAAGCACGGCGTCGGCGGGGAAGCGGCTACGGCGTCGGCGGCGGAGCGGCGGAGGAGCTGCAATGGTTGAGAGACAGGTTAGGAGAGAGATGCGAGGAGAGAGAGAGAAGTGAGGAGAGAGAGACTTACCGGGGAGGACGAGGATGGCGTCGGCGGCACACCGCGGAGGAGGGCACACGACCTGGTACGGACGGCGGAGAGGAGAAACCAGAGAAAAAAAAATGGCGATTTTAGGTTACGAAAACGAAATGGGGGAACTGGGTCCCGATCTGGTATTTAAAGACATTTACCGACGATTTCCTCGTCGCTAAATGATTACATATCGTCGCTAAATGAACTTAAATCACCGTGCATTTAGCGACAACTTATTCGTCGCTAATGTATATTTCACATATTTAGCGACGATTTAATCGTCGCTAAATCATTTCGTTTTAATTAAATGGGAGGGATTTTTCCCTCTTTAAAATTCGTTAAAATTCGAAATCATTTAGCGACGATTAAATCGTCGCTAAATGTATAGCGACGACAAAAAAATATTTAGCGACGATAAAATTGTCGCTAAATGTTTTCGTTTTAATTAAATTGGAGGGATTTTTCCCTCTTTAAAATTCGAAATTAATTCTAAATTATTAGCGACGATATTATCGTCGCTAACTGAATTCACAAATAATTAGCGACGATAAAATCGTCGCTAAATATTTTCCCGCGAACTTAGCGACGACAAAAAAGAATTAGCGACGATATATTCGTCGCTAATTATCTTTGCCGCCAAAGTTTAATATTTTTGGCACCAAAAAATCAGCGACGATATTATCGTCGCTAAAAGGGTGATTAGCGACGATTAATTAGCGACGATTAAGTCGTCGCTAATAGTTTCGTCGCTAAATGTCGTATTTCTTGTAGTGATTCCTAATTTTCTCGAGTGATTATAGTGATAGAAACTTTCGTGGTTGCTCGAGTTGGCGACGAAAGAAGAGAGACGTACTGTGAGGGAGACGAACGTTTTCAACATTCCGAAGGCTCATCAACGTTCAAGCTTCTAAAAAGGTTAGTAAATTTTTTATGCTCATAATAGTTTATATTTACATGTACTTGCTCTTTGTCTAGGTTAGTAAAATCGTTTTACTTTTCAAAAGAAAATTTTTAAAATTCCGCCGCTTACCGAAGCGTTAAACTTTTTCTTAAACCCTAGATCAATTCCAACAAATGGTATCAGAGCTATGGTCAAAGATATTCATGTACATGTAATTAAAATTATGAGCTTGAAAATCGTTTTCGAATGCTTACTAATTTTGTGACAAGTTAGAATTGTCTTCTTAGTTTTTTTTTTAATTTATTGCTCATGCCTTTAAATTAAAAATCATGTGGATTTTCTATGAGTTTGGGATGTTATTGAAACACATTAGAATCAGTTCTAAAAGTTTTTAATTTTTTATATTAATAAACGTGTTTTTAAGTTTGAGAAAATTTCGAGTAATTTTTGAGAAAAAACGTGTTTTATGCTTGTTGTTATTTCTTTTATATCATGTTATTACCATGTTAATAAACGACAAATAAAATCCTTAACAACTTCCTAAAACGTTCCGTTACACTCGATTCTTTTTACGCACTAAAAGACCGAACTTTAATTATTTCTGTTTTCTTCGAGCTGGAGTAAATCCCGCAGTAAAAGTGGCACAACTCTCTGCTCAGAATTCGAAATTAAATGATTCCTAAATTAAATTAAAGGTCTGTCTGTCCTCTTTCCAATTCTACCGGCTTTGGGTCAAAAGGACATCGGAGCCGCCAGTTATGGCGATTTTACTTGGAGGTGCGCGACTGTTCCGAAAGTCCAATTTTTTAGAATTTCGGATTTTCAGCCCCACTACCATGAGTTTTAGAACTCTAAGTGTTCTCAGTGACAAGCGGAACAAGCGGAAAAATAAACAGATGTGTAATCTCAAACTTCCAAGTGTTCTCAGTGAGTTGAAGTTTAAACTTCCCTCATGCACTTTCCCCGAATAGAAAATAGGAAAAGATCCGAGTATGTACCTTGTGCCTTTATGCACTAACACTGCTCTGAACATGAATATCTAGGATTCTTTTCTAGTTGTCCAATCTATCGCTCTATAACTAGAAAATCTGTTTCCGAACTTATAAGAGTTGATGTACCAACTCCAAAAACTAAGTGGGAAGGTTATACTTGTTGTTTGTAACCCACGATCCCCAACACTAATGAAAAGTGCAATTGTCGCCAGACTAAGAGTCACCCTCGTGGCCCTCTCATAAATGAGAGTACTCAAGGGCGCTTTGCACTGATCATTGTGTTACCGGCCTGTCTCGGCCTGGTAAAGCGGCGACGGCCGCGATAGCGGCCGTCCTAGGATCCCCCCCGGCACACGGCCAACCAAGAGCCGGCCTTCGTCACCACGGCCGACCCAGGGCCGGCCTCCGCCACCACGGCCGACCCAGGGCCGGCCTTCGCCACCACGGCCGACCCAGGGCCGGCCTTCGCCACCACGGCCGACCCAGGGCCGGCCTTCGTCACCACGGCCGACCCAGGGCCGGCCTTCACCACCACGGCCGACCCAGGGCCGGCCTTCGTCTCCACGGCCGACCCAGGGCCGGCCTTCGCCACCACGGCCGACCCAGGGCCGGCCTTCACCACCACGGCCGCCCCAGGGCCGGCCTTCGTCACCACGGCCGACCCAGAGCCGGCCTTCGCCGCCACGGCCGACCCAGGGCCGGCCTTCGTCATCATGGCTGACCCAGGGCCGGCCTTCGCCGCCATGGCCGACCCAGGGCCGGCCTTCGCCACCACAGCCGACCCAGGGCCGGCCTTCATCTCCACGGCCGACCCAGGGCCGGCCTTCGGGCAAGGGGATGCCCAAAACGCCCCTTGGTCGCCTATAAATACCGGGGTCCTTCCCCTGGTCCTGGTAATCCATTCTTGAGTACTGAAATGCTGTCGAACTCGTACCTCGCTCGTTTCTCTCAAGTCTCAGCCTCTAAACATCTAACTCTCTACAATCTACCTCAACCCTACTAATGTTGAGCGTCGGAGAGGTAAACAGAGGCAACCCCTCTGTTTCCCCTTTGTAGTTCATCGTTACCTTCTCTTGCAGGACGAACGACGGACGAAGCGAACACCGATCACAGCTAAGGGAAGACTCGGGATACCAAGTCCAACACGCTCAAGCCCGAACGCGACCACTTGGTCCCGCCTTGGGTCGAACCGTTTGGGGCTTCTAAATAGTTGTCCGAAAAACGGCGACAACATTTTGGCAGTAGAAGGAGGGGGCGAACCTCCGACCTTAGGACGCTCTCTCTCCCACTTCCTCAGTTTCATTACACTCACGACTCTCGAGAGATGAGTCGCATTCCCACGACCTCCGCTGGCACTCGAGCGACGAGCTCGAGGTACGGTCTTCGAAGCCTTGCTCACCGTCTTGAAGGGCAACCTCGTGATAACGAGAGCCAGCCCCAAAACCCGGTGAACGATCCCGAGGCCGCGCTCCGAGAGGACACGGCTCGGCAGCTCGCGGAGCTTCTAGACCGTCCCGGCGTCGACGGCTCGATCATCGCCAACCTCCTTGGCTACGACGTCGAGGATCGATCCGCCCGAGACGACTCCGACCCCGACTATGTGGGGGAGTCGAGGACCGATGGGGCGACACCTAGCCTCGCCCATTTGCGACCCGAGAGGTCAAATGGTGCTTTGGCCGATCCATCGCACCCGGCGCAACGACGAGCACGGTCACATTCCCGGGGACTCACCCTCTCGGTTTCAAGAGGCGGCCGGACACGGACCCTCGCCGAGGAGAGAGAAACTCTGGGCGATGATGGGGCCGATAGCCGAAGCGCTCGCCGGACGGCCCGACCAAGGGCGACCTCGCCCTGCCACGCGCCGAGCGTGGACCTTAGAGAGCGCTTGACGGCGCAGAGAAACTCCCGAGGGGAGGATCTCCGCCAAAGGCTCAACTCTCGGAGGGACGCGCTCCCCGCCACAACTCTCGGCCAACCTCAGGCCAATATCGTGGACCAAGCGTCCAACGAGCGCCAGCCGGCGACTCCGGTGGCCCCGGCGGTCAGCCCAGCTAACGGGCTTGACATGGTCACGATGATTCAGAGCCTCCAAAACCAAATCATCGATATGAGGGAATCGGGGAGGCAAAGGCCTTACGGAGGGATCGAGGAGTCATACTCTCCCTTCGCCGCTCAAATCCTCGCGCAACCTTGCGTGGGGAACTTCAAATTGCCATCCATCCCTCCCTATGACGGACGGACTGACCCAAAATTCCACATCCAACACTACGAGACGTGGATGACAATGCAAGGGCAGGCGGACGCCACTCTCTGTCAAGCCTTCAGCCTGACCCTCACGGGGTCGGGGTTTAAGTGGTTCCGAAGTCTGAGGCCGGGGAGCATCTCGTCTTTCCGGGCCTTACGAGAGGCTTTCCTTGCTCGATTCGCCACACTTGTGGCACAAAAGAAGTCAAAGACCCACCTCCTCTCCATCGGGCATGGGAGAGACGAAACGTTGAGGCAATACCTCGTTCGCTTCACCGAGGAGTCTCGCAAGGTCGAGGGGTTCGATGACAAGGATGCCATCACGGCAATCACCGAGGGAGTTCGCACGAGCGACTTCCTCAAGTCTATCGTCGAAAAAGTCCCGTGAGACATGGCGGAGCTAATGTCGAGAGCCCGCACATATATGGGAATCGAGGACTACCTCGATGGCCGGGACGGCCGGAAGTCAGGGGGACAAGGTAGTCACCGCCGCGACGACCAAGACGGAGATCGTCCCGACCCTCGAAAGAAAAGGAACAAGGGAGGCCAGGCCCCTAATGGTCGCTCCCTCCCTGGGCCGAGATCTACACACGTCAATAGCTTCCGAAAGTTCTCGTTGTTCAACCCTCTGAACACTCCGCAAGAGCGGATCCTAGCTCTGCACCGCGACAAGCTAGGAAGTCCGACTCCTCTCACAAAGGATCCCGCGAAGAGGGATCGAAACAAGTTCTGCGAGTACCACCAAGATCACGGGCATCTGACGTCCGAATGTTACCAGCTCAAACGTCAGATCGAGGCCCTGATTCAGGATGGGAAGTTAAAAGAATATGTCCTGAGAACGGTCGGGATGGCCGCGGTGCACGGAGACCGCCCGCGGCAAGAAAGGAAGGGTCCGGCGACGGTGACCGTCACGGACCGGGCAGCAATCGAAGAACTAGAGAGCTCACAACTACACATCGTGGGCTCGATCATGGGCGGTCCGGAGTTCGGAGACTCGGCCACACAAACGAA
Source organism: Urtica dioica subsp. dioica (assembly GCF_054948205.1). Taxonomy (NCBI): domain Eukaryota; kingdom Viridiplantae; phylum Streptophyta; class Magnoliopsida; order Rosales; family Urticaceae; genus Urtica; species Urtica dioica. Next base: position 40,825,059 of record NC_142756.1, read on the forward strand.
GAAGTACGTGCGTGAAGTTTCCCAAGGGAAAATAGCGCACTACATCAACCACACGTACGAGGCTCCTCCCCCGACCCCGTTCGAGTCCATGTTCTTCACTGGCCAAGAGGCGGCGCGAGTCCTCCACCCGCACAAAGACGCGATAGTCGTCTCGGCCCCGGTCACCAACAACCTCGTCCGGAGAATCCTAATCGACAATGGGAGCTCCGCCGATATAATCTTCAAGTCGGCGCTGGGCAGGATGAAGCTATCCGGGATGAGACCGACCCCGATCTCGACTCCACTCTTCGGCTTCTCCGGGGAGAGGGTCATGACGGAGGGAGCCATCGACCTCCCGGTCACCTTCGGGACACCGGGGGGCTCGAGGTCACCCATATCGTGTCGTTCCTGGTCGTGGACCAGCCCTCAGCTTACAACATCATAATCGGCCGCCCGACCCTCAACCGATTGAAGGCCATTACGTCCACTTACCACCTGATGATGAAATTCCCGACTGACAAGGGAATAGCCATGATGTTGGGAGACCAGTCGATGGCAAGAATGTGTTACATTCAAGGCGTGGACGGGAAAGAAAAAGGAAAGATGGTAAGCACCGTCTTCCAGCTCGGGGACAAGCTCCCGTGCAAGATAGAGGAAGGAGGCACCTTCGGAGAGCTGGACCAAAGGGACGATGTCAAGCGTCGAAAGGTGGAGACACCAGACGACCGCGTTCCCGTCGTGTTGGACGACGCCAAGCCTGACCAAGTAGTCAAGGTAGGCGCCCAACTCCCGTCCGAGGTCCGAACACAACTCGCCACCTTCCTCCGCAAGTTCAAAGATGTCTTTGCGTGGACACACGCCGACATGCCGGGGATCGACCCTGAGATAATGGTTCACCATGTCAACGACGACAAGAGAGTAACTTAGCGCGTTCAACCGTGACGGGCGTTCAGTGGAGAAAGGTACCAAGCCATTGGTGAAGAAGTTGACAAACTTCTCGCCGCCGACTTCATCAGGGAGGCGGAGCACCCCAAGTGGGTGTCCAACGTGGTGATGGTCAAGAAGCCAAACGGGAAGTGGCGGATCTGTATCGACTACAAAGATCTCGACAAAGCCTGCCCGAAAGACAGCTTCCCTCTCCCGAGGATCGAGCAACTTATGGACGCCACGGCGGGCCACGAGTTGTTGAGCTTCATGGACGCCTACTCGGGCTACAATCAGATCCGCATGCACGAGCCGGATCAGATAAAGACCACCTTTGTTACGAATCGCGGTCTCTACTGCTACAAGGTCATGCCCTTTGGCTTGAAAAACGCTGGAGCAACGTATCAAAGGTTGGTGAACCGAATGTTCGCCAATCAAATTGGCAAAACTATGGAGGTCTACGTGGACGATATGCTCGTCAAAAGCCTCAAGGCCCACGACCACGTTCGAGACCTTAGGGAGATGTTCGCGATCCTGTGATGCTATAAGATGAAGCGCAACCCCAACAAGTGCGCCTTTGGGGTCGAGTCCGGAAAATTCTTGGGCTACATGGTTAGCCGCCGCGGGATCGAGGCTAACCCTGAGAAGATTAGGGCGATCTTAGAGATGAGATCGCCGCAAAAAATGAAAGAATTTCAAAGTTTGACGGGAAGGATCGCCGCCCTGACGCGATTCGTTTCCAAAGCCACCGATAGGTGCCAACCATTTTTCAAGGCACTGAAAAAGACCGACGGGTTCGTATGGACGGAGGAGTGCGAGGAAGCGCCGTAAATGAAAGCCTATTTCACCTCCCCCCCGTTCCTCGCAAAGCCAAAGAATGGCGAAACCTTATACATCTACCTCGCGGTTTCCGATAGGGCCGTGAGCGCGGTTCTCATACGCGAAGAAGACAAGGTGCAATGGCCAGTCTATTACGTTAGCAAGGCGCTCCTCAACGCCGAGACCCGATATCCGGAAATCGAGAGATTATCCCTCGCCCTTGTCATGAGCGCGAGAAAACTCCGACCCTACTTCCAAGCGCACCCCATCGTGGTACGCGCGGGACACCCTATCGAGAAGGCCCTTCAAAAAGGGACCTCCTCTCGGATGGCCATATGGTCCCAGGAGCTGGGCGAGTACGGGGTCGAGTTCCAATCGAGAACTGCCATCAAAGGCCAAGCCCTCGCCGACTTCATAGCCGAGTTCACAAGCGCACCCTCAACTGACGAGGGGGACAAAGATAGTGAGGACAAGGAAGACAAGGAGAATGACCATGACGAGTCATAAAAAAAGAGGACCAACGGCCCGATAGGACCGGTGTGGGACTTGCACGTAGATGGCGTGTCAAACGCCCGGGGGGCTGGCACCGGCGTGGTGCTCACAAATCCCGATAGGGAAAAGCTAAGATACGCCCTGGGGTTCGAGTTCAAGGCTTCCAACAACAAGGCGGAGTACGAGGCTCTGATCGTTGGCTTGGAGCTAGCAAACAAGCTAGGCGTCCGAAACCTGCGCATCCACTGCGACTCGCAGTTGATCGTGAATCAGGTTAAGGGCGACTACGCCGCTAAAGAGCCAAACATGATCGCATACTTGTCCAAAACCCAAAAGAACCTAGAGGCCTTGTCACGGTTCGAGATCGTCCAAGTTCCCCGAGAGGCGAACATTGACGCTGACGCACTAGCACGCCTTGCGTCCGGCATAGACGAGGAGGGAGAAGGCAGCGTCCCGATAGAAGTGCTGACCCGACCCTACGTCTCGAGAGGCGACGTAGGGGTGGTTGGCGAGACTCCGCCTCCCTCATGGATGACGCCGCTCGTGGAATTCCTTAAGCGAGGAGTCATCCCCGAAGACAAAGAGGAGGCCAAAAAGCTGAGAAGCTTGGCGTCAAAATACACAATGAGGGAGGATAACCTGTTCAAGAGAGGCTACTCCATGCCCCTTCTCCGTTGTTTGACCGAGGTCGAGGCAAGGAAAGCGCTCCGTGAAGTGCACGAAGGGGTGTGCGGAAACCATGCCGCCGGGCAATCTGTGGCGTTGAAACTCCTGAGGCTCGGGTATTTTTGGCCTACCTTGAACAAGGACTCCCACGAGTGGGCCAAAAAGTGCGACAAATGCCAAAGGTACGCCCATGTCCCACGCCAAGCGCCGGCGCCGCTATGTCCGATCATCGTGCCACGGCCCTTCGCGAAGTGGGGAATCGATCTCATCGGCGAGCTACCTATGGCCCCGAGGCAATACAAGTATGCAATCGTGGCTGTCGATTACTTCACGAAGTGGGTTGAGGCCGAGCCGTTGGCGAAGATCACCAAGGCAAACACGACGAGCTTCATCTGGAAGAACATTGTCTGCCGCTTCGGGATCCCCGCGTCAATTGTGACCGACAACGGAAAACAATTTGACAACCACGCCTCCGAGAAATGTGCGAACAATTTGGTATTAGCAAGACTTTCTCTTCTCCTCGCCATCCGCAGGCTAACGGTCAGGTCGAGGCGGTCAACAAGATAATCAAAGAGAACCTGAAGAAGAAGCTGGAAGAAAGAAAGGGGGCTTGGGCCGACGAGCTTCCCATGGTCTTGTGGGCGTACTGGACCACCGCACCCCTTTCGCTCTTGCGTTTGGCGTCGAGGCCGTGGTACCTGTCGAGACCAAGCCGCCGACCCTGCGAATCGAGGAGTATGAAGAGGCCACCAACGACGACGCAATCACGCTCGAGATGGACCTCATAGACGAGAAAACGGCGGACGCACTCTCCCGCCTCGCCACACAAAAGAGGAAGGTCGAGAAGTACTACAACTCCAAGGTCAAGCTGCGGAAGTTCGCCGACGGGAGCCTCGTCGTTAGAAAGGTGTTCCAAAACACCAAGGTGCAAGGTGCGGGAGTTCTGGGCCCCACCTGGGAAGGCCCGTACCGTGTGCGCCGAGCCATCCACAACGGCACCTACGAGCTCGAGAACCTTGAGGGACTCGTATTCACGCACCCGTGGAATGCAGAGCACCTTCGACAATACTATCAATAAATTCCCATTCTCGCTCGCCCTATGTTTTGTTATCTTCATCTCGCTTTCAATTTTAGCAAAAGACAATTTCAAATGTCATGTACGGCCAACGGCCTGGGAATGTAATTTTTTAACTATTTCAACATTATGACTGGATTACATTTCGCTTCGAAACTTTTACCCTATTGTATTATAATTTCTAGTCTCCTCTACGAGTACACAAGAAACTCGGGGGGCTAATCTAATGAAGATAAAATAAGGGTAACATGCTCGTTTTTCGCGCGACGCACTCGCGCAATGCCACGTTTCACGCGCCGAAAGGTAGCGAAACATCAACAAGTCAGATCCGCGCACCGGACCTCCGACCCTCGCGCGACGCTCTCGCACGATTCCACGCCCCGCACACCGATAGGCAGCGGGGCGTCGGTGGATCGCGTCCGCGCACCGGACTGTCGATCCCGGTAGTCAAAACCCAAAACGTGACACGCATACCAATAGGTACCATGCTCACTGGGAACTGCGTCTACAACTGGCCCGTCTCGATGCATAGTGCGCACACCGATAGGTAGCGTGCTCGTCGGAAGATGGGCGCGACAGCCACCCAGCTCGCACCCGCAGATAGGCAGCGAGTCACGAATGGATGGCAGAGGGTCGCACCCGCCGGACGAAATTGGTCTAGCCAGCGTCCGCGGGAAACTTCGCCGCCAAACGTGGCAGTAAGCCGTGCAAGCCGGTTACGCTGGATATAGTAAACCGGGTTCGTGAGACACGCACTAAAAAAGTTGCGCAAATCGATTACGCTAAGCATAGCGAGTCGAGAAAATAAGACGCATAATCAATACGAAAAGCTTTAACCAAAGCAAACAATGTCAAGTAATGTACGAGAGTACGACAAACGTCAAACGAAAGAAAGGCATAACAGACATCCGAAAGAAAGCGTAAAGCGAGCGCTAAACAAGTGCGCGGAAGATAAAATGAAATTGGCTATTCCGAGCCATAGTCAATCTGCTCCTCATCATCCTCGAGGCGGGGGGCGCCGGACCCGCCGGGGGCTTCTCCATCAAATTGTCGGTTCGTCGACTGAGCGGCCTTCGCGATCGTCCAGAGGAGGGAACATGGCGTCGAAGAAGGAAAAAGTGGTTCCGCGAGACACGTCCTTCGCGATCGCGTCTCGGACCCGTATGGCCGCCTCGTAACGAGCCACCTCCAACGCAAGGTCCCAGTCGTCCTCCAAGTCTGTTTTGGATCGCACGGCATCATCCTTCTCCTCGACGAGGGCCTGTTCCTCCGCCTGCAAAGTGTCCCTCTCCCTCTCGGCCTTGACCTGGGAGATCTCGCTCACCGACAGTCGAGCATGGACGATGCTCAACTCCTCGTCCCTACTCGTAAGCGCCGCCTGGAGCTTCTTCGTCTCCCCAAGAAGGTGTCAGCCGCCTGCTCCGCCTTCTCCCGAGATGCCTGCTCTGCCATGCGGAGCGATTTCTCAGCCGCCGACTCCTCGTGAGCCCGCTTCAGCTCCTCCACGAGTGCTTGAAACTCTCGGGCGGTGCGAACCCCCGCTAGAGCGGCAGCATGGGCGGCCGCCGTGCTCTCCCTGTCCTTTTCCATGATTTGCATACGCCGCAGCAAGTCTCGGAGAATGCGGTCGCTTCGCTCTTGGCGCGCGAGCATCTGTGGGAACAAGTGATACACGCATAATCGGAATAAGCATAGTGATTACGCGTAAGACGAGCAAACGAGTCGTACCTTTCGGGCGTCGCTAATCCCGTTCTGGAAATGCTCAAGATCGCTTGTCGTCAGCAAACCCTTGAAGTCCCGTAGAGAGGTTTCAAGGATCCCTCGGGAGCACTGATCCCTCAGCTCCGCCGCCTCCGCTAGGAGCATTGAATCCATGCTATCCGGCACCGCCGATGTATGGGCGCGCTTGTGGCCGGAGGGAGACCCGATGGAGGTCGACGACAACGGTCGTTTGGAGGAAGAGATCGCCTCGTTCCTTGCCCGCGATGGCGACCCCTCACGGTGAGCCTCTGCTCGGGGACAAGGCACAGTCGCAGCTTCGGCGGAGGGTGCCACTCTCGGCACTCATACGCGCGATCGATGTCGGGTCATGGTATCTGCAAAAGAGAAAGATCGTCAGTCGGTTAGAACGCGACAATAAGCATAACACAACGAAAAATACGATAACGAAGGCGTATGCGTGGCTAGTACCCCCTGCGTCGGGGGAAGGGGCGGATGAACCCCCCGCCTCGGATTCGGGATCCTCCACAACCTCCGCGCCGAGACCAGAGCGTGGAGGAGCCTCGTCGCCAGGCACGAACCACCCAGTCCTTGCCATAAGGTCTGGGGACTCGAAGAGTGATCCTTGCCGTATCGACTCCGGGACCGCCCTGATCACCGAGTCGAGCTAGGAGTCCTCGACATCGCTCACCAGTGGAAAATCGGCCGCGAGACCAAAGGTGCGGGGCGCCGCTCCGAAAGCTGACTCGGACACCCATACCCAGGGGTACCTGTGCTTCGAAGTAACCCTGGTGACGATGGCTAGGCGCTTCCGATGTGATACTAGGTAGGACCCGGCCTCCCGAGACCCCTCGCACCGTTATGAGGTCCTGAATGTCATCCGCGGTGACAGCCCTCTTCTTTGCTCGATAGAGCATCATATGGCACGCCGCAACCACTCGATAAAAGAACGGGGACATCTGCGAAGCGTGTACCCCTAATCGAGTCAGCAACTCCTGGATGACCGGTTGGATAGGCAACCTCAATCCTCCGCGAAGACTCGCCTCATGGACTGCGGCATGCCCCCTTCGCGGGCTAGTCGGAAGGTTGTCGGGTAATGGCCATAGAATCGACACGGACTCTGGGATGTTGTAGCGCTTCCTCAAGCTCTTGAAGCTGATAATCGAGAGCGAACTCGGGACGTCACACCCGAGCAGTCAAGGTCGCCCCGAATGGCCGATTCTCCAATCGAGAAGGTCAAGGCCCGCGTTTCCTCCCGCGCGATTGAGGAAAGTGTCGCCACATGCAAAGGTAGGGGGTGACCCCCTCACGACCGCCCACTCGAGCCGGGCGGCTTCTCTCGATCTCGGCATTGTTGCCCGAGCACGCGCCTGGCTGCCGGCCGGCCGGGCCGCCGCCGTCGGGCCGGCCCAGCCCGTGGCCGGCCGTGCTCCCTCCTATGCGTGCATCCAGCCCGAGGACCCAGCCCATCTCCTGGCTGGGAGATTCCTCCACGCGCGGGCCCGGCCCGGGCGTCTCCCGACCTTCGGCACACGCGTCCGGCCCGTCTACTCGGCCCAGCTCTCGGCCAGCAGGGTCTCCGGCCCACGGGCCTTGCCCGGGCATCCCAGCGCTCGCCCCAGACGCGTCTGGCCCAGCGGCCCGACCCGGCTCCCGGCCGGCAAGGCCTTCCTCACGCGCGTCCGGCCCAGCGGCCCCGTCCGGCCCCTGCTCGGTTGGGCCTCCTCGCGCGCGTCCGGCCCAACGGCCCCGTCCGACCCCTACCCGGTTGGGCCCTCCTCGCGCACGCCCGGCCCAGTGGTCCTGTCCGGCCCCTGCCCGATTGGGCCTCCCTCGCGCGCGCCCGAACCAGCAGACCAGCCCGGTTCCTGGCCGGTTGGGCCCTCACCACGCAGGCCCGGCCCAGTTGGGCCTAGGGTTTGCCCGGGGGTAGGGCAGGCCGCCTCCCCCTGGCCGGCGCCACCTGGCCGGGCCACCTCCTGCCCGGCACCGGCCCCCCCACGGGCAGCGTCGCCCGGCGCCGGCGGCTCTCCGGCAGCACGCGTCATCGCCGGCGCGGCCAGGCCAGGGGGGCTCTCCTCCTGGGCGCGATTTGCAGGCCCCCCAACGGCATCACCCGGCCGAGCAGAGGCCTCCCCCGTGTCGCAACCGGCCCAGAGGACGTCGACACCAGCCGGCGCGCCCCTCTCGGCGCCGGCTTCGCCGCGCGCGGCCACCCCGGGCTCGCTCGCACCGCCCGGGCGTTCTTCCTCACCGGCGCGCCTGGTGACCGTCCAAACGGCCCCACCCGGCCGAATGGGGGCTCCCTCGGCGCTGGGGTCGGCCCAGACCATGCCGCCCCTGGGCAAGGCGCCCTCCCCGGCGTCGCCCCCCTCCGGCGCGTCTCTTCCAGCGCTGGCCGCGCCCGGCGCGACCTTCCCCGGCATGCGCGCGCAGCCCAGGCCACCTGTGGGTGGTTGGGCGTTGTTCCCCGGCCTGGGCGGGTCTTCCCCGACACCTCCAGCGCCGCCGGCGCCGCCCTGGGCCAAGGCGCCTCCTCCGGCGCGTGGGCCGTCCCCGGCGTCCACCTGCCGGCGCTGACTGTCTCCGGCACACGCGCCCTCTCCCTCGCCGGCCAGCCACGCCTCCACCAAAGAAAGATCATCCCCGGTCATCTCGATTGCGTTGGATGAATTCGACGAATGCCGGACGTCGGAGATCGTTGAAGGCGGCGAAAACTGAGCCCAAAAATTATCTAAATCCACGTTGTTATCCCCGAACAAGTGAAGCAAGTCGTCTTCAATGGTCCCACACCCCGATAGGCGGTCAATGGGGTCCATGGGCGCGAATAACGAGGCTAAAGTGATCGACAAAAAATAAAAATAATTATATTAAAAGACGTCGGAACATACCTCTCGGCGGCGGGCTATTCCTGTGGGCCGACGACAAACTTTGAGTTTACCGCGCGACTTACATTCGATGATAAACTCGGGGGCCTAATGTTACCGGCCCGTCTCGGCCCGATAAAGCGGCGACGGCCGCGATAGCGGCCGTCCTAGGACCACCCCCGGCACACGGCCGACCTAGAGCCGGCCTTCGTCACCACGGCCGACCCAGGGCCGGCCTTCGCCACCACGGCCGACCCAGGGCCAGCCTTCACCACCACAGCCGACCCAGGGCCGGCCTTCATCTCCACGACCGACCCAGGGCCGGCCTTCGCCACCACGGCTGACCCAGGGCCGGCCTTCGTCACCACGGCCGACCCAAGGCCGGCCTTCGCCGCCACGGCCGACCCAGGGCCGGCCTTCGGCCAAGGTGATGCCCAAAAGCCCCATGGTCGGCTATAAATACCGAGGTCCTTCCCCTGGTCCAGGTAATCCATTCTTGAGTACTCAAACGCTGTCAAACTCGTACCTCGCTCGTTTCTCTCAAGTCTCGGCCTCTAAAGATCTAACTCTCTACAATCTACCTCAACCCGACTAATGTTGAGCATCGGAGAGGTAAACAGAGGAAACCCCTCTATTTCCCCTTTGTAGTTCATCGTTACCTTCTCTTGCAGGACGAACGACGGACGAAGCGAACACCGATCACAGCTAAGGGAAGACTCGGGATACCGAGTCCGACACGCTCAAGCCCGAACGTGACCACTTGGTCCGGCCTTGGGTCGAACCGTTTGGGGCTTTTATATAGTTGTCCGAAAAACGGCGACAACACATTGCTCAATGAGCTAAGTCCAAGAGTGAGACAATGAAACAAGACCTCCCCTCGGCGGATTGTTTTTCAAAGTCGATCTTTTGGACTAAGTGGTTGGTTACACACTTAGACTCAATCCCTAGTAATCCTCCCTCGAGGCCCTGCGAAAGGATGTGAGTGATCAAACCAATTTAAAAGGTGGCTAGTCATAATTGGTGTATTGACATCTTGGCTAAGAATTAATGATGTGTCATTTACTTATAAATGGAGATTTTTTGCGGCCTTCTCTTGAGGGAGTAAATTATCGTTTGGTTTATAACACCTTTGGATTTTATCAAGTCTTAAAGAAACTTAAATCCTAAACCAAAGACTAATCATAAACTTATTTCAACTTTTATAGGAAAAATGTGTCTCAAACCTCTCTCGATCATCTTTTCCTCAAACAAACTCGAAACCAAAAACTACGTTAATTGGAAACATAACCTCGACATAATACCTACCTTTAACAAGCACAAATGGGTACTCACCACCCCGTGTTCTCCTCTGACGAATGATGATTCGACTCAAGAGGACAAAGACGCCTTGGCGGCCTGGCTCTGCTCTGATGAGATTGTGAGGTGCTATATCTTAGCATCAATGAACAATGTGTTGCAACAACAACATCGTGACATCGAGACTGCTGCCGACATGCTCAACAATCTTCATGAGATGTTTGGAGAGCAAAGGCGTCAAACAGGGCAACAAGCAGTCCGACAGTTTATGAACTGTCGCATGAAAACTAGGACTCCTGTCAGGGACCATACGATGTTGATCGTTAGTTACCTGAATGAGATGGAAATCCGAGGGTCTAAGATTAACGAGGAGATCAAAATAGATATGATCTTGGAAACTCTCCCCGAATCTTTTGATACCTTCAAGTGGAACTACTCCATGAATAAGCTAGAGTACATTGTTACCGAGCTTGTAAAGGAGCTTCACACTGCTAAAGATCTCACTAAGAGAAAGAGGAATCAAGGAGACGCACATGCTACTGAGCACAAAGCCTCCTCCTCTTGATCTAAGAAGAGACCTCAAAAGGCCGAGAAGAAGAATTTTCATGCCTATCTCAAAGCAAAGGAACATAGTATTGTACTAATTACCGAAGCATACTTTGTAGCTGATAATGTATCATCGTGGATTATTGACTCCGCTGCTACTAACCATATTTACTGTTCCTTGACTGGTTTTAAGAAAACCAAAAGCTTAGAGGAATGCGACTTCTGTTTCAAATGGGGTGATGGGAGCCTGGTGTCTGCAAAGGCTGTGGGATCCGTGACGCTGTCTTTTGAAGACCGCACTTTAAACTTGAATAATGTTTATTTTGTTCCTACCTTTGGGAAGAACTTAATATCCGTTACTCGTCTTCCTGAGCAAGATTATTGTTAAAAGTTCATTAAGAATGGAATTCGTATTTCGTTTCCTGAGAATTCTTTTGTCACTGATGCATGTATGAAGAATGCTCTTTTCTACATCTATTCCACTCAACCTTCTCTTTTAGACATCGAAATAGATAATGATCTAATTAGGGAGCCAAAGAGGATCAAACTTTCTGAATCCTCCGATCTATCAAAATCAACATACCTCTGGCACTTAAGACTTGGTCATATTAGTTTAGAAAGGATTAAGAGACTTGTGAGTGACGGTCCACTCCAAGCCTCTGCAATAGGTTCACTACCTACTTGCGAATCTTGCATAGAAGGAAAAATGACTAAGCGACCTTTCTCCGATAAGGGTCGAAGAGCCAATGAGCTGCTGGAACTAGTACATTCTGATGTATGTGGTCCGCTCAGTCATCAGGCACGTGGTGGATACGAATACTTCGTCACATTCACCGACGATTACTCAAGATACGGTTTTGTCTATCTGCTCAAACCCAAATTCTAGACCTTTAACGTATTTAATGTCTTTAGGGCTTTAGTGGAAAAGCAAACTGGCAAACAGATCAAAACCCTTCGATCCGATCGAGGTGGTGAGTATATGTCTGGAGAGTTCGATGACTTTCTTAAAGAAGAAGGTATCGCTTCTCAGCTTACCGCACCTGGCACACCTCAACAAAATGGAGTATCAGAGAAAAGGAACCGAACTCTAATGGAGATGGTTAGATCAATGATGAGTTACTCATCACTCCCTCTTTCCTTTTGGGGGTATGCCCTCGAAAAAACCGCTTACATTCTGAACCAAGTTCCGTCTAAAATGGTTCCTGGTGCTCCTTATGAAAGATGGACTGGCCGTAAAGTAAATCTGGGCCGCATCCGAATTTGGGGTTGCCCTGCACATGTGCTAAGGCAAAAGATTAGCAAGTTGGCTAGTAGGTCAGAATTGTGCCTGTTTGTGGGATATCCAAAGGAAACCAAAGGTTTCATTTTCTATAGTCCCAAGGACGATAAGACTTTCGTTAGCATGAATGCTCGTTTCCTTGAGGAGGACTTTATGAAAGACGTGAAACCAAGAAGAAAAATTGTGCTTGAAGAAAAGTTGGGTGAGGAAGCTTCTACCTCATCTGTAAGAACTGTTCTTACCCCAACTGAAACACAACCTAACTCTTCAGAATCTCTTCAAGTCGTACTTCGACGTAGTGGGAGGGCTACTCAAAAGCCTGACAGGTACATGTCCTATGGAGACTCTCTCGTAGCCGTCTCTAACATGGATGACCCTGTTTCCTATAGCCAAGCGATGGCTTGTTCTGAATCAAATCTTTGGCCTGACGCCATGAAAGTTGAAACGCACTCGATGTATGTCAACAAAGTCTGGAAACTTGTAGACCTTCCTTAAGTGATTAAACCCGTAGGGTGTAAGTGTATATACAAGAATAAAAGGGGTCCGGATGGGAACGTCGAGACGTTCAAAGCACGACTTGTGGCTAAAGGTTATACCCAACAAGAAGGGATTGACTATGAAGAAACCTTCTCGCCAGTCACGATGCTTAAATCCATCCGCATACTCCTATCCATAGCTGCAGCTCTCGACTATGAGATCTGGCAAATGGATGTCAAGACAGCCTTCCTGTTGTTAGCATATCGATGACCGACAGGGGCAAAACCGTCACGCCACGTCCCGGCCGGCACCCGGCCGGCTAAGGCCCGTCCGGCCGACCCCTGGCCGGACAAGGACCATCTAGGCACCTCCCGGCCAATAGCCTCCTGGCCGGCCCAAGCCTCGCTGGCCAACGGCCGGCCAAAATCTCGCTCGGCCATTTGCCGGCCCAGACCCTTTACTAGGCCACTGGCCGAGTGAACCTTTAGCCGACCAAGCAGTTCACTCGGCCATTGGCCGAGTTGTTGTCAATGGTGCCCACAAGAAGAGTTGTAATCCTTATATTGTACATTTGATGCAATTCGATATGAAGGATCTAGGAGAAGCCGCGTACATTCTGGGAATCCAAATCTTTCGAGATATGAAAAACTGAACCCTGTCGCTCTCTCAAACATTTTATACTGATAAGGTGATGGATCGCTTCTCGATGCAAGACTCCAAGAAAGGCCAAACACCCTTTAGGCATGGAGTCTCACTCTCTATGGACCAGTCTCCGAAGACTGCACAAGAGATTGAAGATATGAGGAAGATTCCTTACGCCTCTGCCGTAGGAAGCCTCATGTATGCTATGCTTTGCACTAGACCTGACACCTTATTCGCCGTTGGCGTAGTTAACCATTTCCAATCCAACCCTGGACTCGAGCACTGGATTGCTGTTAAGCATGTTCTTAAGTATCTTCGAAGAACTAGGAACTTGATGCTTACATACTCAGGTACTGACCTGACTATGACGGGATATACCGACTCCGATTTCAAGAGGATAAGGATTCTAGGAAATCCACTTCGGGATCTGTGTTCATCCTTAATGGTGGAGCTGTCGTGTGGAGGAGTATTAAGCAATCTTGCGTTGCTGACTCCACAATGGAAGCGGAATATGTGGCTGCTTGTGAAGCATCCAAAGAGGCTGTATGGCTTAGAAAATTCCTTAAGTATTTGGAAGTTGTTCCAAACGTTGACGACCCCATGACCCTTTATTGTGATAATAGTGGGGTTGTCGCTAACTCAAAGGAACCTCGAAGCCATAAGCACTCTAAGCATATTGAGAGGAAATGCCATTTGATTCGAGAGATCGTGCAGCACGGAGACGTGGAAGTGAAGAAGATCTAAACGGTGGACAACCTAGCAGATCCATTCACAAAGGCCCAAGCAAACAAGGTCTTCAACCAACATCAAGAGGGATTAGGCATGAAGGACTACACACATCTTCTTTGAGTCACGTGGGAGTTTGTTGTCAATGGTGCCCACAAGAAGAGTTGTAATCCTTATATTGTACATTTGATGTAATAAAGTCTCATGAAGACTCTTGCTTGTAATTGCTTATTCATTAATAAAAACTTGAAACGTTCATTCATTCTTCCTCGTCTGTTTGAAGCTTTATGATAAAAAAATTAGTCTTTAGTCCATAAACAAACTAAAACAACTTACGAAGAGACAAATGTAGATTTGCATGAACAAACTCTTCGTAGTTTGCTTAAAACGATATATTCGCAATCTAAAGGTCAAAGGACTATTGACCTCAGTACGATTGTTAGAAGAATCTATGATGTCTGGTTATGAGGCATTGAGAGTTGGAGACTCTATAGTTCTTCTAGGTATCTTCCGAATGTACTGAATTAACCAGTGCACTTCTAAAGACAAGATAAGAACAAACCATTTAACCTCTTATGTCTCGAAGTCACTACGTATGAATTACATCGTGCTTACCTTAATCCTGAAATGAGACATGCCATTTCACACCTTAGTATTCTCATTTGAGAAAGTCAGTGTTCGGACTCACTATGTGATTCCGAACAAGGCCTATTGGTGAAGTACTAAGTTGTGAGAATGTCATGAGTAACTTTGTGAAGTTCTCATAGATATGGAATTCATGTACAAGATTGCTGAAATGCAATGTATATCACCTCATGCTTTGTTCCTTGGAGTGTGAATAAATGAACTGGCCAGTGTCCAAATTGAGTCTTGACTCTTTTGGATGAAACAATGTGACTTGTTAGCTCCTCGTCAATACATTGTTTTAACTTATTCACAAGCGACAAAGGAGTTGAGGAAATAACAGCTAGAAGGGTAAAATGGTAATTTTGTAATTCCCGACTAGCTGATGATATTCATGAAGGGTAAACACTGATAATATTATGTGGATCCACTCATTACAATTAGATTGAATCCTTGAGTAGAAAATAAATTCATTTGAACCGAGATATTTTCAGTGTCAACTCTTTAGTGGAGTCAGTTGACATTAAGCTAAACTTGGAAAAGGTTTGTGAACTTTTGAGTCCAAGTATTTAGCTCAAGCTTTGTTCATTTGGATCCATGAGGTCACTGTCACGAATCACATCGAGTATGAATAGTTAAACTGGAAGCTAAGTCAAAACAAGAACGAAAATTGTCAAAATGGTATTTTTGTCTTTTGAGACATAGCATGAAATGAATGTCAATAAATTATTTGACAAGGTCATTTGATGACTTAATAACACTCGGCCATGACTTGATCATTGGGCCTTGTGGATTAATTTCATTTCATAAGAATTTTATTGAAAATTCTTAATGGGCCTTACTCATGTTGTCATGAACAAATGAAGAAGCTTCTAGAAGCTACTTCTAGAGTGATGTTGGGCGCCCATATACCTTAGAGAAAGAGAGAATATTTTGTGCATAAATGTATCATGATACTTGCCAAAAGAAAAAGAGGAAACAAATTTCCGCACACGAATTAAGGGAATCGGCCAATAGACAAAAGGCAAGGCAAGGAACAAAAAAGGAAACAAATCCAAGCCTTCTAGAAGGCTGCCTTCGCTGTGTGGAATAAAAGGGTAATGAGCAATATTTGCTCATGAA
The DNA here is from genome assembly GCF_054948205.1 of Urtica dioica subsp. dioica. NCBI lineage: Eukaryota > Viridiplantae > Streptophyta > Magnoliopsida > Rosales > Urticaceae > Urtica > Urtica dioica. The sequence continues at coordinate 40,840,312 of NC_142756.1, forward strand.
TATGTGATATTCTATAGAAGAGGAAACTACCTTATAGAAGGTGAGACCTCTCCTATAAATAGGAGCCTCATTCCACACATTTCATTCATCCAAGTTTAAGATATTTGAGAGACTCTCTCTCTAGAACTTGGCCGATCCTCTCTCTCTCTCTAGTTAATTTTCGGTTTTTGTTTTGGCACCTAGGTCCTCATTTGACCTAGTGTTTAGCTCTGCGACTTAAAGACTCGTTCTTAAGTCGTAGTGTTTAAAAGTGCCAACTCACTAATTCCTTTTCTCTCGAGTGATTTAGTGATAGAAACTTTCGTGGTTGCTCGAGTTGCCGAGGAAGGAAGAGAGACGTGCTGCGAGGGGAGACGAACGTTGCAACCTTTTTCCAAAAGCTTCTCAACGTTCAAGCGTCTAAAAAGGTTAGTAAGCTTCTATGCTCATAATAGTTTTATTTATGTGTACTTGGTCTTTGTCTAGGTTAGTAAAAACTGTTTTACTTGAAAAAGAAAATTTTTAAAATTCTGCCGCTTAACGAAGCGTTAAACTTTTTCTTAAACCCTAGATCAATTCCAACACGAGTGAACCTCCCAGAAGTTCACTCGGCCAATGGCCAAGTGAACCTTCAGCCGGCCAATGGCCAAGTAAACCTTCAGACGGCCAAGCAGTTCACTCGGCCATTGGCCGAGTGAACCTCCCAGCAGTTCACTCGGCCAATGGCCAAGTGAACCTTCAGCCGGCCAAGCAGTTCACTCGGCCATTGGCCTAGTGAACCTCTCAGCAGTTCACTCGGCCAATGGCCGAGTGAACCTTCAGCCGGCCAAGCAGTTCACTCGGCCATTGGCCGAGTGAACCTCCCAGCAGTTCACTCGGCCAATGGCCGAGTAAACCTTCATCCGGCCCAAAGTTCACTCGGACATTGGCCGAGTCAAAGCTTCAGTCAGCCAATGGCCGACCCAAAAGTCTCACTCGGCCAAGGGGTGCCCCAATGACCCCTTGGTCCCCTATAAATACAGAGGTCCGCTCTCTCCCAAAGGTAATGTTGTCGCTGATTTTTGGACAACTATTTAGGAGCCCAAAGTGGTTAGACCCAAGGCCGGACCAAGTGGTCTCACTCCGGCTCGAGCGTGTCGGACTTGATATCCCAAGTCGTCCCTTAGCTGTGGATGAAGCTCACCATGTCTCGATACCTGAAAAGCAAACAAGAGATTGTGAACTACAAAGGGGAAACAGGGGGGGTGCTCCTGTTTACCTCTCCGACGCTCAACATTAGTGGGATTGAGGTGGAGTATAGAGGTTTTAGAGGTGTTTAGAGGCCGAGACTTGAGAGAAACGAGCGAGGTACGAGTTCACAGCGTTTCAGTACTCAAGAATGGATTACCTGGACTAGGGGAGCGGCCCCTGTATTTATAGGCAGCCAAGGGGTGGTTTGAAGACCCCTTGGCCGAGTGAACAAGTTTGGGTCGGCCAATGGCCGAGGGGAGGCTCTAGAGCCGGCCATTGGCCGAGGCAAAGCTCTAGAGCCGGCCAATGGCCGAGGGAAGGCTCTAGAGCCGGCCATTGGCCGAGGCAAGGCTCTAGAGCCGGCCATTAACCGAGGCAAGGCTCTAGAGCCGACCAATGGCCGAGACAAGGCTCTAGAGCCGGCCGTTGGCCGAGGCAAGGCTCTAGAGCCGGCCGTTGGCCGAGGCAAGGCTCTAGAGCCGGCCAATGGCCGAGGCAAGGCTCTAGAGCCGGCCATTGGCCGAGGCAAGGCTCTAGAGCCGGCCGTTGGCCGAGGCAAGGCTCTAGAGCCGGCCGTTGGCCGAGGCAAGGCTTTAGAGCCGGCCGTTGGCCGAGGCAAGGCTCTAGAGCCGGCCAATGGCCGAGGCAAGGCTCTAGAGCTGGCCATTGGCCGAGGCAAGGCTCTAGAGCCGGCCATTGGCCGTGGCAAGGCTTCTAGAGCCGGCCATTGGCCGAGGCAAGCTTTGGGCCGGCTGTTGGCTGAGGCAAGGCCGAGGTCAGCCCTTCTGCCGGTCGGGAGGCTGCCGGCCGGGAGCTTGCCGGATGGGACTTGGTCGGCCGGGAGGTGACGTTGTGATTTTGCCCCTGTCGATCGTTGACGGGCCGACAACAGGTAATCCAATTTTGAGTCCTGAAACGCTGTCAAACTCATACCTTACTCGTTTCGCTAATCTTTGGCCTCTAAAAACCTAAACCCTCTATATTCCACCTCAATCCTACTAATGTTGAGCGTTGGAGAGGTAAACAGAGGCACCCCCTCTGTTTCCCCTTTGTAGTTCACACTCTTTTTCCTACTTTTCAGGTGTCAAGACAAGACAAGCATCAACAACAGCTAAGGGACGACTTGGGATACCAAGTCCGACACGCTCAAGCCAAAGCGAGACCACTTGGTCCGGCCTTGGGTCTAACCGGTTGAGGCTTCTAAATCGTTGTCCGAAAATAAGCGATAACATTTTGGCGCTAGAAGGAGGGGATCTCCCGACCTTGGCGACACATTCCCTCTACCACTCTTCTTCTACCTTCGACGACAAAACTCTCGATAGATGAGTTAATTGTCCGTCACCTCTGCGGCCGACCGAGCGACTAGCTCAAGATGCACCTTGGGAAGCTTGGCACGCCGGATTGGGGATCAAGGGCCTCGTGATAACGAGAGCCTACCCCTCGAACCAGCCATCCATGAACCGGCCGGCGATGCCAACGATGCTCTCCGTGAAGACACGGCCCGGAAACTCTCTAAACTACTCGAGCAGCCAGGGTGAATGGCGCTCTCATCGCCGACCTCCTCGGCTACAACGTCATCGACGACATCAACCACGGCGAGAAAGACCCCAACCATGTGGCGAGATCAAAATCTAACCCCGACCGCGCTATTCACAAAAGTGAACGCGCACGCACGCCTTCAAGGGGACACCCTCAGGCGACCGCGTCAAGACATCAATCGTCGGGTGGACACACTCACGCGCCCTGAGGGGACACCCTCGAGAGACCACATCAAGGCGTCAAAGCTCGCGCACTACCCGAGGACGCTCAATCTCAGGGTCCCGAAAGGGATACTCCAAGCTCACCATTTGCGTCCGAAGAGATGACGACATCGATGGTCGTGGTGTCCATCAAGGACGTCGCTTGAATGACACACCCTTAACAAGGGTGATAGGGACGGCCTCTGGAGACTTGAGAGACCGCCTCAATTCCCGAAGGGAGTTTCACGGAAGTGACTTGAGAGAAAAACTCAACGCCCAACGTGAGAACGCAAGAGAAGTCGTCTTGGGACACCAACCAGCAAACGATGTTAATCGAGCATCCAACAAGAAGCGCGTCGCCACACTTGTGGCACCGGCCGCGGGTCCCGAATCGCGAAGGAAAAGGCGCAAAATTGGTCAGGTCCCTAATGACCATCCTTCTCTGACCCCGAAGCAATCCTTCGCCCTCTAAACACAACGCACGACAAGATCTTGAGTTCACACAGAGAGGAGCTGGGATCCCCGCCTCCAATGAAGAGGGACCCCGCAACGCGGGATAGGAGCAAAGAATGCGAGTATCACCGAGACCATGGACACGTGACGACTAAATGCTACCAACTTAGGAAGAAAATTGACTCCCTGATTCGAGGCGGGAATCTCAAAGAGTTCGTGGCATGCGCTAGCAAGGTAACAACCCCGGCTGAGCGCCCGACTCGTCAAAGGGAAGAAAACGTCGTCACCACTACAGCAAGCCCCACGACAGGCAACGTCTCGGAAACCTCAAGCATGAGAGCAATGAGACGATGAGCGCAGTTCATCGACTTAAGAACAAGCTCGCGCCATTTGCGGCTGCGACCGACACAGTTTTCGCCATTAAAATCATGCCAGAAATTGTAATCGCTTTATTTCAAGCATGTTGTTTTGTTTTTCCTAAGAAGGCCAAGTTCCATGGCAAGCTGTAACGACCTCCTTATTACAATAAAAAAAATTGCGCTACCTATTGTGACATATTACTGTATATCCCCTGCACGAGAGTTTCATGCTTTTCGTCTCACAAACGCAAGAAACTCGGGGGGCTAATAGGGAGCAATACTCAATCAAAACAACTCGAAAACAAAAAAAATAAAAGTATAACAAAGTCTCAAGGGGCCGATGGTTAGGTCGGAGGTCCCGAAGAGAAACAACCAATACGTAACTCCTCGAGTTGAGGTCACTCCTCGAGTTGAGTTCCGAGTCCACGAGTCGACTAACTACTCCTCATGCCGACTCTACATGACTCCTCGAGTTGAGTTCACTCCTCGAGTCAAATATCGAGTCCACGAGACGACTGATGACTCCTCGTGCCGACTCTACATGACTCCTCGAGTAAAGTTCACCCCTCGAGTCGAATACCAAGTCCACGAGTCAACTGATGATTCCTCGTATTGACTCTTCACGTGACTCCTCGAGTTGAGGTCATTCCTCGACTTGAGGTCACTCCTCGAGTTGAGTCCTGAGTCCACGAGTCGACTAACTACTCCTCGTGCCGACTCTACATGACTCCTCGAGTTGAGTTCACTCCTCGAGTTGAATTCTGAGTCCACGAGTCAACTAACTACTCCTCGTGTCGACTCTACATGACTCCTCGAGTTGAATTCTGAGTCCACGAGTCGACTAACTACTCCTCGTGCCGACTCTACATGACTCCACGAGTTGAGTTCACTCCACGAGTTGAATCCCGAGTCCACGAGTCAACTGATGATTCCTCGTGCTGACTCTTCACGTGACTCCTCGAGTTGAGGTCACTCCTCGAGTTGAGTTCACTCCTCGAGTTGAATCCCGAGTCCACGAGTTGACTAACTACTCCTCGTGCCGACTCTACATGACTCCGCGAGTTGAGTTCACTCCTCGAGTCGAATACCGAGTCCACGAGTCGACTGATGACTCCTCGTGCCGACTCTACATGACTCCTCGAGTTGAGTTCACCCCTCGAGTCGAATACCGAGTCCACGAGTCGACTGATGATTCCTCGTGCTGACTCTTCACGTGACTCCTCGAGTTGAGGTCATTCCTCGAGTTGAGGTTACTCCTCGAGTTAAGGTCACTCCTCGAGTTGAGTCCTGAGTCCACGAGTCGACTAACAATGTGCCGACTCTACATGACTCCTCGAGTTGAGTTCACTCCTCGAGTTGAATTCTGAGTCCACGAGTCGACTAACTACTCCTCGTGCCGACTCTTCATGACTCCTCGAGTTGAATTCTGAGTCCACGAGTTGACTAACTACTCCTCGTGCCGACTCTACATGACTCCTCGAGTTGAGTTCACTCCTCGAGTTGAATCCCGAGTCCACGAGTCGACTGATGATTCCTCGTGCTGACTCTTCACGTGACTCCTCGAGTTGAGGTCACTCCTCGAGTTGAGTTCACTCCTCGAGTTGAATCCCGAGTCCACGAGTCGACTGATGATTCCTCGTGCTGACTCTTCACGTGACTCCTCGAGTTGAGGTCACTCCTCGAGTTGGGTCCCAAGTCCGCGAGTCGACTGATAAGTCATCGTGCTGGCTCTTCATATGACTCCTCGAGTTTAAGTCGCTTCTCGAGTTGAGTTCCGAGTCCACGAGTCGACTGATGACTCCTCGTGTTGACTCTTCACATGACTCCTCGAGTTGAGGTCACTCCTCGAGTTGAGTTCCGAGTCCACGAGTCGACTGATAAGTCCTCGTGCTGACTCTTCACATGACTCCTCGAGTTGAGTTCACTCCTCGAGTTGAGTTCCGAGTCCATGAGTCGACTGATAAGTCCTCGTGCCGACTTAATCCATAACTCCTCGAGGTTAGGTCACTCCTCGAGTTGAGTTCTGAGTCCACGAGTCGACTGATGACTTCTCGTGCTGACTCTATACATAACTCCTCGAGTTGAAGTCGCTCCTCGAGTTGAGTTCCAAGTCCAAGAGTCGACTGATAAGTCCTCGTGCCGACTCTACACATGGCTAGACCTCAAATCGACCTTACGCGTAACGGCTCGAGTCGAGTCTATTCCTCGAGTTATGTCCTAAAACCACGAATCGACTTGAAGATCCTCGTGTCAGACATGCACGACTTCTTGACTCACTAATAACCAATAGACTCACAAGTCTAGATGACTAATGTACGTGCTCTCCTACAAGCAGCAGAAAAATCGTCCCTGACAACGTGCTTAAGTCGCCCCTAACGGCGCACCGAAATTCGCTCTATGACGCTCTCGTGAGAGAATGAATGGGCCAATTAAGTCCCCAAACGTGACATGCACGCCGTGGCATCACGCTCACAAGGGCACAAGACTCGACCCAAGAGACTCTACCCGAAAACGCGACCAGTGCACTAAGGTGCCACACTTACCGGGGGATCAAGTCTACACCCAACCCCGCCTATCACATGACACGCGCACCCAAGGGTGCCACGCTCATAAGGTGGTGTGGTCGCGCTCGCCGCCCAACTCGTGCACCAATAGGCAGCGAGTCACATATGGGTTTCAAAGGCCTGCGCCCGCCGGACGAAACTGGTCTAGCCAGCGTCTACGGAAAACCCAGTCACGCTATGTGGCACCGAGGCCCCTCAAGGCCCAAGCCGTGCAAATCGATAACGCCTTCATTGGTAGGTCGAGAAAATAAGCCGCGCACAACAAAGCTGTGCAAAGCGATCACGCCTTCATTGGTAGGTCGAGAAAATAAGCCGCGCACAACAACATCGTGCAAATCGATCACGCCTTCATTGGTAGGTCGAGAAAATAAGCCGTGCACAACAACGTCGTGCAAATCGATCACGCCTTCATTGGTAGGTCGAGAAAATAAGCCGCGCACAACAAAGCTGTGCAAATCGATCACGCCTTCATTGGTAGGTCGAGAAAATAAGCCGCGCACAACTAAGCCATGCAAATCGATCACGCCTTCATTGGTAGGTCGAGAAAATAAGCCGCGCACAACAAAGCCGTGCAAATCTATCACGCCTTCATTGGTAGGTCGAGAAAATAAGCCGCGCACAACAAAGCCGTGCAAATCTATCACGCCTTCATTGGTAGGTCGAGAAAATAAGCCGCGCACAACAAATGCAAATCGATCATGCCTTCATTGGTAAGTCGAGTAAATAAGCCACGCACCGCCAAGACGTGCAAATCGATTACGCCTTCATTGGTAAGTCGAGAAAATAAGCCACGCACCTCCAAGACGTGCGAATCGATTACGCCTTCATTGGTAAGTCGATAAAATAAGCCGCGCACCTCCAAGACGTGTGAATCGATTACGCCTTCATTGGTGAATCGAGAAAATAAGCCGCGCACTGCCAAGCCGTGCAAATCGATTACGCCCTCGTCGGCAAATCGAGAAAATAAGACGCGCACCGAAAAAACCGTGCGAATCGATTACGATAGTATGTCGAGAACATTAGGCACGTAAAAAGAAACACAACATAAGCCGTCCCTCACGATGCACCAAAGCCGTCCCTCGCGACGCACATAAGCCATCCCTCGCGACACACAAAAGCCATCCCTCGCGATGCACAAAAGCCGTCCCTCACGACGCACATAAGCCGTCCCTTGTGACGCACCAAAGCCGTCCCTCGCACCGAAGCCGTCCCTCGTGACGCGAAAAAGCTGTCACGACCCGCGACCTCTCGTCGGCGGTTCACGGGCCGAGACGGTGGGTTACGTCTCAGGTCTCAACATCAATATAAATATATCTCATATCAATAGAACCATAATTAAATAACCATAATACTCATAATACTCTTTTTAAACATAATGCGATGATATATAAGTATTATAAGTGGTTATACGATAACCTGGGTAAATTTTTCGTGTTTTAACTTTAGGAATTAGAGCCTTATAACGACTCTTATTTATACACAAGCTCCCGAATTTTTAGTATATATACGAGGGATAGTTTGGGGATCATAGTTTACGGAAGGGGTTCAACAAAATGTAGATATTATTATAGAAGGGTTTGAACCCGGGTGAGTTCCCATTAGCCCAAAGGTCAAGAGATACACGTCCGGTCTTCATCTTCAACTTCCTTGTTCACATCGGTGCCTTTCCCTTTTCTACATTACCAAGGGTCATAAAACTATGAGTCGATTGACTCAGTAAGTGGGAGTCTAACCTAGAAAATAAAGCGACTAATGCCATGTGATAACATGTGACGTGCAAACAAACACATAAGAATGCATGGATGCAAATCTAACAAATTCTAGAGCATGACTCATGTGTACACACTCTAACTAGCACTTTCCGTCTTTAAGGTTACCCACATCCCCCGCTATAACCTCTAGAACGACAAGAGACCAGCCTTAGACTTCGAGCAGCAGTCGTCCGGCGGTCTAAGAGTTTTAACATCTGTCTGGGATCCACTAATGGTACCACTTCATTCGATGTCAGTGTTGTCAATGGTGCCCATAAGAAGAGTTGTAGTCTTTATTTTGTACATTTGATGTAATAAAGTCTCATGAAGACTCTTGCTTGTAATTGCTTATTCATTAATAAAAACTTGAAACGTTCATTCATTCTTCCTCGTCTGTTTGAAGCTTTATGATAAAACATTAGTCTTTAGTCCATAAACAAACTTAACAACTTACGAAGAGACAAATGTAGATTTGCATGAACAAACTCTTCGTAGTTTGCTTAAAACGATATATTCGCAATCTAAGGGTCAAGGGACTATTGACCTCAGTATGATTGTTAGAAGAATCTATGATGTCTGGTTATGGGACATTAAGAGTTGGAGACTCTATAGTTCTTCTAGGTATCTTCCGAAGGTACTGAATTGACCAGTGCACTTCTAGAGACAAAACAAGAACAAACCATTTAGAATCTTATGTCTCGAAGTCACTACGTATGAATTGCATCGTGCTTACCTTAATCCTGAAATGAGACATGCCATTTCACAGCTTACGTATTCTCATTTGAGAAAGTCAGAGTTCGGACTCACTATGTGATTCCGAACAGTGCCTATTGGTGAAGTACTAAGTTGTGAGAATGTCATGAGTAACTTTGTGAAGTTCTCATAGATATGGAATTCATGTACAAGATTGCTGAAATGCAATGTATATCACCTCATGCTTTGTTCCTTGGAGTGTGAATAAATGAACTGGCCAGTGTCCAAATTGAGTCCTGACTCTTTTGGATGAAACAATGTGACTTGTTAGCTCCTCGTCAATACGTTGTTTCTAACTTATTCACAAGCGACAAAGGAGTTGAGGAAATAACAGCTAGAAGATTAAAATGATAATTTTGGAAATCCCGACTAGCTGATGATATTCATGAACGGTAAACACTGATAATATTCTGTGGATCCGCTCATTACAATTAGGTTGAATTCTTGAGTAGAAAATAAATTCATTTGAATCGAGATATTTTCAGTGTCAACTCTTTAGTGGAGTCAGTTGACATTAAGCTAAACTTGGAAAAGGTTTGTGAACTTTTGAGTCCAAGTGTTTAGCTCAAGCTTTGTTCATTTGGATCCATGAGGTCACTGTCACGAATCACATCGAGTAGGAATAGTTAAACTAGAAGCTAAGTCAAAACAAGAACGAGACAAGTTTTATGAAAATTGTCAAAAGGGGTATTTTTGTCTTTTGAGACATAGCATGAAATGAATGTCAATAAATTTTTTGACAAGGTCATTTGATGACATAATGTCACTCGGCCAAAATTAGATTTATTGGACCTTGTGGATTAATTTCATTTCATTAGAATTTTATTGAAAATTCTTAATGGGCCTTTTTCATGTTGTCATGAACAAATGGAAATGCCTCTAGAAGCCTTTTCTAGATGACCTTGGGCGCCCAACATACCCAAAGAAAGAGAGAATATTTTGTTCATAAATGTATCATGATACTTGCCAAAAGAAAAAAAGGAAACAAATTCCCACACATGCATGAAGGGAATCGGCCAAGACAAGTCAACCAAGGCAAGGGACCAAAAAAGGAAACAAATCCAAGCCTTCTAGAAGGCTCCCTTGGCCGTGTGACTTGTGAGAGAATAAGGCAATATTTGCTCATGAATATGTGATATTCTATAGAAGAGGAAACTACCTTATTGAAGGTGAGACCTCTCCTATAAATAGGAGCCTTATTCTTCATATTTGAATCATCCAAAGTTTTAGAGATTGAGAGCTTCTCTCTCTAGACTTGGCCGCCCCTCTTCTCTCTCTCTCTCTCTCTCTCTCTCTCTCTCTCTATTCAATTTCGTTTTATTGTTTTGGCACCTAGGTCCTCATTTGACCTAGTGTTTAGCTCTTCGACTTCAAGACTCGTTCTTAATTCGTAGTGTTTAAAAGTGCCCACACACTAATTCCTTTTTCTCTCGAGTGATTTAGTGATAGAAACTTTCGTGGTTGCTCGAGTTGCCGAGGAAGGAAGAGAGACGTGCTGCAAGGGGAGACGAACGTTGCAATATTTTCCAAAAGCTTCTCAACGTTCAAGCTTCTAAAAGGTTAGTAATCATTTATGCTCATATTAGTTTTTATTTACATGTGCTTGCTCTTTGTCTAGGTTAGTAAAATCGTTTTACTTGTCAAAAGAAAATTTTTAAAATTCTGCCGCTTGCCGAAGCGTTAAACTTTTTCTTAAACCCTAGATCAATTCCAACAAATGGTATCAGAGCTATGGTCAAAGATATGCATGTACATGTTTTTAAAAAATATGAGCTTGAAAATCGTTTTCGAAAGTTTGCTAATTTTGTGACAAGTTAGAATTGTTATCTTAAATTTTTTTTAATTTATTGCTCTTGCCTTTAAATGAAAAATCATGTTGATTTTCTATGAGTTTGGGATGTCTTTAAAACACGTTAGAATCAGTTCTAAAAGTTTTTAATTTTTTATATTAAAAATCGTGTTTTTAAGTTTGAGAAAATTTCGAGTAAATTTTGTAACTAGTTATATTGTCTTGTTAGTCTCTTTTATTTGCTTGAATCGTTTTATGTTTGTTGTTATTTCTTTTATACCATGTTATTACCTTGCTAATAAAACACAAATAAAAGCTTTAACGACTTCCTAAAACGTTCCGTTACACTCGATTCTTTTTCGCACCTAAAAAGACCGAACTTTAATTATTTCTTTTTCTTCGAGCTGGAGTAAAACCCACAGTAAAAGTGGCATAACTCTCTGCTCCGAAATATATATTTAGTGATTCTTAAATAAAATTAAAGGTCTGTCTGTCCTCTTTCCAATGCCACCAGTTTTGGGTCAAAAGGACATCGGAACCCCCAGTTATGGCGATTTTACTCCGAGGTGCGCGAGTGTTCCGAAAGTCCAGTTGTTTTAGAAATCCGGATTTTCAGCCCCACTACCATGAGTTATAGAACTCTAATGAGAAAATTTTCTTGAGCAAAAATTTTTTTCATAAGATTATAAACATGATGTGTAAGATTAAAATATTTTGATTTTTTAAACTTTAATTGAAATTGAATTTTTACAAAACTAGTTTGAATTTTGAAAAACCGTTTTCATTTTCAAACTTGAAAATATTTTGTCATCCAAATCAAATAAGTTTTCAAAATGTTTTTCAAAACTATATCTATATCACATATGTTCAAAATCTATATGCTCTTGAAAATTTGAGTGGGAGGTCTCTTCGTAGACAAGCCGAAAAATAAAAAGATGTGTAATCTCAAACTTTCAAGTGTTCGAGTGAGTTGAAGTTCACACTTCCCTCATGCACTTTCCCGAATAGAAAATAGGAAAAGATCGAGTATGTACCTTGTGCCTTTATGCACTAACACTGCTCTGAACATAAATATCTAGGATTATTTTCTAGTTGTCCGCTCTATCGCTCTTTAACTAGGAAAACCGTTTCCGAACTTATAAGAGTCGATGTACCAACTCCTAAAACTAAGTGGGAGGGTTATACTCGTTGTTTGTAACCCACGATCCCCAACACTAATGAAAGAAGCAATTAACGTGGGACTAAGAGCCGCTCTTGCGACCTTCTCTTAAATGGGAGTACTCCAAGGTATTTTTGCTTCGATCATTGCTCAATGACCTACGTCCGAGAGTGATACGATGAAGGCAAGGCCTCCCCTTGGGGGATTGTTTTTCAAAGTTGACCTTTTGGACTAAGTGGTTGGTTGCACACTTAGGCTCAATCCCTAGTAATCCTCCCTTGAGGCTCTGCGAAAGGATGTGAATGATCAAACCAATTTAAAAGGTGGCTAGTCAAAATTGGTGTATTGACATCTTGGCTAAGCATTAATGATGTGTCATTTACTTATAAATGGAGATTTTTTGCGGCCTTCTCTTGAGGGAGTAAATTATCGTTTGGTTTATATCACCTTTGGATTTTATAAAGTCTTAAATAAAACTTAATTCCTAAACCAAAGACTAATCATAAACTTGTTTCAACTTAATTAAGCAACATGTCTCTCAACCATCTCTCAATCATCCTTTCCTCGAACAAACTCGAAAACGAACGTAGATTCGAAACATAACCTCAATATCATCCTTACCAAAAACAAGCACAAATGGGTACTCACCACCCCGTGTCCTTCTCAAACGAATGATGAGTCGACTCAAGAGGACAAAGACATCTTAGCGGCCTGGCTTCAATCCGATGAGATTGTGAGGTGCTATATCTTAGCATCTATGAACAATATGTTGCAACAACAACATCGTGACATCGAGACTGCCGCCGACATGCTCTACAATCTCCTTGAGATGTTTGGAGGGCAAAGGCGTCAAGCAAGGCAACAAGCAGTTCGACAGTTTATGAACTGTCGCATGAAGGCTAGGACTCCTGTCAGGGACCATATGATGATGATCATTAGTTACCTGAATAAGATGGAAATCCTAGGATCTGAGATTGATGGGAAGAATGTCATAGATATGATCTTAGAAACTCTCCCCGCATCTCTTGATACCTCCAAGATGAACTACTCCATAATCAAGCTAGAGTACACTGTTACCAAGCTTATGAAGGAACTTCACACTGCTGTAGGTCTCACTAAGAGAAAGAGGATTCAAGGAGAGGCACATGCTACTGAGCAAAAGGCCTCCGCCTCTAGAACTGAGAAGAGACCTCACAAGGCCGATAAAAGGAACTGTCCTGCCTATCTCAAAGCAAAGGAGCATAGTATTGTACTAGTTACCGAAGCATGCTTAGTAGCTGATAATGTATCAATGTGGATTCTTGACTCCGCTGCTACTAACCATATTTGTTGTTCCTTGACTGGTTTCAAGAAAACCAAAAGCTTAGAGGAAGGCAAGTTCTGTTTCAAATGGGGTGATGGGAGCCTGGTGTCTGCGAAGGCTGTGGGATCCGTGACGTTGTCTTTTGAAGACCGCACTTTAAACTTGAATAATGTTTATTTTGTTCCTACCTTTGGGAAGAACTTAATATCCGTTGCTCGTCTTCTTGAGCTAGATTATTGTTTAAAGTTCATTAAGAATGGAATTCGTATTTTGTTTCCCGATAATTCTTTTGTCACTAATGCATGTATGAAGAATGCTCTTTTCTACATCTATCCGACTCAACCTTCTCTTTTAGACATCGAAATAGATAACGATCTAGTTAGGGAGCCAAAGAGAATCAAACTACCTGAATCCTCCGATCTAATAAAATCAACATATCTCTGGCACTTAAGACTTGGTCATATCAGTCTAGACAGGATTAAGAGACTTGTGAGGGACGGTCCACTCCAAGCCTCTGCAATAGGTTCACTACCTACTTGTGACTCCTGCATAGAACGAAAAATGACTAAGCGACCTTTCTCCGATAAAGGTCGAAGAGCCACTGAGCTCGGACGGTACTATCGCGAGTTCGGCACCCGAGGCCTCTAAGTCAGACGCTCGGAGAAGCCCTGCGCATTCAGTCACCTTGTCCCGCTGTTTGAGCGAGGGGACGTCAAAGGACGCCTCATGGGAGACAAAATTTATTACCAAGCGTGATGAGCGCGGGTCTTGGAACCCCTCGCCCTCCCCTTTGGGGCCACACCCAGTAGATAGGCCACTCCCGGGCTCCGCCAGCTCGGCTACCGCCGCAGCGTTAGTCTCCAACTCCGCGAGCGACTGATTGGCCACGCGAGAGTCGTCATGGACATAGATGGGAATCCCGTCGAGTTCCTCAAAGGGACCTTTGACCGCCCTCCAAGGATCTTGGGAAGGGCAGAAAAAGTCAACCTCGGGACCATCGACTTGGGAAAAGAACTCACTCCCCATTGAAGGGTGAAAAAAATCGGCAAGCCCAAAGAAAAATTTCAAACCCTAAAGGAATTTTCCAATTTCTAAAGGCTGCCAGTGTGAGGAAAAAGGGAGAGGGACCCTCCTATTTATAGGAGAGGAAGGAGAAAACCCTGCTCCTTTCCCCCCCCCCCCCCCCCCCCACCCCAATGCGCGCGCATGATGGGCCATGCCGTTCAACCGGCCCGGCCCGACCCCCATGTGTCCGGCCAAAAAAAAAATCATCAAGAGGGGCGAAAATATTGTCAATGGTTCCCACAACAAGAGTTGTAGTCTTTGCTTTTTTACATTTGATGTAATAAAGTCTCACGAAGACTCTTGCTTGTAATTGCTTATTTATTAACAAAAGTTGAAACGTTCATTCATTCTTCCTTGTCTGAAGCTTTATGATAAAACCTTAGTCTTGAGTATTAAGCCTATCTGATTCTTAACAAGACCTATTGGTGAAGTACTAAGTTATGAAGATTTCATGAGTAACTTTGTGAAGATCTCATAGATATGAAATTCATGTACAAGATTGCTGAAATGCAATGTATATCACCTCATGCTTTGTTCCTTGGAATGTGAATAAATGAACTGGCCAGTGTCCAAATTGAGTCATGACTCTTTTGGATGAAACAATGTGACTTGTTAGCTCCTCGTCAATACATTGTTTCTAACTTATTCACAAGCGACAAAGGAGTTGAGGAAATAACAGCTAGAAGGGTAAAATGGTAATTTTTTAAATCCCGACTAGCTGATGATATTCATGAAGGTTAAACAAAAATAATATCCAGTGGATCCACTCATCACAATTTAGTTGAATTCTTGAGTAGAAAATTAATTCATTTGAACCAAGAGATTCTCAGTGTCAACTCTTTAGTGGAGTCAGTTGATATTAAGCTAAACTTGGAAAAGGTTTGTGAACTTTTGAGTCCAAGTATTTTAGTTCAAGCTTTGGTCATTTGAATCCATGAGGTCACTGTCACAAATCATATCGAGTAGGAATAGTTAAACTAGGAGCTATGTCAAAACAAGAACGGAACAAGTTTTACGATAATTGTCTAAGGGGTATTTTTGTCCTTTTGGACAATAGGATGAAATGAATGTCAATAAATTTTTTGCCATTGTCATATGATGACATATAATCACTCGGCCATAACAAGTTTATTGGGCCTTGTGGGATTAATTTCCTTTCATGGAATTTTACTTGAAAATTCTTAATGGGCCTTTCTTATGTTGTCATGAACAAATAAAGAAACATCTAGGAGCTCCTTGTAGAATCAATGTGGCCGTCAAACCCAAGGAGAAAAAGAGAGACTTTTTTGTGCATTAATGTATGAAGATACTTGCCAAAAGAAAAAGAGGAAAAAAATGTCCTATACAAGGAAGAGGGGATTTCGGCCAAGCTAGAGGGAAGCAAAAGAGGAAACAAATCCAAGCCTTCTAGAAGCTCTCTTGGCCGCCCAAATGAGAAAGAGATAGAGGAAATATTTACTCATGAATATGTGATATTCTATAGAAGAGGAAACTACCTATTACCGGTCCATCTCGGCCCGGTAGAGCAGTGACGGCCGCGATAGCGACCACCCCGGGACTCCCCCGACCCAAGGCCGGCCTCCGGCTCCTTGGCCGACCTCCGATCTCATGAGCTCGGCCTCCAGCTCCTTGGACGACCTCCGGTCTCATGAGCTCGGCCTCCAGCTCCTTGGCCGACCTCCGGTCTCATGAGCTCGGCCTCCAGCTCCATGGCCGACCTCCGGTCTCATGAGCTCGACCTCTAGCTCCTTGGCCGACCTCCGGTCTCATGAGCTCGGCCTCCAGCTCCTTGGCCGACCTCCGGTCTCATTAGCTCGGCCTCCTTAGCTCGGCCTCAGCTCGGCCTCCTTAGCTCGGCCTCAGCTCGGCCTCCTTAGCTCGGCCTCAGCTCGGCCTACTTAGCTCGGCCTCAGCTCGGCCTCCTTAGCTCGGCCTCAGCTCGGCCTCCTTAGCTCGGCCTCAGCTCGGCCTCCTTAGCTCAGCCTCAGCTCGGCCTCCTCGCCTCCAAGGCCGACCCAGAGCCGGCCATTGCCTCCATGGCCGACCCAGAGCCGGCCATTGTCCCCATGGCCGACCCAGAGCCGGCCATTGCCTCCAAGGCCAACCCAGAGCCGGCCATTGCCTCCAAGGCCGACCCAGAGCCGGCCATGGCCTCCATGGCAGAGTCAGAGCCGTCCATGGCCGAGTCAGAGCCGTCCATGGCCTCCATGGCCGAGTCAGAGCCGTCCATGGCGGAGTCAGAGCCGTCCATGGCCGAGTCAGAGCCGCCCATGGCCTCCATGGCCGAGTCAGAGCCGTCCATGGCCGAGTCAAAGCCGTCCATGGCCGAGTCAGAGCCGTCCATGGCCGAGTCAGAGCCGTCCATGGCCTCCATGGCCGAGTCAGAGGCAGCCCTCGGCCAAGGGGTTGTTCAAAACGTCCCTTGGTCGCCTATAAATACCGGGGTCCCTCCCATGGTCCAGGTAATCCATTCTTGAGTACTGAAACGCTGCCGAACTCATACCTCGCTCGTTTCTCTCAAGCCTTGGCCTCTAAACACTTAAAACCTCTATATCCACCTCAATCATACTAATGTTGAGCGTCGGAGAGGTAAACAGAGGCAGCCCCTCTGTTTCCCCTTTGTAGTTCACACCTCTTTCTGCTTGCTTTTCAGGTGCCTGGACGAGATTAACACCACCAACAGCTAAGGGACGGCTTGGGATACCAAGCCCGACACGCTCGAGCCGAAGTGAGACCACTTGGTCTGGCCTTGGGTCTAACCACTTTAGGCTCCTAAATAGTTGTCCGAAAAACAGCGACAACATTTTGGTGCTAGAAGGAGGGGATCTCTCGACCTTGGCGACACATTCCCTCTACCACTCTTCTTCATCCTCCAACGGCAAAACTCTCGATAGATGAGTCAATTGCCCGTCACCTCCGCAGGTACTCGAGCGACGAGCTCGAGGTACGGTCTCCGACGGCTCGCGCACCGTCTTGAAGGGCAACCTCGCGATAGCAAGAGCCAGCCCCAAGACCCGGTGAATGACCCCTAGGCCGAGCTCCGAGAGGACACGGCCCGGCGGCTTGCAGAGCTCCTTGACCGTCCTGGCGTCGACGGCTTGCTCATCGCCGATCTCCTCGGCTACGATGTCGAGGATCGATCCGCCCGAGACGACTCCGACCCCGACTACGTGGGGGAGTCAAGAACCAATGAGGCAACTCCTAGCCTCGCCCCATCACGGCCCGAGAGGTCCAATGGTGCTTTGGCCGATCGTTCACACCCGACACGACGGCAAGCACGGTCGCATTCCCGGGGACTCGCCCCCTTGGTTTCAAGAGGCGGCCGGACACGGCCCCTCACCGGGGAGGATGATGGGGTCGATAGCCGAAGTGCTCGCCGAATGATCCGGCCGAGGGCGACCTCGCCCCGCCACGCGCCGAGTGTGGACCTTAGAGAGCGCTTGACGGCGCAGAGAAACTCCTAAGGGGAGGATCTCCGCCGGAGGCTCAACTCTCGGAGGGACGTGCTCCCCGCCACAACTCTCGGCCGACCTCAGGCCAACGTCGGGGACCAAGCGTCCAACGAGCGCCAACAGGCGACTCACGCGGTCCCGGCGGTCAGCCCCACGAACGGGCTCGACATGTTGACAATGATTCAAAGCCTCCAGAATCAAATCATCGATATGAGGGAGTCGGGGAGGCAGAGGCCTCATGGAGGGATCGAGGAGTCATACTCTCCCTTCGCCGCTCAAATCCTCGCGCAGCCTTGCGTGGGGAACTTCAAACTGCCATCCATTCCCCCTTACGACGGGCGGACGGACCCGAACTTCCACATCCAACACTACAAGACATGGATGACGATGCAGGGACAGTCAGACGCCACCCTGTGTCAAGCCTTCAGCCTGACTCTCACAGGGTCGGGATTTGAATGGTTCCGGAGTCTGAGACCAGGGAGCATCTCGTCCTTCCAGGTTTTGCGAGGAGCTTTCCTTGCTCGTTTTGCCACTCTCGTGGCATAGAAGAAGTCGAAGACCTACCTCTTGTCTATCCGACAAGGGAGGGATGAGACCTTGAGACAATACCTCGCTCGCTTTACCGAGGAGTCTCACAAGGTCGAAGGGTTCGACGATAAGGACGCCATCACGGCGATCACCGAGGGAGCTCGCACGGGCGACTTCCTCAAGTCTATTGTTGGAAAGGTCCCGCGGGACATGGCGGAGCTTATGTCAAGAACCCGCACCTACATGGGAATCGAGGACTACCTCGACGGCCGAGATGGCCGGGGGACGGAGGGGCAGAACGGTCGCCGCCGTGACAGTCAAGACGAAGATCGTCCCGACCCTCGAAGGAAGAGGAGCAAGGGAGGCCAGGCCCCTGGCGATCGCTCCCACCCGGGTCCTAGACCCCCACACGTCCATAGCTTCCGAACGATCTCGGCATTCACCCCTCTGAACACTTCGCGAGAGCGGATCCTAGCTTTGCACTGCGACGAACTAGGAAGCCCCGCTCCACTCACGAAGGATCCTGTGAAGCGGGACCGAAGCAAGTTCTGTGAGTACCACCAAGACCATGGGCACCCGACGTCCGAGTGTTACCAGCTCAAGCGCCAGATCGAAGCCCTCATTCAGAATGGGAAGCTGAAAAAGTACGTCCTTAGAACGATCGGGACGGCCGCGGCACACGGAGGGCGCCCGCGGCAAGGAAAAAAAGGTCCGACGACGGTGACCGTCACGGACCGAGCGGCAATTGAAGAACCGGAGAGCTCGCAACTGCACATTGTGGGCTCGATCATGGGCGGTCCGGAGTACGGAGACTCGACCACGCAAAGGAAGAAGTACGTGCGTGAAGTTTCCCAAGGGAAAATAACGCACTACATCAACCACACATACGAGGCTCCTCCTCCGACCCCATTCGAGTCCATGTTCTTCACCGGCCAAGAGGCGGTGCGGGTCCTCCACCCGCACAACGACGCGATAGTCGTCTCGGCCCCGGTCGCCAACAACCTCGTCCGGAGAATCCTCATCGGCAACGGGAGCTCCGCCGATATAATTTTTAAGTCGGCACTGGACAGGATGAAGCTATCCGGAATGAGACCGACCCCGATCTCGACCCCGCTCTTCGGCTTCTCAGGGGTGAGGGTTATGATAGAGGGAACCATCGACCTCCCGGTCACCTTCGGAACGCCGGGGGGGCTCGAGGTCACTCGCATCGTATCCTTCCTAGTTGTGGACCAGCCCTCGGCGTACAACATCATCATCGGCCGCCCGACTCTCAACCGATTGAAGGCCATCACGTCCACCTATCACCTGATGATGAAGTTCCCGACTGAGAAGGGGATTGCCATCATGTTGGGAGACCAGTCGATGGCGAGGATGTGCTACATCCAAGGCGTGGACGGGAAAGGGAAGATAAAAATGGTGAGCACCATCCTCTAGCTCGGTCAAGCTGCGGAAGCTGGTACTACAGTAGAAGCCGGCTCCCGTTCTCGTCGTATCATTTTATTTTCGGTTTAAAGACAATTTCAAATTTCAATAAGGCCAATGGCCTGGGAATGTAATTTTTGACTATTTCGACATGGTAATTAGATTACATTTCGCCTCGAAGCCTTTATCTTGTTGCATTATAATTTCTAGTCTCCTCTACGAGTACACAGAAACTCGGGGGCTAATGGGAAACAATGCTCAACGAAACTAAAACTCACTCGCTCAAAAAAAAACAACAAACAAAAACAAAAGTGTAGCAAAGTCTCAAGGGGCCGATGATCAAGCAGGAGGTCCCAAAGAGAAACACACCCTCCACATGTCTCCTCGGGATGAGTTCATCCCCCGAGTCGAGTTCGAGCCCACGAGTCGACTGATACTCCTCGTGCCGACTCTTCACGTAACTCCTCGTGCAGGCTCTACATGAGCCCTCGAGTTGAGTCCCAAGTCCGTGCTCGCCGCCCAGCTCGTGAGCCGAAAGGCAGCGAGTTTCAAATGGGTTTCAAAGGCTTGCGTCCGCCGGACGTATCTGGTCTAGCCAGCGTCCACGGGAAACCTCGCCACGCAAATGTGGCTCCGCGCTCGCCGCCCAACTCGTGAGCCGAAAGGCAGCGAGTTTCAAATGGGTTTCAAAGGCTTGCGTCCGCCGGACGTATCTGGTCTAGCCAGCGTCCACAGGAAATCTCGCCACGCAAATGTGGCTCCGCGCTCGCTGCCCAGCTCGTGAGTCGAAAGGCAGCAAGTTTCAAATGGGTTTCAAAGGCTTGCGTCCGCCGGACCTATCTGGTCTAGCCAGCGTCCACGGGAAACCTCGCCACGCAAATGTGGCTCCGCGCTCGCCGCCCAGCTCATGAGCTGAAAGGCAGCGAGTTTCAAATAGGTTTCAAAGGCTTGCGTCCGCCGGACGTATCTGGTCTAGCCAGCGTCCACGGGAAACCTCGCCACGCAAATATGGCTCCGCGCTCGCCGCCCAGCTCGTGAGCCGAAAGGCAGCGAGTCACAAATGGGTTTCAAAGGCTTGCGTCCGCCGGACGTGCCCGGTCTAGCCAGCGTCCACGGGAAGCCTGGTCACACAAATGTGGCACCGCGCTCGCCACCCGGCTCGTGAGCCGAAAGGCAGCGAGTTAAAAATGGGTTTCAAAGGCTTGCATCCGCCGGACGTACCTGGTCTAGCCTGCGTCCACGGAAAACCCGGTCACACAAACGTGACACCAGGGCCCCCCGAGGCCCATGTCGTGCCAATCGATCACGCCTTCATTGGTAGGTCAAGAAAATAAGCCACGCATAGTAAAGCCGTGCAAATCGATCACGCCTTCATTGGTAGGTCGAGAAAATAAGCCACGCACGATCGACCCGGAACAAAAGCCGTCCCTCGCGACGCATCGATGACCGTCCCTCACGACGCACAAAAGCCGTCCCCCGTGACGCACAAAGGCCATCCCTCGTGACGCACAGAGGCCGCCCCCCGCGATGCGTTGAAAGCCCTTCTACGGCATGCTCGCAAACCCGAGAGCGTTCATCCCGCACCCGCATGAAAGCGTAGATTTTGAGTTTCCACTCGACCTACCCTCGACCATAAACTCGGGGGGCTAATGTTACCGGTCCATCTCAGCCCGGTAGAGCAGTGATGACCACGATAGCGACCACCCCGGGACTCCCCCGACCCAAGGCCGGCCTCCGGCTCCTTGGCCGACCTCCGATCTCATGAGCTCGGCCTCCAGCTCCTTGGCCAACCTCCGGTCTCATGAGCTCGACCTCCAGCTCCTTGGCCGACCTCCGGTCTCATGAGCTCGGCCTCCAGCTCCATGGCCGACCTCCGGTCTCATGAGCTCGGCCTCCAGCTCCTTGGCCGACCTCCGGTCTCATGAGCTCGGCCTCCAGCTCCTTGGCCGACCTTCAGTCTCATTAGCTCGGCCTCCTTAGCTCGGCCTCAGCTCGGCCTCCTTAGCTCGGCCTCAGCTCGGCCTCCTTAGCTCGGCCTCAGCTCGGCCTCCTCGCCTCCAAGGCCGACCCAGAGCCGGCCATTGCCTCCAAGGCCGACCCAGAGCCGGCCATTGCCTCCATGGCCGACCCAGAGCCGGCCATTGTCCCCATGGCCGACCCAGAGCTGGCCATTGCCTCCAAGGCCGACCCAGAGCCGGCCATGGCCTCCATGGCCGAGTCAGAGCCTTCCATGGCCGAGTCAGAGCCGTCCATGGCATCCATGGCCGAGTCAGAGCCGTCCATGGCCGAGTCAGAGCCGTCCATGGCCAAGTCAGAGCCGTCCATGGCCGAGTCAGAGCCGTCCATGGCCGAGTCAGAGCCGTCCATGGCCTCCATGGCCGAGTCAGAGGCAGCCCTCGGCCAAGGGGTTGTTCAAAACGTCTCTTGGTCGCCTATAAATACCGGGGTCCCTCCCCTGGTCCAGGTAATCCATTCTTGAGTACTGAAACGCTGCCGAACTCATACCTCGCTCGTTTCTCTCAAGCCTTGGCCTCTAAACACTTAAAACCTCTATATCCACCTCAATCCTACTAATGTTGAGCGTCGGAGAGGTAAACAGAGGCACCCCCTCTGTTTCCCCTTTGTATTTCACACCTCTTTCTGCTTGCTTTTCAAGTGCCTGGACGAGATTAACACCACCAACAGCTAAGGGACGGCTTGGGATACCAAGCCCGACACGCTCGAGCCGAAGTGAGACCACTTGGTCTGGCCTTGGGTCTAACCACTTTGGGCTCCTAAATAGTTGTCCGAAAAACAGCGACAACACTACCTTATTGAAGGTAAAACCTCTCCTATAAATAGAGCCCTCAATCTTCTCATTTCATTCATCCCAAAGTTTAAGAGATTGAGAGCCTCTCTCTCTAGAACCTTGGCCGCCCCCTTCACTCTCTCTCTCTCTAGTTTTCTTTTCGTTTTTGTTTTTGCACCTAGGTCCACTTTTGACCTAGTGTTTTAGCTCTTCGACTTTGATACTTGTTCTTGAGTCGTCGTGTTTAAAAGTGCCCACACACTAATTCCTTTCTTTCTCGAGTGATTATTGTGATAGAAACTTTCGTGGTTGCTCGAGTTCCCGAGGAAAGAAGAGAGACGTGTTGCGAGGGAGACGAACGTTGCAACTTTCGAAAAGCTTATCAACGTTCAAGCTTCTAAAAAGGTTAGTAAATTTATAATGCTCATAATAGTTTTTATTTACATGTGCTTGCTCTTTGTCTAGGTTAGTAAAATCGTTTTACTTGTCAAAAGAAAATTTTAAAATTCCGCCGCTTACCTAAGCGTTAAACTTCTTCTTAAAGCCTAGATCAATTCCAACACTAAAGTCCATGCGCACCACTCTCCAACTGGCAGATTGGACCATAAGGCACCCGAGCGGCTTTGTGGAAGACCTCCTCGTCAAAGTTAGAGAATTTACTTTTTCGGCCGATTTTCACATCATCGACATGGACGAAAACCGCGAGTTTCCTATACTCTTGGGAAAGGCTTTCTTAGCCACATGTGGTGCTCGCATCGACGTGGCAAAAGGAGATAGAAGAAGTCTATATCCTCAAGACTATTGAAGTCCAACCTCTGATGCCTCCGGCGCCTCCGCCACCTTCCACCACCACCACGTGCGCCTCCGTTTCAACCTTCGAAAGGCTTCTCAACGTTCAAGATTCTCAAAGGTTAGTAAACATATAATGTTCATTAATAGTTTTTATTTATATGTACTTGCTCTTTATCTAGGTTAGTAAAAACGTTTTACTTGTTTTAAAGAAAATTTTTAAATTCCGCCGCTTGCTCGAAGCGTTAAATATTTTCTTAACCCTAGATCAATTCCAACAAAAAAGACCTCAAAGCCCTCTAAAATAAAAGTTTACGACTCGTAACTCGCAAGCCATAAACTTGGGGGGCTAATGTTACCGATCGTTTTCGGGAAACCGAAAAAACAAAAACATTCCACGCCGGCCGTACTTCGCTGGCCGGACCGCTCAACGGACCCCGGCCCACCAGGCCCGTGCGTGCATTAGCGCCCCCAGCCCACCGGGCCCGCACGCGCACCAGTGCCCCGGCCCTCGTACACCCCTGCGCCTCCGGCCCACCGGGCCCGTGCGCGCCCTTTGCGCCCCAGCCCTCCGGCCCACGCGCGCCCCGGCCCGCGAGCGCCTGCACTCCCGGCCGCCCGTCTCGCGCAAGCACTTGCGCTCCCGGCCGTCCGGCCCGCGCGCGCACTCGCGCCCCCGGCCCCCTGGCCGGGCGCTCCTGCCGCCTCTGCCGAGCGCTCATGCCGCCTCGGCCGAGCGCCCTGCTACCTTAGCCGAGCGCCGCTGCCTCGGCCAAGCATCCCTGCCGAGACGCCAACCAAACGTCACGCCCCGCGCTCGGCCGTCTGACGGGCCTCAAGGGGGCCGGCCCAAGGCCTCCTCCAAATCTATAAATACCCCCCTCATCTTCACTTGAGGGGGACCTTGAATTTGACATCTTTTGGAGCTATCTCTTCTCCTTTGTCATACACGCTCTTGTGACATTCCAAGAGCGCGCTCTCCTCCTCTCCCGGCTCGGCTCAGAAACTCGAGAACCCTCATCCACGAGAGGGAGCGCGTTCTCCTTCTGCGACCCGAGTCTCCACAGCGCACAAGATGCACTCCCGCTTCTTGGCCCTTGAGCTAGAACTCTGAGCTACGAGTCAAGCGACCTCTCTAAAGTATTCACTAGAAGCTACGAGCTGGGTCCTTCTCTAAAGCCTTAGATTCTCAACCTCCGAGCCCAAGATAGCCCCCCACATTCATATTGAACTACGTTTTGACCTCATCCCGACAAATGGGTATGTAGGCATCCAACCTTTGGCACGATCACACCATCCAAAACACACCTCAGGGGTTGGAGGGTGCAACTCGGTCTTCGAGTTCACATTTTTGGCCCGGGTGCGATCACTTGGTCCGGCCTTGGATCGAACCGCCCGAAGAATTTAATCGTTGTTCATTTTCGTGTGACAACAAAGGAAGGATAAAGCAAATGAGGAAACAAATTCAAGTGCCATGATAGCATGTTGGACATGCAAGAGGGGGATAAAGAGGAAACAAGGATTTGCTCATGAATATTTGATATTCAATGGAAAAAAGGAAACTACCTTTTAAAAAAAAACCCCTCCTCCTATAAATATCCCACGTCATTCACAATTCACAACACACAATTTTAGAGATTAAGAGCTTTTCTCTCTAGCTTTGTTGCCCCCCCCCCCCCCCCTTCCCTCTTTCTCTCTCTCTCTCTCTCTCTCTAGATCTCTTCTTATTCTTTTGTTTTGGCACCTAGGTCCTCATTAGACCTACCATTTTGTTTTAGCTCTTTGGCTCATAGACTAGTTCTTGAGTCATAGTGTTTAAAAGTTCCCACACACTAAATCCTAACCATACTCAAAGGACTCTAGTAGTAGAAACTTTCGTGGTTACTCACAGGTTCAAGAAGACTAATGGGAGGCGAGCTAAATGGGAAGACGAGCGATTCAACCTCCCTAAGGCTTCTCAACGCTCAAGCTCCATTCAAGGTTGGTACCGAGTGAAAACTTGTAAAAACGTTTTACGAGTTTTTAATGAAATTTTTATATTCCGCCGCTTGCTAGAAGCGATAATATTTTCTTAAACTCTAGATCTATTCTTATTGTAAAAGGGACGTATCTCTCTGCTCGGAACTTGGATTTGAATGGTTCTTAAACCAAATTAAAGGTTTGTGAGTCTACTTTCCAAAACAGTTAGAATTAGCTCAATTAAACATCGGAGTATCCGTTTACGGCATTTTCACTCCAAGGTGTTTGCTGCGCTGGATTCCATGATTTCTTGAAAATTTATTTTTGAATTCCGAATCCCGGATCCCACTCCAAGAGTTCTAGAACGCAAATGGAAAACTTTCCTTGAGAAAATTTTTTTTTTAATATTATAAACATAATGTGTAAGATTGAAAAGTTTTTATTTTTGAATATTTACTTGAAATTGAATTTTTACAAAAACTAGTTTGAATCTTGAAAAACCGTTTTCAGTTTCAAACTTGAAAATGTTTTGTCATCCAATTCAAATAAGTTTTCAAAATGTTTTCAAAACTATATCTATATCACTTATGTTCAAAATATGTTTGTTCTTGAAAATTTAAGTGGGAGGTCTCCTCGTAGACTAGTCGAAAAACTGCAAGAAGATGTGTAATTTCAAACTTCAAGTATTCAAATGAGTTAGAAGTTCACACTTCCCTCATACATTTTCCCTAGTAGAAAATGTATGAGTATGTACCTTGTGCCTTTATGCACTAACACTGCTCTTCCTAGAAACATGACTATCTAATATTCAATTTCTAGAATTACACTCTATCTCTCTATACGCTAGGAAATGTGTTTCCTAAACTTATAAGAGATGATGTGCCAACTCTAAAAACTAAGTGGGAGGGTTATACTTGTTGTTTGCAACCCACGATCCCCAACACTAATGAAAATTGCAATTTTCGCCAGACTAAGAGTCACCCATGTTACCCTCTCTTAAATGAGAGTACTCAACAGCGCTTTGCTCTGATCATTCCTCGAAGAGCTACGTCCGAGAGTGAGATAGTGAGACAAGGACTCCCCTCAATGGATTGTTTTTCAAAGTCGATCTCTTGGACTAAGTGATTGGTTACACACTTAGACTCAATCCCTAGGAATCCTCCCTCGAGGCCCTGTGAAAGGATGTGAGTGATCAAACTTTTTTATAAGGTGGCTAGTCAAATATGATGTATTGACATCTTGGCTATGCATTAATGATGAGTCATTTACTTATGAAAGGAGACTCTTTGCGGCCTTCCCTCTAACACCTTTGGATTTTTCTCGTCTTATTCATCCTAAAAACTTAAACAAACTTAAATCCTAAACCAAAAGACTAATCATAAACGTGTTTCAACTTAACTTCATAAACATGTCTCTCAACCCTCTCTCAAACATCTTTTCCTCAAACAAACTCGAAGGCAAGAACTATGTAGATTGGAAACGTAACATCGACATCGTCCATACCATTGACAAGCACAAATGGGTACTCACCATCCCGTGTCCTCCTCAAACGAATGATGATTCGACTCAAGAGAACAAAGACACTTTGGCGGCCTAGCTCCGTTCCGATGAGATTGCGAGTGCCATATTTTACCATCTATGAACAATGTGCTTCAGCAGCAACATCGTGATATGAGATAGCCACCGAGATGCTCTACAATCTCCATTAACGGATGCTTTCTACTTAATGGCAAGTAATGCATACTTCCATTTATTGTACGATTTAATAGCTTATAGATTTATTTAAGAATCTCATCATAAATGATGCATAAAATCCTATGAAGGATTAAGCTATTTTAAATTCGTCCAATAGCGGCAAGATTCTAATTAAAGATACTCCCACTTATTAATTGATTATTTATGGCAAGTCAAAAATTAATTACACTTCCATTCATATTATTGTCATGATAGCAATATTAATCCATATTAAAGGATTCCATCATAAATGATGGTAACAGTCCTGTGAAGGACATTGCTTTCATTATATTGTTCAATAATGGCGAGATTCTTATAAAGATGCTCTCATTAAATTCAATGAACAATCGCGGCTAGAATCCTTTAAAGGATGCTCCCACTCAATAATATGATTTCTAGTGACTAGGATCCAATAAAGGATGCTCCCACTTAATCAATTGTAGTGACTAGGTTCCATTCAAGGAAGCTCCCACTTAGTTATTGAACTAGAGTCTCTAGGTTCTTATAAAGATCCTCTCACTCAATCATTGTATCATCAACACTAACTTTAAAGTTGTGTTATCTTATCATCCCTTAATCACACAAATCATTTGTCGATATGAGATAATTATTTAGACACTACCAGAGTTCTAAATAGTTCTTATTATTTCATAAAACACATTTATAATAGCAATTTTAATAAAGCTATAAAAGCTAATTAAATTTCTAACAGAGATTATTTACTCGGATAGTATAATATTGTGCACCTATATAGTTAATGAACGGAAACACGGTCCTTCATATTCTATATTGGGTCCATTAGGTATATAGCCAACTTAAACGTTCGCTTTTGCAAAATAGCCAACGTTTCGTAAATCTTAGGTAAATAGCCACTCCATTTTATTTACGCTTATTTACAAGCGTGTATTTACAAAAATACCCAAACTATCCAAAAAAGATTTGAATTTATTTATGGGTATTTTTGTAAAAATACAGTTGTAAATAAAATGCAGTGGCTATTTACCTAAGATTTACGAAACGTTCGCTATTTTGCTAAACCCAAACATTTAAGTTAGCTATTTTGCTAATTTTTTGTTCTATATTTAATTAAGGCTTAAGCATTTATGAATATTCAAATATCATAAAGGCAATTTAAGGCAATTCATAAATGAGTAGAGAAATATTTAATGAAACATTCATATGTTCATAAATAATGTAATAAAACATAAAGAAAGAAAAGATTCATCCTATCTGGAATAGTCATAAAAGACTACAGTCCAGAAAACCTCGGATTATTTGTGACACAACTCTTATGTTCAAAAATAAATCCAAAAATGAAAGTAATAAAACTAGCAAGAAATTTTAGATCTTGAGCTGGAGCATGACATTCTCAATAATTTGGGCTTGAATCCGACATTGCTCAGCAAGCTTGTCAACACCATCGTGTTCCTCTAGATCTATTATGCAACAAGAATAGAAGTACGCTCATGAATAATCATCCTCAAAAAAAATTTCAGGATATCATGAATTTTTTGGTACATTAACAACATTCTTCTTGTTCTTTTCAAGCTCGGCTATGTACAAAGGACAGTTCCTCTTCCAATGGCCTTCAGTGTTACGGTGGTGGCTGGTGGCATTTGTCCACCATTCCACGCTTCTTCTCTTTTCCTTTTCCACTTCTCTTGAAGTTTCTCCTTTCTTTGTTAGCGGGTAATGTTGGCAATGGTGCCCACAAGAAGAGTTGTAGTCTTTATTCAATACATTTGATGTAATAAAGTCTCACGAAGACTCTTGCTTGTAATTGCTTATTCATTAATAAAAAGTTGAAACTTTCATTCATTCTTCCTTGTCTATTTGAAGTTTTATGATAAAACACTAGTCTTTAGTCCATAAACAAACTTAACAACTTACGAAGAGACAAATGTAGATTTGCATGAACAAACTCTTCGTAGTTTGCTTAAAACGATATATTCGCAATGTAAAGGTCAAAGGACTATTGACCTCAGTACGATTGTTAGAAGAATCTATGATGTCTGGTTATGAGGCATTAAGACTATAGTTCTTCTAGGTATCTTCCGAAGGTACTGAATTGACCAGTGCACTTCTAGAGACAAGATAAGAACAAACCATTTAACCTCTTATGTCTCGAAGTCACTACGTATGAATTGCATCGTGCTTACCTTAATCCTGAAATGAGACATGCCATTTCACACCTTACGTATTCTCATTTGAGAAAGTCAGAGTTCGGACTCACTATGTGATTCCGAACAAGGCCTATTAGTGAAGTACTAAGTTGTGAGAATGTCATGAGTAACTTTGTGAAGTTCTCATAGATATGGAATTGATGTACAAGATTGCTGAAATGCAATGTATATCACCTCATGCTTTGTTCCTTGGAGTGTGAATAAATGAACTGGCCAGTGTCCAAATTGAGTCTTGACTCTTTTGGATGAAACAATGTGACTTGTTAGCTCCTCGTCAATACATTGTTTCTAACTTATTCACAAGCGACAAAGGAGTTGGGGAAATAACAGCTAGAAGGGTAAAATGGTAATTTTGTAAATCCCGACTAGCTGATGATATTCATGAAGGGTAAACACTGATAATATTCTGTGGATCCACTCATTACAATTAGGTTAAATTCTTGAGTAGAAAATAAATTCATTTGAACCGAGAGATTTTCAGTGTCAACTCTTTAGTGGGGTCAGTTGACATTAAGCTAAACTTGGAAAAGGTTTCGTGAACTTTTGAGTCCAAGTGTTTAGCTCAAGCTTTGTTCATTAGGATCCATGAGGTCACTGTCACGAATCACATCGAGTAGGAATAGTTAAACTGGAAGCTAAGTCAAAACGAGAGTAAAAATTGTCAAAAGGGTATTTTTGTCTTTTGAGACATAGGATGAAATGAATGTCAATAAATTTTTTGACAAGGTCATTTGATGACTTAATGTCACTCGGCCAAATTAGATTAATTGGGCCTTGTGAATTAATTTCATTTCATAAGAATTTTCAATTAATGGGTCTTTCCCATGTTGTCATGAACAAATGAAGAAGCTTCTAGAAGCTCCTTCTAGAGTGAAATAGGCGCCCAACATACCCAAGGAAAGAGAGAATATTTTGTGCATAAATGTATCAAGATACTTGCCAAAAGAAAAAGAGGAAACAAATTTTCCATGCATGCATGAGGATATTCGGCCAATAGAGAGTCAAAGGCAAGGCATGGAACAAAATAGGAAACAAATCAAGGCTTCTAGAATGCCTTGTTGGCCGTGTGACTCTATGAAGGAAAGAGGGAAATTGGCTCATGAATATGTGATATTCTATAAAAGAGGAAACTACCTTATAGAAGGTGAGACCTCTCCTATAAATAGGAGCCCCTTTTTCTTCACAATTGATTCATCCAAGTTTAAGAGATTTGAGAGACTCTCTCTCTAGAACTTTGGCCGAACTCCTCTCTCTCTCTCTCTAGTTTATTTTCGATTTTGTTTTGGCACCTAGGTCCTCATTTGACCTAGAGTTTAGCTCTGCGACTTCAAGACTCGTTCTTAAGTCGTAGTGTTTAAAAGTGCCCACTCACTAATTCCTTTTCTCTCGAGTGATTTAGTGATAGAAACTTTCGTGGTTGCTCGAGGTGCCGAGGAAAGAAAGAGGGACGTGCTGCGAGGGGAGACGAACGTTGCAACCTTTTTTCCAAAAGCTTCTCAACGTTCAAGCGTCTAAAAGGGTTAGTAAACTTCTATGCTCATATTAGTTTTTATTTACATGTGCTTGCTCTTTGTCTAGGTTAGTAAAAACTGTTTTACTTGAAAAAGAAAATTTTTCAAAATTCCGCCGCTTAACAAAGCGTTAAACTTTTTCTTAAACCCTAGATCAATTCCAACAGGTACTTTCCCCTTTGAAGAACTAGGACGGGCCTTTGATGACCCAGCTCCAGAAGACATGTTCTTCTTGGATTTCGGCAAAGAACTTTTGTTAGCATACATAGCTGATCCTTTGTTCTTTCCTTGATGAGTGATAGACTCGAAAATCTGTAACTCATTCAATAGCTGAGGCAGTCCATACGTCAACTTATTCATGATATAGTTCGACGTGAACTGTATGAAGTCACTCGAAAGGGAATTCAGGATAATTCCCACCTGAGTGACCTCATCCATCAAAGCCCCATGGAGTTTAGCTTCTGTGAAGTAATTAGTTATCTTCATGACATGATGCCTCATAGGAGTTCCCGCAATCATCCTAGTGCTTGTGCACTTACGGGTGAGTTCAATACGGGCTTGCTCGCTCTGCATCCCAAACATTTCCTACAGTGAGTCAAGGATCTCCACAGCAGTCTCCTTACCTTCCAATTTTGTTTGCAACGCATCATATATGCTTGCGAGTATGTAGGCTATGGCTTTGTTGTTAGCCACAATCCACCTGTCAAAATCATCCTTCTGTGAGCGGGATGAATTTGATGTTGGAAAAGGAGGTCTCTCTTCAGTGAGAATAAAGCGAATGCTTTCACTCACTAGCACAATATTCAGGTTAGACTTCCATTTCGGGAAGTTCTCACCAGTCAGGACATCTTTCGACAACAGGGCCATAATAGGGTTCGACATGATTACTAAAATATAAAATCACATATATATTAGCAATATGAAAAGAAACAAGCTATCAATAAGATTTAGAAAAATAAAAACATAATACAACCAAGCATGGGATAAAATACTAAAGAAAAGAACCCAGTTTTGATATCACGGTAATCCACCAATAGCTACAGTCCGTCCCACTATGGTGGCATAACGGAGTGCACCTAGTGAAAATCGAGAACCATCTCAGATTAGTGAACAATCGTGGTTCATGACACATCATAACTATGTTTCACTAACTACCAATTAATTAGAATTCACGCATGAGTCAACCCAACATTTCAGCAGAAAGAGTATCACCCGAACGCACTGACTTAGCCAGTACACGCCGAATTCAACTCCCCCACCTATCGCTAGAGACGCAACCTTGTTATTGGAATCAGAAAAGTCTGTCCTTAGGAGCAGATCATTATGTCTAAAAGACCGCCGATCAAGCAGGGATCTTTCATCCTCACGGTGTTGTGGCAATGTTGGAGGTCTACGACTCAATATACTTTCAGTATTATTTTTTTTTATCTCCTAGCATTCACTTTCTTCTAGGTAATCCACTCGAATTATCTAATGATATTAAATCGAGTGTTTCTGAGCTACCCTTAAAAACAATTAAGTTTCGATATAGCTTAGTGATTAGGAGTATCGTGACATCTAGTCTTGATTATCCTAATAGCATTCCTTCGTAGAAAAAGCTTCCAGCGATGAGGGAAGACATAGTCTTTTATTAACCCCCAAGCTTAGCCACTTATCGGCTTGGTGACAAAGCTTCTCCGATCCGTTCAACTCATTTATTAAAAACTATCCTAATCATATTAGATAAGTTACATATAATAAATGAAAGCCCATGATAACCCACAAAACAATTTTTCAAGATATATCATACACGACAAAACAATTAATTAAACAAGCATGACAAAGCATATATGGTTTTGATTCGGATTGATCGTATCCTAATTGATTCTTATAAATCTAACTTGATGAACTCAATCACATTAGTTCATGGATTCTTGTTGAGCACATTCTATGTCTCAAGTGAAAAATAAATCAATGTCAAAGATTACTTATTTTTTCATAGTTGTCAAAAAATAATTTAATGATTAATCCCCAATACAATTGGCCTTTGAAAAATAAATCGATGTCCTTGATCATATATTTTTCATGTTTTAAATCAAATTAATTAGGGCCAAGTCCATATAATTAATTTAAATAAAACATCCAAAAAATTAATTTTTTTTTTATAAAAATCGGTTTGGGCCTCTTGGGTCCAACCGGGCTAATGGGCTTTGACCCGGTCGAACCCTTGAGTTCACTTGCCAAGTTAGGGCTCAATAAGTTAGCTCGGATCAAGAGCCAAGGGGGCAAAAAATCAAAGACTCCTATCTAAGGGGTAGGCAGAATTTTGCGACAATGATGTCACAAAATTCGTCTTCTACATCAAAGGTGGATCTCTGGACCTCCGATGGGGCTGTGCTTCGGACCAACATCTCATCTCGCAGTGGGTAGTCAGCCCTCCGAAATTCACGACGGTCGGATTATAGAAAGTATTTTAAATGAATTTACAAAAATCTTATACCCTTTGAAATTCGGGTTTAACAACAATTCTAGAAAAGCGAGAATAAAACATATACGATCAACCACAAAACACAATTCACATATCATATCATACTGAATTGAATGAATAAAATATCATAATATAAATTCATAAAAACCATATTAAAATTAATTACTAGAACGAATCGATTAATTAAGTAATCAACTAACTCTGATACCACTTGTTGGTGATTATTGCACCTTAAATAGCCAATTAAATGCGGAAAAGAATAATTACGCGAATAAGAGCTAATTATTAACATGGTT
Source organism: Urtica dioica subsp. dioica (assembly GCF_054948205.1). Lineage (NCBI taxonomy): Eukaryota > Viridiplantae > Streptophyta > Magnoliopsida > Rosales > Urticaceae > Urtica > Urtica dioica. Next base: position 40,873,585 of record NC_142756.1, read on the forward strand.
ATTAAACAAGATCTAGATTACTTAATTAATTAATCATAAGAAACTTCATCAAGCAACCATATCAGATAAAAGACGAGTTTAAGAAATCTTACCGTTTTTGGCTCACGAACCGAAAGCTTTCACAATCCGTCTTCGTCTTGAACGTACAAGCCTCCACACGATCAGATCTAGAACTCCTCCTTCAAGGAATCGATGTGATGACACCAAAGTCTTCCGAAACGCAATCTTCGAGGAAGATAAGACAAAAGAGTGGGTTTCGTTATATCTCACTAGATCTAGAAACGGGGTGTTTAAGAGTGTGTGGGTGTTTTTAGCTGTATGGCTAGGTTTAATTTTGCTTCACATCAGCCCTCTATTTATAGCAGTTTAAAAGGCATCTTTATATAATATTTCAGAATATTCTAAAAGATATTATTTCCTTTTATTGTGTTCACACTAGTGGATTAAATCTCAGCCATTGGATCTCAACAAGTGAATCCTATTTTTTCTCGCATCCGTCTAATCAGCATCTATGATTTTATTTTATACAACAGCATAAAATATTTTCTGTAGAGAAAATCTTGGAAAATATATTCTCCTAGATTTTCTCCTAAATATCCCCCTAATATTTAGCCTAAATATTTGGAGAGAATATATGAAAATATATCTCCTATATTTTAGGAACAGAAAAACAGAAAAAAAAAATACTGGTTACCACACTAGTGCAAAAAACGTCCAACGCCGTAAGGGGTAAGCGATTTTTTGTTTTTTCAAGGCCCAATAGATTTAAGCCCATTAAACACTTATTTACTTGTCCAGCAATAAATAATAAGTTTATTTACTTGATCTAGCAATAAATAAACTGCTTTATTATAAATATTTATTTAATTCCCAAAATACCCTTTTTGGAATTAATGATGTCAATCACTATTACAGCAAGTGAGATTATAATAATAATACATACTATTATATTAACGTTTTTATCCGCTTTTATCAAAGCCGAATTGGGGATGATGGACCTAGTAGTAGAAGCTTAACAAATCCGATCAAAAAAGACGAAATAGTCATTTCTCTTTTTCGATCGATTTGTCTAATCTTAGTCAATACTCCACCGTGAAAGCTAAGACTGCACTCTCCTTTAATAATATAATTATATTTACTCATCGTGACGAGTGTCCACTGATATAGTCAGTACGTGATCATGACCCTCCAGGTTCTGCCCGTATCGAGATAGGTCAATTTGTTTCGTTATACATTTCTCGTTACATATAAGCCCTGAGCATCATTGCTTCCCCAACGAAAGATTCAACCGAACGTAAGCCAACTTCGGAAGTGTGCACAATCAATCGGTTCTGGAATTAACCCTTAGGTGAGAGAACATTGACCTTCTTTCAGGAAGGTTGGATTCCGTATCTGTAAAACACTTTCTTCTACAATCATGTCCCGAGTTCCCAAAACATCCATTTATTCAACCTTCATTGGTCTTTAACGTGATGAATCAAAGAACCCGATAACACGACCTAGAAGTCCATGATCACTTCAGGATTAAGATCAAGCGTCACTGTGACCATCATCTGTGACCCTGGCTAGTGTGTCGTAATGGTCCTTAAAGGACACATCTACAGGCAAGGTCTGTCCGGGTCGTACACTTACCTCAAGTGCAGAATGCTCCCACTAAGTGATCAACCTTTACTTGTGTTCCACATATATGACTTTAGATAAGGCTTTCCAGGCACATATCAGCCATCGACCAATTTTTAGTTCACCGCCCGATCTCGGATGCCCAACATGCTAGTCAGTTTGATACGGAGACTGTGGTTATTGATTCTGAATGTTATCAGACATCAACCCACTAATCATATGATGCTAATAAAGTAACTTCTTATCTTATTTAGTAATCATCATCTTCTAGTGGGCAATATTCCTAACAGAAACAATATGGGCGGCCAAGGAGAGAGGCAAAGCAAATGAGAAAACAAATCCAAGTGCCATGATGGCAATTGGATCTGCAAGAGGGGGAGAAAGACGAAACAAGGATTGGCTCATGAATATGTGATATTCAATGGAAAAGAGGAAACTACATTTTCAAAACAAAACCCCTCTCCTATAAATACCCCACCTCATTCACAATTAACAACACACAATTTTAGAGATTGAGAGCTTCTCTCTCTAGCTTTGTTGCCCCCCCCCCCCCCCCCCCCCCCCCCCCCCCCCCCCCCCCTTTTCTCTCTCTCTAGATCTCTACTTATTCTTTTGTTTTGGCACGTAGGTCTTCATTAGACCTAGCGTTTTGTTTTAGCTCTTTGGCTCATAGACTAGTTCTTGAGTCATAGTGTTTAAAAGTGCCCACACACAAAATCCTATCCATACTCAAAAGACTCTATTGGTAGAAACTTTCGTGGTTACTCACAGGTTCAAGAAGACTAGTGGGAGACAAGCTAAGTGGGGAGACGAGCGATTCAACCTTCCTAAGACTTCTCAACGCTCTAGCTCCATTCAAGGTTGGTACCGAGTGAAAACTCAAAGTAGTTTTAAGATTTTAAATTATACGCTCATGCACTTTGTCTAGGTTGTAAAAACGTTTTACGAGTTTTTAAAGAAATTTTTATATTCCGTCGCTTGCTAGAAGCGATAATATTTTCTTAAACTCTAGATCTATTCCTACTGTAAAAGGGACGTATCTCTCTGCTCGGAACTTGGATTTGAATGGTTCTTAAACCAAATTAAAGGTTTGTGAGTCTACTATCCAAAACAGTTAGAATTAGCTCAATCCACTATAACCAGTGTTCAGAGTTGAACCAACGTGCGCAGAGTCAACACGGGGTTTGCGGTCAATGGCAAAATCTCCAAAAACCAAGGAGAATTTTCTGGTATCTGGTTTTTTCCGAATATGCGAATAACATTCCAAACTTCTATCATATACAATTGATACTGGTTTTACCGCCCCTTCTGTCTCGTATTTAACCTTCAGCCTATGAGTTTCTAGATTCAACTTTCCCTCTGGACCCAAAAACAATAAGTTCATAAAATTCTCATAGTTGATCGTCGGTGGTATAAGGAGTGCATAAGTTACACCAGCCTGGTAATAGTCATCTCTGAGCCACACACCGATATACTTGACGAATGTAAAAATATATTCTTTTATCATTGCAAATTAAGAACCACAAACACAGTGACATATCGGTCACTACTGTTAGAAATATTGCCCACTGAAGATAATAAAATAATCGTTTACCTAATAAGAAAAGAAGTTTACTTTATTAGCATTTATGATTAGTGGGTTGTTTTCTAAAGAGAATCAATAACAACTATCATACATAGTCTCCGTACTAAATTGAATTACATGTTGAGTATCTAAGTTTGGGGGGTGAGCTAAAACGTGGTCGATGATACATGCCTGGATAGCTGTATCTAAAATCATATATGTAGAGGACAAGTGAAGGTTGATCACTTGGTGGGAACATTCTACACTTTTGGTAAGTGTATGGTCTGGACAGAATTTAGTTGTTGATGTGTCATTTAAGGACCGTTATGACACACTAACCAGGGTCGCTATGATGGTCACAGTGAGACTTAATCTAAATCCTGAAGTGATCATGGACTTCTAGGTCATATTACCGAATTCTTTTACTCATTCGTTAAAGGCTACTATTATGTTGGTATACTTATGTCTTGGGAGTTCGGGATATGATCTGAGTAGAATATGATTCACAGATACGGAATCTAGCCTTCCTGATAAAAAGTTCAATGTTCACTCACCTAAGGATTGATTCAAGAACCGATTGATTGTGCACACTTTCGTAGTAAGTACATAGGAAAGAATCTTTCACTAGGGAAGCAACGGTGCATAGGGCTCATATGTATCAAGAAGGATATAACTGAATAATTGACATTTCTCAATACTGGTTAAACCTGGAGGATTTTGATCACGTACTGATTATATCAATGGACGCTCTTACGATGAGTAAAATATAATTCTAGTAATAAGAAGAGTGCAGTCTTGGATTATTTTGTGGAGTATCCCCAAGATTGACGAATCGATTAAAATGAGAAAGGATTGTTTCGTCTTTTTTATCGGATTTGTGTGAGCTTTTTTACTAGGTCCATAGTCCCCGATTCGACTCTGGTAAAGATGGATAAGAACTCTCTAGTAATGATGAAGATTACTTATTATTATAATCTCACAGCTGCAAATTGTCTAGCAGCATTCATTCGGAAATTTGTCTATTTGCCAAATTAAATATTTATTATGAAATTAATTATATATAGTTGAATCAAGTAAATAATTAATTGAATTTTAAGTTGAGCCTTACAGACATTGTAAAATTCGAAAATTCCATGGCCCATGACCCTATCGTAGGCGCCTACTATGGGTATTAATTACTCAATATTATCTATAATTGATTGCTAGATTTGTGGAAAAGAAGTCACGTAACTAAATAAATAAGAGAGAGAATAATAATGGTTGAAAAATTCTTTCTCCAGTAAATAAAGAAATAAGATATTGTACTTTATTCTCTCTCATAATTAATTTTCTAATATCTTGAAGAATAATAATGGTTGAAAAATTCTCTCTCCATTAAATAAAGAAATAAGATATTGTATTTTATTCTCTCTCATAATTAATTTTCTAATATCTGGGAGAATAATAATGGTAGAGATATTCTCTCCATTAAATAAGGAAATAAAATATTGTCATCATTATTCTCAAATATCTAGATTCCTTAAGTATATGAGAAAAATAGGGAAATGTAATATCCTTGATTCTGATATGTTGGATGAGAGAAAATGTAGGATTTGTAATCAAGATCCAATGGTTCATGCTTAACTACAAACTATGAAAGAATATATGAGAAAATATCTATAGGAGCTTCCTAGAATATCTTATTTCTACCACTATATGGGGCAATGAGAACATAATACACACAACAACAATAAGTGAAGAAGCAAAAAAATTTCCCATCACACCCTAAGTGTGGACAAATTTTATTCTTTCTCCCTCTCCCTCGGAATTCGTGATTTCATTCCAAAAAACACGACACGATTTGAATCTCTAAATCAGAGTTGTTGTGAGATAACGAGTGATCCCACACTTCTTCTTATTCCATCCCTAGATTACGTTTCGAAATATTACGGTATCATCTCTGGAGATCCAAACGATGAGAGTCATGTCGTCGTTCTTGAAGTGAAGATCAGAGCTAAAGCTAGAAGATCGAGTTATTGGAGCTCAGAACGGGATCCTGAAGAACTCGATTGCAGTGTCAGTAGCAGATTGCCAAACATGCAACCAATCTGAAAACTCGTCTTTTAATCGGTTGCTTGAATCGCTCTCTCAAATCTAGCTCTATTCTATTCAAATCTGCAAGTCTAGATCTAGTTTATATAATCGTATAAATAATTAATCTGTTAGCGTAATTATTTATTTTCTTCAACGATTATAGAGATATTAAATTTCCAACAACTACAACATGATTTATCGACTTGGTTAGTGACAAATGTGTCACTTAATTATTGACACATATCAAATATACAGACAATTTAATGACAAACTTGTCAATAAATCTTGCTCCTTCATTTCGACTAATTCAATGAATCCGGATCTCGAGGAGACGACGTCTTGTTTGATTATTATAGCAAAAGCACGGCCAAGAAAAGGCAGTTTCTTCTTTGTTTTTATGGGGATTAGGTTACGAGATAAAGCTTACACGTGTCGCCTACTCGATGTGGAGACTTTCATTTTGCCCCGTATCTCTAAAAATCTGAGCCTCGTAACCCGGAGAAACTTTCTCTCTCTACTGTCCATTTGAAAGAAAAAGCCACCGCATCTCGACACGTGTCGTTCTCTTTGGGATTTGTGTCAGCTTTTCAAGATTTGGGGATTTCATTTACACAGAGCCACAGCCGCAGGAACTCGACAGGGGGTCAGAAGGGTGTTTTGGGTATTTCTGTTGTTGTGTCTTTTCAGCTACTCACTAGTGGACTGGTGTGTGATCTTTGATTTGATGATGGTTTAGATAAATAAGAGAGAGAAAGTCAAGTTGTACGAGGAATTGTTTGTGCTTCTCTTTTTCTTGGTAAAGGAAGTTGAACTCATTTATATTTCGGTGACAATCAAATTAGGTCCCAACAAATTGTGGGTTATTGTATATTTGTATTGCGATATTGATTACAGACTTAATAGAAATAGATATATTTATTTTCCTATGGTTTTTTTTTTTCGGTAGTTTTACTTTTACATACAAAACGGGGGATTTAAATTATAATTTATAACAAGAGAACAAGGTAGTCGCGCAACTAGCAAATAAAGTATTTATATTACGTGTCCTTTCCGTTTTATTCTATTCGTAATTATTTTATATATTATCCGACAAGCTATAGTGTTTTTGGGATTTAAATATTAACCTAGCACAACAACTTGGTCATGTGGTTGTGTTAAGTTCTTTTTTATTTTATGATATAATAAAAGAGGAAGGTTATATGTCACGCTATGATGATTGGTGAATGGATGGCGATAATATCATATTATTTATGGAAGAGTCAAATTTTTCTTACTTAAGAATAAAAAACTGAATTATAATGAAAATAACGGAATTTGATTCTTATTGATTGAATTGATAATTAGGGATGAAAGATTGCGATATTCATAATTTTATAGTAATAGGAAGAGAAATTTCATTAATTAGGCTTAATAAGCCATTAAATATCAAGATTAGACCCTAATGTTTAAAAATATCTAAATATGGACTTTTGGACACATTTTGGACCAAAATACCCCTGATTCAAAAAACTCATATATTTTTTTCTCATTTTCAAATCATTTTCATCACAATTCTTTTTATCTTCGAATTGGTTGCGCTAGGATTAGAATTTTCGGTGTACGACATCGTACATTATAATGTATCGTATCGCATCGTACGGCATCGTACAGCATCGTACGACATCGTACATTATAATGTACGATAAAATTCGTACACATTATAATGTACGATGTCGTATGATGCGATACGATGCCGTACGATGAGATACGATGTGAAACCCTCAAAATCGAAACTGAACACATACCCAAATTCCTAAAAAAAAAAAAAAAAAAATTCGGGCCGTTGCCCCGAACCCCACGAGCTCAGCGGTGAGCTCGACCACCGAAAATTCTAATCCTAGCGCAACCAATTCGAAAATGAAAAGAATTGTGATGAAAATGATTTGAAAATGAGAAAAAAAATATGGGTTTTTTGAATCAAGGATATTTTGGTCCAAAAGGTGTCCAAAAGTTCATATTTAGATATTTTTAAACATTAGGGTCTAATCTTGATATTTAATGACTTATTAAGCCCAATTAATGAAATTTCTCAATATGAAACAATAAACACGTAACATAACTAATTAAATAATATAAATAAGTGATAACTAATTTAGTCTAGTGAGAATGCCACAAGTATTTCGGTTGAGAGGTCTTGGATTCAAATCTCATGGAGTACAAAAATGCATACTCCTTATAGGTAGAAGATTTATCTCTTTCCACTATGATAAATTATGTAATTTTTGCCAATAGTGTCATTTGCGCACTTGTACTGTTAATATATAATGTAATATTGTTAAATAATACCACTTTGTACATTAAATCAAAATACAAATTATAGATCAGCTACAATACAATTGGAGTTTCGGGCAAACCATAACGAAATACTCTATTACATTTGTTTCAACACTATTCACGTAATAAAAATATATTTTATTATGTCTCTTCAGATTCTACCGTTGACTATAAATAATATTTAACCGATAGGATGAAAAGAAAGAAAAAACACCACAAAATATTTGGTTCGTGGGGCATTGTTGAGTACATGAAATTTGTCTGTTAGTTAAACTGAGCGACTTTTGCATGGAAAATAGCATATATTTTAATTAAAGCTTACTTAAAAGCCATGAACATTTCAAATCAAAACTATTAGAATAGTAATAATATGACATTCAATCAACTAACAATTTACTTATAGCTAGGAAATTGCAAGTGTACATTTTTTATCTTCTCCATCAAAAACTAGTCTTTATCTTTTCTCAAACAAAATAGTCCTACATATTTTATCATTCCCTTAGGTTGAGTGTGAGACGAGGCTTTAGTTGGTTAAACGAGGTAGCAAGTTTATATGGAATTAACCGGCCATCGAGCATCGGGTCCTCTTCTCAAGGATTTATTTTGGCATAAGAGGTGGCCCCTTCACTTGAGATGCGTATATGTGGGTGTTGCAGAGGAGAAGGTTCCTATTCAGTCGGGGCTATAGGCAACAATCGAGGTGGTCGGAAAAACGACAACAAAGAGGTCATCGCTCGAGCCATTCGCTTGAGAATGGGTCCGGTGACTTTGATTTTGCTTGTGTTTAGCGTTGTCGGCGAATGTTTAGGCAGATTTGTGGAAAAATCTCTCATGGTTGCATAATCTTCACGCATGTAGTGAATTTTGTATCTGTCTATCTCACTCTCTCAAAACAACTTATATTAGACGATGGTCGACTTTCAATTTATTTTAATTTTTCAATTTTTTCGTTGCGTTTGTTAGTAAATTATTTTATAATTGTGCACTATTTTTGTGTTGTTGTAATTAACAAATAAAAAGATCGTCACTATCCTGTTGTGGAATAGACCTTAATCTTTGGAACTGAATAAAACCATAATTCTTTTATGTTTCATCTCCAAAATGGCATAAGAATTATGGTCTGATATTGTGTATAGATCTAAAGAAACTTATCGTATATTTTAGTTTTTTATTTTTTTATTCATTCATAAACTAATGTTATTAGAATTAAATGGAACGGAATATATTGTTCTGAGTTGACCTGAATTTTAATATGTTCGGACCAGAAGATTTTAGGTCAGTTAGAACTGTAATTTAGTATGGCCAAAATGAAATTCCATGAAATTTTAAAGGCCTGAATTTCTTGTGGAAGCATTCTAATAGAATCTTCTATGCAAAATTACTACTCATACAATGATAAATGAAACAATTATAAAAAGAGATGAAACAATTATAAAAAGAGCGCTGCTAAACATCAACGATCGGCAACTGAAATATAAGTGGAGCCCACCTGCATGTGGGGCTCACCTTATATTTCTGATGCCGCTGATGAAGATCATAGTTTTCTATTTTTTTTTTATTCATTCATAAATTAATGTTATTTGAATTAAATGGAACAGAATATATTGTTCTGAGTTGACCTGAATTTTAATATGTTCGGACCAAAAATTTTAGGTCAGTTAGAACTATAATTTAGTATGGCCGGAATGAAATTCCATGAAATTTTAAAGGCCTAAATTTCTTGTGGAAGTATTCTAATAGAATTTTCTATGCAAAATTACTACTCAAAAAATGATAAATGAAACAATTATAAAAAAGAGCGCTGCTAAACATCATCTATCGGCAACTGAAATACAAGTGGAAAAATAACACACGTATGAAGTTGACTTCAAATTCAAATAAAGCGGCATGCAAATCGTTTTAAGGATAAATATTGATTAACATTCAAACAAAAGGCACACAAAAGAATAATAAAAAGAGAACGTTGTGAGAGAGAAATTTCGGAGGACCCTAGTGGCCCAAGTTGAAGATATTTTATAGTTTATGTTTATATTGTATAGCATGAAATTGGTGTTGTCATGTGTACGTGGTAGCGATATGGTTTCGTGCCAGGTATAAGATTGTACTTGTTCGGACATGTGTCGAAATGTGATTGAGAATGACAGTGTTGCATTAAGCAGGCAATGAAATTAGAAGATTAGGAAATTAGAAGTTGCATTGGACCAAGAAAAATGATGATATTGTACGCACGCGTCGGTGTCCGAGAACGTGATTTTGTTAAATTTTACATTAAAAAGTGAAATAATAAAAGAAAGATATATTCATAAAAGTATTACTAATGACCAAGCTTCGTTTTATCGTTAATGTTACCATACCGGGACTTCAATTTTGGAGATAAACTGCTTATCGAAGGAGAAACCAAAGGGTATTCAGGAAAAAAAAAATCGGTACCGGCAGAAAATCGCTTACTGTAAAGGAAACCAACAAAAAATATAGAAAACCAAAAGATATTCAGACAAATATTTTACAAAATTAAACATACTTTTCATAGCTCAAACTTCATAGTTCATACAACGAATACATGATATCAATTCATCATCACAAATCATCACATTCATCATCAAATCATCATATTTAATTCAAGAACATCATCATCATTAAACATCATAAGCATCATATTCATCTCAAGAACATCCACTCAAGAACATCACAAGCATCATCAAATCATCATCTACAATGTTACCGGTCCGTCCCGGCCCGGTACGACAACGACATCATATGGCGGCTTCCCCGAGCCTTTCCCGGCGCACGGCCACCTCAAGGCCGGCCATGGCCGAGTCAGAGCCGGCCATGGCCTCCACGGCCGAATCAGAGCCGGCCATGGCCGGGTCAGAGCCGGCCATGGCCTCCACGGCCGAGTCAGAGCCGGCCATGGCCGGGTCAGAGCCAGCCATGGCCTCCATGGCCGGGTCAGAGCCGGCCATGGCCTCCACGGCCGAGTCAGAGCCGGCCATGGCCGGGTCAGAGCCGGCCATGGCCGGGTCAGAGCCGGCCATGGCCTCCACGGCCGAGTCAGAGCCGGCCATGGCCTCCACGGCCGAGTCAGAGCCGGCCATGGCCGGGTCAGAGGCGTCTCTCGGCCAAGGGGCTGTCCACGACGCTCCTTGGTCGCCCATAAATACCAAGGTACCTCCCTTGGTCCAGGTAATCCGAATTTGAGTACTGAAACGCTGTCGAACTCGTACCTCGCTCGTTTCTCTCAAGTCTCGACCTCTAAACACTAAACCCTCTACAAGCCACCTCAATCTTACTAATGTTGAGCGTCGGAGAGGTAAACAGAGGCAACCCCTCTGTTTCCCCTTTGTAGTTCACACCTTCTTTGCTTACTTTTCAGGTGCTTGGACGAGACAGAGATCACCTACAGCTAAGGGACGGCTTGGGATACCAAGCCCGACACGCTCGAGTCGAGACGAGACCACTTGGTCCGGCCTTGGGTCTAACCGTCTGCGACTCCTAAATCGTTGTCCGAAAAACTGCGACAACATTTTGGCGCTAGAAGGAGGGGATCTCTCGACCTTGGCAACGCATTCCCTCTACCAGTATTTTCCCTTTTGTTCTCACGACTCTCGAGAGATGAGTCACATTCCCGCCACCTCCGCGGGTACCCGAGCGACAGGCTCAAGGTACGGTCTTCGACGCCTCGCACATCGTCTTGAAGGGCAACCTCGCGATAGCGAGAGCCAGCCCCAAGACCCGATGAATGACCCTGAGGTCGAGCTCCGAGAGGACACGGCCCGGCGGCTTGCGGAGCTTCTTGACCGTCCCGGCGTCGACGGTACGCTCATAGCTAATCTCCTCGGCTATGACATCGAAGATAGGTCCGCCAAAGACTACTCCGACCCCGAATATGTGGGGGAGTCGAGGACCAACGAGGCAACACCTAGCCTCGCCCCTTCGCGGCCCGAGAGGCCCAACGACGCTTTGGCCGGGCCGTCGCACCTAGCGCGGCAGCAGGCACGGTCACATTCCCGGGGACTCGCCCCCTCGGTTTCAAGAGGCGGCCGGACACGGCCCCTCGCCGAGGAGAGAGCGACTCTGGTCGATGATGGGGCCGATAGCCGAAGCGCCCGCCGGACGGTCCGACCAAGGGCGAACTCGCCCCGCCCCGCACCAAGCGTGGACCTTAGAGAGCGCTTGACGGCGCAGAGAAACTCCCGAGGGGAGGATCTCCGCCAAAGGCTAAACTCTCGAAGGGACGCGCTCCCTGCTGCAACTCTCGGCCGGCCTCAGGCCAATGTCGTGGACCAAGCATCCAACGAACGCCAACCAGTGACTCCCGTGGCCCCGACGGTCGGCCCTGCTAACGGGCTCGACATGGTCACGATGATTCAGAGCCTCCAGAATCAAATCATCGAAATGAGAGAGTCAGGGAGGCAAAGGCCGTACGGAGGGATCGAGGAGTCATACTCTCCCTTCGCCGCACAAGTCCTCGCGCAACCATGCGTGGGGAACTTCAAGTTACCGTCCATTCCCCCCTACGATGGACGTACGGACCCCCACTTCCACGTCCAACATTATGAGACGTGGATGACGATGCAAGGGCAGACGGACGCCACCCTCTGCCAAGCCTTCAGCCTGACCCTCACAGGGTCGGGGTTTGAGTGGTTTTGAAGCTTGAGGCCGGGAAGCATCCCGTCTTTCCGGGCCTTACGAGAGGCGTTCCTCGCCCGATTCGCCACCCTCGTGGCGCAAAAGAAACCAAAGACCCACCTCCTCTCTATCCGACAAGGAAGAGACGAGACGTTGAGGCAATACCTCGCTCGCTTCACCGAGGAGTCTCACAAGGTCGAAGGGTTCGACGACAGGGACGCCATCACGGCAATCACTGAGGGAGTACGCACGAGCGACTTCCTCAAGTCTATTGTTGGCCAAGTCCCGCGTGACATGGCGGAGCTAATGACAAGAGCCCGCACATACATGGGGGTCGAGGACTATCTCGATGGCCGAGATGGCCGAAAGTCAGGGGGACAGGGGAGTCGTCGCCGCGACAATCGAGACGAAGATCGTCCCGACCCCCGAAAGAGGAGGAATAAGGGAAGCCAGGCCCCTAACGGCCGTTCCCTCCCCGGGCCGAGGCCGCCACATGTCGACAGCTTCCGGAAGTTCTCGCCATTCACTCCTCTGAACACTCCGCCGGAGCAAATCCTAGCTCTGCACCGTGACAAGTTGGGGAGCCCAACCCCGCTCACGAAGGATCCCGCCAAGAGGGATCAAAGCAAGTACTGTGACTACCATCAAGATCACGGGCACCTGACATCCGAATGCTATCAACTCAAGCGTCAGATTGAGGCCCTGATTCAAGATGGGAAGCTGAAAGAGTACGTTTTGAGAACTATCGGGACGGCCGCGGCGCACGGAGGTCGCCCGCGGCAAGGGAAGAAAGGTCCGGCGACGGTGACTGTCACGGACCGCGCGACAAACGAAGAGCCGGAGAGCTCGCAACTTCACGTCGTGGGTGCAATCTTGGGTGGCCCGGAGTTCGGAGACTCGGCTACGCAAAGGAAGAAGTACGTGCGCGAAGTTTCCCAAGGGAAAATAGCGCACTACATCAACCATACGTACGAGGTCCCTCCTCCGGCCCCCTTCGAGTCCATGTTCTTCACCGGACATGAAGCGACGCGAGTTCTCCATCCACACAACGACGCGATAGTCGTCTCTGCCCCGGTCGCCAACAACCTCGTCCGGAGAATCCTGATCGACAATGGGAGCTCCGCCGACATAATCTTCAAATCGGCGTTGGACAGGATGAAGCTATCCGGGGTAAGACCGACCCCGGTCTCAACCCCGCTCTTCGGCTTCTCTGGGGAGAGGGTTATGACGGAGGGAACTATCGACCTCCCGGTTACCTTCGGTACGCCGGGGGGGCTCGAGGTTACCCACATCGTGTCGTTCCTAGTGGTGGATCAGCCCTCGGCTTACAACATCATCGTCGGCCGCCCGACTCTCAATCGGTTGAAGGCCATAACATCCACGTACCACCTGATGATGAAGTTCCCGACCGAGAAAGGGATCGCCGTGATGTTGGGAGACCAATCCATGGCGAGGATGTGCTACATCCAGGGCGTGGACGGAAAAGGGAAAGGGAAGATGGTGAGCACCGTCTTCCAACTCGGAGACAAATTCCCGTGCAAGTTAGAGGAAGGAGGCACCTTCGGAGAGCTAGACCAAAGGGACGAAGTCGAGCGTCGAAAGGTGGAGACACCGGACGACCTCGTTCCCGTCGTGTTGGACGACGCCAAGCCTGACCAAGTGGTCAAGGTAGGCGCCCAACTCTCATCTGAAGTCCGTACCGAGCTCGCCGCTTTCCTCCGAGAACACAAAGATGTCTTCGCGTGGACACACGCCGACATGCCGGGGATCGACCCCGAGATCATGGTTCATCGTCTCAACGACGACAAGAGAGTGGCCGAGCGCATCCAGCCCCGGCGTGCGTTCAGTGGGGAGAGGTACCAAGCCATTGGTGAAGAGGTTGACAAACTTCTCGCTGCCGACTTCATCAGGGAGGCGGAGCACCCCAAGTGGGTGTCCAACGTGGTGATGGTCAAGAAGCCAAACGGGAAGTGGCGGATCTGTATCGATTACAAAGATCTCAACAAAGCATGCCCGAAAGACAGCTTCCCTCTCCCGAGGATCGAGCAGCTCGTGGACGCCACGGCGGGCCACGAGTTGCTGAGCTTCATGGACGCCTATTCGGGCTACAACCAGATCCGCATGCACGAGCCGGATCAGATCAAGACCACCTTTGTTACGAACCGCGGACTCTACTGTTACAAGGTCATGCCCTTTGGCCTCAAAAACGCGGGAGCGACGTATCAAAGGTTGGTGAACCGCATGTTCGCCAATCAAATTGGCAAGACTATGGAGGTCTACGTGGACGACATGCTTGTCAAGAGCCTCAAAGCCGACGACCACGTTCGAGACCTTAGGGAAATGTTCACGATCCTGCGACGCTACAAAATGAAGCTCAACCCCAACAAGTGCGCTTTCGGGGTCGAGTCTGGAAAGTTTATGGGCTACATGGTGAGCCGCCGCGGGATCGAGGCCAATCCTGAGAAGATTAAGGCGATCTTAGAGATGAGGTCGCCACAAAAGGTCAAAGAAGTTCAAAGCTTGACGGGAAGGATCGCCGCCCTGACGCGATTCGTTTCCAAAGCCACTGATAGGTGCCAACCGTTCTTCAAGGCCTGAAAAAGACCGACGGGTTCGTATGGACGGAGGAGTGCGAGGAAGCATTCCGAGATATGAAAGCCTATTTCACCTCCCCCTCGTTCCTCGCAAAGCCAAAGAATGGCGAAACCCTATACCTCTACCTCGCGGTTTCCGATAGGGCCGTGAGCGCGGTCCTCATACGCGAAGAGGACAAGGTACAATGGCCGGTCTACTACGTTAGCAAGGCACTCCTCGACGCCGAAACCCGATACCCCGAAATCGAGAGACTGTCCCTCGCCCTCGTCATGAGCGCGAGAAAGCTCCGGCCCTACTTCCAAGCGCACCCCATCGTGGCCCGCTCGGGGCATCCCATCGAGAAGGCCCTTCAAAAAGGGACCTCCTCTCGAATGGCGATATGGTCCCAAGAGCTGGGCGAATACGGAATCGAGTTCCAACCGAGAACCGCCATTAAGGGTCAGGCCCTCGCCGACTTCATCGCCGAGTTCACGAGCGCGCCCCCAACCAACGAGGGCGACGAGAGTAGTAAGACCACGGAAGACAAGGAGGACGACCATAGCGAGTCGTCAAAGAAGAGAACCAACGACCCGATAGGGCCGGTCTGGACTTGCACGTGGATGGCGCGTCAAACGCCCGGGGGGCTGGCGCCGGCGTTGTGCTCACAAATCCCGATAGGGAAAAGCTGAGATACGCCCTGCGGTTCGAGTTCAAGTCTTCCAACAACGAGGCAGAGTACGAGGCTCTGATCGTTGGCTTGGAGCTAGCGAACAAGTTGGGCGCCCAAAACCTGCGCATCCATTGCGACTCGCAATTGATCGTGAATCAGGTTAAGGGCGACTACGCCGCAAAGGAGCCACACATGATCGCCTACTTGTCCAAGGCCCAAAAGAACTTGGAGGCCCTGTCGTGGTTCGAGATCGTCCAGGTTCCTCGAGAGGCGAACGTTGACGCCGACGCCCTAGCTCGCCTCGCGTCTGGGATAGACGAGGAGGGCGAGGGCAGCATCCCAATCGAAGTGTTGACCCGACCCTACGTCTCGAGAGGCGACGTAGGGGTCATTGACGAGACTCCGCCTCCCTCATGGATGACCCCGCTCGTGGAATTCCTTAAACGAGGAGTCGTCCCCGAGGATAAAGAAGAAGCCAGAAAGCTGAGAAGCCTAGCCCCAAAGTACACAATGAGGGAGGATAGCTTGTTCAAGAGAGGCTACTCCATGCCCCTTCTCCGTTGCCTGACCGAGGTGGAGGCGAGGAAAGCACTCCACGAGGTGCACGAGGGGGTGTGCGGTAACCACGCCGCCGGGCAATCTTTGGCATTGAAGCTGCTGAGACTTGGATATTTCTGGCCGACCTTGAAAAAGGACTCCCACGAGTGGGCCAAGAAGTGTGACAAGTGCCAAAGGTTCGCCCACATTCCGCGCCAAGCACCGGCCCCTTTGTGTCCGATTATCGTGCCGCGACCTTTCGCGAAGTGGGGAATCGACCTCATCGGCGAGCTACCTACGGCCCCGAGACAATACAAGCACGCGATCGTGGCTATCGATTACTTCACGAAGTGGGTAGAGGCTGAGCCGCTAGCAAAGATCACCGAGGCGAACACGACAAGCTTCATTTGGAAAAGCATCATCTGCCGCTTCGGGATCCCTGCGTCAATTGTAACCGACAACGGAAAACAATTCGACAATGCGCGCCTCCGAGAAACGTGCGAACAACTTGGCATTAGCAAGACTTTCTCCTCTCCCCGCCATCCTCAAGCCAACTGTCAGGTCGAGGCGGTGAACAAGACGATCAAGGAGAACCTGAAGAAGAAGTTGGAGGCAAGAAAAGGGGCTTGGGCCGACGAGCTCCCCATGGTCTTATGGGCATATCGCACCACCGCTCGAAACGCGACCGGCGAAACCCCTTTCGCTCTCGCGTTCGGCGTCGAGGCTGTGGTACCCGTCGAGACCAAGCTGCCAACCTTGCGCATCGAGGAGTACGACGAAGCCGCCAACGACGACGCGATCAGGCGCGAGCTAGACCTAATAGACGAAAGGAGGGCGGACGCACTCACCCGGCTTGCTGCGCAAAAGAGGAAGGTCGAGAAGTACTACAACTCAAAGATCAAGCTGCGGAAGTTCGCCGACGGGAGCCTCGTTCTTCGAAGGGTGTTCCAAAACACCAAAGTGCAAGGTGCGGGAGTTCTAGGCCCCACCTGGGAAGGCCCGTACCGTGTGCGCCGAGCCATCCACAATGGCACATACGAGCTCGAGAACATGGAGGGACTCGTGTTCACACACCCGTGGAATGCGGAGCACCTTCGGCAATATTATCAATAGATGTTCATTCGTCCATTTTTACGCTTTGTTGTTCTCATGTAACTTTCGATTCTAGCAAAGTCAATTTTAAATTTCAAGTTTGGCCAAAGGCCTGGGATGTAATTTTTGAACCATTTCAATAATTTAATGAATTACATTTAACTTCAAAACTTTGTATCTTAGTTTCTAGCCTCCTCTACGAGTACCCAAGAAACTCGGGGGGCTAAGCAGGATAAGGTGAGAGTAACAAGCTCGCTTACTCCACTTTCCACGCACTAAGTGGTAACAAAACACCCATAAATCGGATCCGCGCACCGGACCTCCGACCTCGTACCCTCCTCGTGCGACGCTCTCACACGGGTTGAGGTCGTACACCGAGAGATAGCGAAACGTCGACAAGTTGGATCCGCGCACCGGACCTCCAACCTCGCACGCCTTTTGCTGCGACCCTCTCGCGCATCGATGCACCTTGCACCCCGATAGGCAACAAGGCATCGATGGATCACGTCCGCGCACCGGACGGTCGATACCGGCAGTCAAAACCCAAAACGTGACACGCGTACCGACATGTACCACGCTCACTGGGAACTGCGAGCTCGTCGCGATATGCACGCCGATAGGTAGCGTACTCGCCGGAGGATGAGCGCGACGGCCACCCAGCTCGTGCACGCCGATAGGCAGCGAGTCACAAATGGATGGCCGGAAATCGCGCCCGCCGGATGAAACTGGTCTAGCCAGCGTCCGCGGGAAACTTCGCCGCCGAATGCGGCAGTAAGCCGTGCCAACCGGTCACGCTAAGCATAGTAAGCCGGGCTCGTAAGACACGCACTATTCAAATTGCGCAAATCGATTACACTAAGCATAGCAAGTCGAGAAAATAAGACGCACGATGAAAAGAAAGCTTCAATCAAAGCAAAACGATATTGCGTAAACAACCCAACAAGAAAAGTACGAAAGTACGACGCAAACATAACAATAATCCGAAAGAAAGCATAAAGCGAGCGCTAAACAAGTGCGCGAAAAACCAAGGAAAACTCAACTAGTCCGAGCCAAAGTCGACTTGCTCTTCATCTCCTTCGGGGTCAGGGGCGCCAAACCCGCCAACGGCTTCTCCGTCAGGCTGGTGGGTCGTCGACTGAGCAGCCTCGGCGGGGATCTGTGGATGCAGGTCGTCCTCCGGCGGCTCGTCATCATAAGGAGGGAACATGGCGTTAAAGAAGGAAAATGTAGTCCCGCGGGACGCGTTCTCCTTCGCGGTCGCGTCTCGGACTCGCCTCGCCGCTTCGTAACGGGCCGCCTCCAACGTCAAGTCCCAGTCGTCCTCCAAGTCCGTCTTGGATCGCACGGCATCTTCCTTCTCCTCGACGAGCGTTTGCATCTCCGCCCGCAAGGTGTCCCTCTCCCTCTCCACCTTGACCCGAGCAATCTCGCTCACCGATAGCCGAGCATGGACGATGCTCAGCTCCGCATCCCGGCTCGAGAGTGCCGCCTGGAGTTTCTTCGTTTCCCCCAGAAAGGTGTCAGCTGCTTGCTCCGCCTTCTCACGAAGCACTTTCTCGGCGGCCGATTCTCCGCGAGCTCGCTCCAGCTCCTTCTCTAGCGTCTCAAACTCTTGGGCGGTGCGAACCTCCGCTAGGGAGGCAGCGTGCGCAGCCGTCATGCTCGCCTTCTCCTTTTCCATGATCTGCATGCGTCGTAGCATATCTCGGAGAATGCGATCGCTCCGCTCTTGGCGTGCGAGCATCTGTGGAAACGAAGGAAACGCGTATAATCACAATAAGCACGACAACGATACATAACACATGAAAACGAGTCATACCTTTCGGGCGTCGCCGATCCCATTCTGGAAGTGCTCAAGATCACTCGTTGTCAGCAGGCCCTTGAAATCCCGCAAGGAGGTCTCAAGGATCCCCCGGGAGCACTGGTCTCTCAACTCTGCCGCCTCCGCTAAGAGCATGGAGTCCAAACTGTCTGACACCGTCGACGTGTGAGCGCGTTTGTGTCCGGACGGCGACCCGAGAGAAGCCGACGATGATGGTCGCTTGTTGGAAGAGATCGCCTCGTTCCTCGCCCGCGATGGTGACCCCCCGCGACGGGCCTCGGCTGGGGGGCGAGCCGCGATCGTAGCGTCGTCAGCGGGCATCGCTCTCGGCATTTGCGCGCGCGGTCGATGACGTCGAGCCATGGTACCTACAGAGGAGAGAAGAGCGTTTGTCAGTTAAAACATGACGACAAGCACAAATAATGGGAAACAACGATAACACGATAACACGAAAGTATGTGCGTGGCCAGTACCCCCCGCGTCGGGGGAGGGAGCTGACGACCCCCCCGCCTCGGACTAGGGATCCTCCGGGACCCCCGCGTCGAGGTCGGGGCACAAAGGAACATCGTCACTAGGCACGAACCACCCCGTCCTCGCCATTAGGTCTGGGGACTCGAAGAGCGTTCCTTGCCGCCTCGATTCTGGGACCGCTCTGATCACCGCGTCGAGCCCGGATCCTTCGATGTCACCCATGGGTGGAAAGTCGGCCACAGGACCGAAGACGAGGGGCGCGACCCCGAAAGACGATTCGGACACCCATACCCAGGGGTATCTATGCTTCGAGTTCACCTTGGTGAGAATGGCGAGGCGCTTGCGGTGCGACGCCAGGTAGAAGCCAGGCTTCCCGGGCACCCCTCGCACCATCATGAGGTTCTGAATATCGTCGGCAGTGATGGCCCTCTTCTTCGCCCGAAAAAACATCATGTGGCACGCCGCAACCACCCGATAGAAGGACGGGGACATCTGCGAGGCGTGCACCCTTAAGCGAACCAACAATTCTTGGATGACCGGCTGAAAGGGAAGTCTTAGTCCTCCGCGGAGACTCGCCTCGTGGACCGCTGCGTACCCCTTGCGCGGGCGAGTAGGAAGATCGTCGGGTAATGGCCTCAGGATCGACACGCACTCTGGGATACTGTAACGCCTTCTTAGACTCGTGAAGTTGATGATCGAGAGCGAACTCGGTGTTGGAATCGATCTAGGGTTTAAGAAAAAGTTTAACGCTTCGTTAAGGGGCGGAAATTTAAAAATTTTCTTTTTAAGTAAAACTAGTTTTTACTAACCTAGACAAGAGCATGTACATGTAAATAAAAACTAATATGAGCTATTAAAGTTACTAACCTTTCTTGAAGCTTGAACCTTGTAGAAGCTTTTGGAAAGTTGCAACGCTCGTCTCCCCTCGCAGCACGTCTCTCTTCCTTTCCTCGGCACCTCGAGCAACCACCAAAGTTTCTATCACTAAATCACTCGAAAAGAAGGAATCAGTGAGTGGGCACTTTTAAACACTACGACTTAAGAACGAGTCTCGAAGTCGCAGAGCTAAACGCTAGGTCGAGTGAGGACCTAGGTGCCAAGACAAGAAAAATCGAAAATATAAACTAGAGAGAGAGAGAGGAAGGGGCGGCCAAGTCTAGAGAGAGAAGCTCTCAATCTCTAAAACTTTGCATGAATGAAAAGTGTGGAATGAGGCTCCTATTTATAGGAGAGGTCTCACCTTCAATAAGGTAGTTTCCTCTTCTATAGAATATCACATATTCATGAGCCAATTTCCCTTTTCCTTCAAAGAGTCACACGGCCAAGACTAAGCAAGTAAGTCCTTGGATTTGTTTCCTCTTTTATTTGCTTCTCTCTTGATCCTTTTGGGCGCCTACCATGCTTTCCCCTTAGGGGAAATTTCTTTCCTCTTTTTCTTTTGGCAAGTATCTTAATACATTTATGCACAAAATAAACTCTCTTTCCTCTTGGGTAATATGGGCGCCTACACCATCTAGAAAGGGCTTCAAGAAGCTTTTCCATTTTGTTCATGACAACATGAAAAAGGCCCATTAAGAATTTTCAATAAAATTCTTATGAAATGAAATTAATTCACAAGGCCCAATTAATCATATTATGGCCGAGTGACATTAAGTCATCAAATGAACTTGTCAAAAAATTTATTGACATTCATTTCATCCTTTGTCTCAAAAGACAAAAATACCCTTTTGACTATTTTCGTTCTTGTTTTGACTTAGCTTCCAGTTTAACTATTCTTATCGATGTGATTCGTGACAGTGACCTCATGGACCCAAATGAACAAAGCTTTAGCTAAACACTTGGACTCAAAAGTTCACAAACCTTTTCCAAGTTTAGCTTAATGCCAGCTGACTCCACTAAAGAGCTGACACTGAAAATCTCTCGGTTCAAATGAATTTGTTTTCTACTCAAGAATTCGACCTAATTATAATGAGCGGATCCACTGAATATTATCTATGCTACCCTTCATGAATGTCATCAGCTAGTCGGGATTTACTAAATTACCATTTTACCCTTCTAGCTGTTATTTCCTCAACTCCTTTGTCGCTTGTGAATAAGTTAGAAACAATGTATTGACGAGGAGCTAACAAGTCACATTGTTTCATCCAAAAGAGTCAGGACTCAATTTGGACACTGGCCAGTTCATTTATTCACACTCCAAGGAACAAAGCATGAGGTGACATACATTGCATTTCAGCAATCTTGTACATGAATTCCATATCTATGAGAACTTCACAAAGTTACTCATGACAGACTCACAACTTAGTACCTCACCAATAGGCCTTGTTCGGAATCACATAGTGAGTCCGAAATTTGACTTTCTCAAATGAGAATACTAAGGTGTGAAATGACATGTCTCATTTCAGGATTAAGGTAAGCATGATGCAATTCATACATAGTGACTTCGAGACATAAGAGGTTAAATGGTTTGTTCTTATATTGTCTCTAGAAGTGCACTGGTCAATTCAGTATCTTCGGAAGATACCTAGAAGAACTATAGAGTCCCAAACTCTCAATGCCTCATAACCAGACATCATAGATTCTTCTAACAATCATACTGAGGTCAATAGTCCTTTGACCCTTAGATTGCGAATATATCGTTTTAAGCAAACTACGAAGAGTTTGTTCATGCAAATCTACATTTGTCTCTTCGTAAGTTGTTTAGTTTGTTTATGGACTAAAAGACTATGGTTTTATCATAAAGCTTCAGACAAGGAAGATTGAATGAACGTTTCAACTTTATTAATGAATGAATAGGCAATTACAAGCAAGAGTCTTCATGAGACTTTATTACATCAAATGTTCAAAATAAAGATTACAACTCTTCTTGTGGGCACCATTGACAACACTCGGGACGTCGATGCCCGAGCAATCGAGCTCGCCCCGTATGGCCGACTCTCCAACCGGGAAGGCCGAGGCTCGCGTTTCTTCCCCCACGGTCGAGGAAAACGACGCGGCAGGTGCATCGTGGTGGTTGGGCGAATCACTCGAACGATCGGCGTCGTGACCCGCGCTTGGGCAAGGTGGGGCCTCGTCATGGCCGCCCTCACAAGCCGGCTGGCTCCCCTCGGCCCCGGCGTGGTCGCTCGAGGGCGCGCCCGATCGCCGCCCGGTCGGTCCACCGTCGTCGGGCCGGCTCGGCTCCCGGCCGACCGTGCTCCCTCCGGCGTACGCGTGCAGCCCGAGGACCCAGCCCGTCTCTTGGCTGGGTGGCTCCTCCATGCGCGGGCCCGGCGCTCCCGACGCATGCATCTGGCCCGTCGGCCCGGCCCGATTCCCGGCTGGCCAAGCCTTCGGCCCGTGGGCTCTGCCCGGGCGCCCCAGCGCTCGCCCCGTGTGCACCCGGCCCGGCAGACCGGCCCAGGCCCCGGCTGGTCTGGCTTCCCTCGCGCGCGCACGGCCCATTGGCCCAGTCCGGCCCCTGCCCGGCCGGGTCCTCTTCCCGCGCGCCTGACCTGCCGGCCCGGCCCAGTTCCCAGCCGGCTGGGTCTTCACCACACAAGCCCGGCCCATTCGGGCCTAGGGTTTCCCCAGGGGCCAGGCGAGCCGCCACCTCCTGCCCGGCGTCGCCAGGCCGGGCCGCCTCCTGCCCAGCGCTGGCGCCTCCACGGGCGGCGTCCCCCGGCGCCGGCGATTCCCCGGCGGCGCTCGTCCTTGCCGGCGCAGCTGGGCTCGAGGGGCTCTCCTCCTGGGCGCGGTCTCCAGGGCACCCGGTGACCTCCCCCACGTCGGGACCGGCACAGAAGGCGCCGACGCCGGCCGACGCGCCCCCCCCGGCACTGGTTTCGCCGTGCGCGGCTTCCCCGGGGCCGGTCGCTGCGCCCGAGCGGCTCTCCCCGCCAACGCGACAGGCGGGCGTCCCGACGGCCTCGCCCGGCCGAGTGAGGGCTCCCTCGAGGTCGGGGTCGACCCAGGCCGTGCCTCCCGTGGCCGAGGCGCCATTCCCGCGGCCGACCTCCTCCGGCGCGCCCTTTCCAGCGTCGGCCGCTCCAGGCGCGGCTGCCTCCGGCGCGCGCGCGCCACCCAGACCACCGGTAAGCGCCAAGGCGCTGTCCCTCGACCCGAGTGGGTCTTCCTCGACGTCTCCTGGGCCGCCGGTGCCGCCTTGAGCCCGGCCGCCTCCTCCGGCGCACGCATCGTCTCCGGCGGCCACCTGCCGGCGCTGGCCGTCTCCGGCCCGAGCGCCCCCTCCATCACCGGTCAACCACGCTTCGACCAAGGCAAGGTCTTCCCCGGCCATCGTGACGACGCTGCTCGTGCTCGATGAGTGAGGCGCGTCAGCAACGCTCGGGAGAGATGAAAATTGAGTCCAAAAAGTTTCCAAGTCCACGTGTTGATCCCCGAGCAAATGAAACAAATCGTCTTCAATGGTCCCACACCCCGATAGGCGGTCGATGGGGTCCATGGGCGCGAATAACGAGACGAGAATGACCGACAAAAAATAAAATAATAATATTAAAGGGCGCCGGGACGTACCTCTTGGCGATGGGCTATTCCGGTGGGCCAATGACGGCGGAGGCTTCGAGTTTATCACACGAGTTACACTCGATAATAAACTCGGGGGGCTAATGTTACCGGTCCGTCCCGGCCCGGTACGGCAACGACATCATATGGCGGCTTCCCCGAGCCTTTCCCGGCGCACGGCCACCTCAAGGCCGGCCATGGCCGGGTCAGAGCCAGCCATGGCCGGGTCAGAGCCGGCCATGGCCTCCACGGCCGAGTCAGAGCCGGCCATGGCCGGGTCAGAGCCGGCCATGGCCTCCACGGCCGAGTCAGAGCCGGCCATGGCCGGGTCAGAGCCGGCCATGGCCTCCACGGCCGAGTCAGAGCCGGCCATGGCCTCCACGGCCGAGTCAGAGCCGGCCATGGCCGGGTCAGAGCCGTTCATGGCCGGGTCAGAGGCGTCTCTCGGCCAAGGGGCTGTCCACGACGCTCCTTGGTCGCCCATAAATACCAAGGTACCTCCCTTGGTCCAGGTAATCCGAATTTGAGTACTGAAACGCTGTCGAACTCGTACCTCGCTCGTTTCTCTCAAGTCTCGACCTCTAAACACTAAACCCTCTACAAGCCACCTCAATCTTACTAATGTTGAGCGTCGGAGAGGTAAACAGAGGCAACCCCTCTGTTTCCCCTTTGTAGTTCACACCTTCTTTGCTTACTTTTCAGGTGCTTGGACGAGACAGAGATCACCTACAGCTAAGGGACGGCTTGGGATACCAAGCCCGACACGCTCGAGTCGAGACGAGACCACTTGGTCCGGCCTTGGGTCTAACCGTCTGCGACTCCTAAATCGTTGTCCAAAAAACTGCGACAACATACAACATAAAAAAAAACTCAGATTCGGATTAAAAATGACATTTAGTTCGGATTAAACCTAAACATACATAGAAAACCATACAAAACAACTAATAAATTCATATTCATTGTTCGAACCCTTGAAATCATGGATTAAAGTAAAAAAAAATTAAAAAAATGAAAAAAAACCCCAAAATTTGATAAACTCCCGAAACTTACCTACCGAAAATCAAGAGATTGCGACAAACGAAAACCACCGGAATCCATTGTAAACCACCGATAATCGCTGGAAAGTGCCGATAAATTGAAACGAAAATGGTAACTAGCAAACCGGTACCAATCCTCTCCGGTAAGACGATTATCGACCGATTTTCGTTCAGTTTCCGCAGTTGTAGAACAAAAAGTAGAGAGCATAGTCATGTTGTTAATAGCTATTAACAACATGACTATGCTCTCTACTTTTTGTTTTACAATGCTATTTTATTTTTATATCATCAGTCTTTGGCAAACCTTCAAAAAAAAAAGAGATGGTATGTATGATCCATTAAATTTATCTTATTCATACAATTTTTTTTAGTATAATCGAAGTAAGAGAAATTATACGAGTTAGGCACTTGAAGCGTCGAGATTTCAGAATAACCAACATTTGAATTCTTTTAATAAAGTAGCCAATTCCGCTTATGTGTTAATTAAAACAAAATTTTAGTTTCAACCATACCCTTAAACATGTATATAATTCAAATAAAATTTTATAACTCTAATTTTTAAAATAGTGATTTCATGATTGCTTAAATTTGAATTCCATGTTTTTCTCCATCAATAACTCATCAATAACTGTCCTCTCTCTCTCTCTATATATATATGTATATATATATGTGTATATATATATATATATATATATATTGATTTTTTTCCACTTGAAGAGAGTTTTCCACCCTAATTTTTTAAAAGATTTGTCTGACAAAAAGGTAAAATCCAAAAAACTATACACATTTTTCCTTTATATTTTTTAGAAATTCAAAGTAATTTCAATATATGCTGTTACTGTTTGTTTCTTATCTACGATATTCTAAATCTCATTCTCTAACATTGACATTCAAAGTTTTCGAAACTGTCTCGCATTATTGACAAAGAAAAATTCCATTTACCACGAGCTTTATTATTTAGACCAGAAGGAGAAAGATTCAAAGCTTTTAATTCAAGTCCTATGATTCTCGTTCCTGTTTAGGGTTTGGTGTTGTTGGTGGTGATTTTATTGTTGTCATCGCTAGACTCTTCATGATCGAGTTAAATAAATCTTGTCTCATTGGTCCAATTTTAAAGATGGAAGTTAGGGTTTCCTTTGTTAATTTTATTGTTTTGATTAAAAAATCTATATTGAATTGGATCGATGATTCTAGGTTTTCAGATGTGTATTGATTTGATGATTGTTAAACTTTTGGAAATTGATCTTTGAATATGTGTTTTTCATTATAAATTTTGAATTGATGATACGTTGTCACTGGGATATTTTTTTTTCCCTTCAAAACTTGTCATTTTTTTTTTATTTTGGTTAATTTGACATATAATTTTGTTGAGTATGAGATCTCCTTTTTTTGGTAACCCCTCGTTTGTTTATTTGGTTCATTTGACACATAATATACGTTATTTAATAAAATTAATAATTATTTATTAAAATTTACTGATACTAATAGTACTACCAAATTTTTAGTTTGGCTCGTCAATGGTGTTCTTGGCGTCGAGGCTCTATGTAGGGTATTCATCATGTGATTGCGTCAATGTGGTCTTAAAGAGATAAAGTGAGAGATAAGAAGGGTCATTAAATGTGGTTATGGTCAATTTATTTAATCTCATTTTTTATGGGCGTTCTAGAAATATGACCAAAAGCAAACTTCCTTAGACATGGAAATAACTAAAAAATCATGTTTAATGTCATAGATGTAGAAAAATTGATCCACTGTGTTTGATGAAAAATCATGTTTAATGTCATAGATGTAGAAAAATCATGTTACTACCTTAGACATGGAAATAACTAAAAATTTTCAAAAATCATATGAAAATAAATGGAAACGTAAACATGATGCATTAAACATGATTTTTCATCAAATACAATGGGTCTATTTTTGAAGATCTCGACGCCATGAGTCTGTAGGATTTGGAATCACTCAATTTCGAGTTCGTATGAGAAAAATATGGATTTTTGAAGTTTTGATGCAAAAAAAATGTTTGAAAAAAAGTAGGAGTGAGAAAGTGATGAATTAAAAAACAAGAGAGATAAAATGATGAATCTAAAAAAAAAACGTTATACTTATTTAAGGACAAATATAGAATTTTAACCTATTACCTCTAGTGCCACCTAATATAATTGGTTATTTTTTAAAACTCTCAAAACGTGGGCTAAATCCCAAACTTTGAGTGTAAAGTGGCCTAGTTAGTTACAAAATATTTTTTTTTAAATTTTAATTATGAAATATTTAATGAAAGGTATTTTGGATATTTGATCCTCCACAATTTTTGTTAATGGCTATTTAAAAAAATTAACAAAATCTTAGCTATTTAGCAAAACTCAAGTTTATTATTGACTAATTAGCTATATAGCCCATAATTAAATGTGTAGACATTTACTTAACTAAAAAGTTATATTTAATATTTAATCACGAGTTATAAAGAATAAACCTTATCATCAAACATAAATATAGCCAATTCAATAAGGGATTTGTATACAGTACTATATAACTATATAGTGTTGTCGCTCGTTTTCGGACAAAGATTTAGGAGCCCCAAACGGTTCGACCCAAGGCCGGACCAAGTGGTCGCGTTCGGGCTCTAGCGTGTCGGACTCGGTATCCCGAGTCTTCCGTTAGCTGTGGATGATGTTCACCTCGTCTCGGTACCTGAAAAGCAAGAGAGAATATGTGAACTACAAAGGGGAAACAGATGGGTTGCCTCTGTTTACCTCTCCGACGCTCAACATTAGTAGGGTTGAGGTAGAATGCAGAGAGTTTGAGTGTTTAGAGGCTGAGACTTGAGAGAAACGAGCGAGGTACGAGTTTGACAGCGTTTCAGTACTCAAATTCGGATTACCTGGACCAGGGGAGGGACCCCGGTATTTATAGGCGACCAAGGGGCGTTTTGGGCATCCCCTTGGCCGAGGGCCGGCTCTGGGTCGGCCGTGGAGGAGAGGGCCGGCTCTGAGCCGGCCGTGGAGGCGAGGGCCGGCGCTGACCCGACCGTGGAGGCGAGGGCCGGCTCTGAGCCGGCCACGGAGGCGAGGGCCGGCTCTGGGCCGGCCATGGCCGGGTGCCAGCCTTGAGTCGGCCGTGGCCGAGCGCCGGCTCTGAGTCGGCCGTGCGTCGGGGGAGTCCTAGGACGGCCACTATCACGGCCGTCGCCGCTTTACCGGGCCGAGACGGACCGGTAACATATAGCACGTTTGAAATTGTCATATATTCTTTAATTATTTTTTTCTCTTATGAGAAATGAAGAGAGTTTAGAATAAAGCTTAGAGCAACTCCAATGCAAACAATCAAAATTGCTTTATTAATTATGGGGCAATGACATATCAATTTTTTTTTAACAACTTAATGTTGTGAGTAGTAATGATTATGACAATAATAACAACTTCTTGCACCGTTGCCGTTGCCGACTTTTTTTGATCCTTTTGGATAGAATAGATCTACTTCAATCACCTTTTGATGGTAACACTATTAGAGTGATTTTTATGCAAAGTGCTACAATCGATGACGTAGACGAATAAAAAAAAATTGATGAGGTATAAAAAATTGACAATTTATGCGGTTGCTCTTAGGTTTAGGTTTGACGTAAAACAATCACATTAGTACAAGCTTTCAAAAACATTTAATATAATCCTGGTAGTTGCCAACCTGAATTCCAACAAATAGCTCATTGGCTAATCGCATAGCTAGCCTTAGAATAACATCATTAAATTAACCAATAAACTCGGAAAGACCCAACTTTTGAAAAGGGTCGTTCAATAATAATCACCAGTCACTACTCACTAGACACTACAGCAACTACACTACTTAATTCTGAATCAAATCCCCAACCCCCAACCCCCCCCCCCCCCCCCCAAAAAAACTAACCGATGGGGAGGGGGATCGAGACTCATGCTGAGTCAGCAACGGCATGGTAGCTCGGTCGGCCTCCTCTCCCTAAAAAGCCCCTACCACCAGCTCGGGCAGGGAATTCACTTCCGCGGGGATCCACGAATTCATTGACTCTTCCGAATCTCCGACCGCCGCGGCCTCTGAAGCCGTTGCCACGTGGCACTCCCTGACCCATTGAAGCCCTGCCTCCACCTCTTCCCCCATTCCCAGCTGAATAAAAACACAACGAAATAGTGTAAATACGAAACACGAAACGGGGGCTGGGATTGTAGCTTTTTTTTTTAATTACCTCGTGAGGTAGTTCTTTTTATCTCAATCACCGCTTGACGGCCTCCAATAGTGATCGGGGAAGCCTGAGATACATTGTTAGATAAAAAAGTGCAATCCTCACTCCGCTTTTGAACCGAATTTCACTTGATTGTTCGTGTTTAGGAACGGCTGTATATACCCAGGTTCAGAAAACGAGCAAACTGGATATCGAAGAATTCGGTTGATTGTGCTCTTGTAAGAGCATAGTGGGAGTTGAGCTTGTGACGTGAATTATTTTGAGTTTCTGTTGAATTCATATTAGTCAAGACTCGCTTGATGATCATCGAAAAGAAGCCAATAGTTATAGGGGAGACTGAGAGACTGCTTTGGTCCTAGGCCTAAGGAGTTACATGTCAACCGAATGTTGAACACATCGTAAAATAAGAAAACTCAGCATACATATCTTTGCCCCGAAGTATGCATAAAGAAATCGGTTTTCTATTGAATGAGCACATTTGATTGATTCTTTCTCGACAAAACAAGCGACGAAAACTATAATGCAAAATTGTCTTGTAGAATCTTATAGCTAAAAATGGGTTGAGAAGACCGACTCAAATTCAGAAGAGGAGAGTGTATATACCTTGATCGCATTGGCCATTGAACTGGCAGTCTCAAACTCAACAAACCCAAAACAGTATCCATGTTGCTGCAAAGACAAGTCAAAGAGCGCGGACAATAAATATGACTCATGTTCCAGATTGTAAGTAATGTGTTTCGGTGACATACCCGATTATTTCTGACTTGAATGCCTCCTTGTTTTATCGGGCCAAATTTCTTGAACTCTGTCTCAAGTTGATCATCCGTCACAGCAAATGGCAAATTTCTTATATAAATAGAGAAACCTTCGACTACAAGGAAAATAGGTTGAATGATAAGTGTCCAACTTCCAAGGATAATGACAATGTCTTCTGATTTCCCTCGAAAACTCATAACTACCTTCTCCGTTGTCATTGCGACTCTCGGGCGTACTTGTTTTGCTTGGCACTAAAGCTTCAGACACTGGAATAGAATGAGTCTCCGTTTTCTTGGGAGCCACTTTTAAATTATTGGTGGTCGGTGCATAAACTTTAGTCACCATCGCGTTTCCCTTTGCAACTTTCACCTACAAGAACATCAAATTACAACAGGCGCATATTCATTCTACGCTAATGAAGCTCACTTACAATGGAAGCATATGTTTTCGGTCCATCGTCTAAGGTCTCAACTTCCATGGGAATAACATTGTCGTGCGAGTGAGACGCGGGTTCTATAGTAATCGATGGTTCCTCGTTCGCTAAGTGTGCCTCGCTGCTTGGTTCTTCATACACTGCAACTTCAAAACTAGTTTGATCTGATTTCCGATTTCCATTTACTTGATCCCGTACAAGAGGATCAGGAACACGGACGCGAACCGGCTCTACCTCATCATTCAAAAAGAGGATTAAATGAGCTCTTCGTAGACAAGAACACAGTAGACAAACTTGAAAGCTCAAACAAAGTGACTTACCAGGATCCACTGCGGCTGTGACATTTTCAACTTCCTTAACCGGGTGATTTTCCAACAGTTCTCCATCGTCGACATATCTAAAGACGTCATTCAAAACGAAGAATCCAATTTCTTGCGGGGCAAGAAAGAATGACTGTGCAAATTTCCTTTCCAAGTTATCCTTGCCCGTCAAGCATCCGGTCACAAGCACACTAACCCCGTCTTTGTAAGACTTCTGGGTATCGGCTGTTTTTATCTCAGCCTTACACTCCTTGTAATCAAACGAAAGAATCTTCTCATTGATACCCTGTATTCAAAGCAAATAGGAAGCCGATAAAAAAAAATTAGTTAATTTAATGTCCAAACCAATTGATCAACACGTCTGCATTGTAATTTAATGTCTAAATAGAAAAACTTCAATCATTTTGTTAAGACTTTGGGAATAAGAATTGCGAACTTGGATCCTTTGAGAGCTCTGAGTAATTCGAGTGATCAGTGGCTCTCCTAATACAATCCCAATCTAACTCATCAATGCCTTCTCTGATAATTCTACCCTATTAAAGACTAATGCATCTTCTAAATATTCTGTTTCAACCCGTTGACTTATTACTTGAAACGTGAAAAAGCGAGGTAAAGGGACCTATTACATGACATGTTGCAAGCCAGTTTCAGGGCTATTTTTTGATGCAGAGAACTTCATTTTTGAAGATTGAAGCGTGAGAGATTGAAAAGAATGATGACATAAACCGACAGAAATTACTTGCATAGTTGTCACCGAAGTCATAACGCCATCGGAGCCGGGTCGGCTAATCACACTCGAATCTTGATAAAATCTGTAGACCAACTCCGGGGAGTGATGAAGAATGTGGTAATACTGCTCAACAAAAGCATTTCCGATCACTTTTGCAGATGGGGATCTCGGTGGTGGTGGACTTACTGTCTCCGAGGACATCCTAAAAAATATAATCATGTAAGAAATTTAAATTTCTAACTTCATACACTTAACAAACTTCATGCAACTAGTAACAGACATGATAATTACACAAATGCCCAATTTGTACTTTAAGCTTTTAAAAAGAGAGCTTTAAGGAGCATTGATGATAAAGGTTGCAAAGACAGAGCTTTCATTATTTTATAATGAGAAAAACAATACGTTCACATACATAAACAAAAACACAATAAATAATATTAAAACACACACACACACACAATAACTATATAAAACCCCTGAAAGAATGAATGAATCAATTGAGAATCGCTAAATTCCTCAACTCAACAAATGGAATAACGCCCGAGCCCTAAACCCTAAATTTCGAATCAACGTCGACGAACAGAATCACAAAGAAAATAAGAATAAAAAGGAACGAAGAAGACCGATACAGATGGACAAGTTCATGAACATTCATTTCAGCACAACATTACTGTAATCTATCACTCGAAGCTTGATTAAAAAAAAAAACAGAGAAATAATTGGGCAAAATATTGAACCACCAGAAAGTTCTCCGAACTGTAATGTGCTGGATGGAAACGACTAAAGGACGCCACACAATTTGGACTAACCAAAAAGAAAGCCGTACCTTTTTATCTCGAGAGAGAGAGAGAGAGAGAGAGAGAGAGAGATTGCGTAGTGAATTAGTAGCTTCGTCGGAGAGTGTGTGAAGCGGAAAAAAGAGAAAAAGAATAATAGGTACTGTGTGTAGGAAACTTTAGCCCTAAAGAACAATATCAAACTTATCGAACTTGTGAAAACCAACACAC
This sequence comes from Urtica dioica subsp. dioica, assembly GCF_054948205.1. NCBI lineage: Eukaryota > Viridiplantae > Streptophyta > Magnoliopsida > Rosales > Urticaceae > Urtica > Urtica dioica. The sequence continues at coordinate 40,905,943 of NC_142756.1, forward strand.
ACACAAACAAAGAAAGCAATAAAGAAAAGTAAAGAGACACACAGAGTTTACCGAGGTTCAGATCCAAACCAAAACTATGGCTTGAACCCTAATCCTCGTTGAGCTCCAACCGGAAAAGCTCGTGTACTAGTCTTCGAATCGATCACACCACTTCACAGATCACTTTCACCTCTCAAGGTTCACAATCACACTCAGAGTATATCAGAATCAATTACACAGTTCTCACAAGAAACTCACGATCAAGACGATCGAACCAGACTCACAATATCACTCAGAGAAGAACAAGATGAGAGAATCGCACAAGTTCAACAAACCCTAGCGACGAGTACAAAATGACATAATAAGAATCGACTAAGTAGAAACGAAGAGTCTTCAATCCTTTTGTATGCCTTAGCAGAAGCGATCCTGATCGTTGGATTAGCTGAGTATCCAGCGGTGGCAGTCGAGTCAATGGTCAAATACACCAGGACTTAATGACTCAAGTCTAGTGTCGTTTTACCTCAACAATCGACGCCTCCAAGTTGTTACCTCACCTAATGGGCTTGGGCTTCGACACAAACTGTTGGGCTTCAATCCAACAATCTCCACCTTGAAGTCCAACCACCCTGTGAGTCGATCTTCAGATTAGTACACGGCTTCTTCAACGGTTTTCATCACTCGGTACCTGCATCAAAAAATTATTCAACAAACAATAAGTCCAAGCAGTGCTTAAACTTAGAGTTAGTAACAATTTTAGTTCCCATATCAGCAGGATTCTCCTCAGTATCAATTTTCAGTAACTTAACAACATCAGTGGCAATCAAGTCCCTGATGAAATGGAACTTGACATCCACATGTTTAGTTCTTTCATGATACACAGGATTTTTGCTCAAGTGTATAGCTGACTGACTATCAGAATACACTACAACATTTTTCTCAATCAATTGAGCCTCTTTTAACAGGCCCTGCAACCATACAGCTTCCTTAAAAGCATCACAAATGGCAATGTATTCTGACTCAGTGGTTGACAGAGCAACCAGGGATTGCAGGTTGGATTTCCAGGAAATGCAATTTATGCCTAAAGTAAAACAGAAAGCAGTTGTTGATTTCCTAGAATCCCTGTCACCTGCATAGTCAGCATCTACATAACCAATTAGCTCATAAGGTCCAATTCTCTTACAATAGCACAGCCCAACATCAATAGTACTGCTGACATAGGCTATTACCCATTTCAGCGCTTGCCAATGTTCAAAACCTGGATTAGACATAAAAAGACTCAACAATGATATAGCAAAAGACAGGTCAGGTCTCGTGCTAATCATTGCATACGTGAGAGAGCCAATGGCATTAGCATAGGGAACACTCTCCATTTTGAGAATATCAGCTCTAGATATAGGACACTGAGCTTTACTCAAAATGAAATGTGATGCAAGAGGTACAGCAACTTGCTTACAGTTCAAGCTACCAAACTTAGATACCACCTTTTCTAAGTATTGTTTCTGATGAACTTTAAGCCAGAAGTTTTTCCTTTTTCTTTCAATCATCATACCAAGAATCTTTCTGGCTTGACCCAGGTCCTTCATATCTAACACAAAATTCAGCTCTTTCTTTAACCTGTTAATTTTCTCAACAGACTTACTTATAATCAACATGTCATCAACATATAATAAAATATAAACAGGATTATCTGATAAGGATGAGAAATAGAAACAGCTATCATAGCTGCTCCGGGTGAAGCCAATACTCAGCACAAAGGAATCAAACTTCTTATACCATTGCCTAGGACTTTGTTTGAGTCCATACAACGATTTTTTCAATAAACACACATGATCAGGATGAGATTTATCAACAAAACCCTCAGGCTGTCTCATATAAATCTCTTCTTCCAAATCACCATGTAAGAATGCAGTTTTCACATCTAACTGCTCAAGTTCAAGATCCATGCTAGCCACCAAGGACAGCATGATCCTTATGGTTTTGAACTTTACCACATGAGAAAAGATTTCAGTGAAATCTATGCCTTCTCTCTGAGTATAGCCCTTTGCAACCAACCTGGCTTTAAACCTAGGAGGATCAGTGTCAGTTTGACCCTCCTTGATTTTGAACAGCCATCTGCACTCCACCAGTTTCTGGGCTTTAGGTTTTTCAACCAGAACCCAGGTTTTGTTAACCATAAGAGAATTCATCTGTTCAACCATTGCATGATGCCACTTGTCTTTCTGCTCAGATGTGATAGCATCAATATAACTGTCAGGCTCAGAACCCTGTATTTCAAGAGAGGCTACTAAGGCAGTAAAGACAAGGTCAGCATAGGAGTATCTGGTTGGTGGTCGTATGTCCCTTCTAGCCCTATCTCTGGTCAACTGATAGGTTTCAAGTTCTTCTTGAGTTGATGTGTCAAGTCGCTCCACCTGATCAGTGTGCTCAGCTTGATCAACTGGCTCCTGTTCAGGGGCATCATTGTCATCATTAGCCTCAAGGGGTTCAGGTACGGGGTCAGGCTCACCTCTCTGGTTTTCAGTGTCACTTGGCTCCACCTCGACGGGTGCAACTACAGGTTCAGGTTCACTAACAGGCTCAGAGGGGTCAATCACTTGAGTATTAGTCTTACATGGGAAAGTGCTCTCATCAAACACAACATCTCTGCTGATTATGATTTTAACACTACGTAAGCTCCTTTCCCAAAGCCTATACCCCTTTGTCCCACTCTGTTGTTGGTAACCTAGAAAGACACACTTAAGGGATCTGGGATCTAGTTTACCCTCCCTGTTATGAGCATAGGCAGCACACCCAAAGATCCTAAGGTGGTTCATCTGAGGCTTTCTACCACTCCACACTTCTATGGGACATTTCAGGTTTAGATTTCTGTTTGGGCTCCTATTGATAAGGTAGGTTGTTGTGGCTAAGGCTTCTCCCCAGAAAGATTTGTTCAGGCCAGAGGTAAACAAAAGGCTTCTAACTCTTTCTAACAGGGTCCTGCTCATCCTCTCAGCAACACCGTTTTGCTGAGGGGTTGACCTGACAGTTCTATGCCTTAGGATGCCATTATCAGAGCAGAAAGAATCAAATTAAGTATTGCAGAATTCTAAACCATTGTCAGTTCTCAATACTTTCAGAGTCTTGTTGGATTGATTCTCTTCGAGGGTTTTCCAATCCTTAAACTTGAGAAAAGCTTCATCTTTTGTTTTCAAAAGGAAAGTCCAAACCCTTCTAGAGTAATCATCAACAATGCTGAGAAAGTATTTGTTCCCACCATGAGTCTCATGTGACTCAGGACCCCACAAGTCAACATGGGCATACTCAAGAATGCCCTTGGACAAGTGAGTGCCCTTTGGGAACTTTTGCCTGTGTTGCTTTGCAAGTACACAAGGCTCACAGAAAGGTAAATCAGAGAGGGTGATCTTACCTAACAAACCTTGATTACATAAGGCAGAGAGTCCCTTTTGGCTCATGTGTCCAAGCCTCAAATGCCATTTTTGAGTATTTGCAGGGTTAGTCTCAATAACAGCAGCAATATTTTTTACACAAGCACAAGCAGATCCATCCAAGATATACAAGCCAGAAACCTTAGTACTAGGGAGAACAAGTTTATTATTCTTGTACACATTCAAGAAACCATTTTTAGCAGCATAATTACAACCACAGTCATCCAAGACACCAAGAGAAATTAGATTTCTCTTGAGCCCTGGAATGTACCGAACCTTTGTGAGGGTTACAACTTGTCCATTGGCTGTTTTGAAGTCAATAGATCCCATGCCTTTGACATCACATGCATTGTTATTACCCATATAAACCAGTTCATTCGAGACCTCACAGAAATCACGAAAGAATTCTCTGTTGGGACTCATATGAAAAGTGCAGCCAGTATCAAGAATCCATTGGTCAACCTTGGACTTATCAGTCACATTTAAGACCTCAGAGGATTCTTGTACTGTCTTAGCGGTAGTAGCTACATTGGTTTCGAGATTACCTGTGGTCTTGTTCTTTTCCAGCCATTTGAAGCAGTCCTTCCTCAAATGTCCAACCTTACCACAGTGATAGCACTTTCTTGTTTCACCTTGGGATTTGCCATCTTTGCCTTTTCCTTTCTTTCCCTTACTGTCAGCATTTCCTGTCTTATTCTTAACAAACAGATTAGACCCGGATTTGTTCTTATGATTCTTGAGTTCCATCTCACGAGTTTTGAGAGCAGAACGAAAGAGATCATAAGAAGGTACAGTGCCAGTATATTTAAAAGCATCTTTCACAACTTGATAGTTGTCAGGAATTGAGTTCATAAGAATCATAACAACACTGGTGTCATCCAACTCATGATCAGTTCCTCTAAGCAACAGTGTGCTCTTGAGGAACTCATCTAAGTTATCATCGACAGACTTGGAAGAATCCATCTTATACGAGAAAAGAGAGGCCTTCAGGTAAGCAAGATTAGGGGTAGATTGGTTAGAGAACAGGGTTTCGAGTTTACCCCAAAGCAGCAGCGGAGTCTTACAACCATATACCTTCCGAATAACGTTGTCGGAGAGATTGAGGATGAGTAGGTTGAAGGCCTCCTCATCTATTTCCGACTTCCTTTTCTTGTTATCCTCGGACCACAGCTCTTCTTTCGGTTCCAAGGCAATGAGCACCTTATGGTGCGATAGCAGGGCACGAATCTTGGTGCTCCAAACCCCGAAGTCAGACTTGCCGTCATAGGCAGTGACTTCAATGCGGCCAACTCCCATCGTTTCCTGTCAAGAAAACAAGAACGTGTGCGAGTATCAACAAATTCAAGATAATTTGAAAAGATTCTTAAGAAGCCCTAAAACACAGAAAAAATTAGCACAGAAAAGAACGTGTGCGAGAAACAGCACAGAAAAGAAAGCCTGTCGCAAAGAAGGCTCTGATACCACTGTAGGAAACTTTAGCCCTAAAGAACAATATCAAACTTATCGAACTTGTGAATCACCAACACACACACAAACAAAGAAAGCAATAAAGAAAAGTAAAGAGACACACATAGTTTACCGAGGTTCAGATCCAAACCAAAAATATGGCTTGAACCCTAATCCTCGTTGAGCTCCAACCGGAAAAGCTCGTGTACTAGTCTTCGAATCGATCACACCACTTCACAGATCACTTTCACCTCTCAAGGTTCACAATCACACTCAGAGTATATCAGAATCAATTACACAGTTCTCACAAGGAACTCACGATCAAGACGATCGAACCAGACTCACAATATCACTCAGAGAAGAACAAGATGAGAGAATCGCACAAGGTCAACAAACCCTAGCGACGAGTACAAAATGACATAATGAGAATCGGCTAAGTAGAAACGAAGAGTCTTCAATCCTTTTGTATGCCTTAGCAGAAGCGATCCTGATCGTTGGATTAGCTGAGTATCCAGCGGTGGCAGTCGAGTCAATGGTCAAATACACCAGGACTTAATGACTCAAGTCCCGTGATGTTTTACCTCAACAATCGACGCCTCCAAGCTGTTACCTCACCTAATGGGCTTGGGCTTCGACACAAACTGTTGGGCTTCAATCCAACACTGTGTTTAGTCACTTTAGTGTATCTGCAACACCTGTATTTTACTCATTGCCCTGAGGTATAAACGAACAGTCGCAAAGTTACCATTAAAAAATATATAATGAAATGCTAATACGTCCTATCGGGGGTGTTTTTAGTTTTACTTTTTTTCATTTCGAGCATCTTGATTTACGGAAAATCATAATGTCGATGAAAAATCGAACGGAAAAATATGAAAAATGAAAAATAAATTATCATTTTCAAATGTGATTTTCGATGGAAAATCGATATGCCGACGGAAACCGAACGAAAATAATATGACGAAACAAAAAAAAATATATATTTGTAAATATAGTCCAAATTTAAAACATTTCAAATCATACATATCTAACATAAATGTTCTATACTAAATGACATACTACCAAATTGTTCATGAAATAAATATTTTTACAAACATAGTTACAAAAAACGTCCCGGTTAGATAAAACTCGGTTGATTTTTTTGAAGTTCGCAATATTGGCACCAAGTGAAATGCCCCTTGTACAACTGTTGGAAGTTTTGAACATACCTATCGTAGTCGGCTTGATCGTACCCCACAACTTCACCTATTAGTGGACATCCTAGTACACATGCTATAATGTGTTCGGCACCAAACCGATCTACGCGTACACCGAATATACAACGTCCACTTCCTTGCGGATTCACCTATGACTGTGGCACTCCTATCGAATTAGGGTTGTGAAACCCCGAAAATTAATTTATTATAAAATTTAGATATTTATAATTATATATGAAGGAAGGAAGTGCGGGCTGGCCCGATGATGCAGCGCGCGTGCGGGCCGGCCCGTGCACGGGTCGGGGCCCGACAGGTGGTCCGGCCGGCGAAGCCCGGCCGACACGATATTGTTTTTGTTTTTCCGGTTTCCCGAAAACGATCGGTAACAGTTATTTACTCGCTCATTTTATTTTTGTTGTTATTATCTCTTGTGCTATACTATTATAATGTTAATAATACACATCCGAAAGACTTAACAACTCAATTAAATGTTCCGTTACACTTAAATCTTTTGCACTTAAGTCCGACCGAATTTCTCTCCAGATTTCCTCGAGCTTAAAAAATACCTACTGTAAAAGGGACGTATGTTTTGTGTTTAGAACTTGGATTTTGTGAATCTACTTTCAAAAATAGTTGGAATTAGCTCATTTGGACATCAGAGTCGCCATTTACTGCATTTTTACTCCGAGGTGTTCGCTGCCCGTGATTCCAGGATTTCTTGAAAATTTATTTTTTGAATTCCGAATCCCGACTCCCATTCCAAGAGTCCTAGAACTCAAATTGAAAAATTTCCTTGAGCAAAAATATTTTTCTAAATGTTATAAACATAATGTGTAAGATTGAAAAGTTTTGATTTTTAAATATTTACTTGAAATTGAACTTTTACAAAAACTAGTTTGAATTTTGAAAAACCGTTTTCACTTTCAAACTTGAAAAATATTTTGTCATCCAAATCAAATAAGTTTTCAAAATGTTTTCAAAACCATATCTATATCACTTATGTTGAAAATCTATTTGGTTTTGAAAATTTAAGTGGGAGGTCTCCTCGTAGACTAGTCGAAAAACTGCAAGAAGATGTGTAATCTCAAACTTCAAGTGTTCAAATGAGTTAGAAGTTCACACTTCCCTCATACACTTTCCCGAATATAAAATATAGGAAAATGTCCGAGTATGTACCTTGTGCCTTTATGTACTAACACTGCTCTTCCTAGAAACATGACGATCTAAGATTCAATTTCTAGGATTCCACTCTATCTCTCTATACACTAGAAAATGTGTTTCCGAAACTTATAAGAGACGATGTGCCAACTCTAAAAACTAAGTGGGAGGGTTATACTTGTTGTTTGCAACCCACGATCCCCAACAGTAATGAAAAGTGCAATTGTCGCCAGACTAAGAGTCACCCTTGTTGCCCTCTCTTAAATGAGAGTACTCAACGACGCTTTTCTATGAACATTGCTCGAAGAGCTACGTCCGAGAGTGAGACGATGAGACAAGGCCTCCCCTCGGTGGATTGTTTTTTCAAAGTCGATCTCTTGGACTAAGTGGTTGGTTACACACTTAGACTCAATCCCTAGTAATCCTTCCTCGAGGCCCCTGTGAAAGGATGTGAGTGATCAAACTTTTTTATAAGGTGCCTAGTCAAATATGATGTATTGACATCTTGGCTATGCATTAATGATGAGTCATTTACTTATGAAAGGAGACTCTTTGCGGCCTTTCCTCGAAGGAGTAAAGTGTCATTTCATTCATAACACCTTTGGATTTTTCCTATCTTGTTCATCTGAAAAACTTAAACAAACTGAAATCCTAAACAAAAAGACTAATCATAAACGTGTTTCAACTTTTTAGCATAATGTCTCTAAGCCCTCTCTCAACCATCCTTTCCTAAAAAAATCTCGAAGGCGGGAACTACGTAGACTAAAAACGTAACCTCGACATTGTCCTTACCGTTGACAAGCACAAGTGGGTACTCACTGTTGTCGCACGAAAATGAACAACGATTGAATACCTCGGGCGGTTTGATCCAAGGCTGAACCAAGTGATCGCATCCGGGCCAAAAGTGTGAACTCGAAAGTCTCGAGCTAGTTTTTCTCCGATCAACCCGCCTCTCAGAAGAGGGAAGGGGTGAGGAGGAGGAGTGACCGTGCCTTGTGTGTCGGCTGCCTACGTACCCGTGTGTGGGATCAGGTCAGAACATAGTTCAGGCGTATGTAACGCAGTGTGAGGCGCGGAGCCTTGGTGGAGAAGCGTACTCGACGAAGGAGACGGTGCGCGGAGGAGTCCTCGGCGACGTCTCAGAACTTAAGAGATCGCGAGCGCGAGAGAGAATGTGTGTTTTCTCTCTTTTGGAGAAGCGGAAGACTCTAAGTCAAGAGTTCCTTGTTGTGGCGGAGATTCCGGACGCGTAGGCGATTTCTAGTCGGAAATGCCGGACGCGTAGGCGATTTCTTGTCAAAAATGGTGGACGCGTCTAGGGTGCTAGACGCGTAGGCGATTTTCAGTCGAAAACCGTTAGAGCACTCGTGGGCTCAAGATTAATCGTTCGATCAAGAGAGGCGGCACTCGGGAGTCCCAGAAAGCACTTCAGAATCTCTGAGAACGAGAAATTGAGGAGAATCCGCATCAGGCCAAGGATGGCATCCAGAGAAGCAGAGAGAAGTCTCAAGTTCCATGAGAATGAATGGGATGGCTTTCCCCTCAATGAGAGGGGGTATTTATAGGTGTTTGAGGGCCTTAGAAGGCTTCTTTTTCGTCCATGTGGGACTAGGGGGCGTTCACCCTTCAAGTGGAGGCGCGCAGCGCGCACGACGCGCAAATTGGATCACCTCGCAGGAAATCCAGGAAATCCACTTCGGGATCTGTGTTCATCCTTAATGGTGGAGCTGTTGTGTGGAGAAGTATTAAGCAATCTTGCATTGCTGACTCCACAATGGAAGCAGAATATGTGGCTGCTTGTGAAGCATCCAAAGAGGCTGTATGGCTTAGAAAGTTCCTTAAGTATTTGGAAATTGTTCCAAACGTCGACGAGCCCATGACCCTTTATTGTGATAATAGTGGGGCTGTCGCTAACTCAAAGGAACCTAGAAGCCATAAGCGCTCTAAGCATATTGAGAGGAAATACCATTTGATTCGAGAGATCGTGCAGCGCGGAGACGTGGAAGTGAAGAAGATCTCAACGGTGGACAACCTCGCAGATCCATTCACCAAGGCCCTAGCGAACAAGGTCTTCGACCAACATCGTGAGGGATTAGGCATGAAGGACTACACACACCTTCTTTGAGTCAAGTGGGAGTTTGTTGTCAATGGTGCCCACAAGAAGAGTTGTAGTCTTTATTTTGTACATTTGATGTAATAAAGTCTCATGAAGACTCTAGCTTGTAATTGCCTATCTATTCATTAATAAAGTTGAAACGTTCATTCAATCTTCCTTGTCTGAAGCTTTATGATAAAACCTTAGTCTTTTAGTCCATAAACAAACTTAACAACTTACGAAGAGACAAATGTAGATTTGCATGAACAAACTCTTCGTAGTTTGCTTAAAACGATATATTCGCAATCTTAGGGTCAAAGGACTATTGACCTCAGTATGATTGTTAGAAGAATCTATGATGTCTGGTTATGAGGCATTGAGAGTTTGGGACTCTATAGTTCTTCTAGGTATCTTCCGAAGATACTGAATTGAACAGTGCACTTCTAGAGACAATATAAGAACAAACCATTTAACCTCTTATGTCTCGAAGTCACTATGTATGAATTGCATCATGCTTACCTTAATCCTGAAATGAGACATGCCATTTCACACCTTAGTATTCTCATTTGAGAAAGTCAAAGTTCGGACTCACTATGTGATTCCGAACAAGGCCTATTGGTGAAGTACTAAGTTGTGAGTCTGTCATGAGTAACTTTGTGAAGTTCTCATAGATATGGAATTCATGTACAAGATTGCTGAAATGCAATGTATGTCACCTCATGCTTTGTTCCTTGGAGTGTGAATAAATGAACTGGCCAGTGTCCAAATTGAGTCCTGACTCTTTTGGATGAAACAATGTGACTTGTTAGCTCCTCGTCAATACATTGTTTCTAACTTATTCACAAGCGACAAAGGAGTTGAGGAAATAACAGCTAGAAGGGTAAAATGGTAATTTAGTAAATCCCGACTAGCTGATGACATTCATGAAGGGTAAACATAGATAATATTCAGTGGATCCGCTCATCATAATTAGGTCGAATTCTTGAGTAGAAAATAAATTCATTTGAACCGAGAGATTTTCAGTGTCAGCTCTTTAGTGGAGTCAGTTGACATTAAGCTAAACTTGGAAAAGGTTTGTGAACTTTTGAGTCCAAGTGTTTAGCTCAAGCTTTGTTCATTTGGGTCCATGAGGTCACTGTCACGAATCACATCGATAGGAATAGTTAAACTGGAAGCTAAGTCAAAACAAGAACGAAAATTGTCGAAAGGGTATTTTTGTCTTTTGAGACATAAGGATGAAATGGATGTCAATAAATTTTGACAAGTTCATTTGATGACTTAATGTCACTCGGCCATAATATGATTAACTTTGCCTTGTGAATTAATTTCATTTCATGAGAATTTTATTGAAAATTCTTAATGGGCCTTTCTCATGTTGTCATGAACAAATGAAGAAACTTCTAGAAGCTCCTTCTAGAGAGACTTGGGCGCCTACCCTAATAGAGAAATAGGAGAGTTTATTTTGTGCATAAATGTATTTAGATACTTGCCAAAAGAAAAAGAGGAAACAAATTTCCTCCAAGAGGAAAGTGGGAATCGGCCAAGTGAGAGACAAGGCAAGGCCTTGAACAAAATTGGAAACAAATCAAGGCTTCTAGAAGCCTTGAGTTTGCCCAGTGTCTCAAAGGGAAAAAGAGGAAATTGCTCATGAATATGTGATATTCTATAGAAGAGGAAACTACCTTATTGAAGGTGAGACCTCTCCTATAAATAGGAGCCTCATTTCCTCACATTTTTTTCATCCAAGTTTAAGAGATTTGAGAGACTCTCTCTCTAGAACTTGGCCGAAAATCCTCTCTCTCTCTCTCTAGTTTATTTTCGATTATTTCTTGTCTTGGCACCTAGGTCCTCACTCGACCTAGTGTTTAGCTCTGCGACTTCGAGACTCGTTCTTAAGTCGTAGTGTTTAAAAGTGCCCACTCACTGATTCCTTCTTTTCGAGTGATTTAGTGATAGAAACTTTCGTGGTTGCTCGAGGTGCCGAGGAAAGGAAGAGAGACGTGCTGCGAGGGGAGACGAGCGTTGCAACTTTCCAAAAGCTTCTACAAGGTTCAAGCTTCAAGAAAGGTTAGTAAACTTCATAGCTCATATTGGTTTTTAGTTACATGTAGTTGCACTTGTCTAGGTTAGTAAAAACTGTTTTACTTGTAAAAGAAAATTTTTAAAATTCCGCCGCTTAACGAAGCGTTAATTATTTTCTCAAACCCTAGATCGATTCCAACAGACTCTTGTGCGCCTTAGGGTCTTCGGATACCACTCCTGTCACGCGAAATATGAAGGTCTTTACTTGACGAGAGTGACTCGATTCGATGAGCAAGGCTCAACTCGACGAGAGTGACTAGAGGCTCGACTCGAGGAGAACGACTCGAGGCTCGACTCGAGGAGAACAACTCGAGGCTTGACTCGAGGAGAATGACTCAACTCAAGGAGTGAGGCTCGACTTGAGGGGTCGAGAGTTTGGCGCGAGGACTTTCCAGTTGACTCATGACGGAAGGCTTGCCACTCTTCAAGACCTCCGGCCTGACCATCGGCCCTTTGAGCGGCGTGTCTTCTCGGCATTCCGGGTTTTCTGAAAACGACCGACAACATTAGCCCCCCAAGTTCAGCGCTCGGGAGGCCCCGCGCAGTGAACTTTTAGATATTTCCAAGCGAATAGGAGGCGTAGCTCAAGGTGGGCGAGGAGGACGCGATCGCATCCATCGCTCTAGCCTCGGAGCAATGGGGACATGCATGCGTAGGTAGGGCGTGCGTGCGCGCAGAGGCGGACCGGCGTGTTACGGCTAGTTGATCTTTGGGCGAGGTCATGCCCAAGTCCTTCTTCGATGGCATTTTGTTTGATGATATTTTCAAGCGAAGTTTGTAGGACTCAATGGTGACTAGCAGGGCGACGATTATGTAATCGTGAGCTATTAGGGGAAGATCATGGCGTCCATCTCGGCCAGCTTGGAAGGCGACTGCACTTTTGCGTTTCGCAAAGGCGTGCTCATTCCGAGGTCTCGAAGACGGAGGTTGATGCTGCGGGCTGATGCTTCGAGAAGACGGAGTGGCACCTGGTGGAAGGCTCTGCCGCACCGGAGGGCTTCGACTGCTCGGGGATCAATGCTTAAAGTTCGATCACGCATCGAGCATAAGTCGGTCTCACGGGGCATCCGCCATTCCAGCTTTGGTGACGCTTCTCCGTCTGTATTCGGAAGATCGGCCTTTATTCCCCAGGCGTGAGTGTGGGTCTCTGTTAAAGACGCGAAGGGACATCGTAACGAGTAGTGATGTAGACTTCTCCTGTCATGGCGTTTTTGATGCTCAGAGGGCAAGTTTTCCTCTGTTTGTCTTTGTGCTTTGTTTTGCAATAGTCTTGCTTTGGCTAGCCTGTTCTTCAAATCGTTACAGGTGCTTGTTCGAGGAGCGGGACTCAACTGGAGGAGAATGGCTCGACTCGAGGAGCAAGGCTCGACTTGAGGAGACTGACTCGACTTGAGGAGTGAGGCTCGTCTCGAGGAAAATGACTCGACTCGTGGAGCAAGGCTCGACTCGAGGAGAATGACTCGACTCGAGGAACAAGGATCGACTCAAGGAGAATGACTCAACCCGAGGAGCGAGGCTCGACTCGAGGAGAATGACTCGACTCGAGGAGCAAGACTCGACTCGAGGAGAATGACTCGAGGAGAGTGACTCGACTTGAGGAGTAAGGCTTGACTCGAGGAGGGTGACTCGACTCGAGGAGCAAGGCTCGACTCGAGGAGGATGACTCGACTCGAGGAGCAAGGTGTTGTCGCTCGTTTTCGGACAACGATTCAGGAGCCCCAAACGGTTCGACCCAAGGCCGGACCAAGTGATCGCGTTCGGGCTCGAGCCTGTCGGACTTGGTATCCCAAGTCGTCCCTTAGCTGTGTATGTCCCTTGAGTTCGTCCAAGTACCTGAAAAGGAAGAAAGAACAGGTGAACTAGGAAGGGAAAACAGAGGGGATGCCTCTGTTTACCTCTCCGACGCTTAACATTAGTAGGATTGAGGTGGAGTATAGAGGTTTTAGAGGGTGAGAGGCCAAAGATGAGCGAAACGAGCGAAGTACGAGTTCGACAGCGTTTCGGGACTCAAAATTGGATTACCTAGACCAAGGGAGGGGCCCTTGTATTTATAGGTGTTGTTTGGAGACACCTTTGGCCGAGTAGAGCATGAGGGGGGCGAGTGGATGTTGAGCCCGGGAGGGCGAGTGGAGGTTGAGCCCGGGAGGGCGAGTAGAGGTTGAGCTCATGAGGCCGAGTGGAGGTCGAGCTCATGAGGCTGAGTGGAGGTCGAGCTCATGAGGCTGAGTGGAGGTCGAGCTCATGAGGCCGAGTGGAGGTCGAGCTCATGAGGCCGAGTGGAGGTTGAGCTCATGAGGCTGAGTGGAGGTCGAGCTCATGAGGCCGAGTGGAGGTCGAGCTCATGAGGCCGAGTGGAGGTTGAGCTCATGAGGCCGAGTGGAGGTCGAGCTCATGAGGCCGAGTGGAGGTCGAGCTCATGAGGCTGAGTGGAGGTCGAGCTCATGAGGCCGAGTGGAGGTCGAGCTCATGAGGCCGAGTGGAGGTCGAGCTCATGAGGCCGAGTGGAGGTCGAGCTCATGAGGCCGAGTGGAGGTCGAGCTCATGAGGCCGAGTGGAGGTCGAGCTCATGAGGCTGAGTGGAGGCCGAGCCCGGGAGGGTGAGTGGAGGTCGAGGCCGAGATGGCGAGTTGAGGCCGAGCCTCGACCTCCCAAGCATCGGCCGAGTGGGGCATCCTCGACCTCCCAGGCGCCGGCCGAGAGTCAACCGGACGGGACGTGGCCGGCCGGGAGTCAGCCGGTCGGGACTGGGCCGGACGGGACATGGCCGGCCGAGAGTCGACCGGACGGGACTTGGCCGGCCGGGAGTCGGCCGGACGGTATTTGGCCGGCCGGGAGTCGACCGGGCGGGACTTGGCCGGCCGGAAGTCGGCCGGACGGGACATGGCCGGCCGGGAGTCGACCGGACGAGACTTGGCCGGCCGGGAGTCGGCCGGACGGGACTTGGCCGGCTGGGAGTCAGCCGGACGAGACTTGGCCGGCTGGGACGTGTTGTTACCATTTTCTCTTGTCTCTCCGAGCTGGCCAATAATACAATGTTTTCAAGTGGTTCTCCGAACCGTGACATCTATTGACATCTTTGCCCCTGTCGGTCGTCGACGGTCCGATAACATTAGCCCCCCGAGTTTCCGGTCGAGCGCGGCTCGAGTGGAAACTCAATAGTTGCACCGATGCGTAGACTTGGGACGAACACTCTCGAGTTTGTGGTCGCACCGTAGAAGGGCTTTTGATGCATCGCGATGGATGACGTTGGTGTGTTGCGAGGGACTCCTTTTGTGCGTCGTGAGGGACGGCTTTGGTGCGGCGCGAGGGATGGCTCTTGTGCATTGCGTGGGATGGCTTTGGTGCGTTGCGTTGGACGGCTTGTGTGTTACGTGTCTTATGTTCTCGATCTGTTGGCGAGGGCGTTATCGATTTGCACGTCTTAGAGGTGCGTGGCTTATTTTCTCGACTTACCAATGAAGGCGTAATCGATTAGCACGTCTTGAGGGTGCGTGGCTTATTTTCTCGACCTACCAACAAAGGCGTGATCGATTTGCACGGCTCGGGCCTCGGGGGGCCTCGATGTCACATTTGTGTGAGCGGGTTTTCCGTGGACGCTGGCTAGACCAGTTACGTCCGGCGGGCGCATGCCTTTGAAACCCATATGTGACTCGCTGCCTATCGGCTCACGAGCTGGGCGGCGAGCGTGATGTCACATTTGTGTGACCAGGTTTTCCGTGGACGCTGGCTAGACCAGTTACGTCCGGTGGTAACAGGCCTTTGAAACCCATTTGTGACTCGCTGCCTATCGGCTCACGAGCTAGGCGGCGAGCGCGGTGCCACATTTGTGTGGCCGGGTTTCCCGCGGACGCTGGCTAGACCAGATACATCCGGCAGACGCAAGCCTTTGAAACCCATTTGTGACTCGCTGCCTTTCGGCTCACAAGCTGGGCGGCGACCGCGATGCAACATTTGTGTGGCCGGGTTTCCCGCGGACGCTGGCTAGACCAGATACATCCGGCGGACGCAAGCCTTTGAAACCCATTTGTGACTCGCTGCCTATCGGCTCACGAGCTGGGCGGCGAGCGCGGTGCCACATTTGTGTGGCCGGGTTTTCCGCGGACGCTGGCTAGACCAGATACGTCCGGCGGACGCAAGCCTTTGAAACCCATTTGTGACTCGCTGCCTTTCGACTCACGAGCTGGGCGGCGAGCGCGATGCCACATTTGTGTGGCCGGGTTTTCCGTGGACGCTGGCTAGACCAGATACGTCCCGCGGACGCAAGTCTTTGAAACCCATTTGTGACTCGCTGCCTTTCGGCTCACGAGCTGGGCGGCGAGCGCGATGCCACATTTGTGTTGCCGGGTTTCCCGCGGACGCTGGCTAGACCAGATACGTCCGGCGGACGCAAGCCTTTGAAACCCATTTGTGACTCGCTGCCTTTCGGCTCACGAGCTGGGCGGCGAGCGCGATGCCACATTTGTGTGGCCATTCCACCTCACGAGCGTGGCACCGTTGGGTGCGCGTGTCGTGTGATAGGCGGAATTAGGTGTAGACTTGATCCCCCGGCGAGTGTGGCACCTTAGTGCACTAGTCGCGTTTTCAGGTTGAGTCTCTTGGGTCGAGTCTTGTGCCCTTGTGAATGCGACGCCATGGTGCGCGCGTCACGCTTGGGGACTCAATTGGCCCATTCTTTCTCATACGAGAGCGTCGTGGAGTGAATATTGGTTTACCGTTCAGGGGCGATTTTTGTTGCTTGTGTGAGAGCATTTAGATATACCATTGAATCTTGTGAGTCTATCGTTGACTGGTGACTCAGGAAGTTGTAGATTTTTGACACGAGGACTTTCAAGTTGATTCGTGGGTTTTGGGACTCGACTTGAGAAATAGACTCGACTCGAGGAGTTACACGTAAGGTCGACTCGAGGGTCAGTAAGGTGTAGAGCTGGCACGAAGACTTATCAGTCGACTCGTGGACCCGGACCTATCCTCGAGGAGTGATCTCAACTCGAGGAGAAATGTAGAGTTCGCACGAGGAGTAGCTAGTCGACTCGTGGACTTGGTACTCGACTCGAGGAATGAACTCAACTCGAGGAGAAACGTAGAGTCGGCACGAGGAGTGGCTTGTCGACTCGTGGATTCGGTACTCGACTCGAGGAGTGAACTCGACCCGAGGAGACATGTAGATCGACACGAGGAGTAGCTAGTCGACTCGCGGATTCGGTACTTGACTCCGGGAGTGAATTCACCTCGAGGAGACATGTAGAGTCGGCACGAGGAGTAGCTTGTCGATTCGTGGACTTGGTACCCGACTCGAGCAGTGAACTCAACTCGAGGAGAAACGTAGAGTCGGCACGAGGAGTAGCTTGTCGGCTCGTGGACTCGGTACTCGACTCGAGGAGTGAACTCAACTCGAGGAGAAATGTAGAGTCGGCACGAGTAGTAGCTTGTCGACTTGTGGACTCGATACTCGACTCGAGGAGTGAACTCAACTCGAGGAGACATGTAGATCGACACGAGGAGTAGCTTAACGATTCGTGGACTTGGTACCCGACTCGAAGAGTGAACTCAACTCGAGGAGAAACGTAGAGTTGGCACGAGGAGTAGCTTCTCGGCTCGTGGACTCGGTACTCGACTCGAGGAGTGAACTCAACTCGAGGAGAAATGTAGAGTCGGCACGAGGAGTAGCTTGTCGACTTGTGGACTCGATACTCGACTCGAGGAGTGAACTCAACTCGAGGAGACATGTAGATCGACATGAGGAGTAGCTACTTGACTCGCGGATTCGATACTCAACTCGAGGAGTGAACTCGACCCAAGGAGACATGTAGATCGACACGAGGAGTAGCTAGTCGACTCGCGGATTCGGTACTTGACTCCGGGAGAGAATTCACCTCGAGGAGACATGTAGAGTCGGCACGAGGAGTAGCTTGTCGACTCGTGGACTTGGTACCCGACTCGAGGAGTGAACTCAACTCGAGGAGAAACGTAGAGTCGGCACGAGGAGTAGCTTGTCGGCTCGTGGACTCGGTACTCGACTCGAGGAGTGAACTCAACTCGAGGAGAAATGTAGAGTCGGCACGAGGAGTAGCTTGTCGACTTGTGGACTCGATACTCGACTCGAGGGAAAATGTGTATACCGTCTCTCTTTGGGACCTCCGGCCTGACCATCGGCCCCTTGAGACTTCGTTATACTTTTATTATTATTTTGTTTTTTGTTTTTGAGTTGTTGAGTTGATTGGGTATTGATCCCTGTTAGCCCCCCGAGTTTCTTGCGTTTGTGAGACGAAGACCAAGAAACTCTCGTGTTGGAGGTATACAATAATGTGTGTTGACATGTGTAGAATAACTTTGTTGTCAATGGGGCCCAGTAGAAGAGTAGTAGTGTCTATTTGTGTACATTTGATGTAATATAGTCTCATGAAGACTCTTGCTTGTAATTGCTTATTCATTAATAAAAAGTTGAAACGTTCATTCATTCTTTCTTTGTTTGAAGCTTTATGATAAAACCTTAGTCTCTTAGTCCATAAACAAACTTAACAACTTACGAAGAGACAAATGTAGATTTGCATGAACAAAATCTTCGTAGTTTGCTTAAAACGATATATTCGCAATCTTAGGGTCAAAGGACTATTGACCTCAGTACGATTGTTAGAAGAATCTATGATGTCTGGTTATGAGGCATTGAGAGTTGGAGACTCTATAGTTCTTCTAGGTATCTTCCGAAGGTACTGAATTGACCAGTGCACTTCTAGAGACAAGATAAGAACAAACCATTTAACCTCTTATGTCTCGAAGTCACTATGTATGAATTGCATCATGCTTACCTTAATCCTGAAATGAGACATGCCATTTCACACCTTAGTATTCTCATTTGAGAAAGTCAGAGTTCGGACTCACTATGTGATTCCGAACAGGGCCTATTGGTGAAGTACTAAGTTGTGAGTATGTCATGAGTAACTTTGTGAAGTTCTCATAGATATGGAATTCATGTACAAGATTGCTGAAATGCAATGTATGTCACCTCATGCTTTGTTCCTTGGAGTGTGAATAAATGAACTGGCCAGTGTCCAAATTGAGTCCCGACTCTTTTGGATGAAACAATGTGACTTGTTAGCTCCTCGTCAATACATTGTTTCTAACTTATTCACAAGCGACAAAGGAGTTGAGGAAACAACAGCTAGAAGGGTAAAATGGTAATTTAGTAAATCCCGACTAGCTGATGACATTCATGAATTGTAGCATAGATAATATTCAGTGGATCCGCTCATTATAATTAGGTGAATTCTTGAGTAGAAAATAAATTCATTTGAACCGAGAGATTTTCAGTGTCAGCTCTTTAGTGGAGTTAGTTGGCATTAAGCTAAACTTGGAAAAGGTTTGTGAACTTTTGAGTCCAAGTGTTTAGCTCAAGCTTTGTTCATTTGGGTCCATGAGGTCACTGTCACGAATCACATCGATAGGAATAGTTAAACTGGAAGCTAAGTCAAAACAAGAACGAAAATTGTCAAAAGGGTATTTTTGTCTTTTGAGACATATGATGAAATGAATGTCAATAAATTTTTTTGACAAGGTCATTTGATGACATGCATCACTCGGCCATGACTTGATCATTGGGCCTTGTGGATTAATTTCATTTCATAAGAATTTTATTGAAAATTCTTAATGGGCCTTTCTCATGTTGTCATGAACAAATGAAGAAGCTTCTAGAAGCTCCTTCTAGATGAAAAGTAGGCGCCCATTATACCCATAGGAAGAGAGAATATTTTGTGCATAAATGTATCATGATACTTGCCAAAAGAAAAAGAGGAAACAAATTTCCCCTAAGAGGAAGCATGTGGGCGCCCAAATATGGTCAAGAGAGAAGCAAACAAAAGAGGAAACAAATCCAAGGACTTACTTGTTTTGTCTTGGACGTGCACCTCTATGAAGAAAAAGGGAAATTGGCTCATGAATATGTGATATTCTATAGAAGAGGAAACTACCTTATTGAAGGTGAGACCTCTCCTATAAATAGGAGCCTCATTCCACACTTTTCATTCATTCCAAGTTTTAGAGATTGAGAGCTTCTCTCTCTAGCTTGGCCGCCCCTCTCCTCTCTCTCTCTATTCAATTTCGATTTTTGTTTTGGCACCTAGGTCCTCATTTGACCTAGAGTTTAGCTTTGGACTTCAAGACTCGTTCTTAAGTCGTAGTGTTTAAAAGTGCCCACTCACTGATTCCTTTATTTCGAGTGATTTAATGATAGAAACTTTCGTGGTTGCTCGAGGTGCCGAGGAAAGAAAGAGAGACGTGCTGCGAGGGGAGACGAGCGTTGCAAACTTTCCAAAAGCTTCTTCAAAGTTCAAGCTTCAAGAAAGGTTAGTAAACTTCTATACTCATAATAGTTTTTAATTACATGTACTTGCTCTTTTGTCTAGGTTAGTAAAAAACTGTTTTTACTTGTAAAATAAATTTTTTTAAATTCCGCCGCTTACCGAAGCGTTAATTATTTTCTTAAACCCTAGATCGATTCCAACAAATGGTATCAGAGCTATGGTCAAAGATTAGCATGTACATGTATTTAAAAATATGAGCTTGAAAATCGTTTTCGAAAGTTTACTAATTTTGTGACAAGTTAGAATTGTTATCTTAGATTTTTTTTTTAATTTATTGCGCATGCCTTTAAATTAAAAATCATGTTGATTTTCTATGAGTTTGGGATGTTTTTAAAACACATTAGAATCAGTTCTAAAAGTTTTTAATTTTTTATATTGAAAAAGGTGTTTTAAAGGTTTGAGAAATTTCGAGTAATTTTTGTGACTAGTTTTGTTATCTTGCTAGTTTCTTATTTTTACTTGAATCGTTTTATGCATGTTGTTATTTCTTTTATGCCTTGTTATTACCTTGCTAATAAAACACAAATAAAAGCTTTAACAACCTTCATAAAACGTTCCGTTACACTCGATTCTTTTTCGCACCTAAAAAGGACCAAGCCTTAATTATTTCTTTTTCTTCGAGCTGGAGTAAACCCGCATTAAAAGTGGCATAACTCTCTCCCCAGAAATCTAAATTTAATGATTCTTAAATCAAATTAAAGCTCTGTCTGTCCTCTGTCCAATGCCACCGGTTTCGGCGCAAAAAGACATCGGAGCCGCCAGATATGGCGATTTTACTCCGAGGTGCGCGGCTGTCTGAAACTCCAGTTTTTTAGAAATCCGGATTTTCAAACCCCACTACCATGAGTTATAGAACTCTAATGAGAAAATTTTCTTGAGCAAAAATGCTTTTCATATGATTATAAACATGATGTGTAAGATTAAAAGTTTTGATTTTTGAAAGATTAATTGAAGTTGAGTTTTTACAAAACTAGTTTGAATCTTGAAAAACCGTTTTCACTTTCAAACTTGAAAATATTTTGTCATCCAAATCAAATAAGTTTTCAAAATGTTTTCAAAACTATATCTATATCACATATGTTCAAAATCTATATGCTCTTGAAAATTTGAGTGGGAGGTCTCCTTGTAGACAAGCCGAAAAATAAAAGGATGTGTAATCTCAAACTTTCAAGTGTTCGAGTGAGTTGAAGTTCACACTTCCCTCACGCACTTTCCCGAAATAGAAAATAGGAAAAGATCGAGTATGTACCTTGTGCCTTTATGCACTAATACTACTCTGAACATGTCGATCTAGGATTCTCTTCTAGTTGTCCGCTCTGTCGCTCTCTAACTAGGAAATCTGTTTCCAAACTTATAAGAGTCGATGAACCAACTCCAAAAACTAAGTGGGAGGGTTATACTTGTTGTTTGTAACCCATGATCCCCAACACTAATGAAAAGTGCAAGTGTCGCCGGACTAAGAGTCACCCTCGTGGCCCTCTCTTAAATGAGAGTACTCAAGGGCGCTTTGCTCTGATCATTGCTCAATGAGCTACGTCCGAGAGTGAGATGATGATGACAAGGCCTCCCCTCGGCGGATTGTTTTTCAAAGTCAATCTTTTGGACTAAGTGGTAGGTTACACACTTAGACTCAATCCCTAGTAATCCTCCCTCGAGGCCCTGCGAAAGGATGTGAGTGATCAAACCAATTTACAAGGTGGCTAGTCAAAATTGATGTATTGACATCTTGGCTAAGCATTAATGATGTGTCATTTACTTATAAAAGGAGATTTTTTGCGGCCTTCCCTCGAAGGAGTAAATTATCATTTGGTTTATAACACCTTTGGATTTTATAAAAGTCTTAATAAAACTTAAATCCTAAACCAAAGACTAATCATAAACTTGTTTCAACTTATATAGGCAATATGTCTCTCAACCTTCTCTCGTTTATCTTTTCCTCGAACAAACTCGAAAACGAAAACTACGTAGATTCGAAACATAACCTCGACATAATCCTTACCAAGCACAAATGGGTACTCACCACCCCGTGTCCTCCTCTGACGAATGATGATTCAACTCAAGAGGACAATGACGCCTTAGCGGCCTGGCTTCGATCCGATGAGATTGTGAGGTGCTATATCTTGGAATCCATGAACAATATGCTGAAAGAGCAACATCGTGACATCGAGACTGCCGCTGACATGCTCTACAATCTCCTTGAGATGTTTGGAGGGCAAAGGCGTCAAACAAGGCTACAAGCAGTCCGACAGTTTATGAACTGTCATATGCAGGCTAGGACTCCTGTTGGAGATTTCATGATACTGATCATTAGTTTTCTAAATAAAATGGAAATCCTAGGATCTGAGATTGATGGGAAGAATGTCATAGATATGATCTTAGAAACTCTCCCCGCATCTCTTGATATCTCCAAGATGAACTACTCCATTAACAAGCTAGAGTACACTGTTACCAAGCTTATGGAGGAACTTCACACTGCTGTAGGTCTCACTAAGAGAAAGAGGAATCAAGGAGAGGCATATGCTACTGAGCAAAAAGCCTCCGCCTCTGGAACTAGGAAGAGACCTCACAAGGCCGATAAAACGAACTGTCCTGCCTATCTCAAAGCAGAGGAACATAGTATTGTACTAGTTACTGAAGCATGCTTAGTAGCTGATAATGTATCAACGTGGATTCTTGACTCCGCTGCTACTAACCATATTTGTTGTTCCTTGAATGGTTTCAAGAAAACCAAAAGCTTAGAGGAAGGCGAGTTCTGTTTCAAATGGGGTGATGGGAGCCTGGTGTCCGCGAAGGCTGTGGGATCCGTGACGCTGTCTTTTGAAGACCGCACTTTAAACTTGAATAATGTTTATTTTGTTCCTACCTTTGGGAAGAACTTAATATCCGTTGCTCGTCTTCGTGAGCAAGATTATTGTTTAAAGTTCATTAAGAATGGAATTCGTATTTCGTTTCCTGATAATTCTTTTGTCACTGATGCATGTATGAAGAATGCTCTTTTTTACATCTATCCCACTCAACCTTCTCTTTTAGACACCGAAATAGATAACGATCTAATTATGGAGCCAAAGAGGATCAAACTTTCTGAATCCTCCGATCTAACAAAATCAACATACCTATGGCACTTAAGACTTGGTCATATCAGTCTAGATAGGATTAAGAGACTTGTGAGGGATGGTCCACTCCAAGCCTCTGCAATAGGTTCACTACCTACTTGTGAATCCTGCATAGAAGGAAAAATGACTAAGCGACCTTTCTCTGATAAGGGTCGAAGAGCCACTGAGTTGCTGGAACTAATACATTCTGATGTATGTGGTCCGCTCAGCCAACAAGCACGTGGAGGATACGAATACTTCGTTACCTTCACCGATGATTACTCGCGATATGGGTTTGTCTATTTGCTTAAACACAAATCCGAAACCTTTAAAGTATTTAAGGTCTTTAGGGCTTTAGTGGAAAAGCAAACTGGCAAAGTGATCAAAACCCTTCGATTTGATCGAGGTGGTGAGTATATGTCTGGAGAGTTCGATGACTTTCTTAAAGAATAAGGTATCGCTTCTCAGCTTACCGCACCTGGCACACCTCAACAAAACGGAGTGTCAAAGAGAAGAAACCGAACTCTTATGGAGATGGTTAGATCAATGATGAGTTACTCATCACTCCCGCTTTCCTTTTGGGGATATGCCCTCGAAACAGCCGCTTACATTCTGAACCAAGTTCCGTCTAAAACGGTTCCTGGTACTCCTTATGAACGATGGACTGGCCGTAAAGTGAATCTTGGCCGCATCCGAATTTGGGGTTGCCCTGCACACGTGCTGAGGCAAATGACTAGCAAGTTGGCTAGTAGGTCAGAATTATGCCTGTTTGTAGGATATCCGAAGGAAACCAAAGGTTTTACTTTCTATAGTCCCGAGGACGATAAGACTTTCGTTAGCACGAATGCTCGTTTCCTTGAGGAGGACTTTATGAAGGATGTGAAACCTAGAAGCAAAATTGTGCTTGAAGAAAAGTTGGGTGAGGAAGCTTCTACCTCATCTGTAAGAACTGTTCTTACCCCAACTGAAACACAACCTAACTCATCAGAATCTCGTCAAGTAGTACTTAGACGTAGTGGGAGGGCTACTCAAAAGCCTAACAGGTACATGTCTTATGGAGACTCTCTTGTAGCCGTCTCTGACATGGATGATCCTGTTTCCTATAGCCAAGCGATGGCTTGTTCTGAATCAAACCTTTGGCTTGACACCATGAAAGTTGAAATGCACTCGATGTATGTCAACAATGTCTGGAAACTTGTAGACCTTCCTGAAGGGATTAAACCCGTAGGGTGTAAGTGGATATACAAGAAGAAAAGGGGTCCTGATGGGAACGTCGAGACGTTCAAAGCACGACTTGTGGCGAAGGGTTATACCCAACAAGAAGGGATTGACTATGAAGAAACCTTCTCGCCAGTCGCGATGCTGAAATCCATCCGCATACTCCTATCCATAGCTGCAGCTCTCGACTATGAGATCTGGCAAATGGATGTCAAGACAGCCTTTCTGAATGGCAATCTTGACGAGTGCATTTACATGGCTCAACCAGACGGTTTCGTGGAAGAAGGTCAAGATACCAAGGTTTGTGAGTTGCTTAAGTCCATTTATGGATTAAAGCAAGCATCTAGGTCATGGAATATTAGATTCGATGAAACTGTAAAGAGCTTTGGCATTGAACAGTCAATAGATGAGCCTTGTGTTTACAAGTTAATACACGAAGGTAAAGTTGTGTTTCTGGTACTATATGTCGATGATATACTACTCATTGGTAATGACGTGGGTAAGTTATCTGAGGTTAAGGTCTGGCTGGCAAAGCAATTCGATATGAAGGATCTAGGAGAAGCCGCGTACATTCTGGGGATCCAAATCTTTCGAGATAGGAAAAACCGGACCCTGTCGCTCTCTCAAGCATCTTATATTGATAAGGTGATGGATCGCTTCTCGATGCAAGACTCCAAGAAGGGTCAAACACCCTTTAGGCATGGAGTTTCACTCTCTAAGGACCAGTCTCCCAAGACTGCACAAGAGATCGAAGACATGAGGAAAATTCCTTACGCCTCTGCCGTAGGAAGCCTTATGTATGCTATGCTTTGCACAAGACCTGACATCTGTTTCGCCGTTGGCATAGTTAGCCGTTTCCAATCCAACCCTTGACCCGAGCACTGGATTGCTATTAAGCATGTTCTTAAGTATCTTCGAAGAACTAGGAATTTGATGCTTACATACTCAGGTACTGACCTGACTATGACGGGGATATACCGACTCCGATTTTCAAGCGGATAAGGATTCCAGGAAATCCACTTCGGGATCTGTGTTCATCCTTAATGGTGGAGCTATTGTGTGGAGAAGTATTAAGCAATCTTGCATTGCTGACTCCACAATGGAAGCAGAATATGTGGCTGCTTGTGAAGCATCCAAAGAGGCTGTATGGCTTAGAAAACTCCTTAAGTATTTGGAAGTTGTTCCAAACGTCGACGAGCCCATGACCCTTTATTGTGATAATAGTGGGGCTGTCGCTAACTCAAAGGAACCTCGAAGCCATAAGCGCTCTAAGCATATTGAGAGGAAATACCATTTGATTCGAGAAATTGCACAGCGTGGAGACGTGGAGGTGAAGTAGATCTCTCGCAGATCCATTCACCAAGGCCCTAGCGAACAAGGTCTTCGACCAACATCGTGAGGGATTAGGCATGAAAGACTACACACATCTTCTTTGAGTCAAGTGGGAGTTTGTTGTCAATGGTGCCCACAAGAAGAGTAGTAGTGTCTATTTGTGTACATTTGATGTAATATAGTCTCATGAAGACTCTTGCTTGTAATTGCTTATTCATTAATAAAAAGTTGAAACGTTCATTCATTCTTTCTTTGTTTGAAGCTTTATGATAAAACCTTAGTCTCTTAGTCCATAAACAAACTTAACAACTTACGAAGAGACAAATGTAGATTTGCATGAACAAACTCTTCGTAGTTTGCTTAAAACGATATATTCGCAATCTTAGGGTCAAAGGACTATTGACCTCAGTACGATTGTTAGAAGAATCTATGATGTCTGGTTATGAGGCATTGAGAGTTGGAGACTCTATATTTCTTCTAGGTATCTTCCGAAGGTACTGAATTGACCAGTGCACTTCTAGAGACAAGATAAGAACAAACCATTTAACCTCTTATGTCTCGAAGTCACTATGTATGAATTGCATCATGCTTACCTTAATCCTGAAATGAGACATGCCATTTCACACCTTAGTATTCTCATTTGAGAAAGTCAGAGTTCGGACTCACTATGTGATTCCGAACAGGGCCTATTGGTGAAGTACTAAGTTGTGAGTATGTCATGAGTATCTTTGTGAAGTTCTCATAGATATGGAATTCATGTACAAGATTGCTGAAATGCAATGTATGTCACCTCATGCTTTGTTCCTTGGAGTGTGAATAAATGAACTGGCCAGTGTCCAAATTGAGTCCCGACTCTTTTGGATGAAACAATGTGTCTGTGTGTTGTTTAGGCATCTTAGGCACGTTGCGGGGGATGGCCTAGATGTACCATGTAGGCTTCTTAGGTGCGTCACGAGGGACGACGTGGTTGCGCCATGTAGGCGTCTTAGGTGCGCCATGTAGGCGTCTTAGGTGCGCCATGCAGGCGTCTTAGGTGCGTCACGAGTGACGACTTGGTTGCGCCATGTAGGCGTCTTACGTGCGCCATGTTGGAATCGATCTAGGGTTTAAGAAAAAGTTTAACGCTTCGGTAAGCGGCGGAATTTTAAAAAAATTTCTTTTACAAGTAAAACAGTTTTTACTAACCTAGACAAAGAGCAAGTACATGTAAATAAAAACTATTATGAGCATAGAAGTTTACTAACCTTTTTAGACGCTTGAACGTTGAGAAGCTTTTGGAAAAAGGTTGCAACGTTCGCCTCCCCTCGCAGCACGTCTTTCTTCCTTCCTCGGCAACTCGAGCAACCAGGAAAGTTTCTATCACTAAATCACTCGAGAAAAAAGGAATTAGTGTGTGGGCACTTTTAAACATTACGACTTAAGAACGAGTCTTGAAGTCGCAGAGCTAAACACTAGGTCAAATGAGGACCTAGGTGCCAAAACAATAAAATGAAATTGAATAGAGAGAGAGAGAGAGAGGATCGGCCAAGCTAGAGAGAGAAGCTCTCAAATCTCTAGAACTTGGGATGAATGAAATGTGTGGAATGAGGCTCCTATTTATAGGAGAGGTCTCACCTTCAATAAGGTAGTTTCCTCTTCTATAGAATATCACATATTCATGAGCCAATTTCCCTTTTTCCTTCATAGAGGTGCACGGCCAAGACTTACCAAGTAAGTCCTTGGATTTGTTTCCTCTTTTGTTTGCTTCTCCCTTGACTCCTCTTGGCCGATTCGTTTTGTTCCTCTTAGAGGAAATTTGTTTCCTCTTTTCTTTTGGCAAGTATCTTGATACATTTATGCAGAAAATATTCTCTCTTTCTTTGGGTATGTTGGGCGCCTATGGCCTTCTAGAAAGGGCTTCTAGAAGCTTTTCCATTTGTTCATGACAACATGAAAAATGCCCATTAAGAATTTTCAATAAAATTGAAATGAAATTAATCCGCAAGGCCCAATAAATCTAATTTTGGCCGAGTGTTACTTGTCATCAAATGACCACGTCAAAAAATTTATTGACATTCATTTCATCCTATGTGTCAAAAGACAAGAATACCCTTTGGACAATTTTCGTTCTTGTTTTGACTTAGCTTCCAGTTTAACTATTCCTACTCGATGTGATTCGTGACAGTGACCTCATGGACCCAAATGAACAAAGCTTGAGCTAAACACTTGGACTCAAAATTTCACAAACCTTTTCCAAGTTTAGCTTAATGTCAACTGACTCCACTAAAGAGTTGACACTAAAAATCTCTCGGTTCAAATGAATTTATTTTCTACTCAAGAATTCAACCTAATTGTAATGAGCGGATCCACAGAACATTATCAGTTTTACCCTTCATGAATATCATCAGCTAGTCGGGATTTACGAAATTACCATTTTACCCTTCCAGCTGTTATTTCCTCAACTCCTTTTTCGCTTGTGAATAAGTTAGAAACAATGTATTGACGAGGAGCTAACAAGTCACATTGTTTCATCCAAAAGAGTCATGACTCAATTTGGACACTGGCCATTTCATTTATTCACATTACAAGGAACAAAGCATGAGGTGATATACATTGCATTTCAGCAATCTTGTACATGAATTCCATATCTTTGAGAACTTCACAAAGTTATTCATGACATTCTCACAACTTAGTACTTCACCAATAGGCCCTGTTCGGAATCACATAGTGAGTCCGAACTCTGACTTTCTAGAATGAGAATATGTACGGTGTGAAATGGCATGTCTTATTTCAGGATTAAGGTAAGCACGATGCAATTCATACGTAGTGACTTCGAGACATAAGACGTTAAATGGTTTGTTCTTATCTTGTCTCTTGAAGTGCACTGGTCAATTCAGTACCTTCGAAAGATACCTAGAAGAACTATAGAGTCTCCAACTCTCAATGCCTCATAACCAGACATCATAGATTCTCCTAACAATCATACTGATGTCAATAGTCCTTTGACTCTTAGATTTCGAATATATCATTTTAAGCAAACTAGGAAGAGTGTGTTCATGCAAATCTACATTTGTCTCTTCGTAAGTTGTTAAGTTTGTTTATGGACTATAGACTAATGTTTTATCATAAAGCTTCAGACAAGGAAGATTGAATGAACATTTCAACTTTTTATTAATGAATAAGTAATTACAAGCAAGAGTCTTCGTGAGACTTTATTACATCAAATGTACAAAATAAAGACTACAACTCTTCTTGTGGGCACCATTGACAACACGCCATGTAGGCGTCTTAGGTGCGTCGCGAGGGACGACTTTAGCCTGCATCTCTGGGATGTATTATGGTGTGCCACAGAGGCGTCTTCAACCTGCATCTCTTGGATGTCTTATGGCGCGCCGCGGAGGCGTCTTCAGCCTGCATCTCTGGGATGTCTTATGGCGCGCCGCGGAGGCGTCTTCAGCCTGCATCTCTTGGATATCTTATGGCGCGCCGCGGAGCCGTCTTGAGCCTGCATCTCTGGGATGTCTTATGGCGCGCCGCGGAGGCGTCTTGTGTGCGCCATGTAGGTGGCTTCGGTACGCCATGTAGGCGTCTTAAGCGCGTCGCGAGGGACGACTTTAGCCTGCATCTCTGGGATGTTTTATGTGGCGCCGCGGAGGCGTCTTCAGTCTGCATCTCTGCGATGTCTTATGGTGCACATCAGAGGCGTCTTCAGCCTGCATCTCAGGGATGTCTTATGGCGTGCCGCAGAGGCGTCTTCAGCATGCATCTCAGGGATGTCTTATGGCGCGCCGCGGAGGCGTCTTCAGCCTGCATCTCTAGGATGTCTTATGGCGCGCCGCGGAGGCGTCTTCAGCCTGCATCTCTGGGATGTCTTATGGCGCGCCGTGGAGGCGTTGTTAGCCTGCATCTCTGGGACGTCTTATGGCGCGCCGCGGAGGCGTCTTGGTTGAACGCTCGTTCTCGTTTATGTTCGGGTGTTTTGTTTTGGTGGAGTGTACTTTCTTTGGGTAGAGCGTACTTTCTTGGGGATTTTGAGTGTACTTACCGTTGCCTATGTCACTAGCCCCCCGAGTTTTTGGGTTTACAATCGTATTTTGATGATCGAAAATCTTTGAAAAAGTGGATTTTGAAAGAAAAACCTCAAACTTTATTAATATTGCAAAAATTTGAAATCCTAAAACATTGGCTCGTAGGCCTTATTGAATATTGGGAAGCAAAGAAATAAAATGGGGGGAGCGCTGGCTAGTGGTAGTACTTTCTAAAGTGTTCCGCATTCCACAGGCGACGGATCCGTGTCTCATCCGTGTATTTGATGTAGTACGTCTAGTCATGTGTGACTTGGCAGACTTTGTGGGGTCCCTCCCTGTTTGGGATGAGGACGTCGGCACCTTGCACTTGGGTGTCGAGCAGATGTCTTCGTGGACTTCGCGGAGGACCTGGGTCGACTCGACGCTATCTCTTATTTTGGAGATCGTGTTAACCGTCTTTCTAGCGGTTTTTCCATCGATTCCTTGGATGTAGCATATTCTGGCTTGGGATTGATCTCCAACCATGATGCCGATTCCATCCTTGGTAGGGAACTTCTGTTGTCAATGGTGCCCACAAGAACAGTTGTAGTATTTATTTTATACATTTGATGTATTAAAGTCTCACGAAGACTCTTGCTTGTAATTGCTTATTCATTAATAAAAAGTTGAAACGTTCATTCCTCCTTGTCTGTTTGAAGCTTTATGATAAAACTTAGTCTTTAGTCCATAAACAAACTTAACAACTTACGAAGAGACAAATGTAGATTTGCATGAACAAACTCTTCGTAGTTTGCTTAAAAGGATATATTCGCAATCTAAGGGTCAAATGACTATTGACCTCAGTATGATTGTTAGGAGAATCTATGATGTCTGGTTATGGGGCATTGAGAGTTGGAGACTCTATAGTTCTTCTAGGTATCTTCCGAAGGTACTAAATTGACCAGTGCACTTCTAGAGACAAGATAAGAACAAACCATTTAACCTCTTATGTCTCGAAGTCACTACGTATGAATTGCATCGTGCTTACCTTAATCCTGAAATAAGACATGCCATTTCACACCTTATGTATTCTCATTTGAGAAAGTCAGAGTTGTTGTCAATGGTGCCCACAAGAAGAGTTGTAATCTTTATTTTGTACATTTGATGTAATAAAGTCTCATGAAGACTCGTGCTTGTAATTGCCTATTCATTCATTAATAAAGTTGAAACGTTCATTCATTCTTTCTTTGTTTGAAGCTTTATGATAAAACCTTAGTCTTTTAGTCCATAAACAAACTTAACAACTTACAAAGAGACAAATGTAGATTTGCATGAACAAACTCTTCGTAGTTTGCTTAAAACGATATATTCGCAATCTTAGGGTCAAAGGACTATTGACCTCAGTACGATTGTTAGAAGAATCTATGATGTCTGGTTATGAGGCATTGAGAGTTAGAGACTCTATAGTTCTTCTAGGTATCTTTCGAAGGTACTGAATTGACCAGTGCACTTCTAGAGACAAGATAAGAACAATCCATTTAACCTCTTATGTCTCGAAGTCACTATGTATGAATTGCATCATGCTTACCTTAATCCTGAAATGAGACAAGCCATTTCACAGCTTAGTATTCTCATTTGAGAAAGTCAGAGTTCGGACTCACTATGTGATTCCGAACAGGGCCTATTGGTGAAGTACTAAGTTGTGAGAATGTCATGAGTAACTTTGTGAAGTTCTCATAGATGTGGAATTCATGTACAAGATTGCTGAAATGCAATGTATGTCACCTCATGCTTTGTTCCTTGGAGTGTGAATAAATGAACTGGCCAGTGTCCAAATTGAGTCCCGACTTTTTTGGATGAAACAATGTGACTTGTTAGCTCCTCGTCAATACATTGTTTCTAACTTATTCACAAGCGACAAAGGAGTTGAGGAAATAACAGCTAGAAGGGTAAAATGGTAATTTAGTAAATCCCGACTAGCCGATGACATTCATGAAGGGTAAACATAGATAATATTCAGTGGATCCGCTCATCATAATTAGGTCGAATTCTTGAGTAGAAAATAAATTCATTTGAACCGAGAGATTTTCAGTGTCAACTCTTTAGTGGAGTCAGTTGGCATTAAGCTAAACTTGGAAAAGGTTTGTGAACTTTTGAGTCCAAGTGTTTACCTCAAGCTTTGTTCATTTGGGTCCATGAGGTCACTGTCACGAATCACATCGATAGGAATAGTTAAACTGGAAGCTAAGTCAAAACGAGAACGAAAATAGTCAAAAGGGTATTTTTGTCTTTTGAGACATAGGATGAAATGAATGTCAATAAATTTTTTGACAAGTTCATTTGATGACTTAATGTCACTCGGCCATGACTTGATCATTGGGCCTTGAGAATTAATTTCATTTCATAAGAATTTCTTAATGGGCCTTTTTCATGTTCTCATGAATAAATGAAGAAGCTTCTAGAAGCTCCTTCTAGAGACATGTTGGGCGCCCAACATACCTAAGGAAAGAGAGTTTATTTTGTGCATAAATGTATTTAGATACTTGCCAAAAGAAAAAGAGGAAACAAATTTGCATATGCATGCATAAGGGAATCGGCCATGTTGAGAGAAAAGGCAAGCCATGAACAAAAGTGGAAACAAATCAAGGCTTCTAGAAGACCTTGTTCGCCGAGTGTCTCAATAGGGAAAAGAGGAAATCGGCTCATGCATATGTGATATTCTATAGAAGAGGAAACTACCTTATTGAAGGCGAGACCTCTCCTATAAATAGGAGCCTCATTTCCTCACATTTCATTCATCCAAGCTTAAGAGATTTGAGAGACTCTCTCTCTAGAACTTGTGGCCGAACTCCTCTCTCTCTCTCTAGTTTATTTTCGATTATTCTTATTTTGGAATCTAGGTCCTCACTCGACCTAGTGTTTAGCTCTGCGACTTCAAGACTTGTTCTTAAGTCGTAGTGTTTAAAACTGCCCACTCACTAATTCCTTTATTTCGATTGATTTAGTGATAGAAACTTTCGTGGTTGCTCGAGGTGCCGAGGAAAGAAAGAGAGACGTGCTGTGAGGGGAGACGAGCGCTGCGAACTTTCCAAAAGCTTCTTCAAAGTTCAAGCTTCTAGAAAGGTTAGTAAACTTCTAGCTCATATTAGTTTTTAATTACATGTACTTGCTCTTTGTCTAGGTTAGTAAAAACTGTTTTTACTTGAAAAGAAATTTTTTAAAATTCCGCCGCTTCCCGAAGCGTTTAATCTTTTTCTTAAACCCTAGCTCAATTCCAACAAGAGTTCGGACTCACTATGTGATTCCGAACAAGGCCTATTGGTAAAATACTAAGTTGTGAGAATGTCATGAGTAACTTTGTGAAGTTCTCTTTGTTGTCGCACGAAAATGAACAACGATTAAATACCTCGGGCGGTTCGATCCAAGGCCGGACCAAGTGATCGCGCCCGGGCCAAAAATGGGAGCTCGTAGACCGAGCTGCACCCTCCAGACGCTGAGGTGTGGTTTGGGGGGTGTGACCGTGCCAAAGGTTGGCTGCCTACGTACCCTTTAGTCAGGATCAGGTCAGAACGTAGTTCAATTTGTGTGGGGAGGCTATCTTGGGCTCGGAGGCTTTGTGAATCCAAGGCTTTAGAGGGGGACCGGGCTCGTAGCTTCTAGTGAAGACTTTAGAGGGGTCGCTTGCCTCGTAGCTCGGAGTTCTAGCTCAAGGGCCAAGAAGCAGGAGGGCAGTATGTACTGCGGAGGCTCGGGTCGCAGAAGAGGAGCGCGCTCCCTCTCGTGGAGGGGGGTCCTTGACTTTCTGAGCTGAGGGAGGAGGATTGCGCGCTCTTGGAATGTCACAAGAGAATGAAAGAATTCTCAAGAGAAAAGAAGTGTTGTTCTTGAAAATGTATCAATCGTCCTCTTTTTCCTCCCCTAGGGGGGGGGTATTTATAGTATTTGAGGGGAGGCCTTGGGCCGGCCCCTTGAGGCCCACCGGGTGGCCGGGAGAGAGGCGCGCGAGGCCTCACGCCCAAGAGGGCGCAGGGCGCGCGAGACATGTCGCCTGGATGGGTGCGGGGCGTGCCAGGCGCGGGACTTGGCCGGGCGTGGCGTGCTCGGCAGCGGGCGTTCCCGACCGAGGTGGCAAGAACGCTCGGCCGAGGTGGAAAGGACGCTCGGCCGAGGTGGCCGAGGTGGCAAAGACGCTCGGCCGAGGTGGCCGAGCTGACGAAGACACTCGGCCGAGGTGGCCGAGCTGGCAAAGACCTCGACCGAGGTGGCCGAGGTGGTGAAGACGCTCGGCCGGGGCGGCCGAGATGGCGAAGGTGCTCGACTGAGGTGGCCAAGGTGGTAGGGACACCCGGCTGAGGCAGCAGGGACGCTCGGCCGGGGCGCCGAGGCACGCGCAGGCCGGGAGGCCGGGGTGCGCGAGAGTGTGTGCGCGGCCCTGGAGGTCGGGGCGCAGGAGTCCGCGCGCGGGCCGGGAGGCCGGGGCGCAGGGTGCGCGCGAGCCAGGCGCGATAGGGCGCGCTGAGGCCCATTGGGCCGGGGGCCTCAGGGCCGGGGGCGCAGGTGCGCGCGCGCCGGCCGTGCCGGGCCGTGGGTGCGTCGGGGCGCTCGGGCCTGGTGGGCCGGGGCCCGTTGTGCTTCCGGCCGGCAAAGCCCGGCCGGCCTTGAATCGTTTTTGAAAACGACCGGTAACATTAGCCCCCCAAGTTTATGGCTTACGGGACGTAAGTCGTGAACTTTAGAAAAGAAAAGGGCGTTGAGGTAATTTCACCTTCGATCACGCGTGACCGCACGAACACATATCTTTTGTGGCCGGACCCCTGGGGGCCGAACCGGGCCGATCGGGCAGCAAGACCCACGCGCGGCCTGGCGCGCGCGCGAGGTCGGCCCGTGGGCCGGGCCTTGTGTCGCGCGCGCAGGGGGAAGGAGCAGGGTTTGCTCCTTCCTCTCTATAAATAGGAGAGTTCCCGCTCTCTCTTGTTCACACTGGCGGCCTGCAAGTAATCGGAAAATTCCTTTGAATTTGAAATTTCCCCCGGGCAGTTGACTTTCGTTACTTTGCCTTGCGTAGCTGCGAAGAGGCGAGCTAGGAGGTTGGCTCTCGCTTCTCGGGACCCCGAGTCGATGGCGGAGATTCGCTCTAGGGTCGCTGATCGCAAGGCGAAGGGAGAGCACGTCTAGACCGCCGGTCTTGTCGAACCGGAGTTTCGGGCTTCTTTAAAGAGGGTTTCGACATCGGCACCTCCCGACGAGCGTTCCGAACCCAAGAGCGCGAACTCGGCGGTGGAGCTGGAGGCGATAGAGGCTCGAGGGGATTGTTTCCGCCACCTCGAGGGATCCCCATTATCCTGGTGGAAGGGCGTGGTGTCGAAGGGCGACATCGCTTTCTTCCAGGCGGGTGTTACCGACGCTCAGAGGGTCAGTACTTCTGTTTATTTCGTTATAACCGTGGGTTTTAGTTTTAACCCTTGCTTCTTTGTCGTCGCAGGCGTACGTGAAGGCCGTGCGAAGCGACAGGATTTTGCACGACTTCATCCGGTGCTTAGGGGCATCTCAGGAGGAGCTCGTCCGGACGAAGGCTAGGTTGGCTCAGGTCGAGCGAGGTTCGCACCCGAGGGCGGAGACCGAGACGCTTCGAGACCAGCTTCGAGAGGCCAAGGTGGAACTCCAGATCGCACAAGGCCAGCGCGACGGAGCCCACCTGTCAGTGGCCAAGATGGCGGGCGAGCTCACCGAAGAACGGCGAGCTTGCGAGGTGGCGACCCGATCAGCGGAGATTTTTCGCACTTAGGTTACCGACCCTCGGAGGCAACTGGACGCTCGATCCGATGCCTTGGAGACGTCGCACCGCCAGCTTACCTCGAGCGAAGCGGCGCGTGTTAGGGTGGAGCGCGAGCGCGACTCTCTGGCGAAGGAAAACGCTCGACTCTCGTCCCAGCTTGCTGAAGCGGAGCGGAGAGCGTCCGACTAGCAGGATGACTACGACATAGGGACCGAGGAAGCCCGTCGTGCCGGAGCGGTGGAATGTCGAGACGCGACCGCGGCCGAGAACGAGGCCCGGGGGGTCACTTTTGACTTCTTCAACACCTTGTTCCCAATGTTGGACGAGGGTGCTCCTTGAGCCGAGTGGCTTTCTTTTACAGCGCGCATGTTTAGCGCTTTGCTTTCTCTTCCTATTTCTAGGATTTTATTTATTTTTCACGCACTTTTTGTTCAGCACGTGTTTAGCAGAGCCGTGGCTCTTTTTATTTATGAGATATTTTCGTTGCCTTCATGTTGAATGCTATCTCATTTTCCGAGCAATTTTTACTCGCATGTGCCTTCTTTGTGGGCTATCGTGGCCCAGTGACTTCGCTTCGTGCCTTTCGGCGATCGAAGAGGTCGTACCGGGTAGTCCCCGGGGGCTTTGCATCCGTGCCATTGGCGACTGGACGAGTAAGTCGCGCCGGGTTGGGCCGGCGTCTTTTAGAGCCCATGCTTTTAAGCGACCGAGCTCGCTGGGTTAGGTCGGCGTCTTCGAGCTCGCGCTGTTTGAGCGACCGAGGTCGCCGGGTTAGGCCGACGTCTTTGAGCTCGCGCTGCTAAGTGACCGAGCTCGCCGGGTTAGGCCGGCGTCTTTGAGCTCGTGCTGTTTGACCGACCGAGCTCGCCGGGTTAGGCCGGCGTCTACGAGCTCGCGCTGTTTGAGCGACCGAGCTCGCCGGGTTAGGCTGGCGTCTTTGGGTTCGTGCCCTGAAGCAAGCGAACGCGCTTTGCTTCGGATTTAGGCCGACGTCTTTTTAGTGTTCGCGCCCTGGAGCGTCGGAACGTAGGTGCGCCGGGTTAGGCCGGCGTCTTTTTAGTTGTTCGCGCCATTGAGCGTCGGAACATAGGTGCGCCGGGTTAGGCCGGCGTCTTTTTTGGTGTTCGCGCCCTTGAGCGTCGGAACGTAGGTGCGCCGGGTTAGGCCGGCGTCTTTTTAGTGTTCGCGCCATTGGGCGTTGGAACATAGGTGCGCCGGGTTAGGCCGGCGTCTTTTTTGGAGACCGTGCTTTTAAGCGACCGAGCTCGCCGGGTTAGGCCGGCGTCTTCGAGCTCGCGCTGTTTGAGCGACTGAGCTCGTTGGGTTAGGCCGGCGTCTTCGAGCTCGCGCTGCTTGAGCGACCGAGCTCGCCGGGTTAGGCTGGCGTCTTTGGGTTCGTGCCCTGAAGCAAGCGAACGCGCTTTGCATCGGGTTTAGGCCGACGTCTTTTTAGTGTTCGCACCCTGGAGCGTCGGAACGTAGGTGCGTAGGGTTAGGCCGGCGTCTTTTTTGGGCCCGCTCACCCTGGAGTGAGCGAACGCGGGTGAGTCGGGTTAGGCCGACGTCTTTTGGGCTCGCTCACCCTGGGGTGAGCGAACGCGGTTGCGCCGGGTTAGGCCGGCGTCTTTTACTCAAACCACATGCGCAGGGTTAGGCCGGCGTCTTTTGGTGTTCGTGCCCTGAGGCTAGCGAACCTTAGTTTGGCTCAAATTTGGCCTTTTTTCAGGTTTGAGGCAGCGCCTTTACGCGACTTACATGCGTCTCGGAAGACGTCTTTCACCTGCGCCTTTACGCGTCTTACGGCACGCCGGGAAGGCCGACGTTTTACTCGAACTCGTATGCACGAAGGGCCGTCGGGGTGCGAGCTTCCTAAGTCTGTATCCCCGTGGGGGACTTAGGCCTTGTACGTCGGGTTAGGCCGACGTCTTTTGGGCCCGCTCACCCTGGAGTGAGCGAACGCGGGTGCGTCGGGTTAGGCCGACGTCTTTTTGGGCCCGCTCACTCTGGAGTGAGCGAACGCGGGTTGCGCCAGATTAGGCCGACGTCTTTTCTCGGACCCATAAGTCTGATGGGCCATCGGGGGCCCGAGCTTCTCAAGCCTTTGTCTCCCATGAGTGGGGGGCTTTAGGTTTTTTTTTTTTTTTGAAAGAGTCGGCACGAGGAGTATCAGTCGACTCGTAGACTCGGAGCTTGACTTGAAGAGCGAGCTCGACTCGAGGAGGCGTAGATTCGGTGTGGGGAGTACCAGTCGGCTTGACGGACTCGGAGCTCGTCTCGAGGAGCGAGCTCGACTCGAGGAGCGAACTAGACTTAAGGAGCGAGCTCGACTTGAGGAGCGAGCTCGACTCAAGGAGCGAGCTCGACTTGAGGAGCGTACTGGGCTCGAGGAGCGAATTGGACTCAAGGAGCGAGCTCGGCTTGAGGAGCGAACTGGGCTCGAGGAGCGAGCACGACTCAAGGAGCGAACTTGAGCTCGACTCAAGGAGCGAGCTCGACTTGAGGAGCGAGCTCGACTCGAGGAGCGAACTGGACTCAATGAGCGAGCTCGACTTGAGGAGCGAACTTGAGCTCGACTCAAGGAGCGAGCTCGACTTGAGGAGCGAACTGGGCTCGAGGAGCGAGCTCGACTTGAGGAGCGAGCTCGACTCGAAGAGCGAACTTGAGCTCGACTCCAGGAGCGAGCTCGACTCCAGGAACGAGCTCGACTTGAGGAGCGAACTTGAGCTCGACTCAAGGAGCGAGCTCGACTTGAGGAGCGAACTGGGCTCGAGGAGCGAGCTCGACTCGAAGAGCGAACTTGAGCTCGACTCAAGGAGCGAGCTCGACTTGAGGAGCGAACTGGGCTCGAGGAGTGGGCTCGACTTGAGGAGCGAGCTCGACTCGAGGAGCGAACTTGAGCTCGACTCAAGGAGCGAGCTCGACTTGAGGAGCGAGTTCGACTTGAGGAGCGAGCTCTACTTGAGGAGCGAGCTCGACTCAAGGAGCGAGCTCAACTTAAGGAGCGAGCTCGACTCGAGGAGCAAACTGGACTCAAGGAGCGAGCTCGACTTGAGGAGCCAACTTGAGCTCGACTCAAGGAGCGAGCTCGACTTGAGGAGCGAGCTCGACTCGAGGAGCGAACTCGACTTGAGGAGCGAACTTGAGCTCGACTCAAGGAGCGAGCTCGACTTGAGGAGCGAACTGGGCTCGAGGAGCGAGCTCGACTTGAGGAGTGACCTCGACTCGAAGAGCGAACTTGAGCTCGACTCAAGGAGCGAGCTCGACTTGAGGAGCGAGCTCGACTCGAGGAGCGAACTGGACTCAAGGAGCGAGCTCGACTTGAGGAGCGAACTTGAGCTCGACTCAAGGAGCGAGCTCGACTTGAGGAGCGAACTGGGCTCGAGGAGGGAGGTCGACTTGAGGAGCGAACTTGAGCTCGACTCAAGGAGCGAGCACGACTTGAGGAGCGAACTGGGCTCGAGGAGTGAGCTCAACTTGAGGAGCGAGCTCGACTTGAGGAGCGAACTTGAGCTCGAGGAGCGAGCTCGACACGATGCCGGCCTCGTTGAGCTTGCTCTGGTGAGCAACCGAGCTCGCCGAGTTAGGTCGACCTAAGCCTCATCCCGGAAGTGGGGAGCTTAAGGTTTTTACCTTTTTTTTTTGGCCGTGAATTCTTGAGTGTATGTCGCAGGACCCATTAGCCCCCCAAGTTTTTAGTTTACAGGCCGTGCTTTGATGACTAAAAACTTTTTTTTTTTTATAAACTGGGTAAAAAAGACCGCAAACTTTATTTTTTATTGATTTTTTCTAACGGGGAACATCCTTGAACAGTGGCACATAGGCCTTTATTGAATAAGGGAAATCAGAGCAATAATGAGGGGACTTGATCACTGGTGGTACTGCCTCAAGTGTTCGGCGTTCCACGGGTGCCTGATAGGAGTTCCGTCCGTGTGTTCGATGTAGTAGGTCCCGTCGTGTATGACTTGTCGGACTCTATACGGTCCTTCCCAATTTGGGCCTAGGACTCCGGCGCCTTGCACTTGGGTGTTCTGGAACACGCGTCTGAGTACAAGGCTGCCGACGGCGAAGGTCCGCCTTTTGACTTTGGCGTTGTAGTATCTCTCGACCTTTCGCTTTTGTGCAGCGAGTCTGGTGAGAGCCTCGGATCTTTTCTCGTCGATTAGATCCAGTTCGAG
Source organism: Urtica dioica subsp. dioica (assembly GCF_054948205.1). Classification (NCBI taxonomy): domain Eukaryota; kingdom Viridiplantae; phylum Streptophyta; class Magnoliopsida; order Rosales; family Urticaceae; genus Urtica; species Urtica dioica. The sequence continues at coordinate 40,945,260 of NC_142756.1, forward strand.
GCGCATGGCTTCATCATTTTCTTTTTCGTCGAAAGTGTCAACCCGATAGGTGGGGACTTCCATTTCCACGGGGACCACCGCCTCCACCCCAAAAGCTAGGGAGAATGGGGTCTCTCCGGTGGTGTTTCGAACGGTCGTTCGATAGGCCCATAGGATGAAAGGCAGTTCTTCAGCCCAGGCGCCTTTTTTGGCTTCGAGCTTTTTCTTGAGGTTGCTCTTAATCGTCTTGTTGACGGCTTCCACTTGGCCATTAGCCTGTGGATGTCGCGGGGATGAGAATGTCTTGGTTATTCCTAGTTGGGCGCAGATCTCTCTAACCCTCGCGTTGTCGAACTGCGCGCCATTATCGGTCACAATTGACGCGGGGATGCCGTGGCGGCATATTATGGACTTCTAGATGAAGTTCGTAGTGTTGGCCTCGGTGATCCTGGCCAGAGGCTCGGCTTCGACCCACTTGGTGAAGTAGTCGATAGCGACGATGGCGTATTCGTATTGCCTCGGGGCTTTGGGAAGCTTGCCGATAATGTCTACGCCCCATTTTGCGAAGGGGCGTGGAACAACGATGCTATTTAGGGGAGATGGCGGCTGTCGTGGAACGTTGCAGAAACGTTGACACTTGTCACACTTTCTCGCCCAGTCATAGGCGTCTTTTTTCATCGTTGGCCAGAAATAGCCTTGTCGAAGCGCTTTGAACGCGAGGGACCTCCCAGCGGCGTGGTTTCCGCAGAGGCCTTCGTGGGTCTCGCGGAGGACCTTGGTCGACTCGACGCTGTTGAGACATCGGAGCAGTGGGGTTGAATACCCACGCTTTTATAAGGCTTCGCCTCTCAACACGTATTTGGATGCGAGGGCTCTTAGCCTTTCGGTTTCTTTGCGGTCTTCGGGAAGTACCCCTCTTCGCAAGAAGTCCGTAAGCGGGGTCATCCAAGTTGGATGAGCGGCGCTCTCAATCGTTCCCACCTCGTCACGTGAGACGGATGGTCGCGAGAGAGACTCGATTGAGATGGTTCCCAACCCATCTTCGGTGATACCGGATCCGAGGCGAGCTAAGGCATCAGCCTCGGAGTTCTCTTCTCGTGGGATCTGGATGATCTCGAACCAGGAGAAGGCATCTAGCTTGGCATTTGTCTTTGCCAAGTAGGCGATCATGTTAGGTTCTTTGGCAACGTAGTCGCCTTTAACCTGATTTACGATTAACTGCGAGTCACAGTGTCCGTAGTGGAGGGCTTCGTACGATGAGGGCTTTAACCTGATTTACGATCATGTTAGGTTCTTTGAGCGAGCTCCAGCCCTACGACGAGGGCTTCGTACTCGGCCTCATTGTTTGAGGCCTGGAATCCGTAGTGGAGGGCGTAGCGTAACTTTTCCCGGTCGGGGTTTGTCAGAATCACGCTGGCGCCTGCTCCTTGGGCATTAGATGCTCCGTCTACGTGTAGTTCCCAGATGGGACCCGTAGGGTCGACCTTTCTCTTTCGAGCCGACAAGTCGTCGGTCGAGCCGTCTTCTGCTCTTCCCATGTCGGGAGTGTAGGAGAATTCTGCCACGAAATCAGCTAAGGCTTGAGCCTTTATTGCCGGCCTCGGATGAAACTCAATCCCGTACTCGCTCAATTCTTGGGACCAGATCGCCATGCGAGTCGATGTTCCCTTTTGAAGAGCCTTACCGATTGGGTGTCCGGTTCGGACAACGATTGGGTGAGCCTGGAAGTAGGGGCGTAGTTTTTTGGCGGCTACGAGGAGAGCGAGAGAGAGCTTCTCTATCTCTGTGTAACGCGTTTCGGCGTCAAGTAGGGCTTTGCTTATGTAGAAGATGGGCCATTGAGCCCTGTCTTCTTCACGGATCAGCACAACGCTCACAGCTCGTTCGGAGACGGCGAGGTATATGTAAAGCGTCTCGCCTTCTTTTGGCTTGGAGAGGAACGGAGGTGTCCCGAAGTAGGCCTTCATTTCTTGGAAGGCCTTTTCGTACTCGTCCGTCAATTCAAAGCCGTCCGTCTTCTTAATCGCTTTGAAGAACGGTTGACACTTGTCGGTTGCTTTGGCCACAAAACGCGATCGGGCGGCAATCCGACCGGTCAGACTTTGGACTTCCTTGACACGTCGCGGGGACATCATGTCAAGGAGTGCTTTGATTTTCTCGGGGTTCTCTTTGATACCTCGACGGCTAACTATGTAGCCTAGGAACTTCCCGGACTCGACCCCGAACACACATTTGTTGGGGTTGAGCTTCATTTTGTACCGGCGGAGGATTAAGAACATCTCCCTCAGGTTGTCTACGTGGTTGGTAGCCAGTAGGTTTTTAACGAGCATGTCGTCCACGTACACTTCCATGGTCTTGCCGATTAGGACGGCAAAGATCCGGTTTACCAATCGTTGGTAAGTAGCTCCTGCATTCTTAAGGCCGAAAGGCATGACCTTGTAGCAGTAGAGGCCGCGATCAGTGACAAAGGTTGTCTTGATCTGATCGGGCTCGTGCATTTGTATCTGGTTATAACCCGAGTAGGCGTCCATGAAACTTAGGAGTTCATGTCCTGCCGTGGCGTCGACCAGTTGTTCGATGCGTGGGAGTGGAAAGCAATCTTTCGGGCAGGCTTTTTTAAGATCTTTGTAATCTATGCAAATGCGCCACTTCCCGTTGGGCTTTTTGACCATGACCACATTGGCCACCCACTTTGGGTACTTGGCTTCTCGGATGAAACCAGCGGAGAGAAGTTTTTCGACTTCCTCGTTTATTGCTAGGTACCGTTCGGGGTTGAACGCACGTCTAGCTTGTACCTTTTCAGCGATAGTTTTATCGTCATTCAATCGGTGCACAATCACATCGGGGTCTATGCCGGGCATGTCTGCATGTGTCCATGCAAAGACATCCTTAAACTCCCGAAGGAAGGACGCGAGTTGAGTTTTGATGGCGAGAGGGAGTTGTGCACCGATCTTTACTACCTGGTCAGGTTTAGCTTCGTCGAGAACGATCGAAGTGAGATCATCGGGGGTGTCAAGTTTCAACCTCTCGACATCGTTGCGGGGGTCTAATTCCCGAGCTGCCGTGCGTCTTTTTGATCACACGGGTAGTCGTCTTCCAGTTGGTAGATCGTGTTAACCCTTTTTTTAGCGGGCTTGCCGTCCACGCCTCTGACGTAGCATATCCTCGCCTGGGTTTGATCACCAGCCATGACGCCAATTCCCTCTTCGGTGGGGAATTCCACTAGTAGGTGATAAGTGGACGTGATAGCCCTTAGTCTGTTCAACGTGGGTCGCCCAATGATAACATTGTAGGGCCACTCCTGGTCGACCACAAGAAAGGGGACCATGTGAACGACTTCGATGCCTCCGGTAGTTCCGAAGGTGACTGGTAAATCGATGATTCCTTAAGTCATGACCTTTTCTCCCGTGAACCCAAACAGGGGTGTCTGAGTTGGGACAGGGCGGAGCCCCCCGAGCTTCATGCGCTCGAGGGTGGTCTTAAAGATTATATCGGCCGCGCTGCCGTTATCAATAAGAACTCTTTTTACCAAGTAGTTGGCCACCTGGGCCTTAAGGACTATAGCGTCATTGTGCGGGTGCACAACTCGCTTGGCCTCTTCATTGGTGAATTGTATCGTCTCGTAAAGTACGGACGGAGGTTCCTCGTAGGTGAGGTTAACCTGCCCGGCAAGGCCTTCTTGGGAGGCAGCTCAGAGGAGCTTTTTCCTTTGCCGGACCGAGTCCCCGTCTTGCAAGCCACCTAGTATGGTGGTGACGACGTGGAGTTGCGCATCAGCCGTAGCTGTGACCGCCGTGTGGTTGGTGTCCCCGTCTTGCAAGCCACCTTTTTCAGGCTGTGGCCTATTGTCGGTGGGGGCTGCCGCTCCTACCAAGCGAAGGACAAACTCTTTGAGCTCTCCCTTCTGGATTAACGTCTCAATTTGTTTCCTAAGATGGAAGCACTGAGCGGTCGCGTGACCGTAATCCCGGTGGAACTCGCAATAGCGGGACCGGTCGCGAGACGCGGGGTTACCCCTTATTGGAGCCGGAGCGACGAACTTGTCACGCGCCACAGCGTAGATTTGCTCTACCGGGGTGTTCAAGGGAGTGTAACCTGAGTAGTCTCTAAAATTGCTAGCAAGACGCGGCTTTTGAGACGTAGGGGGTCGGCTATCGGTAGTGTGACCGCCCTTGTTCACCCTTTTGTGGGAGTTACTCGGCTCGCTGCCGGACTCATCTCGACGGCGGGAACTTTGGTGGCCGCTCCTACGGCCGTCGAGGTAATCTTCTACCCCCATAAAGGTTTTGGCTCGGTTCATTAACTCGGCCATCGTAGAAGGGACTCTACCGACGACGGACTTTAGGAAGTCTCCAGTGTGCAAGCCCTCGATGATGGCTGTAATTGCGTCACTGTCATCAAAGCGGTCGACCTTGTTCGATTCTGTGGTGAATCGAGTGAGATACTGTCTCAAGGACTCGCTATTCTCTTGCCTGATTCACCATAAGTACATCTTGGTCTTCTTTTGGACCATGGATGTAACAAATCGTGCCAGGAACATGTCCTTCAGGTCTTTGAACGATTGGACGCTCCCTGGTCTTAAATTCTTAAACCACTCGAAACCGGGTCCGGTGAGGGTAAGACTAAAAGCTTGGCATAGAGCCCCAGGTGAGACGCCCTGCATCGTCATCCAAGTTTCGTAATGTTGGATGTGATACGTGGGATCAGATTTCCCATTGTACGGAGGGAGATTCGGGAGTTTGAAGTTTCCCGTGCACACCTCAGCAAGGATTTGGGCGGTGAAGGGAGAGGAATGTTCTTCCACGACCCCATAGGTATCACCGGCCAAGCCGCCTTCACGCAGGTCACGCACCTCGTTACGAAGATTGTGAATCATGGTGACGATGTCGAGGACAGTGTTGGGGGTCACTCCTTGTTCAGGAGGAGTCACCTGTCGCCTTTCGTTCGACCATTGAGCCGTGCGAGGGTCCCCATTGATTGGGGCCGTAGGGTTATGACCCTTACGAGCGCTCAACCTCTCTCGGAGGTCTTCGCCACGGTTGTTCCGTTGGGCGGTAAGTCGATCTCTAAGATCCGGCCCGGCGGTATGGAGGCGTGAGCTTCGAGCCACACGCCTTACTCGCCGAGTCGTTGTACCTTCCCTGACATTGCCTCTTTGACCGAGTCGGTCATGGGCTGAACGTCGGGAGGTCTCTTCTTGAGAGGAGACCGGTATTGCTCTTGTTTTCGACGGACCGGCTTTGATCTCAACAGGGAGTTCCCCGTCTTTGGTGAGAGAAGTCTCGATGTCAGCCGACATTTCCAAGCCTTCATAGTCGGGGTCATAATCATGTCCCTCATCCATGAGGTCTTCAGATTCCCCGTGGGGGGCGCAGTGTGCAGGTGCCTTGCCCGCCAGTTGGCGGTGGTACCTTGCATTAGCTATCTTTAGCTGGCGGATTTTCTCCTTCACTTCAAGGATGCGGTCGTCCCGACTGTCCTGAAGAGGAGGGGGCGAGGGAGTGTGGCTCTCGTCGTTGAGAGACTCCTTGTCGCCTTGCGCTCGGGAGCGCATGAAGTATTTCTTCACCGCGGTTGCGTTTTTGGGGTTATTCACGCCCTCAGAACGAACGGGTGGTTGACCACTCATGTCTTTCTCGAGTCGAGAAGAAAGGGGTCGAGCTGTAGAAGGGATTTCGGGCTGTGTAAGTCGGGAAGTCCCCTCCTTCTAGCGCCAAAATGTTGTCGCACGAAAATGAACAACGATTAAATACCTCGGGCGGTTCGATCCAAGGCCGGACCAAGTGATCGCGCCCGGGCCAAAAATGGGAGCTCGTAGACCGAGCTGCACCCTCCAGACCCTGAGGTGTGTTTTGGGGGGTGTGACCGTGCCAAAAGTTGGCTGCCTACGTACCCTTTAGTCTGGATCAGGTCAGAACGTAGTTCAATTTGTGTGGGGAGGCTATCTTGGGCTGGGAGGGGGACCGGGCTCGTAGCTTCTAGTGAAGACTTTAGAGGGGTCGCTTGCCTCGTAGCTCGGAGTTCTAGCTTAAGGGCCAAGAAGCAGGAGGGCAGTATGTACTGCAGAGGCTCGGGTCGCAGAAGAGGAGCGCGCTCCCTCTCGTGGAGGGGGGTCCTTGACTTTCTGAGCCGAGGGAGGAGGATTGCGCGCTCTTGGAATGTCACAAGAGAACGAAAGAATTTTCAAGAGAAAAGAAGTATTGTTCTTGAAAATGTATCAATCGTCCTGTTTTTCCTCCCCTAGGGGGGGGTATTTATAGTATTTAAGGGGAGGCCTTGGGCCGGCCCCTTGAGGCCCACCGGGTGGCCGGGAGCGAGGCGCGCGAGGCCTCATGCTCAAGAGGGCGCAGGGCACGCAAGACATGTCGCCTGGATGGGCGCGGGGCGTGCCAGGCGCGGGACTTGGCCGGGCGCGGCGTGCCTGGCAGCGGGCGTGTCCGGCCGAGGTGGCAATGACGCTCGGCCGAGGTGGCCGAGGTGGAAAGGACGCTCGGCCGAGGTGGCAAAGACGCTCGGCCGAGGTGGCCGAGGTGGCAAAGACGCTCGGCCGAGGTCGCCAAGCTGACGAAGACACTCGGCCGAGGTGGATCCGCTCATTACAATTAGGTTGAATTCTTGAGTAGAAAATAAATTCATTTGAACCGAGAGATTTTCAGTGTCAACTCTTTAGTGGAGTCAGTTGGCATTAAGCTAAACTTGGAAAAGGTTTGTGAACTTTTGAGTCCAAGTGTTTAGCTCAAGCTTTGTTCATTTGGATCCATGAGGTCACTGTCACGAATCACATCGAGTAGGAATAGTTAAACTGGAAGCTAAGTCAAAACGAGAACGAAAATTGTCAAAAGGGTATTTTTGTCTTTTGAGACATAGGATGAAATGAATGTCAATAAATTTTTTGACAAGATCATTTGATGACTTAATGTCACTCGGCCAAATTAGATTAATTGGGCATTGTGAATTAATTTCATTTCATAAGAATTTTATTGAAAATTCTTAATGGGCCTTTCTCATGTTGACATGAACAAATGAAGAAGCTTCTAGAAGCTCCTTCTAGAGACATATTGGGCGCCTACCACCCAAGAGAAAGAGAGAATATTTTGTGCATAAATGTATCAAGATACTTGCCAAAAGAAAAAGAGGAAACAAATTTCCTATGCAAGGCAATAGGAATTTCGGCCAAGAGAGAGTCATAGGCAAGGCATGGAACAAAATAGGAAACAAATCCAAGGCTTATTGAAGCCTATGTTGGCCGAGTATCGCAAGAGAAAAAAAAAAGGGAAATTGGCTCATGAATATGTGATATTCTATAGAAGAGGAAACTACCTTATTGAAGGTGAGACCTCTCGTATAAATAGGAGTCTCATTCCACACATTTCATTCATCCAAGTTTAAGAGATTTGAGAGACTCTCTCTCAAGAACTTGGCCGATCCTCTCTCTCTCTCTCTAGTTAATTTTCGATTTTTGTTTTGGCACCTAGGTCCTCATTTGACCTAGTGTTTAGCTCTGCGACTTCAAGACTCGTTCTTAAGTCGTAGTGTTTAAAAGTGCCCACTCACTAATTCCTTTTCTCTCGAGTGATTTAGTGATAGAAACTTTCGTGGTTGCTCGAGTTGCCGAGGAAGGAAGAGAGACGTGCTGCGAGGGGAGACGAACGTTGCAACCTTTTTCCAAAAGCTTCTCAACGTTCAAGCGTCTAAAAAGGTTAGTAAACTTCTATGCTTATATTAGTTTTTATTTACATGTGCTTGCTCTTTGTCTAGGTTAGTAAAAACTGTTTTACTTGAAAAAGAAAATTTTTAAAATTCCGCCGCTTAACGAAGCGTTAAACTTTTTCTTAAACCCTAGATCAATTCCAACCAATGGTATCAGAGCTATGGTCAAAGATATGCATGTACATGTTTTAAAGATTATGAGCTTGAAAATCGTTTTCGAAAGTTTACTAATTTTGTGACAAGTTAGAATTGTTTTCTTAGATTTTTTTTAATTTATTGCTCTTGCCTTTAAATGAAAAACCATGTTGATTTTCTATAAGTTTCGGATGTTTTTAAAACACGTTAGAATCAGTTCTAAAAGTTTTTAATTTTTTATATTAAAAATCGTGTTTTTAAGTTTGAGAAAATTTCGAGTAAATTTTGTAACTAGTTATATTGTCTTGCTAGTCTCTTTTATTTGCTTGAATCGTTTTATGTTTTTAGTTATTTCTTTTATACCATGTTATTACCTTGCTAATAAAACACAAATAAAAGCTTTAACGACTTCCTAAAACGTTCCCTTACACTCGATTTTTTTTTCGCACCTAAAAAGACCGAACTTTAATTATTTCTTTTTCTTTGAGCTGGAGTAAAACCCGCAGTAAATGTAGTATAACTCTCTGCTCCGAATTCGAAATTTAATGATTCTTGAATCAAATTAAAGGTCTGTCTGTCCTCTTTCCAATGCCACTGGATTTGGGTCAAAAGGACATCGGAGCCGCCGGTTATGGTGATTTTACTGCGAGGTGCGCGGCTGTTCCGAAAGTCCAGTTTTTTAGAAATCCAGATTTTCAGCCCCACTACCATGAGTTATAGAACTTTAATGAGAAAAATTTCTCGAGCAAAACTGTTTTTCATAAGATTATAAACATGATGTGTAAGATTAAAATGTTTTGAGTTTTGAAACTTTAACTTGAAATTGAATTTTTACAAAACTAGTTTGAATTTTGAAAAACCGTTTTCATTTTCAAACTTGAAAATATTTTGTCATCCAAATCAAATAAGTTTTCAAAATGTTTTCAAAACTATATCTATATCACATATGTTCAAAATCTATATGCTATTGAAAATTTGAGTGGGAGGTCTCCTTGTAGACAAGCCGAAAAATAAAAACTTGTGTAATCTCAAACTTTCAAGTGTTCGAGTGAGTTGAAGTTCACACTTCCCTCATGCACTTTCCCGAAATAGAAAATAGGAAAAGATCCGAGTATGTCCCTTGTGCCTTTATGCACTAACACTGCTTTGAACATGAAGATCTAGGATTCTTTTCTAGTTGTCCGCTCTATCGCTCTATAACTAGGAAAACCGTTTCCGAACTTATAAGAGTCGATGTACCAACTCCAAAAACTAAGTGGGAGGGTTATACTCGTTGTTTGTAACCCACGATCCCCAACACTAATGAAATAAGCAATTAACGTGGGACTAAGAGCCGCTCTTGCGACCCTCTCTTAAATGGGAGTACTCCAAGTTGTTTTTGCTTCGATCATTGCTCAATGAGCTACGTCCGAGAGTGATACGATGAAGGCAAGGCCTCCCCTTGGGGGATTGTTTTTCAAAGTTGACCTTTTGGACTAAGTGGTTGGTTGCACACTTAGGCTCAATCCCTAGTAATCCTCCCTTGAGGCTCTGCGAAAGGATGTGAGTGATAAAACCAATTTAAAAGGTGGCTAGTCAAAATTGGTGTATTGACATCTTGGCTAAGCATTAATGATGTGTCATTTACTTATAAATGGAGATTTTTTGCGGCCTTCTCTTGAGGGAGTAAATTATCGTTTGGTTTATAACACCTTTGGATTTTATCAAGTCTTAAATAAAACTTAAATCCTAAACCAAAGACTAAATCATAAACTTGTTTCAACTTAATTAAGCAACATGTCTCGCAAACATCCCTCAATCATCCTTTCCTCGAACAAACTCGAAAACAAGAACTACGTAGATTGGAAACATAACCTCGACATAATACCTACCTTTAACAAGCACAAATGGGTACTCACCACCCCGTGTCCTCCTCTGACGAATGATGATTCGACTCAAGAGGACAAAGACGCCTTGGCGGCCTGGCTCTGCTCCGATGAGATTGTGAGGTGCTATATCTTAGCATCAATGAACAATGTGTTTCAACAACAACATCGTGACATCGAGACTGCCGCCGACATGCTCAACAATCTCCATGAGATATTTGGAGGGAAAAGGCGTCAACAATCTCCATGAACATAAAGAATGCTCTTTTCTACATCTATCCCACTCAACCTTCTCTTTTAGACACCGAAATAGATAACGATCTAATTAGGGAGCCAAAGAGGATCAAACTTTCTGAATCCTCAAATCTAACAAAATCAACATACCTATGGCACTTAAGACTTGGTCACATCAGTCTAGATAGGATTAAGAGACTTGTGAGAGATGGTCCACTCCAAGCCTCTGCAATAGGTTGACTACCTACTTGTGAATCCTGCATAGAAGGATAAATGACTAAGTGACCTTTCTCCGATAAGGGTCGAAGAGCCACTGAGTTGCTGGAACTAGTACATTTTGATGTATGTGGTCCGCTCAGCCAACAGGCACGTGGAGGATACGAATACTTCGTTACCTTCACTGATGATTACTCGCGATATGGTTTTTTGTCTATTTGCTCAAACACAAATCCGAGACCTTTAACATATTTAAGGTCTTTAGGGCTTTAGTGGAAAAGCAAACTGGCAAAGTGATCAAAACCCTTCGATCTGATCGAGGTGTTGAGTATATGTCTAGAGAGTTTGATGACTTTCTTAAAGAAGAAGGTATCGCTTCTCAGCTTACCGCACCTGGCACACCTCAACAAAACGGAGTGTCAGAGAGAAGAAACCAAACTCTTATGGAGATGGTTAGATCAATGATGAGTTACTCATCACTCCCTCTTTCCTTTTGGGGATATTCCCTCGAAACAGCTGCCTATATTCTGAACCAAGTTCTGTCCAAAACGGTTCCTGGTACCCCTTATGAACGATGGACTGGCCATAAAGTGAATCTTGGCCGCATCAAAATTTGGGGTTGCCCCGCACACGTGCTGAGGCAAAAGACTAGCAAGTTGGCTAGTAGGTCAGAATTGTGTCTGTTCGTTGGATATCCGAAGGAAACCAAAGGTTTCACATTCTATAGTCCCGAGGAAGATAAGACTTTCGTTAGGACGAATGCTCCTTTCCTTGAGGAGGACTTTATGAAGGATGCAAAACCTAGAAGCAAAATTGTGCTTGAAGAAAAGTTGGGTGAGGAAGCTTCTACCTCATCTGTCAGAACTGTTCTTACCCCAACTAAACCACAACCTAACTCATCAGAATCTCGTCAAGTAGTACTTTGACGTAGTGGGAGAGCTACTCAAAAGCCTGACAGGTACATGTCCTATGCAGACTCTCTCGTAGCCGTCTCTGACATGGGTGATCCTATTTCCTATAGCCAAGCAATGGCTTGTTTAGAATCAAACCTTTGGCTTGACGCCATGATAGTTGAAATGCACTCGATGTATGTCAAAAAAGTCTGGAAACTTGTAGACCTTCCTGCAGGGATTAAACCCGTAGGGTGTAAGTGGATATACAAGAAGAAAAGGGGTCCGGATGGGAACGTCGAGACGTTCAAAGCACGACTTGTGGCGAAGGGTTATACTCAACAAGAAGGGATTGACTATGAAGAAACCTTCTCGCCAGTCGCGATGCTTAAATCCATCCGCATACTTCTATCCATAGCTGCAGCTCTCGACTATGAGATCTGGCAAATGGATGTCAAGACAGCCTTCCTGAATCGCAATCTGGACGAGCGCATTTACATGGCTCAACCAGACGGTTTCGTGGAATATTATATTCAATGAAATTGTGAAAAGCTTCGGCTTTGAACAGTCAATAGATGAGCCTTGTGTTTACAAGTTAATACACGAAGGCAAAGTTGTGTTTCTGGTACTATATGTCGACGATATATTACTCATAGGTAACGATGTGGGTAAATTATCTAAGGTTAAGGTCTGGGTAGCAAAGCAATTCGATATGAAGGATCTAGGAGAAGCCGCGTACATTCTGGGGATCCAAATCTTTCGAGATAGGAAAAACCGGACTCTGTCGCTCTCTCAAGCATCTTATATTGATAAGGTGATGGATCGCTTCTCGATGCAAGACTCCAAGAAGGGCCAAACACCCTTTAGGCATGGAGTCTCACTCTTTAAGGACCAGTCTCCCAAGACTGCACAAGAGATTAAAGACATGAGGAAAATTCCTTACGCCTCTGCCGTTGGAAGCCTCATGTATGCTATGCTATGCACTAGACCTGATATATGTTTTGCCGTTAGCGGAGTTAGCCGTTTCCTATCCAACCCTGGACCCGAGCACTGGATTGCTGTTAAGCATGTTCTCAAGTATCTTCAAAGAACTAGGAACTTGATGCTTACATACTCAGGTGCAGACCTGACTATGACGGGATATACCGACTTCGATTTTCAAGCGGATAAGGATTCTAGGAAATCCACTTCGGGATCTGTGTTCATCCTTAATGGTGGAGCTGTTGTGTGGAGGAGCATTAAGCAATCTTGCATTGCTGACTCCACAATGAAAGCAAAATATGTGGCTGCTTGTGAAGCGTCCAAAGAGGCTGTATGGCTTAAAAAAATAATTCCTTAAGTATTTGGAAGTTGTTCCAAACATCGACGAGCCCATGACCCTTTATTGTGATAATAGTGGGGCTGTCGCTAACTCAAAGAAACCTCGAAGCCATAAGCGCTCTAAACATATTGAGAGGAAATACCATTCGATTCGAGATATCGTGCAGCGTGGAGACGTGGAAGTGAAGAAGATCTCAACGGTGGACAACCTGGCAGATCCATTCACCGAGGCCCTAGAAAACAAGGTCTTCGACCAACATCGAGAGGGATTAGGCATGAAGGACTACACACATCTTCTTTGAGTCAAGTGGGAGTTTGTTGTCAATGGTGCCCACAAGAAGAGTTGTAGTCTTTATTTTATACATTTGATGTAATAAAGTCTCACGCAGACTCTTGCTTGTAATTGCTTATTCATTAATAAAAAGTTGAAATATTCATTCCTCCTTGTCTGTTTGAAGCTTTATGATAAAACTTAGTCTTTAGTCCATAAACAAACTAAACAACTTACGAAGAGACAAATGTAGATTTGCATGAACAAACTCTTTGTAGTTTGCTTAAAACGATATATTCGCAATCTAAGGGTCAAAGGACTATTGACCTCAGTATGATTGTTAGGAGAATCTATAATGTCTTGCTATGGGGCATTGAGAGTTGGAGTCTCTATAGTTCTTCTAGGTATCTTCCGAAGGTACTGAATTGACCAGTGCACTTCTAGAGACAAGATAAGAACAAACCATTTAACCTCTTATGTCTCGAAGTCACTACGTATGAATTGCATCGTGCTTACCTTAATCCTGAAATGAGACATGCCATTTCACACCTTACGTATTCTCATTTGAGAAACTCAGAGTTCGGACTCACGATGTGATTCCGAACAAGGCCTATTGGTGAAATACTAAGTTGTGAGAATGTCATGAGTAACTTTGTGAAGTTCTCATAGATACGGAATTCATGTAATTGCTGAAATGCAATGTATATCACCTCATGCTTTGTTCCTTGGAGTGTGAATAAATGAACTGGCTAGTGTCCAAATTGAGTCTTGACTCTTTTGGATGAAACAATGTGACTTGTTAGCTCCTCGTCAATACATTGTTTCTAACTTATTCACAAGCGACAAAGTAGTTGAGGAAATAACAGCTAGAAGGGTAAAATGGTAATTTCGTAAATCCCGACTAGCTGATGATATTCATGAAGGGTAAACATAGTTCGTATTCAGTGGATCCGTTCATTACAATTAGGTTGAATTGTTGAGTAGAAAATAAATTCAATTGAACCGAGAGATTTTCAGTGTCAACTCTTTAGTGGAGTCAGTTGGCATTAAGCTAAACTTGGAAAAGGTTTGTGAACTTTTGAGTCCAAGTGTTTAGCTCAAGCTTTGTTCATTTGGATCCATGAGGTCACTGTCACGAATCACATCGAGTAGCAATAGTTAAACTAGAAGCTAAGTCAAAACAAAAACGAGAAAAGTTTTTCAAAAATTGTCAAAAGGGTATTTTTGTCTTTTAAGACATATGATGAAATGAATGTCAATAAATTTTTTTGACATGGTCATTTGATGACAAGTATCACTCGGCCAAAATTAGATTTATTAGGCCTTGTGGATTAAGTTCATTTCATAAGAATTTTATTGAAAATTCTTAATGGGCCTTTCTCATGTTGTCATGAACAAATGAAGAAACTTCTAGAAGCTCCTTCTAGAGTTGAAATGGGCGCCTACTACCCAAGAGAAAGAGAGAATATTTTGTGCATAAATGTATCAAGATACTTGCCAAAAGAAAAAGTGGAAACAAATTTCCTCCAAATAGGAAAGCATAGGGGCGGCCAAATGGGTCAAGAGAGAAGCAAATAAAAGAGGAAACAAATCCAAGGATGTGCTTGGATCCTCTTGGCCGTTGCCTCATGAAAGAAAAAGGGAAATTGGCTCATGAATATGTGATATTCTATAGAAGAGGAAACTACCTTATTGAAGGTAAGACTAAAAGCTTGGCACATGGCGCCGGGAGAGACACCCTGCATCGTCATCCTGGTTTCATAGTGCTGGATATGGTAAGCAGGATCTGCTTTTCCATCATAGGGAGCGAGGTTCGGGAGTTTGAAATTTCCCGTGCATACCTCGGCCAATATCTGAGCCGTGAAAGGCGATGGATTCTCCTCGACGACCCCATAGGCATTTCTGCTTACCCCGTGTTCTCGGAGATCTCATACTTCATTTCGAAGATTGTGGATCATAGTGATCACATCGAGATCGGTAGTCGGCGTAACTCCCTGTTCGGGAGGAGTTACCTACCGCCTCTCATTAGACCCTTGACCCGTGCGGCGGTTCTCGTTAGTTGGGGCTGCTACAGGGATGTTTGGCCGAGAGCTTAGTCTCTCTCTTAGGTCATCGCCACGCTTGTTGCGTTGGGCAGTAAGATGGTCCCTAAGATCCAGGCTTGCTGCACAGAGGCGCATGCTTCGTCTAAGACGACGCGCTCTTCGCGTGCCCTGACTTTCCGCAACATTCGCCCTTTGACCAAGTCGGTCATGGGCCGAGCGTTGGGAACCCCCTGCTTGGGAGGCCGCAGGTGCATTTCCCGTCTGGGGTGAAGGATCCGAAGGACCGGCTTCATTCACAGCGGGGAGTTCCCCGTCCTTTGTGAGAGAAGTCTCGATATCCTCCGAATCATCAGCACCCTCGTAATCTGGGTTTTTGTCGCACGAAAATGAACAACGACTAAATACCACGGGCGGTTCGATCCAAGGCCGGACCAAGTGATCGCGCCCGGGCCAAAAACGGGAGCTCGTAGACCGAGCTGCACCCTCCAAACCCTGAGGTGTGTTTTGGGGGGTGTGACCGTGCCAAAGATTGGCTACCTACGTACCCTTTAGTCGGGATCAGGTCAGAACATAGTTCAATTTGTGTGGGGAGGATATATTGGGCTCGGAGGCTTTGTGAATCCAAGGCTTTAGAGTAGGACCCGGCTCGTAGCTTCTAGTGAAGACTTTAGAGGGGTCGCGTGCTCGTAGCTCGGAGTTCTAGCTCAAGGGCCAAGAAGCAGGAGGGCAGTATGTACTGCAGAGGCTCGGGTCGCAGAAGAGGAGCGCGCTCCCTCTCGTGGAGGGGGGCCCTTGACTTTCTGAGCCGAGGGAGAAGGAGTGCGTGTTCTTGGAATGTCACAAGAGCACGAGAGAGGTACTGTTCTTGAAGAAGTGTGTATTCTTCAAAAATGTATCAATTCTCAGGGCTGAATCAGCGTGTTTTTTTTCTCCCCTAGGGGGGGGGGTATTTATAGTGTTTGAGGGGACGCCTTGGGCCGGCCCCTTGAGGCCCACCGGGTGGCCGGGAGCGAGGCCCGCGAGGCCTTACGCCTAAGAGGCCCATTGGGCCGGGGGCCTCAGGGCCGGGGGCGCAGGTGCGTGCGCACCGGCCGTGCCGGGCCGTGGGTGCGTCGGGGCGCTCGGGCATGGTGGGCCGGGGCCCGTTGGGCTTCCGGCCGGCAAAGCCCGGCCGGCCTTGAATCGTTTTTGAATTTTCAGTGTCCCGAAAACGATCGGTAACATTAGCCCCCCAAGTTTACGACTTACGGGACATAAGTCGTGAACTTTAGAAAAGAAAAGGGCGTTGAGGTATTTTCACCCTCGATCACGTGTGATCGTCCGCACGCATATCTCTTGTGGCCGGACCCCTGGGGGCCGGACCTGGCTGGTCGGGCCGCAAGACCCGCGCGCGGCCTGGCGCTGGGGGACTGGCGCGCGCGCAGGGGGAAGGAGCAGGGTTTGCTCCTCCCTCTATATAAATAGGAGAGTTCTCGCTCTCTCTTGTTCACATTGGCGGCCTGCGGGTGATCGGAAAATTCTTTTGACTTCGAAATTTCCCCCGGGCAGTTGACTTTTTTCCTTTTCTTTTTCTTGATGGGGAGTGAGCTCGTTTCCCATGTTGATGATCCCGAGGTTGACCCTACCTGCCCTCTCCCAAATTTTGGGGGGGCGGTCAAGGGTCCCTTTGAGGAACTCGACGGGATTCCCATCTTTGTCGAGGAAGACTCTGGCGCGGCCGACCAATGGCTCGCGGAGTTGGAGACCGATGCCGCGGCGATCGCCGAGCTGGCGAGGCCCGGGAGTGGCCCACCTACCAGGTGCGGCCTCGAAGAGGAGGACGAGGGGTCCGAGGGCCCGCGTTCGTCAAGGTTGGTGATTAACCTGGTTTCCCGCGAGGCGTCCTTTGACGCTCCCTGCTCAAGCAGCGGGGTTAAGCGGCGGTGAGTGCGAGCTCCCCCGAGCGTCTAACTTGGACGCCTCGGGTGTCGAGCTTGCTGTTGTCGGCCCGTCTAGGGCCGACGAGGACAAAGGTATTTCCTCAACCCTCGTGGCCGGTACGAGGTCTTGAACGGCGAGGCCCTGACCCAACCAGGGGCCGGCCCAAACCAAGGGCCAACCATGCAGCCGGCCCAAGATTTGCCTCGGCCAATGGCCGGCCCAAGGTTTGCCTCGGCCATTGGCCAGCCCAAGGCTTGCCTCGGCCATTGGCCGGCTCAAGGCTTGCCTCGGCCATTGGCCGGCCCTAAGGCTTGCCTCGGCCAATGGCCGGCCCAAGGCTTGCCTCGGCCATTGGCCGGCCCTAAGGCTTGCCTCGGCCATTGGCCGGTCCAAGGCTTGCCTCGGCCATTGGCCGGCCCAAGGCTTGCCTCGGCCAATGGCCGGCTCTAGAGCATTGCCTCGGCCAATGGCCGGCTCTAGAGCCTTGACTCGGCCATTGGCCGGCTCTAGAGCCTTGCCTCGGCCATTGGCCGGCTCTAGAACTTTGCCTCAGCCATTGGCCGGCTCTAGAGCCTTGCCTCGGCCAATGGCCGGCTCTAGAGCCTTGCCTCGGCCATTGGCCGGCTCTAGAGCCTTGCCTCGGCCATTGGCCGGCTCTAGAGCCTTGCCTCGGCCAATGGCCGGCTCTAGAGCCTTGCCTCGGCCATTGGCCGGCTCTAGGGTCTTGCCTCAGCCAATGGCCGGCTCTAGAGCCTTCCCTCGGCCAATGGCCGGCTCTAGAGCCTTCCCTCGGCCATTGGCCGACCCAAACTTGTTCACTCGGCCAAGGGGTCTTCAAACCACCCCTTGGCTGCCTATAAATATAGGGGCCGCTCCCCTAGTCCAGGTAATCCGAATTTGAGTACTGAAACGCTGTCGAACTCGTACCTCGCTCGTTTCTCTCAAGTCTCGGCCTCTAAACACTAAACCCTCTACAAACCACCTCAATCCCACTAATGTTGAGCGTCGGAGAGGTAAACAGAGGCAACCCCTCTGTTTCCCCTTTGTAGTTCACACCTTTCTGTTCACGTTTCAGGTGCTTGGACGAAATAGAGATCATCTATAGCTAAGGGACGGCTTGGGATACCAAGCCCGACACGCTCGAGTCGAGACGAGACCACTTGGTCCGGCCTTGGGTCTAACCGTCTGCGACTCCTAAATCGTTGTCCGAAAATCTGCGACAACATTTTGGCGCTAGAAGGAGGGGACCACCGACCTTAGCGCGCTCTCCCTTCCATTCCACACTTTCACCACTCCTACGACTCTCGAGAGATGAGTCACCTACCCACTACCTCCGCGGGTACCCGAGCGACGAGCTCGAGGTACGGTCTCCGACTCCTCGCACACCGTCTTGAAGGGCAACCTCGCGATAGCGAGAGCCAGCCCCAAGACCCGGTGAACGACCCCGAGGCCGAGCTCCGAGAGGACACGGCCCGGCGGCTCGCGGAGCTCCTTGACCGTCCCGGCGTTGACGGCTCCCTCATCGCCGATCTCCTCGGCTACGACGTCGAGGATCGATCTGCTCAGGATGACTCCGACCCCGAATACGTGGAGGAGTCAAGAACCAACGAGGCCACCCCTAGCCTCGCTCAAGCACGACCCGAGAGGGCCAATGACGCGTTGGCCGATCCTTTGTACCCGGCGCGACAACAGGCACGGTCACAGTCCCGGGGACTCGCCCCCTCGGTTTCAAGAGGTGGCCGGCACGGCCCCTCGCCGAGGAGAGAGCGACTCTGGTCGACGATGGAGCCGATAGCCGAAGCGCTCGCCGGACGACCCGACCAAGGGCGACCTCGCCTCGTCACGCACCAAGCGTGGACCTTAGAGAGCGCTTGACGGCGCAGAGAAACTCCCGAGGGGAGGATCTCCGCCAAAGGCTAAACTCTCGAAGGGACGCGCTCCCAGCCGCAACTCTCGGCCGACCTCAAGCCAATGTCGTGGACCAAGCGTCCAACGAACGCCGACTGGTGACCCCCGTGGCCCCGACAGTCGGCCCTACCAACGGGCTTGATATGGTCACAATGATTCAAAGCCTCCAAAACCAAATCATCGAGATGCGGGACTCGGGGAGGCAGAGATCATTTGGAGGGATCGAGGAATCATACTCTCCCTTCGCCGCACAAATCCTCGCGCAGCCTTGCGTGGGGAACTTCAAATTGCCGTCCATCCCTCCCTATGATGGACGGACTGACCCAAACTTCCACATCCAACACTACGAGACGTGGATGACAATGCAAGGACAGTCGGATGCGACCCTCTGTCAAGCCTTCAGCCTAACCCTCACAGGGTCGGGCTTTGAGTGGTTCCGGAGTTTGAGGCCTGGAAGCATCCCGTCCTTCCGGGCCTTGCGAGAGGCTTTCCTCGCTCGCTTTGCCACGCTTGTGGCACAAAAGAAGTCGAAGACCCACCTCCTCTCCATTCGACAAGGGAGAGATGAGACATTGAGACAATATCTCGCTCGCTTCACTAAGGAGTCTCACAAAGTCGAGGGCTTCGACGATAAGGACGCCATCACAGCGATCACCGAGGGAGTTCGCACGAGCGACTTCCTCAAGTCCATTGTCGGGCAGGTCCCACGAGACATGGCGGAGCTGATGACGAGGGCCCGCACACATATGGGAATCGAGGACTATCTCGATGGCCGCGATGGCCGAAAGTTAGGAGGACAAGGTAGTCGCCACCGCGAAGAACAAGATGAAGATCGTCCCGACCCTCAGAAGAAGAGGAGCAAGGGAGGCCGGGCCCCTAACGGTCGCCCCCTCTCCGGTCCAAGATCGTCACACGTTGATAGCTTCCGAGCGTTATCGACGTACAGCCCACTGAACACTCCGCAAGAGCGGATCCTAGCTCTGCACCGTGACAAGCTAGGAAGTCCGGCTCCTCTTGCAAAGGATCCCGCGAAGAGGGATCGAAACAAGTTCTGTGAGTACCACCAGGATCACGGGCATCTAACGTCCGAGTGCTATCATCTCAGGCGTCAGATCGAGGCCCTGATTCAAGACGGGAAATTAAAAGAGTATGTCCTGAGAACGGTCGGGGCGGCCACGGTGCACGAAGGCCGTCCACGGCAAGGAAGGAAGGGTCCAGCGACGGTGACTGTCATGGACCAGGCAGCGATTGAAGAACCGGAGAGCTCACAGCTGCATGTCGTGGGCTCGATCATGGGGGCCCGGAGTTTGGGGACTCGTCCACGCAAAGAAAGAAATACGTGCGCGAGGTTTCTCGAGGAAAAATTGCGCACTACATCAACCATACATACGAGGCTCCCCCTCCGGCCCCGTTCGAGTCCATGTTCTTCACCGGCCAAGAGGCGACACGAGTTCTCCACCCGCACAATGACGCAATAGTCATCTCGGCCCCGGTCGCTAACAATCTCGTCCGAAGAATCCTGATTGATAACGGCAGCTTGGCCGACATCGTCTTCAAATCAGCATTGGACAGGATGAAGCTGACCGGATTGAAACCGACCCCAATCTCGACCCCACTCTTCGGCTTCTCCGGGGAGAGGGTCATGACGGAAGGAACCATCGACCTCTCGGTCACCTTCGGAACACCGGGGGGGCTCGAGGCCACTCGCATCGTATCCTTCCTAATTGTGGACCAGCCCTCAGCGTACAACATCATCATCGGCCGCCCGACTCTCAACCGGCTGAAGGCCATAACGTCCACCTATCACCTGATGATGAAATTCCCAACTAAGAAGGGGATTGCCATCATGTTGGGAGACCAATCGATGGCGAGGATGTGCTACGTCCAAGGCGTGGACGGGAAAGAGAAGGAAAAGATGGTGAGCGCCATCCTTTAGCTCGGTCAAGCTGCAGAAGTTGGCACGGCAGTGGAAGCCCGCTCCCGTTTCTCATTATGTCATTTTATTTCCAGTTTTAAGACAATCTCGAATTTCAATAAGGCCAATGGCCTAGGGATGTAATTTTTTGACTATTTCTACATGGTAATTAGACTACATTTCACCTCGAAATCTTTATCTTGTTGCATTATAATTTCTAGTCTCCTCTGCGAGTACACGAGAAACTCGGGGGGCTAATGGGAAACAATGCTCAACGAAACTAGAGCTCGCTCGCTCAACAAAAAAAAGAAAAAAAAAACTCAAAAACGAAGACGTGCAAATCGATTATGCCTTCGTTGGCAAGTCGAGAAAATAAGACGCGCACAACACAAAAAAGTCGTGCTAATCGATCACGCCTTCATTGGCAAGTCGAGAAAATAAGACACGCACAATAAAGACGTGCAAATCGATTATGCCTTCGGTGGCAAATCGAGAAAACAAGACGCGCACAATACAACAAAGACGTGCAAATCGATTATGCCTTCGTTGGCAAGTCGAGAAAATAAGACGCGCACAACACAAAAAAGTCGTGCTAATCGATCACGCCTTCATTGGCAAGTCGAAAAAATAAGACACGCACAATAAAGTCGTGCTAATCGATCACGCCTTCATTGGCAAGTCGAGAAAATAAGACACGCACAATAAAGTCGTGATAATCGATCACGCCTTCATTGGCAAGTCGAGAAAATAAGACATGCACAATAAAGACGTGCAAATCGATTATGCCTTCGGTGGCAAGTCGAGAAAATAAGACACGCACAATAAAGTCGTGCTAATCGATCACGCCTTCATTGGCAAGTCGAGAAAATAAGACACGCACAATAAAGTCGTGCTAATCGATCACGCCTTCATTGGCAAGTCGAGAAAATAAGACACGCACAATAAAGACGTGCAAATCGATTATGCCTTCGGTGGCAAATCGAGAAAACAAGACGCGCACAATACAACAAAGACGTGCAAATCGATTATGCCTTCGTTGGCAAGTCGAGAAAATAAGACGCGCACAACACAAAAAAGTCGTGCTAATCGATCACGCCTTCATTGGCAAGTCGAGAAAATAAGACACGCACAATAAAGTCGTGCTAATCGATCACGCCTTCATTGGCAAGTCGAGAAAATAAGACACGCACAATAAAGTCGTGATAATCGACCACGCCTTCATTGGCAAGTCGAGAAAATAAGACATGCACAATAAAGACGTGCAAATCGATTATGCCTTCGGTGGCAAGTCGAGAAAATAAGACACGCACAATAAAGTCGTGCTAATCGATCACGCCTTCATTGGCAAGTCGAGAAAATAAGACACGCACAATAAAGTCGTGCTAATCGATCACGCCTTCATTGGCAAGTCGAGAAAATAAGACACGCACAATAAAGTCGTGCTAATCGATCACGCCTTCATTGGCAAATCGAGAAAATAAGACACGCACAATAAAGTCGTGCGAATCGATCACGCCTTCATTGGCAAGTTGAGAAAATAAGACACGCACAATAAAGTCGTGCTAATCGATCACGCCTTCATTGGTAAGTAGAGAAAATAGGACACGCACGAGCAACCCGAAACAAAAAGTCGTCCCTCGCGACGCGCAAAGGCCGTCCCTCGCGACGCGCGAAGGCCATTCCTCATGACACAAACCCGAGAGCGTTCATCCCGCATCCGTATAAAGGCGTAGATTTTGAGTTTCCACTCGATCTACGCTCGACCGGAAACTCGGGGGACTAATGTTGTCGGCCCGTCTAGGGCCGACGAGGACAAAGGTATTTCCTCAACCCTCGTGGCCGGTACGAGGTCTTGAACGGCGACGCCCTGACCCAACCAGGGGCCGGCCCAAACCAAGGGCCAACCATGCAGCCGGCCCAAGGTTTGCCTCGGCCAATGGCCGGCCCAAGGTTTGCCTCGGCCATTGGCTGGCCCAAGGCTTGCCTCGGCCATTGGCCGGCTCAAGGCTTGCCTCGGCCATTGGCCGGCTCAAGGCTTGCCTCGGCCATTGGCCGGCCCTAAGGCTTGCCTCCGCCAATGGCCGGCCCAAGGCTTGCCTCGGCCATTGGCCGGCCCTAAGGCTTGCCTCGGCCATTGGCCGGTCCAAGGCTTGCCTCGGCCATTGGCCGGCCCAAGGCTTGCCTCGGCCAATGGCCGGCTCTAGAGCATTGCCTCGGCCAATGGCCGGCTCTAGAGCCTTGACTCGGCCATTAGCCGGCTCTAGAGCCTTGCCTCGGCCATTGGCCGGCTCTAGAACTTTGCCTCAGCCATTGGCCGGCTCTAGAGCCTTGCCTCGGCCAATGGCCGGCTCTAGAGCCTTGCCTCGGCCATTGGCCGGCTCTAGAGCCTTGCCTCGGCCATTGGCCGGCTCTAGAGCCTTGCCTCGGCCAATGGCCGGCTCTAGAGCCTTGCCTCGGCCAATGGCCGGCTCTAGAGCCTTCCCTCGGCCATTGGCCGGCTCTAGGGTCTTGCCTCAGCCAATGGCCGGCTCTAGAGCCTTCCCTCGGCCAATGGCCGGCTCTAGAGCCCCAAACTTGTTCACTCGGCCAAGGGGTCTTCAAACCACCCCTTGGCTGCCTATAAATATAGGGGCCGCTCCCCTAGTCCAGGTAATCCGAATTTGAGTACTGAAACGCTGTCGAACTTATACCTCGCTCGTTTCTCTCAAGTCTCGGCCTCTAAACACTAAACCCTCTACAAACCACCTCAATCCCACTAATGTTGAGCGTCAGAGAGGTAAACAGAGGCAACCCCTCTGTTTCTCCTTTGTAGTTCACACCTTTCTGTTCACGTTTCAGGTGCTTGGACGAAATAGAGATCATCTACAGCTAAGGGACGGCTTGGGATACCAAGCCCGACACGCTCGAGTCGAGACGAGACCACTTGGTCCGGCCTTGGGTCTAACCGTCTGCGACTCCTAAATCGTTGTCCGAAAATCTGCGACAACACTTGCGCTTGTGCCTTCCGAATCTTTCTTGGACGAGAGTTACTCCGATGATCCCCAAGGGTCGGGCTCGGAGGCTCCTGAGGAGGACTCGGAGGCTCCTCCCGCGAGGGGGAAGGAGAAACATGATGGCGCGGTGTTGGCGACGGCATGGCCGGCCCTCGAGTCCGTGGAGGCTTCGGGCTACACTTATGCCCGATCGCTGGAGAGGACTCGTATGTACGGAGTAGGTGACTCTGTTGCCGCCGCCGGCTTAGACTGCAAGGGAATCGATGATGCGAGCACGCTCACTTCCCGAGTCTTCAGCACGCTTCGGGAGGCGTATAACATCCCTCCCTTGGTGGGGTTGCTTAGACCTGCTCCCGAGGATAGGCCCTCCCGCCCCAGGGACGGGTATGCGGCCGTGACGATCGGGAGTCTTGTCTGCGGGTTGCGTCTCTCGTTCCCCGTGATCGTCCAGCAGATCCTGACCCGGCTATGGGTCCATGCATGTCAGATGATACCGACGTTCTATCGCCTGTTGGCTACATGTTTCATGGAGTGGCACTGCCAAACGCAGCGTGCCATGACCGTGGACGACTTCCGTAACCTGGTCGCCGTCTTCCCAGCACCGGGGCAGCCGGGATTTCATATGGCCCGTTCCCGGGGCAACGTGAGGCTAGTCGAAGATTGTGACCCGCCTAGCCGCCGGGCGTGGGTGTGGGTCACCTCGGATGCTTTCGGCGAGGCGCCCCTTCACTTCGGTCGCATGGCCGACTTTCCAGCGGACGAGGGGGCAGCGGAGCTCCCCTTTGTGAGAGAAATATCGGGGATGTCGGAAGCCCGCAAGGATGGCGAGCGGTTCCGTTCCCCCGAGCTGATGGCGCTCACCGGGTGGTTCCCGCCCTTTGCTCCGGGCGAGCAGGCCCCCGAGTCCCGAGGCTCAATTAGTCGCTCCGGCTTCACGAGGTACCTTTATGGCTTGTAAAACTTGTTGTTTTGATAGGAACCTGACCTTTGTCGCTTTGTTTTGTGTAGCTGCAAGGAGGTGAGCTAGGAGGCAGGCCCTCGCTTCTCGGGACCCCGAGTCAATGGCGGAGATTCGCTCTAGGGTTGCTGACCGCAAGGCGAAGGGAGAGCTCGTCGAGACTGCCGGTCTAGTCGAACCGGAGTCTCGGGCTTCTTTGAAGAGGGCTTCGACATCGGCACCTCCCGATGAGCGTTCTGAACCCAAGAGGGCGAACTCGCCGGTGGAGCTAGAGGCGATAGAGGCCCGAGGGGACTGTTTCCGCCACCTCGAGGGATCCCCACTATCCTGGTGGAAGGGCGTGGTGTCGAAGGGCGACATCGCCTTCTTCCAGGCGGGCGTTACCGACGCTCAGAGGGTCAGTACTTCTGTTTTTATTGTAAGCGTAGGTTTTTAGTTTTATCCTTTGCTTCTTTGTCGTCGCAGGCGTATGCAAGGGCCGTGCGAAGCGACAGGATTTTGCATGATTTCATCCGGCGCTTAGGGGCATCCCAGGAGGAGCTCGCCCGGACGAAGGCTTGGTTGGCTCAGGTCGAGCGAGGTTCGCATTCGGGGGCGGAGACCGAGACGCTTCGAGACCAGCTCCGTGAGGCCAGGGTGGAACTCCAGATCGCACAAGGCTAGCGCGACGGAGCCCAACTATCAGTGGCCAAGATGGCGGGCGAGCTCACCGAAGAGCGGCGAGCTTGCGAGGTGGCGACCCGATTAGCGGAGATTTTTCGCACTGAGGTTACCGACCTTCGGAGGCAGCTGGACTCTCGATCCGACGCCTTGGAGACGTCGCACCGCCAGCTTACTTCGAGCGAGGCGGCGCGAGTTAGGGCGGAGCGTGAGCGCGACTCTCTGGCAAAGGAAAACGCGCGACTCTCGTCCCAGATTGCTGAAGCGGAGCGGAGAGTGTCCGACTTGCAGGATGACTACGACATAGGGACCGAGGAAGCCCGTCGTGCCGGAGCAGTGGAATGTCGAGACGCGACCGCGGCCGAGAACGAGGCCCGGGGGGTCACTTTTGTTTTCTTCGACACCTTGTTCCCTCTGTTGGACGAGGGTGCTCCTTGAGCCGAGATGGCTTTCTTTTTCAGCGCGTATGCTTAGCACTTTGTTCTTTTCTTCCCATTTCTAGGATTTTATTTTTCACGCACTTTTGTTCAGCACGTGTTTATCCGAGCCGTGGCTCTTTTTATTTATGAGACATTTTTGTTGCTTTCATGTTGAATGCATATCTCATTTCTCGAGTTTTTTTTTACTCGCATGTGCCTTCTTTGTGGGCTATCGTGGCCCAGTGACTTCGCTTCGTGCCTTTCGGCGATCGAAGAGGTCGTACCGGGTAGTCCCCGGGGGCTTTGCATCCGTGCCATTGGCGACTGGACGAGTAAGTCGTGCCGGGTTGGGCCGGCGTCTTTTAGAGCCCATGCTTTTAAGCGACCGAGCTCGCTGGGTTAGGTCGGCGTCTTCGAGCTCGCGCTGTTTGAGCGACCGAGGTCGCCGGGTTAGGCCGACGTCTTTGAGCTCGCGCTGCTAAGTGACCGAGCTCGCCGGGTTAGGCCGGCGTCTTTGAGCTCGTGCTGTTTGACCGACCGAGCTCGCCGGGTTAGGCCGGCGTCTACGCTCGCGCTGTTTGAGCGACCGAGCTCGCCGGGTTAGGCTGGCGTCTTTGGGTTCGTGCCCTGAAGCAAGCGAACGCGCTTTGCTTCGGATTTAGGCCGACGTCTTTTTAGTGTTCGCGCCCTGGAGCGTCGGAACGTAGGTGCGCCGGGTTAGGCCGGCGTCTTTTTAGTGTTCGCGCCATTGAGCGTCGGAACATAGGTGCGCCGGGTTAGGCCGGCGTCTTTTTTGGTGTTCGCGCCCTTGAGCGTCGGAACGTAGGTGCGACGGGTTAGGCCGGCGTCTTTTTAGTGTTCGCGCCATTGGGCGTTGGAACATAGGTGCGCCGGGTTAGGCCGGCGTCTTTTTTGGAGCCCGTGCTTTTAAGCGACCGAGCTCGCCGGGTTAGGCCGGCGTCTTCGAGCTCGCGCTGTTTGAGCGACTGAGCTCGTTGGGTTAGGCCGGCGTCTTCGAGCTCGCGCTGCTTGAGCGACCGAGCTCGCCGGGTTAGGCTGGCGTCTTTGGGTTCGTGCCCTGAAGCAAGCGAACGCGCTTTGCATCGGGTTTAGGCCGACGTCTTTTTAGTGTTCGCACCCTGGAGCGTCGGAACGTAGGTGCGTAGGGTTAGGCCGGCGTCTTTTTTGGGCCCGCTCACCCTGGAGTGAGCGAACGCGGGTGAGTCGGGTTAGGCCGACGTCTTTTGGGCTCGCTCACCCTGGGGTGAGCGAACGCGGTTGCGCCGGGTTAGGCCGGCGTCTTTTACTCAAACCACATGCGCCGGGTTAGGCCGGCGTCTTTTGGTGTTCGTGCCCTGAGGCTAGCGAACCTTAGTTTGGCTCAAATTTGGCCTTTTTTCAGGTTTGAGGCAGCGCCTTTACGCGACTTACATGCGTCTCGGAAGACGTCTTTCACCTGCGCCTTTACGCGTCTTACGGCACGCCGGTTAGGCCGGCGTCTTTTACTCAAACCACATGCACCGGGTTAGGCCGGCGTCTTTTTAGGTGCTCGCGCTCTTGAGCGTCGGAACATAGGTGCGCCGGGTTAGGCCGGCGTCTTTTTAGGTGTTCGCGCCCTTGAGCGTCGGAACATAGGTGCGCTGGGTTAGGCCGGCGTCTTTTTACGTGTTCGCGCCCTTGAGCGTCGGAACATAGGTGCGCCGGGTTAGGCCGGCGTCTTTTTGGGCTCGCTCACCCTGGAGTGAGCGAACGCGGGTGCGTCGAGTTAGGCCGGCGTCTTTTTGGGCTCGCTCACCCTGGGGTGAGCGAACGCGGTTGCGCTGGGTTAGGCCGGCGTTTTTTACTCAAACCACATGCGCCGGGTTAGGCCGGCGTCTTTTGGTGTTCGTGCCCTGAGGCTAGCGAACCTTAGTTTGGCTCAAATCTGGCCTTTTTTCGGGTTTGAGGTAGCGCCTTTACGCGACTTACATGCGTCTCGGAAGACGTCTCTCACCTGCGCCTTTACGCGTGTTACGGCACGCCGGGAAGGGCGACGTCTTACTCGAACCCCTATGCACGAAGGGCCGTCGGGATCCGAGCTTCCTAAGTTTGTGCCCCCGTGGGGGACTTAGGCCTTGTGCGTCGGGATAGGCCGACGTCTTTTGGGCCCGCTCACCCTGGGGTGAGCGAACGCGGTTGCGCCGGGTTAGGCCGGCGTCTTTTGTTCTTTTGAAGAGTCGGCACGAGGAGTATCAATCGACTCGTAGACTCGGGGCTCGACTCGAAGGTCGAGCTCGATTCGAGGAGAGCGCTAGACTCAAGGAGCGAGCTCGATTTGAGGGGCGAGCTCGACTCGAGGAGCGAGCTCGACTCCTGGAGATGCGTAGGTTTGGCGCGAGGAGTGCCAGCCGACTTTGCGGACTCGGAGCCCGTCCCGAGGACCGAGCTTGACTCGAGGGGCGAACTGGACTCAAGGAGCGAGCTCGTCTTGAGGAGCAAGTGTTGTCAATGGTGCCCACAAGAAGAGTAGTAGTGTCTATTTATGTACATTTGATGTCATATAGTCTTACGAAGACTCTTGCTTGTAATTGCTTATTCATTAATAAAAAGTTGAAACGTTCATTCAATCTTCCTTGTCTGAAGCTTTATGATAAAACCCTGGTCTTTTAGTCCATAAACAAACCTAACAACTTACGAAGAGACAAATGTAGATTTGCATGAACAAACTCTTCGTAGTTTGCTTAAAACGATATATTCACAATCTTAGGGTCAAAGGACTATTGACCTCAGTATGATTGTTAGAAGAATCTATGATGTCTGGTTATGAGGCATTGAGAGTTGGGGAGTCTATAGTTCTTCTAGGTATCTTCCGAAGGTACTGAATTGACCAGTGCACTTCTAGAGACAAGATAAGAACAAACCATTTAACCTCTTATGTCTCGAAGTCACTATGTATGAATTGCATCATGCTTACCTTAATCCTGAAATGAGACATGCCATTTCACACCTTAGTATTCTCATTTGAGAAAGTCAGAGTTCGGACTCACTATGTCATTCCGAACAGGGCCTATTGGTGAAATACTAAGTTGTGAGTATGTCATGAGTAACTTTGTGAAGTTCTCATAGATATGGAATTCATGTACAAGATTGCTGAAATGCAATGTATGTCACCTCATGCTTTGTTCCTTGGAGTGTGAATAAATGAACTGGCCAGTGTCCAAATTGAGTCCTGACTCTTTTGGATGAAACAATGTGACTTGTTAGCTCCTCATCAATACATTGTTTCTAACTTATTCACAAGCGACAAAGGAGTTGAGGAAATAACAGCTAGAAGGGTAAAATGGTAATTTAGTAAATCCCGACTAGCTGATGACATTCATGAAGGGTAGCATAGATAATATTCAGTGGATCCGCTCATTATAATTAGGTGAATTCTTGAGTAGAAAATAAATTCATTTGAACCGAGAGATTTTCAGTGTCAGCTCTTTAGTGGAGTCAGTTGGCATTAAGCTAAACTTGGAAAAGGTTTGTGAACTTTTGAGTCCAAGTGTTTAGCTCAAGCTTTGTTCATTTGGGTCCATGAGGTCACTGTCACGAATCACATCGATAGGAATAGTTAAACTGGAAGCTAAGTCAAAACAAGAACGAAAATAGTTAAAAGGGTATTTTTGTCTTTTGAGACAAAGGATGAAATGAATGTCAATAAATTTTTTGACAAGTTCATTTGATGACTTAATGTCACTCGGCCATGACTTGATCATTGGGCCTTGTGAATTAATTTCATTTCATAAGAATTTTATTGAAAATTCTTAATGGGCCTTTTTCACGTTGTCATGAACAAATAGAAAAGCTTCTAGAAGGCCTTTCTAAAGCATAATAGGCGCCCACTACCCAAAGAGAAAGAGAGTTCCTTTTGTGCATTAATGTATGAAGATACTTGCCAAAAGAAAAAGAGGAAACAAATTTCCTATTCAAGGCAATGGGAATTTCGACCAAGACAAGTCAAGGGAGAAGAAAAATAAAAGAGGAAACAAATCCAAGGTGTCATGAAGGCTTATGTGGCCGTGTGACTTGGATAGGAATGGGAAATAAAGGGTTGCTCATAAAGGCTTGGAAAATAAGAGGAAACTACTTCTTTCCAAGGCCAACCCTTCTCCTATAAATAGGACCCTCATTCCCCTCATTTTATTCATTCCACATAAGTTAGAGATTGAGAGCTTCTCTCTCTAGACCTTGTGGTGGCCGAAATCCTCTCTCTCTCTCTCTAGTTTATTTTCGATTTTTTCTTGTCTTGGCACCTAGGTCCTCACTCGACCTAGTGTTTAGCTCTGCGACTTCGAGACTCGTTCTTAAGTCGTAGTGTTTAAAAGTGCCCACTCACTGATTCCTTCTTTTCGAGTGATTTAGTGATAGAAACTTTCGTGGTTGCTCGAGGTGCCGAGGAAAGAAAGAGAGACGTGCTGCGAGGGGAGACGAGCGTTGCAACTTTCCAAAAGCTTCTACAAGGTTCAAGCTTCAAGAAAGGTTAGTAACTTTGATAGCTCATATTAGTTTTTATTTACATGTACATGCTCTTGTCTAGGTTAGTAAAAACTAGTTTTACTTAAAAAGAAAATTTTTAAAATTCCGCCGCTTAACGAAGCGTTAAACTTTTTCTTAAACCCTAGATCGATTCCAACAGCAAGCTCGACTTGAGAAGCGAACTTGAGCTCGACTCAAGGAGCGAACTCGACTTGAGGAGCGAACTTGAGCTCGAGGAGCGAGCTCGACTGGAGGAGCGAGCTCGACTCGAAGAGTGAACTTGAGCTCGACTCAAGGAGCGAACTCGACTTGAGGAGCGAACTTGAGCTCGACTCAAGGAGCGAACTCGACTTGAGGAGCGAACTGCGCTGGAGGAGCGAGCTCGACTAGAGGAGCGAGCTCGACTCGAAGAGCGAACTTGAGCTCGACTCAAGGAGCGAACTCGACTTGAGGAGCGAACTTGAGCTGGAGGAGCAAGCTCGACTCGAAGAGCGAACTTGAGCTCGACTCAAGGAGCGAACTCGACTTGAGGAGCGAACTGGGCTCGAGGAACGAGCTCGACTGGAGGAGCGAGCTCGACTCGAAGAGCGAACTTGAGCTCGACTCAAGGAGTGAATTCGATTTTAGGAGCGAACTCGACTTGAGGAGCGAACTTAAGCTTGACTCAAGGAGCGAACTCGACTTGAGGAGCGAACTGCGCTCGAGGAGCGAGCTCGACTGGAGGAGTGAGCTCGACTCGAAGAGCGAACTTGAGCTCGACTCAAGGAGCGAACTCGACTTGAGGAGCGAACTTGAGCTCGAGGAGCGAGCTCGACTCGAAGAGCGAGCTTGAGCTCGACTCAAGGAGCGAACTCAACTTGAGGAGGGAATTTGAGCTCGACTCAAGGAGCGAACTCGACTTGAGGAGCGATCCTGAGCTCGACTCAAGGAGCGAACTCGAGTTGAGGAGCGAGCTGCGCTCGAGGAGCGAGCTCGACTCGAAGAGCGAACTTGAGCTCGACTTAATGAGCGAACTCGACTTGAGGAGCGAAACTCCAGTTTTTTAGAATTCCGGATTTTCAACCCCACTACCATGAGTTATAGAACTCTAATGAGGAAATTTTCTTGAGCAAAATTTTTATAAGATTATAAACATGATGTGTAAGATAAAAATGTTTTGATTTTTGAAAGTTTAATTGAAATTGAATCTTTACAAAACTAGTTTGAATTTTGAAAAACCGTTTTCACTTTCAAACTTGAAAATATTTTGTCATCCAAATCAAATAAATTTTCAAAATGTTTTCAAAACTATATCTATATCACATATGTTCAAAATCTATATGCTCTTGAAAATTTGAGTGGGAGGTCTCCTTGTAGACAAGCCGAAAAATAAAAAGATGTGTAATCTCAAACTTTCAAGTGTTCGAGTGAGTTGAAGTTCACACTTCCCTCACGCACTTTCCCGAAATAGAAAATAGGAAAAGATCGAGTATGTACCTTGTGCCTTTATGCACTAATACTGCTCTGAACATGTCGATCTAGGATTCTCTTCTAGTTGTCCGCTCTGTCACTCTCTAACTAGGAAATTTGTTTCCGAACTTATAAGAGTCGATGAACCAACTCCAAAAACTAAGTGGGAGGGTTATACTTGTTGTTTGTAACCCACGATCCCCAACACTAATGAAAGATGCAATAACGTGGGACTAAGAGCCGCTCTTGCGACCCTCACTTAAATGTGAGTACTCCAAGGCGTTATTGCTTCGATCATTGCTCAATGAGCTACGTCCGAGAGTGATGCAATGATGGCAAGGCCTCCCCTTGGGGGATTGTTTTTCAAAGCTGATCTTTTGGACTAAGTGGTTGGTTACACACTTAGGCTCAATCCCTAGTATCCTTCCTTAAGGCTCTGCGAAAGGATATGAGTGATCAAACCAATTTACAAGGTGGCTAGTCAAAATAGATGTATTGACATCTTGGCTTAGCATTAATGATGTGTCATTTACTTATAAATGGAGATTTTTTGCGGCCTTCTCTTGAGGGAGTAAATTATCGTTTGGTTTATAACACCTTTGGATTTTACAAAAGTCTTAATAAAACTTAAATCCTAAACCAAAGACTAATCATAAACTTGTTTCAACTTATATAGGCAATATGTCTCCCAACCATCTCTCAATCTTTCTTTCCTCGATCAAACTCGAAAACGAAAACTACGTAGATTCGAAACATAACCTCGACATAATACCTACCGTTAACAAGCACAAATGGGTACTCACCACCCCGTGTCCTCCTCTGACGAATGATGATTCAACTCAAGAGGACAATGACGCCTTAGCGGCCTGGCTTCGATCCGATGAGATTGTGAGGTGCTATATCTTGGCATCTATGAACAATATGCTGAAAGAGCAACATCGTGACTTCGAGACTGCCACTGACATGCTCTACAATCTCCTTGAGATGTTTGGAGGGCAAAGGCGTCAAACAAGGCTACAAGCAGTCCGACAGTTTATGAACTGTCATATGCAGGCTAGGACTCCTGTTGAAGACTTCATGATACTGATCATTAGTTTTCTGAATAAAATGGAAATCCTAGGATCTGAGATTGATGGGAAGAATATCATAGATATGATCTTAGAAACTCTCCCCGCATCTCTTGATACCTCCAAGATGAACTACTCCATAAACAAGCTAGTGTACACTGTTACCAAGCTTATGGAGGAACTTCACACTGCTGTAGGTCTCACTAAGAGAAAGAGGAATCAAGGAGAGGGACATGCTACTGAGCAAAAGGCCTCCGCCTCTGGAACTGTGAAGAGACCTCACAAGGCCGATAAAAAGAACTGTCCCGCCTATCTCAAAGCAAAGGAACACTGTATTGTACTAGTTACCGAAGCATGCTTAGTAGCTGATAATGTATCATCGTGGATTATTGACTCCGCTGCTACTAACCATATTTGTTGTTCCTTGAATGGTTTCAAGAAAACCAAAAGCTTAGAGGAAGGCGAGTTCTGTTTCAAATGGGGTGATGGGAGCCTGGTGTCTGCAAAGGCTGTGGGATCCGTGACGCTGTCTTTTGAAGACCGCACTTTAAACTTGAATAACGTTTATTTTGTTCCTACCTTTGGGAAGAACTTAATATCCGTTGCTCGTCTTCGTGAGCAAGATTATTGTTTAAAGTTCATTAAGAATGGAATTCGTATTTCGTTTCCTGATAATTCTTTTGTCACTGATGCATGTATGAAGAATGCTCTTTTCTACATCTATCCCACTCAACCTTCTCTTTTAGACACCGAAATAGATAACGATCTAATTAGGGAGCCAAAGAGGGTCAAACTTTCTGAATCCTCCGATCTAACAAAATCAACATACCTCTGGCACTTAAGACTTGGTCATATCAGTCTATATAGGATTAAAAGACTTGTGAGGGATGGTCCACTCCAAGCCTCTGCAATAGGTTCACTACCTACTTGTGAATCATGCATAGAAGGAAAAATGACTAAGCGACCTTTCTCCGATAAGGGTCGAAGAGCCACTGAGTTGCTGGAACTAATACATTCTGATGTATGTGGTCCGCTCAGCCAACAGGCACGTGGAGGATACGAATACTTCGTTACCTTCACCGATGATTACTCGCGATATGGGTTTGTCTATTTGCTTAAACACAAATCCGAGACCTTTAACGTATTTAAGGTCTTTAGGGCTTTAGTGGAAAAGCAAACTGGCAAAGTGATCAAAACCCTTCGATCCGATCGAGGTGGTGAGTATATGTCTGGAGAGTTCGATGACTTTCTTAAAGAAGACGGTATCGCTTCTCAGCTTACCGCACCTGGCACACCTCAACAAAACGGAGTGTCAGAGAGAAGAAACCGAACTCTTATGGAGATGGTTAGATCAATGATGAGTTACTCATCACTCCCGCTTTCCTTTTGGGGATATGCCCTCGAAACAGCCGCTTACATTCTGAACCAAGTTCTGTCTAAAGCGGTTCCTGGTACTCCTTATGAACGATGGACTGGCCGTAAAGTGAATCTTGGCCGCATCCGAATTTGGGGTTGCCCTGCACACGTGCTGAGGCAATAGACTAGCAAGTTGGCTAGTAGGTCAGAATTGTGCCTGTTTGTGGGATATCCGAAGGAAACCAAAGGTTTTACTTTCTATAGTCCCGAGGACGATAAGACTTTCGTTAGCACGAATGCTCGTTTCCTTGAGGAGGACTTTATGAAGGATGCGAAACCTAGAAGCAAAATTGTGCTTGAAGAAAAGTTGGGTGAGGAAGCTTCTACCTCATCTGTAAGAACTGTTCTTACCCCAACTGAAACACAACCTAACTCATCAGAATCTCGTCAAGTAGTACTTCGACGTAGTGGGAGGGCTACTCAAAAGCCTGACAGGTACATGTCTTATGGAGACTCTCTTGTAGCCGTCTCCGACATGGATGACCCTGTTTCCTATAGCCAAGCAATGGCTTGTTCTGAATCAAACCTTTGGCTTGACGCCATGAAAGTTGAAATGCACTCGATGTATGTCAACAAAGTCTGGAAACTTGTAGACCTTCCTGAAGGGATTAAACCCGTAGGGTGTAAGTGGATATACAAGAAGAAAAGGGGTCCTGATGGGAACGTCGAGACGTTCAAAGCACGACTTGTGGTAAAGGGTTATACCCAACAAGAAGGGATTGACTATGAAGAAACCTTCTCGCCAGTCGCGATGCTTAAATCCATCCGCATACTCCTATCCATAGCTGCAGCTCTCGACTATGAGATCTGGCAAATGGATGTCAAGACAGCCTTTCTGAATGGCAATCTTGACGAGCGCATTTACATGGCTCAACCAGACGGTTTCGTGGATAAAGGTCAAGAGACCAAGGTTTGTGAGTTGCTTAAATCCATTTATGGACTAAAGCAAGCATCTAGATCGTGGAATATTAGATTCGATGAAATTGTAAATAGCTTCGGCTTTGAACAGTCAATAGATGAGCCTTGTGTTTACAAGTTAATACACGAAGGCAAAGTTGTGTTTCTGGTACTATATGTCGATGATATACTACTCATTGGTAATGACGTGGGTAAGCTATCTGAGGTTAAGGTCTGGCTAGCAAAGCAATTCGATATGAAGGATCTAGGAGAAGCCGCGTACATTCTGGGAATCCAAATCTTTCGTGATAGGAAAAACCGGACCCTGTCGCTCTCTCAAGCATCTTATATTGATAAGGTGATGGATCGCTTCTCGATGCAAGACTGCAAGAGGGGTCAAACACCCTATAGGCATGGAGTTTCACTCTCTAAGGACCAGTCTCCCAAGACTGCACAAGAGATTGAAGACATGAGGAAAATTCCTTACGCCTCTGCCGTAGGAAGCCTCATGTATACCATGCTTTGCACTAGACCTGACATCTGTTTCGCCGTTGGCGTAGTTAGCCGTTTCCAATCCAACCCTGGACCCGAGCACTGGATTGCTGTTAAGCATGTTCTTAAGTATCTTCGAAGAACTAGGAACTTGATGCTTACATACTCAGGTACTGACCTGACTATGACGGGATATACCGACTCCGATTTTCAAGCGGATAAGGATTCCAGGAAATCCACTTCGGGATCTGTGTTCATCCTTAATGGTGGAGCTGTTGTGTGGAGAAGTATTAAGCAATCTTGCATTGCTGACTCCACAATGGAAGCAGAATATGTGGCTGCTTGTGAAGCATCCAAAGAGGCTGTATGGCTTAGAAAATTCCTTAAGTATTTGGAAGTTGTTCCAAACGTCGACAAGCCCATGACCCTTTATTGTGATAATAGTGGGGCTGTCGCTAACTCAAAGGAACCTAGAAGCCATAAGCGCTCTAAACATATTGAGAGGAAATACCATTTGATTCGAGAGATCGCGCAACGCGGAGACGTGGAGGTGAAGTAGATCTCTGGCAGATCCATTCACCAAGGCCCTAGCGAACATAGTCTACGACCAACTTCTAGAGGGATTAGGCATGTAGGACTACTCACATCTTCTTTGAGTCAAGTGGGAGTTTGTTGTCAATGGTGCCCACAAGAAGAGTAGTAGTGTCTATTTATGTACATTTGATGTCATATAGTCTTACGAAGACTCTTGCTTGTAATTGCTTATTCATTAATAAAAAGTTGAAACGTTCATTCAATCTTCCTTGTCTGAAGCTTTATGATAAAACCCTGGTCTTTTAGTCCATAAACAAACCTAACAACTTACGAAGAGACAAATGTAGATTTGCATGAACAAACTCTTCGTAGTTTGCTTAAAACGATATATTCACAATCTTAGGGTCAAAGGACTATTGACCTCAGTATGATTGTTAGGAGAATCTATGATGTCTGGTTATGGGGCATTGAGAGTTGGAGACTCTATAGTTCTTCTAGGTATCTTCCGAAGGTACTGAATTGACCAGTGCACTTCTAGAGACAAGATAAGAACAAACCATTTAACCTCTTATGTCTCGAAGTCACTATGTATGAATTGCATCATGCTTACCTTAATCCTGAAATGAGACATGCCATTTCACACCTTAGTATTCTCATTTGAGAAAGTCAGAGTTCGGACTCACTATGTCATTCCGAACAGGGCCTATTGGTGAAATACTAAGTTGTGAGTATGTCATGAGTAACTTTGTGAAGTTCTCATAGATATGGAATTCATGTACAAGATTGCTGAAATGCAATGTATGTCACCTCATGCTTTGTTCCTTGGAGTGTGAATAAATGAACTGGCCAGTGTCCAAATTGAGTC
This sequence comes from Urtica dioica subsp. dioica, assembly GCF_054948205.1. Taxonomy (NCBI): domain Eukaryota; kingdom Viridiplantae; phylum Streptophyta; class Magnoliopsida; order Rosales; family Urticaceae; genus Urtica; species Urtica dioica. The sequence continues at coordinate 40,981,918 of NC_142756.1, forward strand.
CTGACTCTTTTGGATGAAACAATGTGACTTGTTAGCTCCTCGTCAATACATTGTTTCTAACTTATTCACAAGCGACAAAGGAGTTGAGGAAATAACAGCTAGAAGGGTAAAATGGTAATTTAGTAAATCCCGACTAGCTGATGACATTCATGAAGGGTAGCATAGATAATATTCAGTGGATCCGCTCATTATAATTAGGTGAATTCTTGAGTAGAAAATAAATTCATTTGAACCGAGAGATTTTCAGTGTCAGCTCTTTAGTGGAGTCAGTTGGCATTAAGCTAAACTTGGAAAAGGTTTGTGAACTTTTGAGTCCAAGTGTTTAGCTCAAGCTTTGTTCATTTGGGTCCATGAGGTCACTGTCATGAATCACATCGATAGGAATAGTTAAACTGGAAGCTAAGTCAAAACAAGAACGAAAATAGTTAAAAGGGTATTTTTGTCTTTTGAGACAAAGGATGAAATGAATGTCAATAAATTTTTTGACAAGTTCATTTGATGACTTAATGTCACTCGGCCATGACTTGATCATTGGGCCTTGTGAATTAATTTCATTTCATAAGAATTTTATTGAAAATTCTTAATGGGCCTTTTTCATGTTGTCATGAACAAATGGAAAAGCTTCTAGAAGGCCTTTCTAAAGCATAATAGGCGCCCACTACCCAAAGAGAAAGAGAGTTCCTTTTGTGCATTAATGTATGAAGATACTTGCCAAAAGAAAAAGAGGAAACAAATTTCCTATTCAAGGCAATGGGAATTTCGACCAAGACAAGTCAAGGGAGAAGAAAAATAAAAGAGGAAACAAATCCAAGGTGTCATGAAGGCTTATGTGGCCGTGTGACTTGGATAGGAATGGGAAATAAAGGGTTGCTCATAAAGGCTTGGAAAATAAGAGGAAACTACTTCTTTCCAAGGCCAACCCTTCTCCTATAAATAGGACCCTCATTCCCCTCATTTTATTCATTCCACATAAGTTAGAGATTGAGAGCTTCTCTCTCTAGACCTTGTGGTGGCCGAAATCCTCTCTCTCTCTCTCTAGTTTATTTTCGATTTTTTCTTGTCTTGGCACCTAGGTCCTCACTCGACCTAGTGTTTAGCTCTGCGACTTCGAGACTCGTTCTTAAGTCGTAGTGTTTAAAAGTGCCCACTCACTGATTCCTTCTTTTCGAGTGATTTAGTGATAGAAACTTTCGTGGTTGCTCGAGGTGCCGAGGAAAGAAAGAGAGACGTGCTGCGAGGGGAGACGAGCGTTGCAACTTTCCAAAAGCTTCTACAAGGTTCAAGCTTCAAGAAAGGTTAGTAACTTTGATAGCTCATATTAGTTTTTATTTACATGTACATGCTCTTGTCTAGGTTAGTAAAAACTAGTTTTACTTAAAAAGAAAATTTTTAAAATTCCGCCGCTTAACGAAGCGTTAAACTTTTTCTTAAACCCTAGATCGATTCCAACAGCAAGCTCGACTTGAGAAGCGAACTTGAGCTCGACTCAAGGAGCGAACTCGACTTGAGGAGCGAACTTGAGCTCGAGGAGCGAGCTCGACTGGAGGAGCGAGCTCGACTCGAAGAGTGAACTTGAGCTCGACTCAAGGAGCGAACTCGACTTGAGGAGCGAACTTGAGCTCGACTCAAGGAGCGAACTCGACTTGAGGAGCGAACTGCGCTGGAGGAGCGAGCTCGACTAGAGGAGCGAGCTCGACTCGAAGAGCGAACTTGAGCTCGACTCAAGGAGCGAACTCGACTTGAGGAGCGAACTTGAGCGGGAGGAGCAAGCTCGACTCGAAGAGCGAACTTGAGCTCGACTCAAGGAGCGAACTCGACTTGAGGAGCGAACTGGGCTCGAGGAACGAGCTCGACTGGAGGAGCGAGCTCGACTCGAAGAGCGAACTTGAGCTCGACTCAAGGAGTGAATTCGATTTTAGGAGCGAACTCGACTTGAGGAGCGAACTTAAGCTTGACTCAAGGAGCGAACTCGACTTGAGGAGCGAACTGCGCTCGAGGAGCGAGCTCGACTGGAGGAGTGAGCTCGACTCGAAGAGCGAACTTGAGCTCGACTCAAGGAGCGAACTCGACTTGAGGAGCGAACTTGAGCTCGAGGAGCGAGCTCGACTCGAAGAGCGAGCTTGAGCTCGACTCAAGGAGCGAACTCAACTTGAGGAGGGAATTTGAGCTCGACTCAAGGAGCGAACTCGACTTGAGGAGCGATCCTGAGCTCGACTCAAGGAGCGAACTCGAGTTGAGGAGCGAGCTGCGCTCGAGGAGCGAGCTCGACTGGAGGAGCGAGCTCGACTCGAAGAGCGAACTTGAGCTCGACTCAATGAGCGAACTCGACTTGAGGAGTGAACTTGAGCTCGACTCGAAGAGCGAACTTGAGCTCGACTCAAGGAGCGAACTCGACTTGAGGAGCGAACTGGGCTCGAGGAGCGAGCTCGACTGGAGGAGCGAGCTTGCCTCGAAGAGCCAACTTGAGCTCGACTTAAGGAGCGAACTCGACTTGAGGAGCGAACTTGAGCTCGAGGAGCGAGCTCGACTGGAGGAGCGAGCTCGACTCGAAGAGCGAACTTGAGCTCGACTCAAGGAACGAACTCGACTTGAGGAGCGAACATGAGCTCGAGGAGCGAGCTCGACTGGAGGAGCGAGCTCGACTCGAAGAGCGAACTTGAGCTCGACTCAAGGAGCGAACTGGGCTTGAGGAGCGAGCTCGACTCGATGCCGGCCTCGTTGAGCTTGTTCTGGTGAGCGACCGAGCTCGCCGAGTCAGGTCGACCTAAGCCTCATCCGGAAGTGGGGAGCTCAAGGTTTTTACCTCTTTTTTTTGCCGTGAATTCTTGTATGTCGCAGGACCCCTTAGCCCCCCGAGTTTTTAGTTTACAGGCCGTGCCATGATGACTAAAAACTTTTTTTTTTAAAGTGGGTAAAAGAGATCGCAAACATTATTTTTTTTATTGATTTTTGCTAACAGCTAACATCCTTGAACAGTGGCACATAGGCCTTTATTGAATAAGGGAAACCAGAGCAATAATGGGGGGACTTGATCATTGGTGGTACAACCTCAAGTGTTCGGCGTTCCACGGGTGCCGGATTGGAGTTCCGTCCGTGTGCTCGATATAGTAGGTCCCGTCGTGTATGACTTGTCGGACTCTATACGGTCCTTCCCAATTTGGGCCTAGGACTCCGGCGCCTTGCACTTGGGTGTTTTGGAACACGCGTCTGAGTACAAGGCTGCCGACGGCGAAGATCCGCCTTTTGACTTTGGCGTTGTAGTATCTCTCGACCTTTCATTTTTGTGCAGCGAATCTGGTGAGAGCCTCGGATCTTTTCTCGTCGATTAGATCTAGTTCGAGGCGCATGGCTTCCTCATTTTCTTTTTCGTTGAAAGTGTCAACCCGATAGGTGGGAATTCCATTTCCATGCGGACCACCGCCTCAACCCCAAAAGCTAGGGAGAAGGGGGTCTCTCCGGTGGCATTTCGAACGGTCGTTCGATAGGCCCATAGGATGAAAGGCAGTTCTTCAGCCCAGGCGCCATTTTTGGATTCGAGCTTTTTCTTGAGGTTGCTCTTAATCGTCTTGTTGACGGCTTCCACCTGGACATTAGCCTGTGGATGTCGCGGGGATGAGAATGTCTTTCTTATCCCTAGTTGGGCGCAGATTTCTCTAACCCTCGCGTTGTCGAACTGCGCGCCGTTATCGGTCACGATTGACGCGAGGATGCCGTGGCGGCATATTATGGACTTCCAGATGAAGTTTGTAGTGTTGGCCTCGGTGATCCTGTCCAGAGGCTCGGCTTCGACCCACTTGGTGAGGTAGTCGATAGCGACGATCGCGTATTCGTATTATCTTGGGGCTTTGGGAAGCTTGCCGATAATGTCTACGCCCAATTTCGAGAAGGGGCGTGGGACAACGATGCTACTTAGGGGAGATGGCGGCTGTCGTGGAACGTTGGAGAAACGTTGACACATGTCGCACTTTCTCGCCCTGTCGTAGGCATCTTTTTTCATCGTTGGCCAGAAATAGCTGTCGTCGCTGATTTTCGGACAACTATTTAGGAGCCCAGAGTGGTTAGACCCAAGGCCGGACCCAGTGGTCTCACTCCGGCTCGAGCGTGTCGGACTTGGTATCCCAAGTCGTCCCTTAGCTGTCTGTGGAATTTGTCTCGTCCAGGCACCTGAAAAGCAAGCAGAAAAGGTGTGAACTACAAAGGGGAAACAGGGGGTGCCCCTGTTTACCTCTCCGACGCTCAACATTAGTGGGATTGAGGTGGAGTATAGAGGTTTTAGGGGTGTTTAGAGGCCAATGATGAGCGAAACGAGCGAAGTATGAGTTCGGCAGCGTTTCCGGACTCAAAAATGGATTACCTGGGTCAAGGGAGAGACCCTTGCATTTATAGGCGACCAAGGGGCATTTTGGGCATCCCCTTGGCTGGGAGGCCGGCCCTAACTCGGCCTTGGAGCTTGGAGGCCGGCTCTGACTCGGCCTTGGAGGAAGGCCGGCTCTGACTCGGCCTTGGAGCTGGGAGGCCGGCTCTAACCCGGCCTTGGAGCTGGGAGGCCGGCTCTGACTCGGCCATGGAGGGAGGCCGGCTCTGGGCAAGGCCGGCACTGGAGGCAGGCCGGCTCTGGGCAAGGCCGGCACTGGAGGAAGGCCGGCTCTAGGCAAGGCCGGCTCTGGAGCAAGGCCGGCTCTGGAGGAAGGCCGGCGCTGGAGGAAGGCCGGCTCTAGGCAAGGCCGGCTCTGGAGCAAGGCCGGCGCTGGAGGAAGGCCGGCTCTAGGCAAGGCCGGCTCTGGAGCAAGGCCGGCGCTGGAGGAAGGCCGGCTCTAGGCAAGGCCGGCTCTGGAGCAAGGCCGGCTCTGGAGCAAGGCCGGCGCTGGAGGAAGGCCGGCTCTAGGCAAGGCCGGCTCTGGAGCAAGGCCGGCGCTGGAGGAAGGCCGGCTCTAGGCAAGGCCGGCTCTGGAGCAAGGCCGGCTCTGGAGCAAGGCCGGCCCTGGAGCAAGGCCGTCCAATGGCCGAGGCAAGGCTCTAGAGCCGGCCATTGGCCGAGGCAAGGCTCTAGAGCCGGCCAACGGCCGAGGCAAGGCTCTAGAGCCGGCCAATGGTCGAGGCAATGCTCTAGAGCCGGCCATTGGCCGAGGCAAGCCTTGGGCCGGCCATTGGCCGAGGCAAGCCTTAGGGCCGGCCAATGGCCGAGGCAAGCCTTGAGCCGGCCAATGGCCGAGGCAAGCCTTGGGCCGGACATTGGCCGAGGCAAGCCTTGGGCCGGCCAATGGCCGAGGCAAACCTTGGGCCGGCTGCATGGGCCTTTGACTTGGCTCTTGGTTTGGGCCGGGCCCTGGTTGGGTCAGGGCCTTGCCGTTCAAGACCCCGTACCGGCCACGAGGGTCGAGGAAGTGCCTTTGTCCTCGTCGGCCCTAGACGGGCCGACAACATTAGCCCCCCGAGTTTCCGATCGAGCGTAGATCGAGTGGAAACTCAAAATCTATGCTTTTATACGGATGCGGGACGAACGCTCTCGGGTTTGCATCATGAGGAATGGCCTTCGCGCGTCGCGAGGGATGGCCTATGGTTTCGGGTTGATCGTGCGCGGCTTATTTTCTCGATCTACCAATGAGGGCGTGATCGATTAGCACGGCTTTATTGTGCGTGGCCTATTTTCTTGACTTGCCAACGAAGGCGTGATTGATTTGCACGTCTTTGTTGTGTTGTGCGCGTCTTGTTTTTCTCGACTTGCCAACGAAGGCATAATCGATTTGCACGTCTTTGTTGTATTGTGCGCGTCTTATGTTCTCGATTTGCCAACGAAGGCATAATCGATTTGGCCTTCTTTGTTGTATGGATGCAGACCTTGAACCCATTTGTAACTCGTTGCCTATCGGCCCACGAGCTGGGTGGCGAGCGCGATGCCACATTTGTGTGGCGAGGTTTCCCGCGGACGCTGGCTAGACCAGATACGCCCTGCGGACGTAGACCTTCAACCCATTTGTAACTCGTTGCCCATCGGCCGACGAGCTGGGCGGCGAGCGCGATGCCACATTTGTGTGGCGAGGTTTCCCGTGGACGCTGGCTAGACCAGATACGCCCTGCGGACGCAGACCTTGAACCCATTTGTAACTCGTTGCCCGTGGGCCGACGAGCTGGGCGGCGAGCGCGATGCCACATTTGTATGGCGAGGTTTCCCGTGGACGCTGGCTAGACCAGATACGCCCCGCGGACGCAGACCTTGAACCCATTTGTAACTCGTTGCCTATAGGCCGACGAGCTGGGCGGCGAGCGCGATGCCACATTTGTGTGGCGAGGTTTCCCGTGGACGCTGGCTAGACCAGATACGCCCTGCGGACGCAGACCTTGAACCCATTTGTAACTCGTTGCCCGTGGGCCGACGAGCTGGGCAGCGAGCTCGGACTTGAGACTCAACTCGAGGGCTCATGTAGAGCCTGCACGAGGAGTGGTTAGTTGGCTTGTGGACTCAAACTCGGCCCGAGGGCTTATGTAGCCTGCACGAGGAGTTACGCGAAGGGTCGGCACGAGGAGTAGCGGTCAACTCGTGGACTCGGGGTTCGACTCGAGGAATTAACGCATCTCGAGGAGACATGTGGAGAGTCGGTACGAGGAGTATTGATCGACTCGTGGACTTGAACTCGACTCGAGGAATAAACGCGTCTCGAGGCGTTACGGGGGGGAGTCTCCCTTCGGGACCTTCGGCCGAATCCAAAGACGTTTGGACGAAGTGACGAAGTCGCTCCAGATCGACTAGACGAAGTGGCGAGCTCGATAGATGAGGCGACGAGCTCGACCAGGCAAACTTGACTAGGCAAGGTGGCGAGTTGGACCGGGCGACGTGGCGAGCTGATGAGCTCGGCCGGGCGACGCGAGCTGATGAGCTCGGCCGGGCGAGGCGAGCTGATGAGCTCGGCCAAGCGAGGCGAGCTGACGAGCTCGGCCAGGCGAGGCGAGCTGACGATCCCGGCCAGGCGAGGCGACCTGATGAGCTCGGCCAGGCGAGGCGAGCTTATGAGCTCGGCCAGGGCGAGGCGAGTTGACGAGCTCGGCCAGGGCGAGGCGACGAGCTGGCGAGCTCGGCCAGGCGAGGCAAGCTGATGAGCTCGGCCAGGCGAGGCGACCTGATGAGCTCGGCCAGGCGAGGCGACCTGATGAGCTCGAAATCTTGAAAATTCGTAAGGATCGGCACGAGGAGTATCAGTCGAGTCGTGGACTCGGGCTCAACTCGAGGACTCATGTAGAGCCTGCACGAGGAGCTACGTGATGAACCGGCACGAGGAGTTATCGGCCGACTCGTGGATTCAAACTCGACTCGAGGAATGAACTCATCTCGAGGGGACATGTGAAGAGTCGGCACGAGGAGTATTGGTCAACTCGTGGACTCGAACTCGACTCGAGGAATGGACGCATCTCGAGGATTTACGTGGAGAGTCGACACGAGGAGTATTGGTCAACTCGTGGACTCGAACTCGACTCGAGGAATGGACGCATCTCGAGGAGTTACGTGGAGAGTCGGCACGAGGAGTATTGGTCAACTCGTGGACTCGAACTCGACTCGAGGAATGGACGCATCTCGAGGATTTACGTGGAGAGTCGACACGGGGAGTATTGGTCAACTTGTGGACTCGAACTCGACTCGAAGAATGGACGCATCTCGAGGAGTTACGTGGAGAGTCGGCACGAGGAGTATTGGTCAACTCATGGACTCGAACTCGATTCGAGGAATGGACGCATCTCGAGGAGTTACGTGGAGAGTCGGCACGAGGAGTATTGGTCGACTCGTGGACTCGAACTCGACTCGAGGAATTGACGCATCTCGAGGAGTTACGTGAGAAGTCTTTCTTTGGGATCTTCGGCCTAACCACCGGCCCCTTGAGACTTCATTATTATTATTATTATTTTTTTTTTGAGTTGTTTTTGATTGAGTATTGACCCCTGTTAGCCCCCCGAGTTTCTTGCGTTTGTGAGACGAAGGCCAAGAAACTCTTGTGTTAGAGGTATACAATAGTGCGTGTCAAAAAGTTGTCATGTGTAAATAACTCTTTATTGCAATAAAGGGGTCGTTACAGTTTGTCATGGCACTTGGCCTTCTTTGAAAACGGGAAATTACATTTTCGAAATAAAAGCGATCACTAAGCCGATTGGGTTCGGGCGTGAATTTAAAGGTCGAAGCTGCGACAATCATGGCTCGCTAGCAGATGCGACGAATTCCTTGAGATCCCCCCCTCGAATCAGGGAATCAATTCGCTTCTTAAGCTGTTTGCATTCGATCGTCACGTGCCCGTGATCCTGGTGGTATTCGCAGAACCTACTTCGATTTCGCTTCGCGGGGTCCTTTGTGAATGGAGCGGGGCTTCCTAGCTCATCGCGGCGTAAGCTCAGGATCCGGTCAGGCGTTGTGTTGAGCGGGACGAAGGATCGCTTCGGGGCTGGAGAAGGGTGGTCGTTAGGGACTTGACCCTTCCGGCGCCTTTTCCTTCGTGACTCGGGACCAACGGCCGGCATCACAAGCGTGGCTGCGCGTTCTTGGTCGAGTGCTCGATCAATGTTGGGTGTTTGCTGCCCCAAGATGATCACGGTCTCGCGTCGGGCGTTGAGCTTTTCTCTCAAGTCGAACCCGTGATTCTCTCTTTGAGAGCTGAGGCGGTCTCTCAAGTCTCCGGAGGCCGTCCCTATCACCCTTGTTAAGGGCGTGTCATTCAGGCGACGCCTTTGGCGGAGGCCGAGACCATCGACGTTGTCACCTTCACAAGGGTTTTGGATGCGGACGGTGAGCTTGGGGCGTCGCTCTCGGGGCCTAGAAGTTGAGCGCCCCCGTGTACCCCTCGACACTTGTCGTCTTGGAGCGGTCGCCCGAGGGTGTCCCCTCGAGGGCGCGTGCGGGTGCTCATCAGAAAGTTGACGTCTTGGCACGGTCGCCCGAGGGTGTCCCCTTGGAAGCGTGCGCGTGCGTCCCCTTTTGTGAACAACGTGGCCGAGGTCGGTCTCGAGGTTGACATCGTCGACTTTGTTGGAGTCGAGGAGGTCGGCGATGAGCGCGCCGGTGACGCCGGGGCGGTCCAGGAGCTCGGCGAGCCTTCGAGCCGTGTCATCTCGGACTGCGGCCTCGGGGTCATTCACCGGGTCTCGGGGCTGGCTCTCATTATCATGAGGTTGCCCGTCGAGACCGTGCGCAGAGCTTTGGAGGGCGTGCCTCGAGCTAGTCGCTCGGGCGCCCATGGAGGTGGCGGGGCTACGACTCATCTCTCGAGAGTCGTAGAAGGGAGAAAAAGAATGGTAGAGGGGATGTGTTGCCAAGGTCGAGAGATGCCCTCCTTCTAGCGCCAAAATGTTGTCGCTGATTTTCGGACAACTATTTAGGAGCCCAGAGTGGTTAGACCCAAGGCCGGACCCAGTGGTCTCACTCCGGCTCGAGCGTGTCGGACTTGGTATCCCAAGTCGTCCCTTAGCTGTCTGTGGTATTTGTCTCGTCCAGGCACCTGAAAAGCAAGCAGAAAAGGTGTGAACTACAAAGGGGAAACAGGGGGGGTGCCCCTGTTTACCTCTCCGACGCTCAACATTAGTGGGATTGAGGTGGAGTATAGAGGTTTTAGGGGTGTTTAGAGGCCAATGATGAGCGAAACGAGCGAAGTACGAGTTCGGCAGTGTTTCCGGACTAAAAAATGGATTACCTGGGTCAAGGGAGAGACCCTTGCATTTATAGGCGACCAAGGGGCATTTTGGGCATCCCCTTGGCTGGGAGGCTGGCCCTGACTCGGCCTTGGAGCTTGGAGGCCGGCTCTGACTCGGCCTTGGAGGAAGGCCGGCTCTGACTCGGCCTTAGAGCTGGGAGGCCGGCTCTAACCCGGCCTTGGAGCTGGGAGGCCGGCTCTGACTCGGCCATAGAGGGAGGCCGGCTCTGGGCAAGGCCGGCACTGGAGGAAGGCCGGCTCTGGGCAAGGCCGGCACTGGAGGAAGGCCGGCTCTAGGCAAGGCCGGCTCTGGAGCAAGGCCGGCTCTGGAGCAAGGCCGGCGCTGGAGGAAGGCCGGCTCTGGAGCAAGGCCGGCGCTGGAGGAAGGCCGGCTCTAGGCAAGGCCGGCTCTGGAGCAAGGCCGGCGCTGGAGGAAGGCCGGCTCTAGGCAAGGCCGGCTCTGGAGCAAGGCCGGCGCTGGAGGAAGGCCGGCTCTAGGCAAGGTCGGCTCTGGAGCAAGGCCGGCTCTGGAGCAAGGCCGGTGCTGGAGGAAGGCCGGCTCTAGGCAAGGCCGGCTCTGGAGCAAGGCCGGCGCTGGAGGAAGGCCGGCTCTAGGCAAGGCCGGCTCTGGAGCAAGGCCGGCTCTGGAGCAAGGCCGGCCCTGGAGCAAGGCCGGCCAATGGCCGAGGCAAGGCTCTAGAGCCGGCCATTGGCCGAGGCAAGGCTCTAGAGCCGGCCAATGGCCGAGGCAAGGGTCTAGAGCCGGCCAATGGCCGAGGCAAGGCTCTAGAGCCGGCCAATGGCCGAGGCAATGCTCTAGAGCCGGCCATTGGCCGAGGCAAGCCTTGGGCCGACCATTGGCCGAGGCAAGCCTTAGGGCCGGCCAATGGCCGAGGCAAGCCTTGAGCCGGCCAATGGCCGAGGCAAGCCTTGGGCCGGCCATTGGCCGAGGCAAGCCTTGGGCCGGCCAATGGCCGAGGCAAACCTTGGGCCGGCTGCATGGGCCTTTGACTTGGCTCTTGATTTGGGCCGGGCCCTGGTTGGGCCAGGGCCTCGCCGTTCAAGACCCCGTACTGGCCACGAGGGTCGAGGAAGTGCCTTTGTCCTCGTCGGCCCTAGACGGGCCGACAACAATAGCCTTGTTGAAGCGCTTTGAGCGCGAGGGACCTTCCAGCGGCGTGGTTTCTGCAGAGGCCTTCGTGGATCTCGCGGAGGACCTTGGTCGACTCGACGCTGTTGAGACATCGGAGCAGCGGGGTTGAGTACCCGCGCTTGTATAAGGCTTCGCCTCTCAACACGTATTTGGATGCGAGGGCTTTTAGCCTTTCGGCTTCTTTGCGGTCTTCGAGAAGTACCCCTCTTCGCAAGAAGTCCGTGAGCGGGGTCATCCAAGTTGGATGAGCGGCGCTCTCAATCGTTCCCACCTCGTCGCGTGAGACGGATGGTCGCGAGAGAGAATCGATTGGGATGGTTCCCAACCCGTCTTCGGCGATACCGAATCCGAGGCGAGCTAAGGCGTCAGCCTCGGAGTTCTCTTCTCGTGGGATCTGGATGATCTCGAACCAGGAGAAGGCGTCTAGCTTGGCATTTGTCTTTGCCAAGTAGGCGATCATGTTAGGTTCTTTGGCAACGTAGTCGCCTTTAACCTGATTTACGATTAACTGCGAGTCACAGTGTATTCGTAAATTTCGTACGTTGAGCTTTTGAGCGAGCTCTAGCCTTACGATGAGGGCTTCGAACTCGGCCTCATTGTTGGAGGCCTGGAATCCGTAGTGGAGGGCGTAGCGTAACTTTTCCCGGTCGGGGTTTGTCAAAATCACGCCGGCACCTGCACCTTGGGCATTAGATGCTCCGTCTACGTGTAGTTCCTTGATGGGACCCGTAGGGTCGACCTTTCTCTTTCGAGCCGACAAGTCGTCGGTCGAGCCGTCTTCTGCTCTTCCCATGTCGGGAGTGTAGGAGAATTCTGCCACGAAATCAGCTAAGGCTTGAGCCTTTATTGCCGGCCTCGGATGAAACTCAATCCCGTACTCGCTCAATTCTTGGGACCAGATAGCCATGCGAGTCGATGTTCCCTTTTGAAGAGCCTTACCGATTGGGTGTCCGGTCCGGACAACGATTAGGTGAGCCTGGAAGTATGGGCGTAGCTTTTTGGCGGCTACGAGGAGAGCAAGAGAGAGCTTCTCTATCTCTGTATAACGCGTTTCGGCGTCAAGTAGGGCTTTGCTTATGTAGAAGATGGGCCATTGAGCCCTATCTTCTTCACGGATCAGCACAGCGCTCACAGCTCGTTCGGAGACGGCGAGGTAGATGTAAAGCGTCTCGCCTTCTTTTGGCTTGGAGAGGAACGGAGGTTTCCCAAAGTAGGCCTTCATTTCTTGGCAGGCCTTTTCGCACTCGTCCATCCATTCAAAGGTGTTCGTCTTCTTAATTGCTTGGAAGAACGGTTGACACTTGTCGGTTGCTTTGGCCACAAAACGCGCTAGGGCGGCAATCCGACCGGTCAGACTTTGGACTTCCTTGACACGTCGCGGGGACTTCATGTCAAGGAGTGCCTTGATTTTCTCAGGGTTCGCTTTGATACCTCGACGGCTAACTATGTAGCCAAGGAACTTCCCGGACTCGACCCCGAACACACATTTGCTGGGGTTGAGCTTCATTTTGTACCGGTGGAGGATTAAGAACATCTCCCTCAGGTTGTCTACGTGGTTGGTGGCCAACAGGCTTTTAACGAGCATGTCGTCCACGTATACTTCCATGGTCTTGCCGATTAGGTCGGCGAAGATCCGGTTTACCAATCGTTGGTAAGTAGCTCCTGCATTCTTAAGGCCGAAAGGCATGACCTTGTAGCAGTAGAGGCCGCGATCAGTGACAAAGGTTGTCCAAATCTGATCGGGCTCGTGCATTCGTATCTGGTTATAGCCCGAGTAGGCGTCCATGAAACTTAGGAGTTCATGTCCTGCCGTGGCGTCGACCAGTTGTTCGATGCGTGGGAGTGGAAAGCAATCTTTCGGGCAGGCTTTGTTAAGATCTTTGTAATCTATGCAAATGCGCCACTTCCCGTTGGGCTTTTTGACCATGACCACATTGGCCACCCACTTTGGGTACTTTGCTTCTCGGATGAAACCAGCGGAGAGAAGTTTTTCGACTTCCTCGTTTATTGCTAGGTACCGTTCGGGGTTGAACGCACGTCTAGCTTGTACCTTTTCAGCGATGGTTTCATCGTCATTCAATCGGTGCACAATCACATCGGGGTCTATGCCGGGCATGTCTGCATGTGTCCATGCAAAGACATCCTTAAACTCCCGAAGGAATGACGCGAGTTGAGTTTTGATGGCGAGAGGGAGTTGTGCACCGATCTTTACTACCTGGTCAGCTTTAGCTTCGTCGAGAACGATCGAAGTGAGATCATCGGGGGTGTCAACTTTCAACCTCTCGATATTGACGCGGGGGTCTAATTCCCCGAGTTGCCGTGCGTCCTTTTGATCACACGGGTAGTCGTCTTCCAATTGGTAGATCGTGTTAACCCTTTTTTCAGCGGGCTTGCCGTCCACGCCTTGGACGTAGCATATCCTCGCCTAGGTCTGATCACCGGCCATGACGCCAATTCCCTCTTCGGTGGGGAATTTCACGAGCAGGTGATAAGTGGACGTGATAGCCCTTAGTCTGTTTAACGTGGGTCGCCCAACGATAACATTGTAGGGCGACTCCTGGTCGACCACAAGAAAGGGGACCATGTGAACGACTACGATGCCTCCGACAGTTCTGAAGGTGATTGGTAAATCAATGATTCCTTCAGTCATGACCTTTTCTCCTGTGAACCCAAACAGGGGTGTCCGAGTTGGGACAGGGCGGAGCCCCCCGAGCTTCATGCGATCGAGGGTGGTCTTAAAGATTATATCGGCTGCGCTGCCGTTATCAATAAGAACTCTTTTTACCAAATTGTTGGCCACCTGGGCCTTGAGGACTATAGCGTCATTGTGCGGGTGCACAACTCGCTTGGCCTCTTCATTGGTGAATTGTATCGTCTCGTAAGGTACGGACGGAGGTTCCTCGTAGGTGAGGTTAACCTGCCCGGCAAGGCCTTCATGGGAGGCAGCTCTGAGGAGCTTTTTCCTTTGCCGGGCCGAGTCCCCGTCTTGCAAGCCACCTAGTATGGTGGTGACGACGTGGAGTTGCGCATCAGCCGAAGCTATGACCGCCGTGCGGTCGGTGTTTGGGTTGGTCCCTCCACCCTTTTCAGGCTGTGGCCTGTTGTCGGTGGGGGCTGCCGCTCCTACCAAGCGAAGGACAAACTCTTTGAGTTCTCCCTTCTGGATTAATGTCTCAATTTGTTTCCTAAGATGGAAGCACTGAGCGGTCGTGTGACCGTAATCCCAGTGGAACTCGCAATAGCTGGACCGGTCGCGAGACGCGGGGTTGCCTCTTATTGGAGCCGGAGCGACGAACTTGTCACGCGCCACAGCATAGATTCTACTTGGGCGTTCAAGGGGGTGTAACCCGACGGCGGGAGCTTTGGTTGCTGTTCCTGCGGCCGTCGAGGTAATCTTCTACCCCCATAAAGGTTTTGGCTCGGTTCATCAACTCGGCCATCGTAGAAGGGACTCTGCCGACGACGGACTTTAGGAAGTCTCTAGTGCGCAAGCCCTCGATGATGGCTGTAATTGCGTCATTGTCGCCAAAGCGGTCGACCTTGTTCGATTCTGTGGTGAATCGAGTGAGATACTGTCTCAAGGACTCGTTATTCTCTTGCATGATTGACCATAAGTACATCTTGGTCTTCTTTTGGACCATGGATGTAGCAAATCGTGCCAGGACCATGTCCTTCAGGTCTTTGAACGATTGGACGCTCCCCGGTCTTAAATTCTTAAACCACTCGAAACCGGGTCCAGTGAGGGTAAGACTAAAAGCTTGGCATAGAGCCCCAGGTGAGACGCCCTGCATCGTCATCAAAGTTTCGTAATGTTGGATGTGATACGTGGGATCAGATTTCCCATTGTATGGAGGGAGATTCGGGAGTTTGAAGTTTCCCGTGCACACCGGGAGAAGGGAGAGGAATGTTCTTCCACGACCCCGTATGTATCACCGGCCAAGCCGCCTTCACGCAGGTTACGCACCTCGTTACGAAGATTGTGAATCATGGTGACGATGTCGAGGCCAGTGTTGGGGGTCGCTCCTTGTTCAGGAGGAGTCACCTGTCGCCTTTCGTTCGACCCTTGAGCCGTGCGAGGGTCCCCATTGATTGGGGCCGTAGGGTTATGACCCTTACGAGCGCTCAGCCTCTCCCGGAGGTCTTCGCCACGGTTGTTCCGTTGGGCGGTAAGTCGATCTCTAAGATCCGGCCCGGCGGTATGGGGGTGCGAGCTTCGAGCCACGCGCCTTACTCGCCGAGTCGTTGTACCTTCCCTGACATTGCCTCTTTGACCGAGTCAGTCATGGGCTGAACATCGGGAGGTCTCTTCTTGAGAGGAGACCGGTATTAATTTCGTTTTCGACGGACCGGCTTCGATCTCAACAGGGAGTTCCCTGTCCTTGGTGAGAGAAGTCTCGACGTCCGCCGAAATTTCCAAGCCTTCATAGTCGGGGTCATAATCATGTCCCTCGTCCATGAGGTCCTCAGATTCCCCGTGTGCAGGTGCCTTGCCCGCCAGTTGGCGGTGGTACCTTGCATTGGCTATCTTCAGCTGGCGGATTTTCTCCTCCATTTCAAGGATGCGGTCGTCCCGACTGTCCTGAAGAGGAGGGGGCGAGGGAGTGGGGCTCACGTCGTTGAGAGACTCCTCATCGCCTTGCGCTCGGGAGCGCAGGAAGTATTTCTTCACCGTGGTTGCGTTTTCGGGGTTGTTCACGCCCTCAGAACAAACGGGTGGTTGACCACTCATGTCTTTCTCGAGTTGAGAAGAAAGGGGTCGAGTTGTAGAAGGGATTTCGGGCTGTGTAAGTCGGGAAGTCCCCTCCTTCTAGCGCCAAAATGTTGTCGCACGAAAATGAACAATGATTAAATACCTCAGGCGGTTCGATCCAAGGCCGGACAAAGTGATCGCGCCCGGGCCAAAAACGGGAGCTCGTAGACCGAGCTGCACCCTCCAAACCCTGAGGTGTTTTTGGGGGGTGTGACCGTGCCAAAGATTGGCTGCCTACGAACCCTTTAGTCGGGATCAGGTCAGAACGTAGTTCAATTTGTGTGGGGAGGCTATCTTGGGCTCGGAGGCTTTGTGAATCCAAGGCTTTAGAGTAGGACCCGGCTCGTAGCTTCTAGTGAAGACTTTAGAGGGGTCGCGTGCTCGTAGCTCGGAGTTCTAGCTCAAGGGCCAAGAAGCAGGAGGGCAGTATGTACTGTAGAGGCTCGGGTCACAGAAGAGGAGCGCTCTCCCTCTCGTGGAGGGGGGTCCTTGACTTTCTGAGCCGAGGGAGGAGGAGTGCGTGTTCTTGGAATGTCACTAGAGCACGAGAGAGGTACTGTTCTTGAAGAAGTGTTGTCGGCCCGTCTAGGGCCAACGCGAACAAAGGCATCTCTTCGACCTACGAGGCTGGTCCGAGGTCTTGGGCGGCGAAACCCTGACTCAACCAGGGGCTGGCCCAAACCAATGGCCAAGTCAAATGCCTTGCCCAGCCATGGGCCGAGTCAATTGCTCACTCGGCCATTGCCTGGGTCAATGGCTCACTCGGCCATTGGGCAGTTCACTCGGCCAATGGCCGAGTGAACCCTCCAGCCACCAAGGCAGTTCACTCGGCCATTGGCCGAGTGAACCTTCTAGCAGTTCACTCGGCCAATGGCCGAGTGAACCCTTCAGCCGACCATGCCGTTCACTCGGCCATTGGCCGAGTGAACCTTCTAGCCGTACACTCGGCCAATGGCCGAGTGAACCCTCCAGCCACCAAGGCAGTTCACTCGGCCATTGGCCGAGTGAACCTTCCAGCAGTTCACTCGGCCAATGGCCGAGTGAACCTTCCAGCCGCCCAGGCAGTTCACTCGGCCATTGGCCGAGTGAACCTCAGCCGGCCCAAGCCTTTCACTCGGCCAATGGCCGAGTGAACCTCAGCCGGCCCAAGCCTTTCACTCGGCCAATGGCCGAGTGAACCTCAGCCGGCCCAAGCCTTTCACTCGGCCAATGGTCGAGTGAACCTCACCACCATGTTCACTCGGCCATTGGCCGACCCAACCATTGAAGGAGTCAAATGGCCGACTCAAGCATGCTCACTCGGCCAAGGGGTCTTCAAACCACCTCTTGGCCGCCTATAAATAGAGAGGTCTGCCCTCTCCCAAAGGTAATCCAATTTTGAGTCCCGAAACGCTGTCGAACTCGTACTTCACTCGTTTCGCTCATCTTTGGCCTCTCACCACCTCTAAACCATCTATATCCACCTCAATCCTACTAATGTTGAACGTCGGAGAGGTAAACAGAGGCACCCCCTCTGTTTCCCCTTTGTAGTTCACACCTCTTTCTGCTTGCTTTTCAGGTGCCTGGACGAGATTGACACCACCAACAGCTAAGGGACGGCTTGGGATACCAAGCCCGACACGCTCGAGCCGGAGTGAGACCACTTGGTCTGGCCTTGGGTCTAACCACTCTGGGCTCCTAAATCGTTGTCCGAAAAACTGCGACAACATTTTGGCGCTAGAAGGAGGGGATCTCTCGACCTTAGCAACACATCCCCTCTACCAGTCTTCTTCTCACTCCTACGACTCTTGAGAGATGAGTCACTTACCCACTACCTCCGCGGGTACACGAGCGACGAGCTCGAGGTACGGTCTCCGACTCCTCGCACACCGTCTTGAAGGACAACCTCGCGATAGCGAGAGCCAGCCCCAAGACCCGGTGAACGACCTCGAGGCCGAGCTCCGAGAGGACACGGCCCGGCGGCTCGCGAAGCTCCTTGACCATCCCGGCGTTGACGGCTCCCTCATCGCCAATCTCCTCGGCTACGACGTCGAGGATCGATCCGCTCAGGACGACTCCTACCCCGAATACGTGGGGGAGTCAAGGACCAACGAGGCCACCCCTAGCCTCGCTCAAGCACGACCCGAGAGGGCCAATGGTGCGTTGGCCGATCACTTGCACCCGGCTCGACGACAGGCACGGTCACAGTCCCGGGGACTCGCCCCCTCGGTTTCAAGAGGTAGCCGGACACGGCCCCTCACCGAGGAGAGAGCGACTCTGGTTGACGATGGGGCCGATAGCCGAAGCGCTCGCCGGACGGCCTGACCAAGGGCGACCTCGCCTCGCCACGCACCTAGCGCGGACCTTAGAGAACACTTGACGGCGCAAAGAAACTCCCGAGGGGAGGATCTCCGCCAAAGGCTCAATTCTCGGCGGGACGCGCTGCCCGCCACAACTCTCGGCCGACCTCAGGCCAATGTCGTGGACCAAGCGTCCAACGAACGCCGACCGGTGACCCCTGTGGCCCCGACAGTCGGCCCTGCCAACGGGCTTGATATGGTCACGATGATTCAAAGCCTCCAAAACCAAATCATCGAGATGAGGGAATCAGGGAGGCAAAGATCATATGGAGGGATCGAGGAATCATACTCTCCCTTCGCCGCACAAATCCTCGCGCAGCCTTGCGTGGGGAACTTCAAGTTGCCGTCCATCCCTCCCTATGATGGACAGACTGACCCGAACTTCCACATCCAATATTACGAGACGTGGATGACAATGCAAGGACAGACGGACGCCACCCTCTGCCAGGCCTTCAGCCTGACCCTCACAGGGTCAGGATTTGAGTGGTTCCGAAGCCTAAGGCCTGGAAGCATCTCGTCTTTCCGGGCCTTGCGAGAGTTTTTCCTTGCTCGATTCGCCACCCTCGTGGCGCAAAAGAAGTCAAAGACCCACCTCCTCTCCATCCGACAAGGGAGAGACGAGACACTGAGACAGTACCTCGCCCATTTCACCGAGGAGTCTCACAAAGTCGAAGGGTTCGACGATAAGGACGCCATGGCGACTTCCTCAAGTCCATCGTCGGGCAAGTCCCGCGAGACATGGTGGAGTTGATGACGAGAGCCCGCGCGTATATGGGAATCGAGGACTATCTCGATGACCGAGACGGCCGGATGTCAGGAGGGGAAGGTAGTCGCAGCCGCGACGACCAAGATGAAGATCGTCCCGATCCTCGAAGGAAGAGGAACAAGGGAGGCCAGGCCCCTAACGGTCGCTCCCTCCCCGGGCCGAGGTCGTCACACGTCGATAGCTTCCGAGCGTTATCGACGTTCACCCCTCTAAACACCTCGCGAGAGAGGATCCTAGCTTTGCATCGCGACGAGCTGGGGAGCCCCGTTCCACTCACAAGGGATCCCGCAAAGCGAGATCGAAGCAAGTTCTGTGAGTATCACCGAGACCACGGGCACCTGACGTTCGAGTGTTACCAGCTCAAGCGCCAGATCGAGGCCCTCATTCAGGATGGGAAGTTGAAGGAGTACGTCCTTCGAACAATCAGGACGGCCGCGGCACATGAAGGCCGTCCACGGCAAGGAAGGAAGGGTCCAGCGATGGCGACTGTCACGGACCGGGCAGTGATTGAAGAACCGGAGAGCTCACAGCTGCACGTCGTGGGCTCGATCATGGGTGGCCCGGAGTTTGGGGACTCATCCACGCAAAGGAAGAATTACGTGCGCGAGGTTTCCCAAGGAAAAATTGCGCACTACATCAACCATATGTACGAGGCTCCCCCTCCGGCCCCGTTCGAGTCCATGTTCTTCACCGGCCAAGAGGCGACACGAGTTCTCCACCCGCACAATGACGCAATAGTCGTCTCGGCCCCGGTCGCCAACAATCTCGTCCGAAGAATCCTGATTGACAACGGCAGCTCGGCCGACATCATCTTCAAATCAGCGTTGGACAGGATGAAGCTGACCAGACTGAAACCGACCCCAATATCGACCCCACTCTTTAGCTTCTCCGGGGAGAGGGTCATGACGGAGGGCACTATCGACCTCCCGGTCACCTTCGGGACGCCGGGAGGGCTCGAGGTCACTCGCGTCGTGTCATTCCTGGTTGTGGACCAGCCCTCGGCGTACAACATCATCATCGGTCGCCCGACTCTCAATCGTTTGAAGGCCATTACGTCTACCTACCACTTGATGATGAAGTTCCCGACTGACAAGGGGATTGCCATTATGTTGGGAGGTCAATCGATGGCAAGGATGTGCTACATCCAAGGCGTGGATGGGAAAGGCAAGGGAAAGATGGTGAGCACCATCTTCCAACTCGAAGACAAGGTCGAACCTCGGCTACCCGAAGACCCCCACTCCCGTCTTCTCTACGCCTGATTTATGTCATTTTATTTCCGGTTTTAAGACAATTTCAAATTTTAATAAGGCCGGTGGCCTGGGAATGTAATTTTCGACTATTTCGACATGATAATTAGATTACATTTTGCCTCGAAGCCTTTATCTTGTTGCATTATAATTTCTAGTCTCCTCTGCGAGTACACAAGAAACTCGGGGGGCTAATGGGAGACAATGCTCAACGAAACTAGAAACAACTCAACAACTCAACAAAAAAAAAGGTCCCAGAGAAAGACTCTTTACGAAACTCCTCGTGCAGGCTCTACGTGAGTCCTCGAGTCGAGTTCGAGTCCGCGAGTCGACCGATACTCCTCGCGCTGACTCTTCACGAAACTCCTCGTGCAGGCTCTACGTGAGTCCTCGAGTCGAGTTCGAGTCCACGAGTCGACTACTACTCCTCGTGCCGACTCTTCACATGTCTCCTCGGGATGAGTTCACTCCTCGAGCCGAGCTCCGAGTCCGCGAGTCGACCGATACTCCTCGCGCCGACTCTCCACAAAACTCCTCGTGCAGGCTCTACGTGAGTCCTCGAGTCGAGTTCGAGTCCGCGAGTCGACCGATACTCCTCGCGCCGACTCTCCACAAAACTCCTCGTGCAGGCTCTACGTGAGTCCTCGAGTCGAATTCGAGTCCGCGAGTCGACCGATACTCCTCGCGCCGACTCTTCACGAAACTCCTCGTGCAGGCTCTACGTGAGTCCTCGAGTCGAGTTTGAGTCCACGAGTCGACTAATACTCCTCGTGCCGACTCTTCACATGTCTCCTCGGGATGAGTTCATTCCTTGAGTCGAGCTCCGAGTCCGCGAGTCGACCGATACTCCTCGCGCCGACTCTCCACAAAACTCTTCGTGCAGGCTCTACAAGAGCCTTCGAGTTGAATCCCAAGTCCACAAGTCAACTAACTACTCCTCGTGCAGGCTCTACATGAGTCCTCGAGTTAAGTCTCGAGTCCGCGCTCGCCGCCCAGCTCGTGAGCCGACAGGCAACGAGTTACAAATGGGTTCAAGGTCTGCGTCCGCTGGACGTATCTGGTCTAGCCAGCGTCCACGGGAAACCTTGCCACACAAATGTGGCATCGTGCTCGCCGCCCAGCTCGTGAGCCGATAGGCAACGAGTTACAAATGGGTTCAAGGTTTGCGTCCGCTGGGCGTATCTGGTATAGCCAGCGTCCACGGGAAACCTCGCCACACAAATGTGGCATCGCGCTCGCCACCCAGCTCGTGAGCCGATAGGCAACGAGTTACAAATGAATTCAAGGTTTGCATCCGCTGGGCGTATCTGGTCTAGCCAGCGTCCACGTGAAACCTCGCCACACAAATGTGGCATCGCGCTCGCCGCCCAGCTCGTGAGCCGATAGGCAACGAGTTACAAATGGGTTCAAGGTCTGCGTCCGCTGGGTGTATCAGCCGGAATCGAGGTGGCAAAAGCCGCACTTCGAATCCCCAGACCTAATGGCAAGGACTGGGTGGTTCACGCCTGGAGACGACGCTCCTCCGTGCTCGGGCCTCGGCGCGGAGGCTACGGAGGACCCTGAATCAGAGGCGGGGGGCTCGTCTGCCCCTCCCCCTGACGTGGGGGGTACCAACCACACACATGCTTCCAGTTAGTGTACGTTCCATTGTATTGCACTCTAACCTGTCATCTCTTTATCTTTTCCAGATACCATGACCCGGCGACATCGACCACGCACGCAAGTACCGAGGGTGGCGCCCGACGTCGAGGCCGTGACCGCGGCTCAACCACAAGCTGAGTCCCGCCATGGAGGGCTTCCAACGCGGGCGAGGACCGAGGCAAACTCCTCGAATAAGCGACCATCGTCGACGACCCTCCCCGGCTCGTCCTCCGGCCACAAGCGCGCTCATACGTCGGCGACGTCAGACGGCATGGAATCGATGCTCTTGGCGGAGGCGGCGGAGCTGAGGGACCAATGTTCTCGAGGGATCCTTAAAACCTCTCTATGGGATTTCAAGAGTCTCCTGACGGCGAGCGACCTTGAGCATTTCCAGAGCGGGATCGGCGACGCCCGAAAGGTACGATTTGCTTGTTTGCCTTATTTGTGATTATTATGCTTATTTCGATCGCATGTACATTATTTGTTTCCACAGATGCTCGCGCGCCAAGAACGGAGTGACCGTATTCTCCGGGACTTGCTGCGTCGCATGCAGATCATGGAGAAAGACAAGGAGAACACGGCGGCCGCCCATGCCGCCGCTTTGGCGGGGGTCCGCACCGTCCAAGAGTTTCAAGTGCTTGAGGAGGAACTGAAGCGAACTCGTGAGAAGGCGGTGGCCGAGAAGGCGTCTCGGGAGAAGGCTGAGCAGGCGGCCGATACTTTTTTAGGGGAGACAAAGAAACTCCAGGCGGCACTCTCGAGCCGAGACGAGGAGCTGAACATCGTCCACGCCCGACCGTCGGCGAGCGAGATCTCCCGGGTCAAGGCCGAGAGGGAGAGGGAAACCTTGCGAGCGGAGGTGCAGACCCTCGTCGAGGAGAAGGATGACGCCGTGTGATCCAAGACGGAGTTGGAGGAGGACTGGGATCTCTCGCTGGAGGTGGCCCGTTACGAGGTGGCCATGCGGGTCAAAGACGCGACCGCGGAGGAGAACGCGTCTCGAGGGATCACATTTTCCTTC
The DNA here is from genome assembly GCF_054948205.1 of Urtica dioica subsp. dioica. Lineage (NCBI taxonomy): Eukaryota > Viridiplantae > Streptophyta > Magnoliopsida > Rosales > Urticaceae > Urtica > Urtica dioica. The sequence goes on from NC_142756.1 coordinate 41,004,500, forward strand.
TTCGACGCCATGTTTCCTCCCCTGGAGGACGAGTTGCCGGAGGATGACCTGCCTCTCGAAGTCCCTGCGGAGGCCGCCCAGTCGTCAAACTGTCGGTCCGGTGGAGAAACCGTTGGCGGGTCGGGCGCCCCTCGCCCCGAAGACGACGAAGAGCAGATCGACTATGGCTCAGAGTAGCCAAGTTTTCTTTGGTTTTCTGCACATTTGTTTAGCGCTCGCTTTACACTTTCTTTCGGATTTCTGTTATGTTTGACATGTGTTGTACTTTCGTACTTTTCTCAGCGGGTTGTTTGTGCAACATCGTTTTGCTTTGATGGAAGCTTTCTTTTTATTGTGCTTCTTATTTTCTCGACTTGCTATGCTTAGCGTGATCGATTTGCGCAATTTGACTGGTGCGTGTCTTACGAACTCGGCTTACTATGTTTAGCGTAACCGGTTGGCACGGCTTACTGCCGCATTTGGCGGCGAAGTTTCCCGCGGACGCTGGCTAGACCAGTTTCATCCGGCGGGTGCTATTCTCGGCCATCCATTCTTGACTCGCTGCCTATCGGCGCGCGCGAGCTGGGTGGCCGTCGCGCTCATTTTCCAGCGAGTACGCAACCTATCGGCGTGCGTATCGAGACGAGCTCGCAGTTCCCAGTGAGCGTGGTACACGTTTTGGGTTTTGACTGCCGGGATCGACCATCCGGTGCGCGGATGTGATCCGTCGACGCCTTACTGCATGTCGGTGTGCAAGGCGCGATGTTGCGCGAGAGTGTTACAGCGAAAGACGTGCGAGGTTGGAGGTCCAGTGCGTGGATCCAACTTGTCGACGTTTCGCTATCTCTCAGCGCGGGGTCGGAGGTCCAGTGCGCGGATCCGATTTGTGGACGTTTCGCTACCTCTCGGTGCGTGAAAGGTGGAGCATGAAAAATGGAGTAAATGAGCTTGTTACCCTCATTCTATCCTCCTTAGCCCCCCGAGTTTCTTGGGTGCTCGTAGAGGAGACTATAAATTATAACACAATGCTTTGAAGCGAAATGTTATTCATTATAATGTTGAAATGGTAAAAAATTACATCCCAGGCCGTTGGCCGAACTTGAAATTTTAGAATCGTCTTTGCCAGAATCGAAAATTACATGAGAACAACGAAACGTAAAGTGGACGAATGGAAATCTATTGGTAATATTGCCGAAGGTGCTCCGCGTTCCACGGGTGTGTGAACACGAGTCCCTCCATGTTCTCGAGCTCGTACGTGCCGTTGTGGATGGCTCGGCGCACACGGTACGGGCCTTCCCAGGTGGGGCCTAGAACTCCCGCACCTTGCACCTTGGAGTTGTAGTACTTCTCGACTTTCCTCTTTTGTGCAGCGAGCTGGGTGAGTGCGTCCGCCCTCCTTTCGTCTATGAGGTCTAGCTCGAGCCTGATTGCGTCGTCGTTGGCGGCTTCTCCATACTCCTCGATGCGTAAGGTCGGTAGCTTGGTCTCGACGGGTACCACAGCCTCGACGCCGAATGCGAGAGCGAAAGGGGTTTCGCCGGTCGCGTTTCGAGCGGTGGTGCGGTACGCCCATAAGACCATAGGGAGCTCGTCGGCCCAAGCCCCCTTTCTTTCCTCCAGCTTCTTCTTCAAGTTCTCTTTGATTGTCTTGTTAACCGCCTCGACCTGACCGTTGGCTTGAGGGTGGCGGAGGGAGGAGAAAGTCTTGCTAATGCCCAGTTGTTCGCACATTTCTCGGAGGCGCGCGTTGTCGAATTGTTTCCCGTTGTCGGTTACAATTGACGCAGGGATCCCGAAGCGGCAGATGATGCTTTTCCAAATGAAGCTTGTCGTGTTCGCCTCGGTGATCTTTGCTAGCGGCTCAGCCTCCACCCACTTTGTGAAGTAATCGATGGCCACGATCGCGTGCTTGTACTGCCTCGGGGCCGTAGGTAGCTCACCGATGAGGTCGATTCCCCACTTTGCGAAAGGTCGCGGCACAATGATTGGACACAGCGGGGCCGGTGCTTGACGCGGGATGTGGGCGAACCTTTGGCACTTACCGCATTTTTTGGCTCACTCGTGTGAGTCCTTTTTCAAGGTCGGCCAAAAATATCCGAGTCTCAGTAGCTTCAATGCCAATGATTGCCCAGCGGCGTGGTTGCCGCACACTCCCTCGTGCACCTCGTGGAGTGCCTTCCTTGCCTCGACTTCGGTCAGGCAGCGGAGAAGGGATATGGAGTAGCCTCTCTTGAACAAGTTGTCCTCCCTCATTGTGTACTTCGGCGCCAAGCTTCTCAGCTTTCTGGCCTCTTCTTTGTCTTCGGGGACGACTCCCCGCTTTAGGAATTCCACGAGCGGAGTCATCCATGAGGGAGGCGAAGACTCGTCAACCACCCCTACATCGCCTCTCGAGACGTAGGGTCGGGTCAACACTTCGATCGGGACACTGCCTTCGCCCTCCTCGTCTATCGCAGATGCGAGGCGAGCCAGGGCGTCAGCATCAATGTTCGCTTCTCGAGGAACTTGGACAATCTCGAACCACGACAGGGCCTCTAGATTCTTTTGGGCTTTGGACAAGTATGCGACCATGTTTGGCTCTTTCGCGGCGTAGTCGCCCTTAACCTGGTTCACAATCAACTGCGAGTCGCAGTGGATGCGCAGGTTTTGGGCGCCTAGCTTGTTCGCTAGTTCCAAGCCAACGATCAGAGCCTCGTACTCTGCCTCGTTGTTGGAAGCCTTGAACTCGAACCGCAGGGCGTATCTCAGTTTTTCCCTATAGGGATTAGTGAGCACAACGCCGGCGCCAGCCCCCCGGGCGTTTGACGCGCCATCCACGTGCAAGTCCCAGACCGTCCCTATCGGGTCGGTGGTTCTCTTCTTCGACGATTCGCTGTGGTCGTCCTCTTGTCTCCTTTGTCTCCCTCGTTAGTTGAGGGCGTGCTTGTGAACTCGGCTACGAAGTCGGCGAGGGCTTGACCCTTGATGGCTGTCCTTGGCTGGAACTCGACCCCGTACTCGCCCAGCTCTTGGGACCATATCGCCATTCGAGAGGAGGTCCCTTTTTGAAGGGCCTTCTCGATGGGATGTCCCGTGCGGACCACAATGGGGTGCGCTTGGAAGTAGGGCCACAGCTTTCTCGCGCCCATGACGAGGGCGAGGGACAGTCTCTTGATCTCCGGGTATCGGGTTTCAGCGTCGAGGAGCGCCTTACTAACGTAGTAGACCGGCCACTGTACCTTGTCTTCTTCGCGGATGAGGACCGCGCTCACGGCCCTATCGGAAACCGCGAGGTAGAGATACAAGGTTTTGCCATTCTTCGGCTTCGCGAGGAACGGGGGGGAGGTGAAGTAGGCTTTCATATCGCGGAATGCTTCCTCACACTCCTCCGTCCATACGAACCCGTCGGTCTTCTTTAGCGCCTTGATGAACGGTTGGCACCTATCAGTGGCCTTGGAAACGAATCGCGTCAGGGCGGCGATCCTTCCCGTCAAGCTTTGAACTTCTTTGACTTTTTGTGGCGACCTCATCTCTAAGATCGCCTTAATCATCTCAGGATTAGCCTCGATCCCGCGGCGGCTCACCATGTATCCCATAAACTTTCCAGACTCGACCCCGAAGCGCACTTGTTGGGGTTGAGCTTCATTTTGTAGCGTCGCAGGATCGTGAACATTTTCCTAAGGTCTCGAACGTGGTCGTGGGCTTTGAGGCTTTTGGCAAGCATGTCGTCCACGTAGACCTCCATGGTTTTGCCAATTTGATTGGCGAACATCCGATTCACCAACCTTTGATACGTTGCTCCCGCGTTTTTGAGGCCGAAGGGCATGACCTTGTAACAGTAAAGTCCGCGGTTTGTAACAAAGGTGGTCTTGATTTGATCCGGCTCGTGCATACGGATCTGGTTGTAGCCTGAATAGGCGTCCATGAAGCTCAGCAACTCGTGGCCCGCTGTGGCGTCCACGAGCTGCTCGATCCTCGGGAGAGGGAAGCTGTCTTTCGGGCAGGCTTTGTTGAGATCTTTGTAATCGATACAGATCCGCCACTTCCCGTTTGGCTTCTTGACCGTCACCACATTGGACACCCACTTGGGGTGCTCCGCCTCCCTGATGAAGTCGGCGGCGAGAAGTTTGTCAACTTCTTCACCAATGGCTTGGTACCTCTCCCCACTGAACGCCCGTCGCGGTTGAACGCGCTCGGCCACTCTCTTGTCGTCGTTGAGACGATGAACCATGATTTCGGGGTCGATCCCTGGCATGTCGGCGTGTGTCCACGCGAAGACATCTTTGTGCTCTCGGAGGAAAGCGGCGAGCTCGGTTCGGACTTCAGACGAGAGTTGGGCGCCTACCTTGACTACTTGGTCAGGCTTGGCGTCGTCCAACACGACGGGAACGAGGTCGTCCGGTGTCTCCACCTTTCGACGTTCGACATCGTCCCTTTGGTCTAGCTCTCCGAAGGTGCCTCCCTCCTCCATCTTGCACGGGAATTTGTCCCCGAGTTGGAAGACGGTGCTCACCATCATTCCTTTCCCTTTTCCGTCCACGCCCTGGATGTAGCACATCCTTGCCATGGATTGGTCTCCCAACATCACTGCGATTCCCTTCTCGGTTGGGAACTTCATCATCAGGTGGTACGTGGACGTTATGGCCTTCAACCGATTGAGAGTCGGGCGGCCAACGATGATGTTGTAGGCCGAGGGCTGGTCCACCACTAGGAAAGACACAATGTGGGTAACCTCGAGCCCCCCCCGGTGTACCGAAGGTAACCGAGAGGTCGATAGTTCCCTCCGTCATGACCCTCTCCCCGGAGAAGCCGAAGAGCGGGGTCGAGATCGGGGTTGGTCTCATCCCGGATAGCTTCATCCTGTCCAACGCCGATTTAAAGATTATGTCGGCGGAGCTCCCATTGTCGATCAGGATTCTCCGGACGAGGTTGTTGGCGACCGGGGCAGAGACGACTATCGCGTCGTTGTGTGGATGGAGCACTCGCGCAGCTTCTTGCCCGGTGAAGAACATGGATTCGAAGGGGGCCGGAGGAGGGGCCTCGTACGTATGGTTGATGTAGTGCACTATTTTCCCTTGGGAAACTTCGCGCACGTACTTCTTCCTTTGCGTGGCCGAGTCTCCGAACTCCAGGCCGCCCAAGATCGCGCCCACGACGTGAAGTTGTGAGCTCTCCGGCGCTTCGTTTGCCGCGCGGTCCGTGACGGTCACCGTCGCCGGACCTTTCTTTCCTTGCCGCGGGCGGCCTCCGTGCGCCGCGGCCGTCCCGATAGTTCTAAGGACGTATTCTTTTAGTTTCCCATCTTGAATACGGGCCTCAATCTGACGCTTGAGTTGATAGCATTCGGATGTCAGGTGCCCGTGATCCTGATGGTAGTCACAGTACTTGCTTTGATCCCTCTTGGCGGGATCCTTCGTGAGAGGGGTTGGACTCCCCAGCTTGTCACGGTGCAGAGCCAGGATCCGCTCCGGCGAAGTGTTCAGAGGAGTAAATGTCGAGAACTTTCGGAAGCTATCGACATGTGGCGGCCTCGGCCCGGGGAGGGAGCGGCCGTTAGGGGCCTGGCCTCCCTTATTCCTCCTCTTTCGAGGGTCGGGACGATCTTCGTCTCGATTGTCGCGGCGGCGACTCCCCTGTCCTCCTGACTTTCGGCCATCGAGATAGTCCTCGACTCCCATATACGTGCGGGCTCTCGCCATTAGCTCCGCCATGTCTCGTGGGACTTGGCCAACAATAGACTTGAGGAAGTCGCTCGTGCGGACTCCCTCAGTGATCGCCGTGATGGCGTCCCTGTCGTCGAACCCTTCGACCTTGTGAGACTCCTCGGTGAAGCGAGCGAGGTATTGTCTCAACGTCTCGTCTCTTCCTTGTCGGATAGAGAGGAGGTGGGTATTTGGTTTCTTTTGCATCACGAGGGTGGCAAATCGGGCAAGGAACGCCTCTCGTAAGGCCCGGAAAGACGAGATGCTTCCCGGCCTCAAACTTCGGAACCACTCAAACCCCGACCCTGTGAGGGTCAGGCTGAAGGCTTGGCAGAGGGTAGCATCTGTCTGCCCTTGCATCGTCATCCACGTCTCGTAGTGTTGGACGTGGAAGTGGGGGTCCGTACGTCCATCGTAGGGGGGAATGGACGGTAACTTGAAGTTTTCCACGCATGGCTGCGCGAGGACTTGTGCGGCGAAGGGAGAGTATGATTCCTCGATCCCTCCGTACGGCCTTTGCCTCCCTGAGGTTGGTTGCTAGGAACCTGGTTCCCCTTGTTTCGCCTTTTACGAGGTTCGTTCTGCTCGCGGCTAGGTTCTTCTCGGCGGCGAGAGCTTTGATTAGTGCTCTTGCGGCCGTCGAGGTAGTCTTCGACTCCCATGAAGGTCTTAGCTCGAGTCATTAACTCGACCATGGTGGAAGGGACACGGCCGACGACAGACTTGAGGAAGTCACTTGTGCGCAAGCCTTCTATGATAGCGGCGATTGCGTCACTGTCGTCAAAGCGGTCGACCTTGTTTGACTCTTCAGTGAATCGGGCGAGGTATCGTCTAAGAGACTCACCACTCTCTTGCCTGATTGACCACAGGTACATCTTGGTCTTCTTTTGGACCATAGACGTAGCGAACCGCGCTAGGAACATGTCCTTCAGGTCCTTGAACGAGTGGATGCTTCCTGGCCTTATGTTTTTGAACCACTCAAAGCCGGGTCCGGCGAGGGTGAAACTAAAAGCTTGGCTCATGGCGCCAGGAGAAACACCCTGCATCGTCATCCAGATTTCATAGTGCTGGATGTGGTAGGCAGGATCTGCTTTCCCATGATAGGGAGCGAGGTTCGGGAGTTTGAAATTCCCCGTACAAACCTCAGCCAGTATCTGAGTAGTGAAAGCTGATGAGTTCTCCTCAACGACTCCGTAGGCACTTCCACCTATTCCGTATTCTCGGAGATCTCGTACCTCATTTCGAAGGTTGTGGATCATAGTGACCACATCGAGACCGGTCGTTGGAGTAACCCCTTGATCGGGAGGAGTCACCTGTAGCCTCTCGTTAGACCCTTGTCCTGCGCGGCGGTTCCCGTTAGTTGGGGCTGCCAGCGGGATATTGGGTCTAGAGCTTAGTCGCTCTCTCAGATCATTGCCACGCCCAATGCGTTGAGCAGTGAGGTGGTCCCTAAGATCAGGGCTGGCCGTACGGAGGCGCCGGCTTTGCTTGCGGCGCTGCGCTCTCTGCGCGCCCTGACTTTCCGCAACATTCTCCCTCGGACCTAGTCGGTCGAGAGCCGAACGTCGGGAATTCCCCTCTTGAGAAGCTGCCGGCGCATCGCCTGTTCGGGGTAAGGGATTCGACGGACCGACTTCAAACACGGCGGGGAGTTCCCCGTCCTTCGTGAGAGAAGTCTCGACATCCTCCGACTCACCAGTACCCTCGTAATCAGGGTCGCGGCTTTCCTCGTTGAGGTTCTCAGGATCCCCGTTGGGGGTCGTGGTGTCACGCATAGGTTGCTTCGCAGCCAGTCGGCTGTGGTACCTTGTGTTCCTCGCCTTCAGTCGGTGGATACTCTCCTCTAACTCCACGATGCGGTCGTCCCTGCTATCAGGAGATGGAGATGGTGAGCGGGTCGAGCTCTCTTCGTGGAGCGACTCTTCGTCACCATGCGCTCGGGAGCGCAAGAAGTATTTCTTGGTCCTAGCGACGTTTTCGGGGTTGTTCATGCCCTCAGAACGTACGGGTGGTTGGCTACTCATCGTTTCTCAAGTTTGAGAAGGTTGAGTTCGCAGAAGAAAAGAAGAAGATGAATAGAAGGGATTTCGGGCTGAATAGGTCGGGAAGTCCCCTCCTTCTAGCGCCAAAATGTTGTCGCACGAAAATGAACAACTATTTAAAACCTCGGGCGGTTCGATCCAAGGCCGGACCAAGTGATCGCACCCGGGCCAAGAGTGTGAACTCGATAGTCTCGAGCTAGGGTTTTCTCCGATCAACCCGCCTCTCGTGAGAGGTAGGAGATGAGGAGGAGGAGTGACCGTGCCTTGGTTGTCAGCTGCCTACGTACCCGTGCGTGGGATCAGGTCAGAACGTAGTTCAAGCGTGTAGGACGCAGTATGAGGCGCGGAGCCTTGGCGGAGAGGCGTGCTCGACGAAGGAGACGGGGCGCGAGGAGTCCTCGGCGGCGTCTCAGAACTTCGGAGATCGCGTACGCGTCTAGCGTGTTAGACGCGCGAGGGTAACTCTAGGCGAGAACCCTAGGGGCGTGCTTGAGCACCGGAGAACGTTCGGTCAAAGGGAGCGACGTCCGGGAAGTCCCTGTGAGTGCTTCGGAACCTTTGAGAACGGGAGGGAAAAGAGAGTCTGCTTCAGGCCAAATATGGCATCCAGAGAAGCAGAGAAGAGTAAGAAATCGAGCGTGTCGATAGGAGATGAAGAGAATTTTTGTGTATTGAATAGGATTCAATGGGATGGCTTTCCCCTCAATGGGAGGGGGTTTATATAGGTGTTTGGGAGCCTTAGAAGGTCCCTTTTTCGTCCATGTGGGACTAGGAACACGCATGCCATCAAGTGGAGGCGCACGGCGCGTGTGGCCTACAAGGCGCAGGGGGCGCGGCGCGCGGGTCACCGGGCGCGGCACGAGGGTCATCGGGCGCGGCGCAGGTCGCGCGGCGCATAGAGCGCGCGGCGCGCGCCTGCCTGGCGCGGCGCACCGTCTGCTGCACGGCTGGCCGGCGTAGCGTGTTGTGTGTGTGATGAACGGCTCGTCTTGCCGGGTTCTTGCGGGCCTTCGAATATCATTCTTCCCACGTGAAATATGAAGATTTCCACTTGATGAGAGTGACTCGATTCGAGGAGCAAGGCTCAACTCGACGAGAGCGACTAGCGACTTGACTCGAGGAGTGACTCGAGAATGAGTCGAGGCTTGACTCGAGAATGACTCGAGGCTCGACTCAAGGAACAATTCAAGGCTCGACTCGAGGAGCGAAGCTCGACTCGAGGAGATTGACTCAAGGCTCGACTCGAGGATGATTGACTCAAGGCTCGACTCGAGGATGACTCGAGGCTCGACTCGAGGAACAATTCAAGGCTCGACTCGAGGAGCGAAGCTCGACTCGAGGAGATTGACTCAAGGCTCGACTCGAGGAGCGAAGCTCGACTCGAGGAGTCAAGAGTTTGGGAGAGGGCTTGAAGATTTGCCGCTCTTCAGGACCTCCGGCCTGACCATCGGCCCTTTGAGCGACGTGCCTTCTTGGCGTCTCGAGTTTTCCGAAAACGACCGACAACAGGCGACGCGCCGACTGCTTCTCAAGAGGGAAATTCCCGACGTTCAGCCCTCGACCGACTAGGTCAAAGGGAAAACATTGCGGAATGTAAGGGCACGCGGAGAGCGCGTCGTCGCAGACGAAGCCTGCGCCTCCGTACGACCAGCCCTGATCTTAGGGACCACCTCACTGGTCAACGTATCGAGCGTGGCGATGACCTAAGAGAGCGACTAAGCTCTAGGCCAAACATCCCCGTAGCAGCCCCAACTAACGGGAACCGCCGCACGGGTCAAGGGTCAAATGAAAGGCGACAGGTGACTCCTCCCGAACAGGGAGTTACTCCAACTACCGGTCTCGATGTGATCACAATGATCCATAATCTTCGAAATGAAGTACGAGATCTCCGAGAACATGGAATAGGCGGAAGTGCCTATGGGGTCGTTGAGGAGAATTCCTCGCCTTTCACGGCCCAGATATTGGCCGAGGTTTGTACGGGGAATTTCAAACTCCCGAACCTCGCTCCCTATGATGGAAAAGCAGATCCTGCTTACCATATCCAGCACTATGAAACTTGGATGACGATGCATGGTGTCTCTCCTGGTGCTATGTGCCAAGCTTTTTGTCTTACCCTCGCCGGACCCGGCTTCGAGTGGTTCAAGAACTTAAGGCCAAGAAGCATCCACTCGTTCAAAAACCTGAAGGAAGTGTTCCTAGCACGCTTCGGAACATCTATTGTCCAAAAGAAGACAAAGATGTACCTGTAGTCAATCAGGCAAGAGAATGGCGAGTCTCTTAGACGATACCTCGCCCGATTCATTGAAGAATCGAATAAGGTCGACCGCTTTGACGACAAAGACGCAATCACTGCCATCATTGAAGGCTTGCGCACAAGTGACTTCCTTAAGTCCATCGTCGACCGTGTCCCTTCTACCATGGCTGAGTTAATGACTCGAGCCAAGACCTTCATGGGAGTCGAAGATTAACTCGATGGCCGCAAGGGCAATAATCAAAGCCCTCACCGCCGAGACGAGCCTAGCAACGAGCAAGGCAACTCTCGTAAAAGACGAAACAGAGGGGGTCAAACTTCTAATAGCCGACCTCCGATGCCCCAAAAGCCGCGACTTGCGGATGACTTTAAGGGCTACTCGTCGTTCACGCCATTGAACACGACGCCGGATCAAATCCTAGCTTTGGCACGTGACAAATTCACTCCACCGGCTCCAATGAGCAAAGATCCCACGACTCGCGATCGATCTAAATATTGCGAGTTCCATCAGGAATACAGTCACTTGACCTTTGAATGCTACACTCTTAAAAGGCAGATCGAGGCATTGATCCAACGGGGTGAGTTGAAAGAGTTCGTGTTGTGCATGATCAGCGCTGTGGGCCCCACCACAAACAGACCACAGTCTGGCAAGGGAGGAGGAACAACCGCTTCTGCCGACCGAACCACGGCTACTGCTGATGCCAATCCACAGCTCCACGTGGTAACCACCATACTGGGTGGCCCACAAGACCGAGATTCAGCCCGACAACGGAAAAAATTCCTAAGGGCCGTGGCTCAAGAAGACGCTGCTATGGACATCAACCTTATGTATGAAGAACCTCCGTCCGTGCCTCATGAGACGATGTACTTCACCAACAAAGAGGCCAAGCGAGTTGTGCATCCGCACAATGACGCGATTGTGCTCAAGGCCCAAGTGGCTAATAACTTGGTGAAAAGAGTTCTAATCGACAACGGCAGTGCTGCCGACATAGTTTTCAAGTCCACCTTAGAGAGCATGAAGCTCGGGGGGCTACGCCCAACTCCGACCCAAACGCCATTATTCGGGTTCACCGGGGAAAGAGTCATGACCGAAGGCATCATTGATCTACCAGTCACCTTCGGAACTCCCGGAGGTATTGAAGTCGTTCACATGGTCCCATTCCTAGTGGTTGATCAGCAGTCGCCATATAATGTCATCATTGGGCGACCTACGCTGAACCGACTAAGGGCTATTACCTCTACATACCACCTGCTGGTGAAGTTCCCTACCAAGGATGGAATCGGCATCATGGCTGGAGATCAATCCCAAGCCATAATATGCTACATCCAAGGAATCGATGGAAAAACCACTAGAAAGACGGTTAACACGATCTCCCAGCTTAAAGATAGCGTCGAGTCGACCAAGGTCCTCCGCAAAATACACGAAGACATCTGCATGACACCCAAGTGCAAGGTGCTGACGTCCTCATCCCAAACAGGGAGGGATCCCACAACGTCTGCCAAGTCATAGATGACGGGACATACTAGACGGATGAGACACCGATCCGTCGCCTGTGGAATGCGGAACACTTGAGAAAGTACTACCACTAGCCAATGCTCCCCCCATTTGATTTATTTTCCAACATTCAATAAGGCCTACGAGCCAATGTTTTAGGATTTCAAATTTTTGCAATATTAATAAAGTTCGAGGTTTTTCTTTCAAAATCCACTTTTTCAAAGTCTTTCGGTCATCAAAATACGATTGTAAACCCAAAAACGCGGGGGCTAGTGACATAGGCGATGGTAAGTACACTCAAAATCCTCAAGAAAGTACACTCCACCCAAAGAAAGTACGCTCCACCAAAACAAAACACCCGAACATAAACGGGAACGAGTGTTCAACTAAGACGCCTCCGCGGCGCGCCATAAGACATCCTAGAGATGTAGGCTGAAGACGCCTCCGCGGCGCGCCATAAGACATCCCAGAGATGCAGGCTGAAGACGCCTCCGCGGCGCGCCATAAGACATCCATGAGATACAGGCTAAAGATGCCTCCGCGGCGCGCCATAAGACGTCCAAGAGATGCAGGCTGAAGACGCCTCCGCGGCGCGCCATAAGACATCCCAGAGATGCAGGCTGAAGACGCCTCCGCAGCGCGCCATAAGACATCCCAGAGATGCAGGCTAAGACGCCTCCGCGGCGCGCCATAAGACATCCCAGAGATGCAGGCTAAGACGCCTCCGTGGGGCGACATAAGACATCCCAGAGATGCAGGCTGAAGTCGTCCCTCGGGACGCACCTAAGACGCCTACATGGCGCACCAAAGCCGTCCCTCGGGACGCACCAAAGACGCCTACATGGCGCACCTAAGACGCCTACATGGTGCACCAAAGCCGCCTATATGGCGCACCCAAGACGCCTACATGGCGCACCTAAGACGCCTACATGGCGCACCAAAGCCGTCCCTCGCGACGCACCAAAGACGCCTACATGGCGCACCAAAGCCGCGTACATGGCGCAACCAAGTCATCCCTCGTGACGCACCTATGATGCCTACATTACGCACTTAAGACGCCTATATGGCGCACCTATGAAGATTACATGGCACATCTAGGCCACCCCTCGTGATGTGCCTAAGACGCTTAAACGACACACGAAACCGTCTCTCATGACGCCCTCTGAGTCGCCACAAGGCGTTGCATGTGATGACTAATCGCAATGCACTTGAAGCCGCCACAAGGCGCACCTGAACCGCCATACAAGGCGTAGGTCCTGCCATCTTCGCCACCGTCAAATGAGCGCGATCTCACTAGCCTTGGGAGACCCCCCATTCCATGCGAGCTAATGGAAGCTGCTCGCAAAGACAAGATAAGAACAAACCATTCAACCTCTTATGTCTCGAAGTCACTATGTATGAATTGCATCATGCTTACCTTAATCCTGAAATGAGACATGCCATTTCACACCTTAGTATTCTCATTTGAGAAAGTCCGAGTTCGGACTCACTATGTGATTCCGAATAGGGCCTATTGGTGAAGTACTAAGTTGTGAGTATGTCATGAGTAACTTTGTGAAGTTCTCATAGATATGGAATTCATGTACAAGATTGCTGAAATGCAATGTATGTCACCTCATGCTTTGTTCCTTGGAGTGTGAATAAATGAACTGGCCAGTGTCCAAATTGAGTCCTGACTCTTTTGGATGAAACAATGTGACTTGTTAGCTCCTCGTCAATACATTGTTTCTAACTTATTCACAAGCGACAAAGGAGTTGAGGAAATAACAGCTAGAAGGGTAAAATGGTAATTTAGTAAATCCCGATTAGCTGATGACATTCATGAAGGGTAGCATAGATAATATTCAATGGATCCGCTCATTATAATTATGTCGAATTCTTGAGTAGAAAACAAATTCATTTGAACCGAGAGATTTTCAGTGTCAACTCTTTAGTGGAGTCAGTTGGCATTAAGCTAAACTTGGAAAAGGTTTGTGAACTTTTGAGTCCAAGTGTTTAGCTCAAGCTTTGTTCATTTGGGTCCATGCGGTCAATGTCATGAATCACATCGATAGGAATAGTTAAACTGGAAGCTAAGTCAAAACAAGAACGAATATAGTCAAAAGGGTATTTTTGTCTTTTGAGACAAAGGATGAAATGAATGTCAATAAATTTTTTGACAAGTTCATTTGATGACTTAATGTCACTCGGCCATGACTTGATCATTAGGCCTTGTGAATTAATTTCATTTCATAAGAATTTTATTGAAAATTCTTAATGGGCCTTTTTCATGTTCTCATGAATAAATGAAGAAGCTTCTAGAAGCTCCTTCTAGAGACATGTTGGGCGCCCAACATACCTAAGGAAAGAGAGTTTATTTTGTGCATAAATGTATTTAGATACTTGCCAAAAGAAAAAGAGGACACAAATTTGCATATGCATGCATAAGGGAATCGGCCATGTTGTTTTTCTATGATTTTGGGATGTTTTTAAAACACATTAGAATCAGTTCTAAAAGTTTTTAATTTTTTATATTGAATAACGTGTTTTAAAGGTTTGAGAAATTTCGAGTTAAATTTTATGACTAGTTATATTGTCTTGCTAGTTTCTTTTATTTACTTGAATCGTTTTATGCTTGTTGTTATTTCTTTTATGTCATGTTATTACCTTGCTAATAAAACACAAATAAAAGCTTTAACAACCTTCATAAAACGTTCCGTTACACTCGATTCTTTTTCGCACCTAAAAAGGACCAAGCTTTAATTATTTCTTTTTCTTCGAGCTGGAGTAAACCCGCATTGAAAGTGGCATAACTCTCTGCTCAGAAATCGAAATTTAATGATTCATAAATCAAATTAAATCTATGTCTGTCCTCTGTCCAATGCCACTGGTTTCGGCTCAAAAGGACATCAGAGCCGCCAGATATGGCAATTTTACTCCGAGGTGCGCGGCTGTCTGAAACTCCAGTTTTTTAGAAATCCGGATTTTCAAACCCCACTACCATGAGTTATAGAACTCTAATGAGAAAATTTTCTTGAGCAAAAATGTTCTTCATATGATTATAAACATGATGTGTAAGATTAAAAGTTTTGTTTTTTGAAAGATTAATTGAAATTGATTTTTACAAAACTAGTTTGAATTTTGAAAAACCGTTTTCAGTTTCAAACTTGAAAATATTTTGTCACCCAAATCAAATAAGTTTTCAAAATGTTTTCAAAACTATATCTATATCACATATGTTCAAAATCTATATGCTCTTGAAAATTTGAGTGGGAGGTCTCCTTGTAGACAAGCCGAAAAATAAAAAGATGTGTAATCTCAAACTTTCAAGTGTTCGAGTGAGTTGAAGTTCACACTTCCCTCATGCACTGTCCCGAAATAGAAAATAGGAAAAGATCGAGTATGTACCTTGTGCCTTTATGCACTAATACTACTCTGAACATGTCGATCTAGGATTCTCTTCTAGTTGTCCGCTCTGTCGCTCTCTAACTAGGAAATTTGTTTCCGAACTTATAAGAGTCGATGAACCAACTCCAAAAACTAAGTGGGAGGGTTATACTTGTTGTTTCTAACCCACGATCCCCAACACTAATGAAAGAAGCAATTAACGTGGGACTAAGAGCCGCTCTTGCGACCCTCACTTAAATGGGAATACTCCAAGGCGTTATTGCTTCGATCATTGCTCAATGAGCTACGTCCGAGAGTGAGACGATGATGGCAAGGCCTCCCCTTGGGGGATTGTTTTTCAAAGTTGACCTTTTGGACTAAGTGGTTGGTTGCACACTTAGGCTCAATCCCTAGTAATCCTCCCTTGAGGCTCTGCGAAAGGATGTGAGTGATCAAACCAATTTAAAAGGTGGCTAGTCAAAATAGATGTATTGACATCTTGGCTTAGCATTAATGATGTGTCATTTACTTATAAAAGGAGATTTTTTGCGGCCTTCTCTTGAGGGAGTAAATTATCGTTTGGTTTATAACACCTTTGGATTTTATAAAAGTCTTAATAAAACTTAAATCCTAAACCAAAGACTAATCATAAACTTGTTTCAACTTTTATAGGCAATATGTCTCTCAACCCTCTCTCAACCATTCTTTCCTCGAATAAACTCGAAGGCAACAATTACGTCGACTGGAAACGTAACCTTGACATAGTCCTTACTGTCGACAAGCACAAATGGGTTCTCACCACCCCCTGTCCTCAAACGATTGATTATTCGACGCAAGAGGAGAAAGACGCCCTGGCGGCCTGGCTTCGATCCGATGAGATTGCGAGATGCTATATTTTGGCATCGATGAACAATGTGTTGCAACAACAACATCGTGATTACGAAACTGCCACCGATATGCTCTACAATCTCCATGAGATGTTTGGAGGGCAAGGACGTCAAGCTAGGCAACAAGCGGTCCGACAATTCATGAACTGTCGTATGAAGGCTGGATCTCCCGTTAGAGATCATATGATGCTGATCATTAGCTATCTTAACGAGATGGAGATCCTTGGATCTGAGATTGATGGGGAGACTAAAATAGATATGATCTTGGAAACTCTCCCCGAAACCTTTGATACCTTCAAGTTGAATTATTCCATGAATAAGCTAGAGTACACTGTTACCGAGCTCATGAAGGAACTTCAAACCGCTGAGGCACTCACTAAGAAAAAGAGGACTCAAGGAGAAGTACATGCTACTGCCTCCACCTCTGGATCTAAGAAGAGACCTCGCAATGCCGAGAAGAAGAACCAACCTAAGGTTCAAACGAAGAAGAAGGCGCCAAAGGCTATGAAGGTGGACAAGTCTAAAGACAAGTGCCACCACTCCAATGAGCCTGGTCACTGGCGTAGGAACTGTCCTGCCTACCTCAAAACCAAAGTAAAAGATATTGTACTTGTTACTGAAGCTTGTTTAGTAGCTGATAATGTATCATCGTGGATTATTGACTCCGCTGCTACTAACCATATTTGCTGCTCCTTGACTGGTTTTAGGAAAAGCAAAAGCTTAGAGGATGGCGACTTCTGCTTCAAATGGGGTGATGGGAGCGTGGTGTCTGCGAAGGCTGTGGGATCCGTGACGCTATCTTTTGAAGATCGAACTTTAAATTTGAATAATGTTTGTTATGTTCCTTCCTTTGGGAAAAACCTAATATCTGTTGCTCAACTTTTCGAGCAAAATTATTGTTTAAAGTTTATAATTAATGGAATTCGTATTTCTTTTTCTAATTCTTTTGTCACTGATGCATGTATGAAGAATGGTCTTTTTTACATCTATCCCACTCAACCTTCTCTTTTAGACACCGAAATAGATAACGATCTAATTAGGGAGCCAAATGGGATCAAACTTTCTGAATCCTCCGATCTAACAAAATCAACATACCTATGGCACTTAAGACTTGGTCATATCAGTCTAGATAGGATTAAGAGACTTGTGAGGGACGGTCCACTCCAAGCCTCTGCAATAGGTTCACTACCTACTTGTGAATCCTGCATAGAAGGAAAAATGACTAAGCGACCTTTCTCTGATAAGGGTCGAAGAGCCACTGAGTTGCTAGAACTAGTACATTCTGATGTATGTGGTCCGCTCAACCAACAGGCACGTGGAGGGTACGAATACTTTGTTACCTTCACCGATGATTACTCACGATATGGGTTTGTCTATTTGCTCAAACACAAATCCGAGACCTTTAACGTATTTAAGGTCTTTAGGGCTTTAGTGGAAAAGCAAACTGGCAAAGTGATCAAAACCCTTCGATCTGATCGAGGTGGTGAGTATATGTCTGGAGAGTTCGATGACTTTCTTAAAGAAGAAGGTATCGCTTCTCAACTTACCGCACCTGGCACACCTCAACAAACCGGAGTGTCAGAGAGAAGAAACCGAACTCTTATGGAGATGGTTAGATCAATGATGAGTTACTCATCACTCCCGCTTTCCTTTTGGGGATATGCCCTTGAAACAGCCGCCTATATTCTGAACGAAGTTCCGTCCAAAACGGTTCCTGGTACTCATTATGAACGATGGACTGGCCGTAAAGTGAATCTTGGCCGCATCCGAATTTGGGGTTGCCCTGCACACGTGCTGAGGCAAAAGACTAGCAAGTTGGCTAGTAGGTCAGAATTGTGCCTGTTTGTGGGATATCCAAAGGAAACCAAAGGTTTTACTTTATATAGTCCCGAGGACGATAAGACTTTCGTTAGCACGAATGCTCGTTTCCTCGAGGAGGACTTATGAAAAATGCAAAACCTAGAAGCAAAATTGTGCTTGAAGAAAAGTTGGGTGAGGAAGCTTCTACCTCATCTGTAAGAACTGTTCTTACCCCAACTGAAACACAACCTACCTCATCAGAATCTCGTCAAGTAGTACTTAGACGTAGTGGGAGGGCTACTCAAAAGCCTGACAGGTACATGTCTTATGGAGACTCTCTTGTAGCCGTCTCCGACATGGATGACCCTGTTTCCTATAGCCAAGCGATGGCTTGTTCTGAATCAAACCTTTGGCTTGACGCCATGAAAGTTGAAATGCACTCGATGTATGTCAACAATGTCTGGAAACTTGTAGACCTTCTTGAAGGGATTAAACCCGTAGGGTGTAAGTGGATATACAAGAAGAAAAGGGGTCCTGATGGGAACGTTGAGACGTTCAAAGCACGACTTTTGGCGAAGGGTTATACCCAACAAGAAGGGATTGACTATGAAGAAACCTTCTCGCCAGTCGCGATGCTTAAATCCATCCGCATACTCCTATCCATAGCTGCAGCTCTCGACTATGAGATCTGGCAAATGGATGTCAAGACAGCCTTTCTGAATGGCAATCTTGACGAGCGCATTTACATGGCTAAACCAGACGGTTTTGTGGATAAAGGTCAAGAGACCAAGGTTTGTGAGTTGCTTAAGTCCATTTATGGATTAAAGCAAGCATCTAGGTCATGGAATATTATATTCGATGAAACTGTAAAGAGCTTTGGCTTTCAACAGTCAATAGATGAGCCTTGTGTTTACAAGTTAATACACGATGGCAAAGATGTGTTTCTGGTACTATATGTCGATGATATACTACTCATTGGTAATTACGTGGGTAAGTTATCTAAGGTTAAGGTCTGGCTGGCAAAGCAATTCGATATGAAGGATCTAGGAGAAGCCGCGTACATTCTGGGGATCCAAATCTTTCGGGATAGGAAAAACCGGACCCTGTCGCTCTCTCAAGCATCTTATATTGATAAGGTGATGGATCGCTTCTCGATGCAAGACTCCAAGAAGGGCCAAACACCCTTTAGGCATGGAGTTTCACTCTCTAAGGACCAGTCTCCCAAGACTGCACAAGAGATTGAAGACATGAGGAAAATTCCTTACGCCTCTGCCGTAGGAAGCCTCATGTATGATATGCTTTGCACTAGACCTGACATCTGTTTCGCCGTTGGCGTAGTTAGCCGTTTCCAATCCAACCCTGGACCCGAGCACTGGATTGCTGTTAAGCATGTTCTTAAGTATCTTCGAAGAACTAGGAACTTGATGCTTACATACTCAGGTACTGACCTGGCTATGACGGGATATACTGACTCCGATTTTCAAGCGGATAAGGATTCCAGGAAATCCACTTCGGGATCTGTGTTCATCCTTAATGGTGGAGCTATTGTGTGGAGAAGTATTAAGCAATCTTGCATTGCTGACTCCACAATGGAAGCAGAATATGTGGCTGCTTGTGAAGCATCCAAAGAGGCTGTATGGCTTAGAAAATTCCTTAAGTATTTGGAAGTTGTTCCAAACGTCGACGAGCCGATGACCCTTTATTGTGATAATAGTGGGGCGGTCGCTAACTCAAAGGAACCTAGAAGCCATAAGCGCTCTAAGCATACTGAGAGGAAATACCATTTGATTCGAGAGATCGTGCAGCGTGGAGACATGGAAGTGAAGAAGATCTCAACGGTTGACAACCTAGCAGATCCATTCACCAAGGCCCTAGCGAACAAGGTCTTCGACCAACATCGTTAGGGATTAGGCATGAAAGACTACACACATCTTCTTTGAGTGAAGTGGGAGTTTGTTGTCAATGGTGCCCACAAGAAAAGCTGTAATCTTTATTTTGTACATTTGATGTAATAAATTCTCATGAAGACTCTTGATTGTAATTTCCTATTCATTCATTAATAAAGTTGAAATTCTTTCTTTGTTTGAAGCTTTATGATAAAACCTTAGTCTTTTAGTCCATAAACAAACTTAACAACTTACGAAGAGACAAATGTAGATTTGCATGAACGAACTCTTCGTAGTTTGCTTAAATAGATATATTCGCAATCTTATGGTCAAAGGACTATTGACCTCAGTACGATTGTTAGAAGAATCTATGATGTCTGGTTATGAGGCATTGAGAGTTGGAGACTCTATAGTTCTTCTAGGTATCTTCCGAAGGTACTGAATTGACCAGTGCACTTCTAGAGACAAGATAAGAACAAACCATTTAACCTCTTATGTGTCGAAGTCACTATGTATGAATTGCATCATGCTTACCTTAATCCTGAAATGAGACATGCCATTTCACACCTTAGTATTCTCATTTGAGAAAGTCAGATTTCGGACTCACTGTGTGATTCCGAACAGGGCCTATTGGCGAAGTACTAAGTTGTGAGTATGTCATGAGTAACTTTGTGAAGTTCTCATAGATATGGAATTCATGTACAAGATTGCTGAAATGCAATGTATGTCACCTTTTGCTTTGTTCCTTGGAGTGTGAATAAATGAACTGGCCAGTGTCCAAATTGAGTCTTGACTCTTTTGGATGAAACAATGTGACTTGTTAGCTCCTCGTCAATACATTGTTTCTAACTTATTCACAAGCGACAAAGGAGTTGAGGAAATAACAGCTAGAAGGGTAAAATGGTAATTTCATGAAGGGTAGCATAGATAATATTCAGTGGATCCGCTCATTATAATTATGTCGAATTCTTGAGTAGAAAACAAATTCATTTGAACCGAGAGATTTTCAGTGTCAACTCTTTAGTGGAGTCAGTTGGCATTAAGCTAAACTTGGAAAAGGTTTGTGAACTTTTAAGTCCAAGTGTTTAGCTCAAGCTTTGTTCATTTGGGTCCATGAGGTCACTGTCACGAATCACATCGATAGGAATAGTTAAACTGGAAGCTAAGTCAAAACAAGAACGAAAATAGTCAAAAGGGTATTTTTGTCTTTTGAGACAAAGGATAAAATGAATGTCAATATATTTTTTGACAAATTCATTTGATGACTTAATGTCACTCGGCCATGACTTGATCATTAGGCCTTGTGAATTAATTTCATTTGATAAGAATTTTATTGAAAATTCTTAATGGGCCTTTTTCATGTTCTCATGAATAAATGAAGAAGCTTCTAGAAGCTCCTTCTAGAGACATGTTGGGCGCCCAACATACCTAAGGAAAGAGAGTTTATTTTGTGCATAAATGTATTTAGATACTTGCCAAAAGAAAAAGAGGAAACAAATTAGCATATGCATGCATAAGGGAATTGGCCATGTTGAGAGAAAAGGCAAGCCATGAACAAAATTGGAAACAAATCAAGGCTTCTAGAAGCCTTGTGTTGGCCGAGTGTCTCAAAGGGAAAAAGAGGAAATTGGCTCATGAATATGTGATATTCTATAGAAGTGGAAACTACCTTATTGAAGGTGAGACCTCTCCTATAAATAGGAGCCTCATTTCCTCACATTTCATTCATCCAAGTTTAAGAGATTTGAGAGACTCTCTCTCTAGAACTTGTGGCCGAAAATCCTCTCTCTCTCTCTCTCTAGTTTATTTTCGATTTTTCTTGTCTTGGCACCTAGGTCCTCACTCGACCTAGTGTTTAGCTCTGCGACTTCAAGACTTGTTCTTAAGTCGTAGTGTTTAAAAGTGCCCACTCACTAATTCCTTTTATTTCGAGTGATTTAGTGATAGAAACTATCGTGGTTGCTCGAGGTGCCGAGGAAAGAAAGAGAGATGTGCTGCGAGGAGACGAGCGTTGCAAACTTTCCAAAAGCTTCTACAAAGTTCAAGCTTCAAGAAAGGTTAGTAAACTCTTAGCTCATATTGGTTTTTAATTACATGTA
Organism: Urtica dioica subsp. dioica; assembly: GCF_054948205.1. Classification (NCBI taxonomy): domain Eukaryota; kingdom Viridiplantae; phylum Streptophyta; class Magnoliopsida; order Rosales; family Urticaceae; genus Urtica; species Urtica dioica. Next base: position 41,025,986 of record NC_142756.1, read on the forward strand.
GTTGCTTCTTTGTCTAGGTTAGTAAAAACTGTTTTTACTTGAAAATAAATTTTTTAAAATTCCGCCGCTTCCCGAAGCGTTTAATCTTTTTCTTAAACCCTAGATCAATTCCAACAAGGTCAATAGTCCTTTGACCCTAAGATTGCGAATATATCGTTTTGAGCAAACTACGAAGAGTTTGTTCATGCAAATCTACATTTGTCTCTTCGTAAGTTGTTAAGTTTGTTTATGGACTAAAGGACTAAGGTTTTATCATAAAGCTTCAAACAAAGAAAGAATGAATGAACGTTTCAACTTTATTATTAAATGAATAGGCAATTACAAGCAAGAGTCTTCATGAGACTTTATTACATCAAATGTACAAAATAAAGACTACAACTCTTCTTGTGGGCACCATTGACAACAACTTACCCTTTGCGCATCGAAAATGCCATGACAAAAGAAGTCCACATCACTACTCGTTACGATGTCCCTTCGCGTCTTTAACAGAGACTCGCACTCACGCCTAGGGAATATGGGCCGATCTTCCGAATGCAGACGGAGAAGAATCACCAAAGTTGGAATGGCGGATGCCCCGTGAGACCGACTTATGCTTAATGCGTGATCGAACTTTGAGCGTTGATCCCCGAGCAGTCGAAGCCCTCCGGTGCGGCAGAGCCTCCCACCAGGTACCACCCCGTCTTCGAGACCTCAGAATGAGTACGCCTTTGCAAAATGCAAAAGTGTAGTCGCCTTCCAAGCTGGCCGAGACGGAAGCCATGATCTTCCCCTAATAGGTCACGATTATACAGTCGTCGCCCTGCTAGTCACCGTCGAGTCCCATGGAATCCGGGTTGATGATATCATCAAAACAAAATGCCATCGAAGAAAGACTTGGGCGTGACTTCACCAAAAGATCAACAAGCCGTGACACGCCGACACGCCTCTGCAAGAATGCACGCCCTACTTGCGCATGCACGTCCCCGATGCTCCGGGGCTAGAGCGATGGATGCAATCACATCCAACTCGCCCACGTTAAGCTACGCCTCGTATCCGCTTGGACCCTCCTCCACGTGCTGATCACATGGTCGTGTTGAGAAAGACGGAAAAGCGAGAGAGCATACTTGCAATTGTGAGAACATACTTTGTAACCACAAAGGCTTCGCGACGGCGAAGCCCTGGGAAATAAATTTTCCTCAAACACCCGGCAGAAACAACTAAAAGTTCACCGCCCGGGGCCTCCCTAGCACTGAACTTGGGGGCTAATGTTGTCGGTCGTTTTCTGAAAACCCGGAACACCGGAAAGATGCGCCGCTCAAAGGGCCAATGGTCAAGCCAGAGGTTCTGAAGAACGGCGAGCCTTCCATTACGAGTCAACCGACAAGCCCTCATGCCAAACTCTCAACTCCTCAAGTCAAGCCTCGCTCCTTGAGTTGAGTAATTCTCCTCGAGTCGAGCCTCGCTCCTCGAGTCGAGCTTCGCTCCTCGAGTCGAGCCTCGAGTCGTTCTCCTCGAGTCATTCTCCTCGAGTCGTCCTCCCCGAGTCGAGCCTCGAGTCGTCCTCCCCGAGTCGAGCCTCGAGTCGTCCTCCCCGAGTCGAGCCTCGAGTTGTTCTCCTCGAGTCGAGCCTCGAGTCGTTCTCCTCGAGTCGAGCCTCGAGTCGTTCTCCTCGAGTCGAGCCTCGAGTCGTTCTCCTCGAGTCGTTCTCCTCGAGTCGAGCCTCTATTCACTCCCGTCGAGCTTTGCTCATCGAATTGAGTCACTCTCGTCAAGTAGAGACCTTCATATTTAGCGTGACAAGCATGATATCCGAAGACGCCTAAGGTCCACAAGAGCCCGATGAGTCGGGCCATGCACCACACACGCAGTACACCGTGCCGGCCAGCCACGCACAGCAAGCCGCGCGCCGCGAGTTGTGCGTCGCGCTTTGCGCGTCGTGCGCGCCGTGCGCCTCCATTTGACAGTGCGCGCGCCCTTAGTCCCACATGGACGAAAAAAGGACCTTCTAAGGCCCTCAAACACCTATAAATACCCTCTCTCATTGAGGGAAAAGACATCCCATTCATTCTCAAGGAACTTGAGACTTCTCTCTGCTTCTCTGGATGCCATCCTTGGCCTAAAGCGGATTCTCCGTGATTTCTCGTTCTCAGAGATTTTGAAGCGCTTTCCAGGGACTCCCGAGTGCCGCGTCTCTTGATCAAACGATTAATCTTGAGCCCACGAGTGCTCTAATGGTTTTCTACTGAAAATCGCCTACGCGTCCGGCATTTCCGACTAGAAATCACCTACGCGTCCGGCATTTCCGACTAGAAATCGCCTACGCGTCCGGAATCTCCGCCACAACAAGGAACTCTTGACTTAGAGTCTTCCATGTCTCCAAAAGAGAGAAAACAAACATTCTCTCTCGCGCTCGCGATCTCCAAAGTTCTGAGACGTCGCCGAGGATTCCTCCGTGCACCGTCTCCTTCGTCGAGTACGCTTCTCCATCTAGGCCCCGCACCTTACACTATGCTACATACACCTTGAACTACGTTCTGACCTGATCCCACACACGGGTACGTAGGCAGCCGACACACAAGGCACGGTCCCTCCCCGTCCTCACCCTTACTCTCCTCTGAGAGGTGGGTTGATCGAAGAAAACCTAGCTCGAGACTTTCGAGTTCACATTTTTGGCCCGGGTGCGATCACTTTGTCCGGCCTTAGATCGAACCGCCCGAGGTAGATAATCGTTGTTCATTTTCGTGCCACAACAAAAGTCTCGAGCTAGGTTTTCTCCGATCAACCCGCCTCTCGTAAGAGGGAAGGGGTGAGGAGGAGGAGTGATCGTGCCTTGTGTGTCGGCTGCCTACGTACCCCTGTGTTGGATCAGGTCAGAACGTAGTTCAGGAGTATGTAACGCAGTGTGAGGCGCGGAGCCTTGGTGGAGAAGCATACTCGACGAAGGAGACGGTGCGCGGAGGAGTCCTCGGTGACGTCTCAGAACTTCGGAGATCGCGAGCGCGAGAGAGAATGTGTGTTTTCTCTCTTTTGGAGAAGCGAAAGACTCTAAGTCAAGAGTTCCTTGTTGTGACGGAGATTCCGGACGCGTAGGTGATTTCTAGTCGAAAATGCCAGACGCGTAGGCGATTTCTTGTCAAAAATGGTGGACGCGTCTAGGGTGCTAGACGCGTAGGCGATTTTCAGTCGAAAACCGTTAAAGCACTTGTGGGATCAAGATTAATCGTTCGATCAAGAGAGGCGGCACTCGAGAGTCCTGGAAAGCGCTTCAGAATCTCTGAGAATGAGAAATCGAGGAGAATCCGCTTAAGGCCAAGGATGGCATCCAGAGAAGCAGAGAGAAGTCTCAAGTTCCTTGAGAATGAATGGGATGGCTTTCCCCTCAATGAGAGGGGGTATTTATAGGTGTTTGAGGGCCTTAGAAGGCTTCTTTTTCGTCCATGTGGGACTAGGGGGCGTTCACCCTTCAAGTGGAGGCGTGCAGCGCGCACGAAGCGCAAAGCGCGATGCACAACGCGCGGCGCAGGGGGCGCGACGCAGGATGCACGGCGCATGGAGCGCGCGGCGCGGGCGTGACTTGGCGCGACGCGCGGCCTACTGTGCGTGGCTGGCCGTCGCGGCGTGCTACGTGCGCGGTGCATGGCCCGTCTCATCGGACTCTTGTGCGCCTTAGGGGTCTTCGGATACCACTCTTGTCACGCGAAATATGAAGGTCTTTACTTGACGAGAGTGACTCGATTCGATGAGCAAGGATCAACTCGACGAGAGTGACTAGAGGCTCGACTCGAGGAGAACGACTCGAGGCTCGACTCGGGGAGCGAAGCTCGACTCGAGGAGATCGACTCGAGGCTCGACTCGGGGAGGACGACTCGAGGCTTGACTCGAGGAGAACGACTCGAGGCTCTACTCGAGGAGCAAAGCTCGACTCAAGGAGAACGACTCGAGGCTTGACTCAAGGAGAATGACTCAACTCAAGGAGTGAGGCTCGACTTGAGGGGCCGAGAGTTTGGCGCGATGACTTTCCAGTCGACTCATGACGGAAGGCTTGCCACTCTTCAGGACCTCCGGCCTGACCATCGGCCCTTTGAGCGGCGTGTCTTCTCCGCATTCCGGGTTTTCCAAAAACGACCGATAACACTCACCACTCCCTATCCTCAAACGAATGATGATTCGACTCAAGAGGAAAAAGACGCCTTGGCGGTCTGGCTTCGATCCGATGAGATTGCGAGGCACTATATCTTAGCGGCGATGAACAATGTGCTGCAGCAGCAACATCGTGACATAGAGATGGCCGCCGACATGCTCTACAATCTCCATGAGATGTTTGGAGGGCAAGGACGTTAGGCCAGACAACAAGCAGTTAGACAGTTTATGAACTGTCTCATGAAGGCTGGGACTCCTGTTAGGGACCATATGATGCTGATCATTAGTTACCTGAACGAGATGGAAATCCTAGGATCCGAAATCGATGGAAGGACCAAAATTGATATGATCTTGGAAACTCTTCCCGAATCTTTCGATACCTTCAAGCTGAACTACTCCATGAACAAGCTAGAGTACACTGTTACCGAGCTTATGAAGGAGCTTCACACTGCTGAAGGTATCACTAAGAAAAAGAGGACTCAAGGAGAGGTACATGCTACTAATCACAGAGCTTCCACCTCTGGGTATAAGAAGAGACCTCGCAAGGCCGAGAAGAAGAACCAACCTACGGTTCAAAAGAAGAAGAAGCCCCGGGCTGCTAAGGTGGACAAGTCTAACGGCAAGTTCCACCACTGTAATGAACCTGGACACTAGCGCAGGAACTATCCTGCCTACCTCAAAACTAAGGAAAAAGGTATTGTACTTGTTAGCTGATAATGTATCAACGTGGATTCTTGACTCCGCTGCTACTAACCATATTTGTTGTTCCTTGACTGGTTTCAGGAAAAGAAAAAGTTTAGAGGAAGGTGACTTCTCCTTAAGATGGGGTGATGGGAGCTCGGTGTCGGCGAAGACTGTGGGATCAATGACGTTGTCTTTTGAAGACATGACTTTAAATTTAAATAATATTTATTTTGTTCCTTCCTTCGGTAATCTCAACTTTATGAGCAAGATTATTGTTTAAAGTTATAAAGAATGGAATTCCTATTTTCTTTCAAATTCTTTTGTCACTGATGCTTGTATGAAGAATGCTCTCTTTTACATTTATCCCACGCAACCTTCACTTTTAGACACTGTTGTCGCTGATTTTCGGACAACTATTTAGGAGCCCAGAGTGGTTAGACCCAAGGCCGGACCAAGTGGTCTCACTCCGGCTCGAGCGTGTCGGACTTGGTATCCCAAGTCGTCCCTTAGCTGTGGGTGAAGCTCACCTCGTCTCGATACCTGAAAAGCAAACAAGAGATTGTGAACTACAAAGGGGAAACAGGGGGGGTGCCCCTGTTTACCTCTCCGACGCTCAACATTAGTGGGATTGAGGTGGAGTATAGAGGTTTTAGGGGTGTTTAGAGGCCGAGACTTGAGAGAAACGAGCGAGGTATGAGTTCGACAACGTTTCAGTACTCAGGAATGGATTACATGGACCAGGGGAGTGGCCCCTGTATTTATAGGCAGCCAAGGGGTGGTTTGAAGACCCCTTGGCCGAGTGAGCAAGGTTGGGTCGGCCATTGGCCGGCTGAAGGGTTGGGTCGGCCAATGGCCAAGTGAAGAGTCTTGGCCGGATGAAGGTTCACTCGGCCATTGGCCGAGTGAACTACTGGAAGGTTCACTCGGCCAATGGCCGAGTGAACTGCATGGCCGGCTGAAGGATTCACTCGGCCATTGGCCGAGTGAACTGCTGGAAGGTTCACTCGGCCAATGGCCGAGTGAACTGCATGGCCGGCTGAAGGATTCACTCGGCCATTGGCCGAGTGAACTGCTTGGGCGGCTGGAAGGTTCATTCGGCCATTGGCCGAGTGAACTGCTGGAAGGTTCACTCGGCCAATGGCCAAGTGAACTGCTTGGGCGGCTGGAAGGTTCACTCGGCCATTGGCCGAGTGAACTGCTGGAAGGTTCACTCGGCCAATGGTCGAGTGAACTGCCTTGGTGGCTGGAGGGTTCACTCGGCCATTGGCCGAGTGAACTGCCCAATGGCCGAGTGAGCCATTTCAACCAGCCAATGGCCGAGCAGGGCGTTTGACTTGGCCATTGGTTTGGGCCGGCCCCTGGTTGAGTCAGGGTTTCGCCGCCCAAGACCTTGTACTAGCCACGTGGGTCGAAGAGATGCCTTTGTTCCCGTTGGCCCTAGACGAACCGACAACATTAGCCCCCCGAGTTTCCGCTCGAGCGTAGGTCGAGTGGAAACTCAAAATCTACGCTTTAATGCAGATACGGGATGAACGCTCTCGGGTTTACATCACGGGGAACGGCCTTTGCGCGTCGCGAGGGACGGCCTTTGTGCGTCACGAGGGATGGCTTTTATGCGCCACGAGGGACAGCCATTGTGCGTCACGAGGGACGGCTTTTATGCGTCGAGAGGGACGGCCCTTGTGCATCGCGAGGGACGGCTTTTGTGCGTCGCGAGGGACGGCTTTTGTTGCGCGTGGCTTATTTTCTCGACTCACTCATGAAGGCATAATCGACTTGCACGTCTTTGTTGGGCGCGGCTTATTTTCTTGACCTACCAGTGACGGCGTGATCGATTAGCACGACTTGGGCCTCGGGGGGCCTCGGTGTCACGTTTGCGTGATCGAGTTTTCCGTGGACGTTGGCTAGACCAGATACGCCCTGGCAGACGCAAGCCTTGAACCCATTTGTAACTCGTTGCCCATCGGCTCATGAGTTCGGCGGCAAGCGCGATGCCACACTTGTGTGGCCAGGTTTCCCGTGGACGCTGGCTAGACCAGATACGCCCAGCGGACGCGAACCTTGAACCCATTTGTAACTCGTTGCCTATCGGCCCACGAGCTGGGCGGCGAGCGCGATGCCACATTTGTGTGGCGAGGTTTACCGTGGACGCTGGCTACACCAGATACGCCCAGCGAACGCAGACCTTGAACCCATTTGTAACTCGTTGCCTATCGGCCCACGAGCTGGGCGGCGAGCGCAATGCCACATTTGTGTGGCGAGGTTTCCCGTGGACGCTGGCTAGACCAGATACGCCCAGCGGACGCAGACCTTGAACCCATTTGTAACTCGTTGCCTATAGGCCCACGAGCTGGGCGGCGAGCGCAATGCCACATTTATGTGGCGAGGTTTCCCGTGGACGCTGGCTAGACCAGATACGTCCAGCGGACGCAAACCTTGAACCCATTTGTAACTCGTTGCCTATCGGCCCATGAGCTGGGTGGCGAGCGCGGACTCGGGACTCAACTCGAGGACTCACGTAGAGCCTGCACGAGGAGTAGTTAGATGACTTGTGGACTCGGGACACAACTCGAGGGTTCATGTGGAGCCTGCACGAGGAGTGGTTAGTTGGCTTGTGGGCTCAATACTCAACTCGAGGGCTCATGTAGAACCTGCACGAGGAATTTCGTGAAGAGTCGGCGTGAGGAGTATCGGTCGACTCGCGGACTCGGAGCTCGACTCGAGGAAAGAGCTCGTCTCGAGGAGATGTGTGAAGAGTCGGTACGAGGAGTATTAGTCGAATCGTGGACTCGAACTCGGCTCGAGGGCTTATGCAGAGCCTGCACGAGGAGTTCCGTGAAGAGTAGGCACGAGGAGTATCGGTTGACTCGTGGACTCGAACTCGACTCGAGGACTCATGTAGAGCCTGCACGAGGAGTTTCGTGAAGAATCGGCACGAGGAGTATCGGTCGACTCGTGGATTCGAAACTCGACTCGAGGAATGAACTCATCTCGAGGAGTTACGTGAGAAGTCTTTCTTTGGGACCTCCGGCCTAACCATCGGCCCCTTAAGACTTTACTATTATTATTTTTTTTGAGTTGTTGTTCAGTTGTTTTTGATTGAGCATTGATCCCTGCTAGCCCCCCGAGTTTCTTGCGTTTGTGAGACGAAGGCCAAGAAACTCTTGTGTTGGAGGTATACAATAGTGCGTGTCAAAAAGTTGTTATGTGTAGAATAACTCTTTATTGCAATAAAGGGGGTTGTTACAGGTAGTCATGGCACCCGGCCTTCTTTTATGGAAAAAGAAAATTACATTTTTGAAATAAAAGCAATCACGAGGTCGATCGAGCTCGGTCGTGAGTTTAAGGGTCGGAGTAACGACACTCATGGCTTGCTAGCAGACGCGATGAATTCCTTGAAGTCCCCATCTCGAATTAGGGAATCAATTCGCTTCTTAAGCTGGTTGCATTCGATCGTCGCGTGCCCGTGATCTCTGTGGTATTCGGAGAACCTACTTTGATCTCGCTTCGCGGGGTCCTTTGTGAGTGGGGCGGGGCTTCCCAGCTCATCGTGGCGTAAGCTCAGGATCCGGTCGGGCGTTGTGTTGAGCGGGACGAAGGATCGCTTCGGGGCTGGAGAAGGGTGGTCGTTAGGGACTTGACCCTTTCGGCGCCTTTTCCTTCGTGACTCGGGACCAACGGCCGGTATCACAAGCGTGGTTGCGCGCTTGTGGTCGGGTGCTCGATCAATGTTGGGTGGTCCCTGCCCCAAGACGATCATGCTCGCGATCTCGCGTTGGGCGTTGAGCTTTTCTCTCAAGTCGCTCTCATGGGATTCCTTCCGGGAATTGAGGTGATCTCTCAAGTCTCCGGCGGCCGTCCCTATCACTTTTGGCGAGAGTGCGTCATTTGAGTGACGTTCTCGATAGACGACACGGCCATTGTTGTCGTCATCTCCCCGGGGGTTTTGGACGTGGATGGTGAGCTTAGAGCGTCGCTCTCGGGGCCTAGAAGTTGACCGCCCCCGTGTACCTTTCGACACTCGTCGTCTTGGTGTGGTCGCCCGAGGGTGTCCCCTCGAGGGCGCGTGCGGGTGCTCATTAGAGAGTTGACGTTTTGACGCGGCCGCCCGAGGGTGTCCCCTTGGAAGCGTGCGCGTGTGTCCACTTTTGTGAATAGCGTGGTCGAGGTTGGTCTCGTGGTTGATGTCGTCGACGTTGTCGGAGTCGAGGAGGTCGGCGATGAGCGCGCCGGTGACGCCGGGGCGATCTAGGAGTTCGGCGAGCCTTTGAGTCGTGTCCTCTCGGACTGCGGCCTCGGGGTCATTCGCCGGGTCTCGGGGCTGGCTCTCGTTATCATGAGGTTGCCCTCCAAGATGACGCACGGGGCTCCGGAGGCCGCACCTCGAGCTCGTTGCTCGGGCGCCCATGGCGGTGGCGGGGCCATGACTCATCTCTCGAGAGTCGTAGAAGTGAGAAGAAGACTGGTAGAGGGGATGTGTCGCCAAGGTCGAGAGATCCCCTCCTTCTAGCGCCAAAATATTGTCGTTGATTTTCGGACAACTATTTAGGAGCCCAGAGTGGTTAGACCCAAGGCCGGACCAAGTGGTCTCACTCCGGCTCGAGCGTGTCGGACTTGGTATCCCAAGTCGTCCCTTAGCTGTGGGTGAAGCTCACCTCGTCTCGATACCTAAAAAGCAAACAAGAGATTGTGAACTACAAAGGGGAAACAGGGGGGTGCCCTTGTTTACCTCTCCGACGTTCAACATTAGTGGGATTGAGGTGGAGTATAGAGGTTTTAGGGGTGTTTAGAGGCCGAGACTTGAGAGAAACGAGCGAGGTATGAGTTCGACAGCGTTTCAGTACTCAAGAATGGATTACCTGGACCAGGGGAGTGGCCCCTGTATTTATAGGCAGCCAAGGGGTGGTTTGAAGACCCCTTGGCCGAGTGAGCAAGGTTGGGTCGGCCATTGGCCGGCTGAAGGGTTGGGTCGGCCAATGGCCGAGTAAAGAGTCTTTGCCGGATGAAGGTTCACTCGGCCATTGGCCGAGTGAACTGCTGGAAGGTTCACTCGGCCAATGGCCGAGTGAACTGCATGGCCGGCTGAAGGATTCACTCGGCCATTGGCCGAGTGAATTGCTGGAAGGTTCACTCGGCCAATGGCCGAGTGAACTGCATGGCCGGCTGAAGGATTCACTCGGCCATTGGCCGAGTGAACTGCTTAGGTGGCTGGAAGGTTCACTCGGCCATTGGCCGAGTGAACTGCTGGAAGGTTCACTCAGCCAATGGCCGAGTGAACTGCTTGGGCGGCTGGAAGGTTCACTCGGCCATTGGCCTAGTGAACTGCTGGAAGGTTCACTCGGCCAATGGCCGAGTGAACTGCCTTGGTGGCTGGAGGGTTCACTCGGCCATTGGCCGAGTGAACTGCCCAATGGCCGAGTGAGCCATTTGACCCAGCCAATGGCCGAGCAGGGCGTTTGACTTGGCCATTGGTTTGGGCCGGCCCCTGGTTGAGTCAGGGTTTCGCCGCCCAAGACCTTGTACTCGCCACGTGGGTCGAAGAGATGCCTTTGTTCCCGTTGGCCCTAGACGGGCCGACAACAGACAGTGAAATAGATAACGATCTAGTTAGGGAGCCAAAGAGGATCAAACTTTTTGATTCCTCCGATCTAATAAAATAAACATATCTCTGGCACTTGAGACTTAGTCATATCAGCCTAGACAGGATTAAGACAGTTGTGAGGGACAGACCACTCCAAGCCTCTGCAATAGGTTCATTACCTACTTGTGAATCTTGTATAGAAGGAAAAATGATCTTTCTCTGCTAAGGGTCGAACTGTCGAAGAGCCACTGAGCTGCTGGAACTTGTACATTCTGATGTATGTGGTCCGCTCAGTACACAGGCATAGGGAGGATACGAATACTTTGTTACCTTCATCGATGATTACTCAAGATACGGTTTTGTCTATTTGCTCAAACACAAATCCAAGACCTTTGACGTATTTAAGGTCTTCCGGGCTTTAGTGGAAAAGCAAACTGGCAAACAAATCAAAACCCTTTGATCCGATCGAGGTGGTGAGTATATGTCTGGAGAGTTCGATGACTTTCTTAAAGAAGAATGTATAGAGAGAAGGGACCGAACTCTAATGGAGATGATTAGATCAATGATGAGTTACTCGTCACTCCCTCTTTCCTTTTGGGGATATGCCCTCGAAACAGCCGCTTACATTCTGAACCAAGTTCCGTCCAAAACGGTTCCTAGTACTCCTTATGAACGATGGACTGGCCGTAAAGTAAATGTATGCCACATCCGAATTTGAGGTTGCCCTGCACATGTGCTAAGGCAAAAGACTAGCAAGTTGGCTAGAAGGTTAGAATTGTGCCTATTTGTGGGATATCCAAAGGAAATCAAAGGTTTCACATTCTACAGTCCCGAGGATGACAAGACTTTCGTTAGCACGAACGCTCATTAGCAAAAGATGTAAAACCTAGAAGCAAAATTGTGCTTGAAGAAAAGTTGGGTGAGGAAGCTTCTACCTCATCTGTGAAAACTGTTCTTACCCCAACTGAAACACAACCTAACTCATCAGAACCTCGTCAAGTAGTACTTCGACGTAGTGGGAGGGCTTCTAAAAAGCCTGACAGGTACATGTCTTACGGAGATACTCTCGTAGCCGTCTCTGACATGGACGACCCTGTTTCCTACAGCCATGCAATGGCTTAATCTAAAGGGGTAAATGCACTCGATGTATGTCAATAAAGTCTGGAAACTTGTAGACCTTTCCGAAGGGATTAAACTCGTAGGGTGTTAGTGGATATACAAGATGAAAAGGGGTCCGGATGGGAACGTCGAGACGTTCAAAGCACGACTAGTGGCTAAGGATTATACCCAAAAGGAAGGTATTGACTATGAGGATACCTTATCACCAGTCGCGATGCTTAAATCCATCCGCATACTTCTATCCATAACTGCAGCTCTCGAATATGAGATCTGGAAAATGGCTGTTAACGAGCGCATTTATATGGCTCAACCAGACGGTTTCGTGGAATAAGGTCAAGAGACCAAGTTTTGTGAGTTGCTTAAATCCATTTATGGATAAAAAAAACAACATCTAGGTCATGGAATATTAGATTTGATGAGACTGTAAAAAGCTTCGGCTTTGGGCAGCCAGTAGATGAGCCATGTGTTTACAAGTGTTGTCAATGGTGCCCACAAGAAGAGTAGTAGTGTCTATTTATGTACATTTGATGTCATATAGTCTTACGAAGACTCTTGCTTGTAATTGCTTATTCATTAATAAAAAGTTGAAACGTTCATTCAATCTTCCTTGTCTGAAGCTTTATGATAAAACCCTGGTCTTTTAGTCCATAAACAAACCTAACAACTTACGAAGAGACAAATGTAGATTTGCTTGAACAAACTCTTCGTAGTTTCCTTAAAACGATATATTCGCAATCTTAGGGTCAAAGGACTATTGACCTCAGTATGATTGTTAGAAGAATCTATGATGTCTGGTTATGAGGCATTGAGAGTTGGGGACTCTATAGTTCTTCTAGGTATCTTCCGAAGGTACTGAATTGACCAGTGCACTTCTAGAGACAATATAAGAACAAACCATTTAACCTCTTATGTCTCGAATTCACTATGTATGAATTGCATCATGCTTACCTTAATCCTGAAATGAGACATGCCATTTCACACCTTAGTATTCTCATTTGAGAAAGTCAGAGTTCGGACTCACTATGTCATTCCGAACAGGGCCTATTGGTGAAATACTAAGTTGTGAGTATGTCATGAGTAACTTTGTGAAGTTCTCATAGATATGGAATTCATGTACAAGATTGCTGAAATGCAATGTATGTCACCTCATGCTTTGTTCCTTGGAGTGTGAATAAATGAACTGGTCAGTGTCCAAATTGAGTCCTGACTTTTTTGGATGAAACAATGTGACTTGTTAGCTCCTCGTCAATACATTGTTTCTAACTTATTCACAAGCGACAAAGGAGTTGAGGAAATAACAGCTAGAAGGGTAAAATGGTAATTTAGTAAATCCCGACTAGCTGATGACATTCATGAAGGGTAAACATAGATAATATTCAGTGGATCCGCTCATCATAATTAAGTCGAATTCTTGAGTAGAAAATAAATTCATTTGAACCGAGAGATTTTCAGTGTCAGCTCTTTAGTGGAGTCAGTTGGCATTAAGCTAAACTTGGAAAAGGTTTGTGAACTTTTGAGTCCAAGTGTTTAGCTAAAGCTTTGTTCATTTGGGTCCATGAGGTCACTGTCACGAATCACATCGATAGGAATAGTTAAACTGGAAGCTAAGTCAAAACAAGAACGAAAATTGTCGAAAGGGTATTTTTGTCTTTTGAGACATAAAGATGAAATGGATGTCAATAAATTTTGACAAGTTCATTTGATGACTTAATGTCACTCGGCCATAATATGATTAACTAGGCCTTGTGAATTAATTTCATTTCATGAGAATTTTATTGAAAATTCTTAATGGGCCTTTCTCATGTTGTCATGAACAAATGAAGAAGCTTCTAGAAGCTCCTTCTAGAGAGACTTGGGCGCCTACCCTAATAGAGAAATAGGAGAGTTTATTTTGTGCATAAATGTATTTAGATACTTGCCAAAAGAAAAAGAGGAAACAAATTTCCTCCAAGAGGAAAGTGGGAATCGGCCAAGTGAGAGACAAGGCAAGGCCTTGAACAAAATTGGAAACAAATCAAGGCTTCTAGAAGCCTTGAGTTGGCCGAGTGTCTCAAAGGGAAAAAAAGAGGAAATTGCTCATGAATATGTGATATTCTATAGAAGAGGAAACTACCTTATTGAAGGTGAGACCTCTCCTATAAATAGGAGCCTCATTTCCTCACATTTCATTCATCCAAGTTTAAGAGATTTGAGAGACTCTCTCTCTAGAACTTTGGCCGAAAATCCTCTCTCTCTCTCTCTAGTTTATTTTCGATTATTTCTTGTCTTGGCACCTAGGTCCTCACTCGACCTAGTGTTTAGCTCTGCGACTTCGAGACTCGTTCTTAAGTCGTAGTGTTTAAAAGTGCCCACTCACTGATTCCTTCTTTTCGAGTGATTTAGTGATAGAAACTTTCGTGGTTGCTCGAGGTGCCGAGGAAAGGAAGAGAGACGTGCTGCGAGGGGAGACGAGCGTTGCAACTTTCCAAAAGCTTCTACAAGGTTCAAGCTTCAAGAAAGGTTAGTAAACTTCATAGCTCATATTGGTTTTCAATTACATGTACTTGCACTTGTCTAGGTTAGTAAAAACTGTTTTACTTGTAAAAGAAAATTTTTAAAATTCCGCCGCTTCCCGAAGCGTTAATTATTTTCTTAAACCCTAGATCGATTCCAACAACAAGTTGATACATGAAGGCAAAGTTGTGTTTCTGGTATTATATGTCGATGATATATAACTCATAGGTAGTGATGTGGGTAAGTTATCTGAGGTTAAAATCTGGCTAGCAAAGCAATTCGATATGAAGGATCTAGGAGAAGCCGCGAACATTCTGGGGTTCCAAATCTTTCGAGATCGGAAGAACCGGACTTTGTCGCTCTCTCAAGCATCTTATATTGATAAGGTGATGGATTGCTTCTTGATGCAAGACTCCAAGAAGGGCCAAACACCGTTTAGGCATGGAGTCTCAATCTCTAGGGACCAGTCTCCCAAGACTAGACAAGAGATTCAGGACATGAGAAAAATTTTGTACGCCGCAGTCATGGGAAGTCTCATGTATGCAATGCTTTGTACTCGACCAGATATCTGCTTTGCAGTTGGCGTAGTAAGCTGCTGTTAGTCTGTTATCGGCACGACCCCGATCGCGGTCGGACGAAGGCGAAGCGACGTCAAACGCGTCTCGGCAGCTTGCCCCGGCCATTGGCCGGCCCTATGGCCAGCCTCGGCCAATGGCCGAGCCAAGCTATCCCCTCGGCCAATGGCCGACCCAAATAACCTCGGCCAATGGCCGAGCCAAGGCTATACTCAGCCATTGGCCAGCCCTAAGGCTAGCCTCGGCCAATGGCCGGCCCAAATAGCCTCGGCCATTGGCCGGCCCAAGGGCCAGCCTCGGCCAATGGTCGAGCCAAGGCTATCCTCGGCCATTGGACGGCCCAAGGGCCAGCCTCGGCCAATGGCCGAGCCAAGGCTATCCTCGGCCATTGGCCGGCCCTAGGGCCAGCCTCGGCCAATGGCCGGCCCAAATAGCCTCGACCAAAGGCCGAACCAAGGCTATCCTCGGCCAAGGGGTTACCCAAAACGCCCCTTGGTCGCCTATAAAAACCGAGGTCCCTCCCTTGGTCCAGGTAATCCGAATTTGAGTACTGAAATGCTGTCGAACTCGTACTTCACTCGTTTCGCTCATCTTTGGCCTCTCACCACCTCTAAAACCTCTATACTCCACCTCAATCCTACTAATGTTGAGCGTCGGAGAGGTAAACAGAGGCACCCCCTCTGTTTTCCCTTCCTAGTTCACTTGTTCTTTCTTCCTTTTTAGGTACTTTGAAGAACTCAAGGGATATTCACAGCTAAGGGACGACTTGGGATACCAAGTCCGACAGGCTCGAGCCGAAGTGAGACCACTTGATCCGGCCTTGGGTCTAACCACTTTGGGCTCCTAAATAGTTGACCCAAAACGAGCGACAACATTTTGGCGCTAGAAGGAGGGGACCACCGACCTTAGCACACTCTCCCTTCCATTCCACACTTTCACTACATCTACGACTCTCGAGAGATGAATCACATTCCCACGACCTCCGTTGGCACTCGAGCGACGAGCTCGAGGTACGGTCTCCAAAGCCTCGCTCACCGTCTTGAAGGGCAACCTCGTGATAATGAGAGCCAGCCCCAGGACCCGGCGAACGACCCCGAGGCCGCGTTCCGAGTGGACACGGCCCGGCGGCTCGCGGAGCTTCTAGACTGTCCCGGCGTCGACGGCTCGCTCATCGCCAATCTCCTCGGCTACGACGTCGAGGATAGGTCCGCCCGAGATGACTCCGACCCCGACTATGTGGGGGAGTCAAGGACCGATGAGGCCACGCCAAGCCTCGCCCCGTCGCGGTTCGAGAGAGCGAACGGTGACTTGGCCGGACCGGCGCGATAGCAGGCACGCTCATATTCCTGGGGACTCGCCCCTTCGTTTCTAAGAGGCGGCCGAACATGGCCCCTCGCCGAGGAGAGAGCGACTCCAGTGGACGATGGGGCCGATAGCCTTAGCAGCCCGCCGGACGGTCCGACCAAGGACGACCTCGCCCCGCCACGCTCCGAGTGTGGACCTTAGAGAGCGCCTGACGGTGCAGAGAAACTCCCGAGGGGAGGATCTCCGCCAAAGGCTCAATTCCCGGAGGGACGCTCTCCCCGCCGTGACTCTCGGCCAACCTCAGGCCAACGCCGGGGATCAGGCATCCAACGAGCGCCAACAGGCGACTCACGCGGTCCCGGCGGTCAGCCCAACTAACGGGCTTGACATGGTCACGATGATTCAAAGCCTCCAAAACCAAATGATCGAGATGAGGGAATCGGGGAGGCAAAGGCCTTACGAAGGGATCGAGGAGTCATACTCTCCCTTCGCCGCTCAATTCCTCGCGCAGCCTTGCGTGGGGAACTTCAAACTACCGTCTATCCCTCCCTACGACGGGCGGACGGACCCAAACTTCCACCTCCAACACTACGAGACGTGGATGACGATGCAAGGACAGACGGACGCCACCCTCTATCAAGCCTTCAGCCTATCCCTTACGGGGTCGGGCTTTGAGTGGTTCCAAAGTCTGAGACCGGGAAGTATCTCGTCCTTCCGGGCCTTACGGGAGGCTTTCCTTGCGCGATTCGCCACTCTCGTGGCACAAAAGAAATCAAAGACCCATCTTCTCTCCATCCAACAAGGGAGAGACGAGACGTTGAGACAATACCTCGCTCGCTTCACCGAGGAATCTCACAAGGTCGAAGGGTTCGACGACAAGGACGCCATTACGGCAATCACCGAGGGAGTCCGCACGAGCGACTTCCTCAAGTCTATTGTCGGAAAAGTCCCGCGGGACATGGTGGAGCTAATGTCGATAGCCCGCACGTATATGGGAATCGAAGACTATCTCGATGGCCGAGATGGCCGGAAGTCAGGGGGCAGGGTAGTCGCCGCCGCGACGACCAAGATGGAGATCGCCCCGACCCTCGAAAGAGGAGGAACAAGGGAGGCCAGGCCCCTAACGGTCGCTCCCTCCCCAGGCCGAGACCATCGCATGTCGATAGCTTCCGAAAGTTCTCGACATTTACCCCCCTGAATACTCCGCAAGAGCGGATCCTGGCTCTGTACCGTGACAAGCTTGGAAGTCCAATTCCTCTCACGAAAGATCCCGCGAAGAGGGATCGAAGCAAGTTCTGTGAATACCACCAAGATCACGGGCATCTGACGTCCGAATGTTACCAACTCAAGCGTCAGATCGAGGCCCTGATACAAGATGGGAAATTGAAAGAATATGTCCTGAGAACGATCGGGACGGCCGCGGCGCACGGAGAACGCCCGCGGCAAGAAAAGAAGGGTCCGGCGACGGTGACCATCACGGATCGGGCGGAAATTGAAGAGCCGGAGAGCTCGCAACTGCACGTGGTGGGCTCGATCATGGGCGGCCCGGAGTTTGGAGACTCGGCCACGCAAAGGAAGAAGTACGTGCGTGAAGTTTCCCAAGGGAAAATAGCGCACTACATCAACCACACGTACGAGGCTCCTCCTCCGACCCCATTCGAGTCCATGTTCTTCACTGGCCAAGAGGCGACGCGAGTCCTCCACCCACACAACGACGCAATAGTCGTCTCAGCCCAGGTCGCCAACAACCTAGTCCGAAGAATCCTAATCGACAATGGAAGCTCCGCCGATATTATCTTCAAGTCGGCACTGGACATGATGAAGCTATCCGGAATGAGACCGACCCCGATCTCGACTCCACTCTTCGGCTTCTCCGGGGAGAGGGTCATGACGGAGGGAACCATCGACCTCCCGGTCACCTTCGGGACACTGGGGGGAGGGGGGGGGGGCTCGAGGTCACCCGTATCGTGTCGTTCCTGGTCGTGGATCAACCTTCTGCTTACAACATCATAATCGGCCGCCCGACCCTCAATCGGTTGAAGGCCATTATGTCCACTTACCACCTGATGATGAAATTCCCGACTGACAAGGGAATAGCCATGATGTTGGGAGACCAATCGATGGCAAGAATGTGCTACATCCAAGGTGTGGACGGGAAAGAAAATGGAAAGATGGTTAGCACTGTCTTCCAGCTCGGGGACAAGCTCCCATGCAAGATAGAGGAATGATGCACCTTTGGAGAACTAGACCAAAGGGATGATGTCGAGCGTCGAAAGGTGAAGACACCGGACGACCTCGTTCCCGTCGTGTTGGACGACGCCTAGCCTGACCAGGTAGTCAAGGTAGGCGCCCAACTCACGTCGGAGGTCCGAACCCAACTCGCCGCCTTCCTCCGTGAGTTCAAAGATGTCTTTGCGTGGACACACGCCGACATGCCGGGGATCGACCCCAAGACAATTGTTCACCGTCTCAACGACGACAAGAGAGTGACTGAGCGCGTTCAACCGCGACAGGCGTTCGGCGGAGAGAGGTACCAGGCCATTGGTGAATAGGTTGACAAACTTCTCGCCGCCGACTTCATCAGGGAGGCGGAGCACCCCAAGTGGGTGTCCAACGTGGTGATGGTCAAGAAGCCAAACAGGAAATGGCGGATCTGTATCGACTACAAAGATCTCAACAAAGCCTGCCCGAAAGACAGCTTCCCTCTCCCGAGGATAGAACAACTTGTGGACGCCACGGCAGGCCACGAGTTGTTGAGCTTCATGGACGCCTACTCAGGCTATAATCAGATTCGTATGCACGAGCCGGATCAGATCAAGACCACCTTTGTTACGAACCGCGGACTCTACTGCTACAAGGTCATGCCCTTTGGCCTCAAAAACGCGGGAGCAACGTATCAAAGGTTGGTGAACCGAATGTTCGCCAATCAAATTGGAAAAACTATGGAGGTCTACGTGGACGATATGCTTGTCAAAAGCCTCAAGGCGCACGACCACGTTCGAGACCTTAGAGAGATGTTCACGATCCTGCGACGTTATAAGATGAAGCTCAACCCCAACAAGTGCGCCTTTGGGGTTGAGTCCGGAAAATTCTTGGGCTACATGGTGAGCCGTCGCGGGATTGAGGCCAATCCTGAGAAGATTAGGGCGATCTTAGAGATGAGGTCGCCACAAAAGGTGAAAGAAGTACAAAGTTTGACGGGGAGAATCGCCGCCCTGACGTGATTCGTCTCTAAGGCAACCGATAGGTGCCAACTGTTTTTCAAGGCATTGAAGAAGACCGACGGGTTTGTATGGACGGAGGAGTGCGACGAAGCGTTCCGCGAAATGAAAGCCTATTTCACCTCCCCCCCCGTTCCTCGCAAAGCCAAAGGATGGCGAAACCTTGTACATTTACCTCACGGTTTCCGATAGGGCCGTGAGCGTGGTTCTCATATGCGAAGAAGAGAAGGTGCAATGGTCGGTTTACTACGTCAGCAAAGCGCTACTCGAGGCCGAGACCCGATACCCGGAAATCGAGAGATTGTCCCTCGCCCTTGTCATGAGCGCGAGAACGCTCCGGCCCTACTTCCAAGTGCACCCCATCGCGGTACGCACGGGACACCCCATCGAGAAGGCCTTGCAAAAAGGGACCTCCTCTCGAATGGCCATATGGTCCCAAGAGCTGGGCGAGTACGGGGTCGAGTTCCAACCAAGAACCGCCATCAAGGGCCAAGCCCTCGCCGACTTCATAGCCGAATTCACAAGTGCACCCTCAACTGACGAGGGAGACAAAAGTAACAAGAACAAGGAAGACAAGGAAAAAGACCACAGCGAGTCGTCGAAGAAGAGGACCAACAGCCCGATAGGGCCGGTCTGGGACTTGCAGGTAGATGGCGTGTCAAACGCCCGGGGGGCTGGTGCCGGCGTTGTGCTCACAAATCCCGATAGGGAAAAACTGAGATACGCCCTGCGGTTCGAGTTCAAGGCTTCCAACAACGAGGCGGAATACGAGGCTCTGATCGTTGGCTTGGAGCTGGCGAACAAGCTAGGCGTCCAAAACCTGCGCATCCACTGCGACTCGCAGTTGATCGTGAACCAGGTTAAGGGCGACTATAGCTATAAGAGCCGAACATGATCGCGTACTTGTCAAAGACCCAAAAGAATCTAGAGGCCCTGTCATGGTTCGAGATCATCCAAGTTCCCCGAGAGGCGAACATCAACGCTGACGCCCTGGCACGCCTTGCGTCCGGAATAGACGAGGAGGGAGAGGGCAGCGTCCCGATAGAAGTGTTGACCCGACCATACGTCTCGAGAAGCGACGTAGGGGTAGTTGACGGGACTCCGCCCCCCTCGTGGATGACGCCGCTCGTGGAATTCCTTAAGAGAGGAGTCGTCCCCGAAGACAAAGAAGAGGCCAGAAAGCTGAGAAGCTTGGCGCCAAAATACACGATGAGGGAAGACAACTTGTTCAAAAGAGGCTACTCCATGCCCCTCCTCTGTTGCTTGACCGAAGTCGAGGCGAAGAAAGCGCTCCGCGAAGTGCACGGAGGGGTGTGCGGAAACCATACCGCCGGACAGTCGTTGACATTGAAGTTCCTAAGGCTCGGATATTTTTGGCCTACCTAGAAAAAGGACTCCCACGAGTGGGCCAAAAAGTGCGACAAAAGTCAAAGGTTCGCCCACATCCCGCGCCAAGCGCCGGCCCCGTTATGCCCGATCCTTGTGCCGCGACCCTTCGCGAAATGGGGAATTGACGTCATCGGCGAGCTACCCATGGCCCCGAGGCAATACAAGCATGCGATCGTGGCGATCGACTATTTCACGAAGTGGGTAGAGGCCAAACCATTGGCAAAGATCACCGAGGCGAACACGACGAGCTTCATCTGGAAGAACATTGTCTGCCGCTTCGGGATCCCCACGTCGATTGTGACAGACAACGGAAAGCA
This sequence comes from Urtica dioica subsp. dioica, assembly GCF_054948205.1. Classification (NCBI taxonomy): domain Eukaryota; kingdom Viridiplantae; phylum Streptophyta; class Magnoliopsida; order Rosales; family Urticaceae; genus Urtica; species Urtica dioica. The sequence continues at coordinate 41,046,789 of NC_142756.1, forward strand.
ATTTGACAACGCGCGCCTCCGAGACATGTGCGAACATTTGGGCATTAGCAAGACTTTCTCTTCTCCCCGCCATCCACAGGCCAACGGTCAAGTCGAGGCGGTCAACAAGACGATCAAAGAGAACCTGAAGAAGAAGCTGGAAGAAAGAAAGGAGGCTTGGGTCGACGAGCTTCCCATGGTCTTGTGGGCATACCGAACCACCGTGCGAAATGCGACCGGCGAAACTCCTTTCGCTCTCGCGTTCGGCGTCGAGGCCGTGGTACCTGTCGAGACTAAGCTACCAACCTTACGCATCGAGGAGTATGAAGAATCCGCCAATAGCGACGCGATGAGGCTCGAGTTGGACCTCATAGACGAGAAGAGAGCGGACGCACTCTCCCGCCTCGCCGCACAAAAGAGAAAGGTCGAGAAGTACTACAACTCCAAGGTCAAGCTACGGAAGTTCGCCGACGGGAGCCTCGTCCTTAGAAGGGTGTTCCAAAACACCAAGGGGCAAGGTGCAGGAGTTCTGGGCCCCACCTGGGAAGGCCCATACCGTGTGCGCCGAGCCATCCACAACGGCACGTACGAGCTCGAGAACCTAGAGGGACTCGTATTCATGCATCCGTGGAACGCGGAGCACCTGCGGTAATACTACCAATAGAAGCCCGTTCCCGCTTGCCCTATGTTTTGTTATTTTCATCTCATTTTCGACTTTAGCAAAAGACAATTTTAAATTTCAAGTACGGCCAACGGCCTGGGAATGTAATTTTTAACTATTTCGACATAATAATTGAATTACATTTCACTTCGAAACTTTTATCCTATTGTATTATAATTTCTAGTCTCCTCTACGAGTACACAAGAAACTCGGGGGGCTGATTAGGATAACAGGCACATTTTTCGCGCAACGCAGTCGCGCAACTCCACGTTTCACGCGCCGAAAGGTAGCGAAACGTCAACAAATCGGATCCGCGCACCGGACCTCCGACCATCGCGCGACGCTCTCGCACGATTCGATGCCCCACGTACCGACAGGTAGTTGGGCGTCGGCCGATCGCGTCTGCGCACCGGACCACCGATCCCGGCAGTCAAAACCCAAAACGTGACATGCGTACCGATAGCTACCACGCTCACTGGGAACTGCGTTTACAACAAGCCCGTCCCGACGCATAATGCGCACGCCGATAGGTAGCGTACTCGCCAGAAGATGGGCGCGACGGCCACCCAGCTCGCGCACGGCGATAGGTAGCGAATCACGAATGGATGGCAAAGAGTCGCGCTCGCCGGACGAAACTGGTCTAGCCAGCGTCCGCGGGAAACTTCGCCGCCGGGAGTGGCAGTAAGCCGTGCAAACCAGTTACGCTAGATATAGTAAGCCGGGTTCATAAGACACACACTAAACGGATTGCACAAATCGATTATGCTAAGCATTATAAGTCGAGAAAATAAGATGCGTAATAGATAAGAAAAGCTTTAACCAAAGCAAATAATGTTGTACGAACAACCCATCGAGGAAAGTACGAGAATACGACAAATGTCAAACGAAAGAAAAACATAACAAATATCCGGAAGAGAACACGATACAAGCGCTAAACAAGTACGCGAAAAACCAAAGAAAATTTGGCTACTCTGAGCCGAAGTCGATCTGCTCCTCATCATCCTCGGGGCGAGGGGCGCCAGACCCACCAATGGATTCTCCGTCAAACTGGCGGTTCGTCGACTGGGCGGCCTCCGCGGGGACTCGAGGACGCAGGTCGTCCTCCTGCGGCTCATCATCCAGAGGAGGGAACATGGCATCGAAGAAGGAAAACGTGGTCCCGCGAGACGCGTTCTCCTTCTCGGTTGCGTCTCGGACCCGTATGGCCGCCTCATAACGAGCCACCTCCAGCGCGAGGTCCCAGTCGTCCTCCAAGTCCGTCTTGGATCGCACGACGTCGTCCTTCTTCTCGACTAGGGTCTACACCTCCGCCCGCAAAGAATCCCTCTCCCTCTCGACCTTGACCCGAGAGATCTCGCTCGCCGATAGTCGAGCGTGGACAATGCTCAGCTCCTCATCCCGGCTCGAGAGTGCCGCTTGGAGCTTCTTCGTCTCCCCTAAGAAGGTGTCGGCCGCCTGCTCCGCCTTCTCCCGGGACGTCTGCTCGGCCATGCGAAGCGATTTCTCGGCCGCCGATTCCCCGCGAACTCGCTCCAACTCCTCCTCGAGCCCTTGAAACTCTCGGGCAGTACGGACCCCCGCTAGAGCGGCAGCATGGGCGGCCATTGCGCTCTCCTTGTCCTTCTCCATGATTTGCATGCGCCGCAACAGGTCTCGAAGAATGCGGTCACTTCGCTCTTGGCGTGCGAGCATCTGTGGGAATAGGTGATATACGCATAATCAGAATAAGCATAATGATTACACATGAGACGAGCAAACGAATCATACCTTTCGGGCGTCTCCGATCCCATTTTGGAAATGCTCAAGGTCGCTCGTCGTCAGCAGGCCCTTGAAATCCTGCAGAGAGGTTTCAAGGATCCCTCGCGAGCACTGGTCCCTTAGCTCTGCCGCCTCCGTTTAGGAGCATCGAATCCATGCTGTCCGGCACCGCCGATGTGTGGGCGCGCTTGTGGCCGGAGGGTGATCCAAAGGAGGTCAACGACGATGGTCGCTTGTTGGAAGAGATCGCCTCGTTCCTCGCCCGCTGTGGCGAACCCCGTGGCGAGCCTCAGCTCGGGGACGAGCCGCGGTCGTAGCTTCGGCGGTAGGTGCCACTCTCGGCACTTGTGTGCGCGATCAATGTCGTCGGGCCATGGTATCTGCAAAGGAGAAAGGGCGTCAGTCGGTTATAACGTAACAGTAAGCATAAGACAACGAAACGTGCGATAACGCGAAAGCGTATGCATGGCTAGTACCCCCCGCGTCGGGGGGAGGGGCAGACAAGCCCCCCGCCTCTGATTCGGGACCCTCCGCAACCTCCGCGTCGGGGCCAGGGCATGGAGGAGCGTCGCCGCCTAGCACGAACCACCCAGTCCTCGCCATTAGGTCCGGGGGACTCAAACAATGACCTTTGCCACATCAAGTCCGGGATTGCCTTGATCACAACTACGAGTTCGGAATCCTCGGCATCCCTGACGGAGGGAAATTCGGTCGCAGGCCCAAACGATAGAGGTACCACCCCGAAGGCCGACTCGGTGTTGGAATTGATCTAGGGTTTAAGAAAAAGATTAAACGCTTCGGGAAGCGGCGGAATTTTAAAAAATTTCTTTACAAGTAAAAACAGTTTTTACTAACCTAGACAAAGAGCAAGTACACGTAATTAAAAACTATTATGAGCTAAGAAGTTTACTAACCTTTCTTGAAGCTTGATCTTTGAGAAGCTCTTATAAAGTCGCAACGCTCGTCTTCCCTCGCAGCACGTCCCTCTTTCTTTCCTCGGCACCTCGAGCAACCACGAAAGTTTCTATCACTAAATCACTCGAGAGAAAAGGAATTAGTGAGTGGGCACTTTTAAACACTACGACTTAAGAACGAGTCTTGAAGTCGCAGAGCTAAACTCTAGGTCAAATGAGGACCTAGGTGCCAAGACAAAAATCGAAAATAAACTAGAGAGAGAAAGAGAGAGGAGTTCGGCCAAAGTTCTATAGAGAGAGTCTCTCAAATCTCTTAAACTTGGATGAATGAAATGTGAGGAAATGAGGCTCCTATTTATAGGAGAGGTCTCACCTTCAATAAGGTAGTTTCCTCTTCTATAGAATATCACATATTCATGAGCAAATTTCCTCTTTTCCCTATTGAGACACTCGGCCAACAAGGGCTTCTAGAAGCCTTGATTTGTTTCCAATTTTGTTCATGGCTTGCCTTTTCTCTTAACGTGGCTGAAGTTCCCTTATGCATCCTTATGCAAATTTGTTTCCTCTTTTTCTTTTGGAAAGTATCTGTTACCGGTCCGTCTCGGTCCGGTAGATCGACGACGGCCACGCTGGCGGCCGTCCTGGGCCCGGCGCTCGTCCGGGGCCGGCACTCGCCATGGCCGGCTCTCCAAGGCCGGCTCTCCATGGCCGGCGCTCCAAGGCCGGCTCTCCAAGGCCGGCTCTCCATGGCCGGCTCTCCAAGGCCGGCTCTCCAAGGCCGGCTCTTCAAGGCCGGCGCTCCAAGGCCGGCGCTCCAAGGCCGGCTCTCCATGGCCGGCGCTCCATGGCCGGCTCTCCAAGGCCGGCTCTCCATGGCCGGCTCTCCATGGCCGGCTCTCCAAGGCCGGCGCTCCAAGGCCGGCTCTCCAAGGCCGGCGCTCCAAGGCCGGCGCCCCAAGGCCGGCTCTCCAAGGCCGGCTCTCCAAGGCCGGCGCTCCAAGGCCGGCTCTCCAAGGCCGGCGCTCGCCCAAGGGGTTCCCCAAACACCCCTTGGCCGCCTATAAATATGAGGGTCTCTCCCTCGACCCAGGTAATCCGAATTTGAGTACTAAAACGCTGTTGAACTCGTACCTCGCTCGTTTCCCTCAAGTCTCGGCCTCTAAACACTAAACCCTCTACAAACCACCTCAATCCTACTAATGTTGAGCGTCGGAGAGGTAAACAGAGGCAACCCCTCTGTTTCCCCTTTGTAGTTCACACCTTTTTGTTCACATTACAGGTGCTTGGACGAGAAAGAGATCACCTACAGCTAAGGGACGGCTTGGGATACCAAGCCCGACACGCTCGAGTTGAGACGAGACCACTTGGTCCGGCCTTGGGTCTAACCTTCTACGACTCCTAAATCGTTGTCCGAAAAACTGCGACAACAGTATCTAAATACATTTATGCACAAAATAAACTCTCCTATTTCTCTATAGGGTAGGCGCCCAACATGTCTCTAGAAGGAGCTTCTAGAAGCTTCTTCATTTATTCATGAGAACATGAAAAAAGCCCATTAAGAATTTTCAATAAAACTCTTATGAAATGAAATTAATTCACGAGGCCCAATGATCAAGTCATGGCCAAGTGACATTAAGTCATCAAATGAACTTGTCAAAAAATTTATTGACATTCATTTCATCCTTTGTCTCAAAAGACAAAATTACCCTTTTGACTATTTTAGTTCTCGTTTTGACTTAGCTTCCAGTTTAACTATTCCTATCGATGTGATTCGTGACAATGACCTCATGGACCCAAATGAACAAAGCTTTAGCTAAACACTTGGACTCAAAAGTTCACAAACCTTTTCCAAGTTTAGCTTAATGCCAACTGACTCCACTAAAGAGTTGACACTGAAAATCTCTCGGTTCAATTGAATTTATTTTCTACTCAAGAATTCGACCTAATTATGATGAGCGGATCCACTGAATATTATCTATGTTTACCCTTCATGAATGTCATCAGCTAGTCGGGATTTACTAAATTACCATTTTACCCTTCTAGCTGTTATTTCCTCAACTCCTTTGTCGCTTGTGAATAAGTTAGAAACAATGTATTGACGAGGAGCTAACAAGTCACATTGTTTCATCCAAAAGAGTCAGGACTCAATTTGGACACTGGCCAGTTCATTTATTCACACTCCAAGGAACAAAGCATGAGGTGACATACATTGCATTTCAGCAATCTTGTACATGAATTCCATATCTATGAGAACTTCACAAAGTTACTCATGACATACTCACAACTTAGTACTTCACCAATAGGCCCTGTTCGGAATCACATAGTGAGCCCGAACTCTGAATTTCTCAAATGAGAATACTAAGGTGTGAAATGACATGTCTTATTTCAGGATTAAGGTAAGCATGATGCAATTCATACATAGTGACTTCGAGACATAAGAGGTTAAATGGTTTGTTCTTATCTTGTCTCTAGAAGTGCACTGGTCAATTCAGTACCTTCGGAAGATACCTAGAAGAACTATAGAGTCTCCAACTCTCAATGCCTCATAACCAGACATCATAGATTCTTCTAACAATCATACTGAGGTCAATAGTCCTTTGACCCTTAGATTGCGAATATATCGTTTTAAGCAAACTACGAAGATTTTGTTCATGCAAATCTACATTTGTCTCTTCGTAAGTTGTTTAGTTTGTTTATGGATTAAAGACTAAGGTTTTATCATAAAGCTTCAAACAAGGAAGATTGAATGAACGTTTCAACTTTTTATTAATGAATAAGCAATTACAAGCAAGAGTCTTCGTAAGACTATATGACATCAAATGTACATAAATAGACACTACTACTCTTCTTGTGGGCACCATTGACAACACTCGGACACCCACACCCAAGGGTATCGATGCTTCGAGGTAACCTTGGTAACGACGGAGATGCGCTTCCGAGTGAACGCCGAGTAGAAGCCCGGTTTCCCCGGGACCCCGCGAACAACCACGAGTTCTTGAATGTCATCTGCGTTGACCGCCCTTTTCTTTGCTCGATAGAGCATCATATGGCACGCAACGATTACCCGATAGAAGGACGGAGATATCTGTGACGCGTGCACCCCTAACTGAATCAATAGCTCTTGGATCACCGGCTGGAAGGGTAACCGTAGCTCTCCGCGAAGACTCGCCTCGTGAATGGCGGCGTGTCCCTTCCGGGGGAGAGTCGGGAGATCGTCGGGCAGCGGTCGCAGGATCGACACGGAATCCGGGATGCCATAATGCCTCCTCAAGCTCGTAAAACTAGCATTCGAGAGCGAACTCGGAATGTCAACACCCGAGCAATCAAGGCCGCCACGTATTGCCGACTCTCTGATCGGGAAGGATAGGGCCCGCACTTCCTCCCGCGCAGTTGAGGAAAGCATTGCCACAGGTGTTGCGCGACGATCCGACGATTCGCTCGAGCGCTCGACGTCGGGGGCGATTCTCGGCTCGGTGAGTCCCAACGCGTGAGCCCGGCCCGGCGGGCCTTGTCTCCCCCATGGTCGGCCCGGCAGTGGGCCCGTCGTCGGTGCTTGGCCCTAAACCCGGCGGGCAATGCTCGGTAAGGGCCGTCCCGTCCAGGCCCCCGCGCTGGGCCCCTAAGACCAATAGACCGGCTTCGCCAACTCACGGCCCAGGTAAGAAGCCCGTTCGCGTGTCCAGACCCCCGCGCCGGGCACCCAGGGCCATTGGGCCGGCCTCGCCAGCGCCCAGCCCAGGCGGGAAGTCCCCTCGTGCGCCCAGATCGCCCGGGCCCTTTGGACTCTCGCCCGGCCCATTGACGCTCGCACCTGGCCCGGCAGTGCGGCCCGGCCCGCCCAGTGGGATGCCTTCGCGTCGCCCTGGCCCACCGGCCCCTAGGGCTAGGGCAACCAGCGCCTCGGCCGCCGCCCCCCAGCAGGCGCTGTCCGGCCGGCGTTCCTTGTCTCCGGCGCCGACGTCCCCGCCAGCGGCGCCGCCCGTCTTCAGTTGACCTCCACCAGTGCGCTTCCCCTCGGGAAAGGCCAAGCTCAGGCTGCCCGGGCCTTCCTCGCCGCCGCTCGCCCGCCAAACAACCCCAGCGTCGCCGCCCAGGGCAGACGAAACACTCCCAGCGCCCGACTCGACCGGCGCGACTTCTCCCAGGGCGGGCGCTCCACCAACGCCGCTTGGATCTCCTCCGATGACACCTTCAGCGTAGACAACACCGACGAGAGCCGGCGCACTGTCGCCCGAGCCTACCTCGCCGAGCGCGCCTCCACCCGCATCCCCAGCGTCGGCTGGGTGTCCTCCGGCGACACCACCGGCGCAGACGAAGCCGACGAGGGCCTGCACACTTCGCCCAAGCCCGCCTTGCCGAGCGCGCCTCCACCCAGGCCACGCGCGTCCCCAGTGCCGTCTAGGTCTCCTCCGGCGACGCCTCCAGCGCAGACGAAGCCGACGAGGGCCGGCGCACCTTCGCCCAGGTCCGCCTCGCCGAGCGCGCCTCCGCACTGACCGGCCCTGCTCTCCTCGGCGCCCGGCGCTCCTGGGCTGGCATCCCCCTGACGGCAGGGGCCATCCCTGGTGCGCGTGTCCTCCTCCTCGTCGGCCAGCCATGCTTCGACCGATGGAAAATCTCCCCCGATCATCTTTGCCACTTGGTTGCTCAAAGAACGTGAAGGCGGCACGTTGTGGGTAACCAAAGGAGATGAGAATTGCGCCCAAAAATTGTCTAAGTTTACGTCTTGATTCCCGAGCAAAGGGATGAGGTCATCTTCGATAGACCCACACCCCGACAGGTGGTTGGTAGGGTCCATTGACACGTGCAACGAGACGAAACGTACGGAAAGTGATGCGACCTAGAGGAAAATAATAATTAAAGGAGTTCGAACCGAACCTTTTCACGACGGGCTACTCCGATGGGCCAACGACGGTGAGAATCTTGAGTTTACCGCACGAGTTTCACTCGGCAGTAAACTCAGGGGGCTAATGTTGTCGGCCCGACCCCGATCGCGTCCGGACGAAGGCGAAGCGATGTCAAACGCGCCTCGGTAGCTTGCCCCGACCATTGGCCGGCCTTAGGGCCAGCCTCGGCCAATGGCCTGCCCAAATAGCCTCGGCCAGCCTCGGCCAATGGCCGAGCCAAGGTATCCCCGGCCATTGGCCGGCCCTACGGCCAGCCTCGGCCAATGGCCGACCCAAATAACCTCGGCCATTGGCCGGCCCAAGGGCCAGCCTCGGACAATGGCCGGCCCAAATAGCCTCGGCCATTGGCCGGCCCAAGGGCCAGCCTCGGCCAATGGCCGAGCCAAGCTATCCCCGGCCATTGGCCGGCCCTAGGGCCAGCGTCGGCCAATGGCCGACCCAAATAACGTCGGCCATTGGCCGGCCCAAGGGCCAGCCTCGGCCAATGGCCCAGCCAAGCTATCCTCGGTCGTTGGCCGGCCTTAGGGCCAGCCTCGGCCAATGGCCGACCCAAATAACCTCGGCCATTGGCCGGCCCAAGGGCCAGCCTCGGCCAATGGCCGAGCCAAGGCTATCCTCGGCCAATGGCCGGCCCAAATAGCCTCGGCCATTGGCCGGCCCAAATAGCCTCAGCCAATGGCCGAGCCAAGGCTATCCTCGGCCATTGGCCGGCCCTAGGGCCAGCCTCGGCCAATGGCCGGCCCAAATAGCCTCGGCCATTGGCTGGCCCAAGGGCCAGCCTCGGCCAATGGCCGAGCCAAGGTTATCCTTGGCCATTGGCCGGTCCTAGGGCTAGCCTCGGCCAATGGCCGGCCCTAGGGCCAGCCTCGGCCAATGGCCGTCCCAAATAGCCTCGGCGATTGGCCGGCCCAAGGGCCAGCCTCGGCCAATGGCCGAGCCAAGGCTATCCTCGGCCAAGGGGTTGCCCAAAACGCCCCTTGGTCGCCTATAAAAACTGAGGTCCCTCCCTTGGTCCAGGTAATCCGAATTTGAGTACTGAAACGCTGTCAAACTCGTACTTCACTCGTTTCACTCATCTTTGGCCTCTCACCACCTCTAAAACCTCTATACTCCACCTCAATCCTACTAATGTTGAGCGTCAGAGAGGTAAACAGAGGCACCCCCTCTGTTTTCCCTTCCTAGTTCACCTGTTCTTTCTTCCTTTTCAGGTACTTGGACTAACTCAAGAGACATTCACAGTTAAGGGACGACTTGGGATACCAAGTCCGACACGCTCGAGCCGAAGTGAGACCACTTGGTCCGGCCTTGGGTCTAACCACTTTGGGCTCCTAAATAGTTGTCCGAAAACGAGCGACAACATAGTCCCACCCTGGACTCGAGCACTGGATTGCTGCTAAGCATGTTCTTAAGTATCTTCACAAAACTAGGAACTTGATGCTTACATATTCAGGTACTGACGTGACATGAAGGGATTGTTGTTAATGGTGCCCACAAGAAGAGTAGTATTCTTTACTTATGTACATTTGATGTAATAAAGTCTCAAGAACACTCTTTCTTGTAACTAGTGAATCATTAATAAAAGTTGAAAAGCTAATTCATTCTTCCTTGTTTATTTGAAGAGACAAATGTAAATTTGCATGAACAAACTCTTCATGGTTTGCTTAAAACAATATATTCGCATTCTAAAGATCAAAGGACTATTGATCTCAGAACGATTGTTAGGAGAATCTATGATGTCTGGTTATGGGGCATAGAGAGTTGGAGACTCTATAATTCTTCTAGTTATCTTCTAAAGGTACTGAATTAACCAGTGCACTTCTAGAGACATAATAAGAACAAACCATTTAACCTCTTATGTCTCGAAGTCACTACGTATGAATTGCATCGTGCTGACCTCAATCCTGAAATGAGCTGAAATGAGACATGTCATTTCATAGCTTACGTATTCTCATTTGAGAAAGTCGAAGTTTGGACTCACTATGTGATTCTGAACAGGACCTATTGGTGAAGTACTAAGTTGTGAAGATGTCATGAGTAACTTTGTGAAGATCTCATAGATATGGAATTCATGTACAAGATTGCTGAAATGCAATGTATATCACTTCATGCTTTGTTCCTTGGAATGTGAATAAATGTATTGGCCAGTGTTCAAATTGAGTCATGACTCTTTTGGATGAATCAATGTGACTTGTTAGCTCCTCGTCAATACATTGTTTCTAACTTATTCACAAGCGACAAAGGAGTTGAGGAAATAACAACTAGAAGGGTAAAATGGTAATTTTGTAAATCTCATTTAGCTGATGATATTCATGAAGGGTAAACATAGATAATGTTAATGCGATTTCTCGGATAACATTTATGGGACACGTGTTGGGGTGCGAGCTTGCAACGAGTCTTGAAAACTCTTTATTCTCTTGAGAGCTTCTGAGATTGGTAGATGTCTTCTGGTTTCCTTCTTTATTGTTCTCGTCTTTCCTTTATTCTCTATGTTAAGTAGTCAGGTTTCACTCATTGTATTTCTTTTTCTCGAAGAACAATTGGGTCCTTGATCTTTGTTTATGGGTTGTGAGAATTTCGGGGTTGAGAGAAATATGAGAGTTAAAAGGATTCTGAGTTCAGAGTGAATTGAATTTTGATTTGTGTGAGTGCGGTATTTATAGGGAAAACATGTCGCTCGTCGCAAATTCACTTGTCGCTTGTCTCAAATTCGCTTGTCGATTGTCTCAAATTCGCTTGTCGCTTGTCTCTTTTCCCAAATTCGCTTGTCGCTTGTTATAAATTCGCTTGTCCCTTGTCGTTAAGTCGCTTGTCGCTTGTCGTTAATTCGTTTGTCGCTTGTCCCAAATTCACTTGTCGCTGGTTACAAATTCGCTTGTCGCGTTTCGTTAATTCGCTTGTCGCTTGTTGCTTGGTTTAAGTCAAGCATATTTTTGGCTCGTTTGACTAAAGTGTCCTTTTAACGTTATTTTAGCAATTGAGATGTCATTTTTACCATTAGAAAAGTGAAGGTATAACATTAACCCCCCAGTTTCGCGTGCGACTTGTCGTACGCGAAACTTTGTAGTCTTGTTGGGGCTCTTTCTCTTTGTTTTGTTTTTTCATAGGTCTTGACGCTGCGAGCTCTCTATTTTTTTTGTGAGAGGTCTCGATGCCGCGAGCTCTTTATTTTTTTGTGAGAGGTCTCGATACCGTGAGCTCTCTATTTTTTTTGTGAGAGGTCTCGACGCCGCGAGCTCTGTATTTTTTTTTGTGAGAGGTCTCGACCCCGCGAGCTCTCTTATTCTTTGTTATGAGAGGTCTCGATGCCGCGAGTGTTGGAATTGATCTAGGATTTAAGAAAAAGTTTAACGCTTTGGTAAGCAGCGGAAATTTAAAAATTTTCTTTTGACAAGTAAAACGATTTTACTAACCTAGACAAAGAGTAAGCACATGTAAATAAAAACTATAATGAGAATAAATAATTTACTAACCTTTTTAGAAGCTTGAACGTGGATGAGCCTTCGGAAGGTTGAAAACGTTTGTCTCCCTCGCAACGCGTCTCTCTTCTTTCCTCAGCAACACGCGCAACCACGATAGTTTCTATCACAAGATTCACTCGAGAGAAAAAGAATTAGTGAGTGGGCACTTTTAAACACGACGACTCGAGAACAAGTCTCAAAGTCGAAGAGCTAAACTCGCTAGGTCAAATGAGGACCTAGGTGTCAAAACAAAAACGAAAAGAACTCAGAGAGAGAAGGAGAGAGGGGCGGCCAAGCTAGAGAGAGAAGCTCTCAATCTCTAAAACTTGGGATGAATGAAATGAGGAGAAATGAGGGCTCTATTTATAAAGGAGGGATTACCTTCAATAAGGTAGTTTCCTCTTCTATAGAATATCACATATTCATGAGCAAAATATTGCCCGTTTCCCTCTTGAGTCACACGGCCAACAAGGCTTCTAGAAGCCCTTGGATTTGTTTCCTCTTTTGTTCCTCTCTTGGTTGGCCGCCAAAATGAATTCCCTTCTAGAGGAAATTTGTTTCCTCTTTTTCTTTTGGCAAGTATCTTGATACATTAATGCACAAAATTGGTCTCTCTACTCTTGGGTTTGGGCGTGTAAGACTTTCTAGAAGCCTTCTAGATTTTTCTTCATTTGTTCATGACAACATAAGAAAAGCCCATTAAGAATTTTCAAATAAAATTCCATGAAATGAAATTTTTCCACAAGGCCCAATTAAATCAATTTTGGCCGAGTGGTCTTAAGTCATCAAATGACTTTGTCAAAAAATTTATTGACATTCATTTCATCCTATGTCCAAAAAGACAAAAAATACCCTTTTGACAATTTTCGCAAACTTGTCTCGTTCTTGTTTTGACTTAGGTTCTAGTTTAACTATTCCTACTCGATGTGATTTGTGACAGTGACCTCATCGATCCAAATGAACAAAGCTTGAGCTAAACACTTGGACTCAAAAGTTCACAAACCTTTTCCAAGTTTAGCTTAATGTCAACTATCTCCACTAAAGAGGTGAATCTCTCGTTTCAAATGAATTTATTTTCTACTCAAGAATTCAACCTAATTGTAATGAGTGGATCCACAGAATATTATCAGTGTTTACCCTTCATGAATATCATCAGCTACTCGGGATTTATAAAATTACCATTTTACCATTCTAGCTGTTATTTCCTCAAATCCTTTGTCGCTTGTGAATAAGTTAGACACATTGTATTGACGAGGAGCTAACAAGTCACATTGTTTCATCCAAAAGAGTCAAGACTCAATTTGGACACTGGCCAGTTCATTTATTCACACTCGAAGGAACAAAGCATGAGGTGATATACATTACATTTCAGCAATCTTGTACATGAATTCCATATCTATGAGAACTTCACAAAGTTACTCATGACATTCTCACAACTTAGTACTTCACCAATAGGCCTTGTTCGGAATCACATAGTGAGTCCAAACTCTGACTTTCTCAAATGAGAATACGTAAGCTGTGAAATGGCATGTCTCATTTCAGGATTAAGGTAAGCACGATGCAATTCATACGTAGTGACTTAGAGACATAAGAGGTTAAATGGTTTGTTCCTATTTTGTCTCTAGAAGTGCATTGGTCAATTCAGTACCTTCAGAAGATACTGTTGTTGCTCGTTTTCGGACAACTATTTAGGAGCCCAAAGTGGTTAGACCCGAGTCCAGATCAAGTGGTCTCACTTTGGCTCGAGCATGTCGGACTTGGTATCCCAAGTCGTCCCTTAGTTGTAGATGAAGCTCACCTCGTCTCGATACCTAAAAAGTAATAGAGAGTACGTGAACTACAAACGGGAAACAGAGAGGTTGCCTCTGTTTACCTCTCCAACGGTCAACATTAGTAGGGTTGAGGTAGAATGTAGAGGGTTTAGCTGTTTAGAGGCCGAGACTTGAGAGAAACGAGCGAAGTACGAGTTTGACAGCGTTTCAGTGCTCAAATTCGGATTACTTGGACCAGGGGAGGGACCCCGGTATTCATAGGCAACCAAGGGATATTTTGAGCAACCCCTTGGCCGAGTGGATACATTTGGCCCGGCCATTGGCCGAGGCAAACCTTGGGCCGGCCAATGGCCGGGGATAGCTTAGACTCGGCCATTGGCCGAGGATGGACCTTGGGCCGGACAATGGCTGGGGATAACTTAGACTCGGCCATTGGCCGAGGCTGGCCCTTGGGCCGGCCAATGGCCGAGGACAGCTTAGACTCGGCCATTGGCCGAGGCTAGCCCTTGGGCCGGCCAATGGCCGAGGACAGCTTAGACTCGGCCAATGGCTGAGGATAGCTTAGACTCGGCCATTGGCCGAGGCTGGCCCTTGGGCCGGCCAATGACCGAGGATAGCCCAGACTCGGCCATTGGCCGAGGTTGGCCCTTGGGCTGGCCAATGGCCGAGGATAGCTTAGACTCGGCCATTGGGCGAGGCTGGCCCTAGGGCCGGCCAATGGCCAGAGCTATTGGAATCGATCTAGGGTTTGAGAAAATAATTAACGCTTCGGTAAGCGGCGGAATTTTAAAAATTTTCTTTTACGAGTAAAAACGGTTTTTACTAACCTAGACAAGTGCAAGTACATGTAATTAAAAACCAATATGAGCTAGAAGTTTACTAACCTTTCTTGAAGCTTGAACTTTGAAGAAGCTTGTGGAAAGTTTGCAACGCTCGTCTCCCCTCGCAGCACGTCTCTCTTTCTTTCCTCGGCACCTCGAGCAACCACGAAAGTTTCTATCACTAAATCACTCGAAAAGAAGGAATCAGTGAGTGGGCACTTTTAAACACTACGACTTAAGAACAAGTCTCGAAGTCGCAGAGCTAAACACTAGGTCGAGTGAGGACCTAGGTGCCAAGACAAGAAAAAATCGAAAATAAACTAGAGAGAGAGAGAGGAGTTCGGCCAACAATGTCTAGAGAGAGAGTCTCTCAATCTCTAACTTATGTTGAATGATAAAAATGAGAAGAATGAGGCTCCTATTTATAGGAGAGGTCTCACCTTCAATAAGGTAGTTTCCTCTTCTATAGAATATCACATATTCATGAGCCAATTTCCTCTTTTCCTCTATGATACACTCGGCCAAGGTAGGCTTCATTAAGCCTTGGATTTGTTTCCTTTTTTGTTCCTTGCCTTGCTTCTTTCTCAACTTGGGCGCCTACCTCTTGTTTCCCTTAGAGGAAATTTGTTTCCTCTTTTTCTTTTGGCAAGTATCTTCATACATTTATGCACAAAATATTCTCTCTATCTCTTGGGTATGTTGGGCGCCTATAGCCTTCTAGAAAAGGCTTCTAGAAGCTTTTCCATTTGTTCATGACAACATGAAAAAGGCCCAATAAGAATTTTCAATAAAATTCCTATGAAATGAAATTAATTCACAAGGCCCAATGATCAAGTCATGGCCGAGTGAAACATGTCATAAAATGACCTTGTCAAAAATTTATTGACATTCATTTCATCATATGTCTCAAAAGACAAAAATACCCTTTTGACTATTTTCGTTCTTGTTTTGACTTAGCTTCCAGTTTAACTATTCCTATCGATGTGATTCGTGACAGTGACCTCATGGACCCAAATGAATAAAGCTTGAGCTAAACACTTGGACTCAAAAGTTCACAAACCTTTTCCAAGTTTAGCTTAATGCCAACTGACTCCACTAAAGAGCTTACACTGAAAATCTCTCGGTTCAAATGAATTTATTTTCTACTCAAGAATTCGACTTAATTACGATGAGCGGATCCACTGAATATTATCTATGTTTACCCTTCATGAATGTCATCAGCTAGTCGGGATTTACTAAATTACCATTTTACCCTTCTAGCTGTTATTTCCTCAACTCCTTTGTCGCTTGTGAATAAGTTAGAAACAATGTATTGACGAGGAGCTAACAAGTCACATTGTTTCATCCAAAAGAGTCAGGACTCAATTTGGACACTGGCCAGTTCATTTATTCACACTCCAAGGAACAAAGCATGAGGTGACATACATTGCATTTCAGCAATCTTGTACATGAATTCCATATCTATGAGAACTTCACAAAGTTACTCATGACAGACTCACAACTTAGTACTTCACCAATAGGCCTTGTTCGGAATCACATAGTGAGTCCGAACTTTGACTTTCTCAAATGAGAATACTAAGGTGTGAAATGGCATGTCTCATTTCAGGATTAAGGTAAGCATGATGCAATTCATACATAGTGACTTCGAGACATAAGAGGTTAAATGGTTTGTTCTTATATTGTCTCTAGAAGTGCACTGGTCAATTCAGTACCTTCGGAAGATACCTAGAAGAACTATAGAGTCTCCAACTCTCAATGCCTCATAACCAGACATCATAGATTCTTCTAACAATCATACTGAGGTCAATAGTCCTTTGACCCTTAGTTGCGAATATATCGTTTTAAGCAAACTACGAAGAGTTTGTTCATGCAAATCTACATTTGTCTCTTCGTAAGTTGTTAAGTTTGTTTATGGACTAAAAGACTAAGGTTTTATCATAAAGCTTCAAACAAAGAAAGAATGAATGAACGTTTCAACTTTATTAATGAATAGATAGGCAATTACAAGCAAGAGTCTTCGTAAGACTATATGACATCAAATGTACATAAATAGATACTACTACTCTTCTTGTGGGCACCATTGACAACAAACTCCCACTTGACTCAAAGAAGATGTGAGTAGTCCTACATGCCTAATCCCTCTCGAAGTTGGTCGAAGACCATGTTCGCTAGGGCCTTGGTGAAGGGATCTGCCAGAGATCTTCTTCACTTCCACGTCTCCGCGCTGCACGATCTCTCGAATCAAATGGTATTTCCTCTCAATATGCTTAGAGCGCTTATGGCTTCTAGGTTCCTTTGAGTTAGCGACAGCCCCACTATTATCACAATAAAGGGTCATGGGCTCGTCGACGTTTGGAACAACTTCCAAATACTTAAGGAACTTTCTAAGCCATACAGGCTCTTTGGATGCTTCACAAGCAGCCACATATTCTGCTTCCATTGTGGAGTCAGCAATGCAAGATTGCTTAATACTTCTCCACACAACAGCTCCACCATTAAGGATGAACACAGATCCCGAAGTGGATTTCCTGGAATCCTTATCCGCTTGAAAATCGGAGTCGGTATATCCCGTCATAGTCCGGTCAGTACCTGAGTATGTAAGCATCAAGTTCCTAGTTCTTCGAAGATACTTAAGAACATGCTTAACAGCAATCTAGTGCTCGGGTCCAGGGTTGGATTGGAAACGGCTAACTACGCCAACGGCGAAACATATATCAGGTCTAGTGCAAAGCATAGCATACATGACGCTTCCTACGGCAGAGGCGTAAGGAATCTTCCTCATGTCTTCAATCTCTTGTGCAGTCTTGGGAGACTGGTCCTTAGAGAGTGAAAATCCATGCCTAAAGGGTGTTTGACCCCTCTTGCAGTCTTGCATCGAGAAGCGATCCATCACCTTATCAATATAAGATGCTTGAGAGAGCGACAAGGTCCGGTTTTTCCTAGCTCGAAAGATTTGGATCCCCAGAATGTACGCGGCTTCTCCTAGATCCTTCATATCGAATTGCTTTGCCAGCCAGACCTTAACCTCAGATAACTTATCCACGTCATTACCAATGAGCAGTATATCATCGACATATAGTACCAGAAACACAACTTTGCCTTCGTGTATTAACTTGTAAACACAAGGCTCATCTATTGACTGTTCAAAGCCAAAGCTCTTTACAGTGTCATCGAATCTAATATTCCATGACCTAGATGCTTGCTTTAGTCCATAAATGGATTTAAGCAACTCACAAACCTTGGTCTCTTGACCTTTATCCATGAAACCGTCTGGTTGAGCCATGTAAATGCGCTCGTCAAGATTGCCATTCAGAAAGGCTGTCTTGACATCCATTTGCCAGATCTCATAGTCGAGAGCTGCAGCTATGGATAGGAGTATGCGGATGGATTTAAGCATTGCGACTGGCGAGAAGGTTTCTTCATAGTCAATCCCTTCTTGTTGGGTATGACCCTTCACCACAAGTCGTGCTTTGAACGTCTCGACGTTCCCATCAGGACCCATTTTCTTCTTGTATATCCACTTACACCCTACGGGTTTAATCCCTTCAGGAAGGTCTACAAGTTTCCAGACTTTGTTGACATACATCGAGTACATTTCAACTTTCATGGCGTCAAGCCAAAGGTTTGATTCAGAACAAGCCATCGCTTGGCTATAGGAAACAGGGGCATCCATGTCGGAGACGGCTACAAGAGAGTCTCCATAAGACATGTACCTGTCAGGCTTTTGAGTAGCCCTCCCACTACGTCTAAGTACTACTTGACGAGATTCTGATGAGTTAGGTTGTGTTTCAGTTGGGGTAAGAACAGTTCTTACAGATGAGGTAGAAGCTTCCTCACCCAACTTTTCTTCAAGCACAATTTTGCTTCTAGGTTTCGCATCCTTCATAAAGTCCTCCTCAAGGAAACGAGCATTCGTGCTAACGAAAGTCTTGTCGTCCTCGGGACTATAGAAAGTAAAACCTTTGGTTTCCTTCGGATATCCTACAAACAGGCACAATTCTGACCTACTAGCCAACTTGCTAGTCTTTTGCCTCAGCACGTGTGCAGGGCAACCCCAAATTCGGATGCGGCCAAGATTCACTTTACGGCCAGTCCATCGTTCATAAGGAGTACCAGGCACCGTTTTGGACGGAACTTGGTTCAGAATGTAGGCGGCTGTTTCGAGGGCATATCCCAAAAGGAAAGCGGGAGTGATGAGTAACTCATCATTGATCTAACTATCTCCATAAGAGTTCGGTTTCTTCTCTCTGACACTCCGTTTTGTTGAGGTGTGCCAGGTGCGGTAAGCTGAGAAGCGATACCTTCTTCTTTAAGAAATTCATCGAACTCTCCAGACATATACTCACCACCTCGATCAGATCGAAGGGTTTTGATGACTTTGCCAGTTTGCTTTTCCACTAAAGCCCTAAAGACCTTAAATACGTTAAAGGTCTCGGATTTGTGTTTGAGCAAATAGACAAACCCATATCGTGAGTAATCATCAGTGAAGGTAACGAAGTATTCGTATCCTCCACGTGCCTGTTGGCTGAGCGGACCACATACATCAGAATGTATTAGTTCCAGCAACTCAGTGGCTCTTCGACCTTTATCAGAGAAAGGTCGCTTAGTCATTTTTCCTTCTATGCAGGATTCACAAGTAGGTAGTGAACCTATTGCAGACGCTTGGAGTGGACCATCCCTCACAAGTCTCTTAATCCTTTCTAGACTGATATGACCAAGTCTTAAGTGCCATAGGTGTGTTGATTTTGTTAGATCGCAGGATTCAGAAAGTTTGATCCTCTTTGGCTCCCTAATTAGATCATTATCTATTTCGGTGTCTAAAAGAGAAGGTTGAGTGGGATAGATGTAGAAAAGAGCATTCTTCATACATGCATCAGTGACAAAAGAATTATCAGGAAACGAAATACAAATTCCATTCTTAATGAACTTTAAACAATAATCTTGCTCACGAAGACGAGCAACGGATATTAAGTTCTTCCCAAAGGTAGGAACAAAATAAACATTATTCAAGTTTAAAGTGCGGTCTTCAAAAGATAGCGTCACGGATCCCACAGCCTTCGCAGACACTTGGCTCCCATCACCCCATTTGAAACAGAACTCGCCTTCCTCTAAGCTTTTGGTTTTCTTGAAACCATTCAAGGAACAACAAATATGGTTAGTAGCAGCGGAGTCAAGAATCCACGTTGATACATTATCAGCTACTAAGCATGCTTTGGTAACTAGTACAATACTATGTTCCTTTGCTTTGAGATAGACAGGACAGTTCTTTTTTATCGGCTTTGTAAGGTCTGTTCTTAGTTCCAGAGGCGGAGGCCTTTTGCTCAGTAGCATGTGCCTCTCCTTGATTCCTTTTTCTCTTAGTGAGACCTACAGCAGTGTGAAGTTCCTCCATACGCTTGGTAACAGTATACTCTAGCTTGTTTATGAAGTAGTTCATCTTGGAGGTATCAAGAGATGCGGGGAGAGTTTCTAAGATCACATCTATGACATTCTTCCCATCAATCTCAGATCCTAGGATTTCCATTTTACTCAGATGACTAATGATCAATATCATAAAGTCTCCAATAGGAGTCCTAGCCTTCATGTAACAGTTCATAAACTGTCGGACTGCTTGTAGCCTTGTTTGACGCCTTTGCCCTTCAAACATCTCAAGGAGATTGTAGAGCATGTCAGCGACAGTCTCGAAGTCACGATGTTGCTCTTTCAGCATATTGTTCATAGATGCCATGATATAGCACCTCACAATCTCATCGGATCGAAGCCAGGCCGCTAAGGCGTCATTCTCCTCTTGAGTTGAATCATCATTCGTCAGAGGAGGACACGGGGTGGTGAGTACCCATTTGTGCTTGTTAACGGTAGGTATTATGTCGAGGTTACGTTTCGAATCTACGTAGTTTTCGTTTTCGAGTTTGATCGAGGAAAGAAAGATTGAGAGATGATTGAGAGACATATTGCCTATATAAGTTGAAACAAGTTTATGATTAGTCTTTGGTTTAGGATTTAAGTTTTATTAAGACTTTTGTAAAATCCAAAGGTGTTATAAACCAAACAATAATTTACTCCCTCAAGAGAAGGCCGCAAAAAATCTCCATTTATAAGTAAATGACACAACATTAATGCTAAGCCAAGATGTCAATACATCTATTTTGACTAGCCACCTTTTAAATTGGTTTGATCACTCACATCCTTTCGCAGAGCCTCAAGGGAGGATACTAGGGATTGAGCCTAAGTGTGCAACCAACCACTTAGTCCAAAAGATCAGCTTTGAAAAACAATCCCCCAAGGGGAGGCCTTGCCATCATTGCATCACTCTCGGACGTAGCTCATTGAGCAATGATCGAAGCAATAACGCCTTGGAGTACTCACATTTAAGTGACGGTCGCAAGAGCGGCTCTTAGTCCCACGTTATTGCATCTTTCATTAGTGTTGGGGATCGTGGGTTACAAACAACGAATATAACCCTCCCACTTAGTTTTTGGAGTTGGTTCATCGACTCTTATAAGTTCGGAAACAAATTTCCTAGTTAGAGAGCGACAGAGTGGACAACTAGAAGAGAATCCTAGATCGACATGTTCAGAGCAGTATTAGTGCATAAAGGCACAAGGTACATACTCGATCTTTTCCTATTTTCTATTTCAGGAAAGTGCGTGAGGGAAGTGTGAACTTCAACTCACTCGAACACTTGAAAGTTTGAGATTACACATCTTTTTATTTTTCGGTTTGTCTACAAGGAGACCTCCCACTCAAATTTTCAAGAGCATATAGATTTTGAACATATGTGATATAGATATAGTTTTGAAAACATTTTGAAAATTTATTTGATTTGGATGACAAAATATTTTTCAAGTTTGAAAGTGAAAACGGTTTTTCAAAATTCAAACTAGTTTTGTAAAAATTCAATTTCAATTAAACTTTCAAAAATCAAAACATTTTAATCTTACACATCATGTTTATAATCATATGAAAAACATTTTTTCTCAAGAAAATTTTCTCATTAGAGTTCTATAACTCATGGTAGTGGGGTTTGAAAATCCGGATTTCTAAAAAAAACTGGAGTTTCAGACAGCCTCGCACCGCGGAGTAAAATCGCCATATCTGGCGGCTCCGATGTCCTTTTCAGCCGAAACCAGTGGCATTGGACAGAGAACAGACAGAGCTTTAATTTGATTCAAGAATCATTAAATTTAGATTTCTGAGCAGAGAGTTATGCCACTTTTAATGCGGGTTTACTCCAGCTCGAAGAAAAAGAAATAAATTAAAACTTTGGTCCTTTTTAGGTGCGAAAAAGAATCAAGCGTAACGGAACGTTTTAAGATGTTGTTTAAAGCTTTTATTTTTGTTTTATTAGCAGGGTAATAACATAGAATAAAAGAAATAACAACAAGCATAAAACGAATCAAGTAAAAATAAGAAACTAGCAAGATATCAAAACTAGTCACAAAATTTTACTCGAAATTTCTCAAACCTTTAAAACACGTTTTTCAGTATAAAAAATTAAAAAAATTTAGAACTGATTCTAATGTGTTTTAAAAACATCCCAAACTCATAGAAAATCAACATGCTTTTTAATTTAAAGACAAGAGCATTAAATTAAAAAAAATTCTAAGATTACAATTCTAACTTGTCACAAAATTAGTAAACTTTCGAAAACGATTTTCAAGCTCATAATTTTAAAAACATGTACATGCTAATCTTTGACCATAGCTCTGATACCATTTGTTGGAATCGATCTAGGGTTTGAGAAAATAATTAACGCTTCGGTAAGCGGCGGAATTTTAAAAATTTTCTTTTACGAGTAAAAACGGTTTTTACTAACCTAGACAAGTGCAAGTACATGTAATTAAAAACCAATATGAGCTAGAAGTTTACTAACCTTTCTTGAAGCTTGAACTTTGAAGAAGCTTGTGGAAAGTTTGCAACGCTCGTCTCCCCTCGCAGCACGTCTCTCTTTCTTTCCTCGGCACCTCGAGCAACCACGAAAGTTTCTATCACTAAATCACTCGAAAAGAAGGAATCAGTGAGTGGGCACTTTTAAACACTACGACTTAAGAACAAGTCTCGAAGTCGCAGAGCTAAACACTAGGTCGAGTGAGGACCTAGGTGCCAAGACAAGAAAAAATCGAAAATAAACTAGAGAGAGAGAGAGGAGTTCGGCCAACAATGTCTAGAGAGAGAGTCTCTCAATCTCTAACTTATGTTGAATGATAAAAATGAGAAGAATGAGGCTCCTATTTATAGGAGAGGTCTCACCTTCAATAAGGTAGTTTCCTCTTCTATAGAATATCACATATTCATGAGCCAATTTCCTCTTTTCCTCTATGATACACTCGGCCAAGGTAGGCTTCATTAAGCCTTGGATTTGTTTCCTTTTTTGTTCCTTGCCTTGCTTCTTTCTCAACTTGGGCGCCTACCTCTTGTTTCCCTTAGAGGAAATTTGTTTCCTCTTTTTCTTTTGGCAAGTATCTTCATACATTTATGCACAAAATATTCTCTCTATCTCTTGGGTATGTTGGGCGCCTATAGCCTTCTAGAAAAGGCTTCTAGAAGCTTTTCCATTTGTTCATGACAACATGAAAAAGGCCCAATAAGAATTTTCAATAAAATTCCTATGAAATGAAATTAATTCACAAGGCCCAATGATCAAGTCATGGCCGAGTGAAACATGTCATAAAATGACCTTGTCAAAAATTTATTGACATTCATTTCATCATATGTCTCAAAAGACAAAAATACCCTTTTGACTATTTTCGTTCTTGTTTTGACTTAGCTTCCAGTTTAACTATTCCTATCGATGTGATTCGTGACAGTGACCTCATGGACCCAAATGAATAAAGCTTGAGCTAAACACTTGGACTCAAAAGTTCACAAACCTTTTCCAAGTTTAGCTTAATGCCAACTGACTCCACTAAAGAGCTTACACTGAAAATCTCTCGGTTCAAATGAATTTATTTTCTACTCAAGAATTCGACTTAATTACGATGAGCGGATCCACTGAATATTATCTATGTTTACCCTTCATGAATGTCATCAGCTAGTCGGGATTTACTAAATTACCATTTTACCCTTCTAGCTGTTATTTCCTCAACTCCTTTGTCGCTTGTGAATAAGTTAGAAACAATGTATTGACGAGGAGCTAACAAGTCACATTGTTTCATCCAAAAGAGTCAGGACTCAATTTGGACACTGGCCAGTTCATTTATTCACACTCCAAGGAACAAAGCATGAGGTGACATACATTGCATTTCAGCAATCTTGTACATGAATTCCATATCTATGAGAACTTCACAAAGTTACTCATGACAGACTCACAACTTAGTACTTCACCAATAGGCCTTGTTCGGAATCACATAGTGAGTCCGAACTTTGACTTTCTCAAATGAGAATACTAAGGTGTGAAATGGCATGTCTCATTTCAGGATTAAGGTAAGCATGATGCAATTCATACATAGTGACTTCGAGACATAAGAGGTTAAATGGTTTGTTCTTATATTGTCTCTAGAAGTGCACTGGTCAATTCAGTACCTTCGGAAGATACCTAGAAGCACTATAGAGTCTCCAACTCTCAATGCCTCATAACCAGACATCATAGATTCTTCTAACAATCATACTGAGGTCAATAGTCCTTTGACCCTTAGATTGCGAATATATCGTTTTAAGCAAACTACGAAGAGTTTGTTCATGCAAATCTACATTTGTCTCTTCGTAAGTTGTTAAGTTTGTTTATGGACTAAAAGACTAAGGTTTTATCATAAAGCTTCAAACAAAGAAAGAATGAATGAAAGTTTCAACTTTATTAATGAATAGATAGGCAATTACAAGCAAGAGTCTTAGTAAGATTATATGACATCAAATGTACATAAATAGATACTACTACTCTTCTTGTGGGCACCATTGACAACAGGAGCAAGCCACCGGGGCGTGTTTGACCGTTGTTTCGCCTTTGATCGGCCGCGATCGAGGTCGGGCCGATAACATTAGCCCCCTGAGTTTATCGCCGAGTGAAACTCGTGCGGTAAACTCAAGAGCCTTGCCGTCGTTGGTGTACCGGTGCAACCCGTCGGGAAAAGGTTTGGTCCAAACCCCTTTAATTATTATTTTTCTTTAGGTCGCATCACTTTCCGTACGTTTCGTCTTGTTGCACGTGTCAATGGACCCTACCAACCACCTGTCGGGGTGTGGGTCCATCGAAGATGACCTCTTCACCTTGCTCGGGAATCAAGATGTGAACCTAGATGATATTTGGGCGCAATTCTCATCCCTCTTGGTTGCCCACAATGCACCGCCTTCATTTTCTTCGAGCAATAAAGTGGTAGAGATGGCCGGAGAGGAGGGGGCGTTGGAGAGGCCCGCGAGCCAGAGAGCGCCATGCCTGGCGGGGAGAGCGTCGGAGACGGCGCGTCGGCCTGGGGCGGCGTCACCGGGATCGATGCCAGTGCTTGCAGGTGGCCGGCGGCGTTGGAGGCTTGGGTCCGGTCATGTTTGAGGGCGTGCGCACGGGCGAGGGCTCACCGGAGGCAGGCGGTGCCACTGGCGGGGACGCTAGCGCCGGAGGCGAGGAGCGCCGGCCGGGGGCCGGCGGCCGAGGCGCTGATAACCCTAACCCTTGGGGGCGGTGGGCTAAGGTAGCGCGAGGGCAGCCCACTCGGTGGGCCGGGTTGCGCTGTAGGGCCGGACACATGCGTCACTGGGCGGCCTTGGCGCGCGAAGGGGCTCCCCACCTGGGCCGGACACTGGTGAGGCTGGCCCAATGGCCTTGGGCGCCCAGTATGGGGGCCTGGACGGGACGGCCTCGGGCAAGGATTGCCCGTCGGGCTTAGGACCAAGCACCGACGATGGGCCCATTGTTTGGCCGACCACCGGGGGGACAAGGCCCGCCGGGCCGGGCACGTGCGCGAGGGACCGGCCGGCCGGCTCGGGTGATTGCCGCGAGGGACTCGCTGAACCAAGAATCGCCCCCGACTGCTCGGGCGAATCATCGGGTCGCCGCGCCACATCGACTGCCACCGTCACCCTAACCGTGCAAGAGGAGTCGCGAGCCTTGGCCTTCTCGATCGAGGGATCTGCAATCTGAGGCGGCCTGGATTGCTCGGGCGTCGATATCTCCAGCTCGCTTTCGCTTGCTAGTTTCTTAAGCTTGAGGAAGCGCTTCTACATCCCGTCATCCATATCGATCCTGTGACCGTTGCCCGACGATCTCCCGACTCGACCACGAAAGGGGTATGCCGCCATTCACGAGGCAAGTCTCCGCGGAGGGCTACGGTTACCCTTTCAGCCAGTGATCCAAGAGCTGTTGATCCGGTTGGGAGTGCACGCGTCACAGATGTCCCCATCCTTCTACCGGGTGGTCGCGGCGTGCCATATGATGCTCTATCGAGCAAAGAGGAGGGCGGTCACTGCAGATGACATTAAGGATCTCGTTGTCGTTCGCGGGGTCCCGGGGAAACCGGGCTTCTACCTGGCGACCCCTCGGAAACGCATCTCCATCATTACCAAGGTTAGCTCGAAGCATCGGTACCCTTGGGTGTGGGTGTCCGAATCGGCCTTCGGGGCAGCGCCCCTAACGTTTGGACCTGCGGCCGAATTCCCATCCGTCGGGGATGCCGAAGACTTTGAACTTGTAGCGGTGATCAGGGCGGTCCCGGATTCGAGGCAGCAAGGATCGCTCTTCGAGTCCCCAGACCTAATGGCGAGAACTGGGTGGTTCGTGCCTGGCGACGAAGCTCCTCAATGCCCTGGTCTCGGTGCGGAGGTTGCGGAGGATCCTGAATCAGACGTGGGGGGCTCGTCTGCCCCTTCCCCCGACGTAGGGGGTACTAGTCATACATATGCTTCTGCGTTATTGCACGTTTTGTTGTCTTGTGCTTATTGCTATGTTCTAACTGACTGACGTCTTTTCTCCTTTGCAGATACCATGGTTCGACATCGGTCGCACGTGCAAGTATCGAGGGCGGAACCTACCGTCGATGCTGCGGCCGCGGCCTGTTCCCGAGTCGAGGTTCGCCGTGGGGGATCTCCAACGCGGGTGAGTAACGAGGCGATCTCTACCAATAAGCGGCCATCATCGTCGACCTCCTTTGATTCACCCTCCGGCCATAAGCATGCCCATACGTTGGCGGCGCCGGATAGCATGGATTTGATGCTTTTAGCGGAGGCGGCGGAGCTGAGCGACCAGTGTGTTGTCAATGGTGCCCACTAGAAGAGTTGTAGTCTTTATTTTGTACATTTGATGTAATAAAGTCTCAAGAATACTCTTGCTTGTAATTGCCTATCTATTCATTAATAAAGTTGAAACGTTCATTCATTCTTTCTTTGTTTGAAGCTTTATGATAAAACCTTAGTCTTTTAGTCCATAAACAAACTTAACAACTTACGAAGAGACAAATGTAGATTTGCATGAACAAACTCTTCGTAGTTTGCTTAAAACGATATATTCGCAATCTTAGGGTCAAAGGACTATTGACCTCAGTATGATTGTTAGAAGAATCTATGATGTCTGGTTATGAGGCATTGAGAGTTGGGGACTCTATAGTTCTTCTAGGTATCTTCCGAAGGTACTGAATTGACCAGTGCACTTCTAGAGACAATATAAGAACAAACCATTTAACCTCTTATGTCTCGAAGTCACTATGTATGAATTGCATCATGCTTACCTTAATCCTGAAATGAGACATGCCATTTCACACCTTAGTATTCTCATTTGAGAAAGTCAAAGTTCGGACTCACTATGTGATTCTGAACAAGGCCTATTGGTGAAGTACTAAGTTGTGAGTCTGTCATGAGTAACTTTGTGAAGTTCTCATAGATATGGAATTCGTGTACAAGATTGCTGAAATGCAATGTATGTCACCTCATGCTTTGTTCCTTGGAGTGTGAATAAATGAACTGGCCAGTGTCCAAATTGAGTCCTGACTCTTTTGGATGAAACAATGTGACTTGTTAGCTCCTCGTCAATACATTGTTTCTAACTTATTCACAAGCGACAAAGGAGTTGAGGAAATAACAGCTAGAAGGGTAAAATGGTAATTTAGTAAATCCTGACTAGCTTATGACATTCATGAAGGGTAAACATAGATAATATTCAGTGGATCAGCTCATTACAATTAGGTGAATTCTTGAGTAGAAAACAAATTCATTTGAACCGAGAGATTTTCAGTGTCAACTCTTTAGTGGAGTCAGTTGGCATTAAGCTAAACTTGGAAAAGGTTTGTGAACTTTTGAGTCCAAGTGTTTAGCTCAAGCTTTGTTCATTTGGGTCCATGAGGTCACTGTCACGAATCACATCGATATGAATAGTTAAACTGGAAGCTAAGTCAAAACAAGAACGAAAATAGTCAAAAGGGTATTTTTGTCTTTTGAGACAAAGGATGAAATGAATGTCAATAAATTTTTCTGACAAGTTCATTTGATGACTTAATATCACTCGGCCATGACTTGATCATTGGGCCTTGTGGATTAATTTCATTTCATAAGAATTTTATTGAAAATTCTTAATGGGCCTTTCTCATGTTGTTATGAACAAATGAAGAAGCTTCTAGAAGCTCCTTCTAGAGAAAATATGGGCGCCCAAATACCTAAGAGAAAGAGAGTTTATTTTGTGCATAAATGTATTTAGATACTTGCCAAAAGAAAAAGAGGAAACAAATTTCCTCTAAGAGGAAAGGATATGGGCGGCAAGGACAAGCAAAGAAGAGGAAACAAATTAGGAAACAAATCCCTTAAGGGAATGAATGTGATGGGCGCATATGGAGAGAATGGGCAATAAGAGATTGCTCATGAATGCTTGGAAAAAGAGGAAACTCCTATTTTCTAAGGCTAACCCCTCTCCTATAAATAGGGCCTTCATTCTCATTGTTTTCTCATTCCACATAAGTTAGAGATTGAGAGCTTCTCTCTCTAGAACTTGTGGTTGCCGCCCCTCTTCTCTCTCTCTCTAGTTTATTTCGATTTTTCTTGTCTTGGCACCTAGGTCCTCAATCGACCTAGTGTTTAGCTCTGCGACTTTGAGACTTGTTCTTAAGTCGTAGTGTTTAAAAGTGCCCACTCACTGATTCCTTCTTTTCGAGTGATTTAGTGATAGAAACTTTCGTGGTTGCTCGAGGTGCCGAGGAAAGAAAGAGAGACGTGCTGCGAGGGGAGATGAGCGTTGCAAACTTTCCACAAGCTTCTTCAAAGTTCAAGCTTCAAGAAAGGTTAGTAAACTTCTAGCTCATATTGGTTTTTAATTACATGTACTTGCACTTGTCTAGGTTAGTAAAAACTGTTTTACTTGTAAAAGAAAATTTTTAAAATTCCGCCGCTTACCGAAGCGTTAATTATTTTCTCAAACCCTAGATCGATTCCAACAAATGGTATCAGAGCTATGGTCAAAGATTAGCATGTACATGTTTTTAAAATTATGAGCTTGAAAATCGTTTTCGAAAGTTTACTAATTTTGTGACAAGTTAGAATTGTAATCTTAGATTTTTTTTTAATTTAATGCTCTTGTCTTTAAATTAAAAAGCATGTTGATTTTCTATGAGTTTGGGATGTTTTTAAAACACATTAGAATCAATTCTAAAAGTTTTTAATTTTTTATATTGAAAAACGTGTTTTAAAGGTTTGAGAAATTTCGGTAAATTTTGTGACTAGTTACTTTGTCTTTCTAGTTTCTTTTATTTACCGTATTCGTTTTATGCTTGCTGTTATTTCTTTTATTCTATGTTATTACCCTGCTAATAAAACACAAATAAAAGCTTTAACAACCTTCATAAAACGTTCCGTTACACTTGATTCTTTTTCGCACCTAAATAGGACCAAGCTTTAATTTATTTCTTTTTCTTCGAGCTAGAGTAAACCCGCATTAAAAGTGCCATAACTCTCTGCTCAGAAATCGAAATTTAATGATTATTGAATAAAATTAAAGCTCTGTCGGTCCTCTGTCCAATGCCAAAGGTTTCGGCTCAAAAGGACATCGGAGCCGCCATATATGGCGATTTTACTCCGAGGTGCGCGGCTGTCTGAAACTCCAGTTTTTTAGAAATCCGAATTTTCAAACCCCACTACCATGAGTTATAGAACTCTAATGAGAAAACTTTCTTGAGCAAAAATGTTTTTCATATGATTATAAACATGATGTGTAAGATTAAAAGTTTTGATTTTTGAAAGATTAATTGAAATTGAATTTTTACAAAACTAGTTTGAATTTTGAAAATCCGTTTTCACTTTCAAACTTGAAAATATTTTGTCATCCAAATCAAATAAATTTTCAAAATGTTTTCAAAACTATATCTATATCGCATATGTTCAAAATCTATATGCTCTTGAAAATTTGAGTGGGAGGTCTCCTTGTAGACAAGCCGAAAAATAAAAAGATGTGTAATCTCAAACTTTCAAGTGTTCGAGTGAGTTGAAGTTCACACTTCCCTCACGCACTTTCCCGAAATAGAAAATAGGAAAAGATCGAGTATGTACCTTGTGCCTTTATGCTCTAATACTGCTCTGAACATGTCGATCTAGGATTCTCTTCTAGTTGTCCGCTCTGTCGCTCTCTAACTAGGAAATTTGTTTCCGAACTTATAAGAGTCGATGAACCAACTCCAAAAACTAAGTGGGAGGGTTATATTCGTTGTTTGTAACCCACGATCCCCAACACTAATGAAAAGTGCAAGTGTCACCGGACTAAGAGTCACCCTCGTGGCCCTCTCTTAAATGAGAGTACTCAAGGGCGCTTTGCTCTGACCATTGCTCAATGAGCTACGTCCGAGAGTGAGACGATGATGGCAAGGCCTCCCCTCGGTGGATTGTTTTTCAAAGTCGATCTCTTGGACTAAGTGGTTGGTTACACACTTAGACTCAATCCCTAGTAATCCTCCCTCGAGGCCCTGCGAAAGGATGTGAGTGATCAAACCAATTTACAAGGTGGCTAGTCAATGTTGATGTATTGACATCTTGGCTAAGCATTAATGATGTGTCATTTACTTATAAATGGAGATTTTTTGCGGCCTTCCCTCGAAGGAGTAAATTATCGTTTGGTTTATAACACCTTTGGATTTTATAAAGTCTTAAACAAACTTAAATCCTAAACCAAAGACTAATCATAAACTTGTTTCAACTTTTATAGGCAATATGTCTCCCAACTCTCTCTCTTTCATTCTTTCCTCGAACAAACTCGAAAACGAAAACTACATAGACTCGAAATGTAACCTCGACATAATACCTACCGCTAACAAGCACAAATGGGTACTCACCACCCCATGTCCTCCTCTGACGAATAATGATTCAACTCAAGAGGACAATGACGCCTTAGCGGCCTGGCTTCGATCCGATGAGATTGTGAGGTGCTATATCTTGGCATCTATGAACAATATGCTGAAAGAGCAACATCATGAATTCGAGACTGCCGCTGACATGCTCTACAATCTCCTTGAGATGTTTGGAGGGCAAAGGCGTCAAACAAGGCTACAAGCAGTCCGACAGTTTATGAACTGTCATATGCAGGCTAGGACTCCTATTGGAGACTTTATGATATTGATCATTAGTCATCTGAGTAAAATGGAAATCCTAGGATCTGAGATTGATGGGAAGAATGTCATAGATGTGATCTTAGAAACTCTCCCCGCATCTCTTGATACCTTCAAGATAAACTACTCCATTAACAAGCTAGAGTACACTGTTACCAAGCTTATGGAGGAACTTCACACTGCTGTAGGTTTCACTAAGAGAAAGAGGAATCAAAGAGAGGCACATGTGTCACGACCCGCGAGCCTTAGCTCGCCCACGAGCCGCGGCAGAGATCTTCGTATCTTACTTGACATAAATAAAATTCATAAAAACTTTGGTGGAAGCGCTTCCAGAAAACATTTTCTAGAAAAACTTTTAAAATATTTACATAAACGTCTAAAAAATATGGGCGAATTTTTCGTTTTTCTTAAAACATACTATTTAAAACTTTACAAACAAAAGACTCGTCTTTTAAAAACAAAACAAACTCATTCACCCTTGACTTAGCCACAGGTCGGCAGCCGTACATACACACGCCTACTTACTTACCGGTTTCGCTGATGCTCTGCTCAGTCTTCTTTGGCCTTTCCTTTGTCTACAATATCAAGATAATAACTGTGAGTCGAAAGACTCAGTAAGCGGATATCTACATATCTAATGCACAATGCACATAACACATAAACAATACATAACATGAGATCATATCTTTTCATAACTTGCGGAAGTATCGGCTTAGGTCCCGATAAATCCACCTTTCTTAAGAATCAATCGGCTTAGGTCCCGATAGATTCATCTTACTTAGGAATAACTCAGCTTAGGTCCCGAGATATTCCCCTTACTTAAGAATTCACCAGCTTAGGTCCCGGTGATTCACATCATAACATTCTTTTATCATAATCTATGGAATTACCAGCTTAGGTCCCGGTAACTCCTCTTACTTGAGAATATGCCAGCTTAGGTCCCGGCAATTCCCATCATACAATACATTTCCTGCTCGGGATCCCTTAATGATATCCGCACGACACATGTCTTATTGGCGCCAGACAGGAGGGTGCACAGTCTCCTGCCTAATCCCCATGTTGTACCAGCACGAAGCATAATAGGTACCTGCTAACAAGGGGTATATGTCGGAGGCGGTACCATTCTATGTTTTCTCTTTAATTAACTTAACATGAGAGACTGCTTAATTCGGGTTTAATCCCGATCTTACCATATATTCTTTTCGCTTATTAACTCGTGACTTATAAGATCTTGAGATGCAACTCCCAAAGATCCTATTATAATATTCTCGCTTTTGAATACGAGTCTTAACTTCAGTCTCTCATAATCCAGTTCACTAGGACTGGATCTCTGGAAGGTGGCTAACTAAACACATAGCAAAGGCTAGGGTTCCTAGTTACCTCTAGCCATTTTTGTTAGCCAGACTAATTCCGTTTCCCAATTCGTTAGCGGCTTAAAGCCTTTAATCTTGATAGTGAATTGTCTTTTGGTTTATCTTACTCTTGCTTACTAGAAAGCATATAGAAAATGCACGTACAATATATGTATATATATAAAGATATATATAATATTTCTTGATATTGTAGGTGCCTATAATCCACTTACCCGGATAACGATTCTTTCGAATCCTGAATTCTTCTCTTCCAAATAAAAGGGTTCTTCTTAACTTCACGTATAACCCAGTCCTCGTAAGCTTCTCCTGCTAATCCTGATAGCACTCTGGACTTATCTATGGAAGAGAAAGATCGAACATCGAGCATACTCAGTATCTCGTCCATTGATCTACTAATGTACCTACTTCTACTTAAAAGAAAGCTCATAAGGAACATATTCAAAACGTCCTCCTAGTCACGCTACTCAGAGCATCTAAAAAAAACAAACATCAGGGAATACATGACAGAACAGAGACGGGAAAGAATCGACGCCTAAAAACAAGGCCTTAACAACTTCCCTGATCTAGGCTAAGAAACGCCCCGCTATTCGACCACCTATTCTTTTGACGGGACAAAGCCCATTGCTTAGGATAGGTTCCCGAAGGTCGAAACTAAAAGAAAAGAACGTATAAAGAAACTCTTACTAACAATCTATAGCATACAGAAGTTATATGAAAATAACTCAAAACGATACTTTTCAAATATGTTCTAGAAAATATTTTTGACTTGTCACTTTTTATTGACAAGTTATAACGTTTGAGAACGTAAATAAAACATTTCTCGTTGATATTCGTTTTCCAAATCAAAAGAGTCGAGCTTATAGTCGAACTCGGTTTTGAAACGTAAATCAAATGAGGATACTAAATAATTTGATTGAATCATCAACGAGTTTAATAACGATACATATTAATTTATTTTTCTTACCAACTTATATTAAACGAGCTTAATTACAAAACATACATATTGATATTATATCGCAACTCTCATAATCTAGAACGACCCAACAAAAATAATTATAGGTTCGCACTAGCACGAGTCGAGACTCGGGAAATTTCTCGACTTTCTAACACTAAACCGAGACTTCGTGAGTCTCCGAACGAAACCCGAGAGCCGTGGACAGCCCCCCGAGAGCCGCCACAAAGTTGCTGCCGTCCCCGGCCCAACAGCTCGTCCCAACCGAGCCGATGAACCTCGCTGACCAGCCCCGCTCCGTCGTCACTCGCGCAACAGCTCCGACACTCTTGGACAGCGCCCTCGCCGTCCCGAACCGCTGCCTCGAGGCCCGTGCCGCCCACCTAGACCGAGTCTAACACTCGACACAACTCACAACAAAAGAGAACGACTTAACAACTCTATAACAAAACTTCAAAACAACCTTACACGTACACAGTCAGCAACAATATCACAAACAATAACAATAACTCGTCCAAAGAAACCCAAAACAACTAATCTCAGTCACACGGCCAGAACCAAAACCACACGGCCAAGACTTAATCCACAACCAAACCCTTCCAAAACTAAGAACAACACCATAACCAGAGGAATCATCACCGAAATCCTAACTCACAAACAAAAGCCCCAATTCCAAAACGAAACCCTAACTTCCAGATTCGAAATTGGGGAAGAACATCTCACCTTGTTTCTGGAGGAATTGAACCCTCCGGCGTCCTCTCTAGCTCGCGGCGGCTCAACCTCCACGGCGGTCGCGCGCGCGGCGAGGCTCAGTGGTTGGCTGGATGGCGCGCGCACGGAGCTGGGGTCACGGGCTGGTGCTGGTGGTCACGCGTCCTCTCCCTCGGTCGCTCTCCTTCTCAGTCTCACTCACTCGCTCTCTAGCTCTCTTCTGCTCTCTCTCGGCCTTTCTCTTCCCCGAGCTCTCTCTCTCTCTCCCTCGGTCTCTCACTATTTCTCTTCTCTTCTTCTGTTCTTCCTCTTTTCTTTTTTTTTTCCCGTGGGTTTGTTTATTTCGGCTGGAGAGACTTAATAGCAAAGTAAATGATGAAGATAAGTGTTGGGTTGGCAAGGATAGAAGCGTGACACATGTGTGATGACTAGGCAAGGCTTAACAATTATCCTTTTATTCTCAAACCAATTTCTTTTTCTTGTTTTCTTTCAAATGGGTCCCTTAAAATTGTTACAACCACGTCCTTTTCATATAATTATTTAATTAAATCCATCACCGAACGGATTATAATTATATGATTCGAACCGAGAATTTTCTCGTTCGTTCTCGAATAATTTAAATATATTTAAGGTTTCTCGGAATTAATTCTCGTCCTTAAGAATTTATTTCTTAAATTAATTTCCGGAATGTTTCCTCGGAATTAATTTATTAATCGAGTTATACTCGATAATTCCTTTGTTTATTCCGAGATTTCCATAACCTTAATATATTTAAAATTAATTCGATAAATTCATTGGAGTATAATTCACTCGAGAATTTAGTTGTAACAACGGAAACTCGTTATTTACTTCCAAATCTCCAAATACGAGTGACGCAGAAACTTGTCCTTACAACATGCTACTGAGCAAAAAGCCTCCGCCTCTGGAACTGTGAAGAGACCTTACAAGGCCGATAAAAAGAACTGTCCTGCCAATCTCAAAGCAAAGGAACATAGTATTGTACTAGTTACCGAAGCATGCTTAGTAGCTGATAATGTATCAACGTGGATTCTTGACTCCGCTGCTACTAACCATATTTGTTGTTCCTTGAATGGTTTCAAGAAAACCAAAAGCTTAGAGGAAGGCGAGTTCTGTTTCAAATGGGGTGATGGGAGCCTGGTGTCTGCAAAGGCTGTGGGATCCGTGACGCTGTCTTTTGAAGACCGCACTTTGAACTTGAATAATGTTTATTTTGTTCCTACCTTTGGGAAGAACTTAATATCCGTTGCTCGTCTTCGTGAGCAAGATTATTGTTTAAAGTTCATTAAGAATGGAATTCGTATTTCGTTTCCTGATAATTCTTTTGTCACTGATGCATGTATGAAGAATGCTCTTTTCTACATCTATCCCACTCAACCTTCTCTTTTAGACACCGAAATAGATAATGATCTAATTAGGGAGCCAAAGAGGATCAAACTTTCTGAATCCTGCGATCTAACAAAATCAACACACCTATGGCACTTAAGACTTGGTCATATCAGTCTAGAAAGGATTAAGAGACTTGTGAGGGATGGTCCACTCCAAGCGTCTGCAATAGGTTCACTACCTACTTGTGAATCCTGCATAGAAGGAAAAATGACTAAGCGACCTTTCTCTGATAAAGGTCGAAGAGCCACTGAGTTGCTGGAACTAATACATTCTGATGTATGTGGTCCGCTCAGCCAACAGGCACGTGGAGGATACGAATACTTCGTTACCTTCACTGATGATTACTCACGATATGGGTTTGTCTATTTGCTCAAACACAAATCTGAAACCTTTAACGTATTTAAGGTCTTTAGGGCTTTAGTGGAAAAGCAAACTGGCAAAGTGATCAAAACCCTTCGATCTGATCGAGGTGGTGAGTATATGTCTGGAGAGTTCGATGACTTTCTTAAAGAAGAAGGTATCGCTTCTCAGCTTACCGCACCTGGCACACCTCAACAAAACGGAGTGTCAGAGAGAAGAAACCGAACTCTTATGGAGATGGTTAGATCGATGATGAGTTACTCATCACTCCCGCTTTCCTTTTGGGGATATGCCCTCGAAATAGCCGCTTACATTCTGAACCAAGTTCCGTCTAAAACGGTTCTTGGTACTCCTTATGAAAGATGGACTAGCCGTAAAGTAAGTTTGGGCCACATCCGAATTTGGGGTTGCCCTGCACATGTGCTAAGGCAAAAGACTAGCAAGTTGGCTAGTAGGTCAGAATTGTGCCTGTTTGTTGGATATCCAAAGGAAACTAAAGGTTTCTTTTTCTATAGTCCCGAGGACGATAAGACTTTCGTTAGCACGAATGCTCGTTTCCTCGAGGAGGACTTTATGAAGGATGCGAAACCTAGAAGCAAAATTGTGCTTGAAGAAAAGTTGGGTGAGGAAGCTTCTACCTCATCTGTAAGAACTGTTCTTACCCCAACTGAAACACAACCTAACTCATCAGAATCTCGTCAAGTAGTACTTCGACGTAGTGGGAGGGCTACTCAAAAGCCTGACAGGTACATGTCTTATGGAGACTCTCTTGTAGCCGTCTCCGACATGGATGACCCTGTTTCCTATAGCCAAGCGATGGCTTGTTCTAAATCAAACCTTTGGCTTGACGCCATGAAATTTGAAATGCACTCGATGTATGTCAACAAAGTCTGGAAACTTGTAGACCTTCCTGAAGGGATTAAACCCGTAGGGTGTAAGTGGATATACAAGAAGAAAATGGGTCCTGATGGGAACGTCGAGACGTTCAAAGCACGACTTGTGGCGAAGGGTTATACCCAACAAGAAGGGATTGACTATGAAGAAACCTTCTCGCCAGTCGCGATGCATAAATCCATCCGCATACTCCTATCCATAGCTGCAGCTCTCGACTATGAGATCTGGCAAATGGATGTCAAGACAGCCTTTCTGAATGGCAATCTTGACGAGCGCATTTACATGGCTCAACCAGACGGTTTCGTGGATAAAGGTCAAGAGACCAAGGTTTGTGAGTTGCTTAAATCCATTTATGGACTAAAGCAAGCATCTAGATCATGGAATATTAGATTCGATGAAACTGTAAAGAGCTTCGGCTTTGAACAGTCAATAGATGAGCCTTGTGTTTACAAGTTAATACACGAAGGTAAAGTTGTGCTTCTGGTACTATATGTCGATGATATACTTCTCATTGGTAATGACGTGGGTAAGTTATCTGAGGTTAAGGTCTGGCTAGCAAAGCAATTCGATATGAAGGATCTAGGAGAAGCCGCGTACATTCTGGGAATCCAAATCTTTCGAGATAGGAAAAACCGGACCATGTCGCTCTCTCAAGCATCTTATATTGATAAGGTGATGGATCGCTTCTCGATGCAAGACTGCAAGAGGGGTCAAACACCCTTTAGGCATGGAGTTTCACTCTCTAAGGACCAGTCTCCCAAGACTGCACAAGAGATTGAAGACATGAGGAAGATTCCTTACGCCTCTGCCGTAGGAAGCGTCATGTATGCTATGCTTTGCACTAGACCTGATATACGTTTCGCCGTTGGCGTAGTTAGCCGTTTCCAATCCAACCCTGGACCCGAGCACTGGATTGCTGTTAAGCATGTTCTTAAGTATCTTCGAAGAACTAGGAACTTGATGCTTACATACTCAGGTACTGACCGGACTATGACGGGATATACCGACTCCGATTTTCAAGCGGATAAGGATTCCAGGAAATCCACTTCGGGATCTGTGTTCATCCTTAATGGTGGAGCTGTTGTGTGGAGAAGTATTAAGCAATCTTGCATTGCTGACTCCACAATGGAAGCAGAATATGTGGCTGCTTGTGAAGCATCCAAAGAGCCTGTATGGCTTAGAAAGTTCCTTAAGTATTTGGAAGTTGTTCCAAACGTCGACGAGCCCATGACCCTTTATTGTGATAATAGTGGGGCTGTCGCTAACTCAAAGGAACCTAGAAGCCATAAGCGCTCTAAGCATATTGAGAGGAAATACCATTTGATTCGAGAGATCGTGCAGCGCGGAGACGTGGAAGTGAAGAAGATCTCAACGGTGGACAACCTCGCAGATCCATTCACCAAGGCCCTAGCGAACAAGGTCTTCGACCAACATCGTGAGGGATTAGGCATGAAGGACTACACACACCTTCTTTGAGTCAAGTGGGAGTTTGTTGTCAATGGTGCCCACAAGAAGAGTTGTAGTCTTTATTTTGTACATTTGATGTAATAAAGTCTCATGAAGACTCTTGCTTGTAATTGCCTATCTATTCATTAATAAAGTTGAAACGTTCATTCATTCTTTCTTTGTTTGAAGCTTTATGATAAAACCTTAGTCTTTTAGTCCATAAACAAACTTAACAACTTACGAAGAGACAAATGTAGATTTGCATGAACAAACTCTTCGTAGTTTGCTTAAAACGATATATTCGCAATCTTAGGGTCAAAGGACTATTGACCTCAGTATGATTGTTAGAAGAATCTATGATGTCTGGTTATGAGGCATTGAGAGTTGGGGACTCTATAGTTCTTCTAGGTATCTTCCGAAGGTACTGAATTGACCAGTGCACTTCTAGAGACAATATAAGAACAAACCATTTAACCTCTTATGTCTCGAAGTCACTATGTATGAATTGCATCATGCTTACCTTAATCCTGAAATGAGACATGCCATTTCACACCTTAGTATTCTCATTTGAGAAAGTCAAAGTTCGGACTCACTATGTGATTCCGAACAAGGCCTATTGGTGAAGTACTAAGTTGTGAGTCTGTCATGAGTAACTTTGTGAAGTTCTCATAGATATGGAATTCATGTACAAGATTGCTGAAATGCAATGTATGTCACCTCATGCTTTGTTCCTTGGAGTGTGAATAAATGAACTGGCCAGTGTCCAAATTGAGTCCTGACTCTTTTGGATGAAACAATGTGACTTGTTAGCTCCTCGTCAATACATTGTTTCTAACTTATTCACAAGCGACAAAGGAGTTGAGGAAATAACAGCTAGAAGGGTAAAATGGTAATTTAGTAAATCCCGACTAGCTGATGACATTAGTGAAGGGTAAACATAGATAATATTCAGTGGATCCGCTCATTACAATTAGGTGAATTCTTGAGTAGAAAATCGACTCTTGTAGAACAAATTCAATTGTTCTTGGGATGCGGTTTTGCTAAAAAAGAGAAATAAAAAAGAGAGAAGAAGACATTGAATTCTATCACCGCACTTGACAAAAAACTCGAATTTTGAGTGATGAATCTCCATTTTTCACTGGCGGACTCCGTCGCCAGCCTGACCACAACTTTGATGCCGGCCTTCTTCGCTGCAACCACTTCCCTAACCTTCGCCGTTGATCCCACTCAATGAATGCCTCCCACTTCCATGACATTGTTCCTTGAGTCTATCCTCAAGTTTAGTTAGTCGGAGCAACAGGATGATTAGAATAATTATAAATTTGGGGATTTTTTTTTCGATTTTAGTGAGGAAGTGATTTGGGGATTTTAGAAAATGTTTGGGATCTCGAATAAAATCGGCCACAATTGCCTGAGCCAAGCGAAGAGGCCGAGATGAAGGCAAGCAAGACCTCGACTTATGTTGTCGCTCATTTTCGGACAATGATTTAGAAGCTCCAAACGCTTCGACCCAAGGCCGGAACAAGTAGTCGCGTTCGAGCTTGAGCGTCCTGAACTCGGTATCTCGAGTTCGTCCCTAGCTGTGAATAGCCTTCCACGTCCTCCTAGATATCCAGAAAAAGAGAAGGACATGCGAACTACGAAGGGGAAACAGAGGGGTTACCTCTGTTTACCTCTCCGACACTCAACAAAATGAGGATTGAGGTGGAAGAAAGGCGTTATGTGTTTAGAGGCCAAACATGAGTGAAACGAGTGACTTTGAGGTTCGACAGCGTTTTAGAGCTCAAATTCGGATTACCTTCGAAGTAGAGACGGGGTCTCTATTTATATATGAAGCATCGCGCGTGCGGGCGAGGAAGCTGACCGGCCGGGTCACTAGTATGACCGGCTGGTCCCTTATCCAGCTGTGTCCGACCGGTCTCTTGCCCAGCCGTCCGGTCGTGTCCGGATGGTCTCTTGACGCGCCGTCCGGCTGTGTCCGGACGGTCCCATGATGCGCCATCCGGCTGTGTCCGGACGGTCCCTTGCTCGGCCGTCCGGCCATGACCGGTCGGTTTGGCGCGCATGCCTTTGACCGGGGTCCTTTCGAGCTGGTTTGCTTTAGATAGATTCGTCTCTCAAGTTGGAGGCCCGGAATCGACGAATAACAACTTACTTGGTCATGGTGGAGACGATGGTTGCTGAATTTTTTTTGATGGAATGGATAATATCAAAACAAAATGAGAGTTCAGAGTCATTTTTGTGGTAAAATGAAGTTGATGAGGTGGATTGTGACTCGACCCAAAATTCAAGGGTGATTTATGTAATTAGTCTTATATATATATATTGAAAATTGTATAATGAATCTGTATTATGTATACTAAAAATTGATATTGAAGAGTATTATTAACCTAAATATTTAAAAATAATATTTTTGATGTGTTTTGAAATTACAGTTACTTTGAGAAAGAAGCTTGAAAATGTAATGGGCCACGCTAATATTCTATGCTAATAACCGTACGATTCGGGCTCCAGCCCAATCAATCGCGCCACTAAGCATATTCCCGCGCGTCGTCGACGATCTTCACATCTTTACCCTTGAACCCTCCCCGTACTATTCTTCTATTGCTAAACCCTAATTCCTATTATTTTTTTTTTCCTTCCCCCAAATCTCTCTTTCTGTATCTCTCTCGTCGATTCATCGACATGGACGTGGACGGAGATTCCGACTTGACGACGCGGCGAATCCAAGCCCGGTTCGTCACGAAGCTCGACCCTCCTCTTAAAGCTCCTCTGACTTCCATCGCCATTCCTTCCAACCTCACTCGGTTAGGCCTTTCCAGCGTCGTCAACAATCTCCTCCAATCTGGTAACATTTATAAACCCTAGCTTATGATAAAGACTTCTATTTTTCCATTATCAGGTCACCGTTCCGAGATTTTGATCGATACATCGATTGTTCTTCTGGCCAGGAAATCTTGATTTGGAGCCCCAACCTTTTGATTTTCTCATCGATGGAGAACTTGTTCGCATGTCGCTTGAGCAGTTTCTTCTTGCAAAGGGCATATCTGCGGTACTTGGTTTCTTCCTTCAAATTCAGTTTCCGCATTATTTAATTTAGTTTCTAAAGATTTGAGACCAACTAATGTAAATTCAATTTAGTTTTGGGGAATATATAACTTTATGTTGCAAATTTGACACAAAAGTATAAACTTTAGGATGTTTCCTATTTTGGTGTCGACACTTAACTTTGTCTCATGACTTCGTTCAGGAAAAAACATTGGAAATTGAATACATAAAAGCAGTTGTTCCTCGAAAAGAAGAAGAGCCTTGTTTACATGAAGATTGGGTTAGTGCAGTTGATGGTTCTTGTTCTCGGTAAGAAAGTTTTTTTACTGTTTTCTGTGAGTATATGTTTGTACGGAAAGGTACAAAGATCCATGTTGGAATGCCTTGTTCCTTAAGCCCTTAGGAGTTGGTATAGTGGTAACGTGAATGCTAGGACATGTGGATAGGTACATGGTCCCAGGTTCGATTCTCCATAAACTAAATTCCTTAGGGCTGCTGGGGGGTTCCTCGTTCGAACTATGGTCTCATCGCTTAGTTTGGTGAAGCTCGGATACCCACGGTTATTAAAAGAAATATCTTGTTCCTTGCATTCTATAAGGATATAAGAAATAAGGGAGGTTAGTATTAATACATAGTTGAGGGGTTGATATGGTATTATCATGAGTTGTAGTAGACTATAAATAGTAGGGAATTACATAAAAATGACATCGGATCATTTAGTGAATCTGGAAAAGAATGTTCGGGAGCCATGTGTCTCTATAATTACCCAGAGATTCGACCAAACGATATGGAAGTTCATAACACATTAATTTCTAATTTCCACGTATTTATACTATTTACATTTCTGTATCACGTTTTTTCTCCAGTACATAACCATTAGACATGGAAAAACGTATAGTTTTTCTCCCATATATGTGTGTATACATACATTCTTTTGCCATACATAGCATACTTGAAAACCCAGACAAATTCTTTTATGTGTGGCAGGTTCGTTTTGACTGGATGCTATGATGGTCTGGGAAGGTAATTGCAAGCTTATAGCCCAACTGCACAATCATTTTAATTATACTTTATAAATTATTAATAATTATAACTAGCTTGATATATTAGTACTTCCATACAGGGTGTGGAAAGCTGCTGGTGCATGTACGCACATACTGGAAGGACACAGCGGAGCAATATCTTCTGTTTGTATACTTAACTCAGAAGGTATGGTAAGAAGTGAACATTTAATTCTGAAACTAGTAATTTCAGAGGTGTTTACGAGGAAAAACCTTTTGTACGACATCAATTTGTTGTCAGTACTTGCCTTGTCATTTGGTTTCGGGCTACTTTCAGAAATATAAATCTCGCTCAAAACACAATGAAATCACCAGATCCGTGTTTTCTACTTATCGATTTTGGGTTTATTTTACTTGGTTTAATCTTGGATTTGTGAAGCACATGTTTACTTAGCATTAGTCTTACATGCTGAGTGCTGACTATATGAAACCGTTATCCGTCAAATTCTTCATGTAGATTACTAGGGGAAAAATTACTCTTTTGTCTGCGATACAAAAAGTACATTATCCCCGTTGCCCAATGTTATTTTTCATTCAGTTGATGACTTGTTACTATTTCCACTGATATTCAAGCTCTCGAGTAAGTACCTGTTGATAAGTTGAGCTTATTAATAAGTTAAGCTATCTGTGTATGCAGGCGGAGACAGTGTAACTGTTTCCACGGCTTCAAAAGATCAGTCTGTGAGGCTGTGGAAGGTATCTGAAAATATGTAATGGTTTTTTCAGCAGTGATACTTGATGATACTTGATTTGTTAGCCGCTCTTATGTTTTTCTTTTTTCCTTTGATAAAGTTCAGAGCAGACAAACCTGGAAAATGTCCTTTGAAGATAAGGCCATTCAAAATCTTGCGCGGACATAAAGCTTCTGTTCAGAGTGTCTCTGCTCATACTTCTGGGGAGATGGTATAGCTAAATTCCTTGTTAGAAGTGTGTCTATGTATTGTTAATTGATAACTGAAGTAAATATTCAAAGTTTCACCTCCTCCCTTGTCGTCATTTACATCTTAATTAGGTTTGCTCTGGTGGTTGGGACTGCAAAATTAATTTGTGGGACACAAATGAAACAAATATTGAAGGTGATCAAGTAACAGTAAAAAAGAAAAAGGGGAATGACCAATCTCACGAATCTCAGTTGGAGGTATACTGTATCAGCTCTTCTGATATTTTTTTTCCCCATTTTATGAAGTCCAGTCCTTAGTCTGATCTCCCTTCTAAACTGTACTATGACCAAAATAACAATTCATATCGGTTATAGGCTGAGGCTGTTTCTACACTGATCGGTCACACACAAAGCGTGTCCGCCGTTAATTGGGCACAGAGCGACACAATTTACTCTGCGTCATTGGACCATTCAGTTAGAAGGTGGGACGTTGAAACAGGCAAAGATTTGTTGAACATTGTAAGTCTGAATCTACTCTTCTAGCTTGTGCTTTTTTAGGGGATTTGACAAAAATAATGTTTTATTCCATTGACAGTACTGTGGGAAAGCCCTGAATTGCCTCGATATCGGGGGCGAAGGCTCTACATTGATTGCTGCTGGTGGTTCAGACGCCATTCTTAGGATATGGGATCCTCGTAAACCAGGTTAGTAGTGTCAAAAGATTATGACTATATCTAAAAAGCATGCACAGATACTAAGGACACTTAAAATTGTGTTCAAATGTAAATTACTATGGACTCTCAAGAACTTCACGGAGCTCGGAGTTCTCTGTGGAGGGTTGCTTCAAGTTGCTTCTTGCACAGAGCGGTTTTCTTTTCTCAAGTTCGCCAAGCTTAAAGTGTCAGGCCCGACTTCCGGCATGCTCGCGCCATAGTTTTAAAAGGCGTAAACGATAACTGAGGCGATTTCTGTTTTCGAGGCGAGGCGTAAGCCTCAAGGCGTATTGAGGCATAAGCCTCAAAAGATAGGCATAAATTAAAGAAATTTTATAAATCTGAAATAATCCAAAAAAGTTTTAGACTTATAATGCTTAGTTCAACCCTCAAATACTAATTTAACAATGAAATTGACTCATAAAACTTCTAACATAACATTCCATCATCGCCACGGTCATATTCTTCTTGATCTGTGTGTCCTTATCAAACACCATATTTCCTTTACTTCCTCCTATACATAGTAATATAATTATCGGCACATATCTTCTTGACTTCATCGGTAACCTTGTCGCATGGTGCGACATTATCGTGCGTTCCTCCGAGATGATCTTTCACCCGTTTGATGCTTCCCATGATAAACTTCTCGCAGAAATTACGCTTGATGTAGGTATAATTTTTATTTTGCTACAAAACTTATGACCAATATCTACTTTTTCCCGATCCGACATTATCCTACAAAATAAATCATCACATGTTTATAGTCAGACACACAGGTTCAGAGTTGAGATGATTGGAGAGAACAGAACCAAAAAAAGAAAAAATGATCCAAAGAAATAGGAAAACCTCGACATCACATATTCAACAACGATCCATCAAAAAACCGCCAAGACCGAAAACAAGGAAAAAGAAAAAAAAAACAAGAGTGGAATAAAAACTAACCAAATCAGAAGAGTAGCGTGGAGATGGAGGAGAAGAGCAGCGTGGAGATAGTGGAAGTTCG
Source organism: Urtica dioica subsp. dioica (assembly GCF_054948205.1). NCBI lineage: Eukaryota > Viridiplantae > Streptophyta > Magnoliopsida > Rosales > Urticaceae > Urtica > Urtica dioica. The sequence goes on from NC_142756.1 coordinate 41,091,406, forward strand.
AACGTTTCAGAAAGTCGCGTGGAGAGCAGCGTCAAAGAACAACGATTAAAATTTAAACCCTAAATGTATTAATTTTCGTTTGTTTTATTATTTTCTGATTTAAAATAAACAGGCCCAAAAAATAAGGCCCAAAAACTGTCCCAATTTTTTTTTTTTTTTCTAAACCAGCCATTCCAGGCTCGCCTGGAGCGTTTATTTTCCAGGCATACGCTCCAGGCGCATGCCTAATTGGTCCAAGGAGCTTGTCGCCCTTTTTTTTCCAGGCTTGAGCCTGGAGGGGACTTCCGACCGCCTCGCCTCAAGAGGCGCGCCTTGAAAACGCCTTTTAAAACCATGGCTCGCGCATAATCTGGCGGTCAAGCTTAAGGGCAGAACTCGGACATCGCTCTCTTTCTCACCTCCGATGGAGGTCTTGACCGGAGATATCCCAGGAAGTCTTCTTCAGCTCCGGCCTTTTCCCCCACGCGCCTCCAGCCGACCGTGCTTTCTGGTTAAGTCTGTAGTGGTTCCTCGCGTCTTCCCGAGGCCATGCAGAATCTTAAGAGTCCTTCAGCCAAGCAGCCATGCAGTAATGATCTCTCGCGTGTTCCCGATGTTATCCCACCTGCGCTTTCTAATCATGAGGTTTCTCCTTCTCGTAGGTCTTTAGATACCTCTACTCTCCTAAAACCTAATGAAGGTGGGCCCCACTTCTTTCTTGGTGACGTAAGCAACGCTCTGGGACATGAATTAGTTGGGCCTTTGCAGGACCCAAATTCCTCTAGGTTATGTGGGAGTGGGCCCCACTGTTTGGCTTCTCCTCGGGCTTCTGTTGAGAAGGTTTCTCCCAAGCCTTCTGTCTCGCCTGGGTCGTCGAATTCCCAGGGCCCTTCAGCAGCCGTCTCTTGCCCCACCTCCTCGACTTAAGTCTTCTCTTGGATCCTCTTCTCCTCCTGCTGGGTCCAGAGATTTGTCTCAGTCTTCAACCAGTGATGATTTCTCCCCTTCTCAGTTCTACGCATCGCCAAGTGTTCCGAATGCCGTTTCTAAGAAGCCTCGGTCCACGTCTCAGGGCAAGCAAGCCACGTCATCCAGCAGATCGTCCCGACGCCCCAAAAAGCGCGAAGCCTTCTCCATAAGCTTGATCGACACATGGGATGACTTTTGTAAGTCCAACAAAATTCCCCCCATTGATTCTCAGGGCATCGCGAGCGATCCTGAGCCTGATTTCGGCCGTCGAGTTGTCAGAAACTCTGCGATTTTCAGGAATTCGAGAAGAGCTAGGGTCAGAAAAGATGCTTCTTTTGTTCGGCCTCCCGATCCCGACGAGGTATCTTCCGACGAGGATCCTCTTGAGCTTTTTAAAGGAGATTCTTCTAGGGAGGAGAATTCTTTCGATGAAGACCATTTTTGTTCCAATTTCGACGATTCGATTAGCTCTGATTCTGCTCTCGGAAGTGTGGCATGCCTCCTCGAAAACCACGCAGACCCCGTCCCCGGTACTCTTCCTTCGTCTCAGACAGCAAACAAGTTCAACAGAGAACTTCGTAACCTCGAAATTAACATGGTGTTCAGTTCCGGTTCCCAAAAGGGTACTGCAACACCTAAATGAAGATCCTTTCCTGGAATATTCGGGGTTCTCGATCCCCGGATAAGCGCAGTGCTATCAACGCGCTTATCGGTAAAGAATCACCGGATCTCGTGCTTCAAGAAGTGAAACGAGAGTCGGTGAATAGAGGTTTTATTGGAAGTATTTGGAGTTCTCATTTCAAAGAATGGATTCTCTTACCGGCTATAGGAGCGGCCGGCGGTATTCTTGTAATCTGGGATTCTCGGAGGCTGAAGGTTTCTGAAAATCTCGTTGGAGAGTTCTCGGTCTCGGTTCGAGTTGAAGGTGGTAGAATCTGGTGGTTTACCGGAGTTTATGGCCCTTGTGCGAACTCGGATAGACGCCGTTTTTGGGATGAGGTTTCAGGGTTGTCCTCTATTTTGTGGAGATTTTTGGTGCGTTGCGGGTGACTTTAACGTCACTAGATTCCAACAAGAACATTCGCGGCCTTCTCTTGCGAGGAGAGGTATGAAAGATTTCAACGACCTTATCGTTGATTTGTGTCTCGACGATCCCCCTCTCAAGACCGCTGCCTTTACTTGGTCTTCCTTTCACGAATCCCCTACTTGCTGCCGTCTCGACCGTTTCCTTCTCGGAGTCGGATGGAAATCTCTTTTCCCCTACGGCGTACAAGAAGCCCTTCTCCGACGCGTTTTCGATTGCTCGGCTATCTCTTTCAACTCTTCGCCGCCGAGGTGAGGTCCTGCCCCTTTCCGCTTTAATAACCGATGGCTGGAAGACAGTTCGTTCCGTGAGCTTGTTGAATCTTGGTGGTCGGATTCCAACCTTCGTTTCTTAGGATAGGAAGGTCACGGCTTTATGCAAAATTGAGGTCTTTGAAGGGGCACATCCGCTCTTGGGCAGCAACAAACAAGGAGCAGTTAGAGGGCGTTAAACACGCGTCGGAGACTCGTCTCATGGAACTTGACCGGCTAGAAGGAGGCACCGAGTGGTCCAAGGATCTTCGACGTGAGCGCTACGAGGTTCTCGGCAGGTTGAAAGCGATTGCCATCGACGAGAACAGGAAACTACACCTCTCCTCCAAGATACCATGGGCTAAAGAAGGGGACGTTAATTCTAGATTCTTCCATTCGCTCAAAGCAAACAATGGAATCTGGAAACTCGAGAGAAGAGACTGCTTGATCTTGGACGACCCCGAGGAAATCGTTAGGGAGATCAACGACTTTTACTCTTGTTCCGGGAGGAACCTGTGATTTTGCTCGACGGGGAGGGTTTACGGTGGGACCCTATCTCCTCCGAAAGCAACAGAGAGTTGGTCGTTCCTTTTTCCGAGGCGGAAATAAAAAAGGCTCTTTTTAGCTTGGCTCGTGATAAGTCCTCGGGGCCGGACGGGTTTTCAATAGCTTTCTACCAGGATATGTGGGAGGTGATCAAATCTGATCTCGTCTTGGTCTTCTCAGATTTTTGGTACAATGGGGTCATCAATCATAGCACGAACGAAACGCATCTCTGTTTGTTCCCTAAGAAGGTGGAATCGAGGTCCTTGGCTGATTTTCTGCCGATTAAGCCTAATATCCCGTCTCTAAAAGATCATCTCCAAAGTCCTTTGTAATCGTATTCGCGAGGTTATGGGGGAAACAATCGCTAGGGAACAAGCTGCTTTCGTCGAAGGTCGCCAAATGATCGATCTCATTTTGATTGCCAAAGGTCGCCAAATGATCGATCTCATTTTGATTGCCAACGAGGTGGTTGAGGCGGTGTCAAAAAGTGGCGAGGAAGGAGTGGTCCTCAAGCTTGACCTCGAAAAGGCGTACGATAAGGTGAACTGAAACTTTTTAGATTTCGTGGTCGCCGAAAAGGGTTTCGACCAGCGGTGGAGGAAGTGGATTTCGGGTAGTCTTTCCTCCTCGATCTCGTTCCTCGTGAATGGTCGGCCTCGTGAGAAGATCGTGTGCTCGAGAGGTCTTCGCCAAGGAGATCCGTTGTCTCCTTTCCTCTTCACTTTGGTCGCGGATGTGCTCTCTCGGATGATTACGCGCGACTGCGCCTCCGGATCGTTCACTCCATTGCTCTTCGGTGAGGATCTTTTGGCCATCTCTCAATCTCCAATTTGCGGATGACATTCTCTTTTTCGGCGAGAAAAACCCGGAAAACTGGTCTCGTCTTCACTCTACGGTGAAGAACTTCTGTGACGCTTCCGGTTTGAAGTTAAACCTAGCCAAAAGCTCTTTTCTCGGCATCAATACCCCTTCTACCGTCGCAGACCTGGCGGACAGCTTCGGATGCAAACAAGAGTCCTAGCCGATCACGTATCTTGATGCCCCTCTTGGAGGAAATCCCCGTTCTAAGGCTTTTTGGGATCCGGTCCTCGCCAAATTTTCCACACGGCTTTCTGGATGGCAGCGGAGTTTCCTCTCGAAAGGTGGGAAACTGGTTCTCGTTAAGGCCGTTCTCTCGGCTATTCCGAATCACTTACTATCAATCTTTAAAATGCCGAAAGGTATTTGCGACAACATAGAGAAATCCATGAGAGACTTCCTCTGGGCGGGTTCGAGGATGCTAAAGGGGTCCACTCGGTCGCTTGGGCCACTTGCTGCCTCCCGAAGGATATAGGGGGGCTGGGTATTGGGGGGATCGAAGATAGAAACAATAGTCTCCTTGCGAAATGGCTGTGGCGTTTCCCGAAGGAGGCCGACTCTCTGTGGCACAAGACGATTAGGGCCATCCACGGAGTTCGGGCCAATGATTTCGACCCTGACCTCGCCCCCGCCTCCACTTTCCGTAGTCCCTGGAAGTCGGTCATTTCGATCAGCGACTTTTTCTTCTCCCGGGTGAGCTGGAAGGTGCACGACGGCTCGATCGTTCGCTTTTGGAAGGACTCGTGGCTTTTCAACAGTCCTCTCGAGGATAAGTTTCTGGGCTTGGCGAGGATCTGTCCCGTAAAGAACGAAAAGATCGGCTTTTTTACTTCCCCGGACCCGTCTGAAATCGGTCGAGTCTTTTGGGACCTCAAACTCTCTAGGAACCTGTCCTTGAGAGAAATTGACGAGGTCTCCGCTCTCTTGGCGAAGCTGGAAGATATCAGGATCTGGAGCGGCATGGTCGATCGTCGGGTTTGGTTAGACGACACGGAGGGTTTCTCGGTTAAGTCTATGACGGGAAGTTTGTCTTCGGTCTCTCTCCCTTCGACTTGGCCCTTTGTCGATCTGATCTGGAAAGCTAAAGTACCTTCTAAAGTGCAGTTCTTCGGTTGGCTCCTCGTCTCGAACAAGCTCAGCACCGACGATGTTCTTCAGCGCCGTTTTCCTTCGATCTCCGGTTGCCCGTCTTGCTGCCCTTTATGTCACCGAGCCGCCGACAACAGAGATCATTTGTTTCGGACTTGCTCTTTTGCTTCCAAAGTTTGGAGCCTCCTGTTCGCGCGCCTTCCCGTCGATGTTCTGCCTCCTGCCGACTGTCCCCTCTCTGCCTTCAGCCTCTGGTTCGGTTTCTCTGGAAGAAGTTCGAAGGTTTGCTCAGCTGTCAAGGTTGCTTTTCTCGCAGCCTGCTGGGCTATTTGGAAGCTCCGGAATAAGTGTATTTTCAATGACGCCCCTCCCTGCTTCGACAGCCTTTGGGATAGTCTTTTCCGCAATATTGGTTTTTGGCTTGCTACCCTTGAGCCCGAGTTTCGGTCCTCTAGCCTAGCTTCCCTTTCTAGAGATTGGCCTAGTGCCCTTTAGCTTGTATCTTGCTTTTTCATAGTATAGGCTTTCTTTTCCCTTTTTATTTCAATTGAGTTTCTTCTAAAAAAAAAATGTAAATTACTATTTATTTTCCTCCAGGAACTTCTGCTCCAGTCTACCAATTTTCTTCTCACACTTCGTGGATTTCGGACTGCAAGTGGAACAAGAGATCATGGCACCATTTGGTCTCCGGGTCCTACGATGGAAAAGCAATGATATGGGATCTGAGAACTGCGGTATTGTGTTTTATTTGTTTTTATTTTTATTTTTATTTTTTTTTGGGCTGATTATAATTATTGTATTAATGAGTTTTGCTGATGTCCGTTTCTCCTGCAGTGGCCCCTATCGATCATAGAATCGCACAAAGACAAGGTACAAAGAAAAATATAACTGTTTATGTTCATTCTCATAATGTCCTGTGATTTCTTGGGGACTAATTTGTCCTCTTTCATTTATAATTCAGGTACTTTGTATTGACTGGTGGAAGAACGACGAGATCGTTAGTGGCGGAGCGGATTCGAAGCTTTGTATCGTTTCTGGGATCTCCGTTTAGTGACTACAATTAAAAACTGAACTCTTTTAAGTGTTTTTCTTTTTACTTATTTGGTTTACCTTTTTAATTATTACTGAAGGGTGTTGTATTGTAGTGTAATGTCTGAATTGCAGAAAGTTTTGCAGCATCTTTATGTTTGTTTAGGCAAAGTTTTCCAGCTTGGTTACAATTCCAATATACAAAATATATGGATATACAACATATACAAATAACTGTGGCTAAATAGAAGACTAAAATAAATGAGTACGGTTTACGGTCTGACCAAAAGTTTACCTACCAAAAGTTTACTAAATGATAAACAAGTCAAAGCTTGGAATGAAGTTTACCTCTCCTTCTCGTTTCAGTGGATTGACTTCTCCTTTTCGTTTCAGTGGATTGACTTCTGCCCTGCGTGGTTAGGTCCTACTGTTTTAGCGGATTGTTTTCTCTCTTCCTAGTTGGAATGAAGTTTCTCTTCTCAAAAAAAAAAAAGCTTGGACTAAATGTCATTTGATGAGCTTCAGAAAAATAAAAGAAAAATAAGGTGGGTGGTGATACGCGCTGATTAAATTAAAAAGAGTTGACAGTTACTTTATTTAATGTCATTCAGTTTTAATGGATTCTGTCAAAATGAAAGGTGTCGACGCATATGCGTTTCTTACATATCTCTGTATTAAACGACAATAAACAAGACGCTTTATAGTTTAATTCAGCGTCATCCTTCTCGAAGGAACTCCTCTATGAGCTGTGCAATGGATTCGGGCCTCTCGATGTGCCCGGTGTCTGGTATCAGCTTAATTTTCGAATCACGAATCTCGCAGTGTAGCCTCTGCCACAGTTTTCAATAAAATACCGGCAATTTTTATGATAAATAAATAGTTATAGGTTTAGTACATAATAGTTAGAAGTTGTATTAGTCTATAGTATGGGAAATCAAGAGAAAAAGGCATTGAACATTTTCGGTTGGCATTGTAATAGTGGGCTGAACAAAAAATTAACCGAAAATCGGTTAAACCGATAACCAAACCAATCATGACCGTAAATTGGTGCACATCATCAAACCAAAATTTCGGTTTTATAACCCGGATCCGGTTTATGAAACTGGATCAATTATCAGTTATGAAATTGGATCAGTTACCGGTAAGGAAGAAGATAGATGTTGGAATTGATCTAGGGTTTAAGAAAAAGTTTAACGCTTCGTTAAGCGGCGGAATTTTGAAAATTTTCTTTTTCAAGTAAAACGGTTTTTACTAACCTAGACAAAGTGCAAGCACATGTAAATAAAATTAATATGAGCATAATAAATTTACTAACCTCTTTAGAAGCTTGAACGTTGATGAGCCTTCGGAAGGTTGAAAACGTTCGTCTCCCTCGCAGCACGTCTCTCTTTCTTTCCTCGGCAACTCGAGCAACCACGAAAGTTTCTATCACTAAATCACTCGAAATAAAAGGAATTAGTGTGTGGGCACTTTTAAACACTACGACTTAAGAACGAGTCTTGAAGTCGCAGAGCTAAACACTAGGTCAAATGAGGACCTAGGTGCCAAAACAATAAAACGAAATTGACTAGAGAGAGAGAGAGAGAGGGGTCGGCCACAAGGTCTATAGAGAGGCTCTCAATCTCTAACTTATGTGGAATGAGAAAAATGAGAAGACCGAGGCTCCTATTTATAGGAGATGTCTCACCTTCAATAAGGTAGTTTCCTCTTCTATATAATATCACATATTCATGAGCCAATTTCCCTTTTTTCCTCTTGAGATACTCGGCCAACATAGGCTTCAATAAGCCTTGGATTTGTTTCCTATTTTGTTCCATGCCTTGCCTTTGACTCTCTCTTGGCCGAAATTCCTATTGCCTTGCATAGGAAATTTGTTTATTCTTTTTCTTTTGGCAAGTATCATGATACATTTATGCACAAAATATTCTCTCTTTCTCTTAGGTATTTGGGCGCCCAACATCATTCTAGAAGGAGCTTCTAGAAGCTTTTTCATTTGTTCATGACAACATGAGAAAGGCCCATTAAGAATTTTCAATAAAATTCTTATGAAATGAAATTAATCCACAAGGCGCAATGATCAAGTCATGGCCGAGTGTTATTAAGTCATCAAACGACCTCGTCAAAAAATTTATTGACATTCATTTCATGCTATGTCTCAAAAGACAAAAATACCCTTTTGACAATTTTCGTTCTTGTTTTGACTTAGCTTCCAGTTTAACTATTCCTATTCGATGTGATTCGTGACAGTGACCTCATGGATCCAAATGAACAAAGCTTGAGCTAAATACTTGGACTCAAAAGTTCACAAACCTTTTCCAAGTTTAGCTTAATGTCAACTGACTCCACTAAAGAGTTGACACTGAAAATCTCTCGGTTCAAATGAATTTATTTTCTACTCAAGAATTCAACCTAATTGTAATGAGTGGATCCACAAATATTATCAGTGTTTACCCTTCATGAATATCATCAGCTAGTCGGGATTTACAAAATTACCATTTTTCCCTTCTAGTTGTTATTTCCTCAACTCCTTTGTCCGCTTGTGAATAAGTTAGAAACAATGTATTGACGAGGAGCTAACAAGTCACATTGTTTCATCCAAAAGAGTCAAGACTCAATTTGGACACTGGCCAGTTCATTTATTCACACTCCAAGGAACAAAGCATGAGGTGATATACATTGCATTTCAGCAATCTTGTACATGAATTCCATATCTATGAGAACTTCACAAAGTTACTCATGACATTCTCACAACTTAGTACTTCACCAATCGGCCTTGTTCGGAATCACATAGTGAGTCCGAACTCTGACTTTCTCAAATGAGAATACGTAAGGTGTGAAATGGCATGTCTCATTTCAGGATTAAGGTAAGCACGATGTAATTCATACGTAGTGACTTCGAGACATAAGATGTTAAATGGTTTGTTCTTATCTTGTCTCTAGAAGTGCACTGGTCAATTCAGTAACTTCGAAAGATACCTATAAGGAACTATAGAGTCTCCAACTCTCAATGCCTCATAACCAGACATCATACATTCTTCTAACAATCATACTGAAGTCAATAGTCCTTTGACCCTTAGATTGCGAATATATCGTTTTAACCAAACTACGAAGAGTTTGTTCATGCAAATCTACATTTGTCTCTTCGTAAGTTGTTTAGTTTGTTTATGGACTAAAGACTAATGTTTTATCATAAAGCTTCAAACAGACAAGGAAGAATGAATGAACGTTTCAACTTTTTATTAATGAATAAGCAATTACAAGCAAGAGTCTTCATGAGACTTTATTACATCAAATGTACAATATAAAGACTACAACTCTTCTTGTGGGCACCATTGACAACAATAGCCTCATTATTTAAATAACAATTGATTAGAGATGACATCTTTATAGCATCGAAGTTCTTATTTTAACCTGATCAACACCTTTGATGAAGAGATCAAACCAATTTTTTTTAACAACCGTGGTGTCCGGATTAGGCCCGACAATCTCCAAGGCCCTCACATTATCTATCGAGAGATTAACCCTGTGGGCTGATTGTTGTGTCCAAGAATCGCCCTTACCAACAGAGGAACATTCTTTGTTCACCACACTCTGGTCCGTTCTCCTTTATGGACTTCCATGGACTCCATCGACGCTGCTGATCTCACTCACGTCACTATTCATAATCACCGACGTTTCGTCCCTGTCATTGCAGTTAACCAAACAAACCTCCTCGTTTCCCTGATACATATCTAGTATCTCATCTGATCAATTAGGGAAATTAAAGGTTTAAATTATGAAATTAGTGTTTTTATATTCTACAATTAGGTTTTTAAATTCTGCCTATTTACTATTCTGAATTTAGATTAATTAATTATGTTTACTTTATGTAACTAAGGTTATGATTTTGGGCCCGGCCCATTAGGTTGTAATACTAGGTCTATTTAAGAGACCCTAAGTTAATGAAAAACATAGCCAATAATCAATCACCAAAAGTTTAGTCTCTCTCAAAAGAGCGTAGACTAGGCTCAGTGAAAGATTGACAAAGCTCCCTATTCGAGATCGAATCCCGGGGCATATCAATTTTGGTATTAGAGCCGCTCGAGATGGGAGAGAGTTTGGAGAAATTTATGGAGAAGGTGTTGGTGTTCATGGCTCAAACTGCACAGCGACCGAGAGGATGAACCATCAATTGTCAGAGATGTTGTCAACGGCCAAGAGGATAAACCAGCAATTGTCAGAGATGTTGTCGGCGGCCGAGAGGGATAAACCAGGGGTTATCAAGTGTCAATGAGGGTGAAGGTTCACAGACACATTTTCTTGCAACAACGGGATCTGATCCACGTCGGAAAGAACGCCACGACGGGGTGGCGATGGGAGAAGAAAGGTCGCACGTCTCGCCGGAGAAATCAAATTATGATGAGGATGAGATCAAGCCTATCAAATGCATTAGCGGCCAAAGCGAGTCCAAACGTGATCGCCTAGATTTTTCCACCCATGACGGGCTCGGTGATCCCACCAAAAGGTTACGAAAAGTCGATAACTTTTTTGATTTCCAGAGCTCAGCCGCAGATCGTAATTTCTGCCAAACACACTTTATCCTCATAGAGCATGCTGCGATAATTAAAGCATCGCCTACAAGGAGAAGCACCAGAAGGGAGTAGGTCGGGAAGCGACAATGGTGGTGATCCGATGGTGCACAAGTGGATCTACGATCTTCGACAAATGATCAACCAACATTTGAGTTGGGTTCGTGGCACAATGGAACAAGGGTGTCCACGAGCTAGGTCAATGAGTAGTTCCAAAATTGAGCTTGAGGACAAGCTCAAAGAGGAGGAGGGGAGTAATGATACATATCTACTACCTAAAGTTATCAATTAGGGAAATTAAGGGTTTTTACTCACGAAATTAGTGTTTTATATTGTACAATTAGGTTTTTAAATTCTTCCTATTTACTATTCCGAATTTAGATTAATTAATTATGTTTACTTATGTAATTAAGGTTATGATTTTTGCCCCGACCCATTAGGTTGTAAACTTCGGTCTATTTAAGAGACCCTAAGTTAATGAAAAACACAGCCAATAATCAATCAGCAAAAGTTTAGTCTCTCTCAAAAGAGCGGAGACTAAGCTCGGTGAAAGATTGGCAAAGCTCACATTCGAGATCGAATCCCAGGCCAACATGACGTCTTTCATGGATGGTCGATCGGCAACATTGTTGAGCATTCAGTTGATGGCGATCTCGTCGTACTTCCATAGGCACGCCGGACCGATCTCACCTGCCAAGTTGGGGTCCACTATCTTGCCCAGCGTCCCGTTCCGGTGGCAAATCTTGACCTAGATCGACAGGCTCACGTCTTGCCGCCATTCTGTTGTATTGAGGACCAGCGGCCTGCCATAGAGGAATCGCACAACACCACACCGAAATAGTGTTGTCAATGGTGCCCACAAGAAGAGTAGTAGTCTTTACTTATGTACATTTGATGTAATAAAGTCTCACGAAGACTCTTGCTTGTAGCTACTGAATCATAAATAAAAGTTGAAACGTTCATTCATTCTTCCTTGACTGTTTGAAGCCTTATGATAATCTATAGTCTTTAGTCCTTAAACAAACCTAACAACATATAAAGAGACAAATGTAGATTTGCATGAACAAAATCTTCATGGTTTGCTTAAAATAATATATTCAAAATCTAAGGATCAAAGGACTATTGATCTCCCTCGCCCGCGCGCGCCCTACTCTTTCGCCCGTGCGCGCCCTGCTTCCTCGGCCGTGCGCCCCAGCGCTGGCCGGGCCTACTTTGGCCGTGCGTCCCAGTGTCGGCCGGACCTCCCTCGGCGAGCTCTGCCACATCCCAGCCTGTTGACGCTCGCGACCGGGCTCTAGGCCCCGGCGTGCCACGTGCCCGGCTCAAGGGTCGAATGAAAGGCACCAGGTGACTCATCCTGAACATGGAGTGACCCCCAACACTGGCCTTGACGTCGTCACCATGATTCACAACCTTCGTAATGAAGTGCATGATCTATGTGAAGGCGGCTTGGCCGGTGATACATACGGGGTCGTAGAAGAACACTCATCGTCGTTCACTAGCCAAATCCTTGCTGAGGTGTGCACGGAAAACGTCAAACTCCCGAATCTCCCTCTCTGTAGTTGAAAAACCGATCCCACTTATCACATCGAACACTACAAAACTTGGATGATGATGCAGGGTGTCTCACCTGTGGCTCTATGCCAAGCTTTTAGTCTTACCCTCACCGGACCCGATTTCGAGTGGTTCAAGAATTTAAGACCATGGAGCATCCAATCGTTCAAAGACCCGAAGGATATGTTCCTAGCACGATTTGCTACGTCGATGGTTCAAAAGAAAACCAAGATGTACCTATGGTCAATCAGGCAAGAGAATAACGAGTCCTTGAGACAGTATCTCACTCGGTTGAGACAGTATCTCACTCGGTTCACCGCAGAATCCAACAAGGTTGATCGCTTCGACGACAGTGACGCAATAACATCCATCATCGAGGGCTTGCGCCCTGGGGACTTCTTAAAGTCCATCGTAGGCAGAGTCCCTTCTACAATGGCCGAGTTAATGAACAGAGCCAAGACTTTCATGGGGGTTGAAGATTACCTCGACGGCCGTAGGAGAAATAATCAAAACTCCCGCCGTCGAGATGAGTCCGGCAACGAACAAGGCACCCCCAAAAGAAGGTGAATAAGGGAGGTTAAGCTTTCGATGGCCGACCCCCTACGTCTCAAAACCCGCGTCTTGCGAACAACTTCAGAGACTATTCATAATTCACACCTTTGAACGCCTCGGTAGATCGAATCTATGCTCTGGCGCATGACAAATTCACCACCCCAACTCCATTGAAAGGCGACCCCGCATCTCGCGATCGGTCCCATTATTGTGAGTTCCTCCAGGATTATGGTCATATGACCGCTCAATGCTTCGCGCTCAAGCGACAGATGGAGACATTGATTCAAAGAGGCGAGCTCAAAGAGTTCGTTCTCCGAATGATAGGTGTTGCGGTCCCTACCAACGACAGGCCACAACCTGGGAAGGGTGGAGGAACCAACACTAACATGGATCACCCCACGGTCGCGGCTACGGCCGACACACAACTCCACGTTGTCACCAGCATACTAGGTGGCCTGCAAGACAGAGATTCAGCACAGCAAAGAAAAAAGCTCCTTAGGGCTGCCTCTCAAGAAGGCCATGTCGGGCAGGTTAACCTCACGTATGAGGAACCTCCGTCCGTACCATACGAGATGATACAATTCACCAGTGAGGAGGCTAAGCGAGTTGTACATCCACACAATGACGCAATAGTCCTCAAAGCCCAAGTGGGTAACAAATTGGTGAAAATGGTCCTTATTGATTTTGGCAGCGCAACCGATATAATCTTTAAGACCACCCTAGAGCGCATGAAGCTCGGGGCGCTCCACCCCGTCACGACCCAGACACTTTTGTTTGGGTTCACGGGAGAAAAGGTCGTGACCGAAGGAATCATTGATCTACCGGTCACCTTCGGAACCATCGGAGGTATCGAAGTCGTTCACATGGTCCCCTTTCTTGTGGTTGACCAGGAGTCGCCGTACAATGTCATCATTGGGTGACCCACGTTGAACAGACTAAGGGCCATCACGTCCACATATCACCTAATGGTGAAATTCCCCAACGAGGAGAGAATTGACGTCATGGTTAGTGATCAGACCCAAGCGAGGATATGCTATGTCCAAGGTGTGGACGACAAGCCCGCTGAAAAAAGGGTTAACACGATCTACCATCTAGAAGACGACTACCCATGTGATAAAAAAGACGCACGGAAGCTCGGGGAACTTAGTTCCCTGCGATGAGACCGAGAGGTTGAAAGTTGACAGCCCCAATGATCTCACTTCGATCGTTCTCGACGAAGCCAAACCTGACCAGGTTGTGAAGATCGGTGCACAACTCCCTCTCACCATCAAAACTCAACTTGCGTCCTTCCTTCGGGAGTTCAAGGATGTCTTTGCGTGGGCTCATGCAGACATGCCTGGAATAGACTCCGATGTGTTTGTGCACCGGTTGAACGCCAATTGGGTGGCCAACGTGGTCATGGTAAAAAAGCCTAATGGGAAGTGGCGCATTTGTATAGACTACAAAGATCTTAACAAAGCCTGCCCAAAAGATTGCTTTCCACTTCCACGCATCGAACAACTGATCGGCGCCACGGCCGGACATGAGCTACTAAGTTTCATGGACGCCTACTCGGGCTATAACCAGATACGAATGCACGAGCCCGATCAAATAAAGACAACCTTCGTCACTGATCGATGCCTCTACTGCTACAAGGTCAAGCCTTTTGGCTTTAAAAATGCAGGAGCTACTTACCAACGATTGGTAAACCGGATCTTCGCCGATCAAATCGGCAAGACTATGGAAGTATACGTGGAGGACATGCTCGTTAACAGCCTACTGGCTACTAATCATGTAGACAACCTAAGGGAGATGTTCTTAATCCTCCGCTAGTACAAAATGAAGCTCAATCCTATCAAATGCGTGTTCAGGATTGAGTCCCGGAAGTTCCTAGGCTACATCGTTAGTTGGCGAGAAATCGAAGCGAACCCCGAAAAAATTAAGGCACTCCTTGACATGAGATCTCCTCGACGAGTTAAGGAAGTCCAAAGTCTAACTGGTCGAATTGCCATCCTCTCGCGTTTTGTTTCTAAGGCGACCGACAAGTGTCAACCGTTCTTCAAAGCTATAAAGAAGGCGGATGGCTTTGTGTGGAAGGACGAGTGCGAAAAAGCCTTCCAAGAAATGAAGGCCTACTTCGGAACACCTCTGTTCCTCTCCAAATCGAAGGAAGGCGAGGCGCTCTACGTCTACCTCGCCATCTCCGAACGGGCAGTAAGCGCTGTTTTAGTCCGTGAACAAGATAAGGTTCAATGGCCTATCTTCTACGTGAGCAAAGCCTTACTTGACACCGAAACACGTTTTGCAGAGATAGAGAAATTCTCTCTCGTTCTCCTCGTAGCCACCAAAAAGCTACGCCCCTACTTCCAGGCTCACCCTATCGCAGTCCGAACAGGACATCCCATCGGTAAAGCTCTTCAAAATGGAACATCGACCCGCATGACAATCTGGTCCCAAGAATTGAGCGAGTACGGAATCGAGTTCCATTGGAGACCGAAAATAAAGGCTCAAGCCCTAGCCGATTTCGTGGCAGAATTGTCCTATACTCCCAACATGGGAAGAGCGGAAGATTACTCGATCGATGACTTGTTGGCTTGAAAGAGAAAGGTTGACCCTACGGGTCCCATCTGGGAATTACACGTAGACGGAGCGTCCAACGCTCTGGGAGCCGGCGCCGGTGTGATTCTAACCAATCCCGATCGGGAAAAGTTACGCTATGCCCTCCACTACGGATTCCAAGCCTCCAACAACGAGTTCGAGTATGAAGCCCTCATTGTAGGGCTAGAGCTCGCTCAAAAGCTCAATGTACAAATTTACGAATACACTGTGACTCGCAGTTGATTGTAAATCAAGTTAAGGACGACTACATCGCCAAAGAGCCTAACATGATCACCTACCTGGAAAAAAAATGCCAAGCTAGACGCTTTCTCTTGGTTTGAGATCATCCAGGTCCCAAGAGAAGAGAACGCGGAGGTTGATGCTCTCGCTCGCCTCGGTTCCGGTATCACCGAAGACGGGTTATGAAGTATCCCGGTCAAGTCTCTCTCGCGACCATCCGTCTCACGGGACGAGGTTGGAACGATCAAGAGTACCGCTCATCCGACTTGGATGATTTTGCTTACGGACTTCTTGCAAGGAGGGATACTACCCGGATACCACAAAGAAGCCGAAAAGCTGAAGGCCCTCGCATTTAAGTATGTGTTAAGAGGCGAAACCCTATACAAGCGCAGGTACTCGACCCCGCTTCTCTTATGCCTCGATAGCGTTGAGTCGATTAAGGTCCTCCGCAAAATCCACGAGGGCATCCGTGGGAATCACTCCTTTGGGAGATCCCTCGGGCTCAAAGCTCTCCGACAAGGCTATTTATGGTATGAAAAAAGACGCCTACAACTGGGTGAGAAAGTGCGACACGTGTCAACGTTTCTCTAACATTCCATGGCAACCACCATCTTCCCTAGGTAGCATTGTCGTACCGCGTCCCGTTGCAAAATGGGGCATAGACATCATCGGCAAGCTTCCTAAAGCTCCAAGACAGTACGAATACACCATCGTCGCTATCGACTATTTCACTAAGTGGGTCGAAGTCGAGCCTCTAGCCAGAATCACCGAGGCCAATACAACAAACTTCATCTGGAAGTCTATCATATGCCGCCACGGCGTCCCAGCGTCAATTGTGACTGACAATGGTGCACAATTCGACAACGCCCTGGTTAGAGAAATCTGCGCCCAACTAGGGATCAACAAGACATTCTCGTCCCCGCGATAGCCACAGGCTAATGGCCAAGTGGGAGCCGTCAACAAGACAATCAAAAGCAACCTCAAGAAGAAGCTCGAAGCCAAGAAGGGCGCCTGGGCTAAGGAGCTACCGTTCATCTCATGGGCCCTAACGAATGACTGTTCGAAACGCCACCGGAGAGAACCCCTTTTCCCTAGCTTTCGGGGTTGAGGCGGTGGTCCCCGTGGAAACCGAGGTCCCCACTTACCGAGTTGACACTTTCGACGAGGAAGAAAACAACGAGGCCAAGCGCCTTGAGCTGGATCTAATCGACGAGAAAAGATCCGAGGCTCTCACCCGACTCACCGTGCAAAAGCGCAAAGTCGAGAGACACTACAATGCCAAAGTCAAAAGACGAATCTTCGCCGTCGGCAGCCTTGTAGTCAGGCGCATGTTCCAAAACACCCAAGTGCAAGACGTCGGTGTCCTGGGCTCGAATCGGGAAGGACCGTATAGAGTTGGCCAAGCCATACATGACGAAATCTATTAAATCGAACACACGGACGGGACCTCGATCCGACATCCTTGGAATGCCGAACACTGGAGGCCGTACTAGCAGTGAAAAACACTTTCCCCATTTATTTCTTTGATTTCCCTAATTCAATAAGGCCCATGTGCCAATGTTTGAGGATGTTATCTATTTGCAATAATAATAAAGTTTGAGGTTTTTCTCTTTTCAAAAATCCGCTTTAGTAAGTTTTTAGTCATCAAGGCATGACCTGTACACTAAAAACTTTGGGGGCTAATGATTCCTGCAGCATACACTAAAAAATGCACTGTCCAAGAAACAAAACCTTAAGTCCTCCGCACACACGCGGGAATACGGGCTGAGGAAGCTCAAACACCGACGGCCCTTCGAGCATACAGGTTTGAGTAAAGTCGTCGACCTAACTCGACGCACCTTCGGTCGCCAATTGGCATGAAGCGAGATCGCCAAATACACGCTTAAGTCCCCCGCACACACACAGAGATACATGCTTAAGAAGCTCAAACCCCGACGGCCCTTCGAGCATACGGGTTTGAGTGAAATCGTCGGCCTAACCCGGCGTACCGTAAGTCACGTAAAGGCACATGTAAAAGTCGTTGGGCAACTCCCAAAGCATGTAAGTCACGTAAAGGCACTGCCTCAAACCCAAATGGCCAAATCTGAGCCATACACATTCGGTCGCCAATGGCACGAAACACACGGGTTTGAGTAAAATCGTCAACCTAACCCGGGGTTCCGTAAGTCGCGTAAAGGCGGTAGGGCTACTCCCTCCGCCACACACATACGTTCGGTCGCCAATGGCACGAACATAAAGTCACCGGGCCATACTCGGTGCAACACATACATTCGGTCGCCAATGGCACGAACACAAAGTCGCCGGGCCGTACCCGGTGCAACACATACGTTAGGTCGCCAATGGAACAAACACAAAGTCGCCGAGCCATACCCGGTGCAACACATACGTTCGGTTGCCAATGGCACGAACCCAAAGTCGCCGGGCCATACCCAGCGCAACACATACGTTCGGTCGCCAATGGCACGAACACGAAGTCAGTGGTCTATACCCAGTGCAACACATACGTTTGGTCGCCAATGGCACGAATACGAAGTCGCCGGGCCATATACTCGGCGCAACATCTTCGGTCACCAAATGGCACGAAGCAAAGTCGTTGGGCCAACCCAAATGCAACAGCCAAAATTTGGGACGTACCGATATCGCCATTAAATATGGGTCGGTCGACCACAGCGAGAGTTGCCCCTAACAACAAAAGCTGAGCAATGGCTGACCAGGCACGAACGACTCCCACCTCAAACGCTAAATGACGATGAGTCATAACGCTAAACGAATGGAGATTGAATCCCGACTAGGGACACAGACTTGTCAAAAGTATTGGCAAGGGTACAAGTCCTTTGAGCCATGTTATAGAAGCTCACACAGAAGGCACATACGAGCAAAATCGCTCAGACAACCGACAACGAGATAGCATTCGACTTGAAAGCAATAAATATCTCATAAATAAAAAGAGGGACCGCTCTGAATCCAACAAATATGCGCTACGTGCACTAAAACAAAATAAAAATCCCGAGAAAGGAAAAAGCGCTCAACATACGCGCTATATAAATAAAAAGAGCCACTTGGCTCATGGCTCACCCTCATCAAGAGGGGGAAACAAAGTGTCGAAAAAGTCAAAGGTAACCCCCGAGTCTCGTTCTCGGCTGCGGTTGCCTGCTGACACTCCATCGCTCCGGCTCGGCGGGCCTCCTCAATCCCGATGTCGTAGTCGTCTTGCGAATCAGACGCTCGCCGTTCCGCCTCAGCAAGCAAAGAGGAAAGGCGAGCGTTCTCCTCTGCCAAGGAGTCGTGCTCGCCCTCTTCCCGAACACGCGTCGCTTTGCTCGAATCAAGCTGGCTGTGGGATGTCTCCATGGCATCTAACCGAGTGTCCAACTGACGACGGAGATCGTCAACCTCGGTCCGGAAAATCTCTATTGATCGGGATGCCACCTCACTAGCTCGGTGCTCCTCGGTCAGCTCTCCCTCCATCTTGGCTACCGACATCTGGGCTCCATCGCATCGATCTCGAACGATCTGGAGCTCCACTTTAGCCTCTCAAAGTTGGTCCCGAAGCATCTCGAGTTCTGCCCCCGAGTGTGAACTGTGATCGACCTGGGCCAGCCTAGACTTCGCCTAAGCAAGCTCCTCTTGAGCGATCCCCAAGTGCCGGATGAAGTCATGCAGGATCCTGTCACTCCGAATGACTCTCGCATACGCCTACGGCGACAAACAAAGGCAAGGATTAAAAACAGACCTACGCATATACAAAAATAAATAAAGGTACTATCCCTCTGAGCGTCGGTAACCCCCGCTTGGAAGAAGGCGATGTCACTCTTTGACATCATGCCCTTCTTCCAAGATAATAGAGACTCCGAGATATCGAAAGCAATCAGCTCGAGACTCCCTCGCCTCCAGTTCCACTATGGAGTTCACCCTCTTGGACTTGGAACGCTCATCAGGGAGCACCGAGGCTAAAGTCCTCTTCACGGAGGCACGGGGCTATTGCTCGGCAGGGCATGTAGCCTCGACACGATCCTCCCTCATCCTGCGATCGGCAACCCTCGAACGGATCTCCGCCATCCTCTCGGGGTTCCGAGAAGCAGAAACCAGCTTCTGAGCCTTCCTCTTATCGGCTGCACCAACTAAACAACAAAGGTTAGGTTTCAATTGATAAAGAAATCTTAAATCACGAAGGTACCTCGAGAAGCAAGGGCAGCCGGCTGGGCCTTGGGACTAGGCGGCTTGCCCGCCCGGAGCGCCACCACGGAGCCCGGGGGGCGAAGGACGGGAACCACCCGGTTAGAGCCATTAGCTTGGGAGAACGGAACCGCTCGCCCACCTTAAGAGCCTCGGACATTCCCGATATCTCCTTCAGAAAGGGGAGCTCCGCCGCCCCCTCGTCCGCCGAAAAATCCGCTAGGCGATTGAAACGAAGGGCCACCTCACCAAAAGTGTAAGTTGAGACCCACACCCACGACCTACGACTAGGTGGGTTGTTGTCGTCAATCAACCTCACGTTGCCCTGAGCGCGGGCCATGTGAAAGCCGGACTGCCCCAGCGCCGGGAATACGACAACCAGATTGTGGAAGTCGTCCACAGTCATAGCACGTTGCATCTGGCAGTGCCACTCCATGAAACTCATCGCCAACAGGCGATAGAACTGTTGTCAATGGTACGCACAAGAAGAGTTGTAGTCTTTATTTTGTACATTTGATGTAATAAAGTCTCATGAAGACTCTTGCTTGTACTTGCTTATTCATTAATAAAAAGTTGAAACGTTCATTCATTCCTCCTTGTCTGTTTGAAGCTTTATGATAAAACATTAGTCTTTAGTCCATAAACAAACTTAACAACTTACGAAGAGACAAATGTAGATTTGCATGAACAAACACTTCCTAGTTTGCATAAAACGATATATTGGCAATCTAACGGTCAAAGGACTATTGACCTCAGTACGATTGTTAGGAGAATCTATGATGTATGGTTATGGGGCATTGAGAGTTGGAGACTCTATAGCTCTTCTAGGTATCTTCCGAAGGTACTGAATTGACCAGTGCACTTCTAGAGACAAAATAAGAACAAACCATTTAACCTCTTATGTCTCGAAGTCACTACGTATGAATTGCATCGTGCTTACCTTAATCCTGAAATGAGACATGCCATTTCACAACTTACGTATTCTCATTTGAGAAAGTCAGAGTTCGGACTCACTATGTGATTCTGAACAGGGCCTATTGGTGAAGTACTAAGTTGTGAGAATGTCATGACTAACTTTGTGAAGTTCTCATAGATATGGAATTCATGTACAAGATTGCTGAAATGCAATGTATATCACCTCATTTTTTGTTCCTTGGAATGTGAATAAATGAACTGGCCAATGTCCAAATTGAGTCCTGACTCTTTTGGATGAAACAATGTGACTTGTTAGCTCCTCGTCAATACATTGTATCTTGTTGTCGGTCGTTTTCGGAAAAACCGAGACACCAAGAAGACACGCCGTTCAAAGGGCCGATGGTCAGGCCGGAGGTCCTGAAGAGCGGCAAGCCTTCTGTCACGAGTCGACTGAAAAGTCTTCGTGCCAAATCCTCACGCCCCTCGACTCGAGCCTCGAGTCGTTCCTCGAGTCGAGCCTTGAGTCATTCTTCGAGTCGAGCCTCGAGTCGTTCTCCTCGAGTTGAGCCTCGAGTCGTTCCTTGAGTCGAGCCTTGAGTCGTTCCTCGAGTCGAGCCTCGAGTCGTTCTCCTCGAGTCGAGCCTCGAGTCGTTCCTCGAGTCGAGCCTCGGGTCGCTCCTCGAGTCGAGCCTCGAGTCGTTCCTCGAGTCGAGCCTCGGGTCGCTCCTCGAGTCGAGCCTCGGGTTGTCCTCCTCGAGTCGAGCCTCGGGTCGCTCCTCGTCGAGTTGAGCCTTGCTCCTCGAGTCGAGCCACTCTCGTCAAGTAGAAGCCTTCATATTTTGCGTGGCAAGAATGGTATTCGAAGACCCCTAAAGGCCCACAAAAGTCGGGAAGACGAGCCATTCGCCGCGCGCGCAGCACGTTGCGCCGGCCAACCATGCAGCAAGCCGTGCGCCGCGCCAGGAAGGCAGCGCGCCGCGCCAGGCAGGCCGCGCGCCGCGCCAAGACGCGCCCGCGCCAAGACGCGCCCGCGCCAAGACGCGCCCGCGCCGCGCGCTCCATGCGCCGCGCATCCTGCGCCAACTGAGCGTAGGTCCTGCCATCTTCGCCACCGCCAACTGAGCACGATCACACTCGCCTTTTTAGACTCCCCATTCCACGCGAGCTAATTGAAGCTGCTCGCAAAGACTCGTGAGCTCCGCCTCTGAGCAAGAACTTCGCTCGGCCTGAGCTAGCTGAGACTTCGCTCGACCAAGCTCCTCCTAGAAGAGTCCCAGGCGACAAGTGAGGTCATGTAAAATCTTCTCGAGCCAAGCCTTGCTCCTCGAGTCGATTCATTCTCCTTGAGCCGAGCCTCGCTCCTCGAGTCGAGTCACTCTCCTCGAGTCGATCCTTGTTCCTCGAGATGAGTCATTCTCCTCGAGTTGAGCCTCGCTCCTTGAGTCGAGTCATTCTCCTCGAGTCGAACCTCGCTCCTCGAGTCGAGTCATTCTCCTCGAGTCGAGCTTTGCTCCTCGAGTCGAGTCATTCTCCTCGAGTCGAGCTTCGCTCCTTGAGTCGAGTCATTCTCCTCTAGTCGAGCCTCGCTCCTCGAGTCTAGTCATTCTCCTCGAGTCGAGCTTCGCTCCTCGAGTCGAGTCATTCTCCTCAAAGTCGAGCCTTGCTCCTCGAGTCGAATCATTCTCCTCGAGTCAAGCCTCGAGTCGAGTCATTCTCCTCGGGTTGAATCTTGTTCCTCGAGTCGAGCCATTCTCCTTGAGTCGAGCCCCACTCCTCGAGTCGAGTCATTCTCCTCGAGTCGAGCTTTGCTCCTCGAGTTGAGTCATTCTCCTCGAGTCGAGTTTCGCTCCTTGAGTCGAATCATTATCCTCAAAGTCGAGCCTCGCTCCTCGAGTCGAGTCATTCTCCTCAAGTCGAGCTTTGCTCCTCGAGTCGAGTCATTCTCCTCGAGTCGAGCTTCGCTCCTTGAGTCGAGTCATTCTCCTCGAGTCGAGCTTCGTTCCTCGAGTCGAGCCTCGAGTTGTTCTCCTCGAGTCGAGCCTCGAGTTGTTCTCCTCGAGTCGAGCCTTGAGTTGTTCTCCTCGAGTCGAGCCTTGAGTCGTGCTCCTCGAGTCGAGCCTCGAGTCGCTCTTCGAGTCGAGCCTTGAGTTGCTCTTCGAGTCGAGCCTTGAGTCGTTCTCCTCGAGTCAAGTCCCGCTCCTCGAACAAGCACCTGTAACGATTCGAAGAACAGGCTAGCCAAAGCAAGACTATTGCAAAAGCAAAAAGACAAACAAATAAAAACATGCCCTCTGTGCGTCAAAAATGCCATGGCAAAAGAAGTCCGCGTCACTACTCGTTACGACGTCCCTCCGCATCTTTAACAGAGACTCGCACTCACACCTGGGGAATAAGGACCGATCTTCCGAATGCAGACGAGGAAGCGTCACCAAAGCTGGAATGGCGGATGCCCCGTGAGACCGACTTATGCTCGATGTGTGGTCAAACTTTTAGCGTTGATCCCCGAGCAGTCGAAGCCCTTCGGTACGGCAGAGCCTTTCACCAGCTGCCACTCCGTCTTCTCGAAGTATCACCCCGCAGCAGCAACCTCCGTCTTTGAGACCTCGGAATGAGCACACCTTTGCGAAACGCAAAAGTGCAGTCGCCTTCCAAGCTGGCCGAGATGGACGCCATGATCTTCCCCTGACAGGTCACGATTACACAATCGTCACCCTGCTAGTCACCGTCGAGTCCCATGGACTCCGGGTCGAAGGTATCGTCAAACAAAACGCGATCAAAGAAAGACTTGGGCGTAATCGCACCAAAAAAAAAAAATCAACAAGCCGCGACACGCCGGCACGCCTCTGCACCAATGCACGCCCTACCTGCCTGCGCATGTCCCCGCTGCTCCGGGGCTAGAGTGATGGATGCGAACGTGTCATCCTCTCCCACGTTGAGCTACGCCTCTCATCCGCTTGGATCGTCCTCCACATGTTGATCACACACTCGTGTTGAGAGAGACGGAAAAGCGAGAGAGAGCACTTGCATTTGCAAGAATATTCTCTATATTCACAAAAGCTTCGCGACAGCGAAGCCCTGGGAGATAAATTTTCCTCAAACACCCGGCGGAAACAACTAAAAGTTCACCGCCCGGGGCCTCCCGAGCGATAAACTTGGGGGGCTAATGTTGTCGGTCGTTTTCGGAAAACCCGAGACGCCAAGAAGACACGCCGTTCAAAGGGCCGATGGTCAGGCCGGAGGTCCTGAAGAGCGGCAAGCCTTCTGTCACGAGTCGACTGACAAGTCCTCGTGCCAAATCCTCACGCCCCTCGAGTCGAGCCTCGAGTCGTTCCTCGAGTCGAGCCTTGAGTCGTTCCTCGAGTCGAGCCTCGAGTCGTTCTCCTTGAGTCGTTCCTCGAGTCGAGCCTTGAGTCGTGCCTCGAGTCGAGCCTCGAGTCGTTCTCCTCGAGTCATTCCTCGAGTCGAGCCTCGGGTTGTTCCTCGAGTCGAGCCTCGAGTCGTTCCTCGAGTCGAGCCTCGAGTCGTTCCTCGAGTCGAACCTCGGGTCGCTCCTGGAGTCGAGCCTCGGGTCGTCCTCCTCGAGTCGAGCCTCGAGTCGTCCTCCTCGAGTCGAGCCTCGGGTCGCTCCTAGTCGAATTGAGCCTTGCTTCTCGAGTCGAGCCACTCTCGTCAAGTAGAAGCCTTCATATTTTGCGTGGCAAGAATGGTATTCGAAGACCCCTAAAGGCCCACAAAATTCCGGCAAGACGAGCCATTCGCCTCGCGCGCAGAACGTTGCGCCGGCCAGCCATGCAGCAAGCCGCGCGCCGTGCCAGGCAGGCCGCGCGCCGCGCCAAGACGCGCCCACGCCGCGCGCTCCATGCGCTGCGCATCCTGCGCCGCGTCCAGTGGCCTGCGCGCCGCGCCCGGTGACCTGCGCGCCGCGCCCCGCGCGCCACGCGCCGCGCGTGTTGCGCCGCACTTTGTGCGCCGCGCGCGCCGTGCGCCTCCAATTGACGGCGCGCGCGCCCCTAGTCCTACATGGACGAAAAAAGGACCTTCTAAGGCCCTCAAACACCTATAATTACCCCCTCTCTTTGAGGGGAAAGCCATCCTATTCAATCCCATTCATTCTCAAGGAACTTGAGACTTCTCTCTGCTTCTCTGGATGCCATCCTTGGCGTGAAGCAGATTCTCCTCGATTTCTCGTTCTCAGAGATTCTGAAGCGCTTTCCGGGGACTCCCGAGTGCCGCTTCTCTTGATCGAACAATTAATCTTGAGCCCATGACTGTTCTAATGGTTTTCGACTGAAAATCGCCTACGCGTCTAGCACCCTAGACGCGTCAACCATTTCTGACAAGAAATCGCCTACGCGTCCAACATTTCCAACTAGGAATCGCCTACGCGTCCGGAATCTCCGCCACAACAAGGAACTCTTGACTTAGAGTCTTCCACGTCTCCAAAAGAGAGAAAACACACATTCTCTCTCGCATACGCGATCTCCAAAGTTCTGAGACGTCGCCGAGGACTCCTCCGCGCCTCGTCTCCTTCGTTTAGCACGCCTCTCCACCAAGGCTCCGCGCCTCATACTGCGTCTCACACACTTGAACTACATTCTGACCTGATCCCACACACGGGTACGTAGGCAGCCGACACCCAAGGCACGGTCACTCCTCCTCCTCACCCCCTACCTCTCCCGAGAGGCGGGTTGATCGGAGAAAACCCTAGCTCGAGACTATCGAGTTCACAGTCTTGGCTCGGGTGCGATCACTTGGTCCGGCCTTGGATCGAACCGCCCGAGGTTTTCAATAGTTGTTCATTTTCGTCCGACAACATTTCTAACTTATTCACAAGCGACAAAGGAGTTGAAGAAATAACAGCTAGATGGGTAAAATCGTAATTTCGTAAATCCCAACTAGCTGATGATATTCATGAAGGGTAAACATATATAATATTCAGTGGATCCGCTCATCATAATTTGGTTGAATTCTTGAGTAGAAAATAAATTCATTTGAACCGAGAGATTTTCAGTGTCAACTCTTTAGTGGAGTCAGTTGACATTAAGATAAACTTGAAAAAGGTTTGTGAACTTTTGAGTCCAAGTGTTTAGCTCAAGCTTTGTTCATTTGGATCCATGAGGTCACTGTCACAAATCACATCGAGTAGGAATAGTTAAACTAGAAGCTAAGTCAAAACAAGAACGAGACAAGTTTTGTGAAAATTGTCAAAAGGGTATTTTTGTCTTTTGAGACATAGGATGAAATGAATGTCAATAAATTTTTTGACATGGTCATTTGATGACATGCATCACTCGGCCAATATTGATTTATTGGGCCTTGTGGATTAAGTGATAGAAACTTTCGTGGTTGCTCGAGTTAGCGAGGAAAGAAAGAGAGACGTGCTGCGAGGGAGACGAACGTTGCAACTTTCCAAAAGCTTCTCAATGTTCAAGCTTCTTAAAAGGTTAGTAATCTTTAATGCTCATATTAGTTTTTATTTACATGTACTTGCTCTTTGTCTAGGTTAGTAAAAACGTTTTACTAGTTAAAAGAAAATTTTTAAAATTCTGCCGCTTACCGAAGCGTTAAACTTTTTCTTAAACCCTAGATCAATTCCAACAAATGGTATCAGAGCTATGGTCAAAGATATGCATGTACATGTATTTAAAATTATGAGCTTGAAAATCGTTTTCGAAAGTTTACTAATTTTGTGACAAGTTAGAATTGTTATCTTAGTTTTTTTTAATTTATTGGTCTTGCCTTTAAATTAAAAATCATGTTGATTTTCTATGATTTTGGGATGATATTAAAACACATTAGAATCAGTTCTAAAAGTTTTTAATTTTTGATATTGAAAAACGTGTTTTAAAAGTTTGAGAAAATTTCGAGTAAATTTTGTGACTAGTTTTCTTGTCTTACTAGTTTCTTTTATTTGCTTGAATCGTTTTATGCTTGTTGTTATTTCTTTTATACCATGTTATTACCATATTAATAAAACACAAATAAAAGCTTTAACAACTTCCTAAAATGTTCTGTTACACTCGATTCTATTTCGCACCTAAAAAGACCGAACTTTAATTATTTCTTTTTCTTCGAGCTGGAGTAAAACCCGCAGTAAAAGTGGCATAACTCTCTGCTCAGAAATCTAAATTTAATGATTCTTGAATAACATTAAAGGTCTGTCTGTCCTCTTTCCAATGCCATTGGTTTTGGGTCAAAAGGACATCGACGCTGCCAGTTATGGCAATTTTACTCCGAGGTGCGCGGCTGTTCCGAAAGTCCAGTTTTTAGAACTCTAATGAGAAAATTTTCTTGAGCAAAAATCTTCTTGAGAAAAAATGTTTTTAATAAGATTATAAACATGATGCGTAAGATTTAAATGTTTTGATTTTTGAAAGTTTAATTGAAATTGAATGTTTACAAAACTAGTTTGAATTTTGAAAAACCGTTTTCATTTTCAAACTTGAAAATATTTTGTCATCCAAATCAAATAAGTTTTCAAAATGTTTTCAAAACTATATCTCTATCACATATGTTCAAAATCTATATGCTCTTGAAAATTTGAGTGGGAGGTCTCCTTGTAGACAAGCCGAAAAATAAAATGATGTGTAATCTCAAACTTCCAAGTGTTCGAGTGAGTTGAAGTTCACACTTCCCTCATGCACTTTCCCGAAATAGAAAATAGGAAAAGATCCGAGTATGTCCTTTGTGCCTTTATGCACTAACACTGCTCTGAACATGAAGATCTAGGATTCTTTTCTAGTTGTCCGCTCTATCGCTCTATAACTAGGAAATCCGTTTCCGAACTTATAAGAGTCGATGATCCAACTCCAAAAACTAAGTGGGAGGGTTATACTTGTTGTTTGTAACCCACGATCCCCAACACTAATGAAAAGTGCAAGTGTCGCCAGACTAAGAGTCACCCTCTTAAATGAGAGTACTCAAGGGCGCTTTGCTTTGATCATTGCTCAATGAGCTAAGTCCGAGAGTGAGACGATGAGACAAGACCTCCCCTCGGCGGATTGATTTTTCAAAGTCGATCTATTGGACTAAGTGGTTGGTTACACACTTAAACTCAATCCCTAGTAATCCTCCCTCGAGGCTCTGCGAAAGGATGTGAGTGATCAAACCAATTTAAAAGGTGGCTAGTCAAAATTGGTGTATTGACATATTGGCTAAGCATTAATGATGTGTCTTTTACTTATAAATGGAAATTTTTGCGGCCTTCTCTTGAGGGAGTAAATTATCGTTTGGTTTATAACACCTTTGGATTTTATCAAGTCTTAAAGAAACTTAAATCCTAAACCAAAGACTAATCATAAACTTGTTTCAACTTTTATAGGCAAAATGTCTCCTAACTCTCTCTCTTTCATCCTTTCCTCGAACAAACTCGAAAACGAAAACTATGTTAATTAGAAACATAACCTCAACATAATACCTACCTTTAACAAGAACAAATGGGTACTCACCACCCCGTGTCCTCCTCTGACGAATTATGATTCGACTCAAGAGGAGAAAGACGCCTTGACGGCCTGGCTCTGCTCCAATGAGATTGTGAGGTGCTATATCTTAGCATCAATGAACAATGTGTTGCAACAACAACATCGTGACATCAAGACTGCCACCGACATGCTCAACAGTCTCCATGAGATGTTTGGAGGGCAAAGGCGTCAAGCAAGGCAACAAGCAGTCCGATAGTTTATGAACTGTCATATGAAGGCTAGGACTCCTGTTGGAGACTTTATGATACTGATCATTAGTTTTCTGAATAAATTGGAAATCCTAGGATCTGAGATTGATGGTAAGAATGTCATAGATATGATCTTAGAAACTCTTCCCGCATCTCTTGATACCTCCAAGATGAACTACTCCATAAACAAGCTAGAGTGCACTGTTTCCAAGCTTATGAAGGAACTTCACACTGCTGAAGGTCTCACTAAGAGAAAGAGAAATCAAAGAGAGGCTCATGCTACTGAGCACAAAGCCTCCACCTCTGGATCTATGAAAAGACCTCACAAGGACGATAAGAAGAAATGTCCTGCCTATCTCAAAGCAAAGGAACATAGTATTGTACTAATTACCGAAGCATGCTTACCCGCACGCGCCCAGCGCTCTAGGTGCACCGGCCCTCCGACCCGCGCACGCCCTCGCGCCCCCGGCCCTCCGGCCCGTGCGCGCACCACCGCCCCTGGCCCTCCGGCTCGCGCGCGCACTTGCGCCCTGCTCCTTACCCACGCGCGACCTCTCGCGCGTGCCCTGTTCTCTCGCCCGCTCGCGCCGTACTGCCTCGGCCGTGCGCCCCGACGCTGGCCGAGCCTCCCTCGATCGTAAACCTCAGTGCCGACCGGACCTCCCTCGGCGAGCGCCGGCACATCCCGGCCGGGTTGCCGGCCTGATCACGCTCCTGACCGGGCTCCAAGCCCCGGCGTGCCCCGCACCCGGTAGGGCCTCACGAGCGCGCGTGCCCCGCGCCTGGCCGGGCGTCATGCCTCGCGTGCCCCGTGCCGTGGCCAAGGGTGCCCCCCGCGTGCACGCCGTGCCCCGCGTCCTGCCATTTGATGGTCCTCTAAGAGGCCGGCCCAAGGCCTCTTCCAACTCTATAAATACCCTCCTCCTCTTCACTTGAGGGTGACCTTGACTTTGAGAATTTTGGAGAAAACTCTTCCTTGGAGAATTCTCTGTTCTCTCACCACTCTCTTGTGACATTCCAAGAGCTCTCTCCTCCTCTCCCGGCTCGGCTCAGAAATCCGAGAAACCCCTCGACAAGGGGGATTGCGTTCGAATTCTGCGATCCGAGTCTTCACAACGCACAAGCTGGGCCCCAACTTCTTGACCTTTGAGTTAGAATTCCGAGCTACGAGTCAAGCGACCACGCTATAGTCTTCACTAGAAGCTACAAGCTAGGTCCTTCTATAAAGTCTTAGATTCTCAACCTCCGAGTCCAAGATAGCCACGACACCTACATTGAACTACGTTTTGACCTGATCTCGAACTACGGGTATGTAGGCAGCCAATATTTGGCACGGTCACACCCTCCAATATACACCTCAGGGTCTGGAGGGTGCAACTCGGCCTTCGAGTTCAATTTTTGGCTCGGGTGCGATCACTTGGTCCGGTCTTGGATCAACCGCAGTAGTTTTTAATCGTTGTTCATTTTCGTGCGACAACACTAAGTTGACGAATTTGGGCCTTGAGGATTAATTTCATTTCATAGAATTTTACTTGAGAATTCTTAATGGGCTTCTCTTATGTTGTCATGAACAAATAAAGAAACATCTTGAAGCTCCCTCTAGAAGCATTTCATACGTCCAACCCAAGGAGAAAAAGAGAGATTATTTTGTGCATTGATGTATGAAGATACTTGCCAAAAGAAAAAGAGGAAATAAATTTCCTCTACATGGGAAGAGGGATTTCGGCCAACCAAGAGAGCGCAAAAGAGGAAACAAATCCAAAGGCTTCTAGAAGCTTGCCTTGGCCGTGTGACATAAGAGAGAAGGAGGGAATATTTGCTCATGAATATGTGATATTCTATAGAAGAGGAAACTACATTGATGAAGGTAATTCTTCTCCTATAAATAGAGCCCTCATTCTCATTGTTTGTCATCCCATACAATTTAGAGATTGAGAGCTTCTCTCTCTAGACCTTGTGGCCGCCCATCTCTCGCTCTCTAACTCTTTTCGTTTTTGTTTTGGCACCTAGGTCCACATGTGACACATGCTTTGTTTTAGCTCTTCGACTCTAAGACTTGTTCTTGAGTCGTTGTGTTTAAGAGTGCCCACACACTTATTCCTTCTTACCTGGAGTGATTTATGTGATAGAAACTTGCGTGGTTACTCAAGTTCTAGAAGAATGAAGAACGATGAGCTACGTGGGGAGACGAGCGATTCAACCTCCACAAGCTTCTCAACGATCAAGCTTCATAAAGGTTAGTAAACATGTAATCGCTCTTGGATAGTTTTCATAATAACATGTGCTTGCTCTTTGTCTAGGTTAGTAAAAACGTTTTACTTGTTTATAGAAATTTTTTTTCCGCCGCTTGCTAGAAGCGTTAAATCTTTTCTTAACCCTAGATCAATTCCAATAAATGGTTGTTGTCGCTCGTTTTCGGACAACTATTTAGGAGCCTCGAACGGTTCGACCTAAGGCCGGACCAAGTGGTCGTGTTTGGGGTCGAGCGTGTCGGACTCGGTATCCCGAGTCTTCCCTTAGCTGTGAATGGTGTTTTCCTCGTCCTTCGTGGGTCCTGCAAGAGAAGGTAACGATGAACTACAAAGGGGAAACAGAGGGGTTGCCTCTATTTACCTCTCCGACGCTCAACATTAGTGGGATTGAGGTGGATATAGAGGGTTTAAGTGTTTAGAGGCCAAGACTTGAGAGAAACGAGCGAGTTACGAGTTCGACAGCGTTTTAGTACTCAAATTCGGATTACCTATCTCGAGGGGTCAAGCCTCGTATTTATAGGCGAGCAAGAGACGTTTTGAAGGTCCCTTGGCCGAGTGAGGTTGAGTCGGCCATCGGCCGGGTGAGACTCGGTCGGCTGATGGCCGAGTGAAGTGTTGGCCGCCGGGTGAGATTCACTCGGCTATTGACCGAGTGAGCTGTTGGACGCCGGGTGAGGGTCACTCGGCCATTGGCCGAGTTAAAGGCTTGGGCTGAGAGAGGACATCGGCCGAGTGAATTGCTGGGCCGGCAGGCGGTTTCACTCGGCCCTTAGCCGAGTGAATTTGTTGGGCCGGCATGGGATTCACTCGGCCATTGGCCGAGTTAACCTAGTGGGCCGGCTGAGGGTTTACTCGGGCATTGGCCGAGTGAATCTTGATGGGCCGGCTGAGATTCACTCGGCCATTGGCCGAGTGAATTGCTTGGGCCGGCCAATGGCCGAGTGAACTGGGACGGCCATCGGCCGGGTGAGCTCGTCCGGTCGCCCGAAACGTCGATCGAGTCATCAACCTCGTCGGGCCGATTACATTAGCCCCCCGAGTTCAGCACCGGGCGTAGCTCGTGTGGTAAACTCAAGAAAACTCCGACCTTCATCGCCTTGCTGGACCGTCTCGTCACTAATTGGTAAGCCCTCTCCCCTTAACCTTTATTTTAATATTTTCCGACGACGTGTTCATCGTCACACGTGCCGATGGGGTCCCCCAACCACATGTCGGCTAATGGGCCCCCCGAGGATCTCATCTCTTTCTTTCTTGATGATCTTTGTGAGACTTTAGACGATTTCCTAGGTCAATTTTCACCGCCCCCGGTTGACCACCAATCTCTCCCGACTTTGGGTTTGATTTTCTCGGACCGGGCGACGATGGACATGGGCGATCAAGACTTCCCCTCGGTGGACAACTGGCTGGCGGGCGAGGACGATCACCCGACGGCCGAGGAGGCTAGGCGCGGCTGAGAGGACCGCCCAGGAGGACTCTGCCGGGCCACGCGCGGCGAACCCTACCGGGACGAGCACCAACGGGGCCGAGCGAGGCCACGCCATCACGGGGGGAGCCACGATTGGCTGGGTCGGCGCTGTCTGTGCGGGACCCAGCCCCGGGGGGACGTCTGCCGGGCTGCGCGCGACGAGTCTGGCCGGGGGACACGCCGACAGGGCCAAGGAGACCGACGCCGGCGTGGAGGGAGCCGCGCCCGACCGGGTCGGCGCCGTCTGGTGCGAACCCAGCCCCAGAAGAGATACCCCTCAGTCTAAGGGGATTCGGCCGGCTGTGGAGGGCGCCGGAGAGGCGGGCGAGCCCTGGGACGGTGCATCTGGCGGGACGGGTGCCGGGGACGGCGCGCTGGCTTGGAGTGGCGTCGCCGGGGCCGACGCCGGTGCCGGGAAGGACCCCACTCTCTCGAGTGGGGCTGGTGGCCGACGGCCATGGGAGCCCAGGGGGACCAGCCCCGGCTGGGCTGGAGCGCGCGCATGGCGGGGGAGCACCTCCGGCGGCGGCCGGCACTGCAGGCGGGGGCGCCGGCGCCGGAGATGAGGAAAGCCGGCCGCCCATTGCCGGAGAGGGAGAGGCGGCCAGGCTGGCTCCCCTGCAAACACTAGGGCCCATTGGGCCGGGCCTAGGTGGAGGAGGTTCAGCCCGACCCGGGCCGGGCCACGCGTTTGGGCCGGGTGCACATCACGAGGACCACCCGGCCGACCCAAAGCTCAATGGGTGCGAGAGGGATGCGCTTGGGCCGACCCTTGGCGAAATTGACCCTCGGGCCCGAGTGCCCGACGTGCGTCACGGGCCCACGACTGGGCCGGACGCGCCAACGGGGCAGCCTTCTGAGGTCAACACGCGGGAAACGGGCCCCGTCGGGCCGAGCGTGCACACCACGACCCGAGTGGCCCATTCGAGCAATCGTCGCGAGGGCCTCCTTGGGTCGAGCGCTGCCACCGACGCCGAGGGCTTGGATGAATCGTCGAGTCGCCGCATCCTACCGACCGCCCCAACTACTTTGACCGCGAGAGAAGAGGAATGTGTCTCATCGTACCCGATCGGGGAACCGGCGATTCGAGGAGATTTCGACTGTTCTGGAGTTGATTTCCTGAGCTCCCTCTCGCTCGCGAGCTTTAGAGGTTTGAGGAAACGGTTTAGAATTCTGCTATCCGTATCGTTACTACGACCATTGCCTGAAGATCTTCCGACCCGCCCTCGGAAGGGGTTCGCCGCTGTTCACGAGGCGAGTCTTCGCGGGGGGCTGCGATTGCCTTTTCAGCCCGTGCTTTAGGATCTCTTGGTTCGACTCAACGTCCACGTGGCCCAGATGTCTCCATCCTTCTACCGCATGGTAGCCGCTTGCCACATGATGCTGCACCGAGCGAAGGGCCGGGCCGTTACGACCGATGATATTAGGAACCTTGTATCCGTTTTCGATGTCCCCGGGAAATCCGGCTTCTACAAGGTTCAACATCGGAAGCGATTTCCCATCCTTACTAAGTTAACTTCCAAACATCGTTACCCTTGGGTGTGGGTATCCGAATCTGCCTTCGGGACGGCTTCTTTCATCTTTAGTCCCGTGGCCGACTTCCTGACCGATCACGGTATTGAGAGTTCCGAGCTTGCGTTGTGGTCGGAGCGGTACCAGATTCGAGGCGACATGGGTCGCTTTTCGAGTCCCTAGACCTTATGGCGACCACCGGGTGGTTCGTGCCTGGCGACGAAGATTCCCAGCGCTCCGGACCCGAAGCGGAGGCTGTGGAGGATGACGAGTCCGAGGAGGGGGGTTCGTTTGCTCCCCTACCCGACGTGGGGGGTACTAACTATATATACGCTTTCGCGCTATTATTGCTTTCCATTATTTACGCTTATTGTTATGTTCTAACCGACTGACAGCTTTTCCTTCTTTTTTGCAGATACCATGGTACGTCGGTCGCACGCGAGAGTGCCGAGGGTAGCCCCTGCCGCCGAAGACGAGGTCGCGGCTCGCTCCCGAGTTAAGGCTCGCCGCGGGGGATCGCCGACGCGGGCGAGAAACGAGGAGAACTCTTCGAACAAGCGACCATCGCCAACGGCCTTCCTCGGCTCGCCCTCCGACCACAAGCGCGCTCATACATCGGCGGTGCCAGACGGCATGGAGTCGATGCTCCTAGGGAATTCTCGAGACCCCTCTAAGGGACTTCAAGAGTCTCCTGACGACGAGTGACCTTGATCATTTCCAAAATGGAGTCCGCAACGCTCGAAAGGTATGGCCCGTCCGTTCGACCTATACGTGACCTTCATACTTGTTATGATAATGTGCGCACCATCATCCTTTGCAGATGCTCGCGTGTCAAGAACGAAGCGAACGCATCCTCCGGGACTTACTTCGGAGAATGCAGATCATGAAGAGAGACATGGAGAGCGCGGCGGCCGACCACGCTGCCGCTCTGGTGGGGGTCCGGACTACCCAAGAGTTACAGGCACTCGAGGAGGAGTCGAAGCAAACTCGTGAGGAATTGGCGGCCGAGAGGTCATTGCGCGTGGCTGAGCAAGTGTCTCGGGAGAAGACAGAGCAAGAGGCCGACAACTTCTTAAGGGAGATGAAGAAAATCCAGGCCGCGCTCTCGAGTCGAGATGAGGAGCTGAACATCGTCCATGCTCGACTATCGGCGAGCGAGATCTCTCGGGTCAAGGCCGAGAGAGAGAGAGACTCTTTGCTGGCGGAGGTGCAGACCGTTACCGAGGAGAAAGACGATGCCGTGCGATCCAACACGGACCTAGAGGACAATTGGGACTTGGCTTTGGAGGAGGCTCGCTATGCGGTAGCCGTGCGGGTCCGAGATGCAACCACGAAGGAGAACGCGTCTCGTGGGACCACCTTCTCCTTCTTTAACGCCATGTTTCCTCCTCTGGACGACGTGCCTCAGGTGAGCGACCCGCGTCCCCAGGTCCCCGCGGAGGCCGCACAATCGACGAACAGTCTTCCCGACGGCGATGCTACCGACGGGTCGGGCGCCCCTCGCCCCGAGGATGATGAGGAGAAGATCGACTTCGACTCAAAGTAGCCAATTTTATTTTTGCTTCCGCGCACTTGTTTAGCACTTGCATTGTGTTTTCTTTCAGATACTTGTCATGATTTCCTTCGTTTGACATTCGTTGAGTTTGGGTTGTTTATGCAACATTGTTTGCTTTAGTTAAAGCTTCTTGCTTAGCGTAACCAATTTGCGCAATCCTATTAGTGCGTGTCTTACGAACCCGGCTTACTATATCTAGCGTAACCGGTTTGCACGGCTTACTGCCACACCTGGCGGTGAAGTTTCCCGTGGACGCTGGCTAGACCAGTTTCGTCCGGCGGGTGCGACTTTCTGCCATCCATTCGTGACTCGCTGCCTATTAGCGCGTGCGAGCTGGGCAGCCGTCGCGCCCATCTTCCGGTGAGTATGCTACCTATCGGCGTGCGCATTATGCACCGGGACGGGCTTGATGTAAACGAAGTTCCCAGTGACCGTGGCAACTGTCGGTACGCATGTCACGTTTTGGGTTTTGACTGCCGGGATCGACGGTCCGGTGCGCGGACGCGATCCATCGACGCCCCGCTGCCGATCGGTGTACGAGGCGCAGAATCGTGCGAGAGCATTGCGCGAAAGATGTGTGGGGTCAGAGGTCCGGTGCACAGATCCGACTCGTTGGCGTTTCGCTACCTCTCGGTGCGTAAAGCATTGACTCGTGCGAGAGCGTCGCACGAGGGATGTATAGGGTTGGAGGTCCGGTGCACGGATCCGACCCGTTGGCGTTTCGCTACCTCTCGGTGCGCGAAGAGTTGGATCGTGCGAGAGTGTCGTACAAAAGATGTGTACCTGTTAGCCTCGTTAGCGCCCCGAGTTTCTTGTGTACTCGTAGAGGAGACTAGAAATTATAACATCACAGGATAAAGGCTTTGAGATGAAATGTAATTTAATTATCATGTCGAAATAGTTAAAAATTATGTTACCGGTCCATCTCGGCCCGGTATAGCAGCGGCGGCCGCGATAACAACCACCCCCGGGACTCCCCCGACGCATGGCTGACCTCCGGCCTCATGAGCTCGGCCTCCAGCTCCATGGCCGACCTCCGGCCTCATGAGCTCGTCCTCCAGCTCCATGGCCGACCTCCGGCCTCATGAGCTCGGCCTCCAGCTCCATGGCCGACCTCCGGCCTCATGAGCTCGGCCTCCAGCCCCATGGCCGACCTCCGGCCTCATAAGCTCGACCTCGGCCCCATGGCCGACCTCCGGCCTCATGAGCTCGGCCTCCAGCCTCATGGCCGACCTCCGGCCTCATGAGCTTTGCCTCGGCTCCATGGCCGACCTCCGGCCTCATGAGCTCGGCCTCCAGCTCCATGGCCGACCTCCGGCCTAATGAGCTCGGCCTCCAGCCCCATGGCCGACCTCCGGCCTCATGAGTTCGGCCTCTAGCTCCATGGCCGACCTCCGGCCTCATGAGCTCGGCCTCCAGCTCCATGGCCGACCTCCGGCCTCATGAACTCGACCTCGGCCAAAGGCCGAGCTCGGTTATCCTCGGCCATCGGCCATCCTCGGCCAATGGCCGAGCCTGGCTATCCTCGGCCATTGGCCGGCCCTAGAGCCAGCCTCGGCCAATGGCCGGCTCAAATAGCCTCGGCCATTGGCCGGCCCTAGAGCCAGCCTCGGCCAATGGCCGGCTCAAATAGCCTCGGCCATTGGCCGGCCCTAGAGCCAGCCTCGACCAATGGCCGGCTCAAATAGCCTCGGCCATTGGCCGGCGCTATGGCCAGTCTCTATTGCTTTTCAGGTACCGAGACGAGGTGAACTTTTACCACAGCTAAGGGACGACTTGAGATATCAAGTCCGACACGCTCGAGTCAAAACGAGACCACTTGGTCCGGACTTGGGTCTAACCACTTTGGGCTCCTAAATCGTTGTCCGAAAAACTGCGACAACATTTTGGCGCTAGAAGGAGGGCCCACCGACCTTAGCACGCTCTCCCTTCCATTCCACACTCTCACTACTCTTACGAATCTCGAGAGATGAGTCACCTTCCCACTACCTCCACCGGCACTCGAGCGACGAGTTCGAGGTACGGCCTCCGAAGCCTCGCTCACCGTCTTGAAGGGCAACCTTGTGATAACGAGAGCCAGCCCCAAGACCTGGTGAGCGACCCCGAGGCCGCACTCCGAGAGGACACGGCTCGGTGGCTCGCAGAGCTTCTAGACCGCCCCGGCGTCGACGGCTCGCTCATTGCCGATCTCCTCGGCTACGACGTCGAGGATCGATCCGCCCGTGACGACTCCGACCCCGACTACGTGGGGAAGTTAAGGACCGACGAGGCGACTCCTAGCCTCGCCCATTCGCGAGCCGATAGGCCCAATGGTGCCTTGGCCGGTCACATTCCCGGGGACTCGCCCCCTCGGTTTCAAGAGGCGGCCAGACACGGCCCCTCGCCGAGGAGAGAGCGGCTCTGGGCGATGATGGGGCCGATAGCCGAAGCGCTTGCCGCACAGCCCGACCAAGGGCGAACTCACCTTGCCACGCGCCGAGCATGGACCTTAGAGAGCGCTTGACGGCGCAGAGAAACTCCCGAATGGAAGATATCCGCCAAAGGCTCAACTCTCGGAGGGACGCGCTCCCCGCCGCAACTCTCGGCCAACCTCAGGCCAATATCGTGGACCAAGCATCCAACGAGCGCAAGCCACCGACTCACGTGGCCCCGGCGGTCAGCCCGGCTAACGGGCTTGACATGGTCACAATGATTCAGAGCCTCCAAAACCAAATCATCTAGATGAGGGAATCAGGGAGGTAAAGGCCTTACGGGGGGATCGAGGAGTCATACTCTCCCTTCGCCGCTCAAATCCTCACACAGCCTTGCATGGGGAACTTCAAATTGCCGTCCATCCCTCCCTATGATGGACGGACTGACCCAAACTTCCACGTCCAACACTACGAGACGTGGATGACGATGCAAGGACAGACGGATGCCACTCTCTGTCAAGCTTTCAGCCTGACCCTCACGGGGTCGGGGTTTGAGTGGTTCCAAAGCCTGAGGCCGGGAAGCATCTCATCTTTCCGGGCTTTACGAGAGGCTTTCCTTGCTCGATTCGCCACCCTTATGGAACAAAAGAAGTCAAAGACCTACCTCCTCTCCATCCGGCAGGGGAGAGACGAAACGTTGAGACAGTACCTCGCTCGCTTCACCGAGGAGTCTCACAAGGTCGAGGGGTTCGATGACAAAGATGCCATCACGACAATCACCGAGGGAGTTCGCACGAGCGATTTCCTCAAGTCTATCGTCGGAAAAGTCCCGCGAGACATGGCAGAGCTAATGACGAGAGCCCGCACGTACATGGGAATCGAGGACTACTTCGACGACCGAGACGGCCGAAGGTCCGGGGGGCTAGGCGGTCGCCGCCGCGACGATCAAAACGAAGATCGTCCCGACCCTCGAAAGAGGAGGAATAAGGGAGGCCAGACCCCTAACGGTCACTCCCTCCCTGGGCCTAGACCCCCGCACGTCGATAGCCTCCGGAAGTTTTCGGCGTTTACCCCTCTGAACACTTCGCGAGAGCGGATCCTAGCTCTGCACCGTGACGAGCTAGGGAGCCCCGCTCCGCTCACAAAGGATCCCGTGAAGCGGGAGCGAAGCAAGTTCTGCGAGTACCACCAAGACCATGGGCACCTGACATCCGAGTGTTACCAGCTCAAGCGCCAGATCGAAGCCCTCGTTCAGGATGGGAAACTGAAAGAGTACGTCCTTAGGACAATCGGGACGGCCGCAGCAAGAGAGGAAAGGTCCGACGACGGTAACTGTTACGGACCAAGTGGCGAACCAAGGACCGGAGAGCTCACAACTGCACGTCGTGGGCTCAATCATGGGCGGTCCAGAGTTCGGAGACTCGAGCACGCACAGGAAGAAATACGTGCGCGAAGTTTCCCAAGGGAAAATAGCGCACTACATCAACCACACGTACGAGGCTCCTCCTCCGACCCCGTTCGAGTCCATGTTCTTCACCGGCCAAGAGGCGGCGCGTGTGCTCCACCCGCACAATGACGCGATAGTCGTCTCGGCCCCGGTCGCCAATAAACTCGTCCGGAGAATCCTAATCGACAATGGGAGCTCCGCCGATCTAATCTTCAAATCGGCGCTAGACAGGATGAAGCTATCCGGGATGAGACCGACCCCGATCTCGACCCCGCTCTTCGGCTTCTTCGGGGAGAGGGTCATGACGGAGGGAACCATCGACCTCCCGGTCACCTTCGGAACGCCGGGGGGGGGGGGGCTCGAGGTCACTCGCATCGTATCCTTCCTAGTTGTGGACCAACCTTCGGCATACAACATCATCATCGGCTGCCCGACTCTCAACCGGTTGAAGGCCATAATGTCCACCTATCACCTGATGATGAAGTTCCCGACTGAGAAGGGGATTGCCATCATGTTGGGAGACTAGTCAATGGCGAGGATGTGCTACATCCAAGGCGTGGACGGGAAAGGGAAGGAAAAGATGGTGAGCACCATCCTCTAGCTCGGTCAAGCTGCGGAAGCTGGTACTACAGTAGAAGCCCGCTCCCGTTCTAATTATGTCATTTTATCCCCGGTTTTAAGACAATTTCAAATTTCAATAAGGCGAATTGCCTGGGAATGTAATTTTTTACTATTTTGACATGGTAATTAGATTGCATTTCGCCTCGAAGCCTTTATCTTGTTGCATTATAATTTCTAGTCTCCTCTACGAGTACACAAGAAACTCGGGGGGCTAATGGGAAACAATGCTCAACGAAACTAAAACTCACTCACTCAACAAAAAAAAAACACACACACAACAAACAAAAACAAAAGTGTAGCGAAGTCTCAAGGGGCCGATGGTCAGGCCGGAGGTCCCAAAGAGAAACACACCCTATGCATATCTCCTCGAGTTGAGTTCACTCCTCGAGTCGAGTTCCGAGTCCGCGAGTCGATTGATACTCCTCGCGCCGACTCTACGTATCTCCTCGAATTGAGTCCACTCCCCGAGTCGAGTTCCGAGTCCGCGAGTCGACTGATACTCCTCGCGCCGACTCTATGTATCTCCTCGAGAATTGAGTCCCGAGTCCATGAGTCGACTAATAAAGTCCTCATGCCGACTCTACACACGGCCCCGCGAGTCGGGTTCGCTCCTCGAGTCACGTCACAAACCCACGAGTCGACTTACGAATACTCATGTCAAACATACACGACTTCTTGACTCATCGATCGACGATAGACTCACAAGTCTCGATGACAAATCTACATGCTCTCCTACAGGCAAGAGGAAAAAAAATCGTCCCTAACAATGTGCTTAAGTCGCCCCTAACGGCGCACAAAAATTCTCTCTACGACGCTCTCATGAGAGAAAGAATGGGCCAATTGAGTCCCCAAACGTGACACGCGCGCCATGGCGCCACGCTCACGAGGGCACAAGACTCAACCCGAAAACGCGACCAGTGCACTAAGGTGCCACACGCACCGGGGGATCAAGTCTGCACCTAACCTTGCATGTCACGTGACGAACGCGCCCAATGGTGCCATGTTCATGAGATGGTATGGCCACACAAATGTGGCACCGCGATCGCCGCCCAGCTCGTGAGCCGAAAGACAGCGAGTTACAAATGGGTTTCAAAGGCTTGCGTCCGCCGGACGTATCTGGTCTAGCCAGCGTCCACGGGAAACCTGGCCACACAAATGTGGCACCGCGCTCGCCGCCCAGCTCGTGAGCCGAAAGGCAGCGAGTTACAAAGGGGTTTCAAAGGCTTGCGTCCGCCGGACGTATCTGGTCTAGCCAGCGTCCACGGGAAACCTGGCCACACAAATGTGGCACCGCGCTCGCCGCCCAGCTCGTGAGCCGAAAGGCAGCGAGTTACAAATGGGTTTCAAAGGCTTGCGTCCGCCGAACGTATCTGGTCTAGCCAGCGTCCACGGGAAACCTGGCCACACAAATGTGGCACCGCGCTCGCCACCCAGCTCGTGAGCCGAAAGGCAACGAGTTACAAATGGGTTTCAAAGGCTTGCGTACGCCGGATGTATCTGGTCTAGCCAGTGTCCACTGGAAACTCGGCCACACAGATGTGGCACTGCGCTCGCCGCCCAGCTCGTGAGCCGAAAGGCAGCGAGTCACAAATGGGTTTCAAAGGCTTGCGTCCGCCGGACGTATCTGGTCTAGCCAGCGTCCACGGGAAACCCGGCCACACAAACGTGGCACCGCGCTCGCCGCCCAGCTCGTGAGCCGAAAGGCAGCGAGTCACCAATGGGTTTCAAAGGCTTGCGTCCGCCGGACGTATCTGGTTTAGCCAGCGTCCGCGGGAAACCCGGTCACATGAACGTGACACCGGGGCCCCCCGAGGCCCGAGTCGCGTACGCTGGTAAGTCGAGAAAATAAGACGCGTACCGACAAAACCGTGCAAGTCGACTACGATAGTATGTCGAGAACACAAGGGCCGTCCCTCGTGACGCCCCAGAGGCTGTCCCTCGCGATGCATTGAAAGCCCTTCTATGGCATGCTCGCAAACCCGACAGCGTTCATCCCGCATCCGCATGAAAGCGTAGATTTTGAGTTTCCACTCGACCTACGCTCGACCGGAAACTCGTGGGGCTAATGTTACCGGTCCATCTCAGCCCGATATAGCAGCGGCGGCTGCAATAGCAACCACCCCCGGGACTCCCCCGACGCATGGCCGACCTCCGGCCTCAAGAACTCGGCCTCCAGCTCGATGGCCGACCTCCGGCCTCATGAGCTCGGCCTCCAACTCCATGGCCGACCTTCGGCCTCATGAGCTCGGCCTCCAGCTCCATGGCCGACCTTCGGCCTCATGAGTTCGGCCTCCAGCTCCATGGCCGACCTCCGGCCTCATGAGCTCGGCCTCCAGCCCCATGGCCGACCTCCGGCCTCATGAGCTCGACCTCGACCCCATGGCCGACCTCCGGCCTCATGAGCTTGGCCTCCAGCCCCATGGTCGACCTCTGGCCTCATGAGCTCGGCCTCGGCTCCATGGCCGACCTCCGGCCTCATGAGCTCGGCCT
Organism: Urtica dioica subsp. dioica; assembly: GCF_054948205.1. Classification (NCBI taxonomy): domain Eukaryota; kingdom Viridiplantae; phylum Streptophyta; class Magnoliopsida; order Rosales; family Urticaceae; genus Urtica; species Urtica dioica. Next base: position 41,133,215 of record NC_142756.1, read on the forward strand.
CCAGCTCCATGGCCGACCTCCGGCCTCATGAGCTCGGCCTCCAGCCCCATGGCCGACCTCCGGCCTCATGAGTTGGCCTCCAGCTCCATGGCCGACCTCCGGCCTCATGAGGTCGGCCTCCAGCTCCATGGCCGACCTCCGGCCTCATGAGCTCGACCTTGGCCAAAGGCCGTGCTCGGTTATCCTCGGCCATCGGCCATCCTCGGCCAATGGCCGAGCCTGGCTATCCTCGGCCATTGGTTGGCCCTAGAGCCAGTCTCGGCCAATGGCCGGCTCAAATAGCCTCGGCCATTGGGCGGCCCTAGAGCCAGCCTCGGCCAATGGCCGGCTCAAATAGCCTCGGCCATTGGCCGGCCCTAGAGCCAGCCTCGGCCAATGGCCGGCTCAAATAGCCTCGGCCATTGGCCGGCCCTAGGGCCAGCCTCGGCCAATGGCCGGCTCAAATAGCCTCGGCCATTGGCCGGCCCAAGGGTCAGCCTCGGCCAATGGCTGAGCCAAGGCCATCCTCGGCCAAGGGGTTGCCCAAAATGTCCCTTGGTCGCCTATAAATACAAGAGGCCTGCCCTCTTCCAAAGGTAATCCATTCTTGAGTACTGAAACGCTGTCAAACTTGTACCTCGCTCGTTTCTCTCATGTCTCGGCCCCTAGACACTTAAATCCTCTACAAACCACCTCAATCCTGCTAATGTTGAGCGTCGGAGAGGTAAACAGAGGCAACCCCTCTGTTTCCCCTTTGTAGTTCACATATTCTCTATTGCTTTTCAGGTACCGAGACGAGGTGAACTTCTACCACAGCTAAGGGATGACTTGAGATATCAAGTCCGACACGCTCGAGTCAAGACGAGACCAGTTGATCCGGCCTTGGGTCTAACCGCCCTTGACTCCTAAATCGTTGTCCGAAAAACTGCGACAACAAATTACATTCCCAAGCCATTGGCTTTATTTGAAACTCGAAATCGTCTTTTTCTAAAATCGTAAATAAGATGAAAATAACAAAACATAGGGCAATCGGGAACGGGCTTCTATTGGTAGTATTGTCGCAGGTGCTCCGCGTTCCACGGGTGCGTGAATACGAGTCCTTCTAGTTTCTCGAGCTCATACGTGCCGTTGTGGATGGCTCGGCGTACACGGTACGGGCCTTCCCAGTTAGGGCCCAGAACTCCCACCCCTTGCACCTTGGTGTTTTGGAACACCCTTCTAAGGACGAGGCTTCCGTCGGAGAACTTTCGCAACTTTACCTTGGAATTGTAGTACTTCTCGACCTTCCTCTTTTATGCAGCGAGGCGAGTGAGTGCGTGCGCCCTCTTCTCGTCTATGAGGTCCAGCTCGAGCCTAACCGCTTCGTCGTTGGCGGCTTCTTCATACTCTTCGATGAGCAAGGTTGGCAGCTTGGTCTCGACAGGTACCACGGCCTCGATACCGAATGAAAGAGCGAAGGGGGTTACGCAGATCGCGTTTCGTGCGGTGGTTCGGTATGCCCAGAGGACCATGGGAAGCTCGTCGGCCCAAGCCCCTTTCTTTCTTCCAACTTCTTCTTCAGGTTCTCTTTGATCGTCTTGTTGACCGCCTCGACCTAACCGTTGGCTTGAGGATGGCGGGGAGAGGAGAAAGTCTTGCTGATGCCCAGTTGTTATCGGCCCGACCCCGATCTCGGCCGAACAAAGGCGAAGCGACGATAAACACGTCTCCGCAGCTTGCCCCGGCCATTGGCCGGCCCTAGGGCAAGCCTCGGCCAATGGCCGGCCCAAATAGCTTCGGCCATTGGCCGGCCCAAAGGCCAGCCTCGGCCAATGGCCGAGCCAAGCTATCCCCGGCGATTGGCCGGCCCTACGGCCAGCCTCGGCCAATGGCCGGCCCATATAGCTTCGGCCATTGGCCGTCCCAAGGGCCAGCCTCGGCCAATGGTCGAGCCAAGCTATCCCCGGCCATTGGGCGGCCCTAGGGCCAGCCTCGGCCAATGGTCGGCCCAAATAACTTCGGCCATTGGCCGGCCCTAGGGCCAGCCTCGGCCAATGGCCGGCCCTAGGGCCAGCCTCGGCCAATGGCCGAACCAAGCTATCCTCGGCCATTGGCCGGCCCTAAGGCCAGCCTCGGCCAATGGCCGGCCCAAATAGCTTCGGCCATTGGCCGGCCCAAGGGCCAGCCTCGGCCAATGGCTGAGCCAAGGCTATCCTCGGCCAAGGGGTTGCCCAAAATGCCCCTTGGTCGCCTATAAATACCGAGGTCCCTCCCTTGGTCCAGGTAATCCGAATTTGAGTACTGAAACGCTGCCCAACTCGTACCTCGCTCGTTTCTCCAAGTCTCGGCCTCTGAACACCTAAACTCTCTACAATCTACCTCAACCCTACTAGTGTTGAGCGTCGGAGAGGTAAACAGAGGCAACCCCTCTGTTTCCCCTTTGTAGTTCACGCACTCTCTGCTGCTTTTCAGGTACCGAGACGAGATGAGCTTCATCTACAGCTAAGGGAAGACTTGGGATACCAAGTCCGACACGCTCGAGACGAAGTGAGACCACTTGGTCTGGCCTTGGGTCTAACCACTTTGGGCTCCTTAATAGTTGTCCGAAAAACAGCGACAACATTTTGGCGCTAGAAGGAAGGCTTGAACCTCCGACCTTAGCACGCTCTCCCTTCCATTCCTCACCTTCACTACATCTACGACTCTCGAAAAATGAGTCACATTCCCACGACCTTCGTTGGCACTCGAGCGACGAGCTCGAGGTACGGTCTCTGAAGCCTCGCTCACCGTCTTGAAGGGCAACCTCGTGATAGCGAGAGCCAGCCCCAAGACCCGGCGAACGACCCTGAGGCCGCGCTCCGAGAGGACAAAGCTCGGCGGCTCGCGGAGCTTCTAGACCGTCCCGGCGTCGATGGCTCGCTCATCGCCAATCTCCTCGGCTACGACGTCGAGGATAGGTCCGCCCGAGATGACTCCAACCCCAACTATGTGGGGGAGTCAAGGACCGATGAGGCAACGCCAAGCCTCGCCCCGTCGCGGTTCGAGAGTGCGAGCGGCAACTTGGCCGGACCGGCGCGGCAGCAGGCACGCTCATATTCCCGGGGACTCGCCCCTTCGGTTCCAAGAGGCGGCCGGACACGGACCCTCGTCGAGGAGAGAGCGACTCTGGTGGACGATGGGGCCGATAGCTGAAGCGCCCGCCGGACGGTCCGACCAAGGGCGACCTCGCCCCGCCGCGCGCCGAGTGTGGACCTTAGAGAGCGCGTGACGGCGCAGAGAAACTCCCGAGGGGAGGATCTCCGCCAAAGGCTCAATTCTCGGAGGGACGCTCTCCCCGCCGTGACTCTCGGCCGACCTCAGGCCAACACCGGAGACCAAGCGTCTAACGAGCGCCAACAGGCGACTCACGCGATCCCGGCGGCCAGCCCAACTAGCGGGCTTGACATGGTCACAATGATTCAAAGCCTCCAAAACCAAATCATCGAGATGAGGGAATCAGGGAGGCAAAGGCCTTACGGAGGGATCGAGGAGTCATACTCTCCCTTCGCCGCTCAAATCCTCGCGTAGCCTTGCGTAGGGAACTTCAAACTACCATCCATCCCTCCCTACGACGGACGTACGGACCCAAACTTCCACATCCAACACTACGAGACGTGGATGACGATGCAAGGACAGACGGACGCCACCCTCTGTCAAGCCTTCAGCCTAACCCTTACGGGGTCAGGCTTTGAGTGGTTCCAAAGTCTGAGACTGAGAAGTATCTCGTCCTTCTGGGCCTTGCGGGATGCTTTCCTTGCGCGATTCGCCACTCTCGTGCCACAAAAGAAATCAAAGAACCATCTTCTCTCCATCCGGCAAGGGAGAGACGAGACGTTGAGACAATACCTCGCTCGCTTCACCGAGGAATCTCACAAGGTCGAAGGGTTCGACGACAAGGACGCCATCACGGAAATCACCGAGGGAGTTCGCACGAGCGACTTCCTCAAGTCTATTGTCGGAAAAGTCCCGCGGGACATGGCAGAGCTAATGTTGAGAGCCCGCATGTATATTGGAATCGAAGACTATCTCGATGGCCGAGACGGCCGGAACTCAGGGGGACAGGGTAGTCGCCGCCGCGATGACCAAGATGGAGATCGCGCCGACCCTCGAAAGAGGAGGAACAAGGGAGGCCAGGCCCCTAACGGTCACTCCCTCCCCGGGCCGAGACCATCGCATGTCGATAGCTTCTGAAAGTTCTCGACATTCACCCCCCTGAATACTCCGCAAGAGCGGATCCTGGCTCTGCACCGTGACAAGCTAGGAAGTCCAACTCCTCTCACGAAAGATCCCGCGCAGAGGGATCGAAGCAAGTTCTATGAATACCACGAAGATAACGGGCATCTGACGTCCGAATGTTACCAACTCAAGCGTCAGATCGAGGCCCTGATACAAGATGGGAAATTGAAAGAATATGTCATGAGAACGATCGGGACAGCCGCGGCGCACGGAGAGCGCCCGCGGCAAGAAAGGAAGGATCCGGCGACGGTGACCGTCACGGATCGAGCAGCAATCGAAGAGCCGGAGAGCTCGCAACTGCACGTGGTGGGCTCGATCATGGGCGGCCCGGAGTTCGGAGACTCGGCCACGCAAAGGAAGAAGTACGTGCGTGAAGTTTCCCAATGGAAAATAGCGCACTACATCAACCATACGTACGAGCTCCTCCTCCGACCCCATTCGAGTCCATGTTCTTCACTGGCCAAGAGGCGGCACCAGTCCTCTACCCGCACAACGACGCGATAGTCGTCTCGGCCCCGGTCACCAACAACCTCATCGGGAGAATCCTAATCGACAACGGAAGCTCCGCCAATATAATCTTCAAGTCGGCGCTGGACAGGATGAAGCTATCCGGGATTAGACCGACCCCGATCTCGACTCCACTCTTTGGCTTCTCCGGGGAGAGGGTCATGACTGAGGGAACCATCGACCTCCCGGTAACCTTCGGGACACCGGGGGGGCTTGAGGTCACCAACATCGTGTCGTTCCTGGTCGTGGACCAACCCTCTGCTTACCACCCGACCCTCAATCGATTGAAGGCCATCACATCCACTTACCACCTGATGATGAAATTACCGACTGACAAGGGAATAGCCACGATGTTGGGAGACTAATCGATGGCAAGAATGTGCTACATCCAAGGCGTTGATGGGAAAGAAAAGGGAAAGATGGTGAGCACTGTCTTCCAGCTCAGGGATAAGCTCCCATGCAAGATAGAGGAAGGAGGCACCTTCGGAGAACTGGACCAAAGGGACGATGTCGGGGGTCGAAAGGTGGAGACACTGGACGACCTCGTTCCCGTCATGTTGGACGACGCCAAGCCTGACCAGGTAGTCAAGGTAGGCGCCCAACTCCCGTCCGAGGTCCGAACCCAACTCGCCTCCTTCCTCCGCGAGTTCAAAGATGTCTTTGCGTGGACACACGCCGACATGCCGGGGATCGACCCCGAGATAATGGTTCACCATCTCAACGACGACAAGAGAGTGACTTAGCGCGTTCAACCGCGACGGGCGTTCAGCGGAGAGAGGTACCAGGCCATTGGTGAAGAGGTTGATAAACTTCTCGCCGCCGACTTCATCAGGGAGGCGGAACACCCCAAGTGGGTGTCCAACGTGGTGATGGTCAAGAAGCCAAACGAGAAGTGGCAGATCTATATCGACTACAAAGATCTCAATAAAGCCTGCCCGAAAGACAGCTTCCCTCTCCCGAGGATCGAACAACTTGTGGACGCCACGGCGGGCCACGAGTTGTTGAGCTTCATGGATGCCTACTCAGGCTATAATCAGATTCGCATGCACGAGCCGGATCAGATCAAGACCACCTTTGTTACGAACCGCGGACTCTACTGCTACAAGGTCATGCCCGTTGGACTCTACTAACGCGGGAGCAACGTATCAAAGGTTGGTGAACCGAATGTTCGCCAATCAAATTGGAAAAACTATGGAGGTCTACGTGGACGATATCCTTGTCAAAAGCCTCAAGGCCCACGACCACGTTCGAGACCTTAGAGAGATGTTCACGATCCTGCGACGCTATAAGATGAAGCTCAACCCCAACAAGTGCGCCTTTGGGGTTGAGTCCGGAAAATTCTTGGGCTACATGGTGAGCCGTCGCGGGATTGAGGCCAATCCTGAGAAGATTAGGGCGATCTTAGAGATGAGGTCGCCAAAAAAGGTGAAAGAAGTACAGAGTTTGACGGGGAGAATCGCCGCCCTGACGCGATTCGTCTCTAAGGCAACCGATAGGTGCCAACCGTTTTTCAAGGCATTGAAGAAGACCGACGGGTTTGTATGGACGGAGGGAGGAAGCGTTCTGCGAAATGAAAGCGTATTTCACCTCCTCCCCGTTCCTCGCAAAGCCAAAGGATGGCGAAACCTTGTACATTTACCTCGCGGTTTCCGATAGGGCCGTGAGCGCGGTTCTCATATGCGAAGAACACAAGGTGCAATGGCCGGTTTACTACGTCAGCAAAGCGCTACTCGACGCCGAGACCCGATACCTGGAAATCGAGAGATTGTCCCTCGCCCTTGTCATGAGCGCGAGAAAGCTCCGGCCCTACTTCCAAGCGCACCCCATCGTGGTACGCACGGGACATCCCATCGAGAAGGCCCTGCAAAAAGGGACCTCCTCTCGAATGGCCATATGATCCCAGGAGTTGGGCGAGTACGGGGTCGAGTTCCAACCGAGAACCGCCATCAAGGGCCAAGCCCTCGCCGACTTCATAGCCGAATTCACAAGTGCACCCTCAACTGACGAGGGAGACAGAGGTAACGAGAACAAGGAAGACAAGGAGAACGACCACAAGGAGTCGTCGAAGAAGAGGACCAAGAGCCCGATAGGGCCGGTATGGGACTTGCACGTAGATGGCGCGTCAAATGCCCGAGGGGCTGGCGCCGGCGTTACGCTCACAAATCTCGACAGGGAAAAACTGAGATACGCCCTGCGGTTCGAGTTCAAGGCTTCCAACAACGAGGCAGAGTACGAGGCTCTGATCGTTGGCTTGGAGCTGGCGAACAAGCTAGGCGTCCAAAACCTGCGCATCCATTGCGACTCGCAGTTGATCGTGAACCAGGTTAAGGGCGACTACGCCGCTAAAGAGCCGAACATGATTGCGTACCTGTCAAAGACCCAAAAGAATCTAGAGGTCCTGTCATGGTTTGAGATCGTCCAAGTTCCCCGAGAGGTGAACATCAACGATGACGCCCTGGCACGCTTTGCGTCCGAAATAGACGAGGAGGGAGAGGGCAGCGTCCCGATAGAAGTGTTGACCTGACCCTATGTCTCGAGAAGCGACGTAGGGGTAGTTGACGGGACTCCGCCCCCCTCGTGGATGACGCCGCTCGTGGAATTCCTTAAGCGAGGAGTCGTCCCCGAAGACAAAGAAGAGGCCAGAAAGCTGAGAAGCTTGGCATCGAAATACACGATGAGGGAAGACAACTTGTTCAAGAGAGGCTACTCCATGCCCCTCCTCCGTTGCTTGACCGAAGTCGAGGCGAAGAAAGCGCTCCGCGAAGTGCACGAAGGGGTGTGCGGAAACCATGCCGCCGGACAATCGTTGGCATTGAAGCTCCTTAGGCTTGGATATTTTTGGCCTACCTTGAAAAAGGACTCCCACGAGTGGGCCAAAAAGTGCGACAAATGTCAAATGTTCGCCCACATCCCGCGCCAAGTGCCGGCCCCGTTATGCCCGATCGTTGTGCCGCGACCCTTCGCGAAATGGGGAATCGACCTCATCGGTGAGCTACCCATGGCCCCGAGGCAATACAAGCATGCGATCATGGCGATCGACTATTTCACGAAGTTGGTAGAGGCCGAACCATTGGCAAAGATCACCGAGGCGAACACGACGAGCTTCATCTGGAAGAACATTGTCTGCCGCTTCGGGATCCCCGCATCGATTATGACCGACAACGGAAAGCAATTTGACAACGCGCGCCTCCGAGACATGTGCAAACAATTAGGCATTATCAAGACTTTCTCTTCTCCCCGCCATCCACAGGCCAACGGTCAAGTCGAGGCAGTCAACAAGACGATCAAAGAGAACCTGAAGAAGAAACTGGAAGAAAGAAAGGGGGCTTGGGCCGACGAACTTCCCATGGTCTTGTGGGCATACCAAACCACCGCGCGAAATGTGACCGACGAAACTCCTTTCGCTCTCGCGTTCGGCGTTGAGGCCGTGGTACCTGTCGAGACCAAGCTGCAAACCTTGCGCATTGAGGAGCATGAAGAAGCCGCCAACGACGACGCGATCAGGCTCGAGTTGGACCTCATAGATGAGAAGAGGGCGGATGCACTCTCCCGCCTCACCGCACAAAAGAGAAAGGTCGAGAAGTACTACAACTCCAAGATAAAGCTGTGGAAGTTTGCCGACGGAAGCCTCGTCCTTAGAAGGGTGTTCCAAAACACCAAGGTGCATGGCGCGGGAGTTCTGGGGCCCACCTAGGAAGGCCCGTACCGTGTGCGCCGAGCCATCCACAACGGCACGTACGAGCTCGAGAACCTAGAGGGACTCGTGTTCACGCATCCGTGGAACGCGGAGCACCTGCGACAACACTACCAATAGAAGCCCGTCCCCGTTTGCCCTATGTTTCGTTATTTTTTATCTTATTTTCGATTTTGGCAAAAGGCAATTTAAAATTTCAAGTACGGCCAACGGCCTGGGAATGTAATTTTTAACTATTTCGACATGACAATTGAATTACATTTCACTTCAAAACCTTTATCCTATTGTGTTATAATTTCTAGTCTCCTCTACGAGTACACAAGAAACTCGGGGGGCTAATGAGGATAACAGGCACATATTTTTCGCGCGACGCACTCGCGCGACTCCACGTTTTACGCGCTGAGAGGTAGCAAAACGTCAACAAATCGGATCCGCGCACCGGACCTCCGACCCTCGCGCGACACTCTCGCACGATTCGATGCCCCACGTACCGATAGGTAACTGGGCATCGGCCGATCACGTCCGCGCACCGGACCGTCTATCCCGGTAGTCAAAACCCAAAACGTGACGCGCGTCCTGATAGGTACCACGCTCACTGGGAACTACGTTTATAACAAACCCATCCCGGTGCATGATGCGCACGCCGATAGGTAGCGTTTCCATCGGAGGATGGGCGCGGCGGCCGTCCAGCTCGCATACGCCGATAGGCAGCGAGTCACGAATGGATGGCAGAGAGTCGCACCCGCCGGATGAAACTGGTCTAGCCAGCGTCCGCGGGAAACTTCCCCGCCAGATGTGGCAGTAAGCCGTGCAAACCGGTTACGCTAGATATAGTAAGCCGGATTCGTAAGACACGCACTACTCGGATTGCACAAATAGATTACGCTAAACGGAGTAAATCAAGAAAATAAGACGCATAATACGAAAGCAAATGATATTGCATAAAACAACTCAAAGAATGCGAAAGTACGACAAATATCCAACGAGGAAAACACAACAAGTATCCGAAAGGCAACATAATGCAAGCGCTAGCGAAAAACCAAAGAAAAATCGGCTTCTCCGAGCCGAAATCGATCTGTTCCTCATCGTCCTCGGGGCGAGGGGCGCCCGACCCATCGGTAGTCTCTCCGTCAAACGGACGGTTCATCGATTGGGCAGCCTCCGCAGGGACTTGGGGGCGCAGGTCGTCCGCCTGTGGCTCGTCGTCTAAAGGAGGGAACATAGCGTTAAAAAAAGAGAAGGTGGTCCCTCGGGACACGTTCTCCCTCGCAGTCGCGTCTCGAACTCGTATGGCCGCTTCGTAACGAGCGACCTCATACGCCAAGTCCCAATCGTCCTCCAGGACCGTCTTGGATCGCACGGCATCGTCTTTCTCCTCGGTGAGAGTCGGCACCTCCGCCAGCAGAGAATCCCTCTCCCTCTCGACCTTAACCCGAGAGATCTCGCTCGCCAATAGTCGAGCATGGACGATGTTCAACTCCTCGTCTCGGCTCGAGAGTGCCACCTGGAGTTTCTTCGTCTCCCCTAGGAAGGTATTGGCCGCTTTCTCCGCCTTCTCCCGAGATGCTTGCTCGACCGTGCGAAGCGATCTCTCGGCCGCCGACTCCTCGCGAGCTCGCTTCCACTCCTCCTCGAGTGCTTGGAACTCCTACGCGGTCCGAACCCCCGTTAGAGCGGCGGCATGGTCGGCCGCCGCATTCTCCATGTCCTTCTGCATGATTTGCATTCGCCGCAGCAAGTCTCGGAGAATGCGGTCGCTCCGCTCCTGACGCGCGAGCATTTGCAAAAAGGGAGTAGTGTACTCACGACCAAAACAAGCATAGTGGTCACACGTAAGTCGAGCGAGAAGGTCGTACCTTTCGAGCATGACTAATGCCGTGCTGAAAATGCTCAAGGTCGTTCGTCGTTAGCAGACCCTTGAAATCCCGCAGGGAGGTTTCGAGGATCCCTCGGGAACACTGGTCCCTCAGCTCCGCCGCCTCCGCTAGGAGCATCGAGTCCATACTATCCGGCGCCGCCGACATATGGGCACGCTTATGGCCGGAGGGCGAGCCGAAGGAGGTCGAGGACGACGGTCGCTTGTTTGAGGAGACCTCCTCGTTCCTCACCCGCGTTGGTGATCCCCCGCGGCGAGCCTCGGCTCGGGAACGAGCCGCGACCACAACTTCGGTGGTAGGTTCTGCCCTCGGTACTCGCACGCGCGGCTGATGTCGAGCCATGGTATCTGCAAAGGATGAAAGACGACAATTAGTTAGAACGCAACCATAAGGATAAACAACGAAAAGCCGCAATAAGAATAAAAACGCATGTATGATTAGTATCCCCCGCATCGGGGAGAGGAGCGGTCGAACCCCCGGCTTCGGATTCAGGACCCTTCGTGGCCTCCGCGGCGGAGGTAGGACATCGAGGATCCTCGCCCTTGGGTACGAACCACCCGGTCCTCGCCATTAGGTCCGGGGATTCGAACAATGACCCCTGCCGCCTCGAGTCTGGGATTGCCTTGATCACGGCTACGAGTTTGGAATCCTCGGCTTCCCCGACAGAGGGAAAGTCGGTCGCAGGCCCAAACGATAGAGGTGCTGCCCTGAAGGCCGACTCGGACACCCACACCAAAGGGTATCGATGCTTCGAGGTAACCTTGGTAACGATGGAGATGCGCTTCCGAGTGAACGCCGAGTAGAAGCCCGGTTTCCCCGGGACCCCGCGAACGACCACGAGGTCTTGAATATCATCTGCGGTGACCGCCCTTTTCTTTGCTCGATAGAGCATCATATGCCGGGACCGCGGGAGTCGCCTGTTGGCGCTCGTTGGACGCTTGGTCCCCGGCGTTGGCCTGAGGTTGGCCGAGAGTCGTGGCGGGGAGTGCGTCCCTTCGAGAGTTGAGCCTTTGGCGGAGGTCATCCCCTCAGGAGTTTCTCTGCGCCGTTAGGCGCTCTCTAAGGTCCACGCTCGGCGCTTGGCGGGGCGAGGCCGCTCTTGGCCGGACTGTCCGGCGGGCGCTACGGCTATCGGCCCCGTCGTCCCCCAAGGTCGCTCTCTCCTCGGCGAGGGGCCGTGTCTGGCCGCCTCTTGAAACCGAGGGGGCGAGTCCTCGGGAGTGTGACCGTGCCTGCTGCCGCGCCGGGTGCGACGGTCCGGCCAAGCCGCCGTTCGTCCTCTCGGACCGTGACGGGGTGAGGCTAGGAGTGGCCTCATCGGTTCTCGACTCCCCCACATAGTCGGGGTCGGAGTCGTCTCGGGCGGACCTATCCTCGACGTCGTAGCCTAGGAGGTTGGCGATGAGCGTGCCGTCGACGCCGAGACGGTCTAGGAGCTCCGCGAGCCGCCGAGCCGTGTCCTCTCGGAGCTCGGCCTCAGGGTCATTCACCGGGTCTTGGGGCTGGCTCTCGTTATCACGAGGTTGCCCTTCAAGACGGTGTGCGAGATTTCGGAGACCATACCTCGAGCTCGTCGCTCGAGTACCAGCAGAGGTAGTAGGAATGTGACTCATCTTCTGAGAGTCGTATGTGTAGTGAAAGTGAGGAATGGAAGGGAGAGCGTTCCAAGGCCGGGAACCCCCTCCATCTAGCGCCAAAATGTTGTCGCTCGTTTTCGGACAACTATTTAGGAGCCTCGAACGGTTCGACCCTAGGCCGGACCAAGTGGTCGCGTTCGGGCTCGAGCGTGTCGGACTCGGTATCCCGAGTCTTCCCTTACCTGTGAATGGTGTTTTCCTCGTCCGTCGTGGGTCCTGCAAGAGAAGGTAACGATGAACTACATAGGGGAAACAAAGGGGTTACCTCTATTGGCCGAGTGAGCTGCTGGTCGCCGGGTGAGGTTCACTCGGCCATTGGCCGAGTGAAAGGCTTGGGCCGAGAGAGGATTCACTCGGCCATCGGCCGAGTGAACTGTAGGTCTGGCAGGCGGTTTCACTCGGCCCTTGGCCGAGTGAATTTGTTGGGCCGGCAGGGGATTCACTCGGCCATTGGCCGAGTGAACCTAGTGGGCCGGGCAATGGCCGAGTTAACTGGGCTGGCCATCGGCCGGGTGAGCTCGTCCGGCCGCCTGAAACGTCGATCGCGTCATCGGACCTCGTCGGGCCGATAACAATGGTATCAGAGCTATAGTCAAAGTTAATAATGTACATGTGATTAAAACTATGAGCTTGAAAATCGTTTTCACAAGATTACTCGTTTTTTGACCAGTTACGATTGTTACCTTAGATTTTTTTTAATTTATTGCTTCTGTCTTTAAATTAAAAATTACGTTGATTTACTATGACCTTGGGATGTTGTTAAAACACGTTAGAATCAGCTCTAAAAGTTTTTAATTTTTTATAATGAAAAACGTGTTTTTAAAGTTTTAGAATTTACGGGTAATTTTATGACTAGTTATATTGTCTTGCTAGTTTTGTTTAGTTACTCGATTTGTTTTATGTTTGTTTTTATTTACTATTATACTATGTTATTAACATGTTAATAAAATGCATATAAAAGCTTTAACAACTCTCAAAAACGTTTCGTTACACTCGATTCTTTTGCACTACAGTCCGAACTTTAATTATTTCCAATTTTCTTCGAGATCGAGAAAAACCCACGGTAAAAGTGGCATAGCTCTCTTCTAAAAACTCGAAATTAAATGATTCCTGAATCAAATTAAAGGTCTATTTGTCATCTTTCCAACCCGTTGGTTGTAGGTCAAAAGGATGTCGGAACTTCCAGTTATGTCGATTTTACTCCGAGTTGCGCGGCTGTTCCGAAAGTCCTGTTTTTTAGAATTTTTGAATTCCGGATTTCGGACCCCACTCCATGAGTCATAGAACTCTAATGAAAAAAACTCCCTTCAGAAATATTATTTTTCATAAGATAATAAACATAATGTTTTGATTTTTGAAAAATTTACTTGAATTGAATTTTTACAAAACTAATTTGAATTTTGAAAAACCGTTTTCACTTTCAAACTTGGAAATATTTTTCCATTCAAATCAAAAAAGTTTTCAAAACTATATCTATATCACATATGTTCAAAATCTATATGCTCTTGAAAATTTGAGTGAGAGGTCTCCTCGTAGACGAGCCGAGAAATAAAGATGTGTAATATCAAATTTTCAAGTGTTCGATTGAGTTGAAATTCACACTTCCGTCATGCACTTTCCCGATTAGAAAATAGGAAAATGTCCGAGTATGTACCTTGTGCCTTTATGTACTTACACTGCTCTTCCTTTAACATGAAGATCTAAGATTCCTTTCTAGAAGTCCACTCTATCTCTCTAAGCACTAGGAAAACATGTTTCCGAAATGTATTAGAGACGATGTGCCAAGTCTAAAAACTAAGGGGGAGGGTTATACTTGTTGTTTACAACCCACGATCCCCTAACACGAATGAAAAGTGTAATTGTCGCCAGACTAAGAGTCACCCTCGTGGCCCACTCCTAACTGAGAGTACTCAACGGTGCTTTTCTCTGATCATTGCTCAATGAGCTACGTCCGAGAGTGAGACAATGAGACAAAGCCTCCACTCGGTGGATTGTTTTTCAAAGTCGATCTTTTGGATTAAGTGGTTGGTTACACACTCAGACTCCATCCCTAGTAAACCTCCTTCGAGGCCCTGCGAAACGATGTGAGTGATCAAACTTTTTTATAAGGTGGCTAGTCAAATATGATGTATTGACATCCTAGCTATGCATTAATGATGAGTCATTTACTTATGAAAGGAGTAAAGTGTCATTTCGTTCATAACACTTGATCCTAAACCAAAAGACTAATCATAAACTTGATTCAACTTTTCTGCATAATGTCTCTCAACCATCTCTCAATCATCCTTTCCTCGAACAAACTCGAAACCAAAAACTACGTTGATTGGAAATATAACCTCGACATCATCCTTACCATTAAAAGCACAAATGGGTACTCACCACCCCGTGTCCTCCTCAAACGAATGATGATTTGACTCAAGAGGACCAAGACGCCTTGGCGGACTGGTTCCGCTCCGATGATATTGTGAGGTGCTATATCTTAACATCTATGAACAATGTGCTGAAATAGCAACATCGTGACATTGAGACAGCCACTGACATACTCTACAATCTCCATGAGATGTTTGGAGGGAAAGGGCGTCACGCCAGAAAGCAAGCAGTCAGACAGTTTATGAACTGTCGCATGAAGGCTGTGACTCCTATTAGGGACCATATGCCTGAATGAGATGGAAATCCTAGGATCTGAGATTGACAAAGAGACCAAAATAGATATGATCTTGGAAACTCTCCCTGAATCTTTCGATACCTTTAAACTGAACTAGTCCATGAACAACCTAGAGTACACTGTTACTGAGCTTATGAAGGAGCTTCACAGTGCTGAAGGTCTCACTAAGAAGAAGAGGAATCAAAGAGAGGCACATGCTACTGAGCACAAAGGCTCCACCTTTGGACCGAAGAAGAGACATCACAAGGCCAAGAAGAAGAACTGTCCAGCCTACCTCAAAGCAAAGGAAAATAGTAATGTACTTCCAATGCCAATAAAAATGAACCCATCCTATGGTATTTAACATCCAAAAAACCGCCAAATAAAAGGCGTCCCAAGCCGAAATATCACAAGTACCACCTCATGCCGGACCATGGCAAGGAATGTAATAGAGTGGATCCTCGGGTACATCTGGCTTGATGGTTTTGGTCTCGATATGGCTTGAAAGACTTTTGTATGTTCGGCTGCATTGAAATCAGGGAAGATTAACTCGAAAGATCATAGAACAGAAAGAATAGAACCAAGAGCTGCATTCATAATAATTCAATGACATTATTCCAATCTTGCTGGCATTCCAAACAATATGCATTAACCATTAACTCTATACCTTACGGGACCATCTTTCTAAGGAGAGTTCCACACTACAGCTACACCATTAAGGATGAACACAGATCTCCAAGTGGATTTCTTGGAATCCTTATTCGCTTGAAAATTGGAGTCGGTATATCCCGTCATAGTCAGGTCAGTACCTGAATATGTAAGCATCAGGTTCCAAGTTCTTCGAAGATACTTAAGAACATGCTTCACAGCAATCCAGTACTCGGGTCCAGGGTTGGATTGAAAACGACTAACTACGCCAACTGCGAAGCAGATATCAGGTCTAGTGCAAAGTGTTGTCAATGGTGCCCACAAGAAGAGTTGTAGTCTTTACTTTTGTACATTTGATGTAATAAAGTCTCACGAAGACCCTTGCTTGTAATTGCTTATTTATTAATAAAAGTTGGAACACTCATTCATCCTTCCTTGTCTGAAGCTTGATGATAAAACCTTAGTCTTTAGTCCATAAACAAACCTAACAACATATGAAGAGACAAATGTAGATTTGCATGAACAAACTCTTCATGGTTTTCTTAAAACAATATATTCGCAATCTAAGGATCAAAGGACTATTGATCTCAATACGATTTTTAGGAGAATCTATGATGTCTGGATATGGGACATTGAGAGTTGGAGACTCTATAGTTCTTCTAGGTATCTTCTAAAGGTACTGAATTGACCAGTGCACTTCTAGAGACAGAATAAGAACAAACCATTTAACCTCTTATGTCTCGAAGTCACAACATATGAATTGCATCGTGCTTACCTCAATCTTGAAATGAGATATGTCATTTCATAGCTTACGTATTCTCATTTGAGAAAGTCAAAGTTCTAGATTCACTATGTGATATAGACAAGACTTATTGGCGAAGTAATAAGTTATGAAGATGTCATTATTAACTTTGTGAAGATCTCATAGATATGGAATTCATGTACAAGATTGCTGAAATGCAGTGTATATCACCTCATGCTTTGTTCCTTAAATGTGAATAAATGAACTGGCCATTGTCCAAATTGAGTCATGACTCTTTTGGATGAAAATATGTGACTTGTTAGCTCCTCGTCAATACATTGTTTCTAACTAATTCACAAGCGACAAAGGAGTTGAGGAAATAGCAGCTAGAAGGGTAAAATGGTAATTTTGTAAATCCCGACTAGCTGATAATATTCATGAAGGGTAAATATAGATAATATTCAGTGGATCCACTCATCACAATTTAGTTGAATTCTTTAGTAGAAAACAAATTCATTTGAACCGAGAGATTCTCAGTGTCAACTCTTTAGTGGAGTCAGTTGACATTAAGCTAAACTTGGAAAAGGTCACTGTCGCAAATCATATCGAGAAGGAATAGTTAAACCAGAAACTAAGTCAAAACAAGAACGAGACAAGTTTTACGAAAATTGTCTAAAGGGTATTTTTGTCCTTTTGGACAAAGGATGAAATGAATGTCAATAAATTTTTTGACATTGTCATATGATGACATATTATCACTGGGCCATAACAAATTAATTTGGCCTTGTGGATTAATTTCATTTCATAGAATTTTACTTGAAAATTCTTAATGGGCATTTTCTTATGTTGTCATGAACAAATGAAGAAGCATCTAGAAGCCCATTCTAGATGTGTGGCCGTCCAACCCAAAGGAGAAAAAGAGAGATTATTTTGTGCATTAATGTATGAAGATACTTGCCAAAAGAAAATGAGGAAAAAAATTTCCTATACAAGGAAGAGGGGATTTCGGCCAACATGAGTCAAGGGAGAAGCAAAACAAAAGACGAAACAAATCCAAGGCTTCTAGAAGCCTTGTTGGCCGTGTGACTAAAGAGGGAAATAAGGCAATTTTGCTCATGAATATGTGATATTCTATAGAAGAGGAAACTAGCTGGTTGAAGATAATTCCTCTCCTATAAATATAGGCCTTATTCCTCTCATTTTATTCATTCCAAAGTTTTAGAGATTGAGAGCTTCTCTCTCTAGACTTGGCCACCCATCTCTCCTCTCTCTCCCTCTGTCTCTAAGTTTTCTTTCGTTTTTGTTTTGGCACCTAGGTCCACATTTGACCTAGTGTTTTAGCTCTTCAACTTTGAGACTTGTTCTTGAGTCATCGTGTGTAAAAGTGCCCACACACTAAATCCTTTATTTCTCGAGTGATTATTGTGATAGAAACTTCGTGGTTGCTCGAGTTCCCGAGGAAAGAAGAGAGACGTGCTGCGAGGGGAGACGAATGTATCAACCTTCCTAAGGCATCTCAACTATCAAGCTTCACAAAGGTTAGTAAATATATAATGCTTTTAATAGTTTTAAATTAACATGTACTTGCTCTTTGTCTAGGTTAGTAAAAACGTTTGACTTGTTTTAAAGAAAATTTTTAATTCCGTCGCTTGCTCGAAGCGTTAAATCTTTTCTTAACCCTAGATCAATTCCAACAAATGGTATCGGAGGTATGGTCAAAGATATGCGTTGACATGTACTATGAGCTTGAAAATCGTTTTCAAAACCTTACTTATATTGTGACAACTTATAATTATTTTGAGAAAGTTTCGAGTAATTTTGTGACTAGTTATATTGTCTTGCTAGTTTCTTTTATTTACTCGTTTCGTTTTATGTTTGTTGTTATTTTCTTTTATACCATGTTATCACCATGTTAATAAAACACATATAAAAGCTTTAACACCTCCCTAAAACGTTCCGTTACACTCGATTCTTTTTCGCACTCAAATCCGAACTTTAATTACTTCCAGCTTCTTCGAACTCGAGAAAACCCGCAATAGAGGTGGCATAACTCCCAGCTCAGAATTCTAATTTTAATGATCCTTGAATTAAATTAAAGGTTTGTTTGTCCTATTTCTAATGCAAATGGTTTTAGGTCAAAAGGACATCGGAGCCCCCAGTTATAGAGATTTTACTCCGAGGTGCGCGGCTGTTCCGAAAGTCCAGTTTTTTAGAATTTCGGGTTTTCAACCCCACTACCATGAGTTATAGAACTTTAATGAGAAAATTTCCTGGAGAAAAATTGTTTTTTATAATATAATAAAACATAATGTGAAATATTAAAATGTTTTGATTTTTGAAAGTTTAATTGAAATTGAATATTTACAAAACTAGTTTGAATTTTGAAAAACCGTTTTCACTTTCAAACTTGAAAATATTTTGTCATCCAAATCAAATAAGTTTTCAAAACTATATCTATATCAGATATGTTCAAAGTCTATATGCTCTTGAAAATTTGAGTGGGAGGTCTCCTTGTAGACAAGCCGAAAAATAAAAGATGTGTAATCTCAAACTTTCGAGTGAGTGAGTTGAAGTTCACATTTCCCTCATGCACTTTCCCGAATAGAAAATAGGAAAATGCCTGAGTATGTACCTTGTGCCTTTATGAACACTACTCTTCCTTGTACATGAAGATCTAGGATTCATTTCCAGTAGTCCACTCTATCGCTCTATAACTAGGAAATTTGTTTCCGAACTTATAAAGACGATGTGCCAACTCCAAAAACCAAGTGGGAGGGTTATACTTGTTGTTTGTAACCCACGATCCCCAACACTAATGAAAGAAGCAATTAATGGGAGACTAAGAGTCACTCATGTGGCCCTCTCTTCAATAGGAGTACTCTATGGCGTTTTTGCTTCGATCATTGCTCAACGAGCTATGTCCGAGAGTGAGACAATGAAGACAAGGCCTCCTCTTGGGGGATTCTTTTTCAAAGTTGACCTTTTAGACTTAGTGGTTGGTTGCACACTTAGACTTAACCCCTAGTAATCCTCCCTTGAAGCTCTGCGAAAGGATGTGAGTGATCAAACCAATTTAAAAGGTGGCTAGTCAAAATTGGTGTATTGACATCTTGGCTAAGCATTAATGATGTGTCATTTACTTATAAATGGAGATTTTTTGCGGCCTTCTCTTGAGAGAGTAAATCATCATTTGGTTTATAAAACCTTTGGATTTTATCAAATGTCAAAAACTTAAATCCTAAACAAAAGACTAATCATAAACTTGTTTTAACTTAAATAGGCAATATGTCTCTCTGTTGTCGGTCGTTTTCGGAAAACCCGAGACGCCAAGAAGACACGCCGTTCAAAGGGCCGATGGTCAGGCCGGAGGTCCTGAAGAGCGGCAAGCCTTCTCGCACGATTCGACTGACAAGTCCTCGGGCCAAATCCTCACGTTCCTCGAGTCGAGACTCGGGTCGCTCCTCGAGTCGAGCCTTGAGTTCTTCCTCGAGTCGAGCCTTGAGTAGTTCCTCGAGTCGAGCCTCGGGTCATTCTCCTCAAGTCGAGCCTCGAGTCATTCCTCGAATCGAGCCTCGGGTCGCTCCTCGAGTCGAGCCTTGAGTTGTTCCTCGAGTCGAGCCTCGAGTCGTTCTCGTCGAGTTGAGCCTTGCTCCTCGAGTCGAGTCACTCTCGTCAAGTGGAGACCTTCATATTTCACGTGGCAAGAATGGTATTCGAACACCCCTAAAGGCCCACAAGAGTCCGGCAAGATGAGCCATTCGCCGCGCGCACAACACGCCGCGTCGGCCAGCCATGCAGCAAGCCGCGCGCCGCGCCAGGAAGGCAGCGCGCCGCGCCGGGCAGGCTCGCGACGCGCCAAGACGCGCCCGCGCCGCGGGCTCCATGCGCCGCGCATCCTACGCCGCGTCCAGTGACCCGCGCGCCGCGCCAGACGACCCGCGCGCCGCTCCCCCTGCACCGCGCGCCGCGCGCCGCGCGTTGTGCGCCGCACTTTGTGAGCCGCGCGCTCCGTGTGCCTCCAATTGATGCCGCGCGCATTCCTAGTCCCACATGGACGCCAAAGGACCCTTCTAAGGCCCCCAAACACCTATATAAACCCCCTCCCATTGAGGGGAAAGCCTTCCCATTCGTTCTCAAGGAACTTGAGACTTCTCTCTGCTTCTCTGGATGCCATCCTTGGCCTGAAGCAGATTCTCCTCGATTTCTCGTTCTCAGAGATTCTGAAGCGCTTTCCAGGGACTCCCGAGTGCCGTCTCTCTTGATCGAACGATTAATCTTGAGCCCACGAGTGCTCTAATGGTTTTCGACTGAAAATCGCCTACGCGTCTAGCACCCTAGACGCGTCCACCATTTCTGACAAGAAATCGCCTACGCGTCCGGCATTTCCAACTAGGAATCGCCTACGCGTCCGGAATCTCCACCACAACAAGGAACTCTTGACTTAGAGTCTTCCACGTCTCCAAAAGAGAGAAAACACACATTCTCTCTCGCATACGCGATCTCCGAAGTTCTATGACGTCGCCGAGGACTCCTCCGCGCCTTGTCTCCTTCGTCGAGCACGTCTCTCCACCAAGGCTCCGGGCCTCATACTGCGTCTCACACGCCTGAACTACGTTCTGACCTGATCCCACACACGGGTACGTAGGCAGCCGACACCCAAGGCACAGTCACTCCTCCTCCTCACCCCTTTCCTCTCCCGAGAGGCGGGTTGATCGGAGAAAACCCTAGCTCGAGAGTATCGAGTTCACACTCTTGGCCCGGGTGCGATCACTTGGTCCGGCCTTGGATCGAACCGCCCGAGGTTTTAAATAGTTGTTCATTTTCGTGCGACAACATTTTGGCGCTAGAAGGAGGGGACTTCCCGACCTATTCAGCCCGAAATCCCTTCTGTTCATCTTCTTCTTTTCTTCTACAAACTCAACTTTCTCGAACTTGAGAAACGATGAGTAGCCAACCACCCGTACGTTCTGAGGGCGTGAACAACCCCAAAAACGACACTGGGACCAAAAAATATTACTTGCGCTCCCACGCGCATGGTGACGAAGAGTCGCTCCACGAAGAGAGCTCGACCCGCTCACCATCTCCATCTCCAGATAGCAGGGACGACCGCATCATGGAGTTGGAGGAGAACATCCGCCAACTAAAGGCGAAGAACGCGAGGTACCACAGCCGACTGGCTGCGAAGCAACCCGCGCATGACACGATGATCCCCAATGGGGATCCTGAGAACCTTAACGAGGAAAGCCGTGACCGCGACCCTAACTACGAGGGTACTGGCGATTCGGAGGGTATCGAGACTTCTCTCACGTAGGACGAGGGACTCCCCGCCGTGTTTGAAGCCCGTCCTTCAAATCCCCTACCCCGGGTAGGAGACGCGCCGACAGCTTCTCAAGAGGGGAATTCCCGACGCTCAGTCCTCGACCGACTAGGTCAAAGGGAGAACGTTGCGGAAAGTCAAGGCGCGCGGAGAGCGCGCCGTCCCAGACGAAGCCTGCGCCTCCGTACGACAAGCCCTGATCTTAGGGACCATCTCACTGCTCAACGCATCAAGCATGGAGATGACCTAAGAGAGCGACTAAGCTCTCGGCCAAATGTCCCCGTAGCAGCCCCAACTAACGGGAACCGCCGCACGGGTCAAGGGTCATATGAAAGGCAACAGTTGACTCCTGCCGAACAGGGAGTTACTCCGACTACCGGTCTCGATGTGATCACTATGATCCAAAATCTTTGAAATGAAGTACGAGACCTCCGCGAACGCGGAATAGGCGGAAGTGCTTATGGGATCGTCGAGGAGAGTTCATCGCCTTTCACGGCTTAGATATTGGCCGAGGTATGTACGGGAAATTTCAAACTCCCGAACCTCGCTCCATACGATGGAAAAGCGGATCCCGCTTACCATATCCAGCACTATGAAACCTGGATGACGATGCAGGGTGTCGCTCCCGGTGCCATGTGCCAAGATTTTAGTCTTACCCTCGCCGGACCCGTCGTCGAGTGGTTCAAGAACTTAAGGCCAGGAAGCATCCACTCGTTCAAAGACCTGAAGGACATGTTCCTAGCACGGTTCGCTACATCTATGGTCCAAAAGAAGACCAAGATGTACCTGTGGTCAATCAGGGAAGAGGATGGCGAGTCTCTTAGATGATACCTCGCCCGATTCACTGAAGAATCGAATAAGGTCGACCGCTTTGACGACAAAGACGCAATCACTGCCATCATTGAAGGCTTGCGCACAAGTGACTTCCTTAAGTCCATCGTCGGCCGTGTCCCTTCTACCATGGCCGAGTTAATGACTCGAGCCAAGACCTTCATGGGAGTCGAAGATTACCTCGATGGTCGCAAGGGCAATGATCAAAGCCCTCACCACCGAGACGAGCCTAGCAACGAGCAAGGCAGCTCCGGTAAAAGGCGAAACAGAGGAGGTCAGACTTTTAATAGCCGACCTCCGATGCCCCAGAAGCCGCGACTTGCGGAAGACTTTAAGGGCTACTCGTCGTTCACACCGTTGAACACGACGTCGGATCAAATCCTGGCTTTGGCGCATGACAAGTTCACTCCCCCGGCTCCAATGAGCAAAGACCCTACGACTCGCGACCGGTCTAGATATTGCGAGTTCCATCACGAATACGGTCACCTGACCTCCGAGTGCCACAGTCTTAAAAGGCAGATCGAGGCATTGATCCAACGGGGTGAGCTGAAAGAGTTCGTGTTACGCATGATTAGCGCTGCGGGACCCACCTCGAACAGACCACAGTCTGGCAAGGGAGGAGGAACAGCCGCTTCTGCCGATCGAACCACGGCTACTGCCAATGCCAATCCACAACTCCACGTTGTGACCACCATACTGGGCGGTCCACAAGATAGAGACTCAGCCCGACAGCGGAAGAAATTTCTGAGGGCCGCGTCCCAAGGAGACGCTGCTATGCACGTCAACCTCACCTACGAGGAACCTCCGTCCGTACCTCACGAGACGATGTACTTCACCAACGAAGAGGCCAAGCGAGTTGTGCATCCGCACAATGACGCGATTGTACTCAAAGCCCAAGTGGCTAATAACTTGGTGAAAAGGGTTCTCATCGACAACGGCAGTGCTGCCGACATAATATTCAAGTCCACCTTAGAGCACATGAAGCTCGGGGGGCTACGCCCAACTCCGACCCAAACACCTTTATTCGGGTTCACTGGGGAGAGAGTCATGACCGAAGGCATCATCAATCTACCGGTCACCTTCAGAACTCCCGGAGGCATTGAAGTCGTTCACATGGTCCCATTCCTAGTGGTCGACCAAGAGTCCCCCTACAACGTAATCGTTGGGCGACCCACGTTGAACCAGCTAAGGGCAATCACTTCAACATACCACCTACTGGTGAAGTTCCCTACCAAGGATGGAATCGGCATCATGGCTGGAGATCAATCCCAAGCCAGAATATGCTACGTCCAGGGAATCGACGGAAAAACTGCTAGAAAGACGGTTAACACAATCTCCCAGCTCAGAGATAGCATCGAGTCGACCAAGGTCCTCCGCGAAGTCCATGAAGACACCTGCATGACACCCAAGTGCAAGGTAACGACGTCTTCATCCCAAATAGGGAGAGACCCTTCAAAGTCTGCCAAGTCATACATGACGGGACATACTACACGGACGAGACACCGATCCGTCGCCAGTGGAATGCGGAAAACTTGAGAGACTACTACCACTAGCCAGTACTCCCCCCATTTTATTTCTTTGCTTTCCAACATTCAATAAGGCCTACGAGCCAATGTTTTAGGATTTCAAATTTTTGCAATATTAATAAAGTTCGATGTTTTTCTTTCAAAATCCACTTTATCAAAGATTTTCAATCATCAAAGATTACACTTGTAAACCCAAAACTCGGGGGGCTAGTGACATAGGCAATGGTAAGTACGCTCAAAATCCTCAAGAAAGTACGCTCCACAAAAAGAAAGCACGCTCCATCAAAACAAAACAACCGAACACAAAACGGGAACGAGCATGCACGTAAGACGCCTCCGTGGCGCGCCGTAAGACATCCCCGAGATGCAGGCTAAAGACGCCTCCGTGGCGCGCCGTAAGACATCCCAGGGATGTAGGTAAAGACCCCTCCGCGGCGCGCCGTAAGCCATCCCCGAGATGCAGGCTAAGACGCCTCCGCGGCGCGCCACAAGCCATCCCAGAGATGCAGGCTAAGACGCCTCCGCGGCGCGCCACAAGCCATCCCAGAGATGCAGGCTAAGACGCCTCCGCGGCGCGCCACAAGCCATCCCAGAGATGCAGGCTAAGACGCCTCTGCGGCGCGCCATAAGCCATACCAGAGATGCAGGCTAAGACGCCTACATGGCGCACTTAAGACGCCTACATGGCGCACGTAAGACGCGTAAAGGCGCAACCCGTAAGACGCCTACAGGGCGCAACCTAAGACGCCTACATGGCGCACGTAAGACGCGTAAAGGCGCAACCCGTAAGACGCCTACATGGCGCAACCCAAGACGCCTACATGGCACACTTAAGACGCCTACATGGTGCACGTAAGACGCGTAAAGGCGCAACCCGTAAGACGCCTACATGGCGCAACCTAAGACGCCTGCATGGCGCACTTAAGACTCCTACATGGCGCACGTAAGACGCCTACATGGCACAACCTAAGACGCCTACATGGCGCACTTAAGACGCCTACATGGCACAACCTAAGACGCCTACATGGCGCAACCCAAGACGCCTACATGGCGCGCCTAAGACCCCTACATGGCGCACGTAAGACGCCTACATGGCGCAACCAAGTCGTCCCTCGTGACGCACCTAAGACGCCTACTTGGCGCACGTAAGACGCCTACATGGCGCAACCAAGTCGTCCCTCGTGGCGCACCTAAGACGCCTACATGGCGCACTTAAGACGCCTACATGGCGCACTTAAGACGCCTACATGGCGCAACCAAGTCGTCCCTCGCGACGCACCTAAGACGCCTACATGGCGCACCTAAGACGCCTACATGGCGCACGTAAGACGCCTACATGGCGCAACCTAAGACGCCTACATGGCGCACGTAAGACGCCTACATGGCGCAACCAAGTCGTCCCTCGCGACGCGCCTAAGACGCCTACATGGCGCACCTAAGACGCCTACATGGCGCACCAAGTCGTCCCTCGCGACGCACCTAAGACGCCTACATGGCGCACTTAAGACGCCCACATGGCGCAACCAAGTCGTCCCTCGCGACGCACCTAAGTAACCTACATGCCGCATCTAGGCCATCCCTCATGACGTGCCTACGATGCCTAAAACAACGTACAGAGCCGTCTCTAACGACGCGCTCTAAGTCACCACAAGGCATTGCATATGATGACTAACCGCAACGCACATGAACCGCCATACTAGGCACAGTTCATGCTATCTCCGCCACCGCCGACTGAGCACGATGACACCCGCCTTGGGAGACTCTCCATTCCGTGCGAGCTAATCAAAGCTTCTCGTAAAAACTCGAAAACTCCGCCTCTGAGCGAGAACCTCGCTCAGCCTGAGCTAGCTGAGACTTCACTCGAGCAAGCTCCTCCTGGAAGAGTCCCAGGCGACAAATGAGGTCGTGTAGAACCTCCTCGAGTCAAGTCATTCTCCTCGAGTCGAATCTCGCTCCTTGAAACGAGTCAATCTCCTTGAGTCGAGACACGCTCCTCGAGTCGAGTCAGTCTCCTTGAGTCATGCTTCGCTCCTCGAGTCGAGGCACGCTCTCCTTGAGTCAGGCCTTGCTGCTTGAGTCAAGTCATTATCCTCGAGCTGAGCCTTGCTCCTCGAGTTGAGTCAGTCTCGCCAAGTGAGTCTCCTCAAGTCGAGCATCACTCCTTAAGTCGAGTCGCCCTCCTTGGGTCGAGCCTTGCCCCTCGAGTCGAGCCATTCTCCTCAAGTCGAGCATCGCTCCTCAAAGTCGAGTCTTGCTCCTTGAGTCAAATCATTCTCCCCGAGTCGAGCCGTGCACCTCGAGTCGAGTCATTCTCCTCGAGTCGAGTCATTCACCTCGAGTCGAGCATCGCTCCTCAGAGTCGAGCACTGCTCCTCGAGTCAAGTCATTCTCCCCGGTTCGAGCATCGCTCCTTAAGTCGAGTAGCCCTCCTTGAGTCGAGTCTTGCTCCTCGAATCGAGTCATACTCCTCGAGTCGAGCATCGCTCCTCGAGTCGAGCATCGCTCCTCGAGTCGAGCATCGCTCCTCGAGTAGAGTCATATCCCTTAAAGTCCAGCCGATATCCTTGAGTCGAGCCTAGCCCCTCGAGTTGAGACTTGAATCGGCTCCCCGAGTTGAGCTTCGCTCCTCGAGTTGAGACTTGATTCAGTCTCCTCGAGTCGAGCTTCGCTCCTCGAGTCGAGCCTTGAGTCAGTCTCCTCGAGTCGAGCCTTGAGTCAGTCTCCTCGAGTTGAGTACCGCTCCTCGAGCAAACACCGGGAGCGACCTGAAGAACAGGTTAGCCAAAGCAGAGACCCGTACTCACGTCTGGGGAATAAGGGCCGATCTTCCGAACGCAGACGGAGAAGCGTTGCCAGGGCTGGGATGGCGGATGCCCCGTGAGACCGACTTATGCTTGGTGCGCGGTCAAACTTTGAGTGTTGACCCCCGAGCATTCGAAGCCCTCCGGTGCGGCAGAGCCTTCCGCCAGGTACCACTCCGTCTTCTCGGAGCATCGGCCCACAGCATCAGCCTCCGTCTCCGAGACCTCGGAACGAGCACGCCTTTGCGAAATGCAAAAGTGCAGTCGCCTTCCAAGCTGGCCGAGATGGACGCCATGATCTTCCCCTAATTGGTCACGATTACACGATCGTCGCCCTGCTATTCACAATCAAGTCCCACAGACTCCGCTTGAAAATATCCTTAAACAAAATGTGACTTCACCAAAAGACCAACTGACCGCGACACGCCGGTACGCCTCTACACAAATGCACGCCCTACTTGCGCATGCATATCCCCTTTGCTCCGGGGCTAGAGCGACGGACGCAAGCGTGTTCGCCTCGCCCACGTTGAGCTACGCCTCATATCCGCTTGGATCCTCCTCCACGTGTCGATCACACACTCGTGTCGAGAGAGACGGAAAAGCGAGAGATAGCACTAGCAGTTGTGAGAGTATTCTTTATAATCACAAAGGCTTCGCAACAGTGAAGCTCTAGGAAGTCTATTTTCCTCAAACACCCGGCGGAAACAACTAAAAGTTCACCGCCCGGGGCCTCCCGAGTAATGAACTTGGGGGGCTAATGTTGTCGGTCGTTTTCGGAAAACCCGAGACGCCAAGAAGACACGCCGTTCAAAGGGCCGATGGTCAGGCCGGAGGTCCTGAAGAGCGGCAAGCCTTCTCTCACGAGTCGACTGACAAGTCCTCATGCCAAATCCTCACGTTCCTCGAGTCGAGCCTCGGGTCGCTCCTCGAGTCGAGCCTTGAGTTGTTACTCGAGTCGAGCCTTGAGTAGTTCCTCGAGTCGAGCCTCGGGTCATTCTCCTCGAGTCGAGCCTCGAGTCATTCCTCGAATCGAGCCTCGGGTCGCTCCTTGAGTCCAGCCTTGAGTTGTTCCTCGAGTCGAGCCTCGAGTCGTTCTCGTCGAGTTGAGCCTTGCTCCTCGAGTCGAGTCACTCTCGTCAAGTGGAAACCTTCATATTTCACGTGGCAAGAATGGTATTCGAAGACCCCTAAAGGCCCACAAGAGTCCGGCAAGACGAGCCATTCGCCGCGCGCACAGCACGCCGCGTCGGCCAGCCATGCAGCAAGCTGCGCGCCGCGCCAGGAAGGCAGCGCGCCGCGCCGGGCAGGCTCGCGACGCGCCAAGACGCGCCCACGCCGCGGGCTCCATGCGCCGCGCATCCTACGCCGCGTCCAGTGACCCGCGCGCCGCGCTAGACGACCCGCGCGCCGCTCCCCCTGCACCGCGCGTCGCGAGTTGTGCGCCGCGCGCTCCGTGCGCCTCCAATTGATGCCGCGCGCGTTCCTAGTCCCACATGGACGCCAAAGGACCCTTCTAAGGCCCCCAAACACCTATATAAACCCCCTCCCATTGAGGGGAAAGCCATCCCATTCGTTCTCAAGGAACTTGAGACTTC
This sequence comes from Urtica dioica subsp. dioica, assembly GCF_054948205.1. Lineage (NCBI taxonomy): Eukaryota > Viridiplantae > Streptophyta > Magnoliopsida > Rosales > Urticaceae > Urtica > Urtica dioica. The sequence goes on from NC_142756.1 coordinate 41,161,267, forward strand.
TCTCTGCTTCTCTGGATGCCATCCTTGGCCTGAAGCAGATTCTCCTCGATTTCTCGTTCTCAGAGATTCTGAAGCGCTTTCCAGGGACTCCCGAGTGCCGCCTCTCTTGATCGAACGATTAATCTTGAGCCCACGAGTGCTCTAACGGTTTTTTTACTGAAAATCGCCTACGCGTCTAGCACCCTAGACGCGTCCACCATTTCTGACAAGAAATCGCCTACGTGTCCGGCATTTCCAACTACGAATCGCCTACGCGTCCGGAATCTCCGCCACAACAAGGAACTCTTGACTTAGAGTCTTCCACGTCTCCAAAAGAGAGAAAACACACATTCTCTCTCGCATACGCGATCTCCGAAGTTCTGAGATGTCACCGAGGACTCCTCCGCGCCTCGTCTCCTTTGTCGAGCACGTCTCTCCACCAAGGCTCCGCGCCTCATACTACATCTCACACGCCTGAACTACGTTCTGACCTGATCCCACACACGGGTACGTAGGTTGCCGACACCCAAGGCACGGTCACTCCTCCTCCTCACCCCTTTCCTCTCCCGAGAGGCGGGTTGATCGGAGAAAACCCTAGCTCGAGACTATCGAGTTCACACTCTTGGCCCGGGTGCGATCGCTTGGTCCGTCCTTGGATCGAACCGCCCGAGGTTTTAAATAGTTGTTCATTTTCGTGCGACAACACTCTCCACCTTTTCTCAACCATCCTTTCCTCGAACAAACTCAAAACCGAGAACTACGTAGATTGGAAACGTAACCTCGACATAATACTTATCGTTAACAAGCACAAATGGGTACTCACCACCCCGTGTCCTCCTCTGACGAATGGTGATTCAAGTCAAGAGGATTAAGAGACCTTAGAGGCCTGGCTTCGATCCCATGAGATTGCGAGATGCTATATCTTAGCATCAATGAACAATGTGTTGCAACAACAACATCGTGACGTTGAGATTGCCACAGACATGCTCTAAATCTCCATGAGATGTTTGGAGGAAAAGGGCATCAAACAAGGCACCAAGAAGCCGACAGTTTATGAATTGTCGCATGAAGGCTGAGACTCCTGTCAGGGACCATAAGATGTTGATCATTAGTTAGCTGAATGAGATGGAAATCCTAGGATCTGAGATTGACGAGGAGAAGAAAATAGATATGATCTTGGAAACTCTTCCAGAATCTTTTGATGCCTTCAAGCTGAACTACTCCATGAAAAAGGTAGAGTACATTGTTACCGAGCTTATAAAGGAGCTTCACACTGCTGAAGGTCTCACTAAGAGAAACACGAATCAAAGAGAGGCACATGCTACTGAGCACAAAGCCTCCACCTCTGGATCTAAGTAGAGACCTCACAAGGCCGAGAAAAAGAACTATCCTGCGTATCTCAAAGCAAAGGAACGTAGTATTGTACTAATTACCAAAGCATGCTTAGTACCTGATAATATATCAACATGGATTCTTGACTCCGCTGCTACTAACCATATTTGTTGTTCCTTCACTGGTTTCAAGAAAATCGAAACCGGACTTCGTTGCTCTCTCAAGCATATTATATTTATAAGGTGATGGATTGCTTCTCGATGCAAGACTCCAAGAAAAGCCAAACACCCTTTAGGCATGGAGTCTCACTCTCTTGCATCGAGAAGCGATCCATCACAATTCTGCTAATGAAACGAGCATTCGTGCTAACGAAAGTCTTATCGTCCTCGGGATTATAGAATGTGAAACCTTTCGTTTCCTTTGGATATCCAACGAACAGACACAATTCTGACCTACTAGTCAACTTGCTAGTCTTTTGCCTCAACATGCATGCAGGGCAACCGCAAATTTTGATGCGGCCTAGATTTACTTTACGGCCAGGCCATCGTTCATAAGGAGTACTAGGAACCGTTTTAGACGGAACTTGGTTTAGAATGTAAGCGGCTGTTTCGAGGGCATATCCCCAAAAGGAAACAGGGAGTGATGAGTAACTCATCATTGATCTAACCATCTCCATAAGAGTTCGGTTTCTTTTCTCTGACACTCCGTTTTGTTGAGGTGTGCCAGGTGCAGTAAGCTGAGATGCGATACCTTCTTCTTTAAGAAAGTCATCAAACTCTCCAGATATATACTCACCTCCATGGTTTTGATCAGTTTGCCAGTCTGCTTTTCAACTAAAGCCCTAAAGACCTTAAATACGTTAAAGGTCTCAAATTTATGTTTGAGAAAATAGACAAAACTGTATCTTGAGTAATCATCAGTGAAGGTAATGAAGTATTCGTATCCTCCACGTTCCTGTTGACTTAGCGGACCACATACATCAAAATGTACTAGTTATAGCAACTTAGTGGCTCTTCGACCCTTATCGGAGAAAGGTGTCTTAGTCATTTTTCCTTCTATGTAAGATTCACAAGTAGGTAGTGAACCTATTGCAGAGGCTTGGAGTGGACCGTCCCTCACAAGTCTCTTAATCCTGTCTAGACTGATATGACCAAGTCTTGGAGATATGTTTAGTTTGTTAGATCGGAAGGATCAGAAATTTGATCCTTTTTGGCTCCCTAACTAGATCTATATCTAATTCAGTGTCTAAAAGAGAAGGTTGAGTGGGATAAATGTAAAAAGACCATTCTTCATACATGTATCAGTGACAAAAGAATTTGAAAAAGAAACACGAATTTCATTCTTTATAAACTTTAAACAATAATCTTGCTCGAAAATTTGAGCAACGGATATAAGGTTTTTCCCAAAGGAAGGAACATAATAAACATTATTCAAATTTAAAGTGCGGTCTTCAAAAAATAGCTTCACGGATCCCATAGCCTTCGCAGACACTATGCTCCCATCACCCCACTTGAAGCAGAAGTCGCCATCCTCTAAGCTTTTGCTTTTCCTAATACCAGTCAAGGAGCAACAAATATGGTTAGTAGCAGCGGAGTCAACAAGCCATGATGATTCATTATCAGCTACTAAGCAAGCTTAGGTAACAAGTACAGTACCTTTTTCCTTAGTTTTGAGGAAGGCATGATGTTGTTGGCCCGTCTAGGGCCAACGGGAACAAGGGCATCTCTTCGACCCACATGGCTAGTACGAGGTCTTGGGCGGCGAAACCCTGACTCAACCAGGAGCCGGCCCAAACCAATGGCCAAGTCAAAGCCCAGCCGTGGGCCGAGTCAATGGCTCACTCGGCCATTGGCTGGGTCAAATGGCCCACTCGGCCATTGGACAGTTCACTCGGCCAATGGCCGAGTGAACCCTCCAGCCACCAAGGCAGTTCACTCGGCCATTGGCCGAGTGAACCTTCCAGCAGTTCACTCGGCCAATGGCCGAGTGAACCCTTCAGCCACCAAGGCAGTTCACTCGGCCATTGGCCGAGTGAACCTTCCAGCAGTTCACTCGGCCAATGGCCGAGTGAACCCTTCAGCCACCAAGGCAGTTCACTCGGCCATTGGCCGAGTGAACCTTCCAGCAGTTCACTCGGCCAATGGCCGAGTGAACCTCCCAGCTGCCTCAGCAGTTCACTCGGCCATTGGCCGAGTGAACCTTCCAGCAGTTCACTCGGCCAATGGCCGAGTGAACCTCCCAGCTGCCTCAGCAGTTCACTCGGCCATTGGCCGAGTGAACCTTCCAGCAGTTCACTCAGCCAATGGCCGAGTGAACCTCAGCCGGCCCAAGACCTTCACTCGGCCAATGGCCGAGTGAACCTCACCACCATGTTCACTCGGCCATTGGCTGACCCAGCCTCCTCCAAGGCCGACCCAAACATGCTCACTCGGCCAAGGGGTCTTCAAACCACCCCTTGGCCGCCTATAAATACCAAGGCACCCCCTTTGGTCCAGGTAATCCATTCTTGAGTACTGAAACGCTGCCGAACTCGTACCTCGCTCGTTTCCCTCAAGCTTTGGCCTCTAAACACCCCTAAAACCTCTATACTCCACCTCAATCACACTAATGTTGAGCGTCGGAGAGGTAAACAGGGGCACCCCCCCTGTTTCCCCTTTGTAGTTCACGTGTCCTCTACTCCTTTTCAGGTACTCTGACGAACTCGAGGGACATCCACAGCTAAGGGACGACTCGGGACACCGGGTCCGACACGCTCGAGTCAAGACGAGACCACTTGGTCCGGCCTTGGGTCTAACCGTCTTTGGCTCCTAAATAGTTGTCCGAAAAACATCGACAACATTTTGGCGCTAGAAGGAGGGGACCACCGACCTTAGCACGCTCTCCCTTCCATTCCACACTTTCACTACACCTACGACTCTCGAGAGATGAGTCACCTACCCACTACCTCCGCGGGTACCCGAGCGACGAGCTCGAGGTACGGTCTCCGACTCCTCGCACATCGTCTTGAAGGGCAACCTCGCGATAGCGAGAGCCAGCCCCAAGACCCGGTGAACGACCCCGAGGCTGAGCTCCGAGAGGACACGGCCCGGCGGCTCGCGGAGCTCCTTGACCGTCCCGGCGTTGACGGCTCCCTCATCGCCGGTCTCCTCGGCTACGACGTCGAGGATCGATCTGCTCAGGATTACTCCGACCCCGAATACGTGGAGGAGTCGAGGACCGACGAGGCCACCCCTAGCCTCGCTCAAGCGCGACCCGAGAGGGCCAACGGTGCGTTGGCCGATCCTTTGTACCCGGCGCGACAACAGGCACGGTCACAGTCCCGGGGACTCGCCCCCTCGGTTTCAAGAGGTGGCCGGACACGGCCCCTCACCGAGGAGAGAGCGACTCTGGTCGACGATGGAGCCGCTAACCGAAGCGCTCGCCGGACGACCCGACCAAGGGCGACCTCGCCTCGTAACGCACCAAGCGTGGACCTTAGAGAACGCTTGACGGCGCAAAGAAACTCCCGAGGGGAGGATCTCCGCCAAAGGCTAAATTCTCGAAGGGACGCGCTCCCCGCCGCAACTCTTGGCCGACCTCAGGCCAATGTCATGGACCAAGCATCCAACGAACGCCAACCGGTGACTCCCGTGGCCCCGACGGTCGGCCCTGCTAACGGGCTTGACGTGGTCACGATGATTCAGAGCCTCCAGAATCAAATCATCGAGATGAAGGAGTTAGGGAGGCAAAGGCCGTACGGAGGGATCGAGGAATCATACTCTCCCTTTGCCGCACAGGTCCTCGCGCAGCCATGCGTGGGAAACTTTAAGTTACCGTCCATTCCCCCCTATGATGGACGTACGGACCCCCACTTCCACGTCCAACACTATGAGACGTGGATGACGATGCAAGGGCAGACGGACGCCACCCTCTGCCAAGCCTTCAGCCTGACCCTCACAGGGTCGGGCTTTGAGTGGTTCTGAAGTTTGAGGCCTGGAAGCATCCCGTCCTTCCGGGCCTTGCGAGAGGCTTTCCTCGCTCGCTTTGCCACGCTTGTGGCACAAAAGAAATCGAAGACCCACCTCCTCTCCATTCGGCAGGGGAGAGATGAGACATTGAGACAATACCTCGCTCGCTTCACCGAGGAGTCTCACAAAGTCGAGGGCTTCGACGACAAGGACGCCATCACGTCGATCACCGAGGGAGTTCGCACGAGCGACTTCCTCAAGTCCATTGTCGGGCAAGTCCCGCGAGACATGGCGGAGCTGATGACGAGAGCCCGCACACATATGGGAATCGAGGACTATCTCGATGGCCGCGATGGCCGAAAGTCAGGAGGACAAGGTAGTCGCCACCGCGAAGAACGGGACGAAGATCGCCCCGACCCTCAAAGCAAGAGGAGCAAGGGAGGCCGGGCCCCTAACGGTCGCCCCCTCTCCGGTCCAAGATCGTCGCACGTTGATAGCTTTCGAGCGTCATCAACATACACCCCTCTGAACACTCCGCAAGAGCGGATCCTAGCTCTGCACCGCGACAAGCTAGGAAGTCCGGGTCCTCTAGCGAAGGATCCCGCGAAGAGGGATCGAAACAAGTTCTTTGAGTACCACCAGGATCACGGGCATCTGACGTCCGAGTGCTATCATCTTAGGCGTCAGATCGAGGCCCTGATTCAGGACGGGAAATTAAAAGAGTATGTCCTGAGAACGGTCGGGGCGGCCACGATGCACGAAGGCCATCCGCGGCAGGGAAGGAAGGGTCCGGCGACGGTGACTGTCATGGACCAGGCAGCGATTGAAGAACCAGAGAGATCACAGCTGCATGTCGTGGGCTAAGCCCGTCCCCTTTTCTCATTATGTCATTTTATTTCCGGTTTTAAGACAACCTCGAATTTCAATAAGGCCAATGGCCCAGGGATGTAATTTTTGACTAGTTTTGCATGATAATTGTATCACATTTCACCTCGAAGTCTTTATCTTGCTGCATTATAATTCCTAGTCTCCTCTACGAGTACACGAGAAACTCGGGGGGCTAATGGGAAACAATGCTCAAAGAAACTAGGGCTCGCTCGCTCAACAAAAAAAAAAAAAAAAAAGACGTGCAAATCGATTATGCCTTCGTTGGAAAATCGAGAAAACAAGACGCGCACAATACAAAAAAGACGCGCAAATCGATTATGCCTTCGTTGGCAAATCGAGAAAACAAGACGCGCACAATACAACAAAGACGTGCAAATCGATTATGCCTTCGTTGGCAAATCGAGAAAACAAGACGCGCACAAAACAACAAAGACGCGCAAATCGATTATGCCTTCGTTGGCAAATCGAGAAAACAAGACGCGCACAATACAACAAAGACGTGCAAATCGATTATGCCTTCGTTGGCAAATCGAGAAAACAAGACGCGCACAAAACAACAAAGACGCGCAAATCGATTATGCCTTCGTTGGCAAATCGAGAAAACAAGACGCGCACAAAACAACAAAGACGTGCAAATCGATTATGCCTTCGTTGGCAAATCGAGAAAACAAGACGCGCACAAAACAACAAAGACGTGCAAATCGAGAAAACAAGACGCGCACAAAACAAAAAAGACGTGCAAATCGATTATGCCTTCGTTGGCAGGTCGAGAAAACAAGACGCGCACAAACCAACGAAGACGCGCAAATCGATTATGCCTTCGTTGGCAGGTCGAGAAAACAAGACACGCACAAACCAACAAAGATGCGCAAATCGATTATGCCTTCGTTGGCAGGTCGAGAAAACAAGACGCGCACAAACCAACAAAGACGTGCAAATCGATTATGCCTTCGTTGGCAAGTCGAGAAAATAAGACGCGCACAACGCAATAAAGCCGTGCTAATCGATCACGCCCTCATTGGTAGATCGAGAAAATGAGCCACGCGCAATCAACCCGAAACAAAAAGTCGTCCCTCGCGACGCGTGAAGGCCATTCCTCATGATGCGAACCCGAGAGCATTCATCCCGCGTCCGCATAAAAGCGTAGATTTTGAGTTTCCACTCGACCTACGCTCGACCGGAAACTCGGGGGGCTAATGTTGTTGGCCCGTCTAGGGCCAACGGGAACAAGGGCATCTCTTCGACCCACATGGCTAGTACGAGGTCTTGGGCGGCGAAACCCTGACTCAACCAGGAGCCGGCCCAAACCAATGGCCAAGTCAAAGCCCAGCCGTGGGCCGAGTCAATGGCTCACTCGGCCATTGGCTGGGTCAAATGGCCCACTCGTCCATTGGACAGTTCACTCGGCCAATGGCCGAGTGAACCCTCCAGCCACCAAGGCAGTTCACTCGGCCATTGGCCGAGTGAACCTTCCAGCAGTTCACTCGGCCAATGGCCGAGTGAACCCTTCAGCCACCAAGGCAGTTCACTCGGCCATTGGCCGAGTGAACCTTCCAGCAGTTCACTCGGCCAATGGCCGAGTGAACCCTTCAGCCACCAAGGCAGTTCACTCGGCCATTGGCCGAGTGAACCTTCCAGCAGTTCACTCGGCCAATGGCCGAGTGAACCTCCCAGCTGCCTCAGCAGTTCACTCGGCCATTGGCCGAGTGAACCTTCCAGTAGTTCACTCGGCCAATGGCCGAGTGAACCTCCCAGCTGCCTCAGCAGTTCACTCGGCCATTGGCCGAGTGAACCTTCCAGCAGTTCACTCGGCCAATGGCCGAGTGAACCTCAGCCGGCCCAAGACCTTCACTCGGCCAATGGCCGATTGAACCTCACCACCATGTTCACTCGGCCATTGGCCGACCCAGCCTCCTCCAAGGCCGACCCAAACATGCTCACTCGGCCAAGGGGTCTTCAAACCACCCCTTGGCCGCCTATAAATACCAAGGCACCCCCTTTGGTCCAGGTAATCCATTCTTGAGTACTGAAACGCTGCCGAACTCGTACCTCGCTCGTTTCTCTCAAGCTTTGGCCTCTAAACACCCCTAAAACCTCTATACTCCACCTCAATCACACTAATGTTGAGCGTCGGAGAGGTAAACAGGGGCACCCCCCCTGTTTCCCCTTTTTAGTTCACGTGTCCTCTACTCCTTTTCAGGTACTCTGACGAACTCGAGGGACATCCACAGCTAAGGGACGACTCGGGACACCGGGTCTGACACGCTCGATTCAAGACGAGACCACTTGGTCTGGCCTTGGGTCTAACCGTCTTTGGCTCCTAAATAGTTGTCCGAAAAACAGCGACAACACATGACAAATCCTACGCCAGTGACTAGGCTCATTGCAGTGGTGGCACTTGTCGTTAGACTTGTCCACCTTAGGAACCTTTGGCGTCTTCTTCTTCTTTTGACCCTTAGGTTGGTTCTTCTTCTCGGCCTTGCGAGGTCTCTTCTTAGATGCAGAGGTGGAGGAAGTAGCATGTACATCTCCTTGAGTCCTCTTTTTCTTAGTGAGTCCCGCAGCGGTGTGAAGCTCCTTCATAAGCTCGGTAACAGTGTACTCTAGATTGTTCATGGAGTAGTTCAGCTTGAAGGTATCAAAAGACTCAGGGAGAGTTTCCAAGATCATGTTTATTTTAGTCTCCCCATCAATCTCAGATCCAAGGATCTCCATTTCGTTTAGATAGCTAATGATCAACATCATATGATCTCTAACGTGAGTTCCAGCCTTCATGCGACAGTTCATAAACTGTCGGACCGCTTGATGCCTTGCTTGATATCCTTGCCCTCCAAACATCTCATGGAGATTGTACAGCATATCGGCGGCAGTCTCGATGTCACGATATTGTCGTTGCAACACATTGTTCATAGATACCAAAATATAGCACCTCGCAATCTCATCGGATCGAAGCCAGGCCGCCAAGGCGTCTTTCTACTCTTGTGTCGAATCTTCATTCCTTTGAGGAGGATAGAGGGTGGTGAGAACCCATTTGTGCTTGTCGACAGTAAGGACTATGTCGAGGTTACGTGTGCAGTCGACGTAATTTTCGCCTTCGAGTTTATTTGACGAAAGAATGGTTGAGAGAGGGTTGAGAGACATTTTGGCTATAAGAGTTGAAACAAGTTTATGATTAGTCTTTGGTTTAGGATTTAAGGTTTTAACATTTTATAAAATCCATAGGTGTTATAAAAAAATGATAATCTACTCCCTCAAGAGAAGGTGCAAGAAATCTCCTTTTATTAGTGAATGACAAATCATTAATGCTTAGCCAAGATGTCAATACACCAATTTTGACTAGCCACCTTTTAAATTGGTTTGATCACTCATATCCTTTCAAAGAGCCTCAAGGAAGGATTACTAGGGATTGAGTCTAAGTGTGCAACCAACCACTTAGTCCAAAAGGTCAACTTTGAAAAAACAATTCCCCAAGAGGAGGCCTTGTCTTCATCGTATCACTCTCGGACGTAGCTCATTGAGCAATGATCAAAGCAAATATGCCATAGAGTACTCTCATTGGAGAGTGGGCCACAAGAGTGACTCTTAGTCTCACGTTAATTGCTTCTTTCATTAGTGTTGGGGATCGTGGGTTACAAACAACAAGTATAACTCTCCCACTTAGTTTTTGGAGTTGGCACATCGTCTCTTATAAGTTCGAAAACAAATTTCCTAGTTATAGAGCGATAGAGTGGACTTCTAGAAAGGAATCCTAGATCTTCATGTTCAAGGAAGAGTAGTGTTAGTGAATAAAGGCACAAGGTACATACTCAGACATTTTCCTATTTTCTATTCGGGAAAGTGCATGAGGGAAGTGTGAACTTCAACTCACTCGAACACTTGAAAGTTCAAGATTACACATTTTTTATTATTCGGCTTGTCTACGAAGAGACCTCCCACTCAAATTTTCAAGAGCATATATATTTTGAACATATGTGATATAGATATAGTTTTGAAAACATTTTGAAAACTTATTTGATTTGGATGACAAAATATTTCAAGTTTGAAAATGAAAACGGTTTTTCAAACTTCAAACTAGTTTTGTAAAAATTCAATTTCAATTAAACTTTCAAAAATCAAAACATTTTAATCTTTCACATTATGTTTATTATCTTATAAACAACAATTTTTAACAAGGAAATTTTCTCATTAGAGTTCTATAACTCATGGAAGTGGGGTTGAAAATCCCGAATTCTAAAAAACTGGACTTTCGGAACAGCCGCGCACGTCGGAGTAAAATCGCCATAATTGGCGGCTCCAATGTTCTTTTGACCTAAAACCAATTGCATTGGAAATAGGACAAATAAACCTTTAATTTAATTAAGGATCATTAAAATTAGAATTCTGAGCTGGGAGTTATGCCACCTCTACTGCGGGTTTTCTCGAGTTCGAAGAAACTGGAAGTAATTAAAGTTCGGATTTGAGTGCGAAAAAGAATCGAGTGTAACAGAACATTTTGGGGAGGTGTTAAAGCTTTTATATGTGTTTTATTAGCATGGTATAAGAGAAAATAACAACAAACATAAAACAAAACGAGTAAATAAAAGAAACTAGCAACACAATATAACTAGTCACAAAATTACTCGAAATTTTCTCAAAATAATTATAAGTTGTCACAATATAAGTAAGGTTTTGAAAACGATTTTCAAGCTCATAGTACATGTCAATGCATATCTTTGACCATACCTCCGATACCATTTGTTGGAATTGATATAGGGTTAAGAAAAGATTTAACCCTTCGAGCAAGTGGCGGAATTTAAAAATTTTCTTTTAAACAAGTAAAACGTTTTTACTAACCTAGACAAAGAGCAAGTACATGTTAATTTAAAACTATTAAAAGCATTACTTATTTACTAACCTTTGTGAAGCTTGATAGTTGAGATGCCTTAGGAAGGTTGAAACGTTCGTCTCCCCACGCAGCTCGTCTTTCTTCTTTACTCGGGAACTCGAGCAACCACGAAAGTTTCTATCACAAGAATCACTCGAGAAAGAAAGGAATTAGTGTGTGGGCACTTTTAAACACGACGACTCAAGAACAAGTCTAAGAGTCGAAGAGCTAAAACACTAGGTCAAATGTGGACCTAGGTGACAAAATAAAAAAGAAAGAAAACTAGAGAGAGAAAGGGAAGGAGGCGGCCAAGTCTAGAGAGAGAGGCTCTCAATCTCTAAAACTTTGGAATGAATAAATAATGAGAATGAGGCTTCTATTTATAGGGGAGGGATTACCTTCAATAAGGTAGTTTCTTCTTGTATAGAATATCACATATTCATGAGCAAATATGCCCTTCAACCTATTGAGTCACACGGCCAAGACTTGTTAAGCAAGTCCTTGGATTTGCTACCTCTTTTATCTTGCTCTCTCCTTGCTTGGTTGGCCGAAATCCCTTCTTTCCTCATAGAGGAAATTTGTTTCCTCTTTTTCTTTTGGCAAGTATCTTCATATATTAATGCACAAAATTTGTCTCTCTTTCTCTATGGGCTGGACGGCCACACCATCTAGAAGGAGCTTCTAGATGCTTCTTCATTTGTTCATGACAACACAAGAAAATGCCCATTAAGAATTTTCAAGTAAAATTCCATGAAATGAAATTAATCCACGAGGCCCAAATTATTTAACTTGGCCGAGTGGTTATATGTCATCATATGACAATGTCAAAAAATTAATTGACATTCATTTCATCCTATGTCAAAAAAGACAAAAATACCCTTTAGACAATTTTCGTAAAACTTGTCTCATTCTTGTTTTGACTTAGCTTCTAGTTTAACTATTCCTACTCGATATGATTTGTGATAGTGAACTCATGGATCCAAATGAACAAATATTGAGCTAAACTGCTTGGACTCAAAAGTTCACAAACCTTTTCCAAGTTTAGCTTAATGTCAACTGACTCCACTAGAGATTTGACACTGAGAATCTCTCGGTTCAAATGAATTTATTTTCTACTGAAGAATTCAAATTAATTGTGATGAGTGGATACACTGAATATGATCTATATTTACCCTTCATGAATATCATCAGCTAGTCGAGATTTATAAAATTACCATTTTACCCTTCTAACTGTTATTTCCTCAACTCCTTTGTCGCTTGTGCATAAGTTAGAAACAATGTACTGATGAGGAGGTAACAAGTCACATTGTTTCATCCTAAAGAGTCATGACTCAATTTGGACACTGGTCAGTTCATTTATTCATATTCCAAGGAACAAAGCATGAGATGATATACATTGCATTTCAGCAATCTTGTACATGAATTCCATATCTATGAGATCTTCACAAAGTTAGTCATGACATCTTCATAACTTAGTACTTCACGAATTGGTCATGTTCAGAATCACATAGTGAATCCGAACTCTGACTTTCTAAAATGAGAATACGTAAGATATGAAATGGCATGTCTCATTTCCAGATTGAGGTAAGCATGATGCAATTCATACGTAGAGACCTCAGGACATAAGAGGTGAAATGGTTTGTTCTTATCTTCTCTCTAGAAGTGCACTGGTCAATTCAGTACCTTCAGAAGATACCTAGAAGAACTATAGAGTCTCCAACACTCAATGTCCCATAACCAGACATCATAGATTCTCCTAACAATCGTACCGAGATCAATAGTCCTTTGATCTTTAGATTGCAAATATATTGTTTTAAGCAAACCATGAAGAGTTTGTTCATGCAAATCTACATTTGTCTCTTCTATTATTGTTAGGTTTGTTTATGGACTAAAGACTAAGGTTTTATCATAAAGCTTCAGACAAGGAAGAATGAATGAACGTTTCAACTTTTATTAATAAATAAGAAGTTAGAAGCAAGAGTCTTCGTGAGACTTTATTACATCAAATGTACATAAGTAGAGACTAGAACTCTTCTTGTGGTCACCATTGACAAAACTTACCATCCACCCCCTGAATGTAGCATATTCTCGCCATCGATTGGTCTCCCAACATAATGGCGATTCCCTTCTCGGTCGGGAATTTCATCATCAAATGGTAGGTGGAAGTTATGGCCTTCAGCCGGTTGAGAGTAGGGTGACCCACGATGATGTTCTAGGCAGATAGCTATCCACAACCAGGAACGACACGATGTGGGTGTCCTCGATTCCCCCAGGAGTCTCGAAGGTAACCGGGAGGTCGATGGTACCCTCCGTCATCACCCTTTCCCCGAAGAAGCCGAAGAGTGGGGTCGAGATCGGTGTCGGTCTTAGCCAGGTTAGCTTCATCCTTTCCAAAGCTGATTTAAAGATGATATTGGGCGAGCTACCATTGTCAATCAGGATTCATCGAACGAGGTTGTTAGCAACTCATGCTGAGACGACTATCACGTCGTTGTGCGGGTGTAGCACTCGCACCGCCTCTTGGTTGGTGAAAAACATGGACTCAAAGGGGGTCGGAGGTGAAACCTCGTATGTGTGGTTGATTTTTCCCTCGGGGAAAGCTCTGAAGCCACGCGTCGATGCAGTCCGAGTGAAACGCGTTGTCGCAGCTCGGAAGAGCTCTGAGAGTGTCGCGGGGTTGAAACTCGCTCAGACACACCGCGCACTCGCTCGTGCTGTTATTTTCTCTCTCTTTTTCCTTGCTGAACTGGAAGCTCGGGATCTGGAGGATCGCCGATGGGTCGAGGCCTCGGTTCCACGTGGTTGGAGATAAGGCGATGAAGGAGTCATCGTTGTCTTCTTCGTATTCGTCTTCGTCAGTTGACTTGTTAGAACAGCGCTTGAGCACGAAGATGTAGTAGCTCTCTAGCAATAGAGTTGTGCCTATTATGCTCTGATCAGTAGTACTGGGAAAGCTGAGTTTCGAGCTTGGTGAAGAATATTCATCTGGTCTGTTTGTAAGTGCTTCATGTGGTAGTTTTGGTTGTGACGTACGAGAGTGATTGACTGTACGTGAGACAAGGAAATGGATATATATATATATATATATATATATATATATATATATATATATGTATATGTATTTGGATATTTGACCAGAGTATATGGTTTAAGAAGGAGGAGAAGGTAGATAGGTGCAGATACTAGATGGATCTCAAAAGTCAAAACATGGAATTGAATATGAAATACTTGGAATGGTGTCTACTGTCTACGACATATTATAAATATTGTTGTTATTATTAATTTTAGTTTTTGTACTCACGCGGAAATGAGTTGTAGGTCAATACTCAATAATATGATAAAGAAAGAAAAAAAAAGTTAAGGTAATCTAACGGACAGCATTTTTTATGTTAGGTTTTTAAACAAAAAAACTGCATTTTTATACCACATATAATATATATGAATATTTTTATTTGTATTTGTTGGAATATAGTGTGTTTTATTGATATTAAATAGAATTTAATATCAAGTTATTGGCTGATTTGTGGTAAATATTCGAGTGCGGTCCATTCTTTGAAACTGAAACCCCGAGGTGAAACCTCGGTGGGCTATTTTTCCCTGAGAGACTTCCCGCACGTACTGTGAGATTTCTAGTTCATTGTTTGATGTTTGGTTAGTAACGGTAATCATTGTTTGACCCGTCTTTTCCTGCCGCGAGCGCTCTCTGCTTGCTGCGGCCGTCCCGATCGTTCTGAGGACGTATTCCTTCGACTTCTCATCCTGGATGAGGGCCTCAATCTGACGCTTGAGCTCGTAACACTCGGAGGTCAGGTGCCCTTGACCCTCGTGGTACTTGCAAACCTTGCTTCAATCCCACTTCGCAGGATCCTTTGTGAGAGAAGCGGGGCTTCCCATCTTGTCGCGGTGCAAAGCCGAGATTCTCTCTTGCGGGGTGTTGAGAGGGGTGAACGCCGAGAAATTTTGAAAGCTATCAACATGCGAGGGCATCAGCCCAGGGAGGGAGCCACCATTAGGGGCCTGGTCTCCGTTATTCCTCCTCTTTCGAGGGTCGAAAAGATCTCCGTCCTGATCGTCATGACGACGACCACCTTGTCCACTAGCTTTCGGGCCATCGAGGTAGTCCTCGATCCCCATGTAAGTGCGGGCGCTTAACATGAGCTCCACCATGTCCCTTGGGACCTTTCGAACTATGAACTTGAGGAATTCGCTCGTGCGAGCTCCCTTAGTGATCGCTGTGATGGCATCCTAATCGTTGAATCCCTCCACTTTGTGGGGTTCCTCGGTGAAGCGAGCAAGATACTGCCTTAATGTCTCATCTCTCTCTTGCCGGATGCACAAGACGTATGTCTTTGACTTCTTTTGCGCCACTACATTGGCAAATCGAGCGAGCAACGCCTCCCGAAGGGCTCGGAAGGACTGGATGCTTCCCGGTCTTAGACTTCAGAACCACTCGAACCCAGATCTTGTGAGAGTCAGGCAGAACGCTTGGCACAAGGTGGCATCAGATTGCCCCTGTAGGAACATCCATGTCTCATAGTGCTGGATGTGGAAGTTTGGGTCCGTCCGCCCGTCGTATAAAGGAATGGACGGTAGCTTAAACTTCTCGACGCATGGCTGCATTAGGATTTGAGCGGCAAAGGGTGAGTAGGATTCTTCTATGCCGCCATAGGGCTATTGGCCGCCTGAATCCCTCATTTTGATGATCTGATTCTGAAGGCTTTGAATCATCATCACTTGTCGGCATTCGTTAGCTGGGCTGACGGCCAGAGCCATGTGAGTCACTTGTCGGCATTCGTTGGACGCTTGGTCCCTAACGTTGGCTTAAGGCTGACCTAGAGTGGTGGCGGGCAGCGCGTCCCTCTGGAAGTTGAGCCTTTGGCGGAGGTCTTCTCCTCGAGAGTTCCTCTGGGCCGTTAAGTGCTCTCGGAGGTCCCCGCTTTCTGTCTGGCGGGGCGAGGCGACCCTTGGTCGGGCCGTCTAGCGAACGTCTCGGCTATCGGCCCCGTCATTACCGAGGGCGGCTCTCTCCCAGGCGAGGGGCCGCGTTTGGCCACCTCCTGAAACGAGGGGGCAGGCCCCCGAGAATGAGAGCGCGAGCATTGGTGCTTCAGTGGGGACGGCCCGGCCGTGGGATCCCTTGTCCTCTCGGACCAGGAGCGTGCGAGGCTAGGGGTTGCCTCGTCGGTTCTTGACTCCCCCTCATAGTTGAGATCGGAGTCATCGTGGTCGGAACCACACTTGCCATCGTAGCCGAGGAGGTTGGAAATAAGCGTGCTATCCACGCCTGGTCGGTCTAGAAGTTCGGCAAGCCTCTGAGACGTGTCCCATCGTAGAACGGCCTCGGGGTCGGCCGTCGGGTTTTGGGGCTATCTCTCGTTATCACGAGGCTGCTCCCCTAGGCGATGTGCTAGGTTTCTGAGGCCGTACCTCGAGCTAGTCGCTCGGGTGCCCGTGGATGTAATGGGAACTTGACTCATCTTTCGAGAGTCGTAGAGATTATAGAAAGGGATGTTGGAAGGGAGTGCGTTGTCAAGGTCGGGAGTCCCCTCCTTCTAGCACCAAAATGTTGTCGCTCGTTTTTGGACAACGATTTGGAAGCCTCGAGCGGTTAGACCTAAGGTCGGATCGAGTTGACTCGCTTTGGCTTGAGCGTGTCAGACTTGGTATCCCAAGTCGTCCCTTCGCTTGGATGTCGGTAGCGTTCGTCAAACACCTGAACTAAGAGGAAACACGTGAACTACAAAGGGAAAACAGATGGGGTGCCTCTGTTTACCTCTCTGACACTCAACATTAGGAGGATTAAGGTGGAGTATAGAGGGATTGGTGTTTAGAGGGTCGAAGCTTGAGAGATACTAGTGAAGTACAAGTTCAGGAGCGTTTCAGTACTCAATTTCGGATTACCTGACTCGAGGGGTCGAGCCTCATATTTATAGGCGACCAAGGAATGGTTTGGAGACTCCTTGGCCGTGTGAAAGCCATGGTCGGCCATCGGCCGGGCATGGCTTGGGTCGGCCGATGGCCGGGTGTGAATCATGGTCGACCGTCCGTTGGGGAAGGCTTCAGGGCCGGCCATTGGCCGACCATGCCCTAGGGCCGGCCATTGGCCAAGCATACCCTAGGGCATGCCAATGGCCGAGGCAGGCCCTAGTGCCGGCCATTGGCCGAGCATACCCTAGGGCCGGCAATTTGCCGAGCATGCCCTAGGGCTGGCCAATGGCCGAGGCAGGTCCTTGGGTCCGCCATTGGCCGAGCATGCCCTAGGGCCGACCAATGTCCGAGGCAAGCCCTCGGACCGGCCGCTGGCGGTCTCATCTTTGCTTCACCAGATCGGGACATGCCGGTAACACTAAGTACCCGAAGCTTCCCTTCACTTGGGTGGTGACGTGGTTCTTGGACATCGTGCTGGGTCCGGCCCTGGAGAGGCCAAAGTCTGAGACTTTTGCGACCCACCTATCATTGAGCAGGATGTTGGTGCTCTTGACATCGCGGTCGATGATGTCGTGCTTTGCGCCGGTGTGGAGGTAGTGGAGCATGTGGGCCACACCGATGCAAGCCTCGAGGCAGCGCTGCCATGTCATCCCCGGCTTGTTGGGCTTGTGGAGATGGTCTTGGAGCATGCCTCGAGACGTACTCGTAGATAAGGATCATCTTGCTTTGGTAGTTGCAGTATCCGATGAGGGACACGAAGTTGCAGTGGTGGAGGTGGGACATCAGCTTAATCTCTGACTTGAACTTATCAGCCCCCTATGACGACCCAAACTTCAACCGCTTGACTGCCACCAGAGTTCTCCCATCGTCGATGTAGCCATTGTACATGTTCCCTAACCCTCCGTGGCCGATGACAAACATGTTGTCAAAGCCGTTTATTGCGGCTTTTATCTCCTCCAAGGAAAAGCCCTGACAGAGGCTGCTCGGGAGTGTAGATGAGCCGACTGTTGTCTTTGGTGCCCACAAAAAGAGTAGTAGTCATTACTTATGTACATTTGATGTAATTAAGTCTCATGAAGACTCTTGCTTGTAATTGTTGAATCATTAATAAAAGTTGAAACGTTCATTAATTCTTCCTTGTGTGTTTGAAGCTTTATGATAATCTATAGCCTTTAGTCCTTAAACAAACCTAACAACATATGAAAAGACAAATGTAGATTTGCATGAACAAACTCTTCATGGTTTGCTTAAAACTGCATATTCACAATCTAAGGATCAAAGGACTATTGATCTCAGTACGATTGTTAGGAGAATCTATGATGTCTGGTTATGGGGCATAGAGAGTTGGAGACTCCATATTTCTTCTAGGTGTCTTCTGAAGGTACTGAATTGACCAGTGCACTTCTAGAGAAAAAATAAGAAAAAACCATTTAACCTCTTATGTCTTGAAGTCACTACGTATGAATTGCATCATGCTTACCTCAATCCTAAAATGAGACATGTCATTTCATATCTTACGTATTCTCATTTGAGAAAGTCCGAGTTCGGATTCACTATGTGATTCTGAACATGACCTATTGGGGAAGTACTAACTTATGAAGATGTCATGAGTAACTTTGTGAAGATCTCATAGATATGGAAGTCATGTAAAAGATTGTTGTAATGCAATGTATATCACCTCATACTTTGTTCCTTAGAATGTGATTAATGAACTGGCCAGTGTCCAAATTGAGTCATGACTCTTTTGGATGAATCAATGTGACTTGTTAGATCATCGTCGATACATTGTTTCTAACTTATTCATAAGCGACAAAGGAGTTGAGGAAATAACAGGTAGAAGGGTAAAATGGTAATTTTGTAACTCCTGTCTAGCTGATGATATTCATGAAGGGTAAACATAGATAATATTCAGTGGATCCACTCATCACAATTAAGTTGAATTCATGAGTATAAAATAAATTCATTTGAACCCAGAGATTTTCAGTGTCAACTCTTTAGTGGAGTTAGTTGACATTAAGCTAAACTTGGAAAAGCTTTGTGAACTTTTGAGTCCAAGTGTGTTAGCTCAAGCTTTGTTCATATTGATCCATGAGGTCACTGTGACAAGTTATATCGAGTAGAATTAGTTAAACTAGAAGCTAAGTCAAAACAAGAACTAGACAAGTTTTACGAAAATTCTCTAAAGGTTAATTTTGTCTTTTTGGACGTACGGCGAAATGAATGTCAATAAATTTTTTGACATTTTCATATGGTGACAAATATCTGGCCAAGTTAAGTAATTTCGGCCTTGAGGATTAATTTCATTTCATGGAATTTTACTTGAAAATTCTTAATAGGCTTTTCTTATGTTTTCATGAACAAATGATGAAAAATCTAGAAGGCCTTTCTAGAAGGTCTTGCACGTCCAAATGTAAAAAAAGAGAGACTAATTTTGTGCATTGATGTATGAAGATACTTGTCAAAAGAAAAAGAGCAAACAAATTTCCTGTACAAGGAATGCAAGTTGGCAGCCAAGAGAGAGGCAAGACAAATGAGGAAACAAATACAAGGCTTCTAGACGCAAGCTTGGACGTCCAACATGAGAAAAAGGGAAGCCAATATTTGCTCATGAATATATGATATTATATAGAAGAGGAAACTACCTTAATAAAGGTTATGCTTCTCCTATAAATAGAGCCCTCATTCCTCTCATTTTCTCATCCCACATAAGTTAGAGATTGAAAGCTTCTCTCTCTAGACCTTGTGGCCGCCCACTTCTCTCTCTCTCTCTCTAACTCTTTTAGTTTTTATTTTGGCACCTAGGTCCACATTTGACCTAGTGTTTTAGTTCTTCAACTCTTAGACTTGTTCTTGAGTCGTCGTGTTTAAAAGTGCCCACACACTAATTCCTTCTTATCTCGAGTGATTTATGTGATAGAAACTTTCATGGTCACTCGAGTTCCCGAAGAATGAAGATAGATGAGCTGCTTGGGGAGATGAACATTTCAACCTTCCTAAGGTTCTCAACGTTCAAGCTTCATAAAGGTTAGTTTTAATAATAACATGTGCTTGCTCTTTGTCTAGGCTAGTAAAATCGTTTTACTTGTTTAAAAGAATATTTTTATTTGTCGCCGCCTACTCGAAGCGTTAAATCTTTTCTTAACCCTAGATCGATTACAACAAATGGTATCAGAGCTATGGTCAAATATAAGCATGTACATGTGATTAAAACTATGAGCTTGATAATCATTTTCGAAAGATTACTCGTTTTTTTTTTTACAAGTTAGAATTGTTTTCTTAGATTTTTTTTTAATTTATTGCTCGTGCCTTTAAATTAAAAATCATGTTGATTTTCTACGACATTGGGATGTTATTGAAACACATTAGAATCAGTTCTACAAGTTTTAATTTTTTTGTTATCGGCCCGACCCCGATAGCGGCCGAACGAAGGCGAAACGACGTCAAACGCGCCCCGGCGGCTTGCCTCGGCCATTGGCCGGCCCTAGGGCCAGCCTCGGCCAATGGCCGGGCCAAATATCCTCAGCCATTGGCCGGCCCAAGTGCCAGCCTCGGCCAATGGCCGAGCCAAAACTATACTCGGCCATTGGCCGGCCCTAGGGCCAGCCTCGGCCAATGGCTGGCCCAAATATCCTCGGCCATTGGCCGGCCCAAGTGCCAGCCTTAGCCAATGGCTGAGCCAAAACTATACCCGGCCATTCGCCGGCCTTAGGGCCAGCCTCGGCAAATGGCCGACCCAAATATCCTCGGCCATTGGCTTGCCAAAGGGCCAGCCTCGGCCAATGGCCGAGCAAAGCTATCCTCAGCCAAGGGGTTGCTCAAAACGCCCCTTGGTCGCCTATAAATACCGAGGTCCCCCCTTGGTCCAGATAATTCGAATTTGAGTACTGAAACGCTGTCGAACTCGTAACTCCCTCGTTTCTCTCAAGTCTCGGCCTCTAAACACCTAAACCCTCTATATCCACCTCAATCCTGCTAATGTTGAGCGTCGGAGAGGTAAACAGAGGCAACCCCTCTGTTTCCCCTTTGTAGTTCACACCTCTCTTCTTATCTTTTCAGGTGTTTGGACGAGATAGTCATCACCAACAGCTAAGGGACAACTTGGGATACCAAGTTCGATACGCTCGAGCCCGAACGCGACCACTTGGTCCGGCCTTGGGTCAAACCGTTTGGGCACCTCCGACCTTGGCGACGCTCTCCCTTCCAATCCATTTCTATTACCACACCTACAACTCTCGAGAGATGAGTCAAGTTCCCGCTGCATCCGCAGGCACTCGAGCAACGAGCTCCAGATACGGCCTCCGAAGCCTCGCGCACCATGTAGGTGGGCAACCTCGTGACAACGAGAGCCAGCCCCAAGACTCGGCGAATGACCCCGAGGCTGCGCTCCCAGAGGACACGGCTCGAAGGCTCGCCGAGCTCCTAGACTGCCCCGGCGTCGATGGCACGCTCATCGGCGACCTCCTCGGCTACGACGTCGAGGATAGGTCCGCCTGAGACAACTCCGACCCCGACTATGTGGGGGAGTCGAGAACTGATGAGGCCACTCCTAGACTCACCCATTCACGGTCCGAGAGGACGAATGGCGCCTTGGTCGGGCCGTCGCACCCGGCGCCACAACAGGCACGATCACATTCCCGAGGACTCGCCCCCTCGGCTTAAAGAGGCGGCCGGACACGGCCCCTCGCCGGGGAGAGAGTGACCTTAGGGGATGATGGGGCCGATAGCCGGAGCGCTCACCAGTCGGTCCGGCCAAGGGCAACCTCGCCCCGTCACGCGCCGAGTGTAGACCTTAGAGAGCGCCTAACGGCGCTGAGAAACTCCCGAGGGGAGGATCTCCACAAAAGACTCAACTCTCGGACGGACGCACTCCCTGCCACAACTCTCGCCCGACCTCAGGCCAACGCCGAGGA
The DNA here is from genome assembly GCF_054948205.1 of Urtica dioica subsp. dioica. NCBI lineage: Eukaryota > Viridiplantae > Streptophyta > Magnoliopsida > Rosales > Urticaceae > Urtica > Urtica dioica. The sequence goes on from NC_142756.1 coordinate 41,183,115, forward strand.
CTAAGCATCCAACGAACGCCAACAGGTGACTCCCACTGTCCCGGCGGTCAGCCCTGTGAACGGGGCTCGACATAGTGACGATGATTCAAAGCCTCAAAAACCAAATCATCGAAATGAGGGAACCGGGGAGGCAAAGGCCGTATGGAGGAATCGAGGAGTCATACTGACCCTTCGCCGCTCAAATCCTCGTGCAACCTTGCGTGGGGAACTTGAAGGTGCCATCTATCCCTCCCTACGACGGACGGATGGACCTGAACTTCCACATCCAACACTACGAGACGTGGATGACGATGCAGGGACAGACGGACGCCACCCTGTGTCAAGCCTTCAGCTTGACCCTTACAGGGTCGGGATTTGAATGGTTCCGAAGTTTGAGACCAGGGAGCATCTCGTCCTTCCGGGCCTTGCGAGAGGCCTTCCTTGCTCGTTTCGCCACTCTCGTGGTGCAAAAGAAGTCGAAGACCTACCTCCTGTCTATCCGGCATGGGAGAGACGAGACTTTGAGACAATACCTTGCGCGCTTCACCGAGGAGTCTCACAAGGTCGAAGGGTTCGACGACAAGACCGCCATCACGGCTATCACCGAGGGGGCTCGCACCAGCGACTTCCTCAAGTCTATTGTCCGAAAGGTCCCGCGGGATATGGCGGAGCTGATGTCGAGAGCCCGCACCTACATGGGGATCGAGGATTACCTCAACCGCCGAGATGGCCGGTAGTCGGGGGGACAAAGCGGTCGTCGCCTTGACGATCAAGACAGAGATCATCTCGACCCTCGAAAGAGAAGGAACAAGGGAAACCAGGCCCCTAACGGTCGTTCCCTCCCTGGCCCGAGGCCCCCGCATGTCGATAGCTTCCGAAAGTTTTCGGCGTTTACCCCCCTGAACACTCCGCAAGAGTGGATCCTAGCTCTACACCGCGACAAGCTAGGAAGCCCCGCTGCACTCACAAAGGATCCCGCGAAGCAGGATCGAAGCAAGTTCTGCGAATACCACCAAGATCATGGGCATTTGACGTCTGAATGTTACCAGCTCAAGCGTCAGATCGAGGCCCTAATTCAAGATGGGAAGTTGAAAGAATACGTCCTTAGAATGATCGGGACGGCCGCGGCGCACAGAGAGTGCCCGCGGCAAGAAAGGAAAGGTGCGGCGACGGTGACCGTTATAGACCGAGCAGCAATCGAAGAACCGGAGAGCTCACAGTTGCACGTCGTGGGCTCAATCATGGGTGGCCCGATGTTCGGAGACTCGAGCACGCAAAGGAAGAAGTACATCAACCATACATACGAGGCTCCTCCTCCAGCCCCATTCGAGTCCATGTTCTTCACCAGCCAAGAGGCAGTGCGAGTTCTCCACCAACACAACGACGCGATAGTCGTCTCGGCCCCGGTCGCCAACAACCTCGTCCGGAGAATCTTAATCGACAATGGCAGCTCCGCCGACATAATCTTCAAGTCAGCGTCGGACCGAATGAAGCTATCCGGAATGAGACCGACCCCGATCTCGACCCCACTCTTCGGCTTCTCCGGAGAGAGGGCCGTGACGGAGGGCACCATCGACCTCCCGGTCACGTTCGGGACACCATGGCGGATCGAGGTCACCCACATCGTATCGTTCCTAGTTATAGACCAGCCCTCTGTTGTCAATGGTGCCCACAAGAAGAGTAGTAGTGTCTATTTATGTACATTTGATGTCATATAGTCTTACGAAGACTCTTGCTTGTAATTGCTTATTCATTAATAAAAAGTTGAAACGTTCATTCAATCTTCCTTGTCTGAAGCTTTATGATAAAACCATAGTCTTTTAGTCCATAAACAAACTAAACAACTTACGAAGAGACAAATGTAGATTTGCATGAACAAACTCTTCGTAGTTTGCTTAAAACGATATATTCGCAATCTTAGGGTCAAAGGACTATTGACCTCAGTATGATTGTTAGAAGAATCTATGATGTCTGGTTATGAGGCATTGAGAGTTGGGGACTCTATAGTTCTTCTAGGTATCTTCCGAAGGTACTGAATTGACCAGTGCACTTCTAGAGACAATATAAGAACAAACCATTTAACCTCTTATGTCTCGAAGTCACTATGTATGAATTGCATCATGCTTACCTTAATCCTGAAATGAGACATGCCATTTCACACCTTAGTATTCTCATTTGAGAATTTCAGAGTTCGGACTCACTATGTCATTCCGAACAGGGCCTATTGGTGAAATACTAAGTTGTGAGTATGTCATGAGTAACTTTGTGAAGTTCTCATAGATATGGAATTCATGTACAAGATTGCTGAAATGCAATGTATGTCACCTCATGCTTTGTTCCTTGGAGTGTGAATAAATGAACTGGCCAGTGTCCAAATTGAGTCCTGACTCTTTTTGGATGAAACAATGTGACTTGTTAGCTCCTCGTCAATACATTGTTTCTAACTTATTCACAAGCGACAAAGGAGTTGAGGAAATAACAGCTAGAAGGGTAAAATGGTAATTTAGTAAATCCCGACTAGCTGATGACATTCATGAAGGGTAGCATAGATAATATTCAGTGGATCCGCTCATCATAATTAGGTCGAATTCTTGAGTAGAAAATAAATTCATTTGAACCGAGAGATTTTCAGTGTCAGCTCTTTAGTGGAGTCAGTTGGCATTAAGCTAAACTTGGAAAAGGTTTGTGAACTTTTGAGTCCAAGTGTTTAGCTAAAGCTTTGTTCATTTGGGTCCATGAGGTCACTGTCACGAATCACATCGATAGGAATAGTTAAACTGGAAGCTAAGTCAAAACAAGAACGAGACAGTTTTACGAAAATTGTCAAAAGGGTATTTTTGTCTTTTTGGACATAGGACGAAAAAAAATGTCAATAAATTTTTTTGACATTGTCATATGATGACAAATGAAATAAATATTACTTAGCCATATTAGTGTAATTGGGCCTTGAGGATTAATTTCATTTCATAGAATTTTACTTGAAAATTCTTAATGGGCTTTTCTTATGTTGTCATGAACAAATGAAGAAACATCTAGAAGCTCCTTCTAGAAGCTCAAATTTCGTCCAACCCAAGGAAAATAAGGCTGAATTTCGTTCATGCCATAGTGGGAAAGAGAGTTTATTTTGTGCATTGATGTATGAAGATACTTGCCAAAAGAAAAAGGGGAAACAAATTTCCTTGAGAAGGAAAGTGCATTTTCGGCCAACTAAGAGGAAATCAAATGAGAAAACAAATCCTAAGCCTTCATGAGGCATGTTGGACGTGCAAGGCAATAGGAAAAGAGGAAACTACCTTTTGAAGGTAATCCTCCTCCTATAAATAGGAGCCTCATTCCTCACATTTCATTCATCCAAGTTTAAGAGATTTGAGAGACTCTCTCTCTCTAGAACTTTGGCCGAACTCCTCTCTCTCTCTAGTTTATTTTCGATTTTGTTTTGGCACCTAGGTCCTCATTTGACCTAGAGTTTAGCTCTGCGACTTCAAGACTCGTTCTTAAGTCGTAGTGTTTAAAAGTGCCCACTCACTAATTCCTTTTCTCTCGAGTGATTTAGTGATAGAAACTTTCGTGGTTGCTCGAGGTGCCAAGGAAAGAAAGAGGGACGTGCTGCGAGGGGAGACGAGCGTTGCAACTTTTTAAGAGCTTCTCAAAGATCAAGCTTCAAGAAAGGTTAGTAAACTTCTTAGCTCATAATAGTTTTTAATTACGTGTACTTGCTCTTTTGTCTAGGTTAGTAAAAACTGTTTTTACTTGTAAAAGAAAATTTTTAAAATTCCGCCGCTTACCGAAGCGTTAATTATTTTCTTAAACCCTAGATCGATTCCAACACACGAATAGACTGATAATTACTCGTGCCGACTATACACATGACTCCTCGAGTTGAGTTCCGAGTCCACGAGTCGAACGATAAGTCCTCGTATTGACTCTACACGTAATTCCTTGAGTTGAGTTCACTCCTCAAATCGAGTTCCGAGTCCACGAGTAGACTGATAATTCCTCGTGTCGACTTTACAAATTAATCCTCGAGTTGTGATCCGAGTCCACGAGTCGACTGATAAGTCCTCGTGTTGACTTTACACGTAATTCCTTGAGTTGAGTTCCGAGTACTCGAGTCACCTGATAATTCCTCATGCCGACTCTAAAAATTACTTCACGAGTTTTGTTCCGAGTCCACGAGTCGACTGATTAGTCCTCGTGTTGACTATACATGTAATTTCTTGACTTGAGTTCACTCTTCAAGTTGAGTTCTGAGTCCACGAGTCGACTGATAATTCCTCGTGCCGACTCTACACATTACTCCTCGAGTTTAGTTCACTCCTCGAGTCGTGTTTCGAGTCCACTAGTTGATTCATAAGTCCTTCTCTTGACTCTACACGTAATTCCTTGAGTTGAGTTCACTCTACAAGTTGAGTTCCGAGTCCACGAGTCGACTGATAAGTCCTCGTGTTGACTGTACACATGACTCCTCGAGTTGAGTTCACTCCTCGAGTTGAGTTCCGAGACAACGAGTCGACTGATAATTTCTCGTGCCGACTCTACACATGACTCCTCGAGTTGAGTTCCGAGTCCACGAGTCGACTGATAATTCCTCGTGCCGACTCAACGCATGACTCCTTGAGTTGAGTTTCTAGTCCACGAGTCGACTGATAATTCCTCGTGCCGACTCTACAAATTACTCCTCGAGTTGAGTTTCGAGTCCTCGAGTCGACTGATAAGTCCTCGTGTTGACTCTACACGTAATTCCTTGAGTTGAGTTCCGAGTCCTCGACTCGCCTGATAATTCCTCGTGCCAACTCTAAAAATTACTTCTCGAGTTTTGTTCCGAGTCCACGAGTCGACTGATAAGTACTCGTGTTGACTCTACACATAATTCCATGAGTTGAGTTCACTCCTCAAGTTGAGTTCTGAGTCCACGAGTCGACTGATAATTCGTCGTGACGAGTCTACACATGACTCCTCGAGTTGAGTTCACTCCTCCAGTTAAGTTCCGAGTCCACGAGTCAACTGATAATTCCTCGTGTCGACTCTACACATAACTCCTCGAGTTGTGTTCTGAGTCCACTAGTCGACTGATAAGTCCTCGTGTTGAATTTACACGTAATTCCTTGAGTTGAGTTCACTCCTCAAATTGATTTCCGAGTCCACGAGTAGACTGATAATTCCTCGTGTCGACTTTACAAATTACTCCTCGAGTTGTGTTCCGTGTCCACGAGTCGACTGATAAGTCCTCGTGTTGACTCTACACGTAATTCCATGAGTTGAGTTCACTCCTGAAGTTGAATTCCGAGTCCAAGAGTCGACTGATAATTCCTCGTGCCGACTCTACACATGACTCCTCGAGTTGAATTCACTCCTCGAGTTGAGTTCCGAGGTCACGATGTTGTCAATGGTGCCCACAAGAAGAGTAGTAGTGTCTATTTATGTACATTTGATGTCATATAGTCTTACGAAGACTCTTTCTTGTAATTGCTTATTCATTAATAAAAAGTTGAAACGTTCATTCAATCTTCTTTGTTTGAAGCTTTATGATAAAACCTTAGTCTTTTAGTCCATAAACAAACTTAACAACTTACGAAGAGACAAATGTAGATTTGCATGAACAAACTCTTCGTAGTTTGCTTAAAACGATATATTCGCAATCTTAGGGTCAAAGGACTATTGACCTCAGTATGATTGTTAGAAGAATCTATGATGTCTGGTTATGAGGCATTGAGAGTTGGGGACTCTATAGTTCTTCTAGGTATCTTCCGAAGGTACTGAATTGATCAGTGCACTTCTAGAGACAATATAAGAACAAACCATTTATCCTCTTATGTCTCGAAGTCACTATGTATGAATTGCATCATGCTTACCTTAATCCTGAAATGAGATATGCCATTTCACACCTTAGTATTCTCATTTGAGAAAGTCAAAGTTCGGACTCACTATGTGATTCCGAACAAGGCCTATTGGTGAAGTACTAAGTTGTGAGTCTGTCATGAGTAACTTTGTGAAGTTCTCATAGATATGGAATTCATGTACAAGATTGCTGAAATGCAATGTATGTCACCTCATGCTTTGTTCCTTGGAGTGTGAATAAATGAACTGGCCAGTGTCCAAATTGAGTCCTGACTCTTTTGGATGAAACAATGTGACTTGTTAGCTCCTCGTCAATACATTGTTTCTAACTTATTCACAAGCGACAAAGGAGTTGAGGAAATAACAGCTAGAAGGGTAAAATGGTAATTTAGTAAATCCCGACTAGCTGATGACATTCATGAAGGGTAAACATAGATAATATTCAGTGGATCCGTTCATCATAATTAGGTCGAATTCTTGAGTAAAAAATAAATTCATTTGAACCGAGAGATTTTTAGTGTCAACTCTTTAGTGGAGTTAGTTGGCATTAAGCTAAACTTGGAAAAGGTTTGTGAACTTTTGAGTCCAAGTGTTTAGCTCAAGCTTTGTTCATTTAGGTCCATGAGGTCACTGTCACGAATCACATCGAGTAGGAATAGTTAAACTGAAAGCTAAGTCAAAACAAGAACGAGACAGTTTTACGAAAATTGTCAAAAGGGTATTTTTGTCTTTTTGGACATAGGACGAAAAAAAATGTCAATAAATTTTTTTGACATTGTCATATGATGACAAATGAAATAAATATTACTTAGCCATATTAGTGTAATTGGGCCTTGAGGATTAATTTCATTTCATAGAATTTTACTTGAAAATTCTTAATGGGCTTTTCTTATGTTGTCATGAACAAATGAAGAAACATCTAGAAGCTCCTTCTAGAAGCTCAAATTTCGTCCAACCCAAGGAAAATAAGGCTGAATTTCGTTCATGCCATAGTGGGAAAGAGAGTTTATTTTGTGCATTGATGTATGAAGATACTTGCCAAAAGAAAAAGGGGAAACAAATTTCCTTGAGAAGGAAAGTGCATTTTCGGCCAACTAAGAGGAAATCAAATGAGGAAACAAATCCTAAGCCTTCATGAGGCATGTTGGACGTGCAAGGCAATAGGAAAAGAGGAAACTACCTTTTGAAGGTAATCCTCCTCCTATAAATAGGAGCCTCATTCCTCACATTTCATTCATCCAAGTTTAAGAGATTTGAGAGACTCTCTCTCTCTAGAACTTTGGCCGAACTCCTCTCTCTCTCTCTAGTTTATTTTCGATTTTGTTTTGGCACCTAGGTCCTCATTTGACCTAGAGTTTAGCTCTGCGACTTCAAGACTCGTTCTTAAGTCGTAGTGTTTAAAAGTGCCCACTCACTAATTCCTTTTCTCTCGAGTGATTTAGTGATAGAAACTTTCGTGGTTGCTCGAGGTGCCAAGGAAAGAAAGAGGGACGTGCTGCGAGGGGAGACGAACGTTGCAACTTTTTAAGAGCTTCTCAAAGATCAAGCTTCAAGAAAGGTTAGTAAACTTCTTAGCTCATAATAGTTTTTAATTACGTGTACTTGCTCTTTTGTCTAGGTTAGTAAAAACTGTTTTTACTTGTAAAAGAAAATTTTTAAAATTCCGCCGCTTACCGAAGCGTTAATTATTTTCTTAAACCCTAGATCGATTCCAACACACGAATAGACTGATAATTACTCGTGCCGACTATACACATGACTCCTCGAGTTGAGTTCCGAGTCCACGAGTCGAACGATAAGTCCTCGTATTGACTCTACACGTAATTCCTTGAGTTGAGTTCACTCCTCAAATCGAGTTCCGAGTCCACGAGTAGACTGATAATTCCTCGTGTCGACTTTACAAATTAATCCTCGAGTTGTGATCCGAGTCCACGAGTCGACTGATAAGTCCTCGTGTTGACTCTACACGTAATTCCTTGAGTTGAGTTCCGAGTACTCGAGTCACCTGATAATTCCTCATGCCGACTCTAAAAATTACTTCACGAGTTTTGTTCCGAGTCCACGAGTCGACTGATTAGTCCTCGTGTTGACTATACATGTAATTTCTTGACTTGAGTTCACTCTTCAAGTTGAGTTCTGAGTCCACGAGTCGACTGATAATTCCTCGTGCCGACTCTACACATTACTCCTCGAGTTTAGTTCACTCCTCGAGTCGTGTTTCGAGTCCACTAGTTGATTCATAAGTCCTTCTCTTGACTCTACACGTAATTCCTTGAGTTGAGTTCACTCTACAAGTTGAGTTCCGAGTCCACGAGTCGACTGATAAGTCCTCGTGTTGACTGTACACATGACTCCTCGAGTTGAGTTCACTCCTCGAGTTGAGTTCCGAGACAACGAGTCGACTGATAATTTCTCGTGCCGACTCTACACATGACTCCTCGAGTTGAGTTCCGAGTCCACGAGTCGACTGATAATTCCTCGTGCCGACTCAACACATGACTCCTTGAGTTGAGTTTCTAGTCCACGAGTCGACTGATAATTCCTCGTGCCGACTCTACAAATTACTCCTCGAGTTGAGTTTCGAGTCCTCGAGTCGACTGATAAGTCCTCGTGTTGACTCTACACGTAATTCCTTGAGTTGAGTTCCGAGTCCTCGACTCGCCTGATAATTCCTCGTGCCAACTCTAAAAATTACTTCTCGAGTTTTGTTCCGAGTCCACGAGTCGACTGATAAGTACTCGTGTTGACTCTACACATAATTCCATGAGTTGAGTTCACTCCTCTAGTTGAGTTCTGAGTCCACGAGTCGACTAATAATTCCTCGTGCCCGTAGACATGACTCCTCGAGTTGAGTTCACTCCTCGAGTTAAGTTCGAGTCCACGAGTCGACTGATAATTCCTCGTGCCGAGTCTACACATGACTCCTCGAGTTGAGTTCACTCCTCCAGTTAAGTTCCGAGTCCACGAGTCGACTGATAATTCCTCGTGTCGACTCTACACATAACTCCTCGAGTTGTGTTCCGAGTCCACTAGTCGACTGATAAGTCCTCGTGTTGAATTTACATGTAATTCCTTGAGTTGAGTTCACTCCTCAAATTGAGTTCTGAGTCCACGAGTAGACTGATAATTCCTCGTGTCGACTTTACAAATTACTCCTCGAGTTGTGTTCCGAGTCCATGAGTCGACTGATAAGTCCTCGTGTTGACACTACACGTAATTCCTTGAGTTGAGTTCCTAGTCCAAGAGTCGACTGATAATTCCTCGTGCCGACTCTACACATGAGTCCTCGAGTTGAATTCACTCCTCGGGTTGAGTTCCGAGGTCACGAATCGACTGATAATTACTCGTGCCGACTATACACATAACTCCTCGAGTTGTGTTCCGATTCCACTAGTCGACTGATAAGTCCTCGTGTTGAATTTACACGTAATTCCTTGAGTTGAGTTCACTCCTCAAATTGAGTTCCGAGTCCACGAGTAGACTGATAATTCCTCGTGTCGACTTTACAAATTACTCCTCGAGTTGTGTTCCGTGTCCACGAGTCGACTGATAAGTCCTCGTGTTGACTCTACACGTAATTCCATGAGTTGAGTTCACTCCTGAAGTTGAATTTCGAGTCCAAGAGTCGACTGATAATTCCTCGTGCCGACTCCACACATGACTCCTCGAGTTGAATTCACTCCTCGAGTTGAGTTCCGAGGTCACGAATCGACTGATAATTACTCGTGCCGACTATACACATGACTCCTCGAGTTGAGTTCCGAGTCCACGAGTCGAACGATAAGTCCTCGTATTGACTCTACACGTAATTCCTTTAGTTAAGTTCACTCCTCAAATTGAGTTCCGAGTCCACGAGTAGACTGATAATTCCTCGTGTAGACTTTACAAATTAATCCTCGAGTTGTGTTCCGAGTCCACGAGTCGACTGATAAGTCCTCATGTTGACTCTACACGTAATTCCTTGAGTTGAGTTCCGAGTACTCGAGTCGCCTGATAATTCCTCATGCCGACTCTAAAAATTACTTCTCGAGTTTTGTTCCGAGTCCACGAGTCGACTGATTAGTCCTCGTGTTGACTATACATGTAATTCCTTGACTTGAGTTCACTCTTCAAGTTGAGTTCTGAGTCCACGAGTCGACTGAGTTGTCGCAGTTTTTCGGACAACGATTTAGGAGTCGTAGACGGTTAGACCCAAGGCCGGACCAAGTGGTCTCGTCTCGACTCGAGCGTGTCGGGCTTGGTATCCCAAGCCGTCCCTTAGCTGTAGATGATCTCTATCTCGTCCAAGCACCTGAAACGTGAACAGAAAGGTGTGAACTACAAAGGGGAAACAGAGGGGTTGCCTCTGTTTACCTCTCCGACGCTCAACATTAGTAGGATTGAGGTGGTTTGTAGAGGGTTTAGTGTTTAGAGGTCGAGACTTGAGAGAAACGAGCGAGGTACGAGTTCGGCAGCGTTTCAGTACTCAAATTCGGATTACCTGGGTCGAGGGAGAGACCCTCATATTTATAGGCGGCCAAGAGGTGTTCGAGGAACCCCTTGGCCGAGGGCCGGCCTTGGAAGGCCGGCCTTGGAGCGCCGGCCGTGGAGGGCCGGTCTTGGAGGGCCGGCCGAGGAGGGCCGGCCATGGAGCGCCGGCCGAGGAGGGCCGGCCTTGGAGCGCCGGCCGAGGAGGGCCGGCCTTGGAGCGCCGGCCGAGGAGGGCCGGCCTTGGAGCGCCGGCCGAGGAGGGCCGGCCTTGGAGCGCCGGCCGAGGGGGGCCGGCCTTGGAGCGCCGGCCGAGGGGGGCCGGCCTTGGAGCGCCGGCCGAGGGGGGCCGGCCTTGGAGCGCCGGCCGAGGGGGGCCGGCCTTGGAGCGCCGGCCGAGGAGGGCCGGCCTTGGAGCGCCGGCCGAGGAGGGCCGGCCTTGGAGCGCCGGCCGAGGAGGGCCGGCCTTGGAGAGCCGGCCACGGCGAGTGCCGGCCCCGGACGAGTGCCGGGCTCAGGACGGCCGCCAGCGTGGCCGTCGTCGATCTACCGGACCGAGACGGACCGGTAACATTAGCCCCCCGAGTTTATCATCGATTGTAAATCGCGTGGTAAACTCAGAGTCCGACGTTGGCCCATCGGAGAAGCCCGCCGTCAAGAGGTATGCTCCGACGTCCTTTCATGTTGTTTTTATTATTATATTTTTTGTCGATCGTGCTCGCTTCGTTATTCGCGCCATGGACCCCATTGACCCGGGATGTGGGACCGTTGACGATGGCTTACATGATTTGCTTGAGGAAAACCACGTGGATTTGGATGCTTTTTGGGCTCAATTTTCGCCACCATCAACACCACCCAACACTCGACACTCATCGCGTTCGTTCAACGCTATTGAGATGACCGGAGAGGATTTTTCACTGGTTGAAGCGTGGCTGGCCGACGAGGGTGAGGGCGCGCGTGCCGGAGACGGCCAGCGCCGGCAGGAGAGCGCCGGCCTGATGGCACCAGCCGCCGAGGACAGCCGGGCCGACCAGCACGAGGCCGGCTTGGCCGAGGGACGCGCCATGGAGGCCGCGCGCGCGGGGGCGGCCACCCAGGAGACCGGCGGCGCTGCGCAGGCCGCCGCCAACGCCGGGGGAGTCGCGCCTGGCTGGGTCGGCGCCGCCTGCGCTGGACCCAGCCCCGGGACCGCGCCAGAACAGCCGCGCGCGACGATCCCGACCGGGGAGCACGCCGACCAGGCAGAGGGGGCCGACGCCGGCGTGGAGGAGGCCGAGCCCGGCCGAGTCGGCGCCGTCTGGGGCGAACCCAGACTTGGGGGAGACGTCCCTCGTCCCGGGGGGGCCGAGCCGGTCGTGGAGGACGCGGGCGACGCGTCTGGCGAGGCCGACGCCGGCGAGGACGCGCTGGCGCAGAGGAGCGCCGCCCGGGGCGGCGTTGGCATCAGGGGGGACCCCACCCCCTCGGGTGGGGCTGCGCTGCAGGTGGTCGGCGGCCATGGGAGCCCAGGCGGGTCGGCCCTAGCCGGGCTGGAGCGCGTCTACTACGGGGGAGCGCTGCCGGCCGCGGCCGACGCTGCAGGAGGGGTCGCCGGCGCCGGACAGGAGGAGTGCCGGCCGCCCAACGCTGGAGAGGGGGAGGCGGCCTTCCTGGTGGCCCTGCAAACCCTAGGACCCAATGGGCCGGGCCTAGGTGATGAGACTGCAGCCGGCCGGGAGTCGGGCCGGGCCGACGCGCGCGAGGAGGGCCCAACCGGCCGAAGGCCGGACAGGGCCGCTGGGCGACAGGCGCGCGAGGAGGACCCAGCAACCCGCGAGCTGGGCCGGGCCGGCGGGCAGGACGCGCCTGGGCTGAACGCCGGGACGCCCGGGCAAGCCTCAAACGCCGGAGATTCGACTGGCCGAGAGCCGGGCCGGGCCGACGGGCCTGGCGCGTGCGCCGAAGGCCGGAGGTCGCCGGGGCCGCGCGTGGAGGAGCCACCTAGCCAGGAGGCGGGCTGGGTCCTCGGGCTTGACGCGCACGCAGGAGAGGACGTCGCTGGCCACAGGACGAGCCGGCCCGATGACAGTGACCCGGCCGGCCGGCAGCCGGTCGAGCGCCCGAGCACCGCCCCGGACTCTGGGCACTCCGGCGACTCGTCGAGCCGTCGTGCAGCACCCGCGGCGAGGGGACCTTCCTCTACTGCGCAAGAGGAAACGCGGACCTCGTCTTTCCCGGTAGGAGAGTCAGCCGTGCGGGGTAACTTTGACTGCTCGGGCGTCGATGTCCCGAGCTTGATCTCCATCGTCAGCTTCAAGAGCCTCAGGAAGCGCTACAGCATCCCGGACTCTGTGTCAATCCTCAGACCGTTGCCTGACGATCTTCCGTCCCGCCCTCGAAGGGGATACGCCGCGGTCCACGAAGCGAGCCTCCGCGGTGGGCTAAGGTTGCCTTTCCAGCCGGTTATCCAGGAGTTGCTAGTTCGACTGGGGGTGCACGCCTTACAGATGTCTCCGGCCTTCTACCGGGTGGTCGCAGCGTGCCACATGATGCTTTACCGGGCGAAGAAGAGGGCTGTCACTGCCGACGACATCCAGGACCTCATGACGATACGAGGGGTACCGGGGAAGCCGGGCTTCTATCAAGCGCTACATCGCAAGCGCTTCGTCATCGTCAGCAACGTCAATTCGAAGCACCGATATCCTTGGATATGGGTATCTGAATCAGCCTTCGGGGTCGCGCCTCTCTTCTTTGGTCTTGCGGCTGATTTTCCACCTATGGGCGATATCGAAAGCTCTGAGCTTCACGCGGTGATCAGGGCGCTCCCGGAATCGAGGCGACAAGGACCACACTTCGAGTCCCCAGACCTAATGGCAAGGACTGGGTGGTTCCCACCCGGGGACGACGCCCTTCCGAGCTCGGGCCTCGCCGCGGAGGCTACGGAGGACCCCGAATCAGAGGCGGGGGGCTCGTCTGCTCCTCCCCCTGACGTGGGGGGTACCAACCGCACACAAGCTTCTAGTTAACGTATATTCCATTGTATTGCATTCTAACCTGTCACCTCTTCATCTTTTTCAGATACGATGACCCGACGACACCGACCACGCACACAGGCACCGAGGGTGGCGCCCGACGTCGAGGCCGTGATCGCGGCTCAACCACAAGCTGAGGCCCGCCATAAGGGGCTCCCAACGCGGGCGAGGACCGAGGCGAACTCCTCGAACAAGCGACCGTCGTCGACGATCCTTCCCGGCTCGTCCTCCGGCCACAAGCGCGCTCACACGTCGGCGACGCCAGATGGCATGGAGTCGATGCTCCTGGCGGAGGCGGCGGAGCTGAGGGACCGATGCTCTCAGGGGATCCTTGAAACCTCACTACGGGATTTCAAGAGTCTCCTGACGGTGAGCGACCTTGAGCATTTCCAGAGCGGGATCGGCGACGCCCGAAAGGTATGACTTGCTTGTTTTCCTTATTCGTGATTTGTTGTGCTTATTTCGATTGCATGTACGTTGTTTGCTTCCACAGATGCTCGCACGCCAAGAACGGAGCGACCGCATTCTTCGGGACTTGCTGCGTCGCATGCAGATCATGGAAAAAGACAAGGAGGATACAGCGGCCGCCCATGCCGCTGCCCTGGCGGGGGTCCGCCCCGTCCAAGAGTTCCAAGCGCTTGAGGAGGAACTAAAGCGAGCTCGTGAGAAGGCGGCGGCCGAGAAGGCGTCTCGGGAGAAGGCTGAGCAGGCGGCCGAGACTTTCTTAGGGGAGACCAAGAAACTCCAGGCGGCCCTCTCGAGCCGAGATGAAGAGCTGAACATCGTCCACACCCGATTGTCGGCAAGCGAGATCTCCCGGGTCATGGCCGAGAGGGAGAGGGAAACCCTGCGGGCGGAGGTGCAGACCCTCATCGAGGAGAAGGACGACGCCGTGCGATCGAAGACAGAGCTGGAGGAGGACTGGGATCTCTCGCTAGAGGTGGCCCGTTACGAGGTGGCCATGCGGGTCAAAGATGCGACTGCGGAGGAGAACGCGTCTCGAGGGATCACATTTTCCTTCTTCGACGCCATGTTTCCTCCCTTGGAGGACGAGTTGCCGGAAGACGACCTGCCTCCCGAAGTCCCTGCGGAGGCCGCCCAGTCGTCAAACTGTCAATCCGGCGGAGGAGCCGTCGGCGGGTCGGGCGCCCCTCACCTTGAGGACGACGAAGAGCAGGTTGATTATGGCTCGGAGTGATCGAGTTCTCTTTGGTTTTTTCGCGCACTTGTTTAGCGCTTGCTTTATGCTTTCTTTCGGATTCTTGCTATGTTTGCGTCGTACTTTCGTATTTTTCTTATCGGGTTGTTTACGCAATATTGTTTTGCCTTGATTGAAGCTTTCTTTTCATCGTGCGTCTTATTTTCTCGACTTGCTACGCTTAGTGTAATCGATTTGCGCAATTTGAATAGTGCGTGTCTTACGAGCCCGGCTTACTATGCTTAGCGTAACCGGTTGGCACGGCTTACTGCCGCATTTGGCGGCGAAGTTTCCCACGGACGCAGGCTAGACCAGTTTCATCCGGCGGGTGCGATTTCCGGCCATCCATTTGCGACTCGCTGCCTATCGGCGCGCGCGAGCTTGGTGGCCGTCGCGTTCATCCTCTGGCGAGTACGCTACCTATCGGCGTGCGTCTCGGGATAGGTTTGCAGCTCCCAGTGAGCGTGGTACTCGTTGGTACGCGTGTCACGTTTTGGGTTTTGACTGCCGAGATCGACAATCCGGTGCGCGGACGTGATCCATCGATGACTTGCCGCCTATTGGTGCGCAAGGTGCATCGGTGCACGAGAGGGTCGCAGCAAAAGACGCGCGAGGCCGGAGGTCCGGTGCGCGGATCCAACTCATCGATGTTTCGCTATCTCTCGGCATACGGCCTCAACCCGTGCGAGAGCGTCGCACGGGGAGGGTACGAAGTCGGAGGTCCGGAGCGCGGATCCGATTTATGGGTGTTTTGTTGCCGTTTGGCGCATGGAAATATCCTCCTTAGCCCCCCGAGTTTCTTGGGTGCTCGTAGAGGAGGCTAGAAACTAAGATACCAAGTGTATTGAAGTGAAATGTAATTTATTAAATTACCGAAATGGTTCAAAGATTACATCCCAGGCCTTTGGCCAAACTTGAAATTTAAAATTGACTTTGCTAGAATCGAAAATTACATGAAGACAAAAAGCGAAAAAAGGACGAATGAACGTCTACTGGTAATATTGTCGGAGATGCTCCGCATTCCACGGGTGTGTGAACACGAGTCCCTCCATGTTCTCGAGCTCGTATGTGCCATTGTGGATGGCTCGGCGCACACGGTACGGGCCTTCCCAGGTGGGGCCTAGAACTCCCGCACCTTGCACTTTGGTGTTTTGGAACACCCTTCGAAGGACGAGGCTTCCGTCGGCGAACTTCCGCAGCTTGATCTTCGAGTTGTAGTACTTCTCGACCTTCCTCTTCTGCGCAGCAAGTCGGGTAAGTGCGTCCGCCCTCTTTTCGTCTATGAGGTCTAGCTCGAGCCTGATCGCGTCATCGTTGGCGGCTTCGTCGTACTCCTCGATGCGCAAGGTTGGCAACTTGATCTCGACGGGTACCACAGCCTCGACGCCGAACGCGAGAGCGAAAGGGGTTTCGCCGGTCGCGTTTCGGGCGGTGGTGCGGTATGCCCATAAGACCATGGGGAGCTCGTCAGCCCAAGCCCCCTTTCTTGCCTCTAGCTTCTTCTTCAGGTTCTCCTTGATCGTCTTATTCATCGCCTCGACCTGACCGTTGGCTTGGGGATGGCGGGGAGAGGAGAAAGTCTTGCTAATGCCAAGCTGTTCGCACATTTCTCGGAGGCGCGCATTGTCGAATTGTTTTCCGTTGTCGGTTACAATTGACGCAGGGATCCCGAAGCGGCAGATGATGTTTCTCCAAATGAAGCTTGTCGTGTTCGCCTCGGTGATCTTTGCTAGCGGTTCGGCCTCTACCCACTTCGTGAAGTAATCGATAGCCACGATCGCGTGCTTGTATTGTCTCGGGGCCGTAGGTAGCTCGCCGATGAGGTCGATTCCCCACTTCGCGAAAGGTCGCGGCACGATAATCGGACACAAAGGGGCCGGTGCCTGGCGCGGAATGTGGGCGAACCTTTGGCACTTGTCACACTTCTTGGCCCACTCGTGGGAGTCCTTTTTCAAGGTTGGCCAGAAATACCCAAGTCTTAGCAGCTTCAATGCCAAAGATTGCCCAGCGGCGTGGTTACCGCACACCCCCTCGTGCACCTCGTGGAGTGCTTTCCTTGCCTCTACCTCGGTCAGGCAGCGAAGGAGAGGCATAGAGTAGCCTCTCTTGAACAAGTTGTCTTCCCTCATTGTGTACTTTGGCGCCAAGCCTCTCAGCTTTCTGGCTTCTTCCTTATCCCCGGGGACGACTCTTCGTTTAAGGAATTCTACGAGCGGGGTCATCCATGAGGGAGGCGGAGCCTCGTCAATGACCCCTACGTCGCCTCTCGAGACGTAAGGTCGGGTCAACACTTCGATTGGGACGCTGCCCTCGCCCTCCTCGTCTATCCCGGACGCGAGGCGAGCTAGGGCGTCGGCGTCGACGTTCGCCTCTCGAGGAACCTGGACGATCTCGAACCATGATAGGGCCTCCAAGTTCTTTTGGGCCTTAGACAAGTAGGCGATCATGTGTGGCTCCTTTGCGGCGTAGTCGCCTTTAACCTGATTCACGATCAATTGCGAGTCGCAATGGATGCGCAGGTTTTGGGCGCCCAACTTGTTCGCTAGCTCCAAGCCAACGATCAGAGCCTCGTACTCTGCCTCGTTGTTGGAAGCCTTGAACTCGAACCGCAGGGCGTATCTCAGCTTTTCCCTATCGGGATTTGTGAGCACAACGCCGGCGCCAGCCCCCCGGGCGTTTGACGCGCCATCCACGTGCAAGTCCCAGACTGGCCCTATCGGGTCGTTGGTTCTCTTCCTTGACGACTCGCTATGGTCGTCCTCCTTGTCTTCCGTGGTCTTACTTCTTTCGTCGCCCTCGTTGGTCGGGGGCGCGCTTGTGAACTCGGCGATGAAGTCAGCGAGGGCCTGACCCTTAATGGCGGTTCTCGGTTGGAACTCGACCCCGTATTCGCCCAGCTCTTGGGACCATATCGCCATTCCGAGAGGAGGTCCCTTTTTGAAGGGCCTTATCGATGGGATGCCCCGAGCGGACCACGATGGGGTGCGCCTGGAAGTAGGGCCGGAGCTTTCTCGCGCTCATGACGAGGGCGAGGGACAGTCTTTCGATCTCGGGGTATCGGGTTTCGGCGTCGAGGAGCGCCTTGCTAACGTAGTAGACTGGCCATTGCACCTTGTCTTCTTCGCGTATGAGAACCGCGCTCACGGCCCTATCGGAAACCGCGAGGTAGAGGAACAAGGTTTCGCCATTCTTCGGCTTCGCGAGGAACGGGGGGGAGGTGAAATAGGCTTTCATATCGCGTAATGCTTCCTCGCACTCCTCCATCCACACGAACCCGTCGGTCTTCTTCAGTGCCTTGAAGAACGGTTGGCACCTGTCAGTGGCTTTGGAAACAAATCGCGTCAGGGCGGCGATCCTTCCCGTCAGGCTTTGAACTTCTTTGACCTTTTGTGGCGACCTCATCTCTAAGATCGCCTTGATCTTCTCAGGATTGGCCTCTATCCCGCGGCGGCTCACCATGTAGCCCAGAAACTTTCCAGACTTGACCCCGAAAGCGCACTTGTTGGGGTTAAGCTTCATCTTGTAGCGCCGCAGGATTGTGAACATTTCCCTAAGGTCTCGAACGTGGTCGTGGGCTTTGAGGCTTTTGACAAGCATGTCATCCACGTAGACCTCCATAGTTTTGCCAATTTGATTGGCGAACATGCGGTTCACCAACCTTTGATACGTTGCTCCCGCGTTTTTGAGGCCAAAGGGCATGACCTTGTAACAGTAGAGTCCGCGGTTCGTAACAAAGGTGGTTTTAATTTGATCCGGCTCGTGCATCCGGATCTGGTTGTAGCCTGAGTAGGCGTCCATGAAGCTTAGCAGTTCGTGGCCCGCAGTGGCGTCCACGAGCTGCTCGATCCTCGGGAGAGGGAAGCTGTCTTTCGGGCAGACTTTGTTGAGATCTTTGTAGTCGATACAGATCCGCCACTTCCCGTTTGGCTTCTTGACCATTACCACATTGGACACCCACTTGGGGTGCTCCGCCTCCCTGATGAAGTCGGCGGCGAGAAGTTTGTCAACTTCTTCACCAATGGCTTGGTACCTTTCCCCACTGAACGCCCGTCGCGGTTGAACGCGCTCGGCCACTCTCTTGTCATCGTTGAGACGATGAACCATGATCTCGGGGTCGATCCCCGGCATGTCGGCGTGTGTCCACGCAAAGACATCTTTGTGCTCTCGGAGGAAAGCGGCGAGCTCGATTCGGGTCTCAGACGGGAGTTGGGCGCCTACCTTGACCACTTGGTCAGGTTTGGCGTCGTCCAACACGACGGGAACGAGGTCGTCCGGTGTCTCCACCTTTCGACGCTCGACTTCGTCCCTTTGGTCTAGCTCTCCGAAGGTGCCTCCTTCCTCTAACTTACACGGGAATTTGTCTCCGAGTTGGAAGACGGTGCTCACTACCTTCGCCTTCCCTTTTCCGTCCACGCCCTGGATGTAGCACATCCTCACCATGGATTGGTCTCCCAACATCACGGCGATCCCTTTATCGGTCGGGAACTTCATCATCAGGTGGTACGTGGACGTTATGGCCTTCAACCGATTGAGAGTCGGGCGGCCGACGATGATGTTGTAAGCCGAGGGCTGATCCACCACCAGGAACGACACGATGTGGGTAACCTCGAGCCCCCCCGGCGTACCGAAGGTAACCGGGAGGTCGATGGTTCCCTCCGTCATAACCCTCTCCCCAGAGAAGCCGAAGAGCGGGGTTGAGATCGGGGTCGGTCTTACCCCGGATAGCTTCATCCTGTCCAACGCCGATTTGAAGATTATGTCGGCGGAGCTCCCATTGTCGATCAGGATTCTCCGGACGAGGTTGTTGGCGACCGGGGCAGAGACGACTATCGCGTCATTGTGTGGATGGAGAACTCGCGTTGCTTCTTGTCCGGTGAAGAACATGGATTCGAAGGGGGCCGGAGGAGGGACCTCGTACGTGTGGTTGATGTAGTGCGCTATTTTCCCTTGGGAAACTTCGCGCACGTACTTCTTCCTTTGCGTAGCCGAGTCTCCGAACTCCGGGCCACCCAAGATTGCACCCACGACGTGAAGTTGCGAGCTCTCCGGCTCTTCGTTTGTCGCGCGGTCCGTGACAGTCACCGTCGCCGGACCTTTCTTCCCTTGCCGCGGGCGACCTCCGTGCGCCGCGGCCGTCCCGATAGTTCTCAGGACGTACTCTTTCAGCTTCCCATCTTGAATCAGGGCCTCAATCTGACACTTGAGTTGATAGCATTCGGATGTCAGGTGCCCGTGATCTTGATGGTAGTCACAGTACTTGCTTTGATCCCTCTTGGCGGGATCCTTCATGAGCGGGGTCGGACTCCCCAACTTGTCACGGTGCAGAGCTAGGATTTGCTCCGGCGGAGTGTTCAGAGGAGTGAATGGCGAGAACCTCCGGAAGCTGTCGACATGCGACGGCTTTGGCCCGGGGAGGGAGCGGCCGTTAGGGGCCTGGCTTCCCTTATTCCTCTTCTTTCGAGGGTCAGGACGATCTTCATCTCGATCGTCGCGGCGGCGACTCCCCTGTCCTCCTGCCTTTCGGCCATCTCGGCCATCGAGATAGTCCTCGACTCCCATGTACGTGCGGGCTCTTGTCATCAGCTCCGCCATGTCACGCGGGACTTGGCCAACAATAGACTTGAGGAAGTCGCTCGTGCGCACTCCCTCGGTGATCGCCGTGATGGCGTCCCTGTCGTCGAACCCTTCGACCTTGTGAGACTCCTCGGTGAAGCGAGCGAGGTATTGTCTCAACGTCTCGTCTCTTCCTTGTCAGATAGAGATGAGGTGGGTCTTCGGCTTCTTTTGCGCCACGAGGGTGGCGAATCGGGCGAGGAAAGCCTCTCGCAAGGCCCGGAAAGACGGGATGCTTCCCGGCCTCAAGCTTCGGAACCACTCAAACCCCGAGCCTGTGAGGGTCAGGCTAAAGGCTTGGCAGAGGGTGGCGTCCGCCTGCCCCTGCATAGTCATCCACGTCTCATAGTGTTGGACGTGGAAGTGGGGGTCCGTACGTCCATCGTAGGGGGGAATGGACGGTAACTTGAAGTTCCCCACGCATGGTTGCGCGAGGATTTGCGCGGCGAAGGGAGAGTATGATTCCTCGATCCCTCCGTACGGCCTTTGCCTCCCCGACTCCCTCATTTCGATGATTTGATTCTGGAGGCTTTGAATCATCGTGACCATGTCGAGCCCGTTAGCGGGGCCGACCATCGGGGCCACGGGAGTCACCGGTTGGCGTTCGTTGGACGCTTGGTCCACGATATTGGCCTGCGGCCGGCCGAGAGTTGCGGCGGGGAGCGCGTCCCTTCGAGAGTTTAGCCTTTGGCGGAGATCCTCCCCTCGGGAGTTTCTCTGCGCCGTCAAGCGCTCTCTAAGGTCCGCACTCGGTGCGGGGCGAGGTGAGGTCGCCCTTGGTCGGGCCGTCCGGCGGGCGCTTCGGCTGTCGGCCCCATCATCTACCAGAGTCGCTCTCTCCTCGGCGAGGGGCCGTGTCCGGCCACCTCTTGAAACCGAGGGGGCGAGTCCCCGGGAATGTGACCGTGCCTGCTGCCGCGCTAGGTGCGACGGTCCGGCCAAAGCGTCGTTGGGCCTCTCGGGCCGTGAAGGGGCGAGGCTAGGCGTCGCCTCGTTGGTCCTCGACTCCCCCACATATTCGGAGTCGGAGTAGTCTCTGGCGGACCTATCTTCAACGTCATAGCCGAGGAGGTCGGCTATGAGCGAACCATCGACGCCTGGGTGGTCAAGGAGCTCCGCAAGCCGCCGGGCCGTGTCCTCTCGGAGCACGGCCTCGGGGTCAATCATCGGGTCTTGGGGCTGGCTCTCGCTATCGCGAGGTTGCCCTTCAAGACGATGTGCGAGGCGTCGAAGACCATACCTCGAGCTTGTCGCTCGGGTACCCGCGGAGGTAGTGGGAATGTGACTCATCTCTCGAGAGTCGTGAGAACAAAGGGAGGAAACTGGTAGAGAGAATGCGTCGTCAAGGAGGTTCGACCCCTCCTTCTAGCGCCAAAATGTTGTCGCAGTTTTTCGGACAACGATTTAGGAGTCGTAGACGGTTAGACCCAAGGCCGGACCAAGTGGTCTCGTCTCGACTCGAGCGTGTCGGGCTTGGTATCCCAAGCCGTCCCTTAGCTGTAGATGATCTCTATCTCGTCCAAGCACCTGAAACGTGAACAGAAAGGTGTGAACTACAAAGGGGAAACAGAGGGGTTGCCTCTGTTTACCTCTCCGACGCTCAACATTAGTAGGATTGAGGTGGTTTGTAGAGGGTTTAGTGTTTAGAGGTCGAGACTTGAGAGAAACGAGCGAGGTACGAGTTCGGCAGCGTTTCAGTACTCAAATTCGGATTACCTGGGTCGAGGGAGAGACCCTCATATTTATAGGCGGCCAAGAGGTGTTCGAGGAACCCCTTAGCCGAGGGCCGGCCTTGGAAGGCCGGCCTTGGAGCGCCGGCCGTGGAGGGCCGGTCTTGGAGCGCCGGCCGAGGAGGGCCGGCCTTGGAGCGCCGGCCGAGGAGGGCCGGCCTTGGAGGGCCGGCCGAGGAGGGCCGGCCTTGGAGCGCCGGCCGAGGAGGGCCGGCCTTGGAGCGCCGGCCGAGGAGGGGCCGGCCTTGGAGCGCCGGCCGAGGGGGGCCGGCCTTGGAGCACCGGCCGAGGGGGGCCGGCCTTGGAGCGCCGGCCGAGGAGGGCCGGCCTTGGAGCGCCGGCCGAGGAGGGCCGGCCTTGGAGCGCCGGCCGAGGAGGGCCGGCCTTAGAGAGCCGGCCACGGCGAGTGCCGGCCCCGGACGAGTGCCGGGCTCAGGACGGCCGCCAGCGTGGCCGTCGTCGATCTACCGGACCGAGACGGACCGGTAACAATAATTCCTCGTGCCGACTCTACACATTACTCCTCAAGTTCAGTTCACTCCTCGAGTCGTGTTTCGAGTCCACTAGTTGACTGATAAGTCCTTCTCTTAACTCTACACGTAATTCCTTGAGTTGAGTTCACTCCACAAGTTGAGTTCCGAGTCCACGAGTCGACTGATAAGTCCTCGTGTTGACTGTACACATGACTCCTCGAGTTGAGTTCACTCCTCGAGTTGAGTTCCGAGACAACGAGTCGACTGATAATTTCTCGTGCCGACTCTACACATGACTCCTCGAGTTGAGTTCCGAGTCCACGAGTCGACTGATAATTCCTCGTGCCGACTCAACACATGACTCCTTGAGTTGAGTTTCTAGTCCACGAGTCGACTGATAATTCCTCGTGCCGACTCTACAAATTACTCCTCGAGTTGAGTTTCGAGTCCTCGAGTTGACTGATAAGTCCTCGTGTTGACTCTACACGTAATTCCTTGAGTTGAGTTCCGAGTCCTCGACTCGCCTGATAATTCCTCGTGCCAACTCTAAAAATTACTTCTCGAGTTTTGTTCCGAGTCCACGAGTCGACTGATAAGTACTCGTGTTGACTCTACACATAATTCCATGAGTTGAGTTCACTCCTCAAGTTGAGTTCTGAGTCCACGAGTCGACTGATAATTCCTCGTGCCCGTACACATGACTCCTCAAGTTGAGTTCACTCCTCGAGTTAAGTTTCGAGTCCACGAGTCGACTGATAATTCCTCGTGACGAGTCTACACATGACTCCTCGAGTTGAGTTCACTCCTCCAGTTAAGTTCCGAGTCCACGAGTCAACTGATAATTCCTCGTGTCGACTCTACACATAACTCATCGAGTTGTGTTCCGAGTCCACTAGTTGACTGATAAGTCCTCGTGTTGAATTTACACGTAATTCCTTGAGTTGAGTTCACTCCTCAAATTGAGTTCCGAGTCCACGAGTAGACTGATAATTCCTCGTGTCGACTTTACAAATTACTCCTCGAGTTGTGTTCCGTGTCCACGAGTCGACTGATAAGTCCTCGTGTTGACTCTACACGTAATTCCATGAGTTGAGTTCACTCCTGAAGTTGAATTCCGAGTCCAAGAGTCGACTGATAATTCCTCGTGCCGACTCTACACATGACTCCTCAAGTTGAATTCACTCCTCGAGTTGAGTTCCGAGGTCACGAATCGACTGATAATTACTCGTGCCGACTATACACATGACTCCTCGAGTTGAGTTCCGAGTCTACGAGTCGAACGATAAGTCCTCGTATTGACTCTACACGTAATTCCTTGAGTTGAGTTCACTCCTCAAATTGAGTTCCGAGTCCACGAGTAGACTGATAATTCCTCGTGTCGACTTTACAAATTAATCCTCGAGTTGTGTTCCGAGTCCACGAGTCGACTGATAAGTCCTCGTGTTGACTCTACACGTAATTCCTTGAGTTGAGTTCCGAGTACTCGAGTCGCCTGATAATTCCTCATGCCGACTCTAAAAATTACTTCTCGAGTTTTGTTGCGAGTCCACGAGTCGACTGATTAGTCCTCGTGTTGACTATACATGTAATTCCTTGACTTGAGTTCACTCTTCAAGTTGAGTTCTGAGTCCACGAGTCGACTGATAATTCCTCGTGCCGACTCTACACATTACTCCTCGAGTTTAGTTCACTCCTCGAGTCGTGTTTCGAGTCCACTAGTTGACTGATAAGTCCTTCTCTTGACTCTACACGTAATTCCTTGAGTTGAGTTCACTCCACAAGTTGAGTTCCGAGTCCACGAGTCGACTGATAAGTCCTCGTGTTGACTGTACACATGACTCCTCGAGTTGAGTTCACTCCTCGAGTTGAGTTCCGAGACAACGAGTCGACTGATAATTTCTCGTGCCGACTCTACACATGACTCCTCGAGTTGAGTTCCGAGTGCACGAGTCGACTGATAATTCCTCGTGCCGACTCAACACATGACTCCTTGAGTTGAGTTTCTAGTCCACGAGTCGACTGATAATTCCTCGTGCCGACTCTACAAATTACTCCTCGAGTTGAGTTTCGAGTCCTCGAGTTGACTGATAAGTCCTCGTGTTGACTCTACACGTAATTCCTTGAGTTGAGTTCCGAGTCCTCGACTCGCCTGATAATTCCTCGTGCCAACTCTAAAAATTACTTCTCGAGTTTTGTTCCGAGTCCACGAGTCGACTGATAAGTACTCGTGTTGACTCTACACATAATTCCATGAGTTGAGTTCACTCCTCAAGTTGAGTTCTGAGTCCACGAGTCGACTGATAATTCCTCGTGCCCGTACACATGACTCCTCAAGTTGAGTTCACTCCTCGAGTTAAGTTTCGAGTCCACGAGTCGACTGATAATTCCTCGTGACGAGTCTACACATGACTCCTCGAGTTGAGTTCACTCCTCCAGTTAAGTTCCGAGTCCACGAGTCAACTGATAATTCCTCGTGTCGACTCTACACATAACTCCTCGAGTTGTGTTCCGAGTCCACTAGTCGACTGATAAGTCCTCGTGTTGAATTTACACGTAATTCCTTGAGTTGAGTTCACTCCTCAAATTGAGTTCCGAGTCCACGAGTAGACTGATAATTCCTCGTGTCGACTTTACAAATTACTCCTCGAGTTGTGTTCCGTGTCCACGAGTCGACTGATAAGTCCTCGTGTTGACTCTACACGTAATTCCATGAGTTGAGTTCACTCCTGAAGTTGAATTCCGAGTCCAAGAGTCGACTGATAATTCCTCGTGCCGACTCTACACATGACTCCTCGAGTTGAATTCACTCCTCGAGTTGAGTTCCGAGGTCACGAATCGACTGATAATTACTCGTGCCGACTATACACATGACTCCTCGAGTTGAGTTCCGAGTCCACGAGTCGAACGATAAGTCCTCGTATTGACTCTACACGTAATTCCTTGAGTTGAGTTCACTCCTCAAATTGAGTTCCGAGTCCACGAGTAGACTGATAATTCCTCGTGTCGACTTTACAAATTAATCCTCGAGTTGTGTTCCGAGTCCACGAGTCGACTGATAAGTCCTCGTCTTGACTCTACACGTAATTCCTTGAGTTGAGTTCCGAGTACTCGAGTCGCCTGATAATTCCTCATGCCGACTCTAAAAATTACTTCTCGAGTTTTTTTCCGAGTCCACGAGTCGACTGATTAGTCCTCGTGTTGACTATACATGTAATTCCTTGACTTGAGTTCACTCTTCAAGTTGAGTTCTGAGTCCACGAGTCGACTGATAATTCCTCGTGCCGACTCTAC
Source organism: Urtica dioica subsp. dioica (assembly GCF_054948205.1). Taxonomy (NCBI): domain Eukaryota; kingdom Viridiplantae; phylum Streptophyta; class Magnoliopsida; order Rosales; family Urticaceae; genus Urtica; species Urtica dioica. Next base: position 41,208,715 of record NC_142756.1, read on the forward strand.
ACATTACTCCTCGAGTTTAGTTCACTCCTCGAGTCGTGTTTCGAGTCCACTAGTTGACTGATAAGTCTTTCTCTTGACTCTACACGTAATTCCTTGAGTTGAGTTCACTCCACAAGTTGAGTTCCGAGTCCACGAGTCGACTGATAAGTCCTCGTGTTGACTGTACACATGACTCCTCGAGTTGAGTTCACTCCTCGAGTTGAGTTCCGAGACAACGAGTCGACTGATAATTTCTCGTGCCGACTCTACACATGACTCCTCGAGTTGAGTTCCGAGTGCACGAGTCGACTGATAATTCCTCGTGCCGACTCAACACATGACTCCTTGAGTTGAGTTTCTAGTCCACGAGTCGACTGATAATTCCTCGTGCCGACTCTACAAATTACTCCTCGAGTTGAGTTTCGAGTCCTCGAGTTGACTGATAAGTCCTCGTGTTGACTCTACACGTAATTCCTTGAGTTGAGTTCCGAGTCCTCGACTCGCCTGATAATTCCTCGTGCCAACTCTAAAAATTACTTCTCGAGTTTTGTTCCGAGTCCACGAGTCGACTGATAAGTACTCGTGTTGACTCTACACATAATTCCATGAGTTGAGTTCACTCCTCAAGTTGAGTTCTGAGTCCACGAGTCGACTGATAATTCCTCGTGCCCGTACACATGACTCCTCAAGTTGAGTTCACTCCTCGAGTTAAGTTTCGAGTCCACGAGTCGACTGATAATTCCTCGTGACGAGTCTACACATGACTCCTCGAGTTGAGTTCACTCCTCCAGTTAAGTTCCGAGTCCACGAGTCAACTGATAATTCCTCGTGTCGACTCTACACATAACTCCTCGAGTTGTGTTCCGAGTCCACTAGTCGACTGATAAGTCCTCGTGTTGAATTTACACGTAATTCCTTGAGTTGAGTTCACTCCTCAAATTGAGTTCCGAGTCCACGAGTAGACTGATAATTCCTCGTGTCGACTTTACAAATTACTCCTCGAGTTGTGTTCCGTGTCCACGAGTCGACTGATAAGTCCTCGTGTTGACTCTACACGTAATTCCATGAGTTGAGTTCACTCCTGAAGTTGAATTCCGAGTCCAAGAGTCGACTGATAATTCCTCGTGCCGACTCTACACATGACTCCTCGAGTTGAATTCACTCCTCGAGTTGAGTTCCGAGGTCACGAATCGACTGATAATTACTCGTGCCGACTATACACATGACTCCTCGAGTTGAGTTCCGAGTCCACGAGTCGAACGATAAGTCCTCGTATTGACTCTACACGTAATTCCTTGAGTTGAGTTCACTCCTCAAATTGAGTTCCGAGTCCACTAGTAGACTGATAATTCCTCGTGTCGACTTTACAAATTAATCCTCGAGTTGTGTTCCGAGTCCACGAGTCGACTGATAAGTCCTCGTCTTGACTCTACACGTAATTCCTTGAGTTGAGTTCCGAGTACTCGAGTCGCCTGATAATTCCTCATGCCGACTCTAAAAATTACTTCTCGAGTTTTTTTCCGAGTCGACGAGTCGACTGATTAGTCCTCGTGTTGACTATACATGTAATTCCTTGACTTGAGTTCACTCTTCAAGTTGAGTTCTGAGTCCACGAGTCGACTGATAATTCCTCGTGCCGACTCTACACATTACTCCTCGAGTTTAGTTCACTCCTCGAGTCGTGTTTCGAGTCCACTAGTTGACTGATAAGTCCTTCTCTTGACTCTACACGTAATTCCTTGAGTTGAGTTCACTCCACAAGTTGAGTTCCGAGTCCACGAGTCGACTGATAAGTCCTCGTGTTGACTGTACACATGACTCCTCGAGTTGAGTTCACTCCTCGAGTTGAGTTCCGAGACAACGAGTCGACTGATAATTTCTCGTGCCGACTCTACACATGACTCCTCGAGTTGAGTTCCGAGTGCACGAGTCGACTGATAATTCCTCGTGCCGACTCAACACATGACTCCTTGAGTTGAGTTTCTAGTCCACGAGTCGACTGATAATTCCTCGTGCCGACTCTACAAATTACTCCTCGAGTTGAGTTTCGAGTCCTCGAGTTGACTGATAAGTCCTCGTGTTGACTCTACACGTAATTCCTTGAGTTGAGTTCCGAGTCCTCGACTCGCCTGATAATTCCTCGTGCCAACTCTAAAAATTACTTCTCGAGTTTTGTTCCGAGTCCACGAGTCGACTGATAAGTACTCGTGTTGACTCTACACATAATTCCATGAGTTGAGTTCACTCCTCAAGTTGAGTTCTGAGTCCACGAGTCGACTGATAATTCCTCGTGCCCGTACACATGACTCCTCAAGTTGAGTTCACTCCTCGAGTTAAGTTTCGAGTCCACGAGTCGACTGATAATTCCTCGTGACGAGTCTACACATGACTCCTCGAGTTGAGTTCACTCCTCCAGTTAAGTTCCGAGTCCACGAGTCAACTGATAATTCCTCGTGTCGACTCTACACATAACTCCTCGAGTTGTGTTCCGAGTCCACTAGTCGACTGATAAGTCCTCGTGTTGAATTTACACGTAATTCCTTGAGTTGAGTTCACTCCTCAAATTGAGTTCCGAGTCCACGAGTAGACTGATAATTCCTCGTGTCGACTTTACAAATTACTCCTCGAGTTGTGTTCCGTGTCCACGAGTCGACTGATAAGTCCTCGTGTTGACTCTACACGTAATTCCATGAGTTGAGTTCACTCCTGAAGTTGAATTCCGAGTCCAAGAGTCGACTGATAATTCCTCGTGCCGACTCTACACATGACTCCTCGAGTTGAATTCACTCCTCGAGTTGAGTTCCGAGGTCACGAATCGACTGATAATTACTCGTGCCGACTATACACATGACTCCTCGAGTTGAGTTCCGAGTCCACGAGTCGAACGATAAGTCCTCGTATTGACTCTACACGTAATTCCTTGAGTTGAGTTCACTCCTCAAATTGAGTTCCGAGTCCACGAGTAGACTGATAATTCCTCGTGTCGACTTTACAAATTAATCCTCGAGTTGTGTTCCGAGTCCACGAGTCGACTGATAAGTCCTCGTCTTGACTCTACACGTAATTCCTTGAGTTGAGTTCCGAGTACTCGAGTCGCCTGATAATTCCTCATGCCGACTCTAAAAATTACTTCTCGAGTTTTTTTCCGAGTCCACGAGTCGACTGATTAGTCCTCGTGTTGACTATACATGTAATTCCTTGACTTGAGTTCACTCTTCAAGTTGAGTTCTGAGTCCACGAGTCGACTGATAATTCCTCGTGCCGACTCTACACATTACTCCTCGAGTTTAGTTCACTCCTCGAGTCGTGTTTCGAGTCCACTAGTTGACTGATAAGTCCTTCTCTTGACTCTACACGTAATTCCTTGAGTTGAGTTCACTCCACAAGTTGAGTTCCGAGTCCACGAGTCGACTGATAAGTCCTCGTGTTGACTGTACACATGACTCCTCGAGTTGAGTTCACTCCTCGAGTTGAGTTCCGAGACAACGAGTCGACTGATAATTTCTCGTGCCGACTCTACACATGACTCCTCGAGTTGAGTTCCGAGTGCACGAGTCGACTGATAATTCCTCGTGCCGACTCAACACATGACTCCTTGAGTTGAGTTTCTAGTCCACGAGTCGACTGATAATTCCTCGTGCCGACTCTACAAATTACTCCTCGAGTTGAGTTTCGAGTCCTCGAGTTGACTGATAAGTCCTCGTGTTGACTCTACACGTAATTCCTTGAGTTGAGTTCCGAGTCCTCGACTCGCCTGATAATTCCTCGTGCCAACTCTAAAAATTACTTCTCGAGTTTTGTTCCGAGTCCACGAGTCGACTGATAAGTACTCGTGTTGACTCTACACATAATTCCATGAGTTGAGTTCACTCCTCAAGTTGAGTTCTGAGTCCACGAGTCGACTGATAATTCCTCGTGCCCGTACACATGACTCCTCAAGTTGAGTTCACTCCTCGAGTTAAGTTTCGAGTCCACGAGTCGACTGATAATTCCTCGTGACGAGTCTACACATGACTCCTCGAGTTGAGTTCACTCCTCCAGTTAAGTTCCGAGTCCACGAGTCAACTGATAATTCCTCGTGTCGACTCTACACATAACTCCTCGAGTTGTGTTCCGAGTCCACTAGTCGACTGATAAGTCCTCGTGTTGAATTTACACGTAATTCCTTGAGTTGAGTTCACTCCTCAAATTGAGTTCCGAGTCCACGAGTAGACTGATAATTCCTCGTGTCGACTTTACAAATTACTCCTCGAGTTGTGTTCCGTGTCCACGAGTCGACTGATAAGTCCTCGTGTTGACTCTACACGTAATTCCATGAGTTGAGTTCACTCCTGAAGTTGAATTCCGAGTCCAAGAGTCGACTGATAATTCCTCGTGCCGACTCTACACATGACTCCTCGAGTTGAATTCACTCCTCGAGTTGAGTTCCGAGGTCACGAATCGACTGATAATTACTCGTGCCGACTATACACATGACTCCTCGAGTTGAGTTCCGAGTCCACGAGTCGAACGATAAGTCCTCGTATTGACTCTACACGTAATTCCTTGAGTTGAGTTCACTCCTCAAATTGAGTTCCGAGTCCACGAGTAGACTGATAATTCCTCGTGTCGACTTTACAAATTAATCCTCGAGTTGTGTTCCGAGTCCACGAGTCGACTGATAAGTCCTCGTCTTGACTCTACACGTAATTCCTTGAGTTGAGTTCCGAGTACTCGAGTCGCCTGATAATTCCTCATGCCGACTCTAAAAATTACTTCTCGAGTTTTTTTCCGAGTCCACGAGTCGACTGATTAGTCCTCGTGTTGACTATACATGTAATTCCTTGACTTGAGTTCACTCTTCAAGTTGAGTTCTGAGTCCACGAGTCGACTGATAATTCCTCGTGCCGACTCTACACATTACTCCTCGAGTTTAGTTCACTCCTCGAGTCGTGTTTCGAGTCCACTAGTTGACTGATAAGTCCTTCTCTTGACTCTACACGTAATTCCTTGAGTTGAGTTCACTCCACAAGTTGAGTTCCGAGTCCACGAGTCGACTGATAAGTCCTCGTGTTGACTGTACACATGACTCCTCGAGTTGAGTTCACTCCTCGAGTTGAGTTCCGAGACAACGAGTCGACTGATAATTTCTCGTGCCGACTCTACACATGACTCCTCGAGTTGAGTTCCGAGTGCACGAGTCGACTGATAATTCCTCGTGCCGACTCAACACATGACTCCTTGAGTTGAGTTTCTAGTCCACGAGTCGACTGATAATTCCTCGTGCCGACTCTACAAATTACTCCTCGAGTTGAGTTTCGAGTCCTCGAGTTGACTGATAAGTCCTCGTGTTGACTCTACACGTAATTCCTTGAGTTGAGTTCCGAGTCCTCGACTCGCCTGATAATTCCTCGTGCCAACTCTAAAAATTACTTCTCGAGTTTTGTTCCGAGTCCACGAGTCGACTGATAAGTACTCGTGTTGACTCTACACATAATTCCATGAGTTGAGTTCACTCCTCAAGTTGAGTTCTGAGTCCACGAGTCGACTGATAATTCCTCGTGCCCGTACACATGACTCCTCAAGTTGAGTTCACTCCTCGAGTTAAGTTTCGAGTCCACGAGTCGACTGATAATTCCTCGTGACGAGTCTACACATGACTCCTCGAGTTGAGTTCACTCCTCCAGTTAAGTTCCGAGTCCACGAGTCAACTGATAATTCCTCGTGTCGACTCTACACATAACTCCTCGAGTTGTGTTCCGAGTCCACTAGTCGACTGATAAGTCCTCGTGTTGAATTTACACGTAATTCCTTGAGTTGAGTTCACTCCTCATATTGAGTTCCGAGTCCACGAGTAGACTGATAATTCCTCGTGTCGACTTTACAAATTACTCCTCGAGTTGTGTTCCGTGTCCACGAGTCGACTGATAAGTCCTCGTGTTGACTCTACACGTAATTCCATGAGTTGAGTTCACTCCTGAAGTTGAATTCCGAGTCCAAGAGTCGACTGATAATTCCTCGTGCCGACTCTACACATGACTCCTCGAGTTGAATTCACTCCTCGAGTTGAGTTCCGAGGTCACGAATCGACTGATAATTACTCGTGCCGACTATACACATGACTCCTCGAGTTGAGTTCCGAGTCCACGAGTCGAACGATAAGTCCTCGTATTGACTCTACACGTAATTCCTTGAGTTGAGTTCACTCCTCAAATTGAGTTCCGAGTCCACGAGTAGACTGATAATTCCTCGTGTCGACTTTACAAATTAATCCTCGAGTTGTGTTCCGAGTCCACGAGTCGACTGATAAGTCCTTGTCTTGACTCTACACGTAATTCCTTGAGTTGAGTTCCGAGTACTCGAGTCGCCTGATAATTCCTCATGCCGACTCTAAAAATTACTTCTCGAGTTTTTTTCCGAGTCCACGAGTCGACTGATTAGTCCTCGTGTTGACTATACATGTAATTCCTTGACTTGAGTTCACTCTTCAAGTTGAGTTCTGAGTCCACGAGTCGACTGATAATTCCTCGTGCCGACTCTACACATTACTCCTCGAGTTTAGTTCACTCCTCGAGTCGTGTTTCGAGTCCACTAGTTAACTGATAAGTCCTTCTCTTGACTCTACACGTAATTCCTTGAGTTGAGTTCACTCCACAAGTTGAGTTCCGAGTCCACGAGTCGACTGATAAGTCCTCGTGTTGACTGTACACATGACTCCTCGAGTTGAGTTCACTCCTCGAGTTGAGTTCTGAGACAACGAGTCGACTGATAATTTCTCGTGCCGACTCTACACATGACTCCTCGAGTTGAGTTCCGAGTCCACGAGTCGACTGATAATTCCTCGTGCCGACTCAACACATGACTCCTTGAGTTGAGTTTCTAGTCCACGAGTCGACTGATAATTCCTCGTGCCGACTCTACAAATTACTCCTCGAGTTGAGTTTCGAGTCCTCGAGTCGACTGATAAGTCCTCGTGTTGACTCTACACGTAATTCCTTGAGTTGAGTTCCGAGTCCTCGACTCGCCTGATAATTCCTCGTGCCAACTCTAAAAATTACTTCTCGAGTTTTGTTCCGAGTCCACGAGTCGACTGATAAGTACTCGTGTTGACTCTACACATAATTCCATGAGTTGAGTTCACTCCTCAAGTTGAGTTCTGAGTCCACGAGTCGACTGATAATTCCTCGTGCCCGTACACATGACTCCTCAAGTTGAGTTCACTCCTCGAGTTAAGTTTCGAGTCCACGAGTCGACTGATAATTCCTCGTGACGAGTCTACACATGACTCCTCGAGTTGAGTTCACTCCTCCAGTTAAGTTCCGAGTCCACGAGTCAACTGATAATTCCTCGTGTCGACTCTACACATAACTCCTCGAGTTGTGTTCCGAGTCCACTAGTCGACTGATAAGTCCTCGTGTTGAATTTACACGTAATTCCTTGAGTTGAGTTCACTCCTCAAATTGAGTTCCGAGTCCACGAGTAGACTGATAATTCCTCGTGTCGACTTTACAAATTACTCCTCGAGTTGTGTTCCGTGTCCACGAGTCGACTGATAAGTCCTCGTGTTGACTCTACACGTAATTCCATGAGTTGAGTTCACTCCTGAAGTTGAATTCCGAGTCCAAGAGTCGACTGATAATTCCTCGTGCCGACTCTACACATGACTCCTCGAGTTGAATTCACTCCTCGAGTTGAGTTCCGAGGTCACGAATCGACTGATAATTACTCGTGCCGACTATACACATGACTCCTCGAGTTGAGTTCCGAGTCCACGAGTCGAACGATAAGTCCTCGTATTGACTCTACACGTAATTCCTTGAGTTGAGTTCACTCCTCAAATTGAGTTCCGAGTCCACGAGTAGACTGATAATTCCTCGTGTCGACTTTACAAATTAATCCTCGAGTTGTGTTCCGAGTCCACGAGTCGACTGATAAGTCCTCGTGTTGACTCTACACGTAATTCCTTGAGTTGAGTTCCGAGTACTCGAGTCGCCTGATAATTCCTCATGCCGACTCTAAAAATTACTTCTCGAGTTTTGTTCCGAGTCCACGAGTCGACTGATTAGTCCTCGTGTTGACTATACATGTAATTCCTTGACTTGAGTTCACTCTTCAAGTTGAGTTCTGAGTCCACGAGTCGACTGATAATTCCTCGTGCCGACTCTACACATTACTCCTCGAGTTTAGTTCACTCCTCGAGTCGTGTTTCGAGTCCACTAGTTGACTGATAAGTCCTTCTCTTGACTCTACACGTAATTCCTTGAGTTGAGTTCACTCCACAAGTTGAGTTCCGACTCCACGAGTCGACTGATAAGTCCTCGTGTTGACTATACACATGACTCCTCGAGTTGAGTTCACTCCTCGAGTTGAGTTCCGAGACAACGAGTCGACTGATAATTTCTCGTGCCGACTCTACACATGACTCCTCGAGTTGAGTTCCGAGTGCACGAGTCGACTGATAATTCCTCGTGCCGACTCAACACATGACTCCTTGAGTTGAGTTTCTAGTCCACGAGTCGACTGATAATTCCTCGTGCCGACTCTACAAATTACTCCTCGAGTTGAGTTTCGAGTCCTCGAGTCGACTGATAAGTCCTCGTGTTGACTCTACACGTAATTCCTTGAGTTGAGTTCTGAGTCCTCGACTCGCCTGATAATTCCTCGTGCCAACTCTAAAAATTACTTCTCGAGTTTTGTTCCGAGTCCACGAGTCGACTGATAAGTACTCGTGTTGACTCTACACATAATTCCATGAGTTGAGTTCACTCCTCAAGTTGAGTTCTGAGTCCACGAGTCGACTGATAATTACTCGTGCCCGTACACATGACTCCTCAAGTTGAGTTCACTCCTCGAGTTAAGTTTCGAGTCCACGAGTCGACTGATAATTCCTCGTGACGAATCTACACATGACTCCTCGAGTTGAGTTCACTCCTCCAGTTAAGTTCCGAGTCCACGAGTCAACTGATAATTCCTCGTGTCGACTCTACACATAACTCCTCGAGTTGTGTTCCGAGTCCACTAGTCGACTGATAAGTCCTCGTGTTGAATTTACACGTAATTCCTTGAGTTGAGTTCGCTCCTCAAATTGAGTTCCGAGTCCACGAGTAGACTGATAATTCCTCGTGTCGACTTTACAAATTACTCCTCGAGTTGTGTTCCGTGTCCACGAGTCGACTGATAAGTCCTCGTGTTGACTCTACACGTAATTCCATGAGTTGAGTTCACTCCTGAAGTTGAATTCCGAGTCCAAGAGTCGACTGATAATTCCTCGTGCCGACTCTACACATGACTCCTCGAGTTGAATTCACTCCTCGAGTTGAGTTCCGAGGTCACGAATCGACTGATAATTACTCGTGCCGACTATACACATGACTCCTCGAGTTGAGTTCCGAGTCCACGAGTCGAACGATAAGTCCTCGTATTGACTCTACACGTAATTCCTTGAGTTGAGTTCACTCCTCAAATTGAGTTCCGAGTCCACGAGTAGACTGATAATTCCTCGTGTCGACTTTACGAATTAATCCTCGAGTTGTGTTCCGAGTCCACGAGTCGACTGATAAGTCCTCATCTTGACTCTACACGTAATTCCTTGAGTTGAGTTCCGAGTACTCGAGTCGCCTGATAATTCCTCATGCCGACTCTAAAAATTACTTCTCGAGTTTTTTTCCGAGTCCACGAGTCGACTGATTAGTCCTCGTGTTGACTATACATGTAATTCCTTGACTTGAGTTCACTCTTCAAGTTGAGTTCTGAGTCCACGAGTCGACTGATAATTCCTCGTGCCGACTCTACACATTACTCCTCGAGTTTAGTTCACTCCTCGAGTCGTGTTTCGAGTCCACTAGTTAACTGATAAGTCCTTCTCTTGACTCTACACGTAATTCCTTGAGTTGAGTTCACTCCACAAGTTGAGTTCCGAGTCCACGAGTCGACTGATAAGTCCTCGTGTTGACTGTACACATGACTCCTCGAGTTGAGTTCACTCCTCGAGTTGAGTTCCGAGACAACGAGTCGACTGATAATTTCTCGTGCCGACTCTACACATGACTCCTCGAGTTGAGTTCCGAGTCCACGAGTCGACTGATAATTCCTCGTGCCGACTCAACACATGACTCCTTGAGTTGAGTTTCTAGTCCACGAGTCGACTGATAATTCCTCGTGCCGACTCTACAAATTACTCCTCGAGTTGAGTTTCGAGTCCTCGAGTCGACTGATAAGTCCTCGTGTTGACTCTACACGTAATTCCTTGAGTTGAGTTCCGAGTCCTCGACTCGCCTGATAATTCCTCGTGCCAACTCTAAAAATTACTTCTCGAGTTTTGTTCCGAGTCCACGAGTCGACTGATAAGTACTCGTGTTGACTCTACACATAATTCCATGAGTTGAGTTCACTCCTCAAGTTGAGTTCTGAGTCCACGAGTCGACTGATAATTCCTCGTGCCCGTACACATGACTCCTCAAGTTGAGTTCACTCCTCGAGTTAAGTTTCGAGTCCACGAGTCGACTGATAATTCCTCGTGACGAGTCTACACATGACTCCTCGAGTTGAGTTCACTCCTCCAGTTAAGTTCCGAGTCCACGAGTCAACTGATAATTCCTCGTGTCGACTCTACACATAACTCCTCGAGTTGTGTTCCGAGTCCACTAGTCGACTGATAAGTCCTCGTGTTGAATTTACACGTAATTCCTTGAGTTGAGTTCACTCCTCAAATTGAGTTCCGAGTCCACGAGTAGACTGATAATTCCTCGTGTCGACTTTACAAATTACTCCTCGAGTTGTGTTCCGTGTCCACGAGTCGACTGATAAGTCCTCGTGTTGACTCTACACGTAATTCCATGAGTTGAGTTCACTCCTGAAGTTGAATTCCGAGTCCAAGAGTCGACTGATAATTCCTCGTGCCGACTGTACACATGACTCCTCGAGTTGAATTCACTCCTCGAGTTGAGTTCCGAGGTCACGAATCGACTGATAATTACTTGTGCCGACTATACACATGACTCCTCGAGTTGAGTTCCTAGTCCACGAGTCGAACGATAAGTCCTCGTATTGACTCTACACGTAATTCCTTGAGTTGAGTTCACTCCTCAAATTGAGTTCCGAGTCCACGAGTAGACTGATAATTCCTCGTGTCGACTTTACAAATTAATCCTCGAGTTGTGTTCCGAGTCCACGAGTCGACTGATAAGTCCTCGTGTTGACTCTACACGTAATTCCTTGAGTTGAGTTCCGAGTACTCGAGTCGCCTGATAATTCCTCATGCCGACTCTAAAAATTACTTCTCGAGTTTTGTTCCGAGTCCACGAGTCGACTGATTAGTCCTCGTGTTGACTATACATGTAATTCCTTGACTTGAGTTCACTCTTCAAGTTGAGTTCTGAGTCCACGAGTCGACTGATAATTCCTCGTGCCGACTCTACACATTACTCCTCGAGTTTAGTTCACTCCTCGAGTCGTGTTTCGAGTCCACTAGTTAACTGATAAGTCCTTCTCTTGACTCTACACGTAATTCCTTGAGTTGAGTTCACTCCACAAGTTGAGTTCCGAGTCCACGAGTCGACTGATAAGTCCTCGTGTTGACTGTACACATGACTCCTCGAGTTGAGTTCACTCCTCGAGTTGAGTTCCGAGACAACGAGTCGACTGATAATTTCTCGTGCCGACTCTACACATGACTCCTCGAGTTGAGTTCCGAGTCCACGAGTCGACTGATAATTCCTCGTGCCGACTCAACACATGACTCCTTGAGTTGAGTTTCTAGTCCACGAGTCGACTGATAATTCCTCGTGCCGACTCTACAAATTACTCCTCGAGTTGAGTTTCGAGTCCTCGAGTCGACTGATAAGTCCTCGTGTTGACTCTACACGTAATTCCTTGAGTTGAGTTCCGAGTCCTCGACTCGCCTGATAATTCCTCGTGCCAACTCTAAAAATTACTTCTCGAGTTTTGTTCCGAGTCCACGAGTCGACTGATAAGTACTCGTGTTGACTCTACACATAATTCCATGAGTTGAGTTCACTCCTCAAGTTGAGTTCTGAGTCCACGAGTCGACTGATAATTCCTCGTGCCCGTACACATGACTCCTCAAGTTGAGTTCACTCCTCGAGTTAAGTTTCGAGTCCACGAGTCGACTGATAATTCCTCGTGACGAGTCTACACATGACTCCTCGAGTTGAGTTCACTCCTCCAGTTAAGTTCCGAGTCCACGAGTCAACTGATAATTCCTCGTGTCGACTCTACACATAACTCCTCGAGTTGTGTTCCGAGTCCACTAGTCGACTGATAAGTCCTCGTGTTGAATTTACACGTAATTCCTTGAGTTGAGTTCACTCCTCAAATTGAGTTCCGAGTCCACGAGTAGACTGATAATTCCTCGTGTCGACTTTACAAATTACTCCTCGAGTTGTGTTCCGTGTCCACGAGTCGACTGATAAGTCCTCGTGTTGACTCTACACGTAATTCCATGAGTTGAGTTCACTCCTGAAGTTGAATTCCGAGTCCAAGAGTCGACTGATAATTCCTCGTGCCGACTGTACACATGACTCCTCGAGTTGAATTCACTCCTCGAGTTGAGTTCCGAGGTCACGAATCGACTGATAATTACTTGTGCCGACTATACACATGACTCCTCGAGTTGAGTTCCTAGTCCACGAGTCGAACGATAAGTCCTCGTATTGACTCTACACGTAATTCCTTGAGTTGAGTTCACTCCTCAAATTGAGTTCCGAGTCCACGAGTAGACTGATAATTCCTCGTGTCGACTTTACAAATTAATCCTCGAGTTGTGTTCCGAGTCCACGAGTCGACTGATAAGTCCTCGTGTTGACTCTACACGTAATTCCTTGAGTTGAGTTCCGAGTACTCGAGTCGCCTGATAATTCCTCATGCCGACTCTAAAAATTACTTCTCGAGTTTTGTTCCGAGTCCACGAGTCGACTGATTAGTCCTCGTGTTGACTATACATGTAATTCCTTGACTTGAGTTCACTCTTCAAGTTGAGTTCTGAGTCCACGAGTCGACTGATAATTCCTCGTGCCGACTCTACACATTACTCCTCGAGTTTAGTTCAGTCCTCGAGTCGTGTTTCGAGTCCACTAGTTGATTGATAAGTCCTTCTCTTGACTCTACACGTAATTCCTTGAGTTGAGTTCACTCCACAAGTTGAGTTCCGAGTCCACGAGTCGACTGATAAGTCCTCGTGTTGACTGTACACATGACTCCTCGAGTTGAGTTCACTCCTCGAGTTGAGTTCCGAGACAACGAGTCGACTGATAATTTCTCGTGCCGACTCTACACATGACTCCTCGAGTTGAGTTCCGAGTCCACGAGTCGACTGATAATTCCTCGTGCCGACTCAACACATGACTCCTTGAGTTGAGTTTCTAGTCCACGAGTCGACTGATAATTCCTCGTGCCGACTCTACAAATTACTCCTCGAGTTTAGTTTCGAGTCCTCGAGTCGACTGATAAGTCCTCGTGTTGACTCTACACGTAATTCCTTGAGTTGAGTTCCGAGTCCTCGACTCGCCTGATAATTCCTCGTGCCAACTCTAAAAATTACTTCTCGAGTTTTGTTCCGAGTCCACGAGTCGACTGATAAGTACTCGTGTTGACTCTACACATAATTCCATGAGTTGAGTTCACTCCTCAAGTTGAGTTCTGAGTCCACGAGTCGACTGATAATTCCTCGTGCCCGTACACATGACTCCTCAAGTTGAGTTCACTCCTCGAGTTAAGTTTCGAGTCCACGAGTCGACTGATAATTCCTCGTGACGAGTCTACACATGGCTCCTCGAGTTGAGTTCACTCCTCCAGTTAAGTTCCGAGTCCACGAGTCAACTGATAATTCCTCGTGTCGACTCTACACATAACTCCTCGAGTTGTGTTCTGAGTCCACTAGTCGACTGATAAGTCCTCGTGTTGAATTTACACGTAATTCCTTGAGTTGAGTTCACTCCTCAAATTGAGTTCCGAGTCCACGAGTAGACTGATAATTCCTCATGTCGACTTTACAAATTACTCCTCGAGTTGTGTTCCGTGTCCACGAGTCGACTGATAAGTCCTCGTGTTGACTCTACACGTAATTCCATGAGTTGAGTTCACTCCTGAAGTTGAATTCCGAGTCCAAGAGTCGACTGATATTTCCTCGTTCCGACTCTACACATGACTCCTCGAGTTGAATTCACTCCTCGAGTTGAGTTCCGAGGTCACGATGTTGTCAATGGTGCCCACAAGAAGAGTAGTAGTGTCTATTTATGTACATTTGATGTCATATAGTCTTACGAAGACTCTTGCTTGTAATTGCTTATTCATTAATAAAAAGTTGAAACGTTCATTCAATCTTCTTTGTTTGAAGCTTTATGATAAAACCTTAGTCTTTTAGTCCATAAACAAACTTAACAACTTACGAAGAGACAAATGTAGATTTGCATGAACAAACTCTTCGTAGTTTGCTTAAAACGATATATTCGCAATCTTAGGGTCAAAGGACTATTGACCTCAGTATGATTGTTAGAAGAATCTATGATGTCTGGTTATGAGGCATTGAGAGTTGGGGACTCTATAGTTCTTCTAGGTATCTTCCGAAGGTACTGAATTGACCAGTGCACTTCTAGAGACAATATAAGAACAAACCATTTATCCTCTTATGTCTCGAAGTCACTATGTATGAATTGCATCATGCTTACCTTAATCCTGAAATGAGACATGCCATTTCACACCTTAGTATTCTCATTTGAGAAAGTCAAAGTTCGGACTCACTATGTGATTCCGAACAAGTCCTATTGGTGAAGTACTAAGTTGTGAGTCTGTCATGAGTAACTTTGTGAAGTTCTCATAGATATGGAATTCATGTACAAGATTGCTGAAATGCAATGTATGTCACCTCATGCTTTGTTCCTTGGAGTGTGAATAAATGAACTGGACAGTGTCCAAATTGAGTCCTGACTCTTTTGGATGAAACAATGTGACTTGTTAGCTCCTCGTCAATACATTGTTTCTAACTTATTCACAAGTGACAAAGGAGTTGAGGAAATAACAGCTAGAAGGGTAAAATGGTAATTTAGTAAATCCCGACTAGCTGATGACATTCATGAAGGGTAAACATAGATAATATTCTGTGGATCCGCTCATTATAATTAGGTGAATTCTTGAGTAGAAAATAAATTCATTTGAACCGGGAGATTTTCAGTGTCAACTCTTTAGTGGAGTCAGTTGGCATTAAGCTAAACTTGGAAAAGGTTTGTGAACTTTTGAGTCCAAGTGTTTAGCTCAAGCTTTGTTCATTTGGGTCCATGAGGTCACTGTCACGAATCACATCGAGTAGGAATAGTTAAACTAAAAGCTAAGTCAAAACAAGAACGAGACAGTTTTACGAAAATTGTCAAAAGGGTATTTTTGTCTTTTTGGACATAGGACGAAAAAAAATGTCAATAAATTTTTTTGACATTGTCATATGATGACAAATGAAATAAATATTACTTAGCCATATTAGTGTAATTGGGCCTTGAGGATTAATTTCATTTCATAGAATTTTACTTGAAAATTCTTAATGGGCTTTTCTTATGTTGTCATGAACAAATGAAGAAACATCTAGAACCTCCTTCTAGAAGCTCAAATTTCGTCCAACCCAAGGAAAATAAGGCTGAATTTCGTTCATGCCATAGTGGGAAAGAGAGTTTATTTTGTGCATTGATGTATGAAGATACTTGCCAAAAGAAAAAGGGGAAACAAATTTCCTTGAGAAGGAAAGTGCATTTTCGGCCAACTAAGAGGAAATCAAATGAGGAAACAAATCCTAAGCCTTCATGAGGCATGTTGGACGTGCAAGGCAATAGGAAAAGAGGAAACTACCTTTTGAAGGTAATCCTCCTCCTATAAATAGGAGCCTCATTCCTCACATTTCATTCATCCAAGTTTAAGAGATTTGAGAGACTCTCTCTCTAGAACTTTGGCCGAACTCCTCTCTCTCTCTCTAGTTTATTTTCGATTTTGTTTTGGCACCTAGGTCCTCATTTGACCTAGAGTTTAGCTCTGCGACTTCAAGACTCGTTCTTAAGTCGTAGTGTTTAAAAGTGCCCACTCACTAATTCCTTTTCTCTCGAGTGATTTAGTGATAGAAACTTTCGTGGTTGCTCGAGGTGCCAAGGAAAGAAAGAGGGACGTGCTGCGAGGGGAGACGAGCGTTGCAACTTTTTAAGAGCTTCTCAAAGATCAAGCTTCAAGAAAGGTTAGTAAACTTCTTAGCTCATAATAGTTTTTAATTACGTGTACTTGCTCTTTTGTCTAGGTTAGTAAAAACTGTTTTTACTTGTAAAAGAAAATTTTTAAAATTCCGCCGCTTACCGAAGCGTTAATTATTTTCTTAAACCCTAGATCGATTCCAACACACGAATCGACTGATAATTACTCGTGCCGACTATACACATGACTCCTCGAGTTGAGTTCCGAGTCCACGAGTCGAACGATAAGTCCTCGTATTGACTCTACACGTAATTCCTTGAGTTGAGTTCACTCCTCAAATTGAGTTCCGAGTCCACGAGTAGACTGATAATTCCTCGTGTCGACTTTACAAATTAATCCTCGAGTTGTGATCCGAGTCCACGAGTCGACTGATAAGTCCTCGTGTTGACTCTACACATAATTCCTTGAGTTGAGTTCCGAGTACTCGAGTCACCTGATAATTCCTCATGCCGACTCTAAAAATTACTTCACGAGTTTTGTTCCGAGTCCACGAGTCGACTGATTAGTCCTCGTGTTGACTATACATGTAATTCCTTGACTTGAGTTCACTCTTCAAGTTGAGTTCTGAGTCCACGAGTCGACTGATAATTCCTCGTACCGACTCTACACATTACTCCTCGAGTTTAGTTCACTCCTCGAGTCGTGTTTCGAGTCCACTAGTTGACTGAGAAGTCCTTCTCTTGACTCTACACGTAATTCCTTGAGTTGAGTTCACTCTACAAGTTGAGTTCCGAGTCCACGAGTCGACTGATAAGTCCTCGTGTTGACTGTACACATGACTCCTCGAGTTGAGTTCACTCCTCGAGTTGAGTTCCGAGACAACGAGTCGACTGATAATTTCTCGTGCCGACTCTACACATGACTCCTCGAGTTGAGTTCCGAGTCCACGAGTCGACTGATAATTCCTCGTGCCGACTCAACACATGACTCCTTGAGTTGAGTTTCTAGTCCACGAGTCGACTGATAATTCCTCGTGCCGACTCTACAAATTACTCCTCGAGTTGAGTTTCGAGTCCTCGAGTCGACTGATAAGTCCTCGTGTTGACTCTACACGTAATTCCTTGAGTTGAGTTCCGAGTCCTCGACTCGCCTGATAATTCCTCGTGCCAACTCTAAAAATTACTTCTCGAGTTTTGTTCCGAGTCCACGAGTCGACTGATAAGTACTCGTGTTGACTCTACACATAATTCCATGAGTTGAGTTCACTCCTCAAGTTGAGTTCTGAGTCCACGAGTCGACTGATAATTCCTCGTGCCCGTACACATGACTCCTCGAGTTGAGTTCACTCCTCGAGTTAAGTTTCGAGTCCACGAGTCGACTGATAATTCCTCGTGCCGAGTCTACACATGACTCCTCGAGTTGAGTTCACTCCTCCAGTTAAGTTCCGAGTCCACGAGTCGACTGATAATTCCTCGTGTCGACTCTACACATAACTCCTCGAGTTGTGTTCCGAGTCCACTAGTCGACTGATAAGTCCTCGTGTTGAATTTACATGTAATTCCTTGAGTTGAGTTCACTCCTCAAATTGAGTTCCGAGTCCACGAGTAGACTGATAATTCCTCGTGTCGACTTTACAAATTACTCCTCGAGTTGTGTTCCGAGTCCATGAGTCAACTGATAAGTCCTCGTGTTGACACTTCACGTAATTCCTTGAGTTGAGTTCCTAGTCCAAGAGTCGACTGATAATTCCTCGTGCCGACTGTACACATGACTCCTCGAGTTGAATTCACTCCTCGAGTTGAGTTCCGAGGTCACGAATCGACTGATAATTACTCGTGCCGACTATACACATAACTCCTCGAGTTGTGTTCGGAGTCCACTAGTCGACTGATAAGTCCTCGTGTTGAATTTACACGTAATTCCTTGAGTTGAGTTCACTCCTCAAATTGAGTTCCGAGTCTACGAGTAGACTGATAATTCCTCGTGTCGACTTTACAAATTACTCCTCGAGTTGTGTTCCGTGTCCACGAGTCGACTGATAAGTCCTCGTGTTGACTCTACACGTAATTCCATGAGTTGAGTTCACTCCTGAAGTTGAATTCCGAGTCCAAGAGTCGACTAATAATTCCTCGTGCCGACTCCACACATGACTCCTCGAGTTGAATTCACTCCTCGAGTTGAGTTCCGAGGTCACGAATCGACTGATAATTACTCGTGCCGACTATACACATAACTCCTCGAGTTGAGTTCCGAGTCCACGAGTCGAACGATAAGTCCTCTTATTGACTCTACACGTAATTCCTTTAGTTAAGTTCACTCCTCAAATTGAGTTCCGAGTCCACGAGGAGACTGATAATTCCTCGTGTAGACTTTACAAATTAATCCTCGAGTTGTGTTCCGAGTCCACGAGTCGACTGATAAGTCCTCGTGTTGACTCTACACGTAATTCCTTGAGTTGAGTTCCGAGTACTCGAGTCGCCTGATAATTCCTCATGCCGACTCTAAAAATTACTTCTCGAGTTTTGTTCCGAGTCCACGAGTCGACTGATTAGTCCTCGTGTTGACTATACATGTAATTCCTTGACTTGAGTTCACTTTTCAAGTTGAGTTATGAGTCCACGAGTCGACTGATAATTCCTCGTGCCGACTCTACACATTACTCCTCGAGTTTAGTTCACTCCTCGAGTCGTGTTTCGAGTCCACTAGTTTACTGATAAGTCCTTCTCTTGACTCTACACGTAATTCCTTGAGTTGAGTTCACTCCACAAGTTGAGTTCCGAGTCCACGAGTCGATTGATAAGTCCTCGTGTTGACTGTACACATGTCTCCTCGAGTTGAGTTCACTCCTCGAGTTGAGTTCCGAGACAACGAGTCGACTGATAATTTCTCGTTCCGACTCTACACATGACTCCTCGAGTTGAGTTCCGAGTCCACGAGTCGACTGATAATTCCTCGTGCCGACTCAACACATGACTCCTTGAGTTGAGTTTCTAGTCCACGAGTCGACTAATAATTCCTTGTGCCGACTCTACAAATTACTCCTCGAGTTGAGTTTCGAGTCCTCGAGTCGACTGATAAGTCCTCGTGTTGAATCTACACGTAATTCATTGAGTTGAGTTCCGAGTCCTCGACTCGCCTGATAATTCCTCGTGCCAACTCTAAAAATTACTTCTCGAGTTTTGTTCCGAGTCCACGAGTCGACTGATAAGTACTCGTGTTGACTCTACACATAATTCCATGAGTTGAGTTCACTCCTCAAGTTGAGTTCTGAGTCCACGAGTCGACTGATAATTCCTTGTGCCCGTACACATGACTCCTCGAGTTCAGTTCACTCCTCGAGTTAAGTTTCGAGTCCACGAGTCGACTGATAATTCCTCGTGCCGAGTCTACACATGACTCCTCGAGTTGAGTTCACTCCTCCAGTTAAGTTCCGAGTCCACGAGTCGACTGATAATTCCTCGTGTCGTCTCTACACATAACTCCTCGAGTTGGGTTCCGAGTCCACTAGTCGACTGATAAGTCCTCGTGTTGAATTTACACGTAATTCCTTGAGTTGAGTTCACTCCTCAAATTGAGTTTCGAGTCCACGAGTAGACTGATAATTCCTCGTGTCGACTTTACAAATTACTCCTCGAGTTGTGTTCCGTGTCCACGAGTCGACTGATAAGTCCTCGTGTTGACTCTACATGTAATTCCATGAGTTGAGTTCACTCCTGAAGTTGAGTTCCGAGTCCAAGAGTCGACTGATAATTCCTCGTGCCAACTCTACACATGACTCCTCGAGTTGAATTCACTCCTCTAGTTGAGTTCCGAGGTCACGAATCGACTGATAATTACTCGTGCCGACTATACACATGACTCCTCGAGTTGAGTTCCGAGTCCACGAGTCGAACGATAAGTCCTCGTATTGACTCTACATGTAATTCCTGGAGTTAAGTTCACTCCTCAAATTGAGTTCCGAGTCCACGAGTAGACTGATAATTCCTCGTGTCGACTTTACAAATTAATCCTCGAGTTGTGTTCCGAGTCCACGAGTCGACTGATAAGTCCTCGTGTTGACTCTAAACGTAATTCCGTGAGTTGAGTTCCGAGTACTCGAGTCGCCTGATAATTCCTCATGCCGACTCTAAAAATTACTTCTCGAGTCTTGTTCCGAGTCCATGAGTCGACTGATTAGTCCTCGTGTTGACTATACATGTAATTCCTTGACTTGAATTTACTCCTCAAGTTGAGTTCTGAGTCCACGAGTCGACTGATAATTCCTCGTGCCGACTCTACACATTACTCCTCGAGTTTAGTTCATTCCTCGAGTCGTGTTTCGAGTCCACTAGTTGACTGATAAGTCCTTCTCTTGACTCTACACGTAATTCCTTGAGTTGTGTTCACTCGTCAAATTGAGTTCCAAGTGCACGAGTCGACTGATAATTCCTTGTGCCGACTCTACAAATTACTCTTCGAGTTGAGTTCCGAGTCCACGAGTCGAATGACAAGTCCTGGTGTTGGCTCTACACGTAATTCCTTTAGTTGAGTTCCGAGTCCACGAGTCGACTGATAGGTCCTCGTGCCGACTCTACACATGACTTCTCGAGTTGAGTTCCGAGGCCACGAGTCGACTGATAAGTCCTCGTGTTGTCACTACACGTAATTCCTTGAGCTGAGTTCACTCCTCAAATTAAGTTCCAAGTGCACAAGTCGACTGATAATTCCTCGTGCCGACTTTACAAATTACTCCTCGAGTTGAGTTCCGAGTCAACGAGTCGAATGATAAGTCCTGGTGTTGACTCTACACGTAATTCCTTGAGTTGAGTTCCGAGTCCACGAGTCGACTGATAAGTCCTCGTGTTGACTCTACAGGTAATTCCATGAGTTGAGTTCACTTCTCAAGTTGAGTTCCGAGTCCACGAGTCGACTAATAATTCCTCTTGTCCGTACACCTGACTCCTCGCATTGAGTTCACTCCTCGAGTTGAGTTTCGAGTCCACGAGTCGACTGATAATTCCTCGTGTTGACTCTACACGTAATTCGTTGAGTTGAGTTCACTCCTGAAGTTGAGTTCCGAGTCCACGAGTCGACTAATAATTCCTCGTGCCGACTCTACACATGAGTCCTCGAGTTGAATTCACTCCTCGAGTTGAATTCCGAGTCCACGAGTTGACTGATAATTCCTCGTGCCGACTCTACAAATTACTCCTCGAGTCGACTGATAAGTCCTCGTGTTGATTCTACACGTAATTCCTTGAGTTGAGTTCCGAGTCCTCGAGTCGCTTGATAATTCCTCTTGCCAACTCTAAAAATTACTTCTCAAATTTTGTTCCGAATCCACGAGTCGACTGATAAGGCCTCGTGTTGACTCTACACACAATTCCATGAGTTGAGTTCACTCCTCAAGTTGAGTTCTGAGTCCACGAGTCGACTAATAATTCCTCGTGCCCGTACACATGACTCCTCGAGTCGAGTTCACTCCTCGAGTTGAGTTTCGAGTCCACGAGTCGACTGATAATTCCTCGTGCCGAGTCTACACATGACTCCTCGAGTTGAGTTCACTCCTCCAGTTCAGTTCCAAGTCCACGAGTCGACTGATAATTCCTCGTGTCGACTCTACACATAACTCCTCGAGTTGTGTTCCGAGTCTACTAGTCGACTGATAAGTCCTCGTGTTGACATTACACGTAATTCCTTGAGTTGAGTTCACTCCTCAAATTGAGTTCCGAGTCCACGAGTAGACTGATAATTCCTCGTGTCGACTTTACAAATTACTCCTCGAGTTGTTTTCCGTGTCCACGAGTCGACTGATAAGTCCTCGTGTTGACTCTACATGTAATTCCTTGAGTTGAGTTCACTCCTTAAGTTGAGTTCCGAGTCCAAGAGTCGACTGATAATTCCTCGTGCCGATTCTACACATGACTCCTCGAGTTGAATTCACTCCTCGAGTTGAATTCCGAGTCCACGAGTCGACTAATAATTCCTCGTGCCGACTCTACAAATTACTACTCGAGTTGAGTTCCGAGTCCTCGAGTCGACTGATAAGTCCTCGTGTTGACTCTACACGTAATTCCTTGAGTTAAGTTCACTCCTCAAATTGAGTTCCGAGTCCACGAGTAGACTGATAATTCCTCGTGTCGACTTTACAAATTAATCCTCGAGTTGTGTTCCGAGTCCACGAGTCGACTGATAAGTCCTCGTGTTGACTCTACACGTAATACCTTGAGTTGAGTTCCGAGTCCTCGAATCGCCTGATAATTCCTCATGCCGACTATAAAAATTACTTCTCGAGTTTTGTTCCGAGTCCACGAGTCGACTGATTAGTTCTCGTGTTGACTATACATGTAATTCCTTGAGTTGAGTTCACTCCTCAAGTTGAGTTCTGAGTCCACGAGTCGACTGATAATTCCTCGTGCCGATTCTACACATTACTCCTCGAGTTTAGTTCACTCCTTGAGTTGTGTTTCGAGTCGACTAGTTGACTGATAAGTCCTTCTGTTGACTCTACACGTAATTCCTTGAGTTGAGTTCACTCCACAAGTTGAGTTCCGAGTCCACGAGTCGACTGATAAGTCCTCCTGTTGACTCTACACATGACTCCTCGAGTTGAGTTCCGAGACAACGAGTCGACTGATAATTTCTCGTGCCGACTCTACACATGACTCCTCGAGTTGAGTTCCGAGTCCACGAGTCGACTGATAATTCCTCGTGTCCGTACACATGACTCCTCGAGTTGAGTTCACTCCTCGAGTTGAGTTTCGAGTCCACAAGTCGACTGATAATTCCTCGTGTTGACTCTACACGTAATTCCTTGAGTTGAGTTCACTCCTGAAGTGGAGTTTCGAGTCCACGAGTCGCCTGATAATTCCTCGTGCTGACTCTACACATGACTCCTCGAGTTGAATTCACTCCTCGAGTTGAATTCCGAGTCCACGAGTCGACTGATAATTCCTCGTGACGACTCTACAAATTACTCCTCGAGTTGAGTTCCGAGTCCTCGAGTCGACTGATAAGTCCTCGTGTTGACTCTACACGTAATTCCTTGAGTTGAGTTCCGAGTCCTCGAGTCGCCTGATAATTCCTCGTGCCGACTCTAAAAATTACTTCTCGAGTTTTGTTCCGAGTCCACGAGTCGACTGATAAGTCCTCGTGCCGACTCTACACATGACTTCTCGAGTTGAATTCACACCTCGAGTTGAGTTCCGAGTCCACGAGTCGACTGATAATTCCTCGTGCCGACTCAACACATGACTCCTTGAGTTGAGTTTCGAGTCCACGTGTCGACTGATAATTACTCGTGCCGACTCTACACATGACTCCTCGAGTTGAGTTCACTCCTCCAGTTGAGTTTTATTACCGGTCCGTCCCGGCCCGGTACGGCAACGACATCATATGGCGGCTTCCCCGAGCCTTTCCCGGCGCACGGCCACCTCAAGGCCGGCCATGGCCTCCACGGCCGAGTCAGAGCCAGCCATGGCCGGGTCAGAGCCGTCCATGGCCGGGTCAGAGGCGTCTCTCGGCCAAGGGGCTGTCCACGACGCTCCTTGGTCGCCTATAAATACCAAGGTACCTCCCTTGGTCCAGGTAATCCGAATTTGAGTACTGAAACGCTGTCGAACTCGTACCTCGCTCGTTTCTCCCAAGTCTCGACCTCTAAACACTAAACCCTCTACAAACCACCTCAATCCTACTAATGTTGAGCGTCGGAGAGGTAAACAGAGGCAACCCCTCTGTTTCCCCTTTGTAGTTCACACCTTTCTGTTCACGTTTCAGGTGCTTGGACGAGATAGAGATCATCTACAGCTAAGGGACGGCTTGGGATACCAAGCCCGACACGCTCGAGTCGAGACAAGACCACTTGGTCCGGCCTTGGGTCTAACCGTCTGCGACTCCTAAATCGTTGTCCGAAAAACTGCGACAACATTTTGGCACTAGAAGGAGGGGATCTCTCGACCTTGACGACGCATTCCCTCTACCAGTTTTCTCCCTTTGTTCTCACGACTCTCGAGAGATGAGTCACATTCCCACTACCTCCGCGGGTACCCGAGCAACGAGCTCGAGGTACGGTCTTCGACGCCTCGCACATCGTCTTGAAGGGCAACCTCGCGATAGCGAGAGCCAGCCCCAAGACCCGATGATTGACCCCGAGGCCGTGCTCCGAGAGGACACGGCCCGGCGGCTTGCGGAGCTCCTTGACCGCCCCGGCATCGACGGTACGCTCATAGCCGACCTCCTCGGCTATGACGTCGAAGATAGGTCCGCCAAAGACTACTCCGACTCCGAATATGTGGGGGAGTCGAGGACCAACGAGGCAACGCCTAGCCTCGCCCCTTCGTGGCCCGAGTGTGGACCTTAGAGAGCGCTTGACGGCGCAGAGAAACTCCCGAGGGGAGGATCTCCGCCAAAGGCTAAACTCTCGAAGGGACGCGCTCCCCGCCGCAACTCTCGGCCGGCCGCATGCCAATTTCGTGGACCAAGCGTCCAACGAACGCCAACCGGTGACTCCCGTGGCCCCGACGGTCGGCCCCGCTAACGGGCTCGACATGGTCACGATGATTCAAAGCCTCCAGAATCAAATCATCGAAATGAGGGAGTCGGGGAGGCAAAGGCCGTACGGAGGGATCGAGGAATCATACTCTCCCTTCGGCGCTCAAATCCTCGCGCAACCATGCGTGGGGAACTTCAAGTTACCGTCCATTCCCCCCTACGATGGACGTACGGACCCCCTCTTCCACGTCCAACACTATGAGACGTGGATGACTATGCAGGGGCAGGCGGACGCCACCCTCTGCCAAGCCTTCAGCCTGACCCTCACAGGCTCGGGGTTTGAATGGTTCCGAAGCTTGAGGCCGGGAAGCATCCCGTCTTTCCGGGCCTTGCGAGAGGCTTTCCTCGCCCGATTCGCCACCCTCGTGGCGCAAAAGAAGCTGTTGTCGCACGAAAATGAACAACTATTTAAAACCTCGGGCGGTTCGATCCAAGGCCGGACCAAGTGATCGCACCCGGGCCAAGAGTGTGAACTCGATAGTCTCGAGCAAGGGTTCTCTCCGATCAACCCGCCTCTCGGGAGAGGTAGGGGGTGAGGAGGAGGAGTGACCGTGCCTTGGTTGTTGGCTGCCTACGTACCCGTGTGTGGGATCAGGTCAGAACGTAGTTCAAGCGTGTAGGACGCTGTATGAGGCGCGGAGCCTTGGTGGAGAAGCGTGCTCGACGAAGGAAACGGGGCTCGAGGAGTCCTCGGCGGCGTCTCAGGACTTCGGAGATCGTGAACGCGAGAGAGAATGTGTGTTTTCTCTCTTTTGGAGACGTGGAAGACTCTAAGTCAAGAGTTCCTTGTTGTGGCGGAGATTCCGGACGCGTAGGCGATTCCTGGTCGGAAATGCCGGACGCGTAGGCGATTTCTTGTCAGAAATGGCGGACGCGTCTAGGGTGCTAGACGCGTAGGCGATTTTCAGTAGAAAAACGTTAGAGCACTCGTGGGCTCAAGATTAATCGCTCGATCAAGAGAGGCGGCACTCGGGAGTCCCCGGAAAGCGCTTCAGAATCTCCGAGAGCGAGAAATCGTGGAGAATCCGCTTCAGGCCAAGGATGGCATCTAGAGAAGCGGAGAGAAGTCTCAAGTTCCTTGAGAAAGAAATGGGATGGCTTTCCCCTCAATGAGAGGGGGTATTTATAGGTGTTTGGGGGCCTTAAGAGGCTCCTTTTTCGTCCATGTGGGACTAGGAATGCGCGTGGCATTAATTGGAGGCGCACGGCGCGCGCGGCGCACAAAGTGCGGCGCACAATGCGCGGCGCGCGGCGCGCGGCGCAGGGGGCGCGGCGCGCGGGTCACCAGGCGCGGCGCGCGATGCGCGGCGCTGGATGTGCGGCGCGGGCGTGTCATCACGCGGGCTGCTACGCTTGGTTGGCCGGCGCGGCGCGCGCGCGGCGCATGGCCCGCCTCGTCGGGCTCTTGCGGACCTTCGAATACCATTCTTGCCACATGAAATATGAGGGTTTTTACTTGGCGAGAGTGACTCGATTCGAGGAGCGACTCGAGGCTCGTCTTGAGGAGTGAAGCTCAACTCGAGGAGACCGACTCGAGGCTCGACTCGAGGAACAACTCAAGGCTCGCCTCGAGGAGCGAAGCTCGACTCGAGGAGATTGACTCGAGGCTCGACTCGAGGAGCGAAGCTCGACTCGAGGAGATTGACTCAAGGCTCGACTCGAGGAGCGAAGCTCGACTCGAGGAGTCAAGAGTTTAGGCGAAGGCTTGAAGACCTGCCGCTCTTCAGGACCTCCGGCCTGACCATCGGCCCTTTGAGTGACGTGCCTTCTTGGCGTCTCGGGTTTTCCGAAAACGACCGACAACATTAGTCCCCCAAGTTCGTCGCTCGGGAGGCGTCCCAGCGATGAACTTTTTGTTCTTCTAGTTGGGTGTTTGAGGAAAATAGACTTTCCAGAGCTTCACTGTTGCGAAGCCTTTGTGATTATAAAGAATACTCTCACAATTGCTAGTGCTTTCTCTCGCTTTTCCTTCTCTCTCGACACGAGTGTGTGATGTACACGTGGAGGAGGATCCAAGCGGATAGGAGGCGTAGCTCAACGTGGGCGAGGCGAACGCGCTTGCGTTCGTCGCTCTAGCCCCGGAGCAAATGGGATATGCATGCGCGAGTAGGGCGTGCATTTATGTAGAGGTGTGTCGGCGCGTCGCGGCTTATTGATCTTTTGGCGATGTTACGCCCGAGTTAACCTTCGATGGCGTTTTGTTTGATAATGTCATCAATCCGGAGTCCATGGGACTCGACGGTGACTAGCAGGGTGATGATTGTGTAATCGTGACCTATTAGGGGAAGATCATGGCTTCCGTCTCGGCCAGCTTGGAAGGCGACTGCACTTTTGCATTTTGCAAAGGCGTGCTCATTCCGAGGTCTCGAAGACGGAGGTTGATGCTGCGGGCTGATGCTTCGAGAAGACGGAGCGGCACCTGGCGGAAGGCTCTGCCGCACCGGAGGGCTTCGACTGCTCGGGGATAAACGCTAAAAGTTTGACCACGCATCAAGCATAAGTCGGCCTCACGGGGCATCCGCCATTCCCGCCTTGGTGACGCTTCTTCGTCTGCGTTCGGAAGATCGGTCCTTATTCCCCAGGCGCGAGCGCGGGTCTCTACCTTGGCTGACCTGTTCTTCAGGTCGCTCCAGGCGTTTGTTCGAGGAGTGGGACTCGTCTCGAGGAGACTGACTCGAGGCTCGATTCGAGGAGCGAAGCTCGACTCGAGGAGACTGACTCAAGGCTCGACTCGAGGAGCGAAGCTCGACTTGAGGAGACTGAATCAAGTCTCAACTCAAGGAGCGAAGCTCAACTCGGGGAGCCGACTCGAGTCTCAACTCGAGGGGCTAGGCTCGACTCGGGGAGCCGACTCAAGTCTCAACTCGAGGGGCTAGACTCGACTCAAGGAGACTGGCTGGACATTAAGGAATATGACTCTACTCGAGGAGCGATGCTCGACTCGAGGTGTATGACTCAATTCGAGGAGCAAGACTCAACTCGGGGAGAATGGCTCGACTCAAGGAGCGAAACTCGACTCGAGGAGGATGACTCGACTCGAGGAGCGAAGCTCGACTCGAGAAGAATGACTTGACTCGAGGGGCGAAGCTCAACTCGAGGAGACTGACTCGACTCGAGAAGCGAAGCTCGACTCGAGGAGGATGACTCGACTCGAGGAGCGAAGCTCGACTAGAGGAGGATGACTCGACTCGAGGAGCGAAGCTCGACTCGAGGAGAATGACTTGACTCGAGGAGCGAAGCTCAACTCGGGGAGACTGACTCGACTCGAGGAGCGAAACTCGACTCGAGGAGGATGACTCGACTCGAGGAGCGAAGCTCGACTCGAGAAGAATGACTTGATGAAAGGGGTGATGCTCGACTCGAGGAGAGCGACTCGACTCGAGGAGCATGGCTCGACTCGAGGAGGGCGTGACTCGACTTGAGGAGGATGTCCTGACTCGAGGAGCAAGGCTCGATTCAAGGAGAGCGGCTCGACTTTAAGGAGCGATGCTCGACTCAAGGAGAATGGCTCAACTCTAGGAGCGAAGCTCGACTCGAGGAGGATGACTCGTCTCGAGGAGCAGAGCTCGACTCGAGGAGAATGGCTCAACTCGAGGAGCGAAGCTCGGCTCGAGGAGGATGACTCGTCTCGAGGAGCAGAGCTCGACTCGAGGAGAATGGCTCAACTCGAGGAGCGAAGTTCGACTCGAGGAGAATGGTTCGATTTGAGGAGCAAGGCTCGACTCGAGGAGAGTGACTCGACTCGGGGAGCGAGGCTCGACTCAAGGGGAATGACTCGACTCGGGGAGCGAAGCTTGACTCGAGGAGAATGACTCGACTCGAGGAGCGAAGTTCGACTCGAGGAGAATGGTGCGATTTGAGGAGCAAGGCTCGACTCGAGGAGAATGACTCAACTCAGGGAGCGAGGCTCGACTCAAAGGGAATTACTTGACTCGGGGAGCGAAGCTCGACTCGAGGAGAGTGACTTGACTCGAGGAGCATGACTCGACTCGAGGAGCGAAGTCTTAGCTAGTTCAGGCTGAGCGAGGTTCTTGCTCAGAGGCGGGGGTCGCGAGTTTTTGCGAGCAGCTTCAATTAACTCGCATGGAACGGGGATTCTCCCACGGTGATCGTGTTTAGTTGGCGATGGCGAAGATGGCATGAACCGCGCCTCGTACGGCGGTTCAGGTGCGTTGCGATTTAGTCATCATATGCAACACCTCGTGGCGACTCAGAGCGCGTTGTGAGAGACGGTTTTGTGCGTCGTTTAGGTGTCTTAGGCTGCGCAATGTAGGCGTCTTAAGTGCGCCATGTAGGCGTCTTAGGTTGCGCCATGTAGGCGTCTTACGTG
The DNA here is from genome assembly GCF_054948205.1 of Urtica dioica subsp. dioica. NCBI lineage: Eukaryota > Viridiplantae > Streptophyta > Magnoliopsida > Rosales > Urticaceae > Urtica > Urtica dioica. The sequence goes on from NC_142756.1 coordinate 41,237,711, forward strand.
CGCCATGTAGGCGTCTTAAGTGCGCCATGTAGGCGTCTTAGGTTGCGCCATGTAGGCGTCTTACGGGCTGCGCCTTTACGCGTCTTACGTGCGCCATGTAGGCGTCTTAGGTTGCGCCATGTAGGCGTCTTAGGTTGCGCCATGTAGGCGTCTTACAGGCTGCGCCTTTACGCGTCTTACGTGCGCCATGTAGGCGTCTTAGGTTGCGCCATGTAGGCGTCTCACGGGCTGCGCCTTTACGCGTCTTACGTGCGCCATGTAGGCGTCTTTGTTGCGTCGCGAGGGACAGCTTTAGCCTGCATCTCGGGGATGTTTCTTGGGCGCGCCGCGGAGGCGTCTTTAGCCTGCATCTCGGGGATGTCTCGTGGGCGCGCCGCGGGGGCGTCTTTAGCCTGCATCTCGGGGATGTCTCGTGGGCGTGCCGCGGGGGCGTCTTTAGCCTGCATCTCGGGGATGTCTCGTGGGCGCGCCGCGGGGGCGTCTTTAGCCTGCATCTCGGGGATGTCTCGTGGGCGCGCCGCGGGGGCGTCTTTAGCCTGCATCTCGGGGATGTCTCGTGGGCGCGCCGCGGGGGCGTCTTTAGCCTGCATCTCGGGGATGTCTCGTGGGCGCGCCGCGGGGGCGTCTTTAGCCTGCATCTCGGGGATGTCTCGTGGGCGCGCCGCGGGGGCGTCTTTAGCCTGCATCTCGGGGATGTCTCTTGGGCGCGCCGCGGGGGCGTCTTTAGCCTGCATCTCTGGGATGTCTCGTGGGCGCGCCGCGGGGGCGTCTTTAGCCTGCATCTCTGGGATGTCTCGTGGGCGCGCCGCGGGGGCGTCTTTAGCCTGCATCTCTGGGATGTCTCGTGGGCGCGCCGCGGGGGCGTCTTTAGCCTGCATCTCGGGGATGTCTCGTGGGCGCGCCGCGAGGGCGTCTTTAGCCTGCATCTCGGGGATGTCTCGTGGGCGCGCCGCGGGGGCGTCTTTAGCCTGCATCTCGGGGATGTCTCGTGGGCGCGCCGCGGGGGCGTCTTTAGCCTGCATCTCGGGGATGTCTCGTGGGCGCGCCGCGGGGGCGTCTTTAGCCTGCATCTCGGGGATGTCTCGTGGGCGCGCCGCGGGGGCGTCTTTAGCCTGCATCTCGGGGATGTCTCGTGGGCGCGCCGCGGGGGCGTCTTTAGCCTGCATCTTGGGGATGTCTCTTGGGCGCGCCACGGGGGCGTCTTTAGCCTGCATCTCTGGGATGTCTTACGGCGCGCCACAGAGGCGTCTTACGTGCACGCTTTCTCCCGTTTTGTGTTCGGGTGTTTTGTTTTGATGGAGCGTGCTTTCTTTTTGTGGAGCGTACTTTCTAGAGGATTTTTAGTGTACATACCATTGCCTATAGGACTAGCCCCCCGAGTTCTGGGTTTACAAGTGTAATCTTGATGATTAAAAATCTTTGATAAAGTGGATTTTAAAAGAAAAACATCGAACTTTATTAACATTGCAAAAAATTTGAAATCCTAAAACGTTGGCTCGTAGGCCTTATTGTTTAGAAAGCAAATAAATAAATGGGGGGAGCGCTGGCTAGTGGTAGTACTCTCTTCAAGTGTTCCGCATTCCACAGGCGATAGATCGGTGTCTCGTCCATGTATGACCTGGTAGACCGTGTGGGGTCTCTGATGAGGACGCCATTACCTTGCACTTGGGTGTCATGCAGGTGTCTTTATGGACTTCGCGGAGGACCTTGGTCGACTCGACGCTATCTCTGAGCTGAGAGATCGTGTTAACCGTCTTTTTAGCGGTCTTTCCATCGATTCCCTGGATGTAACATATTCTGGCTTGGGATTGATCTCCAGCCATGATGCCGATTCCATCCTTGGTAGGGAACTTCACCAGTAGGTGGTATGTTGAAGTGATTGCCCTTAGCCGGTTCAACGTGGGTCGCCCAACGATTACGTTGTAGGGGGACTCTTGGTCGACCACTAGGAATGGGACCATGTGAACGACTTCAATGCCTCCGGGAGTTCCGAAGGTGACCGGCAGATCGATGACGCCTTCAGTCATGACTCTCTTCCCAGTGAACCCGAATAGATGCGTTTGGGTCGGAGTTGGGCGTAGCCCCCCGAGCTTCATGCGCTCTAGGGTGGACTTGAAAATTATGTCGGCAGCACTGCCGTTGTCGATGAGAACTCTTTTCACCAAGTTATTAGCTACTTGGGCTTTGAGCACAATTGCGTCATTGTGCGGATGCACAACTCGCTTGGCCTCTTTGTTGGTGAAATGCATCGTCTCGTGAGGCACGGACGGAGGTTCTTCATACGTGAGGTTGACGTGCATAGTGTTGTCAATGGTGCCCACAAGAAGAGTTGTAGTCTTTATTTTGAACATTTGATGTAATAAAGTCTCATGAAGACTCTTGCTTGTAATTGCCTATTCATTCATTAATAAAGTTGAAACGTTCATTCAATCTTCCTTGTCTGAAGCTTTATGATAAAACCATAGTCTTTTAGTCCATAAACAAACTTAACAACTTACGAAGAGACAAATGTAGATTTGCATGAACAAACTCTTCGTAGTTTGCTTAAAACGATATATTCGCAATCTTAGGGTCAAAGGACTATTGACCTCAGTATGATTGTTAGAAGAATCTATGATGTCTGGTTATGAGGCATTGAGAGTTGGGGACTCTATAGTTCTTCTAGGTATCTTCCGAAGGTACTGAATTGACCAGTGCACTTCTAGAGACAATATAAGAACAAACCATTTAACCTCTTATGTCTCGAAGTCACTATGTATGAATTGCATCATGCTTACCTTAATCCTGAAATGAGACATGCCATTTCACACCTTAGTATTCTCATTTGAGAAAGTCAGAGTTCGGACTCACTATGTCATTCCGAACAGGGCCTATTGGTGAAATACTAAGTTGTGAGTATGTCATGAGTAACTTTGTGAAGTTCTCATAGATATGGAATTCATGTACAAGATTGCTGAAATGCAATGTATGTCACCTCATGCTTTGTTCCTTGGAGTGTGAATAAATGAACTGGCCAGTGTCCAAATTGAGTCCTGACTCTTTTGGATGAAACAATGTGACTTGTTAGCTCCTCGTCAATACATTGTTTCTAACTTATTCACAAGCGACAAAGGAGTTGAGGAAATAACAGCTAGAAGGGTAAAATGGTAATTTAGTAAATCCCGACTAGCTGATGACATTCATGAAGGGTAGCATAGATAATATTCAGTGGATCCGCTCATTATAATTAGGTCGAATTCTTGAGTAGAAAACAAATTCATTTGAACCGAGAGATTTTCAGTGTCAGCTCTTTAGTGGAGTCAGCTGGCATTAAGCTAAACTTGGAAAAGGTTTGTGAACTTTTGAGTCCAAGTGTTTAGCTAAAGCTTTGTTCATTTGGGTCCATGAGGTCACTGTCACGAATCACATCGATAGGAATAGTTAAACTGGAAGCTAAGCCAAAACAAGAACGAAAATAGTTAAAAGGGTATTTTTGTCTTTTGAGACAAAGGATGAAATGAATGTCAATAAATTTTTTTGACAAGGTCATTTTATGACATGTTTCACTCGGCCATGACTTGATCATTGGGCCTTGTGAATTAATTTCATTTCATAAGAATTTTATTGAAAATTCTAAATGGGCCTTTTCTTATGTTGTCATGAACAAGTGAAGAAAATTCTAGAAGCCTTTTCTAGAAGATTATGGGCGCCTACCCTATAGAGAAATAGGAGAGTTTATTTTGTGCATAAATGTATTTAGATACTTGCCAAAAGAAAAAGAGGAAACAAATTTCCCACACATGCATGGGGAATTTCGGCCAAGTGAGAAAAGGGCAAGCCAAGGAACAAAAAAGGAAACAAATCCAAGCCTCTAGGAGGCAGCCTTGGGCGCCCAAGATAGAATGGGAAATAAAGGATTTTTGCTCATGAATATGTGATATTCTATAGAAGAGGAAACTACCTTATTGAAGGTAAAACCTCTCTTATAAATAGGAGCCCCATTCCTCACAATTCATTCATCCAAGTTTAAGAGATTTGAGAGACTCTCTCTCTAGAACTTGGCCGAAGTCCTCTTCTCTCTCTCTCTAGTTTATTTTCGGTTTTCTCTTGTCTTGGCACCTAGGTCCTCACTCGACCTAGTCTTTAGCTCTGCGACTTCGAGACTCGTTCTCAAGTCGTAGTGTTTAAAAGTGCCCACTCACTAATTCCTTCTTTTCGAGTGATTTAGTGATAGAAACTATCGTGGTTGCTCGAGTTCCCGAGGAAAGAAAAGAGAGACGTGCTGCGAGGGGAGACGAACGTTGCCAACCTTCCAAAGGCTCATCAACGTTCAAGCATCAAAAAGGTTAGTAACTTTTATAGCTCATATTAGTTTTATTTACATGCATATGCTCTTGTCTAGGTTAGTAAAAACTAGTTTTACTTAAAAAGAAAATTTTTAAAATTCCGCCGCTTAACGAAGCGTTAAACTTTTTCTCAAACCCTAGATCGATTCCAACAAATGGTATCAGAGCTATGGTCAAAGGAATGCATGTGCATGTTTTAAAATTATGAGCTTGAAAATCGTTTTCGAAAGTTTACTAATTTTGTGACAAGTTAGAATTGTAATCTTAGATTTTTTTTAATTTATTGCTCATGCCTTTAAATTAAAAACCATGTTGTTTTTCTATGAGTTTGGGATGATGTTAAAACACATTAGAATCAGTTCTAAAAGTTTTTAATTTTTTATATTGAAAAACGTGTTTTAAAGGTTTGAGATTTTTCGAGTAAATTTTGTGACTAGTTTTGTTTTCTTGCTAGTTTCGTTTATTTACTTGAATCGTTTTATGCATGTTGTTATTTCTTTTATTTTTTATGTTATTACCCTGCTAATAAAACACAAATAAAAGCTTTAAACAACTTCATAAAACGTTCCGTTACACTCGATTCTTTTTCGCATCTAAAAGGACAAAGCTTTAATTTATTTCTTTTTCTTCGAGCTGGAATGTAAACCCGCATTAAAAGCGGCATAACTCTCTGCTCAGAAATCGAAATTTAATGATTCTTGAATCAAATTAAAGCTCTGTATGTCCTCTGTCCAATGCCACCGGTTTCGGCTCAAAAGGACATCGGAGCCGCCAGTTATGGCGATTTTACTCCGAGGTGCGCGGCTGTCTGAAACTCCAGTTTTTTAGAAATCCGGATTTTCAAACCCCACTACCATGAGTTATAGAACTCTAATGAGAAAACTTTCTTGAGCAAAATTGTTTTTCATATGATTATAAACATGATGTGTAAAGATTAAAAGTTTTGATTTTTGAAAGATTAATTGAAATTGAATTTTTACAAAACTAGTTTGAATTTTGAAAAACCGTTTTCACTTTCAAACTTGAAAATATTTTGTCATCCAAATCAAATAAGTTTTCAAAATGTTTTCAAAACTATATCTATATCACATATGTTCAAAATCTATATGCTCTTGAAATTTTGAGTGGGAGGTCTCTTTGTAGACAAAGCCGAAAAATAAAAAGATGTGTAATCTCAAACTTTCAAGTGTTCGAGTGAGTTGAAGTTCACACTTCCCTCACGCACTTTCCCGAAATAGAAAATAGGAAAAGATCGAGTATGTCCCTTGTGCCTTTATGCACTAATACTGCTCTGAACATGTCGATCTAGGATTCTCTTCTAGTTGTCCGCTCTGTCGCTCTCTAACTAGGAAATTTGTTTCCGAACTTAAAAGAGTCGATGAACCATCTCCAAAAACTAAGTGGGAGGGTTATACTTGTTGTTTGTAACCCACGATCCCCAACACTAATGAAAAGTGCAAGTGTCGCCGGACTAAGAGTCACCCTCGTGGCCCTCTCTTAAATGAGAGTACTCAAGGGCGCTTTGCTCTGATCATTGCTCAATGAGCTACGTCCGAGAGTGAGACGATGATGACAAGACCTCCCCTCGGCGGATTGTTTTTCAAAGTCAATCTTTTGGACTAAGTGGTTGGTTACACACTTAGACTCAATCCCTAGTAATCCTCCCTCGAGGCCCTGCGAAAGGATGTGAGTGATCAAACCAATTTACAAGGTGGCTAGTCAAAATTGATGTATTGACATCTTGGCTATGCATTAATGATGAGTCATTTACTTATGAAAGGAGACTCGTTGCGGCCTTCCCTCGAAGGAGTAAAGTGTCATTTCGTTCATAACACCTTTGGATTTTATAAAGTCTTAAACAAACTTAAATCCTAAACCAAAGACTAATCATAAACTTGTTTCAACTTATATAGGCAATATGTCTCTCAACCCTCTCTCTATCTTTCTTTCCTCGAACCAACTCGAAAACGAAAACTACATAGATTCGAAACATAACCTCGACATAATACCTACCGTTAACAAGCACAAATGGGTACTCACCACCCCGTGTCCTCCTCTGACGAATGATGATTCAACTCAAGAGGACAATGACGCCTTAGCGGCCTGGCTTCGATCCGATGAGATTGTGAGGTGCTATATCTTAGCATCTATGAACAATATGCTGAACAAGCAACATCGTGACATCGAGACTGCCGCTGACATGCTCTACAATCTCCTTGAGAGTTTTGGAGGGCAAAGGCGTCAAGCAAGGCAAAAAGCAGTCCGACAGTTTATGAACTGTCATATGAAGGCTAGGACTCCTGTTAGAGACTTTATGATACTGATCATTAGTTTTCTAAATAAAATGGAAATCCTAGGATCTGAGACTGATGGGAAGAATCTCATAGATATGATCTTAGAAACTCTCCCCGCGTCTCTTGATACCTCCAAGATGAACTACTCCATAAACAAGCTAGAGTACACTGCTACCAAGCTTATGGAGGAACTTCACACTGCTGTAGGTTTCACTAAGAGAAAGAGGAATCAAGGAGAGGCACATGCTACTGAGCGAAAAGCCTCCGCCTCTGAAACTGTGAAGAGACCTTACAAGGCCGATAAAAAGAACTGTCCTGCCTATCTCAAAGCAAAGGAACATAGTATTGTACTAGTTACCGAAGCATGCTTAGTAGCTGATAATGTATCAACGTGGATTCTTGACTCCGCTGCTACTAACCATATTTGTTGTTCCTTGAATGGTTTTAAGAAAACCAAAAGCTTAGAGGAAGGCGAGTTCTGTTTCAAATGGGGTGATGGGAGCCTGGTGTCTGCGAAGGCTGTGGGATCCGTGACGCTGTCTTTTGAAGACCGCACTTTAAACTTGAATAATGTTTATTTTGTTCCTACCTTTGGGAAGAACTTAATATCCGTTGCTCGTCTGAGTGAGCAAGATTATTGTTTAAAGTTCATTAAGAATGGAATTCGTATTTCGTTTCCTGATAATTCTTTTGTCACTGATGCATGTATGAAGAATGCTCTTTTTTACATCTATCCCACTAAACCTTCTCTTTTAGACACCGGAATAGATAACGATCTAATTAGGGAGCCAAAGAGGATCAAACTTTCTGAATCCTCCGATCTAACAAAATCAACATACCTCTGGCACTTAAGACTTGGTCATATCAGTCTAGATAGGATTAAGAGACTTGTGAGGGATGGTCCACTCCAAGCCTCTGCAATAGGTTCACTACCTACTTGTGAATCCTGCATAGAAGGAAAAATGACTAAGCGACCTTTCTCCGATAAGGGTCGAAGAGCCACTGAGTTGCTGGAACTAATACATTCTGATGTATGTGGTCCGCTCAACCAACAGGCACGTGGAGGATACGAATACTTCGTTACCTTCACTGATGATTACTCAAGATATGGGTTTGTCTATTTGCTTAAACACAAATCCGAGACCTTTAACGTATTTAAGGTCTTTAGGGCTTTAGTGGAAAAGCAAACTGGCAAAGTGATCAAAACCCTTCGATCTGATCGAGGTGGTGAGTATATGTCTGGAGAGTTCGATGACTTTCTTAAAGAAGAAGGTATCGCTTCTCAGCTTACCGCGCCTGGCACACCTCAACAAAACGGAGTGTCAGAGAGAAGAAACCGAACTCTTATGGAGATGGTTAGATCGATGATGAGTTACTCATCACTCCCGCTTTCCTTTTGGGGATATGCCCTCGAAACAGCCGCCTACATTCTGAACCAAGTTCCGTCCAAAACGGTTCCTGGTACTCCTTATGAACGATGGACTGGCCGTAAAGTGAATCTTGGCCGCATCCGAATTTGGGGTTGCCCTGCACACGTGCTGAGGCAAAAGACTAGCAAGTTGGCTAGTAGGTCAGAATTGTGCCTGTTTGTAGGATATCCGAAGGAAACCAAAGGTTTTACTTTCTATAGTCCCGAGGACGATAAGACTTTCGTTAGCACGAATGCTCGTTTCCTTGAGGAGGACTTTATGAAGGATGCGAAACCTAGAAGCAAAATTGTGCTTGAAGAAAAGTTGGGTGAGGAAGCTTCTACCTCATCTGTAAGAACTGTTCTTACCCCAACTGAAACACAACCTAACTCAACAGAATCTCGTCAAGTAGTACTTCGACGTAGTGGGAGGGCTGTTCAAAAGCCTGACAGGTACATGTCTTATGGAGACTCTCTTGTAGCCGTCTCTGACATGGATGACCCTGTTTCCTATAGCCAAGCAATGGCTTGTTCTGAATCAAACCTTTGGCTTGACGCCATGAAAGTTGAAATGCACTCGATGTATGTCAACAAAGTCTGGAAACTTGTAGACCTTCCTGAAGGGATTAAACCCGTAGGGTGTAAGTGGATATACAAGAAGAAAAGGGGTCCTGATGGGAACGTTGAGACGTTCAAAGCACGACTTGTGGCAAAGGGTTATACCCAACAAGAAGGGATTGACTATGAAGAAACCTTCTCGCCAGTCGCGATGCTTAAATCCATCCGCATACTCCTATCCATAGCTGCAGCTCTCGACTATGAGATCTGGCAAATGGATGTCAAGACAGCCTTTCTGAATGGCAATCTTGACGAGCGCATTTACATGGCTCAACCAGACGGTTTCGTGGATAAAGGTCAAGAGACCAAGGTTTGTGAGTTGCTTAAATCCATTTATGGACTAAAGCAAGCATCTAGGTCATGGAATATTAGATTCGATGAAACTGTAAAGAGCTTCGGCTTTGAACAGTCAATAGATGAGCCTTGTGTTTACAAGTTAATACACGAAGGCAAAGTTGTGTTTCTGGTACTATATGTCGATGATATACTACTCATTGGTAATGACGTGGGTAAATTATCTGAGGTTAAGGTCTGGCTAGCAAAGCAATTCGATATGAAGGATCTAGGAGAAGCCGCGTACATTCTGGGAATCCAAATCTTTCGAGATAGGAAAAACCGGACCCTGTCGCTCTCTCAAGCATCTTATATTGATAAGGTGATGGATCGCTTCTCGATGCAAGACTGCACAAGAGATTGAAGACATGAGGAAAATTCCTTACGCCTCTGCCGTAGGAAGCCTCATGTATGCTATGCTTTGCACCCGACCTGATATATGTTTCGCCGTTGGCGTAGTTAGTCGTTTCCAATCCAACCCTGGACTCGAGCACTGGATTGCTGTTAAGCATGTTCTTAAGTATCTTCGAAGAACTAGGAACTTGATGCTTACATACTCAGGTACTGACCTGACTATGACGGGATATACCGACTCCGATTTTCAAGCGGATAAGGATTCCAGGAAATCCACTTCGGGATCTGTGTTCATCCTTAATGGTGGAGCTGTTGTGTGGAGAAGTATTAAGCAATCTTGCATTGCTGACTCCACAATGGAAGCAGAATATGTGGCTGCTTGTGAAGCATCCAAAGAGGCTGTATGGCTTAGAAAGTTCCTTAAGTATTTGGAAATTGTTCCAAACGTCGACGAGCCCATGACCCTTTATTGTGATAATAGTGGGGCTGTCGCTAACTCAAAGGAACCTAGAAGCCATAAGCGCTCTAAGCATATTGAGAGGAAATACCATTTGATTCGAGAGATCGTGCAGCGCGGAGACGTGGAAGTGAAGAAGATCTCAACGGTGGACAACCTCGCAGATCCATTCACCAAGGCCCTAGCGAACAAGGTCTTCGACCAACATCGTGAGGGATTAGGCATGAAGGACTACACACACCTTCTTTGAGTCAAGTGGGAGTTTGTTGTCAATGGTGCCCACAAGAAGAGTTGTAGTCTTTATTTTGAACATTTGATGTAATAAAGTCTCATGAAGACTCTTGCTTGTAATTGCCTATTCATTCATTAATAAAGTTGAAACGTTCATTCAATCTTCCTTGTCTGAAGCTTTATGATAAAACCATAGTCTTTTAGTCCATAAACAAACTTAACAACTTACGAAGAGACAAATGTAGATTTGCATGAACAAACTCTTCGTAGTTTGCTTAAAACGATATATTCGCAATCTTAGGGTCAAAGGACTATTGACCTCAGTATGATTGTTAGAAGAATCTATGATGTCTGGTTATGAGGCATTGAGAGTTGGGGACTCTATAGTTCTTCTAGGTATCTTCCGAAGGTACTGAATTGACCAGTGCACTTCTAGAGACAATATAGGAACAAACCATTTAACCTCTTATGTCTCGAAGTCACTATGTATGAATTGCATCATGCTTACCTTAATCCTGAAATGAGACATGCCATTTCACACCTTAGTATTCTCATTTGAGAAAGTCAGAGTTCGGACTCACTATGTCATTCCGAACAGGGCCTATTGGTGAAATACTAAGTTGTGAGTATGTCATGAGTAACTTTGTGAAGTTCTCATAGATATGGAATTCATGTACAAGATTGCTGAAATGCAATGTATGTCACCTCATGCTTTGTTCCTTGGAGTGTGAATAAATGAACTGGCCAGTGTCCAAATTGAGTCCTGACTCTTTTGGATGAAACAATGTGACTTGTTAGCTCCTCGTCAATACATTGTTTCTAACTTATTCACAAGCGACAAAGGAGTTGAGGAAATAACAGCTAGAAGGGTAAAATGGTAATTTAGTAAATCCCGACTAGCTGATGACATTCATGAAGGGTAGCATAGATAATATTCAGTGGATCCGCTCATTATAATTAGGTCGAATTCTTGAGTAGAAAACAAATTCATTTGAACCGAGAGATTTTCAGTGTCAGCTCTTTAGTGGAGTCAGCTGGCATTAAGCTAAACTTGGAAAAGGTTTGTGAACTTTTGAGTCCAAGTGTTTAGCTAAAGCTTTGTTCATTTGGGTCCATGAGGTCACTGTCACGAATCACATCGATAGGAATAGTTAAACTGGAAGCTAAGCCAAAACAAGAACGAAAATAGTTAAAAGGGTATTTTTGTCTTTTGAGACAAAGGATGAAATGAATGTCAATAAATTTTTTTGACAAGGTCATTTTATGACATGTTTCACTCGGCCATGACTTGATCATTGGGCCTTGTGAATTAATTTCATTTCATAAGAATTTTATTGAAAATTCTAAATGGGCCTTTTCTTATGTTGTCATGAACAAGTGAAGAAAATTCTAGAAGCCTTTTCTAGAAGATTATGGGCGCCTACCCTATAGAGAAATAGGAGAGTTTATTTTGTGCATAAATGTATTTAGATACTTGCCAAAAGAAAAAGAGGAAACAAATTTCCCACACATGCATGGGGAATTTCGGCCAAGTGAGAAAAGGGCAAGCCAAGGAACAAAAAAGGAAACAAATCCAAGCCTCTAGGAGGCAGCCTTGGGCGCCCAAGATAGAATGGGAAATAAAGGATTTTTGCTCATGAATATGTGATATTCTATAGAAGAGGAAACTACCTTATTGAAGGTAAAACCTCTCTTATAAATAGGAGCCCCATTCCTCACAATTCATTCATCCAAGTTTAAGAGATTTGAGAGACTCTCTCTCTAGAACTTGGCCGAAGTCCTCTTCTCTCTCTCTCTAGTTTATTTTCGGTTTTCTCTTGTCTTGGCACCTAGGTCCTCACTCGACCTAGTCTTTAGCTCTGCGACTTCGAGACTCGTTCTCAAGTCGTAGTGTTTAAAAGTGCCCACTCACTAATTCCTTCTTTTCGAGTGATTTAGTGATAGAAACTATCGTGGTTGCTCGAGTTCCCGAGGAAAGAAAAGAGAGACGTGCTGCGAGGGGAGACGAACGTTGCCAACCTTCCAAAGGCTCATCAACGTTCAAGCATCAAAAAGGTTAGTAACTTTTATAGCTCATATTAGTTTTATTTACATGCATATGCTCTTGTCTAGGTTAGTAAAAACTAGTTTTACTTAAAAAGAAAATTTTTAAAATTCCGCCGCTTAACGAAGCGTTAAACTTTTTCTCAAACCCTAGATCGATTCCAACAAATGGTATCAGAGCTATGGTCAAAGGAATGCATGTGCATGTTTTAAAATTATGAGCTTGAAAATCGTTTTCGAAAGTTTACTAATTTTGTGACAAGTTAGAATTGTAATCTTAGATTTTTTTTAATTTATTGCTCATGCCTTTAAATTAAAAACCATGTTGTTTTTCTATGAGTTTGGGATGATGTTAAAACACATTAGAATCAGTTCTAAAAGTTTTTAATTTTTTATATTGAAAAACGTGTTTTAAAGGTTTGAGATTTTTCGAGTAAATTTTGTGACTAGTTTTGTTTTCTTGCTAGTTTCGTTTATTTACTTGAATCGTTTTATGCATGTTGTTATTTCTTTTATTTTTTATGTTATTACCCTGCTAATAAAACACAAATAAAAGCTTTAAACAACTTCATAAAACGTTCCGTTACACTCGATTCTTTTTCGCATCTAAAAGGACAAAGCTTTAATTTATTTCTTTTTCTTCGAGCTGGAATGTAAACCCGCATTAAAAGCGGCATAACTCTCTGCTCAGAAATCGAAATTTAATGATTCTTGAATAAAATTAAAGCTCTGTATGTCCTCTGTCCAATGCCACCGGTTTCGGCTCAAAAGGACATCGGAGCCGCCAGTTATGGCGATTTTACTCCGAGGTGCGCGGCTGTCTGAAACTCCAGTTTTTTAGAAATCCGGATTTTCAAACCCCACTACCATGAGTTATAGAACTCTAATGAGAAAACTTTCTTGAGCAAAATTGTTTTTCATATGATTATAAACATGATGTGTAAAGATTAAAAGTTTTGATTTTTGAAAGATTAATTGAAATTGAATTTTTACAAAACTAGTTTGAATTTTGAAAAACCGTTTTCACTTTCAAACTTGAAAATATTTTGTCATCCAAATCAAATAAGTTTTCAAAATGTTTTCAAAACTATATCTATATCACATATGTTCAAAATCTATATGCTCTTGAAATTTTGAGTGGGAGGTCTCTTTGTAGACAAAGCCGAAAAATAAAAAGATGTGTAATCTCAAACTTTCAAGTGTTCGAGTGAGTTGAAGTTCACACTTCCCTCACGCACTTTCCCGAAATAGAAAATAGGAAAAGATCGAGTATGTCCCTTGTGCCTTTATGCACTAATACTGCTCTGAACATGTCGATCTAGGATTCTCTTCTAGTTGTCCGCTCTGTCGCTCTCTAACTAGGAAATTTGTTTCCGAACTTAAAAGAGTCGATGAACCATCTCCAAAAACTAAGTGGGAGGGTTATACTTGTTGTTTGTAACCCACGATCCCCAACACTAATGAAAAGTGCAAGTGTCGCCGGACTAAGAGTCACCCTCGTGGCCTCTCTTAAATGAGAGTACTCAAGGGCGCTTTGCTCTGATCATTGCTCGTGGCCCTCGCCGGACATCGGAGGTCGTCTATTAAAAGTCTGACCTCCTCTGTTTCGCCTTTTACGGGAGTTTCCTTGCTCGTTGCTAGGCTCGTCTCGGTGGTGAGGGCTTTGATCATTGCCCTTGCGACCATCGAGGTAATCTTCGACTCCCATGAAGGTCTTGGCTCGAGTCATTAACTCGGCCATGGTAGAAGGGACACGGCCGACGATGGACTTAAGGAAGTCACTTGTGCGCAAGCCTTCAGTGATGGCGGTGATTGCGTCTTTGTCGTCAAAGCGGTCGACCTTATTCGATTCTTCAGTGAATCGGGCGAGGTATCGTCTAAGGGACTCGCCATCCTCTTGCCTGATTGACCACAGGTACATCTTGGTCTTCCTTTGGACCATAGACGTAGCGAACCGTGCTAGGAACATGTCCTTCAGGTCTTTGAACGAGCGGATGCTTCCCGGCCTTAAGTTCTTGAACCACTCAAAGCCGGGTCCGGCGAGGGTAAGACTAAAAGCTTGGCACATAGCGCCGGGAGTGACACCCTGCATCGTCATCCAGGTTTCATAGTGCTGGATGTGGTAAGCAGGATCTGCTTTTCCATTATATGGAGCGAGGTTCGGGAGTTTGAAATTTCCCGTACATACCTCGGCCAATATCTGAGCCGTGAAAGGCGAGGACTTCTCCTCAACGACCCCATAGGCACTTCCGCCTATTCCGTGTTCTCGGAGATCACGTACTTCATTTCGAAGATTGTGGATCATTGTGATCACATCGAGACCGGTAGTCGGAGTAACTCCCTGTTCGGGAGGAGTCACCTGTCGTCTTTCATTTGACCCTTGACCCGTTCGGCGGTTCCCGTTAGTTGGGGCTGCTACGGGGATGTTTGGCCGAGAGCTTAGTCGCTCCCTTAGGTCATCGCCACGCTCGATGCGTTGGGCGGTGAGGTGATCCCTAAGATCTGGGCTGGTCGTTCGGAGGCGCAGGCTTCGTCTGCGACGGCGCGCTCTCCGCGTGCCCTGACTTTCCTCAACGTTCTCCCTTCGACCCAGTCGGTCGAGGGCCGAGCGTCGGGAGTTTCCCTCTTGAGAAGCAGCCGGCGCGTCGCCTTTCCGGGGTAGGGGATTCGGAGGACCGGCTTCAAACATGGCGGGGAGTACTCCGTCCTTCGTGAGAGAAGTCTCGATATCCTCCGGATCGCAAGTACCCTCATAGTCAGGGTCACAGTCGTGGCTTTCCTCGTTGAGGTTCTCAGGATCCCCGTTGGGGGTCATTGCGTTATGCGCGGGTTGCCTGGTAGCCAGTTGGCTGTGGTACCTCGCGTTCTTCGCCTTTAGTTGGCGGATACTCTCCTCCAGCTCCATGATGCGGTTGTCCCTGCTATCAGGAGATGGAGATGGTGAGCGGGTCGAGCTCTCTTCGTGGAGCGACTCTTCGTCACCATGCGCTCGGGAGCGCAAGAAGTATTTCTTGGTCCCAGTGACGTTTTCGGGGTTGTTCACGCCCTCAGAACGTACAGGTGGTTGAGTACTCATCTTTTCTCAAGTTCGAGAAAGTTGAGTTTGTAGAAGAAAAGAAGAAGATGAATAGAAGGGATTTCGGGCTGAATAGGTCGGGAAGTCCCCTCCTTCTAGCGCCAAAATGTTGTCGCACGAAAATGAACAACTATTTAAAACCTCGGGCGGTTCGATCCAAGGCCGGACCAAGTGATCGCACCCGGGCCAAGAGTGTGAACTCGATAGTCTCGAGCAAGGGTTCTCTCCGATCAACCCGCCTCTCGGGAGAGGTAGGGGGTGAGGAGGAGGAGTGACCGTGCCTTGGTTGTCGGCTGCCTACGTACCCGTGTGTGGGATCAGGTCAGAACGTAGTTCAAGCATGTAGGACGCTGTATGAGGCGCGGAGCCTTGGTGGAGAAGCGTGCTCGACGAAGGAAACGGGGCTCGAGGAGTCCTCGGCGGCGTCTCAGGACTTCGGAGATCGTGAACGCGAGAGAGAATGTGTGTTTTCTCTCTTTTGGAGACGTGGAAGACTCTAAGTCAAGAGTTCCTTGTTGTGGCGGAGATTCCGGACGCGTAGGCGATTCCTGGTCGGAAATGCCGGACGCGTAGGCGATTTCTTGTCAGAAATGGCGGACGCGTCTAGGGTGCTAGACGCGTAGGCGATTTTCAGTAGAAAACCGTTAGAGCACTCGTGGGCTCAAGATTAATCGCTCGATCAAGAGAGGCGGCACTCGGGAGTCCCCGGAAAGCGCTTCAGAATCTCCGAGAGCGAGAAATCGTGGAGAATCCGCTTCAGGCCAAGGATGGCATCTAGAGAAGCGGAGAGAAGTCTCAAGTTCCTTGAGAAAGAAATGGGATGGCTTTCCCCTCAATGAGAGGGGGTATTTATAGGTGTTTGGGGGCCTTAAGAGGCTCCTTTTTCGTCCATGTGGGACTAGGAATGCGCGTGGCATTAATTGGAGGCGCACGGCGCGCGCGGCGCACAACGCGCGGCGTGCGGCGCGCGGCGCAGGGGGCGCGGCGCGCGGGTCACCAGGCGCGGCGCGCGATGCGCGGCGCTGGATGTGCGGCGCGGGCGTGTCATCACGCGGCGCGCGGTCTGCTTGGCGCGGCGCGCGGCCCGTCTGGCGCGGCGCGCGGGCTGCTGCGCTTGGTTGGCCGGCGCGGCTGCGCGCGCGGCGCATGGCCCGCCTCGTCGGGCTCTTGCGGACCTTCGAATACCATTCTTGCCACATGAAATATGAGGGTTTTTACTTGGCGAGAGTGACTCGATTCGAGGAGCGACTCGAGGCTCGTCTTGAGGAGTGAAGCTCAACTCGAGGAGACCGACTCGAGGCTCGACTCGAGGAACAACTCAAGGCTCGCCTCGAGGAGCGAAGCTCGACTCGAGGAGATTGACTCGAGGCTCGACTCGAGGAGCGAAGCTCGACTCGAGGAGATTGACTCAAGGCTCGACTCGAGGAGCGAAGCTCGACTCGAGGAGTCAAGAGTTTAGGCGAAGGCTTGAAGACCTGCCGCTCTTCAGGACCTCCGGCCTGACCATCGGCCCTTTGAGTGACGTGCCTTCTTGGCGTCTCGGGTTTTCCGAAAACGACCGACAACAGAAGCCGAAGACCCACCTCCTCTCTATCCGACAAGGAAGAGACGAGACGTTACCTCGCTCGCTTCACCGAGGAGTCTCACAAGGTCGAAGGGTTCGACGACAGGGACGCCATCACGGCGATCACCGAGGGAGTGCGCACGAGCGACTTCCTCAAGTCTATTGTTGGCCAAGTCCCGCGTGACATGGCGGAGCTGATGACAAGAGCCCGCACATACATGGGAGTCGAGGACTATCTCGATGGCCGAGATGGTCGAAAGTCAGGAGGACAGGGGAGTCGCCGCCGCGACGATCGAGATGAAGATCGTCCCGACCCCCGAAAGAGGAGGAATAAGGGAAGCCAGGCCCCCAACGGCCGTTCCCTCCCCGGGCCGAGGCCGTCACATGTCGACAGCTGTTGTCGGTCGTTTTCGGAAAACCCGAGACGCCAAGAAGGCACGTCGCTCAAAGGGCCGATGGTCAGGCCGGAGGTCCTGAAGAGCGGCAAATCTTCAAGCCCTCGCCCAAACTCCTGACTCCTCGAGTCGAGCTTCGCTCCTCGAGTCGAGCCTTGAGTCAATCTCCTCGAGTCGAGCTTCGCTCCTTGAGTCGAGCCTTGAATGGTTCCTCGAGTCGAGCCTTTAATTGTTCCTCGAGTCGAGCCTCGAGTCATTTTCGAGTCGAGCCTCGAGTCATCCTCGAGTCACTCCTCGAATCAAGTCGTTAGTCGCTCTTGCCGGGCCGAGCCTTACTCCTCGAATCGAGTCACTCTCATCAAGTAGAGAGCTTCATATTTTACATGAGAAGAATGACATTCGAAGGCCCGCAAGAACCCGGCAAGACGAGCCGCCCACTACGCACGCAACGCGCTGCGCCGGCCAGCCGAGCAGCAAGCAGCGCGCCGCGCCGGCCAGGCAGCGCGCCGCGCCAGTCAAGGCACCCTGCGCCGCGCGTCCTGCGCCGCGCGTCCCGCGCCGCGCCCGGTGACCCGCGCGCCGCGCCCCCTGCGCCGCGCGCCGCGCGCCGCGCGTTGTGCGCCGCCCTTTGTGCGCCGCGCGCGCCGTGCGCCTCCACTTGATGCCACACGCATTCCTAGTCCCACATGGACGAAAAAGGGACCTTCTAAGGCTCCCAAACACCTATAAATACCCTCTCTCATTGAGGGGAAAGCCATCCCAAGATATCCAAAAATATCCAATAATTATCTTCATCTCTTATCGACACGTTCGATTTCTCTGCTTCTCTGGATGCCATATTTGGCCTGAAGCAGGTTCTCTTCTCTCTCCCTCGTTCTCAAAGGTCCCGAAGAACTCACGGGAACTTCCCGGACGTCGCTCCCTTTGACCGAACGTTCTCCGGTGCTCAAGCACGGCCCTAGGGTTCTCAACTAGAGCTACCCTTGCGCGTCTAACACGCTAGACGCGTACGCGATCTCCGAAGTTCTGAGACGCTGCCGAGGACTTCTCGCGCCCCGTTTCCTTCGTCGAGCACGCCTCTTCACCAAGGCTCCACGCCTCATACTGCGTCACACACGCTTGAACTACGTTCTGACCTGATCCCACGCACGGGTACGTAGGCAGCCGACAACCAAGGCACGGTCACTCATCCTCCTCACCCCCTACCTCTCCCGAGAGGCGGGTTGATCGGAGAGAACCCTAGCTCGAGACTATCGAGTTCACACTCTTGGCCCGGGTGCGATCACTTGGTCCGGCCTTGGATCGAACCGCCCGAGGTTTTAAATAGTTGTTCATTTTCGTGCGACAACATTTTGGCGCTAGAAGGAGGGGACTTCCCGACCTATTCAGCCCGAAATCCCTTCTATTCATCTTCTTTTCTTCTGCGAACTCAACTTTCTCGAACTTGAGAAACGATGAGTAGCCAACCACCCGTACGTTCTGAGGGCGCAAACAACCCCGAAAACGTCGCTAAGACCAAGAAATACTTCTTGCGCTCCCGAGCGCATGGTGACGAAGAGTCGCTCCACGAAGAGAGCTCGACCCGCTCACCATCTCCATCTCCTGATAGCAGGGACAACCGCATCGTGGAGTTAGAGGAGAGTATCCGCCGACTGAAGGCGAAGAACGCAAGGTACCACAGCCGACTGGCTGCGAAGCAACCTATGCGTGACACGACGATCCCCAACGGGGATCCTGAGAACCTCAACGAGGAAAGCCGCGACCCTGATTATGAGGATACTGGTGACTCGGAGGATGTCGAGACTTCTCTCACGAAGGACGGGGGACTCCCCGCCGTGTTTGAAGCCGGTCCGTCGAATCCCTTACCCCGAACAGGCGATGCGCCGGTAGCTTCTCAAGAGGGGAATTCCCGACGTTCGGCCCTCGACCGACTAGGTCCGAGGGAGAATGTTACGGAAAGTCAGGGCGCGCGGAGAGCGCACCACCGCAAGCAGAGCCGGCGCCTCCGTACGGCCAGCCCTGATCTTAGGGACCACCTCACTGCTCAACGCATTGGGCGTGGCAATGATCTGAGAGAGCGACTAAGCTCTAGACCCAACATCCCGCTGGCAGCCCCAACTAACGGGAACCGCCGCGCAGGACAGGGGTCTAACGAGAGGCTGCAGGTGACTCCTCCCGATCAAGGGGTTACTCCAACGACCGGTCTCGATGTGGTCACTATGATCCACAACCTTCGAAATGAGGTACGAGATCTCCGAGAATACGGAATAGGTGGAAGTGCCTACGGAATCGTTGAGGAGAACTCATCGCCTTTCACTACCCAGATATTGGCTGAGGTTTGTACGGGGAATTTCAAGCTCCCGAACCTCGCTCCCTATGATGGTAAAGCAGATCCTGCTTACCACATCCAGCACTATGAAACCTGGATGACGATGCAGGGTGTTTCTCCTGGTGCCATGTGCCAAGCCTTTAGTTTGACCCTCGTCGGACCCGGCTTTGAGTGGTTCAAAAACTTAAGACCAGGAAGCATCCACTCGTTCAAAGACCTGAAGGACATGTTCCTGGCACGGTTCGCTACGTCTATGGTCCAAAAGAAGACCAAGATGTACCTGTGGTCAATCAGGCAAGAGAGTGGCGAGTCTCTTAGACGATACCTCGCCCGATTCACAGAAGAGTCAAACAAGGTCGACCGCTTTGACGACAGTGACGCGATCGCCGCTATCATAGAAGGCTTGCGCACGAGTGACTTCCTCAAGTCTGTCGTCGGCCGTGTCCCTTCCACCATGGCCGAGTTAATGACTCGAGCTAAGACCTTCATGGGAGTCGAAGATTACCTCGACGGACGCAAGAGCACTACTCAAAGCTCTCGCCGTCGAGAAGAACCTATCCGCGAGCAGAACGAACCTCGTAAGAGGCGAAACAAGGGGAACCAGGTTTCTAGCAACCAACCCCCCGTACCTCAGAAACCGCGACTTGCGGAAAATTTCAAAGGGTACTCGTCGTTCACGCCGCTGAACACGGCGCCGGAAAGGATCTTGGCTCTGGCACGTGACAAGTTCACGCCCCCGGCTCCAATGAAGAAGGACCCCGCAACCCGCGATCGGTCCCGGTATTGTGAGTTCCATCGGGAATATGGTCATTTGACCTCGGAATGCTACAACCTCAAAAGGCAAATCGAGGCTCTGATCCAACGGGGCGAGCTGAAGGAGTTCGTGTTGCGCATGATTGGCGCTGCGGGCCCCACCGCGAACAGACAGCAGTCTGGTCAAGGAGGAGGAGCGGCCGCCTCTGCCAACCAAACCCCGGCTACTGCCAACGCCAACCCACAACTGCACGTGGTAACCACCATACTGGGAGGTCCACAAGATGGGGATTCAGCCCGTCAACGGAAGAAATTCCTTAGGGCCGTGTCTCAGGAAGACGCTGCTATGCACGTCAACTTCACATATGAAGAACCTCCGTCCGTGCCTCACGAGACGATGTATTTCACCAATGAAGAGGCCAAGCGAGTTGTGCATCCGCACAATGACGCGATCGTGCTCAAAGCCCAAGTGGCCAATAACTTGGTGAAAAGGGTTCTCATCGATAACGGCAGCGCTGCCGACATAATCTTCAAGTCCACCCTAGAGCGCATGAAGCTCGGGGGGCTGCGCCCGACTCCGACCCAAACGCCATTGTTTGGGTTCACTGGGGAAAAGGTTATGACCGAGGGCATCATCGACCTGCCGGTCACCTTTGGGACCCCTGGAGGAATCGAAGCCGTTCACATGGTCCCATTCCTAGTGGTCGATCAAGAGTCGCCCTACAACTTAATCATCGGGCGACCCACGTTGAACCGGCTAAGGGCAATCACTTCCACGTATCACCTACTGGTGAAGTTCCCCACCGAAGGGGGAATTGGCATCATGGCTGGAGACCAATCCCAAGCCAGAATATGCTACGTGCAAGGAGTTGATGGCAAGTCCGCGGGAAAAGCGGTCAACACAATCTTCCAACTGGAAGACGATTACCCATGCAACCTAAGGGATGCAAGGAAGTTCGGAGAACTTGACCCCCGTGATGAAATCGAAAGACTCAAAGTGGAAACCTCCGATGATCTTGTGCCAATCGTCTTGGACGAGTCGAAGCCTGATCAAGTTGTAAAAATCGGCACCCGACTTCCACTCGCCATCAAAACTCAGCTTACCGCCTTCCTTAGGGAGTTCAAGGATGTTTTTGCATGGACTCATGCGGACATGCCCGGAATCGATCCCGAGGTAATAGTGCACCGACTGAACGATGACCCAAAGGTCGCCGAAAAAGTGCAGGCTAGACGAACGTTCAACCCAGAACGATACCTGGCCATAAATGAAGAGGTCGAGAAACTCCTCACCGCAAACTTCATTCGAGAGGCTATGTACCCCAAGTGGGTCGCCAACGTGGTAATGGTAAAAAAGCCCAACGGGAAGTGGCGAATTTGTATAGACTACAAAGATCTTAACAAAGCCTGCCCTAAGGATTGCTTTCCACTCCCGCGCATCGAACAACTGGTGGACGCCACGGCCGGCCATGAACTCCTAAGCTTCATGGACGCCTATTCAGGCTACAACCAAATTCGAATGCACGAGCCCGATCAAATTAAGACAACCTTTGTCACTGATCGAGGTCTCTACTGTTACAAGGTCATGCCTTTCGGCCTTAAGAACGCGGGAGCAACATACCAACGCTTGGTAAATCGGATCTTCGCCGATCAAATCGGCAAGACAATGGAAGTATACGTGGACGACATGCTCGTTAAAAGCCTGCTGGCAACTAATCACGTACGCGACCTTAGGGAGATGTTCACAATCCTCCGCCGATATAAAATGAAGCTCAACCCCAACAAATGCGTATTCGGGGTTGAATCCGGAAAGTTCCTCGGTTATATCGTCAGCCGACGAGGCATAGAAGCGAACCCGGAAAAAATCAAGGCACTCCTTGAAATGAAGTCGCCAAGACGAGTCAAAGAAGTGCAAAGCCTGACCGGTCGGATTGCCGCTCTGACACGCTTCGTGTCTAAAGCCACCGACAAGTGTCAACCGTTCTTCAAAGCTCTGAAGAAGACGGACGGCTTTGAGTGGACGGACGAATGCGAAAGTGCCTTCCAAGAAATGAAGGCTTACTTTGGGTCCCCACCATTCCTCTCTAAACCAAAAGAGGGCGAGACGCTGTACGTGTATCTCGCCGTCTCTGAAAGAGCTGTAAGCGCCGTCCTTGTCCCCGAAGAGAACAAGGTCCAATGGCCAATCTACTACGTAAGCAAGGCCTTACTCGACGCGGAAACACGCTATACCGAGATTGAGAAACTTTCTCTGGCTCTCGTAACGGCAGCTAAGAAGCTACGACCGTACTTCCAAGCTCACCCAATCGCGGTGCGAACTGAGCATCCAATCGGTAAAGCTCTTCAAAAGGGAACGTCGACTCGCATGGCGATCTGGTCCCAAGAATTGAGCGAGTACGGGATTGAGTTCCACCCAAGAACGGCTATAAAGGGGCAGGCCTTAGCCGACTTCGTGGCAGAATTCTCCTACGCTCCCGATATGGGAAGAGCGGAAACTGACTTAAACGATAACGAGCTAACTCGGAAAAGGAAGGTAGACCCAACGGGTCCCATCTGGGAGTTATACGTAGACGGAGCATCTAATGCTCGGGGGGCAGGCGCCGGAATAATCCTAATTAACCCCGATGGGGAAAAGCTGTGATATGCCCTCCACTACGGCTTCCAAGCCTCCAACAATGAAGCTGAATACGAAGCGCTCATTGTAGGGATAGAGCTAGCACAAAAGCTCGGCTCCCATAACCTGCGAATACACTGCGACTCGCAGTTGATCGTAAACCAGGTTAAGGGAGATTACATCGCCAAGGAGCCTGTTGTCGCTGTTTTTCGGACAACTATTTAGGAGCCAAAGATGGTTAGACCCAAGGCCGGACCAAGTGGTCTCGTCTCGACTCGAGCGTGTCGGGCTTGATATCCCAAGCCGTCCCTTAGCTGTAGGTGATCTCTGTCTCGTCCAAGCACCTGAAAAGTAAGCAAGGAAGGTGTGAACTACAAAGGGGAAACAGGGGGGGTGCCCCTGTTTACCTCTCCGACGCTCAACATTAGTGTGATTGAGGTGGAGTATAGAGGTTTTAGGGGTGTTTAGAGGCCAAAGATGAGCGAAACGAGCGAGGTACGAGTTCGGCAGCGTTTCGGGACTCAAAAATGGATTACCTGAACCAAGGGGGGTGCCTTGGTATTTATAGGCAGCCAAGGGGTGGTTTGAAGACCCCTTGGCCGAGTGAGAATGCTTGGGTCGGCATTGGAGGAGGTTGGGTCGGCTGAGGTTCACTCGGCCAATGGCCGAGTGAACTGCTGAGGCAGCAGGGGGGTTCACTCGGCCATTGGCCGAGTGAACTGCTGGAAGGTTCACTCGGCCATTGGCCGAGTGAACTGCATGGCCGGCTGAGGGGTTCACTCGGCCACTGGCCGAGTGAACTGCTGGAAGGTTCACTCGGCCATTGGCCGAGTGAACTGCACGGCCGGCTGAAGGGTTCACTCGGCCATTGGCCGAGTGAACTGCTGGAAGGTTCACTCGGCCAATGGCCGAGTGAACTGCCTTGATGGCTGAGGGGTTCACTCGGCCATTGGCTGAGTGAACTGTCCAATGGCCGAGTGAGCCATTTGACCCAGCCAATGGCCGAGTGAGCCATTGACTCGGCCCATGGCTGGGCTTTGACTTGGCCATTGGTTTGGGCCGGCTCCTGGTTGAGTCAGGGTTCCGTCGCCCAAGACCTCGTACTAGCCATGTGGGTCGAAGAGATGCCCTTGTTCCCGTTGGCCCTAGACGGGCCAACAACATTAGCCCCCCGAGTTTCCGGTCGAGCGTAGATCGAGTGGAAACTCAAAATCTACGCTTTTATACGGATGCGGGATGAACGCTCTCGGGTCCGTGCCATGAGGAATGGCCTTCGCGCGTCGCGAGGGACGGCCTTTGTGCGTCGCGAGGGACGACTTTTTGTTTCGGGTTGATCGTGCGTGGCTCATTTTCCCGATCTACCAATGAGGGCGTGATCGGTTAGCACGGCTTTACTGTGTTGTGCGCGTCTTGTTTTCTCGACTTGCCAATGAGGGCATAATCGATTTGCGCGTCTTCTTTGTGTGGTGCGCGTCTTACTTTTCTCGACTCGCCAACGAAGGCATAATCGATTTGCACGTCTTTTTGGTTTTGTGCGCGTCTTACTTTTCTCGACTTGCCAACGAAGGCATAATCGATTTGCACGTCTTTGTCGTTTTTGTGCGCGTCTTACTTTTCTCGATTTGCCACCGAAGGCATAATCGATTTGCACGTCTTCGTCGTTTAGTGCGCGTCTTACTTTTCTCGATTTGCCAACGAAGGCATAATCGATTAGCACGCCTTCGTCGTATGGTGCGCGTCTTATGTTCTCGATTTGCCAACGAAAGCATAATCGATTAGCACGTCTTTGTTGTTTAGTGCGCGTCTTACTTTTCTCGATTTGCCACCGAAGGCATAATCGATTTGCACGTCTTCGTCGTTTAGTGCGCGTCTTACTTTTCTCGATTTGCCAACGAAGGCATAATCGATTAGCACGTCTTCGTCGTATGGTGCGCGTCTTATGTTCTCGATTTGCCAACGAAGGCATAATCGATTAGCACGTCTTTGTTGTTTAGTGCGCGTCTTACTTTTCTCGATTTGCCAACGAAGGCATAATCGATTTGCACGTCTTTGTCGTTTTTGTGCGCGTCTTACTTTTCTCGATTTGCCACCGAAGGCATAATCGATTAGCACGTCTTTTTTGTTGTTTTTTTTTTTTTTTTTTTTTTTTTTTTTTTTTTTGTTGAACGAGTGAGCTTTAGTTTCGTTGAGCATTGTTTCCCATTAGTCCCCCGAGTTTCTTGTGTACTCGTAGAGGAGACTAGAAATTATAGTGCAACAAGGTGAAATGTAATCTGATTACCATATGGAAATAGTCAAAAATTACATCCCTGGGCCATTGGCCTTATTGAAATTCGAGATTGTCTTAAAACCGGAAATAAAATGACATAATGAGAAAAGGGGACGGGCTTAGCCCACGACATGCAGCTGTGAGCTCTCCGGTTGTTCGATCGCTGCCTGGTTCATGTCAGTCACTGTCGCCGGACCCTTCCTTCCCCGCCGTGGACGGCCTTCGTGCACCGTGGCCGCCCCGACCGTTCTTAGGACATACTCTTTTAATTTCCCGGCTTGAATTAGGGCCTCGATCTGACGCCTAAGATGATAGCACTCGGACGTCAGATGCCCGTGATCCTGGTGGTACTCACAGAACTTGTTCCGATCCCTCTTCGCGGGATCCTTCGCTAGAGGGGCCGGACTTCCTAGCTTGTCGCGATGCAGAGCTAGGATCCGCTCTTGCGGAGTGTTCAGCGGGGTGTACGTTGATAACGCTTGGAAGTTATCAACGTGCGACGATCTTGGACCGGAGAGGGGGCGACCGTTAGGGGCCCGGCCTCCCTTGCTCCTCTTGCTTTGAGGGTCGGGGCGATCTTCGTCCCGTTCTTCGCGGTGGCGACCACCTTGTCCTCCTGACTTCCGGCCATCGCGGCCATCGAGATAGTCCTCGATTCCCATATGTGTGCGGGCTCTCGTCATCAGCTCCGCCATGTCTCGCGGGACTTGCCCGACAATGGACTTGAGGAAGTCGCTCGTGCGAACTCCCTCGGTAATCGCCGTGATGGCGTCCCTGTCGTCGAAGCCCTCGACTTTGTGAGACTCCTCGGTGAAGCGGGCGAGGTATTGTCTCAACGTCTCATCTCTCCCTTGTCGAATGGAGAGGAGGTGGGTCTTCGGTTTCTTTTGTGCCACAAGCGTGGCAAAGCGAGCGAGGAAAGCCTCTCGCAAGGCTCGGAAGGACGGGATGCTTCCAGGCCTCAAACTTTGGAACCACTCAAAGCCTGACCCTGTGAGGGTCAGGCTGAAGGCTTGGCAGAGGGTGGCGTCCGTCTGCCCTTGCATCGTCATCCACGTCTCATAGTGTTGGACGTGGTAGTGGGGGTCCGTGCGTCCATCATAGGGGGGAATGGACGGTAACTTAAAGTTTCCCACGCATGGCTGCGCGAGGACCTGTGCGGCGAAGGGAGAGTATGATTCCTCGATCCCTCCGTACGGCCTTTGCCTCCCTGATTCCCTCATCTCGATGATTTGGTTTTGGAGGCTCTGGATCATTGTGACCATATCAAGCCCGTTGGCAGGGCCAATCGTCGGGGCCACGGGGGTCACCGGTCGGCGTTCATTGGACGCCTGGTCCACGACATTGGCCTGAGGTCGGCCAAGAGTTGCGGCGGGGAGCGCGTCCCTTCGAGAATTTAGCCTTTGGCGGAGATCCTCCCCTCGGGAGTTTCTCTGCGCCGTCAAGCGCTCTCTAAGGTCCACGCTTGGTGCGTGACGAGGCGAGGTCGCCCTTGGCCGGGTCGTCCGGCGAGCGCTTCGGCTATCGGCTCCATCGTCGACCAGAGTCGCTCTCTCCTCGGCGAGGGGCCGTGTCCGGCCACCTCTTGAGACCGAGGGGGCGAGTCCCCGGGACTGTGACCGTGCCTGTTGTCGCGCCGGGCACAAAGGATCGGCCAACGCACCGTTGGCCCTCTCGGGTCGCGCTTGAGCGAGGCTAGGGGTGGCCTCGTCGGTCCTCGACTCCTCCACGTACTCGGGGTCGGAGTAATCTTGAGCTGATCGATCCTCGACGTCGTAGCCGAGGAGACCGGCGATGAGGGAGCTGTCAACGCCGGGACGGTCAAGGAGCTCCGCGAGCCGCCGGGCCGTGTCCTCTCGGAGCTCGGCCTCGGGGTCGTTCACCGGGTCTTGGGGCTGGCTCTCGCTGTCGCGAGGTTGCCCTTCAAGACGGTGCGCGAGGTTTCGGAGGTCGTACCTCGAGCTCGTCGCTCGGGTACCCGCGGAGGTAGTGGGTAGATGACTCATCTCTCGAGAGTCGTGAGAACGAAGGGAGAAAACTGGTAGAGGGAATGCGTCGTCAAGGTCGAGAGATCCCCTCCTTCTAGCGCCAAAATGTTGTCGCTGTTTTTCGGACAACTATTTAGGAGCCAAAGACGGTTAGACCCAAGGCCGGACCAAGTGGTCTCGTCTCGACTCGAGCGTGTCGGGCTTGATATCCCAAGCCGTCCCTTAGCTGTAGGTGATCTCTGTCTCGTCCAAGCACCTGAAAAGTAAGCAAGGAAGGTGTGAACTACAAAGGGGAAACAGGGGGGGTGCCCCTGTTTACCTCTCCGACGCTCAACATTAGTGTGATTGAGGTGGAGTATAGAGGTTTTAGGCGTGTTTAGAGGCCAAAGATGAGCGAAACGAGCGAGGTACGAGTTCGGCAGCGTTTCGGGACTCAAAAATGGATTACCTGAACCAAGGGGGGTGCCTTGGTATTTATAGGCAGCCAAGGGGTGGTTTGAAGACCCCTTGGCCGAGTGAGAATGCTTGGGTCGGCATTGGAGGAGGTTGGGTCGGCTGAGGTTCACTCGGCCAATGGCCGAGTGAACTGCTGAGGCAGCAGGGGGGTTCACTCGGCCATTGGCCGAGTGAACTGCTGGAAGGTTCACTCGGCCATTGGCCGAGTGAACTGCATGGCCGGCTGAGGGGTTCACTCGGCCACTGGCCGAGTGAACTGCTGGAAGGTTCACTCGGCCATTGGCCGAGTGAACTGCACGGCCGGCTGAAGGGTTCACTCGGCCATTGGCCGAGTGAACTGCTGGAAGGTTCACTCGGCCAATGGCCGAGTGAACTGCCTTGATGGCTGAGGGGTTCACTCGGCCATTGGCTGAGTGAACTGTCCAATGGCCGAGTGAGCCATTTGACCCAGCCAATGGCCGAGTGAGCCATTGACTCGGCCCATGGCTGGGCTTTGACTTGGCCATTGGTTTGGGCCGGCTCCTGGTTGAGTCAGGGTTCCGTCGCCCAAGACCTCGTACTAGCCATGTGGGTCGAAGAGATGCCCTTGTTCCCGTTGGCCCTAGACGGGCCAACAACAGAGCCCAACATGGTCGCATACCTGGCTAAGACGAACTCCAAACTCGAGGCCTTCTCTTGGCTCGAGATTCACCAAATCCCGAGAGAACAAAATTCGGAGGCTGATGCGCTTGCTCGCCTCGGATCTGGCATCAACGAAGACGGATTGGGGACTGTGCCCATTGAATCTCTCCCACGACCGTCCGTCTCCCGAGACGAAGTCGGGATCATAGAAGTGGCGTCTCAGCCCACTTGGATGGACTCAATTGTCGAGTTTTTGCGAAGAGGGGAACTCCCCGAAGACCGTAAGGAAGCCGATAAACTGAGGGCCTTAGCATCCAAATACACGCTCCGAGAGGGCACGCTCTATAAGCGCGGTTACTCGACACCGCTGCTCCGATGCCTCGATAGCGTTGAGTCGACCAAGGTCCTCCGCGAAATCCATGAGGGCATCTGCGGAAACCACGCCGCTGGAACTTCCCTTGCGCTCAAAGCGCTTAAGCAGGGCTATTTCTGGCCTTCCATGAAGCGAGATGCTTGCGAATGGGCAAGGCGTTGCGATAAATGCCAGCGCTTCGCGGAAATTCCGCGACAACCCCCGACCCCGTTAAGCAGCATCGTTGTCCCACGTCCCTTTGCTAAGTGGGGCATGGACATCATTGGCAAGCTCCCTAGAGCGCCAAGGCAATACGAGTACGCCATTATCGCCATCGACTACTTCACTAAGTGGGTAGAGGCCGAGCCGCTTGCCAGAATAACTGAAGCAAACACGACGAACTTCATCTGGAAGAACATCATATGCAGGCACGGTATCCCCGCCTCGATTGTGACCGACAACGGGGCACAATTTGACAACGCGCGAGTAAGAGATATCTGCGATCAACTGAAGATCAGCAAGACCTTCTCCTCGCCGCGACATCCTCAGGCCAACGGCCAAGTCGAGGCAGTCAACAAGACTATCAAGAGCAACCTGAAAAAGAAGCTCGAAGACAAGAAAGGCGCCTGGGCCGATGAATTACCATTCGTCCTATGGGCGTATAGGACAACCGCGCGTAACGCCACCGGCGAGACGCCATTCTCCCTTGCATATGGGGTCGAGGCCGTGGTTCCAATTGAAACCGAGATACCCACGTTCCGAGTCGACACGTTCGACGAAGCGGAAAACAACGAGGCCATGCGCCTTGAGTTGGACCTGATCGACGAAAAGAGGGCGGAAGCATTCCGACGCCTCGCCGCACAGAAGCGCAAGGTCGAAAAATACTACAACTCCAAAATCAAAAGGCGAACCTTTGCCGTCGGAAGCCTCGTCCTCAGACGGGTATTCCAAAACACACAAGTCCAAGGCGCCGGCGTCCTAGGCCCAAACTGGGAAGGCCCTTACAGAGTCCGCAAAGTCATTCACGACGGGACATATTACATCGAGCACACGGACGGGACTCCGATTCGCCACCCGTGGAACGCGGAGCACTTGAGGCAGTACTATCAGTAGCTAGCGTCCCCCGCTTTTTTATCGCTTTTATTTCCATTTTCAATAAGGCCTACGAGCCAATGTTTTAGGATTTAAATTTTCTCGCAAGTTTTTTTTCGCAAAAGTAATAAAACTCAAGTTTTCCATTTCAATTTCGTTTTATGCAAGTTTTCTGGTTATGAACAATTAACTTATAACCCAAAAAACTTGGGGGGCTAGCTATGGTAAGGAAACTCTCAAAAGAACACGCTCCACCAAAAAAAAATCGTAAGACGCCTACATGGCGCACGTAAGTCGCGTAAAGGCGCAGCCCGTAAGACGCCTACATGGCGCAACCAAAGACGCCTACATGGCACACGTAAGTCGCGTAAAGGCGCAGCCCGTAAGACGCCTACATGGCGCAACCTAAGACGCCTACATGGCGCACGTAAGTCGCGTAAAGGCGCAGCCCGTAAGACGCCTACATGGCGCAACCTAAGACGCCTACATGGCGCACGTAAGTCGCGTAAAGGCGCAACCCGTAAGACGCCTACATGGCGCAACCTAAGATGCCTACATGGCGCACGTAAGTCGCGTAAAGGCGCAACCCGTAAGACGCCTACATGGCGCAACCTAAGACGCCTACATGGCGCACGTAAGTCGCGTAAAGGCGCAACCCGTAAGACGCCTACATGGCGCAACCTAAGACGCCTACATGGCGCACGTAAGTCGCGTAAAGGCGCAGCCCGTAAGACGCCTACATGGCGCAACCTAAGACGCCTACATGGCGCACGTAAGTCGCGTAAAGGCGCAGCCCGTAAGACGCCTACATGGCGCAACCCAAGACGCCTACATGGCGCACGTAAGTCGCGTCAAGGCGCAGCCCGTAAGACGCCTACATGGCGCAACCTAAGACGCCTACATGGCGCACGTAAGTCGCGTAAAGGCGCAACCCGTAAGACGCCTACATGGCGCAACCTAAGACGCCTACATGGCGCACGTAAGTCGCGTAAAGGCGCAACCCGTAAGACGCCTACATGGCGCAACCCGAGACGCCTACATGGCGCACGTAAGTCGCGTAAAGGCGCAGCCCGTAAGACGCCTACATGGCGCAACCTAAGACGCCTACATGGCGCACGTAAGTCGCGTAAAGGCGCAGCCCGTAAGACGCCTACATGGCGCAACCTAAGACACCTACATGGCGCACGTAAGTCGCGTAAAGGCGCAGCCCGTAAGACGCCTACATGGCGCAACCTAAGACGCCTACATGGCGCACGTAAGTCGCGTAAAGGCGCAGCCCGTAAGACGCCTACATGGCGCAACCTAAGATGCCTACATGGCGCACGTAAGTCGCTTACATGGCGCAACCCAAGATGCCTACATGGCACGATTTGAGACGCCCACGTGGCACAATCCGGCACACGTAACACACCTACGTAACATGGCTGACTCGCAGTTGAAAATACTTAAGAACGCAAACCATCCAAGTGAGTGGCGTGTTTGAAAAAGTATCCTGCCGAGACAAAAGGATGGACAAAATCATTGACGCAAACAAGTGACCGTCCATGCATGCCATAGAAGATAAATGTGCGAAAACACTCATAAAAATAAATGAATAACTCCTCATAAAAGAAAGGGGCAACTGCCTCAAAACCAAGAAAGCATGCGCTAAGACAAGTGCGCTAAAGGGAAATATCCTAGTAAGCAAGCGCTAAGACAAGTGCGCCGAACGGAAAAAACCTAAAAAGGACGCGCTAAAACATTTGCGCAGGAAAAATAAAGAAAGAAAACGGTCACTCGGCGGGATCGTCGCCCACAGGGTCGGCCCCGTCAAGTGGTGGGAAAAGCGAGTCGAAGAAGTCGAAGGTGACCCCCCGAGAAACATTCTCGGCAGCTGTGGCGTCCCGACACTCCACCGCCGCCGCGTGCCTTGCCTCCTCGACTCCGACATCAAAGTCGTCCTGAAGGTCGGACGCAAGCTGCTCCGCCGCGGCTTTCTCCTCGGTGACCCGAACCACCTCCTCCGCCAAGGAGTCGCGCTTACGCTCCGCACGAACACGGGCAGCCTCACTCGATGTAAGCTGGCCCTGAAGAATGCCAACTTCTTCCGTGCGCGATTCCAACTGACGTCGAAGGTCCCGCGCTTCGCTCCGGAAGACCTCCGTCGATCGAGTCGCCACTTCAAGGGCTTGACGTTCCGTCGTTAACTCCTCAGCCACCTTCGCCACCGCTGCCTGAGCACGGTCGCACTTGCCGCGGGTAACTCCCAATTCCACGCGAGCCTCCTGAAGCTGCTCGCGGAGACTCGCAAACTCCGCCTTTGAGTGAGAACCTCGCTCGGCGTGAGCCAGCTGAGACTTCGCTTGAGCAAGCTCCTCCTGGGCGCGACTCATCCGCCTGATGAGGTCGTGAAGGATCTTCTCGCCCCGGGTCGCTCGAGCAAGCACCTGAGAAGGCAAAAAGACAGTTTAGCAAAAGACAGATTCATCGCAAACGAGGCAAGGGAAACTCACTCTCTGTGCATCGGAAACGCCGTGACGAAAGAACTCCACGTCACTGCTGGCCACAACGCTCTTCCACATCTTCATCGAAGATTGAGCAAGGCCCAGGGAACACTCCCCCCTAACCTCCGCGGCCTCCACGTCGACCATCGAATTCACGCGCTTAGAGTCCGAAGACGTGTCTGGCAAAGCCGAGGAGGAAGGTCGCTTCAAAGAAGCGCGAGGACCGCTCTCCGCCCGATGATCGGTATCGAGTTTCTCCCGACCATCCCGCGCAGCAATCCGACGACGAACCACCGCCAACGACTTCGGGTCCCGGGAAGCCTTCGCTAGACGAGCCCGAGCCCTCGCCCTAGCCGACGAGACTGCAAAAGCGACAAAGTCAAAACCTTGAGCTAAAAACAAAAGCAAAAGTACGAAACGCCAACATACCTTGAGGATCGCCGCTCGAGAGAGATGATGCGGCACTCGGGGCACCCTCGGTCCGTTGAGGAAACGGCGGGAACCACCCAGTGGAAGCCATCGGCTCAGGAGAACGAAATCGTTCAACGGCTTTCCGAGCCTCCGACATTCCCCGGATCTCCTTCACAAAGTCGAGATCGTCGGCCCCCTCGTTAGCAGGAAACTCGGACAAGGGGCCGAACCGGAGCGGCGCGTCACCAAAAGCCTCCGCCGAGACCCACACCCACGGTCGTCGATTGTACTTCTCTGAATCGATGATCAGCTTAGTATTCCGTCGATCGCGGGCCACAAAGAAACTGGGTTGCCCGGGCGCAGGGAAGACCGCGATGAGATTGCGAAAATCACTCACGGTCATCACCCGCTCGGTCTGGCAATGCCACTCCATATGGCACATCGCCACTATGCGGTAGAACGCCGGGCTCATCTGACATGCGTGCACCCCCAGACGGGCGAGAAGCTGCTGAACGATGGGTTGAAACGGCAGCCGCAACCCGCAGTTAAGACTCGCAACTGAAACTGCGGCGAAACCACGACGAGGCCGGAAAGGACTGTCGTCCTTTAAAGGACGGAGAAGCGCCACGGATGACGGAATGGCAAAAGCCTCCCGGAGACCGACGAATGTCCGGTAGGTAAGCGTGCTCGAAGCATCGACCCCCGAACAATCGAAGTCCTCGGGAGCAGCAAGGCCCTCCTCGGGATACCACTCCGTCCTGGCAAGCGACCTCGCCGATACCAACGCCTCCGCGTCAGGGGTCTCGGGCTGAGAATCCCCTGGCTCCACGGAAGGGTCCCTGCCCTCCGACACGACCGTGGCAGCTACCGACGGTACCTCGGGACACTCCGATGCGAGGCCTTCGGCCCCCGGACATGTCTCTGACTCACCTCCGGGATCTTCAGACTCGGGACCAAAGTCGTCCACGCAGTCTATCTCGTCGAGAACCGACTCTAGCGGAGTCACCGCATCCGCGTCCGTAACATCTCCCGGCACGCCTTGAAAGCCCAAGTCGGACTGCGGCACGTCGAGGCGAACTTTGTCGCGGACCCCCCCGCCAACTAAGTTGATCACGAGGCGAGGGGCAGGCTCCCCGGACGCGGGACGATCAAACTCCCCGCCTGTACCGTGCCCAGTTGGCGCGCACCCTTCGAGAGGCTGAGCAGCGGGCACGGTCGCACCCAGCTCGCCTTCTTCCAACCACTGCTCTACTCCGCTTGGATTTTCTTCCACGTGCAGAGGGACTTCCCTTAATCCCGCAAAGAGATCATCCTCTGCGTGTTCAGAACCCTGAAACAAGAGAGAGAAATCAATCTCGGGACTCTCAGCTGAGAAAAGGGGAGGGACACCCATAATGCAAGCGTAAAAAAAAGAAAACAAGCGTAAGAAAAGAGAAAAAATAAAGTGAGGAGTAAAGGGAAGGGGGGAGGTCTATTTATAGACTTCTAGGGGGGTAGGAGTCGAAATCCTACTCCCACAAGGAGCAAAATCGGAGTAGAAACTCCAAAAAGTCGGAGTTCTCCCGCGCGAAGCGAACCAGCCCCGCGCACGGGGCGCGCCGCGCGCCGCGCGGGTCGTGCAGCACAGACCGCGCGCCGCGCCGTCCAGGGCGCGCGCCGTGCCGTCCAGGGCGCGCGCCGCGCCGTCCAGGGCGCGCGCCGCGCGGCCACCCCCTAAAAAAAAAAAAAAAAAAAAGAAAGAAAAAAGAGAAGAGGAAAAAACTTTCCTCGGGGCCACAAGGCACGGGAAACATTTTCCTCAAACACCCAACTAGAAGAACAAAAAGTTCATCGCTGGGACGCCTCCCGAACGACGAACTTGGGGGGCTAATGTTGTCGGTCGTTTTCGGAAAACCTGAGACGCCAAGAAGGCACGTCGCTCAAAGGGCCGATGGTCAGGCCGGAGGTCCTGAAGAGCGGCAAATCTTCAAGCCCTCGCCCAAACTCCTGACTCCTCGAGTCGAGCCTTGAGTCAATCTCCTCGAGTCGAGCTTCGCTCCTTGAGTCGAGCCTTGATTGGTTCCTCGAGTCGAGCCTTTAATTGTTCCTCGAGTCGAGCCTCGAGTCATTTTCGAGTCGAGCCTCGAGTCATCCTCGAGTCACTCCTCGAATCAAGTCGTTAGTCGCTCTCGCCGGGCCGAGCCTTGCTCCTCGAATCGAGTCACTCTCATCAAGTAGAGAGCTTCATATTTTACATGAGAAGAATGACATTCGAAGGCCCGCAAGAACCCGGCAAGACGAGCCGCCCACTACGCACGCAACGCGCTGCGCCGGCCAGCCGAGCAGCAAGCAGCGCGCCGCGCCGGCCAGGCAGCGCGCCGCGCCAGTCAAGGCACCCTGCGCCGCGCGTCCTGCGCCGCGCGTCCCGCGCCGCGCCCGGTGACCCGCGCGCCGCGCCCCCTGCGCCGCGCGCCGCGCGCCGCGCGTTGTGCGCCGCCCTTTGTGCGCCGCGCGCGCCGTGCGCCTCCACTTGATGCCACACGCATTCGTAGTCCCACATGGACGAAAAAGGGACCTTCTAAGGCTCCCAAACACCTATAAATACCCTCTCTCATTGAGGGGAAAGCCATCCCAAGATATCCAAAAATATCCAATAATTCTCTTCATCTCTTATCGACACGTTCGATTTCTCTGCTTCTCTGGATGCCATATTTGGCCTGAAGCAGGTTCTCTTCTCTCTCCCTCGTTCTCAAAGGTCCCGAAGCACTCACGGGAACTTCCCGGACGTCGCTCCCTTTGACCGAACGTTCTCCGGTGCTCAAGCACGGCCCTAGGGTTCTCAACTAGAGCTACCCTTGCGCGTCTAACACGCTAGACGCGTACGCGATCTCCGAAGTTCTGAGACGCTGTCGAGGACTTCTCGCGCCCCGTTTCCTTCGTCGAGCACGCCTCTTCACCAAGGCTCCACGCCTCATACTGCGTCACACACGCTTGAACTACGTTCTGACCTGATCCCACGCACGGGTACGTAGGCAGCCGACAACCAAGGCACGGTCACTCATCCTCCTCACCCCCTACCTCTCCCGAGAGGCGGGTTGATCGGAGAGAACCCTAGCTCGAGACTATTGAGTTCACACTCTTGGCCCGGGTGCGATCACTTGGTCCGGCCTTGGATCGAACCGCCCGAGGTTTTAAATAGTTGTTCATTTTCGTGCGACAACAACAGCTTCCGAAAGTTCTCGCCATTCACTCCTCTAAACACTCCGCCGGAGCAAATCCTGGCTCTGCACCGTGACAAGTTGGGGAGCCCAACCCCGCTCACGAAGGATCCCGCCAAGAGGGATCAAAGCAAGTACTGTGACTACCATCAAGATCACGGGCACCTGACATCCGAATGCTATCAACTAAAGCGTCAGATTGAGGCCCTGATTCAAGATGGGAAGCTAAAAGAGTACGTCATGAGAACTATCGGGACGGCTGCGGCGCACGGAGGTCGCCCGCGGCAAGGGAAGAAAGGTCCGGCGATGGTGACTGTCACGGACCGCGCGACAAACGAAGAGCCGGAGAGCTCGCAACTTCACGTCGTGGGTGCAATCTTGGGTGGCCCGGAGTTCGGAGACTCGGCTACGCAAAGGAAGAAGTACGTGCGCGAAGTTTCCCAAGGGAAAATAGCGCACTACATCAACCATACGTACGAGGTCCCTCCTCCGGCCCCCTTCGAGTCCATGTTCTTCACCGGACAAGAAGCAACGCGAGTTCTCCATCCACACAACGACGCGATAGTCGTCTCTGCCCCGGTCGCCAACAACCTCGTCCGGAGAATCCTGATCGACAATGGGAGCTCCGCCGACATAATCTTCAAATCGGCGTTGGACAGGATGAAGCTATCCGGGGTAAGACCGACCCCGATCTCAACCCCGCTCTTCGGCTTCTCTGGGGAGAGGGTCATGACGGACGGAACTATCGACCTCCCGGTTACCTTCGGTACGCCGGGGGGGCTCGAGGTTACCCACATCGTGTCGTTCCTAGTGGTGGATCAGCCCTCGGCTTACAACATCATCGTCGGCCGCCCGACTCTCAATCGGTTGAAGGCCATAACGTCCACGTACCACCTGATGATGAAGTTCCCGACCGAGAAAGGGATCGCCGTGATGTTGGGAGACCAATCCATGGCGAGGATGTGCTACATCCAGGGTGTGGACGGAAAAGGGAAAGGGAAGGTGGTGAGCACCGTCTTCCAACTCGGAGACAAATTCCCGTGCAAGTTAGAGGAAGGAGGCACCTTCGGAGAGCTAGACCAAAGGGACGAAGTCGAGCGTCGAAAGGTGGAGACACCGGACGACCTCGTTCCTGTCGTGTTGGACGACGCCAAACCTGACCAAGTAGTCAAGGTAGGCGCCCAACTCCCGTCTGAGACCCGAATCGAGCTCGCCGCTTTCCTCCGAGAGCACAAAGATGTCTTTGTATGGACACACGCCGACATGCCGGGGATCGACCCCGAGATCATGGTTCATCGTCTCAACGACGACAAGAGGGTGGCCGAGCGCGTTCAACCGCGACGGGCGTTCAGTGGGGAGAGGTACCAAGCCATTGGTGAAGAAGTTGACAAACTTCTCGCCGCCGACTTCATTAGGGAGGCGGAGCACCCCAAGTGGGTGTCCAACGTGGTAATGGTCAAGAAGCCAAATGGGAAGTGGCGGATCTGTATCGATTACAAAGATCTCAACAAAGCCTGCCCGAAAGACAGCTTCCCTCTCCCGAGGATCGAGCAGCTCGTGGACGCCACGGCGGGCCACGAGTTGCTGAGCTTCATGGACGCCTATTCAGGCTACACCCAGATCTGCATGCACGAGCCGGATCAGATCAAGACCACTTTTGTTACGAACCGCGGACTCTACTGTTACAAGGTCATGCCCTTTGGCCTCAAAAACGCGGGAGCAACGTATCAAAGGTTGGTGAACCGCATGTTCGCCAATCAAATTGGCAAGACTATGGAGGTCTACGTGGATGACATGCTTGTCAAAAGCCTCAAAGCCCGCGACCACGTTCGAGACCTTAGGGAAATGTTCACGATTCTGCGGCGCTACAAGATGAAGCTTAACCCCAACAGGTGCGCTTTCGGGGTCGAGTCTGGAAAGTTTCTGGGTTACATGGTGAGTCGCCGCGGGATCGAGGCCAACCCTGAGAAGATTAAGGCGATCTTAGAGATGAGGTCGCCACAAAAGGTCAAAGAAGTTCAAAGCTTGACGGGAAGGATCGCCGCCCTGACGCGATTCGTTTCCAAAGCCACTGATAGGTGCCAACCGTTCTTCAAGGCACTGAAAAACACCGACGGGTTCGTATGGACGGAGGAGTGCGAGGAAGCATTCCGAGATATGAAAGCCTATTTCACCTTCTCCCCGTTCCTCGCGAAGCCAAAGAATGGCGAAACCCTATACCTCTACCTCGCGGTTTCCGATAGGGCCGTGAGCGCGGTCCTCATACGCGAAGAGGACAAAGTACAATGGCCAGTCTACTACGTTAGCAAGGCGCTCCTCGACGCCGAAACCCGATACCCCGAGATCGAGAGACTATCCCTCGCCCTCGTCATGAGCGCGAGAAAGCTCCGGCCCTACTTCCAGGCGCACCCCATCGTGGTCCGCTCGGGGCATCCCATCGAGAAGGCCCTTCAAAAAGGGACCTCCTCTCGAATGGCGATATGGTCCCAAGAGCTGGGCGAATACGGGGTCGAGTTCCAACCAAGAACCGCCATTAAGGGTCAGGCCCTCGCCGACCTCATCGCCGAGTTCACAAGCGCGCCCCCAACCAACGAGGGCGACGAAAGAAGTAAGACCACGGAAGACAAGGAGGACGACCATAGCGAGTCATCAAGGAAGAGAACCAACGACCCGATAGGGCCGGTCTGGGACTTGCACGTGGATGGCGCGTCAAACGCCCGGGGGGCTAGCGCCGGCGTTGTGCTCACAAATCCCGATAGGGAAAAGCTGAGGTACGCCCTGCGGTTCGAGTTCAAGGCTTCCAACAACGAGGCAGAGTACGAGGCTTTGATTGTTGGCTTGGAGCTAGCGAACAAGTTGGGCGCCCAAAACCTGCGCATCCATTGCGACTCGCAATTGATCGTGAATCAGGTTAAGGGCGACTACGCCGCAAAGGAGCCACACATGATCGCCTACTTGTCCAAGGCCCAAAAGAACTTGGAGGCGCTGTCGTGGTTCGAGATCGTCCAGGTTCCTCGAGAGGCGAACGTTGACGCCGACGCCCTAGCTCACCTCGCGTCTGGGATAGACGAGGAGGGCGAGGGCAGCGTCCCAATCGAAGTGTTGACCCGACCCTACGTCTCGAGAGGCGACGTAGGGGTCATTGACGAGACTCCGCCTCCCTCATGGATGACCCCGCTCGTGGAAATCCTTAAACGAGGAGTCGTCCCCGAGGATAAAGAAGAAGCTAGAAAGCTGAGAAGCCTAGCCCCAAAGTACACGATGAGGGAGGATAGTTTGTTCAAGAGAGGCTACTCCATGCCCCTTCTCTGTTGCCTGACCGAGGTGGAGGCGAGGAAAGCACTCCACGAGGTGCACGAGGGGGTGTGCGGTAACCACGCCGCCGGGCAATCTTTGGCATTGAAGTTGCTAAGACTTGGATATTTCTGGCCGACCTTGAAAAAGGACTCCCACGAGTGGGCCAAGAAGTGTGACAAGTGCCAAAGGTTCGCCCACATTCCGCGCCAAACACCGGCCCCTTTGTGTCCGATTATCGTGCCGCGACCCTTCGCGAAGTGGGGAATCGACCTCATCGGCGAGCTACCTACGGCCCCGAGACAATACAAGCACGCGATCGTGGCTATCGATTACTTCACGAAGTGGGTAGAGGCTGAGCCGCTAGCAAAGATCACCGAGGCGAACACGACAAGCTTCATTTGGAAAAGCATCATCTGCCGCTTCGGGATCCCTGCGTCAATTGTAACCGACAACGGAAAACAATTCGACAATGCGCGCCTCCGAGAAATGTGCGAACAACTTGGCATTAGCAAGACTTTCTCCTCTCCCCGCCATCCTCAAGCCAACGGTCAGGTCGAGGCGGTGAACAAGACGATCAAGGAGAACCTGAAGAAGAAGCTGGAGGCAAGAAAGGGGGCTTGGGCCGACGAGCTCCCCATGGTCTTATGGGCATATCGCACCACCGCTCGAAACGCGACCGGCGAAACCCCTTTCGCCCTCGCGTTCGGCGTCGAGGCTGTGGTACCCGTCGAGACCAAGCTGCCAACCTTGCGCATCGAGGAGTACGACGAAGCCGCCAACGACGACGCGATCAAGCTCGAGCTAGACCTCATAGACGAAAGGAGGGCGGACGCACTCACCCGGCTTGCTGCGCAAAAGAGGAAGGTCGAGAAGTACTACAACTCAAAGATCAAGCTGCGGAAGTTCGCCGACGGGAGCCTCGTTCTTCGAAGGGTGTTCCAAAACACCAAAGTGCAAGGTGCGGGAGTTCTAGGCCCCACCTGGGAAGGCCCGTACCGTGTGCGCCGAGCCATCCACAATGGCACATACGAGCTCGAGAACATGGAAGGACTCGTGTTCACACACCCGTGGAATGCGGAGCACCTCCGGCAATATTATCAATAGATGTTCACTCGTACATTTTTACGCTTTGTTGTTCTCATGTAACTTTCGATTTTAGCAAAGTCAATTTTAAATTTCAAGTTTGGCCAAAGGCCTGGGATGTAATTTTTGAACCATTTCGATAATTTAATGAATTACATTTCACTTCAAAACATTGTATCTTAATTTCTAGCTTCCTCTACGAGCACCCAAGAAACTCGGGGGGCTAAGGGGGATAGGGCGAGAGTAACGAGCTCGCTTACTCCACTTTCCACGCGCCAAGCGGTAACAAAACACCCATAAATCGGATCCGCGCACCGGACCTCCGACTTCGTACCCTCCTCGTGCGACGCTCTCGCACGGGTCGAGGCCGTATGCCGAGAGATAGCGAAACGTCGATGAGTTGGATCCGCGCACCGGACCTCCGGCCTCGCACGTCTTTTGCTGCGACCCTCTCGTGCACCGATGCACCTTGCGCACCGATAGGCGGCAAGGCATCGATGGATCACGTCCGCGCACCGGATTGTCGATCTCGGCAGTCAAAACCCAAAACGTGACACGCGTACCAACGAGTACCACGCTCACTGGGAGCTGCAAACCCATCCCGATACGCACGCCGATAGGTAGCGTACTCGCCGGAGGATGAGCGCGACGGCCACCCAGGTCGCGCACGCCGATAGGCAGCGAGTCACAAATGGATGGCCGGAAATCGCACCCGCCGGATGAAACTGGTCTAGCCAGCATCCGCGGGGAACTTCGCCGCCAAATGCGGCAGTAAGCCGTGCCAACCGGTTACGTTAAGCATAGTAAGCCGGGCTCGTAAGACACGCACTATTCAAATTGCACAAATCGATTACACTGGGCGTAGCAAGTCGAGAAAATAAGACGCACGATGAAAAGAAAGCTTCAATCAAAGCAAAACGATGTTGCGTAAACAACCCAATAAGAAAAGTACGAAAGTACGACGCAAACATAACAATAATCCGAAAGAAAGCATAAAGCGAGCGCTAAACAAGTGCGCGAAAAACCAAGGAAAACTCAACTAGTCCGAGCCAAAGTCGACTTGCTCTTCATCTCCTTCGGGGTCAGGGGCGCCAAACCCGCCAACGGCTTCTCCGCCAGGCTGGTGGGTCGTCGACTGAGCAGCCTCGGCGGGGATCTGTGGATGCAAGTCATCCTCCGGCGGCTCGTCATCATAAGGAGGGAACATGGCGTTAAAGAAGGAAAATGTAGTCCCGCGGGACGCATTCTCCTTCGCGGTCGCGTCTCGGACTCGCCTCGCCGCTTCGTATCGGGCCGCCTCCAACGTCAAGTCCCAGTCGTCCTCCAAGTCCGTCTTGGATCGCACGGCATCTTCCTTCTCCTCGACGAGCGTTTGCATCTCCCCCCGCAAGGTGTCCCTCTCCCTCTCCACCTTGACTCGAGCGATCTCGCTCGCCGATAGCCGAGCATGGACGATGCTCAGCTCCGCATCCCGGCTCGAGAGTGACGCCTGGAGTTTCTTCGTTTCCCCCAGAAAGGTGTCAGCTGCTTGCTCCGCCTTTTCACGAAGCACTTTCTCGGCGGCCGATTCTCCGCGAGCTCGCTCCAGCTCCTTCTCTAGCGTCGCAAACTCTTGGGCGGTGCGAACCTCCGCTAGGGCGGCAGCGTGCGCAGCCGTCATGCTCGCCTTCTCCTTTTCCATGATCTGCATGCGTCGTAGCATGTCTCGGAGAATGCGATCGCTCCGCTCTTGGCGTGCGAGCATCTGTGGAAACGAAGGAAACGCGTATAGTCACAATAAGCACGACAACGATACATAACACATGAAAACGAGTCATACCTTTCGGGCGTCGCCGATCCCGTTCTGGAAGTGCTCAAGATCGCTCGTTGTCAGCAGGCCCTTGAAATCCCGCAAGGAAGTCTCAAGGATCCCCCGGGAGCACTGGTCTCTCAACTCTGCCGCCTCCGCTAAGAGCATGGAGTCCAAACTGTCTGACACCGTCGACGTGTGAGCGCGTTTGTGAACGGACGGTGACCCGAGAGAAGCCGACGATGATGGCCGCTTGTTGGAAGAGATCGCCTCGTTCCTCGCTCGCGATGGTGACCCCCCGCGACGGGCCTCGACTGGGGGGCGAGCCGCGATCGTAGCGTCGTCAGCGGGCATCGCTCTCGGCATTTGCGCGCGCGGTCGATGACGTCGAGCCATGGTACCTACAGAGGAGAGAAGAGCGTTTGTCAGTTAAAACATGACGACAAGCACAAATAATGGGAAACAACAATAACACGAAAGTATATGCGTGGCCAGTACCCCCCGCGTCGGGGGAGGGAGCTGACGACCCCCCCGCCTCGGACTCGGGATCCTCCGGGACCCCCGCGTCGAGGTCGGGGCACAAAGGAACATCGTCACTAGGCACGAACCACCCCGTCCTCGCCATTAGGTCTGGGGCCTCGAAGAGCGTTCCTTGCCGCCTCGATTCTGGGACCGCTCTGATCACCGCGTCAAGCTCAGATCCTTCGATGTCACCCATGGGTGGAAAGTCGGCCACAGAACCGAAGACGAGGGGCGCGACCCCGAAAGACGATTCGGACACCCATACCCAGGGGTATCTATGCTTCGAGTTCACCTTGGTGAGAATGGCGAGGCGCTTGCGGTGCGACGCCAGGTAGAAGCCAGGCTTCCCGGGCACCCCTCGCACCATCATGAGGTTCTGAATATCGTCGGCAGTGATGGCCCTCTTCTTCGCCCGAAAAAACATCATGTGGCACGCCGCAACCACCCGATAGAAGGACGGGGACATCTGCGAGGCGTGCACCCTTAAGCGAACCAACAATTCTTGGATGACCGGCTGAAAGGGAAGTCTTAGTCCTCCGTGGAGACTCGCCTCGTGGACCGCTGCGTACCCCTTGCTCGGGCGAGTAGGAAGGTCGTCGGGTAATGGCCTCAGGATCGACACGCACTCTGGGATACTGTAACGCCTTCTTAGACTCATGAAGTTGATGATTGAGAGCGAACTCGGGACGTCGATGCCCGAGCAATCGAGCTCGCCCCGTATGGCCGACTCTCCAACCGGGAAGGCCGAGGCTCGCGTTTCTTCCCGCACGGTCGAGGAAAGCGATGCGGCAGGTGCATCGCGGTGGTTGGGCGAATCACTCGAACGATCGGCGTCGTGACCCGCGCTTGGACAAGGCCGGGCCTCGTCATGGCCGCCCTCACAAGCCGGCTGGCTCCCATCGGCCCCGGCGTGGTCGCTCGAGGGCGCGCCCGATCGCCGCTCGATCGGTCCACCGTCGTCGGGCCGGCTCGGCTCCCGGCCGACCGTGCTCCCTCCGGCGTACGCGTGCAGCCCAAGGACCCAGCCCGTCTCTTGGATGGGTGGCTCCTCCGTGCGCGGGCCCGGCACGAGCGGCCCGGCGCTCCCGACGCATGCGTCTGGCCCGTCGGCCCGGCCCGATTCCCGGCTGGCCAAGCCTTCGGCCCGTGGGCTCTGCCTGGGTGCCCCAGCGCTCGCCCCGTGTGCACCCGGCCCAGCAGACCGGCCCAGGCCCCTGCCCGGCCGGGTCCTCTTCCCGCGCGCCTGACCTGCCCGCCCGGCCCAATTCCCAGCCGGCTGGGTCTTCACCACACAAGCCCGGCCCATTCGGGCCTAGGGTTTCCCCAGGGGCCAGGCGAGCCACCACCTCCTGCCCGGCGTTGCCAGGCCGGGCCGCCTCCTGCCCAGCGCTGACGCCTCCACGGGCGGCGTCCCCCGGCGCCGGCGATTCCCCGGCAGCGCTCGTCCTTGCCGGCGCAGTTGGGCTCGAGGGGCTCTCCTCCTGGGCGCGGTCTCCAGGGCACCCGGTGACCTCCCCCACATCGGGACCAGCACAGAAGGCGCCGACGCCGGCCGACG
Organism: Urtica dioica subsp. dioica; assembly: GCF_054948205.1. NCBI lineage: Eukaryota > Viridiplantae > Streptophyta > Magnoliopsida > Rosales > Urticaceae > Urtica > Urtica dioica. The sequence continues at coordinate 41,281,620 of NC_142756.1, forward strand.
CGCCCCCCCCCGGCGCTGGTTTCGCCGTGCGCGGCTCCCCCGGGGCCGGTCGCTGCGCCCGAGCGGCTCTCCCCGCCAACGCGACAGGCGGGCGTCCCGACGGCCTCGCCCGGCCGGGTGAGGGCTCCCTCGAGGTCGGGGTCGACCCAGGCCGTGCCTCCCGTGGCCGAGGCGCCATTCCCGCGGCCGACCTCCTCCGGCGCGCCCTTTCCAGCGTCGGCCGCTCCAGGCGCGGCTGCCTCCGGCGCGCGCGCGCCACCCAGACCACCGGTGAGCGCCAAGGCGCTGTCCCTCGACCCGAGCGGGTCTTCCTCGACGTCTCCTGGGCCGCCGGTGCCGCCTTGAGCCCGGCCGCCTCCTCCGGCGCACGCATCGTCTCCGGCGTCCACCTGCCGGCGCTGGCCGTCTCCGGCCCGAGCGCCCCCTCCATCACCGGTCAACCACGCTTCGACCAAGGCAAGGTCTTCCCCGGCCATCGTGACGACGCTGCTCGTGCTCGATGAGTGAGGCGCGTTAGCAACGCTCGGGAGAGATGAAAATTGAGTCCAAAAAGTTTCCAAGTCCACGTGTTGATCCCCGAACAAATGAAACAAATCGTCTTCAATGGTCCCACACCCCGATAGGCGGTCGATGGGGTCCATGGGCGCGAATAACGAGATGGGAATGACCGACAAAAAATAAAATAATAATATTAAAGGGCGCCGGGACGTACCTCTTGGCGATGGGCTATTCCGGTGGGCCAGTGACGACGGAGGCTTCGAGTTTATAACACGAGTTGCACTCGATAATAAACTCGGGGGGCTAATGTTACCGGTCCGTCCCGGCCCGGTACGGCAACGACATCATATGGCGGCTTCCCCGAGCCTTTCCCGGCGCACGGCCACCTCAAGGCCGGCCATGGCCTCCACGGCCGAGTCAGAGCCGGCCATGGCCGGGTCAGAGCCGTCCATGGCCGGGTCAGAGGCGTCTCTCGGCCAAGGGGCTGTCCACGATGCTCCTTGGTCGCCTATAAATACCAAGGTACCTCCCTTGGTCTAGGTAATCCGAATTTGAGTACTGAAACGCTGTCGAACTCGTACCTCGCTCGTTTCTCTCAAGTCTCGACCTCTAAACACTAAACCCTCTACAAACCACCTCAATCCTACTAATGTTGAGCGTCGGAGAGGTAAACAGAGGCAACCCCTCTGTTTCGCCTTTGTAGTTCACACCTTTCTATTCACGTTTCAGGTGCTTGGACGAGATAGAGATCATCTACAGCTAAGGGACGGCTTGGGATACCAAGCCCGACACGCTCGAGTCTAGACAAGACCACTTGGTCCGGCCTTGGGTCTAACCGTCTGCGACTCCTAAATCGTTGTCCGAAAAACTGCGACAACAAGTTTCGAGTCCACGAGTCGACCGATAATTCCTCGTGCCGACTCTACACTTAACTCCTCGAGTTGAGTTCCGAGTCCACGAGTCGACTGATAAGTCCTCGTGTTGACTCTACATGTAATTCTTTGAGTTAAGTTCACTCCTAAAATTGAGTTCCGAGTCCACGAGTAGACTAATAATTCCTCGGGTCGACTTTATAAATTACTCTTCGAGTTGTGTTCCGAGTCCACGAGTCGACTGTTAAGTCCACGTGTTGACTCTACACGTAATTCCTTGAGTTGAGTTCACTCCTGAAGTTGAGTTCCGAGTCCACGAGTCGACTGATAATTCCTCGTGCTGACTGTACACATAACTCCTCGAGTTGAATTCACTCCTTGAGTTGAATTCTGAGTCCACGAGTCGACTGATAATTCCTCGCGCCGACTCTACACATGACTCCTCGAGTTGAGTTCCGAGTCCACGAGTCGACTGATAAGTCCTCGTGTTGTCATTACACGTAATTCCTTGAGTTGAGTTCACTCCTCAAATTGAGTTCCAAGTGCACGAGTCGACTGATAATTCCTCATGCCGACTCTACAGATTACTCCTCGAGTTGAGTTCCGAGTCCACGAGTCGAATGATAAGTCCTGGTGTTGACTCTACACGTAATTCCTTGTGTTGAGTTCACTCCTGAAGTTGAGTTCCGAGTCCACGAGTCGAGTGATAATTCCTCGTGCCGACTCTACACATGACTCCTCGAGTTGAATTCACTCCTCGAGTTGAATTCCGAGTCCACGAGTCGACTGATACTTCCTCGTGCCGACTCTACACATGACTCCTCGAGTTGAGTTCCGAGTCCACGAGTCGACTGATAAGTCCTCGTGTTGTCTCTACACGTAATTCCTTGAGTTGAGTTCACTCCTCAAATTGAGTTCCAAGTGCACTAGTCGACTGATAATTCCTCGTGCCGACTCTACAAATTACTCCTCGAGTTGAGTTCCGAGTCCACGAGTCGAATGATAAGTCCTGGTGTTGACTCTACACGTAATTCCTTGAGTTGAGTTCACTCCTGAAGTTGAGTTCCGAGTCCACGAGTCGACTGATAATTCCTCGTGCCGACTCTACACATGACTCCTCGAGTTGAATTCACTCCTCAAGTTGAATTCCGAGTCCACTAGTCGACTGATAATTCCTCGTGCCGACTCTACACATGACTCCTCGAGTTGAGTTCCGAGTCCACGAGTCGACTGATAAGTCCTCGTGTTGTCACTACACGTAATTCCTTGAGTTGAGTTCACTCCTCAAATTGAGTTCCAAGTGCACGAGTCGACTGATAATTCCTCGTGCTGACTCTACAAATTACTCCTCGAGTTGAGTTCCGAGTCCACGAGTCGAATGATAAGTCCTGGTGTTGACTCTACACGTAATTCGTTGAGTTGAGTTACGAGTCCTTGAGTCGACTGATAATTCCTGGTGCCGACTCTAAAAATTACTTCTCGAGTTTTGTTCCGAGTCCACGAGTCGACTGATAAGTCCTCGTGTTGACTCTACAGGTAATTCCATGAGTTGAGTTCACTTCTCAAGTTGAGTTCCGAGTCCACGAGTCGACAAATAATTCCTCTTGTCCGTACACCTGACTCCCCGCGTTGAGTTCACTCCTCGAGTTGAGTTTCGAGTCCACGAGTCGACTGATAATTCCTCGTGTTGACTCTACACGTAATTCCTTGAGTTGAGTTCACTCCTGAAGTTGAGTTCCGAGTCCACGAGTCGACTAATAATTCCTCGTGCCGACTCTACACATGACTCCTCGAGTTGAATTCACTCCTCGAGTATAATTCCGAGTCCACGAGTCGACTGATAATTCCTCATGCCGACTCTAGAAATTACTCCTAGAGTCGACTGATAAGTCCTCGTGTTGACTCTACACGTAATTACTTGAGTTGAGTTCCGAGTCCTCGAGTCGCTTGATAATTCCTCGTGCCAACTCTAAAAATTACTTCTCGAATTTTGTTCCGAGTCCACGAGTCGACTAATAAGTCCTCGTGTTGACTCTACACATAATTCCATGAGTTGAGTTCTGAGTCCACGAGTCGACTGATAATTCCTCTTCCCCGTACACATGACTCCTCGAGCTGAGTTCACTCCTCGAGTTGAGTTTCGAGTCCACGAGTAGACTGATAATTCCTCGTGCCGAGTCTACACATGACTCCTCGAGTTGAGTTCACTCCTCCAGTTGAGTTCCGAGTCCACGAGTCGACTGATAATTCCTCGTGTCGACTCTACACATAACTCATCGAGTTGTGTTCCGAGCCAACTAGTCGACTGATAAGTCCTCGTGTTGACTTTACACGTAATTCCTTGAGTTGAGTTCGCTCCTCAAATTGAGTTCCGACTCCATGAGTAGACTGATAATTCCTCGTGTCGACTTTACAAATTACTCCTCGAGTTGTGTTCCGAGTCCACAAGTCGACTGATAAGTCATCGTGTTGACTCGACACGTAATTCCTTGAGTTGAGTTCAATCCTCAAGTTGAGTTCTGAGTCCACGAGTCGACTGATAATTCCTTGTGCCCGTACACATGACTCCTCGAGTAGAGTTCACTCTTCGAGTTGAGTTTCGAGTCCACGAGTCGACTGATAATTCCTCGTGCCGAGTCTGAACATGATTCCTCAAGTTGAGTTCACTCCTCCAGTTGAGTTCCGAGTCCACGAGTCGACTGATAATTCCTTGTGTCGACTCTATGCATAACTCCTCGAGTTGTGTTCCGAGTCCACTAGTCGACTGATAAGTCCTCGTGTTAACTTTACACGTAATTCCTTAAGTTGAGTTCACTCCTCAAATTGAGTTCCGAGTCCACGAGTAGACTGATAATTCCTCGTGTCGACTTTACAAATTACTCCTCGAGTTGTGTTCCGAGTCCACGAGTCGACTGATAAGTCCTCGTGTTGCCTCTACAAGTAATTCCTTGAGTTGAGTTCCAAGTCCAGGAGTCGACTGATAATTCCTCGTGCCGACTCTACACATGACTCCTTGAGTTGAATTCACTCCTCGAGTTGAGTTCCGAGTCCACGAATCGACTGATAATTACTCGTGCCTACTCTACACATGACTCCTCGAGTTGAGTTCCTCGTCCACGAGTCGAACGATAAGTCCTCGTATTGACTCTACACGTAATTCATTGAGTTAAGTTCACTCCTCAAACTGAGTTCCGAGTCCACGAGTAGACTGATAATTCCTCGTGTCGACTTTACAAATTAATCCTCGAGTTGTGTTCCGAGTCCACGAGTCGACTGATAAGTCCTCGTGTTGACTCTATAAGTAATTCCCTGAGTTGAGTTCCGAGTCCTCGAGTCGCCTGATAATTCCTCATGCCGACTCTAAAAATTACTTCTCGAGTTTTGTTCCGAGTCCACGAGTCGACTGATTAGTCCTCGTGTTGACTATACACGTAATTCCTTGAGTTGAGTTCACTCCTCAAATTGAGTTTCGAGTCCATGAGTCAACTGATAATTCCTTGTTCCGACTCTACACATTACTCCTCGAGTTTAGTTCACTCCTCGAGTTGTGTTTCGAGTCCACTAGTTGACTGATAAGTCCTTCTGTTAACTCTACACGTAATTCCTTGAGTTGAGTTCACTCCACAAGTTGAGTTCCGAGTCCACGAGTCGACTGATAAGTCCTCGTGTTGACTCTACACATGACTCCTCGAGTGGAGTTCACTCCTCGAGTTGAGTTCCGAGTCAACGAGTAGACTGATAATTTCTCATTCCGACTCTACACATGAATCCTCGAGTTGAGTTCCGAGTCCACGAGTCGACTGATAATTCCTTGTGTCCGTACACATGACTCCTCGAGTTGAGTTCACTCCTCGAGTTGAGTTTCGAGTTCATGAGTCGACTGATAATTCCTCGTGTTGACTCTACACGTAATTCCTTGAGTTGAGTTCACTCCTGAAGTTGAGTTTCGAGTCCACGAGTCGACTGATAATTCCTCGTGCCGACTCTACACATGACTCCTCGAGTTGAATTCACTCCTCGAGTTGAATTCCGAGTCCACGAGTCGACTGATAATTCCTCGTGCCGACTCTACAAATTACTCCTCGAGTTAAGTTCCGATTCCTCGAGTCGACTAATAAGTCCTCGTGTTGAGTCTACACGTAATTCCTTGAGTTGAGTTTCGAGTCCTCGAGTCGCCTGATAATTCCTCGTGCCGACTCTAAAAATTAGTTCTCGAGTTTTGTTCCGATTCCACGAGTCGACTGATAAATCCTCGTGTTGACTCTACACATTACTCCTCGAGTTGAATTCACTCCTGAAGTTGAGTTCCGAGTCCACAAGTCAACTGATAATTCCTCGTGCCGACTCTACACATGACTTCTCGAGTTGAATTCACACCTTGTGTTGAGTTCCGAGTCCACGAGTCGACTGATAATTCCTCGTGCCGACTCAACACATGACTCCTTGAGTTGAGTTTCGAGTCCACGTGTCGACTGATAATTACTCGTGCCGACTCTACACATGACTCCTCGAGTTGAGTTCAGTCCTCCAGTTGAGTTTCGAGTCCACGAGTCGACTGATAATTCCTCATGCTGAGTCTACACTTAACTCCTCGAGTTGAGTTCCGAGTCCACGAGTCTACTGATAAGTCCTCGTGTTGACTCTACATGTAATTCCTTGAGTTAAGTTCACTCCTAAAAATGAGTTCCGAGTCCACGAGTAGACTAATAATTCCTCGAGTCGACTTTACAAATTACCCCTCGAGTTGTGTTCCGAGTCCACGAGTCGACTGATAAGTCCACGTGTTGACTCTACACGTAATTCCTTGAGTTGAGTTCACTACTGAAGTTGAGTTCCGAGTCCACGAGTCGACTGATAATTCCTCGTGCCGACTCTACACATGACTCCTCGACTTGAATTCCGAGTCCACGAGTCGACTGATAAGTCCTCGTGTTGTCACTACACGTAATTCCTTGAGTTGAGTTCACTCCTCAAATTGAGTTCCAAGTGCACGAGTCGACTGATAATTCCTCGTGCCGACTCTACAAATTACTCCTCGAGTTGAGTTCCGAGTCCACGAGTCGAATGATAAGTCCTGGTGTTGACTCAACACGTAATTCCTTGAGATGAGTTCCGAGTCCTCGAGTCGCCTTATAATTCCTCATGCCGACTCTAAAAATTACTTCTCGAGTTTTGTTCCGAGTCCACGAGTCGACTGATTAGTCTTCGTGTTGACTATACATGTAATTCCTTGAGTTGAGTTCACTCCTCAAGTTGAGTTCTGAGTCCAAGAGTCGACCGATAATTCCTTGTGCCGACTCTACACATTACTCCTCGAGTTTAGTTCACTCCTCGAGTTGTGTTTCGAGTCCACTAGTTAACTGATAAGTCCTTCTGTTGACTCTACACGTAATTCCTTGAGTTGAGCTCACTCCACAAGTTGAGTTCCGAGTCCACAAGTCGACTGATAAGTCCTCGTGTTGACTCTACACATGACTCCTCGAGTTGAGTTCACTCCTCGAGTTGAGTTCCGAGTCAACGAGTCGACTGATAATTTCTCGTGCCGACTCTACACATGACTCCTCGAGTTGAGTTCCGAGTCCACGAGTCGACTGATAATTCCTTGTGTCCGTACACATGACTCCTCGAGTTGAGTTCACTCCTCGAGTTGAGTTTCGAGTTCATGAGTCGACTGATAATTCCTCGTGTTGACTCTACACGTAATTCCTTGAGTTGAGTTCACTCCTGAAGTTGAGTTTCGAGTCCACGAGTCGACTGATAATTCCTCGTGCCGACTCTACACATGACTCCTCGAGTTGAATTCACTCCTCGAGTTGAATTCCGAGTCCACGAGTCGACTGATAATTCCTCGTGCCGACTCTACAAATTACTCCTCGAGTTAAGTTCCGATTCCTCGAGTCGACTAATAAGTCCTCGTGTTGAGTCTACACGTAATTCCTTGAGTTGAGTTTCGAGTCCTCGAGTCGCCTGATAATTCCTCGTGCCGACTCTAAAAATTAGTTCTCGAGTTTTGTTCCGATTCCACGAGTCGACTGATAAATCCTCGTGTTGACTCTACACATTACTCCTCGAGTTGAATTCACTCCTGAAGTTGAGTTCCGAGTCCACAAGTCAACTGATAATTCCTCGTGCCGACTCTACACATGACTTCTCGAGTTGAATTCACACCTTGTGTTGAGTTCCGAGTCCACGAGTCGACTGATAATTCCTCGTGCCGACTCAACACATGACTCCTTGAGTTGAGTTTCGAGTCCACGTGTCGACTGATAATTACTCGTGCCGACTCTACACATGACTCCTCGAGTTGAGTTCAGTCCTCCAGTTGAGTTTCGAGTCCACGAGTCGACTGATAATTCCTCATGCTGAGTCTACACTTAACTCCTCGAGTTGAGTTCCGAGTCCACGAGTCTACTGATAAGTCCTCGTGTTGACTCTACATGTAATTCCTTGAGTTAAGTTCACTCCTAAAAATGAGTTCCGAGTCCACGAGTAGACTAATAATTCCTCGAGTCGACTTTACAAATTACCCCTCGAGTTGTGTTCCGAGTCCACGAGTCGACTGATAAGTCCACGTGTTGACTCTACACGTAATTCCTTGAGTTGAGTTCACTACTGAAGTTGAGTTCCGAGTCCACGAGTCGACTGATAATTCCTCGTGCCGACTCTACACATGACTCCTCGACTTGAATTCCGAGTCCACGAGTCGACTGATAAGTCCTCGTGTTGTCACTACACGTAATTCCTTGAGTTGAGTTCACTCCTCAAATTGAGTTCCAAGTGCACGAGTCGACTGATAATTCCTCGTGCCGACTCTACAAATTACTCCTCGAGTTGAGTTCCGAGTCCACGAGTCGAATGATAAGTCCTGGTGTTGACTCAACACGTAATTCCTTGAGATGAGTTCCGAGTCCTCGAGTCGCCTTATAATTCCTCATGCCGACTCTAAAAATTACTTCTCGAGTTTTGTTCCGAGTCCACGAGTCGACTGATTAGTCTTCGTGTTGACTATACATGTAATTCCTTGAGTTGAGTTCACTCCTCAAGTTGAGTTCTGAGTCCAAGAGTCGACCGATAATTCCTTGTGCCGACTCTACACATTACTCCTCGAGTTTAGTTCACTCCTCGAGTTGTGTTTCGAGTCCACTAGTTAACTGATAAGTCCTTCTGTTGACTCTACACGTAATTCCTTGAGTTGAGCTCACTCCACAAGTTGAGTTCCGAGTCCACAAGTCGACTGATAAGTCCTCGTGTTGACTCTATACATGACTCCTCGATTTGAGTTCACTCCTCGAGTTGAGTTCCGAGTCAACGAGTCGACTGATAATTTCTCGTGCCGACTCTACACATGACTCCTCGAGTTGAGTTCCGAGTCCACGAGTCGACTGATAATTCCTTGTGTCCGTACACATGACTCCTCGAGTTGAGTTCACTCCTCGAGTTGAGTTTCGAGTTCATGAGTCGACTGATAATTCCTCGTGTTGACTCTACACGTAATTCCTTGAGTTGAGTTCACTCCTGAAGTTGAGTTTCGAGTCCACGAGTCGACTGATAATTCCTCGTGCCGACTCTACACATGACTCCTCGAGTTGAATTCACTCCTCGAGTTGAATTCCGAGTCCACGAGTCGACTGATAATTCCTCGTGCCGACTCTACAAATTACTCCTCGAGTTAAGTTCCAATTCCTCGAGTCGACTAATAAGTCCTCGTGTTGAGTCTACACGTAATTCCTTGAGTTGAGTTTCGAGTCCTCGAGTCGCCTGATAATTCCTCGTGCCGACTCTAAAAATTAGTTCTCGAGTTTTGTTCCGATTCCACGAGTCGACTGATAAATCCTCGTGTTGACTCTACACATTACTCCTCGAGTTGAATTCACTCCTGAAGTTGAGTTCCGAGTCCACAAGTCAACTGATAATTCCTCGTGCCGACTCTACACATGACTTCTCGAGTTGAATTCACACCTTGTGTTGAGTTCCGAGTCCACGAGTCGACTGATAATTCCTCGTGCCGACTCAACACATGACTCCTTGAGTTGAGTTTCGAGTCCACGTGTCGACTGATAATTACTCGTGCCGACTCTACACATGACTCCTCGAGTTGAGTTCAGTCCTCCAGTTGAGTTTCGAGTCCACGAGTCGACTGATAATTCCTCATGCTGAGTCTACACTTAACTCCTCGAGTTGAGTTCCGAGTCCACGAGTCTACTGATAAGTCCTCGTGTTGACTCTACATGTAATTCCTTGAGTTAAGTTCACTCCTAAAAATGAGTTCCGAGTCCACGAGTAGACTAATAATTCCTCGAGTCGACTTTACAAATTACCCCTCGAGTTGTGTTCCGAGTCCACGAGTCGACTGATAAGTCCACGTGTTGACTCTACACGTAATTCCTTGAGTTGAGTTCACTACTGAAGTTGAGTTCCGAGTCCACGAGTCGACTGATAATTCCTCGTGCCGACTCTACACATGACTCCTCGACTTGAATTCCGAGTCCACGAGTCGACTGATAAGTCCTCGTGTTGTCACTACACGTAATTCCTTGAGTTGAGTTCACTCCTCAAATTGAGTTCCAAGTGCACGAGTCGACTGATAATTCCTCGTGCCGACTCTACAAATTACTCCTCGAGTTGAGTTCCGAGTCCACGAGTCGAATGATAAGTCCTGGTGTTGACTCAACACGTAATTCCTTGAGATGAGTTCCGAGTCCTCGAGTCGCCTTATAATTCCTCATGCCGACTCTAAAAATTACTTCTCGAGTTTTGTTCCGAGTCCACGAGTCGACTGATTAGTCTTCGTGTTGACTATACATGTAATTCCTTGAGTTGAGTTCACTCCTCAAGTTGAGTTCTGAGTCCAAGAGTCGACCGATAATTCCTTGTGCCGACTCTACACATTACTCCTCGAGTTTAGTTCACTCCTCGAGTTGTGTTTCGAGTCCACTAGTTAACTGATAAGTCCTTCTGTTGACTCTACACGTAATTCCTTGAGTTGAGCTCACTCCACAAGTTGAGTTCCGAGTCCACAAGTCGACTGATAAGTCCTCGTGTTGACTCTACACATGACTCCTCGAGTTGAGTTCACTCCTCGAGTTGAGTTCCGAGTCAACGAGTCGACTGATAATTTCTCGTGCCGACTCTACACATGACTCCTCGAGTTGAGTTCCGAGTCCACGAGTCGACTGATAATTCCTCGTGTCCGTACACATGACTCCACGAGTTGAGTTCACTCCTCGAGTTGAGTTTCGAGTCCACGAGTCGACTGATAATTCCTCATGTTGAATCTACACGTAATTCCTTGAGTTGAATTCACTCCTGAAGTTGAGTTCCGAGTCCACGAGTCGACTGATAATTCCTCGTGCCGACTCTACACATGACTCCTCCAGTTGAATTCCGAGTCCACGAGTCGACTGATAATTCCTCGTGCCGACTCTACAAATTACTCCTCGAGTTGAGTTCCGAGTCCTCGAGTCGACTAATAAGTCCTCCTGTTGACTCTACACGTAATTCCTTGAGTTGAGTTCCGAGTCCTCGAGTTGAGTTCACTCCTCGAGGTGAGTTTCGAGTCCACGGGTAGACTGATAATTCCTCGTGCCGAGTCTACACATGACTCCTTGAGTTGAGTTCACTCCTCCAGTTGAGTTCCGAGTCCACGAGTCGACTGATAATTCCTCATGTCGACTCTACACATAACTCCTCGAGTTGTGTTCCGAGTCCACTAGTCGACTGATAATTCCTCGTGTTGACTTTACACGTAATTCCTTGAGTTGAGTTCACTCCTTAAATTGAGTTCCGAGTCCACGAGTAGACTGATAATTCCTCGTGTCGACTTTACAAATTACTCCTCGAGTTGTGTTCTGAGTCCACGAGTCGACTGATAAGTCATCGTGTTGACTCTACACGTAATTCCTTGAATTGAGTTCACTCCTCAAGTTGAGTTCTGAGTCCACGAGTCAACTGATAATTCCTCGTGCCCGTACACATGACTCCTCGAGTTGAGTTCACTCCTCGAGTTGAGTTTCGAGTCCACGAGTCGACTGATAATTCCTCGTGCCGAGTCCACACATGACTCCTCGAGTTGAGTTCACTCCTCCAGTTGAGTTCCGAGTCCACGAGTCGACTGATAATTCCTCATGTCAACTCTACACATAACTCCTCGAGTTGTGTTCCGAGTCCACTAGTCGACTGATAAGTCCTCGTGTTGACTTTACAAATTACTCCTCGAGTCGTCTGATAAGTCCTCGTGTTGACTCTACACGTAATTCCTTGAGTTGAGTTCCGAGTCCTCGAGTCGCCTGATAATTCCTCGTGCCAACTCTAAAAATTACTTCTCGAATTTTGTTCCGAGTCCACGAGTCGACTGATAAGTCCTCGTGTTGACTCTACACATAATTACATGAGTTGAGTTCACTCCTCAAGTTGAGTTCTGAGTCCACGAGTCGACTGATAATTCCTCGTGCCCGTACACATGACTCCTCGAGTTGAGTTCACTCCTCGAGGTGAGTTTCGAGTCCACGGGTAGAATGATAATTGTTGTCAATGGTGCCCACAAGAAGAGTTGTAGTCTTTATTTTGAACATTTGATGTAATAAAGTCTCATGAAGACTCTTGCTTGTAATTGCCTATTCATTCATTTATAAAGTTGAAACGTTCATTCAATCTTCCTTGTCTGAAGCTTTATGATAAAACCATAGTCTTTTAGTCCATAAACAAACTTAACAACTTACGAAGAGACAAATGTAGATTTGCATGAACAAACTCTTCGTAGTTTGCTTAAAACGATATATTCGCAATCTTAGGGTCAAAGGAGTATTGACCTCAGTATGATTGTTAGAAGAATCTATGATGTCTGGTTATGAGGCATTGAGAGTTAGGAACTCTATAGTTCTTCTAGGTATCTTCCGAAGGTACTGAATTGACCAGTGCACTTCTAGAGACAAGTTAAGAAGAAACCATTTAACCTCTTATGTCTCGAAGTCACTATGTATGAATTGCATCATGCTTACCTTAATCCTGAAATGAGACATGCCATTTCACACCTTAGTATTCTCATTTGAGAAAGTCAAAGTTCGGACTCACTATGTGATTCCGAACAAGGCCTATTGGTGAAGTACTAAGTTGTGAGTCTGTCATGAGTAACTTTGTGAAGTTCTCATAGATATGGAATTCATGTACAAGATTGCTGAAATGCAATGTATGTCACCTCATGCTTTGTTCCTTGGAGTGTGAATAAATGAACTGGCCAGTGTCCAAATTGAGTCTTGACTCTTTTGGATGAAACAATGTGACTTGTTAGCTCCTCGTCAATACATTGTTTCTAACTTATTCACAAGTGACAAAGGAGTTGAGGAAATAACAGCTAGAAGGGTAAAATGGTAATTTAGTAAATCCCGACTACCTGATGACATTCATGAAGGGTAAACATAGATAATATTCAGTGGATCCGCTCATCATAATTAGGTCGAATTCTTGAGTAGAAAATAAATTCATTTGAACCGAGAGATTTTCAGTGTCAGCTCTTTAGTGGAGTCAGTTGGCATTAAGCTAAACTTGGAAAAGGTTTGTGAACTTTTGAGTCCAAGTGTTTAGCTAAAGCTTTGTTCATTTGGGTCCATGAGGTCACTGTCACGAATCACATCGATAGGAATAGTTAAACTGGAAGCTAAGCCAAAACAAGAACGAAAATAGTTAAAAGGGTATTTTTGTCTTTTGAGACAAACGATGAAATGAATGTCAATAAATTTTTGACAAGGTCATTTTGTGACATGTTTCACTTGGCCATGACTTGATCATTGGGCCTTGTGAATTAATTTCATTTCATAAGAATTTTATTTGAAAATTCTAAATGGGCCTTTTCTTATGTTGTCATGAACAAGTGAAGAAAATTCTAGAAGTCTTTTCTAGAAATGTTGGGCGCCCATAATACCCAAGAAAGAGAGAATATTTTGTGCATAAATGTATCAAGATACTTGCCAAAAGAAAAAGAGGAAACAAATTTGCATGAGGATGTTTTAGGGTAATCGGCCAAGTGAGAGACAAGGCAAGGCCTTGAACAAAATTGGAAACAAATCAAGGCTTCTAGAAGCCTTGTTTGGCCGAGTTTCTCAAGTGGGAAAGAGGCAATATTTGCTCATGAATATGTGATATTCTATAGAAGAGGAAACTACCTTATTGAAGGTAAAGCCTCTCCTATAAATAGGAGCCTCATTTCCTCACAATTCATTCATCCAAGTTTAAGAGATTTGAGAGACTCTCTCTCTAGAACTTGGCCGAAAATCCTCTCTCTCTCTCTCTAGTTTATTTTCGATTATTTCTTGTCTTGGCACCTAGGTCCTCACTCGACCTAGTGTTTAGCTCTGCGACTTCGAGACTCGTTCTTAAGTCGTAGTGTTTAAAAGTGCCCACTCACTGATTCCTTCTTTTCGAGTGATTTAGTGATAGAAACTTTCGTGGTTGCTCGAGTTCCCGAGGAAAGAAAAGAGAGACGTGCTGCGAGGGGAGACGAACGTTGCCAACCTTCCAAAGGCTCATCAACGTTCAAGCATCAAAAAGGTTAGTAACTTTAATAGCTCATATTAGTTTTTATTTACATGCACATGCTCTTGTCTAGGTTAGTAAAAACTAGTTTTACTTAAAAAGAAAATTTTTAAAATTCCGCCGCTTAACGAAGCGTTAAACTTTTTCTCAAACCCTAGATCGATTCCAACAAATGGTATCAGAGCTATGGTCAAAGGAATGCATGTGCATGTTTTTAAATTATGAGCTTGAAAATCGTTTTCGAAAGTTTACTAATTTTGTGACAAGTTAGAATTGTAATCTTAGTTTTTTTTTTAATTTATTGCTCATGCCTTTAAATTAAAAACCATGTTGATTTTCTATGAGTTTGGGATGATATTAAAACACATTAGAATCAGTTCTAAAAGTTTTTAATTTTTTATATTGAAAAACGTGTTTTAAAGGTTTGAGAATTTTCGAGTAAAATTTTGTGACTAGTTTTATTTTCTTGCTAGTTTCGTTTATTTACTTGAATCGTTTTATGCATGTTGTTATTTCTTTTATTCTATGTTATTACCCTGCTAATAAAACACAAATAAAAGCTTTAAACAACTTCATAAAACGTTCCGTTACACTCGATTCTTTTTCGCACCTAAAAGGACAAAGCTTTAATTTATTTCTTTTTCTTCGAGCTGGAATGTAAACCCGCATTAAAAGCGGCATAACTCTCTGCTCAGAAATCTAAATTTAATGATTCTTGAATTAAATTAAAGATCTGTCTGTTCTCTGTCCAATGCCACCGGTTTCGGCTCAAAAGGACATCGGAGCCGCCAGTTATGGCAATTTTACTCCGAGGTGCGCGGCTGTCTGAAACTCCAGTTTTTTTAGAAATCCGGATTTTCAAACCCCACTACCATGAGTTATAGAACTCTAATGAGAAAACTTTCTTGAGCAAAAATGTTTTTCATATGATTATAAACATGATGTGTAAAGATTAAAAGTTTTGATTTTTGAAAGATTAATTGAAATTGAATTTTTACAAAACTAGTTTGAATTTTGAAAAACCGTTTTCACTTTCAAACTTGAAAATATTTTGTCATCCAAATCAAATAAGTTTTCAAAATGTTTTCAAAACTATATCTATATCACATATGTTCAAAATCTATATGCTCTTGAAATTTTGAGTGGGAGGTCTCCTTGTAGACAAGCCGAAAAATAAAAAGATGTGTAATCTCAAACTTTCAAGTGTTCGAGTGAGTTGAAGTTCACACTTCCCTCACGCACTTTCCCGAAATAGAAAATAGGAAAAGATCGAGTATGTACCTTGTGCCTTTATGCACTAATACTGCTCTGAACATGTCGATCTAGGATTCTCTTCTAGTTGTCCGCTCTGTCGCTCTCTAACTAGGAAATTTGTTTCCGAACTTAAAAGAGTCGATGAACCAACTCCAAAAACTAAGTGGGAGGGTTATATTTGTTGTTTGTAACCCGCGATCCCCAACACTAGTGAAAGATGCAATAACGTGGGACTAAGAGCCGCTCTTGCGACCCTCACTTAAATGTGAGTACTCCAAGGCGTTATTGCTTCGATCATTGCTCAATGAGCTACGTCCGAGAGTGATGCAATGATGGCAAGGCCTCCCCTTGGGGGATTGTTTTTCAAAGCTGATCTTTTGGACTAAGTGGTTGGTTGCACACTTAGGCTCAATCCCTAGTATCCGTCCTTAAGGCTCTGCGAAAGGATATGAGTGATCAAACCAATTTACAAGGTGGCTAGTCAAAATAGATGTATTGACATCTTGGCTTGGCATTAATGATGTGTCATTTACTTATAAATGGAGATTTTTTGCGGCCTTCTCTTGAGGGAGTAAATTATCGTTTGGTTTATAACACCTTTGGGTTTTACAAAAGTCTTAATGAAACTTAAATCCTAAACCAAAGACTAATCATAAACTTGTTTCAACTTTTATAGGCAATATGTCTCTCAACCCTCTCTCTACAATTCTTTCCTCGAATAAACTCGAAGGCGACAATTACGTCGACTGGAAACGTAACCTCGACATAGTCCTTACTGTCGACAAGCACAAATGGGTTCTCACCACCCCCTGTCCTCAAACGAATGATGATTCGACGCAAGAGGAGAAAGATGTCCTGGCGGCCTGGCTTCGATCCGATGAGATTGCGAGATGCTATATTTTGGCATCGATGAACAATGTGTTGCAACAACAACATCGTGATTATGAAACTGCCACCGATATGCTCTACAATCTCCATGAGATGTTTGGAGGGCAAGGACGTCAAGCTTGGCAACAAGCGGTCCGACAATTCATGAACTGTCGTATGAAGGCTGGAACTCCCGTTAGAGATCATATGATGCTGATCATTAGCTATCTCAACGAGATGGAGATTCTTGGATCTGAGATTGATGGGGAGACTAAAATAGATATGATCTTGGAAACTCTCCCCGAAACCTTTGATACCTTCAAATTGAATTATTCCATGAACAAGCTAGAGTACACTGTTACCGAGCTCATGAAGGAACTTCAAACCGCTGAGGTACTCACTAAGAAAAAGAGGGCTCAAGGAGAAGTACATGCTACTGCCCCCACCTCTGGATCTAAGAAGAGACCTCGCAACGCCGAGAAGAAGAACCAACCTAAGGTTCAAACGAAGAAGAAGGCGCCAAAGGCTCCGAAGGTGGACAAGTCTAAAGACAAGTGCCACCACTGCAACGAGCCTGGTCATTGGCGTAGGAACTGTCCTGCCTACCTCAAAACCAAAGCAAAAGGTATTGTACTTGTTACTGAAGCCTGTTTAGTAGCTGATAATGTATCATCGTGGATTATTGACTCCGCTGCTACTAACCATATTTGCTGCTCCTTGACTGGTTTTAGGAAAAGCAAAAGCTTAGAGGATGGCGACTTCTGCTTCAAGTGGGGTGATGAGAGCGTGGTGTCTGCGAAGGCTGTGGGATCCATGACGCTATCTTTTGAAGATCGAACTTTAAATTTGAATAATGTTTATTATGTTCCTTCCTTTGGGAAAAACCTAATATCTGTTGCTCAACTTTTCGAGCAAGATTATTATTTAAAGTTTATAAAGAATGGAATTCGTATTTCTTTTTCTAATTCTTTTGTCACTGATGCATGTATGAAGAATGGTCTTTTTTACATCTATCCCACTCAACCTTCTCTCTTAGACACCGAAATAGATAACGATCTAATTAGGGAGCCAAAGAGGATCAAACTTTCTGAATCCTCCGATCTAACAAAATCAACATACCTCTGGCACTTAAGACTTGGTCATATCAGTCTAGATAGGATTAAGAGACTTGTGAGGGATGGTCCACTCCAAGCCTCTGCAATAGGTTCACTACCTACTTGTGAATCCTGCATAGAAGGAAAAATGACTAAGCGACCTTTCTCCGATAAGGGTCGAAGAGCCACTGAGTTGCTGGAACTAATACATTCTGATGTATGTGGTCCGCTCAACCAACAGGCACGTGGAGGATACGAATACTTCGTTACCTTCACTGATGATTACTCAAGATATGGGTTTGTCTATTTGCTTAAACACAAATCCGAGACCTTTAACGTATTTAAGGTCTTTAGGGCTTTAGTGGAAAAGCAAACTGGCAAAGTGATCAAAACCCTTCGATCCGATCGGGGTGGTGAGTATATGTCTGGAGAGTTCGATGACTTTCTTAAAGAAGAAGGTATCGCTTCTCAGCTTACCGCACCTGGCACACCTCAACAAAACGGAGTGTCAGAGAGAAGAAACCGAACTCTTATGGAGATGGTTAGATCAATGATGAGTTACTCATCACTCCCGCTTTCCTTTTGGGGATATGCCCTCGAAACAGCCGCCTACATTCTGAACCAAGTTCCGTCCAAGACGGTTCCTGGTACTCCTTATGAACGATGGACTGGCCGTAAAGTGAATCTTGGCCGCATCCGAATTTGGGGTTGCCCTGCACACGTGCTGAGGCAAAAGACTAGCAAGTTGGCTAGTAGGTCAGAATTGTGCCTGTTTGTAGGATATCCTAAGGAAACCAAAGGTTTTACTTTCTATAGTCCCGAGGACGATAAGACTTTCGTTAGCACGAATGCTCGTTTCCTTGAGGAGGACTTTATGAAGGATGCGAAACCTAGAAGCAAAATTGTGCTTGAAGAAAAGTTGGGTGAGGAAGCTTCTACCTCATCTGTAAGAACTGTTCTTACCCCAACTGAAACACAACCTAACTCATCAGAATCTCGTCAAGTAGTACTTAGACGTAGTGGGAGGGCTACTCAAAAGCCTGACAGGTACATGTCTTATGGAGACTCTCTTGTAGCCGTCTCCGACATGGATGACCCTGTTTCCTATAGCCAAGCGATGGCTTGTTCTGAATCAAACCTTTGGCTTGACGCCATGAAAGTTGAAATGCACTCGATGTATGTCAACAAAGTCTGGAAACTTGTAGACCTTCCTGAAGGGATTAAACCCGTAGGGTGTAAGTGGATATACAAGAAAAAAAGGGGTCCTGATGGGAACGTTGAGACGTTCAAAGCACGACTTGTGGCGAAGGGTTATACCCAACAAGAAGGGATTGACTATGAAGAAACCTTCTCGCCAGTCGCGATGCTTAAATCCATCCGCATACTCCTATCCATAGCTGCAGCTCTCGACTATGAGATCTGGCAAATGGATGTCAAGACAGCCTTTCTGAATGGCAATCTTGACGAGCGCATATACATGGCTCAACCAGACGGTTTCGTGGATAAAGGTCAAGAGACCAAGCTTTGTGAGTTGCTTAAATCCATTTATGGACTAAAGCAAGCATCTAGGTCATGGAATATTAGATTCGATGAAACTGTAAAGAGCTTCGGCTTTGAACAGTCAATAGATGAGCCTTGTGTTTACAAGTTAATACACGAAGGCAAAGTTGTGTTTCTGGTACTATATGTCGATGATATACTACTCATTGGTAATGACGTGGGTAAGTTATCTGAGGTTAAGGTCTGGCTGGCAAAGCAATTCGATATGAAGGATCTAGGAGAAGCTGCATACATTCTGGGAATCCAAATCTTTCGAGATAGGAAAAACCGGACCCTGTCGCTCTCTCAAGCATCTTATATTGATAAGGTGATGGATCGCTTCTCGATGCAAGACTGCAAGAGGGGTCAAACACCCTTTAGGCATGGAGTTTCACTCTCTAAGGACCAGTCTCCCAAGACTGCACAAGAGATTGAAGACATGAGGAAAATTCCTTACGCCTCTGCCGTAGGAAGCCTCATGTATGCTATACTTTGCACCCGACCTGATATATGTTTCGCCGTTGGCGTAGTTAGTCGTTTCCAATCCAACCCTGGACCCGAGCACTGGATTGCTGTTAAGCATGTTCTTAAGTATCTTCGAAGAACTAGGAATTTGATGCTTACATACTCAGGTACTGACCTGACTATGACGGGATATACCGACTCCGATTTTCAAGCGGATAAGGATTCCAGGAAATCCACTTCGGGATCTGTGTTCATCCTTAATGGTGGAGCTGTTGTGTGGAGAAGTATTAAGCAATCTTGCATTGCTGACTCCACAATGGAAGCAGAATATGTGGCTGCTTGTGAAGCATCCAAAGAGGCTGTATGGCTTAAGAAATTCCTTAAGTATTTGGAAGTTGTTCCAAACGTCGACGAGCCCATGACCCTTTATTGTGATAATAGTGGGGCTGTCGCTAACTCAAAGGAACCTAGAAGCCATAAGCGCTCTAAGCATATTGAGAGGAAATACCATTTGATTCGAGAGATCGTGCAGCGCGGAGACGTGGAAGTGAAGAAGATCTCAACGGTGGACAACCTCGCAGATCCATTCACCAAGGCCCTAGCGAACAAGGTCTTCGACCAACATCGTGAGGGATTAGGCATGAAGGACTACACACACCTTCTTTGAGTCAAGTGGGAGTTTGTTGTCAATGGTGCCCACAAGAAGAGTTGTAGTCTTTATTTTGAACATTTGATGTAATAAAGTCTCATGAAGACTCTTGCTTGTAATTGCCTATTCATTCATTAATAAAGTTGAAACGTTCATTCAATCTTCCTTGTTTGAAGCTTTATGATAAAACCATAGTCTTTTAGTCCATAAACAAACTTAACAACTTACGAAGAGACAAATGTAGATTTGCATGAACAAACTCTTCGTAGTTTGCTTAAAACGATATATTCGCAATCTTAGGGTCAAAGGACTATTGACCTCAGTATGATTGTTAGAAGAATCTATGATGTCTGGTTATGAGGCATTGAGAGTTAGGAACTCTATAGTTCTTCTAGGTATCTTCCGAAGGTACTGAATTGACCAGTGCACTTCTAGAGACAAGATAAGAAGAAACCATTTAACCTCTTATGTCTCGAAGTCACTATGTATGAATTGCATCATGCTTACCTTAATCCTGAAATGAGACATGCCATTTCACACCTTAGTATTCTCATTTGAGAAAGTCAAAGTTCGGACTCACTATGTGATTCCGAACAAGGCCTATTGGTGAAGTACTAAGTTGTGAGTCTGTCATGAGTAACTTTGTGAAGTTCTCATAGATATGGAATTCATGTACAAGATTGCTGAAATGCAATGTATGTCACCTCATGCTTTGTTCCTTGGAGTGTGAATAAATGAACTGGCCAGTGTCCAAATTGAGTCTTGACTCTTTTGGATGAAACAATGTGACTTGTTAGCTCCTCGTCAATACATTGTTTCTAACTTATTCACAAGTGACAAAGGAGTTGAGGAAATAACAGCTAGAAGGGTAAAATGGTAATTTAGTAAATCCCGACTACCTGATGACATTCATGAAGGGTAAACATAGATAATATTCAGTGGATCCGCTCATCATAATTAGGTCGAATTCTTGAGTAGAAAATAAATTCATTTGAACCGAGAGATTTTCAGTGTCAGCTCTTTAGTGGAGTCAGTTGGCATTAAGCTAAACTTGGAAAAGGTTTGTGAACTTTTGAGTCCAAGTGTTTAGCTAAAGCTTTGTTCATTTGGGTCCATGAGGTCACTGTCACGAATCACATCGATAGGAATAGTTAAACTGGAAGCTAAGCCAAAACAAGAACGAAAATAGTTAAAAGGGTATTTTTGTCTTTTGAGACAAACGATGAAATGAATGTCAATAAATTTTTGACAAGGTCATTTTGTGACATGTTTCACTCGGCCATGACTTGATCATTGGGCCTTGTGAATTAATTTCATTTCATAAGAATTTTATTTGAAAATTCTAAATGGGCCTTTTCTTATGTTGTCATGAACAAGTGAAGAAAATTCTAGAAGTCTTTTCTAGAAATGTTGGGCGCCCATAATACCCAAGAAAGAGAGAATATTTTGTGCATAAATGTATCAAGATACTTGCCAAAAGAAAAAGAGGAAACAAATTTGCATGAGGATGTTTTAGGGTAATCGGCCAAGTGAGAGACAAGGCAAGGCCTTGAACAAAATTGGAAACAAATCAAGGCTTCTAGAAGCCTTGTTTGGCCGAGTTTCTCAAGTGGGAAAGAGGCAATATTTGCTCATGAATATGTGATATTCTATAGAAGAGGAAACTACCTTATTGAAGGTAAAGCCTCTCCTATAAATATGAGCCTCATTTCCTCAGAATTCATTCATCCAAGTTTAAGAGATTTGAGAGACTCTCTCTCTAGAACTTGGCCGAAAATCCTCTCTCTCTCTCTCTAGTTTATTTTCGATTATTTCTTGTTTTGGCACCTAGGTCCTCACTCGACCTAGTGTTTAGCTCTGCGACTTCGAGACTCGTTCTTAAGTCGTAGTGTTTAAAAGTGCCCACTCACTGATTCCTTCTTTTCGAGTGATTTAGTGATAGAAACTTTCGTGGTTGCTCGAGTTCCCGAGGAAAGAAAAGAGAGACGTGCTGAGAGGGGAGACGAACGTTGCCAACCTTCCAAAGGCTCATCAACGTTCAAGCATCAAAAAGGTTAGTAACTTTAATAGCTCATATTAGTTTTTATTTACATGCACATGCTCTTGTCTAGGTTAGTAAAAACTAGTTTTACTTAAAAAGAAAATTTTTAAAATTCCGCCGCTTAACGAAGCATTAAACTTTTTCTCAAACCCT
Source organism: Urtica dioica subsp. dioica (assembly GCF_054948205.1). Lineage (NCBI taxonomy): Eukaryota > Viridiplantae > Streptophyta > Magnoliopsida > Rosales > Urticaceae > Urtica > Urtica dioica. Next base: position 41,303,580 of record NC_142756.1, read on the forward strand.
AGATCGATTCCAACAATAATTCCTCGTGCCGAGTCTACACATGACTCCTTGAGTTGAGTTCACTCCTCTAGTTGAGTTCCGAGTCCACGAGTCGACTGATAATTCCTCATGTCGACTCTACACATAACTCCTCGAGTTGTGTTCCGAGTCCACTAGTCGACTGATAAGTCCTCGTGTTGACTTTACACGTAATTCCTTGGGTTGAGTTCACTCCTCAAATTGAGTTCCGAGTCCACGAGTAGACTGATAATTCCTCGTGTCGACTTTACAAATTACTCATCGAGTAGTGTTCCGAGTCCACGAGTCGACTGATAAGTCATCGTGTTGACTCCACACGTAATTCCTTGAATTGAGTTCACTCCTCAAGTTGAGTTCTGAGTCCACGAGTCGACTGATAATTCCTCGTGCTCGTACACATGACTCCTCGAGTTGAGTTCACTCCTCGAGTTAAGTTTCGAGTCCACGAGTCGACTGATAATTCCTCGTGCCGAGTCTACACATGACTCCTTGAGTTGAGTTCACTCCTCCAGTTGAGTTCCTAGTCCACGAGTCGACTGATAATTCCTCGTGTCGACTCTACACATAACTCCTCGAGTTGTGTTCCGAGTCCACTAGTCGACTGATATGTCCTCGTGTTGACTTTACACGTAATTCCTTGAGTTAAGTTCACTCCTCAAATTGAGTTTCTAGTCCACGAGTAGACTGAGAATTATTCTTGTCGACTTTACAAATTACTCCTCGAGTTGTGTTCCGAGTCCACGAGTCGACTGATAAGTCATCGTGTTGACTCTACACGTAATTCCTTGAATTGAGTTCACTCCTCAAGTTGAGTTCTGAGTCCACGAGTCGACTGATAATTCCTCGTGCCCATACACATGACTCCTCGAATTGAGTTCACTCCTCGAGTTGAGTTTCGAGTCCACGAGTCGACTGATAATTCCTCGTGCCGAGTCTACACATGACTCCTCGAGTTGAGTTCACTCCTCCAGTTGAGTTCCGAGTCCACGAGTCGACTGATAATTCCTCGTGTCAACTCTACACATAACTCCTCGATTTGTGTTCCGAGTCCACTAGTCGACTGATAAGTCCTCGTGTTGACTTTACACGTAATTCCTTGAGTTGAGTTCACTCCTCAAATTGAGTTCCGAGTCCACGAGTAGACTGACAATTCCTCGTGTCGACTTTACAAATTACTCCTCGAGTTGTGTTCCGAGTCCACGAGTCGACTGATAAGTCCTCGTGTTGACTCTACACGTAATTCCTTGAGTTGAGTTCACTCATGAAGTTGAGTTCCGAGTCCAAGAGTCGACTGATAATTCCTCGTGCCGACTCTACACATGACTCCTCGAGTTGAATTCACTCCTCGAGTTGAGTTCCGAGTCCTCGAGTAGCCTGATAATTCCTCATGCCGACTCTAAAAATTACTTCTCGAGTTTTGTTCCGAGTCCACGAGTCGACTGATTAGTCCTCGTGTTGACTATACATGTAATTCCTTGAGTTGAGTTCAATCCTCAAGTTGGGTTCTGAGTCCAAGAGTCGACTGATAATTCCTTGTGCCGACTCTACACATTACTCCTCGAGTTTAGTTCACTCCTCGAGTTGTGTTTCGAGTCCACTTGTTGACTGATAAGTCCTTCTGTTAACTCTACACGTAATTCCTTTAGTTGAGTTCACTCCACAAGTTGAGTTCCGAGTCCACGAGTCGACTAATAAGTCCTCGTGTTGACTCTACACATGACTCCTCGAGTTGAGTTCACTCCTCGAGTTGAGTTCACTCCTCGAGTTGAGTTTCGAGTCCACGAGTCGACTGATAATTCCTCGTGCCGAGACTACACATGACTCCGTGAGTTGAGTTCACTCCTCCAGTTGAGTTCCGAGTCCACGAGTCGACTGATAATTCCTCGTGTCGACTCTACACATAACTCCTCGAGTTATGTTACGAGTCCAATAGTCGACTGATAAGTCCTCGTGTTGACTTTACACGTAATTCCTTGAGTTGAGTTCACTCCTTAAATTGAGTTCCGAGTCCACGAGTAGACTGATAATTCCTCGTGTCGACTTTACAAATTACTCATCGAGTTGTGTTCCGAGTCCACGAGTCGACTGATAAGTCATCGTGTGGACTCTACACGTAATTCCTTGAATTGAGTTCACTCCTCAAGTTGAGTTCTGAGTCCACGAGTCAACTGATAATTCCTCGTGCCCGTACACATGACTCCTCGAGTTGAGTTCACTCCTCAAGTTGAGTTTCGAGTGCACGAGTCGACTGATAATTCCTCGTGCCGAGTCTACACATGACTCCTCGAGTTGAGTTCACTCCTCAAGTTGAGTTCCGAGTCCACGAGTCGACTGATAATTCCTCGTGTCAACTCTACACATAACTCCTCGAGTTGTGTTCCGAGTCCACTAGTCGACTGATAAGTCCTCGTGTTGACTTTACAAATTACTCCTCGAGTCGTCTGATAAGTCCTCGTCTTGACTCTACACGTAATTCCTTGAGTTGAGTTCCGAGTCCTCGAGTCGCCTGATAATTCCTCGTGCCAACTCTAAAAATTACTTCTCGAATTTTGTTCCGAGTCCACGAGTCGACTGATAAGTCCTCGTGTTGACTCTACACATAATTCCATGAGTTGAGTTCACTCCTCAAGTTGAGTTCTGAGTCCACGAGTCGACTGATAATTCCTCGTGCCCGTACACATGACTCCTCGAATTGAGTTCACTCCTCGAGGTGAGTTTCGAGTCCACGGGTAGAATGATAATTCCTCGTGCCGAGTCTACACATGACTCCTTGAGTTGAGTTCACTCCTCTAGTTGAGTTCCGAGTCCACGAGTCGACTGATAATTCCCCATGTCGACTCTACACATAACTCCTCGAGTTGTGTTCCGAGTCCACTAGTCGACTGATAAGTCCTCGTGTTGACTTTACACGTAATTCCTTGAGTTGAGTTCACTCCTCAAATTGAGTTCCGAGTCCACGAGTAGATTGATAATTCCTCGTGTCGACTTTACAAATTACTCATCGAGTTGTGTTCCGAGTCCACGAGTCGACTGATAAGTCATCGTGTTGACTCTACACGTAATTCCTTGAATTGAGTTCACTCCTCAAGTTGAGTTCTGAGTCCACGAGTCGACTGATAATTCCTCGTGCCCGTACACATGACTCCTCGAGTTGAGTTCACTCCTCGAGTTAAGTTTCGAGTCCACGAGTCGACTAATAATTCCTCGTGCCGAGTCTACACATGACTCCTTGAGTTGAGTTCACTCCTCCAGTTGAGTTCCGAGTCCACGAGTCGACTGATAATTCCTCGTGTCGACTCTACACATAACTCCTCGAGTTTTGTTCCGAGTCCAGTAGTCGACTGATATGTCCTCGTGTTGACTTTACACGTAATTCCTTAAGTTGAGTTCACTCCTTAAATTGAGTTCCGAGTCCACGAGTAGAATGATAATTCCTCGTGTCGACTTTACAAATTACTCCTCGAGTTGTGTTCCAAGTCCACAAGTCGACTGATAAGTCATCGTGTTGACTCTACACGTAATTCCTTGAATTGAGTTCACTCCTCAAGTTGAGTTCTGAGTCCACGAGTCGACTGATAATTCCTCGTGCCCGTACACATGACTCCTCGAGTTGAGTTTCGAGTCCATGAGTCGACTGATAATTCCTCGTGCCGAGTCTACACATAACTCCTCGAGTTGTGTTCCGAGTCCACTAGTCGACTGATAAGTCCTCGTGTTGACTTTACACGGAATTCCTTGAGTTGAGTTCACTCCTCAAATTGAGTTCCGAGTCCACGAGTAGACTGACAATTCCTAGTGTCGACTTTACAAATTACTCCTCGAGTTGTGTTCCGAGTCCACGAGTCGACTGATAAGTCCTCGTGTTGACTCTACACGTAATTCCTTGAGTTGAGTTCACTCCTGAAGTTGAGTTCGAGTCCAAGAGTCGACTGATAATTCCTCGTGCCGACTCTACACATGACTCCTCGAGTTGAATTCACTCCTCGAGTTGAGTTCCGAGTCCACGAATCGACTGATAATTACTCGTGCCGACTCTACACATGACTGCTCGAGTTGAGTTCCGAGTCCACGAGTCGAACGATAAGTCCTCGTATTGACTCTACACGTAATTCTTTGAGTTAAGTTCACTCCTCAAATTGAGTTCCGAGTCCACGAGTAGACTGATAATTCCTCGTGTCGACTTTACAAATTAATCCTCGAGTTGTGTTCCGAGTCCACGAGTCGACTGATAAGTCCTCGTGTTGACTCTACACGTAATTCCTTGAGTTGAGTTCCGAGTCCTCAAGTCGCCTGATAATTCCTCATGCCGACTCTAAAAATTACTTCTTGAGTTTTGTTCCGAGTCCACGAGTCGACTGATTAGTCCTCATGTTGACTATACATGTAATTCCTTGAGTTGAGTTCACTCCTCAAGTTGAGTTCTGAGTCCAAGAGTCGACTGATAATTCCTCGTGCCGACTCTACACATTACTCCTCGAGTTTAGTTCACTCCTCGAGTTGTGTTTCGAGTCCACTAGTTGACTGATAAGTCCTTCTGTTGACTCTACACGTAATTCCTTGAGTTGAGTTCACTCCACAAGTTGAGTTCTGAGTCCACGAGTCGACTGATAAGTCCTCGTGTTGACTCTACACATGACTCCTCGAGTTGAGTTCACTCCTCGAGTTGAGTTCCGAGTCAACGAGTCGACTGATAATTTCTCTTGCCGACTCTACACATGACTCCTCGAGTTGAGTTCCGAGTCCACGAGTCGACTGATAATTCCTCGTTTCCGTACACATGACTCCTCGAGTTGAGTTCACTCCTCGAGTTGAGTTTCGAGTCCACGAGTCGAATGATAATTCCTCGTGTTGACTCTACACGTAATTCCTTGAGTTGAGTTCACTCCTGAAGTTGAGTTCCGAGTCCACGAGTCGACTGATAATTCCTCGTGCCGACTCTGCACATGACTCCTCGAGTTGAATTCGCTCCTCGAGTTGAATTCCGAGTCCACGAGTCGACTGATAATTCCTCGTGCCGACTTTACAAATTACTCCTCGAGCTGAGTTCCGAGTCCTCGAGTCGACTGATAAGTCCTCGTGCTGATTCTACACGTAATTGCTTGAGTTGAGTTCCGAGTCCTCGAGTCGCCTGATAATTCCTCGTGCCGACTCTAAAAATTACTTCTCGAGTTTTGTTCCGAGTCCACGAGTCGACTGATAAGTCCTCGTGTTGAATCTACACATTACTCCTCGAGTTGAATTCACTCCTGAAGTTGAGTTCCGAGTCCACGAGTCAACTGATAATTCCTCGTGCCGACTCTACACATGACTTCTCGAGTTGAATTCACACCTCGAGTTGAGTTCCGAGTCCACGAGTCGACTGATACACTAGTACAAAAAAGGGCTTCGAAGTCACCCATATAACGTCACTGGCACACTAGAGCGACGCTTTACTTTTTTTTTGCGTTTAAAATTGACATGGCATATTTAGGAATGTGCCACGTGTACGAATCTCGGCGTCACTATGTGCACAACCGACGCCACATTTTTTAACCCCGCCAAAATGGAATTTTGCGTCGCTCTTATAATATTTAACGCTATATGATAGATGAGGATGATTCTGGTGACGACATGTGGCGGGGCATCATTCAATTTATAAGTGATGCAATAAGTTGGTGTGCATCACCTGTTTTGTAAGTGATGCAATAAGTAAAAAACATCACTTGTATTTGTAAGTGATGCAATAAGTAAAAGATGTGTGATGCTTTTGAGAAATTTTATATATAATAATATATATTATAATTAGCACGTACGTACGTACAGATCGCAGCCACACTGCACGTACAGATATATATGTTGAAAAGTCTCACTAATTGGCTATATATTGAAAAGTCTCACTAATATATATATATATATATTATAATATTACTCTTACATATCCTACTGATCTCACCAGGCTGCGCTTCAAAGAAAACTCCTTCAAAAAAAAAAGAAAAAAAAGAAACTTGAGCAGATAGAGCCGCGCTTCTCAAAACCCACCAGGCCGTACGTCGATGTCGTCTTGGTCGTCTCGATCGCGCAGCTTCTTGGTCGCCTCCAGTAACTAAGCTTTTCTTCCTATTTTCAAACATACGGCTGCTCATCAAATCCACGCCGCCGGCCGTTCATTCTTCTCCGATTTTTCTCTCCGTCGTCGTCACACTCAAGCCGCCGTATTTTCTTCTTCTCGGTCGGGAAAACATCTGTGAGTCTTCATCAAATCCACTCGTGTACTACTGTTTGATGCATATAATAATATTACTCTAGCTCTTTTATTCTGCTCAAAAGAAATTCCTTAAAAAAAATATAAAAGCACAAAAGAGTCAGCTGGAGCAGATCGATGGCCGTACGAAAACGGGAAATTTTGCTCAGAACAGAATCAGGGTCGGCCAATTAGATTTCCCGTCGGATCTGAAGGTCCCGCCCGACTCCCCTTCTTACGAGGCTTCGACGGACTTGGCGAACGAGGTCGAGAGACGCGTAGAGATCCACGACTCTCCTGATGTTGTTGTTGAGCTCTCGGATGAGACCCACGTTGTGGCCCAGGTTGTCAGGGATTTTCGACTCTGGTTCTGGTTGATCTCGTTGATCAGAAGCCTGGCCTGTTCTGGTCAAGAATGTCCTGCACTTGAACAAAGCTCGTCTGAAATGTCTGCATTAATTACATTCCCGTATTGCTCCATTTTCTCTCCTCTTCTCTTTTTTTTTTTACTTCCAATTTACTTCACTTTCAATCCGAACCACTCTATTTCTCTACACCCTGAGTTACAGAGAATAGCAGGGAATTACCAAAACTTGCGAGTAACACAAATATGATGATTTTTATCCCAATTTTGGAATCTTGATTTTTTTTTTCATTCTGTACCATAATATACATTCTGATTGTAGTATTTGTATTGCTACTCACTCATCATTACAAATACTGGCAATCACCATTAAAGCTTTGTAAGTGCGAAAATGACTATTGTTGTACAGAGAAATATCGATCACGCTGTGAACATACATATATGTTAAAGTTAAACTTACAGGGATCATAAATACATTGGCTTCGGATGAATATTTTTATTATTTTCCCGTTACTCTTTTCAGATCCTTCAACTTCAACGACTAGTATTTTAAACATATGGTGTACACTCCAGAGTATAGACTCTGCACTTTTTTTTTCCTTTCTTTTTTCTGTCTGGTGTTTTCACTATTATTACTAGCTATTTCGTGGAGAATTGATTTCGTTCAAAACATGATTCTCTCATGGATATAATGGAAGCGACATGAATAGAATATCTAAAGTAGTGGATTTTTAAATTTAAATAAATAATCCTTTTTAATGGTCATTTGATATTATTTTTCATATAAATGAAAGTATTACTTCTTTTGTTTGCGTTAGAAATTGGTATGGCACGGGGCATCATTCAATTTAAAAGTGATGTAAAAGATGTGGCATTACCTATTTTATGAGTGACGCTATAGAGTTTTCCTGGTTTTCGGCACTAAATTATAACTGCTTAAATATATCTTTTCTTCTTTAAAGCTGCTAACCGCTGTAAATATCTTCTTTCTTCTTTAAACCTGCAGCCTGCCTCTCCATATCGCTCACGTACGCCTCCAAAACTTCTTCTCTGTTTACACGAACAAAGAACAGAGAAAAGCTTAGCCAATTCACCGGTAAGCAAGGTAGAGATTCTTGGGCCATTAACTTTCCTGCAAAAACATTTTTCTAGCCTCATTATACATTCGTCAAACAGATAGTTGAAGGGAAAAAAAACTTGAGCATTTGCAGAACAATGAATGGTTTTCACGTAGGTGTGTGTATTTTTTTGGGTTAGCGAGTTCTAATCATTGATTATTAATGGTTGTGGCAGAATTGGTGACATTGATTACTGTTGTTGAATTGGAATGACAATGATTACTCGAAGTTGGCGAGTGTGGAGCTAAAGAAGCTATTCCGACCCACGCCGGCCATTGGTATTCCGATTTACTGTTTGTCAAAGTAATATTACTAATATTACAGAAGAAGTTGCGATAACAAACAAAACTTGGATATTTGTTCGGGGTGATTTATTATTTCCAACATACTCTCATTTGCCATTTCGTGTTCTCTGATTTTCAGACGGCTAATCATCAAACCCACGCCGCCGGCAGTTTATTCTTCTTCGATTTTTCACTCCGACGGTGCCGAAAATGCAACAAAGATCTCCCCCTTTCGCTCCTCCAATCACCTTGCTCCCTCAAGAAAATCCTAGTGCGATCTCTCAGATTTTAGACATCATGGGCAATGCCAAAGACGATCTGTTAAACACCATAGAGGCCGAACCACATATTTTTGGCATTCCTACGATGCTCATGGTGTTAAAAGAGGATATCCAACAATTTTTGGAGCAAGAAGAAATTGGAGTCTATCCAATTATGATTTATATGAGGTATGATTAAATAGTAATACTAAATTATTTTAAATTTATTGTTACTAATTTCATTATTTTATTAGGGACTTGTTCGTTAAAGAGGTATCGTACCGATATGATTTCATTTGTCCGCATGAGGTCGCAATAGATCGTCGCGGTAGCGTCGAAGAGCGAGCAACTCACATTACATCGCGGTTATGCACATTGAGAGACACTCGCGTTCTACTAATGCATTGGAATTATACGTAAGTTTTTTAACAATAATTATAGTTTATATAAAAAAGTTGTTGTCGCAGTTTTTCGGACAACGATTTAGGAGCCCAGAGTGGTTAGACCCAAGGCCGGACCAAGTGGTCTCACTCCGGCTCGAGCGTGTCGGACTTGGTATCCCAAGTCGTCCCTTAGCTGCGGGTGAGGCTCACCTTGTCTCGATACCTGAAAGGCAAGAAAGAGATTGTGAACTACAAAGGGGAAACAGGGGGGTTGCCCCTGTTTACCTCTCCGACGCTCAACATTAGTGGGATTGAGGTGGAGTATAGATGTTTTAGGGGGGGTGAGAGGCAAAAGATGAGCCAAACGAGCAAAGTATGAGTTCGACAGCATTTTGGGACTCAAAAATGGATTACCTGGATTAGGGGAGAGACCCCTGTATTTATAGGCGACCAAGGGGCGTTATGAACAACCCCTTGGCCGAGGGCTGCCTCTGACCCGGCCATGGACGGCTCTGACTCGGCCGTGGAGGCCATGGCCGGCGCTGACTCGGCCGTGGGGGCCATGGCCGGCTCTGACCCGGCCATGGATGGCTCTGACTCGGCCATGGAGGCCATGGCCAGCTCTGACTCGGCCGTGGGGGCCATGGCCGGCTCTGACCCGGCCGTGGATGGCCATGGCCGGCTCTGACTCGGCCATGGCCGGCTCTGACTCGGCCGTGGGGGCCATGATCGGCTCTGACCCGGCTGTGGATGGCTCTGACTCGGCCATGGAGGCCATGGCCGGCTCTGACTCGGCCATGGCCGGCTCTGACTCGGCCCTGACTCGGCCGTGGAGGCCATGGCCGGCTCTGACTCGGCCATGGCCGGCTCTGACTCGGCCGTGGGGGCCATGGCCGGCTCTGACCCGGCCATGGATGGCTCTGACTCGGCCATGGAGGCCATGGCCGGCTCTGACTCGGCCATGGCCGGCTTTGACTCGGCCGTGGGGGCCATGGCCGGCTCTGAGGTGGCCGTGCGCCGGGAAAGACTCGGGGAACCCGCCATATGCTGTCGTTGCCGTACCAGGCCGCAATGGACCGATAACATTAGCCCCCCGAGTTTCCGATCGAGCGTAGGTCGAGTGGAAACTCAAAATCTACGCTTTCATGCGGATGCGGGATGAATGCTCTCGGGTTTGTCTCACGGGGGAAGGTCTTTGCGCGTCGCGTGGGGCGGTCTTTGTGCGTCACGAGGGACAGCCTTATGTGCGCCATGGTTTTTCGTGCGTGGCTTATTTTCTCGATCTACGATTGAAGGCGCGATCGATTAGCACGACTTTATTGTGCGTGGCTTATTTTCTCGACCTACCAATGAAGGCGTGATCGATTAGCACGACTTTATTGTGCGTGGCTTATTTTCTCGACCTACCAATGAAGGTGTGATCGATTTGCACGACTTGGGCCTCGGGGGGCCTTGGTGTCACGTTTGTGTGACCGGGTTTTTAGCAGACGCTGGCTAGACTAGGTACGTCCGGCGGACGCGAGCCTTTGAAAACCATTTGTAACTTGTTGCCTGTCGGCTTACGAGTTGGGCGGCGAGCGCGATGCCACATTTGCGTGGCCAGGTTTCCCGTGGACGCTGGCTAGACCAGATACGCCCAGCAGACGCGAGCCTTAAACCCATTTGTAACTCGTTGCCTATCGGCTCACGAGCTGGGCGGCGAGCGTGATGCAACATTTGTGTGGCCAGGCTTCCCGTGGACGCTGGCTAGACCAGATGCGCCCAGCGGACGCAAGCCTTGAACCCATTTGTAACTCGTTGCCTATCGGCTCACGAGCTGGGCGGCAAGTGCGATGCCACATTTGTGTGGCCAGGCTTCCCGTGGACGCTGGCTAGACCAGATACGCCCAGCGGACGCAAGCCTCGAACCCATTTGTAACTCGTTGCCTATCGGCTCACGAGCTGGGTGGCGAGCGCGATGCCACATTTGTGTGACTAGGTTTCCCGTGGACGCGGGCTAGACCAGATACGCCCAGCGGACGCAAGCCTTGAACCCATTTGTAACTCGTTGCCTATCGCCTCACGAGCTGGGCAGCGAGCGCGATGCCACATTTGTGTGACCAGGTTTCCCGTGGACGCTGGCTAGACCAGATACGCCCAGTGGACGCAAGGCTTGAACCCATTTGTAACTCATTGCCTATCGGCTCACGAGCTGGGCGGGGAGCGCGATGCCACATTTGTGTGGCCAGGCTTCCCGTGGACGCTGGCTAGACCAGATATGCCCAGCGGACGCAAGCCTTGAACCCATTTGTAACTCGTTGCCTATCGGCTCACGAGCTGGGCGGCGAGCGCGATGCCACATTTGTGTGACCAGGTTTCCCGTGGATGCTGGCTAGACCAGATACGCCCAGCGGACGCAAGCCTTGAACCCATTTGTAACTCGTTGCCTATCGGCTCACGAGCTGGGCGGCAAGCGCGGACTCGAGACTCAACTCGAGGACTCATGTAGAGCCTGCACGAGGAGTAGTTAGTGTTGTCGCACGAAAATGAACAACTATTTAAAACCTCGGGCGGTTCGATCCAAGGCCGGACCAAGTGATCGCACCCGGGCCAAGAGTGTGAACTCGATAGTCTCGAGCTAGGGTTTTCTCCGATCAACCCGCCTCTCGGGAGAGGTAGGGGGTGAGGAGGATGAGTGACCGTGCCTTGGTTGTCGGCTGCCTACGTACCCGTGCGTGGGATCAGGTCAGAACGTAGTTCAAGCGTGTGTGACGCAGTGTGAGGCGTGGAGCCTTGGCGAAGAGGCGTGCTCGACGAAGGAAACGGGGCGCGAGGAGTCCTCGGCAGCGTCTCAGAACTTCGGAGATCGCGTACGCGTCTAGCGTGTTAGACGCGCAAGGGTAGCTCTAGTTGAGAACCCTAGGGGCGTGCTTGAGCACCGGAGAACGTTCGGTCAAAGGGAGCGACGTCCGGGAAGTTCCCGTGAGTGCTTCGGGACCTTTGAGAACGAGGGAGAGAGAAGAGAACCTGCTTCAGGCCAAATATGGCATCCAGAGAAGCAGAGAAATCGAGCGTGTCGATAAGAGATGAAGAGAATTATTAGATATTCTTGGATATCTTGGGATGGCTTTCCCCTCAATGGGAGAGGGTATTTATAGGTGTTTGGGAGCCTTAGAAGGTCCCTTTCTCGTCCATGTGGGACTAGGAATGCGTGTGGCATCAAGTGGAGGCGCACGGCGCGCGCGGCGCACAAAGGGCGGCGCACAACGCGCGGCGCGCGGCGCGCGGCGCAGGGGGCGCGGCGCGGGACGCGCGGCGCAGGACGCGCGGCGCAGGGTGCCTTGACTGGCGCGGCGTGCTGCCTGGCCGGCGCGGCGCGCTGCTTGTTGCTCGGCTGGCTGGCGCAGCGCGTTGCGTGCGTGATGGACGGCTCGTCTTGGCCGGGTTCTTTCGGGCCTTCGAATGTCATTCTTCTCACGTGAAATATGAAGTTTTCTACTCGATGAGAGTGACTCGATTCGAGTAGCGAGGCTCGGCCCGGCGAGAGCGACTAGCGACTTGATTCGAGGAGTGACTCGAGGATGACTCGAGGCTCGACTCGAAAATGACTCGAGGCTCGACTCGAGGAACAATTAAAGGCTCGACTCGAGGAACCACTCAAGGCTCGACTCGAGGAGCGAAGCTCGACTCGAGGAGATTGACTCAAGGCTCGACTCGAGGAGCGAAGCTCGACTCGAGGAGTCAGGAGTTTGGGCGAGGGCTTGAAGATTTGCCGCTCTTCAGGACCTCCGGCCTGACCATCGGCCCTTTGAGCGACGTGCCTTCTCGGCGTCTCGGGTTTTCCGAAAACGACCGACAACATTAGCCCCCCAAGTTCGTCGTTCGGGAGGCGTCCCAGCGATGAACTTTTTGTTCTTCTAGTTGGGTGTTTGAGGAAAATGTTTCCCGTGCCTTGTGGCCCCGAGGAAAATTTTTTCCTCTTCTCTTTTTCCTTTCTTTTCTTTTTTTTTTTTCAGGTGGTGGCCGCGCGGCGCGCGCCCTGGACGGCGCGGCGCGCGGTCTGCGCTGCACGACCCGCGCGGCGCGCGGGCTTGGCGCGCGGCGCGCCCCGTGCGCGGGGCTGGGTCGCTTCGCGCGGGAGAACTCCGACTTTTTGGAGTTTCTACTCCGATTTTGCTCCTTGTGGGAGTAGGATTTCGACTCCTACCCCCCTAGAAGTCTATAAATAGACCTCCCCCCTTCCCTTTACTCCTCACATTATTTTTTCTCTTTTCTTACGCTTGTTTTCTTCTTTTACGTTTGCATCATGGGTGTCCCTCCCCTTTTCTCAGCTGAGAGTCCCGAGATTGATTTCTCTCTCTTGTTTCAGGGTTCTGAACACGCAGAGGATGATCTCTTCGCGGGATTAAGGGAAGTCCCTCTGCACGTGGAAGAAAATCCAAGCGGAGTAGAGCAGTGGTTGGAGGAAGGCGAGCTGGGTGCGACCGTGCCCGCTGCTCAGCCTCTCGAAGGGTGCGCGCCAACTGGGCGTGGTACAGGCGGGGAGTTTGATCGTCCCGCGTCCGGGGAGCCTGCCCCTCGCCTCGTGATCAACTTAGTTGGCGGGGGGGTCCGTGACAAAGTTCGCCTCGACGTGCCGCAGTCCGACTTGGGCTTTCAAGGCGCGCCGGGAGATGTTACGGACGCGGATGCGGTGACTCCGCTAGAGTCGGTTCTCGACGAGATAGACTGCGTGGACGACTTTGGTCCCGAGTCTGAAGATCCCGGAGGTGAGTCAGAGACATGTCCGGGGGCCGAAGGCCTCGCGTCGGAGTGTCCCGAGGTTCCGTCGGCAGCTGCCGCGGTCGTGTCGGAGGGCGGGGACCCTTCCGTGGAGCCAGGGGATTCTCAGCCCAAGACCCCTGACGCGGAGGCGTTGGTATCGGCGAGGTCGCTTGCTAGGACGGAGTGGTATCCCGAGGAGGGCCTTGCTGCTCCCGAGGACTTCGATTGTTCGGGGGTTGATGCTTCGAGCACGCTTACCTACCGGACATTCGTCGGTCTCCGGGAGGCTTTTGCCATTCCGTCATCCGTGGCGCTTCTCCGTCCTTTAAAGGACGACCGTCCTTTCCGGCCTCGTCGTGGTTTTGCCGCAGTTTCAGTTGCGGGTCTTAACTGCGGGTTGCGGCTGCCGTTTCAACCCATCGTTCAGCAGCTTCTCGCCCGTCTGGGGGTGCACACATGTCAGATGAGCCCGGCATTCTACCGCATAGTGGCGATGTGCCATATGGAGTGGCATTGCCAGACCGAGCGGGTGATGACCGTGAGTGATTTTCGCAATCTCATCGCGGTCTTCCCTGCGCCCGGGCAACCCAGTTTCTTTGTGGCCCGCGATCGACGGAATACTAAGCTGATCATTGATTCAGAGAAGTACAATCGACGACCGTGGGTGTGGGTCTCGGCGGAGGCTTTTGGTGACGCCCCGCTCCGGTTCGGCCCCTTGTCCGAGTTTCCTGCTAACGAGGGGGCCGATGATCTCGACTTTGTGAAGGAGATCCGGGGAATGTCGGAGGCTCGGAAAGCCGTTGAACGATTTCGTTCTCCTGAGCTGATGGCTTCCACTGGGTGGTTCCCGCCGTTTCCTCAGCGGACCGAGGGTACCCCAAGTGCCGCATCATCTCTCTCGAGCGGCGATCCTCAAGGTATGTTGACGTTTCGTATTTTTGCTTTTGTTTTTAGCTCAAGGTTTTGACTTTGTCGCTTTTGCAGTCTCTTCGGCTAGGGCGAGGGCTCGGGCTCGCCTAGCGAAGGCTTCCCGGGACCCGAAGTCGTTGGCGGCGGTTCGTCGTCGGATTGCTGCGCGGGATGGTCGGGAGAAACTCGATACCGATCATCGGGCGGAGAGCGGTCCTCGCGCTTCCTTGAAGCGACCTTCCTCCTCGGCTTTGCCAGACACGTCTTCGGACTCTAAGCGCGTGAATTCGATGGTCAACGTGGAGGCCGCGGAGGTTAGGGGGGAATGTTCCCTGGGCCTTGCTCAATCTTCGATGAAGATGTGGAAGAGCGTTGTGGCCAGCAGTGACGTAGAGTTCTTTCGTCACGGCGTTTCCGATGCACAGAGAGTGAGTTTCCCTTGCCTCATTTGCGATGAATCTGTCTTGTCTTTCGCTAAACTGTCTTTTTGCCTTCTCAGGTGCTTGCTCGAGCGACCCGGGGCGAGAAGATCCTTCACGACCTCATCAGGCGGATGAGTCGCGCTCAGGAGGAGCTTGCTCAAGCGAAGTCTCAGTTGGCTCACGCCGAGCGAGGTTCTCACTCAAAGGCGGAGTTTGTGAGTCTCCGCGAGCAGCTTCAGGAGGCTCGCGTGGAACTGGGAGTTACCCGCGGCAAGTGCGACCGCGCTCAGGCGGCGGTGGCGAAGATGGCTGAGGAGCTAACGACGGAACGTCAAGCCCTTGAAGTGGCGACTCGATCGACGGAGGTCTTCCGGAGCGAAGCGCGGGACCTTCGACGTCAGTTGGAATCGCGCACGGAAGAAGTTGGCATTCTTCAGGGCCAGCTTACATCGAGTGAGGCTGCCCGTGTTCGTGCGGAGCGTAAGCGTGACTCCTTGGCGGAGGATGTGGCTCGGGTTACCGAGGAGAAAGCCGCGGCGGAGCAGCTTGCGTCCGACCTTCAGGACGACTTTGATGTCGGAGTCGAGGAGGCAAGGCATGCAGCGGCGGTGGAGTGTCGGGACGCCACAGCTGCCGAGAATGTTTCTCGGGGGGTCACCTTCGACTTCTTCGACTCGCTTTTCCCACCACTCGACGGGGCCGACCCTGTGGGCGACGATCCCGCCGAGTGACCGTTTTCTTTCTTTATTTTTCCTGCGCAAATGTTTTAGCGCGTGCTTTTTAGGTTTTTCCGTTCAGCGCACTTGTCTTAGCGCTTGCTTACTAGGATATTTCCCTTTAGCGCACTTGTCTTAGCGCATGCTTTCTAGGTTTCGAGGCAGTTGCCCCTTTCTTTTATGAGGAGTTATTCATTTATTTTTATGAATGTTTTCGCACATTTATCTTCTACGGCATGCATGGATGGTCACTTGTTTGTGTCAATGATTTTGTCCATCCTTTTATCTCAGCAGGATACTTTTTCAAACACGCCAGTCACTTGGATGGTTTGTGTTCTTAAGCATTTTCAACTGCGAGTCAGCCATGCTACGTAGGTGTGTTACGCGCGCCGGATTGCGCCACGTGGGCGTCTCAAATCGCGCCATGTAGGCATCTTGGGTTGCGCCATGTAAGCGACTTACGTGCGCCATGTAGGCGCCTTACGGGTTGCGCCTTTACGCGACTTACGTGCGCCATGTAGGCGTCTTAGGTTGCGCCATGTAGGCGTCTTACGGGCTGCGCCTTTACGCGACTTACGTGCGCCATGTAGGCATCTTAGGTTGCGCCATGTAGGCGTCTTACGGGCTGCGCCTTTACGCGACTTACATGCGCCATGTAGGTGTCTTAGGTTGCGCCATGTAGGCGTCTTACGGGCTGCGCCTTTACGCGACTTACGTGCGCCATGTAGGCGTCTTAGGTTGCGCCATGTAGGCGTCTTACGGGCTGCGCCTTTACACGACTTACGTGCGCCATGTAGGCGTCTTAGGTTGCGCCATGTAGGCGTCTTACGGGCTGCGCCTTTACGCGACTTACGTGCGCCATGTAGGCGTCTTAGGTTGCGCCATGTAGGCGTCTTACGGGCTGCGCCTTTACGCGACTTACGTGCGCCATGTAGGCGTCTTAGGTTGCGCCATGTAGGCGTCTTACGGGTTGCGCCTTTACGCGACTTACGTGCGCCATGTAGGCGTCTTAGGTTGCGCCATGTAGGCGTCTTACGGGCTGCGCCTTTACGAGACTTACGTGCGCCATGTAGGCGTCTTAGGTTGCGCCATGTAGGCGTCTTACGGGCTGCGCCTTTACGCGACTTACATGCGCCATGTAGGCGTCTTAGGTTGCACCATGTAGGCGTCTTACGGGCTGCGCCTTTACGCGACTTACGTGCGCCATGTAGGCGTCTTAGGTTGCGCCATGTAGGCGTCTTACGGGCTGCGCCTTTACGCGACTTACGTGCGCCATGTAGGCGTCTTAGGTTGCGCCATGTAGGCGTCTTACGGGCTGCGCCTTTACGCGACTTACGTGCGCCATGTAGGCGTCTTAGGTTGCGCCATGTACGCGTCTTACGGGCTGCGCCTTTACGCGACTTACGTGCGCCATGTAGGCGTCTTAGGTTGCGCCATGTAGGCGTCTTACGGGTTGCGCCTTTACGCGACTTACGTGCGCCATGTAGGCGTCTTAGGTTGCGCCATGTAGGCGTCTTACGGGCTGCGCCTTTACGCGACTTACGCGCGCCATGTAGGCGTCTTAGGTTTTTTTTTTTTTTTGGTGGAGCGTGTTCTTTTGAGAGTTTCCTTACCATAGCTAGCCCCCCCAAGTTTTTGGGTTATAAATTAATTATTCGATAACCAGAAAACTTGCGTAAACAAATTTGAAAAGGAGAACTTAAGTTTTATTATTTTTGCGAAAAAAACTTGCGAGAAAATTCAAATCCTAAAACATTGGCTCGTAGGCCTTATTGAAAATGGAAATAAAAGCGATAAAAAAGCGGGGGACGCTAGCTACTGATAGTACTGCCTCAAGTGCTCCGCGTTCCACGGGTGGCGAATCGGAGTCCCGTCCGTGTGCTCGATGTAGTATGTCCCGTCGTGAATGACTTTGCGGACTCTGTAAGGGCCTTCCCAGTTTGGGCCTAGGACGCCGGCGCCTTGGACTTGTGTGTTTTGGAATACCCGTCTGAGGACGAGGCTTCCGACGGCAAAGGTTCGCCTTTTGATTTTGGAGTTGTAGTATCTTTCGACCTTGCGTTTCTGTGCGGCGAGGCGTCTGAATGCTTCCGCCCTCTTTTCATCGATCAGGTCCAACTCAAGGCGCATGGCCTCGTTGTTTTCCGCTTCGTCGAACGTGTCGACTCGGAATGTGGGTATTGTTGGAATCGATCTAGGGTTTAAGAAAATAATTAACACTTCGGGAAGCGGCGGAATTTTAAAAATTTTCTTTTTCAAGTAAAAACAGTTTTTACTAACCTAGACAAGTGCAAGTACATGTAATTAAAAACTAATATGAGCTAAGAAGTTTACTAACCTTTCTTGAAGCTTGAATTTTGAGAAGCTTTTGGAATGTTGCAACGCTCGTCTCCCTCGCAGCACGTCTCTCTTCCTTTCATCGGCACCTCAAGCAACCACGAAAGTTTCTATCACTAAATCACTCGAAATAAAGGAATTAGTGAGTGGGCACTTTTAAACACGACGACTCGAGAACAAGTCTCAGAGTCGAAGAGCTAAAACCACTAGGTCAAATGAGGACCTAGGTGCCAAAACAAAAACCGAAAATAACTAGAGGGAGAGAGAGAGGATCGGCCACAAGGTCTAGAGAGAGAAGCTCTCAATCTCTAACTTATGTGGGATGACTAGAATGAGAGGAATGAGGCCTCTATTTATAGGGGAGGCATGAGCAAATCTTATTTCCTCTTTTCTACCCATGTTGGACGTTCATGACATGTCATGCAAGTCATTGGATTTGTTTCCTCATTTGTTCTCTCTTAGTTGGCCGAAAATGCAGTTTCCTTCTAAAGGAAATTTGTTTCCTCTTTTTCTTTTGGCAAGTATCTTCATACATCAATGCACAAAATAAACTCTCTTTCCCACTATGGCATGAACGAAATTCAGCCTTATTTTCCTTGGGTTGGACGAAATTTGAGCTTCTAGAAGGAGCTTCTAGATGTTTCTTCAATTGTTCATGACAACATAAGAAAAGCCCATTAAGAATTTTCAAGTAAAATTCTATGAAATGAAATTAATCCTCAAGGCCTAATTACACTAATATGGCTGAGTAATATTTATTTCATTTGTCATCATATGACAATGTCAAAAATAATTTATTGACATTCATTTCGTCCTATGTCCAAAAAGACTAAAATACCCTTTTGACAATTTTCGTAAAACTTGTCTCGTTTTTGTTTTGACTTAGCTTCTAGTTTAACTATTCCTAATCGATGTGATTCGTGACAGTGACCTCATGGATCCAAATGAACAAAGCTTGAGCTAAACACTTGGACTCAAAAGTTCACAAACCTTTTCCAAGTTTAGCTTAATGCCAACTGACTCCACTAAAGAGTTGACACTGAAAATCTCTCGGTTCAAATGAATTTATTTTCTACTCAAGAATTCAACCAAATTATGATGAGCGGATCCACTGAATATTATCTATGTTTACCCTTCATGAATGTCATCAGCTAGTCGGGATTTACTAAATTACCATTTTACCCTTCTAGCTGTTATTTCCTCAACTCCTTTGTCGCTTGTGAATAAGTTAGAAACAATGTATTGACGAGGAGCTAACAAGTCACATTGTTTCATCCAAAAGAGTCAGGACTCAATTTGGACACTGGCCAGTTCATTTATTCACACTCCAAGGAACAAAGCATGAGGTGACATACATTGCATTTCAGCAATCTTGTACATGAATTCCATATCTATGAGAACTTCACAAAGTTACTCATGACAGACTCACAACTTAGTACTTCACCAATAGGCCTTGTTCGGAATCACATAGTGAGTCCGAACTTTGACTTTCTCAAATGAGAATACTAAGGTGTGAAATGGCATGTCTCATTTCAGGATTAAGGTAAGCATGATGCAATTCATACATAGTGACTTCGAGACATAAGAGGTTAAATGGTTTGTTCTTATATTGTCTCTAGAAGTGCACTGGTCAATTCAGTACCTTCGGAAGATACCTAGAAGAACTATAGAGTCCCCAACTCTCAATGCCTCATAACCAGACATCATAGATTCTTCTAACAATCGTACTGAGGTCAATAGTCCTTTGACCCTAAGATTGCGAATATATCGTTTTAAGCAAACTACGAAGAGTTTGTTCATGCAAATCTACATTTGTCTCTTCGTAAGTTGTTAAGTTTGTTTATGGACTAAAAGACTAAGGTTTTATCATAAAGCTTCAAACAAAGAAAGAATGAATGAACGTTTCAACTTTATTATTAAATGAATAAGCAATTACAAGCAAGAGTCTTCGTAAGACTATATGACATCAAATGTACATAAATAGACACTACTACTCTTCTTGTGGGCACCATTGACAACAAACTCCCACTTGACTCAAAGAAGATGTGAGTAGTCCTACATGCCTAATCCCTCTCGAAGTTGGTCGAAGACCATGTTCGCTAGGGCCTTGGTGAATGGATCTGCCAGAGATCTACTTCACCTCCACGTCTCCGCACTGCGCGATCTCTCGAATCACATGGTATTTCCTCTCAATATTTTTAGAGCGCTTATGACTTCTAGGTTCCTTTGAGTTAGCGACAGCCCCACTATTATCACAATAAAGGGTCATGGGCTCGTCGACGTTTGAAACAACTTCCAAATACTTAAGGAATTTTCTAAGCCATATAGCCTCTTTGGATGCTTCACAAGCAGCCACATATTCTGCTTCCATTGTGGAGTCAGCAATGCAAGATTGCTTAATACTTCTCCACACAACAGCTCCACCATTAAGGATGAAAACAGATCCAGAAGTGGATTTCCTGGAATCCTTATCCGCTTGAAAATCGGAGTCGGTATATCCCGTCATAGTCAGGTCAGTACCTGAGTATGTAAGCATCAAGTTCCTAGTTCTTCGAAGATACTTAAGAACATGCTTAACAGCAATCCAGTGCTCGGGTCCAGGGTTGGATTGGAAACGGCTAACTACGCCAACGGCGAAACAAATGTCAGGTCTAATGCAAAGCATAGCATACATGAGGCTTCCTACGGCAGAGGCGTAAGGAATTTTCCTCATGTCTTCAATCTCTTGTGCAGTCTTGGGAGACTGGTCCTTAGAGAGTGAAACTCCATGCCTAAAGGGTGTTTGGCCCTTCTTGGAGTCTTGCATCGAGTAGCGATCCATTATCTTATCAATATAAGATGCTTGAGAGAGCGCCAGGGTCCGGTTTTTCCTATCTCGAAAGATTTGGATCCCCAGAATGTACGCGGCTTCTCCTAGATCCTTCATATCGAATTGCTTTGCCAGCCAGACCTTAACCTCAGATAACTTACCCACGTCATTACCAATGAGTAGTATATCATCGACATATAGTACCAGAAACACAACTTTTCCTTCGTGTATTAACTTGTAAACACAAGGCTCATCTATTGACTGTTCAAAGCCGAAGTTCTTTACAGTTTCATCGAATCTAATATTCCATGACCTAGATGCTTGCTTTAGTCCATAAATGGATTTAAGCAACTCACAAACCTTGGTCTCTTGACCTTTATCCACGAAACCGTCTGGTTGAGCCATGTAAATGCGCTCGTCAAGATTGCCATTCAGAAAGGCTGTCTTGACATCCATTTGCCAGATCTCATAGTCGAGAGCTGTTGCTATGGATAGGAGTATGCGGATGGATTTAAGCATCGCGACTGGCGAGAAGGTTTCTTCATAGTCAATCCCTTCTTGTTGGGTATAACCCTTCGTCACAAGTCGTGCTTTGAACGTCTCGACGTTCCCATCAGGACCCCTTTTCTTCTTGTATATCCACTTACACCCTACGGGTTTAATCCCTTCAGGAAGGTCTACAAGTTTCCAGACATTGTTGACATACATCGAGTGCATTTCAACTTTCATGGCGTCAAGCCAAAGGTTTGATTCAGAACAAGCCATCGCTTGGCTATAGGAAACAGGATCATCCATGTCAGAGACGGCTACAAGAGAGTCTCCATAAGACATGTACCAGTCAGGCTTTTGAGTAGCCCTCCCACTACGTCGAATTACTACTTGACGAGATTCTGATGAGTTAGGTTGTGTTTCAGTTGGGGTAAGAACAGTTCTTACAGATGAGGTAGAAGCTTCCTCACCCAACTTTTCTTCAAGCACAATTTTGCTTCTAGGTTTCGCATCCTTCATAAAGTCCTCCTCGAGGAAACGAGCATTCGTGCTAACGAAAGTCTTATCGTCCTCGGGACTATAGAAAGTAAAACCTTTGGTTTCCTTTGGATATCCCACAAACAGGCACAATTCTGACCTACTAGCCAACTTGCTAGTCTTTTGCCTCAGCACGTGTGCAGGGCAACCCCAAATTCGGATGCGGCCAAGATTCACTTTACGGCCAGTCCATCGTTCATAAGGAGTACCAGGAACCGTTTTGGACGGAACTTGGTTCAGAATGTAGGCGGCTGTTTCGAGGGCATATCCCCAAAAGGAAAGCGGGAGTGATGAGTAACTCATCATTGATCTAACCATCTCCATAGGAGTTCGGTTTCTTCTCTCTGACACTCCGTTTTGTTGAGGTGTGCCAGGTGCGGTAAGCTGAGAAGCGATACCTTCTTCTTTAAGAAAGTCATCGAACTCTCCAGACATATACTCACCACCTCGATCAGATCGAAGGGTTTTGATCACTTTGCCAGTTTGCTTTTCCACTAAAGCCCTAAAGACCTTAAATACGTTAAAGGTCTCGGATTTGTGTTTAAGCAAATAGACAAACCCATATCTTGAGTAATCATCAGTGAAGGTAACGAAGTATTCGTATCCTCCACGTGCCTGTTGGTTGAGCGGTCCACATACATCAGAATGTATTAGTTCCAGCAACTCAGTGGCTCTTCGACCCTTATCGGAGAAAGGTCGCTTAGTCATTTTTCCTTCTATGCAGGATTCACAAGTAGGTAGTGAACCTATTGCAGAGGCTTGGAGTGGACCATCCCTCACAAGTCTCTTAATCCTATCTAGACTGATATGACCAAGTCTTAAGTGCCAGAGGTATGTTGATTTTGTTAGATCGGAGGATTCAGAAAGTTTGATCCTCTTTGGCTCCCTAATTAGATCGTTATCTATTTCGGTGTCTAAAAGAGAAGGTTGAGTGGGATAGATGTAGAAAAGAGCATTCTTCATACATGCATCAGTGACAAAAGAATTATCAGGAAACGAAATACGAATTCCATTCTTAATGAACTTTAAACAATAATCTTGCTCACGAAGACGAGCAACGGATATTAAGTTCTTCCCAAAGGTAGGAACAAAATAAACATTATTCAAGTTTAAAGTGCGGTCTTCAAAAGACAGCGTCACGGATCCCACAGCCTTCGCGGACACCAGGCTCCCATCACCCCATTTGAAACAGAACTCGCCTTCCTCTATGCTTTTGGTTTTCTTGAAACCATTCAAGGAACAACAAATATGGTTAGTAGCAGCGGAGTCAAGAATCCACGTTGATACATTATCAGCTACTAAGCATGCTTCAGTAACTAGTACAATACTATGTTCCTTTGCTTTGAGATAGGCAGGACAGTTCGTTTTATCGGCCTTTGTAAGGTCTCTTCACAGTTCCAGAGGCGGAGGCTTTTTGCTCAGTAGCATGTGCCTCTCCTTGATTCCTCTTTCTCTTAGTGAGACCTACAGCAGTGTGAAGTTCCTTCATAAGCTTGGTAACAGTGTACTCTAGCTTGTTTATGGAGTAGTTCATCTTGGAGGTATCAAGAGATGCGGGGAGAGTTTCTAAGATCATATCTATGATATTCTTCCCATCAATCTCAGATCCTAGGATTTCCATTCTATTCAGAAAACTAATGATCGGTATCATAAAGCCTCTAACAGGAGTCCTAGCCTTCACATGACAGTCATAAACTGTCGGACTGCTTGTTGCCTTGTTTGACGCCTTTGCCCTCCAAACATCTCAAGGAGATTGTAGAGCAGGTCGGCGGCAGTCTCGAAGTCATGATGTTGCTCTTTCAGCATATTGTTCATAGATGCCAAGATATAGCAGCTCACAATCTCATCGGATCGAAGCCAGGCCGCTAAGGCGTCATTGTCCTCTTGAGTTGAATCATCATTCGTCAGAGGAGGACACGGGGTGGTGAGTACCCATTTGTGCTTGTTAACAGTAGGTATTATGTCGAGGTTACGTTTTGAATCTACGTAGTTATCGTTTTCGAGTTTGATCGAGGAAAGAAAGATAGAGAGATGGTTGAGAGACATATTGCCTATATAAGTTGAAACAAGTTTATGATTAGTCTTTGGTTTAGGATTTAAGTTTCATTAAGACTTTTGTAAAATCCAAAGGTGTTATAAACCAAACGATAATTTACTCCCTCAAGAGAAGGCCGCAAAAAATATCCTTTTATAAGTAAATGACACATCATTAATGCTAAGCCAAGATGTCAATACATCTATTTTGACTAGCCACCTTGTAAATTGGTTTGATCACTCACATCCTTTCGCAGAGCCTCAAGGGAGGATACTAGGGATTGAGCCTAAGCGTGCAACCAACCACTTAGTCCAAAAGATCAGCTTTGAAAAACAATCCCCCAAGGGGAGGCCTTGCCATCATTGCATCACTCTCGGACGTAGCTCATTGAGCAATGATCGAAGCAATAACGCCTTGGAGTACTCACATTTAAGTGAGGGTCGCAAGAGCGGCTCTTAGTCCCACGTTATTGCATCTTTCACTAGTGTTGGGGATCGCGGGTTACAAACAACGAATATAACCCTCCCACTTAGTTTTTGGAGTTGGTTCATCGACTCTTATAATTTCGGAAACAAATTTCCTAGTTAGAGAGCGACAGAGCGGACAACTAGATGAGAATCCTAGATCGACATGTTCAGAGCAGTATTAGTGCATAAAGGCACAAGGTACATACTCGATCTTTTCCTATTTTCTATTTCGGGAAAGTGCGTGAGGGAAGTGTGAACTTCAACTCACTCGAACACTTGAAAGTTTGAGATTACACATCTTTTTATTTTTCGGCTTGTCTACAAGGAGACCTCCCACTCAAATTTTCAAGAGCATATAGATTTTGAACATATGTGATATAGATATAGTTTTGAAAACATTTTGAAAACTTATTTGATATGGGTGACAAAATATTTTTCAAGTTTGAAAGTGAAAACGGTTTTTCAAAATTCAAACTAGTTTTGTAAAAACTCAATTTCAATTAATCTTTCAAAAATCAAAACTTTTAATCTTTACACATCATGTTTATAATCATATGAAAAACATTTTTGCTCAAGAAAATTTTCTCATTAGAGTTCTATAACTCATGGTAGTGGGGTTTGAAAATCCGGATTTCTAAAAAACTGGAGTTTCAGACAGCCGCGCACCTCGGAGTAAAATCGCCATATCTGGCGGCTCCGATGTCCTTTTCAGCCGAAACCGGTGGCATTGGACAGAGGACAGACAGAGCTTTAATTTGATTCAAGAATAATCAAATTTAGATTTCTGAGCAGAGAGTTATGCCACTTTTAATGCGGGTTTACTCCAGCTCGAAGAAAAAGAAATAAATTAAAGCTTGGTCCTACTTAGGTGCGAAAAAGAATCAAGTGTAACGGAACGTTTTAAGATGTTGTTTAAAGCTTTTATTTGTGTTTTATTAGCAGGGTAATAACATAGGATAAAAGAAATAACAACATGCATAAAACGATTCAAGTAAAAATAAGAAACTAGCAAGATAACAAAACTAGTCACAAAATTTTACTCGAAAATTCTCAAACCTTTAAAACACGTTTTTCAATATAAAAAATTAAAAACTTTTAGAACTGATTCTAATGTGTTTTAACATCATCCCAAACTCATAGAAAATCAACATGGTTTTTAATTTAGAGACAAGAGCAATAAATTAAAAAAAAATCTAAGATTACAATTCTAACTTGTCACAAAATTAGTAAACTTTCGAAAACGATTTTCAAGCTCATAATTTAAAAACATGCACATGCATTCCTTTGACCATAGCTCTGATACCATTTGTTGGAATCGATCTAGGGTTTAAGAAAATAATTAACACTTCGGGAAGCGGCGGAATTTTAAAAATTTTCTTTTTCAAGTAAAAACAGTTTTTACTAACCTAGACAAGTGCAAGTACATGTAATTAAAAACTAATATGAGCTAAGAAGTTTACTAACCTTTCTTGAAGCTTGAATTTTGAGAAGCTTTTGGAAAGTTGCAACGCTCGTCTCCCTCGCAGCACGTCTCTCTTCCTTTCATCGGCACCTCAAGCAACCACGAAAGTTTCTATCACTAAATCACTCGAAATAAAGGAATTAGTGAGTGGGCACTTTTAAACACGACGACTCGAGAACAAGTCTCAGAGTCGAAGAGCTAAAACCACTAGGTCAAATGAGGACCTAGGTGCCAAAACAAAAACCGAAAATAACTAGAGGGAGAGAGAGAGGATCGGCCACAAGGTCTAGAGAGAGAAGCTCTCAATCTCTAACTTATGTGGGATGACTAGAATGAGAGGAATGAGGCCTCTATTTATAGGGGAGGCATGAGCAAATCTTATTTCCTCTTTTCTACCCATGTTGGACGTTCATGACATGTCATGCAAGTCATTGGATTTGTTTCCTCATTTGTTCTCTCTTAGTTGGCCGAAAATGCAGTTTCCTTCTAAAGGAAATTTGTTTCCTCTTTTTCTTTTGGCAAGTATCTTCATACATCAATGCACAAAATAAACTCTCTTTCCCACTATGGCATGAACGAAATTCAGCCTTATTTTCCTTGGGTTGGACGAAATTTGAGCTTCTAGAAGGAGCTTCTAGATGTTTCTTCAATTGTTCATGACAACATAAGAAAAGCCCATTAAGAATTTTCAAGTAAAATTCTATGAAATGAAATTAATCCTCAAGGCCTAATTACACTAATATGGCTGAGTAATATTTATTTCATTTGTCATCATATGACAATGTCAAAAATAATTTATTGACATTCATTTCGTCCTATGTCCAAAAAGACTAAAATACCCTTTTGACAATTTTCGTAAAACTTGTCTCGTTTTTGTTTTGACTTAGCTTCTAGTTTAACTATTCCTAATCGATGTGATTCGTGACAGTGACCTCATGGATCCAAATGAACAAAGCTTGAGCTAAACACTTGGACTCAAAAGTTCACAAACCTTTTCCAAGTTTAGCTTAATGCCAACTGACTCCACTAAAGAGTTGACACTGAAAATCTCTCGGTTCAAATGAATTTATTTTCTACTCAAGAATTCAACCAAATTATGATGAGCGGATCCACTGAATATTATCTATGTTTACCCTTCATGAATGTCATCAGCTAGTCGGGATTTACTAAATTACCATTTTACCCTTCTAGCTGTTATTTCCTCAACTCCTTTGTCGCTTGTGAATAAGTTAGAAACAATGTATTGACGAGGAGCTAACAAGTCACATTGTTTCATCCAAAAGAGTCAGGACTCAATTTGGACACTGGCCAGTTCATTTATTCACACTCCAAGGAACAAAGCATGAGGTGACATACATTGCATTTCAGCAATCTTGTACATGAATTCCATATCTATGAGAACTTCACAAAGTTACTCATGACAGACTCACAACTTAGTACTTCACCAATAGGCCTTGTTCGGAATCACATAGTGAGTCCGAACTTTGACTTTCTCAAATGAGAATACTAAGGTGTGAAATGGCATGTCTCATTTCAGGATTAAGGTAAGCATGATGCAATTCATACATAGTGACTTCGAGACATAAGAGGTTAAATGGTTTGTTCTTATATTGTCTCTAGAAGTGCACTGGTCAATTCAGTACCTTCGGAAGATACCTAGAAGAACTATAGAGTCCCCAACTCTCAATGCCTCATAACCAGACATCATAGATTCTTCTAACAATCGTACTGAGGTCAATAGTCCTTTGACCCTAAGATTGCGAATATATCGTTTTAAGCAAACTACGAAGAGTTTGTTCATGCAAATCTACATTTGTCTCTTCGTAAGTTGTTAAGTTTGTTTATGGACTAAAAGACTAAGGTTTTATCATAAAGCTTCAAACAAAGAAAGAATGAATGAACGTTTCAACTTTATTATTAAATGAATAAGCAATTACAAGCAAGAGTCTTCGTAAGACTATATGACATCAAATGTACATAAATAGACACTACTACTCTTCTTGTGGGCACCATTGACAACAGGTATCTCGGTTTCAATTGGAACCACAGCCTCGACCCCATATGCAAGGGAGAATGGCGTCTCGCCGGTGGCGTTTCGCGCGGTTGTCCTATACGCCCATAGGACGAATGGTAATTCATCGGCCCAGGCGCCTTTCTTGTCTTCGAGCTTCTTTTTCAGGTTGCTCTTGATAGTCTTGTTGACTGCCTCGACTTGGCCGTTGGCCTGAGGATGTCGCGGCGAGGAGAAGGTCTTGCTGATCTTCAGTTGATCGCAGATATCTCTTACTCGCGCGTTGTCAAATTGTGCCCCGTTGTCAGTCACAATCGAGGCGGGGATACCGTGCCTGCATATGATGTTCTTCCAGATGAAGTTCGTCGTGTTTGCTTCAGTTATTCTGGCAAGCGGCTCGGCCTCTACCCACTTAGTGAAGTAGTCGATGGCGATAATGGCGTACTCGTATTGCCTTGGCGCTCTAGGGAGCTTGCCAATGATGTCCACGCCCTACTTAGCAAAGGGACGTGGGACAACGATGATGCTTAACGGGGTCGGGGGCTGTCGCGGAATTTCCGCGAAGCGCTGGCATTTATCGCAATGCCTTGCCCATTCGTAAGCATCTCGCTTCATGGAAGGCCAGAAATAGCCTTGCTTAAGCGCTTTGAGCGCAAGGGAAGTTCCAGCGGCGTGGTTCCCGCAGATGCCCTCATGGATTTCGCGGAGGACCTTGGTCGACTCAACGCTATCGAGGCATCGGAGTAGCGGTGTAGAGTAACCGCGCTTATAGAGCGTGCCCTCACGGAGCGTGTATTTGGATGCTAAGGCCCTCAGTTTATCGGCTTCCTTGCGGTCTTCGGGGAGTTCCCCTCTTCGCAAAAACTCGACAATTGAGTCCATCCAAGTGGGCTGAGATGCCACTTCTATCGTCCCGACTTCGTCTCGGGAGACGGATGGTCGTGGGAGAGATTCAATGGGAACAGTCCCCAATCCGTCTTCGTCGATGCCAGATCCGAGGCGAGCAAGCGCATCAGCCTCCGAATTTTGTTCTCTCGGGATTTGGTGAATCTCGAACCAAGAGAAGGCCTCGAGTTTGGAGTTCGTCTTAGCCAGGTACGCGACCATGTTGGGCTCCTTGGCGATGTAATCTCCCCTAACCTGGTTTACGATCAACTGCGAGTCGCAGTATATTCGCAGGTTATGGGAGCCGAGCTTTAGTGCTAGCTCTATCCCTACAATGAGCGCTTCGTATTCAGCTTCATTGTTGGAGGCTTGGAAGCCGTAGTGGAGGGCATATCGCAGCTTTTCCCCATCGGGGTTAATTAGGATTATTCCGGCGCCAGCCCCCCGAGCATTAGATGCTCCGTCTACGTATAACTCCCAGATGGGACCCGTTGGGTCTACCTTCCTTTTCCGAGTTAGCTCGTTATCGTTTAAGTCAGTTTCCGCTCTTCCCATATCGGGAGCGTAGGAGAATTCTGCCACGAAGTCGGCTAAGGCCTGCCCCTTTATAGCCGTTCTTGGGTGGAACTCAATCCCGTACTCGCTCAATTCTTGGGACCAGATCGCCATGCGAGTCGACGTTCCCTTTTGAAGAGCTTTACCGATTGGATGCTCAGTTCGCACCGCAATTGGGTGAGCTTGGAAGTACGGTCGTAGCTTCTTAGCTGCCGTTACGAGAGCCAGAGAAAGTTTCTCAATCTCGGTATAGCGTGTTTCCGCGTCGAGTAAGGCCTTGCTTACGTAGTAGATTGGCCATTGGACCTTGTTCTCTTCGCGGACAAGGACGGCGCTTACAGCTCTTTCAGAGACGGCGAGATACACGTACAGCGTCTCGCCCTCTTTTGGTTTAGAGAGGAATGGTGGGGACCCAAAGTAAGCCTTCATTTCTTGGAAGGCACTTTCGCATTCGTCCGTCCACTCAAAGCCGTCCGTCTTCTTCAGAGCTTTGAAGAACGGTTGACACTTGTCGGTGGCTTTAGACACGAAGCGTGTCAGAGCGGCAATCCGACCGGTCAGGCTTTGCACTTCTTTGACTCGTCTTGGCGACTTCATTTCAAGGAGTGCCTTGATTTTTTCCGGGTTCGCTTCTATGCCTCGTCGGCTGACGATATAACCGAGGAACTTTCCGGATTCAACCCCGAATACGCATTTGTTGGGGTTGAGCTTCATTTTATATCGGCGGAGGATTGTGAACATCTCCCTAAGGTCGCGTACGTGATTAGTTGCCAGTAGGCTTTTAACGAGCATGTCGTCCACGTATACTTCCATCGTCTTGCCGATTTGATCGGCGAAGATCCGATTTACCAAGCGTTGGTATGTCGCTCCCGCGTTCTTGAGGCCGAAAGGCATGACCTTGTAACAGTAGAGACCTCGATCAGTGACAAAGGTTGTCTTAATTTGATCGGGCTCGTGCATTCGAATTTGGTTGTAGCCTGAATAGGCGTCCATGAAGCTTAGGAGTTCATGGCCGGCCGTGGCGTCCACCAGTTGTTCGATGCGCGGGAGTGGAAAGCAATCCTTAGGGCAGGCTTTGTTAAGATCTTTGTAGTCTATACAAATTCGCCACTTCCCGTCGGGCTTTTTTACCATTACCACGTTGGCGACCCACTTGGGGTACTTCGCCTCTCGAATGAAGTTTGCGGTGAGGAGTTTCTCGACCTCTTCATTTATGGCCAGGTATCGTTCTGGGTTGAACGTTCGTCTAGCCTGCACTTTTTCGGCGACCTTTGGGTCGTCGTTCAGTCGGTGCACTATTACCTCGGGATCGATTCCGGGCATGTCCGCATGAGTCCATGCAAAAACATCCTTGAACTCCCTAAGGAAGGCGGTAAGCTGAGTTTTGATGGCGAGTGGAAGTCGGGTGCCGATTTTTACAACTTGATCAGGCTTCGACTCGTCCAGGACGATTGGCACAAGATCATCGGAGGTTTCCACTTTAAGTCTTTCGATTTCATCGCGGGGGTCAAGTTCTCCGAACTTCCTTGCATCCCTTAGGTTGCATGGGTAATCGTCTTCCAGTTGGAAGATTGTGTTGACCGCTTTTCCCGCGGACTTGCCATCAACTCCTTGCACGTAGCATATTCTGGCTTGGGATTGGTCTCCAGCCATGATGCCAATTCCCTCTTCGGTGGGGAACTTCACCAGTAGGTGATACGTGGAAGTGATTGCCCTTAGCCGGTTCAACGTGGGTCGCCCAATGATTAAGTTGTAGGGCGACTCTTGATCGACCACCAGGAATGGGACCATGTGAACGGCTTCGATTCCTCCAGGGGTTCCAAAGGTGACCGGCAGGTCGATGATGCCCTCAGTCATAACCTTTTCCCCAGTGAACCCAAACAATGGCGTTTGGGTCGGAGTCGGGCGCAGCCCCCCGAGCTTCATGCGCTCTAGGGTGGACTTGAAGATTATGTCGGCAGCGCTGCCATTATCGATGAGAACCCTTTTCACCAAGTTATTGGCCACTTGGGCTTTGAGCACGATCGCGTCATTGTGCGGATGCACAACTCGCTTGGCCTCTTCATTGGTGAAATACATCGTCTCGTGAGGCACGGACGGAGGTTCTTCATATGTGAAGTTGACGTGCATAGCAGCGTCTTCCTGAGACACGACCCTAAGGAATTTCTTCCGTTGACGGGCCGAATCCCCATCTTGTGGACCTCCCAGTATGGTGGTTACCACGTGCAGTTGTGGGTTGGCGTTGGCAGTAGCCGGAGTTTGGTTGGCAGAGGCGGCTGCTCCTCCTCCTTGACCAGACTGCTGTCTGTTCGCGGTGGGGCCCGCAGCGCCAATCATGCGCAACACGAACTCCTTCAGCTCGCCCCGTTGGATCAGAGCCTCGATTTGCCTTTTGAGGTTGTAGCATTCCGAGGTCAAATGACCATATTCCCGATGGAACTCACAATACCTGGACCGATCGCGAGTTGCGGGATCCTTCTTCATTGGAGCCGGGGGCGTGAACTTGTCACGTGCCAGAGCCAAGATCCTTTCCGGCGCCGTGTTCAGCGGCGTGAACGACGAGTACCCTTTGAAGTTTTCCGCAAGTCGCGGTTTCTGAGGTACAGGGGGTTGGTTGTTAGGAACCTGGTTCCCCTTGTTTCGCCTCTTACGAGGTTCGTTCTGCTCGCGGATAGGTTCTTCCCGACGGCGAGAGCTTTGATTAGTGCCCTTGCGGCCGTCGAGGTAGTCTTCGACTCCCATGAAGGTCTTAGCTCGAGTCATTAACTCGGCCATGGTGGAAGGGACACGGCCGACGATAGACTTGAGGAAGTCACTCGTGCGCAAGCCTTCTATGATAGCGGCAATCGCGTCACTGTCGTCAAAGCGGTCGACCTTGTTTGACTCTTCTGTGAATCGGGCGAGGTATCGTCTAAGAGACTCGCCACTCTCTTGCCTGATTGACCACAGGTACATCTTGGTCTTCTTTTGGACCATAGACGTAGCGAACCGTGCCAGGAACATGTCCTTCAGGTCTTTGAACGAGTGGATGCTCCCTGGTCTCAAGTTTTTGAACCACTCAAAGCCGGGTCCGGTGAGGGTCAAACTAAAGGCTTGGCACATGGCACCAGGAGAAACACCCTGCATCGTCATCCAGGTTTCATAGTGCTGGATGTGGTAAGCAGGATCTGCTTTCCCATCATAGGGAGCGAGGTTCGGGAGCTTGAAATTCCCCGTACAAACCTCAGCCAATATCTGAGTAGTGAAAGGCGATGAGTTCTCCTCAACGACTCCGTAGGCGCTTCCACCTATTCCGTATTCTCGGAGATCTCGTACCTCATTTCGAAGGTTGTGGATCATAGTGACCACATCGAGACCGGTCGTTGGAGTAACCCCTTGATCGGGAGGAGTCACCTGCAGCCTCTCGTTAGACCCCTGTCCTGCGCGGCGGTTCCCGTTAGTTGGGGCTGCCAGCGGGATGTTGGGTCTAGAGCTAAGTCGCTCTCTCAGATCATTGCCACGCCCAATGCGTTGAGCAGTGAGGTGGTCCCTAAGATCAGGGCTGGCCGTACGGAGGCGCCGGCTCTGCTTGCGGCGGTGCGCTCTCCGCGCGCCCTGACTTTCCGCAACAATTTCCCTTGGACCTAGTCGGTCGAGGGCCGAACGTCGGGAATTCCCCTCTTCAGAAGCTACCGGCGCATCGCCTGTTCGGGGTAAAGGATTCGACGGACCGGCTTCAAACACGGCGGGGAGTCCCCCGTCCTTCGTGAGAGAAGTCTCGACATCCTCCGAGTCACCAGTATCCTCATAATCAGGGTCGCGGCCTTCCTCGTTGAGGTTCTCAGGATCCCCGTTGGGGATCGTCGTGCCACGCATAGGTTGCTTCGCAGCCAGTTGGCGGTGATACCTTGCGTTCCTCGCCTTCAGTCGGCGGATACTCTCCTCTAACTCCACGATGCGGTTGTCCCTGCTATCAGGAGATGGAGATGGTGAGCGGGTCGAGCTCTCTTCGTGGAGCGACTCTTCGTCACCATGCGCTCGGGAGCGCAAGAAGTATTTCTTGGTCTTAGCGACGTTTTCGGGGTTGTTTGCGCCCTCAGAACGTACGGGTGGTTGGCTACTCATCGTTTCTCAAGTTTGAGAAGGTTGAGTTCGCAGAAGAAAAGAAGAAGATGAATAGAAGGGATTTCGGGCTGAATAGGTCGGGAAGTCCCCTCCTTCTAGCGCCAAAATGTTGTCGCACGAAAATGAACAACTATTTAAAACCTCGGGCGGTTCGATCCAAGGCCGGACCAAGTGATCGCACCCGGGCCAAGAGTGTGAACTCGATAGTCTCGAGCTAGGGTTTTCTCCGATCAACCCGCCTCTCGGGAGAGGTAGGGGGTGAGGAGGATGAGTGACCGTGCCTTGGTTGTCGGCTGCCTACGTACCCGTGCGTGGGATCAGGTCAAAACGTAGTTCAAGCGTGTGTGACGCAGTGTGAGGCGTGGAGCCTTGGCGAAGAGGCGTGCTCGACGAAGGAAACGGGGCGCGAGGAGTCCTCGGCAGCGTCTCAGAACTTCGGAGATCGCGTACGCGTCTAGCGTGTTAGACGCGCAAGGGTAGCTCTAGTTGAGAACCCTAGGGGCGTGCTTGAGCACCGGAGAACGTTCGGTCAAAGGGAGCGACGTCCGGGAAGTTCCCGTGAGTGCTTCGGGACCTTTGAGAACGAGGGAGAGAGAAGAGAACCTGCTTCAGGCCAAATATGGCATCCAGAGAAGCAGAGAAATCGAGCGTGTCGATAAGAGATGAAGAGAATTATTAGATATTCTTGGATATCTTGGGATGGCTTTCCCCTCAATGGGAGAGGGTATTTATAGGTGTTTGGGAGCCTTAGAAGGTCCCTTTCTCGTCCATGTGGGACTAGGAATGCGTGTGGCATCAAGTGGAGGCGCACGGCGCGCGCGGCGCACAAAGGGCGGCGCACAACGCGCGGCGCGCGGCGCGCGGCGCAGGGGGCGCGGCGCGCGGGTCACTGGGCGCGGCGCGGGACGCGCGGCGCAGGACGCGCGGCGCAGGGTGCCTTGACTGGCGCGGTGCGCTGCCTGGCCGGCGCGGCGCGCTGCTTGTTGCTCGGCTGGCTGGCGCAGCGCGTTGCGTGCGTGATGGACGGCTCGTCTTGGCCGGGTTCTTTCGGGCCTTCGAATGTCATTCTTCTCACGTGAAATATGAAGTTTTCTACTCGATGAGAGTGACTCGATTCGAGTAGCGAGGCTCGGCCCGGCGAGAGCGACTAGCGACTTGATTCGAGGAGTGACTCGAGGATGACTCGAGGCTCGACTCGAAAATGACTCGAGGCTCGACTCGAGGAACAATTAAAGGCTCGACTCGAGGAACCACTCAAGGCTCGACTCGAGGAGCGAAGCTCGACTCGAGGAGATTGACTCAAGGCTCGACTCGAGGAGCGAAGCTCGACTCGAGGAGTCAGGAGTTTGGGCGAGGGCTTGAAGATTTGCCGCTCTTCAGGACCTCCGGCCTGACCATCGGCCCTTTGAGCGACGTGCCTTCTCGGCGTCTCGGGTTTTCCGAAAACGACCGACAACAGTTAGTTGACTTGTGGACTCGGGACATAACTCAAGGAATGAACTCATCTCGAGGAGACATGTGAATAGTCGGCACGAGGAGTAGTTAGTTGACTTGTGGACTCGGGACTTAACTCGAGGAATGAACTCATCTCGAGGAGACATGTGAAGAGTCGGCACGAGGAGTATCAGTCGACTCGTGGACTCGAACTCGGCTCGAGGGCTTATGTAGCCTGCACGAGGAGTTACGTGAAGAGTCGGCGCGAGGAGTATCGGTCGACTCGCGGACTCGGAGCTCGACCCAAGGAATGAGCTCGTCTCGAGGAGATATGTGAAGAGTCGGCACGAGGAGTATCAGTCGACTCGTGGGCTCGAACTCGGCTCGAGGGCTTATGTAGCCTGCACGAGGAGTTTCGTGAAGAGTCGGCGCGAGGAGTATCGGTCGACTCGCGGACTCGGAGCTCGACTCAAGGAATGAGCTCGTCTCGAGGAGACATGTGAAGAGTCGGCACGAGGAGTATCAGTCGACTCGTGGACTCGAACTCGGCTCGAGGGCTTATGTAGCCTGCACGAGGAGATATGTGAAGAGTCGGCACGAGGAGTATCAGTCGACTCGTGGGCTCGAACTCGGCTCGAGGGCTTATGTAGCCTGCACGAGGAGTTTCGTGAAGAGTCGGTGCGAGGAGTATCGGTCGACTCGCGGACTCGGAGCTCGACTCGAGGAATGAGCTCGTCTCGAGGAGACATGTGAAGAGTCGGCACGAGGAGTATCAGTCGACTCGTGGACTCGAACTCGGCTCAAGGGCTTATGTAACCTGCACGAGGAGTTTCGTGAAGAGTCAGCGCGAGGAGTATCGGTCGACTCGCGGACTCGGAGCTCGACTCGAGGAATGAGCTCGTCTAGAGGAGATATGTGAAGAGTCGGCACGAGGAGTATCAGTCGACTCGTGGGCTCGAACTCGGCTCGAGGGCTTATGTAGCCTGCACGAGGAGTTTCGTGAAGAGTCGGCGCGAGGAGTATCGGTCGAATCGCGGACTTGGAGCTCGACTCGAGGAATGAGCTCGTCTCGAGGAGACATGTGAAGAGTCGGCACGAGGAGTATCAGTCGACTCGTGGGCTCGAACTCGGCTCGAGGGCTTATGTAGCCTGCACGAGGAGTTTCGTGAAGAGTCGGCACGAGGAGTATCGGTCGACTCGCGGACTCGGAGCTCGACTCAAGGAATGAGCTCGTCTCGAGGAGATATTTGAAGAGTCGGCACGAGGAGTATCAGTTGACTCGTGGACTCGAACTCGGCTCGAGGGCTTATGTAGCCTGCACGAGGAGTTTCGTGAAGAGTCGGCGCGAGGAGTATCGGTCGACTCATGGACTCGGAGCTCGACTCGAGGAATGAACTCATCTCGAGGAGACATGTGAAGAGTCGGCACGAGGAGTATCAGTCGACTCGTGGGCTCGAACTCGGCTCGAGGGCTTATGTAGCCTGCACGAGGAGTTTCGTGAAGAGTCAGCGCGAGGAGTATCGGTTGACTCGCGGACTCGGAGCTCGACTCGAGGAATGAACTCATCTCGAGGAGATATGTGAGAAGTCTTTCTTTGGGACCTCCGGCCTAACCATCGGCCCCTTGAGACTTTATTATTATTATTTTTTTTTTTGAGTTGTTGTTGAGTTGTTTTTGATTAAGCATTGATCCCTGTTAGCCCCCCGAGTTTCTTGCGTTTGTGAGACGAAGGCCAAGAAACTCTTGTGTTGGAGGTATACAATAGTGCGTGTCAAAAAGTTGTCATGTGTAGAATAACTCTTTATTGCAATAAAGGGGTCATTACAGATAGTTATGGCACTTGGCCTTCTTTGAAAAAAGGAAATTGCATAATTGAAATGAAGCGATTACAAAGCCGAGTGAGTTCGGGCATGGGTTTAAGGTTCGAAGTCGCGACAGTCATGGCTTGCTAGCAGATGCGACGAATTCCTTGAAGTCCCCACCTTGAATTAGGGATTCAATTCGCTTCTTAAGGTGGTAGCATTCGATCGTCACGTGCCCGTGATCTTGGTGGTATTCGCAGAACTTACTTCGATCTTGCTTTGCGGGGTCCTTTGTGAGTGGAGCATGGCTTCCTAGCTCATCGCGGCGTAAGCTCAGGATCCGGTCGGGCGTTGCGTTGAGCGGGACGAAGGATCGCTTCGGGGCTGGAGAAGGGTGGTCATTAGGGAGTTGACCCTTCCGGCGCCTTTTCCTTCGTGACTCGGGACCAACGGCCGGCATCACAAGCGCGGCCGCGCGCTTCTGGTTGGGTGCTCGATCAATGTTGGGTGGTTGCTTCCCCAAGACGATCGCGGTCTCGCGTCGGACGTTGAGTTTTTCTCTCAAGTCGAACCCGTCATTCTCTCTTTGAGAACTGAGGCGGTCTCTCAAGTCTCCGGAGGCCGTCCCTATCACCCTTGTTAAGGGCGTGTCACTCAGGCGACGCCTTTGGCAGAGGCCGCGACCATCGACGTTGTCACCTTCACAAGGGTTTTGGACGCGGATGGTGAGCTTGGAGCGCCCCTTTCGGGACCTCAAGACTGAGCGTCCTCGGGTATTACGCGAGCTTTGATGCCTTGACGTGGTTGCCCGAGGGTGTCCCCTCGAGGGCGCGTGCGCGTGCTCATCAGAAAGTTGACGTCTCGGCGCGGTCGCTCGAGGGTGTCCCCTTGGAAGCGTGCGCGTGTGTCCCCTTTCGTGAACAGCGTGGTCGAGGTTGGTCTCGTGGTTGACGTCGTTGACGTCGTTGGAGTCGAGGAGGTCGGCGATGAGCGCGTTGGTGACGCCGGGGCGGTCTAGGAGCTCGGCGAGCCTTCGAGCCGTGTCCTCTCGGACTGCGGCCTCGGGGTTAATTCGCCGGGTCTCGGGGCTGGCTCTTGTTATCACGAGGTTGCCCTCCAAGACGACGCGAGGGGCTTCGGAGGCCGCGCCTCGAGCTCGTTGCTCGGGCGCCCACGGCGGTGGCGGGGCCATGACTCATTTCTCGAGAGTCGTAGAAGTGAGAAGAAGCCTGGTAGAGGGGATGTGTCGCCAAGGTCGAGAGATCCCCTCCTTCTAGCGCCAAAATGTTGTCGCAGTTTTTCGGACAACGATTTAGGAGCCTAGAGTGGTTAGACCCAAGGCCGGACCAAGTGGTCTCACTCCGGCTCGAGCGTGTCGGACTTGGTATCCCAAGTCGTCCCTTAGCTGCGGGTGAAGCTCACCTTGTCTCGATATCTGAAAGGCAAGAAAGAGATTGTGAACTACAAATGGGAAACAGGGGGGTTGCCCCTGTTTATCTCTCCGACGCTCAACATTAGTGGGATTGAGGTGGAGTATAGAGGTTTTAGGGGGGGTGAGAGGCCAAAGATGAGCGAAACGAGCGAAGTATGAGTTCGGCAGCGTTTCGGGACTCAAAAATGGATTACCTGGATTAGGGGAGAGACCCCTGCATTTATAGGCGACCAAGGGGCGTTATGAACAACCCCTTGGCCAAGGGCTGCCTCTGACCCGGCCATGGACGGCTCTGACTCGGCCGTGGGGGCCATGGCCGGCTCTGACTCGGCCGTGGGGGCCATGGCCGGCTCTGACTCGGCCATGGATGGCTCTGACTCGGCCATCGCCGGCTCTGACTCGGCCGTGGCCGGCTCTGACTCAGCCGTGGAGGCCATGGTCGGCTCTGAGTCGGCCATGGCTGGCTCTGACTTGGCCGTGGGGGCCATGGCCGGCTCTGACCCTGCCGTGGATGGCTCTGACTCGGCCATGGAGGCCATGGCCGGCTCTGACTCGGCCCTGACTCGGCCGTGGAGGCCATGGCCGACTCTGACTCGGCCATGGCCGGCTCTGACTCGGCCGTGGGGGCCATGGCCGGCTCTGACCCGGTCATGGATGGCTCTGACTCGGCCATGGAGGCCATGGCCGGCTCTGACTCGGCCGTGGGGGCCATGGCCGGCTCTGAGGTGGCCGTGCGCCGGGAAAGACTCGGGGAAGCCGCCATATGCTGTCGTTGCCGTACCGGGCCGGAATGGACCGGTAACAAAAGTTATTCATCTTTTTTTTTTAATCACTAATTCATTAAATTTTGTATTTGTTTAGAAAGCATTGGACACTTATCGTGTTGGACCGTGATGGTAATTGCTATTATCTAGATCCGCTCGGTAAAAAATCCATACCATCGGATTTAAAAAAAGTTTGTGCGAAGTAAGTAATTTCTAAATTTTACAAGATGATTTAAATTTGTCTAGTTGATTAAAACGTTTTATTTATCCAACTAAGTATTTAGAAACGTAAATATGTAGGGCATATGATGCTTATGAAGCATCTTTACCAACCAAGTGGCATATCATCAAGGTACATTTTATAGTCTTTATATAATATGTATGAGATATATATATATTAATTATTTTGTTATAGGTACCAGTTCAACTTTCGTATTGGGAATGTGGGTATTATGTGCTACTAATGATAAAGACATTTTTTCGGGCACGAACATATAAACACGCTCTTAAAGAAGTAAGTATATAATTAGCTATTGATGTGTATCTCAAGTTAGAAATATATAATCAAATAATACTAATTAGAAATGATGTACGATATTACAATTTCAGTTACCCTCATTGTCATATAATGAAGTGGATATGGAAGAGCTTCAAGACGAGTATTGTCAGATTATTGTCAAAGGTATGTGTAGCTAGAACTTGAAAATGACATGTTATTCATGTGCTTGCGATTAGTAGTGCAACTACAAGCAATAACTTGTGATGTTGAATTGATATATAATTTGCCATGGTGATAATTAGATCAAGCCAACATGATCGGTTATTTTGCAAATCTTATATCTCAAAACTGCCATTGTCATGCATATTTTATATAATTTATATCTCAAAACTGTCACTGCCAATAACTTGTGATGTTGAATGGATATAATTTATATTTTGCATACCTTTATATAGTTATAGTGGGAAAAAACTAATGTGTCATATTTTTAGTTTTGGTCAAAGTGCTTAATGATTTAAGATTGTGAGAAGTTAATTTTATGTATGTTATGTTTTTCAGAAATAATTGTATGGATATAAATTTTTTAAATGATTGCACATGCTAGAAATTAAATTGTTCAAGGACAAAATAAAATTTCTTTTTATTATATGGGAGATCACTTAAAAAGTTCGTATTGAGTTGAAAAGTGTGGTTTCAGACTGCAAAAAAAAGTGAAGAAGACAGAGAAGAGAAAGGAGAGGGTACGAGACTCATTGCTGCTATTTTCGCCTTATCCAAGCTCCGAAGGCACAATCACACAGTGCGGTGTGAATCTAAAGCTGTTTTTCTCTTTTATTTTGGCTTGAAACCTGCAGCATTGCTACTGTTTTTTTTGTGCATATTCGGAATCAATTGCTACAGGTTTTTTATTTGCAAATCGAAATTATTTATATAAAAAAAAAGATTGGGCATCACTCGATAAACAAGTGATGCCGAAAAAAAAATTAAATGCAACTCTATAACATCACATAAAGAACAAGTGACGGACTCTATAACATCACTTTAAAATCAAGTGACGCATAGCTCTATAACATCACATAAAAATCTATAACATCACTTTAAAATCAAGTGACGCAAAGCTCTATACCATCACTTTTCAACAAGCGACGCATCACCCAATCCAGCGCCAAATCCAACGTGGATCCACGTGGAGCGTCACTTCTAAATAAGTGATGTTGTAGAGCAAGAGCGTCGGCCGATATAACGGCACACAAAAAGTGACGCAAATCTCCTATAGCATCACTTTTTGAGCGCCGTAAATGACCCGTTGTGTAGTAGTGATAATTCCTTGTGCCGACTCAGCACATGACTCCTTGAGTTGAGTTTCGAGTCCACGTGTCGACTGATAATTAATCGTGCCTACTCTACACATGACTCCCTCGAGTTGAGTTCACTCCTCCAGTTGAGTTTCGAGTCCACGAGTCGACTGATAATTCCTCGTGCCGACTCTACACTTAACTCCTCGAGTTGAGTTACGAGTCCACGAGTCGACTGATAAGTCCTCGTGTTGACTCTACATATAATTCCTTGAGTTAAGTTCACTCCTAAAATTGAGTTCCGAGTCCACGAGTAGACTAATAATTCCTCGTGTCGACTTTACAAATTACTCCTCGAGTTGTGTTCCGAGTCCACGAGTCGACTGATAAGTCCACGCGTTGACTCTACACGTAATTCCTTGAGTTGAGTTCCGAGTCCACGAGTCGACAGATAATTCCTCGTGCCGACTCTACACATGACTCCTCGAGTTGAATTCATTCCTCGAGTTGAATTCCGAGTCCACGAGTCGACAGATAAGTCCTCGTGTTTTCACTACACATAATTCCTTGAGTTGAGTTCACTCCTCAAATTGAGTTCCAAGTGTACGAGTCGACTGATAATTACTCGTGCCGACTCTACAAAGTACTCCTCAAGATGAGTTCCGAGTCCACGAGTCGAATGATAAGTCCTGGTGTTGACTCTACACGTAATTCCTTGAGTTGAGTTCCGAGTCCTCGAGTCGACTGATAATTCCTCGTGCCAACTCTAAAAATTACTTCTCGAGTTTTGTTCCGAGTCCACGAGTCGACTGATAAGTCCTCGTGTTGACTCTACAGGTAATTCCATGAGTTGAGTTCACTCATCAAGTTGAGTTCCGAGTCCACGAGTCGACTAATAATTCCTCTTGTCCGTACACCTGACTCCTCGAGTTGAGTTCACTCCTCGAGTTGAATTTCGAGTCCACGAGTCGACTGATAATTCCTCGTGTTGACTCTACACGTAATTCCTTGAGTTGAGTTCACTCCTGAAGTTGAGTTCCGAGTCCACGAGTCGACTAATAATTCCTCGTGCCGACTATACACATGACTCCTCGAGTTAAATTCACTCTTGGAGTTGAATTCTGAGTCCACGAGTCGAGTGATAAATCCTCGTGCCGACTCTACAAATTACTACTCGAGTTGACTGATAAGTCCTCGTGTTGACTCTACACGTAATTCCTTGAGTTGAGTTCCGAGTCGTCGAGTCGCCTGATAATTCCTCGTGCCAACTCTAAAAATTACTTCTCGAATTTTGTTCCGAGTCCACGAGTCGACTGATAAGTCCTCGTCTTAACTCTACACATAATTCCATGAGTTTAGTTCACTCCTCAAGTTGAGTTCTAAGTCCTGGAGTCGACTGATAATTCCTCGTGCCCATACACATGACTCCTCGAGTTGAGTTCACTCCTCGAGTTGAGTTTCGAGTCCACGAGTCGACTGATAATTCCTCGTGCCGAGTGTACACATGACTCCTCGAGTTGAGTTCACTCCTCCAGTTGAGTTCCAAGTCCACGAGTCGACTGATAATTCCTCGTGTCGACTCTACACATAACTCCTCGAGTTGTGTTCCGAGTCCACTAGTCGACTGATTAGTCCTCATGTTGACTTTACACGTAATTCCTTGAGTTGAGTTCACTCCTCAAATTGAGTTCCGAGTCCACGAGTAGACTGATAATTCCTCGTGTCGAGATTAGAAATTACTCCTCGAGTTGTGTTCCGAGTCCACGAGTCGACTGATAAGTCCACGCGTTGACTCTACACGTAATTCCTTGAGTTGAGTTCACTCCTGAAGTTGAGTTCCGAGTCCACGAGTCGACAGATAATTCCTCGTGCCGACTCTACACATGACTCCTCGAGTTGAATTAATTCCTCGAGTTGAATTCCGAGTCCACGAGTCGACAGATAAGTCCTCGTGTTTTCACTACACATAATTCCTTGAGTTGAGTTCACTCCTCAAATTGAGTTCCAAGTGTACGAGTCGGCTGATAATTACTCGTGCCGACTCTACAAAGTACTCCTCAAGATGAGTTCCGAGTCCACGAGTCGAATGATAAGTCCTGGTGTTGACTCTACACGTAATTCCTTGAGTTGAGTTCCGAGTCCTCGAGTCGACTGATAATTCCTCGTGCCAACTCTAAAAATTACTTCTCGAGTTTTGTTCCGAGTCCACGAGTCGACTGATAAGTCCTCGTGTTGACTCTACAGGTAATTCCATGAGTTGAGTTCACTCATCAAGTTGAGTTCCGAGTCCACGAGTCGACTAATAATTCCTCTTGTCCGTACACCTGACTCCTCGAGTTCAGTTCACTCCTCGAGTTGAGTTTCGAGTCCACGAGTCGACTGATAATTCCTCGTGTTGACTCTACACGTAATTCCTTGAGTTGAGTTCACTCCTGAAGTTGAGTTCCGAGTCCACGAGTCGACTAATAATTCCTCGTGCCGACTATACACATGACTCCTCGAGTTGAATTCACTCTTGGAGTTGAATTCTGAGTCCACGAGTCGAGTGATAAATCCTCGTGCCGACTCTACAAATTACTACTCGAGTTGACTGATAAGTCCACGTGTTGACTCTACACGTAATTCCTTGAGTT
The DNA here is from genome assembly GCF_054948205.1 of Urtica dioica subsp. dioica. Taxonomy (NCBI): domain Eukaryota; kingdom Viridiplantae; phylum Streptophyta; class Magnoliopsida; order Rosales; family Urticaceae; genus Urtica; species Urtica dioica. The sequence goes on from NC_142756.1 coordinate 41,346,567, forward strand.
GAGTTCCGAGTCCTCGAGTCGCCTGATAATTCCTCGTGCCAACTCTAAAAATTACTTCTCGAATTTTGTTCCGAGTCCACGAGTCGACTGATAAGTCCTCGTCTTAACTCTACACATAATTCCATGAGTTTAGTTCACTCCTCAAGTTGAGTTCTGAGTCCACGAGTCGACTGATAATTCCTCGTGCCCATACACATGACTCCTCGAGTTGAGTTCACTCCTCGAGTTGAGTTTCGAGTCCATGAGTCGACTGATAATTCCTCGTGCCGAGTGTACACATGACTCCTCGAGTTGAGTTCACTCCTCCAGTTGAGTTCCAAGTCCACGAGTCGACTGATAATTCCTCGTGTCGACTCTACACATAACTCCTCGAGTTGTGTTCCGAGTCCACTAGTCGACTGATTAGTCCTCGTGTTGACTTTACACGTAATTCCTTGAGTTGAGTTCACTCCTCAAATTGAGTTCCGAGTCCACGAGTAGACTGATAATTCCTCGTGTCGACATTAGAAATTACTCCTCGAGTTGTGTTCCGAGTCCACGAGTCGACTGATAAGTCATCGTGTTGACTCTACACGTAATTCCTTGAGTTGAGTTCACTCCTGAAGTTAAGTTCCGAGTCCAAGAGTCGACTGATAATTCCTCGTGCCGACTCTACACATGACTCCTCGAGTTGAATTCACTCCTCGAGTTGAGTTCCGAGTCCACGAATCGACTGATAATTACTCGTGCTGACTCTACACATGATTCCTCGAGTTGAGTTCCGAGTGCACAAGTCGAACTATAAGTCCTCGTATTGACTCTACACGTAATTCCTTGAGTTAAGTTCACTCCTCAAATTGAGTTCCGAGTCCACGAGTAGACTGATAATTCCTCGTGTCGACTTTACAAATTAATCCTTTAGTTGTGTTCCGAGTCCACGAGTCGACTGATAAGTCCTCTTGTTGACTCTACACGTAATTCCTTGAGTTGAGTTCCGAGTCCTCGAGTCGCCTGATAATTCCTCATGCCGACTCTAAAAATTACTTCTCGAGTTTTGTTCCGAGTCCACGAGTCGACTGATAAGTCCTCGTGTTGACTCTACATGTAATTCCTTGACTTGAGTTCACTCCTCGAGTTGTGTTTCGAGTCTACTAGTTGACTGATAAGTCCTTGTGTTGACTCTACACGTAATTCCTTGAGTTGAGTTCACTCCACAAGTTGAGTTCCGAGTCCACGAGTCGACTGATAAGTCCTCGTGTTGACTCTACACATGACTCCTCGAGTTGAGTTAACTCCTCGAGTTGAGTTCCGAGTCAACCAGTCGACTGATAATTTCTCGTGCCGACTCTACACATGACTCCTCGAGTTGAATTACGAGTCCACGAGTCGACTGATAATTCCTCGTGTCCGTACACATGTCTCCTCGAGTTGAGTTCACTCCTCGAGTTGAGTTTCGAGTCCACGAGTCGAATGATAATTCCTCGTGTTGACTCTACACTTAATTCCTTGAGTTGAGTTCACTCCTGAAGTTGAGTTCCGAGTCCACGAGTCGAATGATAATTCCTCGTGCCGACTCTACACATGACTCCTCGAGTTGAATTCACTCCTCGAGTTGAATTCCGAGTCCACGAGTCGACTGATAATTCCTCGTGCCGACTCTACAAATTACTCCTCGAGTTGAGTTCCGAGTCCTCGAGTCGATTGATAAGTCCTCGTGTTGACTCTACACGTAATTCCTTGAGTTGAGTTCCGAGTCCTCGAGTCGCCTGATAATTCCTCGTGCCGACTCTAAAAATTACTTCTCGAGTTTTGTTCCGAGTTCACGAGTCGACTGATAAGTCCTCGTGTTGACTCTACACATAATTCCATGAGTTGAGTTCACTCCTCAAGTTGAGTTCTGAGTCCACGAGTCGACTGATAATTTCTCGTGCCCGTACACATGACTCCTCGAGTTGAGTTCACTCCTCGATTTGACTTTCGAGTCCACGAGTCGACTGATAATTCCTCGTGCCGAGTCTACACATGACTCCTCGAGTTGAGTTCACTCCTCGAGTTGAGTTCCGAGTCCACGAGTCGACTGATAATTCCTCGTGTCGACTTTACAAATTACTCCTCGAGTTGTGTTCCGAGTCCACGAGTCGACTGATAAGTCCTCGTGTTGACTCTACACGTAATTCCTTGAGTTGAGTTCACTCCTGAAGTTGATTTCCGAGTCCAAGAGTCGACTGATAATTCCTCGTGCCAACTCTACACATGACTTCTCGAGTTGAATTCACTCCTCGAGTTGAGTTCCGCGTCCACGAATCGACTGATAATTACTCGTGCCGACTCTACACATGACTCCTTGAGTTGAGTTCCGAGTCCACGAGTCGAACGATAAGTCCTCGTATTGACTCTACACGTAATTCCTTGAGTTAAGCTCACTCCTCAAATTGAGTTCCGAGTCCACGAGTAGATTGATAATTCCTCGTGTCGACTTTACAAATTAATCCTCAAGTTGTGTTCCGAGTCCACGAGTCGACTGATAAGTCCTCTTGTTGACTCTACACGTAATTCCTTGAGTTGAGTTCCGAGTCCTCGAGTCGCCTGATAATTCCTCATGCCGACTCTAAAAATTACTTCTCGAGTTTTGTTCCGAGTCCACGAGTCGACTGATAAGTCCTCGTGTTGACTCTGCATGTAATTCCTTGAGTTAAGTTCACTCCTCAAGTTGAGTTCTGAGTCCACGAGTCGACTGATAATTCCTCGTGCCGACTCTACACATTACTCCTCGAGTTTAGTTCACTCCTCGAGTTGTGTTTTGAGTCCACTAGTTGACTGATAAGTCCTTGTGTTGATTCTACACGTAATTCCTTGAGTTGAGTTCACTCCACAAGTTGAGTTCCGAGTCCACGAGTCGACTGATAAGTCCTCGTGTTGAGTCTACACATGACTCCTCGAGTTGAGTTCACTCCCCGAGTTGAGTTCCGTGTCCACGAGTCGACTGATAATTTCTCGTGCCGAATCTACACATGACACCTCGAGTTGAATTCCGAGTCCACGAGTCGACTGATAAGTCCTCGTGTTGATTCTACACGTAATTCCTTGAGTTGAGTTCACTCCTCAAGTTGAGTTCCGAGTCCATGAGTCGACTGATAATTCCTCGTGGCTCTACACATGACTCCTCGAGTTGAGATCTTAGTCCACGAGAAGACTGATAATTCCTCAGGCCGACTCTACACATTACTCCTCAGGTTGAGTTCACTCCTCAAGTTGAGTTCCGAGTCCATGAATTGAATGATAAGACCTCGTGTTGACTCCACATGTAATTCCTCGAGTTGAGTTCACTCCTCAAGTTGAGTTTCGAGTCCATGAGTCGACTGATAATACCTCGTGCCGACTCTACACATTACTCCTCGAGTCGAGTCCCGAGTCCACAAATTAGCTAACAAGTCCTCGTGTCGACTCCACGCATAAGTCCTCGAGTAGAGGTCACTCCTCAAGTTGAATTCCTAGTCCACGAGTCGACTGATAATACCTTGTGCCGACTCTACACATGACTCCTCGAGTTGAGTTCCGAGTCTACAAGTCGACTGATAAGTCCTCGTGTTGACTCTACACGTATTTCCTTTAGTTGAATTCACTCCTCAAGTTGAGTTCCGAGTCCACGAGTCGACTGATAATTCCTCGTGCCGACTCTACACATGACTCCTCGAGTTGAGATCCGTGTCCACGAAAAGACTAATAATTCCTCGGGCCGACTCTACACATTACTCCTCGAGTTGAGTTCACTCCTCAAGTTGAGTTCCGAGTCCATGAGTCGACTGATAAGTCCTCGTGCTGACTCCACACGTAATTTTTGGATTTGTTCTAGGGTTTAAGAAAAAGTTTAACGCTTCGTTAAGCGGCTGAATTTTAAAAAAATTTCTTTTTCAAGTAAAAACAGTTTTTACTAACCTAGACAAAGTGCAAGCAGATGTAAATAAAACTAATATGAGCATAATAAATTTACTAACCTCTTTAGAAGCTTGAACGTTGATGAGCCTTCGGAAGGTTGAAAACGTTCGTCTCCCTCGCAGCACGTCTCTCTTTCTTTCCTCGGCAACTCGAGCAACCACGAAAGTTTCTATCACTAAATCACTCGAAATAAAAGGAATTAGTGAGTGGGCATTTTTAAACACTACGACTTAAGAACGAGTCTTGAAGTCGCAGAGCTAAACTCTAGGTCAAATGAGGACCTAGGTTCCAAAACAATAAAACGAAATTGAATAGAGAGAGAGAGAGAGGATCGGCCAAGCTAGAGAGAGAAGCTCTCAAATCTCTAGAACTTGGGATGAATGAAAAGTGTGAGGAATAAGGCTCTCTCTTCCTATGGGTATGTTGAGCGCCTATATTTATTCTAGAAAGGCCTTCTAGAAGCTTTTCCATTTGTTCATGACAACATGAAAAAGGCCCATTAAGGATTTTCAATAAAATTCTTATGAAATGAAATTAATCCACAAGGCCCAATGATCAAGTCATGGCCGAGTGTTAATGAGTCATCATATGACCTTGTCAAAAAATTTATTGACATTCATTTCATCCTATGTCTCAAAAGACAAAATTACCCTTTTGACTATTTTCGTTCTTGTTTTGACTTAGCTTCCAGTTTAACTATTCCAACTCGATGTGATTCATGACAGTGACCTCATGGATCCAAATGAACAAAGCTTGAGCTAAAATACTTGGACTCAAAAGTTCACAAACCTTTTCCAAGTTTAGCTTAATGTCAACTGACTCCACTAAAAAGTTGTCACTGAAAATCTCTCGGTTCAAATGAATTTATTTTCTACTCAAGAATTCAACCTGATTGTAATGAGTGGATCCACAGAATATTATCAGTGTTTACCCTTCATGAATATCATCAGCTAGTCGGGATTTACAAAATTACCATTTTACACTTCTAGCTGTTATTTCCTCAACTCCTTTGTCGGTTGTGAATAAGTTAGAAACAATGTATTGACGTGGAGCTAACAAGTCACATTGTTTCATCCAAAAGAGTCAGGACTCAATTTGGACACTGGCCAGTTCATTTATTCACACTCCAAGGAACAAAGCATGAGGTGATATATATTGCATTTCAGCAATCTTATACATGAATTCCATATCTATGAGAACTTCACAAAGTTACTCATGACATACTCACAACTTAGTACTTCACCAATAGGCCTTGTTCGGAATCACATAGTGAGTCCGAGCTCTGACTTTCTCAAATGAGAATACTAAGGTGTGAAGTAACATGTCTCATTTCCGGATTAAGGTAAGCACGATGCAATTCATACATACTGACTTCGAGACCTAAGAGGTTAAATAGTTTGTTCTTATCTTGTCTCTAGAAGTGCATGTTGTCAATGGTGCCCACAAGAAGAGTTGTAGTGTGTATTTATGTACATTTGATGTCATATAGTCTTACGATGTCTCTTGCTTGTAACTGCTTGTTTATTAATAAAAGTTGAAACGTTCATTCAATCTTCCTTGTCTGAAGCTTTATGATAAAACATTAGACTTTAGTCCATAAACAAACTAAACAACTTACGAAGAGACAAATGTAGATTTGCATGAATAAACTCTTTGTAGTTTGCTTAAAACGATACATTCGGATACTAAGGGTCAAAGGACTATTGACCTCAGTATGATTGTTAGAAGAATCTATGATGTCTGGTTATGAGGCATTGAGATTTGGAGACTCTATAGTTCTTCTAGGTATCTTCCGAAGGTACCGAATTGACCAGTGCACTTCTAGAGACAAGATAAGAACAAACCATTTAACCTCTTATGTCTCGAAGTCACTACGTATGAATTGCATCGTGCTTACCTTAATCCTGAAATGAGACATGTCATTTCACACCTTAGTATTCTCATTTGAGAAAGTCAGAGTTCAGACTCACTTTGTGATTCCGAACAAGGCCTATTGGTGAAGTACTAAGTTGTGAGAATGTCATGAGTAACTTTGTGAAGTTCTCATAGATATGGAATTCATGTACAAGATTGCTGAAATGCAATATATATCACCTCATGCTCTGTTCTTTGGAGTGTGAATAAATGAACTGGCCACTGTCCAAATTGAGTCTTGACTTTTTTGGATGAAACTATGTGACTTGTTAGCTCCTCTTCAATACATTGTTTCTAACTTATTCACAAGCGACAAAGGAGTTGAGGAAATAACAGCTAGAAGGGTAAAATGGTAATTTTGTAAATCCCGACTAGCTAATGATATTCATGAAGGGTAAACATTGATAATATTATGTGGATCCGCTCATTACAATTAGGTTGAATTCTTGAGTAGACAATAAATTCATTTGAACCGAGAGATTTTCAGTGTCAACTCTTTAGTGGAGTCAGTTGACATTAAGCTAAACTTGGAAAAGGTTTGTGAACTTTTGAGTCCAAGTATTTTTAGCTCAAGCTTTGTTCATTTGGATCCCTGAGGTCACTGTCACGAATAACATCGATTAGGAATAGTTAAACTGGAAGCTAAGTCAAAACAAGAACGAAAATTGTCAAAAGGGTATTTTTGTCTTTTGAGACATAGCATGAAATGAATGTCAATAAATTTTTTGACAAGTTCATTTGATGACTTAATGTCACTCGGCCATATTAAAATAATTGGGCCTTGTGGATAAAAATCATTTCATAAGAATTTTATTGAAAATTCTTAATGGGCCTTTCTCATGTTGTCATGAACAAATGAAGAAGCTTCTAGAAGCTCCTTCTAGAATGAGTTTGGGCGCCCAACATACCAGTAGGTAGAGAGAATATTTTGTGCATAAATGTATGAAGATACTTGCCAAAAGAAAAGAGGAAACAAATTTCCCATGCTTGTATAGGGAATTTCGGCCAAGGCAACCAAGAGAGAAACAAAAGAGGAAACTAATCCCTTGGGGATTTGCTTGAGGTGGGCGCCAATCTTGGATAGGAATGGGCAATAAATGATTGCTCATAAAGGCTTGGAAAATAAGAGGAAACTACTTCTTTCCAAGGCCAACCCCTCTCCTATAAATAGGACCCTCATTCCTCTCATTCCATTCATTCCACATAAGTTAGAGATTGAGAGCCTCTCTCTCTAGAACTTGTGGTTGCCGCCCCTTCTTCTCTCTCTCTAGTTTATTTTCGATTTTTTGTTTTGGCACCTAGGTCCTCATTTTATCTAGTGTTTAGCTCTGTGACTTCAAGACTCGTTCTTAAGTCGTAGTGTTTAAAAATGCCCACTCACTAATTCCTTTATTTCGAGTGATTTAGTGATAGAAACTTTCGTGGTTGCTCGAGGTGCCGAGGAAAGAAAGAGAGACGTGCTGCGAGGGGAGACGAGCGTTGCAAACTTTCCAAAAGCTTCTCAAAGTTCAAGCTTCAAGAAAGGTTAGTAAACTTCTATGCTCATTATAGTTTTTATTTATATGTACTTGCTCTTTGTCTAGGTTAGTAAAAAACTGTTTTTACTTGAAAATAAAATTTTTAAAATTCCGCCGCTTTGCGAAGCATTAAACTTTTTCTTAAACCCTAGATCAATTCCAACAGTGCACTGGTCAATTCAGTACCTTCGGAAGATACCTAGAAGAACTATAGAGTCTCCAACTCTCAATGCCTTATAACCAGATATCATAGATTCTTCTAACAATCATACTGGAGTCAATAGTCCATTGACCTTTAGATTACGAATATATCGTTTTAAGCAAACTACGAAGAGTTTGTTCATGCAAATCTACATTTGTCTCTTCGTAAGTTGTTTAGTTTATTTATGGACTAAAGACTAATGTTTTATCATAAAGCTTCAAACAGACACAGAAGAATGAATGAGCGTTTCAACTTTTTATTAATGAATAAGCAATTACAAGCAAGAGTCTTCATGAGACTTTATTACATCAAATGTACAATATAAAGATTACAACTCTTCTTGTGGGCACCATTGACAACAAACTCCCACTTGACTCAAAGAAGATGTGTGTAGTCCTTCATGCCTAATCCCTCTCGATGTTGGTCGAAGACCTTGTTCGCTAGGGCCTTTGTGAATGGATCTGCTAGGTTGTCCAACGTTGAGATCTTCTTCACTTCCACGTCTTCGCGCTGCACGATCTCTCGAATCAAATGGTATTTCCTCTCAATATGCTTACAGCGCTTATGGCTTCGAGGTTCCTTTGAGTTAGCGACAGCCCCACTATTATCACAATAAAGGGTCATGGGCTCGTCGACATTTGGAACAACTTCTAAATACTTAAAGAATTTTCTAAGCCATACAGCCTCTTTGGATGCTTCACAAGCAGCCACATATTCAGCTTCCATTGTGGAGTCAGCAATGCAAGATTTCTTAATACTCCTCCACACAACAGCTCCATCATTAAGGATGAACACAGATCCCGAAGTGGATTTCCTGGAATCCTTATCCGCTTTAAAATCGGTGTCGGTATATCCCGTCATAGTCAGGTCAGTACCTGAGTATGTAAGCATCAAGTTCCTAGTTCTTCGAAGATACTTAAGAACATGCTTAACAGCAATCGAGTGCTCTGGTCCAGGATTGGATTGGAAACGGCTAACTACGCCAACGGCGAAACAGATGTCAGGTCTAGTGCAAAGCATAGCATACATGAGGCTTCCTACGACAGAGGCGTAAGGAATTTTCCTCATGTCTTCAATCTCTTGTGCAGTCTTGGGAGACTGGTCCTTAGAGAGTGAGACTCCATGCCTAAAGGGTGTTTGGCCCTTCTTGGAGTCTTGCATCGAGAAGCGATCCATCACCTTATCAATATAAGATGCTTGAGAGAGTGACAGGGTCCGGTTTTTCCTATCTTGAAAGATTTGGATTCCCAGAATGTACGCGGCTTCTCTTAGATCCTTCATATCGAATTGCTTTGCCAGCCAGACCTTAATCTCAGATAACTTACCCACGTCATTACCAATGAGTAGTATATCATCGACATATAGTACCAAAAACACAACTTTGCCTTCGTGTATTAACTTGTAAACACATGGCTCATCTATTGAATGTTCAAAGCCGATGCTCTTTACAGTTTCATCGAATCTAATATTCCATGACCTAGCTGCTTGCTTTAGTCCATAAATAGATTTAAGCAACTCACAAACCTTGGTCTCTTGACCTTTATCCACGAAACCGTCTGGTTGAGCCATGCAAATGCGCTCGTCAAGATTGCTATTCAGGAAGGCTGTCTTGACATCCATTTGCCAGATCTCATAGTCGAGAGCTGCAGCTATGGATAGGAGTATGCGGATGGATTTAAGCATCGCGACTGGCGAAAAGGTTTCTTCATAGTCAATCCCTTCTTGTTGGGTATAACCCTTCGCCACAAGTCGTGCTTTGAACGTCTCGACGTTCCCATCAGGACCCATTTTCTTCTTGTATATCCACTTACACCCTACGGGTTTAATCCCTTCAAGAAGGTCTACAAGTTTCCAGACTTTGTTGACATACATCGACTGCATTTCAACTTTCATGGCGTCAAGCCAAAGGTTTGATTCAGAACAACCCATCGCTTGGCTATAGGAAACAGGATCATCCATGTCAGAGACGGCTACGAGAGAGTCTCCATAAGACATGTACCTGTCAGGCTTTTGAGTAGCCCTCCCACTACGTCGAAGTACTACTTGACGAGATTCTGTTGAGTTAGGTTGTGTTTCAGTTGGGGTAAGAACAGTTCTTACAGATGAGGTAGAAGCTTCCTCACCCAACTTTTCTTCAAGCACAATTTTGCTTCTAGGTTTTGCATCCTTCATAAAGTCCTCCTCAAGGAAATGAGCATTCGTGCTAACGAAAGTCTTATCGTCCTCAGGACTATAGAAAGTAAAACCTTTGGTTTCCTTTGGATATCCAATGAACAGACACAATTCTGACCTACTAGCCAACTTGCTAGTCTTTTGCCTTAGCACGTGTGCGGGGCAACCCCAAATTTTGATGCGGCCAAGATTCACTTTACGGCCAGTCCATCGTTCATAAGGAGTACCAGGAACCGTCTTGGACGGAACTTGGTTCAGAATATAAGCGGCTGTTTCGAGGGTATATCCCCAAAACGAAAGAGGGAGTGATGAGTAACTCATCATTGATCTAACCATCTCCATAAGAGTTCGGTTTCTTCTCTCTAACACTCCGTTTTGTTGGGGTGTGCCAGGTGCGGTAAGCTGAGAAGCGATACCTTCTTCTTTAAGAAAGTCATCGAACTCTCCAGACATATGCTCACCACCTCGATCAGATCGAAGGGTTTTGATCACTTTGCCAGTTTGCTTTTCCACTAAAGCCTTAAAGACCTTAAATACATTAAAGGTCTCGGATTTGTGTTTGAGCAAATAGACAAAACCATATCGTGAGTAATCATCGGTGAAGGTAACGAAGTATTCGTATCCTCCACGTGCCTGTTGGTTGAGCGGACCACATACATCTAAATGTACTAGTTCCAACAACTCAGTGGCCCTTCGACCCTTATCGGGGAAAGGTCGCTAAGTCATTTTTCCTTCTATGCAGGATTCGCAAGTAGGTAGTGAACCTATTGCAGAGGCTTGGAGTGGACCGTCCCTCACAAGTCTCTTAATCCTATCTAGACTGATATGACCAAGTCTTAAGTGCCATAGGTATGTTGATTTTGTTAGATCAGAGGATTCAAAAAGTTTGATCCTCTTTGGCTCCTTAATTAGATCATTATCTATTTCGGTGTCTAAAAGAGAAGGTTGAGTGGGATAGATGTAGAAAAGAGCATTCTTCATACATGCATCAGTGACAACAGAATTATCAAGAAACGAAATACGAATTCCATTCTTTATGAACTGTAAACAATAATCTTGCTCGAGAAGATGAGCAACGGATATTAAGTTCTTCCCAAACGTAGGAACAAAATAAACATTATTCAAGTTTAAAGTGCGGTTTTCAAAAGACAGTGCCACGGATCCCACAGCCTTCGTAGACACCAGGTTCCCATCACCCCATTTGAAACAGAACTCGCCTTCCTCTAAGCTCTTGGTTTTCTTGAAACCATTCAAGGAACAACAAATATGGTTAGTAGCAGCGGAGTCAAGAATCCACGTTGATACATTATCAGCTACGAAGCATGCTTCGGTAACTAGTACAATACTATGTTCCTTTGCTTTGAGATATGCGAGACTGTTCTTTTTATCGGCCTTGTAAGGTCCATTCTCAGTTCTAGAGGCGGAGGCTTTGTGCTCAGTAGCATGTGCCTCTCCTTGATTCCTCTTTCTCTTAGTGAGACCTACAACAGTGTGAAGTTCCTCCATAATCTTGGTAACAGTTTACTCTAGCTTGTTAATGGAGTAGTTCATCTTGGAGGTATCAAGAGATGCGGGGAGAGTTTCTAAGATCACATCTATGACATTCTTCCCATCAATCTCAGATCCTAGGATTTCCATTTTACTCAGATGACTAATGATCAATATCATAAAGTCTCCAACAGGAGTCCTAGCCTTCATGCGACATCTCATAAATTGTCGGACTGCTTTTTTCCTTGCTTGACGCCTTTGCCCTACAAACATCTCATGGAGATTGGTGAGCATGTCGGCGGCAGTCTTGATGTCACGATGTTGTTGTTGCAACACATTGTTCATTGATGCTAAGATATAGCACCTCACAATCTCATCGGAGTAGAGCCAGGCCGCCAAGGCGTCTTTGTCCTCTTGAGTTGAATCATTATTAGTCAGAGGAGGACACGGGGTGGTGAGTACCCATTTGTGCTTGGTAAGGATTATGTCGAGGTTATGTTTCGAATCTACGCAGTTTTTGTTTTCGAGTTTGTTCGAGGAAAGGATGAACGAGAGAAGGTTGAGAGACATATTGCCTATATAAGTTGAAACAAGTTTATGATTAGTCTTTTGTTTAGGATTTAAGTTTTATTTAAGACTTTGATAAAATCCAAAGGTGTTATAAACCAAACGATAATTTACTCCCTCAAGAGAAGGCCGCAAAAAATCTCCATTTATAAGTAAATGGCATATCATTAATGCTTAGCCAAGATGTCAATACATCAATTTTGACTAGCCACCTTTTAAATTGGTTTGATCACTCACATCCTTTCGCAGAGCCTCAAGGGAGGATTACTAGGGATTGAGCCTAAGTGTGGAACCAACCACTTAGTCCAAAAGATCAACTTTGAAAAACAATCCCCCAAGGGGAGGCCTTGTCATCATCGTCTCACTCTCGGACGTAGCTCATTGAGCAATGATCGAAGCAAAAACGCCTTGGAGTACTCCCATTTAAGATAGGGTCGCAAGAGCGGCTCTTAGTCCCACATTAATTGCTTCTTTCATTAGTGTTGGGGATCGTGGGTTACAAACAACAAATATAACCCTCCCACTTAGTTTTTGGAGTTGGCTCATCGACTCTTGTAAGTTCGGAAACGGATTTCCTAGTTAGAGAGCAACAGAGCGGACAACTAGAAGAGAATCCTAGATCATCATGTTCAGAGCAGTGTTAGTGCATAAAGGCACAAGGTACATACTCGATCTTTTCCTATTTTCTATTTCGGGAAAGTGCATGAGGGAAGTGTGAACTTCAACTCACTCGAACACTTGAAAGTTTGAGATTACACATCTTTTTATTTTTCGGCTTGTCTACAAGGAGACCTCCCACTCAAATTTTCAAGAGCATATAGATTTTGAACATATGTGATATAGATATAGTTTTGAAAACATTTTGAAAATTTATTTGATTTGGATGACAAAATATTTTTCTCAAGTTTGAAAGCGAAAACGGTTTTTCAAAATTCAAACTAGTTTTCTAAAATTCAATTTCAATTAAACTTTCAAAAATCAAAAAATTTTAATCTTACACATCATGTTTATAATCTTATGAAAAACATTTTTGCTCAAGAAATTTTTCTCATTAGAGTTCTATAACTCATGGTAGTGGGGCTGAAAATCCGGAATTCTAAAAAACTGGACTTTCGGAACAGCCGCGCACCTCGCAGTAAAATCACCATAACTGGCGGCTCCGATGTCCTTTTGACCTGAAACCAATGGCATTGGACAGAGGACAGACAGATCTTTAATTTGATTGAAGAATCATTAAATTTAAATTTCTGAGCAGAGAGTTACGCCACTTTTACTGCGGGTTTTACTCCAGCTCGAAGAAAAAGAAATAATTAAAGCTTGGTCCTTTTTAGGTGCGAAAAAGAATCGAGTGTAACGGAACGTTTTTAGGATGTTGTTAAAGCTTTTATTGGTGTTTTACTAACAATATAATAACATGATATAAAAGAAATAACAACATGCATAAAACGATTCAAGTAAAAATAAGAAACTAGTAAGACAAGAAAACTAGTCACAAAATTTTACTCGAAAATTTCTAAAACCTTTAAAACACGTTTTTCAATATAAAAAATTAAAAACTTTTAAAAACTTCGGAAGGTTGAAAATGTTCGTCTCCCTCGCAGCACATCTCTCTTTCTTTCCTCGGCAACTCGAGCAACCACGAAAGTTTCTATCACTAAATCACTCGAAATAAAAGGAATTAATGAGTGGGCACTTTTAAACACTACGACTTAAGAACGAGTCTTGAAGTCGCAGAGCTAAACTCTAGGTCAAATGAGGACCTAGGTTCCAAAACAATAAAACGAAATTGAATATAGAGAGGGAGAGAGAGGATCGGCCAAGCTTGAGAGAGAAGCTCTCAAATCTCTAGAACTTGGGATGAATGAAAAGTGTGAGGAATAAGGCTCCTATTTATAGGAGAGGTCTCACCTTCAATAAGGTAGTTTCCTCTTCTATAGAATATCACATATTGATGAGCCAATTTCCCCTTTTTTCTCTTGAGATACTCGGCCAACATAGGCTTCATTAAGCCTTGGATTTGTTTCATATTTTGTTCCATGCCTTGCCTTTGACTTTCTCTTGGCCAAATTCCTTATGCATCCATATGCAAATTTGTTTCCTCTTTTTCTTTTGGCAAGTATCTTGATACATTTATGCACAAAATATTCTCTCTTCCTATGGGTATGTTGGGCGCCTATATTTATTCTAGAAAAGCCTTCTAGAAGCTTTTTCATTTGTTCATGACAACATGAAAAAGGCCCATTAAGGATTTTCAATAAAATTCTTACGAAATGAAATTAATCCACAAGGCCCAATGATCAAGTCATGGCCGAGTGTTAATGAGTCATCATATGACCTTGTCAAAAAATTTATTGACATTCATTTCATCCTATGTCTCAAAAGACAAAATTACCCTTTTGACTATTTTCGTTCTTGTTTTGACTTAGCTTCCAGTTTAACTATTCCTACTCAAAGTGATTCGTGACAGTGACCTCATGGATCCAAATGAACAAAGCTTGAGCTAAAATACTTGGACTCAAAAGTTCAAAAACCTTTTCCAAGTTTAGCTTAATGTCAACTGACTCTACTAAAGAGTTGACACTGAAAATATCTCGGTTCAAATGAATTTATTTTCTACTCAAGAATTCAACCTAATTGTAATGAGTGGATCCACAGAATATTATCAGTGTTTACCCTTCATGAATATCATCAGCTAGTCTGGATTTACAAAATTACCATTTTACCTTTCTAGCCGTTATTTCCTCAACTCCTTTGTCGCTTGTGAATAAGTTAGAAACAATGTATTGACGAGGAGCTAACAAGTCACATTGTTTCATCCAAAAGAGTCAGGACTCAATTTGGACACTGGCCAGTTCATTTATTCACACTCCAAGGAACAAAGCATGAGGTCATATATATTGCATTTCAGCAATCTTGTACATGAATTCCATACCTATGAGAACTTCACAAAGTTACTCATGACATACTCACAACTTAGTACTTCACAAATAGGCCTTGTTCGGAATCACATAGTGAGTCCGAGCTCTGACTTTCTCAAATGAGAATACTAAGGTGTGAAATGACATGTCTCATATCAAGATTAAGGTAAGCACGATGCAATTCATACATAGTCACTTCGAGACATAAGAGGTTAAATGGTTTATTCTTATCTTGTCTCTAGAAGTGCACTGGTCAATTCAGTACCTTAGGAAGATACCTAGAATAACTATAGAGTCTCCAACTCTCAATGCCTCATAACCAGACATCATAGATTCTTCTTACAATCATACTGGGGTCAATAGTCCATTGACCCTTAGATTGCGAATATATCGTTTTAAGCAAACTACGAAGAGTTTGTTCATGCAAAACTACGAAGATTCTTTAGTTTGTTTATGGACTAAAGACTAATGTTTTATCATAAAGCTTTAAACAGACACGGAAGAATGAATGAACGTTTCAACTTTTTATTAATGAATAAGCAATTACAAGAAAGAGTCTTCATGAGACTTTAATACATCAAATGTACAATATAAGGATTACAACTCTTCTTGTGGGCACCATTGACAACAGTACTTCCTCGAGTTGAGTTCACTCCTCAAGTTGAGTTCCGAGTCCACGAGTCGACTGATAATTCCTCGTGCCGACTCTACACATGATTCCTAGAGTTGAGTACACTCCTCAAATTGAGTTTCGAGTCCACGAGTAGACTGATAATTCCTCGTGTCGACTATACAAATTACTCCTCGAGTTGTGTTCCGAGTCCACGAGTCGACTGATAAGTCCTCGTGTTGACTCTACACGTAATTCCTTGAGTTGAGTTCACTCCTGAAGTTGAGTTCCGAGTCCACGAGTCGACTGATAATTCCTCGTACCGACTCTACACATAACTCCTCGAGTTGAATTCCGAGTCCACGAGTCGACTGATAATTCCTCGTGCCGACTCTACACATGACTCCTCGAGTTGAGTTCTGAGTCCACGAGTCGACTGATAAGTCTTCGTGTTGACACTACACGTAATTCCTTGAGTTGACTTCACTCCTCAAATTGAGTTCCAAGTGCACGAGTCAACTGATAACTCCTCGTACCGACTCTACAAATTACTCCTCGAGTTGAGTTCCGAGTCCACGAGTCGACTGATAAGTCCTCGTGTTGACTCTACACGTAATTCCTTGAGTTGAGTTCCGAGTCCTCGAGTCGACTGATAATTCCTCGTGCCGACTCTAAAAATTACTTCTCGAGTTTTGTTCCGAGTCCACGAGTCGACTGATAAGTCCTCGTGTTGACTCTACAGGTAATTCCATGAGTTGAGTTCACTCCTCAAGTTGAGTTCTGAGTCCACGAGTCGACTGATAATTCCTCGTGTCCGTACACATGACTCCTCGAGTTGAGTTCACTCCTCGAGTTGAGTTTCGAGTCCACGAGTCGACTGATAATTCCTCGTGCCGAGTCTACACATGACTCCTCGAGTTGAGTTCACTTTTCCAGTTGAGTTCCGAGTCCGCGAGTCGACTGATAATTCCTCGTGCCGACTCTACACATAACTCCTCGAGTTGTGTTCCGAGTCCACGAGTCGACTGATAAGTCCTCGTGTTGACTCTACACGTAATTCCTTGAGTTGAGTTCACTCCTCAAATTGAGTTCCGAGTCCACGATTAGACTGATAATTCCTCATATCGACTTTACAAAGTACTCCTCGAGTTGTGTTCCGAGTCCACGAGTCGACTAATAAGTCCTCATGTTGACTCTACACGTAATTCCTTGAGTTGAGTTCACTCCTGAAGTTGAGTTCCGAGTCCACGAGTCGACTGATAATTCCTCGTGCCGACTCTACACATGACTCCTCAAGTTGAATTCACTCCTCGAGTAGAGTTCCGAGTCCACGAATCGACTGATAATTACTCGTGCCGACTCTACACATGACTCCTCGAGTTGAGTTCGGAGTCCACGAGTCGAACGATAAGTCCTCGTGTTGACTCTACACGTAATTCCTTGAGTTGAGGTCACTCCTCAAGTTGAGTTTCGAGTCCACGAGTGGACTTATAATTCCTTGTGCCGACTCTACACATGACTCCTTGAGTTGAGTTCCCAGTCCACGAGTCGACTGATAAGTCCTCGTGTTGACTCTACATGTAATTCCTTGAGTTGAGTTCACTCCTCAAGTTGAGTTCTGAGTCCACGAGTCGACTGATAATTCCTCGTGCCAACTCTACACATTACTCCTCGAGTTTAGTTCACTCCTCGAGTTTTGTTTCGAGTCCACTAGTCGACTGATAAGTCCTTATGTTGACTCTACACGTAATTCCTTGAGTTGAGTTCACTCCACAAGTTGAGTTCCGAGTCCAGGAGCTGACTAATAAGTCCTCGAATTAACTCTACACACGACTCCTCGAGTTGAGTTCACTCCTCGAGTTGAGTTCTGAGTCCACGTGTCAACTGATAATTTCTCGTGCCGACTCTACACATGACACCTTGAGTTGAGTTACGAGTCCACTAGTCGACTGATAAGTCCTCGTGTTGACTCTACACGTAATTCCTTAAGTTGAGTTCACTCCTCACGTTGAGTTCCGAGTCCATGAGTCGACTGATAATTCATCGTGGCTCTACACATGACTCCTCGAGTTGAGATCCGAGTTCACGAGAAGACTGATAATTCCCAGGCCGACTCTACACATTACTCCTCAGGTTGAGTTCACTCCTCAAGTTGAATTCCGAGTCCATGAGTTGATTCATAAGTCCTCGTGTTGACTCCACATGTAATTCCTCGAGTTGAGCTCACTCCTCAAGTTGAGTTTCGAGTCCATGAGTCGACTGATAATACCTCATGCCGACTCTACACATTACTCCTCGAGTTGAGTTCACTCCTCGAGTTGAGTCCCGAGTCCACAAATTAGCTAACAAGTCCTCGTGTCGACTCCACGCATAAGTCCTCGAGTTGAGGTCACTCCTCGAGTTGAGTTCCGAGTCCACGAGTCGACTGATAATACCTCGTGTCGACTCTAGACATAACTCCTCGAGTTGAGTTCCGAGTCCAAAACTCGACTGATAAGTCCTCGTGTTGACTCTACACGTAATTCCTTTAGTTGAATTGAATCCTCAAGTTGAGTTCCGAGTCCACGAGTCGACTGATAATTCCTCCTGCCAACTCTACACATGACTCCTCGAGTTGAGATCCGACTCCACGACAAGACTGATAATTCCTCGGGCCGACTCTACACATTACTCCTCGAGTTGAGTTCCGAGTCCACGAGTCGACTGATAAGTCCTCGAGTTGACTCTACACGTAATTCCTTGAGTTGAGTTCACTCCTCAAATTGAGTTCCGAGTCCACGATTAGACTGATAATTCCTCATATCGACTTTACAAATTACTCCTCGAGTTGTGTTCCAAGTCCACGAGTCGACTAAAAAGTCCTCGTGTTGACTCTACACGTAATTCCTTGAGTTGAGTTCACTCCTGAAGTTGAGTTCCGAGTCCACGAGTCGACTGATAATTCCTCGTGCCGACTCTACACATGACTCCTCAAGTTGAATTCACTCCTCGAGTAGAGTTCCGAGTCCACGAATCGACTGATAATAACTCGTGCCGACTCTACACATGACTCCTCGAGTTGAGTTCCGAGTCCACGAGTCGAACGATAAGTCCTCGTGTTGAGTCTACACGTAATTCCTTGAGTTGAGTTCACTCCTCAAGTTGAGTTTCGAGTCCACGAGTGGACTTATAATTCCTTGTGCCGACTCTACACATGACTCCTTGAGTTGAGTTCCCAGTCCACGAGTCGACTGATAAGTCCTCGTTTTGACTCTACATGTAATTCCTTGAGTTGAGTTCACTCCTCAAGTTGAGTTCTGAGTCCACGAGTCGACTGATAATTCCTCGTGCCGACTCTACACATTACTCCTCGAGTTTAGTTCACTCCTCGAGTTTTGTTTCGAGTCCATTAGTCGACTGATAAGTCCTTGTGGTTACTCTACACGTAATTCCTTGAGTTGAGTTCACTCCACAAGTTGAGTTCCGAGTCTAGGACCTGACTAATAAGTCCTCGAATTGACTCTACACACGACACCTCGAGTTGAGTTCTGAGTCCACGAGTCAACTGATAATTTCTCGTGCCGACTCTACAGATGACACCTTGAGTTGAGTTCCGTGTCCACTAGTCGACTGATAAGTCCTCGTGTTGACTCTACACGTAATTCCTTAAGTTGAGTTCACTCCTCACGTTGAGTTCCGAGTCCATGAGTCGACTGATAATTCATCGTGGCTCTACACATGACTCCTCGAGTTAAGATCCAAGTTCACGAGAAGACTGATAATTCCCAGGCAGACTCTACACATTGCTCCTCAGGTTGAGTTCACTCCTCAAGTTGAATTCCGAGTCCATGAGTTGACTAATAAGTCCTCGTGTTGACTCCACATGTAATTCCTCGAGTTGAGCTCACTCCTCAAGTTGAGTTTCGAGTCCATGAGTCGACTGATAATACCTCGTGCCGACTCTACACATTACTTCTCGAGTTGAGTTCACTCCTTGAGTCGAGTCCCGAGTCCACAAATTAGCTAACAAGTCCTCGTGTCGACTCCACGCATAAGTCCTCGAGTTGAATTCAATCCTCAAGTTGAGTTCCGAGTCCACGAGTCGACTGATAATTCCTCCTGCCAACTCTACACATGACTCCTCGAGTTCAGATCCGAGTCCACGACAAGACTGATAATTCCTCGGGCCGACTCTACACATTACTCCTCGAGTTGAGTTCACTCCTCAAGTTGAGTTCCGAGTCCATGAGTCGACTGATAACTCCTCGTGTTGACTCCACACGTAATTCCTCGAGTTGAGGTCCGAGTCCACGAGTCGACTGATAATTCCTCGTGCCGACTCTACACATGATTCCCTGAGTTGAGTTCACTCCTCAAATTGAGTTTCGAGTCCACGAGTACACTGATAATTGTTGTCAATGGTGCCCACAAGAAGAGTTGTAGTGTGTATTTGTGTACATTTGATGTCATATAGTCTTACGAATACTCTTGCTTGTAATTGCTTATTCATTAATAAAAAGTTGAAACGTTCATTCAATCTTCCTTGTTTGAAGCTTTATGATAAAACCATAGTCTTTAGTCCATAAACAAACTAAACAACTTACGAAGAGACAAATGTAGATTTGCATGAACAAACTCTTCGTAGTTTGCTTAAAACGATATATTCGTAATCTTAGGGTGAAAGGACTATTGACCTCAGTACGATTGTTAGAAGAATCTATGATGTCTGGTTATGAGGCATTGAGAGTTGGAGACTCTATAGTTCTTCTAGGTATCTTCCGAAGGTACTGAATTGACCAGTGCACTTCTAGAGACAAGATATGAACAAACCATTTAACCTCTTATGTCTCGAAGTCACTATGTATGAATTGCATCATGCTTACCTTAATCCTGAAATGAGACATGTCATTTCACACCTTAGTATTCTCATTTGAGAAAGTCAGAGTTCGGACTCACTATGTGATTCCGAACAGGGCCTATTGGTGAAGTACTAAGTTGTGAGAATGTCATGAGTAACTTTGTGAAGTTCTCATAGATATGGAATTCATGTACAAGATTGCTGAAATGCAATGTATGTCACCTCATGCTTTGTTCCTTGGAGTGTGAATAAATGAACTGGCCGGTGTCCAAATTGAGTCCTGACTCTTTTGGATGAAACAATGTGACTTGTTAGCTCCTCGTCAATACATTGTTTCTAACTTATTCACAAGCGACAAAGGAGTTGAGGAAATAACAGCTAGAAGGGTAAAATGGTAATTTAGTAAATCCCGACTAGCTGGTGACATTCATGAAGGGTAAACATAGATAATATTCAGTGGATCTGCTCATCATAATTACGTTGAATTCTTGAGTAGAAAATAAATTCATTTGAACCGAGAGATTTTCAGTGTCAACTCTTTAGTGGAGTCAGTTGGCATTAAGCTAAACTTGGAAAAGGTTTGTGAACTTTTGAGTCCAAGTATTTAGCTCAAGCTTTGTTCATTTGGATCCATGAGGTCACTGTCACGAATCATATCGAGTAGGAATAGTTAAACTAGAAGCTAAGTCAAAACAAGAACGAGACAAGTTTTACGAAAATTGTCAAAAGGGTAAATTTGTCTTTTTGGACATAGCATGAAATGAATGTCAATAAATTTTTTTTGACATGGTCATATGATGGCCTAGATCACTTGGCCATGATGTGTTCAT
Source organism: Urtica dioica subsp. dioica (assembly GCF_054948205.1). NCBI lineage: Eukaryota > Viridiplantae > Streptophyta > Magnoliopsida > Rosales > Urticaceae > Urtica > Urtica dioica. The sequence goes on from NC_142756.1 coordinate 41,367,537, forward strand.
TGGGCCTTGTGGATTAATTTCATTTCATAGAATTTTACATGAAAATTCTCAATGGGCTTTTCTTATGTTGTCATGGACAAGTAAAGAAAAATCTAGAAAGGCTTTCTGGAAGCCCTTTGGCCGTCCAGCCCAAGAGAATGGGAGACTAATTTCGTGCAGCCCCATAGAGAAAAAGAGATTTTATTTTGTGCATTGATGTATGAAGATACTTGCCAAAAGAAAAAGAGGAAACAAATTTCCTTTAGAAGGAAAGTGCATTTTCGGCCAACTAAGAGAGAAAGCAAATGAGGAAACAAATCCAAAGGCTTCTAGAAGCTCATTTGGACGTGCAAGAGGTATGAGGAAACTACCTTTTGAAGGTAATCCTCCTCCTATAAATACCCCACCTCATTCCTCTCATTTGATTCATTCCACATAAGTTAGAGATTGAGAGTCTCTCTCTCTAGAACTTGTGGCACCTAGGTCCTCATTTGACCTAGAGTTTAGCTCTGCGACTTCAAGACTCGTTCTTAAGTCGTAGTGTTTAAAAGTGCCCACTCACTGATTCCTTTATGTCGAGTGATTTAGTGATAGAAACTTTCGTGGTTGCTCGAGGTGCCGACGAAAGAAAGAGAGACGTGCTGCGAGGGGAGACGAGCGTTGCAAACTTTCCAAAGGCTTCTCAAAGTTCAAGCTTCAAGAAAGGTTAGTAAACTTCTTAGCTCATAATAGTTTTTATTTATATGTACTTGCACTTTGTCTAGGTTAGTTAAAAACTGTTTTTACTTGTAAAAGAAAATTTTTAAAATTCCGCCGCTTACCGAAGCGTTAATTATTTTCTTAAACCCTAGATCGATTCCAACAATAGTTCCTCGTGTCAACTTTACAAATTACTCCTCGAGTTGTGTTCCGAGTCCACGAGTCGACTGAAAAGTCCTCGTGTTGACTCTACACGTAATTCCTTGAGTTGAGTTCACTCCTGAAGTTGAGTTCCGAGTCCACGAGTCGATTGATAATTCCTCGTGCCTCGCTACACATGACTCCTCGAGGTGAATTCACTCCTCGAGTTGAGTTCCGAGTCCACGAATCGACTGATTATTACTCGTGCCGCCTCTACACATGACTCCTCGAGTTGAGTTCGGAGTCCACGAGTCGAACGATAAGTCCTCGTGTTGACTCTACACGTAATTCCTTGAGTTGAGTTCACTCATCAAGCTGGGTTCTGAGTCCACGAGTCGACTGATAATTCCTCGTGCCGAGTCTACACATTACACCTCGAGTTTAGTTCACTCATCGAGTTGTGTTTCGAGTCCACTAGTCGAGTGATAAGTCCTTGTGTTGACTCTACACGTAATTCCTTGAGTTGAGTTCACTCCACAAGTTGAGTTCCTAGTCCAGGAGTCGACTGATAAGTTCTCGTGTTGACTCTATACATGACTCCTCGAGTTGAGTTCACTCCTCGAGTTGAGTTCACTACTCGAGTTGAGTTCCGAGTCCACGAGTCAACTGATAATTTCTCGTGCCGACTCTACACATGACACCTCGAGTTGAGTTCCGAGTCCACGAGTCGACTGATAAGTCCCCGTGTTGACTCTACACGTAATTCCTTGAGTTGAGTTCACTCCTCAAGTTGAGTTCCGAGTCCATGAGTCAACTGATAATTCCTCGTGGCGACTCTACACATGACTCCTCGAGTTGAGATCCGAGTCCACGAGAAGACTGATAATTCCTCAGGCCGACTCTACAATTACTCCTCAGGTTGAGTTCACTCCTCAAGTTGAATTCCGAGTCCACGAGAAGACTGATAATTCCTCGTGTTGACTCCACATGTAATTCCTCGAGTTGATTTCACTCCTCAAGTTGAGTTTTTGAGTCCATGAGTCGACTGATAATACCTCGTGCCGACTCTACACATTACTCCTCGAGTTGAGGTCACTCCTCTAGTCGAGTCCCGAGTCCACAAATTATCTAACAAGTCTGTTACCGGTCCGTCTTAGTCCGGTAGATCGACGACGGCCACGCTGGCGGCCATCCTGAGCCCGGCGCTCGTCCGGGGCCGGCACTCGCCGTGGCCGGCTCTCCACGGCCGGCTCTCCAAGGCCGGCCCTCCAGGACCGGCGTTCCAGGACCGGCGCTCCAAGGCCGGCGCTCCAGGACCGGCTCTCCAGGGTCGGCGCTCCAAGGCCGGCTCTCCACGGCCGGCGCTCCAAGGCCGGCTCTCCACGGCCGGCTCTCCACGGCCGGCGCTCCAAGGCCGGCTCTCCACGGCCGGCGCTCCAAGGCCGGCTCTCCACGGCCGGCGCTCCAAGGCCGGCTCTCCACGGCCGGCGCTCCAAGGCCGGCTCTCCACGGCCGGCGCTCCAAGGCCGGCTCTCCACGGCCGGCGCTCCAAGGCCGGCCCTCCAAGGCCGGCCCTCGGCCAAGGGGTTCCTCAAACACCTCTTGGCCGCCTATAAATATGAGGGTCTCTCCCTCGACCCAGGTAATCCGAATTTGAGTACTGAAACGCTGTCGAACTCGTACCTCGCTCGTTTCTCTCAAGTCTTGACCTCTAAACACTAAACCCTCTACAAACCACCTCAATCCTACTAATGTTGAGCGTCGGAGAGGTAAACAGAGGCAACCCCTCTGTTTCCCCTTTGTAGTTCACACCTTCTTTGCTTACTTTTCAGGTGCTTGGACGAAACAGAGACCACCTACAGCTAAGGGACGGCTTGGAATACCAAGCCCGACACGCTCGAGTCGAGACGAGACCACTTGGTCCGGCCTTGGGTCTAACCGTCTGCGACTCCTAAATCGTTGTCCGAAAAACTGCGACAACATTTTGGCGCTAGAAGGAGGGGCATCTCTCGACCTTGATGACGCATTCCCTCTACCAGTTTTCTCCCTTTGTTCTCACGACTCTCGAGAGATGAGTCACATTCCCACTACCTCCGCGGGTACCCGAGCGACAGGCTCGAGGTACGGTCTTCGACGCCTCGCACATCGTCTTGAAGGGCAACCTCGCGATAGCGAGAGCCAGCCCCAAGACCCGATGAATGACCCCGAGGCCGAGCTCCGAGAGGACACGGCCCGGCGGCTTGCGGAGCTTCTTGACCGTCCCGGCGTCGACGGTATGCTCATAGCTAATCTCCTCGGCTATGACATCGAAGATAGGTCCGCCAAAGACTACTCCGACTCCGAATATGTGGGGGAGTCAAGGACCAACGAGGCAACGCCTAGCCTCGCCCCTTCGCGGCCCGAGAGGCCCAACGACGCTTTGGTCGGGCCGTCGCACCTAGCGCGGCAGCAGGCACGGTCACATTCCCGGGGACTCGCCCCCTCGGTTTCAAGAGGCGGCCGGACACGGCCCCTCGCCGAGGAGAGAGTGACTCCGGTAGATGATGGGGCCGACAGCCGAAGCGCCCGCCGGACGGTCCGACCAAGGGCGACCTCACCTCGCCCCGCACCGAGTGTGGACCTTAGAGAGCGCTTGACGGCGCAGAGAAACTCCCGAGGGGAGGATCTCCGCCAAAGGCTAAACTCTCGAAGGACGCGCTCCCCGCCGCAACTCTCGGCCGGCCGTAGGCCAATGTCGTGGACCAAGCGTCCAACGAACGCCAACCGGTGACTCCCGTGGCCCCGACGGTCGGCCCCGCTAACGGGCTCGACATGGTCACGATGATTCAAAGCCTCCAGAATCAAATCATCGAAATGAGGGAGTCGGGGAGGCAAAGGCCGTACGGAGGGATCGAGGAATCATACTCTCCCTTCGCCGCGCAAATCCTCGCGCAACCATGCGTGGGGAACTTCAAGTTACCGTCCATTCCCCCCTACGATGGACGTACGGACCCCCACTTCCACGTCCAACACTATGAGACGTGGATGACTATGCAAGGGCAGGCGGACGCCACCCTCTGCCAAGTCTTCAGCCTGACCCTCATAGGCTCGGGGTTTGAATGGTTCCGAAGCTTGAGGCCGGGGAGCATCCCGTCTTTCCGGGCCTTGCGAGAGGCTTTCCTCGCCCGATTCGCCACCCTCGTGGCACAGAAGAAGCCGAAGACCCACCTCCTCTCTATCCGACAAGGAAGAGACGAGACGTTGAGACAATACCTCGCTCGCTTCACCGAGGAGTCTCACAAGGTCGAAGGGTTCGACGACAGGGACGCCATCACGGCGATCACTGAGGGAGTACGCACAAGCGACTTCCTCAAGTCTATTGTTGGCCAAGTCCCGCGTGACATGGCGGAGCTAATGACAAGAGCCCGCACATACATGGGAGTCGAGGACTATCTCGATGGCCGAGACGGCCGAAAGTCAGGGGGACAGGGGAGTCGCCGCCGCGACGATCGAGACGAAGATCGTCCCGACCCCCGAAAGAGGAGGAATAAGGGAAGCCAGGCCCCTAACGGCCGTTCCCTCCCCGGGCCGAGGTCGCCACATGTCGACAGCTTCCGGAAGTTCTCGCCGTTCACTCCTCTGAACACTCCGCCGGAGCAAATCCTACCTCTGCACCGTGACAAGTTGGGGAGCCCAACCCCGCTCATGAAGGATCCCGCCAAGAGGGATCAAAGCAAGTACTGTGACTACCATCAAGATCACGGGCACCTGACATCCGAATGCTATCAACTCAAGCGTCAGATTGAGGCCCTGATTCAAGATGGGAAGCTGAAAGAGTACGTCCTGAGAACTATCGGGACGGCCGCGGCGCACGGAGGTCGCCCGCGGCAAGGGAAGAAAGGTCCGGCGACGGTGACTGTCACGGACCGCGCGACAAACGAAGAGCCGGAGAGCTCGCAACTTCACGTCGTGGGTGCAATCTTGGGTGGCCCGGAGTTCGGAGACTCGGCTACGCAGAGGAAGAAGTACGTGCGCGAAGTTTCCCAAGGGAAAATAGCGCACTACATCAACCATACGTACGAGGTCCCTCCTCCGGCCCCCTTCGAGTCCATGTTCTTCACCGGACAAGAAGCGACGCGAGTTCTCCATCCACACAACGACGCGATAGTCATCTCTGCCCCGGTCGCCAACAACCTCGTTCGGAGAATCCTGATCGACAATGGGAGCTCCGCCGACATAATCTTCAAGTCGGCATTGGACAGGATGAAACTTTCCGGGGTAAGACCGACCCCGATCTCAACCCCGCTCTTCGGCTTCTCTGGGGAGAGGGTTATGACGGAGGGAACTATCGACCTCCCGGTTACCTTCGGTACGCCGGGGGGGCTCGAGGTTACCCACATCGTATCGTTCCTAGTGGTGGATCAGCCCTCGGCTTACAACATCATCGTCGGCCGCCCGACTCTCAATCGGTTGAAGGCCATAATGTCCACGTACCACCTGATGATGAAGTTCCCGACCGAGAAAGGGATCGCCGTGATGTTGGGAGACCAATCCATGGCGAGGATGTTCTACATCCAGGGCGTGGACGGAAAGGGGAAAGGGAAGATGGTAAGCACCGTCTTCCAACTCGGAGACAAATTCCCGTGCAAGTTAGAGGAAGGAGGCACCTTCGGAGAGCTAGACCAGAGGGACGAAGTCGAGCGTCGAAAGGTGGAGACACCGGACGACCTCGTTCCCGTCGTGTTGGACGACGCCAAGCCTGACCAAGTAGTCAAGGTAGGCGCCCAACTCCCGTCTGAGACCCGAATCGAGCTCGCCGCTTTCCTCCGAGAGCACAAAGATGTCTTTGCGTGGACACACGCCGACATGCCGGGGATCGACCCCGAGATCATGGTTCATCGTCTCAACGACGACAAGAGGGTGGCCGAGCGCGTTCAACCGCGGCGGGCGTTCAGTGGGGAGAGGTACCAAGCCATTGGTGAAGAAGTTGACAAACTTCTCGCCGCCGACTTCATCAGGGAGGCGGAATACCCCAAGTGGGTGTCCAACGTGGTTATGGTTAAGAAGCCAAACGGGAAGTGGCGGATCTGTATCGATTACAAAGATCTCAACAAAGCCTGCCCGAAAGACAGCTTCCCTCTCCCGAGGATCGAGCAGCTCGTGGACGCCACGGCGGGCCACGAGTTGCTGAGCTTCATGGACGCCTATTCAGGCTACAACCAGATCCGCATGCACGAGCCAGATCAGATCAAGACCACCTTTGTTACGAACCGCGGACTCTACTGTTACAAGGTCATGCCCTTTGGCCTCAAAAACGCGGGAGCAACGTATCAAAGGTTGGTGAACCGCATGTTCGCCAATCAAATTGGCAAGACTATGGAGGTCTACGTGGACGACATGCTTGTCAAGAGCCTCAAAGCCGACGACCACGTTCGAGACCTTAGGGAAATGTTCACGATCCTGCGGCGCTACAAAATGAAGCTCAACCCCAACAAGTGCGCTTTCGGGGTCGAGTCTGGAAAGTTTCTGGGCTACATGGTGAGCCGCCGCGGGATCGAGGCCAATCCCGAGAAGATTAAGGCGATCTTAGAAATGAGGTCGCCACAAAAGGTCAAAGAAGTTCAAAGCTTGACGGGAAGGATCGCCGCCCTGACGCGATTTGTTTCCAAAGCCACTGATAGGTGCCAACCATTCTTCAAGGCACTGAAGAAGACCGACGGGTTTGTGTGGACGGAGGAGTGCGAGGAAGCATTCCGCGATATGAAAGCCTATTTCACCTCCCCCCCCGTTCCTCGCGAAGCCAAAGAATGGCGAAACCTTGTTCCTCTACCTCGCGGTTTCCGATAGGGCCGTGAGCGCGGTCCTCATACGCGAAGAGGACAAGGTACAATGGCCGGTCTACTACGTTAGCAAGGCGCTCCTCGACGCCGAAACCCGATACCCCGAAATCGAGAGACTGTCCCTCGCCCTCGTCATGAGCGCGAGAAAGCTCCGGCCCTACTTCCAAGCGCACCCCATCGTGGTCCGCTCGGGGCATCCCATCGAGAAGGCCCTTCAAAAAGGGACCTCCTCTCGAATGGCGATATGGTCCCAAGAGCTGGGTGAATACGGGGTCGAGTTCCAACCAAGAACCGCCATTAAGGGTCAGGCCCTCGCCGACTTCATCGCCGAGTTCACGAGCGCGCCCCCAACCAACGAGGGCGACGAGAGTAGTAAGACCACGGAAGACAAGGAGGACGACCATAGCGAGTCGTCAAAGAAGAGAACCAACGACCCGATAGGGCCGGTCTGGGACTTGCACGTGGATGGCGCGTCAAACGCCCGGGGGGCTGGCGCCGGCGTTGTGCTCACAAATCCCGATAGGGAAAAGCTGAGATACGCCCTGCGGTTCGAGTTCAAGGCTTCCAACAACGAGGCAGAGTACGAGGCTCTGATCGTTGGCTTGGAGCTAGCGAACAAGTTGGGCGCCCAAAACCTGCGCATCCATTGCGACTCCCAATTGATCGTGAATCAGGTTAAGGGCGACTACGCCGCAAAGGAGCCACACATGATCGCCTACTTGTCCAAGGCCCAAAAGAACTTGGAGGCCCTGTCGTGGTTCGAGATCGTCCAGGTTCCTCGAGAGGCGAACGTTGACGCCGACGCCCTAGCTCGCCTCGCGTCTGGGATAGACGAGGAGGGCGAGGGCAGCGTCCCAATCGAAGTGTTGACCCGACCCTACGTCTCGAGAGGCGACGTAGGGGTCATTGACGAGACTCCGCCTCCCTCATGGATGACCCCGCTCGTGGAATTCCTTAAACGAGGAGTCGTCCCCGAGGATAAAGAAGAAGCCAGAAAGCTGAGAAGCCTGGCCCCAAAGTACACAATGAGGGAGGATAGCTTGTTCAAGAGAGGCTACTCCATGCCCCTTCTCCGTTGCCTGACCGAGGTGGAGGCGAGGAAAGCACTCCACGAGGTGCACGAGGGGGTGTGCGGTAACCACGCCACCGGGCAATCTTTGGCATTGAAGCTGCTGAGACTTGGATATTTCTGGCCGACCTTGAAAAAGGACTCCCACGAGTGGGCCAAGAAGTGTGACAAGTGCCAAAGGTTCGCCCACATTCCGCGCCAAGCACCGGCCCCCTTGTGTCCGATTATCGTGCCGCGACCTTTCGCGAAGTGGGGAATCGACCTCATCGGCGAGCTACCTACGGCCCCGAGACAATACAAGCACGCGATCGTGGCTATCGATTACTTCACGAAGTGGGTAGAGGCTGAGCCGCTAGCAAAGATCACCGAGGCGAACACGACAAGCTTCATTTGGAAAAGCATCATCTGCCGCTTCGGGATCCCTGCGTCAATTGTAACCGACAACGGAAAACAATTCGACAATGCGCGCCTCCGAGAGATGTGCGAACAGCTTGGCATTAGCAAGACTTTCTCCTCTCTCCGCCATCCTCAAGCCAACGGTCAGGTCGAGGAGGTGAACAAGACGATCAAGGAAAACCTGAAGAAGAAGCTGGAGGCAAGAAAGGGGGCTTGGGCTGACGAGCTCCCCATGGTCTTATGGGCATACCGCACCACCGCCCGAAACGCGACCGGCGAAACCCCTTTCGCTCTCGCGTTCGGCGTCGAGGCTGTGGTACCCGTCGAGATCAAGTTGCCAACCTTGCGCATCGAGGAGTACGACGAAGCCGCCAATGATGACGCGATCAGGCTCGAGCTAGACCTCATAGACGAAAGGAGGGCGGACGCACTTACCCGGCTTGCTGCGCAAAAGAGGAAGGTCGAGAAGTACTACAACTCGAAGATCAAGCTGCGGAAGTTCGCCGACGGAAGCCTCGTTCTTCGAAGGGTGTTCCAAAACACTAAGGTGCAAGGTGCGGGAGTTCTAGGCCCCACCTGGGAAGGCCCGTACCGTGTGCGCCGAGCCATCCACAACGGCACATACGAGCTCGAGAACATGGAGGGACTCGTGTTCACACACCCGTGGAACGCGGAACACCTCCGGCAATATTACCAGTAGACGTTCATTCGTCCTTTTTTTCGCTTTTTGTTTTCATGTAATTTTCGAAGCAAAGGCAATTTATAATTTCAAGTTTGGCCAACGGCCTGGGATGTAATTTTTGAACCATTTCAATAATTTAATGAATTACATTTCGCTTCAAAACATTGTATCTTAGTTTCTAGCCTCCTCTACGAGCACCCAAGAAACTCGGGGGGCTAAGGGGGATAAGGCGAGAGTAACGAGCTCGCTTACTCCACTTTCCACGCGCCAAGCGGTGACAAAACACCCATAAATCGGATCCGCGCACCGGACCTCCGACTTCGTACCCTCCTCGTGCGACGCTCTCGCACGGGTTGAGGCCGTATGCCGAGAGATAGCGAAACGTCGATGAGTTGGATCCGCGCACCGGACCTCCGGCCTCGCACGTCTTTTGCTGCGACCCTCTCGTGCACCGATGCACCTTGCGCACCGATAGGCGGCAAGGCATCGATGGATCACGTCCGCGCACCGGATTGTCGATCTCGGCAGTCAAAACTCAAAACGTGACACGCGTACCAACGAGTACCACGCTCACTGGGAGCTGCAAACCCATCCCGATACGCACACCGATAGGTAGCGTACTCGCCGGAGGATGAGCGCGACGGCCACCCGGCTCGCGCACGCCGATAGGCAGCGAGTCACTAAGCCGTGCCAACCGGTTACGCTAAGCATAGTAAGCCGGGCTCGTAAGACACGCACTATTCAAATTGCGCAAATCGATTACACTAAGCGCAGCAAGTCGAGAAAATAAGATGCACGATGAAATAAAAGCTTCAATCAAAGCAAAACAATGTTGCGCAAACGACCCAACGAGAAAAGTACGAGAGTACGACCCAAACACAGCAAGAATCCGAAAGAAAGCATAAAGCGAGCGCTAAACAAGTGCGCGAAAAAACCAAAGAAAACTCGGCTACTCCGAGCCATAATCGACCTGCTCTTCGTCGTCCTCAAGGTGAGGGGCGCCCGACCCGCCAACGGTTCCTCCACCGGACCGACAGTTTGACGACTGGGCGGCCTCCACAGGGACTTCGGGGGGCAGGTCGTCCTCCGGCAACTCGTCCTCCAAGGGAGGAAACATGGCGTCGAAGAAGGAAAATGTGATCCCTCGAGACGCGTTCTCCTCCGCAGTCGCATCTTTGACCCGCATGGCCACCTCGTAACGGGCCACCTCTAGCGAGAGATCCCAGTCCTCCTCCAACTCTGTCTTCGATCGCACGGCGTCGTCCTTCTCCTCGACGAGGGTCTGCACCTCCGCTCGCAGGGTTTCCCTCTCCCTCTCAGCCCTGACCCGGGAGATCTCGCTTCCCGACAATCGGGCATGGACGATGTTCAGCTCTTCGTCTCGGCTCGAGAGGGCCGCCTGGAGTTTCTTGGTCTCCCCTAAGAAAGTATCGGCCGCCTGCTCAGCCTTCTCCCGAGACGCCTTCTCGGCCGCCGCCTTCTCACGAGCTCGCTTTAGTTCCTCCTCAAGCGCTTGGAACTCTTGGAAGGTGCGGACCCCCGCCAAGGCAGCGGCGTGGGCGGCCGCTGTATCCTCCTTGTCTTTTTCCATGATCTGCATGCGACGCAGCAAGTCCCGGAGAATGCGGTCGCTCCGTTCTTGGCACGCGAGCATCTGTGGAAGCAAACAACGTACATGCAATCGAAATAAGCACAACAAATCACAAATGAGGCAAACAAGCGAGTCATACCTTTCGGGCGTCGCCAATCCCGCTCTGGAAATGCTCAAGGTCGCTCACCGTCAGGAGACTCTTGAAATCCCGTAGAGAGGTTTCAAGGATCCCCCGAGAGCATCGGTCCCTCAGCTCCGCCGCCTCCGCCAGGAGCATCGACTCCATGCCATCTGACGTCGCCGACGTATGAGCACGCTTGTGGCCGGAGGACGAGCCGGGAAGGATCGTCGACGACGGTCGCTTATTCCAGGAGTTCGCCTCGGCCCTCGCCCGCGTTGGAAGCCCCCCATAGCGGGCCTCAACTTGTGGTTGAGCCGCGATCACGGCCTCGGCGTCGGGCTCCACCCTCGGTGCTTGCGTGCGTGGTCGGTGTCGTCGGGTCATCGTATCTGAAAAAGATTAAGAAGTGACAGGTTAGAGTGCGATACAATGGAATATACATTAACTAGAAGCTTGTGTGTGGTTGGTACCCCCCACGTCAGGGGGAGGAGCAGACGAGCCCCCCGCCTCTGATTCGGGGTCCTCCGTAGCCTCCGCGACGAGGCCCGAGCTCGGAAGGGCGTCGTCTCCAGGCGTGAACCACCCAGTCATTGCCATTAGGTCTGGGGATTCGAAGTGCGGTCCCTGCCGCCTCGATTCCGGGAGCGCCCTGATCACCGCGTGAAGCTCAGAGCCTTCGATATCGCCCATAGGTGGAAAATCAGCCGCAAGACCAAAGAAGAGAGGCGCGACCCCGAAGGCTGATTCGGACACCCATATCCAAGGATATCAGTGCTTCGAATTAACGTTGCTGACAATGACGAAGCGCTTACGGTGTAGCGCTAGGTAGAAGCCCGGCTTCCCTGGCACCCCACGTATCGTCATGAGGTCCTGGATGTCGTCGGCGGTGACAGCCCTCTTCTTCGCCCGGTAAAGCATCATGTGGCACGCTTCGACCACCCGATAGAAGGCCGGAGACATCTGTAGGGCGTGCACCCCCAGTCGAACTAGCAACTCCTGGATAACCGGCTGAAAAGGCAACCTTAGCCCACCGCGGAGGCTCGCCTCGTGGACCGCGGCGTACCCCCTTCGAGGTCGGGACGGAAGATCGTCAGGCAACGGTCTGAGGATTGACACAGAGTCCGGGATGCTGTAGCGCTTCCTGAGGCTCTTGAAGCTGACGATGGAGATCAGGCTCGGGACATCGACGCCCGAGCAGTCAAGCTTACCCCGCACGGCTGACTCTCCTACCGGGAAGGACGAGGTCCGCGTTTCCTCCTGCGCAGTAGAGGAAAGTCCCCTCGCCGTGGGTGCTGCACGACGGCTCGACGAGTCGCCGGAGTGCCCGGAATCCGGGGCGGTGCCCGAGCGCTCGACCGGCTGCCGACCGGCCGGGTCACTGCCATCGGGCCGGCTCATCCTGTGGCCGGCAACGTCCTCTCCTGCGTGCGCGTCAAGCCCGAGGACCCAGCCCGTCTCCTGGCTAGGTGGCTCCTCCACACGCGGCCCCGGCGACCTCCGGCCTTCGGCGCACGCGCCAGGCCCGTCGGCCCGGCCCGACTCTCGGCCAGTCGGGTCTCCGGCGCTTGAGGCCTGCCCAAGCGTCCCGGCGTTCAGCCCACCGGCCCGGCCCAGCTCGCGGGTTGCTGGGTCCTCCTCGCGTGCCTGTCGCCCAGCGGCCCTGTCCGGCCTTCGGCCGGTTGGGCCCTCCTCGCGCACATCGGCCCGGCCCGACTCCCGGCCGGCTGCAGTCTCCTCACCTAGGCCCGGCCCATTGGGCCTTAGGGTTTGCAGGGCAACCGGGATGGCCGCCTCTTCCTCTCCGGCTGTGGGCAGTCGGCTTCCTCCCTCTCCGGCGTTGGGCGGCCGGCACTCCTCCTGTCCGGTGCCGCCGACCCCACCTGCAGCGTCGGCCGCCGCCGGCGGCGCTCCCCCGTCATAGACGCGCTCCAGCCCGGCTGGGCCCGACCCGCCTGGGCTCCCATGGCCGCCGACCACCTGCAGCACAACCCCACCCGAGAGGGTGGGGTCCCCCCTGATGCCAACGCCGCCCCGGGCGGCGCTCCTCTGCGCCAGCGCGTCATCGCCGGCGTCGGCCTCGCCAGACGCGTCGCCCGCGTCCTCCACGACCGGCTCGGCCCCCCCGGGACGAGGGACGTCTCCCCCAGGTCCTGGTTCGCCCCAGACGGCACCGACTCGGCCGGGCTCGGCCTCCTCCACGCCGGCGTCGGCCTCCTCTGCCTTGTCGGCGTGCTCCCCGGTCGGGATCGTCGCGCGCGACTCTTCTGGCGCGATCCCGGGGCTGGGTCCAGCGCAGACGGCGCCGACCCAGCCAGGCGCGACTCCCCCGGCGTTGGCGGCGGCCCGCACAGCGCCGCCCGTGGCCGGCCCGCCTCCTCCGGCGCCAGAATCGACGAGGGCGCCCCTCCCGGCGCTGGATGGATCGCCGCCGGTCTCCTGGGTGGTCGGCCCTGCGCGCGCGACCTCCATAGCGCGTCCCTCGGCCAAGCCAGCCTCGTGCTGGTCGGCCCGGCTGTCCCCGGCGGCTGGTGCCATCAGGCCGGCGCTCTCCTGCCGGCGCTGGCCGTCTCCGGCACGCGCGCCCTCACCCTCGTCGGCCAGCCACGCTTCCACCAGTGAAAGATCCTCTCCGGTCATCTCAATAACGTTGAACGAATGCGATGAGTGTCGTGTGTCGGGTGGTGTTGATGGGGGCAAAAATTGAGCCCAAAAAGCATCCAAATCCACGTGGTTCTCCTCAAACAAGTCGTGTAAACCGTCGTCAACGGTCCCACATCCCGAGTCAATGGGGTCCATGGGCGCGAATAATGAAGCGAGCACGATCGACAAAAAATATAATAATAAAAATAATATGAAAGGACGTCGGAGCATACCTCTTGACGGCGGGCTTCTCCGATGGGCCGACGTTGGACTTTGAGTTTACCACGCGATTTACAATCGATGATAAACTCGGGGGGCTAATGTTACCGGTCCGTCTCAGTCCGGTAGATCGACGACGGCCACGCTGGCGGCCGTCCTGAGCCCGGCGCTCGTCCGGGGCCGGCACTCGCCGTGGCCGGCTCTCCACGGCCGGCTCTCCAAGGCCGGCCCTCCAGGACCGGCGTTCCAGGACCGGCGCTCCAAGGCCGGCGCTCCAGGACCGGCTCTCCAGGGTCGGCGCTCCAAGACCGGCTCTCCACGGCCGGCGCTCCAAGGCCGGCTCTCCACGGCCGGCTCTCCACGGCCGGCGCTCCAAGGCCGGCTCTCCACGGCCGGCGCTCCAAGGCCGGCTCTCCACGACCGGCGCTCCAAGGCCGGCTCTCCACGGCCGGCGCTCCAAGGCTGGCTCTCTACGGCCGGCGCTCCAAGGCCGGCTCTCCACGGCCGGCGCTCCAAGGCCGGCCCTCCAAGGCCGGCCCTTGGCCAAGGGGTTCCTCAAACACCTCTTGGCCGCCTATAAATATGAGGGTCTCTCCCTCGACCCAGGTAATCCGAATTTGAGTACTGAAACGCTGTCGAACTCGTACCTCGCTCGTTTCTCTCAAGTCTCGACCTCTAAACACTAAACCCTCTACAAACCACCTCAATCCTACTAATGTTGAGCGTCGGAGAGGTAAACAGAGGCAACCCCTCTGTTTCCCCTTTGTAGTTCACACCTTCTTTGCTTACTTTTCAGGTGCTTGGACGAAACAGAGACCACCTACAGCTAAGGGACGGCTTGGAATACCAAGCCCCACACGCTCGAGTCGAGACGAGACCACTTGGTCCGACCTTGGGTCTAACCGTCTGCGACTGCTAAATCGTTGTCCGAAAAACTGCGACAACAAAGTCCTCGTGTCGACTCCACGCATAAGTCCTCGAGTTGAGGTCACTCCTCGAGTTGAGTTCCGAGTCCACGAGTGTACTGATAATACCTCGTGCCGACTCAACACATGACTCCTCGAGTTGAGTTCCGAGTCCACGAGTCGACTGATAAGTCCTCGTGTTGACTCTACACGTAATTCCTTTAGTTGAATTCACTCCTCAAGTTGAGTTCCGAGTCCACGAGTCGACTGATAATTCCTCATGTCGACTCTACACATGACTCCTCGAGTTGAGATCCGAAGTGCACGGCTGTGCTGAAACTCTAGTTTTTTAGAAATCCGGATTTTCAAACCCCACTACCATGAGTTATAGAACTCGAATGAGAAAATTTTCTTGAGCAAAAATGTTTTGCATATGATTATAAACATGATGTGTAAGATTAAAATGTTTTGATTTTTGAAAAGTTTAATTGAAATTGAGTTTTTACAAAACTAGTTTGAATTTTGAAAAACCGTTTTCACTTTCAAACTTGAAAATATTTTGTCATCCAAATCAAATAAATTTTCAAAATGTTTTCAAAACTATATCTATATCACATATGTTCAAAATCTATATGCTCTTGAAAAATTTTAGTGGGAGGTCTCCTTGTAGACAAGCCGAAAAATAAAAAGATGTGTAATCTCAAACTTTCAAGTGTTCGAGTGAGTTGAAGTTCACACTTCCTTCACGCACTTTCCCGAAATAGAAAATAGGAAAAGATCAAGTATGTACCTTGTGCCTTTATGCACTAATACTGCTCTGAACATGTCGATCTAGGATTCTCTTCTAGTTGTCCGCTCTATCGCTCTCTAACTAGGAAATCTGTTTCCGAACTTATAAGAGCCGATGTACCAAGTCCAAAAACTAAGTGGGAGGGTTATATTTGTTGTTTGTAACCCACGATCCCCAACACTAATGAAAGAAGCAATTAAACGTGGGACTAAGAGCCGCTCCTGCGACCCTCTCTTAAATGGGAGTACTCCAAGGCGTTTTAACTTCGATCATTGCTCAATGAGCTACGTCCGAGAGTGAGACGATGATGGCAAGGCCTCCCCTTGGGGGATTGTTTTTCAAAGTTGACCTTTTGGACTAAGTGGTTGGTTGCACACTTAGGCTCAATCCCTAGTAATCCTCCCTCGAGGCCCTGCGAAAGGATGTGAGTGATCAAACCAATTTACAAGGTGGCTAGTCAAAATAGATGTATTGACATCTTGGCTAAGCATTAATGATGTGTCATTTACTTATAAATGGAGATTTTTTGCGGCCTTCTCTTGAGGGAGTAAATTATCGTTTGGTTTATAACACCTTTGGATTTTATAAAAGTCTTAATAAAACTTAAATCCTAAACCAAAGACTAATCATAAACTTGTTTCAACTTATTTAAGCAACATGTCTCGGAAACATCTCTCAAACATATTTTCCTCGAACAAACTAGAAAACGAAAACTACGTAGATTCGAAACATAACCTCGACATAATAGTTACCGTTAACAAGCACAAATGGGTACTCACCACCCCGTGTCCTCCTCTGACGAATGATGATTCGACTCAAGAGGACAATGACGCCTTAGCGACCTGGCTTCGATCCGATGAGATTGTGAGGTGCTATATCTTAGCATCTATGAACAATATGCTGAAAAAGTAACATCGTGACATCGAGACTGCGGCCGACATGCTCTATAATCTCCTTGAGATGTTTGGAGGGCAAGGGCATCAAACAAGGCAACAAGCAGTCCGACAGTTTATGAACTGTCACATGAAGGCTAGGACTCCTGTTGGAGACTTTATGATACTGATCATTAGTTTTCTAAATAAAATGGAAATCTTAGGATCTGAGATTGATGGGAAGAATGTCATAGATGTGATCTTAGAAACTCTCCCCGCATCTCTTGATACCTCCAAGATGAACTACTCCATTAACAAGCTAAAGTACACTGTTACCAAGCTTATGGAGGAACTTCACACTGCTGTAGGTCTCACTAAGAGAAAGAGGAATCAAGGAGAGGCACATGCTACTGAGCACAAAGCCTCCGCCTCTAGAACTGAGAAGGGACCTTACAAGGCCGATAAAAAGAACTGTCCCGCCTATCTCAAAGCAAAGGAACATAGTATTGTACTAGTTACTGAAACATGCTTAGTAGCTGATAATGTATCAACGTGGATTCTTGACTCCGCTGCTACTAACCATATTTGTTGTTCCTTGAATGGTTTCAAGAAAACCAAAAGCTTAGAAGAAGGCGAGTTCTGTTTCAAATGGGGTGATGGGAGCCTGGTGTCTGCGAAGGCTGTGGGATCCGTGACGCTGTCTTTTGAAGACCGCACTTTAAACTTGAATAATGTTTATTTTGTTCCTACCTTTGGGAAGAACTTAATATCCGTTGCTCGTCTTCTTGAGCAAGATTATTGTTTAAAGTTCATTAAGAATGGAATTCATATTTCGTTTCCTGATAATTCTTTTGTCACTGATGCATGTATGAAGAATGCTCTTTTCTACATGTATCCCACTCAACCTTCTCTTTTAGACACCGAAATAGATAATGATCTAATTAGGGAGCCAAAGAGGATCAAACTTTCTGAATCCTCCGATCTAACAAAATCAACACACCTATGGCACTTAAGACTTGGTCATATCAGTCTAGATAGGATTAAGAGACTTGTGAGGGATGGTCCACTCCAAGCCTCTGCAATAGGTTCACTACCTACTTGTGAATCCTGCATAGAAGGAAAAATGACTAAGCGACCTTTCTCCGATAAGGGTCGAAGAGCAACTGAGTTGCTGGAACTAATACATTCTGATGTATGTGGTCCGCTCAGCCAACAGGCACGTGGGGGATACGAATACTTCATTACCTTCACCGATGATTACTCGCGATATGGTTTTGTCTATTTGCGCAAACACAAATCCGAGACCTTTAACGTATTTAAGGTCTTTAGGGCTTTAGTGGAAAAGCAAACTGGCAAAGTGATCAAAACCCTTCGATCTGATCGAGGTGGTGAGTATATGTCTGGAGAGTTGGATGACTTTCTTAAAGAAGAAGGTATCGCTTCTCAGCTTACCGCACCTGGCACACCTCAACAAAACGGAGTGTCAGAGAGAAGAAACCGAACTCTTATGGAGATGGTTAGATCAATGATGAGTTACTAATCACTCCCTCTTTCCTTTTGGGGATATGCGTTGGAAACAGCCGCTTATATTCTGAACCAAGTTCCGTCCAAGATGGTTCCTGGTACTCCTTATGAACGATGGACTGGTCGTAAAGTGAATCTTGGCCGCATCAGAATTTGGGGTTGCCCTGCACACGTGCTAAGGCAAAAGACTAGCAAGTTGGCTAGTAGATCAGAATTGTGCTTGTTTGTGGGATATCCAAAGGAAACCAAGGGTTTCATCTTCTATAGTCCCGAGGACGATAAGACTTTCGTTAGCACGAATGCTCGTTTCCTTGAGGAGGACTTTATGAAGGATGCAAAACCTAGAAGCAAAATTGTGCTTGAAGAAAAGTTGAGTGAGGAAGCTTCTACCTCATCTGTAAGAACTGTTCTTACCCCAACTGAAACACAACCTAACTCATCAGAATCTCGTCAAGTAGTACTTAGACGTAGTGGGAGGGCTACTCAAAAGCCTGACAGGTACATGTCTTATGGAGACTCTCTTGTAGCCGTCTCTGACATGGATGATCCTGTTTCCTATAGCCAAGTGATGGCTTGTTCTGAATCAAACCTTTGGCTTGACGCCATGAAAGTTGAAATGCACTCGATGTATGTCAACAAAGTCTGGAAACTTGTAGACCTTCCTGAAGGGATTAAACCCGTAGGGTGTAAGTGGATATACAAGAACAAAAGGGGTCCTGATCGGAACGTCGAGACGTTCAAAGCACGACTTGTGGCAAAGGGTTATACCCAACAAGAAGGGATTGACTATGAAGAAACCTTCTCGCCAGTCCCGATGCTTAAATCCATCCGCATACTCCTATCCATAGCTGCAGCTCTCGACTATGAGATCTGGCAAATGGATGTCAAGACAGCCTTTCTGAATGGCAATCTTGACGAGCGCATTTACATGGCTCAACCAGACGGTTTCGTGGAAGAAGGTTAAGAGACCAAGGTTTGTGAGTTGCTTAAGTCCATTTATGGATTAAAGCAAGCATCTAGGTCATGGAATATTAGATTCGATGAAAGTGCAAAGAGCTTTGGCTTTGAACAGTCAATAGATGAGCCTTGTGTTTACAAGTTAATACACGAAGGCGAAGTTGTGTTTCTGGTACTATATGTCGATGATATACTACTCATTGGTAATGACGTGGGTAAGTTATCTGAGGTTAAGGTCTGGCTAGCAAAGCAATTCGATATGAAGGATCTAGGAGAAGCCGCGTACATTCTGGGAATCTTAATCTTTCGAGATAGGAAAAACCGGACCCTGTCGCTCTCTCAAGCATCTTATATTGATAAGGTGATGGATCGCTTCTCGATGCAAGACTCCAAGAAGGGTAAAACGCCCTTTAGGCATGGAGTATCACTCTATAAGGAGCAGTCTCCCAAGACTGCACAAGGGATTGAAGACATGAGGAAGATTCCTTACGCCTCTGCCGTAGGAAGCCTCATGTATGCTATGCTTTGCACTAGACCTGACATCTGTTTCGCCGTTGGCGTAGTTAGCCATTTCCAATCCAACCCTGGACCCGAGCACTGGATTGCTGTTAAGCATGTTCTTAAGTATCTTCGAAGAACTAGGAACTTGATGCTTACATACTCAGGTACTGACCTGACTATGACGGGATATACCGACTCCGATTTTTAAGCGGATAAGGATTCTAGGAAATCCACTTCGGGATCTGTGTTCATCCTTAATGGTGGAGCTGTTGTGTGGAGAAGTATCAAGCAATCTTGCATTGCTGACTCCACAATGGAAGCATAATATGTGGCTGCTTGTGAAGCATCCAAAGAGGTTGGCTTAGAAAATTCCTTAAGTATTTGGAAGTTGTTCCAAACGTCGACGAGCCCATGACCCTTTATTGTGATAATAGTGGGGCTATGGCTAACTCAAAGGAACATCGAAGCCATAAGCGCTCTAAACATATTGAGAGGAAATACCATTTGATTCGAGAGATCGCGCAGCGCGGGACGTGGAGGTGAAGTAGATCTCTGGCAGATCCATTCACCAAGGCCCTAGCGAACAAGGTCTTCGACCAACATCGAGAGGGATTAGGCATGAACGACTACAAACATCTTCTTTGAGTCAAGTGGGAGTTTGTTGTCAATGGTGCCCACAAGAAGAGTTGTAGTGTGTATTTGTGTACATTTGATGTCATATAGTCTTACGAATACTCTTGCTTGTAATTGCTTATTCATTAATAAAAAGTTGAAACGTTCATTCAATCTTCCTTGTTTGAAGCTTTATGATAAAACCTTAGTCTTTAGTCCATAAACAAACTAAACAAGTTACGAAGAGACAAATGTAGATTTGCATGAACAAACTTAGGGTCAAAGGACTATTGACCTCAGTACGATTGTTAGAAGAATCTATGATGTCTGGTTATGAGGCATTGAGAGTTGGAGATTCTATAGTTCTTGTAGGTATCTTACGAAGGTACTGAATTGACCAGTGCACTTCTAGAGACAAGATAAGAACAAACCATTTAACCTCTTATGTCTCGAAGACACTATGTATGAATTGCATCATGCTTACCTTAATCCTGAAATGAGACGTCATTTCACACCTTAGTATTCTCATTTGAGACGTCATCCTGAACAGGACCTATTGGTGAAGTACTAAGTTGTGAGAATGTCATAAGTAACTTTGTGAAGTTCTCATAGATATGGAATTCATGTACAAGATTGCTGAAATGCAATGTATGTCACCTCATGCTTTGTTCCTTGGAGTGTGAATAAATGAACTGGCCAGTGTCCAAATTGAGTCTTGACTCTTTTGGATGAAACAATGTGACTTGTTAGCTCCTCGTCAATATATTGTTTCTAACTTATTCACAAGCGACAAAGGAGTTGAGGAAATAACAGCTAGAAGGGTAAAATGGTAATTTAGTAAATCCCGACTAGCTGGTGACATTCATGAAGGGTAAACATAGATAATATTCAGTGGATCCGCTCATCATAATTAGGTTGAATTCTTGAGTAGAAAATAAATTCATTTGAACCGAGAGATTTTCAGTGTCAACTCTTTAGTGGAGTCAGTTGGCATTAAGCTAAACTTGGAAAAGGTTTGTGAACTTTTGAGTCCAAGTATTTAGCTCAATCTTTGTTCATTTGGATCCATGAGGTCACTGTCACGAATCATATCGAGTAGGAATAGTTAAACTAGAAGCTAAGTCAAAACAAGAACGAGACAAGTTTTACGAAAATTGTCAAAAGGGTAAATTTGTCTTTTTGGACATAGCATGATCACTTGGCCATGATGTGCTCATTGGGCCTTGTGGATTAATTTCATTTCATATAATTTTACTTGAAAATTCTCAATGGGATTTTCTTATGTTGTCATGAACAAGTAAAGAAAAATCTAGAAAGGCTTTCTGGAAGCCCTTTGGCCGTCCAACCCAAGAGAATGGGAGACTAATTTCGTGCAGCCCCATAGAGAAAAAGAGAGTTTATTTTGTGCATTGATGTATGAAGATACTTGCCAAAAGAAAAAGAGGAAACAAATTTCCTTTAGAAGGAAAGTGCATTTTCGGCCAACTAAGAGAGAAAGCAAATGAGGAAACAAATCCAAAGGCTTCTAGAAGCTCATTTGGACGTGCAAGGGGTATGAGGAAACTACCTTTTGAAGGTAATCCTCCTCCTATAAATACCCCACCTCATTCCTCTCATTTGATTCATTCCACATAAGTTAGAGATTGAGAGTCTCTCTCTCTAGAACTTGTGGCCGCCCCTCTCCTCTCTCTCTCTAGTCAATTTCGATTTATTGTTTTGGCACCTAGGTCCTCATTTGACCTAGAGTTTAGCTCTGCGACTTCAAGACTCGTTCTTAAGTCGTAGTGTTTAAAAGTACCCACTCACTGATTCCTTTATTTCGAGTGATTTAGTGATAGAAACTTTCGTGGTTGCTCGAGGTGCCGAGGAAAGAAAGAGAGACGTGCTGCGAGGGGAGACGAGCGTTGCAAACTTTCCAAAGGCTTCTCAAAGTTCAAACTTCAAGAAAGGTTAGTAAACTTCTTAGCTCATAATAGTTTTTATTTATATGTACTTGCTCTTTGTCTAGGTTAGTAAAAACTGTTTTTACTTGTAAAAGAAAATTTTTAAAATTCCGCCGCTTACCGAAGCGTTAATTATTTTCTTAAACCCTAGATCGATTCCAACAATAATTCCTCGTGTCGACTTTACAAATTACTCCTCGAATTGTGTTCCGAGTCCACGAGTCGACTGAAAAGTCCTCGTGTTGACTCTACACGTAATTCCTTGAGTTGAGTTCACTCCTGAAGTTGAGTTCCGAGTCCACGAGTCGACTGATAATTCCTCATGCCTCGCTACACATGACTCCTCGAGGTGAATTCACTCCTCGAGTTGAGTTCCGAGTCCACAAATCGACTGATAATTACTCGTGCCGCCACTACACATGACTCCTCGAGTTGAGTTCCGAGTCCACGAGTCGAATGATAAGTCCTCGTGTTGACTCTACACGTAATTCCTTGAGTTGAGTTCACTCCTCAAGTTGGGTTCTGAGTCCACAAGTCGACTGATAATTCCTCGTGCCGAGTCTACACATTACTCCTCGAGTTTAATTCACTCCTCGAGTTGTGTTTCGAGTTCACTAGTCGAGTGATAAATCCTTGTGTTGACTCTACACGTAATTCCTTGAGTTGAGTTCACTCCACAAGTTGAGTTCCGAGTCCAGGAGTCGACTGATAAGTTCTCGTGTTGACTCTACACATGACTCCTCGAGTTGAGTTCACTCCTCGAGTTGAGTTCCGAGTCCACGAGTCAACTGATAATTTCTCGTGCCGACTCTACACATGACACCTCGAGTTGAGTTCCGAGTCCACGAGTGGACTGATATGTCCCCGTGTTGCTCTACACGTAATTCCTTGAGTTGAGTTCACTCCTTAAGTTGAGTTCCGAGTCCACGAGTCGACTGATAATTCCTCGTGCCGACTCTACACATGACTCCTCGAGTTGAGATCCGAGTCCACGACAAGACTGATAATTCCTCGGGCCGACTCTACATATTACTCCTCGAGTTGAGTTCACTCCTCAAGTTGAGTTCCAAGTCCATGAGTCGACTGATAAGTCCTCGTGTTGACTCCACATGTAAGTCCTCGAGTTGAGTTCCGAGTCCACGAGTCGACTGATAACTCCTCGTGCCGACTCTACACATGATTCCCTGAGTTGAGTTCACTCCTCAAATTGAGTTTCGAGTCCACGAGTAGACTGATAATTCCTCGTGTCGACTTTACAAATTACTCCTCGAGTTGTGTTCCGAGTCCACGAGTCGACTGATAAGTCCTCGTGTTGACCCTACACGTAATTCCTTGAGTTGAGTTCACTCCAGAAGTTGAGCTCCGAGTCCACGAGTCGACTGATAATTCCTCGTGCCGACTCTACACATGACTCCTCGAGTTGAATTCACTCATCGAGTTGAGTTCCGAGTCCACTAATCGACTGGTAATTACTCGTGCCGACTCTACGCATGACTCCTCGAGGTGAATTCACTCTTCGAGTTGAGTTCCGAGTCCACGAATCGACTGATAATTACTCGTGCCGACTCTACAGATGACTCCTCGAGTTGAGTTCCGAGTCCACGAGTCGAACGATAACTCCTCGTGTTGACTCTACACGTAATTCCTTGAGTTGAGTTCACTCCTCAAGTTGGGTTCTGAGTCCACGAGTCGACTGATAATTCCTCGTGCCGAGTCTGCACATTACTCCTCGAGTTTAGTTCACTCCTCGAGTTGTGTTTCGAGTTCACTAGTCGAGTGATAAATCCTTGTGTTGACTCTACACGTAATTCCTTGAGTTGAGTTCACTCCACAAGTTGAGTTCCAAGTCCAGGAGTCGACTGATAAGTTCTCGTGTTGACTCTACACATGACTCCTCGAGTTGAGTTCACTCCTCGAGTTG
Organism: Urtica dioica subsp. dioica; assembly: GCF_054948205.1. NCBI lineage: Eukaryota > Viridiplantae > Streptophyta > Magnoliopsida > Rosales > Urticaceae > Urtica > Urtica dioica. The sequence continues at coordinate 41,390,918 of NC_142756.1, forward strand.
AGTTCCGAGTCCACGAGTCAACTGATAATTTCTAGTGCCGACTCTACACATGACACCTCGAGTTGAGTTCCGAGTCCACGAGTAGACTGATAAGTCCCCGTGTTGCTCTACACGTAATTCCTTGAGTTGAGTTCACTCCTTAAGTTGAGTTCCGAGTCCATGAGTCGACTGATAATTCCTCGTGGCGACTCTACACATGACTCCTCGAGTTGAGATCCGAGTCCACGAGAAGACTGATAATTCCTCAGGCCGACTCTAATCATTACTCCTCAGGTTGAGTTCACTCCTCAAGTTGAGTTCCGAGTCCATGAGTTGACTGATAAGTCCTCGTGTTGACTCCACATGTAATTCCTCGAGTTGATTTCATTCCTCAAGTTGAGTTTTGAGTCCATGAGTCGACTGATAATACCTCGTGCCGACTCTACACATTACTCCTCGAGTTGAGGTCACTCCTCGAGTCGAGTCCCGAGTCCACAAATTAGCTAACAAGTCCTCGTGTCGAGTCCACGCATAAGTCCTCGAGTTGAGGTCACTCCTCGAGTTGAGTTTCGAGTCCACGAGTCTACTGATAATACCTCGTGCCGACTCTACACATGACTCCTCGAGTTGAGATCCGAGTCCACGACAAGACTGATAATTCCTCGGGCCGACTCTACATATTACTCCTCGAGTTGAGTTCACTCCTCAAGTTGAGTTCCAAGTCCATGAGTCGACTGATAAGTCCTCGTGTTGACTCCACACGTAAGTCCTCGAGTTGAGTTCCGAGTCCACGAGTCGACTGATAACTCCTCGTGCCGACTCTACACATGATTCCCTGAGTTGAGTTCACTCCTCAAATTGAGTTTCGAGTCCACGAGTAGACTGATAATTCCTCGTGTCGACTTTACAAATTACTCCTCGAGTTGTGTTCCGAGTCCAAGAGTCGACTGAAAAGTCCTCGTGTTGACTCTACATGTAATTCCTTGAGTTGAGTTCACTCCTGAAGTTGAGTTTCGAGTCTGTTACCGGTCCGTCTCGGTCCGGTAGATCGACGACGGCCACGCTGGCGGCCGTCCTGAGCCCGGCGCTCGTCCGGGGCCGGCACTCGCCGTGGCCGGCTCTCCACAGCCGGCTTTCCAAGGCCGGCCCTCCAGGACCGGCTCTCCAAGGCCGGCGCTCCATGGCCGGCTCTCCACGGCCGGCGCTCCAAGCCCAGTTCTCCACGGCCGGCGCTCCAAGGCCGACTCTCCAAGGCCGGCGCTCCAAGGCCGGCTCTCCACGGCCGGCGCTCCAAGGCCGGCTCTCCACGGCCGGCGCTCCAAGGCCGGCTCTCTACGGCCGGCGCTCCAGGGCCGGCTCTCCAAGGCCGGCGCTCCAAGGCCGGCTCTCCACGGCCGGCGCTCCAAGGCCGGCTCTCCACGGCCGGCGCTCCAGGGGCGGCTCTCCAAGGCCGGCGCTCCAAGGCCGGCTCTCCACGGCCGGCGCTCCAAGGCCGGCTCTCCACGGCCGGCGTTCAAAGGCCGGCTCTCCACGGCCGGCGCTCCAGGGCCGGCTCTCCAAGGCCGGCGCTCCAAGGCCGGCTCTCCACGGCCGGCGCTCCAAGGCCGGCCCTCCAAGGCCGGCACACCAAGGCCGGCTCTCCACGGCCGGCGCTCCAAGGCCGGCTCTCCACCGCCGGCGCTCCAAGGCCGGCTCTCCACGGCCGGCGCTCCAAGGCCGGCTCTCCACGGCCGGCGTTCCAAGGCCGGCTGTCCAAGGCCGGCGCTCCAGGGCCGGCTCTCCAAGGCCGGCGCTCCAAGGCCGGGTCTCCACGGCCGGCGCTCCAAGGCCGGCTCTCCACGGCCGGCGCTCCAAGGCCGGCTCTCCACGGCCGGCGCTCCAAGGCCGGCTCTCCAAGGCCGGCGCTCCAGGGCCGGCTCTCCAAGGCCGGCGCTCCAAGGCCGGCTCTCCACGGCCGGCGCTCCGAGGCCGGCTCTCCAAGGCCGGCCCTCGGCCAAGGGGTTCCTCAAACACCTCTTGGCCGCCTATAAATATGAGGGTCTCTCCCTCGACCCAGGTAATCCGAATTTGAGTACCGAAACGCTGTCGAACTCGTACCTCGCTCGTTTCTCTCAAGTCTCGACCTCTAAACACTAAACCCTATACAAACCACCTCAATCCTACTAATGTTGAGCGTCGGAGAGGTAAACAGAGGCAACCCCTCTGTTTCCCCTTTGTAGTTCACACCTTCTTTACTTGCTTTTCAGGTGCCTGAACGAGACAGAGATCACAGACAGCTAAGGGACGGCTTGGGATACCAAGCCCGACACGCTCGAGTCGAGACGAGACCACTTGGTCTTGCCTTGGGTCTAACCGTCTGCGACTCCTAAATCGTTGTCCGAAAAACTGCGACAACAGAGTCCACGAGTCGACTGATAATTCATCGTGCCGACTCTACACATAACTCCTCGAGTTGAAAGCACTCCTCGAGTTGAATTCCGAGTCCACGAGTCGACTGATAATTCCTCCTGCCGACTCTACACATGACTCCTCGAGTTGAGTTCCGAGTGCACGAGTCGACTGATAAGTCCTCGTGTTGACTCTACACGTAATTCCTTGAGTTGAGTTCCTTCCTCAAATTGAGTTCCAAGTGCACGAGTCGACTGATAATTCCTCGTGCCGACTCTAAAAATTACTCCTCGAGTTGAGTTCCGAGTCCACGAGTCGACTGATAAGTCCTCGTGTTGACTCTACACGTAATTCCTTGAGTTGAGTTCCGAGTCCTCGAGTCGACTGATAATTCCTCCTGCCGACTCTAAAAATTACTTCTCAAGTTTTGTTACGAGTCCACGAGTCGACTGATAAGTCCTCGTGTTGACTCTACACGTAATTCCATGAGTTGAGTTCACTCCTCAAGTTGAGTTCCGAGTGTACGAGTCGACTGATAATTCCTCGTGACAGTACACATGACTCCTCGAGTTGAGTTCACTCCTCGAGTTGAGTTCCGAGTCCATGAGTCGACTGATAAGTCCCCGTGTTGACTCTACACATAATTCCTTTAGTTGAGTTCACATCTCGAGTTGAGTTCTGAGTCCACGAGTTGACTGATAATTCCTCGTGCCGACTCTACACATGACTCCTCGAGTTGAGATCCGAGTCCACGATAAGACTGATAATTCCTCGGGCCGACTCTACACATTACTCCTCGAGTTAAGTTCACTCCTCGAGTCGAGTCCCGAGTCCACAAATTAGCTAACAAGTCCTCGTGTCGACTCCATGCATAAGTCCTCGAGTTGAGGTCACTCCTCGAGTTGATTTCCGAGTCCACGAGTCGACTGATAATACCTTGTGCCGACTCTACACATGACTCCACGAGTTGAGTTCCGAGTCCACGAGTCGACTGATAAGTCCTCGTGTTGACTCGACATGTAATTCCTTTAGTTGAATTCACTCCTCAAGTTGAGTTCCGAGTCCACGAGTCGACTGATAATTCCTCGTGCCAACTCTACACATGACTTCTCGAGTTGAGATCCGAGTCCACGACAAGACTGATAATTCCTCGGGCCGACTCTACACATTACTCCTCGAGTTGATTTCACTCCTCAAGTTGAGTTCCGAGTCCATGAGTCAACGGATAAGTCCTCGTGTTGACTCCACACGTAATTCCTCAAGTTGAGTTCCGAGTCCACGAGTCGACTGATAATTCCTCGTGCCGACTCTACACATGATTCCCTGATTTGAGTTAACTCCTCAAATTGAGTTTCGAGTCCACAAGTAGACTGATAATTCCTCGTGTCGACTTTACAAATTACTCCTCGAGTTGTGTTCCGAGTCCACGAGTCGACTGAAAAGTCCTCGTGTTGACTCTACATGTAATTCCTTGAGTTGAGTTCACTCCTAAAGTTGAGTTTCGAGTCCACGAGTCGACTGATAATTCCTCGTGCCGACTCTACACATAACTCCTCGAGTTGAAAGCACTCCTCGAGTTGAATTCCGAGTCCACGAGTCGACTGATAATTCCTCCTGCCGAATCTACACATGACTCCTTGAGTTGAGTTCCGAGTCCACGAGTCGACTGATAAGTCCTCGTGTTGACTCTACACGTAATTCCTTGAGTTGAGTTCCTTCCTCAAATTGAGTTCCAAGTGCACGAGTCGACTGATAATTCCTCGTGCCGACTCTAAAAATTACTCCTCGAGTTGAGTTCCGAGTCCACGAGTCGACTGATAAGTCCTCGTGTTGACTCTACACGTAAATCCTTGAGTTGACTTCCGAGTCCTCGAGTCGACTGATAATTCCTCCTGCCGACTCTAAAAATTACTTCTCGAGTTTTGTTCCGAGTCCACAAGTCGACTGATAAGTCCTCGTGTTGACTCTACACGTAATTCCATGAGTTGAGTTCACTCCTCAATTTGAGTTCCGAGTCCACGAGTCGACTGATAATTCCTCGTGACAGTACACATGACTCCTCGAGTTGAGTTCCGAGTCCATGAGTCGACTGATAAGTCCCCGTGTTGACTCTACACGTAATTCCTTTAGTTGAGTTCACATCTCGAGTTGAGTTCTGAGTCCACGAGTTGACTGATAATTCCTCGTGCCGACTCTACACATGACTCCTCGAGTTGAGATCCGAGTCCACGATAAGACTGATAATTCCTCGGGCCGACTCTACACATGTTGTCAATGGTGCCCACAAGAAGAGTTGTAGTCTTTATTTATGTACATTTGATGTCATATAGTCTTACGAAGACTCTTGCTTGTAATTGCTTATTCATTAATAAAGTTGAAACGTTCATTAATTCTTTCTTTGTTTGAAGCTTTATGATAAAACCTTAGTCTTTTAGTCCATAAACAAACTTAACAACTTACGAAGAGACAAATGTAGATTTGCATGAACAAACTCTTCGTAGTTTGCTTAAAACGATATATTCGCAATCTTAGGGTCAAAGGACTATTGACCTCAGTATGATTGTTAGAAGAATCTATGATGTCTGGTTATGAGGCATTGAGAGTTGGGGACTCTATAGTTCTTCTAGGTATCTTCCGAAGGTACTGAATTGACCAGTGCACTTCTAGAGACAATATAAGAACAAACCATTTAACCTCTTATGTCTCGAAGTCACTATGTATGAATTGCATCATGCTTACCTTAATCCTGGAATGAGACATGCCATTTCACACCTTAGTATTCTCATTTGAGAAAGTCAAAGTTTGGACTCACTATGTGATTCCGAACAAGGCCTATTGGTGAAGTACTAAGTTGTGAGTCTGTCATGAGTAACTTTGTGAAGTTCTCATAGATATGGAATTCATGTACAAGATTGCTGAAATGCAATGTATGTCACCTCATGCTTTGTTCCTTGGAGTGTGAATAAATGAACTGGCCAGTGTCCAAATTGAGTCCTGACTCTTTTGGATGAAACAATGTGACTCGTTAGCTCCTCGTCAATACATTGTTTCTAACTTATTCACAAGCGACAAAGGAGTTGAGGAAATAACAGCTAGAAGGGTAAAATGGTAATTTAGTAAATCCCGACTAGCTGATGACATTCATGAAGGGTAAACATAGATAATATTCAGTGGATCCGCTCATCATAAGTAGGTCGAATTCTTGAGTAGAAAACAAATTCATTTGAACCGAGAGATTTTCAGTGTCAGCTCTTTAGTGGAGTCAGTTGGCATTAAGCTAAACTTGGAAAAGGTTTGTGAACTTTTGAGTCCAAGTTTTTAGCTCAAGCTTTGTTCATTTGGGTCCATGAGGTCACTGTCACGAATCACATCGATAGGAATAGTTAAACTGGAAGCTAAGTCAAAACAAGAACGAAAATAGTCAAAAGGGTATTTTTGTCTTTTGAGACATATGATGAAATGAATGTCAATAAATTTTTTGACAAGTTCATTTGATGACTTAATGTCACTCGGCCATAACTTGATTATTGGGCCTTGTGAATTAATTTCATTTCATAAGAATTTTATTGAAAATTCTTAATGGGCTTTTCTCATGTTATCATGAACAAATGAAGAAGCTTCTAGAAGCTCCTTCTAGATGAGAGATGGGCGCCCAAAATACCCAAGAAAAAGAGTTTATTTTGTGCATAAATGTATTTAGATACTTGCCAAAAGAAAAAGAGGAAACAAATTTGCATGTAGATGCACTAGGGTAATCGGCCAAGCAATGAATGGAACAAAAAAGGAAACAAATCCAAGGGCTTCTAGAAGCCTATTTGGTCGAGTGACTCTAAGGAAAGGAGAGCAATATTTGCTCATGAATATGTGATATTCAATGAAAGAGGAAACTACCTTATTGAAGGTAAAACCTCCCCTATATATAGAGGCCTCATTCCCTTCATTCCATTCATTCATCCTAAGTTTAAGAGATTGAGAGACTCTCTCTCTAGAACTTGGCCGAAAATCCTCTCTCTCTCTCTCTAGTTTATTTTCGATTTTTTCTTGTCTTGGCACCTAGGTCCTCACTCGACCTAGTGTTTAGCTCTGCGACTTCGAGACTTGTTCTTAAGTCGTAGTGTTTAAAAGTGCCCACTCACTGATTCCTTCTTTTCGAGTGATTTAGTGATAGAAACTTTCGTGGTTGCTCGAGGTGCCGAGGAAAGAAAGAGAGACGTGCTGCGAGGGGAGACGAGCGTTGCAAACTTTCCACAAGCTTCTTCAAAGTTCAAGCTTCAAGAAAGGTTAGTAAACTTCTAGCTCATATTGGTTTTTAATTACATGTACTTGCATTTGTCTAGGTTAGTAAAAACTGTTTTTACTCGAAAAGAAATTTTTTAAAATTCTGCCGCTTCCCGAAGCGTTTAATATTTTTCTTAAACCCTAGATCGATTCCAACAAATGGTATCAGAGCTATGGTCAAAGATTAGCATGTACATGTTTTTAAAATTATGAGCTTAAAAATCGTTTTCGAAAGTTTACTAATTTTGTGACAAGTTAGAATTGTTATCTTAGATTTTTTTAATTTAATGCTCTTGTCTTTAAATTAAAAAGCATGTTGATTTTCTATGAGTTTGGGATGTTTTTAAAACACATTAGAATCAGTTCTAAAAGTTTTTAATTTTTTATATTGAAAAACGTGTTTTAAAGGTTTGAGAAATTTCGAGTAAAATTTTGTGACTAGTTTTGATATCTTGCTAGTTTCTTTTTTTTTTTTTACTTGAATCGTTTTATGCATGTTGTTATTTCTTTTATTCTATGTTATTACCCTGCTAATAAAACACAAATAAAAGCTTTAAACAACATCTTAAAACGTTCCGTTACACTCGATTCTTTTTCGCACCTAAAAGGACCAAGCTTTAATTTATTTCTTTTTCTTCGAGCTGGAGTAAACCCGCATTAAAAGTGGCATAACTCTCTGCTAAGAAATCAAAATTTAATGATTCTTGAATCCAATTAAATCTCTGTCTATCCTCTGTCCCATGCCACTGGTTTCGGCTCAAAAGGACATCGGAGCCGCCAGATATGGCGATTTTACTCCGAGGTGCGCGGCTGTCTGAAACTCCAGTTTTTTAGAAATCCGGATTTTCAAACCCCACTACCATGAATTATAGAACTCTAATGAGAAAATTTTCTTGAGAAAAAATGTTTTTCATATGATTATAAACATGATGTGTAAGATTGAAATGATTTGGTTTTTTAAAGTTTAATTGAAATTGAATTTTTACAAAACTAGTTTGAATTTTGAAAAACCGTTTTCACTTTCAAACTTGAAAATATTTTGTCATCCAAATCAAATAAATTTTCAAAATGTTTTCAAAACTATATCTATATCACATATGTTCAAAATCTATATGCTCTTGAAAATTTGAGTGGGAGGTCTCCTTGTTGACAAGCCGAAAAATAAAAAGATGTGTAATCTCAAACTTTCAAGTGTTCGAGTGAGTTGAAGTTCACAATTCCCTCACGCACTTTCCCGAAATAGAAAATAGGAAAAGATAGAGTATGTACCTTGTGCCTTTATGCACTAATACTACTCTGAACATGTCGATCTAGGATTCTCTTCTAGTTGTCCGCTCTGTCGCTCTCTAACTAGGAAATCAGTTTCCGAACTTATAAGAGTCGATGAACCAACTCCAAGAACTAAGTGGGAGGGTTATATTCGTTGTTTGTAACCCACGATCATCAACACTAATGAAAGATGCAATAACGTCGGACTAAGAGCCGCTCTTACGACCCTCACTTAAATGTGAGTACTCCAAGGCGTTATTACCTCGATCATTGCTCAATGAGCTACGTCCGAGAGTGATGCAATGATGACAAGGCCTCCCCTTGGGGGATTGTTTTTCAAAGCTGATCTTTTGGACTAAGTGGTTGGTTACACACTTAGGCTCAATCCCTAGTAATCCTCCCTTGAGGCTCTGCGAAAGGATATGAGTGATCAAACCAATTTACAAGGTGGCTAGTCAAAACTTATGTATTGACATCTTGGCTAAGCATTAATGATGTGTCATTTACTTATAAAAGGAGATTTTTTGCGGCCTTCTCTTGAGGGAGTAAATTATCGTTTGGTTTATAACACCTTTGGATTTTATAAAAGTCTTAATAAAACTTAAATCCTAAACCAAAGACTAATCATAAACTTGTTTCAACTTATATAGGCAATATGTCTCTCAACCATCTCTCAATCTTTCTTTCCTCGATCAAACTCGAAAACGAAAACTACGTAGATTCGAAACGTAACCTCGACATAATACCTACCGTTAACAAGCACAAATGGGTACTCACCACCACGTGTCCTCCTCTATCGAATGATGATTCAATTCAAGAGGATAATGACGCCTTAGCGGCCTGGCTTCGATCCGATGAGATTGTGAGGTGCTATATCTTGGCATCTATGAACAATATGCTGAAAGAGCAACATCATGACATCGAGACTGCCGCCGAAATGCTCTACAATCTCCTTGAGATGTTTGGAGGGCAAGGGCGTCAAACAAGGCAACAAGCAGTCCGACAGTTTATGAACTGTCACATGAAGGCTAGGACTCCTGTTGGAGACTTTATGATACTGATCATTAGTTTTGTGAATAGAATGGAAATCCTAGGATCTGAGATTGATGGGAAGAATGTCATAGATGTGATCTTAGAAAATCTCCCCGCATCTCTTGATACCTCCAAGATGAACTACTCCATAAACAAGCTAGAGTACACTGTTACCAAGTTTATGGAGGAACTTCACACTGCTGTAAGTGTCACTAAGAGAAAGAGGAATCAAGGAGAGGCACATGCTACTGAGCAAAAAGCCTCCGCCTCTGGAACTAAGAAGAGACCTCACAAAGCCGATAAAAAGAACTGTCCTGCCTATCTCAAAGCAAAGGAACATAGTATTGTTCTAGTTACCAAAGCATGCTTAGTAGCTGATAATGTATCAATGTGGATTCTTGACTCCGCTGCTACTAACCATATTTGTTGTTCCTTGAATGGTTTCAAGAAAATCAAAAGCTTAGAGGAAGGCGAGTTCTGTTTCAAATGGGGTGATGGGAGCCTGGTGTCCGCGAAGGCTATGGGATCCGTGACGCTGTCTTTTGAAGACCGCACTTTAAACTTGAATAATGTTTATTTTGTTCCTACCTTTGGGAAGAACTTAATATCCGTTGCTCGTCTTCGTGAGCAAGATTATTGTTTAAAGTTCATTAAGAATGGAATTCGTATTTCGTTTCCTGATAATTCTTTTGTCACTGATGCATGTATGAAGAATGCTCTTTTCTACATCTATCCCACTAAACCTTCTCTTTTAGACACCGAAATAGATAATGATCTAATTAGGGAGCCAAAGAGGATCAAACTTTCTGAATCCTCCGATCTAACAAAATCAACATACCTCTGGCACTTAAGACTTGGTCATATAAGTCTAGAAAGGATTAAGAGACTTGTGAGGGATGGTCCACTCCAAGCCTCTGCAATAGGTTCACTACCTACTTGTGAATCCTACATAGAAGGAAAAATGACTAAGCGACCTTTCTCTGATAAAGGTCGAAGAGCCACTGAGTTGCTGGAACTAATACATTCTGATGTATGTGGTCCGCTCAGCCAACAGGCACGTGGAGGATACGAATACTTCGTTACCTTCACTGATGATTACTCACGATATGGGTTTGTCTATTTGCTCAAACACAAATCCGAGACCTTTAACGTATTTAAGGTCTTTAGGGCTTTAGTGGAAAAGCAAACTGGCAAAGTGATCAAAACCCTTCGATCTGATCGAGGTGGTGAGTATATGTCTGGAGAGTTCGATGACTTTCTTAAAGAAGAAGGTATCGCTTCTCAGCTTACCGCACCTGGCACACCTCAACAAAACGGAGTGTCAGAGAGAAGAAACCGAACTCTTATGGAGATGGTTAGATCGATGATGAGTTACTCATCACTCCCGCTTTCCTTTTGGGGATATGCCCTCGAAACAGTCGCTTACATTCTGAACCAAGTTCCGTCTAAAACTGTTCCTGGTACTCCTCATGAAAGATGGACTGGCCGTAAAGTAAGTTTGGGCCACATCCGAATTTGGGGTTGCCCTGCACATGTGCTAAGGTAAAAGACTAGCAAGTTGGCTAGTAGGTCAGAATTGTGCCTGTTTGTGGGATATCCAAAGGAAACTAAAGGTTTCATTTTCTATAAGTCCTCGTGTTGACTCCACACGTAATTCCTCGAGTTGAGTTCACTTCTCAAGTTGAGTTCCGAGTCCATGAGTCGACTGATAATTCCTCGTGCCGACTCTACACATGATTCCCTGAGTTGAGTTTCGAGTCCACGAGTCGACTGATAATTCCTTGTGCCGTACACATGACTCCTTGAGTTGAGTTCACTCCTCGGGTTGAGTCTCGAGTCCACGAGTCGACTGATAATTCCTCGTGCCGACTCTACACATTACTCCTTGATTTGAGTTCACTCCTCGAGTTGAGTTCCGAGTCCACGAGTCAACTGATAAGTCCTCGTGTTGACTCTACACGTAATTCCTTGAGTTGAGTTCACTCCTCAAGTTGAGTTCCGAGTCCACGAGTCTACTGATAATTCCTCGTGCCGACTCTAAACATGACTCCTAGAGTTTAGATCCGAGTACACGAGAAGACTGATAATTCCTCGTGCCGACTATATGTTTGAATTGATCTAGGGTTTAAGAAAAAGTTTAATGCTTCGGTAAGCGGCGGAATTTTAAAAATTTTCTTTTAACAAGTAAAACGATTTTACTAACCTAGACAAAGAGCAAGCACATGTAAATAAAAACTATTATGAGCATAAATAATTTACTAACCTTTTAGAAGCTTGAACGTTGATGAGCCATCGGAAGGTTGAAAACGTTCGTCTCCCTCGCAGCAAGTCTCTCTTCTTTCTTCGCCAACTCGAGCAACCACATAAGTTTCTTGTTGGAATCGATCTAGGGTTTGAGAAAATAATTAACGCTTCGGTAAGCGGCGGAATTTTAAAAATTTTCTTTTACAAGTAAAACAGTTTTTACTAACCTAGACAAGTACAAGTACATGTAATTAAAAACCAATATGAGCTAGAAGTTTACTAACCTTTCTTGAAGCTTGAACTTTGAAGAAGCTTGTGGAAAGTTTGCAACTCTCGTCTCCCCTCGCAGCACGTCTCTCTTTCTTTCCTCGGCACCTCGAGCAACCACGAAAGTTTCTATCACTAAATCACTCGAAAAGAAGGAATCAGTGAGTTGGCACTTTTAAACACTACGACTTAAGAACGAGTCTCAAAGTCGCAGAGCTAAACACTAGGTCGAGTGAGGACCTAGGTGTCAAAACAAGAAAAATCGAAAATAAAGTTAGAGAGAGAGAGAAGAGGGGCGGCAACCACAAGTTCTAGAGAGAGAAGCTCTCAATCTCTAACTTATGTGGAATGAGAAAAATGAGAAGAATGAGGCACCTATTTATAGGAGAGGTCTCACCTTCAATAAGGTAGTTTCCTCTTCTATAGAATATCACATATTCATGAGCCAATTTCCTCTTTTCCTCTATGATGCACTTGTTGTCAATGGTGCCCACAAGAAGAGTAGTAGTGTCTATTTATGTACATTTGATGTCATATAGTCTTACGAAGACTCTTGCTTGTAATTGCTTATTCATTAATAAAAAGTTGAAACGTTCATTCAATCTTCCTTGTCTGAAGCTTTATGATAAAACCATAGTCTTTTAGTCCATAAACAAACTAAACAACTTACGAAGAGACAAATGTAGATTTGCATGAACAAACTCTTCGTAGTTTGCTTAAAACGATATATTCGCACTCTTAGGGTCAAAGGACTATTGACCTCAGTATGATTGTTAGAAGAATCTATGATGTCTGGTTATGAGGCATTGAGAGTTGGGGACTCTATAGTTCTTCTAGGTATCTTCCGAAGGTACTGAATTGACCAGTGCACTTCTAGAGACAATATAAGAACAAACCATTTAACCTCTTATGTCTCGAAGTCACTATGTATGAATTGCATCATGCTTACCTTAATCCTGAAATGAGACATGCCATTTCACACCTTAGTATTCTCATTTGAGAAAGTCAGAGTTCGGACTCACTATGTCATTCCGAACAGGGCCTATTGGTGAAATACTAAGTTGTGAGTATGTCATGAGTAACTTTGTGAAGTTCTCATAGATATGGAATTCATGTACAAGATTGCTGAAATGCAATGTATGTCACCTCATGCTTTGTTCCTTGGAGTGTGAATAAATGAACTGGCCAGTGTCCAAATTGAGTCCTGACTCTTTTGGATGAAACAATGTGACTTGTTAGCTCCTCGTCAATACATTGTTTCTAACTTATTCACAAGCGACAAAGGAGTTGAGGAAATAACAGCTAGAAGGGTAAAATGGTAATTTAGTAAATCCCGACTAGCTGATGACATTCATGAAGGGTAAACATAGATAATATTCAGTGGATCTGCTCATCATAATTAGGTCGAATTCTTGAGTAGAAAATAAATTCATTTGAACCGAGAGATTTTCAGTGTCAGCTCTTTAGTGGAGTCAGCTGGCATTAAGCTAAACTTGGAAAAGGTTTGTGAACTTTTGAGTCCAAGTGTTTAGCTAAAGCTTTGTTCATTTGGGTCCATGAGGTCACTGTCACGAATCACATCGATAGGAATAGTTAAACGGGAAGCTAAGTCAAAACAAGAACGAAAATAGTGAAAAGGGTATTTTTGTCTTTTGAGACAAACGATGAAATGAATGTCAATAAATTTTTTGACAAGTTCATTTGATGACTTAATGTCACTCGGCCATGACTTGATCATTGGGCCTTGTGAATTAATTTCATTTCATAAGAATTTTATTGAAAATTCTTAATGGGCCTTTTTCATGTTGTCATGAACAAATGGAAAAGCTTCTAGAAGGCCTTTCTAAAGCATAATAGGCGCCCACTACCCAAAGAGAAAGAGAGTTCCTTTTGTGCATTAATGTATGAAGATACTTGCCAAAAATAAAAGAGGAAACAAATCCAAGGTGTCATGAAGGCTTATGTGGCCGTGTGACTTGGATAGGAATGGGAAATAAAGGGTTGCTCATAAAGGCTTGGAAAATAAGAGGAAACTACTTCTTTCCAAGGCCAACCCTTCTCCTATAAATAGGACCCTCATTCCCCTCATTTTATTCATTCCACATAAGTTAGAGATTGAGAGCTTCTCTCTCTAGACCTTGTGGTGGCCGAAAATCCTCTCTCTCTCTCTCTAGTTTATTTTCGATTATTTCTTGTCTTGGCACCTAGGTCCTCACTCGACCTAGTGTTTAGCTCTGCGACTTTGAGACTCGTTCTCAAGTCGTAGTGTTTAAAAGTGCCCACTCACTGATTCCTTCTTTTCGAGTGATTTAGTGATAGAAACTTTCGTGGTTGCTCGAGGTGCCGAGGAAAGAAAGAGAGACGTGCTGCGAGGGGAGACAAGCGTTGCAAACTTTCCACAAGCTTCTTCAAAGTTCAAGCTTCAAGAAAGGTTAGTAAACTTCTAGCTCATATTGGTTTTTAATTACATGTACTTGCACTTGTCTAGGTTAGTAAAAACTGTTTTACTTGTAAAAGAAAATTTTTAAAATTCCGCCGCTTAACGAAGCGTTAAACTTTTTCTTAAACCCTAGATCGATTCCAACAAATGGTATCAGAGCTATGGTCAAAGATTAGCATGTACATGTTTTTAAAATTATGAGCTTGAAAATCGTTTTCGAAAGTTTACTAATTTTGTGACAAGTTAGAATTGTTATCTTAGATTTTTTTTAATTTAATGCTCTTGTCTTTAAATTAAAAAGCATGTTGTTTTTCTATGAGTTTGGGATGTTTTTAAAACACATTAGAATCAGTTCTAAAAGTTTTTAATTTTTTATATTGAAAAACGTGTTTTAAAGGTTTGAGAAATTTCGAGTAAAATGTTGTGACTAGTTTTGATATCTTGCTAGTTTCTTATTTTTACTTGAATCGTTTTATGCATGTTGTTATTTCTTTTATTCTATGTTATTACCCTGCTAATAAAACACAAATAAAAGCTTTAACAACCTTCATAAAACGTTCCGTTACACTTGATTCTTTTTCGCACCTAAGTAGGACCAAACTTTAATTTATTTCTTTTTCTTCGAGCTGTAGTAAACCCGCATTAAAAGTGGCATAACTCTCTGCTCAGAAATCTAAATTTAATGATTCTTGAAGCAAATTAAAGCTCTGTCTGTCCTCTGTCCAATGCCACCGGTTTCGGCTCAAAAGGACATCGGAGCCGCCAGATATGGCGATTTTACTCCGAGGTGCGCGGCTGTCTGAAACTCCAGTTTTTTAGAAATCCGGATTTTCAAACCCCACTACCATGAGTTATAGAACTCTAATGAGAAAACTTTCTTGAGCAAAAATGTTTTTCATATGATTATAAACATGATGTGTAAAGATTAAAAGTTTTGATTTTTGAAAGATTAATTGAAATTGAATTTTACAAAACTAGTTTGAATTTTGAAAAACCGTTTTCACTTTCAAACTTGAAAATATTTTGTCATCCAAATCAAATAAGTTTTCAAAATGTTTTCAAAACTATATCTATATCACATATGTTCAAAATCTATATGCTCTTGAAAATTTGAGTGGGAGGTCTCCTTGTAGACAAGCCGAAAAATAAAAAGATGTGTAATCTCAAACTTTCAAGTGTTCGAGTGAGTTGAAGTTCACACTTCCCTCACGCACTTTCCCGAAATAGAAAATAGGAAAAGATCGAGTATGTACCTTGTGCCTTTATGCACTAATACTGCTCTGAACATGTCGATCTAGGATTCTCTTCTAGTTGTCCGCTCTGTCGCTCTCTAACTAGGAAATTTGTTTCCGAACTTATAAGAGTCGATGAACCAACTCCAAAAACTAAGTGGGAGGGTTATATTCGTTGTTTGTAACCCGCGATCCCGAACACTAGTGAAAGATGCAATAACGTGGGACTAAGAGCCGCTCTTGCGACCCTCACTTAAATGTGAGTACTCCAAGGCGTTATTGCTTCGATCATTGCTCAATGAGCTACGTCCGAGAGTGATGCAATGATGGCAAGGCCTCCCCTTGGGGGATTGTTTTTCAAAGCTGATTTTTTGGACTAAGTGGTTGGTTGCACGCTTAGGCTCAATCCCTAGTATCCTCCCTTGAGGCCCTGCGAAAGGATGTGAGTGATCAAACCAATTTAAAAGGTGGCTAGTCAAAATAGATGTATTGACATCTTGGCTTAGCATTAATGATGTGTCATTTACTTATAAATGGAGTTTTTTTGCGGCCTTCTCTTGAGGGAGTAAATTATCGTTTGGTTTATAACACCTTTGGATTTTATAAAAGTCTTAATAAAACTTAAATCCTAAACCAAAGACTAATCATAAACTTGTTTCAACTTATATAGGCAATATGTCTCTCAACCATCTCTCAATCTTTCTTTCCTCGATCAAACTCGAAAACGAAAACTACGTAGATTCGAAACGTAACCTCGACATAATACCTACCGTTAACAAGCACAAATGGGTACTCACCACCCCATGTCCTCCTCTGACGAATGATGGTTCAACTCAAGAGGACAATGACGCCTTAGCGGCCTGGCTTCGATCCGATGAGATTGTGAGGTGCTATATCTTGGCATCTATGAACAATATGCTGAAAGAGCAACATCGTGACATCGAGACTGCCGCTGACATGCTCTACAATCTCCTTGAGATGTTTGGAGGGCAAAGGCGTCAAACAAGGCAACAAGCAGTCCGACAGTTTATGAACTGTCGCATGAAGGCTAGGACTCCTGTTGGAGACTTTATGATATTGATCATTAGTCATCTGAGTAAAATGGAAATCCTAGGATCTGAGATTGATGGGAAGAATATCATAGATATGATCTTAGAAACTCTCCCCGCATCTCTTGATACCTCCAAGCTGAACTACTCCATTACAAAGCTAAAGTACACTGTTACCAAGCTTATGGAGGAACTTCACACTGCTGTAGGTTTCACTAAGAAAAAGAGGAATCAAGGAGAGGCACATGCTACTGAGCAAAAAGCCTCCGCCTCTGGAACTGTGAAGAGACCTTACAAGGCCGATAAAAAGAACTGTCCCGCCTATCTCAAAGCAAAGGAACATAGTATTGTACTAGTTACCGAAGCATGCTTAGTAGCTGATAATGTATCAACGTGGATTCTTGACTCCGCTGCTACTAACCATATTTGATGTTCCTTGAATGGTTTCAAGAAAATCAAAAGCTTAGAGGAAGGCGAGTTCTGTTTCAAATGGGGTGATGGGAGCCTGGTGTCTGCAAAGGCTGTGGGATCCGTGACGCTGTCTTTTGAAGACCGCACTTTAAACTTGAATAATGTTTATTTTGTTCCTACCTTTTGGAAGAACTTAATATCCGTTGCTCGTCTTCGTGAGCA
Source organism: Urtica dioica subsp. dioica (assembly GCF_054948205.1). Classification (NCBI taxonomy): domain Eukaryota; kingdom Viridiplantae; phylum Streptophyta; class Magnoliopsida; order Rosales; family Urticaceae; genus Urtica; species Urtica dioica. The sequence continues at coordinate 41,407,729 of NC_142756.1, forward strand.
AGATTATTGTTTAAAGTTCATTAAGAATGGAATTCGTATTTCGTTTCCTGATAATTCTTTTGTCACTGATGCATGTATGAAGAATGCTCTTTTCTACATCTATCCCACTAAACCTTCTCTTTTAGACACCGAAATAGATAACGATCTAATTAGGGAGCCAAAGAGGATCAAACTTTCTGAATCCTCTGATCTAACAAAATCAACACACCTATGGCACTTAAGACTTGGTCATATCAGTCTAGAAAGGATTAAGAGACTTGTGAGGGATGGTCCACTCCAAGCCTCTGCAATAGGTTCACTACCTACTTGTGAATCATGTATAGAAGGAAAAATGACTAAGCGACCTTTCTCCGATAAGGGTCGAAGAGCCACTGAGTTGCTGGAACTAATACATTCTGATGTATGTGATCCGCTCAACCAACAGGCACGTGGAGGATACGAATACTTCGTTACCTTCACTGATGATTACTCAAGATATGGGTTTGTCTATTTGCTTAAACACAAATCCGAGACCTTTAACGTATTTAAGGTCTTTAGGGCTTTAGTGGAAAAGCAAACTGGCAAAGTGATCAAAACCCTTCGATCTGATCGAGGTGGTGAGTATATGTCTGGAGAGTTCGATGACTTTCTTAAAGAAGAAGGTATCGCTTCTCAGCTTACCGCACCTGGCACACCTCAACAAAACGGAGTGTCAGAGAGAAGAAACCGAACTCTTATGGAGATGGTTAGATCAATGATGAGTTACTCATCACTCCCGCTTTCCTTTTGGGGATATGCCCTCGAAACAGCCGCCTACATTCTGAACCAAGTTCCGTCCAAGACGGTTCCTGGTACTCCTTATGAACGATGGACTGGCCGTAAAGTGAATCTTGGCCGCATCCGAATTTGGGGTTGCCCTGCACACGTGCTGAGGCAAAAGACTAGCAAGTTGGCTAGTAGGTCAGAATTGTGCCTGTTTGTAGGATATCCGAAGGAAACCAAAGGTTTTACTTTCTATAGTCCCGAGGACGATAAGACTTTCGTTAGCACGAATGCTCGTTTCCTTGAGGAGGACTTTATGAAGGATGCGAAACCTAGAAGCAAAATTGTGCTTGAAGAAAAGTTGGGTGAGGAAGCTTCTACCTCATCTGTAAGAACTGTTCTTACCCCAACTGAAACACAACCTAACTCATCAGAATCTCGTCAAGTAGTACTTAGACGTAGTGGGAGGGGTACTCAAAAGCCTGACAGGTACATGTCTTATGGAGACTCTCTTGTAGCCGTCTCCGACATGGATGACCCTGTTTCCTATAGCCAAGCGATGGCTTGTTCTGAATCAAACCTTTGGCTTGACGCCATGAAAGTTGAAATGCACTCGATGTATGTCAACAAAGTCTGGAAACTTGTAGACCTTCCTGAAGGGATTAAACCCGTAGGGTGTAAGTGGATATACAAGAAGAAAAGGGGTCCTGATGGGAACGTCGAGACGTTCAAAGCACGACTTGTGGCAAAGGGTTATACCCAACAAGAAGGGATTGACTATGAAGAAACCTTCTCGCCAGTCGCGATGCTTAAATCCATCCGCACACTCCTATCCATAGCTGCAGCTCTCGACTATGAGATCTGGCAAATGGATGTCAAGACAGCCTTTCTGAATGGCAATCTTGACGAGCGCATTTACATGGCTCAACCAGACGGTTTCGTGGATAAAGGTCAAGAGACCAAGGTTTGTGAGTTGCTTAAATCCATTTATGGACTAAAGCAAGCATCTAGGTCATGGAATATTAGATTCGATGAAACTGTAAAGAGCTTCGGCTTTGAACAGTCAATAGATAAGCCTTGTGTTTACAAGTTAATACACGAAGGCAAAGTTGTGTTTCTGGTACTATATGTCGATGATATACTACTCATTGGTAATGACGTGGGTAATTTATCTGAGGTTAAGGTCTGGCTAGCAAAGCAATTCGGTATGAAGGATCTAGGAGAAGCCGCGTACATTCTGGGGATCCAAATCTTTCGAGATAGGAAAAACCGGACCCTGTCGCTCTCTCAAGCATCTTATATTGATAAGGTGATGGATCGCATCTCGATGCAAGACTGCAAGAGGGGTCAAACACCCTTTAGGCATGGAGTTTCACTCTCTAAGGACCAGTCTCCCAAGACTGCACAAGAGATTGAAGACATGAGGAAAATTCCTTACGCCTCTGCCGTAGGAAGCCTTATGTATGCTATGCTTTGCACTAGACCTGACATCTGTTTCGCCGTTGGCGTAGTTAGCCATTTCCAATCCAACCCTGGACCCGAGCACTGGATTGCTGTTAAGCATGTTCTTAAGTATCTTCGAAGAACTAGGAACTTGATGCTTACATACTCAGGTACTGACCTGACTATGACGGGATATACCGACTCCGATTTTCAAGCGGATAAGGATTCCAGGAAATCCACTTCGGGATCTGTGTTCATCCTTAATGGTGGAGCTGTTGTGTGGAGAAGTATTAAGCAATCTTGCATTGCTGACTCCACAATGGAAGCAGAATATGTGGCAGCTTGTGAAGCATCCAAAGAGGCTGTATGACTTAGAAAATTCCTTAAGTATTTGGAAGTTGTTCTAAACGTCGACGAGCCCATGACCCTTTATTGTGATAATAGTGGGGTTGTCGCTAACTCAAAGGAACCTAGAAACCATAAGCGCTCCAAGCATATTAAGAGGAAATACCATTTGATTCGAGAGATCGCGCAACGCGGAGACGTGGAGGTGAAGTAGATCTCTGGAAGATCCATTCACCAAGGCCCTAGCGAACATGGTCTTCGACCAACTTCGAGAGGGATTAGGCATGTAGGACTACTCACATCTTCTTTGAGTCAAGTGGGAGTTTGTTGTCAATGGTGCCCACAAGAAGAGTAGTAGTGTCTATTTATGTACATTTGATGTCATATAGTCTTACGAAGACTCTTGCTTGTAATTGCTTATTCATTAATAAAAAGTTGAAACGTTCATTCAATCTTCCTTGTCTGAAGCTTTATGATAAAACCATAGTCTTTTAGTCCATAAACAAACTAAACAACTTACGAAGAGACAAATGTAGATTTGCATGAACAAACTCTTCGTAGTTTGCTTAAAACGATATATTCGCAATCTTAGGGTCAAAGGACTATTGACCTCAGTATGATTGTTAGAAGAATCTATGATGTCTGGTTATGAGGCATTGAGAGTTGGGGACTCTATAGTTCTTCTAGGTATCTTCCGAAGGTACTGAATTGACCAGTGCACTTCTAGAGACAATATAAGAACAAACCATTTAACCTCTTATATCTCGAAGTCACTATGTATGAATTGCATCATGCTTACCTTAATCCTGAAATGAGACATGCCATTTCACACCTTAGTATTCTCATTTGAGAAAGTCAGAGTTCGGACTCACTATGTCATTCCGAACAGGGCCTATTGGTGAAATACTAAGTTGTGAGTATGTCATGAGTAACTTTGTGAAGTTCTCATAGATATGGAATTCATGTACAAGATTGCTGAAATGCAATGTATGTCACCTCATGCTTTGTTCCTTGGAGTGTGAATAAATGAACTGGCCAGTGTCCAAATTGAGTCCTGACTCTTTTGGATGAAACAATGTGACTTGTTAGCTCCTCGTCAATACATTGTTTCTAACTTATTCACAAGCGACAAAGGAGTTGAGGAAATAACAGCTAGAAGGGTAAAATGGTAATTTAGTAAATCCCGACTAGCTGATGACATTCATGAAGGGTAAACATAGATAATATTCAGTGGATCCGCTCATCATAATTAGGTCGAATTCTTGAGTAGAAAATAAATTCATTTGAACCGAGAGATTTTCAGTGTCAGCTCTTTAGTGGAGTCAGTTGGCATTAAGCTAAACTTGGAAAAGGTTTGTGAACTTTTGAGTCCAAGTGTTTAGGTCAAGCTTTGTTCATTTGGGTCCATGAGGTCACTGTCACGAATCACATCGATAGGAATAGTTAAACTGGAAGCTAAGTCAAAACAAGAACGAAAATAGTTAAAAGGGTATTTTTGTCTTTTGAGACAAAGGATGAAATGAATTTCAATAAATTTTTTGACAAGTTCATTTGATGACTTAATGTCACTCGGCCATGACTTGATAATTGGGCCTTGTGAATTAATTTCATTTCATAAGAATTTTATTGAAAATTCTTTATGGGCTTTTCTCATGTTGTCATGAACAAATAAAGAAGCTTCTAGAAGCTCCTTCTAGATGAGAGATGGGCGCCCAAAATACCCAAGAGAAAGAGAATATTGTGTGCATATATGTATCAAGATACTTGCCAAAAGAAAAAGAGGAAACAAATTTCCTATGCTTGCCATAAGGAAATTCGGCCAACACAAGCAAAGAAGAGGAAACAAATTAGGAAACAAATCCCTTAAAGGGAATGAGATGTTGGGCGCATATGGAGAAAAGGGCAATAAGAGATTGCTCATGAATGCTTGGAAAAAAGAGGAAACTCCAATTTCTAAGGCTAACCCTTCTCCTATAAATAGGGCCCTCATTCTCATTGTTTTCTCATTCAACATAAGTTAGAGATTGAGAGACTCTCTCTCCAGACATTGTTGGCCGAATTCCTCTCTCTCTCTCTTTCTAGTTTATTTTCGATTTTTCTTGTTTTGGCACCTAGGTCCTCACTCGACCTAGTGTTTAGCTCTGCGACTTCGAGACTCGTTCTTAAGTCGTAGTGTTTAAAAGTGCCCACTCACTGATTCCTTCTTTTCGAGTGATTTAGTGATAGAAACTTTCGTGGTTGCTCGAGGTGCCGAGGAAAGAAAGAGAGACGTGCTGCGAGGGGAGACGAGCGTTGCAAACTTTCCAAAAGCTTCTTCAAAGTTCAAGCTTCAAGAAAGGTTAGTAAACTCTTTAGCTCATATTGGTTTTTAATTACATGTAGTTGCTTCTTTGTCTAGGTTAGTAAAAACTGTTTTACTTGAAAAGAAATTTTTTAAAATTCCGCCGCCTCCCGAAGCGTTTAATCTTTTTCATAAACCCTAGATCAATTCCAACAACGAGTCGACTGATAAGTCCTCTTGTTGACGATACACGTAATTCCTTGAGTTGAGTTCCGAGTCCACGAGTCGACTGATAATTCCTCGTCCCGACTCTACACATGACTCCTCGAGTTGAGTTCCGAGTCATCGAGTCGACTATTAATTCCTTGTGCCGACTTCACACACGACTCCTCGAGTTGAGTTCCAAGTCCACGAGTCGACTGATAAGTCCTCGTGTTGACGCTACACGTAATTTCTTGAGTTGAGTTCCGAGTCCACAAGTCGACTGATAATTCCTCGTCCCGACTCTACACATGACTCCTCGAGTTGAGTTCCGAGTCCATGAGTCGACTGATAAGTCCTCGTATTGACTCTACACGTAATTCCTTTAGTTGAGTTCACTCCTCGAGTTGAGTTCCGAGTCCACGAGTCGACTGATAATTCCTCGTGCCGACTCTACACATGACTCCTCGAGTTGCGATCCGAGTCCACGACAAGACTGATAATTCCTCCGGCCGACTCTACACATTACTCATCGAGTTGAGTTCATTCCTCAAGTTGACTTCCATGTCCATGAGTCGACTGATAAGTCCTCATGTTGACTCCACACGTAATTCCTCGAGTTGAGTTCACTCCTCAAGTTGAGTTCCGAGTCCATGAGTCGACTGATAAGTTCTCGTGTTGAGTTCACTCCTCGAGTCGAGTCCCGAGTCCACGAATTGGCTGACAAGTCATCGTGTCGACTCCGCGCATAAGTCCTCGAGTTGAGGTCACTCCTTGAGTTTAGTTTCGAGTCCACGAGTCGACGTATAATTCCTCGTGCCGACTCTACACATGACTCCTTGAGTTGAGTTCCAAGTCCACGAGTCGACTGATAAGTTCTCGTGTTGACACTACACGTAATTCCTTGGGTTGAGTTCACTCCTCAAATTGAGTTCCGAGTCCACGTGTCGACTGATAATTCATTTTGCCGATTCTACAAATTACTCCTCGAGTTGTGTTCCGAGCCCACGAGTCGGCTGATAATTCCTCGTGTTGACTCTACACGTAATTCCTTGAGTTCAATTCCAAGTCCATGAGTCATCTGATAATTCCTCGTGCCGACTCTACACACGACTCCTCGAGTTGAGTTCCGAATCCATGAGTCTACTGATAATTCCTCGTGCCGACTCAGGACATGACTCCTCGAGTTGAGTTCCGAGTCCACGAGTCAATTGATAAGTCCTCGTGTTGACTCTACATGTAATTCCTTGATTTGAGTACACTCCTCAAATTGAGTTCCGAGTCCACGTGTCGACTGATAATTCCTCGTGCCGACTCTACAAATTACTCCTAGAGTTCTGTTCCGAGTCCACGAGTCGACTGATAAGTCCTCGTGTGGACTTTACACGTAATTCCATGAGTTGAGTTAACTCCTCAAGTTGAGTTCTGAGTCCACGAGTTGACTGATTATTCCTCGTGCCGTACACATGACTCCTCAAGTTGAGTTCACTCCTCGAGTTGAGTTTCGACTCCACAAGTCGACTGATAGTTCCTCATGCCGACTCTACACATGACTCCTCGAGTTTAGTTCCGATTCTCCAGTCGACTGATAAGTCCTCATGTTGACTCTACACGTAATTCCTTGAGTTGAGTTCACTCCTCAAGTTGTGTTCTAAGTGCACGAGTCGACTGATAATTCCTCGTTCCGACTCTACACATTACTCCTTGAGTTGAGTTCACTCCTCGAGTTGAGTTTCAAGTCCACGAGTCGACTGATAAGTCCTCGTGTTGACTCAACACGTAATTCCTTGAGTTGAGTTCCGAGTCCACGAGTCGATTGATGATTCCTCGTGCCGACACTACACATGACACCTCGAGTTGAGTTCACTTCTCGAGTTGAGTTCTGAGTACACGAGTCGACTGATAATTCCTCATGCCAACTCTACACATGACTCCTCGAGTTGAGTTCCGAGTCCACGAGTCGACTGATAAGTCCTCGTGTTGACTCTACACGTAATTGCTTGAGTTGAGTTCACACCACAAATTGAGTTCTAAGTTCACGAGTCGACTGATAATTCCTCGTGTCGACTCAACAAATTACTCCTCGACTTGTGTTCCGAGTCCACGAGACGACCGATAAGTCCTCGTGTTGACTCTGCACGTAATTCCTTGAGTTGAGTTCACTCCTCAAGTTAAGTTTCGAGTCCACGGGTGGACTGATAATTCGTCGTGCCGACTCTACACATGACTCCTTGAGTTGAGTTCGAGTCCACGAGTCGACTGATAAGTCCTCGTGTTGACTCTACACGCAATTCCTTGAGTTGAGTTCCGAGTCCACGAGTCGACTGATAATTCCTCGTGCCGACTCTACACATTACTCCTCGAGTTAAGTTCATTCCTCATGTTGAGTTCCGAGTCCATGAGTCGACTGATAAGTCGTCGTGTTGACTCCACACGTAATTCCTCGAGTTGAGTTCACTCCTCAAGTTGAGTTCCGAGTCCACGAGTCGACTGATAATTCCTCGTGCCGACTCTACACATGATTCCCTGAGTTGAGTTCCGAGTCCACGAGTCGACTGATAATTCCTCGTGCCGTACACATGACTCCTTGAGTTGAGTTCACTCCTCGGGTTGAGTCTCGAGTCCACGAGTCGACTGATAATTCCTCGTGTCGACTCTACACATTACTCCTTGATTTGAGTTCACTCCTCGAGTTGAGTTCCGAGTCCACAAGTCAACTGATAAGTCCTCGTGTTGACTCTACACGTAATTCCTTGAGCTGAGTTCACTCCTCAAGTTGAGTTCCGAGTCCACGAGTCTACTGATAATTCCTCGTGCCGACTCTACACATGACTCCTAGAGTTGAGATCCGAGTACACGAGAAGACTGATAATTCCTCGTGCCGACTGTATGTTGGAATTGATCTAAGGTTTAAGAAAAAGTTTAATGCTTCGGTAAGCGGCGGAATTTTAAAAATTTTCTTTTACCAAGTAAAACGATTTTACTAACCTAGACAAAGAGCAAGCACATGTAAATAAAAACTATTATGAGCATAAATAATTGACTAACCTTTTAGAAGCTTGAACGTTGATGAGCCATCGGAAGGTTGAAAACGTTCGTCTCCCTCGCAGCACGTCTCTCTTCTTTCCTCGCCAACTCGAGCAACCACGTAAGTTTCTATCACAAGAATCACTCGAGAAAGAAAGGAATTAGTGTGTGGGCACTATTAAACACGACAACTCAAGAACAAGTCTTAGAGTCGAAGAGCTAAAACACTAGGTCAAATGTGGACCTAGGTGCCAAACCAAAAACCGAATATAACTAGAGAGAGAGAGAGAGAGGATCGGCCACAAGGTCTAGAGATAGAATCTCTCAATCTCTAACTTATGTGGAATGACTAGAATGAAAGGAATGAGGTCTCTATTTATAGGGGAGGCATGAAATCTATTTATAGTGACTTAGACACATAAGAGGTTAAATGGTTTGTTCTTATCTTGTCTCTAGAAGTGCACTGGTCAATTCAGTACCTTCGGAAGATACCTAGAAGAACTATAGAGTCTCCAACTCTCAATGCCTCATAACCAGACATCATAGATTCTTCTAACAATCACACTGAGGTCAATAGTCCTTTGACCCTTAGATTGTGAATGTATCATTTTAAGCAAACTACGAAGAGTTTGTTCATGCAAATCTACATTTGTCTCTTTGTAAAGTGTTTAGTTTGTTTATGGACTAAAGACTAATGTTTTATCATAAAGCTGCAAACAGACAAGGAGGAATGAATGAACGTTTCAACTTTTTATTAATGAATAAGCAATTACAAGCAAGAGTCTTCATGAGACTTTATTACATCAAATGTACAAAATAAAGACTACAACTCTTCTTGTGGGCACCATTGACAACAAACTCCCACTTGACTCAAAGAAGATGTGTGTAGTCCTTCAGGACTAATCCCTCTCGATGTTGGTCGAAGACCTTGTTCGCTAGGGCCTTGGTGAATTGATCTGCCAGAGATCTACTTCACCTCCACGTGTCCACGCTGCGCTATCTCTCTAATCAAATGGTATTTCCTCTCAATATGTTTAGAGTGATGACTCCACACGTAATTCCTCGAGTTGAGTTCTGAGTCCACGAGTCGACTGATAATTCCTCGTGCCGACTCTACACATGATTCCTTGAGTTGAGTTCACTCCTCAAGTTGAGTTCCGAGTCCACGAGTCGACTGATAATTCCTCGTGCCAACTCTACACATGACTCCTCGAGTTGAGTTCACTCCTTGAGTCGAGTCTCGAGTCCACGAATTGACTGACAAGTCCTCGTGTCGACTCCACGCATAAGTCCTCGAGTTGAGGTCACTCCTCGACTTTAGTTCCGAGTCCACGAGTCGACTGATAATTCCTCGTGCCGAATCCACACACGACTCCTCGAGTTGAGTTCCAAGTCCACGAGTCGACTGATAAGTCCTCGTGTTGACGCAACACGTAATTCCTTGAGTTGAGTTCCGAGTCCACAAGTCGACTGATAATTCCTCGTCCCGACTCTACACATGACTACTCGAGTTGAGTTCCGAGTCCACGATTCGACTATTAATTCCTCGTGCCGACTCTACACATGACTCCTCGAGTTGAGTTCCGAGTCCACGAGTCGACTGATAAGTCCTCGTGTTGACTCTACACGTAATTCCTTTATTTGAGTTCACTCCTCAAATTGAATTCCAAGTCCACGAGTCGACTGAAAATTCCTCGTGCCGACTCTACAAATTTATCCTCGAGTTGTGTTCCGAGTCCACGAATCGACTGATAAGTCCTCGTGTTGACTCTACACGTAATTCCATGAGATTAGTTCACTCCTCAAGTTGAGTTCCGAGTCCACGAGTCGGCTGATAATTCCTCGTGCCGACTCTACACATGACTCCTCGAGTTGAGTTCACTCCTCGAGTTGAGTTTCGAGTCCACGAGTCGACTGATAATTCCTCGTGCAGACTCTACACATGACTCCTCGAGTTTAGTTCCGAGTCCATGACTCGATTGATAACTCCTCATGTTGACTCTACACGTAATTCCTTGAGTTGAGTTCACTCCTCAAGTTAAGTTTTGAGTCCACGAGTCGACTAATAATTCATCATGCCGACTCTACACATGACTCCTCGAGTTGAGTTCCGAGTCCATGAGTCTACTGGTAAGTCCTCGTGTTTACTCTACACGTAATTCCTTGAGTTCAAATCACTCCTGAAGTTGAGTTCCGAGTCCACGAGTCGACTGATAATTCCTCGTGCCGACTCTACACATTACTCCTCGAGTTGTGTTCACTCCTCGAGTTGAGTTCCGAGTCCACGAGTCTACTGATAATTCCTCGTGTTGACTCTACGCGTAATTCCTTGAGTTGAGTTCACTCCTCAAGTTGAGTTCCAAGTCCACGAGTCGACAGATAATTCCTCGTGCCAACTTTACACATGACTCCTCGAGTTGTGTTCACGCTTCGAGTTGAGTTCCGAGTCCACGAGTCGTCTGATAATTCCTCGTGTCGACTCTACACATGACTCCTCGAGTTGAGTTCTGAGTCCACGAGTCGACTGATAAATCCTCGTGTCGACTATACAAATTACTCCTCGAGTTGTGTTCCGAGTCCACGAGTCTACTGATAAGTCCTCGTGTTGACTCTACACGTAATTCCTTGACTTGAGTTCACACCTCAAGTTGAGTTCCGAATCCACGAGTCTAGTGACAATTCCTCGTGCCGACTCTACACATGACTCCTCGAGTTTAATTCACTCCTCGAATTGAGTTCCGAGTCCACGAGTGGACTGATAATTCCTCCTGCCGACTCTACACATGACTCCTCGAGTTGAGTTCCGAGTCCACGTGTCGACCGATAAGTCCTCGTGTTGACTCTACACGTAATTCCTTGAGTTGAGATCACTCCTCAAGTTAAGTTTCGAGTCCACGAGTCGACTGTTAAGTCCTCGTGTTGACTCTACACGTAATTCCTTGAGTTGAGTTCCAAGTCCACGAGTCGACTGATAATTCCTTGTGCCGACTCTACACATTACTCCTCGAGTTGAGTTCACTCCTCGTGTAGAGTTTCGAGTCCACTAGTCGACTGATAAGTCGTCGTGTTGACTCTACACGTAATTCCTAGATTTGAGTTCACTCCTCAAGTTGAGTTCCGAGTCCACAAGTCGACTGATAAGTCCTCGTGTTGACTCTACACATGACTCCTCGAGTTGAGTTCACTCCTCGAGTTGAGTTCCGGGTCCACGAGTCGACTGATAATTCCTCGTGCCGACTCTACACATTACTCCTCGAGTTGAGTTCCGAGTCCATGAGTCAACTGATAAGTCCTCGTGTTGACTCTACATGTAATTCCATGAGTTGAGTTCACTCCTCAAGTTGAGTTCCGAGTCCATGAGTCGACTTATAATTCCTCAAGCCGACTCTACACATGACTCCTCCAGTTGAGATCCGAGTCCACGAGAAGACTGATAATTCCTCGTGCCGACTCTACACATTACACCTCGGGTTGAGTTCACCCCTCAAGTTGAGTTCCGAGTCCATTAGTCGACTGATAAGTCCTCGTGTTGACTCCACACGTAATTCCTCGAGTTAAGTTTACACCACAAGTTGAGTTCCGAGTCCACGAGTCGACTGATAATTCCTCATGCGGACTCTACACATGATTCCTTGCGTTGAGTTCTCTCCTCAAGTTGACTTCTGAGTCCACGAGTCGACTAATAATTCCTCGTGCCGACTCTACACATTACTCCTCGAGTTAAGTTCACTCCTCGAGTTGAGTCCCGAGTCCACGAGTCGACTGATAAGTCCTCGTGTTGACTCTACACGTAATTCCTTGAGTTGAGTTCACTCCTCAAGTTGAGTTCCGAGTCCACGAGTCGACTGATAATTCCTCGTGGCAACTCTACACATGATTCCTTGAGTTGAGATCCGAGTCCGCGAGAAGACAGATAATTCCTCGTGCTGACTCTACACATTACTACACGGGTTGAGTTCACTCCTCAAGTTGACTTCGAGTCCATGAGTCGACTGATAAGTCCTCGTGTTGACTCCACACATTATTCCTCGAGTTGAGTTCACTCCTCAAGTTTAGTTCCGAGTCCACGGTTCGACTGATAATTCCTCGTGCCGACTCTACACATGAGTCCTCGAGTTGAGTTCCGAGTCCACGAGTTGACTGATATGTCCTCGTGGTTACTCTACACGTAATTCCTTGAGTTGAGTTCACTCCTCAACTTGAGTTCAAAGTCCGCGAGTCGACAGATAATTCCTCATTCCGACTCTACACATGACTCCTCGAGTTTAGTTCCGAGTCCATGAGTCTATTGATAACTCCTCATGTTGACTCTACACGTAATTCCTTGAGTTGAGTTCACTCCTCAAGTTAAGTTTTGAGTCCACGAGTCGACTAATAATTCATCATGCCGACTCTACACATGACTCCTCGAGTTAAGTTCCGAGTCCATGAGTCGACTGGTAAGTCCTCGTGTTTACTCTACACGTAATTCCTTGAGTTCAAATCACTCCTCAAGTTGAGTTCCGAGTCCACTAGTCGACTGATAATTCCTCGTGCCGACTCTACACATTACTCCTCGAGTTGTGTTCACTCCTCGAGTTGAGTTCCGAGTCCACGAGTCGACTGATAATTCCTCGTGTTGACTCTACGCGTAATTCCTTGAGTTGAGTTCCGAGTCCACGAGTCGACAGATAATTCCTCGTGCCGACTTTACACATGACTCCTCGAGTTGTGTTCACGCTTCGAGTTGAGTTCCGAGTCCACGAGTCGACTGATAATTCCTCGTGCCGACTCTACACATGACTCCTCGAGTTGAGTTCCGAGTCCACGAGTTGACTGATAAATCCTCGTGATGACTCTACACGTAATTACTTGAGTTGATTTCAGTCCTCAAATTGAGTTCCGAATCCACGAGTCGACTGATAATTCCTCGTGTCGACTATACAAATTACTCCTCGAGTTGTGTTTCAAGTCCACGAGTCTACTGATAAGTCTTCGTGTTGACTCTACACGTAATTCCTTGAGTTGAGTTCACACCTCAAGTTGAGTACCGAATCCACGAGTCTAGTGATAATTCCTCGTGCCGACTCTACACATGACTCCTCGAGTTTAATTCACTCCTCGAATTGAGTTCCGAGTCCACGAGTGGACTGATAATTCCTCCTGCCGACTCTACACATGACTCCTCGAGTTGAGTTCCGAGTCCACGTGTCGACCGATAAGTCCTCGTGTTGACTCTACACGTAATTCCTTGAGTTGAGATCACTCCTCAAGTTAAGTTTCGAGTCCACGAGTGAACTGATAATTCCTCGTGTCGACTCTACACGTGACTCCTTTAGTTGTGTTCCGAGTCCACGAGTCGAATGTTAAGTCCTCGTGTTGACTCTACACGTAATTCCTTGAGTTGAGTTCCAAGTCCACGAGTCGACTGATAATTCCTTGTGCCGACTCTACACATTACTCCTCGAGTTGAGTTCACTCCTCGTGTTGAGTTTCGAGTCCACTAGTCGACTGATAAGTCGTCGTGTTGACTCTACACGTAATTCCTAGATTTGAGTTCACTCCTCAAGTTGAGTTCCGAGTCCACAAGTCGACTGATAAGTCCTCGTGTTGACTCTACACATGACTCCTCGAGTTGAGTTCACTCCTCGAGTTGAGTTCCGAGTCCACGAGTCGACTGATAATTCCTCGTGCCGACTCTACACATTACTCCTTGAGTTGAATTCACTCCTCGAGTTAAGTTCCGAGTCCATGAGTCAACTGATAAGTCCTCGTGTTGACTCTGCATGTAATTCCATGAGTTGAGTTCACTCCTCAAGTTGAGTTCCGAGTCCACGAGTCGACTTATAATTCCTCAAGCCGACTCTACACATGTCTCCTCCAGTTGAGATCCGAGTCCACGAGAAGACTGATAATTCCTCGTGCCGACTCTACACATTACACCTCGGGTTGAGTTCACCCCTCAAGTTGAGTTCCGAGTCCATGAGTCGACTGATAAGTCCTCGTGTTGACTCCACACGTAATTCCTCGAGTTAAGTTTACACCACAAGTTGAGTTACGAGTCCACGAGTCAACTGATAATTCGTCATGGCGACTCTACACATGATTCCTTGAGTTGAGATCCGAGTCCGCGAGAAGACTGATAATTCCTCGTGCTGACTCTACACATTACTACTCGGGTTGAGTTCACTCCTCAAGTTGACTTCGAGTCCATGAGTCGACTGATAAGTCCTCGTGTTGACTCCACCCATTATTCCTCGAGTTGAGTTCACTCCTCAAGTTGAGTTCCGAGTCCACGAGTCGACTGACAATTCCTCGTGCCGACTCTATACATTACTCCTCGAGTTGAGTTCCGAGTCCACGGGTCAACTAATAAGTCCTCTTGTTGACTCTACACGTAATTCCTTGAGTTGACTTTACTCCTCAAGTTGAGTTCCGAGTCCAGGAGTCGACTGATAAATCCTCGTGCCGACTCTACACATTACTCCTCGAGTTGAGTTCCGAGTCCACAAGTCGTATGATAATTCCTCGTGCCGACTCTACACCTGACTCCTTGAGTTGAGTTCCAATCCACGAGACGACTGATAAGTCCTCGTGTTGACTCTACACGTAATTCCTGGATTTGAGTTCACTCCTCAAATTGAATTCCGAGTCCACGAGTCGACTGATAATTCCTTGTGCCGACTCTACAAATTTCTCCTCGAGTTGTGTTCCGAGTCCACGAGTCGACTGATAAGTCCTCGTGTTGACTCTACACGTAATTCCATGAGATTAGTTCACTCCTCAAGTTGAGTTCCGAGTCCACGAGTCGGCTGATAATTCCTCGTGCCGACTCTACACATGAGTCCTCGAGTTGAGTTTCGAGTCCACGAGTCGACTGATAAGTCCTCGTGTTGACTCTACACGTAATTCGTTGAGTTGAGTTCACTCCTCAAGTTGAGTTCCGAGTCCACGAGTCGACTGATAATTCCTCGTGGCGACTCTACACATGATTCCTTGAGTTGAGATCCGACTCCGCGAGAAGACTGATAATTCCTCGTGCTGACTCTACACATTACTACTCGGGCTGAGTTCACTCCTCAAGTTGACTTCGAGTCCATGAGTCGACTTATAAGTCCTCGTGTTGACTCCACACATTATTCCTCGAGTTGAGTTCACTCCTCAAGTTTAGTTCCGAGTCCACGGTTCGACTGATAATTCCTCGTGCCGACTCTACACATGACTCCTCGAGTTGAGTTCCGAGTCCACGAGTTGACTGATAAGTCCTCGTGGTTACTCTACACGTAATTCCTTGAGTTGAGTTCACTCCTCAACTTAAGTTCAAAGTCCGCGAGTCGACAGATAATTCCTCATTTCGACTCTACACATGACTCCTCGAGTTGAGTTCCGAGTCCACTAGTCGACTGATATGTCCTCGTGTTGACTCTACACATAATTCCTTGAGTTGAGTTCACTCCTCAAGTTGAGTTCCGAGTCCACGAGTCGACTGACAATTCCTCGTGCCGACTCTATACATTACTCCTCGAGTTGAGTTCCGAGTCTACGGGTCAACTAATAAGTCCTCTTGTTGACTCTACACGTAATTCCTTGAGTTGACTTTACTCCTCAAGTTGAGTTCCGAGTCCAGGAGTCGACTGATAATTCCTCGTGCCGACTCAACACATTACTCCTCGAGTTGAGTTCCGAGTCCACAAGTCGTATGATAATTCCTCGTGCCGACTCTACACCTGACTCCTTGAGTTGAGTTCCAATCCACGAGACGACTGATAAGTCCTCGTGTTGACTCTACACGTAATTCCTGGATTTGAGTTCACTCCTCAAATTGAATTCCGAGTCCACGAGTCGACTGATAATTCCTTGTGCCGACTCTACAAATTTCTCCTAGAGTTGTGTTCCGAGTCCACGAGTCGACTGATAAGTCCTCGTGTTGACTCTTCACGTAATTCCATGAGATTAGTTCACTCCTCAAGTTGAGTTCCGAGTCCACGAGTCGGCTGATAATTCCTCGTGCCGACTCTACACATGAGTCCTCGAGTTGAGTTTCGAGTCCACGAGTCGACTGATAAGTCCTCGTGTTGACTCTACACGTAATTCGTTGAGTTGAGTTCACTCCTCAAGTTGAGTTCCGAGTCCACGAGTCGACTGATAATTCCTCGTGGCGACTCTACACATGATTCCTTGAGTTGAGATCCGAGTCCGCGAGAAGACTGATAATTCCTCGTGCTGACTCTACACATTACTACTCGTGTTGAGTTCACTCCTCAAATTGACTTGGAGTCCATGAGTCGACTGATAAGTCCTCGTGTTGACTCCACACATTATTCCTCGAGTTGAGTTCACTCCTCAAGTTTAGTTCCGAGTCCACGGTTCGACTGATAATTCCTCGTGCCGACTCTACACATGACTCCTCGAGTTGAGTTCCGAGTCCACGAGTTGACTGATAAGTCCTCGTGGTTACTCTACACGTAATTCCTTGAGTTGAGTTCACTCCTCAACTTGAGTTCAAAGTCCGCGAGTCGACAGATAATTCCTCATTCCGACTCTACACATGACTCCTCGAGTTGAGTTCCGAGTCCACTAGTCGACTGATATGTCCTCGTGTTGACTCTACACGTAATTCCTTGACTTGAGTTCACTCCTCAAGTTGAGTTCCGAGTCCACGAGTCGACTGACAATTCCTCGTGCCGACTCTATACATTACTCCTCGAGTTGAGTTCCGATTCCACGGGTCAACTAATAAGTCGTCTTGTTGACTCTACACGTAATTCCTTGAGTTGACTTTACTCCTCAAGTTGAGTTCCGAGTCCAGGAGTCGACTGATAATTCCTCGTGCCGACTCTACACATTACTCCTCGAGTTGAGTTCCGAGTCCACATGTCGACTGATAATTCCTCGTGCCGACTCTACACCTGACTCCTTTAGTTGAGTTCTAATCCACGATACGACTGATAAGTCCTCGTGTTGACTCTACACGTAATTCCTGGATTTGAGTTCACTCCTCAAATTGAATTCCGAGTCCACGAGTCGACTGATAATTCCTCGTGCCGACTCTACAAATTTCTCCTCGAGTAGTGTTCCGAGTCCACGAGTCGACTGATAAGTCCTCGTGTTGACTCTACACATAATTCCATGAGATTAGTTCACTCCTCAAGTTGAGTTCCGAGTCCACGAGTCGGCTGATAATTCCTCGTGCCGACTCTACACATGACTCCTCGGGTTGAGTTGACTCCTCGAGTTGAGTTTCGAGTCCACGAGTCGACTGATAAGTCCTCGTGTTGACTCTACACATGACTCCTCGAGTTGAGTTCACTCCTCGAGTTGAGTTTCGAGTCCACGAGTCGACTGATAAGTCCTCGTGCCGACTCTACACATTACTCATCGAGTTGAGTTCACTCCTCGTGTTGAGTTTCGAGTCCACTAGTCGACTGATAAGTCGTCGTGTTGACTCTACACATAATTCCTAGATTTGAGTTCACTTGTCAAGTTGAGTTCCGAGTCCACAAGTCGACTGATAAGTCCTCGTGTTGACTCTACACATGACTCCTCGAGTTGAGTTCACTCCTCGAGTTGAGTTCCGAGTCCACGTGTCGACTGATATGTCCTCGTGTCGACTCTACACATTACTCCTTGAGTTGAATTCACTCCTCGAGTTGAGTTCCGAGGCCATGAGTCAACTGATAAGTCCTCGTGTTGACTCTACATGTAATTCCATGAGTTGAGTTCACTCCTCAAGTTGAGTTCCGAGTCCACGAGTCGACTTATAATTCCTCAATCCGACTCTACACATGACTCCTCCAGTTGAGATCCGAGTCCACGAGAAGACTGATAATTCCTCATGCCGACTCTACACATTACACCTCGGGTTGAGTTCACCCCTCAAGTTGAGTTTCGAGTCCATGAGTCGACTGATAAGTCCTCGTGTTGACTCAACACGTATTTCCTCGAGTTGAGTTCACTCCTCAAGTAGAGTTCCGAGTCCACGACTCGACTGATAATTCCTCGTGCCGACTTTACTCATTACTCCTCGGGTTGAGTTCACTCCTCAAGCTGAGTTCCGAGCCCAGGAATCGACTGATAAGTCCAAGTGTTGACTCCACACGTAATTCCACGAGTTAAGTTTACACCACAAGTTGAGTTCCGAGTCCACGAGTCGACTGATAATTCCTCATGCGGACTCTACACATGATTCCTTGAGTTGAGTTCACTCCTCAAGTTGACTTCTGAGTCCACGAGTCGACTAATAATTCCTTGCGCTGACTCTACACATTACTCCTCGAGTTAAGTTACGAGTCCACGAGTCAACTGATAAGTCCTCATGTTGACTCTACACGTAATTCCTTGAGTTGAGTTCACTCCTCAAGTTTAGTTCCGATTCCACGATTCGACTGATAATTCCTCGTGCTGACTCTACACATGACTCCTCGAGTTGAGTTCCGAGTCCACGAGTTGACTGATAAGTCCTCGTGGTTACTCTACACTTAATTCCTTGAGTTGAGTTCACTCCTCAACTTGAGTTCAAAGTCCACGAGTCGACAGATAATTCCTCGTTCTGACTCTACACATGACTCCTCGAGTTGAGTTCCGAGTCCACTAGTCGACTGATATGTCCTCGTGTTGACTCTACACGTAATTCCTTGAGTTGAGTTCACTCCTCAAGTTGAGTTCCGAGTCCACGAGTCGACTGATAATTCCTCGTGCCGACTCTATACATTACTCCTTGAGTTGAGTTCCGAGTCCACGGGTCAACTAATAAGTCCTCTTGTTGACTCTACACGTAATTCCTTGAGTTGAGTTCCTAGTCCAGGAGTCGACTGATAATTCCTCGTGCCGACTCTACACATTACTCCAAAAGTTGAGTTCCGAGTCCACGAGTCGACTGATAATTCCTCGTGCCGACTCTACACCTGACTCCTTGAGTTGAGTTCCAATCCACGAGACGACTGATAATTCCTCGTGTCGACTCTACACATGACTCCTCGAGTAGAGTTCACCCCTCGAGTTTAGTTCTAAGTCCACGAGTTGAGTGATAAGTCCTCGTGTTGACTCTACAGGTAATTCGTTGAGTTGAGTTCACTCCTCAAGTTGAGTTCCGAGTTCCATTTTATTCAGATAACTAATGATCAGTATCATAAAGTTTCCAACAGGAGTCCTAGCCTTCATGCGACAGTTCATAAACTGTCGGACTGCTTGTTGCCTTGTTTGACACCTTTGCCCTCCAAACATCTCATGTAGATTGTTGAGCATGTCGGCGGCAGACTCGATGTCATGATGTTGTTGTTGCAACACATTGTTCATTGATGCTAAGATATAGCACCTCACAATCTCATCGGAGGAGAGCCAGGCCGCCAAGGCGTCTTTGTCCTCTTGAGTTGAATCATTATTCGTTAGAGGAGGACACGGGGTGGTGAGTACCCATTTGTGCTTGGTAAGGATTATGTCGAGGTTATGTTTCGAATCTAACGTAGTTCATGGTTTCGAGTTTGTTCGAGGAAAGGATGATTGAGAGATGTTTGCGAGACATGTTGCTTATAAAAGTTGAAACAAGTTTATGATTAGTCTTTGGTTTAGGATTTAAGTTTGTTTAAGACTTGATAAAATCCAAAGGTGTTATAAACTAAATGATAATTTACTCCTTCGAGGGAAGGCCGCAAAAAATCTCCATTTATAAGTAAATGACACATCATTAATGCTTAGCCAAGATGTCAATACACCATTTTTTACTAGCCACCTTGTAAATTGGTTTGATCACTCACATCCTTTCGCAGGGCCTCGAGGGAGGATTACTAGGGATTGAGTCTAAGTGTGTAACCAACCACTTAGTCCAAAAGATTGACTTTGAAAAACAATCCGCCGAGGGGAGGTCTTGTCTCATTGTCTCACTTTCGGATTTAGCTCATTGAGCAATGATCAGTGCAAAGCGCCCTTGAGTACTCTCATTTAAGAGAGGGCCACGAGGGTGACTCTTAGTCTAGCGACAATTGCACCTTTCATTAGTATTGGGGATCGTGGGTTACAAACAACACGTATAACCCTCCCACTTAGTTTTTGGAGTTGGTTCATCGACTCTTATAAGTTCGGAAACGGTTTTCCTAGTTATAGAGCGATAGAGCGGACAACTAGAAGAGAATCCTAGATTTTCATGTTCAGAGCAGTATTAGTGCATAAAGGCACAAGGTACATACTCGATCTTTTTCTATTTTCTATTTCGGGAAAGTGCGTGAGGGAAGTGTGAACTTCAACTCACTCGAACACTTGAAAGTTTGAGATTACACATCTTTTTATTTTTCGGCTTGTCTACAAGGAGACCTCCCACTCAAATTTTCAAGAGCATATAGATTTTGAACATATGTGATATAGATATAGGTTTGAAAACATTTTGAAAGTTTATTTTATTTGGATGACAAAATATTTTTCAAGTTTGAAAGCGAAAACGGTTTTTCAAAATTCAAACTAGTTTTGTAAAAATTCAATTTCAATTAAATTCTCAAAAATCAAAACATTTTTATCTTACACATCATGTTTATAATCTTATTAAAAACATTTTTTCTCATGAAATTTTTCTCATTAGAGTTCTATAACTCATGGTAGTGGGGCTGAAAATCCGGAATTCTAAAAAACTGGAGTTTCGGAACAGCCACGCACCTCGGAGTAAAATCGCCATAACTGGCGGCTCCGATGTTTTTTTGACCTGAAACCGGTGGCATTGGACAGAGGACAGACATAGATTTAATTTGATTCAAGAATCATTAAATTTCGATTTCTGAACAGAGAGTTATGCCACTTTTACTGCGGGTTTTACTCCAGCTCGAAGAAAAAGAAATAATTAAAGCTTGGTCCTTTTTAGGTGCGAAAAAGAATCGAGTGTAACGGAACGTTTTTAGGATGTTGTTAAAGCTTTTATTGGTGTTTTATTAGCAAGGTAATAACATGGAATAAAAGAAATAACAACATGCATAAAACGATTCAAGTAAATAAAAGAAACTAGCAAGACAATATAACTAGTCACAAAATTTACTCGAAAATTCTCAAACCTTTAAAACACGTTTTTCAATATAAAAAATTAAAAACTTTTAGAACTGATTCTAATGTATTTTAATATCATCCCAAACTCATAGAAAATCAACATGATTTTTAATTTAAAGGCACGAGCAATAAATTAAAAAAGACTAAGATAACAATTCTAACTTGTCACAAAATTAGTAAACTTTCGAAAACGATTTTCAAGCTCATATTTTTAAATACATGTACATGCTAATCTTTGACCATAGCTCTGACACCATTTGTTGGAATTGATCTAGAGTTTAAGAAAAAGTTTAATGCTTCGTTAAGCGGCGGAATTTTAAAAATTTTATTTTCAAGTAAAAACGGTTTTTACTAACCTAGACAAAGAGAAAGTACATATAAATAAAAACTATAATGAGCATAGAAGTTTACTAACCTTTCTTGAAGCTTGAACTTTGAGAAGCTTTTGGAAAGTTTGAAATGCTCGTCTCCTCGCAGCACGTCTCTCTTTCTTTCCTCGGCAACTCGAGCAACCACGATGGTTTCTATCACTAAATCACTCGAAATAAAAGGAATCAGTGAGTGGGCACTTTTAAACACTACGACTTAAGAACGAGTCTTGAAGTCGCAGAGCTAAACTCTAGGTCAAATGAGGACCTAGGTGCCAAAATAATAAAATGAAATTGACTAGAGAGAGAGAGGAGAGGGGCGGCCATAAGTTCTAGATAGAGAGGCTCTCAATCTCTAACTTATGTGGAATGAGAAAAATGAGAAGAATAAGGCTCCTATTTATAGGAGAGGTTTTACCTTCAATAAGGTAGTTTCCTCTTTTATAGAATATCACATATTCATGAGGAAATATTCCTTATTTCCTTTTCTCATTTGGGCGTGTGAGCCTTGGCTTCTAGAAGCAAAATTGTTTCCTATTTTACTTGCCTTGGCCGCCCATGTCATATCCTCCTAGAGGAAATTTGTTTCCTCTTTTTCTTTTGGCAAGTATCTTCATACATTAATGCACAAAATAATCTCTCTTTCACACTAAGGGCTGCATGAAATTTGGTCTCCCATTCACTTGGGTTGGACGGCCAAAAGCCTTCTAAAAAGGCTTTCTAGGTTTTTCTTTAATTGTTCGTGACAACATAAGAAAAACCCATTAAGAATTTTCAAGTAAAATTCTATGAAATGAAATTAATTCACAAGGCCCAATAAACATGGTATGGCCGTGTGATATAATATGTCATCATATGACATTGTCAAAAAATTTATTGACATTCATTTCATGCCATGTCCAAAAAGACAAAATTACCCTTTCGACAATTTTCGTTCTTGTTTTGACTTAGCTTTCAGTTTAACTATTCCTATTCGATGTGATTCGTGACAGTGACTTCATGGATCCAAATGAACAAAGCTTGAGCTAAATACTTGGACTCAAAAAGTTCACAAACCTTTTCCAAGTTTAGCTTAATGTCAACTGACTCCACTAAAGAGTTGACACTGAAAATCTCTCGGTTCAAATGAATTTATTTTCTACTCAAGAATTCAACCTAATTGTAATGAGTGGATCCACAGAATATTATCATGTTTACCCTTCATGAATATCATCAGCTACTCGGTATTTACAAAATTACCATTTTACCCTTCTAGCTATTATTTCCTCAACTCCTTTGTCGCTTGTGAATAAGTTAGAAGCAATGTATTGACGAGGAGCTAACAAGTCACATTGTTTCATCCAAAAGAGTCAAGACTCAATTTGGACACTGGCCAGTTCATTTATTCACACTCCAAGGAACAAAGCATGAGGTGATATACATTGCATTTCAGCAATCTTGTACATGAATTCCATATCTATGAGAACTTCACAAAGTTACTCATGACATTCTCACTGTTGTCGGTCGTTTTCGGAAAATCCGAGACGCCAAGAAGGCACGTCGCTCAAAGGGCCGATGGTCAGGCCGGAGGTCCTGAAGAGCGGCAAATCTTCAAGCCCTCGCCCAAACTCCTGACTCCTCGAGTCGAGCTTCGCTCCTCGAGTCGAGCCTTGAGTCAATCTCCTCGAGTCGAGCTTCGCTCCTTGAGTCGAGCCTTGAATGGTTCCTCGAGTCGAGCCTTTAATTGTTCCTCGAGTCGAGCCTCGAGTCATTTTCGAGTCGAGCCTCGAGTCATTTTCGAGTCGAGCCTCGAGTCATCCTCGAGTCACTCCTCGAATCAAGTCGTTAGTCGCTCTCGCCGGGCCGAGCCTTGCTCCTCGAATCGAGTCACTCTCATCAAGTAGAGAGCTTCATATTTCACATGAGAAGAATGACATTCGAAGGCCCGCAAGAACCCGGCAAGACGAGCCGCCCACTACGCACGCAACGCGCTGCGCCGGCCAGCCGAGCAGCAAGCAGCGCGCCGCGCCGGCCAGGCAGCGCGCCGCGCCAGTCAAGGCACCCTACGCCGCGCGTCCTGCGCCGCGCGTCCCGCGCCGCGCCCGGTGACCCGCGCGCCGCGCCCCCTGCGCCGCGCGTTGTGCGCCGCCCTTTGTGCGCCGCGCGCGCCGTGCGCCTCCACTTGATGCCACATGCATTCCTAGTCCCACATGGACGAAAAAGGGACCTTCTAAGGCTCCCAAACACCTATAAATACCCTCTCTCATTGAGGGGAAAGCCATCCCAAGATATCCAAAAATATCCAATAATTCTCTTCATCTCTTATCGACACGTTCGATTTCTCTGCTTCTCTGGATGCCATATTTGGCCTGAAGCAGGTTCTTTTCTCTCTCCCTCGTTCTCAAAGGTCCCGAAGCACTAACGGGAACTTCCCGGACGTCGCTCCCTTTGACCGAACGTTCTCCGGTGCTCAAGCACGGCCCTAGGGTTCTCAACTAGAGCTACCCTTGCGCGTCTAACACACTAGACGCGTACGCGATCTCCGAAGTTCTGAGACGCTGCCGAGGACTTCTCGCGCCCCGTTTCCTTCGTCGAGCACGCCTCTTCACCAAGGCTCCACGCCTCATACTGCGTCACACACGCTTGAACTACGTTCTGACCTGATCCCACGCACGGGTACGTAGGCAGCCGACAACCAAGGCACGGTCACTCATCCTCCTCACCCCCTACCTCTCCCGAGAGGCGGGTTGATCGGAGAGAACCCTAGCTCGAGACTATCGAGTTCACACTCTTGGCCCGGGTGCGATCACTTGGTCCGGCCTTGGATCGAACCGCCCGAGGTTTTAAATAGTTGTTCATTTTCGTGCGACAACATTTTGGCGCTAGAAGGAGGGCACTTCCCGACCTATTCAGCCCGAAATCCCTTCTATTCATCTTCTTTTCTTCTGCGAACTCAACTTTCTCGAACTTGAGAAACGATGAGTAGCCAACCACCCGTACGTTCTGAGGGCGCAAACAACCCCGAAAACGTCGCTAAGACCAAGAAATACTTCTTGCGCTCCCGAGCGCATGGTGACGAAGAGTCGCTCCACGAAGAGAGCTCGACCCGCTCACCATCTCCATCTCCTGATAGCAGGGACAACCGCATCGTGGAGTTAGAGGAGAGTATCCGCCGACTGAAGGCGAAGAACGCAAGGTACCACAGCCGACTGGCTGCGAAGCAACCTATGCGTGACACGACGATCCCCAACGGGGATCCTGAGAACCTCAACGAGGAAAGCCGCGACCCTGATTATGAGGATACTGGTGACTCGGAGGATGTCGAGACTTCTCTCACGAAGGACGGGGGACTCCCCGCCGTGTTTGAAGCCGGTCCGTCGAATCCCTTACCCCGAACAGGCGATGCGCCGGTAGCTTCTCAAGAGGGGAATTCCCGACGTTCGGCCCTCGACCGACTAGGTCCGAGGGAGAATGTTACGGAAAGTCAGGGCGCGCGGAGAGCGCACCGCCGCAAGCAGAGCCGGCGCCTCCGTACGGCCAGCCCTGATCTTAGGGACCACCTCACTGCTCAACGCATTGGGCGTGGCAATGATCTGAGAGAGCGACTAAGCTCTAGACCCAACATCCCGCTGGCAGCCCCAACTAACGGGAACCGCCGCGCAGGACAGGGGTCTAACGAGAGGCTGCAGGTGACTCCTCCCGATCAAGGGGTTACTCCAACGACCGGTCTCGATGTGGTCACTATGATCCACAACCTTCAAAATGAGGTACGAGATCTCCGAGAATACGGAATAGGTGGAAGTGCCTACAGAGTCGTTGAGGAGAACTCATCGCCTTTCACTACTCAGATATTGGCTGAGGTTTGTACGGGGAATTTCAAGCTCCCGAACCTCGCTCCCTATGATGGTAAAGCAGATCCTGCTTACCACATCCAGCACTATGAAACCTGGATGACGATGCAGGGTGTTTCTCCTGGTGCCATGTGCCAAGCCTTTAGTTTGACCCTCGCCGGACCCGGCTTTGAGTGGTTCAAAAACTTAAGACCAGGAAGCATCCACTCGTTCAAAGACCTGAAGGACATGTTCCTGGCACGGTTCGCTACGTCTATGGTCCAAAAGAAGACCAAGATGTACCTGTGGTCAATCAGGCAAGAGAGTGGCGAGTCTCTTAGACGATACCTCGCCCGATTCACAGAAGAGTCAAACAAGGTCGACCGCTTTGACGACAGTGACGCAATCGCCGCTATCATAGAAGGCTTGCGCACGAGTGACTTCCTCAAGTCTGTCGTCGGCCGTGTCCCTTCCACCATGGCCGAGTTAATGACTCGAGCTAAGACCTTCATGGGAGTGGAAGATTACCTCGACGGACGCAAGAGCAGTACTCAAAGCTCTCGCCGTCGAGAAGAACCTATCCGCGAGCAGAACGAACCTCGTAAGAGGCGAAACAAGGGGAACCAGGTTTCTAGCAACCAACCCCCTGTACCTCAGAAACCGCGACTTGCGGAAAATTTCAAAGGGTACTCGTCGTTCACGCCGCTGAACACGGCGCCGGAAAGGATCTTGGCTCTGGCACGTGACAAGTTCACGCCCCCGGCTCCAATGAAGAAGGACCCCGCAACTCGCGATCGGTCCCGGTATTGTGAGTTCCATCGGGAATATGGTCATTTGACCTCGGAATGCTACAACCTCAAAAGGCAAATCGAGGCTCTGATCCAACGGGGCGAGCTGAAGGAGTTCGTGTTGGGCATGATTGGCGCTGCGGGCCCCACCGCGAACAGACAGCAGTCTGGTCAAGGAGGAGGAGCGGCCGCCTCTGCCAACCAAACCCCGGCTACTGCCAACGCCAACCCACAACTGCACGTGGTAACCACCATACTGGGAGGTCCACAAGATGGGGATTCAGCCCGTCAACGGAAGAAATTCCTTAGGGCCGTGTCTCAGGAAGACGCTGCTATGCACGTCAACTTCACATATGAAGAACCTCCGTCCGTGCCTCACGAGATGATGTATTTCACCAATGAAGAGGCCAAGCGAGCTGTGCATCCGCACAATGACGCGATCGTGCTCAAAGCCCAAGTGGCCAATAACTTGGTGAAAAGGGTTCTCATCGATAACGGCAGCGCTGCCGACATAATCTTCAAGTCCACCCTAGAGCGCATGAAGCTTGGGGGGCTGCGCCCGACTCCGACCCAAACGCCATTGTTTGGGTTCACTGGGGAAAAGGTTATGACCGAGGGCATCATCGACCTGCCGGTCACCTTTGGGACCCCTGGAGGAATCGAAGCCGTTCAGATGGTCCCATTCCTAGTGGTCGATCAAGAGTCGCCCTACAACTTAATCATCGGGCGACCCACGATGAACCGGCTAAGGGCAATCACTTCCACGTATCACCTACTGGTGAAGTTCCCCACCGAAGGGGGAATTGGCATCATGGCTGGAGACCAATCCCAAGCCAGAATATGCTACGTGCAAGGAGTTGATGGCAAGTCCGCGGGAAAAGCGGTCAACACAATCTTCCAACTGGAAGACGATTACCCATGCAACCTAAGGGATGCAAGGAAGTTCGGAGAACTTGACCCCCGTGATGAAATCGAAAGACTCAAAGTGGAAACCTCCGATGATCTTGTGCCAATCGTCCTGGACGAGTCGAAGCCTGATCAAGTTGTAAAAATCGGCACCCGACTTCCACTCGCCATCAAAACTCAGCTTACCGCCTTCCTTAGGGAGTTCAAGGATGTTTTTGCATGGACTCATGCGGACATGCCCGGAATCGATCCCGAGGTAATAGTGCACCGACTGAACGATGACCCAAAGGTCGCCGAAAAAGTGCAGGCTAGACGAACGTTCAACCCAGAACGATACCTGGCCATAAATGAAGAGGTCGAGAAACTCCTCACCGCAAACTTCATTCGAGAGGCTAAGTACCCCAAGTGGGTCGCCAACGTGGTAATGGTAAAAAAGCCCAACGGGAAGTGGCGAATTTGTATAGACTACAAAGATCTTAACAAAGCCTGCCCTAAGGATTGCTTTCCACTCCCGCGCATCGAACAACTGGTGGACGCCACGGCCGGCCATGAACTCCTAAGCTTCATGGACGCCTATTCAGGCTACAACCAAATTCGAATGCACGAGCCCGATCAAATTAAGACAACCTTTGTCACTGATCGAGGTCTCTACTGTTACAAGGTCATGCCTTTCGGCCTTAAGAACGCGGGAGCAACATACCAACGCTTGGTAAATCGGATCTTCGCCGATCAAATCGGCAAGACAATGGAAGTATACGTGGACGACATGCTCGTTAAAAGCCTGCTGGCAACTAATCACGTACGCGACCTTAGGGAGATGTTCACAATCCTCCGCCGATATAAAATGAAGCTCAACCCCAACAAATGCGTATTCGGGGTTGAATCCGGAAAGTTCCTCGGTTATATCGTCAGCCGACGAGGCATAGAAGCGAACCCGGAAAAAATCAAGGCACTCCTTGAAATGAAGTCGCCAAGACGAGTCAAAGAAGTGCAAAGCCTGACCGGTCGGATTGCCGCTCTGACACGCTTCGTGTCTAAAGCCACCGACAAGTGTCAACCGTTCTTCAAAGCTCTGAAGAAGACGGACGGCTTTGAGTGGACGGACGAATGCGAAAGTGCCTTCCAAGAAATGAAGGCTTACTTTGGGTCCCCACCATTCCTCTCTAAACCAAAAGAGGGCGAGACGCTGTACGTGTATCTCGCCGTCTCTGAAAGAGCTGTAAGCGCCGTCCTTGTCCGCGAAGAGAACAAGGTCCAATGGCCAATCTACTACGTAAGCAAGGCCTTACTCGACGCGGAAACACGCTATACCGAGATTGAGAAACTTTCTCTGGCTCTCGTAACGGCAGCTAAGAAGCTACGACCGTACTTCCAAGCTCACCCAATCGCGGTGCGAACTGAGCATCCAATCGGTAAAGCTCTTCAAAAGGGAACGTCGACTCGCATGGCGATCTGGTCCCAAGAATTGAGCGAGTACGGGATTGAGTTCCACCCAAGAACGGCTATAAAGGGGCAGGCCTTAGCCGACTTCGTGGCAGAATTCTCCTACGCTCCCGATATGGGAAGAGCGGAAACTGACTTAAACGATAACGAGCTAACTCGGAAAAGGAAGGTAGACCCAACGGGTCCCATCTGGGAGTTATACGTAGACGGAGCATCTAATGCTCGGGGGGCTGGCGCCGGAATAATCCTAATTAACCCCGATGGGGAAAAGCTGCGATATGCCCTCCACTACGGCTTCCAAGCCTCCAACAATGAAGCTGAATACGAAGCGCTCATTGTAGGGATAGAGCTAGCACAGAAGCTCGGCTCCCATAACCTGCGAATACACTGCGACTCGCAGTTGATCGTAAACCAGGTTAAGGGAGATTACATCGCCAAGGAACCCAACATGGTCGCATACCTGGCTAAGACGAACTCCAAACTCGAGGCCTTCTCTTGGTTCGAGATTCACCAAATCCCGAGAGAACAAAATTCGAAGGCTGATGCGCTTGCTCGCCTCGGATCTGGCATCAACGAAGACGGATTGGGGACTGTGCCCATTGAATCTCTCCCACGACCGTCCGTCTCCCGAGACGAAGTCGGGATCATAGAAGTGGCGTCTCAGCCCACTTGGATGGACTCAATTGTCGAGTTTTTGCGAAGAGGGGAACTCCCCGAAGACCGCAAGGAAGCCGATAAACTGAGGGCCTTAGCATCCAAATACACGCTCCGAGAGGGCACGCTCTATAAGCGCGGTTACTCGACACCGCTGCTCCGATGCCTCGATAGCGTTGAGTCGACCAAGGTCCTCCGCGAAATCCATGAGGGCATCTGCGGAAACCACGCCGCTGGAACTTCCCTTGCGCTCAAAGCGCTTAAGCAGGGCTATTTCTGGCCTTCCATGAAGCGAGATGCTTGCGAATGGGCAAGGCGTTGCGATAAATGCCAGCGCTTCGCGGAAATTCCGCGACAGCCCCCGACCCCGTTAAGCAGCATCGTTGTCCCACGTCCCTTTGCTAAGTGGGGCGTGGACATCATTGGCAAGCTCCCTAGAGCGCCAAGGCAATACGAGTACGCCATTATCGCCATCGACTACTTCACTAAGTGGGTAGAGGCCGAGCCGCTTGCCAGAATAACTGAAGCAAACACGACGAACTTCATCTGGAAGAACATCATATGCAGGCACGGTATCCCCGCCTCGATTGTGACCGACAACGGGGCACAATTTGACAACGCGCGAGTAAGAGATATCTGCGATCAACTGAAGATCAGCAAGACCTTCTCCTCGCCGCGACATCCTCAGGCCAACAGCCAAGTTGAGGCAGTCAACAAGACTATCAAGAGCAACCTGAAAAAGAAGCTCGAAGACAAGAAAGGCGCCTGGGCCGATGAATTACCATTCGTCCTATGGGCGTATAGGACAACCGCGCGTAACGCCACCGGCGAGACACCATTCTCCCTTGCATATGGGGTCGAGGCCGTGGTTCCAATTGAAACCGAGATACCCACGTTCCGAGTCGACACGTTCGACGAAGCGGAAAACAACGAGGCCATGCGCCTTGAGTTGGACCTGATCGACGAAAAGAGGGCGGAAGCATTCCGACGCCTCGCCGCACAGAAGCGCAAGGTCGAAAAATACTACAACTCCAAAATCAAAAGGCGAACCTTTGCCGTCGGAAGCCTCGTCCTCAGACGGGTATTCCAAAACACACAAGTCCAAGGCGCCGGCGTCCTAGGCCCAAACTGGGAAGGCCCTTACAGAGTCCGCAAAGTCATTCACGACGGGACATATTACATCGAGCACACGGACGGGACTCCGATTCGCCACCCGTGGAACGCGGAGCACTTGAGGCAGTACTATCAGTAGCTAGCGTCCCCCGCTTTTTTATCGCTTTTATTTCCATTTTCAATAAGGGCTACGAGCCAATGTTTTAGGATTTAAATTTTCTCGCAAGTTTTTTTTCGCAAAAGTAATAAAACTCAAGTTTTCCATTTCAATTTCGTTTTATGCAAGTTTTCTGGTTATGAACAATTAACTTATAACCCAAAAAACTTGGGGGGGCTAGCTATGGTAAGGAAACTCTCAAAAGAACACGCTCCACCAAAAAAAAATCGTAAGACGCCTACATGGCGCACGTAAGTCGCGTAAAGGCGCAGCCCGTAAGACGCCTACATGGCGTAACCTAAGACGCCTACATGGCACACGTAAGTTGCGTAAAGGCGCAGCCCGTAAGACGCCTACATGGCGCAACCTAAGACGCCTACATGGCGCACGTAAGTCGCGTAAAGGCGCAGCCCGTAAGACGCCTACATGGCGCAACCTAAGACGCCTACATGGCGCACGTAAGTCGCGTAAAGGCGCAACCCGTAAGACGCCTACATGGCGCAACCTAAGACGCCTACATGGCGCACGTAAGTCGCGTAAAGGCGCAACCCGTAAGACGCCTACATGGCACAACCTAAGACGCCTACATGGCGCACGTAAGTCGCGTAAAGGCGCAACCCGTAAGACGCCTACATGGCGCAACCTAAGACGCCTACATGGCGCACGTAAGTCGCGTAAAGGCGCAGCCCGTAAGACGCCTACATGGCGCAACCTAAGACGCCTACATGGCGCACGTAAGTCACGTAAAGGCGCAGCCCGTAAGACGCCTACATGGCGCACGTAAGTCGCGTAAAGGCGCAGCCCGTAAGACGCCTACATGGCGCAACCTAAGACGCCTACATGGCGCACGTAAGTCGCGTAAAGGCGCAACCCGTAAGACGCCTACATGGCGCAACCTAAGACGCCTACATGGCGCACGTAAGTCGCGTAAAGGCGCAACCCGTAAGACGCCTACATGGCGCAACCCGAGACGCCTACATGGCGCACGTAAGTCGCGTAAAGGCGCAGCCCGTAAGACGCCTACATGGCGCAACCTAAGACGCCTACATGGCGCACGTAAGTCGCGTAAAGGCGCAGCCCGTAAGACGCCTACATGGCGCAACCTAAGACGCCTACATGGCGCACGTAAGTCGCGTAAAGGCGCAGCCCGTAAGAGGCCTACATGGCGCAACCTAAGACGCCTACATGGCGCACGTAAGTCGCGTAAAGGCGCAGCCCGTAAGACGCCTACATGGCGCAACCTAAGACGCCTACATGGCGCACGTAAGTCGCTTACATGGCGCAACCCAAGATGCCTACATGGCGCGATTTGAGACGCCCACGTGGCACAATCCGGCACACGTAACACACCTACGTAACATGGCTGACTCGCAGTTGAAAATACTTAAGAACGCAAACCATCCAAGTGAGTGGCGTGTTTGAGAAAGTATCCTGCCGAGACAAAAGGATGGACAAAATCATTGACGCAAACAAGTGACCGTCCATGCATGCCATAGAAGATAAATGTGCGAAAACACTCATAAAAATAAATGAATAACTCCTCATAAAAGAAAGGGGCAACTGCCTCAAAACCAAGAAAGCATGCGCTAAGACAAGTGCGCTAAAGGGAAATATCCTAGTAAGCAAGCGCTAAGACAAGTGCGCCGAACGGAAAAAACCTAAAAAGCACGCGCTAAAACATTTGCGCATGAAAAATAAAGAAAGAAAACGGTCACTCGGCGGGATCGTCGCCCACAGGGTCGGCCCCGTCAAGTGGTGGGAAAAGCGAGTCGAAGAAGTCGAAGGTGACCCCCCGAGAAACATTCTCGGCAGCTGTGGCATCCCGACACTCCACCGCCGCCACGTGCCTTGCCTCCTCGACTCCGACATCAAAGTCGTCCTGAAGGTCGGACGCAAGCTGCTCCGCCGCGGCTTTCTCCTCGGTGACCCGAACCACCTCCTCCGCCAAGGAGTCGCGCTTACGCTCCACACGAACACGGGCAGCCTCACTCGATGTAAGCTGGCCCTGAAGAATGCCAACTTCTTCCGTGCGCGATTCCAACTGACGTCGAAGGTCCCGCGCTTCGCTCCGGAAGACCTCCGTCGATCGAGTCGCCACTTCAAGGGCTTGACGTTCCGTCGTTAACTCCTCAACCATCTTCGCCACCGCTGCCTGAGCACGGTCGCACTTGCCGCGGGTAACTCCCAATTCCACGCGAGCCTCCTGAAGCTGCTCGCGGAGACTCGCAAACTCCGCCTTTGAGTGAGAACCTCGCTCGGCGTGAGCCAGCTGAGACTTCGCTTGAGCAAGCTCCTCCTGGGCGCGACTCATCCGCCTGATGAGGTCGTGAAGAATCTTCTCACCCCGGGTCGCTCGAGCAAGCACCTGAGAAGGCAAAAAGACAGTTTAGCAAAAGACAGATTCATCGCAAACGAGGCAAGGGAAACTCACTCTCTGTGCATCGGAAACGCCGTGACGAAAGAACTCCACGTCACTGCTGGCCACAACGCTCTTCCACATCTTCATCGAAGATTGAGCAAGGCCCAGGGAACACTCCCCCCTAACCTCCGCGGCCTCCACGTCGACCATCGAATTCACGCGCTTAGAGTCCGAAGACGTGTCTGGCAAAGCCGAGGAGGAAGGTCGCTTCAAAGAAGCGCGAGGACCGCTCTCCGCCCGATGATCGGTATCGAGTTTCTCCCGACCATCCCGCGCAGCAATCCGACGACGAACCGCCGCCAACGACTTCGGGTCCCGGGAAGCCTTCGCTAGACGAGCCCGAGCCCTCGCCCTAGCCGAAGAGACTGCAAAAGCGACAAAGTCAAAACCTTGAGCTAAAAACAAAAGCAAAAGTACGAAACGCCAACATACCTTGAGGATCGCCGCTCGAGAGAGATGATGCGGCACTCGGGGCACCCTCGGTCCGTTGAGGAAACGGCGGGAACCACCCAGTGGAAGCCATCAGCTCAGGAGAACGAAATCGTTCAACGGCTTTCCGAGCCTCCGACATTCCCCGGATCTCCTTCACAAAGTCGAGATCGTCGGCCCCCTCGTTAGCAGGAAACTCGGACAAGGGGCCGAACCGGAGCGGCGCGTCACCAAAAGCCTCCGCCGAGACCCACACCCACGGTCGTCGATTGTACTTCTCTGAATCGATGATCAGCTTAGTATTCCGTCGATCGCGGGCCACAAAGAAACTGGGTTGCCCGGGCGCAGGGAAGACCGCGATGAGATTGCGAAAATCACTCACGGTCATCACCCGCTCGGTCTGGCAATGCCACTCCATATGGCACATCGCCACTATGCGGTAGAACGCCGGGCTCATCTGACATGCGTGCACCCCCAGACGGGCGAGAAGCTGCTGAACGATGGGTTGAAACGGCAGCCGCAACCGGCAGTTAAGACTCGCAACTGAAACTGCGGCGAAACCACGACGAGGCCGGAAAGGACGGTCGTCCTTTAAAGGACGGAGAAGCGCCACGGATGAC
The DNA here is from genome assembly GCF_054948205.1 of Urtica dioica subsp. dioica. NCBI lineage: Eukaryota > Viridiplantae > Streptophyta > Magnoliopsida > Rosales > Urticaceae > Urtica > Urtica dioica. The sequence continues at coordinate 41,441,475 of NC_142756.1, forward strand.
GGAATGGCAAAAGCCTCCCGGAGACCGACGAATGTCCGGTAGGTAAGCGTGCTCGAAGCATCGACCCCCGAACAATCGAAGTCCTCGGGAGCAGCAAGGCCCTCCTCGGGATACCACTCCGTCCTGGCAAGCGACCTCGCCGATACCAACGCCTCCGCGTCAGGGGTCTCGGGCTGAGAATCCCCTGGCTCCACGGAAGGGTCCCTGCCCTCCGACACGACCGTGGCAGCTGCTGACGGTACCTCGGGACACTCCGATGCGAGGCCTTCGGCCCCCGGACATGTCTCTGACTCACCTCCGGGATCTTCAGACTCGGGACCAAAGTCGTCCACGCAGTCTATCTCGTCGAGAACCGACTCTAGCGGAGTCACCGCATCCGCGTCCGTAACATCTCCCGGCACGCCTTGAAAGCCCAAGTCAGACTGCGGCACGTCGAGGCGAACTTTGTCGCGGACCCCCCCGCCAACTAAGTTGATCACGAGGCGAGGGGCAGGCTCCCTGGACGCGGGACGATCAAACTCCCCGCCTGTACCGCGCCCAGTTGGCGCGCACCCTTCGAGAGGCTGAGCAGCGGGCACGGTCGCACCCAGCTCGCCTTCCTCCAACCACTGCTCTACTCCGCTTGGATTTTCTTCCACGTGCAGAGGGACTTCCCTTAATCCCGCGAAGAGATCATCCTCTGCGTGTTCAGAACCCTGAAACAAGAGAGAGAAATCAATCTCGGGACTCTCAGCTGAGAAAAGGGGAGGGACACCCATAATGCAAGCGTAAAAAAAAGAAAACAAGCGTAAGAAAAGAGAAAAAATAAAGTGAGGAGTAAAGGGAAGGGGGGAGGTCTATTTATAGACTTCTAGGGGGGTAGGAGTCGAAATCCTACTCCCACAAGGAGCAAAATCGGAGTAGAAACTCCAAAAAGTCGGAGTTCTCCCGCGCGAAGCGAACCAGCCCCGCGCACGGGGCGCGCCGCGCGCCAAGCCCGCGCGCCGCGCGGGTCGTGCAGCACAGACCGCGCGCCGCACCGTCCAGGGCGCGCGCCGCGCGGCCACCCCCTAAAAAAAAAAAAATAAAAAAAAAAATTAAAAGAAAGAAAAAAGAGAAGAGGACAAAACTTTCCTCGGGGCCACAAGGCACGGGAAACATTTTCCTCAAACACCCAACTAGAAGAACAAAAAGTTCATCGCTGGGACGCCTCCCGAACGACGAACTTGGGGGGCTAATGTTGTCGGTCGTTTTCGGAAAACCCGAGACGCCAAGAAGGCACGTCGCTCAAAGGGCCGATGGTCAGGCCGGAGGTCCTGAAGAGCGGCAAATCTTCAAGCCCTCGCCCAAACTCCTGACTCCTCGAGTCGAGCTTCGCTCCTCGAGTCGAGCCTTGAGTCAATCTCCTCGAGTCGAGCTTCGCTCCTTCAGTCGAGCCTTGAATGGTTCCTCGAGTCGAGCCTTTAATTGTTCCTCGAGTCGAGCCTCGAGTCATTTTCGAGTCGAGCCTCGAGTCATCCTCGAGTCACTCCTCGAATCAAGTCGTTAGTCGCTCTCGCCGGGCCGAGCCTTGATCCTCGAATCGAGTCACTCTCATCAAGTAGAGAGCTTCATATTTCACATGAGAAGAATGACATTCGAAGGCCCGCAAGAACCCGGCAAGACGAGCCGCCCACTACGCACGCAACGCGCTGCGCCGGCCAGCCGAGCAGCAAGCAGCGCGCCGCGCCGGCCAGGCAGCGCGCCGCGCCAGTCAAGGCACCCTGCGCCGCGCGTCCTGCGCCACGCGTCCCGCGCCGCGCCCGGTGACCCGCGCGCCGCGCCCCCTGCGCCGCGCGCCGCGCGCCGCGCGTTGTGCGCCGCCCTTTGTGCGCCGCGCGCGCCGTGCGCCTCCACTTGATGCCACACGCATTCCTAGTCCCACATGGACGAAAAAGGGACCTTCTAAGGCTCCCAAACACCTATAAATACCCTCTCTCATTGAGGGGAAAGCCATCCCAAGATATCCAAAAATATCCAATAATTCTCTTCATCTCTTATCGACACGTTCGATTTCTCTGCTTCTCTGGATGCCATATTTGGCCTGAAGCAGGTTCTCTTCTCTCTCCCTCGTTCTCAAAGGTCCCGAAGCACTCACGGGAACTTCCCGGACGTCGCTCCCTTTGACCGAACGTTCTCCGGTGCTCAAGCACGGCCCTAGGGTTCTCAACTAGAGCTACCCTTGCGCGTCTAACACGCTAGACGCGTACGCGATCTCCGAAGTTCTGAGACGCTGCCGAGGACTTCTCGCGCCCCGTTTCCTTCGTCGAGCACGCCTCTTCACCAAGGCTCCACGCCTCATACTGCGTCACACACGCTTGAACTACGTTCTGACCTGATCCCACGCACGGGTACGTAGGCAGCCGACAACCAAGGCACGGTCACTCATCCTCCTCACCCCCTACCTCTCCCGAGAGGCGGGTTGATCGGAGAGAACCCTAGCTCGAGACTATCGAGTTCACACTCTTGGCCCGGGTGCGATCACTTGGTCCGGCCTTGGATCGAACCGCCCGAGGTTTTAAATAGTTGTTCATTTTCGTGCGACAACACTCACAACTTAGTACTTCACCAATAGGCCTTGTTCGGAATCACATAGTGAGTCTGAACTCTGACTTTCTCAAATGAGAATACTAAGGTGTGAAATGACATGTCTCATTTCAGGATTAAGGTAAGCACGATGCAATTCATACGTAGTGACTTCGAGACATAAGAGGTTAAATGGTTTATTCTTATCTTGTCTCTAGAAGTGCACTGGTCAATTCAGTACCTTCGGAAGATACCTAGAAGAACTATAGAGTCTCCAACTCTCAATGCCTAATAATCAGACATCATAGATTCTCCTAACAATCATACTGAGGTCAATAGTCCTTTGACCCTTAGATTGCGAATGTATCGTTTTAAGCAAACTACGAAGAGTTTGTTCATGCAAATCTACATTTGTCTCTTCATAAGTTGTGAGGTTTGTTTATGGACTAAAGACTAATGTTTTATCATAAAGCTTCAGACAAGGAAGATTGAATGAACGTTTCAACTTTTATTAATAAATAAGCAGTTACAAGCAAGAGTCTTCGTAAGACTATATGACATCATATGAACATAAATACACACTACAACTCTTCTTGTGGGCACCATTGAAAACAAACTCCCACTTGACTCAAAGAAGATGCGTGTAGTAGTTAATGCCTAATCCCTCTCGATTTTGGTCGAAGACCTTGTTCGCTAGGGCCTTGGTGAATGGATCTGCCAGAGATCTACTTCACCTCCACGTCTCCGCACTGCGCGATCTCTCGAATCAAATGGTATTTCCTCTCAATATGTTTAGAGCGCTTATGGCTTCGATGTTCCTTTGAGTTAGCGACAGCCCCACTATTATCACAATAAAGGGTCATGGGCTCGTCGACGTTTGGAACAACTTCCAAATACTTAAGGAATTTTCTAAGCCATACAGCCTCTTTGGATGCTTCACAAGCAGCCACATATTCTGCTTCCATTGTGGAGTTAGCAATGCAAGATTGCTTAATACTCCTCCACACAACAGCTCCACCATTAAGGATGAACACAGATCCCGAAGTGGATTTCCTGGAATTCTTATCCGCTTGAAAATCGGAGACGGTATATCCCGTCATAGTCAGGTCAGTACCTGAGTATGTAAGCATCAAGTTCCTAGTTCTTCGAAAATACTTAAGAACATGCTTAACAGCAATCCAGTGCTCGGGTCCAGGGTTGGATTGGAAACGGCTAACTACGCCAACGGCGAAACAGATGTCAGGTCTAGTGCAAAGCATAGCATACATGAGGCTTCCTACGGTAGATGCGTAAGGAATCTTCCTCATATCTTCAATCTCTTGTGCAGTCTTGGGAGACTGGTCCTTAGAGAGTGAAACTCCATGCCTAAAGGGTGTTTGGCCCTTTTTGGAGTCTTGCATCGAGAAGCGATCCATTACCTTATCAATATAAGATGCTTGAGAGAGCGACAGTGTCCAGTTTTTCCTATCTCGAAAGATTTGGATTCCCAGAATGTACGTGGCTTCTCCTAGATCCTTCATATCGAATTGCTTTGCCAGCCAGACCTTAACATCAGATAATTTACCCACGTCATTACCAATGAGTAGTATATCGTCGACATATAGCACCAGAAACACAACTTTGCCTTCGTGTATTAACTTGTAAACACAAGGCTCATCTATTGACTGTTCAAAGCCGAAGCTCTTTACAGTTTCATCGAATCTAATATTCCATGACCTAGATGCTTGCTTTAGTCCATAAATGGACTTAAGTAACTCACAAACCTTGGTCTCTTGACCTTCTTCCACGAAACCGTCTGGTTGAGCCATGTAAATGCGCTCGTCAAGATTGCCATTCAGGAAGGCTGTCTTGACATCCATTTGCCAGATCTCATAGTCGAGAGCTGCAGCTATGGATAGGAGTATGCGGATGGATTTAAGCATCGCGACTGGTGAGAAGGTTTCTGTTGGAATTGATCTAGGGTTTAAGAAAAAGATTAAACGCTTCGGGAAGCGGCGGAATTTTAAAAAATTTATTTACAAGTAAAAACAGTTTTTACTAACCTAGACAAAGAGCAAGTACATGTAATTAAAAACTAATATGAGCTAGAAGTTTACTAATCTTTCTTGAAGCTTGAACTTTGAAGAAGCTTTTGGAAAGTTTGCAACGCTCGTCTCCCCTCGTAGCACGTCTCTCTTTCTTTCCTCGGCACCTCGAGCAACCACGAAAGTTTCTATCACTAAATCACTCGAGATAAAGGAATTAGTGAGTGGGCACTTTTAAACACTACGACTTAAGAACAAGTCTTGAAGTCGCAGAGCTAAACACTAGGTCGAGTGAGGACCTAGTTGCCAAAACAAGAATAATCGAAAATAAACTAGAGAGAGAGAGGAGTTTCGGCCACAATGTCTAGAGAGGGAGTCTCTCAATCTCTAACTTGTGTGGAATGAGAAAAATGAGAAGAATGAGGCTCCTATTTATAGGAGAGGTCTTACCTTCAATAAGGTAGTTTCCTCTTCTATAGAATATCACATATTCATGAGCCAATTTCCTCTTTTCCTCTATGACATACTCGGCCAAGGTTGGCTTCATTAAGCCTTGGATTTGTTTCCTATTTTGTTCCATGCCTTGCCTTTTATCTCATGTGGCCGAAGTTCCTTATGCATCCTTATGCAAATTTGTTTCCTCTTTTTCTTTTGGCAAGTATCTAAATACATTTATGCACAAAATAAACTCTCCTATTTCTCTAGAGGGTAGGCGCCCAACATGTCTCTAGAAGGAGCTTCTAGAAGCTTCTTAATTTATTCATGAGAACATGAAAAAGGCCCATTAAGAATTTTCAATAAAACTCTTATGAAATGAAATTAATTCACGAGGCCCAATGATCAAGTCATGGCCGAGTGACATTAAGTCATCAAATGAACTTGTCAAAAAATTTATTGACATTCATTTCATCCTTTGTCTCAAACGACAAAAATACCCTTTTGACTATTTTTGTTCTCGTTTTGACTTAGCTTCCAGTTTAACTATTCCTATCGATGTGATTCGTGACACTGACCTCATGGACCCAAATGAACAAAGCTTGGGCTAAACACTTGGACTCAAAAGTTCACAAACCTTTTCCAAGTTTAGCTTAATGCCAACTGAATCCACTAAAGAGCTGACACTGAAAATCTCTCGGTTCAAATGAATTTATTTTCTACTCAAGAATTCGACCTAATTATGATGAGCGGATCCACTGAATATTATCTATGTTTACCCTTCATGAATGTCATCAGCTAGTCGGGATTTACTAAATTACCATTTTACCCTTCTAGCTGTTATTTCCTCAACTCCTTTGTCGCTTGTGAATAAGTTAGAAGCAATGTATTGACGAGGAGCTAACAAGTCACATTGTTTCATCCAAAAGTGTCAGGACTCAATTTGGACACTGGCCAGTTCATTTATTCACACTCCAAGGAACAAAGCATGAGGTGACATACATTGCATTTCAGCAATCTTGTACATGAATTCCATATCTATGAGAACTTCACAAAGTTACTCATGACATTCTCACAACTTAGTACTTCACCAATAGGCCCTGTTCGGAATCACATAGTGAGTCCGAACTCTGACTTTCTCAAATGAGAATACTAAGGTGTGAAATGACATGTCTCATTTCAGGATTAAGGTAAGCATGATGCAATGCATACATAGTGACTTCGAGACATAAGAGGTTAAATGGTTTGTTCTTATCTTGTCTCTAGAAGTGCACTGGTCAATTCAGTACCTTCGGAAGATACCTAGAAGAACTATAGAGTCTCCAACTCTCAATGCCTCATAACCAGACATCATAGATTCTTCTAACAATCGTACTGAGGTCAATAGTCCTTTGACCCTAAGATTGCGAATATATCGTTTTAAGCAAACTACGAAGAGTTTGTTCATGCAAATCTACATTTGTCTCTTCGTAAGTTGTTTAGTTTGTTTATGGACTAAAAGACTAAGGTTTTATCATAAAGCTTCAAACAAAGAAAGAATGAATGAACGTTTCAACTTTATTATTAATGAATAAGCAATTACAAGCAAGAGTCTTCGTAAGACTATATGACATCAAATGTACATAAATAGACAATACTACTCTTCTTGTGGGCACCATTGACAACAGTTTCTTCATAGTCAATCCCTTCTTGTTGGGTATAACCCTTCGCCACAAGTCGTGCTTTGAACGTCTCGACGTTCCCATCAGGACCCCTTTTCTTCTTGTATATCCACTTACACCCTACGGGTTTAATCCCTTTAGGAAGGTCTACAAGTTTCCAGACTTTGTTGACACACATCGAGTGCATCTCAACTTTCATGGCGTCAAGCCAAAGGTTTGATTCAGAACAAGCCATCGCTTGGCTATAGGAAACAGGATCATCCATGTCAGAGACGGCTACGAGAGAGTCTCCATAAGACATGTACCTGTCAGGCTTTTGAGTAGCCCTCCCACTACGTCGAAGTACTACTTGACGAGATTCTGATGAGTTAGGTTGTGTTTCAGTTGGGGTAAGAACAGTTCTTACAGATGAGGTAGAAGCTTCCTCACCCAACTTTTCTTCAAGCACAATTTTGCTTCTAGGTTTTGCATCCTTCATAAAGTCCTCCTCAAGGAAACGAGCATTCGTGCTAACGAAAGTCTTATCGTCCTCGGGACTATAGAAGATGAAACCCTTGGTTTCCTTTGGATATCCCACAAACAAGCACAATTCTGACCTACTAGCCAACTTGCTAGTCTTTTGCCTTAGCACGTGTGCAGGGCAACCCCAAATTCGGATGTGACCCAGATTTACTTTACGGCCAGTCCATCGTTCATAAGGAGTACCAGGAACCGTTTTGGACGGATCTTGGTTCAGAATGTAAGCGGCTGTTTCGAGGGCATATCCCCAAAAGGAAAGAGGGAGTGATGAGTAACTCATCATTGATCTAACCATCTCCATAAGAGTTCGATTCCTTCTCTCTGACACTCCGTTTTGTTGAGGTGTGCCAGGTGCGGTAAGCTGAGAAGCGATACCTTCTTCTTTAAGAAAGTCATCGAACTCTCCAGACATATACTCACCACCTCGATCAGATCGAAGGGTTTTGATCACTTTGCTAGTTTGCTTTTCCACTAAAGCCCTAAAGACCTTAAATACGTTAAAGGTCTCGGATTTGTGTTTGAGCAAATAGACAAAACCATATCGCGAGTAATCATCGGTGAAGGTAACGAAGTATTCGTATCCCCCACATGCATGTTGGCTGCGCGGACCACATACATCATAATGTATTAGTTCCAGCAACTCAGTGGCTCTTCGACCCTTATCGGAGAAAGGTCGCTTAGTCATTTTTCCTTCTATGCAGGATTAATAAGTAGGTAGTGAACCTATTGCAGAGGCTTGGAGTGGACCATCCCTCACAAGTCTCTTAATCCTATCTAGACTGATATGACCAAGTCTTAAGTACCATAGGTGTGTTGATTTTGTTAGATCGGAGGATTCAGAAAGTTTGATCCTCTTTGGCTCCCTAATTAGATCATTATCTATTTCGATGTCTAAAAGAGAAGGTTGAGTGGGATAGATGTAGAAAAGAGCATTCTTCATACATGCATCAGTGACAAAAGAATTATCAGGAAACGAAATACGAATTCCATTCTTAACGAACTTTAAACAATAATCTTGCTCAAGAAGATAGGCAATGGATACTAAGTTCTTCCCAAAGGGTGGAACAAAATAAACATTATTCAAGTTTAAAGTGCGGTCTTCAAAAGACAGCGTCACGGATCCCACAGCCTTCGCAGAGACCAGGCTCCCATCACCCCATTTAAAACAGAACTCGCCTTCCTCTAAGCTTTTGGTTTTCTTGAAACCATTCAAGGAACAACAAATATGGTTAGTAGCAGCGGAGTCAAGAATCCACGTTGATACATTATCAGTGTTGTCAATGGTGCCCACAAGAAGAGTAGTAGTGTCTATTTATGTACATTTGATGTCATATAGTCTTACGAAGACTCTTGCTTGTAATTGCTTATTCATTAATATAAAGTTGAAACGTTCATTCATTCTTTCTTTGTTTGAAGCTTTATGATAAAACCTTAGTCTTTTAGTCCATAAACAAACTTAACAACTTACGAAGAGACAAATGTAGATTTGCATGAACAAACTCTTCGTAGTTTGCTTAAAACGATATATTCGCAATCTTAGGGTCAAAGGACTATTGACCTCAGTATGATTGTTAGAAGAATCTATGATGTCTGGTTATGAGGCATTGAGAGTTGGGGACTCTATAGTTCTTCTAGGTATCTTCTGAAGGTACTGAATTGACCAGTGCACTTCTAGAGACAATATAAGAACAAACCATTTAACCTCTTATGTCTCGAAGTCATTATGTATGAATTGCATCATGCTTACCTTAATCCTGAAATGAGACATGCCATTTCACACCTTAGTATTCTCATTTGAGAAAGTCAAAGTTCGGACTCACTATGTGATTCCGAACAAGGCCTATTGGTGAAGTACTAAGTTGTGAGTATGTCATGAGTAACTTTGTGAAGTTCTCATAGATATGGAATTCATGTACAAGATTGCTGAAATGCAATGTATGTCACCTCATGCTTTGTTCCTTGGAGTGTGAATAAATGAACTGGCCAGTGTCCAAATTGAGTCCTGACTCTTTTGGATGAAACAATGTGACTTGTTAGCTCCTCGTCAATACATTGTTTCTAACTTATTCACAAGCGACAAAGGAGTTGAGGAAATAACAGCTAGAAGGGTAAAATGGTAATTTAGTAAATCCCGACTAGCTGATGACATTCATGAAGGGTAAACATAGATAATATTCAGTGGATCCGCTCATCATAATTAGGTCGAATTCTTGAGTAGAAAATAAATTCATTTGAACCGAGAGATTTTCAGTGTCAGCTCTTTAGTGGAGTCAGTTGGCATTAAGCTAAACTTGGAAAAGGTTTGTGAACTTTTGAGTCCAAGTGTTTAGCTCAAGCTTTGTTCAATTGGGTCCATGAGGTCACTGTCACGAATCACATCGATAGGAATAGTTAAACTGGAAGCTAAGTCAAAACAAGAACGAAAATAGTCAAAAGGGTATTTTTGTCTTTTGAGACAAAGGATGAAATGAATGTCAATAAATTTTGACAAGTTCATTTGATGACTTCATGTCACTCGGCCATGACTTGATCATTGGGCCTCGTGAATTAATTTCATTTCATAAGAGTTTTATTGAAAATTCTTAATGGGCCTTTTTCATGTTCTCATGAATAAATGAAGAAGCTTCTAGAAGCTCCTTCTAGAGACATGTTGGGCGCCCAACATACCTAAGGAAATAGAGTTTATTTTGTGCATAAATATATTTAGATACTTGCCAAAAGAAAAATAGGAAACAAATTTTGCATATGGGATGCATAAGGAATCGGCCATGTTGAGAGAAAAGGCAAGCCTTGAACAAAATAGGAAACAAATCAAGGCTTCTAGAAGACTTGTTTTGGCCGTGTGTCTCAAGTAGGAAATAGGGAATTAGCTCATGAATATGTGATATTCTATAGAAGAGGAAACTACCTTATTGAAGGTGAGACCACTCCTATAAATAGGAGCCTCATTTCCTCACATTTTATTCATCCAAGTTTAAGAGATTTGAGAGACTCTCTCTCTAGAACTTGTGGCCGAAAATCCTCTCTCTCTCTCTCTAGTTTATTTTCGATTTTTTCTTGTCTTGGCACCTAGGTCCTCACTCGACCTAGTGTTTAGCTCTGCGACTTCGAGACTCGTTCTTAAGTCGTAGTGTTTAAAAGAACCCACTCACTGATTCCTTCTTTTCGAGTGATTTAGTGATAGAAACTTTCGTGGTTGCTCGAGGTGCCGAGGAAAGAAAGAGAGACGTGCTGCGAGGGGAGACGAGCGTTGCAAACTTTCCAAAAGCTTCTTCAAAGTTCAAGCTTCAAGAAAGGTTAGTAAACTTCTAGCTCATATTAGTTTTTAATTACATGTACTTGCTCTTTGTCTAGGTTAGTAAAAACTGTTTTTACTTGTAAAGAAATTTTTTAAAATTCCGCCGCTTCCCGAAGCGTTTAATCTTTTTCTTAAACCCTAGATCAATTCCAACAAATGGTATTAGAGCTATGGTCAAATATTAGCATGTACATGTATTTTAAAATTATGAGCTTGAAAATCGTTTTCGAAAGTTTACTAATTTTGTGACAAGTTAGAATTGTAATCTTAGATTTTTTTAATTTAATGCTCTTGTCTTTAAATTAAAAAGCATGTTGATTTTCTATGATTTTGGGATGTTTTTAAAACACATTAGAATCAGTTCTAAAAGTTTTTAATTTTTTATATTGAAAAACGTGTTTTAAAGGTTTGAGAAATTTCGAGTAAAATTTTGTGACTAGTTTTGATATCTTGCTAGTTTCTTATTTTTACTTGAATCGTTTTATGCTTGTTGTTATTTCTTTTATTCTATGTTATTACCCTGCTAATAAAACACAAATAAAAGCTTTAAACAACATCTTAAAACGTTCCGTTACACTTGATTCTTTTTCGCACCTAAAAAGGACCAAGCTTTAATTTATTTCTTTTTCTTCGAGCTGGAGTAAACCCGAATTAAAAGTGTTATAACTCTCTGCTCAGAAATCGAAATTTAATGATTCTTAAATCAAATTAAAGCTCTGCCTGTCCTCTGTCCAATGCCACCGGTTTCGGCTCAAAAGGACATCGGAGCCGCCAGATATGGCGATTTTACTCTGAGGTGCGCGGCTGTCTGAAACTCCAGTTTTTTAGAAATCCGGATTTTCAAACCCCACTACCATGAGTTATAGAACTCTAATGAGAAAATTTTCTTGAGCAAAAATGTTTTTCATATGATTATAAACATGATGTGTAAGATTAAAATGTTTTGATTTTTGAAAGTTTAATTGAAATTGAATTTTTACAAAACTAGTTTGAATTTTGAAAAACCGTTTTCACTTTCAAACTTGAAAAATATTTTGTCATCCAAATCAAATAAATTTTCAAAATGTTTTCAAAACTATATCTATATCACATATGTTCAAAATCTATATGCTCTTGAAAATTTGAGTGGGAGGTCTCCTTGTAGACAAGCCGAAAAATAAAAAGATGTGTAATCTCAAACTTTCAAGTGTTCGAGTGAGTTGAAGTTCACACTTCCCTCACGCACTTTCCCGAAATAGAAAATAGGAAAAGATCGAGTATGTACCTTTTGCCTTTATGCACTAATACTACTCTGAACATGTCGATCTAGGATTCTCTTCTAGTTATCCGCTCTGTCGCTCTCTAACTAGGAAATTTGTTTCCGAACTTATAAGAGTCGATGAACCAACTCCAAAAACTAAGTGGGAGGGTTATACTTGTTGTTTGTAACCCACGATCCCCAACACTAATGAAAAGTGCAAGTGTCGCCGGACTAAGAGTCACCCTCGTGGCCCTCTCTTAAATGAGAGTACTCAAGGGCGCTTTGCTCTGATCATTGCTCAATGAGCTACGTCCGAGAGTGAGACGATGATGGCAAGGCCTCCCCTTGGGGGATTGTTTTTCAAAGTTGATCTTTTGGACTAAGTGGTTGGTTGCACACTTAGGCTCAATCCCTAGTAATCCTCCCTCGAGGCCCTGCGAAAGGATGTGAGTGATCAAACCAATTTACAAGGTGGCTAGTCAAAATAGATGTATTGACATCTTGGCTTAGCATTAATGATGTCATTTACTTATAAAAGGAGATTTTTTGCGGCCTTCTCTTGAGGGAGTAAATTATCGTTTGGTTTATAACACCTTTGGATTTTATAAAAGTCTTAATAAAACTAAAATCCTAAACCAAAGACTAATCATAAACTTGTTTCAACTTATATAGGCAATATGTCTCTCAACCATCTCTCTATCTTTCTTTCCTCGATCAAACTCGAAAACGAAAACTACGTAGATTCGAAACGTAACCTCGACATAATACCTACCGTTAACAAGCACAAATGGGTACTCAACACCCCGTGTCCTCCTCTGACGAATGATGATTCAACTCAAGAGGACAATGACGCCTTAGCGGCCAGGCTTCGATCCGATGAGATTGTGAGGTGCTATATCTTGGCATCTATGAACAATATGCTGAAAGAGCAACATCGTGACATCGAGACTGCCGCTGACATGCTCTACAATCTCCTTGAGATGTTTGGAGGGCAAAGGCGTCAAACAAGGCTACAAGCAGTCAGACAGTTTATGAACTGTCATATGCAGGCTAGGACTCCGGTTGGAGATTTCATGATACTGATCATTAGTTTCTGAATAAAATGGAAATCCTAGGATCTGAGATTGATGGGAAGAATATCATAGATATGATCTTAGAAACTCTCCCCGCATCTCTTGATACCTCCAAGATGAACTACTTCATAAACAAGCTAGAGTACACTGTTACCAAGCTTAGGAAGGGACTTCACACTGCTGTAGGTCTCACTAAGAGAAAGAGGAATCAAGGAGAGGCACATGCTACTAAGCAAAAAGCCTCCGCCTCTGGAACTAAGAAGAGACCTCATAAAGCCGATAAAAAGAACTGTCTTGCCTATCTCAAAGCAAAGGAAAAGAGTATTGTACTAGTTACCGAAGCATGCTTACTAGCTGATAATGTATCAACGTGGATTATTGACTCCGCTGCTACTAACCATATTTGTTGTTCCTTGAATGGTTTCAAGTAAACCAAAAGCTTAGAGGAAGGCGAGTTCTGTTTCAAATGGGGTGATGGGAGCCTGGTGTCCGCGAAGGCTGTGGGATCCGTGACGCTATCTTTTGAAGACCGCACTTTAAACTTGAATAATGTTTATTTTGTTCCTACCTTTGGGAAGAACTTAATATCCGTTGCTCGTCTTCGTGAGCAAGATTATTGTTTAAAGTTTATAAAGAATGGAATTCGTATTTCTTTTTCTAATTCTTTTGTCACTGATGCATGTATGAAGAATGGTCTTTTCTACATCTATCCCACTCAACCTTCTCTTTTAGACACCGAAATAGATAACGATCTAATTAGGGAGCCAAAGAGGATCAAACTTTCTGAATCCTCCGATCTAACAAAATCAACATACCTCTGGCACTTAAGACTTGGTCATATCAGTCTAGATAGGATTAAGAGACTTGTGAGGGATGGTCCACTCCAAGCCTCTGCAATAGGTTCACTACCTACTTGTGAATCCTGCATAGAAGGAAAAATGACTAAGCGACCTTTCTCCGATAAGGGTCGAAGAGCCACTGAGTTGCTGGAACTAATACATTCTGATGTATGTGGTCCGCTCAACCAACAGGCACGTGGAGGATACGAATACTTCGTTACCTTCACTGATGATTACTCAAGATATGGGTTTGTCTATTGCTTTAACACAAATCCGAGACCTTTAACGTATTTAAGGTCTTTAGGGCTTTAGTGGAAAAGCAAACTGGCAAAGTGATCAAAACCCTTCGATCTGATCGAGGTGGTGAGTATATGTCTAGAGAGTTCGATGACTTTCTTAAAGAAGAAGGTATCGCTTCTCAGCTTACCGCACCTGGCACACCTCAACAAAACGGAGTGTCAGAGAGAAGAAACCGAACTCTTATGGAGATGGTTAGATCAATGATGAGTTACTCATCACTCCCGCTTTCCTTTTGGGGATATGCCCTCGAAACAGCCGCTTACATTCTGAACCAAGTTCCGTCTAAAACGGTTCCTGGTACTCCTTATGAACGATGGACTGGCCGTAAAGTGAATCTTGGCCGCATCCGAATTTGGGGTTGCCCTACACACGTGCTGAGGCAAAAGACTAGCAAGTTGGCTAGTAGGTCAGAATTGTGCCTGTTTGTAGGATATCCGAAGGAAACCAAAGGTTTTACTTTCTATAGTCCAGAGGACGATAAGACTTTCGTTAGCACGAATGCTCGTTTCCTTGAGGAGGACTTTATGAAGGATGCAAAACCTAGAAGCAAAATTGTGCTTGAAGAAAAGTTAGGTGAGGAAGCTTCCACCTCATCTGTAAGAACTGTTCTTACCCCAACTGAAACACAACCTAACTCATCAGAATCTCGTCAAGTAGTACTTCGACGTAGTGGGATGGCTGTTCAATAGCCTGACAGGAACATGTCTTATGGAGACTCTCTTGTAGCCGTCTCCGACATGGATGACCCTGTTTCCTATAGCCAAGCGATGGCTTGTTCTGAATCAAACCTTTGGCTTGACGCCATGAAAGTTGAAATGCACTCGATGTATGTCAACAAAGTCTGGAAACTTGTAGACCTTCCTGAAGGGATTAAACCCGTAGGGTGTAAGTGGATATACAAGAAGAAAAGGGGTCCTGATGGGAACGTCGAGACGTTCAAAGCACGACTTGTGGCGAAGGGTTATACCCAACAAGAAGGGATTGACTATGAAGAAACCTTCTCGCCAGTCGCGATGCTTAAATCCATCCGCATACTCCTATCCATAGCTGCAGCTCTCGACTATGAGATCTGGCAAATGGATGTCGAGACAGCCTTTCTGAATGGCAATCTTGACGAGCGCATTTACATGGCTCAACCAGACGGTTTCGTGGAAGAAGGTCAAGAGACCAAGGTTTGTGAGTTGCTTAAGTCCATTTATGGATTAAAGCAAGCATCTAGGTCATGGAATATTAGATTCGATGAAACTGTAAAGAGCTTTGGCTTTGAACAGTCAATAGATGAGCCTTGTCTTTACAAGTTAATACACGAAGGCAAAGTTGTGTTTCTGGTACTATATGTCGATGATATACTACTCATTGGTAATGACGTGGGTAAGTTATCTGAGGTTAAGGTCTGGCTGGCAAAGCAATTAGATATGAAGGATCTAGGAGAAGCCGCGTACATTCTGGAAATCCAAATCTTTCGAGATAGGAAAAACCGGACCCTGTCGCTCTCTCAATCATCTTATATTAATAAGGTGATGGATCGCTTCTCGATGCAAGACTCCAAGAAGGGCCAAACACCCTTTAGGCATGGAGTTTCACTCTCTAAGGACCAGTCTCCCAAGACTGCACAAGAGATTGAAGACATGAGGAAAATTCCTTACGCCTCTGTCGTAGGAAGCCTCATGTATGCTATGCTTTGCACTAGACCTGACATCTGTTTCGCCGTTGGCGTAGTTAGCCGTTTCCAATCCAATCCTGGACCAGAGCACTGGATTGCTGTTAAGCATGTTCTTAAGTATCTTCGAAGAACTAGGAACTTGATGCTTACATACTCAGGTACTGACCTGACTATGACGGGATATACCGACTCCGATTTTCAAGCGGATAAGGATTCCAGGAAATCCACTTCGGGATCTGTGTTCATCCTTAATGGTGGAGCTGTTGTGTGGAGAAGTATTAAGCAATCATGCATTGCTGACTCCACAATGGAAGCAGAATATGTGGCTGCTTGTGAAGCATCCAAAGAGGCTGTATGGCTTAGAAATTTCCTTAAGTATTTGGAAGTTGTTCCAAACGTCGACGAGCCCATGACCCTTTATTGTGATAATAGTGGGGCTGTCGCTAACTCAAAGGAACCTCAAAGCCATAAGCGCTCTAAGCATATTGAGAGGAAATACCATTTGATTCGAGAGATCGCGCAGTGCGGAGACGTGGAGGGGAAGTAGATCTCTGGCAGATCCATTCACCAAGGCCCTAGCGAACATGGTCTTCGACCAACTTCGAGAGGGATTAGGCATGTAGGACTACTCACATCTTCTTTGAGTCAAGTGGGAGTTTGTTTTCAATGGTGCCCACAAGAGGAGTAGTAGTGTCTATTTATGTACATTTGATGTCATATAGTCTTACGAAGACTCTTGCTTGTAATTGCTTATTCATTAATATAAAGTTGAAACATTCATTCATTCTTTCTTTGTTTGAAGCTTTATGATAAAACCTTAGTCTTTTAGTCCATAAACAAACTTAACAATTTACGAAGAGACAAATGTAGATTTGCATGAACAAACTCTTCGTAGTTTGCTTAAAACGATATATTCGCAATCTTAGGGTCAAAGGAGTATTGACCTCAGTATGATTGTTAGAAGAATCTATGATGTCTGGTTATGAGGCATTGAGAGTTGGGGACTCTATAGTTCTTCTAGGTATCTTCCGAAGGTACTGAATTGACCAGTGCACTTCTAGAGACAATATAAGAACAAACCATTTAACCTCTTATGTCTCGAAGTCACTATGTATGAATTGCATCATGCTTACCTTAATCCTGAAATGAGACAGGCCATTTCACACCTTAGTATTCTCATTTGAGAAAGTCAAAGTTCGGACTCACTATGTGATTCCGAACAAGGCCTATTGGTGAAGTACTAAGTTGTGAGTATGTCATGAGTAACTGTGTGAAGTTCTCATAGATATGGAATTCATGTACAAGATTGCCGAAATGCAATGTATGTCACCTCATGCTTTGTTCCTTGGAGTGTGAATAAATGAACTGGCCAGTGTCCAAATTGAGTCCTGACTCATTTGGATGAAACAATGTGACTTGTTAGCTCCTCGTCAATACATTGTTTCTAACTTATTCACAAGCGACAAAGGAGTTGAGAAAATAACAGCTAGAAGGGTAAAATGGTAATTTAGTAAATCCCGACTAGCTGATGACATTCATGAAGGGTAAACATAGATAATATTCAGTGGATCCGCTCATCATAATTAGGTCGAATTCTTGAGTAGAAAATAAATTCATTTGAACCGAGAGATTTTCAGTGTCAGCTCTTTAGTGGAGTCAGTTGGCATTAAGCTAAACTTGGAAAAGGTTTGTGAACTTTTGAGTCCAAGTGTTTAGCTCAAGCTTTGTTCAATTGGGTCCATGAGGTCACTGTCACGAATCACATCGATAGGAATAGTTAAACTGGAAGCTAAGTCAAAACAAGAACGAAAATAGTCAAAAGGGTATTTTTGTCTTTTGAGACAAAGGATGAAATGAATGTCAATAAATTTTGACAAGTTCATTTGATGACTTCATGTCACTCGGCCATGACTTGATCATTGGGCCTCGTGAATTAATTTCATTTCATAAGAGTTTTATTGAAAATTCTTAATGGGCCTTTTTCATGTTCTCATGAATAAATGAAGAAGCTTCTAGAAGCTCCTTCTAGAGACATGTTGGGCGCCCAACATACCTAAGGAAATAGAGTTTATTTTGTGCATAAATATATTTAGATACTTGCCAAAAGAAAAATAGGAAACAAATTTTGCATATGGGATGCATAAGGAATCGGCCATGTTGAGAGAAAAGGCAAGCCTTGAACAAAATAGGAAACAAATCAAGGCTTCTAGAAGACTTGTTTTGGCCGTGTGTCTCAAGTAGGAAATAGGGAATTAGCTCATGAATATGTGATATTCTATAGAAGAGGAAACTACCTTATTGAAGGTGAGACCACTCCTATAAATAGGAGCCTCATTTCCTCACATTTTATTCATCCAAGTTTAAGAGATTTGAGAGACTCTCTCTCTAGAACTTGTGGCCGAAAATCCTCTCTCTCTCTCTCTAGTTTATTTTCGATTTTTTCTTGTCTTGGCACCTAGGTCCTCACTCGACCTAGTGTTTAGCTCTGCGACTTCGAGACTCGTTCTTAAGTCGTAGTGTTTAAAAGAACCCACTCACTGATTCCTTCTTTTCGAGTGATTTAGTGATAGAAACTTTCGTGGTTGCTCGAGGTGCCGAGGAAAGAAAGAGAGACGTGCTGCGAGGGGAGACGAGCGTTGCAAACTTTCCAAAAGCTTCTTCAAAGTTCAAGCTTCAAGAAAGGTTAGTAAACTTCTAGCTCATATTAGTTTTTAATTACATGTACTTGCTCTTTGTCTAGGTTAGTAAAAACTGTTTTTACTTGTAAAGAAATTTTTTAAAATTCCGCCGCTTCCCGAAGCGTTTAATCTTTTTCTTAAACCCTAGATCAATTCCAACAATCAGCTACTAAGCATGCTTCGGTAACTAGTACAATACTATGTTCCTTTGCTTTGAGATAGGCAGGACAGTTCTTTTTATCGGCCTTGTGAGGTGTCTTCTCAGTTCCAGAGGCGGAGGCTTTGTGCTCAGTAGCATGTGCCTCTCCTTGATTTCTCTTTCTCTTAGTGAGACCTACAGCAGTGTGAAATTCCATCATAAGCTTGGTAACAGTGTACTCTAGCTTTTTTATGGAGTAGTTCATCTTGGAGGTATCAAGAGATGCGGGGAGAGTTTCTATGATCATATCTATGACATTCTTCCCATCAATCTCAGATCCTAGGATTTCCATTTTATTCAGATAACTAATGATCAGTATCATAAAGTTTCCAACAGGAGTCCTAGCCTTCATGCGACAGTTCATAAACTGTCGGACTGCTTGTTGCCTTGTTTGACACCTTTGCCCTCCAAACATCTCATGTAGATTGTTGAGCATGTCGGCGGCAGACTCGATGTCCCGATGTTGTTGTTGCAACACATTGTTCATTGATGCTAAGATATAGCACCTCACGATCTCATCGGAGCAGAGCCAGGCCGCCAAGGCGTCTTTGTCCTCTTGAGTTGAATCATTATTCGTTAGAGGAGGACACGGGGTGGTGAGTACCCATTTGTGCTTGGTAAGGATTATGTCGAGGTTATGTTTCGAATCTAACGTAGTTCATGGTTTAGAGTTTGTTCGAGGAAAGGATGATTGAGAGATGTTTGCGAGACATGTTTGTTGTCGCAGTTTTCCGGACAACGATTTAGGAACCGGAAATGGTTAGACCCAAGGCCGGACCAAGTGGTCTCACTCCGGCTCGAGCGTGTCGGACTTGATATCTCAAGTCGTCCCTTAGCTGTCTGTAATGTCTATCTCGTCCAAGCACCTGAAACACAAGCGAAGAGGTGTGAACTACAAAGAGGAAACAGAGGGGTTGCCTCTGTTTACCTCTCCGACGCTCAACATTAGTAGGATTGAGGTGGTTGATAGAGGTTTAGTGTTTGAGGGTCGAGAGTTGAGGGAAACGAGCGAGCTATGAGTTCGGCAGCGTTTCAGTACTCAAATTCGGATTACCTGGGTCGAGGGAGAGACCCTCTTATTTATAGGCGGCCAAGAGGTGTTTGAGGAACCCCTTGGCCGAGGGCCGGTCTTGGAAGGACGGCCTTGGAGCGCCGGCCGAGGAGGGCCGGCCTTGGAGCGCCGGCCGAGGAGGGCCGGCCTTGGAGCGCCGGCCGAGGAGGGCCGGCCTTGGAGCGCCGGCCGAGGAGGGCCGCCCTTGGAGCGCCGGCCGAGGAGGGCCGGCCTTGGAGCGCCGGCCGAGGAGGGCCGGCCTTGGAGCGCCGGCCGAGGAGGGCCGCCCTTGGAGCGCCGGCCGAGGAGGGCCGGCCTTGGAGCGCCGGCCGAGGAGGGCCGGCCTTGGAGCGCCGGCCGAGGAGGGCCGGCCTTGGAGCGCCGGCCGAGGAGGGCCGGCCTTGGAGCGCCGGCCGAGGAGGGCCGGTCCTGGAGCGCCGGCCGAGGAGGGCCGGCCTTGGAGCACCGGCCGAGGAGGGCCGGTCCTGGAGCGCCGGCCGAGGAGGGCCGGCCTTGGAGCGCCGGCCGAGGAGGGCCGGCCTTGGAGCGCCGGCCGAGGAGGGCCGGCCTTGGAGCGCCGGCCGAGGAGGGCCGGCCTTGGAACACCGGCCGAGGAGGGCCGGTCATGGAGCGCCGGCCACGGCGAGTGCCGGCCCCGGACGAGCGCCGGGCTCAGGACGGCCGCCAGCGTGGCCGTCGTCGATCTACCGGACCGAGACGGACCGGTAACATTAGCCCCCCGAGTTTATCACCGATTGTAAATCGTGTGGTAAACTCAGAGTCCGACGTTGGCCCATCGGAGAAGCCCGCCGTCAAGAGGTATGCTCCGACGTCCTTTCATGTTGTTTTTATTTTTATATTTTTTGTCGATCGTGCTCGCTTCGTTATTCGCGCCATGGACCCCATTGACTCGGGATGTGGGACCGTTGACGATGGCTTACATGATTTGTTTGAGGAAAACCACGTGGATTTGGATGCTTTTTGGGCTCAATTTTCGCCACCATCAACACCACCCAACACTCGACACTCATCGCGTTCGTTCAACGCTATTGAGATGACCGGAGAGGATTTTTCGCTGGTTGAAGCGTGGCTGGCCGACGAGGGTGAGGGCGCGAGTGCCGGAGACGGCCAGCGCCGGCAGGAGAGCGCCGGCCTGATGACACCAGCCGCCGGGGATGGCCGGGCCGACCAGCACGAGGCCGGCTTGGCCGAGGGACGCGCCATGGAGGCCGCGCGCGCGGGGGTGACCACCCAGGAGACCGGCGGCGCTGCGCAGGCCGCCGCCAACGCCGGGGGAGTCGCGCCTGGCTGGGTCGGCGCCGTCTGCGCTGGACCCAGCCCCGGGGTCGCGCCAGGGGAGTCGCGCGCGACGACCCCGACCGGGGAGCACGCCGACCAGGCCGAGGACGCCGACGCCGGCGTGGAGGAGGCCGGGCCCGGCCGAGTCGGCGCCGTCTGGGGCGAACCCAGACCTGGGGGAGACGTCCCTCGTCCCGGGGGGACCGAGCCGGCCGTGGAGGACGCGGGCGACGCGTCTGGCGAGGCCGACGCCGGCGAGGACGCGCTGGCGCAGAGGAGCGCCGCCCGGGGCGGCGTTGGCATCAGGGAGAACCCCACCCCCTCGGGTGGGGCTGCGCTGCAGGTGGTCGGCGGCCGTGGAAGTCCAGGCGGGTCGGCCCCAGCCGGGCCGGAGCGTGTCCACGTCGGGGGGGCGCCGCCGGCGGCGGCCGACGCTGCAGGAGGGGCCGCCGGCGCCGGACAGGAGGTGTGCCGGCCGCCCAACGCTGGAGAGGGGGAGGCGGCCGTCCTGGCGGCCCTGCAAACCCTAGGACCCAATGGGCCGGGCCTAGGTGATGAGATTGCAGCCGGCCGGGAGTCGGGCCGGGCCGACGCGCGCGAGGAGGGCCCAACCGGCCGAACGCCGGACAGGGCCGCTGGGCGACAGGCGCGCGAGGAGGGCCCAGCAACCCGCGAGCTGGGCCGGGCCGGTGGGCAGGACGCACCTGGGCTGAACGCCGGGACGCCCGGGCAAGCCACCAACGCCGGAGACTTGACCGGCCGAGAGCTGGGCCGGGCCGAGGCCGGACGTCGCCGGGACCGCGCGTGGAGGAGCCACCCAGCCAGGAGGCGGGCTGGGTCCTCGGGCTTGACGCACACGCAGGCGAGGGCGTCGCCGGCCACAGGACGAGCCGGCCCGATGACAGTGACCCGGCCGGCCGGCAGCCGGTCGAGCGCCCGGGCACCGCCCCGGACTCCGGACACTCCGGCGACTCGTCGAGCCGCCGTGCAGCACCCGCGGCGAGGGGACTTTGACTGCGCAGGAGGAAACGCGGACCTCGTCCTTCCCGGTAGGGGAGTCGGCCGTGCGGGGTAACTTTGACTGCTCGGGCGTCGATGTCCCGAGCCTGATCTCCATCGTCAGCTTCAAGAGCCTCAGGAAGCGCTACAGCATCCCGGACTCTGTGTCAATCCTCAGACCGTTGCCCGACGATCTACCGTCCCGCCCTCGAAGGGGGTACGCCGCGGTCCACGAGGCGAGCCTCCGCGGCGGGCTAAGGTTGCCTTTTCAGCCGGTTATCCAGGAGCTGCTAGTTCGACTGGGGGTGCACGCCTTACAGATGTCTCCGGCCTTCTACCGGGTGGTCGCAGCGTGCCACATGATGCTTTACAGGGCGAAGAAGAGGGCTGTCACTGCCGACGACATCCAGGACCTCATGACGATACGAGGGGTGCCGGGGAAGCCGGGCTTCTACCAAGCGCTACATCGCAAGCGCTTCGTTATCGTCAGCAACGTTAATTCGAAGCACCGATATCCTTGGATATGGGTATCCGAATCAGCCTTCGGGGTCGCGCCTCTCTTCTTTGGTCTTGCGGCTGATTTTCCACCTACGGGCGATATCGAAAGCTCTGAGCTTCATGCGGTGATCAGGGCGCTCCCGGAATCGAGGCGACAAGGACCACACTTCGAGTCCCCAGACCTAATGGCAAGGACTGGGTGGTTCCCGCCTGGAGACGACGCCCTCCCGAGCTCGGGCCTCGCCGCGGAGGCTACGGAGGACCCCGAATCAGAGGCGGGGGGCTCGTCTGTTCCTCCCCCTGACGTGGGGGGTACCAATCGCACACAAGCTTCTAGTTAGTGTATAATCCATTGTGTTGCACTCTAACCTGTCATCTCTTCGTCTTTTTCAGATACGATGACCCGGCGACACCGACCACGCACGCAGGCACCGAGGGTGGCGCCCGACGC
Source organism: Urtica dioica subsp. dioica (assembly GCF_054948205.1). Lineage (NCBI taxonomy): Eukaryota > Viridiplantae > Streptophyta > Magnoliopsida > Rosales > Urticaceae > Urtica > Urtica dioica. The sequence continues at coordinate 41,464,246 of NC_142756.1, forward strand.
CGAGGCCGTGGTCGCGGCTCAACCACAAGCTGAGGCCCACCATAGAGGGCTTCCAACGCGGGCGAGGACCGAGGCGAACTCCTCGAACAAGCGACCGTCGTCGACGATCCTTCCCGGCTCGTCCTCCGGCCACAAGCGCGCTCATACGTCGGCGACGCCAGATGGCATGGAGTCGATGCTCCTAACGGAGGCGGCGGAGCTAAGGGACCGATGCTCTCAGGGGATCCTTGAAACCTCACTACGGGATTTCAAGAGTCTCCTGACGGTGAGCGACCTTGAGCATTTCCAGAGCGGGATCGGCGACGCCCGAAAGGTATGACTCGCTTGTTTTCCTCATTTGCGATTTGTTGTGCTTACTTCGATTACATGTACTTTTTTTTGTTTCCACAGATGCTCGCACGCCAAGAACGGAGCGACCGCATTCTCCGGGATCTGTTGCGTCGCATGCAGATCATGGAAAAAGACAAGGAGGATACAGCGGTCGCCCATGCCGCTGCCTTGGCGGGGGCCCGCCCCGTCCAAGAGTTCCAAGCGCTTGAGGAAGAACTAAGGCGAGCTCGTGAGAAGGCGGCGGCCGAGAAGGCGTCTCGGGAGAAGGCTGAGCAGGTGGCCGAGACTTTCTTAGGGGAGACCAAGAAACTCCAGGCGGCCCTCTCGAGCCGAGATGAAGAGCTGAACATCGTCCACGCCCGACTGTCGGCAAGCGAGATCTCCCGGGTCAGGGCCGAGAGGGAGAGGGAAACCCTGCGGGCGGAGGTGCAGACCCTCATCGAGGAGAAGGACGACGCCGTGCGATCGAAGACAGAGCTGGAGGAGGACTGGGATCTCTCGCTAGAGGTGGCCCGTTACGAGGTGGCCATGCGGGTCAAAGACGCGACCGCGGAGGAGAACGCGTCTCGAGGGATCACATTTTCCTTCTTCGACGCCATGTTTCCTCCCTTGGAGGACGAGCTGCCGGAAGACGACCTGCCTCCCGAAGTCCCTGCGGAGGCCGCCCAGTCGTCAAACCGTCAATCCGGCGGAGGAGCCGTTGGCGGGTCGGGCGCCCCCCACCTTGAGGACGACGAGGAGCAGGTCGATTATGGTTCGGAGTGATCGAGTTCTCTTTGGTTTTTTCGCGCACTTGTTTAGCGCTTGCTTTACGCTTTCTTTCGGATTCTTGCTATGTTTGCGTCGTACTTTCGTATTTTTCTTATCGGGTTGTTTACGCAATATTGTTTTGCCTTGATTGAAGCTTTCTTTTCATCGTGCGTCTTATTTTCTCGACTTACTACGCTTAGTGTAATCGATTTGCGCAATTTGAATAGTGCATGTCTTACGAGCCCGGCTTACTATGCTTAGCGTAACCGGTTGGCACGACTTACTGCCGCATTTGGCGGCGAAGTTTCCCACGGACGCAGGCTAAACCAGTTTCATCCGGCAGGTGCGATTTCCGGCCATCCATTTGTGACTCGCTGCCTATCGGCGCGCGCGAGCTGGGCGGCCGTCGCGCTCATCCTCCGGCGAGTACGCTACCTATCGGCGTGCGTATCCGGATGGGTTTGCAGCTCCCAGTGAGCGTGGTACTCGTTGGTACGCGTGTCACGTTTTGGGTTTTGACTGCCGAGATCGACAATCCGGTGCGCGGACGTGATCCATCGATGACTTGTCGCCTATCGGTGCGCAAGGTGCATCGGTGCATGAGAGGGTCGTAGCAAAGGACGTGCGAGGCCGGAGGTCCGGTGCGCGGATCCAACTCATCGACGTTTCGCTATCTCTCGGCATACGGCCTCAACCCGTGCGAGAGCGTCGCGCGGGGAGGGTACGAATTCGGAGGTCCGGAGCGCGGATCCGATTTATGGGTGTTTTGTTGCCGTTTGGCGCATGGAAATATCCTCCTTAGCCCCCCGAGTTTCTTGGGTGCTCGTAGAGGAGGCTAGAAACTAAGATACCAAGTGTATTGAAGTGAAATGTAATTTATTAAATTATCGAAATGGTTCAAAAATTACATCCCAGGCCTTTGGCCAAACTTGAAATTTAAAATTGACTTTGCTAGAATCGAAAGTTACACGAAAACAACAAAGCGTAAAAATGGGCGAGTGAACATTTATTGATAATATTGCCGGAGATGCTCCGCATTCCACGGATGCGTGAACACGAGTCCCTCCATGTTCTCGAGCTCGTACGTGCCATTGTGGATGGCTCGGCGCACACGGTACGGGCCTTCCCAGGTGGGGCCTAGAACTCCCGCACCTTGCACTTTGGTGTTTTGGAACACCCTTCGAAGGACGAGGCTTCCGTCGGCGAACTTTCGCAGCTTGATCTTCGAGTTGTAGTACTTCTCGACCTTCCTCTTCTGCGCGGCAAGCCGGGTAAGTGCGTCCGCCCTCCTTTCGTCTATGAGGTCTAGCTCGAGCCTGATCGCATCATCGTTGGCGGCTTCGTCGTACTCCTCGATGCGCAAGGTTGGCAGCTTGATCTCGACGGGTACCACAGCCTCGACGCCGAACGCGAGAGCGAAAGGGGTTTCGCCGGTCGCGTTTCGGGCGGTGGTGCGGTATGCCCATAAGACCATGGGAAGCTCGTCAGCCCAAGCCCCCTTTCGTGCCTCCAGCTTCTTCTTCAGGTTCTCCTTGATCGTCTTATTCACCGCCTCGACCTGACCGTTGGCTTGGGGATGGCGGGGAGAGGAGAAAGTCTTGCTAATGCCAAGCTGTTCGCACATTTCTCGGAGGCGCGCGTTGTCGAATTGTTTTCCGTTGTCGGTTACAATTGACGCAGGGATCCCGAAGCGGCAGATGATGTTTCTCCAAATGAAGCTTGTCGTGTTCGCCTCGGTGATCTTTGCTAGTGGTTCAGCCTCTACCCACTTCGTGAAGTAATCGATAGCCACGATCGCGTGCTTGTATTGTCTCGGGGCCGTAGGTAGCTCGCCGATGAGGTCGATTCCCCACTTCGCGAAGGGTCGCGGCACGATAATCGGACACAAAGGGGCCGGTGCTTGACGCGGAATGTGGGCGAACCTTTGGCACTTGTCACACTTCTTGGCCCACTCGTGGGAGTCCTTTTTCAAGGTTGGCCAGAAATATCCAAGTCTTAGCAACTTCAATGACAAAGATTGCCCGGCGGCGTGGTTACCGCACACCCCCTCGTGCACCTCGTGGAGCGCTCTCCTCGCCTCCACCTCGGTCAGGCAACGGAGAAGGGGCATGGAGTAGCCTCTCTTGAACAAACTATCCTCCCTCATCGTGTACTTTGGGGCTAGGCTTCTCAGCTTTCTAGCCTCTTCTTTATCCTCGGGGACGACTCCTCGTTTAAGGAATTCCACGAGTGGGCTCATCCATGAGGGAGGCGGAGTCTCGTCAATGACTCCTACGTCGCCTCTCGAGACGTAGGGTCGGGTCAACACTTCGATTGGGACGCTGCCTTCGCCTTCCTCGTCTATCCCAGACGCGAGGCGAGCTAGGGCGTCGGCGTCAACGTTCGCCTCTCGAGGGACCTGGACGATCTCGAACCACGACAAGGCCTCCAAGTTCTTTTGGGCCTTGGACAAGTAGGCGATCATGTGTGGCTCCTTTGCGGCGTAGTCGCCCTTAACCTGATTCACGATCAATTGCGAGTCGCAATGGATGCGTAGGTTTTGGGCGCCCAACTTGTTCGCTAGCTCCAAGCCAACAATCAGAGCCTCGTACTCTGCCTCGTTGTTGGAAGCCTTGAACTCGAACCGCAGGGCGTACCTCAACTTTTCCCTATCGGGATTTGTGAGCACAACGCCGGCGCCAGCCCCCCGGGCGTTTGACGCGCCATCCACGTGTAAATCCCAGACCGGCCCTATCGGGCCGTTGGTTCTCTTCCTTGACGACTCGCTATGGTCGTCCTCCTTGTCTTCCGCGGTCTTACTCCCCTCGTCGCCCTCATTGGTTGGGGGCGCGCTTGTGAACTCGGCGATGAAGTCGGCGAGGGCCTGGCCCTTAATGGCGGTTCTCGGTTGGAACTCGACCCCGTATTCGCCCAGCTCTTGGGACCATATCGCCATTCGAGAGGAGGTCCCTTTTTGAAGGGCCTTCTTGATGGGATGCCCCGAGCGGACCACGATGGGGTGCGCCTGGAAGTAGGGCCGGAGCTTTCTCGCGCTCATGATGAGGGCGAGGGACAGTCTCTCGATCTCGGGGTATCGGGTTTCGGCGTCGAGGAGCACCTTGCTAACGTAGTAGACTGGCCATTGCACCTTGTCTTCTTCGCGTATGAGGACCGCGCTCACGGCCCTATCGGAAACCGCGAGGTAGAGGTACAGGGTTTCGCCGTTCTTCGGCTTCGCGAGGAACGGGGGGGAGGTGAAATAGGCTTTCATATCGCGGAATGCTTCCTCGCACTCTTCCGTCCACACGAACCCGTCAGTCTTCTTCAGTGCCTTGAAGAATGGTTGGCACCTATCAGTGGCTTTGGAAACAAATCGCGTCAGGGCGGCGATCCTTCCCGTCAAGCTTTGAACTTCTTTGACCTTTTGTGGCGACCTCATCTCTAAGATCGCCTTAATCTTCTCAGGATTGGCCTCGATCCCGCGGCGGCTCACCATGTAGCCCAGAAACTTTCCAGACTCGACCCCGAAAGCGCACTTGTTGGGGTTAAGCTTCATCTTGTAGCGCCGCAGGATCGCGAACATTTCCCTAAGGTCTCGAACGTGGTCGTGGGCTTTGAGGCTTTTGACAAGCATGTCATCCACGTAGACCTCCATAGTTTTGCCAATTTGATTGGCGAACATGCGGTTCACCAACCTTTGATACGTTGCTCCCGCGTTTTTGAGGCCAAAGGGCATGACCTTGTAACAGTAAAGTCCGCGGTTCGTAACAAAGGTGGTTTTAATTTGATCCGGCTCGTGCATGCGGATCTGGTTGTAGCCTGAATAGGCGTCCATGAAGCTTAGCAGTTCGTGGCCCGCAGTGGCGTCCACGAGCTGCTCGATCCTCGGGAGAGGGAAGCTGTCTTTCGGGCAGGCTTTGTTGAGATCTTTGTAGTCGATACAGATCCGCCACTTTCCGTTTGGCTTCTTGACCATTACCACATTGGACACCCACTTGGGGTGCTCCGCCTCCCTGATGAAGTCGGCGGCGAGAAGTTTGTCAACTTCTTCACCAATGGCTTGGTACCTCTCCCCACTGAACGCCCGTCGCGGTTGAACGCGCTCGGCCACTCTCTTGTCGTCGTTGAGACGATGAACCATGATCTCGGGATCGATCCCCGGCTTGTCGGCGTGTGTCCACGCAAAGACATCTTTGTGTTCCCGGAGGAAAGCGGCGAGCTCGATTCGGGTCTCAGACGGGAGTTGGGCACCTATCTTGACCACTTGGTCGGGTTTGGCGTCGTCCAACACGACGGGAACGAGGTCGTCCGGTGTCTCCACCTTCCGACGCTCGACTTCGTCCCTTTGGTCTAGCTCTCCGAAGGTGCCTCCTTCCTCTAACTTGCACGGGAATTTGTCTCCGAGTTGGAAGACGGTGCTCACCACCTTCGCTTTCCCTTTTCCATCCACGCCCTGGATGTAGCACATCCTCGCCATGGATTGGTCTCCCAACATCACGGCGATCCCTTTATCGGTCGGGAACTTCATCATCAGGTGGTACGTGGATGTTATGGCCTTCAACCGATTGAGGGTCGGGCGGCCGACGATGATGTTGTAAGCCGAGGGCTGATCCACCACCAGGAACGACACGATGTGGGTAACCTCGAGCCCCCCCGGCGTACCGAAGGTAACCGGGAGGTCGATAGTTCCCTCCGTCATAACCCTCTCCCCGGAGAAGCCGAAGAGCGGGGTTGAGATCGGGGTTGGTCTTACCCCGGATAGCTTCATCCTGTCCAATGCCGATTTGAAGATTATGTCGGCGGAGCTCCCATTGTCGATCAGGATTCTCCGGACGAGGTTGTTGGCGACCGGGGCGGAGACGACTATCGCGTCGTTGTGTGGATGGAGAACTCGCGTTGCTTCTTGTCCGGTGAAGAACATGGACTCGAAGGGGGCCGGAGGAGGGACCTCGTACGTATGGTTGATGTAGTGCGCTATTTTCCCTTGGGAAACTTCGCGCACGTACTTTTTCCTTTGCGTAACCGAGTCTCCGAACTCCGGGCCACCCAAGATTGCACCCACGACGTGAAGTTGCGAGCTCTCCGGCTCTTCGTTTGTCGCGCGGTCCGTGACAGTCACCGTCGCCGGACCTTTCTTCCCTTGCCGCGGGCGGCCTCCGTGCGCCGCGGCCGTCCCGATAGTTCTCAGGACATACTCTTTCAGCTTCCCATCTTGAATCAGGGCCTCAATCTGACGCTTAAGTTGATAGCATTCGGATGTCAGGTGCCCATGATCTTGATGGTAGTCACAGTACTTGCTTTGATCCCTCTTGGCGGGATCCTTCGTGAGCGGGGTCGGGCTCCCCAACTTGTCACGGTGCAGAGCTAGGATTTGCTCCGGCGGAGTGTTCAGAGGAGTGAATGGCGAGAACCTCCGGAAGCTGTCGACATGCGACGGCTTCGGCCCGGGGAGGGAACGGCCGTTAGGGGCCTGGCTTCCCTTGTTCCTCCTCTTTCGGGGGTCGGGGCGATCTTCGTCTCGATCGTCGCGGCGGCGACTCCCCTGCCCTCCTGCCTTTCGGCCATCTCGGCCATCGAGATAGTCCTCGACTCCCATGTATGTGCGGGCTCTTGTCATCAGCTCCGCCATGTCACGCGGGACTTGGCCAACAATAGATTTGAGGAAGTCGCTCGTGCGCACTCCCTCGGTGATCGCCGTGATGGCGTCCCTGTCGTCGAACCCTTCGACCTTGTGAGACTCCTCGGTGAAGCGAGCGAGGTATTGTCTCAACGTCTCGTCTCTTCCTTGCCGGATAGAGAGGAGGTGGGTCTTCGGCTTCTTTTGCGCCACGAGGGTGGCGAATCGGGCGAGGAAAGCCTCTCGCAAGGCCCGGAAAGACGGGATGCTTCCCGGCCTCAAGCTTCGGAACCACTCAAACCCCGAGCCTGTGAGGGTCAGGCTGAAGGCTTGGCAGAGGGTGGCGTCCGCCTGCCCCTGCATAGTCATCCACGTCTCATAGTGTTGGACGTGGAAGTGGGGGTCCGTACGTCCATCGTAGGGAGGAATGGACGGTAACTTGAAGTTCCCCACGCATGGTTGCGCGAGGATTTGCGCGGCGAAGGGAGAGTATGATTCCTCGATCCCTCCGTACGGCCTTTGCCTCCCCGACTCCCTCATTTCGATGATTTGATTCTGGAGGCTTTGAATCATCGTGACCATGTCGAGCCCGTTAGCGGGGCCGATCGTCGGGGCCACGGGAGTCACCGGTTGGCGTTCGTTGGACGCTTGGTCCACGACGTTGGCCTGTGGCCGGCCGAGAGTTGCGGCGGGGAGCGCGTCCCTTCGAGAGTTTAGCCTTTGGCGGAGATCCTCCCCTCGGGAGTTTCTCTGCGCCGTCAAGCGCTCTCTAAGGTCCGCACTCGGTGCGGGGCGAGGCGAGGTCGCCCTTGGTCGGGCCGTCCGTCGAGCGCTTCGGCTATCGGCCCCATCATCTACCAGAGTCGCTCTCTCCTCGGCGAGGGGCCGTGTCCGGCCACCTCTTGAAACCGAGGGGGCGAGTCCCCGGGAATGGGACCGTGCCTGCTGCCGCACCATGTGCGACGGTCCGGCCAAAGCGTCGTTGGGCCTCTCGGGCCGCGAAGGGGCGAGGCTAGGCGTTGCCTCGTTGGTCCTCGACTCCCCCACATATTCGGAGTCGGAGTAGTCTTTGGCGGACCTATCCTCAACGTCGTAGCCGAGGAGGTCGGCTATGAGCGAACCATCGACGCCGGGGCGGTCAAGGAGCTCCGCAAGCCGCCGGGCCGTGTCCTCTCGGAGCGCGGCCTCGGGGTCAACCATCGGGTCTTGGGGCTGGCTCTCGCTGTCGCGAGGTTGCCCTTCAAGACGATGTGCGAGGTGCCGAAGACCGTACCTCGAGCCAGTCGCTCGGGTACCCGCGGAGGTAGTGGGAATGTGACTCATCTTTCGAGAGTCGTGAGAACGAAGGGAGAAAACTGGTAGAGGGAATGCGTCGTCAAGGTCGAGAGACCCCCTCCTTCTAGCGCCAAAATGTTGTCGCAGTTTTCCGGACAACGATTTAGGAACCGGAAATGGTTAGACCCAAGGCCGGACCAAGTGGTCTCACTCCGGCTCGAGCGTGTCGGACTTGATATCTCAAGTCGTCCCTTAGCTGTCTGTAATGTCTATCTCGTCCAAGCACCTGAAACACAAGCGAAGAGGTGTGAACTACAAAGAGGAAACAGAGGGGTTGCCTCTGTTTACCTCTCCGACGCTCAACATTAGTAGGATTGAGGTGGTTGATAGAGGTTTAGTGTTTGAGGGTCGAGAGTTGAGAGAAACGAGCGAGCTATGAGTTCGGCAGCGTTTCAGTACTCAAATTCGGATTACCTGGGTCGAGGGAGAGACCCTCTTATTTATAGGCGGCCAAGAGGTGTTTGAGGAACCCCTTGGCCGAGGGCCGGTCTTGGAAGGACGGCCTTGGAGCGCCGGCCGAGGAGGGCCGGCCTTGGAGCGCCGGCCGAGGAGGGCCGCCCTTGGAGCGCCGGCCGAGGAGGGCCGCCCTTGGAGCGCCGGCCGAGGAGGGCCGGCCTTGGAGCGCCGGCCGAGGAGGGCCGCCCTTGGAGCGCCGGCCGAGGAGGGCCGGCCTTGGAGCGCCGGCCGAGGAGGGCCGCCCTTGGAGCGCCGGCCGAGGAGGGCCGCCCTTGGAGCGCCGGCCGAGGAGGGCCGGCCTTGGAGCGCCAGCCGAGGAGGGCCGGCCTTGGAGCGCCGGCCGAGGAGGGCCGGCCTTGGAGCGCCGGCCGAGGAGGGCCGGCCTTGGAGCGCCGGCCGAGGAGGGCCGGTCCTGGAGCGCCGGCCGAGGAGGGCCGGCCTTGGAGCATCGGCCGAGGAGGGCCGGTCCTGGAGCGCCGGCCGAGGAGGGCCGGCCTTGGAGCGCCGGCCGAGGAGGGCCGGCCTTGGAGCGCCGGCCGAGGAGGGCCGGCCTTGGAGCGCCGGCCGAGGAGGGCCGGCCTTGGAACACCGGCCGAGGAGGGCCGGTCATGGAGCGCCGGCCACGGCGAGTGCCGGCCCCGGACGAGCGCCGGGCTCAGGACGGCCGCCAGCGTGGCCGTCGTCGATCTACCGGACCGAGACGGACCGGTAACAATGTTGCTTATAAAAGTTGAAACAAGTTTATGATTAGTCTTTGGTTTAGGATTTAAGTTTGTTTAAGACTTGATAAAATCCAAAGGTGTTATAAACTAAACGATAATTTACTCCTTCAAGGGAAGGCCGCAAAAAATCTCCATTTATAAGTAAATGACACATCATTAATGCTTAGCCAAGATGTCAATACACCATTTTTGACTAGCCACCTTGTAAATTGGTTTGATCACTCACATCCTTTCGCAGGGCCTCGAGGGAGGATTACTAGGGATTGAGTCTAAGTGTGTAACCAACCACTTAGTCCAAAAGATTGACTTTGAAAAACAATCCGCCGAGGGGAGGTCTTGTCTCATTGTCTCACTTTCGGATTTAGCTCATTGAGCAATGATCAGTGCAAAGCGCCCTTGAGTACTCTCATTTAAGAGAGGGCCACGAGGGTCACTCTTAGTCTAGCGACAATTGCACCTTTCATTAGTGTTGGGGATCGTGGGTTACAAACAACAAGTATAACCCTCCCACTTAGTTTTTGGAGTTGGTTCATCGACTCTTATAAGTTCGGAAACGGTTTTCCTAGTTATAGAGCGATAGAGCGGACAACTAGAAGAGAATCCTAGATTTTCATGTTCAGAGCAGTATTAGTGCATAAAGGCACAAGGTACATACTCGATCTTTTTCTATTTTCTATTTCGGGAAAGTGCGTGAGGGAAGTGTGAACTTCAACTCACTCGAACACTTGAAAGTTTGAGATTACACATCTTTTTATTTTTCGGCTTGTCTACAAGGAGACCTCCCACTCAAATTTTAAAGAGCATATAGATTTTGAACATATGTGATATAGATATAGTTTTGAAAACATTTTGAAAATTTATTTTATTTGGATGACAAAATATTTTTCAAGTTTGAAAGCGAAAACTGTTTTTCAAAATTCAAACTAGTTTTGTAAAAATTCAATTTCAATTAAATTCTCAAAAATCAAAACATTTTAATCTTACACATCATGTTTATAATCTTATTAAAAACATTTTTGCTCAATAAATTTTTCTCATTAGAGTTCTATAACTCATGGTAGTGGGGCTGAAAATCCGGAATTCTAAAAAACTGGAGTTTCGGAACAGCCGCGCACCTCGGAGTAAAATCGCCATAACTGGCGGCTCCGATGTCGTTTTGACCTGAAACCGGTGGCATTGGACAGAGGACAGACAGAGATTTAATTTGATTCAAGAATCATTAAATTTAGATTATGAACAGAGAGTTATGCAACTTTTACTGCGGGTTTTACTCCAGCTCGAAGAAAAAGAAATAATTAAAGCTTGGTCCTTTTTAGGTGCGAAAAAAGAATCGAGTGTAACGGAACGTTTTTAGGATGTTGTTAAAGCTTTGATTGGTGTTTTATTAGCAAGGTTACAGAGTGTAACAGAGAGTTATGCACTGGTCAATTAAGTACCTTCGGAAGATACCTAGAAGAACTATAGAGTCTCCAACTATCAATGCCTCATAACCAGACATCATAGATTTTCCTAACAATCATACTGAGGTCAATAGTCCTTTGACCCTTAGATTGCGAATGTATCGTTTTAAGCAAACTACGAAGAGTTTGTTCATGCAAATCTACATTTGTCTCTTCATAAGTTGTTAGGTTTGTTTATGGACTAAAGACTAATGTTTTATCATAAAGCTTCAGACAAGGAAGATTGAATGAACGTTTCAACTTTTATTAATAAATAAGCAGTTACAAGCAAGAGTCTTCGTAAGACTATATGACATCATATGTACATAAATACACACTACAACTCTTCTTGTGGGCACCATTGACAACACCTCGTGCCGACTCTATACATTACTCTTCGAGTTGAGTTCCGAGTCCACGAGTCGACTGATAAGTCCTCGTGTTGACTCTACACATTACTCCTCGAGTTGAGTTCACTCCTCGAGTTGAGTTTTGAGTCCACGAGTCGACTGATAATTCCTTGTGCCGTCTCTACACATGACTCCTTGAGTTGAGTTCCGAGTCCACGAGACGACTGATAATTCCTCGTGCCGACTCTACACATGACTCCTCGAGTTGAGTTATTCCTCGAGCTGCGTTCCGAGTCCACGAGTCGACTGGTAATTCCTTGTGCCGACTCTACACATGACTCGTTGAGTTGAGTTCACTCCTCAAGTTGGGTTCCGAGTCCACGAGTCGACTGGTAATTCCTCGTGCCGAGTCTACACATGACACCTCGAGTTTAGTTCACTCCTCGAGTTGAGTTCCGAGTCCACGAGTCGACTGGTAATTCCTCGTGCCGTCGCTACACATGACTCCTCGAGTTGAGGTCACTCCTCGATTTGAGTTCCGAGTCCACAAGTCGACTGATAATTCTTCGTGTCGACTCTACACATGACTCCTCGAGTTGAGGTCACTCCTCCAGTTGAGTTCCGAGACCTTGAGTCGACTGATAATTCCTCGTGCCGACTCTACACATGACTCCTCGAGTTGAGTTCAGTCCTCGAGTCAAGTCTCGATTCTCGAGTGGACTGACAAGTCATCTTGTCAACTGTACACGTAACTCCTCGAGTTGAGTTTACTCCTCGAATTGTGTCACAAGCCCACGAGTCGACTGACAAGTCCTCGGGTTAAACATGCACGACTTCTTGATTCACCGATCAACGATAGACTCACAAGTCTCGATGACAAAATTAGATGCTCTCCTACGAGCGACAGGAAAAATTGTCCCTAACGACGTACTTAAGTCGCCCCTAACGGTACACCAAAACTCGCTCTACAACACTCTCTTGAGAGTAAGAATGGGCCAGATGAGTCACAAACGTGACACACACGCCGTGGCGCCACGCTCACAAGGGCACAAGACTCGACCCAAGAGACTCAACCCGAAAACGCGACCAGCGCACTAAGGGGCCACACTCGTCGGTGGATTAAGTCTACACCTAACGCCGCCTGCCGCGTGACACGCGCACCCAAGGGTGCCACGCTCATAAGGTGGTGTGGCCACGCTCGCTGCCCAGCTCGTGCGCCAATAGGCAACGAGTCGCATATTGGTTTCAAAGGCCTGCGCCCGTCAGACGAAACTGGTCTAGCCAACGTCCACGGAAAACCTGGTCACACAAATGTGGCACCAAGGCGCCCCGAGGCCCAAGTCGTGCAAATCGATTACGCCTTCATTGGTAAGTCGAGAAAATAAACCACGCCCCGATAAGACGTGCAAATCGATTACGCCTTCATTCGTAAGTTGAGAAAATAAGTCACGCACCGATAAGACGTGCCAATCGATTACGCCTTCATTGGTAAGTCGAGAAAATAAGCCGCGCACCGCCAATACATGCGAATCGATTACGCCTTCATTGGTAAGTCGAGAAAATAAGTCGCGCACCGATAAGACGTGCGAATTGATTACGCCTTCATTGGTAAGTCGAGAAAATAAGCCACGCACCGATAAGACGTGCGAATCGATTTCGCCTTAATTGGTAAGTCGAGAAAATAAGCCACGCACCGATAAGACGTTCGAATCGATTACGCCTTCATTGGTAAATCGAGAAAATAAGCCGCGCACCGACAAGACGTGCAAATCGATTACGCCTTCATCGGCAAATTGAGAAAATAAGACGCGCATCAACAAAACCGTGCGAATCAATAGGATGTCGAGAACATAAGACACGTAAAACGAAAGACAACCAAAGCGGTCCCTCGCGACGCAAAATAGTCGTCCCTCGTGGCGCCCCAAAGTTGTCCCTCGCGACGCCCCAAAGACGTCCCTCGCGACGCACCAAAGCTGTCCCTCGTGATGCACTAAAGCCTCTCTATGGCGCACTCACAAATTTGAGAGTGTTCGTCCCAATTCCGCGCGTTGATGCAACTATTGAGTTTCCACTCGACCCATGCTCGATCGGAAACTTGGGGCTAATGTTGTCGGCCCGTCGGCGACCGACAGAGGAAAAGAAGTCAATACACGTCAAGGTTCGAAGAACCACATGGAGGCGAGGTGTTGTTGGCCAATCCGGACAAAGCAAGGGCAAAACCGCAACACCACCTCCCGGCCGGCCAAGTCTCATCCGGCCAACTCTCGGCCGGCCGACTCCCGGCCGGCCGAGGCCCGTCCAGTCGACTCCCGGCCGGTCGAGGCCCGTCCGATCGACTCCCGGCCGGCCAAGGCCCGTCCGGTCGACTCACGGCCGGCAGCCTCCTGGCCAGCCAAGGCTTGCCTCGGCCATTGGCCGGCCCAAAGGCTTGCCTCGGCCATTGGCCAGCCCAAGGCTTGCCTCGGCCATTGGCCGGCCCAAAGGCTTGCCTCGTCCATTTGTCGTCCCAAGGGCTTGCCTCGGCCAATAGCCAGCCCAAAGGCTTGCCTCAGCCATTGGCCGGCCCAAGGCTTGCCTCGGCCAAGGGGTTCCCCAAAACACCCCTTGGTCGCCTATAAATGCAGAAGTCCGTCCTCTCCCAAAGGTAATCCATTTTTTAGTCCTGAAACGCTGTCAAACTCATACTTCACTCGTTTCGCTCATCTTTGGTCTCTCACCCTCTAAAACCTCTATACTCCACCTCAATCCTACTAATGTTGAGCGTCGGAAAGGTAAACAGAGGCACCCCCTCTGTTTTCCCTTCTTAGTTCACGGTTCTCTTAGCTTTTTCAAGTGTGCCGGCGAACTCAAGGACCATTGACAGCTAAGGGAAGACTCGAGATATCGAGTCCGACACGCTCAAGCCAAAGCGAGACCAGTTGGTCCGGCCTTGGGTCTAACCGCTTGAGGCTTCTAAATCGTTGTCCGAAAACGAGCGACAACAGAAACTAAGAGAAAACCGGTCGGTATACCGATTTTTGGCACTTACCGTTAGCGGTATGAACAAAACCACTAGATACTGAGAAAAACGCCGGTTACCAGAAGAAAACCGGATTAGTTACCGAAATCCCGAAAACCAAGTCAAGTTTTTTTTAATAAAAAAAATATTTGGGCCAATTTTTTTTTAATTTTCAAAAATTTCAGCCAATGATCGTGGGCTGAATTTTGAAAATTTTGAAATTTTAAGCCCACGATCGTGGGTGTTAAATAGCAAAGGGTGATTGCTCAAATGACAGTGGTGAATTGCAAAACGTGATGTACTATAATGAAGATATTGTAGACTATTTACATTTTTATCCTATGTTTGAAAACACTTTTTTTTTATAATGAAGTGTTCACTGGATACCACTCACTAAATCCGATATTTTTTGGTAAGCCACGTCGGTAACTGTAACTTTATCGATACAATTTACCTTCACCCTCACTGAATAATATCTAGAAATATAAAATCGAAAAATTAAACGAATTTATTTAAATTCGTTCAGTTTAAATTGTTTTTTTTAAAGGGAATTTTTAGTTATAGCCATTAGATTTGTTAGAGATATTAAATTATTCAATATACAGAATAATTCAAATTCCTTTTAGTTATTTTTCGTTCGATATATAAATATATATATATATATATATATATATATATATGTGTGTGTGTGTGTGTGTTGATTTATTTGTATGGTTTTTTTTATTACCTATTTTTTTTCTTCTCAATGATTTTGTAACTGGTTAACGGGTAACGGGCTCACATTTTTTACACCTATTACTCGCCCTGTTAATGGGTTAGCGGGTACGTGTTAAAGGGTATTTTTTTATATGGGTACGGGTAACGAAATTGGTGCACCTATTCATACCCATACCCGTTGTCATTCCAGTTATAACCGAGCATGCTTGCAATGAGGGCCCTATTGACCCCAAGTTGGACGAGGAGTTTAGCAAATCTACGATCGGTTTTTTCTACAAGAGCCACGTGATTGTCTTGCGAACCTTGTTCATCACGTCATTCCTCGTTCCAATGAGGTTCGCTATGGGCCGGTGACGGAGGTCTTACAAGCTTGTCGCTCAGGCGTTCACATTGTTTCCCACCATAGATCACGCGACAAGCAATGGCCTCATGGTTAAGATATGTGATTGTTCTGAATTAGAAGAAGTTGTGGAAGAGGGAACGTGGAAGCCAAGTAGAAAAGTCTCTTTCTTCTTGTACCAAAATATTTTCACTGATTTTTGGACAATTATTTAGTTGTGCATTTTTCTTAACAAAAAAAAAAAACATAAAAACAAAACCCCTAACATATCCGTATGAAAAAAGAAAAAAAAAAGAGAAATTGCCCCATTTGCCACCAATTTTATAATTTTTTCCCACTTTCCACCAAAAGATTAATTTTTCCCAAAATACCACCGAGATGTCAACATTGTTGACATCTATGTCAACAATGTTGACATCTCATAGTGAAACTCACTATGAGATGTCAACATTGTTGACATAGATGGTGGTATTTTGGGAAAAATTAGTCTTTTGGTGGAAAGTGAGAAAAAATTATAAAATTAGTGGCAAATGAGGCAATTTCTCAAAAAAAAAAAAATGATAAAAACATATAAAAATAAAGTAAATTAATGTGACTCGCACAATACCAATCAGACGACAAGTCCCCGCTGCGATTTTGTCACGCTTCCCTACAAACTTGCTGTAAAGGTTTCCCTCGCCGGCCTCGTCAGAAGAGAGAGAGAGAGAGAGAGAGAGAGAGAGAGATACACAGAGAGATGCGGTCATCAGAGTCGGAAGCAGTAATGGAAGGAGTGGCCTCAATAGCACTGTTGCCAAGTGGATCCATCTCCGGACATTTCATTCAACTTCCGAACTCCATTTGCTATGGCCTTCATGCCATTGGTACATTCTCTTCTCTTCTCTTCTTCTATTTCCAAACTCACCCATCTTTTCTGGGTTTCTCCCAAATTTTTTCAATTTTTTTAATTTTCTATATATCGGAAATTAAAACCTCATGTAACGGTTTTGACTTTTTTTTTTTCCTTTTATTCGTGGGCATTAGAACTTGCTTGCGAAAGGGAGTGTAGCAGGGGTGAGGATTACCGTCTCATCAAGCTCACAATCATAGATTACAATGTATTAAGACTATCCGCTTAACTTAATAAATAAAATTGTCTTTTTTTTTTTCTTCAGCTTCTGTGGACTAATTTTGGTGCTAATGTAACAGAAAAAAAAGGAAAGAGATGTTGTGTTGGAATGTAGAGGCCACGACGCTGCACGGTTCCGCAACGTCGATCACGTTCATGGGTAATTAATGAGAGGAGGAAGAGAAAAATCCTATGATCCAGAACTAGAAAATGATCTTATGGTCGTTATGATTTTCCACGTGAATGACATTTCTTTATGGTTGGTATTTTTCGGAGCGAAGTTGGGAAGAGGATGTGGTCGGGATGGTCAAAGAGGAACATGGGAAGAAGAAGAGGATAACGGTTTCGTTCGACTGTGAGACGCTCAAAGCCGAGAAAGCAGCCGAAGATCACATCAAACACTTCATACCCAAATTAGCTGGCCTAGATGCTGTTGGTATGTTTTATTTATTGAGCTTTTCACGTGTGATAATATTTCTTTTTTATGTAGAGCTTAGCCAGGTATTCTAGCTATTCTTGGACCTAAAATGTCCTACCAAGCAATTTCCTTGGAGAACGTAATACATGGGAAAGAAAAAAGTGCTAATACTAAAACATTCAGTTTGACTTGAAGGGATGGTTTGACGTGAAAATTGTTGCTTAAGTTGGTAGTTGGGACTTTTTTTCTGTTAATCCACATTTTGACAGTCTTCGACTAAGCTACCTGAATTATGCAGTCAACATTGGCCCAATGAGGATCACAGGATTGAACTACGATGGAGATGATTAAGTAGAGTCAACGTTGACGATAACGATAGTGTTCAAGTCGAACATCAATCTCATGATTACATCTTATCACATATAACTTTTGTAATGATGCAGATTCCTATTTAATGTAGTGATGCCCGGTTTTAATTGTGTATTCTCAATATATATATATACACATATATATACATATATATATGTGTATATCTATATAATATAATAAGTCAGAATCGTGAAAACACTATTCATAGACTGTTCATTGTTTTTTATCCTATTACATGACGACACGTCAGATGAGTTATATTTGTGATGTCTATTCGGTTTTTCCCATTCGTGTCCACTCGAAACTCAAATCTTTATCAGGCGTTTTTCTCATTTCTACTACCATACCTATACCGCCTCCGCCGATTCTCTGCATTCGCCGATTCTGCCTCTGCCGATTCCGCTGACACTAGGTTTGTAAATTAGGGGTTTTTTTATCAATTATTTCTTGCTCAAATTGATGGTTGGTCTGATTTTAGGTTTGTAAATTAGGGTTTTTGAAAATAAAAACATTTAGGTTTTCAGATCGCATCTTGCATATCCTTTGAAATCGTTCACCGTCGCCATCGGTGAGCTCTTCATCGGCATAGCCTCTCGGATCGTCAAGACCACGTCGCTCGGCCGAGCTCCAGTTGGAGATAGGATATGGAAGGACTGTTTTTTATCCTATTACATGACGACACGTCAGATGAGTTATATTTGTGATGTCTATTCGGTTTTTCCCATTCGTGTCCACTCGAAACTCAAATCTTTATCAGGCGTTTTTCTCATTTCTACTACCATACCTATACCGCCTCCGCCGATTCTCTGCATTCGCCGATTCTGCCTCCGCCGATTCTGCCTCTGCCGATTCCGCTGACACTAGGTTTGTAAATTAGGGGTTTTTTATCGATTATTTCTTGCTCAAATTGATGGTTGGTCTGATTTTAGGTTTGTAAATTAGGGTTTTTGAAAATAAAAACATTTAGGTTTTCAGATCGCATCTTGCATATCCTTTGAAATCGTTCACCGTCGCCATCGGTGAGCTCTTCATCGGCATAGCCTCTCGGATCGTCAAGACCACGTCGCTCGGCCGAGCTCCAGTCGGAGATAGGATATGGAAGGACGACGAAGTGGTGTGGGAGGTGAGGAAAAAGGACGTTGAGGCGGAGCTGCGGAGGCCGGTGGTTAGTTCGCCGGGGTCCAGCGTCTCCGCCGCTGGATTTCTCTTCCCTGACCACCTCGGCGTCGCGCATGTAAGGTGTTCGATCATTTGTCCCAATGTGAGCAGTTTTTTTCATTAACCGTCGTTTTCTTTTTTGTTTTATGTAGCTTCAAGTTGAGGCTCCGAGTGTGTGTCAGGCCCGGGAAGCTCGCATTGATACCCAGACTGAGGAACACAGACAACAAAGCGTTCACTTTCACTTTCGCTCTCCGAAACTACTGCCCCGTATCGGATATCGGGTTTGGATATCAGGTTCCTAACAAGTATTTAGCTTGTTCCTGTAGATCTACCGTTCTAAATATATATATATATATATATATATATATATATATATATATATATATATATATATATGTAGATTACTTGATTAAAGGTGCCTTCTCCAGGTCCTCCGGAGATTGAATCATCCCAATATCATAAAATTGAAGGAGGTCGTCAAGGAAAACGATGAGGTTTTCCTCATATTTGAGCACATGGTGAGAACTTTTTACTTTCTTCGAGTTCTTGCTAACAGCCTTTTTCTAAAGAAATCGTGCCAATAACTCATGGGTTTTGTGTATGTTAATAATGTTCTGGTTTTGTGTACATAACAGAAATGATTTTATCATTTGTCTAATTTTTCAAACTAAGTCAGAACTGTAGCAAATAATAAACTCACCAAAACAATTATACAACTTGGTGGCTCTTGCAAGTTACATTGGAATTATACGAACTCCAGTTATTATTTTGCCAATCATCACTAACTTAATTCGTGATCATATATCACAGAATTTTAATCTCTACCAAATAATGAAAGAACGCCAAAGGCCCTTTTCAGAAAATGAGATTCGGAGCTTTATGTTACAAATGCTCCACGGTCTCAATCACATCCACAGAAGTGGATATTTTCACCGAGATCTAAAACCTGGTATGCTATGTTATTATATTCATGTTTATCCAGAAGTGCTTTATCTATAATTATTAGTTTAAAATTTGGCCTTTTTTCCTTGTAGTTGACTGCACTAAATGAAAATATCTAATCATTCTTTTTGTTTTGAAAGAGAATTTGCTGGTGACAAGTGATGTCCTTAAAATTGCTGATTTCGGACTGGCTAGAGAATTGTCATCCATGCCTCCCTATACCGAATATGTTTCCACAAGATGGTGAGTCTTATCATTAATAATGTACTGAGTATGTACTGTGTGTGCACTGGTTAATATAATGTTAACTTTTACGTACATTTCTGTTT
This sequence comes from Urtica dioica subsp. dioica, assembly GCF_054948205.1. NCBI lineage: Eukaryota > Viridiplantae > Streptophyta > Magnoliopsida > Rosales > Urticaceae > Urtica > Urtica dioica. The sequence continues at coordinate 41,483,606 of NC_142756.1, forward strand.
GGTTGTACCATAGGTATCGAGCACCTGAAGTTTTGCTGCACTCCAAGCTATACACTCCCGCTGTTGGTAAGTGCTAACCCTTCCCACCTCAATCTGTGTATCAATGTAGTACATTTGTAGTTCCTCAATGAGGAATGTGTGTAGATGCGTTATCTTTTAGTAATCCAATTTCTGAGCAGGTTTTTTTTATCGTATATACTTCCCTGAGGGAGTTTCTTGGGGGTTCAATCTCGTCAACTAATCATAAAAATATATCCTTAAACCTTTTTGTGAAGCTTAGGGCATTTATATGGATTTATTTAATCCATGATTATATTGTATAATATTGACAAATGAAATTTGCAGACATGTAGGCAGCTGGTGCAATCCTGGCGGAGCTTTTCACTCTGGCCCCTATTTTTCCCGGGCAAAGGTAATATTCTCATCCAAAGATTATTGTCTTTAGTCGTGATAAAAAATGATGCGTCTGCGAGTATGACCTCTTAATCTCAGCAGGTTTGATAAAGTTGATATGATCATTATAGTATTATGGTGCTATAGTTTTGATTAGTAACTTGGTGTCATGTTTTCTCAGACAAAAAGGGTATGAAGTTGATCTTGTCGGGCTTTTAGGAGGGAAAAGGATAAAGAGATTGCACTACAGGCATTAGCTGCTGAGAATCAAGCAGCTATGCAGCTGGTATGTGTTGGTTTTCGTAATTTCGGTCTCTCTTCTGTAATGTAGTTTACTTACTTGGTTTCTTAGCTGACTGTGTATAAATTTATCAAAAAAGCTATGGAGTAACTATACATTCTTCTTAATTTATTTCAAAATAAACTTCGCAGTGCTATTTTAGAAGTTGATTTATATTTTTTGATTTATTTTTTCCTGAGCAGGGTAAGCAAAGAGAGGATGAAATACAGGGTCTTCGAATGAGGTTACGGTTTCGAGAAGCAGCAATAAAGAGGCTGGAAGCTGTTGTCTCTGGAAGGATCTCGGCAGAGACTCACTTGCTGAAAGAAAAGGAAGAGTACTTGAAAGAGATTGATGTCCTTCAGACACAGGTCAAACGGAACCAAGAAGTAACAAAATTTGCTGCTTCTTTATCATACTTGTTCTATTCGTGCATTAATTTAGTGGTTTTCTTTCTTTTTGGCCATTTCTGCATAACATTAATTAAAATATCCTCTTCATGATCATCTGGCTCTCAGTTTATTTTTACTTGCGTAACATTGTCTGTTTCTCCCATTTTATAATCTTCTGCAATGTTATTTACAGGCTAAAGTCATTTTATGAAGAAGGTGAACGTGAAATGATGAGTGAGCAGCTCACAGTTTTGCAGAACAAGGTAAAAAATTCATCAATATTGAAGGACTGCACCATTTTATAATCTTCTGCAATGTTATTTACAGGCTAAAGTCATTTTATGAAGAAGGTGAACGTGAAATGATGAGTGAGCAGCTCACAGTTTTGCAGAACCAGGTAAAAAATTCATCAATATGAACACATGTTGAGTGTGTTACTGTGCAGCAATCTATATTTATTCATCGTGACGAGTGTCCACTGATATAGTCAGTTCGTGATCAAGATCGTCGTTTAGTTCTTGTATTTCATTTCTTTGCTTTTCCTTCTTTGATTTCGATGCTTAAGCTCAATCTATGGCTCTTATTGTTTTTTCTTTTCCAGCTCAATTCAATTTGTTGTAATAGTTCACGGGAAAGTGTTATGGAAGCATCATATACATACCCAAACATCGAGCTTCACATTGCCGCAACAAGCGGTGAGAATCTTGCACCTTTTTTCCACTTCATTCTTTCAAATAATATTGTTCTTCAAATTCAAGGTTGAGTTTTAGTTGTGTATAATCGAACTGGTTCACATAATTTTATGATTGGTTAACTCATTTCTTAGTACCTTATAAAACATATGAATTTGCAATGTTTTTTATTGAGATTCTCTGCCAATTTTTTTAGAAATATGTGATCTTTTATAATAGAAGAAGATGCCAGTTTTGCCAATTTTTTTTTTCTTCTTTCGTCACTAATACATAGATGTGATTCATTTTTTCTCACTTTCTTACTCGTATATTTTATCTAATTTTAATAATATAGTGACTCAAAATTACCAATTATTTTCCACTGTCCTAATCCATTTTACTTTAATTGTTTAATTTTCCAGAGTTTTAAAAACATACGAAAAACTTTCAAGAAGTAAGCTACTATATAAAAACAGAGAAGAATTTGGTTCTAATTTCGATTTTCGAAGTTTCTAATCTGCGTTCGTTTATATGTTAATTTTGTGGCAGATTCTGGAGTCGAAGTGAAAGATTCCATTGATTTACTTGGGTATGTTTACAAACTTTGTGTCGTCTTTTTTGTTTATTTCTCTTTTGCGATTAATATTTTTACTGTTATTTGAGTTTAGTGTTGTGTATAAATAGAAATGTGAATTGGTTCTTTAGAACAGCTTCATTTCGCTGTTTACCTTTGGCATTTCTTTGAGAAATTCGTTAGTTTTGGAATTATGAACTCTCAGTTGATATCGAGTGTCACATTGGTGAAGCTGTTAGCGTTTTACGGGTTCAGTGTATTGTCATAAAGTAAAGTGTATAGGCAAATTGTTTTTAGGGTTTTTTTTCCTTCTGTTTCAGGTGCTAATTATACGACAGAAACTTGCGGAGTTATACGAGTCTGGGCAGCAGTGGTCAAAAGTAGCTCAGATGCTTAGTGGAATGAGGTCGAAGAGTAAGATCCTTTAATAAGTTTTAAATTTTAACTTATTCTCTAACAAGAGTTCACAAGTTTTTGGAACCATTGTATTAGGCAAGTTGTGTTTATTTTAGATGCAAGTTATTAATTTATAAGATTTGGACTCGCGAAATAACTTTAGTAGTAAGTGGATGTGAAATCCCCAACAGCCAGCTATCAGTTAGAAAATCCCCCAATAAAATTAGTTCGACTTGGATTATCCCTTTGCCAATTGGTTGCAAGGGAAAAACCAGTATGCCAAAACATTAAGCTCTGCATTGTCACTTATCTGTTGAAGCTTTCTGTTGATGTTTGTGATTGCAGAATGATGATGTTGTTAACACTGAAGCTTTTATTTAATAAAGCATCATTTCTGATTAGCAACAGTAAGCATGAAGTTCTTAATTTACAATACAAGGTTTGTTTCTTCGTTGGTAAGCACTTGATGTTCGAAATACGTTGTTAATAGTATTGCAGGTTAATAGACTTTGATATATTTTATTTACAGCACTTGTATGTATTTAACACTCAGTTATATTTTCTTTCTCACAGCCCTTGACTTTTAATACAAATCAGCCAATTGCATTGTAGCGAGTAGCGACAGATTACCAAATTTTCTTTGTTTAGTTTGCCCTCAACGTTGTTTTTTCTTCTTTCTCTGTTTTGAAAATGCTATCTCTTTGTCATATAAAGAGTTGAGGATTGTAATTTCTTTAACCTGATGGGTGATCTCAAAGTAGAGCATTTCTAGGATCCAGTTTTCTTCTTATTTTAACCTTCTTTTTCTTATTGACCTGATTATTGTCTGCATAATTTATTAATTGCGTAGTTATTGGCCCGACTGTTTGTTTTATTGTACAAAAAAGATCAAAATTTAGTCACACTTCAAGACGTTGAATTGATGGAAATTTATCACGTGGTTCAGTCCATGTTTCTTAAAAAAAAAATTGATGGAAATTTTACTAATTGATATTTTGAATTCTTGGGTTAGAATTGATGTCTGTGTGTAGTGTGTGAGATTGATATTAGTAACAGATCTTGTAATATCTTATTATCCGTTAATAATGTGAATGAAATTTTTCACAAATATATTATTTACTTGAACGTTGTTGGTATGGATTTCTTCTTTTTCTTGAAATGATTTCACTGATTTTTGCCATGGAGAAAATTTTATCATTTTCAGGTCTATCTGCTTCGAGGGATTGTCTACATTATTATAAAAGAAAAAAAGATATTGAGATTGCTAATTCGACATGTACGATTAAGATTTTGAAATTAGCAACATCACTTAGTTACTTTCAATGTCCAGTTGTAGGATAAGCGATACGTTTTGGGCATTATATCAAAAGATGACAAAAGATTGGAGCTTGACTCAATTTCAACTAAGTTGTTGTATAAAAATAGAACTTGAAACGCACTATTTTTTCCATTAATTGTATGACAAGTCTAAGAAATTTGATATCGAAGTGTAGCTGGGGACGAACCCAAAGTTACTGAAATGGTATCTATCTATCTATCAGGTCACCATCTTTGGTTGGGTTTGTGATAGTCCGACAGTTTCAGAGTTTATTTTTGGATCACCTTGATTTTCAGGACTTGATGCTTGGCGTCGCTGATCTTCATACCCCGGGAGCCGTGGTTGCGACATAGTCTGATGATGATAGCAACAGTGAGTTGGTATCAGGGGATAGTGGTGACGATGATGTTAGGGCGCATAAAATGAAGATATTGAGGAACTCAAGTGATCATCCAAGTTGGCCTAAGGTAATTCTTGGACTGAAATCGGAAACAATAAATCGAATAAATTGCCGAAGATTGTTGAACTTGAATGTGTGTATGGTATACCATCAAGTATGTGTAAGTATACATTAATGTACCATTTTCTTTATCTGGTCTTCTAAATATAGTATCTTAAAATTACCAATTATTATCAACTCCCTAAGTATTATTTATGGTTGAAATATTTGATATCTTAATATTCATTTATAACCTTATGCTTTGAAGAAAAACTTGGTAAATTAAATCATACATATTTTAATTATTTACTGATTACAACTACAAACACCACGTGCGAAGCACGTGTTTCAGACTAGTATATATATATATATAAGAATAAGCATCGTAAGAGATGGAATAATAGAAAGTGAATGAAAAGAGCATAGACAGAGAGATACAAAGAGGTATATATACATTCTGTTCAACCACCACACAACTGAAATGAACTAGCTACAGGTACATTTAATAGAAATGGTACAAATGTAATCACAACACACAATAACCACGTCCATATAGAGAATTGCACAATTCAATTTGAATGGATTAGATAATAATTCTCCAAGTCAAATCACAATTTTTTTTTCCTCCATGCAAATGATCACCTAATATGCAATGATCGGCAACAACACCTTCAGCTGCAAAACATGGGCAGTGCAAAAGATCAAGAGCTTCTAAATCCCATACTAGAATTCTCGTTCATTGTTGTTGAGTTTCAGTTTCTTTCTAACACAGTGCCACTCCCTCAATTCGACGTTTGACGATCCGGTTTTCACGAAAAACAATACGAAATCTGGCAAAACAGTAGGGAAAGCTATCATCTCATTCACATAAAGTCAAGCATCTTTTGGGGGGACTAATCAGCAAAGCTTCTTCATTCTAATCCCTCTAATTCTAAGTCTTTAAGATGCAAGAATGTACCTTCATTTCTTCGTCATTTCCCACTCTCCCTCAGACGCCTCTTCCGAATCAGAGAGAGGCAAGAGGGTACAGATTCCAAGCATATGGCCGTTGAGGCAAACGAAATACTCGATGCAATCCTCGTACGAGCCCAGTCTCACACTTGCACTCTGCGGGATCATCTTAGCTTGCGACATACTCCACAGCTTCGCTTTACAATAAGGGCAAACCTCCTTCGGGTGAAGATGAGCTCCTTTCTTGATCAACATCTTCCGAACCTTCGAGGTGGCAAAAGACTTGAACACCCCTCGGAAGAAGCCTATGTCCCCGTCGTCGCCTTGGTCGAGGTGCTCGCAAGGATCAGAGACGTACAGCACATCGGTCCTGCACTGAGGCAACAGAAAGCTCTTCCCTGAAGTTCTTGAGAACCGGGTCCGGTGAACGAAGTGGCCCGGGACCTGGGCGTTGTTGAAGAGACCTCCTTTTTGGCAGCCCGAGCAGTGTATGAGAAGCTTCCCGAGAGCGCTCCAGTTTCCGTCGACGCTGTGGCTCCCTCCGGATTGAAGGTCGATCATCATCTTCGGCGCCCGCGTTCTGCAAAACTCCTTCCACAGGACTCGCTTGGCGAGATCGTCGAACCATTTGCACACGCACGAGAGCGTGGCGATCAGCTGCGGATTCCAATTCAGCTCATGGAACACGAGGAACAACGCGTCTTCGCTCAGGTGTCCTTTCGAGCACTGGCAGCTTGATGAGTGTATGCAACGATACTGCTTGGTCAGAATCATCGTCCCCAACTGAAAACTCGATAAACTGAGACATTGCTTAAGATAACTAAACATAACACCAGTTAAAAAATTATATTTAGTTTCCTATTTTGCTTGGTTGAAACAACTAAGGTGAGCTATATATCCCGACCGATTGAAATGCGAGAATCAGCATGCGAGAAAGCATATAAAAGAAACAAAGATCAATCGGATCAGACACAGTATATCCTTCCGAATCACACTACATGCATATTTCGCAGTTCTTAATGCTAACGGAGTCAATCCTCAGATCCACAATCAAATTCAGACCTGTCATGCAATAACCTACTTAAAATTCAGCAACTAAATGTCAATTCACTAAATAAAAGTAAAAAATGAAAATGAATTCGCTCAAGGAAATAAAAATAATAATCACCAAGTGTTGATTCTCCACCTGATATCAGCTGAACAGCACGATAAGCAAGGACGGTTTTTTAGAAAACCCTAGCCCATCTCAAACATCAAACAAAGTAACGAAAACTGACAAAGGACCAGCCTCGATCGTGACAACCCCGGAGGTCAAACTCCGAGACCTGTGACCGAATCACCTCAGATCACGAAAATCTCCCTAGTCATGGTCTCAAAACCCTAGAAATATCACCTCTGCAAAATCCGAATCGTCGATGATTTAGGGGAAAAACAAGCTCAAAGCCGCAGTAAAATACCACATTAGCCCCGAAAAAACATTCGAATTACACACCTGAGACGGAACGATCATTCGGAAGTTTGACCTTCCAGAAGGAGCAGTTTGGTGAAAACAGAAGTTAAGTATGGACTCACAGATACAAAGGCATAGATAGTGATTGCAAGCGATGATATAGAAGAAAGAAGAAGAAGAAGAAGAAGCAGAGGAGAGATTTCTTAGCTTGGCTTTGGGCTCCATATCGATATAGAAGAATTATTAAATACGCAATAATTATTATAACGCTATGCCTATAGGTGGCGTTAAAACCACAGGTCTGTGACAAACTCCACGACTAATGACCATTAAAAACCCACCACGAGGTAAAGATAGGTTCCTGTGAACGGGACAGTGCGTTGTATTTGGCGTGGTGGTGGTGACGTCTAGGAGAGACGACACGCCGAGTTGTTTTAAATTTTGTAATAATACTTATTTTATTTTATTTGAGACCTGTGCTTTTAGCTTAGCTTTTAGGGGTATAATCTCATGGGTTATTAATTAAGATAATCTTGTGGGGTAAGATCCAATTAGCGTGTGATTAAGCGCGTGACACGTTGTTGATTTGTCTTAATTACTCTTTTTGGGATTTACCAAAGTTTGCGAGTGAGAGTACTTTATTCATTGTACCATCAACCATTTTTTTAGGGAAATTTGATAAACCAAGTCTTTTGTGACACCACATTTGAAAATAAAGCTATGTTTTAATACTCTTAGGAAAATCAAGCATTTTTACTTATGAAAAGTCAGAAATACCCTTACCTTCCTTCTTCCTTCAGTAAGAGTTAAATGAGTTTATAAAATCGAAATAAAAAGAGGGGGAGCAAAACCCAGGGGATCCCATCCCAAACCAACGCACGGCGAGAAAGGACAAAGACCGAACCGACGAAGCCCGAACCAGAGCACCGAACGGAAGAAACCCACGCGAAATCTCAGCGCCCAAACCAGCCACTTCATCGCGAGTCAGTCCAGCCCTCCTCGTCGCTGAGCGCCCACGATGCCCACGCCCTAATTCCTTTAAACTCAAATTTGTTGGGCCGTCTACGTAGTTAACCACTTGAGAGAAGAAAAATGGGTAAGTTTCGATCCCTGATTCGATGATATTTTGTAAGAGATTTGTTTGATTTGCTGGAAAAAAGAGTTTGGGTTCGTCATTTGGGATCCTGGAAAAAGTTCGAATTTGTTGTCTGTAATTTCGAACTTTATCGCTGTTATTTCGATTGCATTTTGTGTTGGAATCGATCTAGGGTTTAAGAAAATAATTAACGCTTCGGGAAGCGGCGGAATTTTAAAAATTTTCTTTTACAAGTAAAAACGGTTTTTACTAACCTAGACAAGTGCAAGTACATGTAATTAAAAACTAATATGAACTAAGAAGTTTACTAACCTTTCTTGAAGCTTGATCTTTGAGAAGCTCTTAGAAAGTTGCAACGCTCGTCTCCCCTCGCAGCACGTCTCTCTTTCTTTCCTCGGCACCTCGAGCAACCACGAAAGTTTCTATCACTAAATCACTCGAAATAAAGGAATTAGTGAGTGGGCACTTTTAAACACTACGACTTAAGAACAAGTCTTGAAGTCGCAGAGCTAAACACTAGGTCGAGTGAGGACTTAGGTGCCAAAACAAGAAAAATCGAAAATAAACTAGAGAGAGAGAGGAGTTTCGGCCAAAGTTCTAGAGAGAGAGTCTCTCAAATCTCTTAAACTTGGATGAATGAAAAGTGAGGAATGGGGCTCCTATTTATAGGAGAGGTTTTACCTTCAATAAGGTAGTTTCCTCTTCTATAGAATATCACATATCCATGAGCAAAAATCCCTTATTTCCCATTCCATTTGGGCGCCCAAGGCTGCCTCCTAGAGGCTTGGATTTGTTTCCATTTATGTTCCTTGGCTTGCCTTTTTCTCACTTGGCCGATTCCCCTATGCATCCCATATGCAAATTTGTTTCCTCTTTTTCTTTTGGCAAGTATCTTGATACATTTATGCACAAAATAATCTCTCCTATTTCTCTATAGGGTAGGCGCCCATATTGTCCAAAAAAAAGGCTTCTAGAAGCTTTTCCATTTATTCATGACAACATGAAAAAAATCCATTAAGAATTTTCAATAAAATTCTTATGAAATGAAATTAATTCACCAGGCCCAATGATCAAGTCATGGCCGAGTGACATTAAGTCATCAAATGAACTTGTCAAAAAATTTATTGACATTCATTTCATCATTTGTCTCAAAAGACAAAAATACCCTTTTGACTATTTTCGTTCTTGTTTTGACTTAGCTTCCAGTTTAACTATTCCTATCGATGTGATTCGTGACAGTGACCTCATGGACCCAAATGAACAAAGCTTGAGCTAAACACTTGGACTCAAAAGTTCACAAACCTTTTCCAAGTTTAGCTTAATGCCAACTGACTTCACTAAAGAGTTGACACTGAAAATCTCTCGGTTCAAATGAATTTATTTTCTACTCAAGAATTCGACCTAATTATGATGAGCGGATCCACTGAATATTATCTATGTTTACCCTTCATGAATGTCATCAGCTAGTCGGGATTTACTAAATTACCATTTTACCCTTCTAGCTGTTATTTCCTCAACTCCTTTGTCGCTTGTGAATAAGTTAGAAACAATGTATTGACGAGGAGCTAACAAGTCACATTGTTTCATCCAAAAGAGTCAGGACTCAATTTGGACACTCGCCAGTTTATTCACACTCCAAGGAACAAAGCATGAGGTGACATACATTGCATTTCAGCAATCTTGTACATGAATTCCATATCTATGAGAACTTCACAAAGTTACTCATGACAGACTCACAACTTAGTACTTCACCAATAGGCCTTGTTCGGAATCACATAGTGAGTCCGAACTTTGACTTTCTCAAATGAGAATACTAAGGTGTGAAATGGCATGTCTCATTTCAGGATTAAGGTAAGCACGATGCAATTCATACGTAGTGACTTCGAGACATAAGAGGTTAAATGGTTTGTTCTTATCTTGTCTCTAGAAGTGCACTGGTCAATTCAGTACCTTCGGAAGATACCTAGAAGAACTATAGAGTCTCCAACTCTCAATGCCTCAAAACCAGACATCATAGATTCTTCTAACAATCATACTGAGGTCAATAGTCATTTGACCCTTAGATTGCGAATATATCGTTTTAAGCAAACTACGAAGAGTTTGTTCATGCAAATCTACATTTGTCTCTTCGTAAGTTGTTAAGTTTGTTTATGGACTAAAAGACTAAGGTTTTATCATAAAGCTTCGAACAAAGAAAGAATGAATGAACGTTTCAACTTTATTAATGAATGAATAGGCAATTACAAGCAAGAATCTTCATGAGACTTGATTACATCAAATGTACAAAATAAAGACTACAACTCTTCTTGTGGGCACCATTGACAACAAACTCCCACTTGACTCAAAGAAGGTGTGTGTAGTCCTTCATGCCTAATCCCTCTCGATGTTGATCGAAGACCTTGTTCGCTAGGGCCTTGGTGATTGGATCTGCCAGAGATGCATTTCACCTCCACGTCTCCGCGCTGCGCGATCTCTCGAATCAAATGGTATTTCCTCTCAATATGTTTAGAGCGCTTATGGCTTTGAGGTTCCTTTGAGTTTGCGACAGCCCCACTATTATCACAATAAAGTGTCATGGGCTCGTCGACGTTTGGAACAGCTTCCAAATACTTAAGGAATTTTCTAAGCCATACAGCCTCTTTGGATGCTTCACAAGCAGCCACATATTCCGCTTCCATTGTGGAGTCAGCAATGCAAGATTGCTTAATACTTATCCACACAACAGCTCCACCATTAAGGATGAACACAGATCCCGAAGTGGATTTCCTGGAATCCTTATCCGCTTGAAAATCGGAGTCGGTATATCCCGTCATAGTCAGGTCAGTACCTGAGTATGTAAGCATCAAGTTCCTAGTTCTTTGAAGATACTTAAGAACATGCTTAACAGCAATCCAGTGCTCGGGTCCAGGGTTGGATTGGAAACGGATAACTACGCCAACGGCGAAACAGATGTTTGGTCTAGTGCAAAGCATTGCATACATGAGGCTTCCTACGGCAGAGGTGTAAGGAATCTTCCTCATGTCTTCAATCTCTTGTGCAGTCTTGGGAGACTGGTCCTTAGAGAGTGAAACTCCATGCCTAAAGGGTGTTTGACCCTTCTTGGATTCTTGCATCGAGAAGCGATCCATCAACTTATCAATATAAGATGCTTGAGAGAGCGACAGGGTCCGGTTTTTCCTATCTCGAAAGATTTGGATTCCCAATATGTACGCGGCTTCTCCTAGATCCTTCATATCGAATTGCTTTGCTAGCCAGACCTTAACCTCAGATAACTTACCCACGTCATTACCAATGAGTAGTATATCATCGACATATAGTACCAGAAACACAACTTCGCCTTCGTGTATTAACTTGTAAACACAAGGCTCATCTATTGACTGTTCAAAGCCGAAGCTCTTTACAGTTTCATCGAATCTAATATTCCATGACCTAGATGCTGGCTTTAATCCATAAATGGAGTTAAGCAATTCACAAACCTTGGTCTCTTGACCTTCTTCCACGAAACCGTCTGGTTGAGCCATGTAAATGCGCTCGTCAAGATTGCCATTCAGAAAGGCTGTCTTGACATCCATTTGCCAGATCTCATAGTCGAGAGCTGCAGCTATGGATAGGAGTATGCGGATGGATTCAAGCATCGCGACTGGCGAGAAGGTTTCTTCATAGTCAATCCCTTCTTGTTGGGTATAACCCTTTGCCACAAGTCGTGCTTTGAACGTCTCGACGTTCCCATCAGGACCCCTTTTCTTCTTGTATATCCACTTACACCCTACGGGTTTAATCCCTTCAGGAAGGTCTACAAGTTTCCAGACTTTGTTGACATACATCGAGTGCATTTCAACATTCATGGCGTCAAGCCAAAGGTTTGATTCAGAACAAGCCATCGCTTGGCTATAGGAAACAGGATCATCCATGTCAGAGACGGCTACGAGAGAGTCTCCATAAGACATGTACCTGTCAGGCTTTTGAGTAGCCCTCCCACTACGTCGAAGTACTACTTGACGAGATTCTGAAGAGTTAGGTTGTGTTTCAATTGGGGTAAGAACAGTTCTTACAGATGAGGTAGAAGCTTCCTCACCCAACTTTTCTTCAAGCACAATTTTGCTTCTGGGTTTTGCATCTTTCATAAAGTCCTCCTCAAGGAAACGAGCATTCGTGCTAACGAAAGTCTTATCGTCCTCGGGACTATAGAAGATGAAACCCTTGGTTTCCTTTGGATATCCCACAAACAGGCATAATTCTGACCTACTAGCCAACTTGCTAGTCTTTTGCCTTAGCACATGTGCAGGGCAACCCCAAATTCGGATGTGGCCCAGATTTACTTTACGGCCAGTTCATCGTTCATAAGGAGTACCAGGAACCGTTTTGGACGGAACTTGGTTCAGAATGTAAGTGGCTGTTTCGAGGGCATATCCCCAAAAGGAAAGCGGGAGTGATGAGTAACTCATCATTGATCTAACCATCTCCATAAGAGTTCAGTTTCTTCTCTCTGACACTCCGTTTTGTTGAGGTGTGCCAGGTGCAGTAAACTGAGAAGCGATACCTTCTTCTTTAAGAAAGTCATCGAACTCTCCAGACATATACTCACCACCTCGATCAGATCGAAGTGTTTTGATCACTTTGCCAGTTTGCTTTTCCACTAAAGCCCTAAAGACCTTAAATACGTTAAAAGTCTCGGATTTGTGCTTGAGCAAATAGACAAAACCATATCGCGAGTAATCATCGGTGAAGGTAACGAAGTATTCGTATCCCTCACGTGCCTGTTGGCTGAGCGGACCACATACATCAGAATGTATTAGTTCCAGCAACTCAGTGGCTCTTCGACCCTTATCGGAGAAAGATCGCTTAGTCATTTTTCCTTCTATGCAGGATTCACAAGTAGGTAGTGAACCTATTGCAGAGGCTTGGAGTGGACCATCCCTCACAAGTCTCTTAATCCTATCTAGACTGATATGACCAAGTCTTAAGTGCCATAGGTGTGTTGATTTTGTTAGATCGGAGGATTCAGAAAGTTTAATCCTCTTTGGCTCCCTAATTAGATCATTATCTATTTCGGTGTCTAAAAGAGAAGGTTGAGTGGGATAGATGTAGAAAAGAGCATTCTTCATACATGCATCAGTGACAATAGAATTATCAGGAAACGAAATACGAATTCCATTCTTAATGAACTTTAAACAATAATCTTGCTCACGAAGACGAGCAACATATATTAAGTTCTTTCCAAAGGAAGGAACGAAATAAACATTATTCAAGTTTAAAGTACGGTCTTCAAAAGACAGCGTCACGGATCCCACAGCCTTCGCAGACACCTGGCTCCCATCACCCCATTTGAAACAGAACTCGCCTTCCTCTAAGCTTTTGGTTTTCTTGAAACCATTAAAGGAACAACAAATATGGTTCGTAGCAGCGAAGTCAAGAATCCACGTTGATACATTATCTGCTACTAAGCATGCTTCGGTAACTAGTACAATACTATGTTCCTTTGCTTTGAGATAGGCGGGACAGTTCCTTTTATCGGCCTTGTAAAGTCCCTTCTCAGTTCTAGAGGCGGAGGCTTTGTGCTCAGTAGCATGTGCCTCTCCTTGATTCCTCTTTCTCTTAGTGAGACCTACAGCAGTGTGAAGTTCCTTCATAAGCTTGGTAACAGTGTACTCTACCTTGTTTATGGAGTAGTTCATCTTGGAGGAATCAAGAGATGCGGGGAGAGTTTCTAAGATCATATCTATGACACTCTTCTCATCAATCTCAGATCCTAGGATTTCCATTTTATTTAGAAAACTAATGATCAGTATCATAAAGTCTCCAACAGGAGTCCTAGCCTTCATGTGACAGTTCATAAACGGTCGGACTGCTTGTTGCCTTGTTTGACGCCCTTGCCCTCCAAACATCTCAAGGAGATTGTAGAGCATTTCGGTGGCAGTCTCGATGTTACGATGTTGCTCTTTCAGCATATTGTTCATAGATGCCAAGATATAGCACCTCACAATCTCATCGGATCGAAGCCCGGCCGCTAAGGCGTCATTGTCCTCTTGAGTCGGATCATCATTCGTCAGAGGAGGACACGGGGTGGTGAGTACCCATTTGTGCTTGTTAATGGCAAGGATGATGTCGAGGTTAAGTTTCGAGTCTATGTAGTTTTCGTTTTTGAGTTTGTTCGAGGAAATGATGAAAGAGAGAGAGTTGGGAGACATATTGCCTATAAAAGTTGAAACAAGTTTATGATTAGTCTTTGGTTTAGGATTTAAGTTTGTTTAAGACTTTATAAAATCCAAAGGTGTTATAAACCAAACGATAATTTACTCCTTCGAGGGAAGGCCGCAAAAAATCTCCATTTATAAGTAAATGACACATCATTAATGCTTAGCCAAGATGTCAATACACCAAATTTTAACTAGCCACCTTGTAAATTGGTTTGATCACTCACATCCTTTCGCAGGGCCTCGAGGGAGGATTACTAGGGATTGAGTCGAAGTGTGTAACCAACCACTTAGTCCAAAAGATTGACTTTGAAAAACAATCCGCCGAGGGGAGGTCTTGTCTCATTGTCTCACTTTCGGATTTAGCTCATTGAGCAATGATCAGTGCAAAGCGCCCTTGAGTACTCTCATTTAAGAGAGGGCCACGAGGGTGACTCTTAGTCTGGCGACACTTGCACTTTTCATTAGTGTTGGAGATCGTGGGTTACAAACAACAAGTATAACCCTCCCACTTAGTTTTTGGAGTTGGTTCATCTACTCTTATAAGTTCGGAAACGGTTTTCCTAGTTATAGAGCGATTGAGCGGAAAACTAGAAGAGAATCCTAGATCGTCATGTTCAGAGCAGTATTAGTGCATAAAGGCACAAGGTACATACTCGATCTTTTCCTATTTTCTATTTCGGGAAAGTGCATGAGGGAAGTGTTCAAACTTCAACTCACTCGAACACTTGAAAGTTTGAGATTACACATCTTTTTATTTTTCGGCTTGTCTACAAGGAGACCTCCCACTCAAATTTTCAAGAGCATATAGATTTTGAACATATGTGATATAGATATAGTTTTGAAAACATTTTGAAAATTTATTTGATTTGGATGACAAAATATTTTTCAAGTTTGAAAGTGAAAACGGTTTTTCAAAATTCAAACTAGTTCTGTAAAAATTCAATTTCAATTAAATTCTCAAAAATAAAAACATTTTAATCTTACACATCATGTTTATAATCTTATAAAAAACAATTTTGCTCAAGAAATTTTTCTCATTAGAGTTCTATAACTCATGGTAGTGAGGCTGAAAATCCGAAATTCTAAAAAACTGGAGTTTCGGAACAGCCGCGCACCTCGGAGTAAAATCGCCGTAACTGGCGGCTCCTATGTCCTTTTGACCTGAAACCGGTGGCATTGGACAGAGGACAGACAGAGCTTTAATGTTATTCAAGAATCATTAAATTTAGATTTCTGAGCAGAGAGTTATGCCACTTTTACTGCGGGTTTACTCCAGCTCGAAGAAAAAGAAATAATTAAAGCTTGGTCCTTTTTAGGTGCCAAAAAGAATCGAGTGTAACGGAACGTTTTATGAAGGTTGTTAAACTTTTATTTGTGTTTTATTAGCAAGGTAATAACAAGGCATAAAATAAATAACAACAAGCATAAAACGATTCTAGTAAAAATAAGAAACTAGTAAGACAAGAAAACTAGTCACAAAATTTTACTCGAAATTTCTCAAACCTTTAAAACACGTTTTTCAATATAAAAAATTAAAAACTTTTAGAACTGATTCTAATGTGTTTTAATATCATCCCAAACTCATAGAAAATCAACATGATTTTTAATTTAAAGGCATGAGCAATAAATTAAAAAAAAATCTAAGATAACAATTCTAACTTGTCACAAAATTAGTAAACTTTCGAAAACGATTTTCAAGCTCATATTTTTAAATACATGTACATGCTAATCTTTGACCATAGCTCTGATACCATTTGTTGGAATTGATCTAGGGTTTTAAGAAAAAGTTTAACGCTTCGGAAAGCGGCGGAATTTTAAAAATTTTCTTTTCAAGTAAAAACAGTTTTTTACTAACCTAGACAAAGAGCAAGCACATGTAAATAAAAACTATTATGAGCATAGAAGTTTACTAACCTTTCTTGAAGCTTGAACTTTGAGAAGCTTTTGGAAAGTTGCAACGCTTGTCTCCCTCGCAGCACGTCTCTCTTTCTTTCCTCGCCAACTCGAGCAACCACGAAAGTTTCTATCACATGAATCACTCGAGAAAAAAGGAATTAGTGAGTGGGAACTTTTAAACACGACGACTCCAGAACAAGTCTCAAAGTCGAAGAGCTAAAACGACTAGGTCAAATGAGGACCTAGGTGCCAAAACAAAAACAAAAATAACTAGAGAGAGAGAGAGAGGAGAAATCGGCCACAAGGTCTAGAGAGAGAGTCTATCAATCTCTAACTTATGTGGAATGAATCAAATGAGAGGAATGAGGTGGGGTATTTATAGGAGGAGGATTACCTTCAAAAGGTAGTTTCCTCATACCCCTTGCACGTCCAAATGAGCTTCTAGAAGCCTTTGGATTTGTTTCCTCATTTGCTTTCTCTCTTAGTTGGCCGAAAATGCACTTTCCTTCTAAAGGAAATTAATTTCCTCTTTTTCTTTTGGCAAGTATCTTCATACATCAATGCACAAAATAAACTCTCTTTTTCTCTATGGGGCTGCACGAAATTAGTCTCCCATTCTCTTGGGTTGGACGGCCAAAGGGCTTCCAGAAATCCTTTCTAGATTTTTCTTTACTTGTTCATGACAACATAAGAAAAGCCCATTGAGAATTTTCAAGTAAAATTCTATGAAATGAAATTAATCCACAAGGCCCAATGAACACATCATGGCCAAGTGATCTAGGCCATCATATGACCATGTCAAAAAAATTTATTGACATTCATTTCATGCTATGTCCAAAAAGACAGATTTACCCTTTTGACAATTTTCGTAAAACTTGTCTCGTTCATGTTTTGACTTAGCTTCTAGTTTAACTATTCCTACTCGATATGATTTGTGACAGTGACCTCATGGATCCAAATGAACAAAGCTTGAGCTAAACACTTGGACTCAAAAGTTCACAAACCTTTTCCAAGTTTAGCTTAATGCCAACTGACTCCACTAAAGAGTTGACACTGAAAATCTCTCGGTTCAAATGAATTTATTTTCTACTCAAGAATTCAACCAAATTATGATGAGTGGATCCACTGAATATTATCTATGTTTACCCTTCATGAATATCATCAGCTAGTCGGGATTTACAATATTACCATTTTACCCTTCTAGCTGTTATTTCCTCAACTCCTTTGTTGCTTGTGAATAAGTCAGATTTCATCCAAAAGAGTCAGGACTCAATTTGGACACTGGCCAGTTCATTTATTCACACTCCAAGGATTAAAGCATGAGGTGATATACATTGCATTTCAGCAATCTTGTACATGAATTCCATATCTATGAGAACTTCACAAAGTTACTCATGACATTCTCACAACTTAGTACTTCACCAATAGGCCTTGTTCGGAATCACAAAGTGAGTCCGAACTCTGACTTTCTCAAATGAGAATACGTAAGGTGTGAAATGGCATGTCTCATTTCAGGATTAAGGTAAGCACGATGCAATTCATACGTAGTGACTTCGAGACATAAGAGGTTAAATGGTTTGTTCTTATCTTGTCTCTAGAAGTGCACTGGTCAATTCAGTACCTTCGGAAGATACCTAGAAGAACTATAGAGTCTCCAACTCTCAATGCCTCATAACCAGACATCATAGATTCTTCTAACAATCATACTGAGGTCAATAGTCCTTTGACCCTTAGATTGCGAATGTATCGTTTTAAGCAAACTACGAAGTGTTTGTTCATGCAAATCTACATTTGTCTCTTCGTAAGTTGTTAAGTTTGTTTATGGACTAAAGACTAAGTTTTATCATAAAGCTTCAAACAGACAAAGAAGAATGAATGAACGTTTCAACTTTTTATTAATGAATAAGCAATTACAAGCAAGAGTCTTCGTAAGACTATATGACATCAAATGTACATAAATAGATACTACTACTCTTCTTGTGGGCACCATTGATAACAAAATTTTCATCATGATTTCACTTTGGTATTCCATAAAATGCAGTTTAATTTCACCAATACTTACAAAATAACGAAATCTTGACAAATTTAAAACATTGATCTTATTTTATAATAAATTTTACAACTTAATATCTGGCATTTTAACTGGGTCAATTTTATTTTTAGGTAGTATGTAAAAGCTTTTTAAACAAAATATATCTCTTTTTAAATGAGAAATGAACATGACTTAACTAAACTCAGTGATTTTTATGATTTTTAATGCGCTTTCTCGATCAACACTCGTGGAACTCGTGGTGCATGCAGACTCGGACAAGTGTCACGTCTTGGAAGGCCTTGAGTCGCTTTTCAAGATTTCAAGAAGGTCGAGAAACATTGGGCTAAGAAACTCGAATGACCAAAAATTCAGGATGATTTTTTGAATTTCAATAAAATGGTAAGGAATCCATTCTTTTAGAAGTTAAGAGAAAGAGGGAACACTCTGGGGTCATAGCCGACACGTCCCTCGATCCATAGGAGGGATTTGAGAGTGGTGATGGTTCCTCGCTCCACTTCACGCAGGAAGTGAGTTCTTCGTCGCCGTTTTCTAAGAAAAGAAAGATGATGTGAACTATCAAAATGTGGATGGTTTCCCCCCGGCGGGTTCTCAACGTTCAACATTAGTTTATATGACATTGTGAGTTGAGGGTCTTGTCTTGATTCTCTTTGTTTTTTGTCTCAAGTATGTTAGAGTGAGAGAGATCAAGTGAGTGGAAATTTTGACATAATTTTTTCCTAGAGTGAGAAAGAGTTACCCTAAAGTAAAATGAATGAGGGACTATTTATAGTGACATGAGGGTTGGTTGATGAGACTGTGACTGGTGGGCTAAGGTCGTAATTAGCCCATAATTGATGCTTGGACATTTTTGGGCCAGTTATGTGACTTATAGGGTGTTAAGTCTTCAGCTTGGGCAGATAGAAAATACTTTTGGGCCAGTAGTTATGTCCTCTTGCGAGAAGAGTTTCTTCATGGGCAAGAAACCCTTTTGGTTGGGCAGGAAGATCACTTCCCATGCCTGGGCAAAAACACCCATGAGGCTGAGAGACGAGGCGTAAAGTATAAACTTTGTTGTCGCTCATTTTCGGACAACCATTTAGAAGCCTCAGGTGGTCAGACCCCCGGTCAGACCGAGTTGTCTCGCTTCGGCTCGAGCGTGTCGGACTAGATGCCTCGAGTTTTCCCTTAGCTATCAATGGTTCTTGAGTTCGCCGGTGTACCTGAAACAGATGAAAGAACCGTGAACTACAAAGGGGAAACAGAGGGGGTGCTTTTGTTTACCTCTCCGACGCGCAACATTAGAGGGATTGAGGTGGAGTGTAGAGGTTGTAGAGGGTTAGATCATCGTGGTTGAGAGAAACGTGTGGTTTAGGAGTTCAACAAGGCGTGATATTTTTTTATTACCTTTTGGTGAGGGTCGAGCCTTGTATTTTTAGAACTTGGAAGGACCTCTTTTGGAGATGGTCGGTCGGCCATTGGACATGGCCGATTGGCCAAGGGTCATCAGTGGCGATGGTCGATCGGCCATGCTCAGAGCCCGATCGGCCTTGGGTCTTCAAGGAGGTGGCCGATCGGCCATGCTCGGGGGCCGATCGGCCTCCGATCTTCAAGGAGATGGCCGATCAGCCATGCTCGGAGGCCGATCGGCCTTGGGTCTTCAAGGAGGTGGCCGATCAGCCATACTTGGAGGCCGATCGGCCATTGGGCTGTTGGAATTGATCTAGGGTTTAAGAAAAATTTTAATGCTTCGTTAAGCGGCGGAATTTTAAAAATTTTATTTTTCAAGTAAAACAGTTTTTACTAACCTAGAGAAAGAGCAAGCACATGTAAATAAAAACTAATATGAGAATAGAAGTTTACTAACCTTTTTAGACGCTTGAACGTTGAGAAGCATTTGGAACAAGGTTGCAACGTTCGTCTCCCCTCACAGCACGTCTCTCTTCCTTCTTCGGCAACTCGAGCAACCACGAAAGTTTCTATCACTAAATCACTCGAGAGAAAAGGAATTAGTGAGTGGGCACTTTTGAACACTACGACTTAAGAACGAGTCTTGAAGTCGCAGAGCTAAACACTAGGTCAAATGAGGACCTAGGTGCCAAAACAATAAAACGAAATTGAATAGAGAGGGAGAGATGAGTTCGGCCACAAGGTCTAGAGAGAGAGTCTCTCAATCTCTAACTTATGCGGAATGAATAGAATGAGAGGAATGAGGGTTCTATTTATAGGAGAAGGGTTGGCCATGGAAAGAAGTAGTTTCCTCTTATTTTCCAAGCCTTTATGAGCAATCCCTTATTGCCCAATTCTCCAAAATGGGCGCCCACCTCATGCACATCCCCAAGGGATTAGTTTCCTCTTTTGTTCCATGCCTTGCCTTTGACTCTCTCTTGGCCGAAATTCCTATTACCTTGTATAGGAAATTTGTTTCCTCTTTTTCTTTTGGCAAGTATCTTGATACATTCATGCACAAAATATTCTCTCTTTCTTTGGGTATGTTGGGCGCCTATAGCCTTCTAGAAAGGGCTTCTAGAAGCTTTTCCATTTGTTCATGACAACATGAAAAAGGCCCATTAAGAATTTTCATTAAAATTCTTATGAAATGAAATTAATCTACAAGGCCCAATTGAACTAACTTGGCCGAGTGATATCAAGTAATCAAATGACGCTGTCAAAAAATTTATTGACATTCATCTCATCCTATGTCTCAAAAGACAAAAATAACCTTTTGACAATTTTCGTTCTTGTTTTGACTTAGCTTCCAGTTTAACTATTCCTACTCGATGTGATTCATGATAGTGACCTCATGGATCCAAATGAACAAAGCTTGAGCTAAAATACATGGACTCAAAAGTTCACAAACCTTTTCCAAGTTTAGCTTAATGTCAACTGACTCCACTAAAGAGTTGACACTGAAAATGTCTCGGTTCAAATGAATTTATTTTCTACTCAAGAATTCAACCTAATTGTAATGAGCGGATCCACAGAATATTATCAGTGTTTACCCTTCATGAATATCATCAACTAGTCGGGATTTACAAAATTACCATTTTACCCTTCTAGCTGTTATTTCCTCAACTCCTTTGTCGCTTGTGAATAAGTTAGAAACAGTGTATTGACGAGGAGCTAACAAGTCACATTGTTTCATCCAAAAGAGTTAGGACTCAATTTGGACACTGGCTAGTTCATTTATTCACACTCCAAGAAACAAAGCATGAGGTGATATACATTGCATTTCAGCAATCTTGTACATGAATTCCATATCTATGAGAACTTCACAAAGTTACTCATGACATTCTCACAACTTAGTACTTCACCAATAGGCCTTGTTCGGAATCACATAGTGAGTACGAACTCTAACTTTCTCAAATGGGAATACGTAAGGTGTGAAATGGCATGTCTCATTTCAGGATTAAGGTAAGCACGATGCAATTCATACGTAGTGACTTCGAGACATAAGAGGTTAAATGGTTTGTTCTTATCTTGTCTCTAGAAGTGCACTGGTCAATTCAGTACCTTCAGAAGATACCTAGAAGAACTATAGAGTCTCCAACTCTCAATGCCTCATAACCAGACATCATAGATTCTTCTAACAATCGTACTGAGGTCAATAGTCCTTTGACCCTAAGATTGCGAATATATCGTTTGAAGCAAACTACGAAGAGTTTGTTCATGCAAATCTACATTTGTCTCTTCGTAAGTTGTTAAGTTTGTTTATGGACTAAAAGACTAAGGTTTTATCATAAAGCTTCGAACAAAGAAAGAATGAATGAACGTTTCAACTTTATTAATGAATGAATAGGCAATTACAAGCAAGAATCTTCATGAGACTTGATTACATCAAATGTACAAAATAAAGACTACAACTCTTCTTGTGGGCACCATTGACAACAAACTCCCACTTGACTCAAAGAAGGTGTGTGTAGTCCTTCATGCCTAATCCCTCACGATGTTGGTCGAAGACCTTGTTCGCTAGGGCCTTGGTGAATGGATCTGCCAGAGATCTACTTCACCTCCACGTCTCCGCGCTGCGCGATCTCTCGAATCAAATGGTATTTCCTCTCAATATGCTTAGAGCGCTTATGGCTTCTAGGTTCCTTTGAGTTAGCGACAGCCCCACTATTATCACAATAAAGGGTCATGGGCTCGTCGACGTTTGGAACAACTTCCAAATACTTAAGGAATTTTCTAAGCCATACAGCCTCTTTGGATGCTTCACAAGAAGCCACATATTCTGCTTCCATTGTGGAGTCAGCAATGCAAGATTGCTTAATACTCCTCCACACAACAGCTCCACTATTAAGGGTGAACACAGATCCCGAAGTGGATTTCTTGGAATCCTTATCCGCTTGAAAATCGGTGTCGGTATATCCCGTCATAGTCAGGTCAGTACCTGAGTATGTAAGCATCAAGTTCCTAGTTCTTCGAAGATACTTAAGAACATGCTTAACAGCAATCCAGTGCTCGGGTCCAGGGTTGGATTGGAAATGGCTAACTACGCCAACGGCGAAACAGATGTCAGGTCTAGTGCAAAGCATAGCATACATGAGGCTTCCTACGGTAGAGGTGTAAGGGATTTTCCTCATGTCTTCAATATCTTGTGCAGTCTTCGGAGACTGGTCCTTAGAGAGTGAGACTCCATGCCTTAAGGGTGTTTGGCCCTTCTTGGAGTCTTGCATCGAGAAGCGATCCATCACCTTATCAAAATAAGATGCTTGAGAGAGCGACAGGGTCCGGTTTTTCCTATCTCGAAAGATTTGGATTCCCAGAATGTACGCGGCTTCTCCTAGATCCTTCATATCAAATTGCTTTGCTAGCTAGACCTTAACCTCAGATAACTTACCCACGTCATTACCAATGAGTAGTATATCATCGACATATAGTACCAGAAACACAACTTTGCTTTCGTGTATTAACTTGTAAACACAAGGCTCATCTATTGACTGTTCAAAGCCGAAGCTCTTTACAGTTTCATCGAATCTAATATTCCATGATGTAGATGCTTGCTTTAATCCATAAATGTGTTGGAATTGATCTAGGGTTTAAGAAAAAGATTAAACGCTTCGGGAAGCGGCGGAATTTTAAAAAATTTATTTACCAGTAAAAACAGTTTTTACTAACCTAGACAAAGAGCAAGTACATGTAATTAAAAACTAATATGAGCTAGAAGTTTACTAACCTTTCTTGAAGCTTGAACTTTGAAGAAGCTTTTAGAAAGTTTGCAACGCTTGTCTCCCCTCGCAGCACGTCTCTCTTTCTTTCCTCGGCACCTCGAGCAACCACGAAAGTTTCTATCACTAAATCACTCGAAATAAAGGAATTAGTGAGTGGGCACTTTTAAACACTACGACTTAAGAACAATTCTAGAAGTCGCAGAGCTAAACACTAGGTCGAGTGAGGACCTAGGTGCCAAGACAAGAAAAATCGAAAATAAACTAGAGAGAGAGAGAGAGGATTTTCGGCCAACAATGTCTAGAGAGAGAGTCTCTCAATCTCTAACTTATGTTGAATGAATAGAATGAGAGGAATGAGGGTCCTATTTATAGGAGAAGGGTTGGCCTTGGAAAGAAGTAGTTTCCTCTTATTTTCCAAGCCTTTATGAGCAATCTTTTATTACCCATTCCTATCAACATAGGCGCCCACCTCATGCACATCCACAAGGGATTAGTTTCCTCTTTTATTCCATGCCTTTGACTTTCTCTTGGCTTGTTTGGCCGAATTTCCTTATGGCAAGCATAGGAAATTTGTTTCCTCTTTTTCTTTTGCCAAGTATCTTGATACATTTATGCACAAAATATTTTCTCTTTCCTTGGGTATTATGGGCGCCTATTCTCATCTAGAAGGAGCTTCTAGAAGCTTCTTCATTTGTTCATGACAACATGAGAAAAGCCCATTAAGAATTTTCAATAAAATTCTTATGAAATGAAATTAATTCACAAGGCCCAATGATCAAGTCATGGCCGAGTGACATTAAGTCATCAAATGAACTTGTCAAAAAATTTATTGACATTCATTTCATCCTATGTCTCAAAAGACAAAAATACCCTTTTAACTATTTTCGTTCTTGTTTTGACTTAGCTTCCAGTTTAACTATTCCTATCGATGTGATTCGTGACAGTGACCTCATGGACCCAAATGAACAAAGCTTGAGCTAAACACTTGGACTCAAAAGTTCACAAACCTTTTCCAAGTTTAGCTTAATGCCAACTGACTCCACTAAAGAGCTGACACTGAAAATCTCTCGGTTCAAATGAATTTATTTTCTACTCAAGAATTCACCTAATTATAATGAGCGGATCCACTGAATATTATCTATGTTTACCCTTCATGAATGTCATCAGCTAGTCGGGATTTACTAAATTACCATTTTACCCTTCTAGCTGTTATTTCCTCAACTCCTTTGTCGCTTGTGAATAAGTTAGAAACAATGTATTGACGAGGAGCTAACAAGTCACATTGTTTCATCCAAAAGAGTCAGGACTCAATTTGGACACTGGCCAGTTCATTTATTCACACTCCAAGGAACAAAGCATGAGGTGACATACATTGCATTTCAGCAATCTTGTACATGAATTCCATATCTATGAGAACTTCACAAAGTTACTCATGACATACTCACAACTTAGTACTTCACCAATAGGCCTTGTTCGGAATCACATAGTGAGTCCGAACATTGACTTTCTCAAATGAGAATACTAAGGTGTGAAATGGCATGTCTCATTTCAGGATTAAGGTAAGCATGATGCAATTCATACATAGTGACTTCGAGACACAAGAGGTTAAATGGTTTGTTCTTAAATTGTCTCTAGAAGTGCACTGGTCAATTCAGTACCTTCGGAAGATACCTAGAAGAACTATAGAGTCTCCAACTCTCAATGCCTCATAACCAGACATCATAGATTCTTCTAACAATCGTACTGAGGTCATTAGTCCTTTGACCCTAAGATTGCGAATATATCGTTTTAAGCAAACTACGAAGAGTTTGTTCATGCAAATCTACATTTGTCTCTTCGTAAGTTGTTAAGTTTGTTTATGGACTAAAAGACTAAGGTTTTATCATAAAGCTTCGAACAAAGAAAGAATGAATGAACGTTTCAACTTTATTAATGAATGAATAGGCAATTACAAGCAAGAGTCTTCATGAGACGTGATTACATCAAATGTACAAAATAAAGACTACAACTCTTCTTGTGGGCACAATTGACAACAAACTCCCACTTGACTCAAAGAAGGTGTGTGTAGTCCTTCATGCCTAATCCCTCATGATGTTGGTCGAAGACCTTGTTCGCTAGGGCCTTGGTGAATGGATCTGCCAGAGATCTACTTCACCTCCACGTCTCCGCGCTGCGCGATCTCTCGAATCAAATGGTATTTCCTCTCAATATGCTTAGAGCGCTTATGGCTTCTAGGTTCCTTTGAGTTAGCGACAGCCCCACTATTATCACAATAAAGGGTCATGGGCTCGTCGACGTTTGGAACAACTTCCAAATACTTAAGGAATTTTCTAAGCCATACAGCCTCTTTGGATGCTTCACAAGCAGCCACATATTCTGCTTCCATTTTGGAGTCAGCAATGCAAGGTTGCTTAATACTTCTCCACACAACAGCTCCACCATTAAGGATGAACACAGATCCCGAAGTGGATTTCTTGGAATCCTTATCCGCTTGAAAATCGAAGTCGGTATATCCCGTCATAGTCAGGTCAGTACCTGAGTATGTAAGCATCAAGTTCCTAGTTCTTCGAAGATACTTAAGAACATGCTTAACAGCAATCCAGTGCTCGGGTCCAGGGTTGGATTGGAAACGCCTAAGTACGCCAACGGCAAAACAGATGTCAGGTCTAGTGCAAAGCATAACATACATGAGGCTTCCTACGGCAGAGGCGTAAGGAATCTTCCTCATGTCTTCAATCTCTTGTGCAGTCTTGGGAGACTGGTCCTTAGAGAGTAAAACTCCATGCCTAAAGGGTGTTTGACCCCTCTTGCAGTCTTGCATCGAGAAGCGATCCATCACCTTATCAATATAAGATGCTTGAGAGAGCGATAGGGTCCGGTTTTTCCTATCTCGAAAGATTTGGATTCCCAGAATGTATGCGGCTTCTCCTAGATCCTTCATATCGAATTGCTTTGCCAGCCAGACCTTAACCCCAGATAACTTACCCACGTCATTACCAATGAGTAGTATATCATCGACATATAGTACCAGAAACACAACCTTGCCTTCGTGTATTAACTTGTAAACACAAGGCTCATCTATTGACTGTTTAAAGCCGAAGCTCTTTACAGTTTCATCGAATCTAATATTCCATGACCTAGATGCTTGCTTTAGTCCATAAATGGATTTAAGCAACTCACAAACCTGGGTCTCTTGACCTTTATCCACGAAACCGTCTGGTTTAGCTTCGTAAATGCGCTCGTCAAGATTGCCATTCAGAAAGGCTGTCTTGACATCCATTTGCCAGATCTCATAGTCGAGAGCTGCAGCTATGGATAGGAGTATGCGGATGGATTTAAGCATCGCGACTGGCGAGAAGGTTTCTTCATAGTCAATCCCTTCTTGTTGGGTATAACCCTTCGCCACAAGTCGTGCTTTGAACGTTTCGACGTTCCCATCAGGACCCCTTTTCTTCTTGTATATCCACTTACACCCTACGGGTTTAATCCCTTCAGGAAGGTCTACAAGTTTCCAGACTTTGTTGACATACATCGAGTGCATTTCAACTTTCATGGCGTCAAGCCAAAGGTTTGATTCAGAACAAGCCATCGCTTGGCTATAGGAAACAGGGTCATCCATGTCGGAGACGGCTACGAGAGAGTCTCCATAAGACATGTACCTGTCAGGCTGTTGAACAGCCCTCCCACTACGTCGAAGTACTACTTGACGAGATTCTGATGAGTTAGGTTGTGTTTCAGTTGGGGTAAGAACAGTTCTTACAGATAAGGTAGAAGCTTCCTCACCCAACTTTTCTTCAAGCACAATTTTGCTTCTAGGTTTTGCATCTTTCACAAAGTCCTCCTCAAGGAAACGAGCATTCGTGCTAACGAAAGTCTTATCGTCCTCGGGACTATAGAAAATAAAACCTTTGGTTTCCTTTGGATATCCCACAAACAGGCACAATTCTGACCTACTAGCCAACTTGCTAGTCTTTTGCCTCAGCACGTGTGCAGGGCAGCCCCAAATTCGGATGCGGCCAAGATTCACTTTACGGCCAGTCCATCGTTCATAAGGATGTTGTCAATGGTGCCCACAAGAAGAGTAGTAGTGTCTATTTATGTACATTTGATGTCATATAGTCTTATGAAGACTCTTGCTTGTAATTGCCTATTCATTAATAAAGTTGAAACGTTCATTCATTCTTTCTTTGTTTGAAGCTTTATGATAAAACCTTAGTCTTTTAGTCCATAAAAAAACTTAATAACTTACGAAGAGACAAATGTAGATTTGCATGAACAAACTCTTCGTAGTTTGCTTAAAACGTTATATTCGCAATCTTAGGGTCAAAGGACTATTGACCTCAGTATGATTGTTAGAAGAATCTATGATGTCTGGTTATGAGGCATTGAGAGTTGGGGACTCTATAGTTCTTCTAGGTATCTTCCGAAGGTACTGAATTGACCAGTGCACTTCTAGAGACAATATAAGAACAAACCATTTAACCTCTTATGTCTCGAAGTCACTATGTATGAATTGCATCATGCTTACCTTAATCCTGAAATGAGACATGCCATTTCACACCTTAGTATTCTCATTTGAGAAAGTCAAAGTTCGGACTCACTATGTGATTCCGAACAAGGCCTATTGGTGAAGTACTAAGTTGTGAGTCTGTCATGAGTAACTTTGTGAAGTTCTCATAGATATGGAATTCATGTACAAGATTGCTGAAATGCAATGTATGTCACCTCATGCTTTGTTCCTTGGAGTGTGAATAAATGAACTGGCCAGTGTCCAAATTGAGTCCTGACTCTTTTGGATGAAACAATGTGACTTGTTAGCTCCTCGTCAATACATTGTTTCTAACTTATTCACAAGCGACAAAGGAGTTGAGGAAATAACAGCTAGAAGGGTAAAATGGTAATTTAGTAAATCCCGACTAGCTGATGACATTCATGAAGGGTAAACATAGATAATATTCAGTGGATCCGCTCATCATAATTAGGTCGAATTCTTGAGTAGAAAACAAATTCATTTGAACCGAGAGATTTTCAGTGTCAGCTCTTTAGTGGAGTCAGTTGGCATTAAGCTAAACTTGGAAAAGGTTTGTGAACTTTTGAGTCCAAGTGTTTAGCTCAAGCTTTGTTCATTTGGGTCCATGAGGTCACTGTCACGAATCACATCGATAGGAATAGTTAAACTGGAAGCTAAGTCAAAACAAGAACGAAAATTGTCGAAAGGGTATTTTTGTCTTTTGAGACATAAGAATGAAATGGATGTCAATAAATTTTGACAAGTTCATTTGATGACTTAATGTCACTCGGCCATAATATGATTAACTGGGCCTTGTGAATTAATTTCATTTCATGAGAATTTTATTGAAAATTCTTAATGGGCCTTTCTCATGTTGTCATGAACAAATGAAGAAGCTTCTAGAAGCTCCTTCTAGAGAGACTTGGGCGACTACCCTAATAGAGAAATAGGAGAGTTTATTTTGTGCATAAATGTATTTAGATACTTGCCAAAAGAAAAAGAGGAAACAAATTTCCTCCAAGAGGAAAGTGAGAATCGGCCAAGTGAGAGACAAGGCAAGGCCTTGAACAAAATTGGAAACAAATCAAGGCTTCTAGAAGCCTTGAGTTGGCCGAGTGTCTCAAAGGGAAAAAAAGAGGAAATTGCTCATGAATATGTGATATTCTATAGAAGAGGAAACTACCTTATTGAAGGTGAGACCTCTCCTATAAATAGGAGCCTCATTTCCTCACATTTCATTCATCCAAGTTTAAGAGATTTGAGAGACTCTCTCTCTAGAACTTTGGCCGAAAATCCTCTCTCTCTCTCTCTAGTTTATTTTCGATTTTTTCTTGTCTTGGCACCTAGGTCCTCACTCGACCTAGTGTTTAGCTCTGCGACTTCAAGACTCGTTCTTAAGTCGTAGTGTTTAAAAGTGCCCACTCACTAATTCCTTCATTTCGAGTGATTTAGTGATAGAAACTTTCGTGGTTGCTCGAGGTGCCGAGAAAAGAAAGAGAGACGTGCAGCGAGGGGAGACGAGCGTTGCAAACTTTCCACAAGCTTCTTCAAAGTTCAAGCTTCAAGAAAGGTTAGTAAACTTCTAGCTCATATTGGTTTTTAATTACATGTACTTGCACTTGTCTAGGTTAGTAAAAACTGTTTTACTTGTAAAAGAAAATTTTTAAAATTCCGCCGCTTACCGAAGCGTTAATTATTTTCTCAAACCCTAGATCGATTCCAACAAATGGTATCAGAGCTATGGTCAAAGATTAGCATGTACATGTTTTTAAAATTATGAGCTTGAAAATCGTTTTCGAAAGTTTACTAATTTTGTGACATGTTAGAATTGTAATCTTAGATTTTTTTTTAATTTATTGCTCTTGCCTTTAAATTAAAAAGCATGTTGATTTTCTATGAGTTTGGGATGTTTTTAAAACACATTAGAATCAGTTCTAAAAGTTTTTAATTTTTTATATTGAAAAACGTGTTTTAAAGGTTTGAGAAATTTCGAGTAAAATTTTGTGACTAGTTTTGATATCTTGCTAGTTTCTTATTTTTACTTGAATCGTTTTATGCATGTTGTTATTTCTTTTATTCTATGTTATTACCCTGCTAATAAAACACAAATAAAAGCTTTAAACAACATCTTAAAACGTTCCGTTACACTTGATTCTTTTTCGCACCTAAATAGGACCAAGCTTTAATTTATTTCTTTTTCTTCGAGCTGGAGTAAACCCGCATTAAAAGTAACTCTCTGCTCAGAAATCTAAATTTAATGATTCTTGAATCAAATTAAAGGTCTGTCTGTCCTCTGTCCAATGCCACCGGTTTCGGCTCAAAAGGACATCGGAGCCGCCAGATATGGCGATTTTACTCCGAGGTGCGCGGCTGTCTGAAACTCCAGTTTTTTTTAGAAATCCGGATTTTCAAACCCCACTACCATGAGTTATAGAACTCTAATGAGAAAAATTTTCTTGAGCAAAAATGTTTTTCATATGATTATAAACATGATGTGTAAGATTAAAAGTTTTGATTTTTGAAAGATTAATTGAAATTGAATTTTTACAAAATCAGTTTGAATTTTGAAAAACCGTTTTCACTTTCAAACTTGAAAATATTTTGTCATCCAAATCAAATAAATTTTCAAAATGTTTTCAAAACTATATCTATATCACATATGTTCAAAATCTATATGCTCTTGAAAATTTGAGTGGGAGGTCTCCTTGTAGACAAGCCGAAAAATAAAAAGATGTGTAATCTCAAACTTTCAAGTGTTCGAGTGAGTTGAAGTTCGCACTTCCCTCATGCACTTTCCCGAAATAGAAAATAGGAAAAGATCGAGTATGTACCTTGTGCCTTTATGCACTAATACTGCTCTGAACATGTCGATCTAGGATTCTCTTCTAGTTGTCCGCTCTGTCGCTCTCTAACTAGGAAATTTGTTTCCGAACTTATAAGAGTCGATGAACCAACTCCAAAAACTTAGTGGGAGGGTTATATTCGTTGTTTGTAACCCGCGATCCCCAACACTAGTGAAAGATGCAATAACGTGGGACTAAGAGCCGCTCTTGCGACCCTCACTTAAATGTGAGTACTCCAAGGCGTTATTGCTTCGATCATTGCTCAATGAGCTACGTCCGAGAGTGATGGAATGATGACAAGGCCTCCCCTTGGGGGATTGTTTTTCAAAGCTGATCTTTTGGACTAAGTGGTTGGTTACACACTTAGGCTCAATCCCTAGTAATCCTCCCTTGAGGCCCTGCGAAAGGATGTGAGTGATCAAACCAATTTAAAAGGTGGCTAGTCAAAATAGATCTACTGACATCTTGGCATAGCATTAATGATGAGTCATTTACTTATAAATGGAGATTTTTTGCGGCCTTCTCTTGAGGGAGTAAATTATCGTTTGGTTTATAACACCTTTGGATTTTACAAAAGTCTTAAAAAACTTAAATCCTAAACCAAAGACTAATCATAAACTTGTTTCAACTTCAATAGGCTTTGTGTCCCGCAAACATCTCTCAATCTTTCTTTCCTCGATCAAACTCGAAAACGAAAACTACGTAGATTCGAAACGTAACCTCGACATAATACCTACCGATAACAAGCACAAATGGGTACTCACCACCCCGTGTCCTCCTCTGACGAATGATGATTCAACTCAAGAGGACAATGACGCCTTAGCGGCCAGGCTTCGATCCGATGAGATTGTGAGGTGCTATATCTTGGCATCTATGAACAATATGCTGAAAGAGCAACATCGTGACATCGAGACTGCCGCTGACATGCTCTACAATCTCCTTGAGATGTTTGGAGGGCAAAGGCGTCAAACAAGGCTACAAGCAGTCCGACAGTTTATGAACTGTCATATGCAGGCTAGGACTCCTCTTGGAGACTTCATGATACTGATCATTAGTTTTCTAAATAAAATGGAAATCCTAGGATCTGAGATTGATGGGAAGAATATCATAGATATGATCTTAGAAACTCTCCCCGCATCTCTTGATACCTCCAAGATGAACTACTTCATAAACAAGCTAGAGTACACTGTTACCAAGCTTATGAAGGGACTTCACACTGCTGTAGGTCTCACTAAGAGAAAGAGGAATCAAGGAGAGGCACATACTACTGAGCAAAAAGCCTCCGCCTATGGAACTAAGAACAGACCTTACAAAGCCGATAAAAAGAACTGTCCTGCCTATCTCAAAGCAAAGGAACATAGTATTGTACTAGTTCCCGAAGCATGCTTAGTAGCTGATAATGTATCAACGTGGATTCTTGACTCCGCTGCTACTAACCATATTTGCTGTTCCTTGAATGGTTTCAAGAAAACCAAAAGCTTAGATGAAGGTGAGTTCTGTTTCAAATGGGGTGATGGGAGCCTGGTGTCTGTAAAGGCTGTGGGATCCGTGACGCTGTCTTTTGAAGACCGCACTTTAAACTTGAATAATGTTTATTATGTTCCTTCCTTTGGGAAAAACCTAGTATCTGTTGCTCAACTTTTCGAGCAAGATTATTATTTAAAGTTTATAAAGAATGGAATTCGTATTTCTTTTTCTAATTCTTTTGTCACTGATGCATGTATGAAGAATGGTCTTCTTTTACATCTATCCCACTCAACCTTCTCTTTTAGACACCGAAATAGATAACGATCTAATTAGGGAGCCAAGGAGGATCAAACTTTCTGAATCCTCCGATCTAACAAAATCAACATACCTCTGGCACTTAAGACTTGGTCATATCAGTCTAGATAGGAATAAGAGACTTGTGAGGGATGGTCCACTCCAAGCCTCTGCAATAGGTTCACTACCTACTTGTGAATCCTGTATAGAAGGAAAAATGACTAAGCGACCTTTCTCCGATAAGGGTCGAAGAGCCACTGAGTTTCTGGAACTAATACATTCTGATGTATGTGGTCCGCTCAGCCAACAGGCACGTGGAGGATACGAATACTTCGTTACCTTCACCGATGATTACTCGCGATATGGGTTTGTCTATTTGCTTAAACACAAATCCGAGACCTTTAACGTATTTAAGGTCTTTAGGGCTTTAGTGGAAAAGCAAACCGGCAAAGTGATCAAAACCCTTCGATCTGATCGAGGTGGTGAGTATATGTCTGGAGAGTTCGATGACTTTCTTAAAGAAGAAGGTATCGCTTCTCAGCTTACCGCACCTGGCACACCTCAACAAAACGGAGTATCAGAGAGAAGGAACCGAACTCTAATGGAGATGGTTAGATGAATGATGAGTTACTCATCACTCCCTCCTTCCTTTTGGGGATATGCCCTCGAAACAGCTGCCTACATTCTGAACCAAGTTCCGTCCAAAACGGTTCCTGGTACTCCTTATGAATGATGGACTGGCCGTAAAGTGAATCTTGGCCGCATCCGAATTTGGGGTTGCCCTGCACACGTGCTGAGGCAAAAGACTAGCAAGTTGGCTAGTAGGTCAGAATTGTGCCTGTTTGTAGGATATCCGAAGGAAACCAAAGGTTTTACTTTCTATAGTCCCGAGGACGATAAGACTTTCGTTAGCACGAATGCTCGTTTCCTCGAGGAGGACTTTATGAAAGATGCAAAACCTAGAAGCAAAATTGTGCTTGAAGAAAAGTTGGGTGAGGAAGCTTCTACCTCATCTGTAAGAACTGTTCTTACCCCAACTGAAACACAACCTAACTCATCAGAATCTCGTCAAGTAGTACTTAGACGTAGTGGGAGGGCTACTCAAAAGCCTGACAGGTACATGTCTTATGGAGATTCTCTTGTAGCCGTCTCAGACATGGATGACCCTGTTTCCTATAGCCAAGCGATGGCTTGTTCTGAATCAAACATTTGGCTTGACGCCATGAAAGTTGAAATGCACTCGATGTATGTCAACAAAGTCTGGAAACTTGTAGACCTTCCTGAAGGGACTAAACCCGTAGGGTGTAAGTGGATATACAAGAAGAAAAGGGGTCCTGATGGGAACGTCGAGACGTTCAAAGCACGACTTGTGGAAAAGGGTTATACCCAACAAGAAGGGATTGACTATGAACAAACCTTCTCGCCAGTCGCAATGCTTATATCCATCCGCATACTCCTATCCATAGCTGCAGCTCTCGACTATGAGATCAGGCAAATGGATGTCAAGACAGCCTTTCTGAATGGCAATCTTGACGAGCGCATTTACATGGCTCAACCAGACGGTTTCGTGGATAAAGGTCAAGAGACCAAGGTTTGTGAGTTGCTTAAATCCATTTATGGACTAAAGCAAGCATCTAGGTCATGGAATATTAGATTCGATGAAACTGTAAAGAGCTTCGGCTTTGAACAGTCAATAGATGAGCCTTGTGTTTACAAGTTAATACACGAAGGCAAAGTTGTGTTTCTGGTACTATATGTCGATGATATACTACTCATTGGTAATGACGTGGGTAAGTTATCTGAGGTTAAGGTCTGGCTAGCAAAGCAATTCGATATGAAGGATCTAGGAGAAGCCGCGTACATTCTGGGAATCCAAATCTTTCGAGATAGGAAAAACCGGACCCTGTCGCTCTCTCAACCATCTTATATTGATAAGGTGATGGATCGCTTCTCGATGCAAGACTGCAAGAGGGGTCAAACACCCTTTAGGCATGGAGTTTCACTCTCTAAGGACCAGTCTCCCAAGACTGCACAAGAGATTGAAGACATGAGGAAGATTCCTTACGCCTCTGCCGTAGGAAGCCTCATGTATGCTATGCTTTGCACTAGACCTGATATATGTTTCGCCGTTGGCGTAGTTAGCCGTTTCCAATCCAACCCTGCACCCGAGCACTGGATTGCTGTTAAGCATGTTCTTAAGTATCTTCGAAGAACTAGGAACTTGATGCTTACATACTCAGGTACTGACCTGACTATGACGGGATATACCGACTCCGATTTTCAAGCGGATAAGGATTCCAGGAAATCCACTTCGGGATATGTGTTCATCCTTAATGGTGGAGCTGTTGTGTGGAGAAGTATTAAGCAATCTTGCATTGCTGACTCCACAATGGAAGCAGAATATGTGGCTGCTTGTGAAGCATCCAAAGAGGCTGTATGGCTTAGAAAGTTCCTTAAGTATTTGGAAGTTGTTCCAAACGTCGACGAGCCCATGACCCTTTATTGTGATAATAGTGGGGCTGTCGCTAACTCAAAGGAACCTAGAAGCCATAAGCGCTCTAAGCATATTGAGAGGAAATACCATTTGATTCGAGAGATCGCGCAACGCGGAGACGTGGAGGTGAAGTAGATCTCTGGAAGATCCATTCACCAAGGCCCTAGCGAACATGGTCTTCGACCAACTTCGAGAGGGATTAGGCATGTAGGACTACTCACATCTTCTTTGAGTCAAGTGGGAGTTTGTTGTCAATGGTGCCCACAAGAAGAGTAGTAGTGTCTATTTATGTACATTTAATGTCATATAGTCTTATGAAGACTCTTGCTTGTAATTGCCTATTCATTAATAAAGTTGAAACGTTCATTCATTCTTTCTTTGTTTGAAGCTTTATGATAAAACCTTAGTCTTTTAGTCCATAAACAAACTTAACAACTTACGAAGAGACAAATGTAGATTTGCATGAAAAAACTCTTCGTAGTTTGCTTAAAACGTTATATTCGCAATCTTAGGGTCAAAGGACTATTGACCTCAGTATGATTGTTAGAAGAATCTATGATGTCTGGTTATGAGGCATTGAGAGTTGGGGACTCTATAGTTCTTCTAGGTATCTTCCGAAGGTACTGAATTGACCAGTGCACTTCTAGAGACAATATAAGAACAAACCATTTAACCTCTTATGTCTCGAAGTCACTACGTATGAATTGCATCATGCCTATCTTAATCCTGAAATGAGACATGCCATTTCACAGCTTAGTATTCTCATTTGATAAAGTCAGAGTTCGGACTCACTATGTGATTCCGAACAAGGCCTATTGGTGAAGTGCTAAGTTGTGAGAATGTCATGAGTAACTTTGTGAAGTTCTCATAGATATGGAATTCATGTACAAGATTGCTGAAATGCAATGTATGTCACCTCATGCTTTGTTCCTTGGAGTGTGAATAAATGAACTGGCCAGTGTCCAAATTGAGTCCTGACCCTTTTGGATGAAACAATGTGACTTGTTAGCTCCTCGTCAATACATTGTTTCTAACTTAATCACAAGCGACAAAGGAGTTGAGGAAATAACAGCTAGAAGGGTAAAATGGTAATTTAGTAAATCCCGACTAGCTGATGACATTCATGAAGGGTAGCATAGATAATATTCAGTGGATCCGCTCATTATAATTAGGTGAATTCTTGAGTAGAAAATAAATTCATTTGAACCGAGAGATTTTCAGTGTCAGCTCTTTAGTGGAGTCAGTTGGCATTAAGCTAAACTTGGAAAAGGTTTGTGAACTTTTGAGTCCAAGTGTTTAGCTCAAGCTTTGTTCATTTGGGTCCATGAGGTCACTGTCACGAATCACATCGATAGGAATAGTTAAACTGGAAGCTAAGTCAAAACAAGAACGAAAATTGTCGAAAGGGTATTTTTGTCTTTTGAGACATAAGAATGAAATGGATGTCAATAAATTTTGACAAGTTCATTTGATGACTTAATGTCACTCGGCCTTAATATGATTAACTGGGCCTTGTGAATTAATTTCATTTCATGAGAATTTTATTGAAAATTCTTAATGGGCCTTTCTCATGTTGTCATGAACAAATGAAGAAGCTTCTAGAAGCTCCTTCTAGAGAGACTTGGGCGACTACCCTAATAGAGAAATAGGAGAGTTTATTTTGTGCATAAATGTATTTAGATACTTGCCAAAAGAAAAAGAGGAAACAAATTTCCTCCAAGAGGAAAGTGGGAATCGGCCAAGTGAGAGACAAGGCAAGGCCTTGAACAAAATTGGAAACAAATCAAGGCTTCTAGAAGCCTTGAGTTGGCCGAGTGTCTCAAAGGGAAAAAAAGAGGAAATTGCTCATGAATATGTGATATTCTATAGAAGAGGAAACTACCTTATTGAAGGTGAGACCTCTCCTATAAATAGGAGCCTCATTTCCTTACATTTCATTCATCCAAGTTTAAGAGATTTGAGAGACTCTCTCTCTAGAACTTTGGCCGAAAATCCTCTCTCTCTCTCTCTAGTTTATTTTCGATTTTTTCTTGTCTTGGCACCTAGGTCCTCACTCGACCTAGTGTTTAGCTCTGCGACTTCAAGACTCGTTCTTAAGTCGTAGTGTTTAAAAGTGCCCACTCACTAATTCCTTCTTTTCGAGTGATTT
Source organism: Urtica dioica subsp. dioica (assembly GCF_054948205.1). NCBI lineage: Eukaryota > Viridiplantae > Streptophyta > Magnoliopsida > Rosales > Urticaceae > Urtica > Urtica dioica. The sequence continues at coordinate 41,520,616 of NC_142756.1, forward strand.
AGTGATAGAAACTTTCGTGGTTGCTCAAGGTGCCGAGGAAAGAAAGAGAGACGTGCAGCGAGGGGAGACGAGCGTTGCAAACTTTCCACAAGCTTCTTCAAAGTTCAAGCTTCAAGAAAGGTTAGTAAACTTCTAGCTCATATTGGTTTTTAATTACATGTACTTGCACTTGTCTAGGTTAGTAAAAACTGTTTTACTTGATCGATTCCAACAAAGGAGTACCAGGAACCGTTTTGGACGGAACTTGGTTCAGAATATAGGCGGCTATTTCAAGGGCATATCCCCAAAAGGAAAGCGGGAGTGATGAGTAACTCATCATTGATCTAACCATCTCCATAAGAGTTCGGTTTCTTCTCTCTGACACTCCGTTTTGTTGAGGTGTGCCAGGTGCGGTAAGCTGAGAACCGATACCTTCTTCTTTAAGAAAGTCATCGAACTCTCCAGACATATACTCACCACCTCGATCAGATCGAAGGGTTTTGATCACTTTGCCAGTTTGCTTTTCCACTAAAGCCCTAAAGACCTTAAATACGTTAAAGGTCTCGGATTTGTGTTCGAGCAAATAGACAAACCCATATCGTGAGTAATCATCGGTGAAGGTAACGAAGTATTCGTATCCTCCACGTGCCTGTTGGTTGAGCGGACCACATACATCAGAATGTACTAGTTCCAGCAACTCAGTGGCTCTTCGACCCTTATCAGAGAAAGGTCGCTTAGTCATTTTTCCTTCTATGCAGGATTCACAAGTAGGTAGTGAACCTATTGCAGAGGCTTGGAGTGGACCGTCCCTCACAAGTCTCTTAATTCTATCTATACTGATATGACCAAGTCTTAAGTGCCATAGGTATGTTGATTTTGTTAGATCGGAGGATTCAGAAAGTTTGATCCTCTTTGGCTCCCTAATAAGATCGTTATCTATTTCGGTGTCTAAAAGAGAAGGTTGAGTGGGATAGATGTAAAAAAGAGCATTCTTCATTCATTAGTGACAAAAGAATTATCAGGAAACGAAATACGAATTCCGTTCTTAATGAACTTTAAACAATAATCTTGCTCACGAAGACGAGCAATGGATATTAAGTTCATCCCAAAGATAGGAACAAAATAAACATTATTCAAGTTTAAAGTGCGGTCTTCAAAAGACAGCGTCACGGATCCCACAGCCTTTGCGGACACCAGGCTCCCATCACCCCATTTGAAACAGAACTCGCCTTCCTCTAAGATTTTGGTTTTCTTGAAACCATTCAAGGAACAACGAATATGGTTAGTAGCAGCGGAGTCAAGAATCCACGTTGATACATTATCAGCTACTAAGCATGCTTCGGTAACTAGTACAATACTATGTTCCTTTGCTTTGAGATAGGTAGGACAGTTCTTTTTATCGGCTTTGTAAGGTCTTTTCTTAGTTCGAGAGGCGGAGGCTTTTTGCTCAGTAGCATGTGCCTCTCCTTGATTCCTCTTTCTCTTAGTGAGACCTACAGCAGTGTGAAGTCCTTTCATAAGCTTGGTAACAGTGTACTTTAGCTTGTTTATGAAGTAGTTCATCTTGGAGGTATCAAGAGATGCGGGGAGAGTTTCTAAGATCATATCTATGATATTCTTCCCATCAATCTCAGATCCTAGGATTTTGTATTTTATTCAGAAAACTAATGATCAGTATCATGAAGTCTCCAACAGGAGTCCTAGCCTGCATATGACAGTTCATAAACTGTCGGACTGCTTGTAGCCTTGTTTGACGCCTTTGCCCTCCAAACATCTCAAGGAGATTGTAGAGCATGTCAGCGGCAGTCTCGATGCCACGATGTTGCTCTTTCAGCATATTGTTCATAGATGCCAAGATATAGCACCTCACAATCTCATCGGATCGAAGCCTGGCCATTAAGGCGTCATTGTCCTCTTGAGTTGAATCATCATTCGTCAAAGGAGGACACGGGGTGGTGAGTACCCATTTGTGCTTGTTAACGGTAGGTATTATGTCAAGGTTACGTTTCGAATCTACGTAGTTTTCGTTTTCGAGTTTGATCGAGGAAAGAAAGATAGAGAGATGGTTGAGAGACATATTGCCTATATAAGTTGAAACAAGTTTATGATTAGTCTTTGGTTTAGGATTTAAGTTTTATTAAGACTTTTATAAAATCCAAAGGTGTTATAAACCAAACGATAATTTACTCCCTCAAGAGAAGGCTGCAAAAAATCTCCTTTTATAAGTAAATGACACATCATTAATGCTAAGCCAAGATGTCAATACATCAATTTTGACTAGCCACCTTTTAAATTGGTTTGATCACTCACATCCTTTCGCAGAGCCTCAAGGGAGGATTACTAGGGATTGAGCATAAGTGTGCAACCATCCACTTAGTCCAAAAGATCAGCTTTGAAAAACAATCCCCCAAGGGGAGGCCTTGTCATCATTGCATCACTCTCGGACGTAGCTCATTGAGCAATGATCGAAGCAATAACGCATTGGAGTACTCACATTTAAGTGAGGGTCGCAAGAGCGGCTCTTAGTCCCACGTTATTGCATCTTTCATTAGTGTTGGGGATCGTGGGTTACAAACAACGAATATAACCCTCCCACTTAGTTTTTGGAGTTGGTTCATCGACTCTTATAAGTTCGGAAACAGATTTCCTAGTTAGAGAGCGACAAAGCGGACAACTAGAAGAGAATCCTAGATCGACATGTTCAGAGCAGTATTAGTGCATAAAGGCACAAGGTACATACTCGATCTTTTCCTATTTTCTATTTCGGGAAAGTGCGTGAGGGAAGTGTGAACTTCAACTCACTCGAACACTTGAAAGTTTGAGATTACACATCTTTTTATTTATTCGGCTTGTCTACAAGGAGACCTCCCACTCAAATTTTCAAGAGCATATAGATTTTGAACATATGTGATATAGATATAGTTTTGAAAACATTTTGAAAATTTATTTGATTTGGATGACAAAATATTTTTCAAGTTTGAAAGTGAAAACGGTTTTTCAAAATTCAAACTAGTTTTGTAAAAATTCAATTTCAATTAAACTTTCAAAAATCAAAACATTTTAATCTTACACATCATGTTTATAATCATATGAAAAACATTTTTGCTCAAGAAAATTTTCTCATTAGACTTCTATAACTCATGGTAGTGGGGTGTGAAAATCCGGATTTCTAAAAAAACTGGAGTTTCAGACAGCCGCGCACCTCGGAGTAAAATCGCCATATCTGGCGGCTCCGATGTCCTTTTCAGCCGAAACCGGTGGCATTGGACAGAGGACAGACAGAGCTTTAATTTGATTCAAGAATCATTAAATTTCAATTTCTGAACAGAGATTTATGCCACTTTTAATGCGGGTTTACTCCAGCTCGAAGAAAAAGAAATAAATTAAAGCTTGTTCCTTTTTAGGTGCGAAAAAGAATCAAGTGTAACGGAACGTTTTAAGATGTTGTTTAAAGCTTTTATTTGTGTTTTATTAGCAGGGTAATAACATAGAATAAAAGAAATAACAACAAGCATAAAACGAATACGGTAAATAAAAGAAACTAGAAAGACAAGGTAACTAGTCACAAAATTTACCGAAATTTCTCAAACCTTTAAAACACGTTTTTCAATATAAAAAATTAAAAACTTTTAGAACTGATTCTAATGTGTTTTAAAAACATCCCAAACTCATAGAAAATCAACATGGTTTTTAATTTAAAGGCATGAGCAATAAATTATTAAAAAATCTAAGATAACAATTCTAACTTGTCACAAAATTAGTAAACTTTCGAAAACGATTTTCAAGCTCATAATTTTAAAAACATGTACATGCTAATCTTTGACCATAGCTCTGATACAATTTGTTGGAATTGATCTAGGGTTTAAGAAAAAGATTAAACGCTTCGGGAAACGGCGGAATTTTAAAAAATTTCTTTACAAGTAAAAACAGTTTTTACTAACCTAGACAAAGAGCAAGTACATGTAATTAAAAACTAATATGAGCTAGAAGTTTAGTAACCTTTCTTGAAGCTTGAACTTTGAAGAAGCTTTTGGAAAGTTCGCAACGCTCTTCTCCCCTCGCAACACGTCTCTCTTTCTTTCCTCGGCACCTCGAGCAACCACGAAAGTTTCTATCACTAAATCACTCGAAATAAAGGAATTAGTGAGTGGGCACTTTTAAACACTACGACTTAAGAACAAGTCTTGAAGTCGCAGAGCTAAACACTAGGTCGAGTGAGGACCTAGGTGCCAAGACAAGAAAAATCGAAAATAAACTAGAGAGAGAGAGAGGATTTTCGGCCAACAATGTCTAGAGAGAGAGTCTCTCAATCTCTAACTTATGTTGAATGAATAGAATGAGAGGAATGAGGGTCCTATTTATAGGAGAAGGATTGGCCTTGGAAAGAAGTAGTTTCCTCTTATTTTCCAAGCCTTTATGAGCAATCTTTAATTACCCATTCCCCATTCCTATCAACATAGGCGCCCACCTCATGCACATCCACAAGGGATTAGTTTCCTCTTTTATTCCATGCCTTTGACTTTCTCTTGGCTTGTTTGGCCGAATTTCCTTATGGCAAGCATAGGAAATTTGTTTCCTCTTTTTCTTTTGGCAAGTATCTTGATACATTTATGCACAAAATATTTTCTCTTTCCTTGGGTATTATGGGCGCCTATTCTCATCTAGAAGGAGCTTCTAGAAGCTTCTTCATTTGTTCATGACAACATAAGAAAAGCCCATTAAGAATTTTCAATAAAATTCTTATGAAATGAAATTAATTCACAAGGCCCAATGATCAAGTCATGGCCGAGTGACATTAAGTCATCAAATGAACTTGTCAAAAAATTTATTGACATTCATTTCATCCTATGTCTCAAAACACAAAAATACCCTTTTGACTATTTTCGTTCTTGTTTTGACTTAGCTTCCAGTTTAACTATTCCTATCGATGTGATTCGTGACAGTGACCTCATGGACCCAAATGAACAAAGCTTGAGCTAAACACTTGGACTCAAAAGTTCACAAACCTTTTCCAAGTTTAGCTTAATGCCAACTGACTCCACTAAAGAGCTGACACTGAAAATCTCTCGGTTCAAATGAATTTATTTTCTACTCAAGAATTCACCTAATTATAATGAACGGATCCACTGAATATCATCTATGTTTACCCTTCATGAATGTCATCAGCTAGTCGGGATTTACTAAATTACCATTTTACCCTTCTAGCTGTTATTTCCTCAACTCCTTTGTCGCTTGTGAATAAGTTAGAAACAATGTATTGACGAGGAGCTAACAAGTCACATTGTTTCATCCAAAAGAGTCAGGACTCAATTTGGACACTGGCCAGTTCATTTATTCACACTCCAAGGAACAAAGCATGAGGTGACATACATTGCATTTCAACAATCTTGTACATGAATTCCATATCTATGAGAACTTCACAAAGTTACTCATGACAGACTCACAACTTAGTACTTCACCAATAGGCCTTGTTCGGAATCACATAGTGAGTCCGAACTTTGACTTTCTCAAATGAGAATACTAAGGTGTGAAATGGCATGTCTCATTTTAGGATTAAGGTAAGCATGATGCAATTCATACATAGTGACTTCGAGACACAAGAGGTTAAATGGTTTGTTCTTAAATTGTCTCTAGAAGTGCACTGGTCAATTCAGTACCTTCGGAAGATACCTAGAAGAACTATAGAGTCCCCAACTCTCAATGCCTCATAACCAGACATCATAGATTCTTCTAACAATCGTACTGAGGTCAATAGTCCTTTGACCCTAAGATTGCGAATATATCGTTTTAAGCAAACTACGAAGAGTTTGTTCATGCAAATCTACATTTGTCTCTTCGTAAGTTGTTAAGTTTGTTTATGGACTAAAAGACTAAGGTTTTATCATAAAGCTTCAAACAAAGAAAGAATGAATGAACGTTTCAACTTTATTAATGAATGAATAGGCAATTACAAGCAAGAGTCTTCATGAGACTTGATTACATCAAATGTACAAAATAAAGACTACAACTCTTCTTGTGGGAACCATTGACAACAAAATGGACTTAACCAACTCACAAACCTAGGTCTCTTGACCTTCTTCCTCAAAACCGTCTGCTTGAGCCATGTAAATGCGCTCGTAAAGATTGCCATTCAGGAAGGCTATCTTGACATCCATTTGCCAGATGGATTTAAGCATCCTGACTGGCGAGAAGGTTTCTTCATAGTCAATCCCTTCTTGTTGGGTATAACCCTTCGCCACAAGTCGTGCTTTGAACGTCTCGACGTTCCCATCAGGACCCCTTTTCTTCTTGTATATCCACTTACACCCTACGAGTTTAATCCCTTCAGGAAGGTCTACAAGTTTCCAGACTTTGTTGACATACACCGAGTGCATCTCAACTTTCATGGCGTCAGGCCAAAGGTTTGATTCAGAACAAGCCATCGCTTGGCTATAGGAAACAGGATCATCCATGTTAGAGACGGCTACGAGAGAGTCTCCATAAGACATGTACCTGTCAGGCTTTTGAGTAGTCCTCCCACTACGTCGAAGTACTACTTGACGAGATTCTGATGAGTTAGGTTGTGTTTCAGTTGGGGTAAGAACAGTTCTTACAGATGAGGTAAAAGCTTCCTCACCCAACTTTTCTTCAAGCACAATTTTGCTTCTAGGTTTTGCATCCTTCATAAAGTCCTCCTCAAGGAAACGAGCATTCGTGCTAACGAAAGTTTTATCGTCCTCGAGACTATAGAAAGTAAAACCCTTGGTTTCCTTCGGATATCCAACGAACAGACCCAATTCTGACCTACTAGCCAACTTGCTAGTCTTTTGCCTTAGCACGTGTGCGGGGCAACCCAAATTTTGATGCGGCCAAGATTTACTTTACGGCCAGTCCATCGTTCATAAGGAGTACCAGGAACCGTTTTGGATGGAACTTGGTTCAGAATATAAGCGGCTGTTTCGAGGGCATATCCCCTAAAGGAAAGAGGGAGTGATGAGTAACTCATCATTGATCTAACTATCTCCATAAGAGTTCGGTTTCTTCTCTCTGACACTCCGTTTGGTTGAGGTGTGCCAGGTGCGGTAAGCTGAGAAGCGATACCTTCTTCTTTAAGAAAGTCATCAAACTCTCCAGACATATACTCACCACCTCGATCAGATCGAAGGGTTTTGATCACTTTGCCAGTTTGCTTTTCCACTAAAGGCGTAAAGACCTTAAATACGTTAAAGGTCTCGGATTTGTGTTAGACCAAATAAACAAACCCATATCGCGAGTAATCATCGGTGAAGGTAACGAAGTATTCGTATCCTCCACGTGCCTGTTGGCTGAGCGGACCACATACATCAGAATGTACTAGTTCCAGCAACTCAGTGGCTCTTCGACCCTTATCGGAGAAAGGTCGCTTAGTCATTTTTCCTTCTATGCAGGATTCACAAGTAGGTAGTGAACCTATTGCAGAGGCTTGGAGTGGAACGTCCCTCACAAGTCTCTTAATCCTATCTAGACTGATATGACGAAGTCTCAAGTGCCAGAGGTATGTTGATTTTGTTAGATTGGAGGATTCAGAAAGTTTGATACTCTTTGGCTCGCTAATTAGATCGTTATCTATTTCGGTGTCTAAAATTCAAGGTTGAGTGGGATAAATGTAAAAAAGACCATTATTCATACACGCATCAGTGACAAAAGAATTAGAAAAAGAAATACGAATTCCATTCTTTATAAACTTTAAATAATAATCTTGCTCTAAAAGTTGAGCAACATATATTAAGTTTTTCCCAAAGGAAGGAACATAATAAACATTATTCAAATTTAAAGTGTGATCTTCAAAAGATAGCGTCACGGATCCCACAGCCTTCGCAGACACCACGCTCCTATCACCCCACTTGAAGCAGAAGTCGCCATCCTCTAAGCTTTTGCTTTTCCTAAAACCAGTTAAGGAGCAGCAAATATGGTTAGTAGCAGCGGAGTCAATAATCCACGATGATACATTATCAGCTACTAAACAAGCTTCAATAATAAGTACAATACCTTTTACTTTAGTTTTGAGGTAGGCAGGACAGTTCCTACGCCAGTGACCAGGCTCATTGCAGTGGTGGCATTTGTCGTTAGACTTATCCACCTTCGGAGCCTTCGGCGCCTTTTTTTTCATTTGAACCTTAGGTTGGTTCATCTTCTCGGCCTTGCGAGGTCTATTGTTAGATCCAGAGGTGGAGGCAGTAGCATGTACCTCTCCTAGAGCCCTCTTTTTCTTAGTGAGTGCCTCTGCGGTTTGAAGTTCATTCATGAGCTCGGTAACAATGTACTCTAGCTTGTTCATGGAGTAATTCAACTTGAAGGTATCAAAGGTTTCGGGGAGAGTTTCCAAGATCATATCTATTTTAGTCTCCCCATCAATCTCAGATCCAAGGATCTCCATTTCGTTTAGATAGCTAATGATCAGCATCATATGATCTCTAGCGGGAGTCCCAGCCTTCATGCGACAGTTCATAAACTGTCGGACCGCTTGTTGCCTAGCTTGACGTCATTGCCCTCCAAACATCTCATGTTGATTGTAGAGCATATCGGTGGCAGTTTCGTAATCACGATGTTGTTGTTGCAACACATTGTTCATTGATGCCAAAATATAGCATCTAGCAATCTCATCGGATCGTAGCCAGGCCGCCAGGGCGTCTTTTTCCTCTTGCGTCGAATCTTCATTCGTTTGAGGACAGGGGTTCGTGAGAACCCATTTGTGCTTGTCGACAGTAAGGACTATGTCGAGGTTACGTTTCCAGTCGACGTAATTGTCGCCTTCGAGTTTATTCGAGGAAAGAATTGTAGAGAGAGGGTTGAGAGACATATTGCCTATAAAATTTTAAACAAGTTTATTATTAGTCTTTGGTTTAGGATTTAAGTTCGTTTAAGACTTGATAAAATCCAAAGGTGTTATAAACCAAACGATAATTTACTCCCTCAAGAGAAGGCCGCAAAAAATCTCCATTTATAAGTAAATGACACATCATTAATGCTTAGCCAAGATGTCAATACTCCAATTTTGACTAGACACCTTTTAAATTGGTTTGATCACTCACATCCTTTCGCAGAGCCTCAAGGGAGGATTACTAGGGATTGAGCCTAAGTGTGCAACCAACCACTTAGTCCAAAAGATCAACTTTGAAAAACAATCCCCCAAGGGGAGGCCTTGTCATCATCGTCTCACTCTCGGACGTAGCTGATTGAGCAATGATCGAAGCAAAAACGCCTTGGAGTACTCCCATTTAAGAGAGGGTCGCAAGAGCGGCTCTTAGTCCCACGTTAATTGCTTCTTTCATTAGTGTTGGGGATCGTGGGTTACAAACAACAAAATAACCCTCCCACTTAGTTTTTGGAGTTGGTTCATCGACTCTTATAAGTTCGGAAACAGATTTCCTAGTTAGAGAGCGACAGAGCGGACAACTAGAAGAGAATCCTAGATCTTCATGTTCAGAGCAGTGTTAGTGCATAAAGGCACAAGGGACATACTCGGATCTTTTCCTATTTTCTATTTCAGGAAAGTGCATGAGGGAAGTGTGAACTTCAACTCACTCGAACACTTGAAAGTTTGAGATTACATATCTTTTTATTTTTCGGCTTTGTCTACAAGGAGACCTCCCACTCAAATTTTCAAGAGCATATAGATTTTAAACATATGTGATATAGATATAGTTTTGAAAACATTTTGAAAATTTATTTGATTTGGATGACAAAATATTTTTCAAGTTTGAAAGCGAAAACGGTTTTTCAAAATTCAAACTAGTTTTGTGTTGTCGAAGTTAACAGGGGGGTTGCCCCTGTTTACCTCTCCGACGCTCAACATTAGTAGGGTTGAGGTAGATTGTAGAGGGTTTGAGTATTTAGGGGTTGAGACTTGAGAGAAACGAGCGAGGTATGAGTTTGGCAGCGTTTCAGTACTCAAGAATGGATCACCTGGACCGGGGGGGGCCCCGGTATTTATAGGCGACGAAAGGGGCTTTGGGGGCATACCCTTGGCCGAGGGATGCCTCTGAGGCGGCCATGGAGGCAGGGGACGCCTCTGAGGCGGCCATGGAGGCAGGGGACACCTCTGAGGCGGCCATGGAGGCGAGGGACGCCTCTGAGGCGGCCATGGAGGCGAGGGATGCCTCTGAGACGTGGAGGTCAAGCTGAGGTCGAGCTCATGAGGTCGAGCTCACGAGGCCGAGTGGAGGTCAAGCTCATGAGGCCGAGTGGAGGTTGAGCTCATGAGGCCGAGTAGAGGTCGAGCTCATATGGCCGAGTGGAGGTCGAGCTCATGAGGCCGGTCTTTGGCCTATCGGCCATGGGACCCCGCGGGCGCTGTCGACCCGTAACGGGCCGACAACATTAGCCCCCCGAGTTTGCGGTCAAGCGTAGGTCGAGTGGAAACTCAATGCTTACGCCGGCGTGTGGACGCGGGACGAACGCTCTCGGGTTTGCGAGCGTGCCGCAAAAGGGCTTTTAATGCATCGCGAGGGAAAGCCTCTGTGCGTCACGAGGGACGACCTTTGTGCGTCGCGAGGAACGGCTTTTGTGCGTCGCGAGGGACGGCTTTTGTGCGCCACGAGGGACGGCCTTTGTGCGTCGCGAGGAACGGCTTTATTGCGTCGTGAGGGACGGCTTTGATGCGTCGCGAGGGACGGCGTTGATGCGTCGCAAGGGACGGCTTTGTTCTGGGTCGATCGTGCGTGGCTTATTTTCTCGACCTACCAATGAAGGCGTGATCGATTTGCACGGCTTTACTGTGCGTGACTTATTTTCTCGACCTACCAATGAAGGCGTGATCGATTAGCACGACTTTATTGTGCGTGGCTTATTTTCTCGACCTACCAATGAAGGCGTGATCGATTTGAACGGCTTGGGCCTCGGGGGGCCTCGGTGTCACGTTTGTGTGACCGGGTTTTCCGTGGACGCTGGCCAGACCAGGTACGTCCAGCGGACGCAAGCCTTTGAAACCCATTTGTGACTCGCTGCCTTTCGGCTCACGAGCTGGGCGGCGAATGCGGTGCCACATTTGTGTGGCCGGTTTCCCATGGACGCTGGCTAGACCAGATACGTCCGGCGGACGCAAGCCTTTGAAACCCATTTGTGACTCGCTGCCTTTCGGCTCACGAGCTGGGCGGCGAGCGCGGTGCCACATTTGTGTGGCCGTTCCACCTCACGAGCGTGGCACCCTTGGGTGCGCGTGTCGTGTGATAGGCGGGGTTAGGTGTAGACTTGATCCCCCGGCGAGTGTGGCACCTTAGTGCACTGGTCGCGTTTTCGGGTTGAGTCTCTTTGGTTGAGTCTTGTGCCCTTGTGAATGCGACGCCATGGTGCGCGCGTCACGCCTGGAGACTCAATTGGCCTATTCTTTCTCTCACGAGAGCGTCATGGAGCGAATTTTGGTTTACCGTTTAGGGGCGATCTTTGTTGAGTGTGTGAGAGCATTTAGATTTATCATTGAATCTTGTGAGTCTATCGTTGACTGGTGACTCAGGAAGTTGTAGATTTTGGACACGAGGACTTTCGAGTTGATTCGTGGGTTTTGGGACTCAACTTGAGGAATAGACTCGACTCGACGAGTTACACGTAAGGTCGGCTCGAGGGCCAGTAAGGTGTAGAGCTGGAATGTAGACTTATCAGTCGGCTTGTGGACCCGGACCTATCCTCGAGGAGTGACCTCAACTCGAGGAGTCATGTAGAGCCGGCACGAGGAGTAGGTGGTCGACTCGTGGACTCAGAACTCAATTCGAGGAGTGAACTTAACTCGAGGAGTCCCGTAGAGTCGGAACGAGGAGTCATCAGTCGGCTTGTGGACTTGGTACTCGACTCGAGGAGTGAACTCAACTCGAGGAGAAACGTAGAGTCGGCACGAGGAGTAGCTAGTCGACTCGTGAACTCAGTACTCGACTCGAGGAGTGAACTCAACTCTAGGAGAAACATAAAGTCGGCACGAGGAGTAGCTAGTCGACTCGTGAACTCGGTACTTCACTCAAGGAGTAATGTAGAGTCGGCACGAGGAGTAGCTAGTCGACTCGTGGACCCTGTACTCGACTCGAGGAGTGAACTCAACTCGAGGAGAAATGTAAGGTCGGCAAGAGGAGTAGCTAGTCGACTCGTGGACTCGGTACTCGACTCGAGGAGTGAACTCAACTGGAGGAGAAATGTAGAGTCGGCATGAGGAGTAGCTAGTCGACTCGTGGACTCGGTACATGACTCAAGGAGTGAACTCAACTCGAGGAGAAATGTAGAGTCGGCACGAGGAGTAGCTAGTCGACTCGTGGACTCGGTACTCGACTCGAGGAGTGAACTCAACCCGAGGAGAAATGTAGAGTCGGCACGAGGAGTAGCTAGTCGACTCGTGGACTCGGTACTCGACTCAAGGAGTGAACTCAACTCGAGGAGAAATGTAGAGTCGGCACGAGGAGTAGCTAGTCGGCTCGTGGACTCTGTACTCGACTCGAGGAATGAACTCAACTCGAGGAGAAATGTAGAGTCAGCACGAGGAGTAGCTAGTCGACTCGTGGACTCGGTACTCGACTCGAGGAGTGAACTCAACTCGAGGAGAAATGTAGAGTCGGCACGAGGAGTAGCTAGTCGGCTCGTGGACTCTGTACTCGACTCGAGGAATGAACTCAACTCGAGAGAAATGTAGAGTCAGCACGAGGAGTAGCTATTCGACTCGTGGACTCGGTACTCGACTCGAGGAGTGAACTCAACTCGAGGAGAAATGTAGAGTCGGCACGAGGAGTAGCTAGTCGACTCGTGGACTCGGTACTCGACTCGAGGAGTGAACTCAACCCGAGGAGAAATGTAGAGTCGGCACGACGAGTAGCTAGTCGACTCGTGGACTCGGTACTCGACTCAAGGAGTAAACTCTACTCGAGGAGAAATGTAGAGTCGGCACGAGGAGTAGCTAGTCGACTCGTGGACTAAGTACTCGACTCGAGGAGTGACCTCAACTCGAGGAGTCGTGTAGAGTCGGCACGAGGAGTAGGTGGTCGACTCGTGGACTCGGAACTCAACTCGAGGAGTGAACTTAACTCGAGGAGTCCCGTAGAGTCGGAACGAGGAGTCATCAATCGGCTTGTGGACTCGGTACTCGACTTGAGGAGTGAACTCAACTCGAGGAGAAACGTAGAGTCGGCACGAGGAGTAGCTAGTCGACTCGTTAACTCGGTACTCGACTCGAGGAGTGAACTCAACTCGAGGAGAAACATAGAGTCGGCACGAGGAGTAGCTAGTCGACTCGTGAACTCGGTACTTGACTCAAGGAGTAATGTAGAGTCGGCACGAGGAGTAGCTAGTCGACTCGTGGACCCGGTACTAGACTCCAGAAGTGAACTCAACTCGAGGAGAAATGTAGGGTCGGAAAGAGGAGTAGCTAGTCGACTCGTGGACTCGGTACTCGACTCGAGGAGTGAACTCAACTCGAGGAGAAATGTAGAGTCGGCACGAGGAGTAGCTAGTCGACTCGTGGACTCGGTACTTGACTGGAGGAGTGAACTCAACCCGAGGAGAAATGTAGAGTCGGCACGAGGAGTAGCTAGTCGACTCGTGGACTCGGTACTCGACTCGAGGAGTGAACTCAACTCGAGGAGAAATGTAGAGTCGGCACGAGGAGTAGCTAGTCGGCTCGTGGACTCGGTACTCGACTCGAGGAGTGAACTCAACTCGAGGAGAAATGTAGAGTCGTCACGAGGAGTAGCTAGTCGACTCGTGTACTTGGTACTCGACTCGAGGAGTGAACTCAACTCGAGGAGAAATGTAGAGTCGCCACGAGGAGTAGCTAGTCGACTCGTGGACTCGGTACTCGACTCGAGGAGTGAACTCAACCCGAGGAGAAATCTAGAGTCGGAACGAGGAGTGGCTAGTCGACTCGTGGACTCGGTACTCGACTCGAGGAGTAAACTCTACTCGAGGAGAAATGTAGAGTCGGCACGAGGAGTAGCTAGTCGACTCGTGGACTAAGTACTCGACTCGAGGAGTAAACTCAACTCGAGGAGAAATGTAGAGCCGACACGAGGAGTAGCTATCACGCGTGGCTCAAGCGGACCTTGCGCCCCGGCCTCCCGGCCCGCGTGCACACTCCCGAGCGCCCCTGCTGCCTCAGCCGGGTGTCCTGTTGTCAATGGTGCCCACAAGAAGAGTTGTAATCTTTATTTTATACATTTGATGTAATAAAGTCTCATGAAGACTCTTGCTTGTAATTGCCTATTCATTTAATAATAAAGTTGAAACGTTCATTCATACTTTCTTTGTTTGAAGCTTTATGATAAAACCTTAGTCTTTTAGTCCATAAACAAACCTAACAACTTACGAAGAGACAAATGTAGATTTGCATGAACAAACTCTTCGTAGTTTGCTTAAAACGATATATTCGCAATCTTAGGGTCAAAGGACTATTGACCTCAGTACGATTGTTAGAAGAATCTATGATGTCTGGTTATGAGGCATTGAGAGTTGGAGACTCTATAGTTCTTCTAGGTATCTTTCGAAGGTACTGAATTGACCAGTGCACTTCTAGAGACAAGATAAGAACAAACCATTTAACCTCTTATGTCTCGAAGTCACTATGTATGAATTGCATCATGCTTACCTTAATTCTGAAATGAGACATGCCATTTCACAGCTTAGTATTCTCATTTGAGAAAGTCAGAGTTGGTACTCACTATGTGATTCCGAACAGGGCCTATTGGTGTAGTACTAAGTTGTGAGAATGTCATGAGTAACTTTGTGAAGTTCTCAAAGATAAGGAATTCATGTACAAGATTGCTGAAATGCAATGTATGTCACCTCATGCTTTGTTCCTTGGAGTGTGAATAAATGAACTGGCCAGTGTCCAAATTGAGTGCTGACTCTTTTGGATGAAACAATGTGACTTGTTAGCTCCTCGTCAATACATTGTTTCTAACTTATTCACAAGCGACAAAGGAGTTGAGGAAATAACAGCTAGAAGGGTAAAATGGTAATTTAGTAAATCCCGACTAGCTGATGACATTCATGAAGGGTAAACATAGATAATATTCAGTGGATCCGCTCATCATAATTAGGTCGAATTCTTGAGTAGAAAATAAATTCATTTAAACCGAGAGATTTTCAGTGTCAACTCTTTAGTGGAGTCAGTTGGCATTAAGCTAAACTTGGAAAAGGTTTGTGAACTTTTGAGTCCAAGTGTTTAGCTCAAGCTTTGTTCATTTGGGTCCATGAGGTCACTGTCACGAATCACATCGATAGGAATAGTTAAACGGGAAGCTAAGTCAAAACGAGAACGAAAATAGTTAAAAGGGTATTTTTGTCTTTTGAGACAAAGGATGAAATGAATGTCAATAAATTTTTTGACAAGTTCATTTGATGACTTAATGACACTCGGCCATGACTTGATCATCGGGCCTCGTGAATTAATTTCATTTCATAAGAGTTTTATTGAAAATTCTTAATGGGCCTTTTTCATGTTCTCATGAATAAATGAAGAAGCTTCTAGAAGCTCCTTCTAGAGACATGTTGGCCGCCTACCTTATAGAGAAATAGGAGAGTTTATTTTGTGCATAAATGTATTTAGATACATGCCAAAAGAAAAATAGGAAACAAATTTGCATAAGGATGCATAAGGGAATCGGCCAAGTTGAGAAAAAGGCAAGCCTTGAACAAAATAGGAAACAAATCAAGGCTTCTAGAAGCCCTTGTTTGGCCGAGTGTCTCAAGAGGGAAAAGAGGAAATTGGCTAATGAATATGTGATATTCTATAGAAGAGGAAACTACCTTATTGAAGGTGAGACCTCTCCTATAAATAGGAGCCTCATTTCCTCACATTTCATTCATCCAAGTTTAAGAGGTTTGAGAGACTCTCTCTCTAGAACTTTGGCCGAACTCCTCTCTCTCTCTCTAGTTTATTTTCAATTTTTGTCTTGGCACCTAGGTCCTCAATTGACCTAGAGTTTAGCTCTGCGACTTCAAGACTCGTTCTTAAGTCGTAGTGTTTAAAAGTGCCCAATCACTAATTCCTTTTCTCTCGAGTGATTTAGTGATAGAAACTTTCGTGGTTGCTCGAGGTGCCTGTTGTTGGCCCGTCTAGGGCCAACGGGAACAAGGGCATCTCTTCGACCCACATGGCTAGTACGAGGTCTCGGGCGGCGGAACCCTGACTCAACCAGGAGCCGGCCCAAACCAATGGCCAAGTCAAAGCCCAGCCATGGGCCGAGTCAATGGCTCACTCGGCCATTGGCTGGGTCAAATGGCTCACTCGGCCATTGGACAGTTCACTCGGCCAATGGCCGAGTGAACCCCTCAGCCACCAAGGCAGTTCACTCGGCCATTGGCCGAGTGAACCTTCCAGCAGTTCACTCGGCCAATGGCCGAGTGAACCTCCCAGCTGCCTCAGCAGTTCACTCGGCCATTGGCCGAGTGAACCTTCCAGCAGTTCACTCGGCCAATGGCCGAGTGAACCTCAGCCGGCCCAAGACCTTCACTCGGCCAATGGCCGAGTGAACCTCACCACCATGTTCACTCGGCCATTGGCCGACCCAGCCTCCTCCAAGGCCGACCCAAACATGCTCACTCGGCCAAGGGGTCTTCAAACCACCCCTTGGCCGCCTATAAATACCAAGGCACCCCCTTTGGTCCAGGTAATCCATTCCTGAGCACTGAAACGCTGCCGAACTCGTACCTCGCTCGTTTCTCTCAAGCTTTGGCCTCTAAACACCCCTAAAACCTCTATACTCCACCTCAATCCCACTAATGTTGAGCGTCGGAGAGGTAAACAGGGGCACCCCCCCTGTTTCCTCTTTGTAGTTCACGTGTTCTCTACTCCTTTTCAGGTACTCTGACGAACTCAAGGGACATCCACAGCTAAGGGACGACTTGGGATACCAAGTCCGACACGCTCGAGTCAAGACGAGACCACTTGGTCCGGCCTTGGGTCTAACCGACTTTGGCTCCTAAATAGTTGTCCGAAAAACAGCGACAACATTTTGGCGCTAGAAGGAGGGGGGCATCTCTCGACCTTGGCAACACATCCCCTCTACCAGTCTACTTCTCACTTCTACGACTCTCGAGAGATGAGTCGTAGCCCCACCACCTCCGTGGGCGCCCGAGCGACTAGCTCGAGGCACGACCTCAAAAGCTCCGCGCACCGTCTCGAAGGGCAACCTCGTGATAACGAGAGCCAGCCCCGAGACCCGGCGAATGACCCCGAGGCCGCAGTCCGAGAGGACACGGCTCGGAGGCTCGCCGAGCTCCTAGACCGGCCCGGCGTCACCGGCGCACTCATCGCCGACCTCCTCGAGTCCAACAACGTCGACGATGTCAACCTCGAGACCGACCTCGACCACCTTGCTCACGAAAGGGGACGCACGCGCACGCTTCCAAGGGGACACCCTCGGGCGGCCGCGCCGAGACGTCAACTTTCTATGAGCACGCGCACGCGCCCTCGAGGGAACACCCTCGGGCGACCACGTCAAGGCGTCAAAACTCGCGCAATACCCGAGGACGCTCGGTCTCGAGGTCCCGAAAGGGACGCTCCAAGCTCACCGTCCGCGTCCAAAACCCTTGTGAAGGTGACAACGTCGATGGTCTCGGCCTCCGCCAAAGGCGTCGCCCGAATGACGCGCCCTTAACAAGGGTGATAGGGACGGCCTCCGGAGACTTGAGAGACCGCCTCAACTCTCAAAGAGAGAATTACGAGTTCGACTTGAGAGAAAAACTCGACGCTCAACGTGAGACCGCGATCGTCTTGGGGCAGCAACCACCCAACACTGATCAAGCACCCAACCAAAAGCGCGCGGCCACGCTTGTGATGCCGGTCGTTGGTCCCGAGTCACGAAGGAAACGGCGCCGGAAGGGTCAAGTCCCTAACGACCACCCTTCTCCAGCCCCGAAGCGATCCTTCGTCCCGCTCAACACAAGGCCCGACCGGATCCTGAGCTTACGCCACGATGAGCTGGGAAGCCCCGCTCCACTCACAAAGGACCCCGCAAAGCGAGATCGAAGCAGATTCTGTGAATACCACAAAGATCACGGGCACGTGACGATCAAATGCAAGCAGCTCAAGAAGCGAATTGATTCCCTAATTCGAGTTGGGAATCTCAGGGAATTCGTTGCGTCTACTAGCAAGCCATGATGGTCGCGACTTCGACATTCACGCCCGAACTCGATCGGCTTCGTGATCACTTTTATTTCAAAAATGTAATTTCCTTTTTTCAAAGAAGGCCAAGTGCCATGGCAAATTGTAATGACCCCCTTATTGCAATAAAGAGTTATTTCACACACGAAAAAATGTAACGCATACTATTGTATACCTCTAACGCGAGAGTTTCTCAACCTTTGTCTCACAAACGCAAGAAACTCGGGGGGCTAACAGGGACCAACGCTCAATCAAAACGCTCAATCAAAAAACAATTCAACAACAACTCAAAAAATAAAAATAAGAGAGACTCTTCACATGTCTCCTCGGAATGAATTCGTTCCTCGAGCCGAGCTACGAGTCCGCGACTCGACTGATACTCCTCGCGCCGACTCTTCGCAAAACTCCTCGTGCAAGCTCTACGTGAGTCCTCGAGTCGAGTTCGAGTCCACGAGTCGACCAATACTCCTTGTGCCGACTCTTCGCATGTCTCCTCGAGATGAATTCACTCCTCGAGTCGAGCTCCGAGTCCGCGAGTCGACCGATACTCCTCGCGATGACTCTTCACGAATCTCCTCGTGCAGGCTCTACAAGAGCCCTCGAGTTGAGTCCCAAGTCCACAAGCCAACTAACCATTCCTCTTGCAGGCTTTACATGAGTCCTCGAGTTGAGTCCCAGGTCCACAAGTCAACTAACTATTCCTCGTGCAGGCTCTACATGAGCCCTCGAGTTGAGTCTTGAGTCCGCGCTCGCCGCCCAGCTCGTCGGCCGACAGGCAACGAGTTACAAATGGGTTCAAGGCTTGCGTCCGCCAGGGCGTATCTGGTCAAGCCAGCGCCCACGGGAAACCTCGCCACACAAATGTGGCATCGCGCTCGCCGCCCAGCTCGTCGGCCGAAAGGCAACGAGTTACAAATGGGTTCAAGGCTTGCGTCCGCCAGGGCGTATCTGGTCAAGCCAGCGCCCACGGGAAACCTCGCCACACAAATGTGGCATTGCGCTCGCCGCCCAGCTCGTCGGCCGAAAGGCAACGAGTTACAAATGGGTTCAAGGCTTGCGTCCGCCAGGGCGTATCTGGTCAATCCAGCGCCCACGGGAAACCTCGCCACACAAATGTGGCATCGCGCTCGCCGCCCAGCTCGTCGGCCGAAAGGCAACGAGTTACAAATGGGTTCAAGGCTTGCGTCCGCCAGGGCGTATCTGGTCAAGCCAGCGCCCACGGGAAACCTCGCCACACAAATGTGGCATCGCGCTCGCCGCCCAGCTCGTCGGCCGAAAGGCAACGAGTTACGAATGGGTCCAAGGCTTGCGTCCGCCAGGGCGTATCTGGTCAAGCCAGCGCCCACGGGAAACCTCGCCACACAAATGTGGCATCGTGCTCGCCGCCCAGCTCGTCGGCCGAAAGGCAACGAGTTACAAATGGGTTCAAGGTCTGCGTCCGCAGGTCCTATCTGGTCTAGCCAGCATCGGGAAACCTCGCCACACAAATGTGGCATCGCGCTCGCCGCCCAGCTCGTCGGCCGACAGGCAACGAGTTACAAATGGGTTCAAGGTCTGCGTCAAAAAAAAAAAGACGCGCACAAAACAAAAAAGACGCGCAAATCGATTATGCCTTCGTTGGCAAATCGAGAAAACAAGACGCGCACAATACAAAAAAGACGCGCAAATCGATTATGCGTTCGTTGGCAAATCGAGAAAACAAGACGCGCACAATACAAAAAAGACGCGCAAATCGATTATGCCTTCGTTGGCAAATCGAGAAAACAAGACGCGCACAAAACAAAAAAGACGTGCAAATCGATTATGCCTTCGTTGGCAAATCGAGAAAACAAGACGCGCACAAAACAAAAAAGACGTGCAAATTGATTATGCCTTCGTTGGCAGGTCGAGAAAACAAGACGCGCACAAAACAACAAAGACGCGCAAATCGATTATGCCTTCGTGGGCAAATCGAGAAAACAAGACGCGCACAAGACAACAAAGACGTGCAAATCGATTATGCTTTCGTTGGCAAGTCGAGAAAATAAGACGCGCACAACACAATAAAGCCGTGCCAATCCATCACGCCCTCATTGGTAGATCGAGAAAATGAGCCACGCACGATCAACCCGAAACAAAAAGTCGTCCCTCGCGACGCGCGAAGGCCATTCCTCATGATGCAAACCCGAGAGCATTCATCCCGCGTCCGCATAAAAGCGTAGATTTTGAGTTTCCACTCGACCTACGCTCGACCGGGAACTCGGGGGGCTAATGTTGTTGGCCCGTCTAGGGCCAACGGGAACAAGGGCATCTCTTCGACCCACATGGCTAGTACGAGGTCTCGGGCGGCGGAACCCTGACTCAACCAGGAGCCGGCCCAAACCAATGGCCAAGTCAAAGCCCAGCCATGGGCCGAGTCAATGGCTCACTCGGCCATTGGCTGGGTCAAATGGCTCACTCGGCCATTGGACAGTTCACTCGGCCAATGGCCGAGTGAACCCCTCAGCCACCAAGGCAGTTCACTCGGCCATTGGCCGAGTGAACCTTCCAGCAGTTCACTCGGCCAATGGCCGAGTGAACCTCCCAGCTGCCTCAGCAGTTCACTCGGCCATTGGCCGAGTGAACCTTCCAGCAGTTCACTCGGCCAATGGCCGAGTGAACCTCAGCCGGCCCAAGACCTTCACTCGGCCAATGGCCGAGTGAACCTCACCACCTTGTTCACTCGGCCATTGGCCGACCCAGCCTCCTCCAAGGCCGACCCAAACATGCTCACTCGGCCAAGGGGTCTTCAAACCACCCCTTGGCCGCCTATAAATACCAAGGCACCCCCTTTGGTCCAGGTAATCCATTCTTGAGCACTGAAACGCTGCCGAACTCGTACCTCGCTCGTTTCTCTCAAGCTTTGGCCTCTAAACACCCCTAAAACCTCTATACTCCACCTCAATCCCACTAATGTTGAGCGTCGGAGAGGTAAACATGGGCACCCCCCCTGTTTCCCCTTTGTAGTTCACGTGTTCTCTACTCCTTTTCAGGTACTCTGACGAACTCAAGGGACATCCACAGCTAAGGGACGACTTGGGATACCAAGTCCGACACGCTCGAGTCAAGACGAGACCACTTGGTCCGGCCTTGGGTCTAACCGTCTTTGGCTCCTAAATAGTTGTCCGAAAAACAGCGACAACAGTGTCGAGGAAAGAAAGAGAGACGTGCTGCGAGGGGAGACGAGCGTTGCAACTTTCTAAGAGCTTCTCAAAGATCAAGCTTCAAGGATGGTTAGTAAACTTCTTAGCTCATAATAGTTTTTAATTACGTGTACTTGCTCTTTTGTCTAGGTTAGTAAAATACCGTTTTTACTTGTAAAAGAAAATTCTTAAAATTCCGCCGCTTACCGAAGCGTTAATTTTTTTCTTAAACCCTAGATCGATTCCAACATGTCCCTGCCACCTCGGCCACCCCGGTCAAGCGCCTTCGCCAGCTCGGCCTCCTCGACCGAGCGCCTTCGCCAGCTCGGCCGCCTCGGCCGAGCGTCTTCACCGGTTCAGCCACCTCGGCCGAGCGTCTTCGTCTGCTCGGCCACCTCGGCCGAGCGTCTTCGTCTGCTCGGCCACCTCGGCCGAGCGTCTTCGTCTGCTCGGCCACCTCGGCCGAGCGTCTTTCCCACCTCGGCCGAGCGTCTTTGCCACCTCGGCCGGGCACGCCCGCTGCCAGGCACGCCGCGCCTGGCACGCCCCGCGCCCATCCACGCGACATGTCTCGCGCGCCCTGCGCCCTCTTGGGCGTGAGTGTTGTCAATGGTGCCCACAAGAAGAGTAGTAGTGTCTATCTATGTACATTTGATGTCATATAGTCTTACGAAGACTCTTGCTTGTAATTGCCTATCTATTCATTAATAAAAAGTTGAAACGTTCATTCAATCTTCTTTGTTTGAAGCTTTATGATAAAACCTTAGTCTTTTAGTCCATAAAGAAACCTAACAACTTACGAAGAGACAAATGTAGATTTGCATGAACAAACTCTTCGTAGTTTGCTTAAAACGATACATTCGCAATCTTAGGGTCAAAGGACTATTGACCTCAGTATGATTGTTAGAAGAATCTATGATGTCTGGTTATGAGGCATTGAGAGTTGGGGACTCTATAGTTCTTCTAGGTATCTTCCGAAGGTACTGAATTGACCAGTGCACTTCTAGAGACAATATAAGAACAAACCATTTAACCTCTTATGTCTCGAAGTCACTATGTATGAATTGCATCATGCTTACCTTAATCCTGAAATGAGACATGCCATTTCACACCTTAGTATTCTCATTTGAGAAAGTCAAAGTTCGGACTCACTATGTGATTCCGAACAGGGCCTATTGGTGAAGTACTAAGTTGTGAGTCTGTCATGAGTAACTTTGTGAAGTTCTCATAGATATGGAATTCATGTACAAGATTGCTGAAATGCAATGTATGTCACCTCATGCTTTGTTCCTTGGAGTGTGAATAAATGAACTAGCCAGTGTCCAAATTGAGTCCTGACTCTTTTGGATGAAACAATGTGACTTGTTAGCTCCTCGTCAATACATTGTTTCTAACTTATTCACAAGCGACAAAGGAGTTGAGGAAATAACAGCTAGAAGGGTAAAATGGTAATTTAGTAAATCCCGACTAGCTGATGACATTCATGAAGGGTAAACATAGATAATATTCAGTGGATCCGCTCATCATAATTAGGTCGAATTCTTGAGTAGAAAATAAATTCATTTGAACTGAGAGATTTTCAGTGTCAGCTCTTTAGTGGAGTCAGTTGGCATTAAGCTAAACTTGGAAAAGGTTTGTGAACTTTTGATTCCAAGTGTTTAGCTCAAGCTTTGTTCATTTGGGTCCATGAGGTCACTGTCACGAATCACATCGATAGGAATAGTTAAACTGGAAGCTAAGTCAAAACAAGAACGAAAATAGTTAAAAGGATATTTTTGTCTTTTGAGACAAAGGATGAAATGAATGTCAATAAATTTGTTGACAAGTTCATTTGATGACTTAATGTCACTCGGCCATAACTTGTTTATTGGGCCTTGTGGATTAATTTCATTTCATAAGAATTTTATTGAAAATTCTTAATGGGCTTTTCTCATGTTGTCATGAACAAATGAAGAAGCTTCTAGAAGCTCCTTCTAGAGACATGTTGGGCGCCCATAATACCCAAAGAACGAGAGTTTATTTTGTGCATAAATGTATATAGATACTTGCCAAAAGAAAAAGAGGAAACAAATTTGCATAAGGATGCTTAAGAATTTCGGCCAAGTAAGAAAAAGGCAAGGCAAGGCACATAAAAGGAAACAAATCCAAGCCTTCTAGAAGGCTGCCTTGGCCGTGTGGAATAAGAGGGAAATGGGCAATATTTGCTCATGAATACGTGATATTTTATAGAAGAGGAAACTACCTTATTGAAGGTGAGACCTCTCCTATAAATAGGAGCCTCATTCCACACATTTCATTCATCCAAAGTTTTAGAGATTGAGAGCTTCTCTCTCTAGACTTGGCCGCCCCTTCCTCTCTCTCTCTCTAGTTTATATTTTCGATTTTTCTTGTCTTGGCACGTAGGTCCTCACTCGACCTAGTGTTTAGCTCTGCGACTTCGAGACTCTTTCTTAAGTCGTAGTGTTTAAAATTGCCCACTCACTGATTCCTTCTTTTCGAGTGATTTAGTGATAGAAACTTTCGTGGTTGCTCGAGGTGCCGAGGAAAGAAAGAGAGACGTGCTGCGAGGGGAGACGAGCGTTGCAAACTTTCCACAAGCTTCTTCAAAGTTCAAGCTTCAAGAAAGGTTAGTAAACTTCTAGCTCATATTGGTTTTTAATTACATGTACTTGCACTTGTCTAGGTTAGTAAAAACTGTTTTACTTGTAAAAGAAAATTTTTAAAATTCCGCCGCTTACCGAAGCGTTAATTATTTTCTCAAACCCTAGATCGATTCCAACAGTGAGGCCTCGCGCGCCTCGCTCCCGGCCACCCGGTGGGCCTCAAGGGGCCGGCCCAAGGCCTCCCCTCAACTACTATAAATACCCCCCCCCCCTAGGGGAGAAAAAGAAGGACAATTGATACATTTCGAGAACAATACTTCTCTTCTCTGAAGAATTCTCTCGTGCTATTGTGACATTCCAAGAGCGCGCACTCATCTTCCCTCGGCTCAGAAAATAGGACCCCCTTCCACGAGAGGGAGCGCGCTCCTCTTCTGCGACCCGAGCTTCTGCAGTACGCACTGCTTGTTGTCAATGGTGCCCACAAGAAGAGTAGTAGTATCTATGTATGTACATTTGATGTCATATAGTCTTACGAAGACTCTTGCTTGTAATTGCTTATTCATTAATAAAAAGTTGAAACGTTCATTCAATCTTCTTTGTTTGAAGCTTTATGATAAAACCTTAGTCTTTTAGTCCATAAACAAACTTAACAACTTACGAAGAGACAAATGTAGATTTGCATGAACAAACTCTTCGTAGTTTGCTTAAAACGATATATTCGCAATCTTAGGGTCAAAGGACTATTGACCTCAGTATGATTGTTAGAAGAATCTATGATGTCTGGTTATGAGGCATTAAGAGTTGGGGACTCTATAGTTCTTCTAGGTATCTTCCGAAGGTACTGAATTGACCAGTGCACTTCTAGAGACAATATAAGAACAAACCATTTAACCTCTTATGTCTCGAAGTCACTATGTATGAATTGCATCATGCTTACCTTAATCCTGAAATGAGACATGCCATTTGTTGTCGGCCCGTCTAGGGCCGACGAGGACAAAGGTATTTCCTCGACCCTCGTGGCCGATACGAGGTCTTGAACGGCGAGGCCCTGACCCTACCAGGGGCCGGCCCAAACCAAGGGCCAACCATGCAGCCGGCCCAAGGTTTGCCTCGGCCAATGGCCGGCCCAAGGTTTGCCTCGGCCATTGGCCGGCCCAAGGCTTGCCTCGGCCATTGGCCGGCTCAAGGCTTGCCTCGGCCATTGGCCGGCCCTAAGGCTTGCCTCGGCCAATGGCCGGCCCAAGGCTTGCCTCGGCCATTGGCCGGCCCTAAGGCTTGCCTCGGCCATTGGCCGGCCCAAGGCTTGCCTCGGCCAATGGCCGGCTCTAGAGCATTGCCTCGGCCAATGGCCGGCTCTAGAGCCTTGCCTCGGCCATAGGCCGGCTCTAGAGCCTTGCCTCGACCATTGGCCGGCTCTAGAGCCTTGCCTCGGCCAATGGCCGGCTCTAGAGCATTGCCTCGGCCAATGGCCGGCTCTAGAGCCTTGCCTCGGCCATTGGCCGGCTCTAGAACTTTGCCTCGGCCATTGGCCGGCTCTAGAGCATTGCCTCGGCCAATGGCCGGCTCTAGAGCCTTGCCTCGGCCATTGGCCGGCTCTAGAGCCTTGCCTCGGCCAATGGCCGGCTCTAGAGCCTTCCCTCGGCCATTGGCCAGCTCTAGAGTCTTGCCTCGGCCAATGGCCGGCTCTAGAGCCTTCCCTCGGCCAATGGCCGGCTCTAGAGCCTTCCCTCGGCCATTGGCCGACCCAAACTTGTTCACTCGGCCAAGGGGTCTTCAAACCACCCCTTGGCAACCTATAAATATAGGGGCCGCTCCCCTAGTCCAGGTAATCCATTTTAGAGTCTCGAAACGCTGCCGAACTCGTACTTCGCTCGTTTCGCTCATCTTTGGCCTCTAAACACCCCTAAAACCTCTATACTCCACCTCAATCCCACTAATGTTGAGCGTCGGAGAGGTAAACAGGGGCACCCCCCCTGTTTCCCCTTTGTAGTTCACAATCTCTTGTTTGCTTTTCAGGTATCAAGACGAGGTGAGCTTCACCCACAGCTAAGGGACGACTTGGGAGACCACTTGGTCTGGCCTTGGGTCTAACCACTCTGGGCTCCTAAATAGTTGTCCAAAAATCAGCGACAACATTTTGGCGCTAGAAGGAGGGGGTCTCTCGACCTTGGCAACACATCCCCTCTACCAGTCTTCTTCTCACTTCTACGACTCTCGAGAGATGAGTCGTAGCCTCGCCACCTCCGTGGGCGCCCGAGCGACTGGCTCGAGGCGCGACCTCCAAGGCTCTGCACACCGTCTCGAAGGGCAACCTCGTGATAACGAGAGCCAGCCCCGAGACCCGGCGAATGACCCCGAGGCCGCAGTCCGAGAGGACACGGCTCGAAGGCTCGCCGAGCTCCTAGACCGCCCCGGCGTCACCGGCGCGCTCATCGCCGACCTCCTCAACTCCAACAATGTCGATGACATCGACCACGAGACCAACCTCGACCACGCTATTCACGAAAGTGGACTCGCGCGCACGCTTCCAAGGGGACACCCTCGGGCGGCCGCGTCGAAGCATCAACCTTTTGGTGAGCACCCACACGCGCCCTCGAGGGGACACCCTCGGGCGACCACGTCAAGGCATCAAAGCTCGCACAATGCCCGAGAACGCTCAGTCTCGAGGTCCCGAAAGGGACGCTCCAAGCTCACCGTCCGCGTCCAAAACCCTTGTGAAGGTGACAACGTCGATGGTCTCGGCCTCCGCCAAAGGCGTCACCCGAATGACGCACCCTTAACAAGGGTGATAGGGACGGCCTCCGGAGACTTGAGAGACCGCCTCAACTCTCAAAGAGAGGATCTCGAGTTCGACTTGAGAGAAAAACTCGACGCTCAACGTGAGACCGCGATCGTCTTGGGGCAGCAACCACCCAACATTGATCGAGCACCCAACCAGAAGCGCGCGGCGGCGCTTGTGATACCGGCCGTTGGTCCCGAGTCACGAAGGAAAAGGCGCCTGAAGGGTCAACTCCCTAATGACCACCCTTCTCCATGTTGGAATCGATCTAGGGTTTGAGAAAATAATTAACGCTTCGGTAAGCGGCGGAATTTTAAAAATTTTCTTTTATAAGTAAAACAGTTTTTACTAACCTAGACAAGAGCAAGTACATGTAATTAAAACCAATATGAGCTAGAAGTTTACTAACCTTTCTTGAAGCTTGAACTTTGAAGAAGCTTGTGGAAAGTTTGCAACGCTCGTCTCCCCTCGCAGCACGTCTCTCTTTCTTTCCTCGGCACCTCGAGCAACCACGAAAGTTTCTATCACTAAATCACTCGAAAAGAAGGAATCAGTGAGTGGGCACTTTTAAACACTACGACTTAAGAACGAGTCTCGAAGTCGCAGAGCTAAACACTAGGTCGAGTGAGGACCTAGGTGCCAAGACAAGAAAAATCGAAAATATAAACTAGAGAGAGAGAGAGGAAGGGGCGGCCAAGTCTAGAGAGAGAAGCTCTCAATCTCTAAAACTTTGCATGAATGAAAAGTGTGGAATGAGGCTCCTATTTATAGGAGAGGTCTCACCTTCAATAAGGTAGTTTCCTCTTCTATAGAATATCACATATTCATGAGCCAATTTCCCTTTTCCTTCAAAGAGGTGCACGTCCAAGACAAAACAAGTAAGTCCTTGGATTTGTTTCCTCTTTTGTTTGCTTCTCTCTTGACCACATTTGGGCGCCCACCATGTTTCCTCTTAGGGGAAATTTGTTTCCTCTTTTTCTTTTGGCAAGTATCTTGATACATTTATGCACAAAATATTCTCTCTTCCTATGGGTATTATGGGCGCCTATCACCTTCTAGAAGGGGCTTCTAGAAGCTTTTCCATTTTGTTCATGACAACATGAAAAAGGCCCATTAAGAATTTTCAATAAAATTCTTATGAAATGAAATTAATCCACAAGGCCCAATTAATCATATTATGGCCGAGTGACATTAAGTCATCAAATGAACTTGTCAAAAAATTTATTGACATTCATTTCATCCTTTGTCTCAAAAGACAAAAATACCCTTTCGACAATTTTCGTTCTTGTTTTGACTTAGCTTCCAGTTTAACTATTCCTATCGATGTGATTCATGACAGTGACCTCATGGACCCAAATGAACAAAGCTTTAGCTAAACACTTGGACTCAAAAGTTCACAAACCTTTTCCAAGTTTAGCTTAATGCCAACTGACTCCACTAAAGAGCTGACACTGAAAATCTCTCGGTTCAAATGAATTTATTTTCTACTCAAGAATTCACCTAATTATAATGAGCGGATCCACTGAATATTATCTATGCTACCCTTCATGAATGTCATCAGCTAGTCGGGATTTACTAAATTACCATTTTACCCTTCTAGCTGTTATTTCCTCAACTCCTTTGTCGCTTGTGAATAAGTTAGAAACAATGTATTGACGAGGAGCTAACAAGTCACATTGTTTCATCCAAAAGAGTCAGGACTCAATTTGGACACTGGCCAGTTCATTTATTCACACTCCAAGGAACAAAGCATGAGGTGACATACATTGCATTTCAGCAATCTTGTACATGAATTCCATATCTATGAGAACTTCACAAAGTTACTCATGACAGACTCACAACTTAGTACCTCACCAATAGGCCTTGTTCGGAATCACATAGTGAGTCCGAAATTTGACTTTCTCAAATGAGAATACTAAGGTGTGAAATGGCATGTCTCATTTCAGGATTAAGGTAAGCATGATGCAATTCATACATAGTGACTTCGAGACATAAGAGGTTAAATGGTTTGTTCTTATATTGTCTCTAGAAGTGCACTGGTCAATTCAGTACCTTCGGAAGATACCTAGAAGAACTATAGAGTCCCCAACTCTCAATGCCTCATAACCAGACATCATAGATTCTTCTAACAATCATACTGAGATCAATAGTCCTTTGACCCTAAGATTGCGAATATATCGTTTTAAGCAAACTACGAAGAGTTTGTTCATGCAAATCTACATTTGTCTCTTCGTAAGTTGTTAAGTTTGTTTATGGACTAAAAGACTATGGTTTTATCATAAAGCTTCAAACAAAGAAAGAATGAATGAACGTTTCAACTTTATTAATAATGAATGAGCAATTACAAGCAAGAGTCTTCGTAAGACTATATGACATCAAATGTACATAAATGGACACTACTACTCTTCTTGTGGGCATCATTGACAACAAACTCCCACTTGACTCAAAGAAGATGTGAGTAGTCCTACATGCCTAATCCCTCTTGAAGTTGGTCGAAGACCTTGTTCGCTAGGGCCTTGGTGAATGGATCTGCCAGAGATCTATTTCACCTCCACGTCTCCGCGTTGCGCGATCTCTCGAATCAAATGGTATTTCCTCTCAATATGCTTAGAGCGCTTATGGCTTCTAGGTTCCTTTGAGTTAGCGACAGCCCCACTATTATCACAATAAAGGGTCATGGGCTCGTCGACGTTTGGAACAATTTCCAAATACTTAAGGAACTTTCTAAGCCATACAGCCTCTTTGGATGCTTCACAAGCAGCCACATATTCTGCTTCCATTGTGGAGTCAGCAATGCAAGATTGCTTAATACTTCTCCACACAAGAGCTCCACCATTAAGGATGAACACAGATCCCGAAGTGGATTTCCTGGAATCCTTATCCGCTTGAAAATCGGAGTCGGTATATCCCGTCATAGTCAGGTCAGTACCTGAGTATGTAAGCATCAAGTTCCTAGTTCTTCGAAGATACTTAAGAACATGCTTAACAGCAATCCAGTGCTCGGGTCCAGGGTTAGATTGGAAACGGCTAACTACGCCAACGGCGAAACAGATGTCAGGTCTAGTGCAAAGCATAGCATACATAAGGCTTCCTACGGCAGAGGCGTAAGGAATTTTCCTCATGTCTTCAATCTCTTGTGCAGTCTTGGGAGACTGGTCCTTAGAGAGTGAAACTCCATACCTAAAGGGTGTTTGACCCCTCTTGCAGTCTTGCATCGAGAAGCGATCCATCACCTTATCAATATAAGATGCTTGAGAGAGCGACAGGGTCCGGTTTTTCCTATCTCGAAAGATTTGGATCCCCAGAATGTACGCGGCTTCTCCTAGATCCTTCATATCGAATTGCTTTGCTAGCCAGACCTTAACCTCAGATAACATACCCATGTCATTACCAACGAGTAGTATATCATCGACATATAGTACCAGAAACACAACTTTACCTTCGTGTATTAACTTGTAAACACAAGGCTCATCTATTGACTGTTCAAAGCCGAAGCTCTTTACAGTTTCATCGAATCTAATATTCCATGACCTAGATGCTTGCTTTAGTCCATAAATGGATTTAAGCAACTCACAAACCTTGGTCTCTTGACCTTTATCCACGAAACCGTCTGGTTGAGCCATGTAAATGCGCTCGTCAAGATTGCCATTCAGAAAGGCTGTCTTGACATCCATTTGCCAGATCTCATAGTCGAGAGCTGCAGCTATGGATAGGAGTATGCGGATGGATTTAAGCATCGCGACTGGCGAGAAGGTTTCTTCATAGTCAATCCCTTCTTGTTGGGTATAACCCTTCGCCACAAGTCGTGCTTTGAACGTCTCAACGTTCCCATCAGGACCCCTTTTCTTCTTGTATATCCACTTACACCCTACGGGTTTAATCCCTTCAGGAAGGTCTACAAGTTTCCAGACTTTGTTGACATACATCGAGTGCATTTCAACTTTCATGGCGTCAAGCCAAAGGTTTGATTCAGAACAAGCCATCGCTTGGCTATAGGAAACAGGGTCATCCATGTCGGAGACGGCTACAAGAGAGTCTCCATAAGACATGTACCTGTCAGGCTTTTGAGTAGCCCTCCCACTACGTCTAAGTACTACTTGACGAGATTCTGATGAGTTAGGTTGTGTTTCAGTTGGGGTAAGAACAGTTCTTACAGATGAGGTAGAAGCTTCCTCACCCAACTTTTCTTCAAGCACAATTTTGCTTCTAGGTTTCGCATCCTTCATAAAGTCCTCCTCAAGGAAACGAGCATTCGTGCTAACAAAAGTCTTATCGTCCTCGGGACTATAGGAAATGAAACCTTTGGTTTCCTTTGGATATCCTGCAAACAGGCACAATTCTGACCTACTAGCCAACTTGCTAGTCTTTTGCCTTAGCACATGTGCAGGGCAACCCCAAATTCGGATGTGGCCCAAACTTACTTTACGGCCAGTCCATCTTTCATAAGGAGTACCAGGAACCGTTTTAGACGGAACTTGGTTCAGAATGTAAGCGGCTGTTTCGAGGGCATATCCCCAAAAGGAAAGCGGGAGTGATGAGTAACTCATCATCGATCTAACCATCTCCATAAGAGTTCGGTTTCTTCTCTCTGACACTCCGTTTTGTTGAGGTGTGCCAGGTGCAGTAAGCTGAGAAGCGATACCTTCTTCTTTAAGAAAGTCATCGAACTCTCCAGACATATACTCACCACCTCGATCAGATCGAAGGGTTTTGATCACTTTGCCAGTTTGCTTTTCCACTAAAGCCCTAAAGACCTTAAATACGTTAAAGGTCTCGGATTTGTGTTTGAGCAAATAGACAAACCCATATCGTGAGTAATCATCAGTGAAGGTAACGAAGTATTCGTATCCTCCACGTGCCTGTTGGCTGAGCGGACCACATACATCAGAATGTATTAGTTCCAGCAACTCAGTGGCTCTTCGACCTTTATCAGAGAAAGGTCGCTTAGTCATTTTTCCTTCTATGCAGGATTCACAAGTAGGTAATGAACCTATTGCAGAGGCTTGGAGTGGACCATCCCTCACAAGTCTCTTAATCCTTTCTAGACTGATATGACCAAGTCTTAAGTGCCATAGGTGTGTTGATTTTGTTAGATCGGAGGATTCAGAAAGTTTGATCCTCTTTGGCTCCCTAATTAGATCATTATCTATTTCGGTGTCTAAAAGAGAAGGTTGAGTGGGATAGATGTAGAAAAGAGCATTCTTCATACATGCATCAGTGACAAAAGAATTATCAGGAAACGAAATACGAATTCCATTCTTAATGAACTTTAAACAATAATCTTGCTCACGAAGACGAGCAACGGATATTAAGTTCTTCCCAAAGGTAGGAACAAAATAAACATTATTCAAGTTTAAAGTGCGGTCTTCAAAAGACAGCGTCACGGATCCCACAGCCTTCGCGGACACCAGGCTCCCATCACCCCATTTGAAACAGAACTCGCCTTCCTCTAAGCTTTTGGTTTTCTTGAAACCATTCAAGGAACAACAAATATGGTTAGTAGCAGCGGAGTCAAGAATCCACGTTGATACATTATCAGCTACTAAGCATGCTTCGGTAACTAGTACAATACTATGTTCCTTTGCTTTGAGATAGGCGGGATAGTTCCTTTTATCGGCCTTGTAAGGTCCCTTCTCAGTTCTAGAGGCGGAGGCTTTGTGCTCAGTAGCATGTGCCTCTCCTTTATTCCTCTTTCTCTTAGTGAGACCTACAGCAGTGTGAAGTTCCTCCATAAGCTTGGTAACAGTGTACTCTAGCTTGTTAATGGAGTAGTTCATCTTGGAGGTATCAAGATATGCGGGGAGAGTTTCTAAGATCATATCTATGACATTCTTCCCATCAATCTCAGATCCTAGGATTTCCATTTTATTTAGAAAACTAATGATCAGTATCATGAAGTCTCCAATAGGAGTC
This sequence comes from Urtica dioica subsp. dioica, assembly GCF_054948205.1. Lineage (NCBI taxonomy): Eukaryota > Viridiplantae > Streptophyta > Magnoliopsida > Rosales > Urticaceae > Urtica > Urtica dioica. The sequence goes on from NC_142756.1 coordinate 41,553,145, forward strand.
CTAGCCTGCATATGACAGTTCATAAACTGTCGGACTGCTTGTAGCCTTGTTTGACGCCTTTGCCCTCCAAACATCTCAAGGAGATTGTAGAGCATGTCAGCGGCAGTCTCGAAGTCACGATGTTGCTCTTTCAGCATACTGTTCATAGATGCCAAGATATAGCACCTCACAATCTCAACAGATCGAAGCCACGCCGCTAAGGCGTCATTGTCCTCTTGAGTTGAATCATCATTCGTCAGAGGAGGACACGGGGTGGTGAGTACCCATTTGTGCTTGTTAACGGTAGGTATTATGTCGAGGTTACGTTTCGAATCTACATAGTTTTCGTTTTCGAGTTTGTTCGAGGAAAGAATGAAAGAGAGAGAGTTGGGAGACTTATTGCCTATAAAAGTTGAAACAAGTTTATGATTAGTCTTTGGTTTAGGATTTAAGTTTCATTAAGACTTTTGTAAAATCCAAAGGTGTTATGAACGAAATGACACTTTACTCCTTCGAGGGAAGGCCGCAACGAGTCTCCTTTCATAAGTAAATGACTCATCATTAATGCATAGCCAAGATGTCAATACATCAATTTTGACTAGCCACCTTGTAAATTGGTTTGATCACTCACATCCTTTCGCAGGGCCTCGAGGGAGGATTACTAGGGATTGAGTCTAAGTGTGTAACCAACCACTTAGTCCAAAAGATTGACTTTGAAAAACAATCCGCCGAGGGGAGGTCTTGTCATCATCGTCTCACTCTCGAACGTAGCTCATTGAGCAATGATCAGAGCAAAGCGCCCTTGAGTACTCTCATTTAAGAGAGGGCCACGAGGGTGACTCTTAGTCCGGCGACACTTGCACTTTTCATTAGTGTTGGGGATCGTGGGTTACAAACAACAAGTATAACCCTCCCACTTAGTTTTTGGAGTTGGTTCATCGACTCTTTTAAGTTCGGAAACAAATTTCCTAGTTAGAGAGCGACAGAGCGGACAACTAGAAGAGAATCCTAGATCGACATGTTCAGAGCAGTATTAGTGCATAAAGGCACAAGGGACATACTAGATCTTTTCCTATTTTCTATTTCGGGAAAGTGCGTGAGGGAAGTGTGAACTTCAACTCACTCGAACACTTGAAAGTTTGAGATTACACATCCTTTTATTTTTCGGCTTGTCTACAAGGAGACCTCCCACTCAAATTTTCAAGAGCATATAGATTTTGAACATATGTGATATAGATATAGTTTTGAAAACATTTTGAAAATTTATTTGATTTGGATGACAAAATATTTTTCAAGTTTGAAAGTGAAAACGGTTTTTCAAAATTCAAACTAGTTTTGTAAAAATTCAATTTCAATTAATATTTCAAAAATCAAAACTTTTAATCTTACACATCATGTTTATAATCATATGAAAAACATTTTTGCTCAAGAAAGTTTTCTCATTAGAGTTCTATAACTCATGGTAGTGGGGTTTGAAAATCCGGATTTCTAAAAAACTGGAGTTTCAGACAGCCGCGCACCTCGGAGTAAAATCGCCATATCTGGCGGCTCCGATGTCCTTTTCAGCCGAAACCGGTGGCATTGGACAGAGGACAGACAGAGCTTTAATTTGATTCAAGAATCATTAAATTTCGATTTCTGAGCAGAGAGTTATGCCACTTTTAATGCGGGTTTACTCCAGTTCGAAGGAAAAGAAATAAATTAAAACTTGGTCCTACTTAGGTGCGAAAAAGAATCAAGTGTAACGGAACGTTTTAAGATGTTGTTTAAAGCTTTTATTTGTGTTTTATTAGCAAGGTAATAACAAGGCATAAAAGAAATAACAACAAGCATAAAACGATTCAAGTAAAAATAAGAAACTAGCAAGGTAACAAAACTAGTCACAAAATTTTACTCGAAATTTCTCAAACCTTTAAAACACGTTTTTCAATATAAAAAATTAAAAACTTTTAGAACTGATTCTAATGTGTTTTAACATCATCCCAAACTCATAGAAAATCAACATGGTTTTTAATTTAAAGGCATGAGCAATAAATTAAAAAAAAATCTAAGATTACAATTCTAACTTGTCACAAAATTAGTAAACTTTCGAAAACGATTTTCAAGCTCATAATTTAAAAACATGCACATGCATTCCGTTGACCATAGCTCTGATACCATTTGTTGGAATCGATCTAGGGTTTGAGAAAATAATTAACGCTTCGGTAAGCGGCGGAATTTTAAAAATTTTCTTTTATAAGTAAAACAGTTTTTACTAACCTAGACAAGAGCAAGTACATGTAATTAAAACCAATATGAGCTAGAAGTTTACTAACCTTTCTTGAAGCTTGAACTTTGAAGAAGCTTGTGGAAAGTTTGCAACGCTCGTCTCCCCTCGCAGCACGTCTCTCTTTCTTTCCTCGGCACCTCGAGCAACCACGAAAGTTTCTATCACTAAATCACTCGAAAAGAAGGAATCAGTGAGTGGGCACTTTTAAACACTACGACTTAAGAACGAGTCTCGAAGTCGCAGAGCTAAACACTAGGTCGAGTGAGGACCTAGGTGCCAAGACAAGAAAAATCGAAAATATAAACTAGAGAGAGAGAGAGGAAGGGGCGGCCAAGTCTAGAGAGAGAAGCTCTCAATCTCTAAAACTTTGCATGAATGAAAAGTGTGGAATGAGGCTCCTATTTATAGGAGAGGTCTCACCTTCAATAAGGTAGTTTCCTCTTCTATAGAATATCACATATTCATGAGCCAATTTCCCTTTTCCTTCAAAGAGGTGCACGTCCAAGACAAAACAAGTAAGTCCTTGGATTTGTTTCCTCTTTTGTTTGCTTCTCTCTTGACCACATTTGGGCGCCCACCATGTTTCCTCTTAGGGGAAATTTGTTTCCTCTTTTTCTTTTGGCAAGTATCTTGATACATTTATGCACAAAATATTCTCTCTTCCTATGGGTATTATGGGCGCCTATCACCTTCTAGAAGGGGCTTCTAGAAGCTTTTCCATTTTGTTCATGACAACATGAAAAAGGCCCATTAAGAATTTTCAATAAAATTCTTATGAAATGAAATTAATCCACAAGGCCCAATTAATCATATTATGGCCGAGTGACATTAAGTCATCAAATGAACTTGTCAAAAAATTTATTGACATTCATTTCATCCTTTGTCTCAAAAGACAAAAATACCCTTTCGACAATTTTCGTTCTTGTTTTGACTTAGCTTCCAGTTTAACTATTCCTATCGATGTGATTCGTGACAGTGACCTCATGGACCCAAATGAACAAAGCTTTAGCTAAACACTTGGACTCAAAAGTTCACAAACCTTTTCCAAGTTTAGCTTAATGCCAACTGACTCCACTAAAGAGCTGACACTGAAAATCTCTCGGTTCAAATGAATTTATTTTCTACTCAAGAATTCACCTAATTATAATGAGCGGATCCACTGAATATTATCTATGCTACCCTTCATGAATGTCATCAGCTAGTCGGGATTTACTAAATTACCATTTTACCCTTCTAGCTGTTATTTCCTCAACTCCTTTGTCGCTTGTGAATAAGTTAGAAACAATGTATTGACGAGGAGCTAACAAGTCACATTGTTTCATCCAAAAGAGTCAGGACTCAATTTGGACACTGGCCAGTTCATTTATTCACACTCCAAGGAACAAAGCATGAGGTGACATACATTGCATTTCAGCAATCTTGTACATGAATTCCATATCTATGAGAACTTCACAAAGTTACTCATGACAGACTCACAACTTAGTACCTCACCAATAGGCCTTGTTCGGAATCACATAGTGAGTCCGAAATTTGACTTTCTCAAATGAGAATACTAAGGTGTGAAATGGCATGTCTCATTTCAGGATTAAGGTAAGCATGATGCAATTCATACATAGTGACTTCGAGACATAAGAGGTTAAATGGTTTGTTCTTATATTGTCTCTAGAAGTGCACTGGTCAATTCAGTACCTTCGGAAGATACCTAGAAGAACTATAGAGTCCCCAACTCTCAATGCCTCATAACCAGACATCATAGATTCTTCTAACAATCATACTGAGATCAATAGTCCTTTGACCCTAAGATTGCGAATATATCGTTTTAAGCAAACTACGAAGAGTTTGTTCATGCAAATCTACATTTGTCTCTTCGTAAGTTGTTAAGTTTGTTTATGGACTAAAAGACTATGGTTTTATCATAAAGCTTCAAACAAAGAAAGAATGAATGAACGTTTCAACTTTATTAATAATGAATGAGCAATTACAAGCAAGAGTCTTCGTAAGACTATATGACATCAAATGTACATAAATGGACACTACTACTCTTCTTGTGGGCATCATTGACAACACTCCAGCCCCGAAGGGATCCTTCATCCCGCTCAACACAACGCCCGACCGGATCCTGCGCTTACGCCGCAATGAGCTGGGAATCCCCGCTCCACTCACAAAGGACCCCGCGAAGCGAGATCGAAGCAGGTTCTGCGAATACCACAAAGATCACGGGCACGTGACAACCGAATGCAAGCAGCTTAAGAAGCGAATTGATTCCCTAATTTGAGTTGGGAATCTCAGGGAATTCGTCGCATCTGCTAGCAAGCCATGATTGTCGCGACTTCGACATTTGAATTCACACCCGAACTCGATCGGCTTCGTGGTCACTTTCATTTCAAAAATGTAATTTCCTTTTTTCAAAGAAGGCCAAGTGCCGTGACTACCTGTAACAACCCCCTTTATTGCAATAAAGAGTTATTTCACACATGAAAAAATGTAACACGCACTATTGTATACCTCCAACACAAGAGTTTCTTGGCTTTCGTCTCACAAACGCAAGAAACTCGGGGGGCTAACAGGGATCAATGATCAATCAAAAACAACTCAACAACAACTCAAAAAATATATAATAATAAAGTCTCAAGGGGCCGATGCTTAGGCCGGAGGTCCCAAAGAAAGACTTCTCACATGACTCCTCGAGATGAGTTCACTCCTCGAGTCGAGCTTCGAGTCCGCGAGTCGATCGATACTCCTCGCGACGACTCTTCACGAAACTCCTCGTGCAGGCTCTACGTGAGTCCTCGAGTCGAGTTCGAGTCCACGAGTCGACTGATACTCCTCGTGCCGACTCATCGCATGTCTCCTCGAGATGAGTTCATTCCTCGAGTCGAGTTTGAGCCGACGAGTCGACAAGCTACGCCTTGTGCCGACCCCGCATGGCCCCTCGAGATGAGTTCATTCCTCGAGTCGAGTTCGAACCCACGAGTCGACCGATAGTCCTCATGCCGACTCTTCGCAAAACTCCTCGTGCAGGCTCTACGTGAGTTCTCGAGTCGAGTTCGAGTCCACGAGTCGATTGATACTCCTCGTGCAAGCTCTACGATGTCTCCTCGAGATGAGTTAATTCCTCGAGTCGAGCTCCGAGTCCGCGAGTCGACCGATACTCCTCGCGACGACTCTTTACAAAACTCCTCGTGCAGGCTCTACGTGAGTCCTCGAGTTGAGTCTCGAGTCCACAAGCCAACTAACCACTCCTCTTGCAGGCTTTACATGAGTCCTCAAGTTGAGTCCCAAGTCCACAAGTCAACTAACTATTCCTCATGCAGGCTCTACATGAGCCCTCGAGTTGAGTCTTGAGTCCGCGCTCGCCGCCCAGCTCGTCGGCCGATAGGCAACGAGTTACAAATGGGTTCAAGGTCTGCGTCCGCTGGGCGTATCTGGTCTAGCCAGCGTCCACGGGAAACCTGGCCACACAAAGTGGCATCGCGCTCGCCGCCCAGCTCGTCGGCCGATAGGCAACGAGTTACAAATGGGTTCAAGGTCTGCGTCCGCTGGGCGTATCTGGTCTAGCCAGCGTCCACGGGAAACCTCGCTACACAAAAGTGGCATCGCGCTCGCCGCCCAGCTCGTCGGCCGATAGGCAACGAGTTACAAATGGGTTCAAGGTCTGCGTCTGCTGGGCGTATCTGGTCTAGCCAGCGTCCACGGGAAACCTGGCCACACAAATGTGGCATCGCGCTTGCCGCCCAGCTCGTCGGCCGATAGGCAACGAGTTACAAATAGGTTCAAGGTCTGCGTCCGCAGGGCATATCTGGTCTAGCTAGCGTCCACGGGAAACCTCGCCACACAAATGTGGCATCGCGCTCGCCGCCCATCTCGTCGACCGATAGGCAACGAGTTACAAATGGGTTCAAGGTCTGCGTCCGCTGGGCGTATCTGGTCTAGCCAGCGTCCACGGGAAACCTCACCACACAAAAGTGGCATCGCGCTCGCCGCCCAGCTCGTCGGCCGATAGGCAACGAGTTACAAATGGGTTCAAGGTCTGCGTCCGCTGGGCGTATCTGGTCTAGCCAGCGTCCACGGGAAACCTGGCCACACAAATGTGGCATCGCTCTCGCCGCCCAGCTCGTCGGCCGATAGGCAACGAGTTACAAATGGGTTCAAGGTCTGCGTCCGCAGGGCATATCTGGTCTAGCAAGCGTCCACGGGAAACCTCGCCACACAAATGTGGCATCGCGCTCGCCGCCCATCTCGTCGGCCGATAGGCAACGAGTTACAAATGGGTTCAAGGTCCGCGCCCGCAGGGCGTATCTGGTCTAGCCAGCGTCCACGGGAAAACTCGCCACACAAATGTGGCATCGCGCTTGCCGCCCAGCTCGTAGGCCGATAGGCAACGAGTTACAAATGGGTTCAAGGTCTGCGTCCACAACAAAGACGTGCAAATCGATTATGCCTTCGGTGGCGAATCGAGAACATAAGACGCGCACAATACAACAAAGACGCGCAAATCGATTATGCCTTCGTTGGAAAATCGAGAAAACAAGACGCGCACAAGACAACAAAGACGTGCAAATCGGTTATGCCTTCGTTGGCAAGTCGAGAAAATAAGACGCGCACGACACAATAAAGCCGTGCTATTCGATCACGCCCTCATTGGCAGATCGAGAAAACAAGCCACGCACGATCAACCCGAAACAAAAAGTTGTCCCTCGCGACGCCCAAAGGCCGTCCCTCGCGACGCGCGAAGGCCATTCCTCATGACACAAACCCGAGAGCGTTCATCCCGCATCCGTATAAAGGCGTAGATTTTGAGTTTCCACTCGATCTACGCTCGACCGGAAACTCGGGGGGCTAATGTTGTCGGCCCGTCTAGGGCCGATGAGGACAAAGGTATTTCCTCGACCCTCGTGGCCGGTACGAGGTCTTGAACGGCGAGGCCCTGACCCAACCAGGGGCCGGCCCAAACCAAGGGCCAACCATGCAGCCGGCCCAAGGTTTGCCTCGGCCAATGGCCGGCCCAAGGTTTGCCTCGGCCATTGGCCGGCCCAAGGCTTGCCTCGGCCATTGGCCGGCCCAAGGCTTGCCTCGGCCATTGGCCGGCTCAAGGCTTGCCTCGGCCATTGGCCGGCCCTAAGGCTTGCCTCGGCCAATGGCCGGCCCAAGGCTTGCCTCGGCCATTGGCCGGCCCTAAGGCTTGCCTCGGCCAATGGCCGGCTCTAGAGCATTGCCTCGGCCAATGGCCGGCTCTAGAGCCTTGCCTCGGCCATTGGCCGGCTCTAGAGCGTTGCCTCGGCCATTGGCCGGCTCTAGAGCCTTGCCTCGGCCAATGGCCGGCTCTAGAGCCTTGCCTCAGCCAATGGCCGGCTCGAGAGCCTTGCCTCGGCCATTGGCCGGCTCTAGAACTTTGCCTCGGCCATTGGCCGGCTCTAGAGCATTGCCTCGGCCAATGGCCGGCTCTAGAGCCTTGCCTCGGCCATTGGCCGGCTCTAGAGCCTTGCCTCGGCCATTGGCCGGCTCTAGAGCCTTGCCTCGGCCATTGGCCGGCTCTAGAGCCTTGCCTCGGCCAATGGCCGGCTCTAGAGCCTTCCCTCGGCCATTGGCCGGCTCTAGAGTCTTGCCTCGGCCAATGGCCGGCTCTAGAGCCTTCCCTCGGCCAATGGCCGGCTCTAGAGCCTTCCCTCGGCCATTGGCCGACCCAAACTTGTTCACTCGGCCAAGGGGTCTTCAAACCACCCCTTGGCTGCCTATAATGTTGGAATCGATCTAGGGTTTGAGAAAATAATTAACGCTTCGGTAAGCGGCGGAATTTTAAAAATTTTCTTTTACAAGTAAAACAGTTTTTACTAACCTAGACAAGTGCAGGTACATGTAATTAAAAACCAATATGAGCTAGAAGTTTACTAACCTTTCTTGAAGCTTGAACTTTGAAGAAGCTTGTGGAAAGTTTGCAACGCTCGTCTCCCCTCGCAGCACGTCTCTCTTTCTTTCCTCGGCACCTCGAGCAACCACGAAAGTTTCTATCACTAAATCACTCGAAAAGAAGGAATCAGTGAGTGGGCACTTTTAAACACTACGACTTAAGAACAAGTCTCGAAGTCGCAGAGCTAAACACTAGGTCGAGTGAGGACCTAGGTGCCAAGACAAGAAAAAATCGAAAATAAACTAGAGAGAGAGAGAGGATTTTCGGCCAACAATGTCTAGAGAGAGAGTCTCTCAATCTCTAACTTATGTTGAATGAATAGAATGAGAGGAATGAGGGTCCTATTTATAGGAGAAGGGTTGGCCTTGGAAAGAAGTAGTTTCCTCTTATTTTCCAAGCCTTTATGAGCAATCCCTTATTGCCCAATTCTCTATAATGGGCGCCTATCTCATGCACATCCCCAAGGGATTAGTTTCCTCTTTTATTCCATGCCTTTGACTCTCTCTTTGCCGAAATTCTACTTTCCTCATAGAGGAAATTTGTTTCCTCTTTTTCTTTTGGCAAGTATCTACATACATTTATGCACAAAATAAACTCTCTTTCCTTGGGTATTATGGGCGCCTATTCTCATCTAGAAGGAGCTTCTAGAAGCTTCTTCATTTGTTCACGACAACATGAGAAAAGCCCATTAAGAATTTTCAATAAAATTCTTATGAAATGAAATTAATTCACAAGGCCCAATAATCAAGTTATGGCCGAGTGACATTAAGTCATCAAATGAACTTGTCAAAAAATTTATTGACATTCATTTCATCATATGTCTCAAAAGACAAAAATACCCTTTTGACTATTTTCGTTCTTGTTTTGACTTAGCTTCCAGTTTAACTATTCCTATCGATGTGATTCGTGACAGTGACCTCATGGACCCAAATGAACAAAGCTTGAGCTAAACACTTGGACTCAAAAGTTCACAAACCTTTTCCAAGTTTAGCTTAATGCCAACTGACTCCACTAAAGAGCTGACACTGAAAATCTCTCGGTTCAAATGAATTTGTTTTCTACTCAAGAATTCGACCTAATTATGATGAGCGGATCCACTGAATATTATCTATGTTTACCCTTCATGAATGTCATCAGCTAGTCGGGATTTACTAAATTACCATTTTACCCTTCTAGCTGTTATTTCCTCAACTCCTTTGTCGCTTGTGAATAAGTTAGAAACAATGTATTGACGAGGAGCTAACAAGTCACATTGTTTCATCCAAAAGAGTCAGGACTCAATTTGGACACTGGCCAGTTCATTTATTCACACTCCAAGGAACAAAGCATGAGGTGACATACATTGCATTTCAGCAATCTTGTACATGAATTCCATATCTATGAGAACTTCACAAAGTTACTCATGACAGACCCACAACTTAGTACTTCACCAATAGGCCTTGTTCGGAATCACATAGTGAGTCCGAACTTTGACTTTCTCAAATGAGAATACTAAGGTGTGAAATGGCATGTCTCATTTCAGGATTAAGGTAAGCATGATGCAATTCATACATAGTGACTTCGAGACATAAGAGGTTAAATGGTTTGTTCTTATATTGTCTCTAGAAGTGCACTGGTCAATTCGGTACCTTCGGAAGATACCTAGAAGAACTATAGAGTCCCCAATTCTCAATGCCTCATAACCAGATATCATAGATTCTTCTAACAATCATACCGAGGTCAATAGTCCTTTGACCATAAGATTGCGAATATATCGTTTTAAGCAAACTACGAAGAGTTTGTTCATGCAAATCTACATTTGTCTCTTCGTAAGTTGTTAAGTTTGTTTATGGACTAAAAGACTAAGGTTTTATCATAAAGCTTCAAACAAAGAAAGAATGAATGAACGTTTCAACTTTATTAATGAATAGATAGGCAATTACAAGCAAGAGTCTTCATGAGACTTTAAAAATAAAGACTACTACTCTTCTCGTGGGCACCATTGTCAACATATAAATATAGGCCAGTGTAATCCATTTTTGAGTCCCGAAACGCTGCCGGACTCGTACTTCGCTCGTTTCGCTCATCTTTGTCCTCTAAACACCCCTAAAACCTCTATACTCCACCTCAATCCCACTAATGTTGAGCGTCGGAGAGGTAAACAGGGGCACCCCCCATGTTTCCCCTTTGTAGTTCACAATCTCTTGTTTGCTTTTCAGGTATCAAGACGAGGTGAGCTTCACCCACAGCTAAGGGACGACTTGGGATACCAAGCCCGACACGCTCGAGCCGGAGTGAGACCACTTGGTCCGGCCTTGGGTCTAACCACTCTGGGCTCCTAAATAGTTGTCCAAAAATCAGCGACAACACCATTTCACACCTTAGTATTCTCATTTGAGAAAGTCAAAGTTTGGACTCACTATGTGATTCCGAACAAGGCCTATTGGTGAAGTACTAAGTTGTGAGTCTGTCATGAGTAACTTTGTGAAGTTCTCATAGATATGGAATTCATGTACAAGATTGCTGAAATGCAATGTATGTCACCTCATGCTTTGTTCCTTGGAGTGTAAATAAATGAACTGGCCAGTGTCCAAATTTAGTCCTGACTCTTTTGGATGAAACAATGTGACTTGTTAGCTCCTCGTCAATACATTGTTTCTAACTTATTCACAAGCGACAAAGGAGTTGAGGAAATAACAGCTAGAAGGGTAAAATGGTAATTTAGTAAATCCCGACTAGCTGATGACATTCATGAAGGGTAAATATAGATAATATTCAGTGGATCCGCTCATCATAATTAGGTCGAATTCTTGAGTAGAAAATAAATTCATTTGAACCGAGAGATTTTCAGTGTCAGCTCTTTAGTGGAGTCAGTTGGCATTAAGCTAAACTTGGAAAAGGTTTGTGAACTTTTGATTCCAAGTGTTTAGCTTAAGCTTTGTTCATTTGGGTCCATGAGGTCACTGTCACGAATCACATCGATAGGAATAGTTAAACTGGAAGCTAAGTCAAAACAAGAACGAAAATAGTTAAAAGGGTATTTTTGTCTTTTGAGACAAATGATGAAATGAATGTCAATAAATTTTTTGACAAGTTCATTTGATGAGTTAATGTCACTCGGCCATAACTTGTTTATTGGGCCTTGTGGATTAATTTCATTTCATAAGAATTTTATTGAAAATTCTTAATGGGCTTTTCTCATGTTGTCATGAACAAATGAAGAAGCTTCTAGAAGCTCCTTCTAGATGAGGATAGGCGCCCAAGTACCCAAGGAAAGGAGAGATTATTTTGTGCATAAATGTATCAAGATACTTGCCAAAAGAAAAAGAGGAAACAAATCTCCTCTATGAGGAAAGTAGATGTTCGGCCAAACAAGCCAAGAGAAAGTCAAAGGCAAGGCATGGAATAAAAGAGGAAACTAATCCCTTGGGGATGTGTTTGATGTAGGCGCCCATTTAGGGGATTTGGGCAATAAAAGATTGCTCAAAAAGGCTTGGAAAATAAGAGGAAACTACTTCCTTCCAAGGCCAACCCTTCTCCTATAAATAGGACCCTCATTCCTCTCATTCCATTCATTCCACACAAGTTAGAGATTGAGAGACTCTCTCTCTAGACATTGTGGCCGAACTCCTCTCTCTCTCTTTCTAGTTTATTTTCGATTTTTTCTTGTCTTGGCACCTAGGTCCTCACTCGACCTAGTGTTTAGCTCTGCGACTTCAAGACTCGTTCTTAAGTTGTAGTGTTTAAAAGTGCCCACTCACTGATTCCTTCTTTTCGAGTGATTTAGTGATAGAAACTTTCGTGGTTGCTCGAGGTGCCGAGGAAAGAAAGAGAGACGTGCTGCGAGGGGAGACGAGCATTGCAAACTTTCCAACAAGCTTCTTCAAAGTTCAAGCTTCAAGAAAGGTTAGTAAACTTCTAGCTCATATTGGTTTTTAATTACATGTACTTGCACTTGTCTAGGTTAGTAAAAACTGTTTTACTTGTAAAAGAAAATTTTTAAAATTCCGCCGCTTACCGAAGCGTTAATTATTTTCTCAAACCCTAGATCGATTCCAACAAATGGTATCAGAGCTATGGTCAAAGATTAGCATGTACATGTTTTTAAAATTACGAGCTTGAAAATCGTTTTCGAAAGTTTACTAATTTTGTGACAAGTTAGAATTGTAATTTTAGATTTTTTTTTTTAATTTAATGCTCTTGTCTTTAAATTAAAAAGCATGTTGATTTTCTATGAGTTTGGGATGTTTTTAAAACACATTAGAATCAGTTCTAAAAGTTTTTTTTTTATATTGAAAAACGTGTTTTAAAGGTTTGAGAAATTTCGGTAAATTTTGTGACTAGTTACTTTGTCTTTCTAGTTTCTTTTATTTACCGTATTCGTTTTATGCTTGTTGTTATTTCTTTTATTCTATGTTATTACCCTGCTAATAAAACACAAATAAAAGCTTTAAACAACATCTTAAAACGTTCCGTTACACTTGATTCTTTTTCGCACCTAAAAAGGACCAAAGTTTTAATTTATTTCTTTTTCTTCGAGCTGGAGTAAACCCGCATTAAAAGTGGCATAACTCTCTGCTCAGAAATCTAAATTTCATGATTCTTGGATCAAATTAAAGCTCTGTCTGTCCTCTGTCCAATGCCACCGGTTTCGGCTGAAAAGGACATCGGAGCCGCCAGATATGGCGATTTTACTCCGAGGTGTGCGGCTGTCTGAAACTCCAGTTTTTTAGAAATCCGGATTTTCAAACCCCACTACCATGAGTTATAGAACTCTAATGAGAAAATTTTCTTGAGAAAAAATGTTTTTCATATGATTATAAACATGATGTGTAAGATTAAAATGTTTTGATTTTTGAAAGTTTAATTGAAATTGTTTTTTTTTCAAAACTAGTTTGAATTTTGAAAAACCGTTTTCACTTTCAAACTTGAAAATATTTTGTCATCCAAATCAAATAAATTTTCAAAATGTTTTCAAAACTATATCTATATCACATATGTTCAAAATCTATATGCTCTTGAAAATTTGAGTCGGAGGTCTCCTTGTAGACAAGCCGAAAAATAAAAAGATGTGTAATCTCAAACTTTCAAGTGTTCGAGTGAGTTGAAGTTCACACTTCCCTCACGCACTTTCCCGAAATAGAAAATAGGAAAAGATCGAGTATGTACCTTGTGCCTTTATGCACTAATACTGCTCTGAACATGTCGATCTAGGATTCTCTTCTAGTTGTCCGCTCTGTCGCTCTCTAACTAGGAAATTTGTTTCCGAACTTATAAGAGTCGATGAACCATCTCCAAAAACTAAGTGGGAGGGTTATATTCGTTTTTTTAACCCGCGATCCCCAACACTAATGAAAGATGCAATAACGTGGGACTAAGAGCCGCTCTTGCGACCCTCACTTAAATGTGAGTACTCCAAGGCGTTATTGCTTCGATCATTGCTCAATGAGCCACGTCCGAGAGTGATGCAATGATGACAAGGCCTCCCCTTGGGGGATTGTTTTTCAAAGCTGATCTTTTGGACTAAGTGGTTGGTTGCACACTTAGGCTCAATCCCTAGTATCCTCCCTTGAGGCTCTGCGAAAGGATGTGACTGATCAAACCAATTTAAAAGGTGGCTAGTCAAAATAGATGTATTGACATCTTGGCTTAGCATTAATGATGTGTCATTTACTTATAAATGGAGATTTTTTGCGGCCTTCTCTTGAGGGAGTAAATTATCGTTTGGTTTATAACACCTTTGGATTTTACAAAAGTCTTAATAAAACTTAAATCCTAAACCAAAGACTAATCATAAACTTGTTTCAACTTTTATAGGCAATATGTCTCTCAACCCTTTCTCTACAATTCTTTCCTCGAATAAACTCGAAGGCGACAATTACGTCGACTAGAAACGTAACCTCGACATAGTCCTTACTGTCGACAAGCACAAATGGGTTCTCACCACCCCCTGTCCTCAAACGAATGAAGGTTCGACGCAAGAGGAGAAAGACGCCCTGGCGGCCTGGCTTCGATCCGATGAGATTGCGAGATGCTATATTTTGGCATCGATGAACAATGTGTTGCAACAACAACATCGTGATTATGAAACTGCCACCGATATGCTCTAAAATCTCCATGAGATGTTTGGAGGGCAAGGACGTCAAGCTAGGCAACAAGCGGTCCGACAATTCATGAACTGTCGTATGAAGGCTGGAACTCCCGTTAGAGATCATATGATGCTGATCATTAGCTATCTCAACGAGATGGAGATCCTTGGATCTGAGATTGATGGGGAGACTAAAATAGATATGATCTTGGAAACTCTCCCCGAAACCTTTGATACCTTCAAGTTGAATTATTCCATGAACAAGCTGGAGTACACTGTTACCGAGCTCATGAAGGAACTTCAAACCGCTGAGGCACTCACTAAGAAAAAGAGGGCTCAAGGAGAAGTACATGCTACTGCCTCCACCTCTGGATCTAAGAAGAGACCTCGCAACGCCGAGAAGAAGAACCAACCTAAGGTTCACACGAAGAAGAAGGCGCCAAAGGCTCCGAAGGTGGACAAGTCTAACGACAAGTGCCACCACTGCAACGAGCCTGGTCACTGGCGTAGGAACTGTCCTGCCTACCTCAAAACCAAAGCAAAAGGTATTGTACTTGTTACTAAAGCCTGTTTAGTAGCTGATAATGTATCATCGTGGATTATTGACTCCGCTGCTACAAACCATATTTGCTGCTCCTTGACTGGTTTTAGGAAAAGCAAAAGCTTAGAGGATGGCGACTTCTGCTTCAAGTGGGGTGATGAGAGCGTGGTGTCTGCGAAGGCTGTGGGATCCGTGACGCTATCTTTTCAAGATCGAACTTTAAATTTGAATAATGATTATTATGTTCCTTCCTTTGGGAAAAACCTAGTATCTGTTGCTCAACTTTTCGAGCAAGATTATTATTTAAAGTTTATAAAGAATGGAATTAGTATTTCTTTTTCTAATTCTTTCGTCACTGATGCATGTATGAAGAATGGTCTTTTTTACATCTATCCCACTCAACCTTCTCTTTTAGAAACCGAAATAGATAACGATCTAATTAGGGAGCCAAAGAGGATCAAACTTTCTGAATCCTCCGATCTAACAAAATCAACATACCTCTGGCACTTAAGACTTGGTCATATCAGTCTAGATAGGATTAAGAGACTTGTGAGGGATGGTCCACTCCAAGCCTCTGCAATAGGTTCACTACCTACTTGTGAATCCTGCATAGAAGGAAAAATGACTAAGCGACCTTTCTCCGATAAGGGTCGAAGAGCCACTGAGTTGCTGGAACTAATACATTCTGATGTATGTGGTCCGCTCAACCAACAGGCACGTGGAGGATACGAATACTTCGTTACCTTCACTGATGATTACTCAAGATATGGGTTTGTCTATTTGCTTAAACACAAATCCGAGACCTTTAACGTATTTAAGGTCTTTAGCGCTTTAGTGGAAAAGCAAACTGGCAAAGTGATCAAAACCCTTCGATCTGATCGAGGTGGTGAGTATATGTCTGGAGAGTTCGATGACTTTCTTAAAGAAGAAGGTATCGCTTCTCAGCTTACCGCACCTGGCACACCTCAACAAAACGGAGTGTCAGAGAGAAGAAACCGAACTCTTATGGAGATGGTTAGATCGATGATGAGTTACTCATCACTCCCGCTTTCCTTTTGGGGATATGCCCTCGAAATAGCCGCCTACATTCTGAACCAAGTTCCGTCTAAAACGGTTCCTGGTACTCCTTATGAGAGATGGACTGGCCGTAAAGTGAATCTTGGCCGCATCCGAATTTGGGGTTGCCCTGCACACATGCTGAGGCAAAAGACTAGCAAGTTGGCTAGTAGGTCAGAATTGTGCCTGTTTGTAGGATATCCGAAGGAAACCAAAGGTTTTACTTTCTATAGTCCCGAGGACGATAAGACTTTCGTTAGCACGAATGCTCGTTTCCTTGAGGAGGACTTTATGAAAGATGCAAAACCTAGAAGCAAAATTGTGCTTGAAGAAAAGTTGGGTGAGGAAGCTTCTACCTCATCTGTAAGAACTGTTCTTGCCCCAACTGAAACACAACCTAACTCATCAGAATCTCGTCAAGTAGTACTTAGACGTAGTGGGAGGGCTACTCAAAAGCCTGACAGGTACATGTCTTATGGAGACTCTCTTGTAGCCGTCTCCGACATGGATGACCATGTTTCCTATAGCCAAGCGATGACTTGTTCTGAATCAAACCTTTGGCTTGACGCCATGAAAGTTGAAATGCACTCGATGTATGTCAACAATTTCTGGAAACTTGTAGACCTCCCTGAAGGGATTAAACCCGTAGGGTGTAAGTGGATATACAAGAAGAAAAGGGGTCCTGATGGGAACGTCGAGACGTTCAAAGCACGACTTGTGGCAAAGGGTTATACCCAACAAGAAGGGATTGACTATGAAGAAACCTTCTCGCCAGTCGCAATTCTTAAATCCATCCGCATACTCCTATCCATAGCTGCAGCTCTCGATTATGAGATCTGGCAAATGGATGTCAAGACAGCCTTTCTGAATGGCAATCTTGACGAGGGCATTTACATGGCTCAACAAGACGGTTTCGTGGATAAAGGTGAAGAGACCAAGGTTTGTGAGTTGCTTAAATCCATTTATGGACTAAAGCAAGCATCTAGGTCATGGAATATTAGATTCGATGAAACTGTAAAGAGCTTCGGCTTTGAACAGTCAATAGATGAGCCTTGTGTTTACAAGTTAATACACGAAGGCAAAGTTGTGTTTCTGGTACTATATGTCGATGATATACTACTCATTGGTAATGACGTGGGTAAGTTATCTGAGGTTAAGGTCTGGCTGGCAAAGCAATTCGATATAAAGGATCTAGGAGAAGCCGCATACATTCTGGGAATCCAAATCTTTCGAGATAGGAAAAACCGGTCCCTGTAGCTCTCTCAAGCATCTTATATTGATAAGGTGATGGATCGCTTCTCGATGCAAGACTGCAAGAGGGGTCAAACACCCTTTAGGCATGGAGTTTCACTCTCTAAGGACCGGTCCCCCAAGACTGCACAAGAGATTGAAGACATGAGGAAGATTCCTTACGCCTCTGCCGTAGGAAGCCTCATGTATGCCATGCTTTGCACTAGACCTGACATCTGTTTCGCCGTTGGCGTAGTTAGTCATTTCCAATCCAACCCTGGACCCGAGCACTGGATTGCTGTTAAGCATGTTCTTAAGTATCTTCGAAGAACTAGGAACTTGATGCTTACATACTCAGGTACTGACCTGACTATGACGGGATATACCGACTCCGATTTTCAAGCGGATAAGGATTCCAAGAAATCCACTTTGGGATCTGTGTTCATCCTTAATGGTGGAGCTGTTGTGTGGAGAAGTATTAAGCAATCTTGCATTGCTGACTCCACAATGGAAGCAGAATATGTGGCTGCTTGTGAAGCATCCAAAGAGGCTGTATGGCTTAGAAAGTTCCTTAAGTATTTGGAAGTTGTTCCAAACATCGACGAGCCCATGACCCTTTATTGTGATAATAGTGGGGCTGTCGCTAACTCAAAGGAACCTAGAAGACATAAGCGCTCTAAACATATTGAGAGGAAATACCATTTGATTCGAGAGATCGCGCAACGCGGAGACGTGGAGGTGAAGTAGATCTCTGGAAGATCCATTCACCAAGGCCCTAGCGAACATGGTCTTCGACCAACTTCGAGAGGGATTAGGCATGTAGGACTACTCACATCTTCTTTGAGTCAAGTGGGAGTTTGTTGTCAATGGTGCCCACAAGAAGAGTAGTAGTATCTATTTATGTACATTTGATGTCATATAGTCTTACGAAGACTCTTGCTTGTAATTGCTTATTCATTAATAAAAAGTTGAAACGTTCATTCAATCTTCTTTGTTTGAAGCTTTATGATAAAACCTTAGTCTTTTAGTCCATAAACAAACTTAACAACTTACGAAGAGACAAATGTAGATTTGCATGAACAAACTCTTCGTAGTTTGCTTAAAACGATATATTCGCAATCTAAGGGTCAAAGGACTATTGACCTCAGTATGATTGTTAGAAGAATCTATGATGTCTGGTTATGAGGCATTGAGAGTTGGGGACTCTATAGTTCTTCTATTCCGAAGGTACTGAATTGAGCAGTGCACTTCTAGAGACAATATAAGATAGGGACTCGGCCCGGCAAAGGAAAAAGCTCCTCAGAGCTGCCCCCCAAGAAGGCCTTGCCGAGCTGGTTAACCTCACCTACGAGGAACCTCCGTCCGTACTTTACGAGACGATACAATTCACCAATGAAGAGGCCACAATGACGCTATAGTCCTTAAGGCCCAGGTGGCCAACAACTTGGTAAAAAGAGTTCTTATTGATAACGGCAGCGCGGCCGATATAATCTTTAAGACCACCCTCGAGTGCATGAAGCTCGAAGGGCTCCGCCCTGTCCCAACTCAGACACCCCTGTTTGGGTTCACATGAGAAAAGGTCATGACTGAAGGAATCTTTGATTCACCGGTCACCTTCGGAACTACCGGAGGAAATGAATGTCAATAAATTTGTTGACAAGTTCATTTGATGACTTAATGTCACTCGGCCATAACTTGATCATTGGGCCTCGTGAATTAATTTCATTTCATAAGAGTTTTATTGAAAATTCTTAATGGGCCTTTTTCATGTTCTCATGAATAAATGAAGAAGCTTCTAGAAGCTCCTTCTAGAGACATGTTGGGCGCCTACCCTATAGAGAAATAGGAGAGTTTATTTTGTGCATAAATGTATTTAGAACTTGCCAAAAGAAAAAGAGGAAACAAATTTGCATAAGGATGCATAAGGAACTTCGGCCACATGAGATAAAAGGCAAGGCATGGAACAAAATAGGAAACAAATCCAAGGCATAATGAAACCTACCTTGGCCGAGTATGTCATAGAGGAAAAGAGGAAATTGGCTCATGAATATGTGATATTCTATAGAAGAGGAAACTACCTTATTGAAGGTAAGACCTCTCCTATAAATAGGAGCCTCATTCTTCTCATTTATTCATTCCACACAAGTTAGAGATTGAGAGACTCTCTCTCTAGACATTGTGGCCGAAACTCCTCTCTCTCTCTCTCTAGTTTATTTTCGATTTTTCTTGTTTTGGCACCTAGGTCCTCACTCGACCTAGTGTTTAGCTCTGCGACTTCAAGACTCGTTCTTAAGTCGTAGTGTTTAAAAGTGCCCACACACTAATTCCTTTATTTCGAGTGATTTAGTGATAGAAACTTTCGTGGTTGCTCGAGGTGCCGAGGAAAGAAAGAGAGACGTGCTGTGAGGGGAGACGACCGTTGCAAACTTTCCAAAAGCTTCTTCAAAGTTCAAGCTTCAAGAAAGGTTAGTAAACTTCTAGCTCATATTAGTTTTTAATTACATGTACTTGCACTTGTCTAGGTTAGTAAAAACTGTTTTACTTGTAAAAGAAAAATTTTAAAATTCCGCCGCTTACCGAAGCGTTAATTATTTTCTTTAACCCTAGATCGATTCCAACAAATGGTATCAGAGCTATGGTCAAAGTTTAGCATGTACATGTATTTAAAAATATGAGCTTGAAAATCGTTTTCGAAAGTTTACTAATTTTGTGACAAGTTAGAATTGTTATCTTAGATTTTTTTTTTAATTTATTGCTCTTGCCTTTAAATTAAAAACCCTGTTGATTTTCTATGAGTTGGGATGATATTAAAACACATTAGAATCAGTTCTAAAAGTTTTTAATTTTTTATATTGAAAAACGTGTTTTAAAGGTTTTAGAAATTTCGGTAAATTTTGTGACTAATTACCTTGTCTTTCTAGTTTCTTTTATTTACCGTATTCGTTTTATGCTTGTTGTTATTTCTTTTATATCATGTTATTACCTTGCTAATAAAACACAAATAAAAGCTTTAACAACCTTCATAAAACGTTCCATTACACTCGATTCTTTTTCGCACCTAAAAAGGACCAAGCTTTAATTATTTTTTTTCTTCGAGCTGGAGTAAACCCGCATTAAAAGTGGAATAACTCTCTGGTCAGAAATCTAAATTTAATGATTCTTAAATCAAATTAAAGCTCTGTCTGTCCTCTGTCCAATGCCACCGGTTTCAGCTCAAAAGAACATCGGAGCCGCCAGATATGGCAATTTTACTCCGAGGTGCGCGGCTGTCTGAAACTCCAGTTTTTTAGAAATCCTGATTTTCAAACCCCACTACCATGAGTTATAGAACTCTAATGAGAAAATTTTCTTGAGCAAAAATGTTTTTCATATGATTATAAACATGATGTGTAAGATTAAAAGTTTTGATTATTGAAAGATTAATTGAAATTGAGTTTTTACAAAACTAGTTTGAATTTTGAAAAACCGTTTTCACTTTCAAACTTGAAAATATTTTGTCATCCAAATCAAATAAGTTTTCAAAATGTTTTCAAAACTATATCTATATCACATATGTTCAAAATCTATATGCTCTTGAAAATTTGAGTGGGAGGTCTCCTTGTAGACAAGCCGAAAAATAAAAAGTTGTGTAATCTCAAACTTTCAAGTGTTCGAGTGAGTTGAAGTTCACACTTCCCTCATGCACTTTCCCGAAATAGAAAATAGGAAAAGATCGAGTATGTACCTTGTGCCTTTATGCACTAATACTACTCTGAACATGTCGATCTAGGATTCTCTTCTAGTTGTCCGCTATGTCGCTCTCTAACTAGGAAATTTGTTTCCGAACTTATAAGAGTCGATGAACCAACTCCAAAAACTAAGTGGGAGGGTTATACTTGTTGTTTGTAACCCACGATCCCCAACACTAATGAAAGAAGCAATTAACGTGGGACTAAGAGCCGCTCTTGCGACCCTCACTTAAATGGGAGTACTCCAAGGCGTTATTGCTTCGATCATTGCTCAATGAGCTACGTCCGAGAGTGAGACGATGATGGCAAGGCCTCCCCTTGGGGGATTGTTTTTCAAAGTTGATCTTTTGGACTAAGTGGTTGGTTGCACACTTAGGCTCAATCCCTAGTAATCCTCCCTTGAGGCTCTGTGAAAGGATGTGAGTGATCAAACCAATTTAAAAGGTGGCTAGTCAAAATAGATGTATTGACATCTTGGCTTAGCATTAATGATGTGTCATTTACTTATAAAAGGAGATTTTTTGCGGCCTTCTCTTGAGGGAGTAAATTATCGTTTGGTTTATAACACCTTTGGATTTTATAAAAGTCTTAATAAAACTTAAATCCTAAACCAAAGACTAATCATAAACTTGTTTCAACTTATATAGGCAATATGTCTCTCAACCTTCTCTCGTTCATCCTTTCCTCGAACAAACTCGAAAACGAAAACTACGTTATTTGGAAATATAACCTCGTCATAATACCTACCTTTAACTAGCACAAATGGGTACTCACCACCCCGTGTCCTCCTCTGACGAATGATGATTCGACTCAAGAGGACAAAGACGCCTTGGCGGTTTGGCTCTGCTCCGATGAGATTGTGAGGTGCTATATCTTGGCATCAATGAACAATGTGTTGCAACAACAACATCGTGACATCGAGACTGCCGTCGACATGCTCAACAATCTCCATGAGATGTTTGAAGGGCAAAGGCTGTTGTCAATGGTGCCCACAAGAAGAGTTGTAATCTTTATTTTGCACATTTGATGTAATAAAGTCTCATGAAGACTCTTGCTTGTAATTGCCTATTCATTCATTAATAAAGTTGAAACGTTCATTCATTCTTTCTTTGTCTGAAGCTTTATGATAAAACCTTAGTCTTTTAGTCCATAAACAAACCAAACAACTTACGAAGAGACAAATGTAGATTTGCATGAACAAACTCTTCGTTGTTTGCTTAAAACGATATATTCGCAATCTTAGGGTCAAAGGACTATTGACCTCAGTACGATTGTTAGAAGAATCTATGATGTCTGGTTATGAGGCATTGAGAGTTGGAGACTCTATAGTTCTTCTAGGTATCTTTCGAAGGTACTGAATTGACCAGTGCACTTCTAGAGACAAGATAAGAACAAACCATTTAACCTCTTATGTCTCGATGTCACTATGTATGAATTGCATCATGCTTACCTTAGTCCTGAAATGAGACATGTCATTTCACACCTTAGTATTCTCATTTGAGAAAGTAAGAGTTCGGACTCACTATGTGATTCCGAACAGGGCCTATTGGTGAAGTACTAAGTTGTGAGAATGTCATGAGTAACTTTGTGAAGTTCTCATAGATATGGAATTCATGTACAAGATTGCTGAAATGCAATGTATGTCACCTCATGCTTTGTTCCTTGGAGTGTGAATAAATGAACTGGCCAGTGTCCAAATTGAGTCCTGACTCTTTTGGATGAAACAATGTGACTTGTTAGCTCCTCGTCAATACATTGTTTCTAACTTATTCACAAGCGACAAAGGAGTTGAGTAAATAACAGCTAGAAGGTTAAAATGGTAATTTAGTAAATCCCGACTAGCTGATGACATTCATGAAGGGTAAACATAGATAATATTTAGTGGATCCGCTCATCATAATTAGGTCGAATTCTTGAGTAGAAAATAAATTCATTTGAACCGAGAGATTTTCAGTGTCAACTCTTTAGTGGAGTCAGTTGGCATTAAGCTAAACTTGGAAAAGGTTTGTGAACTTTTGAGTCGAAGTGTTTAGCTCAAGCGTTGTTCATTTGGGTCCATGAGGTCACTGTCACGAATCACATCGATAGGAATAGTTAAACTGGAAGCTAAGTCAAAACAAGAACGAAAATTGTCAAAAGGGTATTTTTGTCTTTTAAGACAAAGGATGAAATGAATGTCAATAAATTTTTTGACAAGTTCATTTGATGACTTAATGTCACTCGGCCATGACTTGATCATTGGGCCTTGTGGATTAATTTCATTTTCATAAGAATTTTATTGAAAATTCTAAATGGGCCTTTTCTTATGTTGTCATGAACAAGTGAAGAAAATTCTAGAAGCCTTTTCTAGACATAATGGGCGCTCAACATACCCATAGGAAGAGAGAATATTTTGTGCATAAATGTATCAAGATACTTGCCAAAAGAAAAAGAGGAAACAAATTTCCTATGCTTGCCATAAGGAAATTCGGCCACACAAGCAAGGAGAGAGCAAGGAATAAAAGAGGAAACAAATCCAAGGTGTCATTAAGGCACATGTTGGCCGTGTGACTTGGATGGGAATGGGCAATAAAGATTGCTCATAAAGGGTTGGAAAATAAGAGGAAACTACTTCTTTCCAAGGCCAACCCTTCTCCTATAAATAGGACCCTCATTCCTCTCATTCTATTCATTCCACACAAGTTAGAGATTGAGAGACTCTCTCTCTAGAAATTGTGGCCGAAACTCCTCTCTCTCTCTCTCTAGTTTATTTTCGATTTTTCTTGTTTTGGCACCTAGGTCCTCACTCGACCTAGTGTTTAGCTCTGCGACTTCAAGACTCGTTCTTAAGTCGCAGTGCTTAAAAGTGCCCACTCACTAATTCCTTTATTTCGAGTGATTTAGTGATAGAAACTTTAGTGGTTGCTCGAGGTGCCGAAGAAAGAAAGAGAGACGTGCTGCGAGGGGAGACGAGGGTTGCAAACTTTCCAAAAGCTTCTTCAAAGTTCAAGCTTCAAGAAAGGTTAGTAAACTTCTAGCTCATATTAGTTTTTAATTACATGTACTTGCTCTTTTTCTAGGTTAGTAAAAACTGTTTTTACTTGTAAAGAAATTTTTTAAAATTCCGCCGCTTCCCGAAGCGTTTAATCATTTTCTTAAACCCTAGATAAATTCCAACAAAGGCGTCAAGCAAGGCAAAAAGCAGTTCGACAGTTTATGAACTGTCACATGAAGGCTAGGACTACAGTTAAAGACTTTATGATACTGATCATTAGTCATCTGAGTAAAATGGAAATCCTAGGATCTGAGATTGATGGGAAGAATGTCATAGATGTGATCTTAGAAACTCTCCCCGCATCTCTTGATACCTCCAAGATGAACTGCTCCATAAACAAGCTAGAGTACATTGTTACCGAGCTTATGAAGGAGCATCGTACTGCTGTAGGTCTCACTAAGAGAAAGAGGAATCAAGGAGAGGCACAAGCTGCTGAGCAAAAAGCCTCCGCCTCTGGAACTAAGAAGAGACCTCACAAGGCCGATAAAAAGAACTGTCCTGCCAATCTCAAAGCAAAGGAACATAGTATTGTACTAGTTACCGAAGCATGCTTAGTAGCTGATAATGTATCAACGTGGATTCTTGACTCCACTGCTACTAACCATATTTGTTGTTCCTTGAATGGTTTCAAGAAAACCAAAAGCTTAGAGGAAGGCGAGTTCTGTTTCAAATGGGGTGATGGGAGCCTGGTGTCTGCGAAGGCTGTGGGATCCGTGACGCTGTCTTTTGAAGACCGCACTTTAAACTTGAATAATGTTTATTTTGTTCCTACCTTTGGGAAGAACTTAATAACCGTTGCTCATCTTCTTGAGCAAGATTATTGTTTAAAGTTCATTAAGAATGGAATTCGTATTTCGTTTCCTGATAATTCTTTTGCCACTGATGCATGTATGAAGAATGCTCTTTTCTACATCTATCCCACTCAACCTTCTCTTTTAGACACCGAAATAGATAATGATCTAATTAGGGAGCCAAAGAGGATCAAACTTTCTGAATCCTCCGATCTAACAAAATCAACATAACTCTGGCACTTGAGACTTGGTCATATCAGTCTAGATAGGATTAAGAGACTTGTGAGGGATGGTCCACTCCAAGCCTCTGCAATAGGTTCACTACCTACTTGTGAATCCTGCATAGAAGGAAAAATGACTAAGCGACCTTTCTCCGATAAGGGTCGAAGAGCCACTGAGCTGCTGGAACTAGTACATTCTGATGTATGTGGTCCGCTCAACCAACAGGCACGTGGAGGATACGAATACTTCGTTACCTTCACCGATGATTACTCACGATATGGGTTTGTCTATTTGCTCAAACTGGAAAAGTGATCAAAACCCTTCGATCTGATCGAGGTGGTGAGTATATGTCTGGAGAGTTCGATGACTTTCTTAAAGAAGAAGGTATCGCTTCTCCGCTCAACCAACAGGCACGTGGAGGATACGAATACTTCGTTACCTTCACCGATGATTACTCACGATATGGGTTTGTCTATTTGCTCAAACTGGAAAAGTGATCAAAACCCTTCGATCTGATCGAGGTGGTGAGTATATGTCTGGAGAGTTCGATGACTTTCTTAAAGAAGAAGGTATCGCTTCTCAGCTTACCGCACCTGGCACGCCTCAACAAAACGGAGTGTCAAAGAGAAGAAACCGAACTCTTATGGAGATGGTTAGATCAATGATGAGTTACTCATCACTCCCTCTTTCCTTTTGGGGATATGCCCTCGAAACAGTCGCTTACATTCTGAACCAAGTTCCGTCCAAAACGGTTCCTGGTACTCCTTATGAACGATGGACTGGCCGTAAAGTGAATCTTGGCCGCATCCGAATTTGGGGTTGCCCTGCACACGTGCTGACGCAAAAGACTAGCAAATTGGCTAGTAGGTCAGAATTGTGCCTGTTTGTGGGATATCCAAAGGAAACCAAAGGTTTTACTTTCTATAGTCCCGAGGACGATAAGACTTTCGTTAGCACGAATGCTCGTTTCCTTGAGGAGGACTTTATGAAGGATGCAAAACCTAGAAGCAAAATTGTGCTTGAAGAAAAGTTGGGTGAGGAAGCTTCTACCTCATCTTGAAGAACTGTTCTTACCCCAACTGAAACACAACCTAACTCATCAGAATCTCGTCAAGTAGTACTTAGACATAGTGGGAGGGCTACTCAAAATACTGACAGGTACATGTCTTATGGAGACTCTCTTGTAGCCGTCTCCGACATGGATGACCCTGTTTCCTATAGCCAAGCGATGGCTTGTTCTGAATCAAACCTTTGGCTTGACCCCACGAAAGTTGAAATGCACTCGATGTATGTCAACAATGTCTGGAAACTTGTAGACCTTCCTGAAGGGATTAAACCTGTAGGGTGTAAGTGGATATACAAGAAGAAAAGGGGTCCTGATGGGAACGTCGAGACGTTCAAAGCACGACTTGTGGCGAAGGGTTATACCCAATAAGAAGCGATTGACTATGAAGAAACCTTCTCGCCAGTCGCGATGCTTAAATCCATCCGCATACTCCTATCCATAGCTGCAGCTCTCGACTATGAGATCTGGCAAATGGATGTCGAGACAGCCTTTCTGAATGGCAATCTTGACGAGCGCATTTACATGGCTCAACCAGACGGTTTCGTGGAAGAAGGTCAAGATACCAAGGTTTGTGAGTTGCTTAAGTCCATTTATGGATTAAAGCAAGCATCTAGGTCATGGAATATTAGATTCGATGAAACTGTAAAGAGCTTTGGCTTTGAACAGTCAATAGATGAGCCTTGTGTTTACAAGTTAATACACGAAGGTAAAGTTGTGTTTCTAGTACTATATGTCGATGATATACTATTCATTGGTAATGACGTGGGTAAGTTATCTGAGGTTAAGGTCTGGCTGGCAAAGCAATTCGATATGAAGGATCTAGGAGAAGCCGCGTACATTCTGGGGATCCAAATCTTTCGAGATAGGAAAAACCGGACCCTATCGCTCTCTCAAGCATCTTATATTGATAAGGTGATGGATCGCTTCTCGATGCAAGACTCCAAGAAGGGCCGAACACCCTTTAGGCATGGAGTTTCACTCTCTAAGGACCAGTCTCCCAAGACTGCACAAGAGATAGAAGACATGAGGAAAATTCCTTACGCCTCTGCCGTAGGAAGCCTCGTGTATGCCATGCTTTGCACTAGGCCTGATATATGTTTCGCCGTTGGAGTAGTTAGCCGTTTCCAATCTAACCCTGGACCCGAGCACTGGATTGCTGTTAAGCATGTTCTTAAGTATCTTTGAAGAACTAGGAACTTGATGCTTACATACTCAGGTACTGACCTGATTATGACGGGATATACCGACTCCGATTTTCAAGCGGATAAGGATTCCAGGAAATCCACTTTGGGATCTGTGTTCATCCTTAATGGTGGAGCTGTTGTGTGGAGAAGTATTAAGCAATCTTGCATTGCTGACTTCACAATGGAAGCAGAATATGTGGCTGCCTATGAAGCATCCAAAGAGGCGGTATGGCTTAGAAAATTCCTTAAGTATTTGGAAGTTGTTCCAAACGTCGACGAGCCCATGACCCTTTATTGTGATAATAGTGGGGCTGTCGCTAACTCAAAGGAACCTAGAAGCCATAAGCGCTCTAAGCATATTGAGAGGAAATACCATTAGATTCGAGAGATCGTGCAGCGCGGAGATGTGGAAGTGAAGAAGATCTCAACGGTGGATAACCTAGCAGATCCATTCACCAAGGCCCTAGCGAACAAGGTCTTCGACCAACATCGTGAGGGATTAGGCATGAAAGACTACACACATCTTCTTTGAGTCAAGTGGGAGTTTGTTGTCAATGGTGCCCACAAGAAGTGTTGTAATCTTTATTTTGTACATTTGATGTAATAAAGTCTCATGAAGACTCTTGCTTGTAATTGCCTATTCATTCATTAATAAAGTTGAAACGTTCATTCATTCTTTCTTTGTTTGAAGCTTTATAATAAAACCTTAGTCTTTTAGTCCATAAACAAACTTAACAACTTACGAAGAGACAAATGTAAATTTGCATGAACAAACTCTTCGTAGTTTGCTTAAAACGATATATTCGCAATCTAAGGGTCAAAGGACTATTGACCTCAGTACGATTGTTAGAAGAATCTATGATGTCTGGTTATGAGACATTGAGATTTGGAGACTCTATAGTTCTTCTAGGTATCTTTCGAAGGTACTGAATTGACCAGTGCACTTCTAGAGACAAGATAAGAACAAACCATTTAACCTCTTATGTCTCGATGTCACTATGTATGAATTGCATCATGCTTACCTTAGTCCTGAAATGAGACATGTCATTCCACACCTTAGTATTCTCATTTGAGAAAGTAAGAGTTCGGACTCACTATGTGATTCCGAACAGGGCCTATTGGTTAAGTACTAAGTTGTGAGAATGTCATGAGTAACTTTGTGAAGTTCTCATAGATATGGAATTCATGTACAAGATTGCTGAAATGCAATGTATGTCACCTCATGCTTTGTTCCTTGGAGTGTGAATAAATGAACTGGCCAGTGTCCAAATTGAGTCCTGACTCTTTTGGATGAAACAATGTGACTTGTTAGCTCCTCGTCAATACATTGTTTCTAACTTATTCACAAGCGACAAAGGAGTTGAGGAAATAACAGCTAGAATGGTAAAATGGTAATTTAGTAAATCCCGACTAGCTGATGACATTCATGAAGGGTAAACATAGATACATTCATGAGCGGATCCACTGAATATTATCTATGTTTACCCTTCATGAATGTCATCAGCTAGTCGGGATTTACTAAATTACCATTTTACCCTTCTAGCTGTTATTTCCTCAACTCCTTTGTCGCTTCTGAATAAGTTAGAAACAATGTATTGACGAGGAGCTAACAAGTCTCATTGTTTCATCCAAAAGAGTCAGGACTCAATTTGGACACTGGCCAGTTCATTTATTCACACTCCAAGGAACAAAGCATGAGGTGACATACATTGCATTTCAGCAATCTTGTACATGAATTCCATATCTATGAGAACTTCACAAAGTTACTCATGACAGACTCACAACTTAGTACTTCACCAATAGGCCTTGTTCGGAATCACATAGTGAGTCCGAACTTTGACTTTCTCAAATGAGAATACTAAGGTGTGAAATGGCATGTCTCATTTCAGGATTAAGGTAAGCATGATGCAATTCATACATAGTGACTTCGAGACATAAGAGGTTAAATGGTTTGTTCTTATATTATCTCTAGAAGTGCACTGGTCAATTCAGTACCTTCGGAAGATACCTAGAAGAACTATAGAGTCCCCAACTCTCAATGCCTCATAACCAGACATCATAGATTCTTCTAACAATCATACTGAGGTCAATAGTCCTTTGACCCTGTTGTCGCAGTTTTTCGGACAACGATTTAGGAGTCGCAGACGGTTAGACCCAAGGCCTGACCAAGTGGTCTCGTCTCGACTCCAAGCCGTCCCTTAGCTGTAGATGATCTCTATCTCGTCCAAGCACCTGAAACGTGAACAGAAACGTGTGAACTACAAAGGGGAAACAGAGGGGTTGCCTCTGTTTACCTCTCCGACGCTCAACATTAGTAGGATTGAGGTGGTTTGTAGAGGGTTTAGTGTTTAGAGGTCGAGACTTGAGAGAAACGAGCGAGGTATGAGTTCGACAGCATTTCAGTACTCAAATTCGGATTACCTGGGTCGAGGGAGAGACCCTCATATTTATAGGCGGCCAAGAGGTGTTTGAGGAACCCCTTGGCCGAGGGCCGGCCTTGGAGCGCCGGCCGTGGAGAGCCGGCCTTGGAGCGCCGGCCGTGGAGGGCCGGCCATGGAGCGCCGGCCGTGGAGGGCCGGCCTTGGAGCGCCGGCCGTGGAGGGCCGGCCTTGGAGCGCCGGCCGTGGAGGGCCGGCCTTGGAGCGCCGGCCGTGGAGGGCCGGTCCTGGAGCGCCGGCCGTGGAGAGCCGGTCCTGGAGCGCCGGTCCTGGAGGGCCGGCCTTGGAGAGCCGGCCGTGGAGAGCCGGCCACTGCGAGTGCCTGCCCCGGACGAGCGCCGGGCTCAGGACGGCCGCCAGCGTGGCCGTCGTCGATCTACCGGACCGAGACGGACCGGTAACATTAGCCCCTTGTCGCAGTTTTTCGGACAACGATTTAGGAGTCGCAGACGGTTAGACCCAAGGCCGGACCAAGTGGTCTCGTCTCGACTCGAGCGTGTCGGGCTTGATATCCCAAGCCGTCCCTTAGCTGTAGATGATCTCTATCTCGTCCAAGCACCTGAAACGTGAACAGAAAGGTGTGAACTACAAAGGGGAAACAGAGGGGTTGCCTCTGTTTACCTCTCCGACGCTCAACATTAGTAGGATTGAGGTGGTTTGTAGAGGGTTTAGTGTTTAGAGGTCGAGACTTGAGAGAAACTAGCGAGGTATGAGTTCGACAGCGTTTCAGTACTCAAATTCGGATTACCTGGGTCGAGGGAGAGACCCTCATATTTATAGGCGGCCAAGAGGTGTTTGAGGAACCCCTTGGCCGAGGGCCGGCCTTGGAGCGGCGGCCGTGGAGGGCCGGCCTTGGAGCGCCGACCGTGGAGGGCCGGCCTTGGAGCGCCGGCCGTGGAGAGCCGGTCCTGGAGCGCCGGTCCTGGAGGGCCGGCCTTGGAGAGCCGGCCGTGGAGAGCCGGCCACGGCGAGTGCCGGCCCCGGACGAGCGCCGGGCTCAGGACGGCCGCCAGCGTGGCCGTCGTCGATCTACCGGACCGAGACGGACCGGTAACATTAACCCCCCGAGTTTATCATCGATTGTAAATCGCGTGGTAAACTCAGAGTCCGACGTTGGCCCATCGGAGAAGCCCGCCGTCAAGAGGTATGCTCCGACGTCCTTTCATGTTATTTTTATTATTATATTTTTTGTCGATCGTGCTCGCTTCGTTATTCGCGCCATGGACCCCATTGACCCGGGATGTGGGACCGTTGACGATGGCTTACACGACTTGTTTGAGGAAAATCACGTGGATTTGGATGCTTTTTGGGCTCAATTTTCGCCCCCATCAACACCACCCGACACACGACACTCATCGCATTCGTTCAACGCTATTGAGATGACCGGAGAGGATCTTTCACTGGTTGAAGCGTGGCTGGCCGACGAGGATGAGGGCGCGCGTGCCGGAGACGGCCAGCGCCGGCAGGAGAGCGCCGGCCTGATGGCACCAGCCGCCGGGGACGGCCGGGCCGACCAGCACGAGGCCGGCTTGGCCGAGGGACGCGCCATGGAGGCCGCGCGCGCGGGGCCGACCGCCCAGGAGACCGGCAGCGATTCATCCAGCGCCGGGGGGGGTGCCCTCGTCGATTCTGGCGCCGGAGGAGGTGGGTCGGCCGCGGGCGGCGCTGTGCAGGCCGCCGCCAACGCCGGGGGAGTCGCGCCTGGCTGGGTCGGCGCCGTCTGCGCTGGGCCCAGCCCTGGGATCGCGCCAGAAGAGTCGCGCGCGACGATCCCGACCGGGGAGCACGCCGACCAGGCAGAGGAGGCCGATGCCGGCGTGGAGGAGGCCGAGCCCGGCCGAGTCGGCGCCGTCTGGGGCGAACCCAGACCTGGGGGAGACGTCCCTCGTCCCAGGGGGGCCGAGCTGGTCGTGGAGGGCGCGGGCGACGCGTCTGGCGAGGCCGACGCCGGCGAGGACGCGCTGGCGCAGAGGAGCGCCGCCCGGGGCGGCGTTGGCATCAGGGGGGACCCCACCCCCTCGGGTGGAGCTGTGCTGCAGGTGGTCGGCGGCCATGGGAGCCCAGGCGGGTCGGCCCCAGCCGGGCTGGAGCGCGTCTACGACGGGGGAGCGCCGCCGGCGGCGGCCGACGCTGCAGGTGGGGTCGGCGGCGCCGGACAGGAGGAGTGCCAGCCGCCCAACGCCGGAGAGGAAGAGGCGGCCATCCTGGTGGCCCTGCAAACCCTAGGGCCCAATGGGCCGGGCCTAGGTGAGGAGACTGCAGCCTGCCGGGAGTCGGGCCGGGCCGACGTGCGCGAGGAGGGCCCAACCGGCCGAAGGCCGGACAGGGCCGCTGGGCGACAGGCTCGCGAGGAGGACCCAGCAACCCGCGAGCTGGGCCGGGCCGGTGGGTAGGACGCGCCTGGGCTGAACGCCGGGACGCCCGGGCAGGCCTCAAACGCCGGAGACCCGATTGGCCGAGAGCCGGGCCGGGCCGACGGGCCTGGCGCATGCGCCGAAGGCCGGAGGCGGGCTGGGTCCTCGGGCTTGACGCGCACGCAGGAGAGGACGTTGCCGGCCACAGGACGAGCCGGCCCGATGGCAGCGACCCGGCCGGCCGGCAACCGGTCGAGCGCTCGGGCACCGCCCCGGACTCCGGGCACTCCGGCGACTCGTCGAGCCGTCGTGCTACACCCGCGGCGAGGGGACTTTCCTCTACTGCGCAGGAGGAAACGCGGACCTTGTCCTTCCCGGTAGGAGAGTCAGCCGTGCGGGGTAACCTTGACTGCTCGGGCGTCGATGTCCCGAGCCTGATCTCCATCGTCAGCTTCAAGAGCCTCAGGAAGCGCTACAGCATCCCGGACTCTGTGTCAATCCTCAGACCGTTGCCTGACGATCTTCCGTCCCGCCCTCGAAGGGGGTACGCCGCGGTCCACGAGGCGAGCCTCCGCGGTGGGCTAAGGCTGCCTTTTCAGCCGGTTATCCAGGAGTTGCTAGTTTGACTGGGGGTGCACGCCTTACAGATGTCTCCGGCCTTCTATCGGGTGGTCGCAGCGTGCCACATGATGCTTTACCGGGCGAAGAAGAGGGCTGTCACCGCCGATGACATCCAGGACCTCATGACGATACGAGGGGTGCCAGGGAAGCCGGGCTTCTACCTAGCGCTACACCGTAAGCGCTTCGTCATTGTCAGCAACGTTAATTCGAAGCATCGATATCCTTGGATATGGGTGTCCGAATCAGCCTTCGGGGTCGCGCCTCTCTTCTTTGGTCTTGCGGCTGATTTTCCACCTATGGGCGATATCGAAAGCTCTGAGCTTCACGCGGTGATCAGGGCGCTCCCGGAATCGAGGCGGCAAGGACCGCACTTCGAGTCCCCAGACCTAATGGCAAGGACTGGGTGGTTCCCGCCTGGAGACGACGCCCTTCCGAGCTCGGGCCTCGTCGCGGAGGCTACGGAGGACCCCGAATCAGAGGCGGGGGGCTCGTCCGCTCCTCCCCCTGACGTGGGGGGTACCGACCGCACACAAGCTTCTAGTTAATGTATATTCCATTGTATTGCACTCTAACCTGTCACCTCTTCATCTTTTTCAGATACGATGACCCGACGACACCGACCACGCACGCAGGCACCGAGGGTGGCGCCCGACGTCGAGGCCGTGATCGCGGCTCAACCACAAGCCGAGGCCCGCCATGGGGGGCTTCCAACGCGGGCGAGGGCCGAGGCGAACTCCTCGAATAAGCGACCGTCGTCGACGATCCTCCCCGGCTCGTCCTCCGGCCACAAGCGCGCTCACACGTCGGCGACGTCAGATGGCATGGAGTCGATGCTCCTGGCGGAGGCGGCGGAGCTGAGGGACCGATGCTCTCGGGGGATCCTTGAAACCTCTCTACGGGATTTCAAGAGTCTCCTGACGGTGAGCGACCTCGAGCATTTCCAGAGCGGGATCGGCGACGCACGAAAGGTATGACTTGCTTGTTTACCTCATTTGTGATTTGTTGTGCTTATTTCGATTGCATGTACGTTGTTTGCTCCCACAGATGCTCGCACGCCAAGAACGGAGCGGCCGCATTCTCCGGGACTTGCTGCGTCGCATGCAGATCATGGAAAAAGACAAGGAGGATACAGCGGCCGCCCATGCCGCTGCCTTGGCGGGGGTCCGCCCCGTCCAAGAGTTCCAAGTGCTTGAGGAGGAACTAAAGCGAGCTCGTGAGAAGGCGGCGGCCGAGAAGGCGTCTCGGGAGAAGGCTGAGCAGGCGGCCGAGACTTTCTTAGGGGAGACCAAGAAACTCCAGGCGGCCCTCTCGAGCCGAGATGAAGAGCTGAACATCGTCCACGCCTGATTGTCGGCAAGCGAGATCTCCCGGGTCAGGGCCGAGAGGGAGATGGAAACCCTGCGAGCGGAGGTGCAGACCCTCATCGAGGAGAAGGATGACGCCGTGCGATCGAAGACGGAGTTGGAGGAGGACTGGGATCTCTCGCTAGAGGTGGCCCGTTACGAGGTGGCCATGCGGGTCAAAGATGCGACTGCGGAGGAGAACGTGTCTCGAGGGATCACATTTTCCTTCTTCGACGCCATGTTTCCTCCCTTGGAGGACGAGCTGCCGGAGGACGACCTGCCTCCCGAAGTCCCTGCGGAGGCCGCCCAGTCGTCAAACTGTCGGTCCGGTGGAGGAGCCGTTGGCGGGTCGGGCGCCCCTCACCTTGAGGACGACGAAGAGCACGTTGATTATGGCTCGGAGTGACCGAGTTCTCTTTGGTTTTTTCGCGCACTTGTTTAGCGCCTGCTTTATGCTTTCTTTCGGATTCTTGATATGTTTGCGTCGTACTTTCGTATTTTTCTTATTGGGTTGCTTATGCAATATCGTTTTGCTTTAATTGAAGCTTTCTTTTCATCGTGCGTCTTATTTTCTCGACTTGCTACACTTAGTGTAATCGATTTGCGCAATTTGAATAGTGAGTGTCTTACGAGCCCGGCTTACTATGCTTAGCGTAACCGGTTGGCACGGCTTACTGCCGCATTTGGCGGCGAAGTTTCCCGCGGACGCTGGCTAGATCAGTTTTATCCGGCGGGTGTGATTTCCGGCCATCCATTTGTGACTCGCTGCCTATCGGCGTGCGCGAGCTGGGTGGCCGTCGCGCTTATCCTCCGGCGAGTACGCTACCTATCGGCGTGCGTATCGGGATGGGTTTGCAGCTCCCAGTGAGCGTGGTACTCGTTGGTACGCGTGTCACGTTTTGGGTTTTGGCTGCCGAGATCGACAATCCGGTGCGCGGACGTGATCCATCGATGCCTTGCCGCCTATCGGTGCGCAAGGTGCATCGGTGCACGAGAGGGTCGCAGCAAAAGACGTGCGAGGCCGGAGGTCCGGTGCGCGGATCCAACTCATCGACGTTTCGCTATCTCTCGGCATACGGCCTCGACCCGTGCGAGAGCGTCGCACGAGGAGGGTACGAAGTCGGAGATCCGGTGCGCGGATCCGATTTACGGGTGTTTTGTTACCGCTTGGCACGTGGAAAGTGGAGTAAGCGAGCTTGTTACTCTCGCCCTATCCCCCTTAGCCCCCCGAGTTTCTTGGGTGCTCGTAGAGGAGGCTAGAAACTAAGATACAATGTTTTGAAGTGAAATGTAATTCATTAAATTATCGAAATAGTTCAAAAATTACATCCCAGGCCTTTGGCCAAACTTGATATTTAAAATTGACTTTGCTAGAATCGAAAGTTACATGAGAACGACGAAGCGTAAAAATGGACGAATGAACATTTATTGATAATATTGCCGGAGATGCTCCGCATTCCACGGGTGTGTGAACACGAGTCCCTCCATGTTTTCGAGCTCGTATGTGCCATTGTGGATGGCTCGGCGCACACGGTACGGGCCTTCCCAGGTGGGGCCTAGAACTCCCGCACCTTGCACTTTGGTGTTCTGGAACACCCTTCGAAGGACGAGGCTTCCGTCGGCGAACTTCCGCAGCTTGATCTTCGAGTTGTAGTACTTCTCGACCTTCCTCTTCTGCGCAGCAAGCCGGGTAAGTGCGTCCGCCCTCCTTTCGTGTATGAGGTCTAGCTCAAGCCTGATCGCGTCATCGTTGGCGGCTTCGTCGTACTCCTCGATGCGCAAGGTTGGCAACTTGATCTCGACGGGCACCACAGCCTCGACGCCGAACGCGAGAGCGAAATGGGTTTCGCCGGCCGCGTTTCGGGCGGTGGTGCGGTATGCCCATAAGACCATGGGGAGCTCGTCAGCCCAAGCCCCCTTTCTTGCCTCCAGCTTCTTCTTCAGGTTCTCCTTGATCGTCTTATTCACCGCCTCGACCTGACCGTTGGCTTGGGGATGGCGGGGAGAGGAGAAAGTCTTGCTAATGCCAAGCTGTTCGCACATTTCTCGGAGGCGCGCATTTTCAAATTGTTTTCCGTTGTCGGTTACAATTGACGCAGGGATCCCGAAGCGGCAGATGATGTTTCTCCAAATGAAGCTTGTCGTGTTCGCCTCGGTGATCTTTGCTAGCGGTTCAGCCTCTACCCACTTCGTGAAGTAATCGATAGCCACGATCGCGTGCTTGTATTGTCTCGGGGCCGTAGGTAGCTCGCCGATGAGGTCGATTCCCCACTTCGCGAAAGGTCGCGGCACGATAATCGGACACAAAGGGGCCGGTGCTTGGCGCGGAATGTGGGCGAACCTTTGGCACTTGTCACACTTCTTGGCCCACTCGTGGGAGTCCTTTTTCAAGGTTGGCCAGAAATATCCAAGTCTTAGCAACTTCAATGCCAAAGATTGCCCGGCGGCGTGGTTACCGCACACCCCCTCGTGCACCTCGTGGAGTGCTTTCCTCGCCTCCACCTCGGTCAGGCAACGGAGAAGGGGCATGGAGTAGCCTCTCTTGAACAAACTATCCTCCCTCATCGTGTACTTTGGGGCCAGGCTTCTCAGCTTTCTAGCTTCTTCTTTATCCTCGGGGACGACTCCTCGTTTAAGGAATTCCACGAGCGGGGTCATCCATGAGGGAGGCGGAGTCTCGTCAATGACCCCTACGTCGCCTCTCGAGACGTAGGGTCGGGTCAACACTTCGATTGGGACGCTGCCCTCGCCTTCCTCGTCTATCCCAGACGCGAGGCGAGCTAGGGCGTCGGCATCAACGTTCGCCTCTCGAGGGACCTGGACGATCTCGAACCACGACAGGGCCTCCAAGTTCTTTTGGGCCTTGGACAAGTAGGCGATCATGTGTGGCTCCTTTGCGGCGTAGTCGCCCTTAACCTGATTCACGATCAATTGCGAGTCGCAATGGATGCGCAGGTTTTGGGCGCCCAACTTGTTCGCTAGCTCCAAGCCAACAATCAGAGCCTCGTACTCTGCCTCGTTGTTGGAAGCCTTGAACTCGAACCGCAGGGCGTACCTCAGCTTTTCCCTATCGGGATTTGTGAGCACAACGCCGGCGCCAGCCCCCCGGGCGTTTGACGCGCCATCCACGTGTAAGTCCCAGACCGGCCCTATCGGGTCGTTGGTTCTCTTCCTTGATGACTCGCTATGGTCGTCCTCCTTGTCTTCCGTGGTCTTACTTCTTTCGTCGCCCTCGTTGGTTGGGGGCGCGCTTGTGAACTCAGCGATGAAGTCGGCGAGGGCCTGACCCTTAATGGCGGTTCTCGGTTGGAACTCGACCCCGTATTCGCCCAGCTCTTGGGACCATATCGCCATTCGAGAGGAGGTCCCTTTTTGAAGGGCCTTCTCGATGGGATGCCCCGAGCGGACCACGATGGGGTGCGCCTGGAAGTAGGGCCGGAGCTTTCTCGCGCTCATGACGAGGGCGAGGGACAGTCTCTCGATCTCGGGGTATCGGGTCTCGGCGTCGAGGAGCGCCTTGCTGACGTAGTAGACCGGCCATTGCACCTTGTCTTCTTCGCGTATGAGAACCGCTCTCACGGCCCTATCGGAAACCGCGAGGTAGAGGAACAAGGTTTCGCCATTCTTCGGCTTTGCGAGGAACGAGGGGGAGGTGAAATAGGCTTTCATATCGCGGAATGCTTCCTCGCACTCCTCCGTCCACACGAACCCGTCGGTCTTCTTCAGTGCCTTGAAGAACGGTTGGCACCTGTCAGTGGCTTTGGAAACAAATCGCGTCAGGGCGGCGATCCTTCCCGTCAAGCTCTGAACTTCTTTGACCTTTTGTGGCGACCTCATCTCTAAGATCGCCTTAATCTTCTCAGGGTTGGCCTCGATCCCGCGGCGGCTCACCATGTAGCCCAGAAACTTTCCAGACTCGACCCCGAAAGCGCACTTGTTGGGGTTAAGCTTCATCTTGTAGCGCCGCAGGATCGTGAACATTTCCCTAAGGTCTCGAACGTGGTCGCGGGCTTTGAGGCTTTTGACAAGCATGTCATCCACGTAGACCTCCATAGTCTTGCCAATTTGATTGGCGAACATGCGGTTCACCAACCTTTGATACGTCGCTCCCGCGTTTTTGAGGCCAAAGGGCATGACCTTGTAACAGTAGAGTCCGCGGTTCGTAACAAAGGTGGTCTTGATCTGATCCGGCTCGTGCATGCGGATCTGGTTGTAGCCTGAGTAGGCGTCCATGAAGCTTAGCAGTTCGTGGCCCGCAGTGGCGTCCACGAGCTGCTCGATCCTCGGGAGAGGGAAGCTGTCTTTCGGGCAGGCTTTGTTGAGATCTTTGTAGTCGATACAGATCCGCCACTTCCCGTTTGGCTTCTTGACCATTACCACATTGGACACCCACTTGGGGTGCTCCGCCTCCCTGATGAAGTCGGCGGCGAGAAGTTTGTCAACTTCTTCACCAATGGCTTGGTACCTCTCCCCACTGAACGCCCGTCGCGGTTGAACGCGCTCGGCCACTCTCTTGTCGTCGTTGAGACGATGAACCATGATCTCGGGGTCGATCCCCGGCATGTCGGCGTGTGTCCACGCAAAGACATCTTTGTGTTCTCGGAGGAAAGCGGCGAGCTCGATTCGGGTCTCAGACGGGAGTTGGGTGCCTACCTTGACTACTTGGTCAGGTTTGGCGTCGTCCAACACGACGGGGACGAGGTCGTCCGGTGTCTCCACCTTTCGACGCTCGACTTCGTCCCTTTGGTCTAGCTCTCCGAAGGTGCCTCCTTCCTCTAACTTGCACGGGAATTTGTCTCCGAGTTGGAAGACGGTGCTCACCACCTTCCCTTTCCCTTTTCCGTCCACGCCCTGGATGTAGCACATCCTCACCATGGATTGGTCTCCCAACATCACGGCGATCCCTTTATCGGTCGGGAACTTCATCATCAGGTGGTACGTGGACGTTATGGCCTTCAACCGATTGAGAGTCGGGCGGCCGACGATGATGTTGTAAGCCGAGGGCTGATCCACCACCAGGAACGACACGATGTGGGTAACCTCGAGCCCCCCCGGCGTACCGAAGGTAACCGGGAGGTCGATAGTTCCCTCCGTCATAACCCTCTCCCCAGAGAAGCCGAAGAGCGGGGTTGAGATCGGGGTCGGTCTTACCCCGGATAGCTTCATCCTGTCCAACGCAGATTTGAAGATTATGTCGGCGGAGCTCCCATTGTCGATCAGGATTCTCCGGACGAGGTTGTTGGCGACCGGGGCAGAGACGACTATCGCGTCGTTGTGTGGATGGAGAACTCGCATTGCTTCTTGTCCGGTGAAGAACATGGACTCGAAGGGGGCCGGAGGAGGGACCTCGTATGTGTGGTTGATGTAGTGCGCTATTTTCCCTTGGGAAACTTCGCGCACGTACTTCTTCCTTTGCGTAGCCGAGTCTCCGAACTCCGGGCCACCCAAGATTGCAACCACGACGTGAAGTTGCGAGCTCTCCGGCTCTTCGTTTGTCGCGCGGTCCGTGACAGTCACCGTCGCCGGGCCTTTCTTCCCTTGCTGCGGGCGACCTCCGTGCGCCGCGGCCGTCCCGATGGTTCTCAGGACGTACTCTTTCAGCTTCCCATCTTGAATCAGGGCCTCAATCTGACGCTTGAGTTGATAGCATTCGGATGTCAGGTGCCCGTGATCTTGATGGTAGTCACAGTACTTGCTTTGATCCCTCTTGGCGGGATCCTTCGTGAGCGGGGTCGGGCTCCCCAACTTGTCACGGTGCAGGGCTAGGATTTGCTCCGGCGGAGTGTTCAGAGGAGTGAATGGCGAGAACCTCCGGAAGCTGTCGACATGCGACGGCTTCGGCCCGGGGAGGGAACGGCCGTTAGGGGCCTGGCTTCCCTTATTCCTCCTCTTTCGGGGGTCGGGACGATCTTCATCTCGATCATCGCGGCGGCGACTCCCCTGTCCTCCTGCCTTTCGGCCATCTCGGCCATCGAGATAGTCCTCGACTCCCATGTATGTGCGGGCTCTTGTCATCAGCTCCGCCATGTCACGCGGGACTTGGCCAACAATAGACTTGAGGAAGTCGCTCGTGCGCACTCCCTCGGTGATTGCCGTGATGGCGTCCCTGTCGTCGAACCCTTCGACCTTGTGAGACTCCTCGGTGAAGCGAGCGAGGTATTGTCTCAACGTCTCGTCTCTTCCTTGTCGGATAGAGAGGAGGTGGGTCTTCGGCTTCTTTTGCGCCACGAGGGTGGCGAATCGGGCGAGGAAAGCCTCTCGCAAGGCCCGAAAAGACGGGATGCTTCCCGGCCTTAAGCTTCGGAACCATTCAAACCCCGAGCCTGTGAGGGTCAGGCTGAAGGCTTGGCAGAGGGTGGCGTCCGCCTGCCCCTGCATAGTCATCCACGTCTCATAGTGTTGGACGTGGAAGTGGGGGTCCGTACGTCCATCGTAGGGGGGAATGGACGGTAACTTGAAGTTCCCCACGCATGGTTGCGCGAGGATTGGCGCGGTGAAGGGAGAGTATGATTCCTCGATCCCTCCGTACGGCCTTTGCCTCCCCGACTCCCTCATTTCGATGATTTGATTCTGGAGGCTTTGAATCATCGTGACCATGTCGAGCCCGTTAGCGGGGCCGACCGTCGGGGCCACGGGAGTCACCGGTTGGCGTTCGTTGGACGCTTGGTCCACGACATTGGCCTGTGGCCGGCCGAGAGTTGCGGCGGGGAGCGCGTCCCTTCGAGAGTCTAGCCTTTGGCGGAGATCCTCCCCTCGGGAATTTCTCTGCGCCGTCAAGCGCTCTCTAAGGTCCGCGCTCGGTGCGGGGCGAGGTGAGGTCGCCCTTGGTCGGGCCGTCCGGCGGGCGCTTCGGCTGTCGCCCCCATCGTCTACCAGAGTCGCTCTCTCCTCGGCGAGGGGCCGTGTCCGGCCACCTCTTGAAACCGAGGGGGCGAGTCCCCGGGAATGTGACCGTGCCTGCTGCCGCGCTAGGTGCGACGGCCCGGCCAAAGCGTCGTTGGGCCTCTCGGGCCGCGAAGGGGCGAGGCTAGGCGTTGCCTCGTTGGTCCTCGACTCCCCCACATATTCGGAGTCGGAGTAGTCTTTGGCGGACCTATCTTCGACGTCATAGCCGAGGAGGTCGGCTATGAGCGAACCGTCGACGCCGGGGCGGTCAAGGAGCTCCGCAAGCCGCCGGGCCGTGTCCTCTCGGAGCACGGCCTCGGGGTCAATCATCGGGTCTTGGGGCTGGCTCTCGCTATCGCGAGGTTGCCCTTCAAGACGATGTGCGAGGCGTCGAAGACCGTACCTCGAGCTCGTCGCTCGGGTACCCGCGGAGGTAGTGGGAACGTGACTCATCTCTCGAGAGTCGTGAGAACAAAGGGAGAAAACTGGTAGAGGGAATGCGTCGTCAAGGTCGAGAGATCCCCTCCTTCTAGCGCCAAAATGTTGTCGCAGTTTTTCGGACAACGATTAAGGAGTCGCAGACGGTTAGACCCAAGGCCGGACCAAGTGGTCTCGTCTCGACTCGAGCGTGTCGGGCTTGATATCCCAAGCCGTCCCTTAGCTGTAGATGATCTCTATCTCGTCCAAGCACCTGAAACGTGAACAGAAAGGTGTGAACTACAAAGGGGAAACAGAGGGGTTGCCTCTGTTTACGTCTCCGACGCTCAACATTAGTAGGATTGAGGTGGTTTGTAGAGGGTTTAGTGTTTAGAGGTCGAGACTTGAGAGAAACGAGCGAGGTATGAGTTCGACAGCGTTTCAGTACTCAAATTCGGATTACCTGGGTCGAGGGAGAGACCCTCATATTTATAGGCGGCCAAGAGGTGTTTGAGGAACCCCTTGGCCGAGGGCCGGCCTTGGAGGGCCGGCCTTGGAGCGCCGGCCGTGGAGGGCCGGCCTTGGAGCGCCGGCCGTGGAGGGCCGGCCTTGGAGCGCCGGCCGTGGAGGGCCGGCCTTGGAGCGCCGGCCGTGGAGAGCCGGTCCTGGAGCGCCGGCCCTGGAGCGCCGGTCCTGGAGCACCGGTCCTGGAGGGCCGGCCTTGGAGAGCCGGCCGTGGAGAGCCGGCCACGGCGAGTGCCGGCCCCGGACGAGCGCCGGGCTCAGGACGGCCGCCAGCGTGGCCGTCGTCGATCTACCGGACCGAGACGGACCGGTAACAGACCCTAAGATTGCGAATATATCGTTTTAAGCAAACTACGAAGAGTTCGTTCATGTAAATCTATATTTGTCTCTTTGTAAGTTATTAAGTTTGTTTATGGACTAAAAGACTAAGGTTTTATCATAAAGCTTCAAACAAACAAAGAATGAATGAACGTTTCAACTTTATTAATGAATGAATAGGCAATTACAAGCAAGAGTCTTCGTAAGACTATATGACATCAAATGTACATAAATAGACACTACTACTCTTCTTGTGGGCACCATTGACAACACAGGTTTCCCGTGGAGGCTGGCTAGACCAGATACGCCCAGCGGACGCAAACCTTGAACCCATTTGTAACTCGTTGCCTATCGGCTCACAAGCTGGGCGGCGAGCGCGATGCCACATTTGTGTGGCCAGGTTTCCCGTGGACGCTGGCTAGACCAGATACGCCCAGAGGACGCAAACCTTGAACCCATTTGTAACTCGTTGCCTATCGGCTCACGAGCTGGGCGGCGAGCGCGATGCCACATTTGTGTGGCCAGGTTTCCCGTGGAAGCTGGCTAGACCAGATACGCCCAGCGGACGCAAGCCTTGAACCCATTTATAACTCGTTGCCTATCGGCTCACGAGCTGGGCGGCGAGCGCGATGCCACATTTGTGTGGCCAGGTTTCCCGTGTACGCTGGCTAGACCAGATACGCCCAGCAGATGCAAACCTTGAACCCATTTTTAACTCGTTGCCTATCGGCTCACGAGCTGGGCGGCGAGCGCAATGACACATTTGTGTGGCCAGGTTTCCCGTGGATGCTGGCTAGACCAGATACGCCCAGCGGACGCAAGCCTTTGAAACCTATTTGTAACTCGTTGCCCATCGGCCCACGAGCTGGGTGGCGAGCGCGGACTCAAGACTCAACTCTCGGACTCATGTAGAGCCTGCACGAGGAGTAGTTAGTTGACTTGTGGGCTCGGGACTCAACTCGAGGGCTCATGTAGAGCCTGCACGAGGAGTGGTTAGTTGGCTTGTGGACTCGGGACTCAACTCGAGGACTCATGTAGAGCCTGCACGAGGAGTTTCATGAAGAATCGACACGAGGAGTATCGGTCGACTTGTGGAGTCGAACTCGACTCGAGGAATGAACGCATCTCGAGGAGACATGCGGAGTCACCACGAGGAGTAGCTTGTCGACTCGCGGACTCGAACTCGACTCGAGGACTCACATAGAGCCTACACGAGGAGTTTCGTGAAGAGTCGGTGCGAGGAGCAT
Source organism: Urtica dioica subsp. dioica (assembly GCF_054948205.1). Taxonomy (NCBI): domain Eukaryota; kingdom Viridiplantae; phylum Streptophyta; class Magnoliopsida; order Rosales; family Urticaceae; genus Urtica; species Urtica dioica. The sequence continues at coordinate 41,596,368 of NC_142756.1, forward strand.
CGGTCGACTCACGGACTTGGAGCTCGACTCGAGGAATGAGATCATCTCGAGGAGATGTGTAAAGAGTTGGCACGAGGAGTATCAGTTGACTCGTGGACTCGAACTCGGCTCGAGGAACGAGCTCGTCTTGAGGAGATGTGTGAAGAGTCGGCACGAGGAGTATCAGTCAACTCGTGGACTCGAACTCGACTCGAGGACTCACGTAGAGCCTGCACGAGGAGTTTCGTGAAGAGTCGGCCCGAGGAGTATCGATCGACTCGCGGACTCGAACTCGACTCGAGGAATGAGCTCGTCTCGAGGAGATGTGCGAAGAGTCGGCACGAGGAGTATCAGTCGACTCGTGGACTCGAACTCGACTCGAGGACTCACGTAGAGCCTGCACGAGGAGTTTCGTGAAGAGTCGGCGCGAGGAGTATCGGTCGACTCGCGGACTCGAACTCGACTCGAGGAATGAGCTCGTCTCGAGGAGTTGTGCGAAGAGTCGGGACGAGGAGTATCAGTCGATTTGTGGACTCGAATTTGACTAGAGGACTCACTTAGAGCCTGCACGAGGAGTTTCGTGAAGAGTCGGCGTGAGGAGTATCGGTCGACTCGGGGACTCGAACTCGACTCGAGGAATGAGCTCGTCTCGAGGAGATGTGTGAAGAGTCGGCACGAGGAGTATCAGTTGACTCGTGGACTCGAACTCGGCTCAAGGAATGAGCTCGTCTCAAGGAGATGTGTGAAGAGTCGGCACGAGGAGTATCAGTTGACTCGTGGACTCGAACTCGACTCGAGGACTCACGTAGAGCATGCACGAGGAGTATCGGTCGACTCGCGAACTCGAACTCGACTCGAGGAATGAGCTCGTCTCGAGGAGATGTGCAAAGAGTCGGCACGAGGAGTATCAGTCGACTCGTGGACTCGAAATTGACTCGAGGACTCACGTAGAGCCTGCACAAGGAGTTTTGTGAAGAGTCGGCGTGAGGAGTATCGGTCAACTTGCGGACTCGAACTCGACTCGAGGAATGAGCTCGTCTCAAGGAGATGTGCGAAGAGTCGGCACGAGGAGTATCAGTCGACTCGTGGACTCGAACTCCACTCGAGGACTCACGTAGAGCCTGCACGAGGAGTTTCGTGAAGAGTCGGCGCGAGGAGTATCGGTCGATTCGCGGACTCGAACTCGACTCGAGGAATGAGCTCGACTCGAGGAGATGTGTGAAGAGTCGGCACGAGGAGTATCAGTTGACTCGTGGACTCAAACTCGACTTGAGGAATGAGCTCGTCTCGAGGAGATGTGTGAAGCGTCGGCACGAGGAGTATCAGTTGACTCGTGGACTCGAACTCGACTCGAGGAATGAGCTCGTCTCGAGGAGATGTGTGAAGAGTCGGCATGAGGAGTATCAGTCGACTCGTGGACTCGAACTTGACTCGAGGACTCACGTAGGGCCTGCACGAGGAGTTTTGTGAAGAGTCGGCGCGAGGAGTATCGGTCGACTCGCGGACTCGACCTCGACTCGAGGAATGAGCTCGTCTCGAGGAGATGTGCGAAGAGTCGGCACGAGGTGTATCAGTCGACTCGTGGACTCGAACTCGACTCGAGGACTCACGTAGAGCCTGCGCGAGGAGTTTCGTGAAGAGTTTGCGCGAGGAGTATCGGTCGACTTGCGGACTCGAACTCGACTCGAGGAATGAGCTCGCCTCGAGGAGATGTGCGAAGAGTCGGCACGAGGAGTATCAGTTGACTCGTGGACTCGAACTCGACACGAGGACTCACGTAGAGCCTGCACGAGGAGTTTCGTGAAGAGTCGGCGCGAGGAGTATCGGTCGACTCGCGGACTCGGGGCTCGACTCGAGGAATGAGCTCGTCTCGAGGAGATGTGTGAAGCGTCGGGACGAGGAGTATCAGTTGACTCGTGGAATCGAACTCGGCTCAAGGAATGAGCTCGTCTCAAGGAGATGTGTGAAGAGTCGGCACGAGGAGTATCAGTCGACTCGTGGAGATGTGCGAAGAGTCGGCACGAGGTGTATCAGTCGACTCGTGGACTCGAACTCGACTCGAGGAGTCACGTAGAGCATGCACGAGGAGTTTCATGAAGAGTCGGCACGAGGAGTATCGGTCGACTCGCGGACTCGAACTCGACTCGAGGAATAAGCTCGTCTCGAGGAGATGTGCGAAGAGTCGGCACGAGGAATATCAGTCGACTCGTGGACTCAAACTCGACTCGAGGACTCACGTAGAGCCTGCACGAGGAGTTTTGTGAAGAGTCGGCGCGAGGAGTATCGGTCGACTTGCGGACTCGAACTGACTCGAGGAATGAGCTCGTCTCAAGGAGATGTGCGAAGAGTCGGCACGAGGAGTATCAGTCGACTCGTGGACTCGAACTCGACTCGAGGACTAACGTAGAGCCTGCACGAGGAGTTTCGTGAAGACTCGGCGCGAGGAGTATCGGTCGACTCGCGGACTCGGGGCTCGACTCGAGGAATGAGCTCGTCTCGAGGAGATGTGTGAAGAGTCGGCACGAGGAGTATCAGTCGACTCGTGGACTCGAACTCGGCTCAAGGAATGAGCTCGTCTCAAGGAGATGTGTGAAGAGTCGGCACGAGGAGTATCAGTCGACTCGTGGACTCGAACTCGACTCGAGGACTCACGTAGAGCATGCACGAGGAGTTTCATGAAGAGTCGGCACGAGGAGTATCGGTCGACTCGCGGACTCGAACTCGACTCGAGGAATAAGCTCGTCTCGAGGAGATGTGCGAAGAGTCGGCACGAGGAGTATCAGTCGACTCGTGGACTCGAACTCGACTCGAGGACTCACGTAGAGCCTGCACGAGGAGTTTTGTGAAGAGTCGGCGCGAGGAGTATCGGTCGACTTGCGGACTCGAACTGACTCGAGGAATGAGCTCGTCTCAAGGAGATGTGCGAAGAGTCGGCACGAGGAGTATCAGTCGACTCGTGGACTCGAACTCGACTCGAGGACTCACGTAGAGCCTGCACGAGGAGTTTCGTGAAGAGTCGGCGCGAGGAGTATCGGTCGACTCGCGGACTCGAACTCGACTCGAGGAATGAGCTCGTCTCGAGGAGATGTGTGAAGAGTCGGCACGAGGAGTATCAGTTGACTCGTGGACTCGAACTCGACTCGAGGAATGAGCTCGTCTCGAGGAGATGTGTGAAGAGTCGGCACGAGGAGTATCAGTCGACTCGTGGACTCAAACTTGACTCGAGGACTCACATAGAGCCTGCACGAGGAGTTTTGTGAGGAGTCGGCGCGAGGATTATCGGTCGACTCGCGGACTCGACCTCGACTCGAGGAATGAGCTCGTCTCGAGGAGATGTGCGAAGAGTCGGCACGAGGAGTATCAGTCGACTCGTGGACTCGAACTCGACTCGAGGACTCACGTATAGCCTGCACGAGGAGGTTCGTGAAGAGTTTGCGCGAGGAGTATCGGTCGACTTGCGGACTCGAACTCGACTCGAGGAATGAGCTCGTCTCGAGGAGATGTGCGAAGAGTCGGCACGAGGAGTATCAGTTGACTCGTGGACTCGAACTCGACTCGAGGACTCACGTAGAGCCTGCACGAGGAGTTTCGTGAAGAGTCGGCGCGAGGAGTATCGGTCGACTCGCGGACTCGGGGCTCGACTCGAGGAATGAGCTCGTCTCGAGGAGATGTGTGAAGAGTCGGCACGAGGAGTATCAGTCGTCTCGTGGACTCGAACTCGGCTCGAGGGCTTATGTAGAGCCTGCACGACGAGTTTCGTGGAGAGTCAGCGCGACGAGTATCGGTCGACTCGCGGATTCGGAGCTCAACTCGAGGAATGAACTCATCTCGAGGAGATATGTGAAGAGTCTTTCTTTGGGACCTCCGGCCTAACCATCGGCCCCTTGAGACTTTATTATTATATCTTCTTCTTTTTTGTTGTTGTTGAGTTGTTTTTGATTGAGCATTGATCCCTGTTAGCCCCCCGAGTTTCTTGCGTTTGTGAGACGAAGGCCAAGAAACTCTTGTGTTGGAGGTATACAAAAAGGTTGTCATGTGTAGAATAACTTATTATTGCAATAAAGGGGGTCGTTACAGGTAGTCATGGCACTTGGCCTTCTTTGAAAAAAGAAGAAATTACATTTTCGAAATAAAAGTGATCACGAAGCCGATCGGGTTCGGGCGTGAATTTAAAGGTCGAAGTCGCGACAATCATGGCTTGCTAGCAGATGCGACGAATTCCTTGAAGTCCCCACCTCGAATTAGGGAATCAATTTGCTTCTTAAGCTGGTTGCATTCGATCGTCACGTGCCCGTGATCTTTGTGGTATTCGCAGAACCTACTTCGATCTCGCTTCGCGGGGTCCTTTGTGAGTGGAGCGGGGCTTCCCAGCTCATCGTGGCGTAAGCGCAGGATCCGGTCGGGCGTTGTGTTGAGCGGGACGAAGGATCGCTTCGGGGCTGGAGAAGGGTGGTCGTTAGGGACATGACCCTTCCGGCGCCTTTTCCTTCGTGACTCGGGACCAACGGCCGGTATCACGAGCGCGGCTGCGCGCTTCTGGTTGGGTGCTCGATCAATGTTGGGTGGTCGCTGTTGTCGCTGTTTTTCGGACAACGATTTAGGAGTCACAGGCGGTTAGACCCAAGGCCGGACCAAGTGGCCTCGCCTTGACTCGAGCGTGTCGGACTTGGTATCCCAAGTCTTCCCTTAGCTGTCAATGGTGTTTGAGCTCGCCGGCATACCTGAAAAAGATAGGAGAACCGTGGGCTAAGAAGGGAAAACAGAGGGGATGCCTCTGTTTACCTCTCCGACGCTCAACATTAGTGGGATTGAGGTGGATTATAGAGGTTTAGAGGTGGTGAGAAGCCAACGGTGAGCGAAAGGAGCGAAGTATCAGTTCGGCAGCGTTTCGGGACTCAAAGTTGGATTACCTTTGGGAGAGGGCAGACCTCTCTATTTATAGGCGACCAAGGGGTGTTTGGGGGACCCCTTGGCCGAGTGAACACTTTGGGTCGGCCATTTGACCCCTTCAATGGTTGGGTCGGCCAATGGCCGAGTGAACATGGTGGTGAGGTTCACTCGGCCATTGGCCGAGTGAAAGGGTTGGGCCGGCTGAGGTTCACTCGGCCATTGGCCGAGTGAAAGGCTTGGGCCGGCTGAGGTTCACTCGGCCATTGGCCAAGTGAACTGCTGGAAGGTTCACTCGGCCAATGGCCGAGTGAACTGCATGGGCAGCTGGAAGGTTCACTCGGCCATTGGCCGAGTGAACTGCTGGAAGGTTCACTCGGCCAATGGCCGAGTGAACTGCCTGGGCGGCTGGAAGGTTCACTCGGCCATTGGCCGAGTGAGCTGCTGGAAGGTGCACTCGACCAATGGCCGAGTGAACTGCCTGGGCGGCTGGAAGGTTCACTCGGCCATTGGCCGAGTGAACTGCTGGAAGGTTCACTCAGCCAATGGCCGAGTGAACTGCCTGGGCGGCTGGAAGGTTCACTCGGCCATTGGCCGAGTGAACTGCCCTATGGCCGAGTGAGCCATTGACTCGGCCAATGGTCGAGCAAGGCATTTGACTTGGCCATTGGTTTGGGCCGGCCCCTGGTTGGGTCAGGGCTTCGCTGTTCAAGACCTCGCACCAGCCATGTGGGTCGAAGAAATGCCTTTGTCCTCGTCGGCCCTAGACGGGCCGACAACATTAGCCCCCCGAGTTTCCGGTCGAGCGTAGGTCGAGTGGAAACTCAAAATCTACGCTTTTACGCGGATGCGGGACGAACGCTCTCGGGTTCGCGTCGCGGGGAACGGCCCTTGCGCGTCGCGAGTGACGGCCTTTGTGCGTCACAAGGGATGACTTATGTGCGTCACGGGGGACGGCCTATGTGCGTCACGGGGGACGGCCTTATGTGCGTCACGGGAGACGGCTCTTGTGCGTCGCGAGGGACGACTTTTGTGCGTCACGGGGGACGGCCTTATGTGCGTCACGGGGGATGGCTTTTGTGCATCGCGAGGGATGAATTATTGTGCGTCACGAGGGACGGCTTTTGTTCCGAGTTGATCGTGCGTGGCTTATTTTCTCGACCTACTAATGAAGGCGTGATCGGTCCGCACGGCCTGGGCCTCGGGGGGCCTTGGTGCCCCGTTTGTGTGACCGGGTTTCCCGCGGACGCTGGCTAGACCAGATACGCCCGGCGGACGCAAGCCCTTGAAACCCATTTGAAACTCGCTGCCCTTCGGCTCACGAGCTGGGCGGCGAGCGCGGAGCCACATTGGCATGGCGAGGTTTCCCGTGGACGCTGGCTAGACCAGGTACGCCCGGCGGACGCAAGCCTTTGAAACCCATTGTAAACTCGCTGCCTTTCGGCTCACGAGCTGGGCGGCGAGCGCGGAGCCACATTTGCGTGGCGAGGTTTCCCGTGGATGCTGGCTAGACCAGGTACGCCCGGCGGACGCAAGCCTTTGAAACTCGCTGCCTTTCGGCTCACGATCTAGGCGGCGAACGCGGAGCCACATTTGCGTGGCGAGGTTTCCCGTGGACACTGGCTAGACCAGGTACATCCTGGCGGACGCAAGCCTTTGAAACCCATTTGTAACTCGCTGCCTTTCGGCTTACGAGCTGGGCGGTGAGCGCGGTGCCACATTCGTGTCGCCAGGTTTCCCGTGGACGCTGGCTAGACCAGGTACGTCCTGGCGGACGCAAGCCTTTGAAACCCATTTGTAACTCGCTGCCTTTCGGCTCACGAGCTGGGCGGCGAGCGCGGTGCCACAATCGTGTAGCCAGATTTCCCGTGGACGCTGGCTAGACCAGATACGTCCAGGTGGACGCAAGCCTTTGAAACCCATTTGTAACTCGCTACCTTTCGGCTCAGGAGCTGGGCGGCGAGCGCGGACTCGGGACTCAACTCGAGGACTCATGTGGAGCCTGCACGAGGAGTAGTTAGTTGACTTGTGGACTCGGGACACAACTCGAGGGCTCATGTAGAGCCTGCACGAGGAGTGGTTAGTTGGCTTGTGGGCTCGATACTCAACTCGAGGAAAGAGCTCGTCTCGAGGAGATATGTGAAGAGTTGGCACGAGGAGTATCAGTCGACTCGTGGACTTGAACTCGACTCGAGGGCTTATGTAGAGCCTGCACGAGGATTTCCGTGAAGAGTCAGCGTGAGGAGTATCGGTCGACTCGCGGACTCGAACTCGACTCGAGGAATGAGCTCGTCTCGAGGAGATATGTGAAGAGTTGGCACGAGGAGTATCAGTCGACTCGTGGACTTGAACTCGGCTCGAGGGCTTATGTAGATCCTGCACGAGGAGTTCCGTGAAGAGTCGGCGTGAGGAGTATCGGTCGACTCGTGGACTTGAACTCGGCTCGAGGGCTTATGTAGAGCCTGCACGAGGAGTTCCGTGAAGAGTCGGCGTGAGGAGTATCGGTCGACTCGTGGACTTGAACTCGGCTTGAGGGCTTACGTAGAGCCTGCACGAGGAGTTCCGTGAAGAGTCAGCGCGAGGAGTATCGGTCGACTCATGGACTCGAACTCGACTCGAGGACTCATGTAGAGCCTGCACGAGGAGTTTCGTGAAGAGTCGGTGCGAGGAGTATCGGTCGACTCGCGGACTCGAAGCTCGACTCGAGGAATGAGCTCGTCTCGAGGAGATATGTGAAGAGTCGGCACGAGGAGTATCGATCGACTCGTGGACTCTAACTCGACTCGAGGAATGTACTCATCTCGAGGAGTTACGTGAGGAGTCTCTCTTTGGGACCTCCGGCCTAACCATCGACCCCTTGAGACTTTACTATTATTATTATTTGTTTTCTGTTTCGAGAGAGTTAGCCCAACACGTTTGGGTGAACTGACGAACCGTATCCAAAGACATTTGGACGAAGTGATGAAGTCGCTCCAGCTCGACTAGACGAAGTGGCGAGCTCGACTAGACGAGGTGACGAGCTCGACCAGGCAAGGTGACGAGCTCGTCCAGGCGAGGTGACGAGCTCGACCAGGCGAGGTGACAAGATCGACCAGGCGAGGTGACGAGCTCGACCAGGCGAGGTGGCGAGCTCGACCAGGCGAGGTGACGAGCTCGACCAGGCGAGGTGATGAGCTCGAAATCCTAACGATTCGTTAGAGTCGGCACGAGGAGTATCAGTCGACTCGCGGACTCGGACTCAACTCGAGGACTCATGTAGAGCCTGCACGAGGAGCCACGTGAAGAATCGGCACGAGTAGTATCGGTCGACTCGTGGATTCGAACTCGACTCGAGGAATGAACTCATCTCGAGGAGACATGTAGAGTCGGCACGAGGAGTAGCTTGTCGACTCGTGGACTCGAACTCGACTCGAGGAACGAACTCGTCTCGAGGAGATATGCGAAGAGTCGGCACGAGGAGTATCGGTCGACTCGCGGACTCGGACTCAACTCGAGGACTCATGTAGAGCCTGCACGAGGGGCCACGTGAAGAATCAGCACGATGAGTATCAGTTGACTCGCGGGCTCGGACTCAACTCGAGGACTCATGTAGAGCCTGCACGAGGAGCCACGTGAAGAATCGGCACGATGAGTATCAGTCGATTCGCGGACTCGGACTCAACTCGAGGACTCATGTAGAGCCTGCACGAGGAGCTACGTGAAGAGTCGGCGCGAGGATTATCGGTCGACTTGCGGATTCGAAACTCGACTCGAGGAATGAACTCATCTCGAGGAGTTACGTGAGAAGTCTTTCTTTGGGACCTCCGGCCTAACCATCAGCCCCTTGAGACTTTATTATTATATTTTTTTTTTGAGTTGTTATTGAGCATTGATCCCTGTTAGCCCCCCGAGTTTCTTGCGTTTGTGAGACGAAGGCCAAGAAACTCTTGTGTTGGAGGTATACAAAAAAGGTTGTCATGTGTAGAATAACTTTTTATTGCAATAAGGGGGTCGTTACAGTTTGTCATGGCACTTGGCCTTCTTTCAAAAAAGGAAATTACATTTTCGAAATAAAAGTGATCACGCAGCCTATCGAGTTCGGGCGTGAGTGTAATGGCGGAAGCCGTGGTAGTCGTCACGGCGAGTGGTGGGCGCTTGTCTCTCTTTGGGACCTCCGGCCTAACCATCGGCCCCTTGAGACGCCTCATTCTACCCGATGAGTCGGGCGCTCGGTCGGGGTCGTCACCTTGTTGACGGATGCGATGAATTCCCCGAGATCCCAACCTCGAATCAGGGAATCAATTTGCTTCCTAAGTTGGTAGCATTCAGTGGTTGCGTGTCCGTGATCTTGGTGATAGTCGCATTGCTTGCTTCTGTCTCGTGTCGCGGGGTCCGCTTTCAGCGGGGTCGGGGATCCTAGCTTTTCCTTGTGTAAGCTCAAGATCCGGTCGGGCGTCGTGTTGAGAGGGATGAAGGATCGCTTCGGGATCGGAGAAGGAAGGTCATTAAGGACTCGACCTTTTCTGCGCCTCTTCCTTCGCGAGTCGGGAGCGACGGCCGATGCGGCGAGTGTGGAGGCGCGTTTCTTGTTGGGTGCGCAGTTAGCAGCGTCAGGTGGTTGACGTCCCAAGACGATCTTGCTCGCGATCTCGCGTTGGGTGTTGAGCTTTTCTCTCAAGTCGCTCTCATGAGATTCCTTCCGGGAATTGAGGTGATCTCTCAAGTCTCCGGCGGCCGTCCTATCACTTTAGGCGAGAGTGCGTCATTTGAGTGACGTTCTCGATAGATGACACGGCCATTGTTGTCGTCATCTCCCCGTGGGTTTTGGACGCGGATGGTGAGCTTGGAGCGTCCCTCTTGGGGCCTAGAGGTTGAGCGCCCCCGTGTACCGTTCGACACTTGTCGTCTTGACGTGGTCGCCCGAGGGTGTCCCCTCGAGGGCGCGTGTGGGTGCTCATCAGAAAGTTGACGTTTCGACGCGGTCGCCCGAGGGTGTCCCCTTGGAAGCGTGCGCGTGCGTCCACTTTCGTGAATAGCGCGGTCGAGGTTGGCCTCGTGGTTGATGTCGTCGACGTTGTTGGAGTCGAGGAGGTCGGCGATAAGTGCGCCGGTGACGCCGGGGCGGTCTAGGAGTTCGGCGAGCCTTCGAGCCGTGTCCTCTCGGACTGCGGCCTCGGGGTCATTCGCCGAGTCTCGGGGCTGGCTCTCGTTATCACGAGGTTGCCCTCTAAGGCCGCGCCTCGGGCTAGTTGCTCGTGCGCCCACGGCGGTGGCGGGGACATGACTCATCTCTCGAGAGTCGTAGAAGTGAGAAGAAGAGTGGTAGAGGGGATGTGTCGCCAAGGTCGAGAGATCCCCTCCTTCTAGCGCCAAAATGTTGTCGCTGTTTTTCGGACAACGATTTAGGAGTCAAAGGCGGTTAGACCCAAGGCCGGACCAAGTGGCCTCGCCTTGACTCGAGCGTGTCGGACTTGGTATCCCAAGTCTTCCCTTAGCTGTCAATGGTGTTTGAGCTCGCCGCCATACCTGAAAAAGATAGGAGAACCGTGGGCTAAGAAGGGAAAACAGAGGGGATGCCTCTGTTTACCTCTCCGACGCTCAACATTAGTGGGATTGAGGTGGATTATAGAGGTTTAGAGGTGGTGAGAAGCCAAAGGTGAGCCAAAGGAGCGAAGTATCAGTTCGGCAGCGTTTCGGGACTCAAAGTTGGATTACCTTTGGGAGAGGGCAGACCTCTCTATTTATAGGCGACCAAGGGGTGTTTGGGGGACCCCTTGGCCGAGTGAACACTTTGGGTCGGCCATTTGACCCCTTCAATGGTTGGGTCGGCCAATGGCCGAGTGAACATGGTGGTGAGGTTCACTCGGCCATTGGCCGAGTGAAAGGGTTGGGCCGGCTGAGGTTCACTCGGCCATTGGCCGAGTGAAAGGCTTGGGCCGGCTGAGGTTCACTCGGCCATTGGCCAAGTGAACTGCTGGAAGGTTCACTCGGCCAATGGCCGAGTGAACTGCATGGGCAGCTGGAAGGTTCACTCGGCCATTGGCCGAGTGAACTGCTGGAAGGTTCACTCGGCCAATGGCCGAGTGAACTGCCTGGGCGGCTGGAAGGTTCACTCGGCCATTGGCCGAGTGAGCTGCTGGAAGGTGCACTCGACCAATGGCCGAGTGAACTGCCTGGGCGGCTGGAAGGTTCACTCGGCCATTGGCCGAGTGAACTGCTAGAAGGTTCACTCAGCCAATGGCCGAGTGAACTGCCTGGGCGGCTGGAAGGTTCACTCGGCCATTGGCCGAGTGAACTGCCCTATGGCCGAGTGAGCCATTGACTCGGCCAATGGTCGAGCAAGGCATTTGACTTGGCCATTGGTTTGGGCCGGCCCCTGGTTGGGTCAGGGCTTCGCTGTTCAAGACCTCGCACCAGCCATGCGGGTCGAAGAAATGCCTTTGTCCTCGTCGGCCCTAGACGGGCCGACAACAGTCGCTGCACCAAGACGATCGCGGTCGCGCGTTGAGCGTCGAGTTTTTCTCTCAAGTCGAACTCGTGATCCTCTCTTTGAGAGCTGAGGCGGTCTCTCAAGTCTCTGGAGGCCGTCCCTATCACTTTAGGCGAGAGTGCGTCATTTGAGTGACGTTCTCGATAGATGACACGGCCATTGTTGTCGTCATCTCCTTGGGGGTTTTGGACGCGGATGGTGAGCTTGGAGCGTCCCTCTCGGGGCCTAGAGGTTGAGCGCCCCCGTGTACCTTTCGACACTTGTCGTCTTACGTGGTCGCCCGAGGGTGTCCCCTCGAGGGCACATGCGGGTGCTCATCAGAAAGTTGACGTTTCGACGCGGCCGCCCGAGGGTGTCCCCTTAGAGGCGTGCGCGTGTGTCCACTTTCGTGAATAGCGTGGTCGAGGTTGGTCTCGTGGTTGATGTCGTCGACGTTGTTGGAGTCTAGGAGGTCGGCGATGAACGCACCGGTAACGCCGGGGCGGTCTAGGAGTTCGGCGAGCCTTCGAGCCGTGTCCTCTCGGACTGCGGCCTCGGGGTCATTCACCGGGTCTCGGGGCTGGCTCTCGTTATCACGTGGTTACCCTCCAAGACGACGCACGGGGCTTCGGAGTCCGCACCTCAAGCTCGTTGCTCGGGCGCCCACGGTGGTGGCGGGGCCATGACTCATCTCTCGAGAGTCGTAAAAGTGAGAAGAAGACTGGTAGAGGGGATGTGTCGCCAAGGTCGAGAGATCCCCTCCTTCTAGCGCCAAAATATTGTCGCTGTTTTTCGGACAACTATTTAGGAGCCCAAAGTGGTTAGACCCAAGGCCAGACCAAGTGGTCTCACTTCGGCTCGAGCGTGTCGGGCTTGGTATCCCAAGCCGTCCCTTAGCTGTGGGTGAACCTCACCTCGTCTCGATACCTGAAAAGCAAGAAAGAGATTGTGAACTACAAAGGGGAAACAGGGGGGGTGCCCCTGTTTACCTCTCCGACGCTCAAAAATGGATTCCCTTTGGGAGAGGGCCGACCTCTCTATTTATAGGCGGCCAAGGGGTGTTTGGGGGACCCCTTGGCCGAGTGAGCATCTTGGGTCGGCCATTGGCCGGCTGAAGGGTTGGGCCGACCAATGGCCGAGTGAGCATGTTGGGTCGGCCATTGGCCGGCTGAAGGGTTTGGCCGGCCAATGGCCGAGTGAGGAGTCTTGGCCGGATGGAGGTTCACTCGGCCATTGGCCGAGTGAACTGCTGGAAGGTTCACTCGGCCAATGGCCGAGTGAACTGCATGGGCAGCTGGAAGGTTCACTCGGCCATTGGCCGAGTGAACTGCTGGAAAGTTCACTCGGCCAATGGCCGAGTGAACTGCCTGGGCGGCTGGAAGGTTCATTCGGCCATTGGCCGAGTGAACTGCTGGAGGGTTCACTCGGCCAATGGCCGAGTGAACTGCCCAATGGCCGAGTGAGCCATTGACTCGGCCAATGGCCTAGTGAGCCACTGACTCGGCCAATGGCCGGGCAAGGCATTTGACTTGGCCATTGGTTTGGGCCGGCCCCTGGTTGGGTCAGGGTTTCGCTGTTCAAGACCTCGCACCAGTCATGCGGGTCGAAGAGATGCCTTTGTCGTCGTCGGCCCTAGACGGGCCAACAACAGCCACCTCGGCCGAGCGTCTTTGCCACCTCGGCCGGGCACGCCCGCTGCCAGGCACGCCGCGCCTGGCACGCCCCGCGCCCATCCAGGCGACATGTCCCGCGCGCCCTGCGCCCTCTTGGGCGTGAGGTCTCGCGCGCCTCGCTCCAGGCCACCCGGTGGGCCTAAAGGGGCCGGCCGAAGGCCTCCCCTCAAATACTATAAATACCCCCCCCCAGGGGAGAAAAAGAAGGACAATTGATACATTTCGAGAACAATACTTCTCTTCTCTGAAGAATTCTCTCGTGCTCTTGTGACATTCCAAGAGCGCGCACTCCTCTTCCCTCGGCTCAGAAACAAGGACCCCCCTCCACGAGAGGGAGCGCGCTCATCTTCTGCGACCCGAGCTTCTGCAGTACGCACTGCTCTCCAGCTTCTTGGCCCTTGAGCTAGAACTCCGAGCTACGAGCACGCGACCCCTCTAAAGTCTTCACCAGAAGCTACGAGCCGGGACCTACTCTAAAGACTTGGGTTCCCAAAGCCTCTGAGCCCAAGATAGCCCCCATACACAAATTGAACTACATTCTGACCTGATCCCGACTAAAGGGTACGTAGGCAACCAACCTTTGGCACGGTCACACCCCCCAAAACACACCTCAGGGTCTGGAGGGTGCAGCTCGGTCTACGAGCTCCCATTTTTGGCCCGGGCGCGATCACTTGGTCCGGCCTTGGATCGAACCGCCCGAGGTATTTAATCGTTGTTCATTTTCGTCCGACAACAGACCGTCTCTCTCTGGGACCTCCGGCCTAACCATCGGCCCTTTGAGACTTTGTTATGCTTTTACTTTTATTTTGTTTTTTTCTTTTTGAGTTGTTTAGTTGATTGGTTATTGATCCCCATTAGCCCCCCGAGTTTCTTGCGTACTCGTAGAGGAGACTAGAAATTATAATGCAACAGGATAACGGTTTCGATGTGAAAATGCAACCTGATTACCACGTCAAAATAGTAAAAAACAAATTACATTCCCAGGCCATTGGCCTTATTTGAAATAGTCTTAAAACCGGAAATAAAATGACAACAATCAGGCATAAAGAAGACGGGAGTGGGCTTCTGTGGGTAGCCGAGGTTCGACCTTGTCTTCGAGTTGGAAGTTGGTGCTCACCATCTTTCCCTTGCCTTTCCCGTCCACGCCTTGGATGTAGCACATCTTTGCCATCGATTGGTCTCCCAACATTATGGCAATTCCCTTGTCAGTCGGGAACTTCATCATCAAGTGGTAGGTGGACGTAATGGCCTTCAACCGATTGAGAGTCGGGCGACCGATGATGATGTTGTACGCCGAGGGTTGGTCCACGACCAGGAATGATACGATGCGAGTGACCTCGAGCCCCCCCGGTGTCCCGAAGGTGACCGGGAGGTCGATAGTGCCCTCCGTCATGACCCTCTCCCCGGAGAAGCCAAAGAGTGGGGTCGAGATTGGGGTCGGTCTCAGTCCGGTCAGCTTCATCCTGTCCAACGCTGATTTGAAGACGATGTCGGCAGAGCTGCCGTTATCAATCAGGATTCTTCGGACGAGATTGTTGGCGACCGGGGCCGAGACGACTATTGCGTCGTTGTGCGGGTGGAGAACTCGTGCCGACTCTTTGCTGGTGAAGAACATGGATTCGAATGGGGCCGGGGGAGGAGCCTCGCATGTGAGGTTGATGTAGTGCGCTCCGTGATTGTGCCAACGACGTGGAGTTGTGAGCTCTCCCGTCCTTGGTTCGCCACTTGGTCTGTGACGGTCACCGTCGCCGGACCCTTCCTTTCTTGCCGTGGACGCTCTCCGTGCGCCGCGGCCATCCCGACCGTTCTCAGGACATACTCTTTTAATTTCCCGTCTTGAATCAGGGCCTCGATCTGACGCCTGAGTTGATAACATTCGGACGTTAGATGCCCGTGATCTTGGTGGTTCTCACATAACTTGTTTCGATCCCTCTTCGCGGGATCCTTTGTGAGAGGAGTCGGACTTCCTAGCTTGTCGCGGTGCAGAGCTAGGATCCGCTCTTGTGGGGTGTTCAGAGGGGTGAACGTCGATAACGCTCGGAAGCTATCGATGTGTGACGATCTCGGCTCGGGGAGGGAGCGATCGTTAGGGGCCTGGCCTCCCTTGTTCCTCTTCCTTCGAGGGTCGGGACGATCTTCATCTTGGTCGTCGCGGCGGCGACTACCTTGTCCCCCTGACTTCCGGCCGTCACGGCCATCGAGATAGTCCTCGATTCCCATATACGTGCGGGCCCTCGACATTAGCTCTGCCATGTCTCGCGGGACTTTTCCGACGATAGACTTGAGGAAGTCGCTCGTGCGAACTCCCTCGGTGATTGCCGTGATGGCATCCTTGTCATCGAACCCCTCGACCTTGTGAGACTCCTCGGTGAAGCGAGCGAGGTATTGTCTCAACGTTTCGTCTCTCCCCTGCCGGATGGAGAGGAGGTGGGTCTTTGACTTCTTTTGTGCCACAAGGGTGGCGAATCGAGCAAGGAAAGCCTCTCGTAAGGCCCGGAAAGATGAGATGCTTCCCGGCCTCAGACTTCGGAACCACTCAAACCCCGACCCCGTGAGGGTCAGGCTGAAAGCTCGACAGAGAGTGGCATCCGCCTGTCCTTGCATCGTCATCCACGTCTCGTAGTGTTGGATGTGGAAGCTTGGGTCAGTCCGTCCATCATAGGGAGGGATGGACGGCAATTTGAAGTTCCCCACACAAGGCTGCGTGAGGATTTGAGCGGTGAAGGGAGAGTGTTGTTGGCCCGTTTAGGGCCAACGGGAACAAGGGCGTCTCTTCGACCCACATGGCTAGTACGAGGTCTTGGGCGGCGAAACCCTGACTCAACCAGGAGTCGGCCCAAACCAATGGCCAAGTCAAAGCCCAGCCGTGGGCCGAGTCAATGGCTCACTCGGCCATTGGCTGGGTCAAATGGCCCACTCGGCCATTGAACAGTTCACTCGGCCAATGGCCGAGTGAACCCCTCAGCCACCAAGGCAGTTCACTCGGCCATTGGCCGAGTGAACCTTCAAGCAGTTTGCCCGGCCAATGGCCGAGTGAACCCCTCAGCCACCAAGGCAGTTCACTCGGCCATTGGCCGAGTGAACCTTCAAGCAGTTCACTCGGCCAATGGCCGAGTGAACCCCTCAGCCACCAAGGCAGTTCACTCGGCCATTGGCCGAGTGAACCTTCCAGCAGTTCACTCGGCCAATGGCCGAGTGAACCTCCCAGCTGCCTCAGCAGTTCACTCGGCCATTGGCCGACCCAACCTCCTCCAAGGCCGACCCAAACATGCTCACTCGGCCAAGGGGTCTTCAAACCACCCCTTGGCCGCCTATAAATACCAAGGCACCCCCTTTGGTCCAGGGAATCCATTCTTGAGCACTGAAACGCTGCCGAACTCATACCTCGCTCGTTTCTCTCAAGCTTTGGCCTCTAAACACCCCTAAAACCTCTATACTCAACCTCAATCCCACTAATGTTGAGCGTCGGAGAGGTAACAAGGGGCACCCCCCCTGTTTCCCATTTGTAGTTCACAATCTCTTGTTTGCTTTTCAGGTATCAAGACGAGGTGAGCTTCACCCACAGCTAAGGGACGACTTGGGATACCAAGTCCGACACGCTCGAGTCAAGACGAGACCACTTGGTCTGGCCTTGGGTCTAACCGTCTTTGGCTCCTAAATAGTTGTCCGAAAAACAGCGACAACATTTTGGCGCTAGAAGGAGGGGATCTCTCGACCTTGGCAACACATCCCCTCTACCAGTCTACTTCTCACTTCTACGACTCTCGAGAGATGAGTCGTAGCCCCGCCACCTCCGTGGGCGCCCGAGCGACTAGCTCGAGGCACGACCTCAAAAGTTCCGCGCACCGTCTCGAAGGGCAACCTCGTGATAACGAGAGCCAGCCCCGAGACCCGGCGAATGACCCCGAGGCCGCAGTCCGAGAGGACACGGCTCGGAGGCTCGCCGAGCTCCTAGACCGCCCCGGCGTCACCGGCGCACTCATCGCCGACCTCCTCGACTCCAACAACGTCGACGACGTCAACCTCGAGACCGACCTCGACCACCTTGCTCACGAAAGGGGACGCACGCGCACGCTTCCAAGGGGACACCCTCGGGCGGCCGCGCCGAGACGTCAACTTTCTTATGAGCACGCGCACGCGCCCTCGAGGGAACACCCTCGGGCGACCACGTCAAGGCGTCAAAACTCGCACAATACCCGAGGACGCTCGGTCTCGAGGTCCCGAAAGGGACGCTCCAAGCTCACCGTCCGCGTCCAAAACCCTTGTGAAGGTGACAACGTCGATGGTCTCGGCCCCCGCCAAAGGCGTCGCCCGAATGACGCGCCCTTAACAAGGGTGATAGGGACGGCCTCCGGAGACTTGAGAGACCGCCTCAACTCTCAAAGAGAGAATCGCGAGTTCGACTTGAGAGAAAAACTCGACGCTCAACGTGAGACCGCGATCGTCTTGGGGCAGCAACCACCCAACACTGATCAAGCACCCAACCAAAAGCGCGCGGCCACGCTTGTGATGCCGGCCGTTGGTCCCGAGTCACGAAGGAAACGGCGCCGGAAGGGTCAAGTCCCTAACGACCACCCTTCTCCAGCCCCGAAGCGATCCTTCGTCCCGCTCAACACAACGCCCGACCGGATCCTGAGCTTACGCCACGACGAGCTGGGAAGCCCCGCTCCACTCACAAAGGACCCCGCAAAGCGAGATCGAAGCAGATTCTGTGAATACCACAAAGATCACGGGCACGTGACGATCGAATGCAAGCAGCTCAAGAAGCGAATTGATTCCCTAATTCGAGTTGGGAATCTCAGGGAATTCGTTGCGTCTACTAGCAAGCCGTGATGGTCGCGACTTCGACATTCACGCCCGAACTCGATCGGCTTCGTGATCACTTTCATTTCAAAAATGTAATTTCCTTTTTTCAAAGAAGGCCAAGTGCCATGGCAAACTGTAATGACCCCCTTATTGCAATAAAGAGTTATTTCACACACGAAAAAATGTAACGCATACTATTGTATACCTCTAACGTGAGAGTTTCTCAACCTTTGTCTCACAAACGCAAGAAACTCGGGGGGCTAATAGGGACCAACGCTCAATCAAAACGCTCAATCAAAAAACAATTCAACAACTACTCAAAAAATAAAAATAAGAGAGACTCTTCACATGTCTCCTCGGAATGAATTCGTTCCTCGAGCCGAGCTACGAGTCCGCGAGTCGACTGATACTCCTCGCACCGACTCTTCACAAAACTCCTCGTGCAAGCTCTACGTGAGTCCTCGAGTCGAGTTCGAGTCCACGAGTCGACCAATACTCCTCGTGCCGACTCTTCGCATGTCTCCTCGAGATGAATTCACTCCCGAGTCGAGCTCCGAGTCCGCGAGTCGGCCGACACTCCTCGCGACGACTCTTCACGAAACTCCTCGTACAAGCTCTACGAAAGCCCTCGAGTTGAGTCCCGAGTCCACGAAGCCAACTAACCACTCCTCTTGCAGGCTTTACATGAGTCCTCGAGTTGAGTCCCAAGTCCACAAGTCAACTGACTATTCCTCGTGCAGGTTCTACATGAGCCCTCGAGTTGAGTCTTGAGTCCGCGCTCGCCGCCCAGCTCGTGGGCCGAAAGGCAACGAGTTACAAATGGGTTCAAGGCTTGCGTCCGTAGGGCGTACCTGGTCTAGCCAGCGTCCACGGGAAACCTCGCCACACAAATGTGGCATCGCGCTCGCCGCCCAGCTCGTCGGGCGAAAGGCAACGAGTTACAAATGGGTTCAAGGCTTGCGTCCGTAGGGCGTACCTGGTCTAGCCAGCGTCCACGGGAAACCTCGCCACACAAATGTGGCATCGCGCTCGCCGCCCAGCTCGTCGGCCGAAAGGCAACGAGTTACAAATGGGTTCAAGGCTTGCGTCCGCAGGGCGTATCTGGTCTAGCCAGCGTCCACGGGAAACCTCGCCACACAAATGTGGCATCGCGCTCGCCGCCCAGCTCGTCGGCCGAAAGGCAACGAGTTACAAATGGGTTCAAGGCTTGCGTCCGCAGGGCGTACCTGGTCTAGCCAGCGTCCACGGGAAACCTCGCCACACAAATGTGGCATCGCCCTCGCCGCCCAGCTCGTCGGCCGAAAGGCAACGAGTTACAAATGGGTTCAAGGCTTACGTCCGCAGGGCGTACCTGGTCTAGCCAGCGTCCACGGGAAACCTCGCCACACAAATGTGGCATCGCGCTCGCCGCCCAGCTCGTCGGCCGAAAGGCAACGAGTTACAAATGGGTTCAAGGTCTGCGTCCGCAGGGCGTATCTGGTCTAGCCAGCGTCCACGGGAAACCTCGCCACAAAAATGTGGCATCGCGCTCGCCGCCCAGCTCGTCGGCCGAAAGGCAACGAGTTACAAATGGGTTCAAGGTCTGCGTCCGCAGGGCGTATCTGGTCTAGCAAGCGTCCACGGGAAACCTCGCCACACAAATGTGGCATCGCGCTCGCCGCCCAGCTCGTCGGCCGAAAGGCAACGAGTTACAAATGGGTTCAAGGTCTGCGTCCGCAGGGCGTATCTGGTCTAGCCAGCGTCCACGGGAAACCTCGCCACACAAATGTGGAATCGCGCACGCCGCCCAGCTCGTCGGCCGACAGGCAACGAGTTACAAATGGGTTCAAGGTCTGCGTCAATACAAAAAAGACGCGCAAATCGATTATGCCTTCGGCGGCAAATCGAGAAAACAAGACGCGCACAACACAAAAAAGACGCGCAAATCGATTATGCCTTCGTTGGCAAATCGAGAAAACAAGACGCGCACAATACAAAAAAGACGCGCAAATCGATTATGCCTTCGTTGGCAAATCGAGAAAACAAGACGCGCACAATACAAAAAAGACGCGCAAATCGATTATGCCTTCGGCGGCAAATCGAGAAAACAAGACGCGCACAAAACAAAGAAGACGCGCAAATCGATTATGCCTTCGTTGGCAAATCGAGAAAACAAGACGCGCACAAAACAAAAAAGACGTGCAAATCGATTATGCCTTCGTTGGCAGGTCGAGAAAACAAGACGCGCACAAAACAAAAAAGACGTGCAAATCGATTATGCCTTCGTTGGCAGGTCGAGAAAACAAGACGCGCACAAAACAACAAAAACGCGCAAATCGATTATGCCTTCGTGGGCAAATCGAGAAAACAAGACGCGCACAAGACAACAAAGACGTGCAAATCGATTATGCCTTCGTTGGCAAGTCGAGAAAATAAGACGCGCACAACACAATAAAGCCGTGCTAATCGATCACGCCCTCATTGGTAGATCGAGAAAATGAGCCACGCACGATCAACCCGAAACAAAAAGTCGTCCCTCGCGACGCGCGAAGGCCATTCCTCATGATGCAAACCCGAGAGCATTCATCCCGCGTCCGCATAAAAGCGTAGATTTTGAGTTTCCACTCGACCTACGCTCGACCGGAAACTCGGGGGGCTAATGTTGTTGGCTCGTTTAGGGCCAACGGGAACAAGGGCGTCTCTTCGACCCACATGGCTAGTATGAGGTCTTGGGCGGCGAAACCCTGACTCAACCAGGAGCCGGCCCAAACCAATGGCCAAGTCAAAGCCCAGCCGTGGGCCGAGTCAATGGCTCACTCGGCCATTGGCTGGGTCAAATGGCCCACTCGGCCATTGAACAGTTCACTCGGCCAATGGCCGAGTGAACCCCTCAGCCACCAAGGCAGTTCACTCGGCCATTGGCCGAGTGAACCTTCAAGTAGTTCGCTCGGCCAATGGCCGAGTGAACCCCTCAGCCACCAAGGCAGTTCACTCGGCCATTGGCCGAGTGAACCTTCAAGCAGTTCACTCGGCCAATGGCCGAGTGAACCCCTCAGCCACCAAGGCAGTTCACTCGGCCAATGGCCGAGTGAACCTCCCAGCTGCCTCAGCAGTTCACTCGGCCATTGGCCGAGTGAACCTTCCAACAGTTCACTCGGCCAATGGCCGAGTGAACCTCAGCCGGCACAAGACCTTCACTCGGCCAATGGCCGAGTGAACCTCACCACCATGTTCACTCGGCCACTGGCCGACCCAGCCTCCTCCAAGGCCGACCCAAACATGCTCACTCGGCCAAGGGGTCTTCAAACCACCCCTTGGCCGCCTATAAATACCAAGGAACCCCCTTTGGTCCAGGGAATCCATTCTTGAGCACTGAAACGCTGCCGAACTCATACCTCGCTCGTTTCTCTCAAGCTTTGGCCTCTAAACACCCCTAAAACCTCTATACTCCACCTCAATCCCACTAATGTTGAGCGTCGGAGAGGTAAACAGGGGCACCCCCCCTGTTTCCCCTTTGTAGTTCACAATCTCTTGTTTGCTTTTCAGGTATCAAGACGAGGTGAGCTTCACCCACAGCTAAGGGACGACTTGGGATACCAAGTCCGACACGCTCGAGTCAAGATGAGACGACTTGGTCCGGCCTTGGGTCTAACCGTCTTTGGCTCCTAAATAGTTGTCCGAAAAACAACGACAACAGAGAGTATGACTCCTCGATCCCCCCCAGTAAGGCCTTTGTCTCCCTGACTCCCTCATCTCGATGATTTGGCTTTGGAGGCTCTGAATCATCGTGACCATGTAAAGCCCGTTAGCAGGGCTGACCGCCGGGGCCATGGGAGTCGCCGGCTGGCGCTCGTTGGACGCTTGGTCCACGATATTGGCCTGAGGTTGGCCGAGAGTTGCGGCGGGGAGTGCGTCCCTCCGAGAGTTGAGCCTTTGGCGGAGATCCTCCCCTCGGGGCGTGGCGGGGCGAGTTCGCCCTTGGTCGGGCCGTGCGGCGAGCGCTTCGGCTATCGGCCCCATCATCGCCCAGAGTCGCTTTCTCCTCGGCGAGGGGCCGTGTCCGGCCGCCTCTTGAAACCGAGGGGGCGAGTCCCCGGGAATGTGACCATGCCTGTCGTCGCGCCAGATGCAACGGACCATTGGGCCTCTCGGGTCGCGAATGGGCGAGGCTAGGAGTCGCCTCGTCGGTCCTTTACTCCCCCACATAGTCGGGGTCGGAGTCGTCACGGGCGGATCGATCCTCGACGTCGTAGCCGAGGAGATCGGCAATGAGCAAGCCGTCGACACCGGGACGGTCTAGAAGCTCTGCGAGCCGCCGAGACGTGTCCTCTCGGAGCGCGGCCTCGTGGTCGTTCGTCCGGTCTTGGGGCTGGCTCTCGTTATCACGAGGTTGCCCTTCAAGACGGTGAGCGAGGCTTCGGAGACCGTACCTTGAGCTCGTCGCTCGAGTGCCGGCGGAGGTCGCGGGAATGTGACTCATCTCTCGAGAGTCGGAGACGTATGTGGGTGAGGAATGGAAGGGAGAGCGTGCTAAGGCCGGTGGTCCCCTCCTTCTAGCGCCAAAATGTTGTCAAAGTTTTTCGGACAACGATTTAGGAGTCAAAGGCGGTTAGACCCAAGGCCAGACCAAGTGGTCTCGTCTTGACTCGAGCGTGTCGGACTTGATATCTCAAGTCGTCCCTTAGCTCTTGGTGATGTCTATTTCGTCTAGGCACCTAAAAAGCAAGCAGGAAGGTGTGAACTACAAAGGGAAAATAGGGGGGTTGCCCCTGTTTACCTCTCCGACGCTCAACATTAGTAGGGTTGAGGTAGATTGTAGAGGGTTTGAGTGTTTAGGGGTTTAGACTTGAGAGAAACGAGCGAGGTATGAGTTCGGCAGCGTTTCAGTACTCAAGAATGGATCACCTGGACCGGGGGGGGGACCCCGGTATTTATAGGCGACCAAAGGGGCTTTGGGGACATACCCTTGGCCGAGGGACGCCTCTGAGGGGGCCATGGAGGCAGGGGACGCCTCTGAGGCGGCCATGGAGGCGAAGGACGCCTCTGAGGTGGCCATGGAGGCGAGGGACGCCTCTGAGGCGGCCATGGAGGCGAGGGACGCCTCTTAGGCGGCCATGGAGGCGAGGGACTCCTCTGAGATGTGGAGGTCGAGCTGAGGTCGAGCTCATGAGGTCGAGCTGAGGTCGAGCTCACGAGGCCGAGTGGAGGTCGAGCTCATGAGGCCGAGTGGAGGTTGAGCTCATGAGGCCGAGTAGAGGTCGAGCTCATGAGGCCGAGTGGAGGTCGAGCTCATGAGGCCGGTCTTTGGCCTCTCGGCCATGGGACCCCGCGGGCACCCGCGGGCGCTGTCGACCCGGAACGGGCCGACAACATTTTGTAAAAACTCAATTTCAATTAAATTCTCAAAAATCAAAACATTTTAATCTTTCATATCATGTTTATAATCTTATGAAAAACATTTTTTCTCAAGAAATGTTTGTCATTAGAGTTCTATAACTCATGGTAGTGGGGCTGAAAATCCGGAATTCTAAAAAACTGGACTTTCGGAACAGCCGCACACCACGGTGTAAAATCACCATCACTGGTGGCTCCGTTGTTCTTTTGACCTAAAACCGGTGGCATCGGACAGAGGACAGACAGAGCTTTAATTTGATTCAAGAATCATTAAATTTCGATTTCTGAGAAGAGAGTTATGCCACTTTTACTGCGGGTTTTACTCCACCTCGAAGAAAAAGAAATAATTAAAGCTTGGTCCTTTTTAGGTGCGAAAAAGAATCGAGTGTAACAGAACATTTAAGGATGTTTTTAAAGCTTTTATTTGTGTTTTATTAGCAGGGTAATAACATAGTATAAAAGAAATAACAACATGCATAAACGATTCAATAAATAAAAGAAACTAGTAAGACAAGAAAACTAGTCACAAAATTTACTCGAAATTTCTCAAACCTTTAAAACATGTTTTTCAATATAAAAAATTAAAAACTTTTAGAACTGATTCTAATGTGTTTTAATAACATCCCAAACTCATAGAAAATCAACATGATTTTTAATTTAAAGGCATGAGCAATAAATAAATAAAAAATCTAAGAAAACAATTCTAACTTGTCACAAAATTAGTAAACTTTTGAAAACGATTTTACAGCTCATATTTTTAAATACATGTGTTGTTGGCCCGTCTAGGGCCAAGGGGAACAAAGGCATCTCTTCGACCCACATGGCTAGTACGAGGTCTTGGGCGGCGAAACCCTTACTCAACCAGGGTCGGCCCAAACCAATGGCCAAGTCAAACACCCTGCCCAACCATGGGCCGAGTCAATGGCTCACTCGGCCATTGGCTGGGTCAAAAGGCTCACTCGGCCATTGGACAGTTCACTCGGCCAATGGCCGAGTGAACCCTTCAGCCACCAAGGCAGTTCACTGGGCCATTGGCCGAGTGAACCTTCCAGCAGTTCACTCGGCCAATGGCCGAGTGAACCCTCCAGCCGCCAAGGCAGTTCACTCGGCCATTGGCCGAGTGAACCTTCCAGCAGTTCACTCGGCCAATGGCCGAGTGAACCCTCCAGCCGCCAAGGCAGTGCACTCGGCCATTGGCCGAGTAAACCTTCAAGCAGTTCACTCGGCCAATGGCCGAGTGAACCTTCCAGCTGCCCCTGCAGTTCACTCGGCCAACCTTCCAGCAATTCACTCGGCCAATGACCTAGTGAACCTCAGTCGGCCCAAGATTTTCACTCGGCCAATGGCCGAGTAAACCTCACCACCATGTTCACTCGGCCATTGGCCGACCCAGCCACTCAATGGCCGAACCAAGCAAGTTCACTCGGCCAAGGGGTCTTCAAACCACCCCTTGGCTGCCTATAAATAGAGGGGCCACTCCCCTACTCCAGGTAACCCATTCTTGAGTACTGAAACGCTGCCGAACTCGTACCACGCTCGTTTCTCTCAAGCTTTGGCCTCTAAACACCCCTAAAATCTCTATACTCCACCTCAATCCCACTAATGTTGAGCGTCGGAGAGGTAAACAGGGGCACCCCCCCTGTTTCCCCTTTGTAGTTCACGTGTTCTCTACTCCTTTTCAGGTACTCGGACGAACTCAAGGGACATCCACAGCTAAGGGACGACTCGGGATATCGGGTCCGGCACGCTCAAGTCAAGACGAGACCACTTGGTCCGGCCTTGGGTCTAACCGTCTTTCGCTCCTAAATAGTTGTCCGAAAAACAGCGACAACATTTTGGCGCTAGAAGGAGGGGACCACCGACCTTGGCACGTTCTCCCTTCCATTCCACATTTTCACCACTTCTACGACTCTCGAGAGATGAGTCACCTACCCACTACCTCCGCGAGTACCCGAGCGACGAGCTCGAGGTACGGTCTCCGACTCCTCGCACACCGTCTTGAAGGGCAACCTCGCGATAGCGAGAGCCAGCCCCAAGACCCGGTGAACGACCCCGAGGCCGAGCTCCGAGAGGACACGGCCCGGCGGCTCGCGGAGCTCCTTGACCGTCCCGGCGTTGACGGCTCCCTCATTGCCGATCTCCTCGGCTACGACGTCGAGGATCGATCCGCTCAGGATGACTCCGACCCCGAATACGTGAAGGAGTCGAGGACCAACGAGGCCACCCCTAGCCTCGCTCAAGCACGACCCGAGAGGGCCAATGGTGCGTTGGCCGATCCTTTGTACCCGGCGCGACAACAAGCACGGTCATAGTCCCGGGGACTCGCCCCCTCGGTTTCAAGAGGTGGCCGGACACGGCCCCTCGCCGAGGAGAGAGCGACTCTGGTCGACGATGGAGCCGATAGCCGAAGCGCTCGCCGGACGACCCGACCAAGGGCGACCTCGCCTCGTCACGCACCAAGCGTGGACCTTAGACAGCGCTTGACGGCGCAGAGAAACTCCCGAGGGGAGGATCTCCGCCAAAGGCTAAATTCTCGAAGGGACGCGCTCCCCGCCGCAACTCTTGGCCGGCCTCAGGCCAATGTCGTGGACCAAGCGTCCAACGAGTGCCAACCGGTGACTCCCGTGGCCCCGACGGTCGGCCCTGCTAATGGGCTTGACATGGTCACGATGATTCAGAGCCTCCAAAATCAAATCATCGAGATGAGGGAGTCAGGGAGGCAAAGGCCATACGGAGGGATCGAGGAATCATACTCTCCCTTCGCCGCACAAGTCCTCGCGCAGCCATGCGTGGGAAACTTCAAGTTACCGTCCATTCCCCCCTATGATGGACGTACGGACCCCCACTTCCACGTCCAACACTATGAGACGTGGATGACGATGCAAGGGCAGACGGACGCCACCCTCTGCCAAGCCTTCAGCCTGACCCTCACAGGGTCGGGCTTTGAGTGGTTCCGGAGTTTGAGGCCTGGAAGCATCCCGTCCTTCCGGGCCTTGCGAGAGGCTTTCCTCGCTCGCTTTGCCACGCTTGTGGCACAAAAGAAGTCGAAGACCCACCTCCTCTCCATTCGACAGGGGAGAGATGAGACATTGAGACAATACCTCGCTCGCTTCACCGAGGAGTCTCACAAAGTCGAGGGCTTCGACGACAAGGACGCCATCACAGCGATCACCGAGGGAGTTCGCACGAGCGACTTCCTCAAGTCCATTGTCGGGCAAGTCCCGCGAGACATGGCGGAGCTGATGACGAGAGCCCGCACACATATGGGAATCGAGGACTATCTCGATGGCCGTGATGGCCGAAAGTCAGGAGGACAAGGTAGTCGCCACCGCGAAGAACAGGACAAAGATCGTCCCGACCCTCAAAGGAAGAGGAGCAAGGGAGGCCCGGCCCCTAACGGTCGCCCCTTCTCCGGTCCAAGATCGTCGCACGTTGATAGCTTCCGAGCGTCATCAACATACACCCCTCTGAACACTCCGCAAGAGCGGATCCTAGCTCTGCACCGCGACAAGCTAGGAAGTCCGGCTCCTCTTGCGAAGGATCCCGCGAAGAGGGATCGAAACAAGTTCTGTGAGTACCACCAGGATCACGGGCATCTGACGTCCGAGTGCTATCATCTCAGGCGTCAGATCGAGGCCCTGATTCAAGACGGGAAATTAAAAGAATATGTCCTGAGAACGGTTGGGACGGCCGCGATGCACGAAGACCGTCCACGGCCAGGAAGGAAGGGTCCGGCGACGGTGACTGTCACGGACCGGGAGGCGATTGAAGAACCGGAGAGCTCACAGCTGCATGTCGTGGGCTCGATCATGGGTGGCCCGGAGTTTGGGGACTCGTCCACGCAAAGGAAGAAGTACGTGCGCGAGGTTTCTCGAGGAAAAATTGCGCACTACATCAACCATACATACGAGGCTCCCCCTCCGGCCCCGTTCGAGTCCATGTTCTTCACCGGCCAAGAGGCGGCACGAATCCTCCACCCGCACAATGACGCAATAGTCGTCTCGGCCCCGGTCGCCAACAATCTCGTCCGAAGAATCCTGATTGATAACGGCAGCTCGGCCGACATCGTCTTCAAATCAGCATTGGACAGGATGAAGCTGACCGGACTGAAACCGACCCCACTCTTCGGCTTCTCCGGGGAGAGGGTCATGACGGAAGGAACCATCGACCTCCCGGTCACCTTCGGAACACCGGGGGGGTTCGAGGCCACTCGCATCGTATCCTTCCTAGTTGTGGACCAGCCCTAGGCATACAACATCATCATCGGCCGCCCGACTCTCAACCGGCTGAAGGCCATAACGTCCACCTATCACCTGATGATGAAGTTCCCAACTGAGAAGGGGATTGCCATCATGTTGGGAGACCAATCGATGGCGAGGATGTGCTACATCCAAGGCGTGGACGGGAAAGGGAAGGAAAAGATGGTGAGCGCCATCCTCTAGCTCGGTCAAGCTGCAGAAGTTGGCACGGCAGTGGGAGCCCGCTCCCGTTTCTCATTATGTCATTTTATTTCCAGTTTTGAGACAATCTCGAATTTCAATAAGGCCAATGCCCTAGGGATGTAATTTTTGACTATTTCTACATGGTAATTAGATTACATTTCACCTCGAAGTCTTTATCTTGTTGCATTATAATTTCTAGTCTCCTCTACGAGTACACGAGAAACTCGGGGGGCTAATGGGAAACAATGCTCAACGAAACTAGAGCTCGCTCGCTCAATGCTCAACGAAACTAGAGCTCGCTCGCTCAACAAAAAAAAAAAAAAAAAAAACTCAAAAACAAAGACGTGCAAATCGATTATGCCTTCGTTGGCAGGTCGAGAAAATAAGACGCGCACAATACAACGAAGACGTGCAAATCGATTATGCCTTCGTTGGCAGGTCGAGAACATAAGACGCGCACAATACGACAAAGACGTGCAAATCGATTATGCCTTCGTTGGCAGGTCGAGAAAATAAGACGCGCACAACGCAACGAAGACGTGCAAATCGATTATGCCTTCGTTGGCAGGTCGAGAAAATAAGACGCGCACAACGCAACGAAGACGTGCTAATCGATCACGCCTTCATTGGCGAATCGAGAAAATAAGACGCACACAATACAACGAAGACGTGCAAATCGATTATGCCTTCGTTGGCAGGTCGAGAAAATAAGACGCGCACAACGCAACGAAGACGTGCAAATCGATTATGCCTTCGTTGGCAGGTCGAGAACATAAGACGCGCACAATACAACAAAGACGTGCAAATCGATTATGCCTTCGTTGGCAGGTCGAGAACGTAAGACGCGCACAACACAACAAAGACGTGCAAATCGATTATGCCTTCGTTGCAGGTCGAGAAAGTAAGACGCGCACAACACAACAAAGACGTGCAAATCGATTATGCCTTTGTTGGCAGGTCGAGAAAATAAGACGCGCACAACGCAACGAAGACGTGCAAATCGATTATGCCTTCGTTGGCAAATCGAGAAAATAAGACGCGCACAACGCATCGAAGACGTGCTAATCGATCACGGCTTCATTGGCGAATCTAGAAAATAAGACGCGCACAATACAACGAAGACGTGCAAATCGATTATGCCTTCGTTGGCAGGTCGAGAAAATAAGACGCGCACAACGCAACGAAGACGTGCAAATCGATTATGCCTTCATTGGTAGGTCGAGAACATAAGACGCGCACAATACAACAAAGACGTGGAAATCGATTATGCCTTCGTTGGCAGGTCAAGAACATAAGACGCGTACAATACAACAAAGACGTGCAAATCGATTATGCCTTCGTTGGCAGGTCGAGAAAATAAGACGCGCACAACGCAACGAAGACGTGCAAATCGATTATGCCTTCGTTGGCAGGTCGAGAACATAAGACGCGCACAATACAACAAAGACGTGCAAATCGATTATGCCTTCGTTGGCAGGTCGAGAACATAAGACGCGCACAATACAACAAAGACGTGCAAATCGATTATGCCTTCGTTGGCAGGTCGAGAAAATAAGACGCGCACAACACAACAAAGACGTGCAAATCGATTATGCCTTCGTTGGCAGGTCGAGAAAATAAGACGCGCACAACGCAACGAAGACGTGCAAATCGATTATGCCTTCGTTGGCAAATCAAGAAAATAAGACGCGCATAACACAACGAAGACGTGCAAATCGATTATGCCTTCGTTGGCAAGTCTAGAAAATAAGACGCGCACAACACAACAAAGACGTGCAAATCGATTATGCCTTCGTTGGCAGGTCGAGAAAATAAGACGCGCACAACGCAACGAAGACGTGCAAATCGATTATGCCTTCGTTGGCAAATCGAGAAAATAAGACGCGCACAACACAACGAAGACGTGCAAATCGATTATGCCTTCATTGGCAAGTCGAGAAAATAAGACGCGCACAATACGACGAAGACGTGCGAATCGATTATGCCTTCGTTGGTAAGTCGAGAAAATAAGACGCGCACAATACAAAAAAGACGTGCAAATCGATTATGCCTTCGTTGGCAAGTCGAGAAAACAAGGCGCGCACAACACAAAAAAGACGTGCAAATCGATTATGCCTTCGTTGGCAAGTCGAGAAAACAAGGCGCGCACAACACAATAAAGCAGTGCTAATCGATCACGCCCTCATTGGTAGATCGAGAAAATAAGCCACGCACGATCAACCCGAAACAAAAAGTCGTCCCTCGCGACGCGCGAAGGCCATTCCTCATGATGCAAACCCGAGAGCATCCATCCCGCATCCGCATAAAAGCGTAGATTTTGAGTTTCCACTCGACCTACGCTCGACCGGAAACTCGGGGGGCTAATGTTGTTGGCCCGTCTAGGGCCAACGGGAACAAAGGCATCTCTTCGACCCACGTGGCTAGTACGAGGTCTTGGGCGGCGAAACCCTTACTCAACCAGGGGCGGCCCAAACCAATGGCCAAGTCAAACACCCTCCCCAACCATGGGCCGAGTCAATGGCTCACTCGGCCATTGGCTGGGTCAAAAGGCTCACTCGGCCATTGGACAGTTCACTCGGCCAATGGCCGAGTGAACCCTTCAGCCACCAAGGCAGTTCACTCGGCCATTGGCCGAGTGAACCTTCCAGCAGCTCACTCGGCCAATGGCCGAGTGAACCCTCCAACCGCCAAGGCAGTTCACTCGGCCATTGGCCGAGTGAACCTTCCAGCAGTTCACTTGGCCAATGGCCGAGTGAACCCTCCAGCCGCCAAGGCAGTTCACTCGGCCATTGGCCGAGTGAACCTTCCAGCAGTTCACTCGGCCAATGGCCGAGTGCACCTTCCAGCTGCCCCTGCAGTTCACTCGGCCATTGGCCGAGTGAACCTTCCAGCAGTTCACTCGGCCAATGGCCGAGTGAACCTCAGCCGGCCCAAGCTTTTCACTCGGCCAATGGCCGAGTGAACCTCACCACCATGTTCACTCGGCCATTGGCCGACCCAGCCACTCAATGGCCGAACCAAGCAAGTTCACTCGGCCAAGGGGTCTTCAAACCACCCCTTGGCTGCCTATAAATAGAGGGGCCACTCCCCTACTCCAGGTAACCCATTCTTGAGTACTGAAACGCTGCCGAACTCGTACCTCGCTCGTTTCTCTCAAGCTTTGGCCTCTAAACACCCCTAAAACCTCTATACTCCACCTCAATCCCACTAATGTTGAGCGTCGGAGAGGTAAACAGGGGCACCCCCCTGTTTCCCCTTTGTAGTTCACGTGTTCTCTACTCCTTTTCAGGTACTCTGACGAACTCAAGGGACATCCACAGCAAAGGGATGACTCGGGATATCGGGTCCGACACGCTCGAGTCAAGACGAGACCACTTGGACCGGCCTTGGGTCTAACCGTCTTTGGCTCCTAAATAGTTGTCCGAAAAACAGCGACAACAACATGTACATGCATATCTTTGACCATGGCTCTGATACCATTTTATGTAATTGATCTAGGGTTTAAGAAAAAGTTTAACGCTTCGTTATGCGGCGGAATTTTAAAAATTTTCTATTTTAAGTAAAACAGTTTTTATTAACCTAGACAAAGAGCAAGTACATGTAAATAAAAACTAATATGAGCATAGAAGTTTACTAACCTTTTTAGACGCTTGATCGTTGAGATGCTTTTGGAAAAAGGTTGCAACGTTCGTGTCCCCTCGGAACACGTCTCTCTTCCTTCTTCGGCAACTCGAGCAACTACGAAAGTTTCTATCACTAAATCACTCGAGAGAAAAGGAACTAGTGAGTGGGCACTTTTAAACACTACGACTTAAGAACGAGTCTTGAAGTCGCAGAGCTAAACACTAGGTCAAATGAGGACCTACGTGCCAAAACAATAAAAAGAAATTGAATAGAGAGAGAGAGAGCAGTTCGGCCACAAGGTCTAGAGAGAGAGTCTTGAAGTCGCAGAGCTAAACACTAGGTCAAATGAGGACCTACGTGCCAAAACAATAAAAAGAAATTGAATAGAATGAGAGGAATGAGGGTCCTATTTATAGGAGAATGGTTGGCCTTGGAAAAAATTAGTTTCCTCTTATTTTCCAAGCCTTTATAAGCAATCCCTTATTGCCCAATTCTCCAAAATGGGCTCCCACCTCATGCACATCCACAAGGGATTAGTTTCCTCTTTTGTTCCATGCCTTGCCTTCGACTCTCTCTTGGCCGAAATTCCTATTACCTTGTATAGGAAATTTGTTTCCTCTTTTTCTTTTGGCAAGTATCTTGATACATTCATGCACAAAATATTCTCTCTTTCTTTGGGTATGTTGGGCGCCTATAGCCTTCTAGAAAGGGCTTCTAGAAGCTTTTCCATTTGTTCATGACAACATGAAAAAGGCCCATTAAGAATTTTCATTAAAATTCTTATGAAATGAAATTAATCTACAAGGCCCAATTGAACTAACTTGGCCGAGTGATATCAATTAATCAAATGACCTTGTCAAAAAATTTATTGACATTCATTTCATCCTATGTCTCAAAAGACAAAAATACCCTTTTAACAATTTTCGTTCTTGTTTTGACTTAGCTTCCAGTTTAAGTATTCCTACTCGATGTGATTCGTGACAGTGACCTCATGGATCCAAATGAACAAAGCTTGAGCTAAAATACATGGACACAAAAGTTCACAAACCTTTTCCAAGTTTAGCTTAATGTCAACTGACTCCACTAAAGAGTTGACACTGAAAATGTCTCGGTTCAAATGAATTTATTTTCTACTCAAGAATTCAACCTAATTATAATGAGCGGATCCACAGAATATTATCAGTGTTTACCCTTCATGAATATCATCAGCTAGTCGGGATTTACAAAATTACCATTTTACCATTCTAGCTGTTATTTCCTCAACTCCTTTGTCGCTTGTGAATAAGTTAGAAACAATGTATTGACGAGGAGCTAACAAATCACATTGTTTCATCCAAAAGAGTCAGGACTCAATTTGGACACTGGCCAGTTCATTTATTCACACTCCAAGGAACAAAGCATGAGGTGATATACATTGCATTTCAGCAATCTTGTACATGAATTCCATATCTATGAGAACTTCACAAAGTTACTCATGAAATTCTCACAACTTAGTACTTCACCAATAGGCCTTGTTCGGAATCACATAGTGAGTCCGAACTCTGACTTTCTCAAATGAGAATACGTAAGGTGTGAATGGCGTGTCTCATTTCAGGATTAAGGTAAGCACGATGCAATTCATACGTAGTGACTTCGAGACATAAGAGGTTAAATGGTTTGTTCTTATCTTGTCTCTAGAAGTGCACTGGTCAATTCAGTACCTTCGGAAGATACCTAGAAGAACTATAGTGTCTCCAACTCCCAATGCCTCATAACCAGACATCATAGATTCTTCTAACAATCATATTGTGGTCAATAGTCCTTTGACCCTTAGATTGCGAATATATTGTTTTAAGCAAACTACGAAGAGTTTGTTCATGCAAATCTACATTTGTCTCTTCGTATGTTGTTTAGTTTGTTTATGGACTAAAGACTAATGTTTTATCATAAAGCTTCAAACAGACACGGAAGAATGAATGAACGTTTCAACTTTTTATTAATGAATAAGCAATTACAAGCAAGAGTCTTCATGAGACTTTATTACATCAAATGTATATAAATAGACACTACTACTCTTCTTGTGGGCACCATTGACAACATCGGCGTCTAGGAGAAGGCCGACCGGCCATGGCCTCTCGTTCATGGCCGCCTTGGGCCCTTGAGTGAGTCTGTCCGTACGTGGTCGTCGGATCACGCCAAGACGGCCGAGGAGCGTCTGACTCAGTAAGAGCAAGTACACGTAAATAAAAACTATTATGAGCATTAAAGATTAATAACCATTTTTGAAGCTTAAACGTTGATGAGCTTTTGGAAAGTTGCAACGTTCGTCTCCCTCGCAGCACGCCTCTCTTCTTTCCTCGCCAACTCGAGCAACCACGAAAGTTTCTATCACTATAATCACTCGAGAAAATTAGGAATTAGTGTCTTGGCACTTTTAAACACTATGACTTAAGAATAAGTCTCAAAGTCGAAGAGTTAAACTCGCTAGGTCAATCGAGGACCTAGGTGCCAAAACAAAAAAATGAAATTGACGAGAGAGAGAGAGAGAGGAGTCGGCCAAGCTAGAGAGAGAAGCTCTCAAATCTCTAAACTTGGGATGAATGAAATGAGAAGAATAAGGCTCCTACTTATAGGAGAGCTTTCACCTTAAATAAGGTAGTTTTCTCTTCTATAGAATATCACATATTCATTAGCAAATATTGCCTTATTCCCTCATGAGTCACACGGCCAAGGCAGCCTTCTAGAAGGTTTGGATTTGTTTCCTTTTTTGTTCCTTGCCTTGCCTTTGACTCTCTTGGCCGAAATTCTCTTATGCATGCATGGGAAATTTGTTTCCTCTTTTTCTTTTGGCAAGTATCTTGATACATTTATGCACAAAATATTCTCTCTTTTCTCTAGGGTAGTAGGCGCCCAACATCATCCAGAAAAGGCTTCTAGAAGCTTTTCCATTTGTTCATGACAACATGAAAAAGGCCCATTAAGAATTTTCAATAAAATTCTTATGAAATGAAATTAATCCACAAGGCCCAATAAAACTAATATTGTCGAGTGATGCATGTCATCAAATGACCATGTCAAAAAATTTATTGACATTCATTTCATCCTATGTCTCAAAAGACAAAAATACCCTTTTTACAATTTTCACAAAACTTGTCTCGTTCTTGTTTTGACTTAGCTTCTAGTTTAACTATTCCTACTCGATGTGATTTGTGACAGTGACCTCATGGATCCAAATGAACAAAGCTTGAGCTAAACACTTGGACTCAAAAGTTCACAAACCTTTTCCAAGTTTAGCTTAATGTCAACTGACTCCACTAAAGAGTTGACATTGAAAATCTCTCGGTTCAAATGAATTTATTTTCTACTCAAGAATTCAACCAAATTATGATGAGCGGATCCACTAAATATTATCTATGTTTACCCTTCATGAATATCATCAGCTAGTCGGGATTTACAAAATTTATTTCCTCAACTCCTTTGTCGCTCATGAATAAGTCAGAAACAATGTATTGACGAATAGCTAACAAGTCACATTGTTTCATCCAAAAGATTCAGGAGTCAATTTGGACACTGGCCAGTTCATTTATTCACATTCCAAGGAATAATGCATGAGGTGATATACATTGCATTTCAGCAATCTTGTACATGAATTCCATATCTATGAGAACTTCACAAAGTTACTCATGACATTCTCACAATTTAGTACTTCACCAATAGGCCCTATTCAGAATCGCATAGTGAGTCCGAACTCTGACTTTCTCAAATGAGAATACGTAAGCTGTAAAATGGCATGTCTCATTTCAAGATTAAGGTAAGCAAGATGCAATTCATACGTAGTGACTTCGAGACATAAGAGGTTAAATGGTTTGTTCTTATTTTATCTCTAAAGTGCATTGGTCAATTCAGTGCCTTCGGAAGATACCTAGAAGAACTATAGAGTCTCCAACTCTCAATGCCCCATAACCAGACATCATAGATTCTCCTAACAATCGTACTGAGGTCAATAGTCCTTTGACCCTTAGTGTTGGAATTGATCTAGGGTTTAAGAAAAAGATTAAACGCTTCGGGAAGCGGTGGAATTTTAAAAAATTTCTTTTCAAGTAAAAACGGTTTTTACTAACCTAGACAAAGAAGCAAGTACATGTAATTAAAAACCAATATGAGCTAAGAGTTTACTAACCTTTCTTGAAGCTTAAACTTTGAAGAAGCTTTTGGAAAGTTTGCAACGCTCGTCTCCCCTCGCAGCACGTCTCTCTTCCTTTCCTCGGCACCTCGAGCAACCACGAAAGTTTCTATCACTAAATCACTCGAAATAAAGGAATTAGTGAGTGGGCACTTTTAAACACTACGACTTAAGAACGAGTCTTGAAGTCGCAGAGCTAAACACTAGGTCGAGTGAGGACCTAGGTACCAAAACAAGAAAAATCGAAAATAAACTTAGAGAGAGAGAGAAGAGGGGCGGCAACCACAAGTTCTAGAGAGAGAAGCTCTCAATCTCTAACTTATGTGGAATGAATAGAATGAGAGGAATGCGGGTCCTATTTATAGGAGAAGGGTTGGCCTTGGAAAGAAGTAGTTTCCTCTTATTTTCCAAGCCTTTATGAGCAATCTTTATTACCCATTCCTATCCAAGATAGGCGCCCACCTCATGCACATCCACAAGGGATTAGTTTCCTCTTTTGTTTCTCTCTTGGTTGCCTTGGCCGAAATTCCCTATACAAGTATGGGAAATTTGTTTCCTCTTTTTCTTTTGGTAAGTATCTTCATACATTAATACACAAAAGGAACTCTCTTTCTCTTGGGTATTTGGGCGCCCATTTCTTATCTAGAAGGAGCTTCTAGAAGCTTATTCATTTGTTCATGACAACATAAGAAAGGCCCATTAAGAATTTTCAATAAAATTCTTACGAAATGAAATTAATTCACAAGGCCCAATGATCAAGTCATGGCCGAGTGACATTAGGTCATCAAATGAACTTGTCAAAAAATTTATTGACATCCATTTCATCCTATGTCTCAAAAGACAAAAATACCCTTTTGACAATTTTCGTTCTTGTTTTGACTTAGCTTCCAGTTTAACTATTCCTATCGATGTGATTCGTGACAGTGACCTTATGGACCCAAATGAACAAAGCTTGAGCTAAACACTTGGACTCAAAAGTTCACAAACCTTTTCCAAGTTTAGCTTAATGCCAGCTTACTCCACTAAAGAGTTGACACTGAAAATCTCTCGGTTCAAATGAATTTATTTTCTACTCAAGAATTCACCTAATTATAATGAGCGGATCCACTGAATATTATCTATGCTACCCTTCATGAATGACATCAGCTAGTCGGGATTTACTAAATTACCATTTTACCCTTCTAGCTGTTATTTCCTCAACTCCTTTGTCGCTTGTGAATAAGTTAGAAACAATGTATTTGACGAGGAGCTAACAAGTCACATTGTTTCATCCAAAAGAGTCAGGAGTCAATTTGGACACTGGCCAGTTCATTTATTCACACTCCAAGGAACAAAGCATGAGGTGACATACATTGCATTTCAGCAATCTTGTACATGAATTCCATATCTATGAGAACTTCACAAAGTTACTCATGACATTCTCACAACTTAGTACTTCACCAATAGGCCCTGTTCGGAATCACATAGTGAGTCCGAACTCTGACTTTCTCAAATGAGAATACTAAGGTGTGAAATGGCATGTCTCATTGCAGGATTAAGGTAAGCATGATGCAATTCTTACATAGTGACATCGAGACATAAGAGGTTAAATGGTTTGTTCTTATCTTGTCTCTAGAAGTGCACTGGTCAATTCAGTACCTTCGGAAGATACCTAGAAGAACTATAGAGTCTCCAACTCTCAATGCCTCATAACCAGACATCATAGATTCTTCTAACAATCGTACTGAGGTCAATAGTCCTTTGACCCTAAGATTGTGAATATATCGTTTTAAGCAAACTACGAAGAGTTTGTTCATGCAAATCTACATTTGTCTCTTCATAAGTTGTTAGGTTTTTTTATGGACTAAAAGACTAGGGTTTTATCATAAAGCTTCAGACAAGGAAGATTGAATGAACGTTTCAGCTTTTTATTATTGAATAAGCAATTACAAGCAAGAGTCTTTGTAAGACTATATTACATCAAATGTATACAAATAGACACTACTACTCTTCCTGTGGGCACCATTGACTACAGTTATATTGCGAATATATCGTTTTAAGCAAACTACGAAGAGTTTGTTCATGCAAATCTACATTTGTCTCTTCGTAAGTTGTTAAGTTTGTTTATGGACTAAAGACTAATGTTTTATCATAAAGCTTCAAACAGACAAGGAAGAATGAATAAACGTTTCAACTTTTTATTAATGAATAAGCAATTACAAGCAAGAGTCTTCGTGAGACTTTATTACATCAAATGTACAAAATAAAGACTACAACTCTTCTTGTGGGCACATTGACAACAGATGACACCGAACTTGGGTCCGTGATTAGGAGACTTTCTAGCTCCAGCCAACAAGCTTCCATCTTTGAGTCTCCGGACTTAATGGCGACCACTGGGTTGTTCGTTTATGATATGCCCACTCCCTCGCGGCTCTGTTCCCACCGCGAAGAGTGCTCAGAGTCGAGTCTGAGGGAGGGGATTCCAGTACTGCTGTTTGGGACGTAGGCGGTATAGGATACCTTTTCTTTAACTGCCTTCTTTTATAATTTTGTATTATTTGCGTTTACCCGTATGTGCTGACTTTCGATATTTTTGTGCAGGTGATTTGATGGGTGAGCACCCTCGCGCCAGGTTGTTACGATCCTGCAAACCGACCGATATGTTGGCCGTAGTTCGGGCGCGAGTAGCCGAGTGGTGGGATAATACACATGCGAGGTCTCCCTCACACGGGGAGCAAGGCGAGCATCCCCAAAGGAGAAGTCCCATTTCATCTTTGACGTGTGACGCTCCCTCGAGCTATCGGTACGCTCCCGACGTGCCGGCCACCGATAATTCCGAGTCGCTGCTTCTCGCGGAGGTGGCCAAATTGAGAGAGCGGAGTTCCCGATGAGTCCACGAATTGCCTATGAAGGGCTTCAAGGAGCCCCTCGTGGTTGGCGACATAGAGTTCTTCCAGTAGGGGGCCCATGATGCGCGCAAGGTACATTCTATTTTGCTCTACTTTTCTTTTTTAATTGCTAATCGCCTTTTTATAACAGATGCTCACACGCCACGAACGGGGGTAGCGTATCTTCAACGATATGCTCAAGAGGATGCATCTCATGAGGGAGGAGATGGAGTGTGCCGCCGCGGAGCATGCCAGGTCATTGGGAGAGAGACGCTCGGCTCAAGAGTTCGCAGACCTTAAGCTGCCCAGGCTCGTGAGGATGCCACCCACGCGAAGACAGAGCTCGCGGAGGAGAGAGTTGCTCACGCGATTGTCAATGAGGCTAAGGAGTCTGAGGTGCGGGCCACAACTCATGAGGCAGAATTATGACTCACCCACGAGCGGCTCACCGAGATCGAGGTTGCACAAGTGAAGGCAGAGGAGCAGAGCGAATCCTTGCTCGGGGAGATGCAAGTGGTTCTCGATGACAGAAATGAGGTCGCGCGTGCTAAGGCCAAGGTGGAGGACGATTGGGACGTTGCCTACGAGGCTCATCACGCGGCCGTGGTTTGTGTGCGGAATGCAATGGCAGAGGAAAACGTTTCTCGAGGCCATGTTCCCCGCCCTCGATGGCCTGTCGCATCCTTGTCTGTTTGAAGCTTTATGATAATCTATGATGTCTGGTTATGAGGCATTGAGAGTTGGAGACTCTATAGTTCTTCTAGGTATCTTCCGAAGGTACTGAATTGACCAGTGCACTTCTAGAGACAAGATAAGAACAAACCATTTAACCTCTTATGTCTCGAAGTCCCTATGTATGAATTCCATCCTGCTTACCTTAATCCTGAAATGAGACATGTCATTTCACACCTTAGTATTCTCATTTGAGAAAGTCAGAGTTCGGACTCACTATGTGATTCCGAACAGGGCCTATTGGTGAAGAACTAAGTTGTGAGAATGTCATGAGTAACTTTGTGAAGTTCTCATAGATATGGAATTCATGTACAAGATTGCTGAAATGCAATGTATGTCACCTCATGCTTTGTTCCTTGGAGTGTGAATAAATGAACTGGCCAGTGTCCAAATTGAGTCCTGACTCTTTTGGATGAAACAATGTGACGTGTTAGCTCCTCGTCAATACATTGTTTCTAACTTATTCACAAGCGACAAAGGAGTTGAGGAAATAACAGCTAGAAGGGTAAAATGGTAATTTAGTAAATCCCGACTAGCTGATGACATTCATGAAGGGTAAACATAGATAATATTCAGTGGATCCGCTCATTATAATTAGTTGAATTCTTGAGTAGAAAATAAATTCATTTGAACCGAGAGATTTTCAGTGTCAGCTCTTTAGTGGAGTCAGTTGGCATTAAGCTAAACTTGGAAAAGGTTTGTGAACTTTTGAGTCCAAGTGTTTAGCTCAAGCTTTGTTCATTTGGGTCCATGAGGTCACTGTCACGAATCACATCGATAGGAATAGTTAAACTGGAAGCTAAGTCAAAACAAGAACGAAAATTGTCAAAATGGTATTTTTGTCTTTTGAGACATAGGATGAAATGAATGTCAATAAATTTTTTTTGACAAGGTCATTTGATGACATGCATCACTCGGCCAAAATTAGATTTATTGGGCCTTGTTGATTAATTTCATTTCATAAGAATTTTATTGAAAATTCTTAATGGGCCTTTTCTTATGTTGTCATGAACAAGTGAAGAAAATTCTAGAAGCCTTTCTAGAAGGTCATAGGCGCCCAACATACGCAAAGAGAGAGAAAATATTTTGTGCATAAATGTATCAAGGTACTTGCCAAAAGAAAAAGAGGAAGCAAATTTCCTATGCTTGCCATAAGGAAATTCGGCCACACAAGCAAGGAGAGAGCAAGGAATAAAAGAGGAAACAAATCCAAGGTGTCATTAAGGCACATGTTGGCCGTGTGACTTGGATGGGAATGGGCAATAAAGATTGCTCATAAAGGCTTGGAAAATAAGAGGAAACTACTTCTTTCCAAGGCCAACCCTTCTCCTATAAATAGGACCCTCATTCCTCTCATTCTATTCATTCCACATAAGTTAGAGATTGAGAGCTTCTCTCTCTAGAACTTGTTGTTGCCGAACTCCTCTCTCTCTCTCTTTCTAGTTTATTTTCGATTTTTCTTGTTTTGGCACCTAGGTCCTCACTCGACCTAGTGTTTAGCTCTGCGACTTCAAGACTCGTTCTTAAGTCGTAGTGTTTAAAAGTGCCCACTCACTAATTCCTTTATTTCGAGTGATTTAGTGATAGAAACTTTCGTGGTTGCTCGAGGTGCCGAGGAAAGAAAGAGAGACGTGCTGCGAGGGGAGACGAGCGTTGCAACTTTCTAAGAGCTTCCCAAAGATCAAGCTTCAAGAAAGGTTAGTAAACTTCTTAGCTCATATTAGTTTTTAATTACATGTACTTGCATTTGTCTAGGTTAGTAAAAACTGTTTTACTTGAAAAATAAAATTTTTAAATTTCCGCCGCTTACCGAAGCGTTAATAATTTTCTTAAACCCTAGATCGATTCCAACAGATGCAGGGACAGTCAGATGCCACCCTGTGTCAAGCCTTCAGCCTGACTCTCACAGGGTCGGGATTTGAATGGTTTCGGAGTCTGAGACCAGGGAGCATCTCGTCCTTCCAAGTTTTGCGAGGAGCTTTCCTTGCTCGTTTTGCCACTCTCGTGGCACAGAAGAAGTCGAAGACCTACCTCTTGTCTATCCGACAAGGGAGAGACGAGACCTTGAGACAATACCTCGCTCGCTTTACCGAGGAGTCTCACAAAGTCGAAGGGTTCGACGATAAGGACTCCATCACGGCGATCACCGAGGGAGCTCGCACGGGCGACTTCCTCAAGTCTATTGTCGGAAAGGTCCCGCGGGACATGGCGGAGCTTATGTCAAGAGCCCGTACCTACATGGGAATCGAGGACTACCTCGACGGCCGAGGTGGCCAGGGGACGGAGGGGCAGAACAGTCGCCGCCGTGACAGTCAAGACGAAGATCGTCCCGACCCTCGAAAGAAGAGGAGCAAGGGAGGCCAGGCCCCTGGCGATCGCTCCCGCTCGGGACCTAGACCCCCACACGTCGATAGCTTCCGAACATTCTCGGCATTCACCCTTCTAAACATTTCGCGAGAGCGGATCCTAGCTTTGCACCGCGACGAACTAGGAAGCCCCGCTCCACTCACGAAGGATCCTGCGAAGCGGGACCGCAGCAAGTTCTGTGAGTACCACCAAGACCATGGGCACCCGACGTCCGAGTGTTACCAGCTCAAGCGCCAGATCGAAGCCCTCATTCAGGATGGGAAGCTGAAAGAGTACGTCCTTAAAACTATCGGGACGGCCGCGGCACACGGAGGGCGCCCGCGGCAAGGAAAAAAAGGTCCGACGACAGTGACCATCACGGACCGAGCGGCATTTGAAGAACCAGAGAGCTCGCAACTGCACATTATGGGCTCGATCATGGGCGGTCCGGAGTACGGAGACTCGGCCACGCAAAGGAAGAAGTACGTGCGTGAAGTTTCCCAAGGGAAAATAATGCACTACATCAACCACACATACGAGGCTCCTCCTCCGACCCCATTCGAGTCCATGTTCTTCACCGGCCAAGAGGCGGTGCGGGTCCTCCACCCGCACAACGACGCGATAGTCGTCTCGGCCCCGGTCGCCAACAACCTCGTCCGGAGAATCCTCATCGACAACGGGAGCTCCGCCGATATAATTTTTAAGTCGGCACTGGACAGGATGAAGCTATCCGGAATGAGACCGACCCCGATCTCGACCCCGCTCTTCGGCTTCTCAGGGGAGAGGGTCATGACAGAGGGAACCATCGACCTCCCGGTCACCTTCGAAACGCCGGGGGGGCTCGAGGTCACTCGCATCGTATCCTTCCTAGTTGTGGACCAGCCCTCGGCGTACAACATCATCATCGGCCGCCCGACTCTCAACCGGTTGAAGGCCATAACGTCCACCTATCACCTGATGATGAAGTTCTCGACTGAGAAGGGGATTGCCATCATGTTGGGAGACCAGTCGATGGCGAGGATGTGCTACATCCAAGGCGTGGACGGGAAAGGGAAGGCAAAGATGGTGAGCACCATCCTCTAGCTCGATCAAGCTGCGGAAGCTGGTACTACAGTAGAAGCCTGCTCCCGTTCTCGTCGTATCATTTTATTTTCGATTTAAAGACAATTTCAAATTTCAATAAGGCCAATGGCCTGGGAATGTAATTTTTGACTATTTCGACATGGTAATTAGATTACATTTTGCCTCGAAGCCTTTATCTTGTTGCATTATAATTTCTAGTCTCCTCTACGAGTACACAAGAAACTCGGGGGGCTAATGGGAAACAATGCTCAACGAAACTAAAACTCACTCGCTCAAAAAAAAAAACAACAAACAAAAGCAGAAGTGTAGCAAAGTCTCAAGGGGCCGATGGTCAGGCCGGAGGTCCCAAAGAGAAACACACCCTATACATGTCTCCTCGAGATGAGTTCATTCCTCGAGTCGAGTTCGAGTCCACGAGTCGACTGATACTCCTCGTGCCGACTCTTAACGTAACTCCTCCTGCAGGCTCTACATGAGTCCTCGAGTTGAGTTTCAAGTCCGCGAGTCGACTGATAGTCCTCGTGCCGACTCTTCACGTAACTCCTCATGCAGGCTCTACATGAGTCCTCGAGTTGAGTTTCGAGTCCGCGAGTCGACTGATACTCCTCGCGCCGACTCTTCACGTAAGTCCTCGTGCAGGCTCTACATGAGTCCTCGAGTTGAGTCCCGAGTCCGCGAGTCGACTGATACTCCTCGTGCCGACTCTTCACGTAACTCCTCGTGCAGGCTCTACATGAGTCCTCGAGTTGAGTCCCGAGTCCACAAGTCGACTGATACTCCTCGTGCCGACCCTTCACGTAACTCCTCGTGCAAGCTCTACATGAGTCCTCGAGTTGAGTCCCGAGTCCACAAGTCGACTGATACTCCTCGTGCAGGCTCTACATGAGTCCTCGAGTTGAGTCCCGAGGCTGCGCTCGCCACCCAGCTCGTGAGCCGAAAGGCAGCGAGTTACAAATGGGTTTCAAAGGCTTGCGTCCATCGGGCGTATCTGGTCTAGCCAGTGCCTCATGGGAAACCCGGCAACAGAAATGTGGCACCGCGCTCGCCGCCAAGCTCGTGAGCCGAAAGGCAGCGAGTTTCAAATGGGTTTCAAAGGCTTGCGTCCGCCGGACGTATCTGGTCTAGCCAGCGATCACGGAAAACCTCACCACGCATATGTGGCTCCGCGCTCGGCGCCCAGCTCGTGAGCCGAAAGGCAGCGAGTTTCAAATGGGTCTCAAAGGCTTGCATCCGCCGAACGTACCTGGTCTAGCCAGCGTCCACGGGAAACCTAGCCACGCGAATGTGGCTCCGCGCTCGCCGCCCAGCTCGTGAGCCGAAAGGTAGCAAGTTTCAAATGGGTTTCAAAGGCTTACGTCCGCGGGACGTATCTGGTCTAGCCAGCGTCTACGGGAAACCTCGCCATCCAAATGTGGCTCCGCGCTCGCCGCCCAGCTCGTGAGCCGAAAGGCAGCGAGTTTCAAATGGGTTTCAAAGGCTTGCGTCCGCCGGACGTATCTGGTCTAGCCAGCGTCCACGGGAAACCTCGTCACGCAAATGTGGGACCGCGCTCGCCGCCCAGCTCGTGAGCCGAAAGCCAGCGAGTTTCAAATGGGTTTCAAAGGCTTGCGTCCGCCGAACGTATCTGGTCTAGCCAGCGTCCACGGGAAACCTGGCCACACAAAAGTGGCATCGCGCTCGCCGCCCAGCTCGTGCGTCGATAGGTAGCGAGTCACAAATGGGTTTCAAAGGCTTGCATCCGCCGGACGTACCCGGTCTAGCCAGTGTCCACGGGAAACATGGCCACACAAATGTGGCACCGCGCTCGCCGCCCAGCTCGTGCGCCGATGGGCAGCGAGTCACAA
The DNA here is from genome assembly GCF_054948205.1 of Urtica dioica subsp. dioica. Lineage (NCBI taxonomy): Eukaryota > Viridiplantae > Streptophyta > Magnoliopsida > Rosales > Urticaceae > Urtica > Urtica dioica. Next base: position 41,640,634 of record NC_142756.1, read on the forward strand.
ATGGGTTTCAAAGGCTTGCGTCCGCCGGACGTACCTGGTCTAGCCAGCGTCTGCGGAAAACCCGGTCACACAAACGTGACACCGAGGCCCCCCGAGGCCCAAGCTGTGCAAATCGATCACGCCTTCATTGGTAGGTCGAGAAAATAAGCCGCGCACAGTAAAGCCGTGCAAATTGATCACGCCTTCATTGGTAGGTCGAGAAAATAAGCCACGCACGATCAACTCGGAACAAAAGTCGTCCCTCACGACGAACAAAAGTCTTCCCTTGCGACGCACAAAGGCCGTCCCTCGTGACGCACAAAGCCGTCCCTCGTGACGCACAAAGGCCGTCCCTCGTGACGCACAAAGGCCGTCCCTCGTGATGCACAAAGGCCGTCCCTCGCGACGCGCAAAGGCCGTCCCCCGTGACGCAAACCCGAGAGCGTTCATCCCGCATCTGCATGAAAGCGTAGATTTTGAGTTTCCACTCGACCTACGCTCAACCGAAAACTCGGGGGGCTAATGTTACCGGTCCATCTCGGCCCGGTAGAGCAGCGACGGTCGTGATAGCAACCACCCCGGGACTCCCCCAACGCATTGTCGACCTCCGGCCTCATGAGCTCGGCCTCCTGCTCCATGGCCGACCTCCAACATCTTGAGCTCGACCTCGGCCTCAGCTCGACCTGACGAGCTCGACTTCGGCCTGACGAGCTCGACCTCGGCCTGATGAGCTCGACCTCGGCCTCAGCTCGACCTCGGCCTGATGAGCTCGACCTCGGCCTGATGAGCTCGGCCTCAGCTCGGCCTCCTTAGCTCTGCCTCCTTAGCTCGGCCTCAGCTCGGCCTCCTTAGCTCGGCCTTAGCTCGGCCTCCTTAGCTCGGCCTCAGCTCGGCCTCCTTAGCTCGGCCTCAACTCGGCCTGACGAGCTCGACCTCGGGATCAGCTCGACCTCGGCCTGGTGAGCTCGACCTCGGCCTGATGAGCTCGACCTCGGCCTCAGCTCGACCTCGGCCTGAAGACCTCGACCTCGACCTCAGCTCGACTTCGCATCCCTCGGCCTGACAAGCTCAACCTCGGCCTCATCTCGACCTCGGCCTGACGAGCTCGACCTCGGCCTGACGAGCTCGACCTCGGCCAATGGCCGGCGCTCTAGAGTCTTCCCTCGGCCATGGCCGGCTCTAGAGTCTTCGCTCGGCCATTGGCCGACTCTAGAGTCTTCCCTCGGCCATTGGCCGACTCTAGAGTCTTCCCTCGGCCAATGGCCGGCTCTAGAGTCTTCCATCGGCCATGGCCGGCTCTAGAGTCTTCCCTCGGCCATTGGCCGACTCTAGAGTCTTCCCTCGGCCATGGCCAGCTCTAGAGTCTTCCCTCGGCCATTGGCCGACTCTAGAGTCTTCATTCGGCCAATGGCCGGCTCTAGAGTCTTCCCTCGCCCAATGGCCGGCTCTAGAGTGTTCCCTCGGCCATTGGCCGACTCTAGAGTCTTCCCCCGGCCAATGGCCGACTCTAGAGTCTTCCCTCGGCCAAGGGGTTCCTCAAACACCCCTTGGTCATCTATAAATACAGGTGTTCACCCCCCGACACAGGTAATCCAATTTTGAGTCCCGAAACGCTGTCGAACTCGTACTTCACTCGTTTCGCTCATCTTTGGCCTCTCACCACCTCTAAAACCTCTATAATCCACCTCAATCCTACTAATGTTGAGCGTCGGAGAGGTAAAGAGAGGCCCCCCTCTGTTTTCCCTTCCTAGTTCACCTGTTCTTTACTCCTTTTCAGGTACTCTTACGAACTCAAGGGACATTCATAGCTAAGGGACGACTTAGGATACCAAGTCTGACACGCTCGAGTCAAGACGAGACCACCTGGTTCGGCCTTGGGTCTAACCGCCTTTGACTCCTAAATCGTTGTCCGAAAAACAGCGACAACAATCACCTCATGCTTTGTTCTTGGGAGTGTCAATAAATGAACTGGCCAGTGTCCAAATTGAGTCTTGACACTTTTGGATGAAACAATGTGACTTGTTAGCGCCTCGTCAATATATTGTTTCTAACTTATTCAAAAGCGACAAAGGAGTTGAGGAAATAACAGCTAGAAGGGTAAAATGGTAATTTTGTAAATCCCGACTAGCTGATGATATTCATGAAGGGTAAACATAGATAATATTCAGTGGATCCACTCATCATAATTTGGTTGAATTCTTGAGTAGAAAATAAATTCATTTGAACCGAGAGATTTTCAGTGTCAACTCTTTAGTGGAGTCAGTTGGCATTAAGCTCGACTTGGAAAAGGTTTGTGAACTTTTGAGTCCGAGTATTTAGCTCAAGCTTTGTTCATTTGGATCCATGAGGTCACTGTCACAAATCATATCGAGTAGAAATAGTTAAACTAGAACCTAAGTCAAAACAAGAATGAGACAAGTTTTGTGAAAATTGTCAAAAGGGTATTTTTGTCTTTTTAGACATAGGATGAAATGAATGTCAATAAATTTTTTGACATTGTTATATGATGACAAATGAAATTTAAATCACACAGCCAATTTAAAGAATTTGGGCCTTGAGGATTAATTTCATTTCATAGAATTTTACTTGAAAATTCTTAATGGGCTTTTCTTATGTTGTCATGAACAAATGAAGAAACATCTTGAAGCTCCTTTTAGAAGCTCAAATTTCGTCCAACCCAAGGAAAATAAGGCTGAATTTCGTTCATGCCATAGTGGGAAAGAGAGTTTATTTTGTGCATTAATGTATGAAGATACTTGCCAAAAGAAAAAGAGGAAACAAATTTCCTCAAGAAGGAAAGTGCATTTTCGGTCAACTAAGAGAGAAAGCAAATGAGGAAACAAATCCAAAGGCTTCTAGAATCTCATTTGGACGTGCAAGGGGTATAGAAAAGAGGAAACTACCTTTTGAAGGTAATCCTCCTCCTATAAATACCCCACCTCATTCCTCTTATTTCATTCATTCCACATAAGTTACAGATTGAGAGCTTCTCTCTCTAGACCTTGTGGCCGATCCTCTCTCTCTCTCTCTAGTTATTTTCGGTTTTTGTTTTGGAACCTAGGTCCTCATTCGACCTAGTGTTTTAGCTCTTCGACTCTAAGACTTGTTCTTGATTCGTCGTGTTTAAAAGTGCCCACTCACTAATTCCTTTTTTCTCGAGTAATTCTTGTGATAGAAACTATCGTGGTTGCTCGTGTTGCCGAGGAAAGAAGAGAGACGTGCTGCGAGGGGAGACGAACGTTACAACTTTCCAAAAGCTTCTCAGCGTTCAAGCTTCTAAAAAGGTTTGTAATCTTTAATGCTCATAATAGTTTTTATTTACGTGTACTTGCTTTTGTCTAGGTTAGTAAAATTGTTTCACTTGTTAAAAGAAAATTTTTAAAATTCCGCCGCATACCGAAGCGTTAAACTTTTTCTTAAACCCTAGATCAATTCCAACAATAGATTCCCCTACCAATCGTACTGAGATCAATAGTCCTTTGATCCTTAGATTGTGAATATATTGTTTTAAGCAAACCATAAAGAGTTTGTTCATGCAAATCTATATTTATCTTTTCATATGTTGTTAGGTTTGTTTATGGACTAAAGAATAAGGTTTTATCATAAAGCATCAGACAAGGAAGAATGAATGAAAGTTTCAAATTTTATTAATAAATAAGCAGTTACAAGCAAGAGTCTTCGTGAGACTTTATTACATCAAATGTACATAAGTAAAGACTACAACTCTTCTTGTGGGCACCATTGATAACAACCGCTTCCCCTCCGAGGCTGCACACTCATCCGTCGGGAACTCTCTCGAGCGCCCGAATGTGTCATCGTCGGAGGCGGACGAGGAACGTGTGGATTTTGGTTCCGAGTAGTTTACTTGCTTTCCACGTACGCGCACTTGTTTAGCGCTTTCGCTTTTCTTTTCCCGGATTTGGTGGTCATAGATTTTGCACCTTTGTTTTAGCGTTATCGCCTTTTATTTGACTTGAACCCCTCTTATTGGTTATGCTTGGAGCTTTCGTCCGTTTTTGTCTTCATGCTTCCCCGACTTTAAACTCTTTGGTTGTTTGTGCGTCTTCTTTTCTCGATCGGCCGTTTGGGGTCTGATTGATTAGCGCGGGCAGTCCTTGGTCGAGAGTCGTCATCACCCTGAGTAACTTCATTTCCCGTGGACGGCCGACTGGGCCGGTTGTTCACCCTGCGGACGCAGGCCATGATCCTAAAGTGATCGAAAGCCTATCTGCGTGCGACTTGCTATGTTAGGCGGCGAGCGTGATACCCATCTCTGCGAGGTCAATCCCTTTGCGTGCACGTTGCACGTGAGGATGAGCCCTTGGTAGTTTTCTTGTAAGCGCTGGCTGAGCCAGTTGTTCGCCCTGCGGGCGCATGCCTTGAAGCCGACGTGATCGATGGCCTATCAGCTTACGAGTCGCTTGATCGGGCGGCGAGCGCGGCGGTCACCCGGAGACACATTGCTTGTCGGCGCTCATAGTCACATGCTGCGTTGAAGCTTATGCGGACTTGATCCCTCGGTGGTCGTGCTTTCCTATCGACATTTGCATCATGCCACCGAGTTGAGTCCTTCCTCGACTTGATCTCTTAGCAAGTGTGGCACCTTAGTGTGTTGGTCGCATGTTTGGGTTGCATCTCATTGAGCCGAGTCTCGCACCCTTCAGAACTTGGTGGACTTTGGTTTGCGAGATCGTCGCACCATCCCTATTAGCCCCCCGAGTTTTTTGGTTTTGCTAGACAAAACCAGGAAACTATATCAATAACATGTCAAAAATAGGGTAAAACAACTTTCCATCGTAAACCGAAAAGTTGTAACATAAATGTCTTGGCACTTGGCCTTTCGGGAGAATAAAAAAGACCAATATTTAAAATTCTAGCAATAACAGAAAGTCATGGAGTCGAGCAGGCCGTTGATGTCTAGTAGCCTTCTATTGGTAGTATTGCCTCAAGTGCTCGGCATTCGACGAGTGGGTGAAGACTTTACCCTCCATGTTCTTGAGTTCGTACGTGCCCTTGTGAATGGCTTTCCCACTTGATGCGGCCCTTCCCAGGTGGGTCCTAGGACTCCAATGCCTTTCACCTTGGTGTTCTGGAACACCCCTCTTAGAACGAGGCTCCCATTCGCAAACTTTCGAAGCTTGACCTTCGAGTTGTAGTACCTTTCGATCTTCCTTTTTTGCATGGCTAAGCGGGTCAAGGCGTCTACTCTCTTCATATCAATTAGGTCAAGCTCGATTCTAAATGCTTCGCTGTTGCCTTCTTCATCTAATGTCTCCATTCAGAAGGTCGGGATTTCCGTTTCGATAGGAACCACGGCTTCAACACCATAAGCGAGGGCGAATGGGGTCTCCCCCGTTGCGTTCCGAGCAGTAGTGCGATATGCCCACAAGATGAACGGGAGCTCATAGCCCACACCATTTTCTTCTCTTCAAACTTCTTTTTCAAGTTCCCCTTGATCGTGCGGTTCACTGCCTCAACTTGGCCATTGGCTTTGTGGGTGTCGGGGAGAGAAGAACGTCTTGCTGATTCTGAGTTGGTTGCAAATGTCACGCAGACGGGTGTTGTCGAACTGTCTTCCATTGTCCGTTACCATTGAGGCCGGGATGCCATGGTTGCACACTACGTTCTTCCAGATGAAGTTGGTAGTGTTCGCCTCGGTTCTTTTAGCCAACGGCTCTGCTTCCACCCCTTTGGTAAAATAGTCGATAGCGACTATGGCGTATTTGAACTTTCGCGGAGCCGTAGGAAAATTTGTTGATGATGTCGATTCCCCACGAAACCGTCTGGTTGAGCCATATAAATGCGCTCGTCAAGATTGCCATTCAGGAAGGCAGTCTTGACATCCATTTGCCACATCTCATAATCGAGAGCTGCAGCTATGGATAGAAGTATGCGGATGGATTTAAGCATCGCGACTGGCGAGAAGGTTTCTTCATAGTCAATCCCTTCTTGTTGGGTATAACCCTTCGCCACAAGTCGTGCTTTGAACGTCTCGACGTTCCCATCAGGACCCCTTTTCTTCTTGTATATCCACTTACACCCTACGGTTTAATCCCTTCAGGAAGGTCTACAAGTTTCCAGACTTTGTTGACATACATCGAGTGTATTTCAACTTTCATGGCGTCAAGCCAAAGGTTTGATTCAGAACATGCCATCGCTTGGCTATAGGAAACAGGATCATACATGTCAGAGACGGCTACAAGAGAGTCTCCATAAGACATGTACCTGTCAGGCTTTTGAGTAGCCCTCCCACTACGTCGAAGTACTACTTTACGAGGTTCTGAAGAGTTAGGTTGTATTTTAGTTGGGGTACGAACAGTTCTTACAGATGAGGTAGACGCTTCCTCACCCAACTTTTAGAACTGATTCTAATGTGTTTTAATAACATCCCAAACTCATAGAAAATCAACATGATTTTTAATTTAAAGGCATGAGCAATAAATTAAATAAAATCTAAGAAAGCAATTCTAACTTGTCAAAAAATTAGTAGATTTTCGAAAACGATTTTCAAGATCATAATTTTAATTACATGTACATGCATATCTTTGACCATAGCTCTGATACCATTTGTTGGAATTGATCTAGGGTTAAGACAAAGTTTAACGCTTCGAGCAAGCGACGGAATTTTAAAAATTTTCTTTAAAACAAGTAAAACGATTTTACTAACCTAGATAAAGAGCAAGTACATATAAATAAAAACTATAAATGAGAATTATAAATTTACTAACCTTTTAGAAGCTTGAACGTTGAGAAGCCTTCGGAAGTTTGAAACGTTCGTCTCCCCTCGCAGCACGTCTCTCTTCTTTCTTCGGGAACTCGAGCTACCACGAAAGTTTCTATCACAAGAATCACTCGAGAAAGAAAGGAATTAGTGAGTGGGCACTTTTAAACACGACGACTCGAGAACAAGTCTCAAAGTCGAAGAGCTAAAAAATCTAGGTCAAATGTAGACCTAGGTGCGAAAACAAAAATGAAAGAAAACTTAGAGAGAGAGAGAGAGAGGAGTTCGGCCAATATACTAGAGAGAGACTCTCAATCTCTAAAACTTTGGGATGAATCAAATGAGAGGAATAAGGCCCCTATTTATAGGAGAGGAATTACCTTCAATAAGGTAGTTTCCTCTTCTATAGAATTTTACATATTCATGAGCAAAATTGCCTTATTTCCCATTGTCATTTGGGCGGCCAAGAGAGGTCTTCTAGAAGCAAAATTGTTTCCTCTTTTGCTTGCCGTCTCCTTACCTTGGCCGAAATTCCTCTTTCCATGTGGAGGAAATTTGTTTCATCTTTTTCTTTTGGCAAGTATCTTCATACATTAATGCACAAAATAATCTCCCTTTTCTTTCTTTGGGTTGGGCAGCAAAGACACTCTAGAAGGAGCTTCTAGAAGCTTCTTCATTTGTTCATGACAACATAAGAAATGCCTGTTGTCGTAGTTTTTCGGACAACTATTTAGAAGCCCCAAATGGTTCGACCCAAGGCCGGACCAAGTGGTCGCGTTCGGGCTTGAGCGTGTCGGACTTGGTATCCCAAGTCGTCCCTTAGCTGTCGGTAGTGTCTATCTCGTCCAAGCACCTGAAAAGCAAGCAGAGAGGTGTGAACTACAAAGGCGAAACAGAGGGGTTGCCTCTGCTTACCTCTCCGACGCTCAACATTAGTAGGATTGAGGTGGAGTATAGAGGTTTTAGAGGTGGTGATAAGCCAAAGATGAGCGAAACGAGTGAAGTATGAGTTCGACAGCGTTTCGGGACTCAAAATTGGATTTCCTTTAGGAGAGGACGGACCTCTCTATTTATAGGTGACTAAGGGGTGTTTGGAGAACCCCTTGGCCGAGTGAGCTTCTTGGGCTGGCCATTGGCCGAGTGAACTTTTTGGAGGGTTCACTCGGCCCTTGGTCGAGTGAAGTTCATGACCGGCTGAAAGTTCACTCGGCCATTGGCCGAGTGAACTGTTTGAAGGTTCACTCGGCCAATGGCCGAGTGAACTGCTGGAAGGTTCGCTCGGCCAATGGCCGAGTGAACTACTGGAAAGTTCACTCGGCCATTGGCCGAGTGAACAGCCTGGCCGGTTGAGAGTTTCACTCGGCCATTGGCCGAGTGAACAGCCTGGCCGACTGAGAGTTTCACTCGGCCATTGGCCGAGTGAACAGCCTGGCCGGCTAAAAGTTTCACTCGGCCATTGGCCGAGTGAAGAGCCTGGCCGGCTGAAGGTTTCACTCGGCCATTGGCCGAGTGAAGGTGTTGGACCTTCGGCCGGCCATTGGCCGGCTGACCCTTTGGTCGGCCATGGCTGGCTGAAACTGACCCTTGGGCCGGCCATTGGCCGGCTGAGCCTTGGGCCGGCCATGGGTTGGCTGGGTCTCGGGCTGGCCATAACTGGCTGAGCCTTGGGCCGGCCATGGGTTGGTTGGGCCGGCCAGTGATCGAGGCAAGGTTTCGCCGTCCGAGGCCTCGCGCCAGTTGCGCGGGTCGAAGTGACACCTTTGTCCTCATCGGTCCGAGATGGGCCGATAACATTAACCCCCCGAGTTTTCGGTCGAGCGTAGGTCGAGTGGAAACTCAATGCTTACACCGGCGTGCAGACGCGGGACGAACGCTCTCGGGTTTGCGAGCGTGTCGCAAAAGGGCTTTTAATGCATCGCGAGGGAAAGCCTCTTTGCGTCGCGAGGGACGGCCTTTATGCGTCACGAGGGATGGCTTTTGCGCGTCACGAGGGACAGCCTTTGTGCATCGCAAGGGACGGCTTTTGAGCGCCACGAGGGACGGCCTTTGTGCGTCCCGAAGGATGGCTTTTGTGCGTCACGAGGGACGGCCTTTGAGCGTCGCGAGGGACGGCTTTGGTGCGTCACGAGGGATGGCCTTTGTGCATCGTGAGGGACGGCTTTTGTGCACCACGAGGGATGGCCTTTGTGCGTCGCAAAGGACAACTTTTGTGCATCGCGAGGGACGGCCTTTTTGCATCGCGAGGGACAGGTTTGGTGCGTCACGAGGGACGGCCTTTGTCCATCGCGAGGGACGGCTTTGGTGCGTCTGTTGGAATCGATCTAGGGTTTGAGAAAATAATTAACGCTTTGGTAAGCGGCGGAATTTTAAAAATTTTCTTTTATAAGTAAAACAGTTTTTACTAACCTAGACAAGTGCAAGTACATGTAATTAAAAACCAATATGAGCTAGAAGTTTACTAACCTTTCTTGAAGCTTGAACTTTGTAGAAGCTTGTGGAAAGTTTGCAACGCTCGTCTCCCCTCGCAGCACGTCTCTCTTTCTTTCCTCGGCACCTCGAGCAACCACGAAAGTTTCTATCACTAAATCACTCGAAAAGAAGGAATCAGTGAGTGGGCACTTTTAAACACTACGACTTAAGAACGAGTCTTGAAGTCGCAGAGGTAAACACTAGGTCGAGTGAGGACCTAGGTGCCAAAACAAGAAAAATCGAAAATAAACTAGAAAGAGAGAGAGAGAGGAGTTCGGCCACCACAAGGTCTAGAGAGAGAAGCTCTCAATCTCTAACTTATGTGGAATGAGAAAAATGAGAAGAATGAGGCTCCTATTTATAGGAGAGGTCTCACCTTCAATAAGGTAGTTTCCTCTTCTATAGAATATCACATATTCATGAGCCAATTTCCCTTTTTCCTTCATGAGGTGCACGGCCAAGACATATCAAGTAAGTCCTTGGATTTGTTTCCTCTTTTGTTTGCTTCTCCCTTGACCATACTTGGGCTCCCACCTTGTGCATCCATATGCAAATTTGTTTCCTCTTTTTCTTTTGGCAAGTATCTTGATACATTTATGCATAAAATATTCTCTCTCCCTATGGGTATGTTGGGCGCCTATTCTAATACTAGAAAGCCCTTCTAGAAGCTTTTCCACTTGTTCATGACAACATGAAAAAGGCCCATTAAGAATTTTCAATAAAATTCTTATGAAATGAAATTAATCCACAAGGCCCAATGATCAAGTCATGGCCGAGTGACATTAAGTCATCAAATGAACTTGTCAAAAAATTTATTGACATTCATTTCATCGTTTGTCTCAAAAGACAAAAATACCCTTTTAACTATTTTCGTTCTTGTTTTGACTTAGCTTCCAGTTTAACTATTCCTATCGATGTGATTCGTGACAGTGACCTCATGGACCCAAATGAACAAAGCTTGAGCTAAACACTTGGACTCAAAAGTTCACAAACCTTTTCCAAGTTTAGCTTAATGCCAGCTGACTCCACTAAAGAGCTGACACTGAAAATCTCTCGGTTCAAATGAATTTATTTTCTACTCAAGAATTCGACCTAATTATGATGAGCGGATCCACTGAATATTATCTATGTTTACCCTTCATGAATGTCATCAGCTAGTCGGGATTTACTAAATTACCATTTTACCCTTCTAGCTGTTATTTCCTCAACTACTTTGTCGCTTGTGAATAAGTTAGAAACAATGTATTGACGAGGAGCTAACAAGTCACATTGTTTCATCCAAAAGAGTCAGGACTCAATTTGGACACTGGCCAGTTCATTTATTCACACTCCAAGGAACAAAGCATGAGGTGACATACATTGCATTTCAGCAATCTTGTACATGAATTCCATATCTATGAGAACTTCACAAAGTTACTCATGACATACTCACAACTTAGTACTTTACCAATAGGCCTTGTTCGGAATCACATAGTGAGTCCGAACTCTGACTTTCTCAAATGAGAATACTAAGGTGTGAAATGGCATGTCTCATTTCAGGATTAAGGTAAGCATGATGCAATTCATACATAGTGACTTCGAGACATAAGAGGTTAAATGGTTTGTTCTTATCTTGTCTCTAGAAGTGCACTGGTCAATTCAGTACCTTCGGAAGATACCTAGAAGAACTATATAGTCTCCAACTCTCAATGCCTCATAACCAGACATCATATATTCTTCTAACAATCATACTGAGGTCAATAGTCCTTTGACCCTAAGATTGCGAATATATCATTTTAAGCAAACTACGAAGAGTTTGTTCATGCAAATCTACTGTTACCGGTCCGTCTCGGTCCGGTAGATCGACGACGGCCACGCTGGCGGCCGTCCTGAGCCCGGCGCTCGTCCGGGGCCGGCACTCGCCATGGCCGGCTCTCCACGGCCGGCTCTCCAAGGCCGGCCCTCCAGGACCGGCTCTCCAAGGCCGGCGCTCCAAGGCCGGCTCTCCACGGCCGGCGCTCCAAGGCCGGCTCTCCACGGCCGGCGCTCCAAGGCTGGCTCTCCAAGGCCGGCGCTCCAAGGCCGGCTCTCCACGGCCGGCGCTCCAAGGCCGGCTCTCCAAGGCCGGCGCTCCAGGGCCGGCTCTCCAAGGCCGGCGCTCCAAGGCCGGCTCTCCACGGCCGGCGCTCCAAGGCCGGCTCTCCACGGCCGGCGTTCCAAGGCCGGCTCTCCAAGGCCGGCGCTCCAGGGCCGGCTCTCCAAGGCCGGCGCTCCAAGGCCGGCTCTCCACGGCCGGCGCTTCAAGGCCGGTTCTCCAAGGCCGGCGCTCCAAGGCCGGCTCTCCACGGCCGGCGCTCCAAGGCCGGCTCTCCACGGCCGGCGCTCCAAGGCCGGCTCTCCAAGACCGGCGCTCCAGGGCCGGCTCTCCAAGGCCGGCGCTCCAAGGCCGGCTCTCCACGGCCGGCGCTCCAATGCCGGCTCTCCACGGCCGGCGTTCCAAGGCCGGCTCTCCAAGGCCGGTGCTCCAGGGCCGGCTCTCCAAGGCTGGCGCTCCAAGGCCGGCTCTCCACGGCCGGCGCTCCAAGGCCGGCGCTCCAGGGCCGGGTCTCCAAGGCCGGCGCTCCAAGGCCGGCTCTCCACGGCCGGCGCTCCAAGGCCGGCTCTCCAAGGCCGGCCCTCGGCCAAGGGGTTCCTCAAACACCTCTTGGCCGCCTATAAATATGAGGGTCTCTCCCTCGACCCAGGTAATCCAAATTTGAGTACCGAAACGCTGTCGAACTCGTACCTCGCTCGTTTCTCTCAAGTCTCGACCTCTAAACAATAAACCCTCTACAAACCACCTCAATCCTACTAATATTGAGCGGCGGAGAGGTAAACAGAGGCAACCCCTCTGTTTCCCCTTTGTAGTTCACACCTTCTTTACTTGCTTTTCAGGTGCCTGAACGAGACAGAGACCACAGACAGCCAAGGGACGGCTTGGGATACCAAGCCCGACACGCTCGAGTCGAGACGAGACCACTTGGTCTGGCCTTGGGTCTAACCGTCTGCGACTCCTAAATCGTTGTCCGAAAAACTGCGACAACATCTACATTTGTCTCTTCGTAAGTTGTTAGGTTTGTTTATGGACTAAAAGACTAGGGTTTTATCATAAAGCTTCAGACAAGGAAGGTTGAATGAACGTTTCAACTTTTTATTAATGAATAAGCAATTACAAGCAAGAGTCTTCGAAAGACTATATTACATCAAATGTACACAAATAGACGCTACTACTCTTCTTGTGGGCAACATTGACAACAGCGTCAAGAGGGACGGCCTTTGTGCGTCACGAGGGACGGCCTTTGTGCGTCGCGAGGGACGGCTTTATGCGTGTCTTATGTTCTCGACATACTATCGTAGTCGATTCGCACGGTTTTGTCGGTGCGCATCTTATTTTCTTGACTTACCAGTGAAGGCGTAATCGATTTGCGCGACTCGGGCCTCGGGGGGCCCCGGTGTCACGCAAACCTTCGAAACCCATTTGTGACTCGCTGCATTTCGGCTCACGAGCTGGGCAGCGAGCGCGATGCCACATTTGTGTGGCCGGGTTTCCCATGGACGCTGGCTAGACCAGATACGTCCGGCGGATGCAAGCCTTTGAAATCCATTTGTGACTCGCTGCCTTTTGGCTCACGAGCTGGGCGGCGAGCGCGATGCCACATTTGTGTGGCCAGGTTTCCCGTGGATGATGGCTAGACCAGATACGTCCGGCGGACGCAAGCCTACGAAACCCATTTGTGACTCGCTGCCTTTCGGCTCACGAGCTGGGCAGCGAGCGCGATGCCACATTTGTGTGGCCGGGTTTCCCGGAGACGCTGGCTAGACTAGATACGTCCGGCGAACGCAAGCCTTTGCAACCCATTTGTGACTCGCTGCCTTTCGGCTCACGAGCTGGGTGGCGAGCGCGGTGCCACATTTGTGTGGTCGGGTTTCCCGCGGATGCTGGCTAGACCAGATACGTCCGGCGGACGCAAGTCTTTGAAACCCATTTGTGACTCGCTGCCTTTCGGCTCACGAGCTGGGCTGCGAGCGCGATGCCACATTTGTGTGGCCGGGTTTCCCGTGGACGCTGGCTAGACCAGATTCGTCCGGCGGACGCAAACCTTCGAAACCCATTTGTGACTCGCTGCATTTCGGCTCACGAGCTGGGCAGCGAGCGCGATGCCACATTTGTGTGGCCGGGTTTCCCATGGACGCTGGCTAGACCAGATACGTCCGGCGGATGCAAGCCTTTGAAATCCATTTGTGACTCGCTGCCTTTCGGCTCACGAGCTGGGCGGCGAGCGCGATGCCACATTTGTGTGGCCGGGTTTCCCGTGGATGATGGCTAGACCAGATACGTCCGGCGGACGCAAGCCTACGAAACCCATTTGTGACTCGCTGCCTTTCGGCTCACGAGCTGGGGAGCGAGCGCGATGCCACATTTGTGTGGCCGGGTTTCCCATGGACGCTGGCTAGACCAGATACGTCCGGCGGATGCAAGCCTTTGAAATCCATTTGTGACTCGCTGCCTTTCGGCTCACGAGCTGGGCGGCGAGCGCGATTCCACATTTGTGTGGCCGGGTTTCCCGTGGATGATGGCTAGACCAGATACGTCCGGCGGACGCAAGCCTACGAAACCCATTTGTGACTCGCTGCCTTTCGGCTCATGAGCTGGGCAGCGAGCGCGATGCCACATTTGTGTGGCCGGGTTTCCCGGAGACGCTGGCTAGACCAGATACGTCCGGCGAACGCAAGCCTTTGAAACCCATTTGTGACTCGCTGTCTTTCGGCTCACGAGCTGTGCGGCGAGCGCTGCCACATTTGTGTGGCCGGGTTTCACGGAGACGCTGGCTAGACCAGATACGTCCGGCGAACGCAAGCCTTTGCAACCCATTTGTGACTCGCTGCCTTTCGGCTCACGAGCTGGGTGGCGAGCGCGGTGCCACATTTGTGTGGTCGGGTTTCCCGCGGATGCTGGCTAGACCAGATACGTCCGGCGGACGCAAGCCTTTGAAACCCATTTGTGACTCGCTGCCTTTCGGCTCACGAGCTGGGCTGCGAGCGCGATGCCACATTTGTGTGGCCGGGTTTCCCGTGGACGCTGGCTAGACCAGATTCGTCCGGCGGACGCAAACCTTCGAAACCCATTTGTGACTCGCTGCATTTCGGCTCACGAGCTGGGCAGCGAGCGCGATGCCACATTTGTGTGGCCGGGTTTCCCATGGACGCTGGCTAGACCAGATACGTCCGGCGGATGCAAGCCTTTGAAATCCATTTGTGACTCGCTGCCTTTCGGCTCACGAGCTGGGCGGCGAGCGCGATGCCACATTTGTGTGGCCGGGTTTCCCGTGGATGATGGCTAGACCAGATACGTCCGGCGGACGCAAGCCTACGAAACCCATTTGTGACTCGCTGCCTTTCGGCTCACGAGCTGGGGAGCGAGCGCGATGCCACATTTGTGTGGCCGGGTTTCCCATGGACGCTGGCTAGACCAGATACGTCCGGCGGATGCAAGCCTTTGAAATCCATTTGTGACTCGCTGCCTTTCGGCTCACGAGCTGGGCGGCGAGCGCGATGCCACATTTGTGTGGCCGGGTTTCCCGTGGATGATGGCTAGACCAGATACGTCCGGCGGACGCAAGCCTACGAAACCCATTTGTGACTCGCTGCCTTTCGGCTCATGAGCTGGGCAGCGAGCGCGATGCCACATTTGTGTGGCCGGGTTTCCCGGAGACGCTGGCTAGACCAGATACGTCCGGCGAACGCAAGCCTTTGAAACCCATTTGTGACTCGCTGTCTTTCGGCTCACGAGCTGTGCGGCGAGCGCTGCCACATTTGTGTGGCCAGGTTTCCCGTGGACACTGGCTAGACCAGATACGTCCGGCGGACGCAAGCCTTTGAAACCCATTTGTGACTCGCTGCCTTTCGGCTCACGAGCTGTGCGGCGAGCGCTGCCACATTTGTGTGGCTATTCTACCTCACGAGCGTGGCACCCTTGGGTGCGCGTGTCGTGTAACAGGCGGGGTTAGGTGTTAACTTGATCCCCCGGCGAGTGTGGCACCTTAGTGCACAGGTCGCATTTTCGGGTTGAGTCTCTTGGGTCGAGTCTTGTGCCTTTGTGAATGCGACGCCATGGCGCGCGCGTCACGCCAGGGGACTCAATTGGCCCATTCTTTCTCTCACGAGAGCGTCGTGGAGCGAATTTTGGTTTACCGTTTAGGGGCGATTTTTGTTTCTCGTGTGAGAGCATTTAGATTTATCATTGAATCTTGTGAGTCTATCGTTGACTGGTGACTCAGGAAGTTGTAGATTTTTGACACGAGGACTTTTAAGTTGATTCGTGGGTTTTGGGACTCAACTTGAGGAATAGACTTGACTCGAGAAGCTACATGTAGGGTCGACTCGAGGGCCAGTAAGGTGTAGAGCTGGCACAAAGACTTATCCTTCGACTCGTGGACCCGGACCTATCCTCGAGGAGTGATGTCAACTCGAGGAGTCGTGTAGAGCCGGCACGAGGAGTGGCTTGTCGACTCGTGGACTCGGTACTCGACTCGAGGAGTGAACTCAACTCGAGGAGAAATGTAGAGTCGCCACGAGGAGTAGCTAGTCGACTCGTGGACTCGGTACTCGACTCGAGGAGTGAACTCAACTCGAGGAGAAATGTAGAGTCGGCACGAGGAGTAGCTAGTCGACTCGTGGACTCGGTACTCGACTCGAGGAATGAACTCAACTCGAGGAGAATGTAGAGTCGGCACGAGGAGTAGCTAGTCGACTCGTGGACTCGGTACTCGACTCGAGGAATGAACTCAACTCGAGGAGAAATGTAGAGTCGGCACGAGGAGTAGCTAGTCGACTCGTGGACTCGGTACTCGACTCGAGGAATGAACTCAAGTCGAGGAGAAATGTAGAGTCGTCACGAGGAGTGGCTAGTCAACTCGTGGACTCAGTACTCGACTCGAGGAGTGAACTCAACTCGAGGAGAAATGTAGAGTCGGCACGAGGAGTAGCTAGTCGACTCGTGGACTCGGTACTCGACTCGAGGAACGAACTCAACTCGAGGAGAAATGTAGAGTCGTCACGAGGAGTGGCTAGTCGACTCGTGGACTCAGTACTCGACTCGAGGAGTGAACTCAACTCGAGGAGAAATGTAGAGTCAACACGAGGAGCAGCTAGTCGACTCGTGGACTCGGTACTCGACTCGAGGAATGAACTCAACTCGAGGAGAAATGTAGAGTCGGCACGAGGAGTAGCTAGTGGACTCGTGGACTCGGTACTCGACTCGAGGAATGAACTCAACTCGAGGAGAAATATAGAGTCGGCACGCGGAGTAGCTAGTCGACTCGTGGACTCAGTACTCGACTCGAGGAATGAACTCAACTCGAGGAGAAGTTTAGAGTCGGCACGAGGAGCAGCTAGTCGACTCGTGGACTCGGTACTCGACTCGAGGAATGAACTCAACTCGAGGAGAAGTGTGTAGACCGTCTCTCTCTGGGACCTCCGGCCTAACCATCGGCCCCTTGAGACTTTGTTATGCTTTTACTTTTATTTTGTTTTTTTTCCCTTTTTGAGTTGTTTAGTTGATTGGGTATTGATCCCTGTTAGCCCCCCGAGTTTCTTGCGTTTGTGAGACGAAGACCAAGAAACTCTCGTGTTGGAGGTATACAATAGTGTGTGTTGCCATGTATAGGATAACTCTTTATTGCAATAAGGGCATCGTTACAGGTTGTCATGGCACTTGGCCTTCTTTGGAAAAATAAAATTGCATAATTGAAATGAAGCGATTACAAAGTCGAGCGAGTTCGGGCGTGAGTTTAAGGGTCGAAGCAGCGACAATCATGGCTTGCTAGCGGATGCGATGAATTCCTTGAAATCCCCACCTCGAATTAGGGAATCAATTCGCTTCCTAAGTTGGTCGCATTCAATTGCGTGTGCCCGTGATCGCGGTGATACTCGCACTGTTTGTTCTTGTCTCGCGTTGCGGGGTCCTTCTTCATCGGAGGTGGGGATCCCAGCTTCTCTCTGTGTAAGCTCAGGATCCCGTCGGGTGTCGCGTTGAGAGGGACGAAGGACTGCTTCGGGGCTGGAGAAGGGTGGTCATTAGGGACTTGACCATTTCTACGCCTCTTCTTTCGCGAGCCGAGACTGGCGGCCAGTGCCGTGAGTGTGGCATCGCGCTTTTTGTTGGATGCACGGTCAGTAACGTTGGGTGGTTGGTGTCCCAAGGCAGCCTTTCTCACGATCTCGCGTCGGGCGTTGAGTTTCTCTCTCAAGTCGCATCCACGGGATTCCCTTCGGGAATCGAGATGGTCTCTCAAGTCTCCGTTGGCCGTCCCTATCACCCTCGGAGGCCTTGGACGCGAATGGTGAGCTTGGAGCGTCCCTTTCTGGACCTTGAGATTGAGCATCCTCGAACGTTGTGCGATCTTTGACGTCTCGATGCGGTCTCTCGAGGGTGTCCCCTTCAGAGCGCATGTGTTTGTTCGCTCGACGGTGGATGCCTTGACGCGGTCGCCTGAGGGAGTCTCCTCGGAGGCGTGCGTGCGAGTTCACTTTCGTGAATAGCGTGGTCGAGGTTTGTCTCGCTGGTTCTCGACTTTGCCACATAATCGGGGTCTATCTCGTCATGGTCGACGTAGTTGTTGGAGTCGAGGAGGTCGGCGATGAGCGCTCCGGTAACGCCGGGACGGTCTAGGAGCTCGGCGAGCCTTCGAGCCGTGTCTTCTCGGACTGCGGCCTCGGGGTCATTCGTCGGGTCTCGGGGCTGGCTCTCATTATCATGAGGTTGCCCTTCAAGACGGTGCGCAGGGCTTTGGAGGTCGTGCCTCAAGCTAGTCGCTCGGGCGCCCACGGAGGTGGCGGGGACACGACTCATCTCTCGAGAGTCGTAGAAGCAGCAGGAAAGAGGAATGGAAGGGAGAGCGTCGCCAAGGTCGGGCGGTCCCCTCCTTCTAGCACCAAAATGTTGTCGCAGTTTTTTGGACAACTATTTAGAAGCCCCAAACGGTTCGACCCAAGGACGGACCAAGTGGTCGCGTTCGGGCTTGAGAGTGTCGGACTTGGTATCCCAAGTCGTCCCTTAGCTGTCGGTAATGTCTATCTCGTCCAAGCACCTGAAAAGCAAGCAGAGAGGTGTGAACTACAAAGGGGAAACAGAGGGGTTGCCTCTGTTAACCTCTCTGATGCTCAACATTAATAGGATTGAGGTGGAGTATAGAGGTTTTAGAGGTGGTGAGAGGCCAAAGATGAGCGAAACGAGTGAAGTATGAGTTCGACAGCGTTTCTGGACTCCAAATTGGATTTCCTTTAGGAGAGGGCGGACCTCTCTATTTATAGGTGACCAAGGGGTGTTTGGAGAACCCCTTGGCCGAGTGAGCTTCTTGGGCTGGCCATTGGCCGAGTGAACTTTTTGGAGGGTTCGCTCGGCCATTGGCCAAGTGAAGTTCATTGCCGACTGAAAGTTCACTCGGCCATTGGCCGAGTGAACTGTTTGAAGGTTCACTCGGCCAATGGCCGAGTGAACTGCTGGAAGGTTCGCTCGGCCAATGGCCGAGTGAACTGCTGGAAGGTTCACTCGGCCATTGGCCGAGTGAACTGCTGGAGGGTTCACTCGGCCATTGGCCGAGTGAACAGCCTGGCCGGCTGAGGATTTCACTCGCCCATTGGCCGAGTGAACAGCCTGGCCGGCTGAGAGTTTCACTCGACCATTGGACGAGTGAACAGCCTGGCCGGCTGAGAGGTTCACTCGGCCATTGGCCGAGTGAACAGCCTGGCCGGCTTAAAGTTTCACTCGGCCATTGGCCGAGTGAAGAGCCTGGCCGGCTGAAGGTTTCACTCGGCCATTTGTCGAGTGAAGGTGTTGGACCTTCGGCCGGCCATTGGCCAGCTGACCCTTGGGTCGGCCATGGCCGGCTGAACCTGACCCTTGGGCCGGCCATTGGCCGGCTGAGCCTTGGGCCGACCATGGGTTGGTTGGGCCGGCCAGTGGCCGAGGCAAGCTTTCGTCGTCCGAGGCCTCGCGCCGGTCGCACGGGTCGAAGTTACACCTTTGTCCTCGTCGGTCCGAGACGGGCCGATAACAATGCCCAATAAGAATTTTCAAGTAAAATTCTATGAAATAAAATTAATCCACAACGCCCAAATAATTTAACTTGGCCGAGTGGTTTCAATATGTCATCATATGACATTGTCAAACAATTTATTGACATTCATTTCATCCTATGTCCAAAAAGACAAATTTACCCTTTTGACAATTTTCGTAAAACTTATCTCGTTCTTGTTTTGACTTGGCTTCTAGTTTAACTATTCCTACACGATATGATTTGTGACAGTGACCTCATGGATCCAAATGAACAAAGCTTGAGCTAAAAATACTTGGACTCAAAAGTTCATAAACCTTTTCCAAGTTTAGGTTAATGTCAACTGACTTCACTCAAGAGTTGACACTGAGAATCTCTCGGTTCAAATGAATTTATTTTCTACTCAAGAATTCAACTTAATTATGATGAGTGGATCCACTGAATATTATCTATGTTTACCCTTCATCAATATCATCAGCTAGTCAGGATTTACAAACTTACCATTTAACCCTTCTAGATGTTATTGACGAGGAGCTAACAAGTCACATTGTTTCATCCAAAAGGGTCAAGACTCAATTTGGACACTGGCCCGTTCATTTATTCACATTCCAAGGAACAAAGCATGAGGTGATATACTTTGCATTTCAGCAATCTTGTACATGAATTCCATATCCATGAGAACTTCACAAAGTTACTGATGAAATCTTCACAACTTAGTACTTCACCAATAGGTCCTGTTCAGAATCACATAGTGAGTCCAAACTCTGACTTTCTCAAATGAGAGTACGTAAGCTGTGAAATGGCATGTCTCATTTCAGGATTAAGGTAAGCATGATGCAATTCATACGTAGTGACCTCGAGACATAAAAGGTTAAATGTTGTTCTTATCTTGTCTCTAGAAGTGCACTGGTCAATTAAGTACCTTCGGAAAATACCTAGAAGAACTATAGAGTCTCCAACTCTCAATGCCCCATAACCAGACATCATAGATTCTCCTAACAATCGTTCAGAATGTAAGCGATTGTTTCGACGACATATCACCTAAAGGACACAGGGTGTGATGAATAACTCATCATTGATCTAACCATCTCCATAAGAGTTCGGTTTCTTCTCTCTGACACTCTATTTTGTAGGTGCGGTAAGTTGAGAAGCGATACCTTCTCCTTTAAGAAAGTCATAAAACTCTCCAGACATATACTCCCCACCTCGATCAGATCGAAGGGTTTTGATTTGTTTGCTAGTTTGCTTTTCCACTAAAGCCCTAAAGACCTTAAATAGGTTAAAGGTCTCGGATTTGTGTTTGACCAAATAGACAAAACCGTATCTTGAGTAATCATTGGTGAAGGGAACAAAGCATTCGTATCCTCCCCGTGCTTGTGTACTAAGTTGACCACATACATCAGAATGTACAAGTTTCAGCAACTCAGTGGCTCTTTGCCCCTTATCGGAGAAAGGTCGCTTAGTCATTCTTCCTTCTATGCAAGATTCACAAGTAGGAAGTGAACCTATTGCAGAGGCTTGGAGTGGATCTTCCCTCATAAATCTCTTAATCCTGTCTAGACTGATATGACCAAGTCTTAAGTGCCAAAGATATGTTGATTTTATTGGATTCAGAAAGTTTGATCCTCTTTGGCTCACTAACTAGATCTATATCTATTTCAGTTTCTAAACGAGAAGGTTAAGTGGGATAAATGTAAAAAGAGCATTCTTCATACATGCATTAGTGACAAAAGAATTATCAAGAAACGAAATACGAATTCCTGAACTTTAAACAATAATCTTGCTCATGAAGACGAGCAACAAATATTAAGTTATTCCCAATGGAACGAAATAAACATTATTCATGTTTAAAGTGCGGTCTTCGAAAGACAGCATTACAGATCCCTCAGCCTTCGCAGACACCAGGCTCCCATCACCAAATTTGAAATAGAAAAAGCCTTCCTCTAAGGTTTTGGTTTTCTTGAAACCAATCAAGGAACAAAAAATATGGTTAGTACAGGAGAGTCAAGAATCCACATTGATACATTATCAGTTACTAAGCATGTTTCGGTAACTAGTACAATACTATGTTCCTTTGGTTTGAGATAGGTAGGATAGTTCTTCTTCTCGGCCTTGTGAGGTCTCTTCTTTGATCCTGAGACGGAGGCTTTGTGCTCAGTAGCACGTGTCTCTCCTTGATTCCTCTTTCTCTTAATGAGACCTTCAGTAGTGTGAAGCTCCTACATAAGCTCGGTAATAGTGTACTCTAGCTTGTTCATGGAGTAGTTCAGCTTGAAGGTATCAAAATATTCGGGGAGAGTTTCCAAGATCATATCTATTTTGATCTCCACGTCAATCTCAGATCCTAGGATTTCCATCTTATTCAAGTAACTAATAATCAGCATCATATGGTCCCTGATAGGAGTCTACACCTTCATGCTACACTTCATAAACTGTCTGACTGCTTGTTGTCTAGCCTGACGCCTTTGCCCTCCAAACATCTCATGGATATTGTAGAGCATGTCAGCGGTTGTCTCAATGTCACGATGTTTCCGTTTCAGGACATTGTTCATAGATCCTAACGTATAGCACCTCACAATCTCATCGGAGCGGAGCCAGGCCGCCAAGGCGTTTGTCCTCTTGAGTTGAATCATCATTCATTTGAGGAGGACACGGGGTGGTGAGTACCCATTTGTAGTTGTTAACGATAAGTATTATGTCGAGGTTATGTTACGTAGTTTTTGGTTTTGAGTTTGTTCGAGGAAAGGATGATTGAGAGATGGTTGAGAGACATCTAGCTGAAGTTAAGTTGAAACAAGTTTATGATTAGTCTTTGGTTTAGGATTTGATAACATCCAAAGGTGTTATAAACGAAATGATAATCTACTCCCTCAACAGAAGGCCGCAAAAAATCTCATTTTATATGTAAATGACACATCATTAATTCTTAGCCAAGATGTCAATACACCAATTTTGACTAGCCACGTTTTAAATTAGTTTGATCACTCATATCCTTTCGCAGAGACTCAAGGGAGGATAACTAGGGATTGAGTCTAAGTGTGCAACCAACCACTTAGTCCAAAAGATCAACTTTGAAAAAACAATCCCCCAAGAGGAGGCCTTGTCTTCATCGTATCACTCTCGGACGTAGCTCATTGAGCAATGATCGAAGCAAAAACGACATGGAGTACTCCCATTGAAGAGAGGGCCACAAGAGTGACTCTTAGTCTCACGTTTAATTGCTTCTTTCATTAGGGTTGGGGATCGTGGGTTACAAACAACAAGTATAACCCTCCCACTTAGTTTTTAGAGTTGGCACATCATCTCTTATAAGTTTGGAAACAAATTTCCTAGTTATAGAGCGATAGAGTGGACTTCTAGAAAGGAATCCCAGATCTTCATGTCCAAGGAAGTGCAGTGTTAGTACATAAAGACACAAGGTACATACTCGGACATTTTCCTATTTTCTATTCGGGAAAGTGCATGAGGAAAGTGTGAACTTCAACTCACTCGAACACTTGAAAGTTTGAGATTACACATCTTTTATTTTTTGGCTTGTCTACGAGGAGACCTCCGACTCAAATTTTCAAGAGAATATAAATTTTGAACATATGTGATATAGATATAGGTTTGAAAACATTTTGAAAACTTATTTGATTTGGATGACAAAATAATTTCAAGTTTGAAAAACAAAAACGGTTTTTCAAAATTCAAACTAGTTTTGTACAAATTCAATTTCAATTAAACTTTCAAAAAAAGAAACATTTTAATCTTTCACATTATGTTTATTATCTTATAAAAAACAATTTTAGTCAAGGAAATTTTCTCATTAGAGTTCTATAACTCATGGTAGTGGGGTTGAAAATCCGAAATTCTAAAAACTAGACTTTCGGAACAGCCGCGCACCTCGGAGTAAAATCGCCATAACTGGCGGCTCCGATGTGCTTTTGACCAAAAACCAATTGCATTGGAAATAAGACAAATAGACTTTTAATTTCATTAAATTTCGAATTCTGAGCTGAGAGTTATGCCACTTTTACTGTGGGTTTTCTCGAGCTTGAAGAAAACTGGAAATAATTAAAGTTTAAATAACAACAATCATAAAACGAAACGAGTAAATCAACGAAACTAGCAAGACAATATAACTAGTTACAAAATTACTCGAAATTTTCTAAAACTTTAAAAACACATTTTTCATTATAAAAAATTAAAAACTTTTAGAACTGATTCTAATGTGTTTTAATAACATCCCAATATCATAGAAAATCAAAATGATTTTTAATTTAAAAACCAGAGCAATAAATTAAAAAAAAAACTAAGGTAACAATCCTAACTTGTCAAAAACGAGTATTCTTTCGAAAACAATTTTCAAGCTCATAGTTTTAATCACATGTACATGCATATCTTTGACCATAGCTGTGATACCATTTGTTGGAATTGATCTAGGGTTAAGAAAAGATTTAACGCTTCGAGCAAGCTGCAGAATTAAAAAAATTTCTTTTAAACAAGTAAAAACGATTTTACTAACCTAGACAAAGAGCAAGCACATGTTTATATTTAAATTAAAACTATTAAAGTGCATTACTCGTTTAGTAAAATTTGTGGAGCTTGAACGTTGAGAGGCCTTAGGAAGGTCGAAACATTCATTTCCCTACGCAGCTCGTCTTTCTTCGTTCTTCGGGAAACTCGAGTAACAACGAAAGTTTCTATCACAAGAATCACTCGAGAAAGAAATGAATTACTGTGTGGGCACTTTAAAACACGACAACTCAAGAACAAGTCTAAGAGTTGAAGAGCTAAAAGACTAGGTCAAATGTGGACCTAGGTGCCAAAACAAAAATGAAAAGAACTTAGAGAGAGAGAGGGAGTTGTGCGGCCAAGAGGTTCTAGAGTGAGAATCTCTCAATCTCTAAAAATTTGGAATAAATAAAATGAGAGGAATGAGGGCTCTATTTACAGGAGAGGGATTACCTTCAATAAGGTAGTTTCATCTTCTATAGAATATCACATATTCATGAGCAAATATTGCCCTTATTCTATCAAGGTCACACGTCCAAGGCTTGCCATGCAAGTCCTTGGATTTGTTTCCTTCTTTGTTTTGCTCTCTCCTTGCCTTCTGTTTGCCGCCTCCTTCCTTTCCTTGTAGTGGAAATTTGTTTCCTCTTTTTCTTTTGGCAAATATCTTCATACATCAATGCACAAAATTGGTCTCTCTTTCTCTCCATTTGGACGTGTAGAAGGCTTCTAGAAGGACCTTCTAGATATTTCTTCATTTGTTCATGACAACATAAGAAAAGCCCATTAAGAATTTTCAATAAAATTCTATGCAATGAAATTGTTGTTGGCCCGTCTAGGGCCAACGGGAACAAGGTCATCTCTTCGACCCACATGGCTGGTACGAGATCTTGGGCGGCGAAACCCCGACTCAACCAGGAGCCGGCCCAAACCAATGGCCAAGTCAAAACCCAGCCACGGGCCGAGTCAATGGCTCACCCGGCCATTGGCTGGGTCAAATGGCTCACTCGGCCATTGGATAGTTCACTCGGCCAATGGCCGAGTGAACCCCTCAGCCACCAAGACAGTTCACTCGGCCATTGGCCGAGTGAACCTTCCAGCAGTTCACTCGGCCAATGGCCGAGTGAACCCCTCAGCCACCAAGGCAGTTCACTCGGCCATTGGCCGAGTGAACCTTCCAGCAGTTCACTCGGCCAATGGCCGAGTGAACCCTTCAGCCGCCAAGACAGTTCACTCGGCCATTGGCCGAGTGAACCTTCCAGCAGTTCACTCGGCCAGTGGCCGAGTGAACCCTTCAGCCGCCAAGACAGTTCACTCGGCCATTGGCCGAGTGAACCTTCCAACAGTTCACTCGGCCAATGGCCGAGTGAACCTCCCTGCTGCCTCAGCAGTTCACTCGGCCATTGGCCGAGTGAACCTCGGCCGGCCCAAGACCTTCACTCGGCCAATGGCCGAGTGAACCTCACCACCATGTTCACTCGGCCATTGGCCGACCCAACCTCCTCCAATGCCGACCCAAGCATTCTCACTCGGCCAAGGGGTCTTCAAACCACCCCTTGGCTGCCTATAAATACCAAGGCACCCCCCTTGGTCCAGGTAATCCATTCTTGAGTACTGAAACGCTGCCGAACTCGTACCTCGCTCGTTTCTCTCAAGCTTTGGCCTCTAAACAGCCCTAAAACCTCCATACTCCACCTCAATCACACTAATGTTGAGCGTCGGAGAGGTAAACAGAGGCAACCCCTCTGTTTCCCCTTTGTAGTTCACTTGTTCTCTACTCCTTTTCAGGTACTCTGACGAACTCAAGGGACATCCACAGCTAAGGGACGACTTGGAATACCAAGTCCGACACGCTCGAGTCAAGACGAGACCACTTGGTCCGGCCTTGGGTCTAACCGTCTTTGGCTCCTAAATCGTTGTCCGAAAAACAGCGACAACATTTTGGCGCTAGAAGGAGGGGATCTCTCGACCTTGGCAACACATCCCCTCACATGTCTCCTCGAGATGAATTCATTCCTCGAGTCGAGCTACGAGTCCGCGAGTCGACCAATACTCCTCGCGACGACTCTTCACGAAACTCCTCGTGCAGGGTCTACGTGAGCCCTCGAGTCGAGTTCAAGTCCACGAGTCGACTGATACTCCTCGTGCCAACTCTTCACATGTCTCCTCGAGATGAATTCATTCCTCGAGTCGAGCTACGAGTCCGCGAGTCGACCAATACTCCTCGCGTCGACTCTTCACGAAACTCCTCTTGCAGGCTCTACATGAGTCCTCGAGTTGAGTCCCAAGCCCACAAGTCAACTAACTATTCCTCGTGCAGGCTCTACATGAGCCCTCGAGTTGAGTCTTGAGTTCGCGCTCGCCGCCCAGCTCGTCGGCCGAAAGGCAACGAGTTACAAATGGGTTCAAGGCTTGCGTCCGCCAGGGCGTATCTGGTCAAGCCAGCGCCCACGGGAAACCTCGCCACACAAATGTGGCATCGCGCTCGCCGCCCAGCTCGTCGGCCGAAAGGCAACGAGTTACAAATGGGTTCAAGGCTTGCGTCCGCCAGGGCGTATCTGGTCAAGCCAGCGTCCACGGGAAACCTCGCCACACAAATGTGGCATCGCGCTCGCCGCCCAGCTCGTCGGCCGAAAGGCAACGAGTTACAAATGGGTTCAAGGCTTGCGTCCGCCAGGGCGTATCTGGTCAAGCCAGCGCCCACGGGAAACCTCGCCACACAAATGTGGCATCGCGCTCGCCGCCCAGCTCGTCGGCCGAAAGGCAACGAGTTACAAATGGGTTCAAGGCTTGCGTCCGCCAGGGCGTATCTGGTCAAGCCAGCGTCCACGGGAAACCTCGCCACACAAATGTGGCATCGCGCTCGCCGCCCAGCTCGTCGGCCGAAAGGCAACGAGTTACAAATGGGTTCAAGGCTTGTTTGGACACTGGCCAGTTCATTTATTCACATTCCAAGGAACAAAGCACGAGGTGATATACTTTGCATTTCAGCAATCTTGTACATGAATTCCATATCCATGAGAACTTCACAAAGTTACTGATGAAATCTTCACAACTTAGTACTTCACCAATAGGTCCTGTTCAGAATCACATAGTGAGTCCAAACTCTGACTTTCTCAAATGAGAATACGTAAGATGTGAAATGGCATGTCTCATTTCAGGATTAAGGTAAGCACGATCCAATTCATACGTATTGACTTTGAGACATACGAGGTTAAATGGTTTTTTCTTATTTTGTCTCTAGAAGTGCATTGGTCAACTCAGTACCTTCGGAAGCTGCCTAGAAGAACTATAGAGTCTCCAACTCTCAATTCCCCATAACAAGACATCATAGATTCTCCTAACAATCGTACTGAGGTCAATAGTCCTTTGACCTTTAGATTGCGAATATATCGTTTGTTACCGATCCATCTCGGCCCGGTAGAGCGACGACGGCCATGATAGCGGCCGTCCTAGGACTCCCCCGACGCACGGCCGACTCAGAGCTGGCGCCCAGCCACGGTCGACTCAGAGCCGGCGCCCGGCCACGGCCGACTCAGAGCCGGCGCTCAGCCATGGTCGACCCCGCGCCGGCCTTCGCCTCCATGGCCGACCTAGGGCCGGCCTTTGCCTCCATGGTCGACCCAGGGCTGGCCCTCGCCTCCATGGCCGACCCAGGGCCGGCCTTCACCTCCATGGCCGACCCAGGGCCGGCCTTCACCTCCATGGCCGACCCAGGGCCGGCCCTCGCCTCCATGGCCGACCCAGGGCCGGCCCTCGCCTCCATGGCCGACCCAGGGCCAGCCCTCGCCTCCATGGCCGACCCAGGGCCGGCCATCGGCTAAGGGGGTGCCCAAAATGCCCCTTGGTCGCCTATAAATGCCGGGGTACCTCCCCTGGTCCATGTAATCCGAATTTGAGTACTGAAACGCTGTCGAACTCGTACCTCGCTCGTTTCTCTCAAGTCTCGGCCTCTAAACACCTAAACTCTCTACAACCTACCTCAACCCTACTAATGTTGAGCGTCGGAGAGGTAAACAGTGGCAACCCCTCTGTTTCCCCTTTGTAGTTCACGCGCTCTCTGCTGCTTTTCAGGTACCGAGACGAGGTGGGCTTCATCTACAACTAAGGGACGACTTGGGATACCAAGTCCGACACGCTCGAGCCGAAGTGAGACCACTTGGTCTGGCCTTGGGTCTAACCGCTTTGGGCTCCTAAATAGTTGTCCGAAAAATAGCGACAACATTTTGGCGCTAGAAGGAGGGGACCACCGACCTTAGCATGCTCTCCCTTCCATTCCTCACCCTCACTACATCCACGACTCTCGACAAATGAGTCACATTCCCACGACCTCCGTTGGCACTCGAGCGACGAGCTCGAGGTACGGTCTCCGAAGCCTCGCTCACCGTCTTGAAGGGAAATCTCGTGATAACGAGAGCCAGCCCCAAGACCCGGCGAACGACCCCGAGGCCGCGCTCCGAGAGGACACGGCCCGGCGGCTCGCGGAGCTTCTAGACCATCCCGGCGTCGACGGCTTGCTCATCGCCAATCTCCTCGGCTACGACGTCGAGGATAGGACCGCCCGAGATGACTCCGACCCCGACTATGTGGGGGAGTCAAGGACCGATGAGGCAACGCCAAGCCTCGCCCCGTCGCGGTCTGAGAGGGCAAGCGGCGACTTGGCCGGACCGGCGCGGCAACAAGCACGCTTATATTCCCGGGGACTCGCCCCTTCGGTTCCAAGAGGCGGCCGGACACGGCCCCTCGCCGAGGAGAGAGCGAATCTGGTGGACGATGGGGCCGATAGCCGAAGCGCCCGCCGGACGGTCCGACCAAGGGCGACCTCGCCCCGTCACGCGCCGACTGTGGACCTTAGAGAGCGCCTGGCGGCGCAGAAAAATTCCCGAGGGGAGGATCTCCGCCAAAGGCTTAATTTTCGGAGGGACGCTCTCCCCGCCGTGACTCTCGGCCGACCTCAGGCCAACGCCGGAGACCAAGCGTCCAACGAGTGCCAACAGGCGACTCACGTGATGCCGGCAGCCAGCCCAACTAACGGGCTTGACATGGTCACGATGATTCAAAGCCTCCAAAACCAAATCATCGAGATGAGGGAATCGGGGAGGCAAAGGCCTTACGGAGGGATCGAGGAGTCATACTCTCCCTTCGCCGCTCAAATCCTCGCGCAGCCTTGCGTGGGGAACATCAAACTGCCGTCCATTCCCCCTTACGACGGTCGGACGGACCCAAACTTCCACATACAACACTACGAGACGTGGATGACGATGCTGTTGTCAATAGTGCCCACAAGAAGAGTTGTAGTCTTTATTTTGAACATTTGATGTAATAAAGTCTCATGAAGACTCTTGCTTGTAATTGCCTATTCATTCATTAATAAAGTTGAAACGTTCATTCAATCTTCCTTGTCTGAAGCTTTATGAGAAAACCATAGTCTTTTAGTCCATAAACAAACTTAACAACTTACGAAGAGACAAATGTAGATTTGCATGAACAAACTCTTCGTAGTTTGCTTAAAACGATATATTCGCAATCTTAGGGTCAAAGGACTATTGACCTCAGTATGATTGTTAGAAGAATCTATGATGTCTGGTTATGAGGCATTGAGAGTTAGGAACTCTATAGTTCTTCTAGGTATCTTCCGAAGGTACTGAATTGACCAGTGCACTTCTAGAGACAAGATAAGAACAAACCATTTAACCTCTTATGTCTCGAAGTCACTATGTATGAATTGCATCATGCTTACCTTAATCCTGAAATGAGACATGCCATTTCACACCTTAGTATTCTCATTTGAGAAAGTCAAAGTTCGGACTCACTATGTGATTCCGAACAAGGCCTATTGGTGAAGTACTAAGTTGTGAGTCTGTCATGAGTAACTTTGTGAAGTTCTCATAGATATGGAATTCATGTACAAGATTGCTGAAATGCAATGTATGTCACCTCATGCTTTGTTCCTTGGAGTGTGAATAAATGAACTGGCCAGTGTCCAAATTGAGTCTTGACTCTTTTGGATGAAACAATGTGACTTGTTAGCTCCTCGTCAATACATTGTTTCTAACTTATTCACAAGCGACAAAGGAGTTGAGGAAATAACAGCTAGAAGGGTAAAATGGTAATTTAGTAAATCCCGACTAGCTGATGACATTCATGAAGGGTAAACATAGATAATATTCAGTGGATCCGCTCATCATAATTAGGTCAAATTCTTGAGTAGAAAATAAATTCATTTGAACCGAGAGATTTTCAGTGTCAGCTCTTTAGTGGAGTCAGTTGGCATTAAGCTAAACTTGGAAAAGGTTTGTGAACTTTTGAGTCCAAGTGTTTAGCTAAAGCTTTGTTCATTTGGGTCCATGAGGTCACTGTCACGAATCACATCGATAGGAATAGTTAAACTGGAAGCTAAGCCAAAACAAGAACGAAAATAGTTAAAAGGGTATTTTTGTCTTTTGAGACATAAGGATGAAATGGATGTCAATAAATTTTGACAAGTTCATTTGATGACTTAATGTCACTCGGCCATAATATGATTAATTGGGCCTTGTGAATTAATTTCATTTCATAAGAATTTTATTGAAAACTCTTAATGGGCCTTTTTCATGTTCTCATGAATAAATGAAGAAGCTTCTAGAAGCTCCTTCTAGAAGTGAAATGGGCGCCCATAATACCCAAGGAAAGAGAGTTTATTTTGTGCATAAATGTATTTAGATACTTGCCAAAAGAAAAAGAGGAAACAAATTTCCCACACATGCAATGGGAAATTCGGCCAAGTGAGAAAAGGGAAAGCCAAGGAACAAAAAAGGAAACAAATCCTTGCCTCTAGGAGGCAGCCTTGGGCGCCCAACAAGGAATGGGAAATGAAGGATTTTTGCTCATGAATATGTGATATTCTATAGAAGAGGAAACTACCTTATTGAAGGTGAGACCTCTCCTATAAATAGGAGCCCCATTTCCTCACAATTCAATCATCCAAGTTTAAGAGATTTGAGAGACTCTCTCTCTAGAACTTGGCCGAAGTCCTCTTCTCTCTCTCTCTAGTTTATTTTCGGTTTTCTCTTGTCTTGGCACCTAGGTCCTCACTCGACCTAGTCTTTAGCTCTGCGACTTCGAGACTCGTTCTCAAGTCGTAGTGTTTAAAAGTGCCCACTCACTAATTCCTTCTTTTCGAGTGATTTAGTGATAGAAACTTTCGTGGTTGCTCGAGGTGCCGAGGAAAGAAAAGAGAGACGTGCTGCGAGGGGAGACGAACGTTGCCAACCTTCCAAAGGCTCATCAACGTTCAAGCATCAAAAAGGTTAGTAACTTTTAAAGCTCATATTAGTTTTTATTTACATGCATATGCTCTTGTCTAGGTTAGTAAAAACTAGTTTTACTTAAAAAGAAAATTTTTAAAATTCCGCCGCTTAACGAAGCGTTAATCTTTTTCTTAAACCCTAGATCGATTCCAACAAATGGTATCAGAGCTATGGTCAAAGGAATGCATGTGCATGTTTTTTAAATTATGAGCTTGAAAATCGTTTTCGAAAGTTTACTAATTTTGTGACAAGTTAGAATTGTAATCTTAGATTTTTTTTAATTTATTGCTCTTGTCTTTAAATTAAAAAGCATGTTGATTTTCTATGAGTTTGGGATGATGTTAAAACACATTAGAATCAGTTCTAAAAGTTTTTAATTTTTTATATTGAAAAACGTGTTTTAAAGGTTTGAGAATTTTCGAGTAAATTTTGTGACTAGTTTTATTTTCTTACTAGTTCCGTTTATTTACTTGAATCGTTTTATGCATGTTGTTATTTCTTTTATTCTATGTTGTTACCCTGCTAATAAAACACAAATAAAAGCTTTAAACAACCTCATAAAACGTTCCGTTACACTCGATTCTTTTTCGCACCTAAAAGGACAAAGCTTTAATTTATTTCTTTTTCTTCGAGCTGGAATGTAAACCCGCATTAAAAGCGGCATAACTCTCTGCTCAGAAATCGAAATTTAATGATTCTTGAATCAAATTAAATCTCTGTCTGTCCTCTGTCCAATGCCACCGGTTTCGGCTCAAAAGGACATCGGAGCCGCCAGTTATGGCGATTTTACTCCGAGGTGCGCGGCTGTCTGAAACTCCAGTTTTTTTAGAAATCCGGATTTTCAAACCCCACTACCATGAGTTATAGAACTCTAATGAGAAAACTTTCTTGAGCAAAAATGTTTTTCATATGATTATAAACATGATGTGTAAAGATTAAAAGTTTTGTTTTTTGAAAGATTAATTGAAATTGAATTTTTACAAAACTAGTTTGAATTTTGAAAAACCGTTTTCACTTTCAAACTTGAAAATATTTTGTCATCCAAATCAAATAAATTTTCAAAATGTTTTCAAAACTATATCTATATCACATATGTTCAAAATCTATATGCTCTTGAAATTTTGAGTGGGAGGTCTCTTTGTAGACAAAACCGAAAAATAAAAAGATGTGTAATCTCAAACTTTCAAGTGTTCGAGTGAGTTGAAGTTCACACTTCCCTCACGCACTTTCCCGAAATAGAAAATAGGAAAAGATCGAGTATGTCCCTTGTGCCTTTATGCACTAATACTGCTCTGAACATGTCGATCTAGGATTCTCTTCTAGTTGTCCGCTCCGTCGCTCTCTAACTAGGAAATCTGTTTCCGAACTTAAAAGAGTCGATGAACCAACTCCAAAAACTAAGTGGGAGGGTTATACTCGTTGTTTGTAACCCGCGATCCCCAACACTAGTGAAAGATGCAATAACGTGGGACTAAGAGCCGCTCTTGCGACCCTCACTTAAATGTGAGTACTCCAAGGCGTTATTGCTTCGATCATTGCTCAATGAGCTACGTCCGAGAGTGATGCAATGATGGCAAGGCCTCCCCTTGGGGGATTGTTTTTCAAAGCTGATCTTTTGGACTAAGTGGTTGGTTGCACACTTAGGCTCAATCCCTAGTATCCTTCCTTAAGGCTCTGCGAAAGGATATGAGTGATCAAACCAATTTACAAGGTGGCTAGTCGAAATGATGTACTGACATCTTGGCTTAGCATTAATGATGTGTCATTTACTTATAAAAGGAGATTTTTTGCGGCCTTCTCTTGAGGGAGTAAATTATCGTTTGGTTTATAACACCTTTGGGTTTTACAAAAGTCTTAATAAAACTTAAATCCTAAACCAAAGACTAATCATAAACTTGTTTCAACTGTTATAGGCAATATGTCTCTCAACCCTCTCTCAACAATTCTTTCCTCGAATAAACTCGAAGGCGACAATTACGTCGACTGGAAACGTAACCTCGACATAGTCCTTACTGTCGACAAGCACAAATGGGTTCTCACCACCCCCTGTCCTCAAACGAATGATGATTCGACGCAAGAGGAGAAAGACGTCCTGGCGGCCTGGCTTCGATCCGATGAGATTGCGAGATGCTATTTTTTGGCATCGATGAACAATGTGTTGCAACAACAACATCGTGATTTCGAAACTGCCACCGATATGCTCTACAATCTCCATGAGATGTTTGGAGGGCAAGGACGTCAAGCTAGGCAACAAGCGGTCCGACAATTCATGAACTGTCGTATGAAGGCTGGAACTCCCGTTAGAGATCATATGATGCTGATCATTAGCTATCTCAACGAGATGGAGATTCTTGGATCTGAGATTGATGGGGAGACCAAAATAGATATGATCTTGGAAACTCTCCCCGAAACCTTTGATACCTTCAAATTGAACTATTCCATGAACAAGCTGGAGTACACTGTTACCGAGCTCATGAAGGAACTTCAAACCGCTGAGGCACTCACTAAGAAAAAGAGGGCTCAAGGAGAAGTACATGCTACTGCCTCCACCTCTGGATCTAAGAAGAGACCTCGCAACGCCGAGAAAAAGAACCAACCTAAGGTTCAAACGAAGAAGAAGGCGCCAAAGGCTCCGAAGGTGGACAAGTCTAAAGACAAGTGCCACCACTGCAACGAGCCTTGTCACTGGCGTAGGAACTGTCCCGCCTACCTCAAAACCAAAGCTAAAGGTATTGTACTTGTTACTGAAGCCTGTTTAGTAGCTGATAATGTATCATCGTGGATTATTGACTCCGCTGCTACTAACCATATTTGCTGCTCCTTGACTGGTTTTAGGAAAAGCAAAAGCTTAGAGGATGGCGACTTCTGCTTCAAGTGGGGTGATGAGAGCGTGGTGTCTGCGAAGGCTGTGGGATCCGTGACGCTATCTTTTGAAGATCGAACTTTAAATTTGAATAATGTTTATTATGTTCCTTCCTTTGGGAAAAACCTAGTATCTGTTGCTCAACTTTTCGAGCAAGATTATTATTTAAAGTTTATAAAGAATGGAATTCGTATTTCTTTTTCTAATTCTTTCGTCACTGATGCATGTATGAAGAATGGTCTTTTTTACATCTATCCCACTCAACCTTCTCTCTTAGACACCGAAATAGATAACGATCTAATTAGGGAGCCAAAGAGGATCAAACTTTCTGAATCCTCCGATCTAACAAAATCAACATACCTCTGGCACTTAAGACTTGGTCATATCAGTCTAGATAGGATTAAGAGACTTGTGAGGGATGGTCCACTCCAAGCCTCTGCAATAGGTTCACTACCTACTTGTGAATCCTGCATAGAAGGAAAAATGACTAAGCGACCTTTCTCTGATAAGGGTCGAAGAGCCACTGAGTTGCTGGAACTAATACATTCTGATGTATGTGGTCCACTCAACCAACAGGCACGTGGAGGATACGAATACTTCGTTACCTTCACTGATGATTACTCAAGATATGGGTTTGTCTATTTGCTTAAACACAAATCCGAGACCTTTAACGTATTTAAGGTCTTTAGGGCTTTAGTGGAAAAGCAAACTGGCAAAGTGATCAAAACCCTTCGATCTGATCGAGGTGGTGAGTATATGTCTGGAGAGTTCGATGACTTTCTTAAAGAAGAAGGTATCGCTTCTCAGCTTACCGCGCCTGGCACACCTCAACAAAACGGAGTGTCAGAGAGAAGAAACCGAACTCTTATGGAGATGGTTAGATCAATGATGAGTTACTCATCACTCCCGCTTTCCTTTTGGGGATATGCCCTCGAAACAGCCGCTTATATTCTGAACCAAGTTCCGTCCAAAACGGTTCCTGGTACTCCTTATGAACGATGGACTGGCCGTAAAGTGAATCTTGGCCGCATCCGAATTTGGGGTTGCCCTGCACACGTGCTAAGGCAAAAGACTAGCAAGTTGGCTAGTAGGTCAGAATTGTGCCTGTTTGTAGGATATCCGAAGGAAACCAAAGGTTTTACTTTCTATAGTCCCGAGGACGATAAGACTTTCGTTAGCACGAATGCTCGTTTCCTCGAGGAGGACTTTATGAAGGATGCGAAACCTAGAAGCAAAATTGTGCTTGAAGAAAAGTTGGGTGAGGAAGCTTCTACCTCATCTATAAGAACTGTTCTTACCCCAACTGAAACACAACCTAACTCATCAGAATCTCGTCAAGTAGTACTTCGACGTAGTGGGAGGGCTACTCAAAAGCCTGACAGGTACATGTCTTATGGAGACTCTCTTGTAGCCGTCTCTGACATGGATGATCCTGTTTCCTATAGCCAAGCAATGGCTTGTTCTGAATCAAACCTTTGGCTTGACGCCATGAAAGTTGAGATGCACTCGATGTATGTCAACAAAGTCTGGAAACTTGTAGACCTTCCTGAAGGGATTAAACCCGTAGGGTGTAAGTGGATATACAAGAAGAAAAGGGGTCCTGATGGGAACGTTGAGACGTTCAAAGCACGACTTGTGGCGAAGGGTTATACCCAACAAGAAGGGATTGACTATGAAGAAACCTTCTCGCCAGTCGCGATGCTTAAATCCATCCGCATACTCCTATCCATAGCTGCAGCTCTCGACTATGAGATCTGGCAAATGGATGTCAAGACAGCTTTTCTGAATGGCAATCTTGACGAGCGCATTTACATGGCTCAACCAGACGGTTTCGTGGATAAAGGTCAAGAGACCAAGGTTTGTGAGTTGCTTAAATCCATTTATGGACTAAAGCAAGCATCTAGGTCATGGAACATTAGATTCGATGAAACTGTAAAGAGCTTCGGCTTTGAACAGTCAATAGATGAGCCTTGTGTTTACAAGTTAATACACGAAGGCAAAGTTGTGTTTCTGGTACTATATGTCGATGATATACTACTCATTGGTAATGACGTGGGTAAGTTATCTGAGGTTAAGGTCTGGCTAGCAAAGCAATTCGATATGAAGGATCTAGGAGAAGCCGCATACATTCTGGGAATCCAAATCTTTCGAGATAGGAAAAACCGGACCCTGTCGCTCTCTCAAGCATCTTATATTGATAAGGTGATGGATCGCTTCTCGATGCAAGACTGCAAGAGGGGTCAAACACCCTTTAGGCATGGAGTTTCACTCTCTAAGGACCAGTCTCCCAAGACTGCACAAGAGATTGAAGACATGAGGAAAATTCCTTATGCCTCTGCCGTAGGAAGCCTCATGTATGCTATGCTTTGCACCCGACCTGATATATGTTTCGCCGTTGGCGTAGTTAGTCGTTTCCAATCCAACCCTGGACCCGAGCACTGGATTGCTGTTAAGCATGTTCTTAAGTATCTTCGAAGAACTAGGAACTTGATGCTTACATACTCAGGTACTGACCTGACTATGACGGGATATACCGACTCCGATTTTCAAGCGGATAAGGATTCCAGGAAATCCACTTCGGGATCTGTGTTCATCCTTAATGGTGGAGCTGTTGTGTGGAGAAGTATTAAGCAATCTTGCATTGCTGACTCCACAATGGAAGCAGAATATGTGGCTGCTTGTGAAGCATCCAAAGAGGCTGTATGGCTTAGAAAGTTCCTTAAGTATTTGGAAGTTGTTCCAAACGTCGACGAGCCCATGACCCTTTATTGTGATAATAGTGGGGCTGTCGCTAACTCAAAGGAACCTAGAAGCCATAAGCGCTCTAAGCATATTGAGAGGAAATACCATTTGATTCGAGAGATCGTGCAGCGCGGAGACGTGGAAGTGAAGAAGATCTCAACGGTGGACAACCTCGCAGATCCATTCACCAAGGCCCTAGCGAACAAGGTCTTCGACCAACATCGTGAGGGATTAGGCATGAAGGACTATACACACCTTCTTTGAGTCAAGTGGGAGTTTGTTGTCAATAGTGCCCACAAGAAGAGTTGTAGTCTTTATTTTGAACATTTGATGTAATAAAGTCTCATGAAGACTCTTGCTTGTAATTGCCTATTCATTCATTAATAAAGTTGAAACGTTCATTCAATCTTCCTTGTCTGAAGCTTTATGATAAAACCATAGTCTTTTAGTCCATAAACAAACTTAACAACTTACGAAGAGACAAATGTAGATTTGCATGAACAAACTCTTCGTAGTTTGCTTAAAACGATATATTCGCAATCTTAGGGTCAAAGGACTATTGACCTCAGTATGATTGTTAGAAGAATCTATGATGTCTGGTTATGAGGCATTGAGAGTTAGGAACTCTATAGTTCTTCTAGGTATCTTCCGAAGGTACTGAATTGACCAGTGCACTTCTAGAGACAAGATAAGAACAAACCATTTAACTATTTATGTCTCGAAGTCACTATGTATGAATTGCATCATGCTTACCTTAATCCTGAAATGAGACATGCCATTTCACACCTTAGTATTCTCATTTGAGAAAGTCAAAGTTCGGACTCACTATGTGATTCCGAACAAGGCCTATTGGTGAAGTACTAAGTTGTGAGTCTGTCATGAGTAACTTTGTGAAGTTCTCATAGATATGGAATTCATGTACAAGATTGCTGAAATGCAATGTATGTCACCTCATGCTTTGTTCCTTGGAGTGTGAATAAATGAACTGGCCAGTGTCCAAATTGAGTCTTGACTCTTTTGGATGAAACAATGTGACTTGTTAGCTCCTCGTCAATACATTGTTTCTAACTTATTCACAAGCGACAAAGGAGTTGAGGAAATAACAGCTAGAAGGGTAAAATGGTAATTTAGTAAATCCCGACTAGCTGATGACATTCATGAAGGGTAAACATAGATAATATTCAGTGGATCCGCTCATCATAATTAGGTCGAATTCTTGAGTAGAAAATAAATTCATTTGAACCGAGAGATTTTCAGTGTCAGCTCTTTAGTGGAGTCAGTTGGCATTAAGCTAAACTTGGAAAAGGTTTGTGAACTTTTGAGTCCAAGTGTTTAGCTAAAGCTTTGTTCATTTGGGTCCATGAGGTCACTGTCACGAATCACATCGATAGGAATAGTTAAACTGGAAGCTAAGCCAAAACAAGAACGAAAATAGTTAAAAGGGTATTTTTGTCTTTTGAGACATAAGGATGAAATGGATGTCAATAAATTTTGACAAGTTCATTTGATGACTTAATGTCACTCGGCCATAATATGATTAATTGGGCCTTGTGAATTAATTTCATTTCATAAGAATTTTATTGAAAACTCTTAATGGGCCTTTTTCATGTTCTCATGAATAAATGAAGAAGCTTCTAGAAGCTCCTTCTAGAAGTGAAATGGGCGCCCATAATACCCAAGGAAAGAGAGTTTATTTTGTGCATAAATGTATTTAGATACTTGCCAAAAGAAAAAGAGGAAACAAATTTCCCACACATGCAATGGGAAATTCGGCCAAGTGAGAAAAGGGAAAGCCAAGGAACAAAAAAGGAAACAAATCCTTGCCTATAGGAGGCAGCCTTGGGCGCCCAACAAGGAATGGGAAATGAAGGATTTTTGCTCATGAATATGTGATATTCTATAGAAGAGGAAACTACCTTATTGAAGGTGAGACCTCTCCTATAAATAGGAGCCCCATTTCCTCACAATTCAATCATCCAAGTTTAAGAGATTTGAGAGACTCTCTCTCTAGAACTTGGCCGAAGTCCTCTTCTCTCTCTCTCTAGTTTATTTTCGGTTTTCTCTTGTCTTGGCACCTAGGTCCTCACTCGACCTTGTCTTTAGCTCTGCGACTTCGAGACTCGTTCTCAAGTCGTAGTGTTTAAAAGTGCCCACTCACTAATTCCTTCTTTTCGAGTGATTTAGTGATAGAAACTTTCGTGGTTGCTCGAGGTGCCGAGGAAAGAAAAGAGAGACGTGCTGCGAGGGGAGACGAACGTTGCCAACCTTCCAAAGGCTCATCAACGTTCAAGCATCAAAAAGGTTAGTAACTTTTAAAGCTCATATTAGTTTTTATTTACATGCATATGCTCTTGTCTAGGTTAGTAAAAACTAGTTTTACTTAAAAAGAAAATTTTTAAAATTCCGCCGCTTAACGAAGCGTTAATCTTTTTCTTAAACCCTAGATCGATTCCAACAGATGCAAGGACAGACGGACGCCACCCTCTGTCAAGCCTTCGGCCTAACCCTTACGGGGTCGGGCTTTGAGTGGTTCCAAAGTCTGAGGCCGGGAAGTATCTCGTCCTTCCGGGCCTTGCGGGAGGCTTTCCTTGAGCGATTCGCCACTCTCATGGCACAAAAGAAATCAAAGACCCATCTTCTCTCCATCCGGCAAGGGAGAGACGAGACGTTGAGACAATACCTCGCTCGCTTCACCGAGGAATCTCATAAGGTTGAAGGGTTCGAAGACAAGGACGCCATCACGGCAATCACCGAGGGAGTTCGAACGAGCGACTTCCTCAAGTCTATTGTCAGAAAAGTCCCGCGGGACATGGCGGAGCTAATGTCGAGAGCCCGCACGTATATGGGAATCGAGGACTATCTCGATGGCCGAGACGGCCGGAAGTCAGGTGGGCAGGGTAGTCGCCGCTGCGACGACCAAGATGGAGATCGCCCCGACCCTCGAAAGAGGAGGAGCAAGGGAGGCCATGCCCCTAACGGTCGCTCCCTCCCCGGGCCGAGACCACCACATGTCGATAGCTTCCGAAAGTTCTTGACATTTACCCCCCTAAATACTCCGCAAGAGCGGATCCTGGCTCTGCACCGTGACAAGCTGGGAAGTCCAACTCCTCTCACGAAGGATCCCGCGAAGAGGGATCGAAGCAAGTTCTGTGAGTACCACCAAGATCACGGGCATCTGACGTCCGAGTGTTACCAACTCAAGCGTCAGATCGAGGCCCTGATACAAGATGGGAAATTGAAAGAATATGTCCTGAGAACGATCGGGACGGCCGCGGCGCACGGAGAACCCCCGCGGCAAGAAAGCAAGGGTCCGGCGACGGTGACCGTCACGGATCAAGCAGAAATCGAAGAGCCGGAGAGCTAGCAACTGCACGTGGTGGGCTCGATCATGGGCGGCCCGGAGTTCGGACACTCGGCCACGAAAAGGAAGAAGTACGTGCGTGAAGTTTCCCAAAGGAAAATAGCGCACTACATCAACCACACGTACGAGGCTCCTCCTCCGACCCCATTCGAGTCCATGTTCTTCACTGGCCAAGAGGCGACGCGAGTCCTCCACCCACACAACGACGCGATAGTCGTCTCAGCCCCGGTCGCCAACAACCTAGTCCGGAGAATCCTAATCGACAATGGAAGCTCCGCCGATATTATCTTCAAGTCGGCGCTGGACAGGATGAAGCTATCCGGAATGAGACCGACCCCGATCTCGACTCCACTCTTCGGCTTCTCCGGGGAAAGGGTCATGACGGAGGGAACCATCGACCTCCCGGTCACCTTCGGGACACCGAGGGGGCTCTAGGTCACCCACATCGTGTCGTTCCTGGTCGTGGACCAACCTTCTGCTTACAACATCATAATCGGCCGCCCGACCCTCAATCGGTTGAAGGCCATTACGTCCACTTACCACCTGATGATGAAATTTCCGACTGACAAGGGAATAGCCATGATGTTGGGAGACCAATCGATGGCAAGAATGTGCTACATCCAAGGCGTGGTCGGGAAAGAAAAGGGAAAGATGGTGAGCACTGTCTTCCAGCTCGGGGACAAGCTCCCATGCAAGATAGAGGAAGGAGGCACCTTCGGAGAACTGGACCAAAGGGACGATGTCGAGCGTCGAAAGGTGGAGACACCGGACGACCTCGTTCCCGTCGTGTTGGACGATGCCAAGCCTGACCAGGTAGTCAAGGTAGACGCCCAACTCCCGTCCGAGGTCAAAACCTAACTCGCCGCCTTCCTCCACGAGTTCAAAGATGTCTTTGCGTGGACACACGCCAACATGCCGGGGATCGACCCCGAGATAATGGTTCACCGTCTCAACGACGACAAGAGAGTGACTGAGCGCGTTCAACCGCGACGGGCGTTCAGCGGAGAGAGGTACCAGGCCATTGGTGAAGAGGTTGACAAACTTCTTGCCGCCAACTTCATCAGGGAGGCGGAGCACCCCAAGTGGGTGTCCAACGTGCTGATGGTCAAGAAGCCGAACGGGAAGCGGCGGATCTGTATCGACTACAAAGATCTCAACAAAGCCTGCCCGAAAGACAGCTTCCCTCTCCCGAGGATCGAGCAACTTGTGGACGCCACGACGGGCCACGAGTTGTTGAGCTTCATGGACGCCTACTCGAGCTACAATCAGATCCGCATGCACGAGCCGGATCAGATAAAGACCACCTTTGTTACGAACCGCGGTCTCTACTGCTACAAGGTCATTCCCTTTGGCCTCAAAAACGCTGGAGCAACGTATCAAAGGTTGGTGAACCGAATGTTCGCCAATCAAATTGGCAAAACTATGGAGGTCTACGTGGACGATATGCTCGTCAAAAGCCTCAAGGCCCACGACCACGTTCGAGACCTTAGAGAGATGTTCACGATCCTGCGACACTATAAGATGAAGCTCAACCCCAACAAGTGCGCCTTTGGGGTTGAGTCCGGAAAATTCTAGGGCTACATGGTTAGCATCCACGGGATCAAGGCTAACCCTGAGAAGATTAGGGCGATCTTAGAGATGAGGTCGCCGCAAAAAGTGAAAGAAGTTCAGAGTTTGACGGGAAGGATCGCCGCCCTGACGCGATTCGTTTCCAAGGCCACCGATAGGTGCCAACCGTTTTTCAAGCCACTAAAGAAGACTGACGGGTTTGTATGGACGAAGGAGTGCGAGGAAGCGTTCCGCGAAATGAAAGCCTATTTCACCTCCCCCTCGTTCCTCGCGAAGCCGAAGGATGGCGAGACCTTGTACATTCACCTCGCGGTTTCCGATAGGGCTGTGAGCGCGGTTCTCATACGCGAAGAAGACAAGGTGCAATGGCCGGTTTACTTCGTCAGCAAAGTGCTCCTCGAAGCCGAGACCCGATACCCGGAAATCGAGAGATTGTCCCTCGCCCTTGTCATGAGCGCAAGAAAACTCCGGCCCTACTTCCAAGGCCTTGCAAAAAGGGACCTCCTCTCGAATGGCCATATGGTCCCAGGAGTTGGGCGAGTACGGGGTAGAGTTCCAACCAAGAACCGCCATCAAGGGCCAAGCCCTCGCCGACTTCATAGCCGAATTCACAAGTGCACCCTCGATTGACGAGGGAGACGAAGGTAGCAAGAACAAGGAAGACAAGGAGAACAACCGCAACGAGCCGTCGAAGAAGAGGACCAACAGCCCGATAGGGCCAGTCTGGGACTTGCACGTAGATGGCGCGTCAAACACCCGGGGGGT
This sequence comes from Urtica dioica subsp. dioica, assembly GCF_054948205.1. Taxonomy (NCBI): domain Eukaryota; kingdom Viridiplantae; phylum Streptophyta; class Magnoliopsida; order Rosales; family Urticaceae; genus Urtica; species Urtica dioica. The sequence goes on from NC_142756.1 coordinate 41,682,959, forward strand.
TGGCGCCGGCATTGTGCTCACAAATCCCGATAGGGAAAAACTGAGATACGCCCTGCGGTTCGAGTTCAAGGCTTCCAACAACGAGGCAGAGTATGAGGCTCTGATCGTTGGCTTGGAGCTAGCGAACAAGCTAGGCGTCCGAAACCTGCGCATCCACTGCGACTCGCACTTGATTGTGAACCAGGTTAGGGGTGACTACGCCGCTAAAGAGCCAAACATGATCGCGTACTTGTCCAAGACACAAAAGAACCTAGAGTCCCTGTCATGGTTTGAGATCGTCCAAGTTCCCCGAGAAGCGAACATCGACGCTGACGCCCTGGCACGCCTTGCGTCCGGCATAGAGTTCCTCGGAGGGAGAAGGCAGCGTTCCGATTAAAGTGTTGACTCGACCCTACGTCTCGAGGGGCGAAGTAGGTGTAGTTGACGGAACTCCGCTCCCCTCATGGATGACGCCGCTCGTGGAATTTCTCAAACGAGGAGTCATCCCCGAAGACAAAGAAGAGGCCAAAGAGCTGAGAAGCTTGGCGCCAAAATACACAATGAGGGAGGACAACTTGTTCAAGAGAGGCTACTCCATGCCCCTTCTCCGCTGCTTGACAAAAGTCGAGGCGAAGAAAGCGCTCGGCGAGGTGCACGAAGGGGTGTGCGGTAACCATGCCGCCGGACAATCTTTGGCACTAAAGCTACTGAGGCTCGGATATTTTTGGCCTACCTTGAAAAAGGACACCCACGAGTCGGCCAAAAAATGGGACAAATGTCAAAGGTTCGCCCACATCCCGCGCCAAGCGCCAATCCCGTTATGCCCGATCGTCGTGCCGCGACCCTTCGCGAAATGGGGAATCGACCTCATCGGTGAGCTACCCATGGCCCCGAGGCAATACAAGCATGCGATCGTGGCGATTGACTATTTCACGAAGTGGGTAGAGGCCGAACCGCTAGCAAAGATCACCGAGGCGAACACGACGAGCTTCATCTGGAAGAACATTGTCTGCCGCTCTGGGATCCCCTTCGCCGATTGTGACCGACAATGGAAAGCAGTTTGAAAACATGCGCCTCCGAGAAATTTGCGAACAATTGGGCATTAGCAAGACTTTCTCTTCTCCCCGCCATCCACAAGCCAATGGCCAAGTCGAGGCGGTCAACAAGACGATCAAAGAAAACCTGAAGAAGAAGCTGGAAGAAAGAAAGGGGGCTTGGGCCGACGAGCTTCCCATGGTCTTGTGTGCATACCGAACCACCGCCCGAATTGCGACCGGCGAAACCCCTTTCACTCTCGCGTTCAGCGTTGAGGCCGTGGTACCCGTCGAGACCAAGATACCAACCCTGCGCATCGAGGAGTATGAAGAAGCCGCCAACGACGACGCAATCAGGCTCGAGCTAGACCTCATAGACGAGAAGAGGGCGGACGCACTCACCTGCCTTGCTGTACAAAAGAGGAAGGTCGAGAAGTACTACAACTCCAAGGTCAAGCTGCAGAAGTTTGCCGACGGAAGCCTCGTCCTTAGAAGGGTGTTCCAAAACACCAAAGTGCAAGGGGCGGGAGTCTTGGGCCCCACCTGGGAAGGTCCGTACCGCGTGCGCCGAGCCATCCACAACGGCACATACGAGCTCGAGAACTTGGAGGGACTCGTGTTCACACATCCGTGGAACGCGGAGCACCTGCGGCAATACTACCAGTAGAGGCACCGCTTCCCCGACGTTCAATTATTTTCGTCTTGTTTTCAATTTTAGCAACAAACAATTTTCAGTTTCAAGTAAAGCCAATGGCTTAGGAATATAATGTTGAACTATTCGACGTGATAATTGAATTGCATTTTCATCTTAAAGCCTTTGTCCTACAATGTTATAATTTCCAGTCTCCTCTATGAGTACACAAAAAACTTGGGGGGCTAATAACGATAACAGGTACACGTTTCTCGCGCAACGTACTCGCGCGATCCCGCGTTTCGCGCACCGAGAGGTAGCGAAATGTCGGCAAGTCGGATCCGCGCACCGGACCTCCGATCTCACACATCCCTCGTCCGACGCCCTCGCACTGCTCGACAATTCGCGCACCGAGAAGTAGTGAAAGGTCGACAAGTCGGATCCACGCACCGGACCTCTGACCCTGCATGCACGAACCGACGTTTCACGCACCGAGAGGTAGCGAAACGTCGACAAGTCGGATCCGCGCTCCGGACCTCCGACCCTGCATGTATCCCGCGCGGCGCTCCCGCGCGACTCCACACCTTTCACACCGGCAATTGGGCACGATAGTCGTTCAGCTCGCACATGCCGAGAGGCAGCGAGTCACAGATGAACGGCGAAGACTCGCATCCGCTCGACGAAACTGGTCTAGCCAGCGTCCGCGGAAAACCTCGCCGCCAGGTGTGGCAGTAAGCCGTGCAAACCGGTTACACTAGATATAGTAAGCCGGGTTCGTAAGACACGCGCTAAACGGATTGCGCAAATCGATTACGCTGAGCATAGCAAGTCGAGAAAATGAGACGCATAATAGATAATAAAATCTTTAACCAAAGCAAACAATGTTGTACGAACAACCCACCGAGGAAAGCACGAGAGTACGACAAATGTCAGACAAAAGGAAAACATAACAAATATCCGAAAGAAAACATAAAGCTAGCGCTAAACAAGTGCGCCGAAGTCAACCTGTTCCTCATCATCCTCAGGGCGGGGGGCGCCGGACCCGCCGATAGCTTCTCCGTCAAACTGTCGGTTCATCGACTGGGCGGCCTCTGCGGGGACTTGAGGACGCGGGTCGTCCTCCGGCGGCTTGTCATCCAAAGGAGGGAACATCGCGTCAAAGAAGGAAAAGGTGGTTCCGCGAGACGCGTTCTCCTTCGCGGTCGCGTCTCGGACCCGTATGGCCGCCTCGTAATGAGCCACCTCCAACGCGAGGACCCAGTCGTCCTCCAAGTCCGTCTTGGATCACACGGCGTTGTCCTTCTCCTCGACGAGGGTCTGCACCTCCGCCCGCAAAGCGTCCCTCTCCCTCACCGGCCAGCCACGCCTCAACCAAAGAGAGATCTTCCCCGATCATCTCAATTGCGTTGGTTGAATTCGACGAATGACGTATGTCGGAGATCGTTGAAGGTGGTGAAAATTGGGCCAAAAAATTATCCAAGTCTACGTGGTTGTCCCCGAACAAGTGAAGCAAGTCATCTTCAATGGTCCCACACCCCGAAAGGCGGTCGATGGGGTCCATGGGCGCGAATAACGAGACAAAAGTGATCAACAAAAAAAAATAATAATATTAAAAGACGTCGGAACTTACCTCTTGGCGACGGGCTACTTGATGGGCCGACGTCAGACTCTGAGTTTACCACGCGACTTACACTCAGTGATAAACTCGGGGGCCTAATGTTACCGGTCCATCTCGGCCCGGTAGAGCGACGACGGCCACGATAGCGGCCGTCCTAGGACTCCCCCGATGCACGGCCGACTTAGAGCCAGTGCCCGGCCACGGCCGACTCAGAGCCGGTGCTCGGCCATGGTCGTCTCAGGGCCGGCCTTCGCCTCCATGGCCGACCCAGGGCCGGCCTTCGCCTCCATGGCCGACCCACGGCAGGCCCTCGCCTCCATGGCCGACCTAGGGCCGGCCCTCGCCTCCATGGCCGAACTAGGGCCGGCCTTCGCCTCCATGGCCGACCCAGGGCCGGCCATCGCCCAAGGGGGTGCCCAAAACGCCCCTTGGTCGCCTATAAATGCCGGGGTACCTCCCCTGGTCTAGGTAATCCGAATTTGAGTACTGAAACGCTGTCGAACTTGTACCTCGCTCATGTCTCTCAAGTCTCAACCTCTAAACACCTAAACTCTCTACAACCTACCTCAACCCTACTAATGTTGAGCGTCGGAGAGGTAAACAGAGGCAACCCCTCTGTTTCCCCTTTGTAGTTCACGCGCTCTCTGCTGCTTTTCAGGTACCGAGACGAGGTGGGCTTCATCTACAGCTAAGGGACGACTTGGGATACCAAGTCGGACATGCTCGAGCCGAAGTGAGACCACTTGGTCTGGCCTTGGGTCTTGTTATCGGCCCGACGAGATCCGATGACGCGACCGACGTTTCGGGCGGACGGACAAGCTCACTCGGCCAATGGCCGGCCCAGTTCACTCAGCCATTGGCCGACCCAAGCAATTCACTCGGCCAATGGCCGAGTGAGCCCACAGCCGGCCCACCAAGCAATTCACTCGGCCAATGGCCGAGTGAGCCCACAGCCGGCCCTCCATGCTCACTCGGCCAATGGCCGAATGAGGCCTCAGACGTCCCAACGCGTTCGCTCGGCCAAGGGCCGAGGGAAGTCTCCAGCCGGCCCACCATGCTCACTCGGCCAATGGCCGAGTGAGGCCCCAAGCAGCCCAACATGTTCGTTCGGCCGAAGGCCGAGTGAGGTCTCCTGCCAGCCCAACAGCTCGCTCGGCCAACCGCCGAGTGAGTCTTCTCTCGGCCCAGACTTTTCAGATGGCCAATGGCCGAATGAAACTCACCCGGCGTCCATTCCTTCACTCGGCCATTGGCCGAGTGAATCTCCCTCGGCGGCAAGCATCTCACTCGGCCATCGCCCGGTCGAGCCTCACTCGGCCAATGGCCGACTCAACCTCACTCGGCCAAGGGACCCTCAAAACGTCCCTTGGTCGCCTATAAATATCGGGGTCCCTCCCCTGGTCTAGGTAATCCGAAATTTGAGTACTGAAACGCTGTCGAACTCGTACCTCGCTCGTTTCTCTAAAGTCTAGGCCTCTAAACACCTAAACCTCCTATATCCACCTAAATCCTACTTATGTTGAGCGTCGGAGAGGTAAACAGAGGCAACCCATCTGTTTCCCCTTTGTAGTTCACACCTTTTTGCATACTTTTCAGGTGCCCGGACGAGATAGACAACACTTACGGCTAAGGGACGGCTTGGGAGACCAAGCCCGACACGCTCGAGTCAAGACGAGACCACTTGGTCCGGCCTTGGGTCTGACCGTCTGTGACTCCTAAATCGTTGTCCGAAAAACTGCGACAACATTTTGGCGCTAGAAGGAGGGCATCTCTCAACCTTGACGACGCATTCCCTCTACCAGTTTTCTCTCCTTGTTCTCACGACTCTCGAGAGATGAGTCACATTCCCACCACCTCCGCGGGTACCCGAGCGACGAGCTCGAGGTACGGCCTTCGACGCCTCGCACATCGTCTTGAAGGGCAACCTCGCGATAGCGAGAGCCAGCCCCAAGACCCGATGAATGACCCCGAGGCCGAGCTCCGAGAGGACACGGCCTGGCGGCTTGCGGAGCTCCTTGACCATCCCGGCGTCGACGGTACGCTCATAGCCAATCTCCTCGGCTATGACATTGAAGATAGGTCCGCCCGAGATGACTCCGACCCCGACTATGTGGGGGAGTCAAGGACCGATGAGGCACCGCCTAGCCTTGCCCCTTCACGGCCCGAGAGGTCTATAGATGCTTTGGCCGGGCCGACGTACCTGGCACGACAGCAGGCGCGGTCACATTCCCGGGGACTCGCCCCCTCGGTTTCAAGAGGCGGCCGGACATGGCCCCTCGCCGAGGAGAGAGCGACTCTGGTAGATGATGGGGCCGATAGCCGAAGCGCTCGCCGGACGGTTCGACCAAGGGCGACCTCGCCTCGCCCCGCACCAAGCGTGGACCTTAGAGAGCGCTTGACGGCGCAGAGAAACTCCCGAGGGGAGGATCTCCGCCAAAGGCTCAACTCTCGGAGGGACGCGCTTCCCGCCGCAACTCTCGGCCGGCCTCTGGCCAATGTCGTGGACCAAGCGTCCAACGAGCGCCAACCGGTGACTCCCGTGGCCCCGACGGTCGGCCCTGCTAACGGGCTTGATATGGTCACTGTTGTTGGCCCGTCTAGGGCCAACGGGAACAAGGGCATCTCTTCGACCCACATGGCTAGTACGAGGTCTTGGGCGACGGAACCCTGACTCAACCAGGAGCCGGCCCAAACCAATGGCCAAGTCAAAGCCCAGCCATGGGCCGAGTCAATGGCTCACTCGGCCATTGGCTGGGTCAAATGGCTCACTCGGCCATTGGACAGTTCACTCGGCCAATGGCCGAGTGAACCCCTCAGCCATCAAGGCAGTTCACTCGGCCATTGGCCGAGTGAACCTTCCAGCAGTTCACTCGGCCAATGGCCGAGTGAACCCTTCAGCCGGCCGTGCAGTTCACTCGGCCATTGGCCGAGTGAACCTTCCAGCAGTTCACTCGGCCAATGGCCGAGTGAACCCTTCAGCCGGCCATGCAGTTCACTCGGCCATTGGCCGAGTGAACCTTCCAGCAGTTCACTCGGCCAATGGCCGAGTGAACCCCTCAGCCGGCCATGCAGTTCACTCGGCCAATGGCCGAGTGAACCTTCCAGCAGTTCACTCGGCCAATGGCCGAGTGAACCTCCCTGCTGCCTCAGCAGTTCACTCGGCCATTGGCCGAGTGAACCTCAGCCGGCCCAAGACCTTCACTCGGCCAATGGCCGAGTGAACCTCACCACCATGTTCACTCGGCCATTGGCCGACCCAGCCTCCTCCAATGCCGACCCAAGCATTCTCACTCGGCCAAGGGGTCTTCAAACCACCCCTTGGCTGCCTATAAATACCAAGGCACCCCCCTTGGTCCAGAAAATCCATTCTTGAGTACTGAAACGCTGCCGAACTCGTACCTCGCTCGTTTCTCTCAAGCTTTGGCCTCTAAACACCCCTAAAACCTCTGTACTCCACCTCAATCACACTAATGTTGAGCGTCGGAGAGGTAAACAGGGGCACCCCCCCTGTTTCCCCTTTGTAGTTCACGCCTTCTTTGCTTACTTTTCAGGTGCTTGGACGAGACAGAGATCACCTACAGCTAAGGGACGGCTTGGGATACCAAGCCCGACACGCTCGAGTCGAGACGAGACCACTTGGTCCGGCCTTGGGTCTAACCGTCTGCGACTCCTAAATCGTTGTCCGAAAAACAGCGACAACATTTTGGCGCTAGAAGGAGGGGATCTCTCGACCTTGGCAACACATCCCCTCTACCAGTCTTCTTCTCACTCCTACGACTCTCGAGAGATGAGTCGTAGCCCCGCCACCTCCGTGGGCGCCCGAGCGACTAGCTCGAGGCACGACCTCAAAAGCTCCGCGTACCGTCTCGAAGGGCAACCTCGTGATAACGAGAGCCAGCCCCGAGACCCGGCGAATGACCCTGAGGCCGCAGTCCGAGAGGACACGGCTCGTAGGCTCGCCGAGCTCCTAGACCGCCCCGGCGTCACCGGCGCACTCATCGCCGACCTCCTCGACTCCAACTACGTCGACGACGTCAACCTCGAGACCGACCTCGACCACCTTGCTCACGAAAGGGGACGCACGCGCACGCTTCCAAGGGGACACCCTCGGGCGGCCGCGCCGAGACGTCAACTTTCTTATGAGCACGCGCACGCGCCATCGAGGGAACACCCTCGGGCGACCACGTCAAGGCGTCAAAACTCGCGCAATACCCGAGGACGCTCGGTCTCGAGGTCCCGAAAGGGACAATCCAAGCTCACCATCCGCGTCCAAAACCTTTGTGAAGGTGAAAACGTCGATGGTCTCGGCCCCCGCCAAAGGCGTCTCCCGAATGACGCGCCCTTAACAAGGGTGATAGGGACGGCCTCCGGAGACTTGAGAGACCGCCTCAACTCTCAAAGAGAGAATCACGAGTTCGACTTGAGAGAAAAACTCGACGCTCAGCGTGAGACCGCGATCGCCTTGGGGCAGCAACCACCCAACACTGATCAAGCACCCAACCAAAAGCGCGCGGCCACGCTTGTGATGCCGGCCGTTGGTCCCGAGTCACGAAGGAAACGGCGCCGGAAGGGTCAAGTCCCTAATGACCACCCTTCTCCAGCCCCGAAGCGATCCTTTGTCCCGCTCAACACAACGCCCGACCGAATCCTGAGCTTACGCCACGATGAGCTGGGAAGCCCCGCTCCACTCACAAAGGACCCCGCAAAGCGAGATCGAAGCAGATTCTGTGAATACCACAAAGATCACGGGCACGTGACGATCGAATGCAAGCAGCTCAAGAAGCGAATTGATTCCCTAATTCGAGTTGGGAATCTCAGGGAATTCGTTGCGTCTACTAGCAAGCCATGATGGTCGCGACTTCGACATTCACGCCCGAACTCGATCGGCTTCGTGATCGCTTTCATTTCAAAAATGTAATTTTCTTTTTTCAAAGAAGGCCAAGTGCCATGACAAGCTGTAATGACCCCCTTATTGCAATAAAGAGTTATTTCACACATGAAAAAAATGCTATTGTATACCTCTAACGCGAGAGTTTCTCAACCTTTGTCTCACAAACGCAAGAAACTCGGGGGGCTAACAGGGACCAACGCTCAATCAAAACGCTCAATCAAAAAACAATTCAACAACAACTCAAAAAATAAAAATAAGAGAGACTCTTCGCATGTCTCCTCGAGATGAATTCATTCCTCGAGTCGAGCTACGAGTCCGCGCGTCGACCGATACCCCTCGCGCCGACTCTTCACAAAACTCCTCGTGTAAACTCTACGTGAGTCCTCGAGTCGAGTTCGAGTCCACGAGTCGACCAATACTCCTCGTGCTAACTCTTCACATGTCTCCTCGAGATGAATTCGTTCCTCGAGGAGACATGCGAGTCCGCGAGTCGACCGATACTCCTCGCGACAACTCTTCACAAAACTCCTCGTGCAAGCTCTACGTGAGTCCTCGAGTCGAGTTCGAGTCCACGAGTCGACCAATACTCCTCGTGCTAACTCTTCACATGTCTCCTCGAGATGAATTCGTTCCTCGAGTCAAGCTACGAGTCCGCGAGTCGACCGATACTCCTCGCGCCGACTCTTCACAAAACTCCTCGTGCAAGCTCTACGTGAGTCCTCGAGTCGAGTTCGAGTCCACGAGCCGACCAATGCTCCTCGTGCCGACTCTTCGCATCTCTCCTCGAGATGAACTCATTCCTCGAGTCGAGCTCCGAGTCCGCGAGTCGACCGATATTCCTCGCGACAACTCTTCACGAAACTCCTCGTGCAGACTCTACAAGAGCCCTCGAGTTGAGTCCCAAGTCCACAAGTCAACTAACTATTCCTCGTGCAGGCTCTACATGAGCCCTCGAGTTGAGTCTTGAGACCGCGCTCGCCGCCCAGCTCGTCGGCCGATAGGAAACGAGTTACAAATGGGTTCAAGGCTTGCGTCCGCCAGGGCGTATCTGGTCAAGCCAGCGCCCACGGGAAACCTCGCCACACAAATGTGGCATCGCGCTCGCCGCCCAGCTCGTCGGCCGGAAGGCAACGAGTTACAAATGGGTTCAAGGCTTGCGTCCGCCAGGGCGTATCTGGTCAAGCCAGCGCCCACGGGAAACCTCGCCACACAAATGTGGCATCGCGCTCGCCGCCCAGCTCGTCGGCCGAAAGGCAACGAGTTACAAATGGGTTCAAGGCTTGCGTCCGCCAGGGCGTATCTGGTCAAGCCAGCGTCCACGGGAAACCTCGCCACACAAATGTGGCATCGCGCTCGCCGCCCAGCTCGTCGGCCGATAGGCAACGAGTTACAAATGGGTTCAAGGCTTGCGTCCGCCAGGGCGTATCTGGTCAAGCCAGCGTCCACGGGAAACCTCGCCACACAAATGTGGCATCGCGCTCGCCGCCCAGCTCGTCGGCCGACAGGCAACGAGTTACAAATGGGTTCAAGGTCTGCGTCCCAACAAAAAAGACGCGCAAATCGATTATGCCTTCGTTGGCAAGTCGAGAAAGGTAAGACGCGCACAAGACATGTAAGACGCGCAAATCGATTATGCCTTCGTTGGCAAATCGAGAAAAGTAAGACGCGCACAAAACAAAAAAGACGTGCTAATCGATTATGCCTTCGTTGGCAAGTCGAGAAAAGTAAGACGCGCACAAAACAAAAAAGACGTGCGAATCGATTATGCCTTCGTTGGCAAATCGAGAAAAGTAAGACGCGCACAAAACGACAAAGACGTGCAAATCGATTATGCCTTCGTTGGCAAGTCGAGAAAAGTAAGACGCGCACAATACAACAAAGACGCGCAAATCGATTATGCCTTCATTGGCAAGTCGAGAAAAGTAAGACGCGCACTACACAAAAAAGACGTGCAAATCGATTATGCCTTCGTTGGCAAATCGAGAAAAGTAAGACGCGCACAAAACAACGAAGACGCGCAAATCGATTATGCCTTCGTTGGCAAGTCGAGAAAGGTAAGACGCGCACAACACAAGTAAGACGTGCAAATCGATTATGCCTTCGTTGGCAAGTCGAGAAAAGTAAGACGCGCACAAAACGACAAAGACGTGCAAATCGATTATGCCTTCGTTGGCAAGTCGAGAAAAGTAAGACGCGCACAATACAACAAAGACGTGCAAATCGATTATGCCTTCGTTGGCAAATCGAGAAAAGTAAGACGCGCACAAAACGACAAAGACGTGCAAATCGATTATGCCCTCATTGGCAAGTCGAGAAAACAAGACGCGCACAACACAATAAAGCCGTGCTAACCGATCACGCCCTCATTGGTAGATCGAGAAAATGAGCCACGCACGATCAACCCGAAACAAAAAGTCGTCCCTCACGACGCGCGAAGGCCATTCCCCATGATGCGAACCCGAGAGCATTCATCCCGCGTCCGCATAAAGGCGTAGATTTTGAGTTTCCACTCGACCTACGCTCGACCGGAAACTCGGGGGGCTAATGTTGTTGGCCCGTCTAGGGCCAACGGGAACAAGGGCATCTCTTCGACCCACATGGCTAGTACGAGGTCTTGGGCGACGGAACCCTGACTCAACCAGGAGCCGGCCCAAACCAATGGCCAAGTCAAAGCCCAGCCATGGGCCGAGTCAATGGCTCACTCGGCCATTGGCTGGGTCAAATGGCTCACTCGGCCATTGGACAGTTCACTCGGCCAATGGCCGAGTGAACCCCTCAGCCATCAAGGCAGTTCACTCGGCCATTGGCCGAGTGAACCTTCCAGCAGTTCACTCGGCCAATGGCCGAGTGAACCCTTCAGCCGGCCGTGCAGTTCACTCGGCCATTGGCCGAGTGAACCTTCCAGCAGTTCACTCGGCCAATGGCCGAGTGAACCCTTCAGCCGGCCATGCAGTTCCCTCGGCCATTGGCCGAGTGAACCTTCCAGCAGTTCACTCGGCCAATGGCCGAGTGAACCCCTCAGCCGGCCATGCAGTTCACTCGGCCAATGGCCGAGTGAACCTTCCAGCAGTTCACTCGGCCAATGGCCGAGTGAACCTCCCTGCTGCCTCAGCAGTTCACTCGGCCATTGGCCGAGTGAACCTCAGCCGGCCCAAGACCTTCACTCGGCCAATGGCCGAGTGAACCTCACCACCATGTTCACTCGGCCATTGGCCGACCCAGCCTCCTCCAATGCCGACCCAAGCATTCTCACTCGGCCAAGGGGTCTTCAAACCACCCCTTGGCTGCCTATAAATACCAAGGCACCCCCCTTGGTCCAGAAAATCCATTCTTGAGTACTGAAACGCTGCCGAACTCGTACCTCGCTCGTTTCTCTCAAGCTTTGGCCTCTAAACACCCCTAAAACCTCTGTACTCCACCTCAATCACACTAATGTTGAGCGTCGGAGAGGTAAACAGGGGCACCCCCCCTGTTTCCCCTTTGTAGTTCACGCCTTCTTTGCTTACTTTTCAGGTGCTTGGACGAGACAGAGATCACCTACAGCTAAGGGACGGCTTGGGATACCAAGCCCGACACGCTCGAGTCGAGACGAGACCACTTGGTCCGGCCTTGGGTCTAACCGTCTGCGACTCCTAAATCGTTGTCCGAAAAACAGCGACAACAGTCACGATGATTCAGAGCCTCCAAAATCAAATCATCGAGATGAGGGAGTCAGGGAGGTAAAGGCCGTACGGAGGGATCGAGGAATCGTACTCTCCCTTCGCCGCACAAGTCCTCACGCAACCTTGCGTAGGGAACTTCAAGTTACCGTCCATTCCCCCCTTCGATGGACGGACGGACCCCCACTTCCACGTCCAACACTACGAGACGTGGATGACGATGCAAGGGCAAACAGACGCCACCCTCTGCCAAGCTTTCAGCCTGACACTCACAGGGTCGGGGTTTGAGTGGTTCCGAAGTTTGAGGCCGGGGAGCATCTCGTCTTTTCGGGCCTTGCGAGAAGCGTTCCTCGCTCGATTCGCCACCCTCGTGGCGCAAAATAAACCAAAGACCCACCTCCTCTCTATCCGACAAGGAAGGGACGAGACGTTGAGACAATACCTCGCTCGCTTCACTGAGGAGTCTCACAAGGTCGAAGGGTTCGACGACAGGGACGCCATCACGGCGATCAGTGAGGGAGTCCGCACGAGCGACTTCCTCAAGTCTATTGTTGGCAAAGTCCCACGAGACGTGGCGGAGCTAATGGCGAGAGCCCGCACCTATATGGGAATCGAGGATTATCTCGATGGCCGAGATGGCTGAAAGTCAGGAGGACAGGGGAGTCACCGCCGCGACGATCAAGACGGAGATCACCCCGACCCTCGAAAGAGGAGGAATAAGGGAAGCCAGGCCCCTAACGGTCGCTCCTTCCCCGGGCCGAGGCCGCCACAGGTCGATAGCTTCCGAAAGTTCTCAACATTTACTCCTCTGAACACTTCGCCGGAGCGCATCCTGGCTCTGCACCGTGACAAGCTGGGGAGTCCTACCCCTCTCACGAAGGATCCCGCCAAGAGGGATCAAAGTAAGTACTGTGACTACCATCAAGATCATGGGCATCTGACGTCCGAATGCTATCAACTCAAACGTCAGATCGAGGCCCTGATTCAAGATGGGAAACTGAAAGAATACGTCCTCAGAACTATCGGGACGGCCGCGGCACACGGAGGCCGCCCACGGCAAGAAAAGAAAGGTCCGGCAACGGTGACCGTCACGGACCGCGCGGCAAAAGAAGAACCGGAGAGCTCGCAACTTCACATCGTGGGCGCAATCTTGGGCGGCCCGGAGTTCGGAGACTCGGCCACGCAAAGGAAGAAGTACGTGCGCGAAGTTTCCCAAGGGAAAATAGCACACTACATCAACCACACGTACGAGGCCCCTCCTCCGGCCCCGTTCGAATCCATGTTCTTCACCGGCCAAGAAGCGGCACGAGTGCTCCATCCACACAACGACGCGATAGTCGTCTCTACCCCCGTCGCCAACAACCTCGTCCGGAGAATCCTAATCGACAATGGGAGCTCTGCCGACATAATCTTCAAGTCGGCATTGGACAGGATTAAGCTATCCGGGATGAGACCGACCCCGATCTCGACCCCGCTCTTCGGAGGGAACTATCGACCTCCCGGTTACCTTCGGTACCCCGGGGGGGCTCGAGGTTACCCACATCATGTCGTTCCTTGTCGTGGATCAGCCCTCGGCATACAATATCATCGTTGGCCGCCCGACTCTCAATCGGTTGAAGGTCATAACGTCCACGTACCATCTGATGATGAAATTCCCGACCGAGAAGGGGATCGCCGTAATGCTGGGAGACCAGTCAATGGCGAGGATGTGCTACATCCAGGGCGTGGACGGAAAAGGGAAAGGAATGGTGGTAAGCACCATCTTCCAGCTCGGGGACAAATTCCCCTGCAAGATAGAGGAAGGAGGCACCTTCGGAGAACTGGACCAAAGGGACGATGTCGAGCGTCGAAAGGTGGAGACACCGGACGACCTCGTTCCCGTCGTGTTGGACGACGCCAAGCCTGACCAAGTGGTCAAAGTAGGCCCCCAACTCCCTTCCTCCGCGAGCACAAAGATGTCTTTGCGTGGACACACGCCGACATGCTGGGGATCGACCCCCAAATAATGGTTCACCGACTCAACGACGACAAGAGAGTAACTGAGCGCGTTCAACCATGGCGGGCGTTTAGTGGTGAGAGGTACCAGGCCATTGGTGAAGAAGTTGACAAAATTCTCGCCGCTGACTTCATCAGGGAGGCGGAGCACCCCAAGTGGGTGTCCAATGTGGTGATGGTTAAGAAGCCAAACGGGAAGTGGCGGATCTGCATTGATTATAAAGATCTTAACAAAGCCTGCTAGAAAGATAGCTTCCCTCTCCCGAGGATTGAGCAACTCGTGGATGCCACGGCAGGCCACGAGTTGCTGAGTTTCATGGATGCCTACTCAGGCTACAACGAGATCCACATGCACGAGCCGGATTAGATCAAGACCACCTTTGTTACAAACCGCGGACTTTACTGTTACAAGGTCATGCCCTTTGGCCTCAAAAACGCGGGAGCGACGTATCAGAGGTTGGTGAACCGGATGTTCACCAATCAAATTGGCAAAACCATGGAGGTCTACGTGGACGATATGCTCGTCAAAAGCCTCAAGGCCCGCGACCACGTTCGAGACCTTAGGGAGATGTTCACGATCCTGCGACGCTACAAGATGAAGCTCAACCCCAACAAGTGCGCTTTTGGGGTCGAGGCCGGAAAATTCTTGGGCTATATGGTTAGCCGCCGCGGGATCGAGGCTAACCCCGAGAAGATCAGGGCGATCTTAGAGATGAGGTCGCCGCAGAAGGTGAAGGAAGTTCAAAGCTTGACGGGAAGGATTGCCGCCCTGGCGCGATTCGTTTCCAAGGCCACCGATAGGTGCCAACCATTTTTCAAGGCACTGAAGAAGACCGATGGGTTCGTGTGGACGGGGGAGTGCGAGGAAGCATTCCGCAAAATGAAGGTCTATTTCACCTCCCCCCATTCCTCGCGAAGCCAAAGAATGGTGAAACCTTGTACATCTACCTCGCGGTCTCCGACAGGGCCGTGAGCGTGGTTCTCATACGCGGAGAAGACAAGGTGCAATGGCCGGTCTATTACGTTAGCAAGGCTCTCCTAGACACTGAAACTCGATACCCGGAAATCGAGAGATTATCCCTCGCCCTCGTCATGAGCGCAAGAAAACTCCGACCCTACTTTCAGGCGCACCCCATTGTGGTCCGCACGGGACATCCCATCGAGAAGGCCCTTCAAAAAGGGACCTCCTCTTGAATGGCCATATGGTCCCAAGAGTTGGGCGAGTACGGGGTCAAGCCCTTGCCGACTTCGTAGCCGAGTTCGCAAGCACGCCTTCAACTGACGAGGGAGACAAAGGAGATGAGGACAGAGAAGACAAGGAGGACGACCACAGCGAGTCATCGAAGAAGAGGACCAACAACCCGATAGGGCCGATCTGGGACTTGCACGTGGATGGCGCGTCAAACGCCCGGGGGGCTGGCGCCGGCGTTGTGCTCACAAATCCCGATAGGGAAAAGTTGAGATACGCCCTGCGGTTCGAGTTAAAGGCTTCCAACAACGAGGCAGAGTACGAGGCTCTGATCGTTGGCTTGGAGCTAGCGAACAAGCTAGGCGCCCAAAACCTGCGCATCCACTGCGACTCGCAGTTGATTGTGAACCACACATGGTCGCATACTTGTCCAAGGCCCAAAAGAACCTGGAGGCCCTGTCGTGGTTCGAGATCGTCCAAGTTCCTCGAGAGGCGAACATTGACGCTGACGCCCTGGCTCGCCTCGCGTCCGGGATAGACGAAGAGGGCGAAGGCAGCGTCCCAATCGAAGTGTTGACCCGACCCTACGTCTCGAGAGGCGACGTAGGGGTAGTTGACTAGACTCCGCCTCCCTCATGGATGACTCCGCTCGTGGAATTCCTTAAGCGAGGAGTCGTCCCCGAAGACAAAGAAGAGGCTAAAAAGTTGAGAAGCTTGGTGCCAAAGTACACAATGAGGGAGGACAACTTGTTCAAGAGAGGCTACTCAATTCCCCTCCTCCGCTGCTTAACCGAGGTTGAGGCGAGGAAAGCGCTCCGCGAGGTGCACGAAGGGGTGTGCGGAAACCACGCCGCTGGGCAATCGTTGGCATTGAAGCTACTGAGACTCGGATATTTTTGGCCAACCTTGAAAAAGGACTCCCACGAGTGGGCCAAAAAATGCGACAAATGCCAAAGGTTTGCACACATCCCGCGTCAAGCACCGGCCCCATTGTGTCCAATCATTGTGCCTCCACCTTTCGCGAAGTGGGGAATCGACCTCATCGGTGAGCTACCTACGGCCCCGAGGCAATACAAGCACGCGATCGTGGCCATTGATTACTTCACAAAGTGGGTAGAGGCTGAGCCGCTAGCGAAGATCACCAAGGCGAACACGACAAGCTTCATTTGGAAAAGCATCGTCTACCGCTTCGGGATCCCCGTGTCAATTGTAACCGACAACCGGAAACAATTCGACAATGCGCGCCTCCGAGAAATGTGCAAACAACTGGGAATTAGCAAGCCTTTTTCCTCTCCCCGCCACCGTCAAGCCAACAGCCAGGTCGAGGCGGTTAACAAGACAATCAAAGAGAACTTGAAGAAGAAGCTGGAGGAAAGAAAGGGGGCTTGGGCCGACGAGCTCCCCATGGTCTTGTGGGCGTACCGCACCACCGCTCGAAATGCGACCGGTGAAACCCCGTTCGCTCTCGCGTTCGGCGTCGAGGCCGTGGTACCCGTCGAGACCAAGCTCCCGACCTTGCGCATCGAGGAGTACGAAGAAGCCACCAACAATGATGCAATCAGGCTCGAGTTAGACCTTGTAGACGAGAGGAGGGCGGACGCACTCACCCGGCTTGCTGCACAAAAGAGGAAGGTCGAGAAGTACTACAATTCCAAGATCAAGCTGCGGAAGTTCGCCGACGGGAGCCTCGTTCTTCAAAGGGTGTTCCAAAACACCAAGGTGCAAGGTTCGGGAGTTCTAGGCCCCACCTGGGAAGGCCCGTACCGCGTGCGCCGAGCCATCCACAACGGCACGTACGAGCTCGAGAACCTAGAGGGACTCGTGTTCACGCACCCGTGGAACGCGGAGCACCTTCGGCAATACTACCAATAGATATTCATTCATCCACTTTACGTTTTGTTGTTTTCATGCTATTTTCGATTTTAGCAAAGACAATTTTAAATTTCGAGTTCAGCCAACGGCCTGGGATATAATTTTTTAACCATTTCAACATTATAATAAATTACATTTCGCTTCAAAGTATTGTATTATAATTTCTAGTCTCCTCTACGAGCACCCAAGAAACTGGGGGGGCTAAGGAGGATAGAATGAGGGTGACAAGCTCATTTACTCCACTCTTCACGCACCAAGAGGTAGCGAAACGTCCACAAATCGGATCCGCGCACCGGACCTCCGACCCCGCACGTCCCTCGTACGACACTCTCACACGAGTCGAATCCGTACGCCGAGAGATAGCGAAACGTCGACAAGTCGGATCTGCGCACCGGACCTCCGACCTCGCACATCTTTCGCTACGACACTCTCGCGCAACGTTGCGCCTTGCACACCGATAGGTAGCAAAGCATCGACGGATCATGTCCGCGCACCGGATCGTCGATCCTGGCAGTCAAAACCCATAACGTGACACGCGTACCGACAAGTACCACGCTCACTGGGAACTGCAAGCTCGTCCCGATACGCACGCCGATAGGTAGCGTACTCACCGGAAGATGAGCGCGACGGCCGCCCGGCTCGCACACGCCGATAGGCAGCGAGTCACGAAGGGATGGCCGAGAATCGCACCCGCCGGATGAAACTGGTCTAGCCAGCGTCCGCGGGAAACTCCGCCGCCAAATGCGGCAGTAAGCCGTGCAAACCGGTTACGCTAGACATAGTAAGCCGAGTTCGTGAGACACGCATTGTTCAAATTGCGCAAATCGATTACACTAAGCATAGCAAGTCGAGAAAATAAGACGCGTAACGAATAAAAAGGCTTAAATCAAAGCAGGATAATGTTGCACAACCAACCCAACAAGAAAAGCACGAAAGTACGATACATGTCAAGCATAACAAAAATCCGGAAGCAAGCGCTAAACAAGTGCGCGGAAAATCAAAATAAAGTAGACTAGTCTGAGCCGAAGTCTATCTGCTCTTCGTCATCCTCGGGACAAGGGGCGCCCGACCCATCGGCAGCCTCTCTGCCGAGTGGATGGTTCGTCGATTGGGCGGCCTCCGCAGGGTCTTGGGGGTGCGGGTCGTTCACCTCTGGTTCGTCATCAAAAGGAGGGAACATGGTATTAAAAAAGGAAAAGGTTGTCCCTCGAGACGCGTTCTCCTTCGCGATCGCGTCTCGGACTCGCCTGGCCGCTTCGTAACGAGCCGCCTCCAACGCCAAGTCCCAATCGTCCTCCAAGTCCGTCTTGGATTGCACGGCGTCTTCCTTCTCCTCGACGAGGGTCTGAATCTCTGCCCGCAAGGTGTCCCTCTCCCTCTCGACCTTAACTCGAGAGATCTCGCTCGCCAATAGTCGAGCGTGGACGATGCTCAGCTCTGCATCCCGGCTCAAGAGTGCCATCTGGAGTTTCTTCGTCTCCCCCAGAAAGGTGTCAGCCGCCTGCTCCGCCTTCTCCTGAGACGCCTGCTCAGCCACACGAAGCGCTTTCTCGGCGCCCAATTCCCCACGAACTCGCTCCAACTCCCCCTCGAGCGCCTGAAACTCTTGAGCGGTGCGGGCCCCCGCTAGGGCGGCAGCATGGGCGGCTGCCGTGCCCGCCTTCTCCTTCTCCATGATCTGCATGCGTCGTAACAAATCTCGGAGAATGCGATCGCTTCGCTCCTGGTGCGCGAGCATCTGCGGAAACAAATGACATGCGGATAATCATGATGGGCGCGACAATCATACGTAATACAGGCAAACGAGTCATACCTTTCGAGCATCTCCGATCCCATTCTGGAAATGCTCAAGATCGCTCGTCATCAGTAGACCCTTGAAATCCCGCAGGGAGGTTTCAAGGATCCCACGGGAACACTGGTCCCTCAGCTCTGCCGCCTCCGCTAAGAGCATAGAATCCAAGCTGTCTGACACCGTCGATGTATGGGCGCGTTTGTGGCCGGATGGTGACCCAAGGGAAGCCGACGATAATGGTCGCTTGTTGGAGGAGATCGCCTCGTTCCTCGCCCGCAATGGTGACCCCCCGTGGCGGGTATCGGCTGGAGGATGAGCCACGGTCGTAGCGTCGTCGATGGGCGCGACTCTCGGCATTTGTGTGCGCGGTCGATGACGTCGGGCCATGGTACCTGCAGAGAAGAAAGAGCGTCGATGATGCATATTCAGTTAGTACCCCCCGCGTCGGGTGGGGGAGCAGATGAACCCCCCGCTTCGGATTCCGGACCCTCCACGGTCTCCGCTCTGGGCTCGGAGCACTGGGAGTCTTCGTCGGCGGGCACGAACCACCCAGTCATCGCCATAAGGTCCGAGGACTCGAAAAGCGACCCTTGCCGCCTCGAGTCAGGTACCGCTCCGATCACAAGCGCGAGTTCGGAGCTCTCAATGCCGTAGTCGGCCGGAAAGTCGGCCGCGGGGCCGAAGGTGAGAGGTGCCATCCCAAAGGCAGATTCGGACACCCATACCCAGGGGTAGCGGTGTTTTGAGGTCAGCTTCGTGAGAATGGGAAACCGCTTCCGGTGCTGAGCCTTATAGAAGCCGGGTTTCCCGGGGACATCGAAGACGGATACGAGGTTCCTGATATCGTCGGCCGTCACGGCCCGACCCTTCGCTCGGTGCAGCATCATGTGGCAGGCGGCCACCATGCGGTAAAAGGATGGAGACATCTAGGCCGTGTGGACGTTGAGCCGGGCTAGGAGATCCTGGATCACGGGTTGAAAAGGTAATCGCAACCCCCCGCGAAGACTGGCCTCGTGGACGGCGGCGTACCCCTTCCGAGGACGAGTGGGGAGATCTTCAGGCAATGGTCATAGTAGTGATACGGGTTGCGGGATGCCGAAACGTTTCCTCAAACCTCTAAAGCTCGCGAACGAAAGAGAACTCGGGAAGTCGACGCCGGAGCAGTCGAAGCCGTCTCGAATCACTGAATCTCCGATAGGGAATGACGAGGCACGTTCCTCTTCCTGCGCGGTCAAGCTGATTGAGGTGGTTGACGGAGTACGGCGGCTCAACGCCTCGCCCGAGCCCTCGGCGTTAGGGGCAGCCCTCGACCCATGGAGCCCCTCGCGATGATCGTTAGAATGGGTCGCTCGAGCCAAAACGCGCGCGTTCGGCCCGGTCGGGCCCGTTTCCCGTGTGTTAACCGCGGGAGGCGGTCCTGTCGGCGCGTCCGGCCCGGTCGCGGGCCCGTGACGCACGTCGATCGCTCGAGCCCGAAGGCCGGTCTCGCCAAGGGCCGGCCCAATCGCATCCTCCTCACGGCCCTGGGTCACTGGGTCGGCCAAGGGACCCCCATGAGGTGTGTCCGACCCAAGAATATGACCCGGCCCATGGGAGGCCAAGTCTCCTTCGCCTAGGCCCGGCCCATTGGGCCCTAGGGTTTGCAAGGCAGCCAAGGTGGCCGCCTCCCCCTCTCCAGCAATGGGCGGCCGGCGCTCCTCCTCTCCGGCATTGGGCGGCCGGTGCTCCTCGTGTCTGGCGCCGCCGCCCCCACCTGCAGCGTCGGCCACCGCCCGTGGCGCTCCCCCGCCATAAATACGCTCCAGCCCGGCTGGGGCTGACCCGCCTGGGCTCCCACGGCCGCCGACCACCTGCAACACAACCCCACCCGAGGGGATGGGGTCCTCCTGGACGCCAGCGCCGCCCCCGGCGGTGTTTCTCCACGCCAGCGCGTCACCACCGGCGTCAGCCCCGCCAGACGTGCCGCCCCGAGGCTCGCCCACTTCCCCAGCGTCCTCCACGACCGGCTCGACCCTCTCTGGGCGAGGGACGTCCCCCCCAGGTCTGGGTTCGCCCCAGACGGCGCCGATCCGGCCAGGCACGGCCTCCTCCACGCCGGCGTCGGCCCCCTCGGCTCTGTCGGCGTACTCATGCGTCGGGCTCGTCGCGCGCGACCCTTCAGGCGCGATGCCAGGGCTGGGTCCAGCGTAGACAGCACCGACCCGGCCAGGCGCTACTCCCTCGACGTCGGCAGCGGCCTGGGCGGCGCTGCCCGTGGCCGGCCCATCTCCTCCGGCGCCAGACTCGACGAAGGCGCCCCTCCCAGCGCTGGATGGATCGCCGGCGGCTTCCTAAGGGGCCGACCCTGCGCGCGCGACCTCCCCGGCGTGTCCCCCCGCCAAACCAACCTCGCGCTGGTCGGCCCGGCAGTCCCCGGCGCCTAGTGCCATCAGGCCGGCGCTCCCCTGTTGGTTTGGGTAGTCTCTGGCGCGCGTGTCCCATTCCCCGTCGGCCAACCACATCTCAATCAAGGAAAAGTCGCCACCCGCCGTATCCACCACCTTCCTGCTCGGGACGAACGAACACGATGCGTTGTAGCTGGCAGGGGGGGGCGAAAACTGTGCCCAGAAATTATCCAATTCGGCGTCTTGATTCTCGAGAAGAGGGGAGAGGTCGTCCTCAGCGGACCCACACCCCGACAGGTGGTTGGTGGGATCCATGAACACGTGTAACGAGGAAACACGTCGGAAGAAAATAAAATAATATTAAAACAAGGAATGGCTTACCACTTGACGACGACACGGCCCGGCAAGGTGATGGATGTCGGGATTTGCTTGAGTTTACCACACGGGCTACGCCCGGCGCCAAACTCAGGGGGCTAATGTTATCGGCCCGACGAGGTCCGATGACGCGACCGACGTTTCGGGTGGACGGACAAGCTCACCCGGCCAATGGCCGGCCCAGTTCACTCGGCCATTGGCCGACCCAAGCAATTCACTCGGCCAATGGCCGAGTGAGCCTACAGCCGGCCCACCAAGAAATTCACTCGGCCAATGGCCGAGTGAGCCCACAGCCGGCCCTCCATGCTCACTCGGCCAATGGCCGAATGAGTCCTCAGACATCCCAACATGCTCGGCCGAGGGAAGTCTCCAGCCGGCCCACCATGCTCACTCGGCCAATGGCCGAGTGAGGCCCCAAGCGGCCCAACATGTTCGTTCGGCTGAAGGCCGAGTGAGGACTCCTGCCGGCCCAACAGCTCGCTCGGCCAACCGCCGAGTGAGTCTTCTCTCGGCCCAGACTTTTCATTCGGCCAATGGCCGAATGAAACTCACCCGGCGTCCATTTCTTCACTCGGCCATTGGCCGAGTGAATCTCTCTCGGCGGCCAGCATCTCACTCGGCCATCGGCCGGCCGAGCCTCCTTCGGCCATTGGCCGACTCAACCTCACTCGGCCAAGGGACCCTCAAAACGTCCCTTGGTCGCCTATAAATACCGGGGTCCCTCCCCTGGTCCAGGTAATCCGAAATTTGAGTACTGAAACGCTGTCGAACTCGTACCTCGCTTGTTTCTCTCAAGTCTAGGCCTCTAAACACCTAAACCTCCTATATCCACCTCAATCCTACTAATGTTGAGCGTCGGAGAGGTAAACAGAGGCAACCCCTTTGTTTCCCCTTTGTAGTTCACACCTTTTTGCATACTTTTCAGGTGTCCGGACGAGATAGACCACACCTACGGCTAAGGGACGGCTTGGGAGACCAAGCCCGACACGCTCGAGTCAAGACGAGACCACTTGGTCCGGCCTTGGGTCTGACCGTCTGTGACTCCTAAATCATTGTCCGAAAAACTGCGACAACAGGTCTAACCTCTTTGGGCTCCTAAATAGTAGTCCGAAAAACAGCGACAACATCGTTTTAAGCAAACTACGAAGAGTTTGTTCATGCAAATCTACATTTGTCTCTTCGTAAGTTGTTAAGTTTGTTTATTGGCTAAAGACTAATGTTTTATCATAAAGCTTCAAACAGACAAAGAAGAATGAATGAACGTTTCAACTTTTTAATAAAGAATAATCAATTACAAGCAAGAGTCTTCGTGAGACTTTATTACATCAAATGTACAAAATAAAAACTGCAACTCTTCTTGTGGGCACCATTGACAACAAACTCCCACTTGACTTAAAGAAGATGTGTGTAGTCCTTCATGCCTAATCCCTCTCGATGTTGGTCGAAGACCTTGATCTCTAGGGCCTTGGTGAATGGATCTGCCAGGTTGTACACCGTTGAGATCTTCTTCGCTTCCACGTCTCCGCGCTGCACGATCTCTCAAATCAAATGGTATTTCCTCTCAATATGTTTAGAGCGCTTATGGCTTCGAGGTTCCTTTGAGTTAGCGACAGCCCCACTATTATCACAATAAATAATTTATTAAGCCATACAGCCTCTTTGGATGCTTCACAAGCAGCCATATATTCTGCTTCCATTGTGGAGTCAACACTGCAAGATTGCTTAATACTCCTCCACACAACAGCTCCACCATTAAGGATGAACACAGATCCCGAAGTGGATTTCCTGGAATCCTTATCCGCTTGAAAATCGGAGTCAGTATATCCCATCATAGTCAGGTCAGTACCTGATAATGTAAGCATCAAGTTCCTAGTTCTTCGAAGAGGCTTACGAACATGCTTAACAGCAATCTAGTGCTCGGGTCCAGGGTTGGATTGGAAATGGCTAACTACGCCAACGGCGAAACAAATATCAGGTCTAGTGCAAAGCATATCATACATGAGGCTTCCTACGCCAGAGGCATAAGGAATTTTCCTCATGTCTTCAATCTCTTGTGCAGTTTTGGGAGACTGAGACTCCATGCCTAAAGGGTGTTTGGCCTTTCTTGGAGTCTTGCATCGAGAAACGATCCATCACCTTATCAATATAAGATGCTTGAGAGAGCGACACGGTCCGATTTTTCCGATATCGAAAGATTTGGATCCCCAGAATGTACGTGGCTTCTCCTAGATCCTTCATATCGAATTACATTGCCAGCCAGACATTAACCTCAGATAACTTACCCACATCATTACGTATGAGTAATATATCATCGACATATAGTACCAGAAACACAACTTTACCTTCGTGCATTAACTTGTAAACGCATGGCTAATCTATTGACTGCTCAAAGCCAAATCTCTTCACAGTTTCATCGAATCTAATATTCCATGACCTAGATGCTTTCTTTAATCCATAAATGGACTTAAGCAACTCACAAACTGTTGTCGCTCATTTTCGGATAACGATTTAGGAACCCCGAACGGTTCGACCCAAGGCCGGACCGAGTGGTTGCGTTCGGGCTCGAGCGTGTCGGACTTGGTGGCCCAAGTCGTCCCTTAGCTGTCGGTGATGTCTACTTCGTCCAGGCACCTAAAAAGCAAGCGGGAAGGTGTGAACTACAAAGGGAAAATAGGGGGGTTGCCCCTGTTTACCTCTATGATGCTCAACATTATTAGGAGTGAGGTGGTTTGTAGAGGGTTTAAGTGTTTAGGGGCCGAGACTTGAGAGAAACGAGCGAGAGGTGAGTTCGGCAGCGTTTCAATACTCAAGAATGTATTACCTTTGAAGAGGGAGGGCCTCTTGTATTTAAAGGCGACCAAGGGGCCATTGGTGGGCCCCTTGGCCGAGGAGAACATAGGCTCGGCCGAGGATAGCATAGGGTGGCGTCTTTGGTGGGCCCTTTGGCCGAGGATAACACAGGCTCGGCCCTTGGCCAAGGATAGCATAGGCTCGGCCGAGTATAGCATAGGATGGTGTCATTGGTGTGTCCCTTGGCCGAGGATAACACAGGCTCGGCCCTTGGCCGAGGATAACATAGGCTCGGCCGAGGATAGCCTAGGATGGCCGAGGATATCATGGGATCATGAGGCCGAGGTCGAGCTCGTGAGGCCGAGGTCGAGCTCGTTAGGCCGAGGTCGAGCTCGTGAGGCCGAGGTCGAGCTCGTGAGGTCGAGGTCGAGCTCGTGAGGCCGAGGTCGAGATCGTTAGGCCGAGGTCGAGCTCGTGAGGCCGAAGTCGAGCTCGTGAGGCCGAGGTCGAGCTCGTGAGGCCGAGGCCGGGGTCGAGCTCGTGAGGCCGAGGCCGAGCTCGTGAGGCCGAGGTCGGGCCCGCGAGGCCGAGGTCGAGCTCGCGAGGTCGAGGTCGAGCTCGCGAGGCCGAGGCCATTGGAAGGATGGCCGTGGATAGCCGAGCTCGGTCTTCGGCCGAGCCTATTGGGCCGGCCTTTGGCCGAGCCGGCCCATGGGCCGATGAATGGCCGGGGTAAGTCCGATCGCTGCTTCGCCTCTGATTGGCCCCGATCGAAGGTCGGGCCGATAACATTAGCCCCCCGAGTTTATCGTCGACTGAAGCTCGTGCGGGAAACTCAAGATTCCCGTCATCGTCGGCCCATCAGAGCGTCCCACCGCGACAGGTTTGTCTCGAGCCTCTTTTTCTATTTATTTTTCCTTTCTCTGGTCTCTTTTCGTTTTTGCCCCACTACACGTGCCAGTGGTCCCTACCAACCACCTGTCGGGGCGTGGGTCCGTTGAAGATGACCTCTTCCCTCTGCTCGGGAATCAAGATGTAAACCTAGACGACCTTTGGGCGCAATTCTCATCCCCTATGGATACCCAAAACGCAGCGCCCCCATCACCGCCTTCGGGCAACAGGTCGGTTGAGAATTGCGCCCAAAGGTCGTCTAGGTTTACATCTTGATTCCCGAGCAGAGGGAAGAGGTCATCTTCAACGGACCCACGCCCCGAGGCGTGGCTGGCCAACGTCGAGGAGGGTACGCGCACCGGAGACGTCGCCAGAGGGGACCCCGACGTCATCGGGGATGCACGCGACCTGGGGGAAGGTGCGCCCGCCGAGGTGAGTCCGCGCGAAGGTGGGCCGACCCCCGTCGGCCTTGTCTGTGCTGGAGGCGTTGCCGGGAGAGGCCCGAGCCACGTTGGTGGAGCGCCCGCCCTAGGAGGAGTCGCGTCGGTGGAGCCGGGCGCGGGGAGAGTCGTGCCGGTCCCGGGTGGCGATGTCGGGACTGTCCGGCAAGCGGGTGGCGGCGAGGGAGGCCCGGGTACTTTGGGCCCGGCCTCCCCCGAGGAGGGATGCGCCGGTGGAGGTCGATCGGAGGCGGGCGGCGTCGTTGGCGGCAGCGCCGGCGCCAGAGACGAGGAGCGCCGGCCAGGGGGCGGCGGCCGAGGTGCTGGTTGCACTAGCCCTAGGGGTCGGTGGCGTCCCATCTGGCGAGCCGGGCCATGCTATCGGGCCAGGCGCAAGCGCCAATGGGTCGGGCGAGAGCCCAAAGAGCCCGAGTGATCTGGGCGCGCGGGGGGACTCTCTGGACAAGCCGGGCGCCGACGGTGGGCCCGCTGCCGGGCCGAACAAGGGGAAGACAGGGCCGGCTGGCTCGGGCGGCCGCCGTGAGGGGTCTGTAATCCGTGGCGACCTGGACTGCTCGGGCGTTGATGTCCCGAGCTCTCTCTCTATCGTCAGTTTTACGAGTTTGAGGAGGCGTTACGACATCCCGGATTCGGTGTCAATCCTGAGGCCGTTGCCCGACGATCGCCCGACTCGCCCTCCGAAGTGACACGCGGCCATTCATTAGGCGAGTCTTCGCGGGGGGCTACGGTTACCCTTTCAACCGGTGATCCAAGAGCTATTGATTCGGTTGGGGGTGCATGCGTCGCAGATGTCTCCGTCAATCTACCGGGCGGTCGCCGCGTGCCATATGATGCTCTACCGAGCAAAGAAATGGGTAGTCACCGCAGACGATATCCAGGATCTCGTGGTCGTTCGCGGGGTCCCGGGGAAACCGGGCTTCTACTGCGCGTGCCCTCGGAAACGTATCTCCATCATTACCAAGGTTACCTCGAAGCATCGGTACCCTTGGGTGTGGGTGTCTGAGTCGGCCTTCGGGACGGCGCCATTAACGCTTGGGCCCGTGGTCGACTTTCCCTCCGTCGGTGATGTAGAAGATTCTGAACTTGTATCCGTGATCAAAGCGATCCCGGATTCGAGGCGGCAGGGGTCACTGTTCGAGTCCCCGGACCTAATGGCGAGGACCGGGTGGTTCGTGCCTTGTGACAACGCCCCTCCGTGTCTTGGTCTTGGTGTGGAGGTTACGGAGGACCCTGTATCAGAGGCGGGGGGTTCGTCCGCCCCTCCCCCCGACGTGGGGGGTACTATCCGTTCACACGCTCTCGCGTTATCGCGCTTTTCGTTGTATTACGCTTACCGTGTGTGTTTTAACTTACTGTCGTCTCTCTCTCTTTCAGATACCATGCCTAGACGACATTGGCCGCGCGCACACGTGCCGAAAGTGGCACCTATCGTTGAAGCTACGACCGCGGCTTGCCCCCGAGTTGAGGTTCGCCACCGAGGGTCGCCACCGTGGGCGGGGAACGAGGTGATCTCTTCTAACAAGCGATCGTCGTCGTCGACTTCCTTCGGGCCACCCTTTGGCCACAAGCGCGCCCACACATCGACGGTGGCGGATAGCAAGGATTCGATGCTCCTGGCGGAGGCGGCGGAGCTGAGGGATCAGTGCTCCCGAGGGATTCTTGGGACCTCTCTGTGGGACTTCAAAGATTTGCTGACGACAAGCGATCTGAAGCATTTCCAAAATGGGATCGGCGATGCCCGAAAGGTACGATCCGCCTGCTTATCTCATGCATAACCATTATACTTATTTCGATTATACGTATATCACTTGTCTCTGCAGATGCTCGCACGTCAAGAGCGAAGCGGTCACATTCTCCGGGACCTGCTGCGGCGCATGCAGATTATGGAGAAGGACAAGGAGAGCACGGCGGCCACCCACGCTGACGCTCTAGCGGGAGCCCGCACCGCTCGAGAATTTCAAGCACTCGAGGAGGAGCTGAAGCGAGCTCGCGAGGAGTCGGCGACCGAAAAATTGATTCGCACGCCCGGGCAGGCGTCTCGGGAGAAGGCGGAGCAGGCGGCCGACACCTTCTTAGGAGAGACGAAGAAGCTCCAGGTGGCGCTCTCGAGCCGGGACGAGGAGCTGAGCATCGTCCACGCTCGGCTGTCAGTGAGTGAGATCTCCCGGGTCAAGGCCGAGAGGGAGAGGGATACTTTGCGGGCGGAGGTACAGATCCTTTTCGAGGAGAAAGACGACGCCGTGCAGTCCAAGACGGACTTGGAGGATGACTGGGACCCCGCGCTGGAGGCGGCCCGTTATGAGGCAGCCAAACGGGTCCGAGATGCAACCGTGAAGGAGAACGTGTCTCGTGGGACCACGTTTTCCTTTTTTGACGTCATGTTTCCTCCTCTGGATGATGATCCGTACTCTCATACTTTTCTTTTTGGATTGCTCGTACAACATTGTTTGCCTTAGTTAAAGCTTTTTCGTCTGTTATGCGTCTTATTTTCTCGAGTTGCCATGCTTAGCGTAATCGATTCGCGCAATGTGATTGGTGCGTGTCTCACGAGCCCGACTTGCCTTACCTAGCGTAACCGGTTTGCACGGCTTACTGCCGCACTTGGCGGCAAAACATCCCGCGGACGCTGGCTAGACCAGATTCGCCCGGCGGGTGCGACCTTCGGCCATCCATTCGTGACCCGTTGCCTATCGGCGTGTGCGAGCTGGGTGGCCGTCGCGCTCATCTTTTGGCGAGTATGCTACCTATCGGCGTACGTATCGGGACGAGCTTGCAGTTCCCAGTGAGCGTGGTACTTGTCGGTACGCGCGTCACGTTTTGGGTTTTGACTGCCGAGATCGACGGTCCGGTGCGCGGACTGTTGTCAATGGTGCCTACAAGAAGAGTAGTAGTGTCTATTTATGTACATTTGATGTCATATAGTCTTACGAAGACTCTTGCTTATAATTGCTTATTCATTAATAAAAAGTTGAAACGTTCATTCAATCTTTCTTTGTTTGAAGCTTTATGATAAAACCTTAGTCTTTTAGTCCATAAACAAACTTAACAACTTACGAAGAGACAAATGTAGATTTGCATGAATAAACTCTTCGTAGTTTGCTTAAAACAATATATTCGCAATCTTAGGGTCAAAGGACTATTGACCTCAGTACGATTGTTAGAAGAATCTATGATGTCTGGTTATGAGGCATTGAGAGTTGGAGACTCTATAGTTCTTCTAGGTATCTTCCGAAGGTACTGAATTGACCAGTGCACTTCTAGAGACAAGATAAGAACAAACCATTTAACCTCTTATGTCTCGAAGTCACTATGTATGAATTGCATCATGCTTACCTTAATCCTGAAATGAGACATGTCATTTCACACCTTAGTATTCTCATTTGAGAAAGTCAGAGTTCGGACTCACTATGTGATTCCGAACAGGGCCTATTGGTGAAGTACTAAGTTGTGAGTATGTCATGAGTAACTTTGTGAAGTTCTCATAGATATGGAATTCATGTACAAGATTGCTGAAATGCAATGCATGTCACCTCATGCTTTGTTCCTTGGAGTGTGAATAAATGAACTGGCCAGTGTCCAAATTGAGTCCTGACTCTTTTGGATGAAACAATGTGACTTGTTAGCTCCTCCTCAATACATTGTTTCTAACTTATTCACAAGCGACAAAGGAGTTGAGGAAATAACAGCTAGAAGGGTAAAATGGTAATTTAGTAAATCCCGACTAGCTGATGACATTCATGAAGGGTAAACATAGATAATATTCAGTGGATCCGCTCATCATAATTAGGTCGAATTCTTGGGTCAGTTGGCATTAAGCTAAACTTGGAAAAGGTTTGTGAACTTTTGAGTCCAAGTGTTTAGCTCAAGCTTTGTTCATTTGGGTCCATGAGGTCACTGTCACGAATCACATCGATAGGAATAGTTAAACTGGAAGCTAAGTCAAAACAAGAACGAAAATAGTTAAAAGGGTATTTTTGTCTTTTGAGACAAAGGATGAAATGAATGTCAATAAATTTTTTGACAAGTTCATTTAATGTCACTCGGCCATGACTTGATCATTGGTCCTTGTGAATTAATTTCATTTCATAAGAATTTTATTGAAAATTCTTAATGGGCCTTTTTCATGTTGTCATGAACAAATGGAAAAGCTTCTAGAAGGCCTTTCTAGAGCATAATAGGCGCCCACTACCCAAAGAGAAAGAGAGTTCCTTTTGTGCATTAATGTATGAAGATACTTGCCAAAAGAAAAAGAGGAAACAAATTTCCTATTCAAGGCAATGGGAATTTCGGCCAAGACAAGTCAAGGGAGAAGAAAAATAAAAGAGGAAACAAATCCAAGGTGTCATGAAGGCTTATGTGGCCGTGTGACTTGGATAGGAATGGGAAATAAAGGGTTGGTCATAAAGACTTGGAAAATAAGAGGAAACTACATCTTTCCAAGACCAACCCTTCTCCTATAAATAGGACCCTCATTCCCCTCATTTTATTCATTCCACATAAGTTAGAGATTGAGAGCTTCTCTCTCTAGAACTTGTGGTTGCCGCCCCTCTTCTCTCTCTCTCTAGTTTATTTTCGATTTTTCTTGTTTTGGTACCTAGGTCCTCACTCGACCTAGTGTTTAGCTCTGCGACTTTAAGACTCGTTCTTAAGCCGTAGTGTTTAAAAGTGCCCACTCACTAATTCCTTTATTTCGAGTGATTTAGTGATAGAAACTTTCGTGGTTGCTCGAGGTGCCGAGGAAAGAAAGAGAGACGTGCTGCGAGGGGAGACGAGCGTTGCAAACTTTCCAAAAGCTTCTTCAAAGTTCAAGCTTCAAGAAAGGTTAGTAAACTTCTATGCTCATATTGGTTTTTAATTACATGTACTTGCTCTTTGTCTAGGTTAGTAAAAACTGTTTTTACTTGTAAAGAAATTTTTTAAAATTCCGCCGCTTCCCGAAGCGTTTAATCTTTTTCTTAAACCCTAGATCAATTCCATCACGGACGCGATCTACCGACGCCCCGTTGCCTATCGGCGTGCGGGGCGCGGAATTGTGTGCGAGCGTCTCGCGGGGGTTGGAGGTCCGGTGCGCGGATCCGACTTGTTAATCTTTAGCTACCTTTCGATGCGTAAAACGTGTCATCGTGCGAGCTCGACTAGACGAGGTGACGAGCTCGGAGTGACGAGGTGACGAGCTCGGAGTGACGAGCTCGACTAGGCGAAGTGACGAGCTCGAAGTGACGAGCTCGACTAAGCGAAGTGACGAGCTCGACTAGGCGAAGTGACGAGCTCGACTTAGTAAAGTGACTACCTCGACTAGACGAGGTAAAAGCTCCAACAATCCGTTTGCCCCCCGAGTTTCTCGGGTACTCGCAGAGAAGACGAGAAATTGTTACAAAATGAGGTAAAGGTTTCGAAGCGAAATGTAATTCGATTACAATGTTGAAATAGTTAAAAAATTACATTCCCAGGACGCTTGGCCATATTTGAGATTTAAAAATTTCATTGCAAAAATCGAAAATGAAATGACATAACAAAACATAGGGTAAGCGGGAACGGGCATCTATTGGTAGTACCGCCGAAGGTGTTCCGCGTTCCAAGGGTGCGTGAACACGAGCCCTTCCAGGTTCTCGAGCTCGTACGTGCCGCTGTGGATGGCTCGGCGCACGCGGTATGGACCTTCCCAGGTGGGGCCCAAAACTCCCGCCCCTTGCACTTTGGTGTTTTGGAACACCCTCCGAAGGACGAGGCTTCCGTCGGTGAACTGTCACAGCTTGACCTTGGAGTTGTAGTATTTTTCGACCTTCCTCTTTTGTGCCACAAGGTGGGTGAGCGCGTCTGCCCTCTTCTCATCTATGAGGTCCAGCTCGAGCCTGATCGCGTTGTTGTTTGCGGCTTCTTCGTATTCCTCGATGCGCAGGCTCGGCAGCTTGGTCTCGACGGGCACCACGGCCTCGACGCCGAACGCTAGAGCGAAGGGGGTTTCGCCGGTCGCGTTTCGCGCGGTGGTTCGGTACGCCCATAGGACCATGGGGAGCTCGTCGGCCCAAGCCCCCTTTTTCTCCTCCAGCTTCTTCTTCAGATTCTACTTGATCGTTTTGTTGACCGCCTCTACTTGACCGTTGGCTTGAGGATGACGGGGGGAAGAGAAAGTCTTGCTAATGCCCAACTGCTCGCATACCTCTCGGAGGCGCGCGTTGTCAAATTTCTTTCTGTTATCGGTCACAATCGACGCGGGGATTCTGAAGCGACAGACAATGTTCTTCCACATGAAGTTTGTAGTGTTTGTCTCGGTGATCTTTGCCAGTGGTTCGGCCTCTACCCACTTCGTGAAATAGTCGATCGCCACGATCGCGTGCTTGTACTGCCTCGGAGCCATAGGTAGCTCGCCGATGAGATCGATTCCCCATTTTGCGAAGGGTCGCGGCATGATGATCGGGCATAGCGGGGCAGGCGCTTGGCGCGGGATATGAGCGAACCTTTGGCATTTGTCGCACTTTTTGGCCCACTCGTGGGAGTCCTTTTTCAAGGTTGGCCAAAAATATCCGAGCCTTAGAAGCTTTAATGCCAAGGAATGTCCAGCGGCATGGTTTCCGCAAACCCCTTCGTGCACTTCACGAAGCGCTCTCTTCGCCTCGACCTCGGTCAGGCAGCGGAGGAGGTGCATGGAGTAGCCCCTCTTGAACAGGTTATCCTCCCTCATCGTGTACTTCGGCGCCAAGCTTCTTAGCTTTTTGGCTTCTTCTTTGTCTTCGGGGGTGACTCCTCGCTTAAGGAACTCC
Organism: Urtica dioica subsp. dioica; assembly: GCF_054948205.1. Lineage (NCBI taxonomy): Eukaryota > Viridiplantae > Streptophyta > Magnoliopsida > Rosales > Urticaceae > Urtica > Urtica dioica. Next base: position 41,715,281 of record NC_142756.1, read on the forward strand.
ACGAGCGGAGTCATCCATGAGGGGGGCGGAGTCTAGTCGACTACCCCTACGTCGCCTCTCGAGACGTAGGGTCGGATCAGCACTTCAATCGAGACGCTGCCCCCGCCCCCCTCGTCTATCCCGGACGCGAGGCGAGCCAGGGCGTCAGCGTCCACGTTCGCCTCTCGAGGAACTTGGACGATCTCGAACCATGATAGGGCCTCTAGGTTCTGTTGGGTCTTGGACAGGTACGCGACCATGTTTGGCTCTTTTGCGGCGTAGTCACCCTTAACCTGGTTCACAATCAACTGCGAGTCGCAGTGGATGTGCAAGTTTTGGATGCCTAGCTTGCTTGCTAGTTCCAAGCCAACGATCAGAGCCTCGTATCCTGCCTCGTTGTTGGAAGCCTTGAACTCGAACCGCAGGGCGTATCTCAGTTTTTCCCTATCGGGATTTGTTAGCACAACGCCGGCGCCAGCCCCCCGGGCGTTTGACGCACCATCCACGTGCAAGTCCCAGACCGGCCCTATCGGGTTGTTGGTCCTCTTCTTCGACGACTCGCTGTGGTCGTCCTCCTTGTCTTCTCTGCCCTCACCGCCTTTGTCCCCCTCGTCAGCCGAGGGCGCGCCTGCGAACTTGGCTACAAAGTCGGCGAGGGCTTGGCCCTTGATGGCGGTCCTCGGCTGGAACTCGACCCCGTACTCGCCCAACTCTTGGGACCATATGGCCATTCGAGAGGAGGTCCCTTTTTGAAGGGCCTTCTCGATGGGATGCCCCGTGCGGACCACAATGGGGTGCGCCTGAAAGTAGGGTCGGAGTTTTCTTGCGCTCATGACAAGGGCGAGGGACAATCTCTCGATTTCCGGGTATTGAGTCTCGGCGTCGAGGAGCGCCTTGCTAACGTAATAGACCGGCCATTGCACCTTGACTTCTTCGCGTATGAGAACCGCGCTCATGGCCCTATCGGAAACCGCGAGGTAGATGTATAAGGTTTCGCCATTCTTTGGCTTCGCAAGGAACGGGGGGGGAGGCGAAATAGGCTTTCATTTCGCGGAATGCTTCCTCGCACTTCTCCGTCCACACGAAACCGTCGGTCTTCTTCAGTGCCCTGAAAAATGGTTGGCACTTGTCGGTGGCTTTGGACACGAATCGCGTCAGGGCGGCGATCCTTCCTGTCAGACTCTAAACTTCTTTCACTTTCTGCGGCGACCTCATTTCTACGATCGCCCTAATCTTCTCTGGGTTAGCCTCGATCCCGCGGCGGCTAACCATGTAGCCCAAGAATTTTCCGGACTCGATCCCAAAAGCGCACTTGTTGGGGTTGAGCTTCATCTTGTAGTGTCGCAAGATCGCAAACATCTCTCTCAGGTCTCGAACGTGGTCGTGGGTCTTGAGGCTTTTTACGAGCATATCGTCCACGTAGACTTCCATGGTTTTTCCAATTTGATTGGCGAACATTCGGTTTACCAACCTTTGATACGTCGCTCCAGCGTTCTTGAGGACGAAGGGCATGACCTTGTAACAGTAGAGTCCGCGGTTCGTAACAAAGGTGGTCTTGATCTGGTCCGGCTCGTGCATGCGGATCTGGTTGTAACCTGAGTAGGCGTCCATGAAGCTTAACAACTCGTGGCCCGCAGTAGCGTCCACAAGCTGCTCGATCCTCGGGAGGGGGAAGCTATCTTTCGGGCAGGCCTTGTTGAGATCTTTAAAGTCGATACAGATCCGCCATTTCTCGTTCGGCTTCTTGACCATCACCACATTGGACACCCACTTGGGGTGTTCCGCCTCCCTGATGAAGTCGGCGGCAAGAAGTTTGTCGACCTCTACACCGATGGCTTGGTATCTCTCTCAGCTGAACGTCCGCCGCGGTTGAACGCGTTCGGCTACTCTCTTGTCGTCGTTGAGACGGTGAACCATTATCTCGGGGTCGATCCCCGGCATGTCGGCGTGTGTCCACACGAAGACGTCCTTGTGCTTGCGGAGGAAGGTGGCGAGCTGGTTTCGGACTTCGGATCGGAGCTGGGCGCCTACCTTGACCACCTGGAACAAGACGGGAACAAGGTCCTTGTGCTTGCGGAAGAAGGTGGCGTCGTCCAACACGATGGGATCAAGGTCGTCCGGTGTCTCCACCTTTCGACACCCGACATCGTCCCTCTGGTCCAGTTCTCCGAAGATTCCTCCTTCCTCTATTCGCACGGGAACTTGTCCCCGAGCTGGAAGACGGTGATCACCATTTTTCCCGTCCACGCCTTGGATGTAGCACATCCTTGCCATCGATTGGTCTCCCATCATTATGGCTATCCCCTTGTCAGTCGGGAACTTCATCATCAGGTGTTAAGTGGACGAAATGGCCTTCAACTGATTGAGGGTCGGGCGGCCGATTATGATGTTGTAGGCGGAGTGTTGGTCCACGACCAAGAACGATACGATGTGGGTGACCTCGAGCCCCCCGGTGTCCCGAAGGTCACCGGGAGGTCGATGGTTCCCTCCGTCATGACCCTCTCCCCGGAGAAGCCGAAGAGCGGAGTCGAGATCGGGGTCGGTCTCATCCCGGATAGCTTTATCCTGTCCAGTGCTGCCTTGAAGATTATATCGGCGGAGCTCCCATTGTCGATTAGGATTCTCCGGACGAGGTTATTGGCGACCGAGGCTGAGACGACTATCGCGTCGTTGTGTGGGTGGAGGACTCGCGCCGCCTCTTGGCCAGTGAAGAACATGGACTCGAACGGGGCCGGAGGAGGAGCCTCGTACGTATGGTTGATGTAGTGCGCTATTTTCCCTTGGGAAACTTCACTCGCGTACTTCTTCCTTTGCATGGACGAGTCCCCAAACTCCGGGCCGCCCATGATTGAGCCCACGACGTGCAGTTGTGAGCTCTCCGGTTCTTCGATTGCTGCTCGGTCCATGACGGTCACCATCGCCGGACCTTTCCTTTCCTGCCGCGGACGCTCCTCGTGTGTCGCGGCCGTCCCGATCGTTCTAAGGACGTACTCTTTCAGTTTCCCGTCTTGAATCAAGGCCTCGATCTGACGCTTGAGTTTATAGCATTCGGACGTCAGATGCCCGTGATCTTGGTGGTATTCGCAGAACTTGTTTTGATTCCTCTTTGCATGATCCTTTGTGAGAGGAGTGTGGCTCCATAGCTTGTCGCGGTGTAGAGCTAGGATCCGCTCCGGTGGGGTGTTCAAGGGGGTGAACGTCGAGAACTTTTGGAAGCTATCGACGTGTGACGGTCTCGGCCCGGGGAGGGAGCAGCCGTTAGGGGCCTGGCCTCCCTTGTTCCTCCTCTTTCGAGGGTCGGAACGATCTCCATCTTGGTCGTCGCGGCGTCGGCTACCTTGTCTCCCTGACTTCCGGCCATCTCGGCCATTGAGGTAATCCTCGATTACCATATACGTGCGGGCTCTCGTCATCAGCTCCGCCATGCACCGCGAGACTTTCCCAACAATGGACTTGAGGAAGTCGCCCGTGCGAACTCCCTCGGTGATCGCCGTGATGGCGTCCTTGTCGTCGAACCCCTCGACTTTGTGAGACTCCTCGGTGAAGCGAGCGAGGTATTGCCTCAACGTCTCGTCTCTCCCTTGCCGAATGGAGAGGAGGTGGGTCTTCGACTTCTTTTGCGCCACGAGCGTGGCGAAGCGGGCAAGGAAAGCCCCTTGCAAAGCCCGGAAGGACGGGATGCTCCCGGGTCTCAAGCTCCGAAACCACTCAAAGCCCGACCCTGTGAGGGTTAGGCTGAAGGCTTGGCATAGGGTCGCGTCCGGCTGCCCTTGCATTGTCATCCACGTTTCGTAGTGTTGGATGTGGAAGTTCGGGTCAGTCCGGCCATCATAGGGAGGGATGGACGGCAATTTGAAGTTCCCCACGCAAGGTTGCGCGAGGATTTGCGCGACGAAGGGAGAGTATGATTCCTCGATCCCCCCATACGGCCTCTGCCTCCCGGACTCCCTCATCTCGATGATTTGGTTTTGGAGGCTCTGAATCATCGTGACCATGTCAAGCCCGTTAGCAGGGCTGACCGCCGGGGCCACGGGAGTCGCCGGCTGGCGCTCGTTGGACGCTTGGTCCACGATATTGGCCTGAGGTTGGCCGAGAGTTGCGGCGGGGAGCCCGTCCCTCCGAGAGTTGAGCCTTTAACGGAGATCCTCCCCTCGGGAGTTTCTCTGTGCCGTCAAGCGCTCTCTAAGGTCCACGCTCAGCGCGTGGTGGGGCGAGTTCGCCGTTGGTCGGGCCGCGCGGCGAGCGCTTCGGCTATCGGCCCCATCATTGCCCAGAGTCACTCTCTCCTCGGTGAGGGGCCGTGTCCGACCGCCTCTTGACACCGAGGGGGCGAGTCCCCGGGAATGTGACCGTGCCTGTCGTCGAGCCGGACGCGACAGACCGGCCAAAGCATCATCGGGCCTCTCGGGCTGTGAATGGGCGAGGCTAGGAGTCGCCTCGTCGGTCCTCGACTCTCCCACATAGTCGGGGTCGGAGTCGTTACAGGCGGATCGATCCTCGACATCGTAGCCGTGGAAATCGGCAATGAGCGAGCCATCGACGTCGGGACGGTCTAGAAGCTCTGCGAGCCGCCGAGCCGTGTCCTCTCGGAGCACGGCCTCGGGGTCGTTCGTCGCGTCTTGGGGCTGGCTCTCATTATCACGAGGTTGCCCTTCAAGACGGTGAGCGAGGCTCCGGAGACCGTACCTTGGGCTCGTCGCTCGAGTGCCGGCGGAGGCCGCTGGAATGCGACTCATCTCTCGAGAGTCGTGAGAGTAGTGAGAGTGTGGAATGGAAGGGAGAGAGTGCCAAGGTCGGTGGCCCCCTCCTTCTAGCGCCAAAATGTTGTCGCTCGTTTTCGGACAACGATTTAGGAGCCCCAAACGGTTCGACCCAAGGCCAGACCGAGTGGTCGCGTTCGGGCTCGAGCGTGTCGAACTTGGTGGCCCAAGTCGTCCCTTAGCTGTCAGTGATGTCTACTTCATCCACGCACCTGAAAAGCAAGCGGGAAGGTGTGAACTACAAAGGGAAAACAGGGGGGTTGCCCCTGTTTACCTCTCCGACACTCAACATTAGTAGGAGTGAGGTGGTTTGTAGAGGGTTTAAGTGTTTAGGGGCCGAGACTTGAGAGAAACGAGCGAGAGGTGAGTTCAGCAGCGTTTCAATACTCAAGAATGGATTACCTTTGAAGAGGGAGGGCCTCTTATATTTATAGGCGACCAAGGGGCCATTGGTGGGCCCCTTGGCCGAGGAGAACATAGGCTCGGCCCTTGGCCGAGGATAGCATTGTTGGAATCGATCTAGGGTTTAAGAAAATAATTAACGCTTCGGTAAGCGGCGGAATTTTAAAAATTTTCTTTTACAAGTAAAAACAGTTTTTTACTAACCTAGACAAAGTGCAAGTACATGTAATTAAAAACTAATATGAGCTAAGAAGTTTACTAACCTTTCTTGAAGCTTGATCTTTGAGAAGCTCTTAGAAAGTTGCAACGCTCGTCTACCCTCGCAGCACGTCTCTCTTTCTTTCCTCGGCACCTCGAGCAACCACGAAAGTTTCTATCACTAAATCACTCGAAATAAAGGAATTAGTGAGTGGGCACTTTTAAACACTACGACTTAAGAACGAGTCTTGAAGTCGCAGAGCTAAACACTAGGTCGAGTGAGGACCTAGGTGCCAAAACAAGAAAAATCGAAAATAAACTAGAGAGAGAGAGAGAAGAGGGGCGGCAACCACAAGTTCTAGAGAGAGAAGCTCTCAATCTCTAACTTATGTGGAATGAATAGAATGAGAGGAATGAGGGTCCTATTTATAGGAGAAGGGTTGGCCTTGGAAAGAAGTAGTTACCTCTTATTTTCCAAGCCTTAATGAGCAATCTTTTATTGCCCATTCCTATCCAAGATAGGCGCTCACCTCAAGTAAATCCCCAAGGGATTAGTTTCCTCTTTTGTCTCTCTTGGTTGCCTTGGCCGAAATTCCTTATGGCAAGCATAGGAAATTTGTTTCCTCTTTTTCTTTTGGCAAGTATCTTGATACATTTACGCACAAAATATTTTCTCTTTCTCTTAGGTATTTGGGCGCCCAACATTATTCTAGAAGGAGCTTCTAGAAGCTTCTTCATTTGTTCATAACAACATGAGAGAGGCCCATTAAGAATTTTCAATAAAACTCTTATGAAATGAAATTAATCCACAAGGCCCAATTAATCATATTATGGCCGAGTGACATTAAGTCATCAAATGAACTTGTCAAAATTTATTGACATCCATTTCATCCTATGTCTCAAAAGACAAGAATACCCTTTTGACAATTATCGTTCTCGTTTTGACTTAGCTTCCAGTTTAACTATTCCTATCGATGTGATTCCTGACAGTGACCTCATGGACCCAAATGAACAAAGCTTGAGCTAAACACTTGGACTCAAAAGTTCACAAACCTTTTCCAAGTTTAGCTTAATGCCAACTGACTCCACTAAAGAGCTGACACTGAAAATCTCTCGGTTCAAATGAATTTATTTTCTACTCAAGAATTCACCTAATTATAATGAGCGGATCCACTGAATATTATCTATGCTACCCTTCATGAATGTCATCAGCTAGTCGGGATTTACTAAATTACCATTTTACCCTTCTAGCTGTTATTTCCTCAACTCCTTTGTCGCTTGTGAATAAGTTAGAAACAATGTATATGACGAGGAGCTAACAAGTCACATTGTTTCATCCAAAAGAGTCAGGACTCAATTTGGACACTGGCCAGTTCATTTATTCACACTCCAAGGAACAAAGCATGAGGTGACATACATTGCATTTCAGCAATCTTGTACATGAATTCCATATCTATGAGAACTTCACAAAGTTACTCATGACATTCTCACAACTTAGCACTTCACCAATAGGCCTTGTTCGGAATCACATAGTGAGTCCGAACTCTGACTTTCTCAAATGAGAATACTAAGCTGTGAAATGGCATGTCTCATTTCAGGATTAAGATAGGCATGATGCAATTCATACGTAGTGACTTCGAGACATAAGAGGTTAAATGGTTTGTTCTTATCTTGTCTCTAGAAGTGCACTGGTCAATTCAGTACCTTCGGAAGATACCTAGAAGAACTATAGAGACTCCAACTCTCAATGCCTCATAACCAGACATCATAGATTCTTCTAACAATCGTACTGAGGTCAATAGTCCTTTGACCCTAAGATTGCGAATATATCGTTTTAAGCAAACTACGAAGAGTTTGTTCATGCAAATCTACATTTGTCTCTTCGTAAGTTGTTAAGTTTGTTTATGGACTAAAAGACTAAGGTTTTATCATAAAGCTTCAAACAAAGAAAGAATGAATGAACGTTTCAACTTTATTATTAATGAATAAGTAATTACAAGCAAGAGTCTTCGTAAGACTATATGACATCAAATGTACATAAATAGACACTACTACTCTTCTTGTGGGCACCATTGACAACAAGCATAGGCTCGGCTCATTCATTCTTCTTGTGGGCACCAAGTGTTTAGCTCAAGCTTTGTTCATTTGGGTCCATGAGGTCACTGTCACGAATCACATCGATAGGAATAGTTAAACTGGAAGCTAAGTCAAAACAAGAACGAAAATTATCGAAAGGGTAATTTTGTCTTTTTGGACATGGCATGAAATGAATGTCAATAAATTTTTTTTTGACAATGTCATATGATGACATATTATATCACACGGCCATAACATGTTTATTGGACCTTGTGAATTAATTTCATTTCATAGAATTTTACTTGAAAATTCTTAATGGGTTTTTCTTATGTTGTCATGAACAATTAAAGAAAAACCTAGAAAGCCTTTTTAGAAGGCTTTTGGCCGTCCAACCCAAGTGAATGGGAGACCAAATTTCGTGCAGCCCCATAGAGAAAAAGAGAGTTTATTTTGTGCATTGATGTATGAAGATACTTGCCAAAAGAAAAAGAGGAAACAAATTTCCTTTAGAAGGAAAGTGCATTTTCGGCCAACTAAGAGAGAAAGCAAATGAGGAAACAAATCCAAAGGCTTCTAGAAGCTCATTTGGACGTGCAAGGGGTATATGGAAACTACCTTATTGAAAGTGAGACCTCTCCTATAAATACCCCACCTCTTTCCTCTCATTTGATTCATTCAACATAAGTTAGAGATTGAGAGACTCTCTCTCTCGAACTTTGGCCGAAAATCCTCTCTCTCTCTCTCTAGTTTATTTTCGATTTTTTCTTGTCTTGGCACCTAGGTCCTCACTCGACCTAGTGTTTAGCTCTGCGACTTCGAGACTCGTTCTTAAGTCGTAGTGTTTAAAAGTGCCCACTCACTGATTCCTTCTTTTCGAGTGATTTAGTGAAAGAAACTTTCGTGGTTGCTCGAGGTGCCGAGGAAAGAAAGAGAGACGTGCTGCGAGGGGAGACGAGCGTTGCAAACTTTCCACAAGCTTCTTCAAAGTTCAAGCTTCAAGAAAGGTTAGTAAACTCTTAGCTCATATTGGTTTTTAATTACATGTACTTGCTCTTTGTCTAGGTTAGTAAAAACTGTTTTACTTGTAAAAGAAAATTTTTAAAATTCCGCCGCTTACCGAAGCGTTAATTATTTTCTCAAACCCTAGATCGATTCCAACAAATGGTATCAGAGCTATGGTCAAAGATTAGCATGTACATGTTTTTAAAATTATGAGCTTGAAAATCGTTTTCGAAAGTTTACTAATTTTGTGACAAGTTAGAATTGTAATCTTAGATTTTTTTTAATTAAATGCTCTTGCCTTTAAATTAAAAAGCATGTTGATTTTCTATGAGTTTGGGATGTTTTTAAAACACATTAGAATCAGTTCTAAAAGTTTTTAATTTTTTATATTGAAAAACGTGTTTTAAAGGTTTGAGAAATTTCGAGTAAAATTTTGTGACTAGTTTTGATATCTTGCTAGTTTCTTATTTTTACTTGAATCGTTTTATGCTTGTTGTTATTTCTTTTATTATATGTTATTACCCTGCTAATAAAACACAAATAAAAGCTTTAAACAACATCTTAAAACGTTCCGTTACACTCGATTCTTTTTCGCACCTAAAAAGGACCAAGCTTTAATTTATTTCTTTTTCTTCGAGCTGGAGTAAACCCGCATTAAAAGTGGCATAACTCTCTGCTCAAAAATTTAAATTTAATGATTCTTGAATCAAATAAAAGCTCTCTCTGTCCTCTGTCCAATGCCACCAGTTTCGGCTCAAAAGGACATCGGAGCCGCCAGATATAGCGATTTTACTCCGAGGTGCGCGGCTGTATGAAACTCCAGTTTTTTAGAAATCCGGATTTTCAAACCCCACTACCATGAGTTATAGAACTCTAATGAGAAAATTTTCTTGAGCAAAAATGATTTTCATATGATTATAAACATGATGTGTAAGATTTAAAGTTTTGATTTTTGAAAGATTAATTGAAATTGAATTTTTACAAAACTAGTTTGAATTTTGAAAAACCGTTTTCACTTTCAAACTTGAAAAATATTTTGTCATCCAAATCAAATAAATTTTCAAAATGTTTTCAAAACTATATCTATATCACATATGTTCAAAATCTATATGCTCTTGAAAATTTGAGTGGGAGGTCTCCTTGTAGACAAGCCGAAAAATAAAAAGATGTGTAATCTCAAACTTTCAAGTGTTCGAGTGAGTTGAAGTTCACACTTCCCTCACGCACTTTCCGGAAATAGAAAATAGGAAAAGATCGAGTATGTACCTTGTGCCTTTATGCACTAATACTGCTCTGAACATGTCGATCTAGGATTCTCTTCTAGTTGTCCGCTCTGTCGCTCTCTAACTAGGAAATTTGTTTCCGAACTTAAAAGAGTCGATGAACCAACTCCAAAAACTAAGTGGGAGGGTTATACTTGTTGTTTGTAACCCACGATCCCCAACACTAATGAAAAGTGCAAGTGTCGCCGGACTAAGAGTCACCCTCGTGGCCCTCTCTTAAATGAGAGTACTCAAGGGCGCTTTGCTCTGATCATTGCTCAATGAGCTACGTCCGAGAGTGAGACGATGATGACAAGGCCTCCCCTTGGCGGATTGTTTTTCAAAGTCAATCTTTTGGACTAAGTGGTTGGTTACACACTTAGACTCAATCCCTAGTAATCCTCCCTTGAGGCCCTGCGAAAGGATGTGAGTGATCAAACCAATTTACAAGGTGGCTAGTCAAAATTGATGTATTGACATCTTGGCTATGCATTAATGATGAGTCATTTACTTATGAAAGGAGACTCGTTCCGGCCTTCCCTCGAAGGAGTAAAGTGTCATTTCGTTCATAACACCTTTGGATTTTATAAAGTCTTAAACAAACTTAAATCCTAAACCAAAGACTAATCATAAACTTGTTTCAACTTATATAGGCAATATGTCTCCCAACTCTCTCTCTTTCATTCTTTCCTCGAACAAACTCGAAAACGAAAACTACATAGACTCGAAACGTAACCTCGACATAATACCTACCGTTAACAAGCACAAATGGGTACTCACCACCCCGTGTCCTCCTCTGACGAATGATGATTCAACTGAAGAGGACAATGACGCCTTAGCGCCCTGGCTTCGATCCGATGAGATTGTGAGGTGCTATATCTTGGCATCTATGAACAATATGCTGAAAGAGCAACATCGTGACATCGAGACTGCCGCCAAAATGCTCTACAATCTCCTTGAGATGTTTGGAGGGCAAAGGCGTCAAACAAGGCTACAAGCAGTCCGACAGTTTATGAACTGTCATATGCAGGCTAGGACTCCTGTTGGAGACTTCATGATACTGATCATTAGTTTTCTGAATAAAATGGAAATCCTAGGATCTGAGATTGATGGGAAGAATATCATAAATATGATCTTAGAAACTCTCCCCGCATCTCTTGATACCTCCAAGATGAACTACTCCATAAACAAGCTAGACTACACTGTTACCAAGCTTATGAAGGAACTTCACACTGCTGTAGTTCTCACTAAGAGAAAGAGGAATCAAGGAGAGGCACATGCTACTGAGCAAAAAGCCTCCGCCTCTGGAACTAAGAAGAGACCTCACAAAGCCGATAAAAGGAACTGTCCTGCCAATCTCAAAGCAAAGGAACATAGTATTGTACTAGTTGTTGTCGGTCGTTTTCGGAAAACCCGAGACGCCAAGAAGGCACGTCGCTCAAAGGGCCGATGGTCAGGCCGGAGGTCCTGAAGAGCGGCGAATCTTCAAGCCCTCGCCCAAACTCCTGACTCCTCGAGTCGAGCTTCGCTCCTCGAGTCGAGCCTTGAGTTAATCTCCCGAGTCGAGCTTCGCTCCTCGAGTCGAGCCTTGAATGGTTCCTCGAGTCGAGCCTTTAATCGTTCCTCGAGTTGAGCCTCGAATCATTTTCGAGTCGAGCTTCGAGTCATCCTCGAGTCACTCCTCGAATCAAGTCGCTAGTCGCTCTCGCCGGGCCGAGCCTTGCTCCTCGAATCGAGTCACTCTCATCAAGTAGAAAGCTTCACATTTCACGTGAGAAGAATGGCATTCGAAGGCCCGCAAGAGCCCGGCAAGACGAGCCGCCCACTACGCGCACAACGCGCTGCGCCGGCCACCCGGACAGCAAGCAGCGCGCCACGCCGGCCAGGCAGCGCGCCGCGCCAGTCAAGGCACTCTGCGCCGCGCGTCCTGCGCCGCGCGTCCCGCGCCGCGCCCGGTGACCCGCGCGCCGCGCCCCCTGCGCCGCGCGCCGCGCGTTGTGCGCCGCCCTTTGTGCGCCGCGCGCGCCGTGCGCCTCCACTTGATGCCACACGCATTCCTAGTCCCACATGGACGAAAAAGGGACCTTCTAAGGCTCCCAAACACCTATAAATACCCTCTCTCATTGAGAGGAAAGCCATCCAAAAATATCCAATAATTCTCTTCATCTCTTATCGACACGCTCGATTTCTCTGCTTCTCTGGATGCCATATTTGGCCTGAAGCAGGTTCTCTTCTCTCTCCCTCGTTCTCAAAGGTCCCGAAGCATTCACGGGAACTTCCCGGACGTCGCTCCCTTTGACCGAACGTTCTCCGGTGCTCAAGCACGCCCCTAGGGTTCTCAACTAGAGCTACCTTTACGCGTCTAACACGCTAGACGCGTACGCGATCTTCGAAGTTCTGAGACGCTGCCGAGGACTCCTCGCGCCCCGTTTCCTTCGTCGAGCACGCCTCTTCACCAAAGCTCCACGCCTCATACTGCGTCACACACGCTTGAACTACGTTCTGACCTGATCCCACGCACGGGTACGTAGGCAGCCGACAACCAAGGCACGGTCACTCATCCTCCTCACCCCCTACCTCTCCCGAGAGGCGGGTTGATCGGAGAGAACCCTAGCTCGAGACTATCGAGTTCACACTCTTGGCCCGGGTGCGATCACTTGGTCCGGCCTTGGATCGAACCGCCCGAGGTTTTAAATAGTTGTTCATTTTCGTGCGACAACATTTTGGCGCTAGAAGGAGGGGACTTCCCGACCTATTCAGCCCGAAATCCCTTCTATTCATCTTCTTCTTTTCTTCTGCAAACTCAACCTTCTCGAACTTGAGAAACGATGAGTAGCCAACCACCCGTACGTTCTGAGGGCGCAAACAACCCCGAAAACGTCGCTAAGACCAAGAAATACTTCTTGCGCTCCCGAGCGCATGGTGACGAAGAGTCGCTCCACGAAGAGAGCTCGACCCGCTCACCGTCTCCATCTCCTGATAGCAGGGACAACCGCATCACGGAGTTGGAGGAGAGTATCCGCCGACTGAAGGCGAGGAACGCAAGGTATCACCGCCAACTGGCTGCGAAGCAACCTATGCGTGACACGACGATCCCCAACGGGGATCCTGAGAACCTCAACGAGGAAAGCCGCGACCCTGATTATGAGGATACTGGTGACTCGGAGGATGTCGAGACTTCTCTCACGAAGGACGGGGGACTCCCCGCCGTGTTTGAAGCCGGTCCGTCGAATCCCTTACCCCGAACAGGCGATGCGCCGATAACTTCTCAAGAGGGGAATTCCCGACGTTCGGCCCTCGACCGACTAGGTCCAAGGGAGAATATTGCGGAAAGTCAGGGCGCGCGGAGAGCGCACCGCCGCAAGCAGAGCCGGCGCCTCCGTACGGCCAGCCCTGATCTTAGGGACCACCTCACTGCTCAACGCATTGGGCGTGGTAATGATCTGAGAGAGCGACTAAGCTCTAGACCCAACATCCCGCTGGCAGCCCCAACTAACGGGAACCGCCGCGCAGGACAGGGGTCTAACGAGAGGCTGCAGGTGACTCCTCCCGATCAAGGGGTTACTCCAACGACCGGTCTCGATGTGGTCACTATGATCCACAACCTTCGAAATGAGGTACGAGATCTCCGAGAATACGGAATAGGCGGAAGTGCCTACGGAGTCGTTGAGGAGAACTCATCGCCTTTCGCTACTCAGATATTGGCTGAGGTTTGTACGGGGAATTTCAAGCTCCCGAACCTCGCTCCCTATGATGGGAAAGCAGATCCTGCTTACCACATCCAGCACTATGAAACCTGGATGACGATGCAGGGTGTTTCTCCTGGTGCCATGTGCCAAGCCTTTAGTTTGACCCTCACCGGACCCGGCTTTGAGTGGTTCAAAAACTTGAGACCAGGAAGCATCCACTCGTTCAAAGACCTGAAGGACATGTTCCTGGCACGGTTCGCTACGTCTATGGTCCAAAAGAAGACCAAGATGTACCTGTGGTAAATCAGGCAAGAGAGTGGCGAGTCTCTTAGACGATACCTCGCCCGATTCACAAAAGAGTCAAACAAGGTCGACCGCTTTGACGACAGTGACGCGATTGCCGCTATCATAGAAGGCTTGCGCACGAGTGACTTCCTCAAGTCTGTCGTCGGCCGTGTCCCTTCCACCATGGCCGAGTTAATGACTCGAGCTAAGACCTTCATGGGAGTCGAAGACTACCTCGACGGCCGCAAGAGCACTAATCAAAGCTCTCGCCGTCGAGAAGAACCTATCCGCGAGCAGAACGAACCTCGTAAGAGGCGAAACAAGGGGAACCAGGTTTCTAGCAACCAACCCCCTGTACCTCAGAAACCGCGACTTGCGGAAAACTTCAAAGGGTACTCGTCGTTCACGCCGCTGAACACGGCGCCGGAAAGGATCTTGGCTCTGGCACGTGACAAGTTCACGCCCCCGGCTCCGATGAAGAAGAACCCCGCAACTCGCGATCGGTCCCGGTATTGTGAGTTCCATCGGGAATATGGTCATTTGACCTCGGAATGCTACAACCTCAAAAGGCAAATCGAGGCTCTGATCCAACGGGGCGAGCTGAAGGAGTTCGTGTTGCGCATGATTGGCGCTGCGGGCCCCACCGCGAACAGACAGCAGTCTGGTCAAGGAGGAGGAGCAGCCGCCTCTGCCAACCAAACCCCGGCTACTGCCAACGCCAACCCACAACTGCACGTGGTAACCACCATACTGGGAGGTCCACAAGATGGGGATTCAGCCCGTCAACGGAAGAAATTCCTTAGGGCCGTGTCTCAGGAAGACGCTGCTATGCACGTCAACTTCACATATGAAGAACCTCCGTCCGTGCCTCACGAGACGATGTATTTCACCAATGAAGAGGCCAAGCGAGTTGTGCATCCGCACAATGACGCGATCGTGCTCAAAGCCCAAGTGGCCAATAACTTGGTGAAAAGGGTTCTCATCGATAACGGCAGCGCTGCGGACATAATCTTCAAGTCCACCCTAGAGCGCATGAAGCTCGGGGGGCTGCGCCCGACTCCGACCCAAACGCCATTGTTTGGGTTCACTGGGGAAAAGGTTATGACCGAGGGCATTATCGACCTGCCGGTCACCTTTGGGACCCCTGGAGGAATCGAAGCCGTTCACATGGTCCCATTCCTAGTGGTCGATCAAGAGTCGCCCTACAACTTAATCATCGGGCGACCCACGTTGAACCGGCTAAGGGCAATCACTTCCACGTATCACCTACTGGTGAAGTTCCCCACCGAAGGGGGAATTGGCATCATGGCTGGAGACCAATCCCAAGCCAGAATATGCTACGTGCAAGGAGTTGATGGCAAGTCCGCGGGAAAAGCGGTCAACACAATCTTCCAACTGGAAGACGATTACCCATGCAACCTAAGGGATGCAAGGAAGTTCGGAGAACTTGACCCCCGTGATGAAATCGAAAGACTTAAAGTGGAAACCTCCGATGATCTTGTGCCAATCGTCCTGGACGAGTCGAAGCCTGATCAAGTTGTAAAAATCGGCACCCGACTTCCACTCGCCATCAAAACTCAGCTTACCGCCTTCCTGAGGGGGTTCAAGGATGTTTTTGCATGGACTCATGCGGACATGCCCGGAATCGATCCCGAGGTAATAGTGCACCGACTGAACGATGACCCAAAGGTCGCCGAAAAAGTGCAGGCTAGACGAACGTTCAACCCAGAACGATACCTGGCCATAAATGAAGAGGTCGAGAAACTCCTCACCGCAAACTTCATTCGAGAGGCTAAGTACCCCAAGTGGGTAGCCAACGTGGTAATGGTAAAAAAGCCCAACGGGAAGTGGCGAATTTGTATAGACTACAAAGATCTTAACAAAGCCTGCCCTAAGGACTGCTTTCCACTCCCGCGCATCGAACAACTGGTGGACGCCACGGCCGGCCATGAACTTCTAAGCTTCATGGAAGCCTATTCCGGCTACAACCAAATTCGAATGCACGAGCCCGATCAAATTAAGACGACCTTTGTCACCGATCGAGGTCTCTACTGTTACAAGGTCATGCCTTTCGGCCTTAAGAACGCGGGAGCGACGTACCAACGCTTGGTAAATCGGATCTTCGCCGATCAAATCGGCAAGACGATGGAAGTGTACGTGGACGGCATGCTCGTTAAAAGCCTACTGGCAACTAATCACGTACGCGACCTTAGGGAGATGTTCACAATCCTCCGCCGATATAAAATGAAGCTCAACCCCAACAAATGCGTATTCGGGGTTGAATCCGGAAAGTTCCTCGGTTATATCGTCAGCCGACGAGGCATAGAAGCGAACCCGGAAAAAATCAAGGCACTCCTTGAAATGAAGTCGCCAAGACGAGTCAAAGAAGTGCAAAGCCTGACCGGTCGGATTGCCGCTCTGACACGCTTCGTGTCTAAAGCCACCGACAAGTGTCAACCGTTCTTCAAAGCTCTGAAGAAGACGGACGGCTTTGAGTGGACGGACGAATGCGAAAGTGCCTTCCAAGAAATGAAGGCTTACTTTGGGTCCCCACCATTCCTCTCTAAACCAAAAGAGGGCGAGACGCTGTACGTGTATCTCGCCGTCTCTGAAAGAGCTGTAAGCGCCGTCCTTGTCCGCGAAGAGAACAAGGTCCAATGGCCAATCTACTACGTAAGCAAGGCCTTACTCGACGCGGAAACACGCTATACCGAGATTGAGAAACTTTCTCTGGCTCTCGTAACGGCAGCTAAGAAGCTACGACCGTACTTCCAAGCTCACCCAATTGCGGTGCGAACTGAGCATCCAATCGGTAAAGCTCTTCAAAAGGGAACGTCGACTCGTATGGCGATCTGGTCCCAAGAATTGAGCGAGTACGGGATTGAGTTCCACCCAAGAACGGCTATAAAGGGGCAGGCCTTAGCCGACTTCGTGGCAGAATTCTCCTACGCTCCCGATATGGGAAGAGCGGAAACTGACTTAAACGATAACGAGCTACCTCGGAAAAGGAAGGTAGACCCAACGGGTCCCATCTGGGAGTTATACGTAGACGGAGCATCTAATGCTCGTGGGGCTGGCGCCGGAATAATCCTAATTAACCCCGATGGGGAAAAGCTGCGATATGCCCTCCACTACGGCTTCCAAGCCTCCAACAATGAAGCTGAATACAAAGCGCTCATTGTAGGGATAGAGCTAGCACAGAAGCTCGGCTCCCATAACCTGCGAATACACTGCGACTCGTAGTTGATCGTAAACCAGGTTAAGGGAGATTACATCGCCAAGGAGCCCAACATGGTCGCATACCTGGCTAAGACGAACTCCAAACTCGAGGCCTTCTCTTGGTTCGAGATTCACCAAATCCCGAGAGAACAAAATTCGGAGGCTGATGCGCTTGCTCGCCTCGGATCTGGCATCGACGAAGACGGATTGGGGACTGTGCCCATTGAATCTCTCCCACGACCGTCCATCACCCGAGACGAAGTCGGGACCGTAGAAGTGGCATCTCAGCCCACGTGGATGGACTCAATTATCGAGTTTTTGCGAAGAGGGGAACTCCCCGAAGACCGCAAGGAAGCCGATAAACTGAGGGCCTTAGCATCCAAATACACGCTCCGTGAGGACACACTCTATAAGCGCGGTTACTCGACACCGCTGCTCCGATGCCTCGATAGCGTTGAGTCGACCAAGGTCCTCCGCGAAATCCATGAGGGCATCTGCGGAAACCACGCCGCTGGAACTTCCCTTGCGCTCAAAGCACTTAAGCAAGGCTATTTCTGGCCTTCCATGAAGCGAGATGCTTGCGAATGGGCAAGGCGTTGCGATAAATGCCAGCGCTTCGCGGAAATTCCGCGACAGCCCCCGACCCCGTTAAGCAGCATCGTTGTCCCACGTCCCTTTGCTAAGTGGGGCGTGGACATCATTGGCAAGCTCCCTAGAGCGCCAAGGCAATACGAGTACGCCATTATCGCCATCGACTACTTCACTAAGTGGGTAGAGGCCGAGCCGCTTGCCAGAATAACTGAAGCAAACACGACGAACTTCATCTGGAAGAACATCATATGCAGGCACGGTATCCCCGCCTCGATTGTGACCGACAACGGGGCACAATTTGACAACGCGCGAGTAAGAGATATCTGCGATCAACTGAAGATCAGCAAGACCTTCTCCTCGCCGCGACATCCTCAGGCCAACGGCCAAGTCGAGGCAGTCAACAAAACTATCAAGAGCAACCTGAAAAAGAAGCTCGAAGACAAGAAAGGTGCCTGGGCCGATGAATTACCATTCGTCCTATGGGCGTATAGGACAACCGCGCGAAACGCCACCGGCGAGACGCCATTCTCCCTTGCATATGGGGTCGAGGCCGTGGTTCCGATTGAAACCGAGATACCCACGTTCCGAGTCGACACGTTCGACGAAACGGAAAACAACGAGGCCATGCGCCTCGAGTTGGACCTGATCGACGAAAAGAGGGCGGAGGCATTCCGACGCCTCGCCGCACAGAAGCGCAAGGTCGAAAGGTACTACAACTCCAAAGTCAAAAGGCGAACCTTTGCCGTCGGAAGCCTTGTCCTCAGACGAGTGTTCCAAAACACACAAGTCCAAGGCGCCGGCGTCCTAGGCCCAAACTGGGAAGGCCCTTACAGAGTCCGCAAAGTCATTCACGACGGGACATATTACATTGAGCACACGGACGGGACTCCGATTCGCCACCCGTGGAACGCGGAGCACTTGAGGCAGTACTATCAATAGCTAGCGTCCCCCGCTTTTTTATCGCTTTTGTTTCCATTTTCAATAAGGCCTACGAGCCAATGTTTTAGGATTTGAATTTTCTCGTAAGATTTTTTCGCAAGAGTAATAAAACTTAAGTTCTCCGTTTCAATTTTGTTTACGCAAGTTTTCTGGTTATCGAACAATTAATATATAACCCAAAAACTTGGGGGGGCTAGCTATGGTAAGGAAACTCTAAAAAGAACACGCTCCACCAAAAAAAAAAAAAAAAAAAAACCTAAGACGCCTACGTGGCGCACGTAAGACGCCTACATGGCGCAACCTAAGACGCCTACATGGCGCACGTAAGTCGCGTAAAGGCGCAGCCCGTAAGACGCCTACATGGCGCAACCTAAGACGCCTACATGGCGCACGTAAGTCGCGTAAAGGCGCAGCCCGTAAGACGCCTACATGGCGCAACCTAAGACGCCTACATGGCGCACGTAAGTCGCGTAAAGGCGCAGCCCGTAAGACGCCTACATGGCGCAACCTAAGATGCCTACATGGCGCACGTAAGTCGCGTAAAGGCGCAGCCCGTAAGACGCCTACATGGCGCAACCTAAGACGCCTACATGGCGCACGTAAGTCGCGTAAAGGCGCAGCCCGTAAGACGCCTACATGGCGCAACCTAAGACGCCTACATGGCGCACGTAAGTCGCGTAAAGGCGCAGCCCGTAAGACGCCTACATGGCGCAACCTAAGACGCCTACATGGCGCACGTAAGTCGCGTAAAGGCGCAACCCGTAAGACGCCTACATGGCGCAACCTAAGACGCCTACATGGCGCACGTAAGTCGCGTAAAGGCGCAACCCGTAAGACGCCTGTTGTCGGTCCGTCTCGGATCGACAGGGACTAAAGCGACCCATGCGACCGGTGCAAGGCCTCGAGCGGCGAAACCTTGCCTCGGCCTTTGGCCGGCCCAAACCAGTGATCGGGTCAAGGGTCAGCCGGCCGGCGGCCGGCCATATGCTCAGCCGGCCAGCGGCCGGCCATATGCTTGGCTGGCCTGTCGCCGGCCCAAAGGTCAGTCGGCCAATGGCCGGCCATATGCTCAGCCGGCTCTCCATGGCCGGCCCTCCAAGGCCGGCACTCCAAGGCCGGCCTCCCTCCATGGCCGGCTCTCCATGGCCGGACCTCCAAGGCCGGCCCTCCTCCATGGCCGGCCGGCACTCCAAGACCGGCCTCCCTCCATGGCCGGCTCTCCATGGCCGGCCCTCCAAGGCCGGCCCTCCTCCATGGCCGGCCGGCACTCCAAGGCCGGCCTCCCTCCATGGCCGGCTCTCCATGGCCGGCCCTCCAAGGCCGGCCCTCCTCCATGGCCGGCCGGCACTCCAAGGCCGGCCTCCCTCCATGGCCGGCTCTCCATGGCCGGCCCTCCAAGGCCGGCCCTCCTCCATGGCCGGCTGGCACCCCAAGGCCGGCCTCCCTCCATGGCCGGCTCTCCATGGCCGGCCCTCCAAGGCCGGCCCTCCTCCATGGCCGGCCGGCACTCCAAGGCCGGCACTCCGAGGCCGGCCTCCCTCCATGGCCGGCTCTCCATGGCCGGCCCTCCAAGGCCGGCCCTCCTCCATGGCCGGCCGGCACTCCAAGGCCGGGACTCCAAGGCCGGCCTCCCTCCATGGCTGGCTCTCCATGGCCGGCCCTCCTCCAAGGCCGGCCCAACCTTGCTCACTCGGCCAAGGGGTCTTCAAACCACCCCTTGGCTGCCTATAAATACCAAGGCACCCCCCTTGGTCCAGGTAATCCATTCTTGAGTACTGAAACGCTGTCGAACTCGTACCTCGCTCGTTTCTCTCAAGTCTCGACCTCTAAACACTAAACCCTCTACAAACCACCTCAATCCTACTAATGTTGAGCGTCGGAGAGGTAAACAGAGGCAACCCCTCTGTTTCCCCTTTGTAGTTCACACCTTTCTGCTCACGTTTCAGGTGCTTGGACGAGATAGAGATCATCTACAGCTAAGGGACGGCCTGGGATACCAAGCCCGACACGCTCGAGTCGAGACGAGACCACTTGGTCCGGCCTTGGGTCTAACCGTCTGCGACTCCTAAATCGTTGTCCGAAAAACTGCGACAACATTTTGGCGCTAGAAGGAGGGGATCTCTCGACCTTGACAACGCATTCCCTCTACCAGTTTTCTCCCTTTATAATCACGACTCTCGAGAGATGAGTCATCTACCCACTACCTCCGCGGGTACCCGAGCGACGAGCTCGAGATACGGTCTCCGAAACCTCGCGCACCGTCTTGAAGGGCAACCTCGCGATAGCGAGAGCCAGCCCCAAGACCCGGTGAACGACCCGGAGGCCGAGCTCCGAGAGGACACGGCCCGGCGGCTCGCGGAGCTCCTTGACCGTCCCGGCGTTGACAGCTCCCTCATCGCCGGTCTCCTCGGCTACGACGTCGAGGATCGATCAGCTCAAGATTACTCCGACCCCGAGTACGTGGAGGAATCAAGGACCGACGAGGCCACCCCTAGCCTCGCTCAAACGCGACCCGAGAGGGCCAACGGTGCGTTGGCCGATCCTTTGTGCCCGGCGCGACAACAGGCACGGTCACAGTCCCAGGGACTCGCCCCCTCGGTTTCAAGAGGTGGCCGGACACGGCCCCTCGCCGAGGAGAGAGCGACTCTGGTCGACGATGGAGCCGATAGCCGAAGCGCTCGCCGGACAACCCGGCCAAGGGCGAACTCGCCTCGTCACGCACCAAGCGTGGACCTTAGAGAGCGCTTGACGGCGCAGAGAAACTCCCGAGGGGAGGATCTCCGCCAAAGGCTAAATTCTCGAAGGGACGCGCTCCCCGCCGCAACTCTTGGCCGGCCTCAGGGCAATGTCGTGGACCAAGCGTCCAACGAACGCCAACCGGTGACCCCCGTGGCCCCGACGATTGGCCCTGCCAACGGGCTTGATATGGTCACAATGATCCAGAGCCTCCAAAACCAAATCATCGAGATGAGGGAATCAGGGAGGCAAAGGCCGTACGGAGGGATCGAGGAATCATACTCTCCCTTCGCCGCACAAGTCCTCGCGCAACCATGCGTGGGAAACTTTAAGTTACCGTCCATTCCCCCCTATGATGGACGTACGGACCCCCACTTCCACGTCCAACACTATGAGACGTGGATGACGATGCAAGGGCAGACGGACGCCACCCTCTGCCAAGCCTTCAGCCTGACCCTCACAGGGTCGGGATTTGAGTGGTTCCAAAGTTTGAGGCCTGGAAGCATCCCGTCCTTCCGGGCCTTGCGAGAGGCTTTCCTCGCTCGCTTCGCCACGCTTGTGGCACAAAAGAAATCGAAGACCCACCTCCTCTCCATTCGGCAGGGGAGAGATGAGACGTTGAGACAATACCTCGCCCGCTTCACCGAGGAGTCTCACAAAGTCGAGGGCTTCGACGACAGGGATGCCATCACGGCGATTACCGAGGGAGTTCGCACGAGCGACTTCCTCAAGTCCATTGTCGGGCAAGTCCCGCGAGACATGGCGGAGCTGATGACGAGAGCCCGCACACATATGGGAATCGAGGACTATCTCGATGGCCGCGATGGCCGGAAGTCAGGAGGACAAGGTAGTCGCCACCGCGAAGAACGGGACGAAGATCGCCCCGACCCTCAAAGCAAGAGGAGCAAGGGAGGCCGGGCCCCTAACGGTCGCCCCCTCTCCGGTCCAAGATCGTCGCACGTTGATAACTTCCGAGCGTTATCAACATTCACCCCGCTGAACACTCCGCAAGAGCGGATCCTAGCTCTACACCGCGACAAGCTGGGAAGTCCGGCTCCCCTTGCGAAGGACCCCGCAAAGAGGGATCGAAATAAGTTCTGTGAGTACCACCAGGATCACGGGCATCTGACGTCCGAGTGCTACCATCTTAGGCGTCAGATCGAGGCCCTGATTCAAGATGGGAAATTAAAAGAGTATGTCCTCAGAACGGTCGGGACGGCCACGGTGCACGAAGGCCATCCATGGCAGGGAAGGAAGGGTCCGGCGACGGTGACTGTCATGGACCAGGCAGCGATTGAAGAACCGGAGAGCTCACAGCTGCATGTCGTGGGCTAAGCCCGCCCCCCTTTTCTCATTATGTCATTTTATTTCCAGTTTTAAGACAATCTCGAATTTCAATAAGGCCAATGGCCCAGGGATGTAATTTTTGACTATTTGTGCATGATAATTGCATCACATTTCACCTCGAAGTCTTTATCTTGCTGCATTAAAATTTCTAGTCTCCTCTACGAGTACACGAGAAACTCGGGGGGCTAATGGGAAACAATGCTAAAAAAAAAAAAAAAAAAAAAGAAAGAAACAACAAAGACGTGCAAATCGATCATGCCTTCGTTGGCAAATCGAGAAAAGTAAGACGCGCACTAAACGACGAAGACGTGCAAATCGATTATGCCTTCGTTGGCAAATCGAGAAAAGTAAGACGCGCACTAAACGACGAAGACGTGCAAATCGATTATGCCTTCGTTGGCAAATCGAGAAAAGTAAGACGCGCACTAAACGACGAAGACGTGCAAATCGATTATGCCTTCGTTGGCAAATCGAGAAAAGTAAGACGCGCACGAAACGACAAAGACGTGCAAATCGATTATGCCTTCGTTGGCAAATCGAGAAAAGTAAGACCAGCACTAAACGACGAAGACGTGCAAATCGATTATGCCTTCGTTGGCAAATCGAGAAAAGTAAGACGCGCACGAAACAAAAAAGACGCGCAAATGGATTATGCCTTCGTTGGCAAATCGAGAAAACAAGACGCGCACAATACGACAAAGGCGTGCAAATCGATTATGCCTTCGTTGGCAAATCGAGAAAAGTAAGACGCGCACAACACAAAAAAGACGTGCAAATCGATCATGCCTTCGTTGGCAAATCGAGAAAAGTAAGACGCGCACAAAACGACAAAGACGCGCAAGTCGATTATGCCTTCGTTGGCAAGTCGAGAAACGTAAGACGCGCACAAAACGACAAAGACGTGCAAATCGACTATGCCTTCGTCGGCAAGTCGAGAAAAGTAAGATGCGCACAAAACGACAAAGACGTGCAAATCGACTATGCCTCCGTCGGCAAGTCGAGAAAAGTAAGACGCGCACAAACCAACGAAGACGTGCAAATCGATTATGCCTTCGTTGGCAAGTCGAGAAAATAAGACGCGCACAACGCAATAGAGCCGTGCTAATCGATCACGCCCTCATTGGTAGATCGAGAAAATGAGACACGCGCGATCAACCCGAAACAAAAAAGTCGTCCCTCGCGACGCGCAAAGGCCATTCCTCATGACGCAAACCCGAGAGCATTCATCCCGCATCCGCATAAAGAGTAGATTTTGAGTTTCCACTCGATCTACGCTCGACCGGAAACTCGGGGGGCTAATGTTGTCGGTCCGTCTCGGATCGACAGGGACTAAAGCGACCCATGCGACCGGTGCAAGGCCTCGAGCGGCGAAACCTTGCCTCGGCCTTTGGCCGGCCCAAACCAGTGATCGGGTCAAGGGTCAGCCGGCCAGCGGCCGGCCATATGCTCAGCCGGCCAGCGGCCGGCCATATGCTTGGCTGGCCTGTCGCCGGCCCAAAGGTCAGCCGGCCAATGGCCGGCCATATGCTCAGCCGGCTCTCCATGGCCGGCCCTCCAAGGCCGGCACTCCAAGGCCGGCCTCCCTCCATGGCCGGCTCTCCATGGCCGGACCTCCAAGGCCGGCCCTCCTCCATGGCCGGCCGGCACTCCAAGGCCGGCCTCCCTCCATGGCCGGCTCTCCATGGCCGGCCCTCCAAGGCCGGCCCTCCTCCATGGCCGGCCGGCACTCCAAGGCCGGCCTCCCTCCATGGCCGGCTCTCCATGGCCGGCCCTCCAAGGCCGGCCCTCCTCCATGGCCGGCCGGCACTCCAAGGCCGGCCTCCCTCCATGGCCGGCTCTCCATGGCCGGCCCTCCAAGGCCGGCCCTCCTCCATGGCCGGCTGGCACCCCAAGGCCGGCCTCCCTCCATGGCCGGCTCTCCATGGCCGGCCCTCCAAGGCCGGCCCTACTCCATGGCCGGCCGGCACTCCAAGGCCGGCACTCCGAGGCCGGCCTCCCTCCATGGCCGGCTCTCCATGGCCGGCCCTCCAAGGCCGGCCCTCCTCCATGGCCGGCCGGCACTCCAAGGCCGGCCTCCCTCCATGGCCGGCTCTCCATGGCCGGCCCTCCTCCAAGGCCGGCCCAACCTTGCTCACTCGGCCAAGGGGTCTTCAAACCACCCCTTGGCTGCCTATAAATACCAAGGCACCCCCCTTGGTCCAGGTAATCCATTCTTGAGTACTGAAACGCTGTCGAACTCGTACCTCGCTCGTTTCTCTCAAGTCTCGACCTCTAAACACTAAACCCTCTACAAACCACCTCAATCCTACTAATGTTGAGCGTCGGAGAGGTAAACAGAGGCAACCCCTCTGTTTCCCCTTTGTAGTTCACACCTTCTGCTCACGTTTCAGGTGCTTGGACGAGATAGAGATCATCTACAGCTAAGGGACGGCCTGGGATACCAAGCCCGACACGCTCGAGTCGAGATGAGACCACTTGGTCCGGCCTTGGGTCTAACCGTCTGCGACTCCTAAATCGTTGTCCGAAAAACTGCGACAACAACGCCTACATGGCGCAACCTAAGACGCCTACATGGCGCACGTAAGTCGCGTAAAGGCGCAACCCGTAAGACGCCTACATGGCGCAACCTAAGACGCCTACATGGCGCACGTAAGTCGCGTAAAGGCGCAGCCCGTAAGACGCCTACATGGCGCAACCTAAGACGCCTACATGGCGCATGTAAGTCGCGTAAAGGCGCAGCCCGTAAGACGCCTACATGGCGCAACCTAAGACGCCTACATGGCGCATGTAAGTCGCGTAAAGGCGCAGCCCGTAAGACGCCTACATGGCGCAACCTAAGACGCCTACATGGCGCATGTAAGTCGCGTAAAGGCGCAGCCCGTAAGACGCCTACATGGCGCAACCTAAGACGCCTACATGGCGCAGGTAAGTCGCGTAAAGGCGCAGCCCGTAAGACGCCTACATGGCGCAACCTAAGACGCCTACATGGCGTACGTAAGTCGCGTAAAGGCGCAGCCCGTAAGACGCCTACATGTCGCAACCTAAGACGCCTACATTGCGCACGTAAGTCGCGTAAAGGCGCAGCCCGTAAGACGCCTACATGGCGCAACCTAAGACGCCTACATGGCGCACGTAAGTCGCGTAAAGGCGCAACCCGTAAGACGCCTACATGGCGCAACCTAAGACGCCTACATGGCGCACGTAAGTCGCGTAAAGGCGCAGCCCGTAAGACGCCTACATGGCGCAACCTAAGATGCCTACATGGCGCATGTAAGTCGCGTAAAGGCGCAGCCCGTAAGACGCCTACATGGCGCAACCTAAGATGCCTACATGGCGCATGTAAGTCGCGTAAAGGCGCAGCCCGTAAGACGCCTTACATGGCGCAACAAAAGATGCCTACATGGCGCGATTTGAGACGCCCACGTGGCACAATCCGGCGCACGTAACACACCTACGTAGCATGGCTGACTCGCAGTTGAAAATACTTAAGAACGCAAACCATCCAAGTGACTGGCGTGTTTGAAAAAGTATCCTGCTGAGATAAAAGGATGGACACAAACAAGTGCGAAAACATTCATAAAAATAAATGAATAACTCCTCATAAAAGAAAGGGGCAATTGCCTCAAAACCGAGAAAGCATGCGCTAAGACAAGTGCGCTAAAGGGAAATATCCTAGTAAGCAAGCGCTAAGACAAGTGCGCTGAACGGAAAAACCTAAAAAGCACGCGCTAAAACATTTGCGCAGGAAAAATAAAGAAAGAAAACGGTCACTCGGCGGGATCGTCGCCCACAGGGTCGGCCCCGTCGAGTGGTGGGAAAAGCGAGTCGAAGAAGTCGAAGGTGACCCCCCGAGAAACATTCTCGGCAGCTGTGGCGTCCCAACACTCCACCGCCGCTGCATGCCTTGCCTCCTCGACTCCGACATCAAAGTCGTCCTGAAGGTCGAACGCAAGCTGCTCCGCCGCGGCTTTCTCCTCGGTGACCCGAACCACCTCCTCCGCCAAGGAATCGCGCTTACGCTCCGCACGAACACGGGCAACCTCACTTGATGTAAGCTGGCCCTGAAGAATGCCAACTTCTTCCGTGCGCGATTCCAACTGACGTCGAAGGTCCCGCGCTTCGCTCCGGAAGACCTCCGTCGATCGAGTCGCCACTTCAAGGGCTTGACGTTCCGTCGTTAGATCCTCAGCCATCTTCGCCACCGCTGCCTGAGCACGGTCGCACTTGCCACGGGTAACTCCCAACTCCACGCGAGCCTCCTGAAGCTGCTCGCGGAGACTCGCAAACTCCGCCTTTGAGTGAGAACCTCGCTCGGCGTGGGCCAGCTGAGACTTCGCTTGAGCAAGCTCCTCCTGGGCGCGACTCATCCGCCTGATGAGGTCGTGAAGGATCTTCTCGCCCCGGGTCGCTCGAGCAAGCACCTGAGAAGGCAAAAAGACAGTTTAGCAAAAGACAGATTCATCGCAAACGAGGCAAGGGAAACTCACTCTCTGTGCATCGGAAACGCCGTGACGAAAGAACTCTACATCACTGCTGGCCACAACGCTCTTCCACATCTTCATCGAAGATTGAGCAAGGCCCAGGGAACATTCCCCCCTAACCTCCTCGGCCTCCACGTCGACCATCGAATTCGCGCGCTTAGAGTCCGAAGACGTGTCTGGCAAAGCCGAGGAGGAAGGTCGCTTCAAAGAAGCGCGAGGACCGCTCTCCGCCCGATGATCGGTATCGAGTTTCTCCCGACCATCCCGCGCAGCAATCCGACGACGAACCGCCGCCAACGACTTCGGGTCCCGGGAAGCCTTCGCTAGACGAGCCCGAGCCCTCGCCCTAGCCGAAGAGACTGCAAAAGCGACAAAGTCAAAACCCTAAGCTAAAAACAAAAGCAAGAAGTACGAAACGTCAACATACCTTGAGGATCGCCGCTCGAGAGAGATGATGCGGCACTTGGGGTACCCTCGGTCCGCTGAGGAAACGGCGGGAACCACCCAGTGGAAGCCATCAGCTCAGGAGAACGAAATCGTTCAACGGCTTTCCGAGCCTCCGACATTCCCCGGATCTCCTTCACAAAGTCGAGATCGTCGGCCCCCTCGTTAGCAGGAAACTCGGACAAAGGGCCGAACCGGAGCGGCGCGTCACCAAAAGCCTCCGCCGAGACCCACACCCACGGTCGTCGATTGTACTTCTCTGAATCGATGATCAGCTTAGTATTCCGTCGATCGCGGGCCACAAAGAAACTGGGTTGCCCGGGCGCAGGGAAGACCGCGATGAGATTGCGAAAATCACTCACGGTCATCACCCGCTCTGTCTGGCAATGCCACTCCATATGGCACATCGCCACTATGCGGTAGAATGCCGGGCTCATCTGACATGCGTGCACCCCCAGACGGGCGAGAAGCTGCTGAACGATGGGTTGAAACGGCAGCCGCAACCCGCAGTTAAGACTCGCAACTGAAACTGCGGCGAAACCACGACGAGGCCGGAAAGGACGGTCGTCTTTTAAAGGACGGAGAAGCGCCACGGATGACGGAATGGCAAAAGCCTCCCGGAGACCGACGAATGTCCGGTAGGTAAGCGTGCTCGAAGCATCAACCCCCGAACAATCGAAGTCCTCGGGAGCAGCAAGGCCCTCCTCGGGATACCACTCCGTCCTAGCAAGCGACCTCGCCGATACCAACGCCTCCGCGTCAGGGGTCTCAGGCTGAGAATCCCCTGGCTCCACGGAAGGGTCCCTGCCCTCCGACACGACCGTGGCAGCTGCCGACGGTACCTCGGGACACTCCGATGCGAGGCCTTCGGCCCCCGGACATGTCTCTGACTCACCTCCGGGATCTTCAGACTCGGGACCAAAGTCGTCCACGCAGTCTATCTCGTCGAGAACCGACTCTAGCGGAGTCACCGCATCCGCGTCCGTAACATCTCCCGGCACGCCTTGAAAGCCCAAGTCGGACTGCGGCACGTCGAGGCGAACTTTGTCACGGACCCCCCCGCCAACCAAGTTGATCACGAGGCAAGGGGCAGGCTCCCCGGACGCGGGACGATCAAACTCCCCGCCTGTACCGCGCCCAGTTGGCGCGCACTCTTCGAGAGGCTGAGCAGCGGACACGGTCGCACCCAGCTCGCCTTCCTCCAACCACTGCTCTACTCCGCTTGGATTTTCTTCCACGTGCAGAGGAACTTCCCTTAATCCCGCGAAGAGATCATCCTCTGCGTGTTCAGAACCCTGAAACAAGAGAGAGAAATCAATCTCGGGACTCTCAGCTGAGAAAAGGGGAGGGACACCCATAATGCAAGCGTAAAAAAAGAAAACAAGCGTAAGAAAAGAGAAAAAATAAAGTGAGGAGTAAAGGGAAGGGGGGAGGTCTATTTATAGACTTCTAGGGGGGTAGGAGTCGAAATCCTACTCCCACAAGGAGCAAAATCGGAGTAGAAACTCCAAAAAGTCGGAGTTCTCCCGCGCGAAGCGAACCAGCCCCGCGCACGGGGCGCGCCGCGCGTCAAGCCCGCGCGCCGCGCGGGTCGTGCAGCACAGACCGCGCGCCGCGCCGTCCAGGGCGCGCGCCGCGCGGCCACCCCCTAAAAAAAAAAAAGAGAAAGAAAAAAGAGAAGAGGAAAAAACTTTCCTCGGGGCCACAAGGCACGGGAAACATTTTCCTCAAACACCCAACTAGAAGAACAAAAAGTTCATCGCTGGGACGCCTCCCGAACGACGAACTTGGGGGGCTAATGTTGTCGGTCGTTTTCGGAAAACCCGAGACGCCAAGAAGGCACGTCGCTCAAAGGGCCGATGGTCAGGCCGGAGGTCCTGAAGAGCGGCGAATCTTCAAGCCCTCGCCCAAACTCCTGACTCCTCGAGTCGAGCTTCGCTCCTCGAGTCGAGCCTTGAGTTAATCTCCTCGAGTCGAGCTTCGCTCCTCGAGTCGAGCCTTGAATGGTTCCTCGAGTCGAGCCTATAATCGTTCCTCGAGTCGAGCCTCGAATCATTTTCGAGTCGAGCTTCGAGTCATCCTCGAGTCACTCCTCGAATCAAGTCGCTAGTCGCTCTCGCCGGGCCGAGCCTTGCTCCTCGAATCGAGTCACTCTCATCAAGTAGAAAGCTTCACATTTCACGTGAGAAGAATGGCATTCGAAGGCCCGCAAGAGCCCGGCAAGACGAGCCGCCCACTACGCGCACAACGCGCTGCGCCGGCCAGCCGGACAGCAAGCAGCGCGCCGCGCCAGTCAAGGCACCCTGCGCCGCGCGTCCTGCGCCGCGCGTCCCGTGCCGCGCCCCCTGCGCCGCGCGCCGCGCGCCGCGCGTTGTTCGCCGCCCTTTGTGCGCCGCGCGCGCCGTGCGCCTCTACTTGATGCCACACACATTCCTAGTCCCACATGGACGAAAAAGGGACCTTCTAAGGCTCCCAAACACCTATAAATACCCTCTCTCATTGAGGGGAAAGCCATCCAAAAATATCCAATAATTCTCTTCATCTCTTATCGACACGCTCGATTTCTCTGCTTCTCTGGATGCCATATTTGGCCTGAAGCAGCTTCTCTTCTCTCTCCCTCGTTCTCAAAGGTCCCGAAGCATTCACGGGAACTTCCCGGACGTCGCTCCCTTTGACCGAACGTTCTCCGGTGCTCAAGCACGCCCCTAGGGTTCTCAACTAGAGCTACCCTTGCGCGTCTAACACGCTAGACGCGTACGCGATCTCCGAAGTTCTGAGACGCTGCCGAGGACTCCTCGCGCCCCGTTTCCTTCGTCGAGCACGCCTCTTCACCAAGGCTCCACGCCTCATACTGCGTCACACACGCTTGAACTACGTTCTGACCTGATCCCACGCACGGGTACGTAGGCAGCCGACAACCAAGGCACGGTCACTCATCCTCCTCACCCCCTACCTCTCCCGAGAGGCGGGTTGATCGGAGAGAACCCTAGCTCGAGACTATCGAGTTCACACTCTTGGCTCGGGTGCGATCACTTGGTCCGGCCTTGGATCGAACCGCCCGAGGTTTTAAATAGTTGTTCATTTTCGTGCGACAACACTAGTTACTGAAGCATGCTTAGTAGCTGATAATGTATCAACGTGGATTCTTGACTCCGCTGCTACTAACCATATTTGTTGTTCCTTGAATGGTTTCAAGAAAACCAAAAGCTTAGAGGAAGGCGAGTTCTGTTTCAAATGGGGTGATGGGAGCCTGGTGTCTGCAAAGGCTGTGGGATCCGTGACGCTGTCTTTTGAAGACCGCACTTTAAACTTGAATAATGTTTATTTTGTTCCTACCTTTGGGAAGAACTTAATATCCGTTGCTCGTCTTCGTGAGCAAGATTATTGTTTAAAGTTCATTAAGAATGGAATTCGTATTTCGTTTCCTGATAATTCTTTTGTCACTGATGCATGTATGAAGAATGCTCTTTTCTACATCTATCCCACTCAACCTTCTCTTTTAGACACCGAAATAGATAATGATCTAATTAGGGAGCCAAAGAGGATCAAACTTTCTGAATCCTCCGGTCTAACAAAATCAACATACCTCTGGCACATGAGACTTGGTCATATCAGTCTAGATAGGATTAAGAGACTTGTGAGGGACGGTCCACTCCAAGCCTCTGCAATAGGTTCACTACCTACTTGTGAATCCTGCATAGAAGGAAAAATAACTAAGCGACGTTTCTCTGATAAAGGTCGAAGAGCCACTGAGTTGCTGGAACTAATACATTCTGATGTATGTGGTCCGCTCAGCCAACAGGCACGTGGAGGATACGAATACTTCGTTACCTTCACTGATGATTACTCACGATATGGGTTTGTCTATTTGCTCAAACACAAATCCGAGACCTTTAACGTATTTAAGGTCTTTAGGGCTTTAGTGGAAAAGCAAACTGGAAAAGTGATCAAAACCCTTCGATCTGATCGAGGTGGTGAGTATATGTCTGGAGAGTTCGATGACTTTCTTAAAGAAGAAGGTATCGCTTCTCAGCTTACCGCACCTGGCACACCTCAACAAAACGGAGTGTCAGAGAGAAGAAACCGAACTCTTATGGAGATGGTTAGATCGATGATGAGTTACTCATCACTCCCGCTTTCCTTTTGGGGATATGCCCTCGAAACAGCCGCCTACATTCTGAACCAAGTTCCGTCCAAAACAGTTCCTGGTACTCCTTATGAACGATGGACCGGCTGTAAAGTGAATCTTGGCCGCATCCGAATTTGGGGTTGCCCTGCACACGTGCTAAGGCAAAAGACTAGCAAGTTGGCTAGTAGGTCAGAATTGTGCCTGTTTGTAGGATATCTGAAGGAAACCAAAGGTTTTACTTTCTATAGTCCCGAGGACGATAAGACTTTCGTTAGCACGAATGCTCGTTTCCTTGAGGAGGACTTTATGAAGGATGCGAAACCTAGAAGCAAAATTGTGCTTGAAGAAAAGTTGGGTGAGGAAGCTTCTACCTCATCTGTAAGAACTGTTCTTACCCCAACTGAAACACAACCTAACTCATCAGAATCTCGTCAAGTAGTACTTCGACGTAGTGGGAGGGCTGTTCAAAAGCCTGACAGGTACATGTCTTATGGAGACTCTCTTGTAGCCGTCTCTTACATGGATGATCCTGTTTCCTATAGCCAAGCGATGGCTTGTTCTGAATCAAACCTTTGGCTTGACGCCATGAAAGTTGAAATGCACTCGATGTATGTCAACAAAGTCTGGAAACTTGTAGACCTTCCTGAAGGGATTAAACCCGTAGGGTGTAAGTGGATATACAAGAAGAAAAGGGGTCCTGATGGGAACGTCGAGACGTTCAAAGCACGACTTGTGGCGAAGGGTTATACCCAACAAGAAGGGATTGACTATGAAGAAACCTTCTCGCCAGTCGCGATGCTTAAATCCATCCGCATACTCCTATCCATAGCTGCAGCTCTCGACTATGAGATCTGGCAAATGGATGTCGAGACAGCCTTTCTGAATGGCAATCTTGACGAGCGCATTTATATGGCTCAACCAGACGGGTTCGTGGAAAAAGGTCAAGAGACCAAGGTTTGTGAGTTACTTAAGTCCATTTATGGACTAAAGCAAGCATCTAGGTCATGGAATATTAGATTCGATGAAACTGTAAAGAGCTTTGGCTTTGAACAGTCAATAGATGAGCCTTATGTTTACAAGTTAATACATGAAGGCAAAGTTGTGGTTCTGGTACTATATGTCGATGATATATTACTCATTGGTAATGATGTGGGTAAGTTATCTGAGGTTAAGGTCTGGTTAGCAAAGCAATTCGACATGAAGGATCTAGGAGAAGCCGCGTACATTCTGGGGATCCAAATCTTTCGAGATAGGAAAAACCGGACCCTGTCCCTCTCAAGCATCTTATATTGATAAGGTGATGGATCGCTTCTCGATGCAAGACTCCAAGAAGGGTCAAACATCCTTTAGGCATGGAGTTTCTCTCTCTAAGGAACAGTCTCCCAAGACTGCACAAGAGATTGAAGACATGAGGAGGATTCCTTACGCCTCTGCCGTAGGAAGCCTTATGTATGCTATGCTTTGCACTCGACCTGACATCTGTTTCGCCGTTGGCGTAGTTAGTCGTTTCCAATCCAACCCTGGACCCGAGCACTGGATTGCTAGTAAGCATGTTCTTAAGTATCTTCGAAGAACTAGGAACTTGATGCTTACATACTCAGGTACTGACCTGACTATGACGGGATATACCGACTCCGATTTTCAAGCGGATAAGGATTCCAGGAAATCCACTTCGGGATCTGTGTTCATCCTTAATGGTGGAGCTGTTGTGTGGAGGAGTATTAAGCAATCTTGCATTGCTGACTCCACAATGGAAGCAGAATATGTGGCTGCTTGTGAAGCATCCAAAGAGGCTGTATGACTTAGAAAATTCCGTAAGTATTTGGAAGTTGTTCCAAAACGTCGACGAGCCCATGACCCTTTATTGTGATAATAGTGGGGCTGTCGCTAACTCAAAGGAACCTCAAAGCCATAAGCGCTTTCAGCATATTGAGAGGAAATACCATTTGATTCGAGAGATCGCGCAGCGCGGAGACGTGGAGGTGAAGTAGATCTCTGGCAGATCTATTCACCAAGGCCCTAGCGAACAAGGTCTTCGACCAACTTCGAGAGGGATTAGGCATGTAGGACTACTCACATCTTCTTTGAGTCAAGTGGGAGTTTGTTGTCAATGGTGCCCACAAGAAGAGTAGTAGTGTCTATTTATGTACATTTGATGTAATAAAGTCTCATGAAGACTCTTGCTTGTAATTGCCTATTCGTTCATTAATAAAGTTGAAACGTTCATTCAATCTTCCTTGTATGAAGCTTTATGATAAAACCTTAGTCTTTTAGTCCATAAACAAACTTAACAACTTACGAAGAGACAAATGTAGATTTGCATGAACAAACTCTTCGTAGTTTGCTTAAAACGATATATTCGCAATCTTAGGGTCAAAGGACTATTGACCTCAGTATGATTGTTAGGAGAATCTATGATGTCTGGTTATGAGGCATTGAGAGTTGGAGACTCTATACTTCTTCTAGGTATCTTCCGAAGGTACTGAATTGACCAGTGCACTTCTAGAGATAAGATAAGAACAAACCATTTAACCTCTTATGTCTCGAAGTCACTACGTATGAATTGCATCATGCCTATCTTAATCCTGAAATGAGACATGCCATTTCACAGCTTAGTATTCTCATTTGAGAAAGTCAGAGTTCGGACTCACTATGTGATTCCGAACAAGTCCTATTGGTGAAGTGCTAAGTTGTGAGAATGTCATGAGTAACTTTGTGAAGTTCTCATAGATATGGAATTCATGTACAAGATTGCTGAAATGCAATGTATGTCACCTCATGCTTTGTTCCTTGGAGTGTGAATAAATGAACTGGCCAGTGTCCAAATTGAGTCCTGACTCTTTTGGATGAAACAATGTGACTTGTTAGCTCCTCGTCAATACATTGTTTCTAACTTAATCACAAGCGACAAAGGAGTTGAGGAAATAACAGCTAGAAGGGTAAAATGGTAATTTAGTAAATCCCGACTAGCTGATGACATTCATGAAGGGTAGCATAGATAATATTCAGTGGATCCGCTCATTATAATTAGGTGAATTCTTGAGTAGAAAATAAATTCATTTGAACCGAGAGATTTTCAGTGTCAGCTCTTTAGTGGAGTCAGTTGGCATTAAGCTGAACTTGGAAAAGGTTTGTGAACTTTTGAGTCCAAGTGTTTAGCTCAAGCTTTGTTCATTTGGGTCCATGAGGTCACTGTCACGAATCACATCGATAGGAATAGTTAAACTGGAACGTAAGTCAAAACAAGAACGAAAATTATCGAAAGGGTAATTTTGTCTTTTTGGACATGGCATGAAATGAATGTCAATAAATTTTTTTTTGACAATGTCATATGATGACATATTATATCACACGGCCATAACATGTTTATTGGGCCTTGTGAATTAATTTCATTTCATAGAATTTTACTTGAAAATTCTTAATGGGTTTTTCTTATGTTGTCATGAACAATTAAAGAAAAACCTAGAAAGCCTTTTTAGAAGGCTTTTGGCCGTCCAACCCAAGTGAATGGGAGACCAAATTTCGTGCAGCCCCATAGAGAAAAAGAGAGTTTATTTTGTGTATTGATGTATGAAGATACTTGCCAAAAGAAAAAGAGGAAACAAATTTCCTTTAGAAGGAAAGTGCATTTTCGGCCAACTAAGAGAGAAAGCAAATGAGGAAACAAATCCAAAGGCTTCTAGAAGCTCATTTGGACGTGCAAGGGGTATGAGGAAACTACCTTATTGAAAGTGAGACCTCTCCTATAAATACCCCACCTCAATCCTCTCATTTGATTCATTCAACATAAGTTAGAGATTGAGAGACTCTCTCTCTAGAACTTTGGCCGAAAATCCTCTCTCTCTCTCTCTAGTTTATTTTCGATTTTTTCTTGTCTTGGCACCTAGGTCCTCACTCGACCTAGTGTTTAGCTCTGCGACTTCGAGACTCGTTCTTAAGTCATAGTGTTTAAAAGTGCCCACTCACTGATTCCTTATTTTCGAGTGATTTAGTGATAGAAACTTTCGTGGTTGCTCGAGGTGCCGAGGAAAGAAAGAGAGACGTGCTGCGAGGGGAGACGAGCGTTGCAAACTTTCCACAAGCTTCTTCAAAGTTCAAGCTTCAAGAAAGGTTAGTAAACTCTTAGCTCATATTGGATTTTAATTACATGTACTTGCTCTTTGTCTAGGTTAGTAAAAACTGTTTTACTTGTAAAAGAAAATTTTTAAAATTCCGCCGCTTACCGAAGCGTTAATTATTTTCTCAAACCCTAGATCGATTCCAACAGCCAGCCCATGGGCCGATCAATGGCCGGGGTAAGTCCGATCGCTGCTTCGCCTCTGATTGGCCCCGATCAAAGGTCGGGCCGATAACACAAACCATGGTCTCTAGACCATTATCCACGAAACCGTCTGGTTGAGCCATATAAATGCGCTCGTCAAGATTGCCATTCAGGAAGGCAGTCTTGACATCCATTTGCCAGATCTCATAGTCGAGAGTTACAACTATGGATAGAAGTATGCGGATGGATGTAAGCATCGCGACTGGAGAGAAGGTTTCTTCATAGTCAATCCCTTCTTGTTGGGTGTTGTCGGCCCATCCCGGGCCGACGAGGACAAAGGGGCCACTTCAACCACACAACCGGCACAACCCCTGCCTTGGCCATTGACCGGGCCAGGTCACGACCGGGCCAAGCCTCGGCCGGCCATTGGCCGAGTCAACAGCCAATGGCCGACCTAACCACCTCAGTCGGCCACTGGCCGAGTCAACATCCAGCTGACCCAACAGTTCACTCGGCCAATGGCCGAATGAACCCTCCGGCCGGCCCAGCAGTTCACTCGGCCAATGGTCGAGTGAACCCTCCAGCCGGCCATGCAGTTCACTCGGCCATTGGATGAGTGAACCCTCCAGACGGCCCAGCAGTTCACTCGGCCAATGGCCGAGTGAATCTTCCAGCAGTTCACTCGGCCAACCCTCCAGCCGGCCATGCAGTTCACTCGGCCATTGGCCGAGTGAATCCTCCAGCAGTTCACTTGGCCAATGGCCGAGTGAACCTCATTCGGCCCTAGACATTTCACTCGGCCAATGGCCGAGTGAACCCCACCCGGCCCCAAGCTTTTCACTCGGCCAATGGCCGAGTGAACCTCACCACCATGTTCACTCGGCCATTGGCCGACCCAACCATTCAGTCGGCCGATGGCCGACTCAAGCTTGCTCACTCGGCCAAGGGGTCCCCCAAAACACCCCTTGGTCGCCTATATATAGAGAGGTCCGCCCTCTCCCAAAGGTAATCCAATTTTGAGCCCCGAAACGCTGTCGAACTCGTACTTCACTCATTTCGCTCATCTTTGGCCTCTCACCACCTCTAAATCCTCTATACTCCACTTCAATCCCACTAATGTTGAGCATCGGAGAGGTAAACAGAGGCACCCCCTCTGTTTTCCCTTCCTAGTTCACCTGTTCTTTACTCCTTTTCAGCTACTCTGACGTACTCAAGGGACATTAACAGCTAAGGGACGACTTGGGATACCAAGTCCGACACGCTCGAGCCGAAGTGAGACCACTTGGTCTGGCCTTGGGTCTAACCACTTTGGGGTCCTAAATGGTTGTCCGAAAAACAGCGACAACATTTTGGCGCTAGAAGGAGGGGATCTCTCGACCTTGGCAACGCATTCCCTCTACCACTCTTCTTCATCATTCAACGGCAAAACTCTCGATAGATGAGTCAATTGCCCGTCACCTCCGTGGCGGACCGAGGGATGAGCTCGAGATACGGCCTCCGAAGCCTCGCGCACCGTCTAGGAGGGCAACCTCGTGACAACGAGAGCCAGCCCCAAGACTCGGGGAATGACCCCAACGCCGCGGTCCGAGAGGACGCGGCTCGAGGACTCGTCGAGCTCCTAAACCGTCCCGGCATCGATGGCGCACTCATCACCGATCTCCTCGGCCATGGAATCGAGGACGACACCAACCACGACGGGAAGGACCACGCCTATGTGGCAAAATCAGGAATACACCATGCTATTCACGAAAGGGGACGCACACGCACGCTTCCAAGGGGACACCCTCGGGCGATCGCGTCGGGACGTCAACTTTCTAATGAGCACGCGCACGCGCCCTCGAGGGGACACCCTCGGGCGACCACGTCAAGGCGTCAAGTGTCGAGTAATGCTCGGGGATGCTCGACCTCTAGGTCCCGAAAGGGACGCTCCAAGCTCACCATCCGCGTCAAAAACCTGTTGGAATCGATCTAGGGTTTGAGAAAATAATTAACGCTTCGGTAAGCGGCGGAATTTTAAAAATTTTCTTTTACAAGTAAAACAGTTTTTACTAACCTAGACAAGTGCAAGTACATGTAATTAAAAACCAATATGAGCTAGAACTTTACTAACCTTTCTTGAAGCTTGATCTTTGAAGAAGCTTGTGGAAAGTTTGCAACGCTCGTCTCCCCTCGCAGCACGTCTCTCTTTCTTTCCTCGGCACCTCGAGCAACCACGAAAGTTTCTATCACTAAATCACTCGAAAAGAAGGAATCAGTGAGTTTTTAAACACTACGACTTAAGAACAAGTCTCGAAGTCGCAGAGCTAAAAACTAGGTCGAGTGAGGACCTAGGTGCCAAGACAAGAAAAATCGAAAATAAACTTAGAGAGAGAGAGAAGAGGGGCGGCAACCACAAGTTCTAGAGAGAGAAGCTCTCAATCTCTAACTTATGTGGAATGAATGGAATGAAGGGAATGAGGCCTCTATTTATAGGGGAGGTTTTACCTTCAATAAGGTAGTTTCCTCTTTCATTGAATATCACATATTCATGAGCAAATATTGCTCTCCTTCCCTTAGAGTCACTCGGCCAAATAGGCTTCTAGAAGCCCTTGGATTTGTTTCCTTTTTTGTTCCATTCCTTGTTTGTTTCTTGTGTTGGGCGCCTACCTCTTATTTCCCTTAGAGGAAATTTGTTTCCTCTTTTTCTTTTGGCAAGTATCTTCATATATTTATGCACAAAATATTCTCTCTTGTCTCTTGGGTATTTGGGCGCCTATAGTGATGCTAGAAAGGCTTTCTAGAAGCTTTTCCACTTGTTCATGACAACATGAAAAAGGCCCATTAAGAATTTTCAATAAAATTCTTATGAAATGAAATTAATTCACAAGGCCCAATAAACAAGTTATGGCCGAATGACATTAAGTCATCAAATGAACTTGTCAAAAAATTTATTGACATTCATTTCATCCTTTGTCTCAAAAGACAAAAATATCCTTCGGCCAAGGGTTCTTCAAACCACCCCTTGGCTGCCTATAAATACAGGGGCCGCTCCCCTAGTCTAGGTAATCCAATTTCGAGTCCCGAAACGCTGTCGAACTCGTACTTCACTCGTTTCGCTCATCTTTGGCCTCTCACCACCTCTAAACCCTCTATATCCACCTCAATCCTACTAATGTTGAGTGTCGGAGAGGTAAACAGAGGCACCCCCTCTGTTTCCCCTTTGTAGTTCACACCTCTTTATGCTTGCTTTTCAGGTGCCTGGACGAGATTGACACAACCAACAGCTAAGGGACGGCTTGGGATACCAAGCCCGACACGCTCGAGCCGAAGTGAGACCACTTCGTCTGGCCTTGGGTCTAACCGTCTGCGACTCCTAAATCGTTGTCCGAAAAACTGCGACGACATTTTGGCGCTAGAAGGAGGGCACCTCGACGCTCTCCCTTCCATTCCTCTATCACTACACCTACGACTCTCGAGAGATGAGTCACGTGCCTGCCACCTTCGTGGGCGCCCGAGCAACTAGCTCGAGGCACGGCCTCCAAAGCTCTGCGCACGGTCTCGAAGGGCAACCTCATGATAATGAGAGCCAGCCCCGAGACCCGGCGAATGACCCCGAGGCCGCAGTCCGAGAGGACACGGCTCGAAGGCTCGCCGAGCTCCTAGACTGCCCCGGCGTCACCGGTGCGCTCATCGCCGACCTCCTCGACTCCAACGACGTCGACGACGTCAACCACGAGACCGACCTCGATCACGCTGTTCACGAAAGGGGACGCACGCGCACGCTTCCAAGGGGACATCCTCGGGCGACCGCGCCGAGACGTCAACTTTCTGATGAGCACGCACACGCGTCCTCGAGGGGACACCCTCGAGCGACCACGTCAAGGCGTCAGAGCTCGCGCAATACCCGAGGACGCTCAGTCTCGAGGTCCCGAAAGGGACGCTTCAAGCTCACCATCCGCGTCCAAAACCCTTGTGAAGGTGACAACGTCGATGGTCGCGGCCTCCGCCAAAGGCGTCGCTTGAGCGACACGCCCTTAACAAGGGTGATAGGGACGGCCTCCGGAGACTTGAGAGACCGCCTCAGCTCTCAAAGGGAGGATCACGAGTTCGACTTGAGAGAAAAACTCGACGCTCAACGCGAGACCGCGATCGTCTTGGGGCAGTGACCACCCAACATTGATCAAGCACCCGACCAGAAGCGCGCAGCCGCACTTGTGATACCGGCCGTTGGTCCCGAGTCACGAAGGAAAAGGCGCCGGAAGGGTCAAGTCCCTAATGACCACCCTTCTCCAGCCCCGAAGCAATCCTTCGTCCCGCTCAATACAACGCCCGACCGGATCCTGAGGTTACGCCGCGATGAGCTGGGAAGCCCCGCTCCACTCACAAAGGACCCCGCGGAGCGGGATCGAAGTAGGTTCTGCGAATACCACAAAGATCACGGGCACGTGACGACCGAGTGCTACCAGCTTAAGAAGCGAATTGATTCCCTAATTCGAGGTGGGGACTTCAAGGAATTCATCGCATCTGCTAGCAAGCCATGATTGTCGCGACTTCGACCTTTAAACTCACGCCCGAACCCGATCGGCTTCGTGATCACTTTCATTTCGAAAATGTAATTTCCTTTTTTCAAAGAAGGCCAAGTGCCATGACAAACTGTAACGACCCCCTTATTGCAATAAAGAGTTATTTCACACATGAAATGTAACGCACACTATTGTATACCTCTAACACGAGAGTTTCTCGGCCTTTGTCTCACAAACGCAAGAAACTCGGGGGGCTAACAGGGATCAATGCTCAACGAAACTAGAGCTCACTCGCTCAACAAAAAAAGAACAACCCAACAACAAAAACAAAAGTATAACAAAGTCTCAAGGGG
Source organism: Urtica dioica subsp. dioica (assembly GCF_054948205.1). Classification (NCBI taxonomy): domain Eukaryota; kingdom Viridiplantae; phylum Streptophyta; class Magnoliopsida; order Rosales; family Urticaceae; genus Urtica; species Urtica dioica. The sequence goes on from NC_142756.1 coordinate 41,755,936, forward strand.
CCGATGGTTAGGCCGGAGGTCCCAAGGAAAGACTTATCGCGCAACTCCTCATGCAGGCTCTACGTGAGTCCTCGAGTCGAGTTCGAGTCCACGAGTCGACTGATACATCTCGTGCCGACTCTTCACACGGCTCCTCGAGATGAGTTCATTCCTCGAGTCGAGCTCCGAGTCCGCGAGTCGACCGATATGCCTCGCGCCGACTCTCCACGAAACTCCTCGTGCAGGCTCTACGTGAGTCCTCGAGTCGAGTTTGAGTCCACGAGTCGACTGATACTCCTCGTGCCGACTCTTAACATATCTCCTCGAGATGAGTTCATTCCTCGCGTCGAGCTCCGAGTCCGCGAGTCGACCGATACTCCTCGCGCCGACTCTACACGAAACTCCTCGTGCAGGCTCTACGTGAGTCCTCGAGTCGAGTTCGAGTCCACGAGTCGACTGATACTCCTCGTGCCGACTCTTCACACGTCTCCTCGAGATGAGTTCATTCCTTGAGTCGAGCTCCGTGTCCGCGAGTCGACCGATACGCCTCACGCCGACTCTCCACGAAACTCCTCGTGCAGGCTCAACGTGAGTCCTCGAGTCGAGTTTGAGTCCACGAGTCGACTAATACTCCTCGTGCCGACTCTTCACATGTCCCCTCGAGATGAGTTCATTCCTCGAGTCAAGCTCCGAGTCCGCGAGTCGACCGATACTCCTCGCGCTGACTCTCCACGAAACTCCTCGTGCAGGCTCTACGTGAGTCCTCGAGTCGAGTTCGAGTCCACTAGTCGACTAATACTCCTCGTGCCGACTCTTCACATGTCTCCTCGAGATAAATTCATTCCTCGAGTCGAGCTCCGAGTCCGCGAGTCGACCGATACTCCTCGCGACGACTCTCGAAACTCCTCGTGCAGGCTCTACGCGAGTCCTCGAGTCGAGTTCGAGTCCACGAGTCGACTAATACTCCTCGTGCCGACTCTTCACATGTCTCCTCGAGACGAATTCATTCCTCGAGTCGAGCTCCGAGTCCGCGAGTCGACCGATACTCCTCGCGACGACTCTCGAAACTCCTCGTGCAGGCTCTACGTGAGTCCTCGAGTCGAGTTTGAGTCCACGAGTCGACTGATACTCCTCGTGCCGACTCTTCACATATCTCCTCGAGATGAGTTCATTCCTCAAGTCTAGCTCCGAGTCCGCGAGTCGACCGATACTCCTCGCGCCGACTCTACACGAAACTCCTCGTGCAGGCTCTACGTGAGTCCTCGAGTCGAGTTCAAGTCCACGAGTCGACTTATACTCCTCGTGCCGACTCTTCACACGTCTCCTCGAGATGAGTTCATTCCTTGAGTCGAGCTCCGAGTCCGCGAGTCGACCGATACGCCTCGCGCCGACTCTCCACGAAACTCCTCGTGCAGGCTCTACGTGAGTCCTCGAGTCAAGTTCGAGTCCACGAGTCGACTGATACTCCTCGTGCCGACTCTTCACATGTCCCCTCGAGATGAGTTCATTCCTCGAGTCAAGCTCCGAGTCCGCGAGTCGACCGATACTCCTCGCGCTGACTCTCCACGAAACTCCTCGTGCAGGCTCTACGTGAGTCCTCGAGTCGAGTTCGAGTCCATGAGTCGACTAATACTCCTCGTGCCGACTCTTCACATGTCTCCTCGAGATGAATTCATTCCTCGAGTCGAGCTCCGAGTCCGCGAGTCGACCGATACTCCTCGCGACGACTCTCGAAACTCCTCGTGCAGGCTCTACGCGAGTCCTCAGGTCGAGTTCGAGTCCACGAGTCGACTAATACTCCTCGTGTCGACTCTTCACATGTCTCCTCGAGATGAATTCATTCCTCGAGTCGAGCTCCGAGTCCGCGAGTCGACCGATACTCCTCGCGACGATTCTCGAAACTCCTCGTGCAGGCTCTACGTGAGTCCTCGAGTCGAGTTCGAGTCCACGAGTCGACTAATACTCCTCGTGCCGACTCTTCACATGTCTCCTCGAGATGAATTCATTCCTCGAGTCGAGCTCCGAGTCCCTGAGTCGACCGATACTCCTCGCGACAACTCTTGAAACTCCTCGTGCAGGCTCTACGTGAGTCCTCGAGTCGAGTTCGAGTCCACGAGTCGACTAATACTCCTCGTGCCGACTCTTCACATGTCTCCTCGAGACGAATTCATTCCTCGAGTCGAGCTCCGAGTCCGCGAGTCGACCGATACTCCTCGCGACGACTCTCGAAACTCCTCGTGCAGGCTCTACGTGAGTCCTCGAGTCGAGTTCGAGTCCACGAGTTGACTAATACTCCTCGTGCCGACTCTTCACATGTCTCCTCGAGATGAATTCATTCCTCGAGTCGAGCTCCGAGTCCGCGAGTCGACCGATACTCCTCGCGACGACTCTTCACGAAACTCCTCGTGCAGGCTCTACGAGAGCCCTCGAGTTGAGTCCCGAGTCCACAAGCCAACTAACCACTCCTCGTGCAGGCTCTACGAGAGCCCTCGAGTTGAGTCCCAAGACCACAAGTCAACTAACTACTCCCCGTGCAGGCTCTACATGAGTCCTCGAGTTGAATCTTGAGTCCGCGCTCGCCGCCCAGCTCGTGGGCCGATAGGCAACGAGTTACAAATGGGTTCGAGGTCGGCGTCCGCTAGGCGTATCTGGTCTAGCCAGCGTCCACGGGAAAACTCGACACACAAATGTGGCATCACGCTCGCCACCCATCTCGTAGGCCGATAGGCAACGAGTTACAAATGGGTTCAAGGCTTGCGTCCGCCAGGGCGTATCTGGTCTAGCTAGCGTCCACGGGAAACTTCACCACACAAATGTGGCATCGCGCTCACCACCCAGCTCATGAGCCGATAGGCGACGAGTTACAAATGGGTTCAAGGCTTGCGTCCGCTGGGCGTATCTGGTCTAGCCAGCGTCCACGGGAAACTTCACCACACAAATGTGGCATCGCGCTCGCCGCCCAGCTCGTGAGCCGATAGGCAATGAGTTACAAATGGGTTCAAGGTTTGCGTCCGCTGGGCGTATCTGGTCTAGCCAGCGCCCACGGGAAACCTCGCCACACAAATGTGGCACCGCGCTCGCCGCCCAACTCGTGAGCCGATAGGCAACGAGTTACAAATGGGTTCAAGGTCGGCGTCCGCTGGGCGTATCTGGTCTAGCCAGCGTCCGCGGGAAACCTCGCCACACAAATGTGGCATCGCGCTCGCCGCCCTGCTCGTGAGCCGATAGGCAACGCGTTACAAATGGGTTCAAGGTTTGCATCCGCTGGGCGTATCCGGTCTAGCCAGCGTCCACGGGAAACCTGGCAACACAAATGTGGCACCGCGCTCGCCGCCCGGCTCGTGAGCCGAAAGGCAGCGAGTTACAAATGGGTTTCAAAGGCTTGCGTCCGCTCGGGCGTATCTGGTCTAGCCAGCGTCCGAGGGAAACCCGGTCACACAAACGTGGCACCAAGACCCCCCGAGGCCCAGGCCGTGCGGACCGATCACGCCTTCATTGGTAGGTCGAGAAAATAAGTCACGCACAATCAACTCGGAGCAAAAGCCGTCCCTGATGACGCACAATAAGTCGTCCCTCGCGACGCACAATAAGCTGTCCCTTGCGACGCACAAAGGCCGTCCCTCGCGACGCACAAAGGCCGTCCCTCGTGACGCACAAAGGCCGTCCCTCGCAACGCGCAAGGATCATCACTCGTGACGCACCAAAACCACCTCTCGCGATGCGTTAAAAACCTTTCTGCGGCGCACTCGCAAACTTGAGAGGTTTCGTCTGAAGTCTGCACGTCAGCATGATTCTTGAGTTTGCACTCGACCCACGCTCGACCGGAAACTCGGGGGGCTAATGTTGTCGGCCCGTCAACGATCGACAGGGGCAAAATCACAACGTCACCTTCCGGCCGACCAAGTCCCATCCGGCAAGCTCCCGGCCGACAACCTCCCGGCCGGCAGAAGGGCTGGCCTAGGCCTTGCCTCAGCCGACAGCCGGCCCAAGGCTTGCCTCGGCCAATGGCCGGCTCTAGAGCCTTCCCTCGGCCATAGGCCGGCTATAGAGCCTTGCCTCGGCCAATGGCCGGCTCTAGAGCCTTCCCTCGGCCAATGGGCGGCTCTAGAGCCTTCCCTCGGCCATTGGCCGGCTCTAGAGCATTGCCTCGGCCAATGGCCGGCTCTAGAGCCTTCCCTCGGCCATTGGCCGGCTCTAGAGCCTTGCCTCGGCCAATGGCCGGCTCTAGAGCCTTCCCTCGGCCATTGGCCGGCTCTAGAGCCTTGCCTCGGCCAATGGCCGGCTCTAGAGCTTTCCCTCGGCCATTGGCCAGCTCTAGAGCCTTGCCTCGGCCAATGGCCGGCTCTAGAGTCTTCCCTCGGCCAAATGGCCAGCTCTAGAGCCTTCCCTCGGCCATTGGCCGACCCAAACTTGCTCACTCGGCCAAGGGGTCTTCAAACCACCCCTTGGCTGCCTATAAATACAGGGGCCGCTCCCCTAGTCCAGGTAATCCAATTTTGAGTCCCGAAACGCTGTCGAACTCGTACTTCACTCGTTTCGCTCATCTTTGGCCTCTCACCACCTCTAAACCCTCTATATCCACCTCAATCCTACTAATGTTGAGCGTCGGAGAGGTAAACAGAGGCACCCCCTCTGTTTCCCCTTTGTAGTTCACACCTCTTTCTGCTTGCTTTTCTGGTGCCTGGACGAGATTGACACCACCAACAGCTAAGGGACGACTTGGGATACCAGGTCCGACACGCTCGAGTCTAGACGAGACCACTTGGTCCGGCCTTGGGTCTAACCGTCTGCGACTCCTAAATCGTTGTCCGAAAAACTGCGACAACACTGGTTACCTTGTAAGCATCGTAGACGTCACGAAGACGGTCAAGCCGCAGCTGCAGGAGATTCCAGTTGCTAGAGATTTCCCTGATATTTTTCCAGAAGATCTTCCAGGGCCACCTCCTGATCGAGAAGTTGAGTTCAACATAGAACTCATTCCAGGCACAGCTCCGATATCGAAAGCTCCATATCGTATGGCTCCTGTTGAATTGAAAGAACTCAAGACGCAACTACAAGAGTTGCTTGACAAAGGGTTCATACGACCAAGCCATTCGCCTTGGGGAGCGCCAGTCTTGTTCGTCAAGAAAGCAGATGGTTCTCTACGTCTCTGTATTGACTACCGTGGATTGAACCAAGTAACGATCAAGAACAAGTATCCGTTGCTGTGGATCGATGATCTTTTTTATCAACTTTCAGGAGCGACAGTGTTCTCGAAGATTGACTTGCGTTCGGGATACCATCAGCTGAAGGTTCGAGATGAAGACATCCCGAAAACTGCTTTTCGTACTCGATATGGTCATTATGAGTTCTTAGTTATGTCGTTTGGATTGACTAACACGCCGGCAACGTTCATGAACTTGATGAACCGAGTATTTGAGGAATTTATGGATAATTTCGTGATCGTGTTCATCGACGACATTCTAATCTACTCGAAAACTAACGAAGAGCATGAGCAGCATCTGGAACTAGAGCTAAGCAGGCTAAGGGAAAAGCAATGATTGTTGTCAATGGTGCCCACAAGAAGAGTTGTAGTCTTTATTTTGAACATTTGATGTAATAAAGTCTCATGAAGACTCTTGCTTGTAATTGCCTATTCATTCATTAATAAAGTTGAAACGTTCATTCAATCTTCCTTGTCTGAAGCTTTATGATAAAACCATAGTCTTTTAGTCCATAAACAAACTTAACAACTTACGAAGAGACAAATGTAGATTTGCATGAACAAACTCTTCGTAGTTTGCTTAAAACGATATATTCGCAATCTTAGGGTCAAAGGACTATTGACCTCAGTATGATTGTTAGAAGAATCTATGATGTCTGGTTATGAGGCATTGAGAGTTAGGAACTCTATAGTTCTTCTAGGTATCTTCCGAAGGTACTGAATTGACCAGTGCACTTCTAGAGACAAGATAAGAACAAACCATTTAACCTCTTATGTCTCGAAGTCACTATGTATGAATTGCATCATGCTTACCTTAATCATGAAATGAGACATGCCATTTCACACCTTAGTATTCTCATTTGAGAAAGTCAAAGTTCGGACTCACTATGTGATTCCGAACAAGGCCTATTGGTGAAGTACTAAGTTGTGAGTCTGTCATGAGTAACTTTGTGAAGTTCTCATAGATATGGAATTCATGTACAAGATTGCTGAAATGCAATGTATGTCACCTCATGCTTTGTTCCTTGGAGTGTGAATAAATGAACTGGCCAGTGTCCAAATTGAGTCTTGACTTTTTTTGGATGAAACAATGTGACTTGTTAGCTCCTCGTCAATACATTGTTTCTAACTTATTCACAAGCGACAAAGGAGTTGAGGAAATAACAACTAGAAGGGTAAAATGGTAATTTAGTAAATCCCGACTAGCTGATGACATTCATGAAGGGTAAACATAGATAATATTCAGTGGATCCGCTCATCATAATTAGGTCGAATTCTTGAGTAGAAAATAAATTCATTTGAACCGAGAGATTTTCAGTGTCAGCTCTTTAGTGGAGTCAGTTGGCATTAAGCTAAACTTGGAAAAGGTTTGTGAACTTTTGAGTCCAAGTGTTTAGCTAAAGCTTTGTTCATTTGGGTCCATGAGGTCACTGTCACGAATCACATCGATAGGAATAGTTAAACTGGAAGCTAAGCCAAAACAAGAACGAAAATAGTTAAAAGGGTATTTTTGTCTTTTGAGACAAACGATGAAATGAATGTCAATAAATTTTTGACAAGGTCATTTTATGACATGTTTCACTCGGCCATGACTTGATCATTGGGCCTTGTGAATTAATTTCATTTCATAAGAATTTTATTGAAAATTCTAAATGGGCCTTTTCTTATGTTGTCTTGAACAAGTGAAGAAAATTCTAGAAGCCTTTTTCTAGACATGTTGGGCGCCCATAATACCCAAGAAAGAGAAATTATTTTGTGCATAAATGTATTTAGATACTTGCCAAAAGAAAAAGAGGAAACAAATTTGCATATTAGATGCACAAGGGAATCGGCCAAGAGACTAATAGGCAAGCCAAGGAACAAAAAAGGAAACAAATCCTAGCCTTCTAGAAGGCTGCCTTGGGCGCCTAAGAGGAATGGGAAATAAGGGTTATTTTGCTCATGAATATGTGATATTCTATAGAAGAGGAAACTACCTTATTGAAGGTGAGACCTCTCCTATAAATAGGAGCCTCATTCTTCTCATTTTCATTCATCCAAGTTTAAGAGATTTGAGAGACTCTCTCTCTAGAACTTGGCCGAAGTCCTCTTCTCTCTCTCTCTAGTTTATTTTCGGTTTTCTCTTGTCTTGGCACCTAGGTCCTCACTCGACCTAGTCTTTAGCTCTGCGACTTTGAGACTCGTTCTTAAGTCGTAGTGTTTAAAAGTGCCCACTCACTGATTCCTTCTTTTCGAGTGATTTAGTGATAGAAACTTTCGTGGTTGCTCGAGTTGCCGAGGAAAGAAAGAGAGACGTGCTGCGAGGGGAGACGAGCGTTGCAACTTTCCAAAAGCTTCTACAAGGTTCAAGCTTCAAGAAAGGTTAGTAACTTTTATAGCTCATATTAGTTTTTATTTACATGCACATGCTCTTGTCTAGGTTAGTAAAAACTAGTTTTACTTTAAAAGAAAATTTTTAAAATTCCGCCGCTTAACGAAGCGTTAAACTTTTTCTCAAACCCTAGATCGATTCCAACAACTATACGCCAAGTTCTCGATGTGTGAATTTTGGCTGGAGCGTGTAGTATTCCTTGGCCATGTTGTCAATAGCGCTGGTATCATGGTAGATCCTGCTAAAGTGGAAGCAGTGATGCAGTGGAGTCAGCCAAAGACAGTCACTGAAATAAGGCGTTTCTTGGGTCTTGCTGGCTACTATAGGAAGGTTGTGGAAGGATTCTCTGAGTTGGCCATGCCCCTAACTCAACTAACCCGTAAAGGAAGAAGTTCCTTTGGACCGAGACCTGTGAGAAGAACTTTCAAGAGCTGAAGAACAGGCTGACAACCGCCCCAGTGCTCACCATTCCACAAGGAGTTGATGGATTTGCCATTTACTGCGACGCGTCTAAGCAAGGTTTGGGCGCTGTTTTGATGCAACATGGGATGGTCATTGCTTATGCCTCGCGACAACTGAAGGATTACGAGACCCAATATCCTACCCATGATCTAGAGCTTGCTACTGTAGTGTTTGCACTCAAGATATGGCGACATTACCTGTACGGAGTCCATTGTGACATCTATACAGACCACAAAACGTTAAAGTATCTCTTCACTCAGAAGGAGTTGAATATGCGCCAAGGACGTTTGATGGAAATTCTGAATGATTATGACTTTGATTTGCATTATCATCCTGGTAAGGCAAATAAAGTCGCAGATGCGCTTAGCCGCGAATCTGTAGCGTCCTTAGCAAGTTATGTTGAAACATCTCTTCAACTAAAGGATGATGTTTAGCAGCTAGAACTTCAACTGATCACTGGGAGATTAGCTGCTCTCAGCGTACTGTTGTCAATGGTGCCCACAAGAAGAGTAGTAGTGCCTATTTATGTACATTTGATGTCATATAGTCTTACGAAGACTCTAGCTTGTAATTGCTTATTCATTAATAAAGTTGAAACGTTTATTCATTCTTTCTTTGTTTGAAGCTTTATGATAAAACCTTAGTCTTTTAGTCCATAAACAAACTTAACAACTTACGAAGAGACAAATGTAGATTTGCATGAACAAACTCTTCGTAGTTTGCTTAAAACGATATATTCGCAATCTAAGGGTCAAAGTACTATTGACCTCAGTATGATTGTTAGAAGAATCTATGATGTCTGGTTATGAGGCATTGAGAGTTGGAGACTCTATAGTTCTTCTAGGTATCTTTCGAAGGTACTGAATTGACCAGTGCACTTCTAGAGACAAGATAAGAACAAACCATTTAACCTCTTATGTCTCGAAGTCACTATGTATGAATAGCATCATGCTTACCTTAATCCTGAAATGAGACATGCCATTTCACACCTTAGTATTCTCATTTGAGAAAGTCAGTTCGGACTCACTATGTGATTCCGAACAGGGCCTATTGGTGAAGTACTAAGTTGTGAGAATGTCATGAGTAACTTTGTGAAGTTCCCATAGATATGGAATTCATGTACAAGATTGCTGAAATGCAATGTATGTCACCTCATGCTTTGTTCCTTGGAGTGTGAATAAATGAACTGGCCAGTGTCCAAATTGAGTCCTGACTCTTTTGGATGAAACAATGTGACTTGTTAGCTCCTCGTCAATACATTGTTTCTAACTTATTCACAAGCGATAAAGGAGTTGAGGAAATAATAGCTAGAAGGGTAAAATGGTAATTTACTAAATCCCGACTAGCTGATGACATTCATGAAGGGTAAACATAGATAATATTCAGTGGATCCGCTCATCATAATTAGGTCGAATTCTTGGTTGTTCTTACCCCCACTGAAACACAACCTAACTCATCAGAATCTCGTCAAGTAGTACTATGACGTAGTGGGAGGGCTACTCAAAAGCCTGACAGGTACATGTCTTATGGAGACTCTCTTGTAGCCGTCTCTGACATGGATGATCCTGTTTCCTATAGCCAAGCGATGGCTTGTTCTGAATCAAACATTTGGCTTGACGCCATGAAAGTTGAAATGCACTCGATGTATGTCAACAATGTCTAGAAACTTGTAGACCTTCCTGAAGGGATTAAACCCGTAGGGTGTAAGTGGATATACAAGAAGAAAAGGGGTCTTGATGGGAACGTCGAGACGTTCAAAGCACGACTTGTGGCGAAGGGTTATACCCAACAAGAAGGAATTGACTATGAAGAAACCTTCTCGCCAGTAGCGATGCTTAAATCCATCCGCATACTCCTATCCATAGCTGCAGCTCTCGACTATGAGATCTGGCAAATGGATGTCGAGACAGCCTTTCTGAATGGCAATCTTGACGAGCGCATTTACATGGCTCAACCAGACGGTTTCGTGGAAGAAGGTCAAGATACCAAGGTTTGTGAGTTGCTTAAGTCCATTTATGGATTAAAGCAAGCATCTAGGTCATGGAATATTAGATTCGATGAAACTGTAAAGAGCTTTGGCTTTGAACAGTCAATAGATGAGCCTTGTGTTTACAAGTTAATACACGAAGGTAAAGTTGTGTTTCTAGTACTATATGTCGATGATATACTATTCATTGGTAATGACGTGGGTAAGTTATCTGAGGTTAAGGTCTGGCTGGCAAAGCAATTCGATATGAAGGATCTAGGAGAAGCCGCGTACATTCTGGGGATCCAAATCTTTCGAGATAGGAAAAACCGGACCCTATCGCTCTCTCAAGCATCTTATATTGATAAGGTGATGGATCGCTTCTCGATGCAAGACTCCAAGAAGGGCCGAACACCCTTTAGGCATGGAGTTTCACTCTCTAAGGACCAGTCTCCCAAGACTGCACAAGAGATAGAAGACATGAGGAAAATTCCTTACGCCTCTGCCGTAGGAAGCCTCATGTATGCTATGCTTTGCACTAGACCTGATATATGTTTCGCCGTTGGCGTAGTTAGCCGTTTCCAATCGAACCCTGGACCCGAGCACTGGATTGCTGTTAAGCATGTTCTTAAGTATCTTAGAAGAACTAGGAACTTGATGCTTACATACTCAGGTACTGACCTGACTATGACGGGATATACCGACTCCGATTTTCAAGCGGATAAGGATTCCATGAAATCCACTTCGGGATCTGTGTTCATCCTTAATGGTGGAGCTGTTGTGTGGAGGAGTATTAAGCAATCTTGCATTGCTGACTCCACAATGGAAGCAGAATATGTGGCTTCTTGTGAAGCATCCAAAGAGGCTGTATGGCTTAGAAAATTCCTTAAGTATTTGGAAGTTGTTCCAAACGTCGACGAGCCCATGACCCTTTATTGTGATAATAGTGGGGCTGTCGCTAACTCAAAGGAACCTAGAAGCCATAAGCGCTCTAAGCATATAGAGAGGAAATATCATTTGATTCGAGAGATCGCACAACGCGGAGACGTGGAGGTGAAGTAGATCTCTGGTAGATCTATTCACCAAGGCCCTAGCGAACATGGTCTTCGACAAACTTCGAGAGGGATTAGGCATGTAGGACTACTCACATCTTCTCTGAGTCAAGTGGGGGTTTGTTGTCAATGGTGCCCACAAGAAGAGTAGTAGTGTCTATTTATGTACATTTGATGTCATATAGTCTTACGAAGACTCTTGCTTGTAATTGCTTATTCATTAATAAAGCTGAAACTTTCATTCATTCTTTCTTTGTTTGAAGCTTTATGATAAAACCTTAGTCTTTTAGTCCATAAACAAACTTAACAACTTACGAAGAGACAAATGTAGATTTGCATGAACAAACTCTTCGTAGTTTGCTTAAAACGATATATTCGCAATCTAAGGGTCAAAGGACTATTGACCTCAGTATGATTGTTAGAAGAATCTATGATGTCTGGTTATGCGGCATTGAGAGTTGGAGACTCTATAGTTCTTCTACGTATCTTTCGAAGGTACTGAATTGGTGAATCCGAACAGGGCCTATTGGTGAAGTACTAAGTTGTGAGAATGTCATGAGTAACTTTGTGAAGTTCTCATAGATATGGAATTCATGTACAAGATTGCTGAAATGCAATGTATGTCACCTCATGCTTTGTTCCTTGGAGTGTGAATAAATGAGCTGACCAGTGTCCAAATTGAGTCCTGACTCTTTTGGATGAAACAATGTGACTTGTTAGCTCCTCGTCAATACATTGTTTCTAACTTATTCACAAGCGACAAAGGAGTTGAGGAAATAACAGCTAGAAGGGTAAAATGGTAATTTAGTAAATCCCGACTAGCTGATGACATTCATGAAGGGTAAACATAGATAATATTCAGTGGATCCGTTCATCATAGTTAGGTCGAATTCTTGAGTAGAAAATAAATTCATTTGAACCGAGAGATTTTCAGTGTCAACTCTTTAGTGGAGTCAGTTGGCATTAAGCTAAACTTGGAAAAGGTTTGTGAACTTTTGAGTCCAAGTGTTTAGCTCAAGCTTTGTTCATTTGGGTCCATGAGGTCACTGTCATGAATCACATCGATAGGAATAGTTAAACTGGAAGCTAAGGGTATTTTTGTCAAAAGGGTATTTTTGTCTTTTAAGAGAAAGGATGAAATGAATGTCAATAAATTTTTTTGACGAGTTCATTTGATGACTTAATGTCACTCGGCCATGACTTGATCATTAGGCCTCGTGAATTAATTTCATTTCATAAGAGTTTTATTGAAAATTCTTAATGGGCCTTTTTCATGTTCTCATTAATAAATGAAGAAGCTTCTAGAAGCTCCTTCTAGAGACATGTTGGGCGCCTACCCTATAGAGAAATATGAGAGTTTATTTTGTGCATAAATGTATTTAGATACTTGCCAAAAGAAAAAGAGGAAACAAATTTGCATAAGGATGCATAAGGAACTTCGGCCATGTTGAGAGAAAAGGCAAGCCGTGAACAAAATTGGAAACAAATCAAGGCTTCTAGAAGCCCTTGTTGGCCGAGTGTCTCAATAGGGAAAAGAGGAAATTGGCTCATGAATATGTGATATTCTATAGAAGAGGAAACTACCTTATTGAAGGTGAGATCTCTCCTATAAATAGGAGCCTCATTTCCTCACATTTCATTTCATCCAAGTTTAAGAGATTTTAGAGACTCTCTCTCTAGAACTTTGGCCGAAACTCCTCTCTCTCTCTCTAGTTTATTTTCGATTTTTCTTGTTTTGGCACCTAGGTCCTCACTCGACCTAGTGTTTAGCTCTGCGACTTCAAGACTCGTTCTTAAGTCGTACTGTTTAAAAGTGCCCACTCACTAATTCCTTTATTTCGATTGATTTAGTGATAGAAACTTTTGTGGTTGCTCGAGGTGCCGAGGAAAGAAAGAGAGACGTGCTGCGAGGGGAGACGAGCGTTGCAAACTTTCCAAAAGCTTCTTCAAAGTTCAAGCTTCAAGAAAGGTTAGTAAACTTCTAGCTCATATTAGTTTTTAATTACATGTACTTGCTCTTTGTCTAGGTTAGTAAAACTGTTTTTACTTGTAGAGAATTTTTTAAAAATTCCGCCACTTCCCGAAGCGTTTAATCTTTTTCTTAAACCCTAGATCAATTCCAACACGTACGTCCGATGTTGCTGGAACAGATCAAAGATGGTCAGTACGCAGATGAATATCTTCTTGGGAAGATGTTTGGGGCTCAAAACGGTAAAGAGGGTGACTTCAAGTTGGATGAGAACGAGGTTCTAAGGTGCAATGGAAGAGTTCGTGTACCATCCAACGAAGAAGTCAGAAAGCAATTGATGGTAGAAGCTCACGGGACACCATATTCGGTACATCCAGGTGTGACAAAGATGTATCAAGACTTGAAAAAGGCATATTGGTGGCCAGGAATGAAAAGAGATGTAGCTGAGTTTGTTCAGAAGTGCCTAACTTGTCAACAAGTTAAGGCAGAGCATCAAAAACCAGCTGGACTGTTGCAACCACTTGAGATTCCACAGTGGAAGTGGGAACAGATAACGATGGATTTCGTGTCAGGTTTGCCAGAAACCACAGCTGGTCACGACTCAGTCTGGGTCATTGTCGACAGGTTGACCAAATCAGCTCATTTTCTGCCCATCAAGACTACTCACACCGTGGATAAACTCGGTGAACTCTACATCAAAGAGATTGTTCGTCTACATGGAGTTCCTAGCTCAATCGTCTCTGACCCTGATGCTCGTTTTACGTCCAAATTTTGGAAGAGTATACAACAGCATTTGGGGATGTGATTGAAATTCAGCACTGCATTTCATCCCCAAACCGACGGCCAAAGTGAACGCACGATCCAAGTGTTAGAGGATATGCTCCGAGTGTGTGTTTTGGAATTCCACGGCTCGTGGAGTCGTTATCTTCCCTTTGTAGAGTTCTCGTACAATAATAGTTACCAAGCGACGATTGGGATGGCACCCTATGAAGCTCTTTATGGGAGAAAGTGTCGCTCTCCAGTTCATTGGGATGAAGCTGGTGAGAGCGAGTTCATCGGGCCTGAATTTCTCGAGCAGACCACCGAAGCGATCAAGAAAATACAAGCCCGGATGAAGACATCACAAAGTCGTCAGAAGAGCTACGCCGATAAGCGTAGAATACCTCTAGAGTTTGCGGCAGGAGAGATAGTCTTTTTGAAAGTCTCTCCGATGCGTGGTGTCATGAGATTCGGGAAGAAAGGAAAGCTCAGCCCGAGATATGTTGGACCTTTTGAAATTCTGGAACGAGTAGGCAAGGCGGCATATCGCCTAGCCCTACCGCCGTCTATGTCCAATCTTCATGATGTGTTTCACGTATCGATGTTGCAAAAATACATGTCTAATCCTTCACATGTACTTCAAGATCAAGAGGTTGAAATTTCGCCTGACATCAGATATGAAGAACCAACTGTTGCAATCCTAGATCGCAAGGAGAAAGTCTTTAGGAATAAGACTATAACTCTAGTGAAAGTACTGTGGAAGAAACACTCTGCAGAAGAAGCTACTTGGGAGCTTGAGTGCGAAATGCAAAAGACATACCCTGCCTTGTTCTAAGTTTCGAGGACGAAACTCTTCTAAGGGGGTAGAGATTGTAATAAACAAACTTTTGTAACGCTTGACTTGTGAATTTGAATAAAATAAATGAGCTCCCGTTTGTTACATTTATGTTATTGAGTTAATGATGGACGTATAAGTTTCTCGAGTTAATTTAAAATATATTAAGGTAAGGAGAAATCTCGGAATAAATAAAGGAATTATCGAGTTTATCTCGACTAATAAATTATTTCCGAGGAAATATTTCGGAAATTAATTTAAGAAATAAATTCTCAAGAATGAGAATTAATTCCGAGAAACCTTAAATATATTTTAATTAATTTAGAACGAACAAGAAAATTCTCGGTTCAAATCATATAATTATAATCCCTTCGGTTATGGGTTTAATTAAATAATTATATGAAGAGGACTTGGTTGTGATGATTTTTAAGGGACCCATTTGAAAGAAAACAAGGAAAAGAGATTGGTTTGTGAATAATAGGATAAGTTTGAGCTGCCACGTGGAAATCTTATCCTTTCTTTCCCTTATCACTTTCGGCCACTCTCTCTCTTCTCTTTCTTTCTTCTTCACGTGTTATATCTTCTCTTCTTCTCCTTCTTCATGCGTTGTACCTGCAAGAGTAACAAAGAAGAAGAAAAAATTGACAACAACAACCACCGAGTCTCTCTCTCTCCGGCCGACCAACCACATCACCACCCCCTCATCCTCGTTCTTCTTCTTCCCCACTCACCATCCTCGTACGCAATCAACCCGAGCCTCGAGCTCCGTGCGCGCGCGCCTCGCCGAGGAAAGAAGAAGCGCCGTGAGTCCCGGGAGCCCCGGTGAGTGTCTCCGACGAGGAAAAGAGAAAGTTGATGGGTTGGGTAGCTCATTTCTTCCAGCGAGGTAAGGATTCTTCCAAGGCTGATTTGAAGATTTTGGAGATTAGGGTTTGAGGAATTGATTTGGGGCTTTTTGATCCGAGCTAAAATCAGTGGAATTGATGAGTTTTATTTGGTTGAGATTTGGGTTAATGTGGTTTATTGTCATGTATAAGGATTCTATGACAAGTCTAGAATTTCTTCAAGTTAAGTCTAGAATTTTTATGACAAGCCTAGAAATTTTTTTTATGACAAGTTTAAGGATTTTGTGACAAGTTAGTTGGATTTGTGTTTGTTTGTGTGACTTGTTTGGGTTCGGGTTTTTGAGTCGAGAGGTCGGATTTGGAATTTCTGAATTCATATGAGTTTGGATTTAAGGAAGTAACTCGTTATCGAATTTCCGAACCGACTCAAATCTAATTCCAACACCGGACCCTATCTTTTTCAAGTAATCTCGAATCTAATAACTAACGGACTTCCACCCTAAGATGCTAGTTCTTTTGACGTTTCGACAAGCGTCAAGTATCTCAGAGAACCTAAAAAACAAGACATCGCCGGAAGTCGTCGAGCTTCTGTCGCAGTATTCCAGGTAAGTGTGGAGACATAAGTCAACTACTTACCAAGGGAATAATCCTGTTTACGTGCATTTACGTGTTAATAATAATAAAGAGTATGAAAAGCCTTAAAAGACACAAACACCAAAGATTAAGGCTTCGGCCACTCTTTATGAAAATTTTAGTTGGGTTATTACCCATAGGTTCAAATGCTTACTTGAACCAGCCACGTTGCTACTTTGTTGTAGTTAGATCCCTCTGGTAACCATAGAGTTTAGCTAGATCTCAGGTGACAGGAGAGCATGTTGGACTCTCGGATTCGAGCCGAGGGTAGAAGTACCGGGAGTCATATCCCGAGTCTTCAACTTAAAACACTAACGAGCATAAAAGGGAAATGATAATTCTTTCGAAATTTAACCCGAGTCGCTCTCCTGTAAGTAGCATAGGTGTGTACTCTGAGTGCTACAGAATACCCGAACCCTAAAGAATTGATGTGTCAATGGTACCAAAAGGAAATGAACCCTGATGGGCTATGAGGGCCTGGGGGATGGCGCTGAGTACTCATATCACGGGGAGTCGACCAAGAGTCGTACCCGACCTTATTGCCAGGCTATGAAGGCCTGAAGTGTTGTCAATGGTGCCCACAAGAAGAGTTGTAATCTTTATATTATGCATTTGACTCTTGCTTGTAATTGCTTATTCATTAATAAAAAGTTGAAACGTTCATTCAATCTTCCTTGTTTGAAGCTTTATGATAAAACCTTAGTCTTTAGTCCACAAACAAACTAAACAACTTACGAAGAGACAAATGTAGATTTGCATGAACAAACTCTTCGTAGTTCGCTTAAAATGATATATTCGCAATCTAAGGGTCAAAGGACTATTGACCTCAGTATGATTGTTAGGAGAATCTATGATGCCTGGTTATGAGGCATTGAGAGTTGGAGACTCTATAGTTCTTCTAGGTATCTTCCGAAGGTACTGAATTGACCAGTGCACTTCTAGAGACAAGATAAGAACAAACCATTTAACCTCTTATGTCTCAAAGTCACTACGTATGAATTGCATCGTGCTTACCTTACTCCTGAAATGAGACATGCCATTTCACACCTTAGTATTCTCATTTGAGAAAGTCAGAGTTTGGACTCACTATGTGATTCTGAACAGGGCCTATTGGTGAAGTACTAAGTTGTGAGAATGTCATGAGTAACTTTGTGAAGTTCTCATAGATATGGAATTCATGTACAAGATTGCTGAAATGCAATGTATGTCACCTCATGCTTTGTTCCTTGGAGTGTGAATAAATGAACTGGCCAGTGTCCAAATTGAGTCCTGACTCTTTTGGATGAAACAATGTGACTTGTTAGCTCCTCGTCAATACATTGTTTCTAACTTATTCACAAGCGACAAAGGAGTTGAGGAAATAACAGCTAGAAGGGTAAAATGGTAATTTAGTAAATCCCGACTAGTTGATGACATTCATGAAGGGTAAACATAGATAATATTCAGTGGATCCGCTCATCATAATTAGGTCGAATTCTTGAGTAGAAAATAAATTCATTTGAACCGAGAGATTTTCAGTGTCAACTCTTTAGTGGAGTCAGTTGGCATTAAGCTAAACTTGGAAAAGGTTTGTGAACTTTTGAGTCCAAGTGTTTAGCTCAAGCTTTGTTCATTTGGGTCCATGAGGTCACTGTCACGAATAACATCGATAGGAATAGTTAAACTGGAAGCTAAGTCAGAACAAGAACGAAAATAGTCAAAAGGGTATTTTTGTCTTTTGAGAGAAAGGATGAAATGAATGTCAATAAATTTTTTTGACAAGTTCATGTGATGACTTAATGTCACTCGGCCATGACTTGATCATTGGGCCTCGTGAATTAATTTCATTTCATAAGAGTTTTATTGAAAATTCTTAATGGGCCTTTTTCATGTTCTCATTAATAAATGAAGAAGCTTCTAGAAGCTCCTTGTAGAGACCATTTGGGCGCCCAACATACCCATAGGAAGAGAGAATATTTTGTGCATAAATGTATCAAGATAGTTGCCAAAAGAAAAAGAGGAAACAAATTTCCTATACTTGTATAGGGAATTTCGGCCAAGGCAACCAAGAGAGAACAAAAGAGGAAACTAATCCCTTGGGGATTTGCTTGAGGTGGGCGCCTATCTTGGATAGGAATAGGCAATAAAAGATTGCTCATTAAGGCTTGGAAAATAAGAGGAAACTACTTCTTTTCAAGGCCAACCCTTCTCCTATAAATAGGACCCTCATTCCTCTCATTCTATTCATTCCACATAAGTTAGAGATTGAGAGCCTCTCTCTCTAGAACTTGTGGCCGACTCCTCTCTCTCTCTCTCTAGTCAATTTTGTTTTATTGTTTTGGCACCTAGGTCCTCACTTGACCTAGTGTTTAGCTCTGCGACTTCAAGACTTGTTCTTAAGTCGTAGTGTTTAAAAGTGCCCACTCACCAATTCCTTTATTTCGAGTGATTTAGTGATACAAACTTTCGTGGTTGCTCGAGGTGCCGAGGAAAGAAAGAGAGACGTGCTGCGAGGGGAGACGAGCGTTGCAAACTTTGCAAAAGCTTCTCAAAGTTCAAGCTTCAAGAAAGGTTAGTAAACTTCTATACTCATAATAGTTTTTTAATTACATGTACTTGCTCTTTGTCTAGGTTAGTAAAAAACTGTTTTTACTTGTAAAAGAAATTTTTTAAAATTCCGCCGCTTACCGAAGCGTTAATTATTTTCTTAAACCCTAGATCGATTCCAACAAATGGTATCAGAGCTATGGTCAAAGATATGCATGTACATGTTTTTAAAATTATGAGCTTGAAAATCGTTTTCGAAAGTTTACTAATTTTGTGACAAGTTAGAATTGTTATCTTAATTTTTTTTTTAATTTATTGCTCTTGTCTTTAAATTAAATATCATGTTGATTTTCTATGAGTTTGGGATGTTTTTAAAACACATTAGAATCAGTTCTAAAAGTTTTTAATTTTTTATATTGAAAAACGTGTTTTAAAGGTTTCATAAATTTCGAGTAAAATTTTGTGACTAGTTTTCTTGTTTTACTAGTTTCTTATTTTTACTTGAATCGTTTTATGCTTGTTGTTATTTCTTTTATATCATGTTATAACCTTGCTAATAAAACACAAATAAAAGCTTTAACAACCTTCATAAAACGTTCCGTTACACTCGTGTTGTCGCCGGTTTTCGGACAACGATTTAGAAGCCACAGGCGGTTAGACCCAAGGCCGGACCAAGTGGCCTCGCCTGGGCTCGAGCGTGTCGGACCTGGTTGCCCAGATCTTCCCTTGGCTGTCGATGGTGTCTGAGATCGCCGGGGTACCTGGAAAGGATGAGAGAACCGTGAGCTAAGAAGGGAAAACAGAGGGGGTGCCTCCGTTTACCTCTCCGACGCTCAACATTAGTGGGATTGAGGTGGAGAATAGAGGGTTTAAGTGTTTAGGGGCCGAGACTTTAGAGAAACGAGCGAGAGGTGAGTTCAGCATCGTTTCAATACTCAAGAATGGATTACCTTGTGAAGGTGAGAGGCGCCTGTATTTATAGGCGACCAAGGGCCCATTGGTCGGCCCCTTGGCCGAGGATAACCTGGGTTCGGCCCTTGGCCGAGGATAGCATAGGCTCGGCCGAGGATAGCATAGGGTAGCGTCACTGGTGGGCCCCTCGGCCAAGGACAGCATGGGCTCGGCAGGGGATAACATAGGCTAGCATCGTTGACGTGCCCCCTGGCCGAGGACAACATAGGCTGGCGTCATTGGCGTGCCCCTTGGCCGAGGACAACATGGGCTGGCGTCATTGGTGGGTCCCTTGGCCGAGGACAACATAGGCTCGGCCGAGGATAGCATAGGGCCGAGGATAGGCCTGTGAGGCCGAGGCCGAGCTCGCGAGGCCGAGGTCGAGCTCGCGAAGCCGAGGTCGAGCTCGTTAGGCCGAGGTCGAGCTCGTGAGGCCGAGGTCGAGCTCGTGAGGCCGAGGTCGAGCTCGCGAGGCCGAGGTCGAGCTCGCGAGGTCGAGGTCACTCGTGAGGCCGAGGTCGAGCTCGTGAGGTCGAGGTCGAGCTCGCGAGGCCGAGATCGCTCGTGAGGCCGAGGTCGAGCTCGTGAGGCCGAGGTCGAGCTCGCGAGGCCGAGGTCGCTCCTGAGGCCGAGGTCGAGCTCGTGAGGCCGAGGTTGAGCTCGGTCTTGGGCCGAGGCTATTGGGCCGGCCCTTGGCCGAGCCGGCCCACGGGCCGATTAATGGCCAGGGCAAGTCTGATCGCTTTTTAGCCTTTGATTAGCCTCGATCGGGGTCGGACCGATAACATTAGCCCCCCGAGTTTATCGTCGAGTAAAGCTCGTGCGGAAAACTCAAGATTCCCGTCATCGTCGGCCCACCGAAGTGACCCATCGCGAAAAGGTCCGACTCAAGCCTCTTTTACTATTTATTTTTCCTTTCCCTGGTTTCTTTTCATTTTTGCCTCGCTACACGTGCCAATGGTCCCAACCAACCACCTGTCGAGGCGTGGGTCCGTTGAAGATGACCTCTTCCCTCTGCTCGGGGATCAAGATGTAAACCTAGACGATCTTTGGGCGCAACTCTCATCCCCTGTGGATACCCAAAACGCAGCGCCCCCATCACCGCCTTCGGGGAACGGGTCGGTTGAGATGGCTGGAGGCGATCTTCGCTCGGTCAATGCGTGGCTGGCCGACGAGGAGGAGGATACGCGTACCGAAGACGTTGTCAGAGGGGGCCCGAACGTCGTCGGGGACGCGCGCGGCCTGGGGAAGGTGCGCCCGCCGAGGTGAGTCCGCGCGAAGGTAGGCCGACCCCTGTCGGCCCTGTCTGCGCTGGAGGCGTTGCCGGGAGAGGCCCAAGCCGCACTGGTGGAGCGCCCGCCCTGGAAGGAGTCGCGTCGGCCGAGTCGGGCTCGGGGAGAGTCGCACCGGTCCTGGGTGGCGACGTCGGGACCGTCTGGCAAGTGGGCGGCGGCGAGGGAGGCCCGGGTACTCTGGGCCCGGCCTCCCTCGAGGATGGATGCGCCAGTGGAGGTCGATCGGAGGCGGAAGGCGTTGATGGAGGGCCACCGGAGGCGGGCGGCGTCGTTGGCGGCAACGCCGGCGCTACAGACGAGGAGCGCCGGCCGGACAGCGCTGGACAGGGGGCGGCGGCTGAGGCGCTGGTTGCCCTAGCCCTAGGGGTCGGTGGCGTCCCATCTGGCGAGCCGGGCCATGCCGCCGGGCCAGGCGCAAGCGCCAATCGGCCGGGTGAGAGCCCAAGGAGACTGGGTGATCTGGGCGCGCGAGGGGACTCTCTGGCCAGGCCGGGCACCGACGGTGGGCCCGCTGCCGGGCCGGACAAGGGGGAGACAGGGCCGGCTGGCTCGGGCGGCCGCCGCGAGGGGTCTGCAATCCGTGGTGACCTGGACTTCTCGGGCGTCGATGTCCCGAGCTCGCTCTTGATCGTCAGTTTCACGAGTTTGAGGAAGCGTTACGGCACCCCGGATTCGGTGTCGATCCTGAGGCCATTGCCCGACGATCGCCCGACTCGCCCTCCGAAGGAAACGCGGCCATTCACGAGGCGAGTCTTCGCGGGGGGCTACGGTTACCCTTTCAACCGGTGATCCAAGAGCTATTGATCCGGTTAGGGGTGTACGCGTCTCAGATGTCTCCGTCCTTCTATCGGGCGGTCGCCGCGTGCCATATGATGCTCTACCGAGCAAAGAATCGGGCAGTCACCGTAGACGATATCCAGGATCTCGTGGTCGTTCGCGGGGTCCCAGGGAAACCGGGCTTCTACTGCGCGTGCCCTCGGAAAAGCATCTCCATCGTTACCAAGGTTACCTCGAAGCATCGGTACCCTTGGGTGTGGGTTTCCGAGTCGGCCTTCGGGTCCGCGCCCTTGACATTTGGGCCCGCGGTCGACTTTCCCTCCGTCAGGGACCGTAGAAGATTCGGAACTTGTATCCGTGATCAAAGCGATCCCGGATTCGAGGCGGCAGGGGTCACTGTTCGAGTCCCCGGACCTGATGGCGAGGATCGGGTGGTTCGTGCCTTTTGACAACGTCCCTCCGTGTCTTGGCCTCGGCGTGGAGGTTACGGAGGATCATGTATCAGAGGCGGGGGGTTCGTCCGCCCCTCCCCCCGACGCGGGGGGTACTAGCCGTTCACATGCTCTGGCGTTATCGCGCTTTTCGTCGTATTACGCTTATCGTGTGTGTTCTAACTTACTGTCGTCTCTCTCTCTTTCAGATACCATACCCAGACGACATCGGCCGCGCACACACGTGCCGAAAGTGGCACCTATCACCGAAGCTATGACCGCGGCTTGTCCCCGAGCTGAGGTTCGCCACCGAGGGTCACCACCACGGGCGGGGAACAAGGCAATCTCTTCTAACAAACGATCGTCGTCGTCGACTTCCTTCGGGCCACCCTCTGGCCACAAGCGCACCCACACATCGACGACGCCGGATAGCGTGGATTCGATGCTCCTGGCGGAAGCGGCGGAGCTGAGGGATCAGTGCTCCCGAGCGATCTGGAGCATTTCCAAAATGGGATCGGCGATGCCCGAAAGGTATGATACGCCTGCTTATCTCATGCGTAACCATTATGCTTACTTCGATTGTACGTATATCACTTGTCTCTGCAGATGCTCGCCTGTCAAGAGCGAAGTGGTCGTATTCTCCGTGACCTACTGCGGCGCATGCAGATTATGGAGAAGGACAAGGAGAGCACGGTGGCCGCCCACGCTAACGCTCTAGCGGGAGCCCGCACCGCTCGAGAATTTCAAGCGCTCGAGGAGCAGCTGAAGCGAGCTCGCGAGGAGTTGGCGACCGAGAAATTGCTTCGCACGGCCGGGCAGGCATCTCGGGAGAAGGCGGAGCAGGCGGTCGACACCTTTTTAGGGGAGATGAAGAAGCTCCAGGCGGCGCTCTCGAGCCGGGACGAGGAGCTGAACATTGTCCACGCCCGGCTGTCAGTGAGTGAGATCTCCCGGGTCAAGGCCGAGAGGGAGAGGGATACTTTGCGGGCGGAGGTGCAGATCCTTGCCGAGGAGAAAGATGACGCCGTGCAGTCCAAGACAAACCTGGAGGATGACTGGGACCTCGCGCTGGAGGCGGCCCGTTATGAGGCAGCCAAACGGGTCCGAGATGCGACCGTGAGGGAGAACGTGTCTCGTGGGACCACGTTTTCCTTCTTTGACGCCATGTTTCCTCCTCTGGACGACGAGCCGCCTGAGGACGACCTGCGCCCCCAAGCCCCCGCGGAAGCCGTCCAGTCGACAAACCGTCAACTCGACGTAGAAGCCATCGGCGGGCTTGGCGCCCCCTGCCCCGAGGAAGATGAAGAGCAGATCGACTTTGGCTCGGAGTAGCCGAGTTTTCATCGGTTTCCCGCGTAGCTGTTTAGCGCTTGCGTCATGTTTTTCTTCCGAACTTTTGTTATATCTTTCTTCCGGACTTTTGTTTTTGGGTTGCTCGTAAAACATTGTTTGCCTTAGTTAAAGCTTTTTCGTCTGTTATGCGTCTTATTTTCTCGACTTGCTGTGCTTAGCGTAGTCGATTCGCGCGTTGTGATTGGTGCGTGTCTCACGAGCCCGGCTTGCCTTACCTAGCGTAACCGGTTTGCGAGGCTTAGTGCCGCACTTAGCGGCGAAGCTTCCCGCGGACGCTGGCTAGACCAGATTCGCTCGGCGGGTGCGAGCTTCGGCCATCCATTCGTGACTCGTCGCCTGTCGGAGTGTGCGAGCTGGGTGGCCGTCGCCCTCGTCTTCCGGTGAGTACGCTGCCTATCGGTGTGCGTATCAGGACGACCTTGCAGTTCCCAGTGAGCGTGGTGCTTGTCAGTACGCGCGTCACGTTTTGGGTTTTGACTGCCGAGATCGACGGTCCGGTGCACGGACGCGATCTATCGACGCCCCGTTGCCTATCGGTGTACGGGGCGTGGAATTTTGCGAGAGCGTCGCGCGGGGGTTGGAGGTCCGGAGCGCGGATCCGACTTGTTAATCTCTAGCCACCTTTTGGTGCGTAAAACGTGCCATTGTGACTAGTCGAGGTGACTAGCTCGACTAGGCGAAGTGACGAGCTCGACTTGGCGAGGTGAGGAGCCCGACTAGGCGAAGTGACGAGCTCGACTAGGCGAAGTGACGAGCTCGACTAGGCGAGGTGACGAACTCGACTAGGCGAAGTGATGAGCTCGACTAGGCGAGATGACGAGCTCGACTAGGCGACGTGACGAGCCCGACTAGGTGAAGTGACGAGCTCGACTAGGCGAAGTGATGAGCTCGATTAGGCAAAGTGACGAGCTCGACTAGGCGAAGTGACGAGCTTGACTAGGCGAAGTGACGAGCTCGACTAGGCGAAGTTAAAGTCCCAACAATCCGTTAGAGGCGAAGTGACGAGATTTACTAGGCGAAGTGAAGAGCTCGACTAGGCGAAGTGACGAGCTCGACTAGGCGAAGTGACGAGCTCGACTGGGCGAAGTGCCGAGCTCGACCAGGCGAAGTGACGAGCTCGACCAGGCGAGGTGACGAACTCGACTAAGCGAAGTGACGAGCTCGACTAGGCGAGGTGACGAGCCCGACTAGGCGAAGTGACGACCTCGACTAGGCGAAGTGACGAGCTCGACTAGGCGAAGTGACGAGCTCGACTAGGCGCGGTGACGAACTCGACTAGGCGAAGTGACGAGCTCGACTAGGCGAGGTGACGAGCTCGACTAGGTGAAGTGACGAGCTCAACCAGGCGAGGTGACGAACTCGACTAGGCGAAGTGACGAGCTCGACTAGGCGAGGTGACGAGCCCGACTAGGCGAAGTGACGAGCTCGACTAGGCGAAGTGACGAGCTCGACTAGGCGAAGTGACGAGCTCGACTAGGCGCGGTGACGAACTCGACTAGGCGAGGTGACGAGCTCGACTAGGCGAGGTAACGAGCTCGACTTGGTGAAGTGACGAGTCCGACTAGGCGAATTGACGAGCTCAACTAGGCGAAGTGACGAGCTCGACTAGGCGAAGTGACGAGTTCGACTAGGCGAAGTGACGAGCTCGAGTAGGCGAAGTGACGAGCTCGACTTAGGCGAAGCGACGAGCTCAACTAGGCGAAGTGACGAGCTCGACTAGGAGAGGTAATGAGCCCGACTAGACGAAGTGACGAGCTCGACTAGGCGAAGTGACGAGCTCGACTAGGCGAAGTGACGAGCTAGACTAGGCGAAGTCAAAGTCCCAACAATCCGTTAGCCCCCCGAGTTTCTCGGGTACTCGCAGAGAAGACGAGAATTTGTTTCAAAGTAAGGTAGAGGTTTTGAAGCGAAATGTAATTCGATTACAATGTCGAAATAATAAAAAAAAATTACATTCCCAGGCCGTTTGGCCATACTTGAGAAAAAATGTCATTTCAAAAATTGAAAATGAAATGACATAACAAAACATAGAGTAAACGGGAACGGGCATCTATTGGTAGTACCGCCGAAGGTGTTCTGCATTCCAAGGGTGCATGAATACGAGTCCTTCTAGGTTTTCGAGCTCATACGTGCCGTTGTGGATGGCTCGGCGCACGCGGTACGGACTGTTGTCGGTCGTTTTCGGAAAACCCGAGACGCCAAGAAGGCACGTCACTCAAAGGGCCGATGGTCAGGCTGGAGGTCCTGAAGAGCGGCAGGTCTTCAAGCCTTCGCCTAAACTCTTGACTCCTCGAGTCGAGCTTCGCTCCTCGAGTCGAGCCTTGAGTCAATCTCCTCGAGTCGAGCTTCGCTCCTCGAGTCGAGCCTCGAGTCAATCTCCTCGAGTCGAGCTTCGCTCCTCGAGGCGAGCCTTGAGTTGTTCCTCGAGTCGAGCCTCGAGTCGGTCTCCTCGAGTTGAGCTTCACTCCTCAAGACGAGCCTCGAGTCGCTCCTCGAATCGAGTCACTCTCGCCAAGTAAAAACCCTCATATTTCATGTGGCAAGAATGGTATTCGAAGGTCCGCAAGAGCCCGACGAGGCGGGCCATGCGCCGCGCGCGCAGCCGCGCCGGCCAACCAAGCGCAGCAGCCCGCGCGCCGCGCCAGACGGGCCGCGCGCCGCGCCAAGCAGACCGCGCGCCGCGTGATGACACGCCCGCGCCGCACATCCAGCGCCGCGCATCGCGCGCCGCGCCTGGTGACCCGCGCGCCGCGCCCCCTGCGCCGCGCGCCGCGCGCCGCGCGTTGTGCGCCGCACTTTGTGCGCCGCGCGCGCCGTGCGCCTCCAATTAATGCCACGCGCATTCCTAGTCCCACATGGACGAAAAAGGAGCCTCTTAAGGTCCCCAAACACCTATAAATACCCCCTCTCATTGAGGGGAAAGCCATCCCATTTCTTTCTCAAGGAACTTGAGACTTCTCTCCGCTTCTCTAGATGCCATCCTTGGCCTGAAGCGGATTCTCCACGATTTCTCGCTCTCGGAGATTCTGAAGCGCTTTCCGGGGACTCCCGAGTGCCGCCTCTCTTGATCGAGCGATTAATCTTGAGCCCACGAGTGCTCTAACGGTTTTCTACTGAAAATCGCCTACGCGTCTAGCACCCTAGACGCGTCCGCCATTTCTGACAAGAAATCGCCTACGCGTCCGGCATTTCCGACCAGGAATCGCCTACGCGTCCGGAATCTCCGCCACAACAAGGAACTCTTGACTTAGAGTCTTCCACGTCTCCAAAAGAGAGAAAACACACATTCTCTCTCGCGTTCACGATCTCCGAAGTCCTGAGACGCCGCCGAGGACTCCTCGAGCCCCGTTTCCTTCGTCGAGCACGCTTCTCCACCAAGGCTCCGCGCCTCATACAGCGTCCTACACGCTTGAACTACGTTCTGACCTGATCCCACACACGGGTACGTAGGCAGCCGACAACCAAGGCACGGTCACTCCTCCTCCTCACCCCCTACCTCTCCCGAGAGGCGGGTTGATCGGAGAGAACCCTTGCTCGAGACTATCGAGTTCACACTCTTGGCCCGGGTGCGATCACTTGGTCCGGCCTTGGATCGAACCGCCCGAGGTTTTAAATAGTTGTTCATTTTCGTGCGACAACATTTTGGCGCTAGAAGGAGGGCACTTCCCGACCTATTCAGCCCGAAATCCCTTCTATTCATCTTCTTCTTTTCTTCTACAAACTCAACTTTCTCGAACTTGAGAAAAGATGAGTACTCAACCACCTGTACGTTCTGAGGGCGTGAACAACCCCGAAAACGTCACTGGGACCAAGAAATACTTCTTGCGCTCCCGAGCGCATGGTGACGAAGAGTCGCTCCACGAAGAGAGCTCGACCCGCTCACCATCTCCATCTCCTGATAGCAGGGACAACCGCATCATGGAGCTGGAGGAGAGTATCCGCCAACTAAAGGCGAAGAACGCGAGGTACCACAGCCAACTGGCTACCAGGCAACCCGCGCATAACGCAATGACCCCCAACGGGGATCCTGAGAACCTCAACGAGGAAAGCCACGACCGTGACCCTGACTATGAGGGTACTTGCGATCCGGAGGATATCGAGACTTCTCTCACGAAGGACGGAGTACTCCCCGCCATGTTTGAAGCCGGTCCTCCGAATCCCCTACCCCGGAAAGGCGACGCGCCGGCTGCTTCTCAAGAGGGAAACTCCCGACGCTCGGCCCTCGACCGACTGGGTCGAAGGGAGAACGTTGAGGAAAGTCAGGGCACGCGGAGAGCGCGCCGTCGCAGACGAAGCCTGCGCCTCCGAACGACCAGCCCAGATCTTAGGGATCACCTCACCGCCCAACGCATCGAGCGTGGCGATGACCTAAGGGAGCGACTAAGCTCTCGGCCAAACATCCCCGTAGCAGCCCCAACTAACGGGAACCGCCGAACGGGTCAAGGGTCAAATGAAAGACGACAGGTGACTCCTCCCGAACAGGGAGTTACTCCGACTACCGGTCTCGATGTGATCACAATGATCCACAATCTTCGAAATGAAGTACGTGATCTCCGAGAACACGGAATAGGCGGAAGTGCCTATGGGGTCGTTGAGGAGAAGTCCTCGCCTTTCACGGCTCAGATATTGGCCGAGGTATGTACGGGAAATTTCAAACTCCCGAACCTCGCTCCATATAATGGAAAAGCAGATCCTGCTTACCACATCCAGCACTATGAAACCTGGATGACGATACAGGGTGTCACTCCCGGCGCTATGTGCCAAGCTTTTAGTCTTACCCTCGCCGGACCCGGCTTTGAGTGGTTCAAGAACTTAAGGCCGGGAAGCATCCGCTCGTTCAAAGACCTGAAGGACATGTTCCTAGCACGGTTCGCTACGTCTATGGTCCAAAGGAAGACCAAGATGTACCTGTGGTCAATCAGGCAAGAGGATGGCGAGTCCCTTAGACGATACCTCGCCCGATTCACTGAAGAATCGAATAAGGTCGACCGCTTTGACGACAAAGACGCAATCACCGCCATCACTGAAGGCTTGCGCACAAGTGACTTCCTTAAGTCCATCGTCGGCCGTGTCCCTTCTACCATGGCCGAGTTAATGACTCGAGCCAAGACCTTCATGGGAGTCGAAGATTACCTCGATGGTCGCAAGGGCAATGATCAAAGCCCTCACCACCGAGACGAGCCTAGCAACGAGCAAGGAAACTCCCGTAAAAGGCGAAACAGAGGAGGTCAGACTTTTAATAGACGACCTCCGATGCCCCAGAAGCCGCGACTTGCGGAAGACTTTAAGGGCTACTCGTCGTTCACACCGTTGAACGCAACGCCGGAGCAAATCCTAGCTTTAGCGCGTGACAAGTTCACTCCCCCGGCTCCAATGAACAAAGATCCCGCGACTCGCGATAGATCTAAATATTGCGAGTTCCATCAGGAATACGGTCACTTGACCTCTGAATGCTATAGTCTTAAAAGGCAGATCGAGGCATTGATCCAACGGGGTGAGCTAAAAGAGTTCGTGTCACGCATGATTAGCGCTGCGGGCCCCACCTCAAACAGACCACAGTCTGGCAGGGGAGGAGGAACAGCCGCTTCTGCCGACCGAACCACGGCTACTGCCAATGCCAATCCACAACTCCACGTTGTGACCACCATATTGGGAGGTCCACAAGATGGAGATTCGGCCCGACAACGGAAAAAATTCCTAAAGGCCGTGGCTCAAGAAGACGCTGCTATGCACGTCAACCTCACGTATGAAGAACCTCCGTCCGTGCCTCACGAGACGATGCATTTCACCAACAAAGAGGCCAAGCGAGTTGTGCATCCGCACAATGACGCAATTGTGCTCAAAGCCCAAGTAGCTAATAACTTGGTGAAAAGAGTTCTCATCGACAACGGCAGTGCTGCCGACATAATTTTCAAGTCCACCCTAGAGCGCATGAAGCTCGGGGGGCTACGCCCAACTCCGACCCAAACGCCTCTATTCGGGTTCACTGGGAAGAGAGTCATGACTGAAGGCGTCATCGATCTGCCGGTCACCTTCGGAACTCCCGGAGGCATTGAAGTCGTTCACATGGTCCCATTCCTAGTGGTCGACCAAGAGTCCCCCTACAACGTAATCGTTGGGCGACCCACGTTGAACCGGCTAAGGGCAATCACTTCAACATACCACCTACTGGTGAAGTTCCCTACCAAGGATGGAATCGGCATCATGGCTGGAGATCAATCCCAAGCCAGAATATGTTACATCCAGGGAATCGATGGAAAGACCGCTAAAAAGACGGTTAACACGATCTCTCAGCTCAGAGATAGCGTCGAGTCGACCAAGGTCCTCCGCGAAGTCCATAAAGACACCTGCATGACACCCAAGTGCA
Organism: Urtica dioica subsp. dioica; assembly: GCF_054948205.1. Classification (NCBI taxonomy): domain Eukaryota; kingdom Viridiplantae; phylum Streptophyta; class Magnoliopsida; order Rosales; family Urticaceae; genus Urtica; species Urtica dioica. Next base: position 41,785,710 of record NC_142756.1, read on the forward strand.
AGGTAATGGCGTCCTCATCAGAGACCCCACACGGTCTACCAGGTCATACATGGACGAGACACCGATCTATCGCCTGTGGAATGCGGAACACTTGAAGAGAGTACTACCACTAGCCAGCGCTCCCCCCATTTATTTATTTGCTTTCTAAACAATAAGGCCTACGAGCCAACGTTTTAGGATTTCAAATTTTTTGCAATGTTAATAAAGTTCGATGTTTTTCTTTTAAAATCCACTTTATCAAAGATTTTTAATCATCAAGATTACACTTGTAAACCCAGAACTCGGGGGGCTAGTCCTATAGGCAATGGTATGTACACTAAAAATCCTCTAGAAAGTACGCTCCACAAAAAGAAAGCACGCTCCATCAAAACAAAACACCCGAACACAAAACGGGAACAGGCGTGCACGTAAGACGCCTCCGTGGCGCGCCGTAAGACATCCCCGAGATGCAGGCTAAAGACGCCCCCGCGGCGCGCCCACGAGACATCCCCGAGATGCAGGCTAAAGACGCCCCCGCGGCGCGCCCACGAGACATCCCCGAGATGCAGGCTAAAGACGCCCCCGCGGCGCGCCCACGAGACATCCCCGAGATGCAGGCTAAAGACGCCCCCGCGGCGCGCCCACGAGACATCCCCGAGATGCAGGCTAAAGACGCCCCCGCGGCGCGCCCACGAGACATCCCCGAGATGCAGGCTAAAGACGCCCCCGCGGCGCGCCCACGAGACATCCCCGAGATGCAGGCTAAAGACGCCCCCGCGGCGCGCCCACGAGACATCCCCGAGATGCAGGCTAAAGACGCCCCCGCGGCACGCCCACGAGACATCCCCGAGATGCAGGCTAAAGACGCCCCCGCGGCGCGCCCACGAGACATCCCCGAGATGCAGGCTAAAGACGCCTCCGCAGCGTGCCCAAGAAACATCCCCGAGATGCAGGCTAAAGCCGTCCCTCGCGACGCAACAAAGACGCCTACATGGCGCACGTAAGACGCGTAAAGGCGCAGCCCGTGAGACGCCTACATGGCGCAACCTAAGACGCCTACATGGCGCACGTAAGACGCGTAAAGGCGCAGCCTGTAAGACGCCTACATGGCGCAACCTAAGACGCCTACATGGCGCAACCTAAGACGCCTACATGGCGCACGTAAGACGCGTAAAGGCGCAGCCCGTAAGACGCCTACATGGCGCAACCTAAGACGCCTACATGGCGCACTTAAGACGCCTACATGGCGCACGTAAGACGCCTACATGGCGCAACCTAAGACGCCTACATGGCGCACTTAAGACGCCTACATTGCGCAGCCTAAGACACCTAAACGACGCACAAAACCGTCTCTCACAACGCGCTCTGAGTCGCCACGAGGTGTTGCATATGATGACTAAATCGCAACGCACCTGAACCGCCGTACGAGGCGCGGTTCATGCCATCTTCGCCATCGCCAACTAAACACGATCACCGTGGGAGAATCCCCGTTCCATGCGAGTTAATTGAAGCTGCTCGCAAAAACTCGCGACCCCCGCCTCTGAGCAAGAACCTCGCTCAGCCTGAACTAGCTAAGACTTCGCTCCTCGAGTCGAGTCATGCTCCTCGAGTCAAGTCACTCTCCTCGAGTCGAGCTTCGCTCCTCGAGTCAAGTAATTCACTTTGAGTCGAGCCTCGCTCCCTGAGTTGAGTCATTCTCCTCGAGTCGAGCCTTGCTCCTCAAATCGCACCATTCTCCTCGAGTCGAACTTCGCTCCTCGAGTCGAGTCATTCTCCTCGAGTCAAGCTTCGCTCCCCGAGTCGAGTCATTCCCCTTGAGTCGAGCCTCGCTCCCCGAGTCGAGTCACTCTCCTCGAGTCGAGCCTTGCTCCTCAAATCGAACCATTCTCCTCGAGTCGAACTTCGCTCCTCGAGTTGAGCCATTCTCCTCGAGTCGAGCTCTGCTCCTCGAGACGAGTCATCCTCCTCGAGCCGAGCTTCGCTCCTCGAGTTGAGCCATTCTCCTCGAGTCGAGCTCTGCTCCTCGAGACGAGTCATCCTCCTCGAGTCGAGCTTCGCTCCTAGAGTTGAGCCATTCTCCTTGAGTCGAGCATCGCTCCTTAAAGTCGAGCCGCTCTCCTTGAATCGAGCCTTGCTCCTCGAGTCAGGACATCCTCCTCAAGTCGAGTCACGCCCTCCTCGAGTCGAGCCATGCTCCTCGAGTCGAGTCGCTCTCCTCGAGTCGAGCATCACCCCTTTCATCAAGTCATTCTTCTCGAGTCGAGCTTCGCTCCTCGAGTCGAGTCATCCTCCTCGAGTCGAGTTTCGCTCCTCGAGTCGAGTCAGTCTCCCCGAGTTGAGCTTCGCTCCTCGAGTCAAGTCATTCTCCTCGAGTCGAGCTTCGCTCCTCGAGTCGAGTCATCCTCCTCTAGTCGAGCTTCGCTCCTCGAGTCGAGTCATCCTCCTCGAGTCGAGCTTCGCTTCTCGAGTCGAGTCAGTCTCCTCGAGTTGAGCTTCGCCCCTCGAGTCAAGTCATTCTTCTCGAGTCGAGCTTCGCTCCTCGAGTCGAGTCATCCTCCTCGAGTCGAGTTTCGCTCCTTGAGTCGAGCCATTCTCCCCGAGTTGAGTCTTGCTCCTCGAATTGAGTCATACACCTCGAGTCGAGCATCGCTCCTCGAGTAGAGTCATATTCCTTAATGTCCAGCCAGTCTCCTTGAGTCGAGTCTAGCCCCTCGAGTTGAGACTTGAGTCGGCTCCCCGAGTCGAGCCTAGCCCCTCGAGTTGAGACTCGAGTCGGCTCCCCGAGTTGAGCTTCGCTCCTTGAGTTGAGACTTGATTCAGTCTCCTCAAGTCGAGCTTCGCTCCTCGAGTCGAGCCTTGAGTCAGTCTCCTCGAGTCGAGCTTCGCTCCTCGAATCGAGCCTCGAGTCAGTCTCCTCGAGACGAGTCCCACTCCTCGAACAAACGCCTGGAGCGACCTGAAGAACAGGTCAGCCAAGGTAGAGACCCGCGCTCGCGCCTGGGGAATAAGGACCGATCTTCCGAACGCAGACGAAGAAGCGTCACCAAGGCGGGAATGGCGGATGCCCCGTGAGGCCGACTTATGCTTGATGCGTGGTCAAACTTTTAGCGTTTATCCCCGAGCAGTCGAAGCCCTCCGGTGCGGCAGAGCCTTCCGCCAGGTGCCGCTCCGTCTTCTCGAAGCATCAGCCCGCAGCATCAACCTCCGTCTTCGAGACCTCGGAATGAGCACGCCTTTGCAAAATGCAAAAGTGCAGTCGCCTTCCAAGCTGGCCGAGACGGAAGCCATGATCTTCCCCTAATAGGTCACGATTACACAATCATCACCCTGCTAGTCACCGTCGAGTCCCATGGACTCCGGATTGATGACATTATCAAACAAAACGCCATCGAAGGTTAACTCGGGCGTAACATCGCCAAAAGATCAATAAGCCGCGACGCGCCGACACACCTCTACATAAATGCACGCCCTACTCGCGCATGCATATCCCATTTGCTCCGGGGCTAGAGCGACGAACGCAAGCGCGTTCGCCTCGCCCACGTTGAGCTACGCCTCCTATCCGCTTGGATCCTCCTCCACGTGTACATCACACACTCGTGTCGAGAGAGAAGGAAAAGCGAGAGAAAGCACTAGCAATTGTGAGAGTATTCTTTATAATCACAAAGGCTTCGCAACAGTGAAGCTCTGGAAAGTCTATTTTCCTCAAACACCCAACTAGAAGAACAAAAAGTTCATCGCTGGGACGCCTCCCGAGCGACGAACTTGGGGGGCTAATGTTGTCGGTCGTTTTCGGAAAACCCGAGACGCCAAGAAGGCACGTCACTCAAAGGGCCGATGGTCAGGCCGGAGGTCCTGAAGAGCGGCAGGTCTTCAAGCCTTCGCCTAAACTCTTGACTCCTCGAGTCGAGCTTCGCTCCTCGAGTCGAGCCTTGAGTCAATCTCCTCGAGTCGAGCTTCGCTCCTCGAGTCGAGCCTCGAGTCAATCTCCTCGAGTCGAGCTTCGCTCCTCGAGGCGAGCCTTGAGTTGTTCCTCGAGTCGAGCCTCGAGTCGGTCTCCTCGAGTTGAGCTTCACTCCTCAAGACGAGCCTCGAGTCGCTCCTCGAATCGAGTCACTCTCGCCAAGTAAAAACCCTCATATTTCATGTGGCAAGAATGGTATTCGAAGGTCCGCAAGAGCCCGACGAGGCGGGCCATGCGCCGCGCGCGCAGCCGCGCCGGCCAACCAAGCGCAGCAGCCCGCGCGCCGCGCCAGACGGGCCGCGCGCCGCGCCAAGCAGACCGCGCGCCGCGTGATGACACGCCCGCGCCGCACATCCAGCGCCGCGCATCGCGCGCCGCGCCTGGTGACCCGCGCGCCGCGCCCCCTGCGCCGCGCGCCGCGCGCCGCGCGTTGTGCGCCGCACTTTGTGCGCCGCGCGCGCCGTGCGCCTCCAATTAATGCCACGCGCATTCCTAGTCCCACATGGACGAAAAAGGAGCCTCTTAAGGCCCCCAAACACCTATAAATACCCCCTCTCATTGAGGGGAAAGCCATCCCATTTCTTTCTCAAGGAACTTGAGACTTCTCTCCGCTTCTCTAGATGCCATCCTTGGCCTGAAGCGGATTCTCCACGATTTCTCGCTCTCGGAGATTCTGAAGCGCTTTCCGGGGACTCCCGAGTGCCGCCTCTCTTGATCGAGCGATTAATCTTGAGCCCACGAGTGCTCTAACGGTTTTCTACTGAAAATCGCCTACGCGTCTAGCACCCTAGACGCGTCCGCCATTTCTGACAAGAAATCGCCTACGCGTCCGGCATTTCCGACCAGGAATCGCCTACGCGTCCGGAATCTCCGCCACAACAAGGAACTCTTGACTTAGAGTCTTCCACGTCTCCAAAAGAGAGAAAACACACATTCTCTCTCGCGTTCACGATCTCCGAAGTCCTGAGACGCCGCCGAGGACTCCTCGAGCCCCGTTTCCTTCGTCGAGCACGCTTCTCCACCAAGGCTCCGCGCCTCATACAGCGTCCTACACGCTTGAACTACGTTCTGACCTGATCCCACACACGGGTACGTAGGCAGCCGACAACCAAGGCACGGTCACTCCTCCTCCTCACCCCCTACCTCTCCCGAGAGGCGGGTTGATCGGAGAGAACCCTTGCTCGAGACTATCGAGTTCACACTCTTGGCCCGGGTGCGATCACTTGGTCCGGCCTTGGATCGAACCGCCCGAGGTTTTAAATAGTTGTTCATTTTCGTGCGACAACACGGACCTTCCCAAGTGGGGCCCAAGACTCCCGCCCCTTGCACTTTGGTGTTTTGGAACACCCTCCTGAAGACGAGGCTTCTGGCGGCGAACTGCCGCAGCTTGACCTTGGAGTTGTAGTAGTTTTCGACCTTCCTCTTTTGTGCAGCAAGGCGGGTGAGCGCGTCCGCCCTCCTCTCATCTATGAGGTCCAGCTCGAGCCTGACCGCGTTGTTGTTGGCGGCTTCTTCGTATTCCTCGATGCGCAGGGTCGGCAGCTTGGTCTCGACGGCTACCACGGCCTCGACGCCGAACCCGAGAGCGAAAGGAGTTTCGCCGGTCGCGTTTCGCGCGGTGGTTCGGTACGCCCATAGGACCATGGGGAGCTCGTCGGCCCAAGCCCCCTTTTTCTCCTCTAGCTTCTTTTTCAGATTCTCCTTGATCGTTTTGTTGACCGCCTCTACCTGACCGTTGGCTTGAGGATGGCAGGGGGAAGAGAAAGTCTTGCTAATGCCCAACTGCTCGCATACTTCTCGGAGGCGCGCGTTGTCAAATTGCTTTCCGTTATCGGTCACAATCGACGCGGGGATCCCGAAGCGGCAGACAATGTTCTTCCAGATGAAGTTCGTTGTGTTTGTTTCCGTGATCTTTTCCAGTGGTTCGGCCTCTACCCACTTCGTGAAATAGTCGATTGCCATGATCGCATGCTTGTACTGCCTCGGAGCCATAGGTAGCTCGCCGATGAGATCGATTCCCCACTTTGCGAAGGGTCGCGGCACGATGATCGGGCATAGCGGGGCAGGCGCTTGGCACGGGATGTGAGCGAACCTTTGGCATTTGTCGCATTTTTTGGCCCACTCGTGGGAGTCCTTTTTCAAGGTTGGCCAAAAATATCCGAGCCTTAGAAGCTTCAATGCCAAGGATTGCCCGGCGGCATGGTTTCCGCACACCCCTTCGTGCACTTCGCGGAGTGCTTCCTTCGCCTCGACCTCGGTCAGGCAGCGGAGGAGGGGGATAGAGTAGCCTCTCTTGAACAAGTTGTCCTCCCTCATCGTGTACTTCGGTGCCAAGCTTCTCAGCTTCTTGGCCTCTTCTTTGTCTTCGGGGACGACTCCTCGCTTAAGGAATTCCACGAGCGGAGTCATCCATGAGGGGGGCGGAGCCTCGTCAACTACCCCTACGTCGCCTCTCGAGACGTAGGGTCGGGTCAACACCTCGATCGGGACGCTGCCTTTGCCCTCCTCGTCTATCCCGGACGCGAGGCGAGCTAGGGCATCAGCGTCGATGTTCGCTTCTCGGGGAACTTCGACGATCTCGAACCATGACAGTGCCTCTAGGTTCTTTCGGGTCTTGGACACGAATCGTGACCATGTTCGGCTCTTTAGTGGTGTAGTCGCCCTTAACTTGGTTCACGATCAACTGTGAGTCGCAGTGGATGCACAAGTTTCGGGCGCCTAGCCTGTTCGCCAGCTCCAAGCCAACGATAAGAGCCTCGTACTCCGCCTTGAACTCGAACCGCAGGGCATATCTCAGTTTTTCCCTATCGAGATTTGTGAGTACAACGCCGGCGCCAGCCCCCCGGGCGTTTGACGCGCCATCTACGTGCAAGTCCCAGACCGGCCCTATCGGGCCGTTGGTCCTCTTCTTTGACGACTCGCTGTGGTCGTCCTCCTTGTCTTTCGTGTTCTTACTACTCTCGTCGCCCTCGTCGGTCGGGGGCGCGCTTGTGAATTCGGCGATGAAGTCGGCGAGGGCCTGGCCCTTGATGGCGGTTCTCGGTTGGAACTCGACCCCGTACTCGCCTAACTCTTGGGACCACACGGCCATTCGAGAGGAGGTCCCTTTTTGAAGGGCCTTCTCGATGGGATGCCCCGTGCGGACTACAATGGGGTGCGCCTGAAAGTAGGGTCGGAGTTTCCTCGCGCTCAAGACAAGGGCGAGGGACAATCTCTCGATTTCTGGGTATCGAGTGTCGGCGTCGAGGAGCGCCTTGCTAACGTAATAGACCGGCCATTGTACCTTGTCTTCTTCGCGTATGAGAACCGCACTCACGGCCCTATCGGAAACCGCGAGGTAGATGTACAAGGTCTCGCCATTCTTAGGCTTTGCAAGGAACGGGGAGGAGGCGAAATAGGCTTTCATCTCGCGGAAAGCTTCCTCGCACTTCTCCGTCCATACGAACCCGTCGGTCTTCTTTAGTGCCTTGAAAAATGGCTGGCACTTGTCGGTGGCCTTGGACACGAATCGCGTCAGCGCGGCGATCCTTCCTGTCAGACTCTGAACTTCTTTCACTTTCTGCGGCGACCTCATCTCTAAGATCGCCCTAATCTTCTCAGGGTTAGCCTCGATCCCGCGGCGGCTAACCATGTAGCCTAAGAATTTTCCGGACTCGACCCCAAAAGTGCACTTGTTGGGGTTGAGCTTCATCTTGTAGCGCCGCAGGATCGCAAACATCTCTCTCAGGTCTCGAACGCCATATCGTCTACGTAGACTTCCATGGTTTTGCCAATTTGATTGGCGAACATTCAGTTTACCAACCTTTGATACGTCAGCCCCGCGTTTTTGAGGCCGAAGGGCATGACCTTGTAATAGTAGAGTCCGCGGTTGGTAACAAAGGTGGTCTTGATCTGGTCCGGCTCGTGCATGCGGATCTGGTTGTAGCTTGAGTAGGCGTCCATGAAGCTCAACAACTCGTGGCCCGCCATAGCGTCCACAAGCTGCTCGATCCTCGGGAGGGGGAAGCTATCTTTCGGGCAGGCCTTGTTGAGATCTTTATAGTCGATACAGATCCGCCATTTCTCGTTTGGCTTCTTGACCATCACCACGTTGGAGACCCACTTGGGGTGTTCCGCCTCCCTGATGAAGTCGGCGGCGAGAAGTTTGTCGACCTCTACACCGATGGCTTGGTATCTCTCTCCACTGAACGCCCGCCGCAGTTGAACGCGTTCGGCTACTCTTTTGTCGTCGTTGATACGGTGAACCATTATCGCAGGGTCGATCCCCGGCATGTCGGCGTGTGTCCACGTGAAGACGTCCTTGTGCTTGCGGAGGAAAGTGGCGAGCTGGTCTCGGACTTCGGACGGGAGCTGGGCGCCTACCTTGACTACCTGGTCGGGTTTGGCGTCGTCCAAAACGACGGGAACAAGGTCGTCCGGTGTCTCTATTGTCAATGGTGCCCACAAGAAGAGTTGTAGTCTTTATTTTGTACATTTGATGTAATAAAGTCTCATGAAGACTATTGCTTGTAATTGCCTATTCATTTAATAATAAATTTGAAACGTTCATTCATTCTTTCTTTGTTTGAAGCGCTTTATGATAAAACCTTAGTCTTTTAGTCCATAAACAAACTTAACAACTTACGAAGAGACAAATGTAGATTTGCATGAACAAACTCTTCGTAGTTTGCTTAAAACGATATATTCGCAATCTAATGGTCAAAGAACTATTGACCTCAGTATGATTGTTAGAAGAATCTATGATATCTGGTTATGAGGCATTGAGAGTTGGAGACTCTATAGTTCTTCTACGTATCTTCCGAAGGTACTGAATTGACCAGTGCACTTCTAGAGACAAGATAAGAACAAACCATTTAACCTCTTATGTCTCGAAGTCACTACGTATGAATTGCATCATGCTTACCTTAATCCTGAAATGAGACATGCCATTTCACAGCTTAGTATTCTCATTTGAGAAAGTCAGAGTTCGGACTCACTATGTGATTCCGAACAGGGCCTATTGGTGAAGTACTAAGTTGTGAGAATGTCATGACTAACTTTGTGAAGTTCTCATAGATATGGAATTCATGTACAAGATTGCTGAAATGCAATGTATGTCACCTTATGCTTTGTTCCTTGGAGTGTGAATAAATGAATTGGCCAGTGTCCAAATTAAGTCCTGACTCTTTTGGATGAAACAATGTCACTTGTTAGCTCCTCGTCAATACATTGTTTCTAACTTATTCACAAGCGACAAAGGAGTTGAGGAAATAACAGCTAGAAGGGTAAAATGGTAATTTAGTAAATCCCGACTAGCTGATGACATTCATGAAGGGTAAACATAGATAATATTCAGTGGATCCGCTCATCATAATTAGGTCGAATTCTTGAGTAGAAAATAAATTCATTTGAACCGAGAGATTTTCAGTGTCAACTCTTTAGTGGAGTCAGTTGGCATTAAGCTAAACTTGGAAAAGGTTTGAGAACTTTTGAGTCCAAGTGTTTAGCTCAAGCTTTGTTCATTTGGGTCCATGAGGTCACTGTCACGAATCACATCGATAGGAATAGTTAAACTAGAAGCTAAGTCAAAACAAGAACGAAAATAGTCAAAAGGGTATTTTTTGTCTTTTGAGACAAAAGGTGAAATGAATGTCAATAAATTTTTCGACAAGTTCATTTGATGACTTAATGTCACTCGGCCATGACTTGATCATTGGGCTTGGTGAATTAATTTCATTTCGTAAGAATTTTATTGAAAATTCTAAATGGGCCTTTTCTTATGTTGTCATGAACAAGTGAAGAAAATTCTAGAAGCCTTTTCTAGACAAATATGGGCGCCTGCCCTATAGAGAAATATGAGAGATTATTTTGTGCATAAATGTATCAAGATACTTGCCAAAAGAAAAAGAGGAAACAAATTTCCCTCACAAAAGGCAAGGCAAGGAACAAAAAGGAAACAAATCCAAGCCTTCTAGAAGGCAGCCTTGGCCGAGTGAATTAAAGGGGAAATGGGCAATATTTGCTCATGAATATGTGATATTCTATAGAAGAGGAAACTACCTTATTGAAGGTGAGACCTCTACTATAAATAGGAGCCCCTTTTCTTCACAATTCATTCATCCAAGTTAGAGATTGAGAGCTTCTTTCTCTAGACCTTGTGGTGGCCGAACTCCTCTCTCTCTCTCTAGTTTATTTTCGATTTTTATTTTGGCACCTAGGTCCTCATTTGACCTAGTGTTTAGCTCTGCGAGTTCAAGACTCGTTCTTAAGTCGTAGTGTTTAAAAGTGCTCACTCACTAATTCCTTTTCTCTCGAGTGATTTAGTGATAGAAACTTCCGTGGTTGCTCGAGGTGCCGAGGAAAGAAAGAGAGACATGCTGTGAGGGGAGACGAGCTTCTATGCTTCAAGCTTCAAGAAAGGTTAGTAAACTTCTATGCTCACAATAGTTTTTAATTACGTGTACTTGCTCTTTTGTCTAGGTTAGTAAAAACTGGTTTTACTTGTAAAAGAAAATTTTTAAAATTCCGCCGCTTACCGAAGCGTTAATTATTTTCTTAAACCCTAGATCGATTCCAACAAATGGTATCAGAGCTATGGTCAAAGATTAGCATGTACATGTATTTAAAAATATGAGCTTGAAAATCGTTTTTGAAAGTTTACTAATTTTGTGACAAGTTAGAATTGTTATCTTAGATTTTTTTTAATTTATTGCTCATGCCTTTAAATTAAAAATCATGTTGATTTTCTATGAGTTTGGGATGTTTTTAAAACACATTAGAATCAGTTCTAAAATTTTTTAATTTTTTATCTTGAAAAACGTGTTTTAAAGGTTTGAGAAATTTCGAGTAAAATTTTGTGACTAGTTATATTGTCTTGCTAGTTTCTTTTATTTACTTGAATCGTTTTATGCTTGTTGTTATTTCTTTTATATCATGTTATTACCATGCTAATAAAACACAAATAAAAGCTTTAACAACCTTCATAAAACGTTCCGTTACACTCGATTCTTTTTTCGCACCTAAAAAGGACCAAGCTTTAATTATTTCTTTTTCTTCGAGCTGGAGTAAACCCGCATTAAAAGTGGCATAATTCTCTGCTCATAAATCTAAATTTAATGATTCTTGAATCAAATTAAAGCTCTATCTGTCCTCTGTCCAGTGCCACCGGTTTCAGGTCAAAAGGACATCGGAGTCGCCAGTTATGGCGATTTTACTCCGAGGTGCGCGGCTGTTCCGAAACTCCAGTTTTTTAGAATTCCGGATTTTCAGCCCCACTACCATGAGTTATAGAACTCTAATGAGAAAATTTTCTTGAGCAAAAATATTTTTCATAAGATTATAAACATGATGTGTAAGATTAAAAAGTTTTGATTTTTGAAAGATTAATTGAAATTGAGTTTTTACAAAACTAGTTTGAATTTTGAAAAACCGTTTTCACTTTCAAACTTGAAAATATTTTTCCATCCAAATCAAATAAGTTTTCAAAATGTTTTCAAAACTATATCTATATCACATATGTTCAAAATCTATATGCTCTTGAAAAATTTGAGTGGGTGGTCTCCTTGTAGACAAGCCGAAAAATAAAAAGATGTGTAATCTCAAACTTTCAAGTGTTCGAGTGAGTTGAAGTTCACACTTCCCTCACGCACTTTCCCGAAATAGAAAATAGGAAAAGATCGAGTATTTACCTTGTGCCTTAATGCACTAATACTGCTCTGAACATGTCGATCTAGGATTCTCTTCTATTTGTCCGCTCTGTCGCTCTTTAACTAGGAAATCTATTTCCGAACTTATAAGAGTCGATGAACCAACTCCAAAAACTAAGTGGGAGGGTTATACTTGTTGTTTGTAACCAACGATCCCCAACACTAATGAAAGAAGCAATTAACGTGGGACTAAGAGCCGCTCTTGCGACCCTCACTTAAATGGGAGTACTCCAAGGCGTTATTGCTTCGATCATTGCTCAATGAGCTACGTCCGAGAGTGAGACGATGATGGCAAGGCCTCCCCTTGAGGGATTGTTTTTCAAAGTTGACCTTTTGGACTAAGTGGTTGGTTGCACACTTAGGCTCAATCCCTAGTAATCCTCCCTCGAGGCCCTGTGAAAGGATGTGAGTGATCAAACCAATTTACAAGGTGGCTAGTCAAAAATGATGTATTGACATCTTGGCTAAGCATTAATGATGTGTCATTTACTTATAAATGGAGATTTTTTGCGCCCTTCTCTTGAGGGAGTAAATTATCGTTTGGTTTATAACACCTTTGGATTTTATCAAAGTCTTAAATAAAACTTAAATCCTAAACCAAAGACTAATCATAAACTTGTTTCAACTTTTATAGGCAATATCTCTCTCAACCCTCTCTCAACCATTCTTTCCTCGAATAAACTCGAAGGCGACAATTACGTCGACTGGAAACGTAACCTCGACATAGTCCTTACTGTCGACAAGCACAAATGGGTTCTCACCACCCCCTTTCCTCAAACGAATGAAGATTCGACGCAAGAGGAAAAAGACGTCATGGCGGCCTGGCTTCGATCCGATGAGATTGCGAGGTGCTACATTCTGGCATCGATGAACAATGTGTTGCAACAACAACATCGTGATTACGAAACTGCCACCGATATGCTCTACAATCTCCATGGGATGTTTGGAGGGCAAGGACGTCAAGCTAGGCAACAAGCGGTCCGACAATTCATGAACTGTCGTATGAAGGCTGGAACTCCCGTTAGAGATCATATGATGCTGATCATTAGTTATCTAAACGAAATGGAGATCCTTGGATCCGAGATTGATGGGGAGACTAAAATAGATATGATCTTGGAAACTCTCCCCGAAACCTTTGATACCCTCAAGTTGAATTATTCCATGAACAAGCTAGAGTACACTGTTACCGAGCTCATGAAGGAACTTCAAACCGCCGAGGCACTCACTAAGAAAAAGAGGGCTCAAGGAGAAGTACATGCTACTGCCTCCACCTCTGGATCTAAGAAGAGACCTCGCAATGCCGAGAAGAAGAACCAACCTAAGGTTCAAACGAAGAAGAAGGCGCCAAAGGCTCCGAAGGTGGACAAGTCAAAAGACAAGTGCCACCACTGCAATGAGCCATGTTACTGGCGTAGGAACTGTCCTGCCTACCTCAAAACCAAAGTAAAAGGTATTGTACTTGTTACTGAAGCTTGTTTAGTAGCTGATAATGTATCATCGTGGATTATTGACTCCGCTGCTACTAACCGTTTTTGCTGCTCCTCAACTGGTTTTAGGAAAAGCAAAAGCTTAGAGGATAGCGACTTCTGCTTCAAGTGGGGTGATGGGAGCGTGGTGTCTCCAAAGGCTGTGGGATCCGTGACGCTATCTTTTGAAGATCGAACTTTAAATTTGAATAATGTTTATTATGTTCCTTCCTTTGGGAAAAACCTAATATATGTTGCTCAACTTTTCGAGCAAGATTATTATTTAAAGTTTATAAAGAATGGAATTCGTATTTCTTTTTCTAATTCTTTTGTCACTGATGCATGTATGAAGAATGGTCTTTTTTACATTTATCCCACTCAACCTTACATCTTAGACACCGAAATAGATAATGATCTAATTAGGGAGCCAAAGAGGATCAAACTTTCTGAATCCTCCGATCTAACAAAATCAACATACCTATGGCACTTAAGACTTGGTCATATCAGTCTAGATAGGATTAATAGACTTGTGAGGGATGGTCCACTCCAAGCCTCTACAATAGGTTCACTACCTACTTGTGAATCCTGCATAGAAGGAAAAATGACTAAGCGACCTTTCTCCGATACGGGTCGAAGAGCCACTGAGTTGCTGGAACTAGTACATTCGGATGTATGTGGTCCGCTCAGCCAACAGGCACGTGGAGGATACGAATACTTCGTTACCTTCACCGATGATTACTCACGATATGGGTTTGTCTATTTGCTCAAAACACTCCGATCTGATCGAGGTGGTGAGTATATGTCTGGAGAGTTCGATGACTTTCTTAAAGAAGAAGGAATCGCTTCTCAGCTTACCGCACCTGGCACACCTCAACAAACGGAGTGTCAGAGAGAAGGAACCGAACTCTTATGGAGATGGTTAGATCAATGATGAGTTACTCATCACTCCCTCTTTCCTTTTGGGGATATGCCCTCGAAACAGCCGCTTATATTATGAACCAAGTTCCGTCCAACATGGTTCCTGGTACTCCTTATGAACGATGGACTGGCCGTAAAGTGAATCTTGGCCGCATCAGAATTTGGGGTTGCTCTGCTCACGTGCTAAGGCAAAAGACTAGCAAGTTGGCTAGTAGGTCAGAATTGTGCTTGTTTGTGGGATATCCAAAGGAAACCAAGGGTTTCATCTTCTATAGTCCCGAGGACGATAAGATTTTCGTTAGCACGAATGCTCGTTTCCTTGAGGAGGACTTTATGAAGGATGCAAAACCTAGAAGCAAAATTATGCTTGAAGAAAAGTTGGGTGAGGAAGCTTCTACCTCATCTGTAAGAACTGTTCTTACCCCAACTGAAACACAACCTAACTCATCAGAATCTCGTCAAGTGGTACTTCGACGTAGTGGGAGGGCTACTCAAAAGCCTGACAGGTACATGTCTTATGGAGACTCTCTTGTAGCCGTCTCTAACATGGATGATCCTGTTTCCTATAGCCAAGCAATGGCTTGTTCTGAATCAAACCTTTGGCTTGACGCCATGAAAGTTGAAATACACTCGATGTATGTCAACAAAGTCTGGAAACTTGTAGACCTTCCTGAAGGGATTAAACCCGTAGGGTGTAAGTGGTTATAGAAGAAGAAAAGGGGTCCTGATGGGAACGTCGAGACGTTCAAAGCACGAGTTGTGGCGAAGGGTTATACCCAACAAGAAGGGATTGACTATGAAGAAACCTTCTCGCCAGTCGCGATGCTTAAATCCATCCGCATACTCCTATCCATAGCTGCAGCTCTTGACTATGAGATCTGGCAAATGGATGTCAAGACAGCCTTTCTGAATGGCAATCTTGACGAGCGCATTTACATGGCTCAACCAGACGGTTTCGTGGAAGAAGGTCAAGAGACCAAGGTTTGTGAGTTGCTTAAGTCCATTTATTGATTAAAGCAAGCATCTAGGTCATGGAATATCAGATTCGATGAAACTGTGAAAAGATTCGGCTTTGAACAGTCAATAGATGAGCCTTGTGTTTACAAGTTAATACACGAAGGCAAAGTTGTGTTTCTGGTGCTATATGTCGATGACATATTTCTCATTGGTAATGACGCGGGTAAGTTATCTGAGGTTAAGGTCTGGCTGGAAAAGCAATTCGATATGAAGGACCTAGGAGAAGCCGCGTACATTATGGGGATCCAAATCTTTCGAGATAGGAAAAACCGGACCCTGTCGCTCTCTCAAGCATCTTATATTGATAAGGTAATGGATCGCTTCTCGATGCAAGACTCCAAGAAGGGCCAAACACGCTTTAGGCATGGAGTTTCACTCTCTAAGGACCAGTCTCCCAAGACTGCACAAGAGATTGAAGACGTGAGGAAAATTCCTTACGCCTCTTCCGTAGGAAGCCTCATGTATGCTATGCTTTGCACTAGACCTGACATCTGTTTCGCCGTTGGCGTAGTTAGCCGTTTCCAATCCAACCCTGGACCCGAGCACTGGATTGCTGTTAAGCATGTTCTTAAGTATCTTCGAAGAACTAGGAACTTGATGCTTACATACTCAGGTATTGACCTGACTATGACGGGATATACCGACTCCGATTTTCAAGTTGATAAGGATTCCAGGAAATCCACTTTGGCGACCAAGGGGCCATTGGTGGGCCCCATGGGCGAGGATAACCTGGGTTCGGCCCTTTGCCGAGGATAGCATAGGCTCGGCCGAGGATAGCATAGGGTGGCGTCACTGGTGGGCCCCTCGGCCGAGGACAGCATGGGCTCGGCAGGGGATAACATAGGCTGGCGTCGTTGACGTGCCCCCTGGCCAAGGACAACATAGGCTGGCGTCATTGGCGTGCCCCTTGGCCGAGGACAACATGGGCTGGCGTCATTGGTGGGTCCCTTGGCCGAGGACAACATAGGCTCGGCCGAGGATAGCATAGGGCCGAGGATAGGCCTGTGAGGCCGAGGTCGAGCTCGCGAGGCCGAGGTCGAGGTCGCTCGCGAGGCCGAGGTCGAGCTCGTGAGGCCGAGGTCGAGCTCGCGAGGCCGAGGTCAAGGTCGCGAGGTCGAGGTCGCTCGTGAGGCCGAGGTCGAGCTCGGTCTTGGGCCGAGGCTATTGGGCCGGCCCTTGGCCGAGCCGGCCCACGGGCCGATTAATGGCTAGGGCAAGTCTGATCACTTTTTTGCCTTTGACTAGCCTCGATCGGGGTCGGGCCGATAACAACTCGAGTCTTTTTCGCACCTAAAAAGGACCAAGCTTTAATTATTTCTTTTTCTCTGAGCTGGAGTAAACCCGCATTAAACGTGACATAACTCTCTGCTCATAAATCTACATTTAATGATTCTTGAATCAAATTAAAGCTCTGTCTGTCCTCTGTCCAATGCCACCGGTTTTAGGTCAAAAGGACATCGGAGCCGCCAGTTATGGCGATTTTACTCCGAGGTGCGCGGCTGTTCCGAAACTCTAGTTTTTTAGAATTCCGGATTTTCAGCCCCACTACCATGAGTTATAGAACTCTAAGGAGAAAATTTTCTTGAGAAAAATTGTTTTTTATAAGATTATAAACATGATGTGTAAGATTAAAAAGTTTTGATTTTTGAAAGATTAATTGAAATTGAGTTTTTACAAAACTAGTTTGAATTTTGAAAAACCGTTTTAACTTTCAAACTTGAAAAATATTTTGTCATCCAAATCAAATAAATTTTCAAAATGTTTTCAAAACTATATCTATATCACATATGTTCAAAATCTATATGCTCTTGAAAATTTGAGTGGGAGGTCTCCTTGTAGACAAGCCGAAAAATAAAAAGATGTGTAATCTCAAACTTTCAAGTGTTCGAGTGAGTTAAAGTTCACACTTCCCTCACGCACTTTCCCGAAATAGAAAATAGGAAAAGATCGAGTATGTACCTTGTGCCTTTATGCACTAATACTGCTCTGAACATGTGGATCTAGGATTCTCTTCTAGTTGTCCGCTCTGTCGATCTCTAACTAGGAAATCTGTTTCCGAACTAATAAGAGCCGATGTACCAACTCCAAAAACTAAGTGGGAGGGTTATACTTGTTGTTTGTAACCCACGATCCCCAACACTAATGAAAGAAGCAATTAATGTGGGACTAAGAGCCGCTCTTGCGACCCTCTCTTAAATGGGAGTACTCCAAGGCGTTTTTGCTTCGATCATTGCTCAGTGAGCTACATCCGAGAGTGAGATGATGATGACAAGGCCTCCCCTTGGGGGATTGTTTTTCAAAGTTGATCTTTTGGACTAAGTGGTTGGTTGCACACTTAGGCTCAATCCCTATTAATCCTCCCTTGAGGCTCTGCGAAAGGATGTGAGTGATCAAACCATTTTAAAAGGTGGCTAGTCAAAATTGATGTATTGACATCTTGGCTAAGCATTAATGATGTGTCATTTACTTATAAATGGAGATTTTTTGCGGCCTTCTCTTGAGGGAGTAAATTATCGTTTGGTTTATAACACCTTTGGATTTTATCAATGTCTTAAATAAAACATAAATCCTAAACCAAAGACTAATCATAAACTTGTTTCAACTTATATAGGCAATATGTCTCACAAACATCCCTCAATCATCATTTCCTCGAACAAACTCGAAGCCAAAAACTACGTTAATTCGAAACATAACCTCGACATAATCCTTACCAAGCACAAATGGGTACTCACCACCCCGTGTCCTCCTCTGACGAATAATGATTCAACTCAAGAGGACAAAGACGCCTTGGCGGCCTGGCTCTGCTCCGATGAGATTGTGAGGTGCTATATCTTAGCATCAATGAACAATGTGTTGCAACAACAACATCGTGACATTGAGACTGCCGCCGACATGCTCTACAATCTCCTTGAGATGTTTGGAGGGAAAAGGCGTCAGGCAAGGCAACAAGCAGTCCGACAGTTTATGAACTGTCACATGAAGGCTAGGACTCCTGTTGGAGACTTTATGATATTGATCATTAGTTATCTAAATTAAATGGAAATCCTAGGATCTGAGATTGATGGGAAGAATGTCATAGATATGATCTTAGAAACTCTCCCCGCATCTCTTGATACCTCCAAGATGAACTACTCCACAAACAAGCTAGAGTACACTGTTACCAAGCTTATGAAGGAACTTCACACTGCTGTAGGTCTCACTAAAAGAGGAATAAAGGAGAGGCACATGCTACTGAGCACAAAGCCTCCGCCTCTGGAACTGAGAAGAGACCTCACAAGGCCGATAAAAAGAACTGTCCTGCCTATCTCAAAGCAAAGGAACATAGTATTGTACTAGTTACCGAAGCATGCTTAGTAGCTGATAATGTATCAACGTGGATTCTTGACTCCGCTGCTACTAACCATATTTGTTGTTCCTTGAATGGTTTCAAGAAAACCTAAAGCTTAGAGGAAGGCGAGTTCTGTTTCAAATGGGGTGATGGGAGCCTGGTGTCTGCGAAGGCTGTGGGATCTGTGACGCTGTCTTTTGAAGACCGCATATTAAACTTGAATAATGTTTATTTTGTTCCTACCTTTGGGAAGAACTTAATATCCGTTGCTCGTCTTCTTGAGCAAAATTATTGTTTAAAGTTCATTAAGAATGGGATTCGTATTTCGTTTCCTGATAGTTCTTTTGTCACTGATGCATGTATGAAGAATGCTCTTTTTTACATTTATCCCACTCAACCTTCACTTTTAGACACCGAAATAGATAATGATCTAATTAGGGAGCCAAAGAGGATCAAACTTTCTGAATCCTCCGATCTACCAAAATCAACATATCTTTGGCACTTGGGACTTGGTCATATCAGTCTAGATAGGATTAAGAGACTTGTGAGGGACGGTTCACTCCAAGCCTCTGCAATAGGTTCACTACCTACTTGTGAATCCTGTATAGAAGGAAAAATGACTAAGCGACCTTTCTCCGATAAGGGTCGAAGAGCCACTGAGTTGCTGGAACTAGTACATTCTGATGTATGTGGTCCGCTCAACCAACAGGCACGTGGAGGATACGAATACTTCGTTACCTTCACCGATGATTACTCACGATATGGGTTTGTCTATTTTCTCAAACACAAATCCGAGACCTTTAACGTACTTCAGAATTCTAATTTGTTTTGATTCGATAAATAAAAAAGTTCCGCCTATTAAGGTCTTTAGGGCTTTAGTGCAAAAGCAAACTGGCAAAGTGATCAAAACCCTTCGATCTGATCGAGGTGGTGAGTATATGTCTGGAGAGTTCGATGACTTTCTTAAAGAAGAAGGTATCGCTTCTCAGCTTACCGCACCTGGCACACCTCCACAAAACGGAGTGTTAGAGAGAAGAAACCGAACTCTTATGGAGATGGTTAGATCAATGATGAGTTACTCATCACTCCCTCTTTCCTTTTGGGGATATGCCCTCGAAACAGCCGCTTATATTCTGAACCAAGTTCCGTCCAAGACGGTTCCTGGTACTCCTTATGAACGATGGACTGGCTGTAAAGTGAATCTTGGCCGCATCAGAATTTGGGGTTGCCCTGCACACATGCTAAGGCAAAAGACTAGCAAGTTGGCTAGTAGGTCAGAATTGTGCTTGTTTGTGGGATATCCAAAGGAAAACAAGGGTTTTACTTTCTATAGTCCCGAGGACGATAAGACTTTCGTTAGCACGAATGCGCGTTTCCATGAGGAGGATTTTATGAAGGATGCAAAACCTGGAAGCAAAATTGTGCTTGAAGAAAAGTTGGGTGAGGAAGCTTCTACCTCATCTGTAAGAACTGTTCTTAACCCAACTGAAACACAACCTAACTCATCAGAATCTCGTCAAGTAGTACTTCGACGTAGTGGGAGGGCTACTCAAAAACCTTACAGGTACATGTCTTATGGAGACTCTCTCGTAGCCGTCTCTGATATGGATGATCTTGTTTCCTATAGCCAAGCGATGGCTTGTTCTGAATCAAACCTTTGGCTTGACGCCATGAAAGTTGAAATGTACTCGTTGTATGTCAACAAAGTCTAGAAACTTGTAGACCTTCCTGAAGGGATTAAACCCGTAGGGTGTAAGTGGATAGACGAGAAGAAAAGGGGTCCTGATGGGAACGTCGAGACGTTCAAAGCACGAACTGTGGCGAAGGGTTATACCCAACAAGAAGGGATTGACTATGAAGAAACCTTCTCGCCAGTCGCGATGCTTAAATCCAACCGCATACTCCTATCCATAGCTGCAGCTTTCGACTATGAGGTCTGGCAAATGGATGTCAAGAAAGCCTTTCCGAATGGCAATATTGACGAGCGCATTTACATGGCTCAACCAGACGGTTTCGTGGAAGAAGGACAAGAGACCAAGGTTTGTGAGTTGCTTAAGTCCATTTATGAATTAAAGCAAGCATCTAGGTCATGGAATATTAGATTCGATGAAACTTGTTGTGTGGGTGCATGGCGACCCACAGCCCAGAGAGTAGAGCCCGGGATTAAGACAAGTCGAGCTCGACCTCCAGGCAGGATCAACCTCCAGACGAGCTCATCCCCCAGGTAGGCTCGACCTCCAGGCAACCTCGACCCCCAGGCGAGCTAGGCCTCTAGGCAGGATCGACCTCCAGGCAGGCTCAACCTCCAGGCGAGCTCGACCCCCAGGCGAGCTAGGCCTCCATGCAGGATCGACCTCCAGACAGGCTCAACCTCCAGGCGACCTCGACCTCCAGGCGAGCTCGACCTCGTCCTCAGCTCGACCTTGGTCTGAAGAGCTCGGCCTCGGCCTCATGAGCTCGACCTCGACCTCCAGGTGAGCTTGACCTCGGCCTTGGTTCGGCCTCGGCCTCATGAGCTCGACCTCGGCCTCAGCTCGACCTCGGCCTCATGAGTTCGTCCTCAACCTCCAGGCGAGCTCGACCTCCGCCTCAGCTCAGCCTCGGCCTCATGAGCTCGACCTCGGCCTCAGCTCGGCCTCGGCCTCATGAGCTCGACCTCGTCCTCAGCTCGACCTTGGTCTCAAGAGCTCGGCCTCATGAGCTCGATCTCGACCTCCAGGTGAGCTTGACCTCGGCCTCGGCTCGGCCTCAGCCTCATGAGCTCGACCTCGGCCTCAGCTCGAGCTCGGCCTCATGAGTTCGTCCTCAACCTCCACGCGAGCTCGACCTCGTCCTCAGCTTGACCTTGGCCTCATGAGCTCGGCCTCGGCCTCATGAGCTCGACCTCGGCCTCGGCCTCAAGAGCTTGATCTTGGCCTCAAGAGCTCGGCCTCGTCCTCATGAGCTCGACCTCGGCCTCAGCTCGGCCTCGGCCTCAGCTCGGCCTCGGCCTCATGAGCTCGACCTCGGCCTCAGCTCGACCTCGGCCTCATGACTTTGGCCTCAACCTCCAGGCGAGCTCGACCTCCAGGCGAGCTCGACCTCGTCCTCAGCTCGACCTCGGCCTCATGAGCTCGGCCTCGGCCTCGGCCTCAGCTCGACCTCGGCCTCATGAGCTCGACCTCGGACTCATCTCGACCTCGGCCTAATGAGCTCGACTTCGGCCTCGGCCTCAACTCGACATCGGCCTCATGAGCTCGACCTCGGCCTCATGAGCTCGACCTCGGCCTCAGCTCGACCTCGGCCTCATGAGTTCGGCCTCAACCTCCTGGCGACCTCGACCTCCAGGAGAGCTCGACCTCGTCCTCAGCTCGACATTGGCCTCATGAGCTCGACCTCGGCCTCAGCTCGGCCTTGGCCTCATGAGCTCGACCTCGGCCTCGGCTCGACCTCGGCCTCATGAGTTCGGCCTCGGCCTCAGATCGACCTCGGCCTCATCTCCACCTCGGCCTCATGAGCTCGACCTCGGCCTCAGCTCGACCTCGGCCTCATGAGCTCGGCCTCGACCTTGGCCTCAGCTCGACCTCGGCCTCAGCTCGACCTCGGATTCGTGAGCTCGACCTCGGCCTCAGCTCGACCTCGTCCTCAGCTCGACATCGGCCTCATGAGCTCGACCTCGGCCTCAGCTCGGCCTCGGCCTCATGAGCTCGACCTCGGCCTCGGCTCGACCTCGGCCTCATGAGCTCGACCTCGGCCTCGGCCTCGACCTCGGCCTTGGCCTCATGAGCTCGACCTCGGCCTCAGCTCGGCCTCGGCCTCATGAGCTCGACCTCGTCCTCAGCTCGACCTTGGTCTCAAGAGCTCGGCCTCGGCCTCATGAGCTCGACCTCGACCTCCAGGTGAGCTTGACCTCGGCCACGGCTCGGCCTCGGCCTCATGAGCTCGACCTCGGCTCAGCTCGACCTCGGCCTCATGAGTTCGTCCTTAACCTCCAGGCGAGCTCGACCTCGTCCTCAGCTCGATCTTGGCCTCATGAGCTCGGCCTCGGCCTCATGAGCTCGACCTCGACCTCCAGGCGAGCTCGACCTCGGCCTCATGAGCTCGGCCTCGGCCTCAAGAGCTCGATCTTGGCCTCAAGAGCTCGGCCTCGGCCTCATGAGCTCGACCTCGGCCTCAGCTCGGCCTCGGCCTCATGAGCTCGACCTCGGCCTCAGCTCGACCTCGGCCTCATGAGTTCGGCCTCAACCTCCAGGCGAGCTCGACCTCCAGGCGAGCTCGACCTCGTCCTCAGCTCGACCTCGGCCTCATGAGCTCGGCCTCGGCCTCATGAGCTCGGCCTCGGCCTCAGCTCGACCTCAGCCTCATGAGCTCGACCTCGGCCTCATCTCGACCTCGGCCTAATGAGCTCGACTTCGGCCTCGGCCTCAACTCGACATCGGCCTCATGAGCTCGACCTCGGCCTCAGCTCGGCCTCGGCCTCATGAGCTCGACCTCGGCCTCAGCTCGACCTCGGCCTCATGAGTTCGGCCTCAACCTCCTAGCCACCTCGACCTCCAGGCGAGCTCGACCTCGTCCTCAGCTCGACATTGGCCTCATGAGCTCGACCTCGGCCTCAGCTCGGCCTTGGCCTCATGAGCTCGACCTCGGCCTCATGAGTTCGGCCTCGGCCTCAGATCGACCTCGGCCTCATCTCCACCTCGGCCTCATGAGCTCGACCTCGGCCTCAGCTCGACCTCGGCCTCATGAGCTCGGCCTCGACCTCGGCCTCAGCTCGACCTCGGCCTCAGCTCGACCTCAGATTCGTGAGCTCGACCTCGGCCTCAGCTCGACCTCGTCCTCAGCTCGACATCGGCCTCATGAGCTCGACCTCGGCCTCGGCTCGGCCTCGGCCTCATGAGCTCGACCTCGGCCTCGGCTCGACCTCGGCCTCATGAGCTCGACCCCGGCCTCGGCCTCGACCTCGGCCTTGGCCTCATGAGCTCGACCTCGGCCTCAGCTCGGCCTCGGCCTCATGAGCTCGACCTCGTCCTCAGCTCGACCTGGTTCTCAAGAGCTCGGCCTCGGCCTCATGAGCTCGACCTCGACCTCCAAGTGAGCTTGACCTCGGCCACGGCTCGGCCTCGGCCTCATGAGCTCGACCTCGGCCTCAGCTCGACCTCGGCCTCATGAGTTCGTCCTTAACCTCCAGGCGAGCTCGACCTCGTCCTCAGCTAGATCTTGGCCTCATGAGCTCGGCCTCGGCCTCATGAGCTCGACCTCGACCTCCAGGCGAGCTCGACCTCGGCCTCATGAGCTCGGCCTCGGCCTCAAGAGCTCGATCTTGGCCTCAAGAGCTCGGCCTCGGCCTCATGAGCTCGACCTCGGCCTCAGCTCGGCCTCGGCCTCATGAGCTCGACCTCGGACTCAGCTCGACCTCGGCCTCATGAGTTCAGCCTCAACCTCCAGGCGAGCTCGACCTCCAGGCGAGCTCGACCTCGTCCTCAGCTCGACCTCGGCCTCATGAGCTCGGCCTCGGCCTCATGAGCTCGACCTCGGCCTCATGAGTTCGACCTCGGCCTCAGCTCGACCTCGGCCTCATGAGCTCGACATCGGCCTCATCTCGACCTCGGCCTAATGAGCTCGACTTCGGCCTTGGCCTCAGCTCGACATCGGCCTCATGAGCTCGACCTCGGCCTCAGCTCGGCCTCGGCCTCATGAGCTCGACCTCGGCCTCAGCTCGACCTCGGCCTCATGAGTTCGACATCAACCTCCAGGCGACCTCAGCCTCCAGGCGAGCTCGACCTCGTACACAGCTCGACATAGGCCTCATGAGCTCGACCTCGGCCTCAGCTCGGCCTTGGCCTCATGAGCTCGACCTCGGCCTCATGAGTTCGGCCTCGGCCTCAGATCGACCTCGACCTCATCTCGACCTCGGCCTCATGAGCTCGACCTCGGCCTCAGCTCGACCTCGGCCTCATGAGCTCGGCCTCGACCTCGGCCTCAGCTCGACCTCGGCCTCAGCTCGACCTCGGCCTCAGTTCGACCTCGGCCTCATCTCGACCTCGGCCTCATGAGCTCGACTTCGGCCTCATGAGCTCGACCTCGGCCTCATGAGCTCAACCTCGGCCTCATGAGCTCAACCTCGGCCTCAGCTCGATCTCGGCCTCATCAGTTCGGCCTCGGCCTCAGATCGACCTCGGCCTCATCTCGACCTCGGCCTCATGAGCTCGACCTCGGCCTCAGCTCGACCTCGGCCTCATGAGCTCGGCCTCGACAGCGGCCTCAGCTCGACCTCGGCCTCAGCTCGACCTCGGCTTCGTGAGCTCGACCTCGGCCTTAGCTCGACCTCGTCCTCATCTCGACATCGGCCTCATGAGCTCGACCTCGGCCTCAGCTCGGCCTCGGCCTCATGAGCTCGACCTCGGCCTCGACTCGACCTCGGCCTCATGAGTTCGGCCTCGGCCTCAAATCGAAATCGGCCTCATCTCGACCTCGGCCTCATGAGCTCGACCTCGGCCTCGACCTCGGCCTCAGCTCTACCTCGGCCTCAACTCGACCTCGGCTTTGTGAGCTCGACCTCGGCCTCAGCTCGACCTCCAGACCAGATTCGACCTCCAGGAGGAAGTCCAACCCAAAAATTGTGAAGCCAATCCCATCCCTGCCAAGGACCGAAAAGGAAAAATCCCTGCCATGCCAAGGGCCAAAAAGGAAAAGTACCAGCCTATAATATCATCCAAACACCAACCTTTCCAAACCAATGACCTCAGCTTATTTGTTTTCTGGGACCCGCAAATAAACCATAATATCATCCCAACACCATCCTTTCCACACCAATGAGCTCAGCATTTTCTTTATCACTCTTGAAGCCATCTCGGCTGGACCCCACCAAGTCCATCAACACACAACCTCCAACTACTATAAATACCCCCTCTCATTGAAGGGAAAGGACGACCATTCCTTCTGAGAAAAAACTTGAGACTTCTCTCTGCTTCCCATGATTCCTTCCTTGGCCTCAAGTAGATTCTCCTCGATTTCTCATTCTCAGAGATTCTGAAGCCACGAACGCAGCCGACGCGGCGCTCGCGATCCAGCCTCGACGCCCGCCGAAGCCTCGACCCCCGCCGGCGCTGCAGACCTGTTCGGCCCCGGCGCGAATAGGCCAACTCTGGCGCTCGCCGAAGCTTTCATCCCGACCGACGCCGCAGATCCGGCTGACCCGGCGCTCGCGATCCAGCCTCGACGCCCGCCGAAGCCTCGACTCCCACCAGCGCTGCAGACCTGTTCGGCCCCGGCGCGCATAGGCCGACTCTGGCGCTCGCCGAAGCTTTCATCCCGACCGACACCGCAGATCCAGCCGACCCGGCGCAAACAATCCAGCCTCGATGCCCGACGAAGCCTCGACCCCCACCGGCGCTGCAGACTTGTTCGGCCCCGGCGCGCGTAGGCCGACTCTGGTCTAGCCAGCGTCCACGGGAAACCTCGCCACATGTCTCCTCGTCCAGACTCTACATGAGTCCTCGAGTCGAGTCCCGATTGCGGCACCACGCTCGCCGCCCAGCTCGTGAGCCGATAGGCAGCGAGTTTCAAATGGGTTTCAAAGGCCTGCGTCCGCCGGGCGTATCTGGTCTAGCCAGCGTCCACGGGAAACCTCGCCACATGTCTCCTCGTGCAGACTCTACATGAGTCCTCGAGTTGAGTCCGGAATACGGCACCGCGCTCGCCGCCAAGCTCGTGAGCCGGCAGGTAGCGAGTTACAAATGGGTTTCAAAGGCTTGCGTCCGCCGGGCGTACCTGGTCTAGCCAGCGCCTGCGGAAAACCCAATCACACAAATATGACACCGAGGCCCCCCGGGGCCCAAGTCGTGCAAATCGATCGCGCCTTCACAGGTAGGTCAAGAAAATAAGCCACGTGCAAAAGCCGTCTCAACGATGCACTAAAGCCGTCAATCGCGACGCAATAAAGCCGTCTCTACGACGCACCAAAGCCATCCCTCGCGATGCAATAAAGCCGTCCCTCGCAACGCAAACGTCAACAAGTCGGATCCACGTACCGGACCTCCGACCCGCGCGCAACGCACTCGCGCAATGACACGTTTTACACATCGAAAGGTAGCGAAACGTCAACAAGTCAGATCCGCGCACCGGACCTCCGACCCGCGCGCGATGCACTCGCACAATGACACGTTTTACGTGCCGAAAGGTAGCGAAGCGTCAACAAGTCGGATCCGCGCACCGGACCTCCTACCCGCGCGCGACGCACTCGCGCAATGACACGTTTTACGCGCCGAAAGGTAGCGAAACGTCAACAAGTCGGATCCGCGCACCGGACCTCTGACCCGCGCGCGACGCACTCGCGCAATGACACGTTTTACGCCCCGAAAGGTAGCGAAGCGTCAACAAGTCGGATCCGCACACCGGACCTCCGACCCGCGCGCGACGCACTCGCGCAATGACACGTTTTACGCGCCGAAAGGTAGCGAAGCGTCAACAAGCACTACTACAAAACTAGGATTCTACAATGCTTAAAAACAGTTGTAGAATGTTTCTACAACGCTTATTAAGCGTTGTAGAATCCTGCGTTGTAGAAGCTTCTACAACGCTTAAAAATCCGTTGTAGAATCCAACAACTTTCTACAACGCTTAAAAATCCGTTGTAGAAACTAAGCTTCTACAACGGATATTTAAGCGTTGTAGAAGCTTCTACAACGGTTTGAATCCATTGTGTAATTTTTAAATGTTTTCAAACATCTCGCCGCGGCGAAGTATATTTCTCGCCGCGGCGAGAAATTCTACAACGGATCTTCAATCCGTTGTAGAATCATGTCGCCGCGGCAAAAATAATACGTCGCCGCGGCGAGTTGTGTGCCGCGGCGAAGTACGTTCCACGCCGCGGCGACATGATTCTACAACGGATTGAAGATCCATTGTAGAATGTTTTCGCCGCGGCTATAATTATACTTCGCCGCAGCGAGATTCACGCCGCGGCGACTTAGGTTCTGCGCCGCGGCGAGAGTATTCTACAACGGATTTTTATCCGTTGTAGAAGTTTTCTGAATATTTTTTTAAAAACCCGCCGCGCCGACGTTTTAGTTTCGCCGCGGCGAGGTGTATATCACCGCGGCGAAACTAAAACATCGCTGTGGCGAGTTTTTGATGCATGAATAATGTGCTCTCGGTATCTTTTTTGCCGCGGCGACTCTAATTTTTCGCCGCGGCGAAATTTCTAAGTCGTCGCGGCGAAGACTTTATTTTGAACCAGAAATCATTTTTTACACGTACTAAACCCGGTTTAAAAAATATGGCACCTGAAAGTAACCTTCAATCCAAAAAATAATATATACATCTTCAAAACATTCAAAAGAAATATTTCCATCTAAAACCAATCCAAAATTGAATATAAAAACTAACTAATCATGACAATTGATAAATGTTTGTACATAAGTTACCCATTCTTCCCAAACTCTCTCTAAATCCTCTTTTGTATAGTTTTTCTTACTTTCTAATTTTCCTACACCTCGTACGACTATATCGCGCATATACGAAATAACAAAATACCCGCATTCCGTGTTTCCGATTTGTCTCGGAGCGTTCCAAGCCTTGATGTACGTTGACTGTCTGTTATTATTGGCGTTTTGGTGCTCGAGCTTGAAATCCACAAAAACCCTATAACACGAAAATCATAAGAGAAAAAACCTCAACAATGATTTATAATAAAAATAGTTTAAAAAATCAAAATATTACCTTTTTATCAATCGAGTTAAATCGATTGGAATTTTATTTCTTAACGGGTCGAAGAACATAGCACTATCTCTCCAAGGGTCGAGGACAACGAGCATCCAATGCGCACCTTTATTGTACGGCATCAAAGCTAGTTCACCAAATTTGCATTTTCGTACTATGTTTCCAACGTCCTTGACTCGTTTTGACAAATAAGCGTCCTCGTCGTTGTTTTCGATGTACGAACTTAAGCCCGGATTTATAAAACAATAGTCTCGACTCTTCTTCGCCTTTTCTAGCCTCGAGCGTAAATAGCTATGACAAACAAGTATTTGATTGATCAAAACACTAAATATTGAATATTTATATTAAAAATGCATATAAAGAAAACACTTACTCCATATAGACCGTTATGCTCCCCGCGCCAATTTCCAAGTATTGTAAAAAGTCGGAAACATCTTCAAATGACACCGGAATCGGGATAGCCGCGAGACTTGGACTAACATTGACCATAATCACATCCCCTTCCGGTAACATTACTTTGTTGGCATGTTGAGCGAGCAATCGAAACTTTGGATTAATCACCTTGTACGGAATCTTCTTAGTATCATCGATGCTAGGTTCACTCTCTAAACCGAGCTTTGAGAGTTGTTTGACAACCGGACCGCGACTCTCTATTCCCGTGTCCACTTCGATCAATCTCTTCAGCCACGAGACAAATCCTCCTATTGCATCTTCAATGGTTTGCGCTTCTTCGGTGGGAATTGGCAATTTTGCTTTTTTAATCAAAACCCCCAAAACGGTCACACGTACATTTCCTTCCTCCAAAGGTAAAGAGTGAACGACGCTCCCATTTATGTATGCTCGCCCATTTGCAACATGAATCGTGCCTCCTTTCACAACATCATCTATGAAAAGAAGACACTCGAGGCTTTCATCCGAAGTCGGTGTCACCGGGGTGGTTGGATTCAATGAGCAACTAGCACGAACACTATTGGGTTTTTCCACAACAATAGGATCGATCTTCGGACGATCATCAACAATGATAGGATCGATCTTCGGACTATCATCAACATCGTCGTGTTCTAAGCGAATCAAGAACATTATCAATAACTTAATACCAAAACATTTATCTTTATTAATAAATAGATAAAAAAAATTAAACATACCTAAAGAGACCCCTTCATTGACACTAGGCGACTCGACATTAGCATCTCCGACATTTGTCATCTCTTTATCATCAACAACCTTCGCGTTGAGATTCTCTTCCACACGCTCGACACTAGGCGACTCGACATTAGCATCTCCGACATTAATGCTACCATTTCCACCGAAGGCCTTCATCACCAAAGACTTTAACTCGCTCATTTCCCGACGCATCTTCATTACTTCTTCGTTGGGCGTTGGAGGAACAAAGTACTTAAAACGCGACGTGTGTTTGGATTGACCGCAAACTCGCGACGTTCCTAAAGCTTCTTGTAAAACGCTCTTTCCCGATTCCGGCAACTATGTCCCTTGCGATGCTTGTTGTGATAACGTTTTCTACACATAAAATTATTTGAAAATAAAATTACAAGGTTAATTGTTATAACAAAGGTAAAGAACTTACGATTTTTTCTCCCATCAATTTGTCTTTCTCATCCTTGTAGTTATCTACGTCTTTCATTCGCGAGTCAATCCAAAGTTCCTCTTTCGTAGGCCATTCTCCCGTTTCGTCATGCTAGTAAGAAGTAATTTTATAATAAATTAAAAAATAATTGCAACATTTGGAATAACTAAAAGAAAAAAAAAGAATCTAACCTTTTCTTTGTCAAGCTTTCGATATCCATTTCGGCCCGTTCGAGATTTGTACACACTTTTTCCGATATTTGATTTCCCATGTTCCGATGTTTGTTTGAACATTTCGGTTCGTCTATACTCATAAAATGCTATCCAATCTTCTTCGGTGATACTTGTATAGAATTTCAAAATACAAGCCGGTCTCTTTAAGGCGATTGGTTCGTTGATTATGTCTTTGAGTAGATCGTTGTATATCTCATGACGAAATAACCTTGCCGCTTCTCCGACTCTCATAAGGCAATCGTGTTTTTGTTCGATAGGAATCGTAAATCCTTCTTGCATTTCGTTCCAAATCCGTTCTTTAATTTGGGCGTTGTCTTTACATCTCCAATCACGCATCGAAAGTGGAACGTGTTCTCTTGCTAACACGCCAAAGTAACTCGACAACTCATCACCCTCTTTACCCATTGGTTGCCCTTTATCATCAAATTGTACCCGGATTTTTTTACCAAGTGCTTTAGCCTTATTAACCCGACCCATAAGAGTGTTTCTTCGTTTTCCTTGTTCATCGGAGTTAAGCGCTAGTTGTCTTCTAATTTTTCTTTTACCACTACCGCTAGAAGTAGTAGTAGTGGACGACATGGAATCTAATATACAAAATTCAAAACATAATCTCAATTTCTAACTCAAATCCAATCTGATTCCAACTCAAATACAACTTCAAATCAATATCAAACTAAAATAAAACGAATTCAAATCCAATATACTAAAATCCAATACAAATTCTTCCTAACTTCAAATAAATACCAAATTCTAACTAAATAATAAAATACATCAAATTAAATTAAAAAAAGGTGGGAAATAACATACCCGGTCGAGGCGAGGACGTGGCGAGCGAGAGGCGAGGTGGAGGCGGGGCAAGGTCGAGGTGGAGGCGGGGCAAGGGCGAGGTGGAGGCGAGGCGGGGTCAAGGTGAGGTGGGGGCTGGGCGGGGTCAAGGCGGAGGCTATGAGGAGTGAGAGTGAGGACCGGAGAGAGATGGGCGGCGACTTGTTTCTACAACGCTTTGAATAAGCGTTGTAGAAGTCTCGCCGCGGCGACGTGTAAAGTCCGCCGTGGGGAGACAAACCCAGAAAAGTTACGCCGCGGCGAGAAATATTCCTAGCCGCGGCGAGTTGACACTCCTAACCCTAAATGTTCTCGCCGCTGCGAAGTGTACTTCCCGCCGCGGCGAGTTGTTTCTACAACGCTTATAATAAGCGTTGTAGAAGTCTCGCCGCGGCGACGTGTAAAGTCCGCCGCGGCGAGACAAACCCAGAAAATTACGCCGCGGCAAGAAATATATCTCGCCACGGCGAGAACAGAATTTCAAATAAGCATCCTCTCGGTAAGTTTTGCGCCGTGGCGAAATCTATTTCCCGCCGCGGCGAATAATCATCGCCGCGGCAAAGTTTGTACATAGCCACGGCGGGAATTTATTGGTTGGATGGCGCCGCGGCGACGTGTAATGTCCGCCGCGGCGAGTTTGTTTCTACAACGGTTATGTTAACCGTTGTAGAAAGTTGTCGCCGCGGCGAAGTCATATTTTCGCCGTGGCGAGAAACACGAGGCATATATATTCTCATTTCTCTTTTTTTTCACTTAGAACTCTCATAACCTCTCGAAAAATATTTCCAGCACCATTTCGACTCATTCTACTGCGTTCTCATTTACAAGTCTCATCTACACATCCAAATCTAGTAAGTTCTTCTTTAATTTGCTCAAATTTTGTTCTCTTGATAGTTTACTAATTAGAATGAGTTAATTTTTTTTATATAATTAGGGTTTTCTATGAAGATGAGAAAGTGGATGTGGGGGAATTAAACGAGATATATCGTAAAGGTGTAGATGAGTTTTGTGATTTTCCTAGAGAGAACATGGTAGATGTGAAATCTATGCGTTGTCCTTGTATTCAATGTGGAAATCATAGACATTTTTCGATTGATGTCGTTCGGACCCATTTATTTGTATATGGAATAATGACCTCGTATCAAAGATAGTACTACCATGGTGAGGTTTTTCGTTCTACGGTAAACGAGGATAATAATGATGTTGAAGATGATATTGATGATATGTGCGGAATGATGAACGATTTGGAGGATGATTTTGTTGAGCGACCGGAATTGTTTGAGTCCATGATGAATGATGCGGAGACACCATTATATGAAGGGTGTACAAGCTTTTCGAAGTTTTCGTTTCTAGTTACATTATTTCATTTAAAGGCGTCGGGCGGTTGGACAAACACTAGTTTTACTCTATTGTTGGAAACACTAAAAGAAGCATTTCCGGAAGATAATAAAGTTCCTTTAAGTATGTATGAAGCGAAGAAGACTTTGGGCACATTAGGGATGAAGTACGAGAAATTTCATGCGTGCCCAAATGATTGTGTTTTATATAGACATGAGTATGAAGATCTGAATGAATGTCCGATGTGCAAAGAGTCAAGGTGGAAGAAGGGTAAAATTCCATGTAATGGGGTTAAAGGAGTTCCAGTCAAGGTACGTACATTTTCATTATTTGATTAAGAAATACATGTAGCTCATATTCATTATTAATTATTGATTTTCTTTAAATATATTTCACTCATTATGGTACATTCCTCCAATGCCGCGCTTCCGTCGAATGTTTAATAGTGTCAAACACGCGAAGAACATGGTTTGGCACTCCGAAAAACGTATCGATGATGGTATGTTGAGACATCCTGCTGATGCTTCACAATGGAAATCCTTCGATTTAGAGTATACGGATTTCAGTGTTAATACTCGAAATTTGCGCCTTGGTCTAGCGTCTGATGGTATGAACCTGTTCAGCATGATGAGCAGTAAATATAGTGTTTGGCCGGTTATACTCATGAACTACAATCTCCCTCCAAAGCTATGTATGAAGAGAAAGTTCTTGATGTTAACGCTTCTGATTTCAGGACCAAATCAACTAGGAAATGATATCGATGTTTATTTGGCACCGTTGGTCGATGATTTGAAGATGTTATGGGAGAAAGGGATAGAAGTCAAAGACGCTTACCGTGGAGATTCGTTCAACTTAAGGGCAATGTTAATGTGGACTATTAACGACTTTCCTCCCTATGGAAACTTGTCAGGATACTCTGTGAAATGCTCGATTGGTTGTCCGATTTGCATGAAAGACACATCTTCCATCAGATTGAAGCATGGTAAGAAGACCGTTTTTCTTGGTCATAGAAGATTTTTACCAAGAGATCACTCATATAGAAGGTTGAAACAGGCATTTGATGGAAATACAGAAGAACGACCGCCTCCTAGAATTTTGTCTGGTGAAGATGTCTATGAGATGGTTAAAAACGTCAATGAAGTGCTTGGGAAAAGAAAGCGGAGTGCTAATACTAAAGAACCCTTCAAAGAGAATCCTTGGAAGAAGAAATTGATTTTCTACGACCTTCCTTATTGGAAGTCACACTACGTTCGGCATTCTCTGGATGTTATGCACATCGAGAAAAATGTGTGTGAATCGTTTATCGGTACGCTTCTTGATGATCCAAATAAATCGAAAGACGGATTAAAATCTCGAATGGATCTCAAAGAGATGAATATAAGAAGCATTTTGCATACCAAGAGGGGGGTGGAAAAAAAATAAAATTGCCACCGGCAAAGTACACTCTAGATCGAAAGGAGAAGAAGAAGTTGTGTACCTGGTTTTCTTCTATTAAAGTCCCCGATGGTCATTCATCAAACTATAAGAGGTTCGTGTCTTTGAAAGATTTGAGACTTATTGGAATGAAGACTCACGATTGTCATGTACTGCTACAACAAATGTTGCCTCTTGCTTTGCGACGAATCGTGCCAAAAGATGTGAGATTCGCAATATCAAAGATATGTGTATTCTTTAACTCAATTTGTTCGAAGGTCATCGATCCTACTCGCTTAGATTTAATGCAGTCAGAATTGGTGAAAACTCTCTGCTTGCTCGAAAAGTTCTTTCCACCTTCGTTTTTCGACATCATGGTTCATTTAACCGTTCACTTGGTACGTGAAGTGAAATTAAGCGGGCCCGTATTTTTACGGTGGATGTATCCAATCGAACGTTACATGAAAGTGTTGAAAAGCTACGTGAAGAACTACAATAGGCCCGAAGGAAGCATAGTTGAAAATTACATAGCAGAAGAGTCGGTTGAGTTTTGTTCTGAGTATTTAGCTAAAGCAGATGAAATTGGGGTACCCAAAAACACCAATTTTGATTCAAAAGCTCTATCTACAGGTATGTTTTTGACACTTTATTTGTTACTTTAAATTATGATGCGTTCTTGTTTAAGTATGTTTTTATTTATAGGTACCTATTCGAGTGTCAACCGAAAAGAATGGCAGCAAGCCGGTCTCCATGTGCTACACAACGTTTCTGAGGTCACGCCATTTGTGGATATTCATTTGAATGAGTTGAGAGTGAATAATCCAAAGAAAGGCAGAAATGAAAAATGGTTACAAGAAGAGCACAACCGTTTGTTTCAGAACTGGCTTGGAAAACGATTATTTAAAGAGGCAGGACATTCTTTTACATTGAGTAAACTATCTGGCGGGCCTTCCTCAATGGTTACAAGGTACACTGCTTGGTCTGATAATGGTTTTACATTTTACACAAGAGAGAGAGACAACAAGCATCCCGTTCAAAATAGTGGTGTTACATTGTTTGCTGAAGCATTACATGTTTCGTCGGCCAAAGATAAGAATCAAAAACATGATTTTATGAACTATTATGGATACATTGAAGACATTTGGGAACTTGATTATTGCGGGTTGCGAGTCGCTTTATTCAAGTGCACATGGGCAGATAATAATCATGTTAAAGTTGATAATGACGGAGTTACAGTTGTCGACTTTAGACGGATTGGCTACGAGAATGATTCATTTATTTTGGCTTCGCAAGCAATTCAAGTGTTTTATGTTTCGGATCCATCCAATCTAGAGTTATCGTTAGTAGTTCATATGAAAGCGAGAAATGGTAATGATGAAGAAGACGAAGAAATGTCTAGCATTCCACTGTTCACATCGGGATTACCTCCTATTGATCAAGAGATGGATGATTTTGATGATGACGGAACGTTTTATGAAGGTTGTTAAAGCTTTTATTTGTGTTTTATTAGCAAGGTAACAACAAGGCATAAAAGAAATAACAACAAGCATAAAACGATTCAAGTAAAAATAAGAAACTAGCAAGATAACAAAACTAGTCACAAAATTTTACTCAAAAAATCTCAAACCTTTAAAACATGTTTTTCAATATAAAAAATTAAAAACTTTTAGAACTGATTCTAATGTGTTTTAAAACCATCCCAAACTCATAGAAAATCAACATGATTTTTAATTTAAAGGCAAGAGCAATAAATTAAAAAAAAAAATCTAAGATAACAATTCTAACTTGTCACAAAATTAGTAAACTTTCGAAAACGATTTTCAAGCTCATATTTTTAAATACATGTACATGCTAATCTTTGACCATAGCTCTGATACCATTTGTTGGAATCGATCTAGGGTTTAAGAAAATAATTAACGCTTCGGGAAGCGGCAGAATTTTAAAAATTTTCTTTTACAAGTAAAAACGGTTTTTACTACCCTAGACAAGTGCAAGTACATGTAATTAAAAACTAATATGAGCTAAGAAGTTTACTAACCTTTTCTTGAAGCTTGATCTTTGAGAAGCTCTTAGAAAGTTTCAACGCTCGTCTCCCCTCGCAGCACGTCCCTCTTTCTTTCCTCGGCACCTCGAGCAACCACGAAAGTTTCTATCACTAAATCACTCGAGAGAAAAGGAATTAGTGAGTGGGCACTTTTAAACACTACGACTTAAGAACGAGTCTTGAAGTCGCAGAGCTAAACTCTAGGTCAAATGAGGACCTAGGTGCCAAAACAATAAAAACGAAATTGAATAGAGAGAGAGAGGAGAGGGCCGGCCAAGTCTAGAGAGAGAAGCTTTCAATCTCTAAAACTTTGGATGAATGAAATGTGAGGAAATGAGGCTCCTATTTATAGGAGAGGTCTCACCTTCAATAAGGTAGTTTCCTCTTCTATAGAAATATCACATATTCATGAGCAAAATAACCCTTATTTCCCACTTGAGAAACTCGGCCAAACAAGGCTTCTAGAAGCCTTGATTTGTTTCCTATTTTGTTCATGGCTTGCCTTTTCTCTCAACATGGCCGAAGTTCCCTTATGCATCCTTATGCAAATTTGTTTCCTCTTTTTCTTTTGGCAAGTATCTAAATACATTTATGCACAAAATAAACTCTCCTATTTCTCTATAGGGTAGGCGCCCAACATGTCTCTAGAAGGAGCTTCTAGAAGCTTCTTCATTTATTCATGAGAACATGAAAAAGGCCCATTAAGAATTTTCAATAAAACTCTTATGAAATGAAATTAATTCACGAGGCCCAATGATCAAGTCATGGCCGAGTGACATTAAGTCATCAAATGAACTTGTCAAAAAATTTATTAACATTCATTTCATCCTTTGTCTCAAAAGACAAAATTACCCTTTTGACTATTTTCGTTCTTGTTTTGACTTAGCTTCCAGTTTAACTATTCCTATCGATGTGATTCGTGACAGTGACCTCATGGACCCAAATGAACAAAGCTTGAGCTAAACACTTGGACTCAAAAGTTCACAAACCTTTTCCAAGTTTAGCTTAATGCCAACTGATTCCACTAAAGAGCTGACACTGAAAATCTCTCGGTTCAAATGAATTTATTTTCTACTCAAGAATTCGACCTAATTATGATGAGCGGATCCACTGAATATTATCTATGTTTACCCTTCATGAATGTCATCAGCTAGTCGGGATTTACTAAATTACCATTTTACCCTTCTAGCTATTATTTCCTCAACTCCTTTGTCGCTTGTGAATAAGTTAGAAACAATGTATTGACGAGGAGCTAACAAGTCACATTGTTTCATCCAAAAGAGTCAGGACTCAATTTGGACACTGGCCAGTTCATTTATTCACACTCCAAGGAACAAAGCATGAGGTGACATACATTGCATTTCAGCAACCTTGTACATGAATTCCATATCTATGAGAACTTCACAAAGTTACTCATGACATACTCACAACTTAGTACTTCACCAATAGGCCCTGTTCGGAATCACATAGTGTGTCCGAACTCTGACTTTCTCAAATGAGAATACTAAGGTGTGAAATGACATGTCTCATTTCAGGATTAAGGTAAGCATGATGCAATTCATACATAGTGACTTCGAGACATAAGAGGTTAAATGGTTTGTTCTTATTTTGTCTCTAGAAGTGCACTGGTCAATTCAGTACCTTCGGAAGATACCTAGAAGAACTATAGAGTCCCCAACTCTCAATGCCTCATAACCAGACATCATAGATTCTTCTAACAATCATACTGAGGTCAATAGTCCTTTGACCCTAAGATTGCGAATATATCGCTTTAAGCAAACTACGAAGAGTTTGTTCATGCAAATCTACATTTGTCTCTTCGTAAGTTGTTAAGTTTGTTTATGGACTAAAAGACTAAGGTTTTATCATAAAGCTTCAAACAAAGAAAGAATGAATGAACGTTTCAACTTTATTAATGAATGAATAGGCAATTACAAGCAAGAGTCTTCATGAGACTTTATTACATCAAATGTACAAAATAAAGACTACAACTCTTCTTGTGGGCATCATTGACAACAAACTCCCACTTGACTCAAAGAAGATGTGTGTAGTCTTTCATGCCTAATCCCTCACGATGTTGGTCGAAGACCTTGTTCGCTAGGGCCTAGGTGAATGGATCTGCGAGGTTGTCCACCGTTGAGATCTTCTTTACTTCCACGTCTCCGCGCTGCACGATCTCTCGAATCAAATGGTATTTCCTCTCAATATGCTTAGAGCGCTTATGGCTTCTAGGTTCCTTTGAGTTAGCGACAGCCCCACTATTATCACAATAAAGGGTCATGGGCTCGTCGACGTTTGGAACAACTTCCAAATACTTAAGGAATTTTCTAAGCCATACAGCCTCTTCGGATGCTTCACAAGCAGCCACATATTCTACTTCCATTGTGGAGTCAGCAATGCAAGATTGCTTAATACTTCTCCACACAACAGCTCCACCATTAAGGATGAACACAGATCCCGAAGTGGATTTCCTGGAATCCTTATCCGCTTGAAAATCGGAGTCGGTATATCCCGTCATAGTCAGGTCAGTACCTGAGTATGTAAGCATCAAGTTCCTAGTTCTTCGAAGATACTTAAGAACATGCTTAACAGCAATCCAGTGCTCGGGTCCAGGGTTGGATTGGAAACGACTAACTACGCCAACGGCGAAACAGATGTCAGGTCTAGTGCAAAGCATAGCATACATGAGGCTTCCTACGGCAGAGGCGTAAGGAATCTTCCTCATGTCTTCAATCTCTTGTGCAGTCTTGGGAGACTGGTCCTTAGAGAGTGAAACTCCATGCCTAAAGGGTGTTTGACCCCTCTTGCAGTCTTGCATCGAGAAGCGATCCATCACCTTATCAATATAAGATGCTTGAGAGAGCGACAGGGTCCGGTTTTCCTATCTCGAAAGATTTGGATTCCCAGAATGTATGCGGCTTCTCCTAGATCCTTCATATCGAATTGCTTTACTAGCCAGACCTTAACCTCAGATAACTTACCCACGTCATTACCAATGAGTAGTATATCATCGACATATAGTACCAGAAACACAACCTTGCCTTCGTGTATTAACTTGTAAACACAATGCTCATCTATTGACTTTTCAAAGCCAAAGCTCTTTAGAGTTTCATCGAATCTAATATTCCATGACCTAGATGCTTGCTTTAGTCCATAAATGGATTTAAGCAACTCGCAAACCTTGGTCTCTTGACCTTTATCCACGAAACCGTCTGGTTGAGCCATGTAAATGCGCTCGTCAAGATTGCCATTCAGAAAGGCTGTCTTGACATCCATTTGCCAGATCTCATAGTCGAGAGCTGCAGCTATGGATAGGAGTATGCGGATGGATTTAAGCATCGCGACTGGCGAGAAGGTTTCTTCATAGTCAATCCCTTCTTGTTGGGTATAACCCTTTGCCACAAGTCGTGCTTTGAACGTCTCGACGTTCCCATCAGGGCCCATTTTCTTCTTGTATATCCACTTACACCCTACGGGTTTAATCCCTTCAGGAAGGTCTACAAGTTTCCAGACATTGTTGACATACATCGAGTGCATTTCAACTTTCATGGCGTCAAGCCAAAGGTTTGATTCAGAACAAGCCATCGCTTGGCTATAGGAAACAGGATCATCCATGTCAGAGACGGCTACAAGAGAGTCTCCATAAGACATGTACCTGTCAGGCTTTTGAGTAGCCCTCCCACTACGTCTAAGTACTACTTGACGAGATTCTGATGAGTTAGGTTGTGTTTCAGTTGGGGTAAGAACATTTCTTACAGACGAGGTAGAAGCTTCCTCACCCAACTTTTCTTCAAGCACAATTTTGCTTCTAGGTTTTGCATCCTTCATAAAGTCCTCCTCAAGGAAACGAGCATTCGTGCTAACGAAAGTCTTATCGTCCTCGGGACTATAGAAAATGAAACCCTTGGTTTCCTTTGGATATCCAACAAACAGACATAATTCTTACCTACTAGCCAACTTGCTAGTCTTTTTCCTTAGACGGAACTTGGTTCAGAATGTAAGCGGCTGTTTCGAGGGCATATCCCCAAAAGGAAAGAGGGAGTGATGAGTAACTCATCATTGATCTAACCATCTCCATAAGAGTTCGGTTTCTTCTCTCTGACACTCCGTTTTGTTGAGGCGTGCCAGGTGAGGTGAGCTGAGAAGCGATACCTTCTTCTTTAAGAAAGTCATCGAACTCTCCAGACATATACTCACCACCTCGATCAGATCGAAGGGTTTTGATCACTTTGCCAGTTTGCTTTTCCACTAAAGCCCTAAAGACCTTAAATACTCACCACCTCGATCAGATTTGTGTTTGAGCAAATAGACAAACCCATATCGTGAGTAATCATCGATGAAGGTAACGAAGTATTCGTATCCTCCACGTGCCTGTTGGTTGAGCGGAGCACATACATCAGAATGTACTAGTTCCAGCAACTCAGTGGCTCTTCGACCCTTATCGGAGAAAGGTCGCTTAGTCATTTTTCCTTCTATGCAGGATTCACAAGTAGGTAGTGAACCTATTGCAGAGGCTTGGAGTGGACCGTCCCTTACAAGTCTCTTAATCCTATCTAGACTGATATGACCAAGTCTCAAGTGCCAGAGGTATGTTGATTTTGTTAGATCGGAGGATTCAGAAAGTTTGATCCTCTTTGGCTCCCTAATTAGATCATTATCTATTTCGGTGTCTAAAAGAGAAGGTTTAGTGGGATAGATGTAGAAAAGAGCATTCTTCATACATGCATCAGTGACAAAAGAATTATCAGGAAACGAAATACGAATTTCATTCTTAATGAACTTTAAATAATAATCTTGCTCACGAAGACGAGCAACGGATATTAAGTTCTTCCCAAAGGTAGGAACAAAATAAACATTATTCAAGTTTAAAGTGCGGTCTTCAAAAGACAGCGTCACGGATCCCACAGCCTTCGCGGACACCAGGCTCCCATCATCCCATTTGAAACAGAACTCGCCTTCCTCTAAGCTTTTGGTTTTCTTGAAACCATTCAAGGAACAACAAATATGGTTAGTAGCAGCGGAGTCAAGAATCCACGTTGATTCATTATCAGCTACTAAGCATGCTTCGGTAACTAGTACAATACTATGTTCCTATGCTTTGAGATAGGCAGGACAGTAGCATGTGCCTCTCCTTGATTCCTCTTGTTGTCGGTCGTTTTCGGAAAACCCGAGACGCCAAGAAGACACGCCATTCAAAGGGCCGATGGTCAGGCCGGAGGTCCTAAAGAGCGGCGAGCCTTCTCTCACGAGTCGACTGACAAGTCCTCGTGCCAAATCCTCATGCCCCTCGAGTCGAGCCCCTAGTCATTCCTCGAGTCGAGCCTTGGGTTGTTCCTCGAATCGAGCCTCGAGTCGGTCTCCTCGAATCGAGCTTCACTCCTCAAGTCGAGCCTCGAGTCGCTCCTCGAATCGAGTCACTCTCGCCAAGGGGAAACCTTCATATTTCATGTGGCAAGAATGGTATTCGAAGGTCCGCAAGAGCCCGACGAGACGGGCCATGCGCCGCGCGCGCAGCCGCGCCGGCCAACCAAGCGCAGCAGCCCGCGCGCCGCGCCAGACAGGCCGCGCGCCGTGCCAGGCAGACCGAGTGCCGCGCGATGACACGCCCGCGCCGTGCATCCCGCGCCGCACATCCAGCACCGAGCATCGCGCGCCGCGCGTGGTGACCCGCGCGCCGCGCCCCCTGCGCCGCGTGCGCCGTGCGCCTCCACTTGATGTCACA
Source organism: Urtica dioica subsp. dioica (assembly GCF_054948205.1). Lineage (NCBI taxonomy): Eukaryota > Viridiplantae > Streptophyta > Magnoliopsida > Rosales > Urticaceae > Urtica > Urtica dioica. The sequence goes on from NC_142756.1 coordinate 41,826,923, forward strand.
TGCGTTCCTAGTCCCACATGGACGAAAAAGAAGCCTTTTAAGGCCCCCAAACACCTATAAATACCCCCTCCCATTGAGGGGAAAGCCATCCCATTCTTTCTCAAGGAACTTGAGACTACTCTCCGCTTCTTTAGATGCCATCCTTGGCCTGAAGCGGATTCTCCACGATTTCTCGCTCTCGGAAATTCTGAAGCACTTTCCGGGGACACCCGAGTGCCGCCTCTCTTGATCGAGCGATTAATCTTGAGCCCACGAGTGCTCTAACGGTTTTCTACTGAAAATCGCCTACGCGTCTAGCACCCTAGACGCGTCCGCCATTTCTGACAAGAAATCGCCTACGCGTCTGGCATTTCCAACTAGGAATCGCCTACGCGTCCGGAATCTCCGCCACAACAAGGAACTCTTGACTTAGAGTCTTCCACGTCTCCAAAAGAGAGAAAACACACATTCTCTCTCGCATACGCGATCTCCGAAGTCCTGAGACGTCGCCGAGGACTCCTCGAGCCCCGTCTCCTTCGTCGAGCACGCTTCTCCACCAAGGCTCCGCGCCTCACACAGCGTCCTACACGCTTGAACTACGTTCTGACCTGATCCCATACACGGGTACGTAGGCAGCCGACAACCAAGGCACGGTCACTTCTCCTCCTCACCCCCTACCTCTCCCGAGAGGCGGGTTGATCGGAGAAAACCCTAGCTCGAGACTATCGAGTTCACACTCTTGGCCCGGGTGCGATCACTTGGTCCGGCCTTGGATCGAACCGCCCGAGGTTTTAAATAGTTGTTCATTTTCGTGCGACAACATTTTGGCGCTAGAAGGAGGGGACTTCCCAACCTATTCAGCCCGACATACCTTCTGTTCATCTTCTTCTTTTCTTCTGCGAACTCAACCTTCTCGAACTTGAGAAACGATGAGTAACCAACCACCTGTACGTTCTGAGGGCGTGAACAACGCCGAAGACGTCACTGGGACCAAGAAATACTTCTTGCGCTCCCGAGCGCATGGTGACGAAGAGTCGCTCCACGAAGAGAGCTCGACCCGCTCACCATCTCCATCTCCTGATAGCAGGGACAACCGCATCATGGAGCTGGAGGAGAGTATCCGCCAACTAAAGGCGAAGAACGCGAGGTACCACAGCCGACTGGCTGCGAAGCAACCTGCGCATGACACAATAATCCTCAACAAGGATCCAGGGAACCTCAACGAGGAAAGCCGTGACTGCGACCCTGATTACGAGGGTACTGGCGATTCAGAGGGTATCGAGACTTCTCTCACGAAGGACGGGGAACCCCCCGCCGTGTTTGAAGCCGGTCCTTCGAATCCCCTACCCCGGAAAGGCGACGCACCGGCTGCTTCTCAAGAGGGAAACTCCCGACGCTCGGCCTTCGACCGACTAGGTCAAAGGGAGAATGTTACGGAGAGTCAGGGCACGCGGAGAGCGCGCCGTCGCAGACGTAGCCTGCGCCTCCGTATCTCCAGCCCCGATCTTAGGGATCACCTCACCGCCCAACGCATTGAGCGTGGCGATGACTTAAGAGAGCGACTAAGCTCTCGGCCAAACGTCCCTGTAGCAGCCCCAACTAACGGGAACCGCCGCACGGGTCAAGGGTCAAATGAAAGACGACAGGTGACTCCTCCCGAACAGGGAGTTACTCCGACTACCGGTCTCGATGTGATCACAATGATCCACAATCTTCGAAATGAAGTACGAGATCTCCGAGAACACGGAATAGGCGGAAGTGCCTATGGGGTCGTTGAGGAGAAGTCCTCGCCTTTCACGGCTCAGATATTGGCCGAGGTATGTACGGGAAATTTCAAACTCCCGAACCTCGCTCCATATAATGGAAAAGCAGATCATGCTTACCACATCCAGCACTATGAAACCTGGATGACGATGTAGGGTGTCACTCCCGGCGCTATGTGCCAAGCTTTTAGTCTTACCCTCGCCGGACCCGGCTTCGAGTGGTTCAAGAACTTAAGGCCGGGAAGCATCCGCTCGTTCAAAGACCTGAAGGACATGTTCCTAGCACGGTTCGCTACGTCTATGGTCCAAAAGAAGATCAAGATGTACCTGTGGTCAATCAGGCAAGAGGATGGCGAGTCTCTTAGACGATACCTCGCCCGATTCACTGAAGAATCGAATAAGGTCGACCGCTTTGACGACAAAGACGCAATCACCGCCATCACTGAAGGCTTGCGCACAAGTGACTTCCTTAAGTCCATCGTCGGCCGTGTCCCTTCTACCATGGCCGAGTTAATGACTCGAGCCAAGACCTTCATGAGAGTCGAAGATTACCTCGATGGACGCAAGGGCAATGATCAAAGCCCTCACCACCGAGACGAGCCTAACAACGAGCAAGGAAACTCCCGTAAAAGGCGAAACAGAGGAGGTCAGACTTTTAATAGACGACCTCCGATGCCCCAGAAGCCGCGACTTGCGGAAGACTTTAAGGGCTACTCGTCGTTCACAACGTTGAACACAACGCCTGAGCAAATCCTAGCTTTAGCGCGTGACAAGTTCACTCCCCCGGCTCCAATGAACAAAGATCCCGCGACTCGCGATAGATCTAAATATTGCGAGTTCCATCAGGAATACGGTCACTTGACCTCTGAATGCTATAGTCTTAAAAGGCAGATCGAGGCATTGATCCAACGGGGTGAGCTAAAAGAGTTCGTGTTACGCATGATTAGCGCTGCGGGCCCCACCTCGAACAGACCACAGTCTGGCAGGGGAGGAGGAACAGCCGCTTCTGCCGACCGAACCACGGCTACTGCTAATGCCAATCCACAACTCCACGTTGTGACCACCATATTGGGAGGTCCACAAGATGGAGATTCGGCCCGACAACGGAAAAAATTCCTAAGGGCCGTGGCTCAAGAAGACGCTGCTATGCACGTCAACCTCACGTATGAAGAACCTCCGTCTGTGCCTCACGAGACGATGCATTTCACCAACAAAGAGGCCAAGCGAGTTGTGCATCCGCACAATGATGCGATTGTGCTCAAAGCCCAAGTAGCTAATAACTTGGTGAAAAGAGTTCTCATCGACAACGGCAGTGCTGCCGACATAATCTTCAAGTCCACCCTAGAGCGCATGAACCTCGGGGGGCTACGCCCAACTCCGACCCAAACGCCTCTATTCGGGTTCACTGGGGAGAGAGTCATGACCGAAGGCATCATCGATCTACCGGTCACCTTCGGAACTCCCGGAAGCATTGAAGTCATTCACATGGTCCCATTCCTAGTGGTCGACCAAGAGTCCCCCTACAACGTAATCGTTGGGCGACCTGTTGTCGGTCCGTCTCGGACCGACGGGGACTAAGGCATCACTTCGACCCACGCGACCGGTGCAAGGCCTCGGGCGGCGAAACCTTGCCTCGGCCTTTGGCCGGCCCAAACCAATGGCCGGGCCAAGGGTTAGCCGGCCAGCGGCTGGCCGTATGCTTGACCGGCCTATCGCCGGCCCAAAGGACAGTCGGCCAGTGGCCGGCCATATGCTCAGCTGGCCAATGACCGGCCATATGCTCAGCCGGCCAATGACCGGCCATATGCTCAGCCGGCCCATGGCCGGCCAACCCGCGTCCAAGGCCGGCCCTCCTCCAAGGCCGGCGCTCCAAGGCCGGCCCTCCTCCAAGGCCGGCACGCCAAGGCCGGCCCTCCTCCAAGGCCGGCGCCCCAAGGCCGGCCCTCCTCCAAGGCCGGCGCTCCAAGGCCGGCCCTCCTCCAAGGCCGGCGCTCCAAGGCCGGCCCTCCTCCAAGGCCGGCGCTCCAAGGTCGGCCCTCCTCCAAGGCCGGCACTCCAAGGCCGGCCCTCCTCCATAGCCGGCTCTCCAGAGCCGGCCATGGCCTCCACGGCCGAGTCAGAGCCGACCATGGCCGAGTCAGAGCCGGCCATGGCCTCCACGGCCGAGTCAGAGCCGGCCATGGACGAGTCAGAGCCGGCCATGGCCTCCACGGCCGAGTCAGAGCCGGCCATGGCCGGGTCAGAGGCGGCCTTCGGCCAAGGGAATGCCCAAAATGCCCCTTGGTCGCCTATAAATACCAAGGCACCCCCCTTTGGTTCAGGTAATCCGAATTTGAGTACCGAAACACTGTCGAACTCGTACCTCGCTCGTTTCTCTCAAGTCTCGACCTCTAAACACCCCTAAAACCTCTATACTCCACCTCAATCACACTAATGTTGAGCTTCGGAGAGGTAAACAGGGGCACCCCCCTGTTTCCCCTTGGTAGTTCACGTGTTCTCTACTCCTTTTTAGGTACTCTGACGAACTCAAGGGACATCCACAGCTAAGGGACGACTTGGGATACCAAGTCCGACACGCTCGAGTCAAGACGAGACCACTTGGTCCGGCCTTGGGTCTAACCGTTTTGGCTCCTAAATAGTTGTCCGAAAAACAGCGACAACATTTTGGCGCTAGAAGGAGGGGATCTCTCGACCTTGGCAACACATGCCCTCTACCAGTCTTCTTCTCACTTCTACGACGCTCGAGAGATGAGTCGTAGCCCCGCCACCTCCGTGGGCGCCCGAGCGACTAGCTCGAGGCGCGACCTCCAAGGCTCTGCGAACCGTCTCGAAGGGCAACCTCGTGACAACGAGAGCCAGCCCCGACACCCGGCGAATGACCCCGAGGCCGCAGTCCGAGAGGACACGACTCGAAGGCTCGCCGAGCTTCTAGACCGCCCCGGCGTCACCGGCGCGCTCATCGCCGACCTCCTCGACTCCGACAATGTCGATGACATCAACCACGAGACCAACCTCGACCACGCTATTCACGAAAGTGGACACGCGCGCACGCTTCCAAGGGGACACCCTCGGGCGGCCGCGTCGAAGCATCAACCTTTTGGTGAGCACCCACACGCGCCCTCGAGGGGACACCCTCGGGCGACCACGTCAGGGCATCAAAGCTCGCACAATGCCCGAGGATGCTCGGTCTCGAGGTTCCGAAAGGGACGCTCCAAGCTCACCGTGCGCGTCCAAAACCCTTGTGAAGGTGACAACGTCGATGGTCTCGGCCCCCGCCAAAGGCGTCGCCTGAATGACGCGCCCTTAACAAGGGTGATAGGGACGGCCTCCGGAGACTTAAGAGACCGCCTCAACTCTCAAAGAGAGAATCACGAGTTCGACTTGAGAGAAAAACTCGACGCTCAACGTGAGACCGCGATCGTCTTGGGGCAGCAACCACCCAACACTGATCAAGCACCCAACCAAAAGCGCGCAGCCACGCTTGTGATGCCGGCCGTTGGTTCCGAGTCACGAAGGAAAAAGCGCCGGAAGGGTCAAGTCCCTAACGACCACCCTTCTCCAGCCCCGAAGCGATCCTTCGTCCCGCTCAACACAACGCCCGACCGGATCCTGCGCTTACGCCGCGATGAGCTGGGAAGCCCCGCTCCACTCACAAAGGACCCCGCGAAGCGAGATCGAAGTCGGTTCTGCGAATACCACAAAGATCACGGGCACATGACGATCGAATGCAAGCAGCTTAAGAAGCGAATTGATTCCCTAATTCGAGGTGAGGATTTCAAGGAATTCGTCGCGTCTGCTAGCAAGCCATGAGTATCGTTACTTCGACCCTTAAATTCACGCCCGAACTCGATCGGCTTCGTGGTCACTTTCATTTCGAAAATGTAATTTCCTTTTTTCAAAGAAGGCCAAGTGCCATGACAAACTGTAACGACCCCCTTATTGCAATAAAGAGTTATTTCACACATGAAAAAATGTAGTGCATACTTTTGTATACCTCTAACGCAAGAGTTTCTTGGCCTTCGTCTCACAAACGCAAGAAACTCGGGGGGCTAACAGGGATCAATGATCAATAAAAACAACTCAACAACAACTCAAAAAAAAAATATATATAATAATAACGTCTCGAGGGGCCGATGGTTAGGCCGGAGGTCCCAAAGAAAGACTTCTCACGTAACTCCTCGAGATGAATTCATTACTCGAGTCGAGCTACGAGTCCGCGAGTCGACCGATGCTCCTCGCGCCGACTCTTCACGAAACTCCTCGTGCAGGCTCTACGTGAGTCCTCGAGTCGAGTTCGAGTCCACGAGTCGACTGATACTCCTCGTGCCAACTCTTCACATGACTCCTCGAGATGAGTTCATTCCTCGAGTTGAGCTACGAGTCCGCGAGTCGATCGATACTCCTCGCGACGACTCTTTACGAAACTCCTCGTGCAGGCTCTACGTGGGTCCTCGAGTCGAGTTCGAGTCCACGAGTCGATTGATACTCCTCGTGCAGGCTCGATATGTCTCCTCGAGATGCGTTCATTCCTCGAGTCGAGTTCGAGTCCATGAGTCGACTAATGCTCCTCATGCCGACTCCTCACGCAACTCCTCGTGCAGGCTCTACGTGAGCCCTCGAGTCGAGTTCGAGTCCACGAGTCGACCGATACTCCTCGTGCCGACTCTCCACATGTCTCCTCGAGATGCGTTCATTCCTCGAGTCGAGTTACGAGTCCGCGAGTCGACCGATACTCCTCGCACCGACTCTTCACGAAACCCCTCTGGCAGGCTCTACGAGAGCCCTCGAGTTGAGTCCCAAGTCAACAAATCAACTAACTACTCCTCGTGCAGGCTCTACATGAGTCCTCGAGCTGAGTCTCAAGTCCACGCTCGCCGCCCAGCTCGTGGGCCGATAGGCAACGAGTTACAAATGGGTTCAAGGCTTGCGTCCGCCAGGGCGTATCTGGTCAAGCCAGCGTCCACGGGAAACCTCGCCACACAAATGTGGCATCGCGCTCGCCGCCCAGCTCGTCGGCCGATAGGCAACGAGTTACAAATGGGTTCAAGGTCTGCATCCGCAGGGCGTATCTGGTCTAGCCAGCGTCCACAGGAAACCTCGCCACACAAATGTGGCATCGCGCTCGCCGCCCAGCTCGTCGGCCGATAGGCAACGAGTTACAAATGGGTTCAAGGTCTGCGTCCGCAGGGCGTATCTGGTCTAGCCAGCGTCCACGGGAAACCTCGCCACACAAATGTGGCATCGCGCTCGCCGCCCAGCTCGTCGGCCGATAGGCAACGAGTTACAAAATGGGTTTAAGGTCTGCGTCCGCAGGGCGTATCTGGTCTAGCCAGCGTCCAAAGGAAACCTCGCCACACAAATGTGGCATCGCGCTTGCCGCCCAGCTCGTCGGCCGATAGGCAACGAGTTACAAATGGGTTCAAGGTCTGCGTCCGCAGGGCGTATCTGGTCTAGCCAGCGTCCACGGGAAACCTCGCCACACAAATGTGGCATCGCGCTCGCCGCCCAGCTCATCGGCCGATAGGCAACGAGTTACAAATGGGTTCAAGGTCTGCGTCCGCAGGGCGTATCTGGTCTAGCCAGCGTCCACGGGAAACCTCGCCACGCAAAAATGGCATCGCGCTCGCCGCCCAGCTCGTCGCCCGATAGGCAACGAGTTACAAATGGGTTCAAGGTCTGCGTCCGCAGGGCGTATCTGGTCTAGCCAGCGTCCACGGGAAACCTCGCCACACAAATGTGGCATCGCGCTCGCCGCCCAGCTCGTCGGCCAATAGGCAATGAGTTACAAATGGGTTCAAGGCTTGCGTCCGCCAGGGCGTATCTGGTCAAGCCAGCGTCCATGGGAAACCTCGCCACACAAATGTGGCATCGCGCTCGCCGCCCAGCTCGTCGGCCGATAGGCAACGAGTTACAAATGGGTTCAAGGTCTGCGTCCGCAGGGCGTATCTGGTCTAGCCAGCGTCCACGGGAAACCTCGCCACGCAAAAGTGGCATCGCGCTCGCCGCCCAGCTCGTCGGCCGATAGGCAACGAGTTACAAATGGGTTCAAGGTCTGCGTCCACACAACAAAGACGTGCAAATCGATTATGCCATCGTTGGCAGGTCGAGAACATAAGACGCGCACAACACAAAAAAGACGTGCAAATCGATGCGGGGCGCCTTCGATGAGGCCGGCGGGGAGAGGAAGCGCGGGGGGAACGTCGCGGGTGCGCTTCGAAGTTTTCCGGGAGGAGTACACCGCCTACAAAAAAGAACACACAAACACACACGTAATGAGTAAAATATCGGTTCGCACATAGCCGTGTCGTGTTTGAGTTAAACCCCCCCCAAACTTGTCATTATGCATATAATCTTATGACCCATACTCAAAACAACTCTTTTTATCGCTCATTTTCTTTCAAAACCCGACATTTACAAACCCCATCTCTCTCGGGCCTTTTATCGAACACGTGGTGGGTGTGCCAAATTTTCAAAGGAAATCATGATTCTTGAACACACATGAACACACCCATGTTGTTTTCATCACAACAACACGCTATTGAACTCCAAACAAACATTTAAATCATCATAGAGCATATAAATTCGGAGAAAAAGGAGAACAAGAGAATTTACCTTGTTCATGTTGAGACAATGATGAAGAACAAATAAAATCAACCCAATTCCTCACACCAATAAGAGATTGCACACGATTATAGTGGATTTAGTGAAGAAAAGAGTGTTAGGGAGGTGAAATTTTCGGAGAAAAACGAGAGAGAAAAGAGAGAAAAGCGGGAAAATGGAGTTTTAGGGTTGGAAAAGGCGAAATGTGGAGTTTAAAAGGGACTTACCTGCGCGGGTTGACCCGTTCTCGCGGCGCGACCCGGATCCTCGCGCCGCGAGGAGCCCAATTTCGTGCAACCCGATTCTTCACAGGTTTTCCTCGCGGTCTCTGTCGCGGTGTCCTCGCGGCGCGAGGATTTTTTTTTTTTTTTTTTTCAAATTCTGAGAATTAGAATCATAAAACACGTGAAAACAACCTAAACACAATTAACTACGAAAAACAATCAATCAAAACAAAATGCAACGAAAGAGAACACGGGTTGCCTCCCGAGAAGCGCTTTAGTTTACGTCAATAGCTTGACGAGATATCGTATGGTCATGGAATGGTTGTGATGAAGGTCACTGCCTTCTCGCTTTCGAACACACCTCCAAAGTATGGTTTCACCCTGTGACCGGTGACTTTGAATTGTTCGCCTTTCTGATTCTTTAACTCTACCCACCCGTGCGGGTATACGCTGACGATCTCAAACGGCCCTGACCACCTCGACTTCAGTTTTCCCGGAAAGAGCTTCAGTCTCGAGTTGTAAAGGAGTACTTGTTGACCTGGGTTTAGCTCTTTACGGACGATGTGCTTGTCGTGCCATGCCTTAGTCTTCTCCTTGTAGATCTTGGCGTTTTCGTATGCTTCACGACGGAGCTCGTCGAGTGCATTCAGTTGGAGCAATCGTTGCTGTCCCGAGGCCTTGTAGTCGAAATTAAGTTTCTTCATTGCCCATAATGCCTTGTGCTCGAGTTCGACCGGCAAGTGCCACGCTTTCCAATAGATGAGGTGGTACGGAGACATACCAATGGGGGTCTTGAAGGCCGTGCGGTAGGCCCAGAGAGCGTCTTCGAGCTTGGCCGACCAATCCTTGAGTGAGGCTCCCACCGTCTTCTCCAAGATTTGCTTGATTTCCCGATTAGAGACCTCCGCTTGACCATTGGCTTGGGGATGATACGCCAACGTTCTCCGGTGATTGACGCTATATTTGGCAAGGAGTGCGTCGAATTGCCGATTGCAGAAGTGTGCACCTCCGTCGCTAATGATGGCTCGTGGCATGCCGAATCGAGTGAAAATGCTCTTCAAGAATTTCAGGACCACCTTGCTATCGCTCGTCGGTGTAGCTTTGGCCTCGACCCACTTGGATACGTAATCCACCGCCAGGAGAATGTACTTGTTTCCGTAGGACGACGGAAACGGGCCCATGAAATCTATTCCCCAAACGTCGAACGGTTCTATTTCCAAAATGTTAGTGAGTGGCATCTCATTTCGGTTAGAAATATTACCCGTTCGTTGGCACCGGTCACAAGCAATGATGAAGTCTCGGCTATCTTTGAAGAGCGTTGGCCAATAGAAGCCGCTTTGAAGGACTTTCGCTGCCGTGCGGTTCGGACCGAAGTGACCTCCGCATTCGAGGCCATGGCAATGTCGCAGAACCGACTCCATCTCATCCTCGGGGACACACCTTCGCACAATCAGGTCTGCACACTGCCGATAGAGAATCGGCTCCTCCCAGTAATACCTCTGAATCTCCGAAAGAAATTTGCGCTTCTGGTACGTCTTGAGGTCGGTAGGCACCACCTTGCCTACGAGGTAATTTACGATGTCGACATACCATGGGAGGACGGCTTGATGGACAGCCAAAAGCTTTTCGTCGGGGAAGTCATCGTTGATGAGTGCCGTCTTGTCTGGAACGTGCTCGAGAGTCTCCAATCTCGATAAGTGATCAGCTACGAGGTTCTCTGTGCCCTTCTTGTCTTTGACCTCGATGTCGAACTCTTGGAGGAGAAGGACCCAACGGATTAGGCGGGGTTTGGCGTCCTTCTTCTCCATGAGGTATCTAATGGCCGCGTGGTCGGTTTAGACGATCACCTTATTGCCAATGATGTAGGGTCTGAACTTGTCGAATGCGAACACCACCGCCAGAAGCTCCTTCTCCGTCGTCGTGTAGTTCACTTGGGCATCGTTAAGAGTCCGGCTCGCATAGTAAATCGCGTGGAAAGCCTTGTCTTTACGTTGCCCAAGGACTGCACCCACCGCATGGTCGCTGGCGTCGCTCATGATCTCGAACGGGAGACTCCAGTCTGGGGCGGTGATGATCGGGGCGGTGCTGAGTCTCTGCTTGAGGGAGTTGAAGGCCTCTAAGCACTCGGTGGAGAAGGAGAACTTGGTGTCTTTCTCGAGGAGTCCGCATAATGGCTTCGTTATTTTGGAGAAGTCTTTGATGAAGCGCCTATAGAAGCCGGCATGCCCCAGGAAACTTCTCACTCCCTTCATCGAAGTTGGTGGTGGTAGCTTCTCGATTGTGGAAATTTTCGCCCGGTCCACCTCTAACCCGTCCTTCGAGACCCTGTGACCTAGCACGATGCCTTCTTGTACCATGAAATGGCACTTCTCCCAGTTGAGCACGAGATTCGTTTCTTCACACCTGTTAAGCACCTGAGACAAATTCTCTAAACATTGATCAAATGTAGGGCCAAAAACGGAAAAATCGTCCATAAAAACCTCAATTGTTTTCTCCACCATGTCGGAGAAGATGGCCATCATGCATCGTTGGAACGTGGCTGGTGCGTTGCATAGCCCAAACGGCATTCGCTTGAAGGCGAAAGTGCCATAAGGGCATGTAAAGGTGGTCTTCTCCTGATCCTCTGGTGCGATCGTGATCTGGTTATAACCTGAATAACCATCAAGAAAACAATAATACCTGTGCCCTGCGAGACGGTCGAGCATCTGATCGATGAAGGGAAGTGGGAAGTGGTCTTTGCGCGTGGCGTTGTTGAGCTTGCGGTAGTCCATGCAGATTCTGTACCAGGTCACCGTCCGAGTGGAAATGAGCTCGTTGTTGTCGTTTCTCACCACCGTCATTCCGCCTTTCTTCGGAACGCATTGCACCGGACTTACCCATGCGCTGTCGGAGATCTGGTAAATGACCCCGACATCGAGCCACTTCAGGATCTCTTTCCTGACGACCTCTTTCATCGCCGGATTGAGGCGTCTTTGGTGCTCTACCGAGGGACGATGCCCGTCCTCCAAGAGTATGCGGTGAACGCAATAGGAGGGGCTGATCCCTTTGATGTCCTAGAGTGTCCACCCGATCGCTCCCTTGTGCTTGCGTAGCGCCACGAGCAGCCTTTCTTCTTCTCCCTTGGTGAGGTGATTCGAGATGATCACCGGAAGGGTCGAGTCTGCTCCTAAATATGCGTAGCGGAGATGTGCCGGCAATTCTTTTAACTCGAGTTTTGGGGGCTGTTGAATGGACGGGGGCACTCGAGGTTGGCTCTCCCCCAAACTCTCGATCGAGTTACGTCGGTATGGCATGGCTGCGTTCATGTACTCCACGTGCTCTAAAGCTTCACATTCATCAAACTCGTTAGTGAAATCGATAGAGTTTAGCAAACTTACCTCGAGCGGGTCCTCGGATCGGTGAGAGAAGTCGGTGATGATGGAATTACATATGTCGATCCGGAAGACATCGTCACTCGCCCTCGGGTATTTTATGGCGTTGAACACGTTGAATACCACCTCTTCGTCTTGCACCCTCAATTTTAGCTCTCCTTTCTGAACGTCGATGAGAGCTCCTCCGGTGGCGAGGAATGGCCGCCCTAGGATGATTGGGACGTCGCGGTCTTCCTCCATGTCGAGCACCACGAAGTCGGCGGGGAAGATGAACTTGTCGACTTTGACCAAGAGATCCTCGATCACTCCCCGCGGGTATACGATGGACCTGTCCGCCATTTGGAGCGTGATTCGGGTCGGTCTCACCTCTCCGATGCCGAGCCTCTTGAAGATGGAGTATGGCATCAAGTTGATGCTCGCTCCCAGGTCGCATAGCGCTCGCTCGAAGAAGGTGTTCCCGATGGCACACGGTACGGTGAAACTCCCTGGATCCTTCATCTTCACCGGCAACTTCCTCTGAATGATGGCGGAGCACTCTTCGGTGAGGGTGATCGTGCTGCAGTCCTCTATTTTCCTCTTTTTCGAGAGGATGTCCTTCAGGAACTTGGCGTATGTCGGCATCTGCTAAAGAGCGTCAGCAAACGGGATATTTATCTGAAGTTGCTTAAATACCTCGAGGAACTTGCTGAATTGGTGGTCGAGTTTCCCTTCTTTCTGCCTCTGAGGAAACGGCAGCTTTGGCGTGCTTGTTGGGGTTGGAGCGCTCGCCGGCGGTGGCGTGGCTTGGGGCAGCGGCACGGGAGACTCGTCTTTCTCCACATTTTCTTTCTTCTTGCCGGAGTTGTCAATCACTTGTCCGCTTCTGAGTGTGATGGCATTGACCTGTGACCTGGGGTTGATGTCGGTGTTGCTCGGAAGCGTTCCCTGAGGTCGTGAGTTCACCGCGGTCGACAGTTGCCCCATTTGCGTCTCAAGATTTCGGATCTGCGTCGATTGGTTCGAGAGAGACGTCTTCGTTTCGTGCATAAACTCGGTGGTGGAGTTTATGAAGGCGGTCGTTGACGTGGCCAAGTTGGCGATGAGCTCCTCTAGGTTGGTCTCGCCCTTGTACGCCCGAAATGGAGGAGGCTGGTACGGCGGTGGTCGGGGCTGATTCTGTTGTGGACGAGGCTGGGCTTCAGGCGCGGGTTGCATAGGCATGTTGTTTTGGGGGCCTCTCCATCCCCCATTTTGGTAGTTGTTCCTTGGGCCTTGATTGTAGTTGTTTTGGGGCGGCCTGTTGTTGATGAAGTTGGCTTGTTGGCCGTTGTCCCCATACACGCACTCGTCGCTATTGTGCTGCCCGTTGCACCAGAAACAGACTTCAGGGGTGTGCACGGCTTGAACGGAGGCCTCCTGTCCCTGAACTGACTTTGTAAGATCCGCCACCTGTGCTGCCAGTGCCTTCATCAGCTCCATCTCGGGAGTAACTGGCATATTCTTCAAAATGCGCCGCTCGGACGGGCATTGATCGTTGTTGTAGGCCAGCTCCTCGAGGATGCTGTGAGCTTCCTCCTCTGTCTTCTGAAAGAACGACCCTCCAGCGGCCGTGTTGACTAGGGTGCGCGACGATGGTGAGAGGCCGCCATAGAAAATCTGCACCATCATCCACCCTTGAATGCCATGGTCGGGACACCTCCTCTCTAGCTCCTTGAAGCGGCCCCATGCTTCTCTCACGAGTCGACTGACAAGTCCTCGTGCCAAATCCTCATGCCCCTCGAGTCGAGCCCCTAGTCGTTCCTCGAGTCGAGCCTTGGGTTGTTCCTCGAATCGAGCCTCGAGTCGGTCTCCTCGAATCGAGCTTCACTCCTCAAGTCGAGCCTCGAGTCGCTCCTCGAATCGAGTCACTCTCGCCAAGGGGAAACCTTCATATTTCATGTGGCAAGAATGGTATTCGAAGGTCCGCAAGAGCCCGACGAGACGGGCCATGCGCCGCGCGCGCAGCCGCCCCGGCCAACCAAGCGCAGCAGCCCGCACGCCGCGCCAGACAGGCCACGCGCCGCGCTAGGCAGACCGCGCGCCGCGCGATGACACGCCCGCGCCGCGCATCCCGCGCCGCACATCCAGCGCCGCGCATCGCGCGCCGCGCCTGGTGACCCGCGCGCCGCGCCCCCTGCGCCGCGCGCGCCGTGCGCCTCCACTTGATGCCACATGCGTTCCTAGTCCCACATGGACGAAAAAGAAGCCTTCTAAGGCCCCCAAACACCTATAAATACCCCCTCCCATTGAGGGGAAAGCCATCCCATTCTTTCTCAAGGAACTTGAGACTTCTCTCCGCTTCTCTAGATGCCATCCTTGGCCTGAAGCGGATTCTACACGATTTCTCGCTCTCGGAGATTCTGAAGCACTTTCCGGGGACTCCCGAGTGCCGCCTCTCTTGATCGAGCGATTAATCTTGAGCCCACGAGTGCTCTAACGGTTTTCTACTGAAAATCGCCTACGCGTCTAGCACCCTAGACGCGTCCGCCATTTCTGACAAGAAATCGCGTACGCGTCTGGTATTTCCAACTAGGAATCGCCTACGCGTCCGGAATCTCCGCCACAACAAGGAACTCTTGACTTATAGTCTTCCACGTCTCCAAAAGAGAGAAAACAAACATTCTCTCTCGCATACGCGATCTCCGAAGTCCTGAGACGTCGCCGAGGACTCCTCGAGCCCCGTCTCCTTCGTCGAGCACGCTTCTCCACCAAGGCTCCGCGCCTCACACAGCGTCCTACACGCTTGAACTACGTTCTGACCTGATCCCATACACGGATACGTAGGCAGCCGACAACCAAGGCACGGTCACTCCTCCTCCTCACCCCATACCTCTCCCGAGAGGCGGGTTGATCGGAGAAAACCCTAGCTCGAGACTATCGAGTTCACACTCTTGGCCCGGGTGCGATCACTTGGTCCGGCCTTGGATCGAACCGCCCGAGGTTTTAAATAGTTGTTCATTTTCGTGCGACAACACCTCTTTCTCTTAGTGAGACCTACAGCAGTGTGAAGTCCCTTCATAAGCTTGGTAACAGTGTACTCTAGCTTGTTTATGAAGTAGTTCATCTTGGAGGTATCAAGAGATGCGGGGAGAGTTTCTAAGATCATATCTATGATATTCTTCCCATCAATCTCAGATCCTAGGATTTCCATTTTATTCAGAAAACTAATGATCAGTATCATGAAGTCTCCAAGAGGAGTCCTAGCCTGCATATGACAGTTCATAAACTGTCGGACTGCTTGTAGCCTTGTTTGACGCCTTTGCCCTGCAAACATCTCAAGGAGATTGTAGAGCATGTCAGCGGCAGTCTCGATGTCACGATGTTGCTCTTTCAGCATATTGTTCATAGATGCCAAGATATAGCACCTCACAATCTCATCGGATCGAAGCCTGGCCGCTAAGGCGTCATTGTCCTCTTGAGTTGAATCATCATTCGTCAGAGGAGGACACGGGGTGGTGAGTACCCATTTGTGCTTGTTATCGGTAGGTATTATGTCGAGGTTACGTTTCGAATCTACGTAGTTTTCGTTTTCGAGTTTGATCGAGGAAAGAAAGATTGAGAGATGTTTGCGGGACACAAAGCCTATTGAAGTTGAAACAAGTTTATGATTAGTCTTTGGTTTAGGATTTAAGTTTTATTAAGACTTTTGTAAAATCCAAAGGTGTTATAAACCAAACGATAATTTACTCCCTCAAGAGAAGGCCGCAAAAAATCTCCATTTATAAGTAAATGACTCATCATTAATGCTATGCCAAGATGTCAGTACATCTATTTTGACTAGCCACCTTTTAAATTGGTTTGATCACTCACATCCTTTCGCAGGGCCTCAAGGGAGGATTACTAGGGATTGAGCCTAAGTGTGTAACCAACCACTTAGTCCAAAAGATCAGCTTTGAAAAACAATCCCCCAAGGGGAGGCCTTGTCATCATTCCATCACTCTCGGACGTAGCTCATTGAGCAATGATCGAAGCAATAACGCCTTGGAGTACTCACATTTAAGTGAGGGTCGCAAGAGCGGCTCTTAGTCCCACGTTATTGCATCTTTCACTAGTGTTGGGAATCGCGGGTTACAAACAACGAATATAACCCTCCCACTTAGTTTTTGGAGTTGGTTCATCGACTCTTATAAGTTCGGAAACAAATTTCCTAGTTAGAGAGCGACAGAGCGGACAACTAGAAGAGAATCCTAGATCGACATGTTCAGAGCAGTATTAGTGCATAAAGGCACAAGGTACATACTCGATCTTTTCCTATTTTCTATTTCGGGAAAGTGCATGAGGGAAGTGCGAACTTCAACTCACTCGAACACTTGAAAGTTTGAGATTACACATCTTTTTATTTTTCGGCTTGTCTACAAGGAGACCTCCCACTCAAATTTTCAAGAGCATATAGATTTTGAACATATGTGATATAGATATAGTTTTGAAAACATTTTGAAAACTTATTTGATTTGGATGACAAAATATTTTCAAGTTTGAAAGTGAAAACGGTTTTTCAAAATTCAAACTAGTTTTGTAAAAACTCAATTTCAATTAAACTTTCAAAAATCAAAACATTTTAATCTTACACATCATGTTTATAATCATATGAAAAACATTTTTTCTCAAGAAAATTTTCTCATTGGAGTTCTATAACTCATGGTAGTGGTGTTTGAAAATCCGGATTTCTAAAAAACTGGAGTTTCAGCACAGCCGCGCACCTCGGAGTAAAATCGCCATCTCTGGCGGCTCCGATGTTCTTTTCAGCCGAAACCGGTGGCATTGGACAGAGGACAGAAAGAGCTTTAATTTGATTCAAGAATCATTAAATTTAGATTTCGGAGCAGAGAGTTATGCCACTTTTAATGCGGGTTTACTCCAGCTCGAAGAAAAAGAACTAATTAAAGCTTGGTCCTTTTTAGGTGCGAAAACGAATCGAGTGTAACGGAACGTTTTATGAAGGTTGTTAAAGCTTTTATTTGTGTTTTATTAGCAAGGTATTAACAAGGCATAAAAGAAATAACAACAAGCATAAAACGATTCAAGTAAAAATATGAAACTAGCAAGATAACAAAAGTAGTCACAAAATTTTACTCGAAAAATCTCAAACCTTTAAAACACGTTTTTCAATATAAAAAATTAAAAACTTTTAGAACTGATTCTAATGTGTTTTAAAACCATCCCAAACTCATAGAAAATCAACATTATTTTTAAATGAAAGGCAAGAGCAATAAATTAAAAAAATCTAAGATAACAATTCTAACTTGTCACAAAATTAGTAAACTTTCGAAAACGATTTTCAAGCTCATATTTTTAAATACATGTACATGCTAATCTTTGACCATAACTCTGATACCATTTGTTGGAAACGATCTAGGGTTTAAGAAAATAATTAACGCTTCGGGAAGCGGCGGAATTTTAAAAAATTTCTTTTACAAGTAAAAACGGTTTTTACTAACCTAGACAAGTGCACGTACATGTAATTAAAAACTAATATGAGCTAAGAAGTTTACTAACCTTTTCTTGAAGCTTGATCTTTGAGAAGCTCTTAGAAAGTTTCAACGCTCGTCTCCCCTCGCAGCACGTCCCTCTTTCTTTCCTCGGCACCTCGAGCAACCACGAAAGTTTCTATCACTAAATCACTCGAGAGAAAAGGAATTAGTGAGTGGGCACTTTTAAACACTACGACTTAAGAACGAGTCTTGAAGTCGCAGAGCTAAACTCTAGGTCAAATGAGGACCTAGGTGCCAAAACAATAAAAACGAAATTGAATAGAGAGAGAGAGGAGAGGGCCGGCCAAGTCTAGAGAGAGAAGCTCTCAATCTCTAAAACTTTGGATGAATGAAATGTGAGGAAATGAGGCTCCTATTTATAGGAGAGGTCTCACCTTCAATAAGGTAGTTTCCTCTTCTATAGAATATCACATATTCATGAGCAAAATAACCCTTATTTCCCACTTGAGAAACTCGGCCAAACAAGGCTTCTAGAAGCCTTGATTTGTTTCCTATTTTGTTCATGGCTTGCCTTTTCTCTCAACATGGCCGAAGTTCCCTTATGCATCCTTATGCAAATTTTTTTCCTCTTTTTCTTTTGGCAAGTATCTAAATACATTTATGCACAAAATAAACTCTCCTATTTCTCTATAGGGTAGGCGCCCAACATGTCTCTAGAAGGAGCTTCTAGAAGCTTCTTCATTTATTCATGAGAACATGAAAAAGGCCCATTAAGAATTTTCAATAAAACTCTTATGAAATGAAATTAATTCACGAGGCCCAATGATCAAGTCATGGCCGAGTGACATTAAGTCATCAAATGAACTTGTCAAAAAATTTATTGACATTCATTTCATCCTTTGTCTCAAACGACAAAATTACCCTTTTGATTATTTTCGTTCTTGTTTTGACTTAGCTTACAGTTTAACTATTCCTATTGATGTGATTCGTGACAGTGACTTCATGGACCCAAATGAACAAAGCATGAGCTAAACACTTGGACTCAAAAGTTCACAAACCTTTTCCATGTTTAGCTTACTGCCAACTGACTCCACTAAAGAGCTGACACTGAAAATCTCTCGGTTCAAATGAATTTATTTTCTACTCAAGAATTCGACCTAATTATGATGAGCGGATCCACTGAATATTATCTATGTTTAACCTTCATGAATGTCATCAGCTAGTCGGGATTTACTAAATTACCATTTTACCCTTCTAGCTGTTATTTCCTCAACTCCTTTGTCGCTTGTGAATAAGTTAGAAACAATGTATTGACGAGGAGCTAACAAGTCACATTGTTTCATCCAAAAGAGTCAGGACTCAATTTGGACACTGGCCAGTTCATTTATTCACACTCCAAGGAACAAAGCATGAGGTGACATACATTGCATTTCAGCAATCTTGTACATGAATTCCATATCTATGAGAACTTCACAAAGTTACTCATGACATACTCACAACTTAGTACTTCACCAATATGCCCTGTTCGGAATCACATAGTGAGTCCGAACTCTGACTTTCTCAAATGAGAATACTAAGGTGTGAAATGACATGTCTCATTTCAGGATTAAGGTAAGCATGATGCAATTCATACATAGTGACTTCGAGACATAAGAGGTTAAATGGTTTGTTCTTATTTTGTCTCTAGAAGTGCACTGGTCAATTCAGTACCTTCGGAAGATACCTAGAAGCTATAGAGTCCCCAACTTTCAATGCCTCATAACCAGACATCATAGATTCTTCTAACAATCATACTGAGGTCAATAGTCCTTTGACCCTAAGATTGCGAATATATCATTTTAAGCAAACTACGAAGAGTTTGTTCATGCAAATCTACATTTGTCTCTTCGTAAGTTGTTAAGTTTGTTTATGGACTAAAAGACTAAGGTTTTATCATAAAGCTTAAAACAAAGAAAGAATGAATGAACGTTTCAACTTTATTAATGAATGAATAGGCAATTACAAGCAAGAGTCTTCATGAGACTTTATTACATCAAATGTACAAAATAAAGACTACAACTCTTCTTGTGGGCATCATTGACAACAGTCGATGGTGGCGGGGTCGACTACTGGAGGTGCTGGTAAGAACAATCGAGGCTCGTTGACTGGTGGTCCCTCTTCCCCTTCCTCCTCCTCTTCTTCCGCTTCCTCCGCTTGTGGTTCCTCCCTAATCTTGTAGCGATCGATGATGTTATTCGTAATAGGCCCCATAGGACCCTTGATCGTATCCCTTTTCGAGCGTCCTACCCCCGCATTTGTACAAAGGCCGGTAATGATCGACGGATATGGCAAACCGTGTCGTTCATTAGTATAGTCTAGACTCTTCATCCAATTGTAGATGAATCGACCGACGTTGATAGAATGACCTTTTATGATGCAGAACAACACCTGGATACGACCCTCATCAAGAGTGGTGAAGTGCTTGATGGGATAGAGGCGAGCGCAAACAAAGTAAATCCAAGCTTTAGCAATCCTGGTGAGTTGGTCACGCTTGAGTACCGTTTTCCCTTTTTCAAGGACCCAATCCTCTCCTGGAATGCACAACAACCTTATAAAAAGCGTTGTAGAATGCTTCGCCGCAGCGAGGTTTAAATCGTGCCGCGGCGAGGTCCATCCTTCTACAACGCTTTGAACTTGCGTTGTAGAAAGTTTTCACCGCGGCGAAAATCACATGGTGCCGCGGCGACGGTTCTACAACAGATAGTGTTAACGTTGTGGGAAATCTGAAATTTAAGTTCTTCTACAACGCTTTACAAAAGCGTTGTAGAATCACCCAGATTCTACAACGCTTATCCAAAAGCGTTGTAGAAACACCTGGATTCTACAACGCTTAGTCATAAGCGTTGTAGAAACACTAAGTTTCTACAACGCTTATGTTAAGCGTTGTAGAATCCCTAGTTTCTACAACGCTTATGTTAAGCGTTGTAGAAAGTGGGTTGTATAATCCATCATTTGTAGTAGTGAAGTCGGATCCGCGCACCGGACCTCCGACCCATGCGCGACGCACTCGCGCAATGACACGTTTTACGCGCCGAAAGGTAGCGAAGCGTCAACAAGTCGGATCCGCGCACCGGACATCCGACCCGCGCGCGACGCACTCGCGCAATGACACGTTTTACGCGCCGAAAGGTAGCGAAACGTCAACAAGTCGGATCCGCGCACCGTACCTCCGACCCGCGCGCGACGCACTCTCGCAATGACACGTTTTACGCGCCGAAAGGTAGCGATGCGTCAACAAGTCGGATCCGCGCACCGAATCTCCGACCCACGCGCGACGCACTCGCGCAATGACACGTTTTACGCCCCGAAAGGTAGCGAAACATCAACAAGTCGGATCCGCACACCGGACCTCCGACCCGCGCGCGACGCACTCGCCCAATGACACGTTTTACGCGCCGAAAGGTAGCGAAGAGTCAACAAGTCAGATCCGCGCACCGGACCTCCGACCCGCGCGCGACGCACTCGCGCAATGACACGTTTTACGCCCCGAAAGGTAGCGAAACGTCAACAAGTCGGATCCGCGCACCGGACCTCCGACCCGCGCGTGACGCACTCGCGCAATGACACGTTTCACGCTCCGAAGGGTAGCGAAGCGTCAACAAGTCGGACCCGCGCACCGGGCCTCTGACCCGCACGCAACGCACTCGCGCAATGACGCGTTTTACGCGCCGAATGGTAGCGAACCGTCAACAAGTCGGATCCGTGCCCCGGACCTCCGACCCTCGTGCGACGCTCATGTACGATTCCACGCCTCGCACACCGATAGGCAACGAGGCGTCGGTGGATCACGTCCGCGCACCGGACCGTCGATCCCGGCAGTCAAAACCCAAAACATGACACGCGTACCGACAAGTACCACGCTCACTGGGAACTGTATCCACAACAAGCTCGCTCCGACGCGCACACCGATAGGTAGCGTACTCGCCTGAAGATAAGCGCGGCGGCCACCCAGCTCGCACACGCCGATAGGCAGTGAGTCGCGAATGGATGGCCGAAAGTCGCATCCGTCGGGCGCAACTGGTCTAGCCAGCGTCTGCGGGAAACTTCGCCGACAAGTCTGGCGGTAAGCCGTGCAAACTGGTTACGCTAGGTATAGTAAGCCAAGTTCGTGAGACACGCGTTGATCAAATTGCGCAAGACGATTACGCTGAGCATAGCAAGTCGAGAAAATAAGACGCATAACTGGCAAAAAAGCTTTAACTAAATCAAACAATGTTGTACGAGCAACCCAACAACGAGCGAAGGCATGTGGGGAGCCCTCACCGTCGACGTACTCAATCTAGGAAACCAAGGACGGTCGGGGTAATGCCCTGGCAGGCAACGATCCACCCCGAAGGCACGAAGTTTCTTGAACGACTGAGTCCTCCAAAAAACTAGGGGGTTAATGTTGCGTGGGTGCATGGCGACCCACAGCCCAAAGAGTAGAGCCCGGGATTAAGACAAGTCGAGCTCGACCTTCAGGCAGGATCAACCTCCAAACGAGCTCGAGCCCCAGGTAGGCTCGACCTCCAGGCGACCTCGACCCCCAGGCGAGCTAGACCTCCAGGCAGGATCGACCTCCAGGCATGCTCAACCTCTAGGCGAGCTCGACCCCTAGGCGAGCTAGGCCTTCAGGCAGGATCGACCTCCAGGCAGGCTCAACCTCCAGGCGACCACGACCTCCGGGCGAGCTCGACCTCGTCCTCAGCTCGACCTTGGCCTCAAGAGCTCGGCCTCGGCCTCATGATCTCGACCTCGACCTCCAGGTGAGATCGACATCGGCCTCAGCTCAGCCTCGGCCTCATGAGCTCGACCTCGGCCTCAGCTCTACCTCGGCCTCATGAGTTCGGCCTAAACCTCCAGGCGAGCTCGACCTCGTCCTCAGCTCGACCTTGGCCTCATGAGCTCGGCCTCGGCCTCATGAGCTCGACCTCGACCTCCAGGCGAGCTCGACCTCGACCTCATGAGCTCGGCCTCGGCCTCATGAGCTCGACCTTGGCCTCAAGAGCTCGGATTCATGAGCTCGACCTCGACCTCCAGGTGAGCTCGACTTCGGCATCAACTCGGCCTCGGCCTCATGAGCTAGACCTCGGCCTCAGCTCGACCTCGGCCTCATGAGTTCGGCCTCAACCTCCAGGCGAGCTCGACCTCCAGGCGAGCTCGACTTCCAGGCGAGCTCGACCTCGTCCTCAGCTCGACCTCGGCCTCATGAGCTCGACCTCGGCCTCATGAGTTCGACCTCGGCCTCATGAGTTCGACCTCGGCCTCATGAGTTCGACCTCGGCCTCATGAGCTCGACCTCGGCCTCATGAGTTCGACCTCGGCCTCAGCTCGACCTCGGCCTCATCTCGACCTCGGCCTCATGAGCTCGACTTCGGCCTCGGCCTCAGCTCGACATCGGCCTCATGAGCTCGACCTCGGCCTAATGAGTTCGGCCTCAACCTCCAGGCGACCTCGACCTCCAGGCGAGCTCGACCTCGTCCTCAGCTCGACATCGGCCTCATGAGCTTGACCTCGGCCTCATGAGCTCAACCTCGGCCTCATGAGTTCGGCCTCGGCCTCAGATCGACCTCGGCCTCATCTCTACCTCGGCCTCGACCTCCAGGTGGGCTCGACCTCGGCCTCAGCTCGGCCTCGGCCTCATGAGCTCGACCTCGGCCTCAGCTCGACCTCGGCCTCATGAGTTCGGCCTCAACCTCTAGGCGAGCTCGACCTCGTCCTCAGCTCGACCTCGGCCTCATGAGCTCGGCCTCGGCCTCATGAGCTCGACCTCGGCCTCATGAGTTCGACCTCGGCCTCAGCTCGACCTCGGCCTCATGAGCTCGACCTCGGCCTCAACCTCCAAGCGAGCTCGACCTCAACCTCTAGGCGAGCTCGACCTCGTCCTCAGCTCGACCTCGGCCTCATGAGCTCGGCCTCGGCCTCATCAGGTCGACCTCGGCCTCATGAGCTCGACCTCGGCCTCATCTCGACCTCGGCCTCATGAGCTTGACTTCGGCCTCGGCCTCAGCTCGACATCGGCCTCATGAGCTCGACCTCGGCCTCATGAGTTCGGCCTCAACCTCCAGGCGACCTCGACCACCAGGCGAGCTCGACCTACAGACGAGCTCGACCTCGTCCTCAGCTCGACCTTGGCCTCAAGAGCTCAGCCTCGGCCTCATGAGCTCGACCTCGACCTCCAGGTGAGCTCGACATCGGCCTCAGCTCAGCCTCGGCCTCATGAACTCGACCTCGGCCTCAGCTCTACCTCGGCCTCATGAGTTCGGTCTCAACCTCCAGGCGAGCTCTACCTCCAGGCGAGCTCGACCTCGTCCTCAGCTCGACCTTGGCCTCATGAGCTCGGCCTCGGCCTCATGAGCTCGATCTCGACCTCCAGGCGAGCTCAGCTCGACCTCGACCTCCAGGCGAGCTCGACCTCTAGGTGAGCTCGACCTCATCCTCAGCTCGACCTCGGCCTCATGAGCTCGGCCTCGGCCTCATGAGCTCGACGCCGGCCTCATGAGTTCGACCTCGGCCTCAGCTCGACCTCGGCCTCATGAGCTCGACCTCGGCCTCATCTCGACCTCGGCCTCATGAGCTCGACTTCGGCCTCGGCCTCAGCTCGACATCGGCCTCATGAGCTCGACCTCGGCCTCAACCTCCAGGCGACCTCGACCTCCAGGCGAGCTCGACCTCATCCTCAGATCGACCTCGGCCTCATCTCGACCTCGGCCTCAGCTCGGCCTCATCTCGACCTCGGCCTCAGCTCGGCCTCGGCCTCATCTCGACCTCGGCCTCAGCTCGGCCTCATCTCGACCTCGGCCTCAGCTCGGCCTCGGCCTCATGAGCTCGACCTCGGCCTCATGAGTTCGGCCTCGGCCTCAGATCGACCTCGGCCTCATCTCGACCTCGGCCTCATGAGCTCCGCCTCGACCTCCAGGCGAGCTCGACCTCGGCCTCATCTCGACCTTGGACTCAAGGGCTCGGCCTCGGCCTCATGAGCTCGACCTCGACCTCCACGTGAGCTCGACATCGGCCTCAGCTAGGCCTCGGCCTCATGAACTCGACCTCGGCCTCAGCGGGACCTCGGCCTCTTGAGTTAGTCCTCAACCTCTAGGCGAGCTCGACCGCGTCCTCAGCTCGACTTGGCCTCATGAGCTCGACCTTGACCTCCAAGCAAGCTCGACCTCCAGGTGAGCTCGACCTCGGCCTTATGAGCTCGGCCTCGGCGTCATGAGCTCGACCTTGGCCTCAAGAGCTCGGCCTCGGCCTCATGAGCTCGACCTCGACCTCCAGGTGAGCTCAACCTCGGCCTCAGCTCGGCCTCGGCCTCATGAGCTCGACCTCGGCCTCATGAGCTCGACCTCGGCCTCAGCTCGATCTCGGCGTCATGAGTTCGGCCTCAACCTCCAGGCGAGCTCGACCTCGTCCTCAGCTCGACCTCGGCCTCATGAACTCGGCCTCGGCCTCATGAGCTCGACCTCGGCCTCATGAGTTCGACCTCGGCCTCATCTCGACCTCGGCCTCATGAGCTCGACTTCGGCCTCGGCCTCAGCTCGACATCGGCCTAATGAGCTCGACCTCGGCCTCACCTCGGCCTCGACCTCATAAGCTAGACCTCGGCCTCAGCTCGACCTCGGCCTCATGACTTCGGCCTCAACCTCCAGGCGACCTCGACCTCCAGGCGAGCTCGACATGGTCCTCAGCTCGACATCGGCCTCATGAGCTCGACCTCGGCCTCAGCTCGGCCTCGGCCTCATGAGCTCGACCTCGGCCTCGGCTCGACCTCGGCCTCAGATCGACCTCGACCTCATCTCGACCTCGGCCTCATGAGCTCGACCTCGGCCTCAGCTCGACCTCGGCTTCGTGTGCTCGACCTCGGCCTTAGCTCGACCTCGTCCTCAGCTCAACATCGGCCTCATGAGCTCGACCTCGGCCTTAGCTCGCCCTCGGCGTCATGAGCTCGACCTCGGCCTCGGCTCGACCTCGGCCTCATGAGTTCGGCCTCGGCCTCATCACGACCTCGGCCTCATAAACTCGACCTCGGCCTCAACTCGACCTCGGCCTCATGAGCTCGGCCTCGACCTCGGCCTCAGCTCGACCTCGGCCTCAGCTCGACCTCGGCTTCGTGAGTTCGACCTCGGCCTTAGCTCTACCTCGTCCTCAGCTCGACATCGGCCTCATGAGCTCGACCTCGGCCTTAGCTCGGCCTCGGCCTCATGAGCTCGACCTCGGCCTCGGCTCGACCTCGGCCTCATGAGTTCGGCCTCGGCCTCAGATCGACCTCGGCCTTATCTCGACCTCGGCCTCATGAGCTCGACTTCGGCCTCATGAGCTCGACCTCGACCTAATGAGTTCGACCTCGGCCTCAGCTCGACCTCGGCCTCATCTCGACCTCGGCCTCATGAGCTCGACTTCGGCCTCGGGCTCAGCTCGACATCGGCCTCGTGAGCTCGACCTCGGCCTAATGAGTTCGGCCTCAACCTCCAGGCGACCTCGACCTCCAGGCGAGCTCGACCTCGTCCTCAGCTCGACATTGGCCTCATGAGCTCTACCTCGGCCTCATGAGCTCGACCTCGGCCTCATGAGTTCGGCCTCGGCCTCAAATCGACCTCGGCCTCATCTCTACCTCGGCCTCATGAGCTCGGCCTCGACCTCCAGGTGGGCTCGACCTCGGCCTCAGCTCGGCCTCGGCCTCATGAGCTCGACCTCGGCCTCAGCGAGACCTCGGCCTCATGAGTTCGGCCTCAACCTCTAGGCGAGCTCGACCTCGTCCTCAGCTCGACCTCGTCCTCATGAGTTCGACCTCGGCCTCAACTCGACCTCGGCCTCATGAGCTCCACCTCGGCCTCATCTCGACCTCGGCCTCATGAGCTCGACTTCGGCCTCGGCCTCAGCTCGACATCGGCCTCATGAGCTCGACCTCGGCCTCATGAGTTCGGCCTCAACCTCCAGGCGACCTCGACCTCGTCCTCAGCTCGACCTTGGCCTCAAGAGCTCGGCCTCGGCCTCATGAGCTCGACCTCGACCTCCAGGTGAGCTCGACATCGGCCTCAGCTCAGCCTCGGCCTCATGAGCTCGACCTCGGCCTCAGCTCTACCTCGGCCTCATGAGTTCGGCCTCAACCTCCAGGCGAGCTCGACCTCGTCCTCAGCTCGACCTTGGCCTCATGAGCTCGGCCTCGGCCTCATGAGCTTGACCTCGACCTCCAGGCGAGCTCGACCTATAGGCGAGCTTGACCTCGTCCTCAGCTCGAGCTCGGCCTCATGAGCTCGGCCTCGGCCTCATGAGCTCGACGCCGGCCTCATGAGTTCGACCTCGGCCTCAGCTCGACCTCGGCCTCAGCTCGACCTCGGCCTCATGAGCTCGACCTCGGCCTCATCTCGACCTCGGCCTCATGAGCTCGACTTCGGCCTCGGCCTCAGCTCGACATCGGCCTCATGAGCTCGACCTCGGCCTCATGAGTTCGGCCTCAACCTCCAGGCGACCTCGACCTTCAGGCGAGCTCGACCTCCAGGCGAGCTCGACCTCGTCCTCAGATCGACCTCGGCCTCATCTCGACCTCGGCCTCAGCTCGGCCTCGGCCTCATGAGCTCGACCTCGGCCTCGGCTCGACCTCGGCCTCATGAGTTCGGCGTCGGCCTCAGATCGACCTCGGCCTCATGAGCTCGGCCTCGACCTCCAGGCGAGCTCGACCTCGGCCTCATCTCGACCTTGGCCTCAAGGGCTCGGCCTCGGCCTCATGAGCTCGACCTCGACCTCCACGTGAGCTCGACATCAGCCTCAGCTAGGCCTCGGCCTCATGAGCTCGACCTCGGCCTCAGCTGGACCTCGGCCTCTTGAGTTAGGCCTCAACCTCCAGGCGACCTCGACCGCGTCCTCAGCTCGACCTTGGCCTCATGAGCTCGGCCTCGGCCTCATGAGCTCGACCTTGACCTCCAAGCAAGCTCGACCTCCAGGTGAGCTCGACCTCGGCCTTATGAGCTCTGCCTCGGCGTCATGAGCTCGACCTTGGCCTCAAGAGCTCGGCCTCGGCCTCATGAGTTCGGCCTCAACCTCCAGGCGAGCTCGACCTCGTCCTCAGCTCGACCTCGGCCTCATGAGCTCGGCCTCGGCCTCATGAGCTCGACCTCGGCCTAATGAGTTCGATCTCGGCGTCATGAGTTCGACCTCGGCCTCAGCTCGACCTCGGCCTCATCTCGACCTCGGCCTCATGAGCTCAACTTCGGCCTCGGCCTCAGCTCGACATCGGCCTCATGAGCTCGACCTCGGC
This sequence comes from Urtica dioica subsp. dioica, assembly GCF_054948205.1. NCBI lineage: Eukaryota > Viridiplantae > Streptophyta > Magnoliopsida > Rosales > Urticaceae > Urtica > Urtica dioica. The sequence goes on from NC_142756.1 coordinate 41,854,580, forward strand.
CTAATGAGTTCGGCCTAAACCTCCAGGCGACCTCGACCTCCAGGCGAGCTCGACCTCGTCCTCAGCTCGACATCGGCCTCATGAGCTTGACCTCGGCCTCATGAGCTCAACCTCGGCCTCATGAGTTCGGCCTCGGCCTCAGATCGACCTCGGCCTCATCTCTACCTCGGCCTCGACCTCCAGGTGGGCTCGACCTCGGCCTCAGCTCGGCCTCGGCCTCATGAGCTCGACCTCGGCCTCAGCTCGACCTCGGCCTCATGAGTTCGGCCTCAACCTCTAGGCGAGCTCGACCTCGTCCTCAGCTCGACCTCGGCCTCATGAGCACGGCCTCGGCCTCATGAGCTCGACCTCGGCCTCATGAGTTCGACCTCGGCCTCAGCTCGACCTCGGCCTCATGAGCTCGACCTCGGCCTCAACCTCCAGGCGAGCTCGACCTCAACCTCTAGGCGAGCTCGACCTCATCCTCAGCTCGACCTCGGCCTCATGAGCTCGGCCTCGGCCTCATGAGCTCGACCTCGGCCTCATGAGTTCGACCTCGGCCTCAGCTCGACCTCGGCCTCATGAGCTCGACCTCGGCCTCATCTCGACCTCGGCCTCATGAGCTTGACTTCGGCCTCGGCTTCAGCTCGACATCGGCCTCATGAGCTCGACCTCGGCCTCATGAGTTCGGCCTCAACCTCCAGGCGACCTCGACCACCAGGCGAGCTCGACCTCCAGGCGAGCTCGACCTCGTCCTCAGCTCGACCTTGGCCTCAAGAGCTCGGCCTCGGCCTCATGAGCTCGACCTCGACCTCCAGGTGAGCTGGACATCGGCCTCAGCTCAGCCTCGGCCTCATGAGCTCGACCTCGGCCTCAGCTCTACCTCGGCCTCATGAGTTCGGCCTCAACCTCCAGGCGAGCTCGACCTCGTCCTCAGCTCGACCTTGGCCTCATGAGCTCGGCCTCGGCCTCATGAGCTCGACCTCGACCTCCAGGCGAGCTCGACGTCTAGGCGAGCTCGACCTCGTCCTCAGCTCGACCTCGGCCTCATGAGCTCGGCCTCGGCCTCATGAGCTCGACGCCGGCCTCATGAGTTCGACCTCGGCCTCAGCTCGACCTCGGCCTCATGAGCTTGACCTCGGCCTCATCTCGACCTCGGCCTCATGAGCTCGACTTCGGCCTCGGCCTCAGCTCGACATCGGCCTCATGAGCTCGGCCTCGGCCTAATGAGCTCGGCCTCGGCGTCATCTCGACCTAGGCCTCATCTCGACCTAGGCCTCATAAGCTCGACCTCGGCCTCAGCTCGACCTCGGCCTCATGAGCTCGGCCTCGACCTCGGCCTCAGCTCGACCTCGGCTTCGTGATTTTCGACCTCGGCCTTAGCTCGACCTCGTCCTCAGCTCGACATCGGCCTCATGAGCTCGACCTCGGCCTTAGCTCGGCTTCGGCGTCATGAGCTCGACCTCGGCCTCGGCTCGACCTCGGCCTCATGAGTTCGGCCTCGGCCTCAGATCGACCTCGGCCTTATCTTGACCTCGGCCTCATGAGCTCGACCTTGGCCTCAGCTCGACCTCGGCCTCATGAGCTCGGCCTCGACCTCGGCCTCAGCTCGACCTCGGCTTCGTGAGCTCGACCTCGGCCTCAGCTCGACCTCCAGACCAGATTCGACCTCCAGGAGGAAGTCCAACCCAAAAATTGTGAAGGCAATCCCACCCCTGCCAAGGACCGAAAAGGAAAAATCCCTGCCATGCCAAGGGCCAAAAAGGAAAAGTACCAGCCCATAATATCATCCCAACACCAACCTTTCCACACCAATGACCTCAGCTTATTTGTTTTCTGGGACCCGCAAATAAACCATAATATCATCCCAACACCATCCTTTCCACACCAATGAGCTCAGCATTTTCTTTATCACTCTTGAAGCCATCTCGGCTGGGCCCCACCAAGTCCCTCAACACACAACCTCCAACTACTATAAATACCCCATCTCATTTAAGGGAAAGGACGACCATTCCTTCTGAGAAAAAACTTGAGACTTCTCTCTCCTTCCCTTGATGCCATCCTTGGCCTGAACTGGATTCTCCTCGATTTCTCATTCTTAGAGATTCCGAAGCCACGAACGCAGCCGACCCGGCGCACGCGATCCAGCCTCGACGCCCGCCGAAGACTCGACCCCCGCCAGCGCTGCAGACCTGTTCGGCCCCGGCGCGCATAGGCCGACTCTGGCGCTCGCCGAAGCTTTCATCCCGACCGACGCCTCAGATCCAGCCAACCCGGCGCTCGCGATCCAGCCTCGACGCCCGCCGAAGCCTCGACCCCCGCCGGCGCCGCAGACCTGTTCGGCCCCGGCGCGCGTAGGCCGACTCTGGTGCTCGCCGAAGCTTTCATCCCGACCGACACCGCAGATCCAGCCGACCCGGCGCTCGCAATCCAGCCTCGACGCCCGACGAAGCCTCGACCCCCGCCGGCGCTGCAGACTTGTTAGGCCCCGGCGCGCGTAGGCCGACTCTGGTCTAGCCAGCGTCCACGGGAAACCTCGCCATATGTCTCCTCGTGCAGACTCTACATGAGTCCTCGAGTCGAGTCCCGAATGCGACACCACGTTCGCCGCCCAGCTCGTGAGCCGATAGGCAGCGAGTTTCAAATGGGTTTCAAAGGCCTGCGTCCGCCGGGCGTATCTGGTCTAGCCAGCATCCACGGGAAACCTCGCCACATGTCTCCTCGTGCATACTCTACATGAGTCCTCGAGTCGAGTCCCGAATGCGGCACCGCGCTCGCCGCCCAGCTCGTGAGCCGGCAGGCAGCGAGTTACAAATGGGTTTCAAAGGCTTGCGTCCGCCGGGCGTACCTGGTCTAGCCAGCGCCCGCGGAAAACCCAATCACACAAATATGACACCAAGGCCCCCCGGGGCCCAAGTCGTGCAAATCGATCGCGCCTTCACAGGTAGGTCGAGAAAATAAGCCACGTGCAAAAGTCGTCTCAATGATGCACTAAAGCCGTCCCTCATGACGCAATAAAGCCGTCTCTACGACGCACCAAAGCCGTCCCTCGCGATGCAATAATGCCGTCCCTCGCAACGCAAACATCAACAAGTCGGATCCGCACACCGGACCTCCGACCCGCGCGCGACGCACTCGCGCAATGACACATTTTACGCACCGAAAGCTAGCGAAACGTCAACAAGTCGGATCCGCGCACCGGACTTCCGACCCGCGCGCGACGCACTCGCGCAATGACACGTTTTACGCGCCGAAAGGTAGCGAAGCGTCAACAAGTCGGATCCGCGCACCGGACCTCCGACCCGCGCGCGACGCACTCGCGCAATGACACGTTTTACGCGACGAAAGGTAGCGAAACGTCAACAAGTCGGATCCGCGCACCGGACCTCCGACCTCCGCGCGACGCACTCGCGCAACGACACGTTTTACGCGCCGAAAGGTAGCGAAGCAACAACAACTCAGCTCCGCGCACCGGACCTCCGACCCGCGCGCGACGCACTCGCGCAATGACACGTTTTACGCGCCGAAGGGTAGCGAAGCATCAACAAGTCGGACCCACGCACCGGGCCTCCGACCCCCGCGCAACGCACTCGGGCAATGACCCATTTTACGCGCCGAAGGGTAGCGAAACGTCAACAAGTCGGATCCGCGCACCGTACCTCCGACCCGCGCGCGACGCACTCTCGCAATGACACGTTTTACGCGCCGAAAGGTAGCGATGCGTCAACAAGTCAGATCCGCGCACCGGATCTCCGACCCGCGCGCGACGCACTCGCGCAATGACACGTTTTACGCGCCGAAAGGTAGCGAAACGTCAACAAGTCGGATCCGCACACCGGACCTCCGACCCGCGTGCGACGCACTCGCGCAATGACACGTTTTACGCGCCGAAAGGTAGCGAAGCGTCAACAAGTCGGATCCGCGCACCGGACCTCCGACCCGCGCGCGACGCACTCGCGCAATGACACGTTTTACGCGCCGAAAGGTAGCGAAACGTCAACAAGTCGAATCCGCGCACCAGACCTCTGACCCGCGCGTGACGCACTCGCGCAATGACACGTTTCACGCGCCGAAGGGTAGCGAAGCATCAACAAGTCGGACCCACACACCGGGCCTCCGACCCGCGCGCGACGCACTCGCGCAATGACACATTTTACGCGCCGAAGGGTAGCGAAACGTCAACAAGTCGGATCCGCGCCCCGAACCTCCGACCCTCGTGCGACGCAAACGTACGATTCCACGCCTCGCACACCGATAGGCAACGAGGCGTCGGTGGATAACGTCCGCGCACCGGACCGTCGATCCCGGTAGTCAAAACCCAAAACATGACACGCGTACCGACAAGTACCACGCTCACTAGGAACTGCATCCACAACAAGCTCGCTCCGACGCGCACACCGATAGGTAGCGTACTCGCCAGAAGATAAGCGCGGCGGCCACCCAGCTCGCACACGCCGATAGGCAGTGAGTCGCGAATGGATGGCCGAAAGTCGCACCCGTCGGGCGCAACTGGTCTAGCAAGCGTCTGCGGGAAACTTCGCCGACAAGTGTGGCGGTAAGCCGTGCAAACTGGTTACGCTAGGTATAGTAAGCCAAGTTCGTGAGACACGCGTTGATCAAATTGCGCAAGACGATTACGCTGAGCATATCAAGTCGAGAAAATAAGACGCATAACTGGAAAAAAAAGCTTTAACTAAAGCAAACAATGTTGTACGAACAACCCAACAACGAGCGAAGGCATGTGGGGAGCGCTCACCGTCGACGTACTCAAGCTAGGAAACTAAGGACGGTCGGGGTAACGCCCTGGCAGGCAATGATCCACCCCGAAGGCACGAAGTTTCTTGAACGACTAAGTCCTTCAAAAAACTAGGGGGTTAATGTTGTGTGGGTGCATAGCGACCCAAAGCCCAGAGAGTAGAGCCCGGGATTAAGACAAGTCGAGCTCGACCTCCAGGCAGGATCAACCTCCAAACGAGCTCGACCCCCAGGTAGGCTCGACCTCCAGGCGACCTCGACCCCCAGGCGAGCTAGGCCTCCAGGCAGGATCGACCTCCAGGCAGGCTCAACCTCTAGGCGAGCTCGACCCCCAGGCAAGCTAGGCCTACAGGCAGGATCGACCTCCAGGCAGGATCAACCTCCAGGCGAGCTCGACCTCCAGGCGAGCTCGACCTCGTCCTCAGCTCGACCTTGGCCTCAAGAGCTCGGCCTCGGCCTCATGAGCTCGACCTCGACCTCCAGGTGAAGTCGACATCGGCCTCAGCTCGGCCTCGGCCTCATGAGCTCGACCTCGGCCTCAGCTCTACCTCGGCCTCATGAGTTCCGCCTCAACCTCCAGACGAGCTCGACCTCGTCCTCAGCTCGACCTTGGCCTCATGAGCTCGGCCTCGGCCTCATGAGCTCGACCTCAACCTCCAGGCGAGCTCGACCTCGGCCTCATGAGCTCGGCCTCGGCCTCATGAGCTCGACCTTGGCCTCAAGAGCTCAGCCTCGGCCTCATGAGCTCGACCTCGACCTCCAGGTGAGCTCGACCTCGGCCTCAGCTCGGCCTCGGCCTCAACTCGACCACGGCCTCATGAGTTCGGCCTCAACCTCCAGGCGAGCTCGACCTCGTCCTCAGCTCGACCTCGGCCTCATGAGCTCGGCCTCGGCCTCATGAGCTCGACTTCGGCCTCATGATTTCGACCTCGGCCTTAGCTCGACCTCAGCCTCATGAGCTCGACCTCGGCCTCATCTCGACCTCGGCCTCATGAGCTCGACTTCGACCTCGGCCTCAGCTCGACATCGGCCTCATGAGCTCGACCTCGGCCTCATGAGTTCGGCTTCAACCTCCAGGCGACCTCGACCTCCATGCGAGCTCGACCTCTAGGCGAGCTGGACCTCGTCCTCAGCTCGAGATCGGCCTCATGAGCTCGTCCTCGGCCTCAGCTCGGCGTCGGCCTCGGCCTCATGAGTTCGGCCTCGGCCTCAGATTGACCTCGGCCTCGACCTCCAAGTGAGCTCGACCTCGGCCTCAGCTCAGCCTCGGCCTCATGAGCTCGACCTCGGCCTCAGCTCGACCTCGGCCTCATGAGTTCGGCCTCAACCTCCAGGCGAGCTCGACCTCGTCCTCAGCTCGACCTCGGCCGCATGAGCTCGGCCTCGGCCTCATGAGCTCGACCTCGGCCTCATCTCGACCTCAGCCTCATGAGCTCGACTTCGGCCTCGGCCTCAGTTCGACATCGGCCTCATGAGCTCGACCTCGGCCTCATGAGTTCGGCCTCAACCTCCAGGCGACCTCGATCTCCAGGCGAGCTCGACCTCGTCCTCAGATCGTCCTCGGCCTCATCTCGACCTCGGCCTCAGCTCGGCCTCGACCTCATGAGCTCGACCTCGGCCTCGTCTCGACCTCGGCCTCATGAGTTCGGCCTCGGCGTCAGATCGACTTCAGCCTCATCTCGACCTCGGCCTCATGAGCTCGGCCTCGACCTCCAGGCGAGCTCGACCTCGGCCTCATCTCGACCTTGGCCTCATGAGCTCGACCTCGACCTCATCTCGACCTCGGCCTCATGAGCTCGACTTCGGCCTCGGCCTCAGCTCGACATCGGCCTCATGAGCTCGACCTCGGCCTCATGAGTTCGGCCTCAACCTCCAGGCGACCTCGATCTCCAGGCGAGCTCGACCTCGTCCTCAGATCGACCTCGGCCTCATCTCGACCTCGGCCTCAGCTCAGCCTTGGCCTCATGAGCTCGGCCTCGGCCTCATGAGCTCGACCTTGACCTCCAAGCGAGCTCAACCTCCAGGCGAGCTCGACCTCGGCCTCATGAGCTCGGCCTCGGCCTCATAAGCTCGACCTTGGCCTCAAGAGCTCGGCCTTGGCCTCATGAGCTCGACCTCGTCCTCCAGGCGAGCTCGACCTCGTCCTCAGCTCGGCCTCGGCCTCATGAGCTCGACCTCGGCCTTAGCTCGACCTCGGCCTCATGAGTTCGGCCTCAACCTCCCGGCGAGCTCGACCTTGTCCTCAGCTCGACCTCGGCCTCATGAGATCGGCCTCGGCCTCATGAGCTCGACCTCGGCCTCATGAGTTCGACCTCGGCCTCAGCTCGACCTCGGCCTCATGACCTCGACCTCGGCCTCATCTCGACCTCGGCCTCATGAGCTCGACTTCGGCCTTGGCCTCAGCTCGACATCGGCCTCATGAGCTCGACCTCGTCCTCAGCTCGGCCTCGACCTCATGAGCTCGACCTCGGCCTCAGCTCGACCTCGGCCTCATGAGTTCGGCCTCAACCTCCAGGCGACCTCGACCTCCAAGCGAGCTCGACCTCGTCCTCAGCTCGACATCGGCCTCATGAGCTCGACCTTGGCCTCAACTCGGCCTCGGCCTCATGAGCTCGACCTCGGCCTCGGCTCCACCTCGGCCTCATGAGTTCGGCCTCGGCGTCAGATCGACCTCGGCCTCATGAGCTCGATCTCGGCCTCAGCACGACATCGGCTTCGTGAGCTCGACCTCAGCCTTAGCTCGACCTCGTCCTCAGCTCGACATCGGCCTCATGAGCTCGACCTCGGCCTTAGCTCGGCCTCGGCCTCATGTGCTCGACCTCGGCCTTGGCTCGACCTCGGCCTCATGAGTTCGGCCTCGGCCTCAGATCGACCTCGGCCTCATCTCGACCTCGGCCTCATGAGCTCGACCTCGGCCTCAGCTCGACGTCGGCCTCATGAGCTCGGCCTCGACCTCGGCCTCAGCTCGACCTCGGCTTCGTGAGCTCGACCTCGGCCTCAGCTCGACCTCCAGACCAGATTCGACCTCCAGGAGGAAGTCCAACCCAAAAATTGTGTAGGCAATCCCAGCCCTGCCAAGGACCGAAAAGAAAAAATCCCTGCCATGCCAAGGGCCAAAAAGAAAAACTACCAGCCCATAATATCATCCCAACACCAGCCTTTCCACAACAATGACCTCAGCTTATTTGTTTTCTGGGACCCGCCAATAAACCATAATATCATCCCAACACCATCCTTTCCACACCAATGAGCTCAGCATTTTCTTTATCACTCTTGAAGCCATCTCGGCTGGACCCCACCAAGTCCCTCAACACACAACCTCCAACTACTATAAATACCCCATCTCATTGAAGGGAAAGGACGACCATTCCTTCTGAGAAAAAACTTGAGACTTCTCTCTGCTTCCCTTGATGCCATCCTTGGCCTGAAGTGGATTCTGCTCGATTTCTCATTCTCAGAGATTCCGAAGCCACGAACGCAGCCGACCCGGCGCTCGCGATCCAGCCTCGACCCCCGCCGAAGCCTCGACCCCCGCCGGCGCTGCAGACCTGTTCGGCCCCGGCGCGCGTAGGCCGACTCTGGCGCTCGCCGAAGCTTTCATCCCGACTGACGCCGCAGATCCAGCCGACCCGGCGCTCGCGATCCAGCCTCGACGCCCGCCGAAGCCTCGACCCCCACCGGCGCAGCAGACCTGTTCGGCCCCGGCGCGTGTAGGCCGACTCTGGTGCTCGTCGAATCTTTTATCTCGACCGATGCCGCAGATCCAGTAGACCCGGCGCTCGCAATCCAGCCTCGACGCCCGACGAAGCCTCGACCCCCGCCGGCGCTGCATACCTGTTCGGCCCCGGCGCGCGTAGACCGACTCTAGTGCTCGCCGAAGCTTTCATCCCGACCGACGCCGCAGATCCAGCCGACCCGGCGCTCGCGATCCTGCCTCGACGCCCGCCGAAGCCTCGACCCCTGCCAGCGCTGCAGACCTGTTCGGCCCCGGCGCGCATAGGCCGACTTTGGCGCTCGCCGAAGCTTTCATCCCGACCGACGCCTCAGATCCAGCCAACCCGGCGCTCGCGATCCAGGCTCGATGCCCGCCGAAGCCTCGACCCCCGCCGGCGCCGCAGACCTGTTCGGCCCCGGCGCGCGTAAGCCGACTCTGGTGCTCACCGAAGCTTTCATCCCGACCGACGCCGTAGATCCAGCCAATCCGGCGCTCGCGATCCAGCCTCGACGCCCGCCGAAGCCTCGACCCCCGCCGGCGCCGCAGACCTGTTCGGCCCCGGCGCGCGTAAGCCGACTCTGGTGCTCGCCGAAGCTTTCATCCCGACCGACGCCGCAGATCCAGCCGACCCGGCGCTCGCAATCCAGCCTCGACGCCCGACGAAGCCTCGACCCCCGCCGGCGCTGTAGACCTGTTCGGCCCCGGTGCGCGTAGGCCGACTCTGGTGTGCGCCGAAGCTTTTATCCCGACCGACGCTGCAGATCCAGCCGAACCGGCGCTCGCGATCCAGCCACGACACTTGCCCTGAACTACGTCATCACCGGATCCCGACTAAAGTGTACGTAGGCAGCCAACCTTTGGCGGGGTCACGCCCCCATTCACCTTCCAGATTCCTCATTTGGAGGTGTTTGGATGAACTCAAGGGACATTCACAGCTAAGGGACGACTCGGGATACCGAGTCCGACACGCTCGAGTCGAGGCGAGACCACTCGGTCCGGCCTTGGGTCTAACCGTCTTCGACTCCTAAATCGTTGTCCGAAAAACTGCGACAACAAAACTGTAAAGAGCTTTGGCTTTGAAATGTCAATAGATGAGCCTTGTGTTTACAAGTTAATACACGAAGGCAAAGTTGTGTTTCTGGTACTATATGTCGATGATATACTACTCATTGGTAATGACGTGGGTAAGTTATCTGAGCTTAAGGTCTGGCTGGCAAAGCAATTCGATATGAAGGATCTAGGAGAAGCAGCGTACATTCTGGGGATCCAAATCTTTCGAGATAGGAAAAACCGGACCCTGTCGCTCTCTCAAGCATCTTATATTGATAAGGTGATGGATCGCTTCTCGATGCAAGACTCCAAGAAGGGTCAAACACCCTTTTGGCATGGAGTTTCACTCTCTAAGGACCAGTCTCCCAATACTGCCCAAGAGATTGAAGACATGAGGAAAGTTCCTTACGCCTCTGCCGTAGGAAGCCTTATGTATGATATGCTTTGCACTAGACCTGACATCTGTTTCGCCGTTGGCGTAGTTAGCCGTTTCCAATCCAACCCTGGACCCGAGCACTGGATTGCTGTTAAGCATGTTCTTAAGTATCTTCGAAGAACTAGGAACTTGATGCTTACATACTCAGGTACTGACCTAACTATGACGGGATATACCGACTCCGATTTTCAAGCGGATAAGGATTCCAGGAAATCCACTTCGGGATCTGTGTTCATCCTTAATGGTGGAGCTATTGTGTGGAGAAGTATTAAGCAATCTTGCATTGCTGACTCCACAATGGAAGTAGAATATGTGGCTGCTTGTGAAGCATCCAAAGAGGTTGTATGGCTTAGAAAATTCCTTAAGTATTTGGAAGTTGTTCCAAACGTCGACGAGCCCATGACCCTTTATTGTGATAATAGTGGGGTTATCGCTAACTCGAAGGAACCTCGAAGCCATAAGCGCTCTAAGCATATTGAGAGGAAATACCATTTGATTCGAGAGATCGTGCAGCGTGGAGACGTGGAAGTGAAGAAGATCTCAACGGTGGACAACCTAGCAGATCCATTCACAAAGGCTCTAGCGAACAAGGTCTTCGACCAACATCGAGAGGGATTAGGCATGAAAGACTACACACATCTTCTTTGAGTCAAGTGGGAGTTTGTTGTCAATGGTGCCCACAAGAAGAGTTGTAATCTTTATATTATGCATTTGATGTAATAAAGTCTCATGAAGACTCTTGCTTGTAATTGCTTATTCATTAATAAAAAGTTGTAACGTTCATTCAATCTTCCTTGTTTGAAGCTTTATGATAAAACCTTGGGTCATGTTTGGTTGTCCATTCAAAAAGTGTTTTTCACTTTTTGAATAAAAAAAATAGGAAAGCAAAAGTGAATTTGGTGTTTGGTTATAATTTTTGGAAATTTTTTTTGAAAAATTTGGAAATTGTTTTGAAAAAAGCTAAAGGAAATTGAAAACAACAAAAAGGTGTTTTCCACTTTTCCGAAATTATTTTCTCGCGTGTACTCTGTCATTCTTCTCTTCTTCTTCTTTCTTCCTAGCCGCCTGAAACAAAGAAGCAAAAAAAAAAAAAAACGCAGAAGAGAACGAAGGAAAGAGAGAAAGACCGAGGGAAAGGAAAGAAGAGAGAGAGAGAGGAGAGAGAGAGAGAGCGTGAGCGAGAGGTCGGGAGAAAGAGATTGACAAGAAACGGAGTGAAGGTGTGGAAGTTCCTTGTGGTCTCGTTGGAGCCGCGCGCGAGGAAGAAGAGCTTCGCCGGAGGTTCTTCGCGGGTGTTCGACGGCGTTCAACTAGGAGAAGAGACCGCTGAGAAAGGGACACCGGTGAGAGAGAGGGCGGAGGAGTTGATGACTTGCGCTCTCCGTGGATGCGCGCGCTCGCCGAGGAGAAGAAAGGCGCCGCGAGTCACCGTGGGCCGACCGGGAAGCGAGCGCCGGGAGAGAGAGAACACACCCCGGAGAGTCCAAATCCACGAAAAAAATTGGGTAAGAAATCAAAACCCAAAATTGATTTCGTGATGTTAGGGTTTGAAATCCAAAATTGGGGGTTTTGATGATCTTCAATGTTGTTGATATTGTGAGTTCAATTCTGTGCTTAGAATTATGTTGGAGATTGTTGTTTGTGATTAATTTTGGAATTTCTGAACGTTTGGTTTGAAAATTTTGTCTTGGCCGTGTGAAAGAGTTTTGGGCCGTGTATATTGGTTTTGGCTGTGTGATGTTTGATTTGAATTATGATATTGGGACGGTTTGATTTGGCTGTGTATATTGGTTTTGGCTGCGTGATCGGGAGACGACGGAGCTATAGCGCGAGTATCGACGAGGCGAACAAGACCAGGAGAACATCGAGTGGATACGGCGTTTAGGCTTTGGCTCGGAGGCTCGCGAGTGTCCGTTAGGATTTTATGAATTTTTGTTGTTGTGATGTGTTATCACGGGTTTTAAATAATTTTGTATACGAATCGTTTTGAGTTAACGTTTGGTATCTCGGTTACTCGAGCGTCGCGATAAGAAATTTGACTATGTTTTCCTTGAGATTCGGAGAAGAAAAGAAACGATCTTTATTTTGTTGGAGTTATTTTCTAATCTCATTTTGGATAAATGAAATTAGTTTTATTCAAGGAAGCACAAGCTCGCTTATTAGAGTTATTTCTCGGTTTTAAGTTTGATTTACTTTTTATTCGGATCAATTTATTTAAGACTCATAAGCATGGAATAAAAAAAAAGTGAAAAGTGTACCAAACATTTTTTCCAGTTTTTTCAATTTCTCAAAAACAAAAATGAAAACTGTACCAAACAACTTTTTGAAAACAACTACAAAACAGTTTTTCAGTACAACTACAAAAATTAGAAAACAGAAAACAAAAAACTTTTTGAGTTAACTACCAAACACAACCTTAGTCTTTAGTCCATAAACAAACTAAACAACTTACGAAGAGACAAATGTAGATTTGCATGAACAAACTCTTCGTAGTTTTCTTAAAACGATATATTCGCAATCTAAGGGTCAAAGGACTATTGACCTCAGTATGATTGTTAGGAGAATCTATGATGTCTGGTTATGAGGCATTGAGAGTTGGAGACTTTATAGTTCTTCTAGGTATCTTCCGAAGGTACTGAATTGACCAGTGCACTTCTAGAGACAAGATAAGAACAAACCATTTAACCTCTTATGTCTCGAAGTCACTATGTATGAATTGCATCATGGTTACCTTAATCCTGAAATGAGACATGTCATTTCACACCTTAGTATTCTCATTTGAGAAAGTCAGAGTTCGGACTCACTATGTGATTCCGAACAGGGCCTATTGGTGAAGTACTAAGTTGCGAGAATGTCATGAGTAACTTTGTGAAGTTCTCATAGATATGGAATTCATGTACAAGATTGCTGAAATGCAATGTATGTCACCTCATGCTTTGCTCCTTGGAGTGTGAATAAATGAACTGGCCAGTGTCCAAATTGAGTCCTGACTCTTTTGGATGAAACAATGTGACTTGTTAGCTCCTCGTCAATACATTGTTTCTAACTTATTCACAAGCGACAAAGGAGTTGAGGAAATAACAGCTAGAAGGGTAAAATGGTAATTTAGTAAATCCCGACTAGCTGATGACATTCATGAAGGGCAAACATAGATAATATTCAGTGGATCCGCTCATCATAATTAGGTTGAATTCTTGAGTAGAAAATAAATTCATTTTAACCTAGAGATTTTCAGTGTCAACTCTTTAGTGGAGTCAGTTGGCATTAAGCTAAACTTGGAAAAGGTTTGTGAACTTTTGAGTCCAAGTGTTTAGCTCAAGCTTTGTTCATTTGGGTCCATGAGGTCACTATCACGAATCACATCGAGTAGGAATAGTTAAACTGGAAGCTAAGTCAAAACAAGAACGAAAATTGTCAAAAGGGTATTTTTGACTTTTGAGACATATGATTAAATGAATGTCAATAAATTTTTTGACAAGTTCATTTGATGACTTAATGTCACTCGGCCATGACTTGATTATTGGGCCTTGTGAATTAATTTCATTTCATAAGAATTTTATTGAAAATTCTTAATGGGCCTTTCGCATGTTGTCATGAACAAATGAAGAAGCTTCTAGAAGCTCCTTGTAGAGACCATTTGGGCGCCCAACATACCCATAGGAAGAGCGAATATTTTGTGCATAAATGTATCAAGATACTTGCCAAAAGAAAAAGAGGAAACAAATTTCCTATACTTGTATAGGGAATTTCTGCCAAGGCAACCAAGAGAGAACAAAAGAGGAAACTAATCCCTTGGGGATTTGCTTGAGGTGAGCGCCTATCTTGGATAGGAATGGGCAATAAAAGATTGCTCATTAAGGCTTGGAAAATAAGAGGAAACTACTTCTTTCCAAGGCCAACCCTTCTCCTATAAATAGGACCCTCATTCCTCTCATTCTATTCATTCCACATAAGTTAGAGATTGAGAGCCTCTCTCTCTAGAACTTGTGGCCGACTCCTCTCTCTCTCTCTAGTCAATTTCGTTTTATTGTTTTGGCACCTAGGTCCTCACTTCACCTAGTGTTTAGCTCTGCGACTTCAAGACTCGTTCTTATGAAGAGAGAATATTTTGTGCATAAATGTATCAAGATACTTGCAAAAAGAAAAAGAGGAAACAAATTTCCTCTAGAAGGAAAGCACAACTTCGGCCAAGAGAGAGACAAAGCAAGGCAAGGAACAAAAATGGAAACAAATCCAAGCCTTCTAGAAGGCATCCTTGGCCGAGCATCTCAAGTGGGAAAAGAGGTAATTGGCTCATGAATATGTGATATTCTATAGAAGAGAAAACTACCTTATAGAAGGTGAGACCTCTCCTATAAATAGGAGCCCCTTTTCTTCACAATTCATTCATCCAAGTTTAAGAGATTTGAGAGACTCTCTCTCTAGAACTTTGGCCGAAACTCCTCTCTCTCTCTCTCTCTAGTTTATTTTCGATTTTTCTTGTTTTGGTACCTAGGTCCTCACTCGACCTAGTGTTTAGCTCTGCGACTTCAAGACTCGTTCTTAAGTCGTAGTGTTTAAAAGTGCCCACTCACCAATTCCTTTATTTCGAGTGATTTAGTGATAGAAACTTTCGTGGTTGCTCGAGGTGCCGAGGAAAGAAAGAGAGACGTGCTGCGAGGGGAGACGAGCGTTGCAAACTTTCCAAAAGATTCTCAAAGTTCAAGCTTCAAGAAAGGTTAGTAAACTTCTATACTCATAATAGTTTTTTAATTATATGTACTTGCTTTTTGTCTAGGTTAGTAAAAAACTGTTTTTACTTTTAAAAGAATTTTTTTAAAATTCCGCCGCTTACCGAAGCGTTAATTATTTTCTTAAACCCTAGATCGATTCCAACATGAAGAATGCACCTTGACGGGCTATGAGGGCCTGGGGGTGGTGCCGACGTCGAATGAAGTGGTACCATTAGTGGATCCCAGACAGATGTTAAAACTCTTAGGCCGCCAGACGACTGCTGCTCAAAGTCTAAGGCTGGTCTCTTGTCGTTCTAGAGGTTATAGCGGGGGATGTGTGTAACCTTAAAGATGACAAGTATTAGTTAGAGTATGCGCGCATCGGTCATGCTCTAGAACTTGTTAGATTTGCATCCTTGCATTCTTATGTGCCTGTTTGCACGTCACATGTTATCACATGGCATTAGTCGCTTTATTTTCTAGGTTAGACTCCCACTTACTGAGTCTATCGACTCATAGTTTTATGACCCTTGGTCATGTAGAGAAGGGAAAAGCGCCGATGTGAACAAGGAAGTTGAAGATGAAGACCGGACGTGTATCTCTTGACCTTTGGGCTAATGGGAACTCACCCGGGTTCAAACCCTTCTATAATTATATCTATATTTTGTTGAACCCCTTCCGTAAACTATGATCCCTGTGATCGGCCCGTCTCGAACCGACGAGGACAAAGGTGCCACTTCAACCCGCACGACCGGCGCGAGGCCTCGGACGGCGAAACCTTGCCTTGGCCACTAGCCGGCCCAACCAACCCATGGCCGGCGCAAGTCTCGGCCGGCCATGGCCGACCCAAGGGTCAGCCGGCCAATGGCCAGCCGAAGGTCCAACTCCTTCACTCGGCCAATGGCCGAGTGAAATCCTCAGCCGGCCAGGCTGTTCACTCGGCCAATGGCCGAGTGAACCTTCCAGCAGTTCACTCGGCCAATGGCCGAGTGAACCTTTCAGCCGGCCATACAGTTCACTCGGCCATTGGCCGAGTGAACCTTCCAGCAGTTCACTCGGCCAATCGCCGAGTGAACCTTTCAGCCGGCCATGCAGTTCACTCGGCCATTGGCCGAGTGAACCTTCCAGCCGACCATGCAGTTCACTCGGCCATTGGCCGAGTGAACCTTCCAAAAGTTCACTCGGCCAATGGGCGAGTGAACCTCAGCCGGCCCAAGCTTTTCACTCGGCCAATAGCCGAGTGAACTTCACCACCATGTTCACTCCGCCATTGGCCGACCCAACCATTGAGGGGGTCAATGGCCGACTCAAGCATGCTCACTCGGCCAAGGGGTCTTCAAACCACCTCTTGGCCGCCTATAAATACAGGGGCCGCTCCCCTAGTCCAGGTAATCCAATTTTGAGTCCCGAAACGCTGTCGAACTCGTACTTCACTCGTTTCGCTCATCTTTGGCCTCTCACCACCTCTAAAACCTCTATACTCCACCTCAATCCTACTAATGTTGAGCGTCGGAGAGGTAAACAGAGGCACCCCTTCTGTTTTCCCTTCCTAGTTCACCCGTTCTCTACTCCTTTTCAGGTACTGTGACGAACTCAAGGGACATTCACAGCTAAGGGACGACTTGGGATACCAAGTCCGACACGGTCGAGTCAAGGCGAGACCACTTGGTCCAGCCTTTGACTCCTAAATTGTTGTCCGAAAAACAGCGACAACATTTTGGCGCTAGACGGAGGGGATCTCTCGACCTTGGCAACGCATTCCCTCTACCACTCTTCTTCATCCTTCAATGGCAAAACTCTCGAGAGATGAGTCAATTGCCCGTCACCTCCGTGGACGCCCGAGCGACTAGCTCGAGGCACAACCTCCAAAGCTCTGCGCGCCGTCTCGAAGGGCAACCTCATGATAAGGAGAGCCAGCCCCGACACCCGGCGAATGACCCCGAGGCCACAATTCGAGAGGACGCGGCTCAAAGGCTCGCCGAGCTCCTAGACCGCCCCGGCGTCACCGGCGCACTCATCGCCGACCTCCTCGACTCCTACGACGTCGACGACGTCAACCACGACGAGAGAGACCCCGATTACGTGGCGAAGTTGAGAACCAACAAGACCAATCTCCACCACGATGTTCACGAAAGGGGACGCACGCGCATGCTTCCAAGGGGACACCCTCGGGCGACCGCGCTGAGACGTCAACTTTCTAACGAACACGTGCACGCGCCCTTGAGGGGACACCCTCGGGCGACCACGTCAAGGCATCAAGTGTCGAGTAATACTCAGGGACGCTCGACCTCTAGGTCCCGAAGGGGACGCTCCAAGCTCACCATTCGCGTTCAAAACCCCCGAGGAGATGACGACGTCAATGGCCGCGACGTTTGTCGAGGACGTCACTCGAACGGCGTATCCTCGCCCAAAGTGATAGGGACGACCAATGGAGACTTGAGAGATCGCCTCAATTCCCGAAGGGAATCTCACAGGAGCGACTTGAGAGGAAAACTCAACGCCCAATGCGGGATCGAGAGAGAAGTCGTCTTGGGACATCAACCACCCAATGTTGCTGACCGTGCACCCAACAAGAAGCGCGCCGCCACACTCATGGCACCGGCCACCGGTCTCGGCTCGCGAAGGAAGAGGCGTAGAAACGGTCCAGTCCCTAATGACCATCCTTCTCCGGCCCCGAAGCAATCCTTCGTCCCACTCAACACGACACCCGACAGGATCCTGAGCTTACACAGAGAAAAGCTGGGATTCCCGGCCCCGATGAAGAAGGACCCCGCAACGCGAGACAAGAGCAAACAGTGCGAATATCACCATGACCACGGGCACGCGACAACAGAATGCTACCAGCTTAGGAAACGAATTGATTCCCTAGTTCAAAGTGGGGACTTCGAGGAATTCGTCGCATCTGCTAGCAAGCCATGATTGTCGCAGCTTCCACCCCCAAACTCACGCCCGAGCTCGATCGACTTCGTGATCGCTTTTATTTCAAAAATGTAATTTTCTTTTTTCAAAACAGGCCAAGTGCCATGACTAACTGTAACGACCCCCTTTATTGCAATAAAGAATTATTCTACACACTGTTGTATACCTCCAACACGAGAGTTTCTTGGCCTTCATCTCAAAAACGCAAGAAACTCGGGGGGCTAATGGGGATAAATGCTCAATCAAAATCAACTCAAAAATAAAAAAATAATAATAATAAAAAAAAAGTCCCAAGGGGCCGATGGTCAGGCTGGAGGTCCGAGAGAGAGACAATCTTCACATGTCTCCTCGAGATGAGTTCATTCCACGAGCCGAGTTCGAGTCCACGAGTTGACTGATACTCCTCGTGTAGGCTCAACATGAGTCCTCGAGTTGAGTCCCGAGTCCACGAGTCGACTGATACTCCTCGTGCAGGCTCTACATGAGTCCTCGAGTTGAGTCCCGAGTCCACGAGTCGACTGATACTCCTCGTGCAGGCTCTACATGAGTCCTCGAGTTGAGTCCCGAGTCCACGAGTCGACTGATACTCCTCGTGCCGACTCTACATGTCTCCTCGACACGAGTTCATTCCTCGAGTCGAGTTCGAGTCCACGAGTCGACTGATACTCCTCGTGCTGACTCTTCACGTAACTCCTCGTGCAGGCTCGACATGAGTCCTCGAGTTGAGTCCCGAGTCCACGAGTCGACTGATACTCCTCGTGCCGACTCTTCACGTAACTCCTCGTGCAGGCTCTACATGAGTCCTCGAGTTGAGTCCCGAGTCCACGAGTCGACTGATACTCCTCGTGCCGACTCTACATGTCTCCTTGAGATGAGTTCATTCCTCAAGTCGAGTTCGAGTCCACGAGTCGACTGATACTCCTCGCGCCGACTCTTCACGTAACTCCTCGTGCAGGCTCTACATGAGTCCTCGAGTTGAGTCCCGAGTCCACGAGTCGGCTGATACTCCTCGTGCCGACTCTACATGTCTCCTCGAGATGAGTTCATTCCTCGAGCCGAGTTCGAGTCCACGAGTTGACTGATACTCCTCGTGCCGACTCTACATGTCTCCTCGGGATGAGTTCATTCCTCGAGTCGAGTTCGAGTCCATGAGTCGACTGATACTCCTCGTGCCGACTCTTCACGTAACTCCTCGTGCAGGCTCTACATGAGTCCTCGAGTTGAGTCCCGAGTCCACGAGTCGACAGATACTCCTCGTGCCAATTCTACATGTCTCCTCGAGATGAGTTCATTCCTCGAGCCGAATTCGAGTCCACGAGTTGACTGATACTCCTTGTGCCGACTCTACATGTCTCCTCAGGATGAGTTCATTCCTCGAGTCGAGTTCGAGTCCACGAGTCGACTGATACTCCTCGTGCCGACTCTTCACGTAACTCCTCGTACAGGCTCTACATGAGTCCTCGAGCCGAGTTCGAGTCCACGAGTTGACTGATACTCCTCGTGCCGACTCTATATGTCTCCTCGGGATGAGTTCATTCCTCGAGTCGAGTTCGAGTCCACGAGTCGACTGATACTCCTCGTGCCGACTCTTCACGTAACTCCTCGTACAGGCTCTACATGAGTCCTCGAGTTGAGTCCCGAGTCCACGAGTCGGCTGATACTCCTCGTGCCGACTCTACATGTCTCCTCGAGATGAGTTCATTCCTCGAGCCGAGTTCGAGTCCACGAGTTGACTGATACTCCTCGTGCCGACTCTACATGTCTCCTCGGGATGAGTTCATTCCTCGAGTCGAGTTCGAGTCCATGAGTCGACTGATACTCCTCGTGCCGACTCTTCACGTAACTCCTCGTGCAGGCTCTACATGAGTCCTCGAGTTGAGTCCCGAGTGCACGAGTCGACTGATACTCCTCGTGCCAATTCTACATGTCTCCTCGAGATGAGTTCATTCCTCGAGCCGAATTCGAGTCCACGAGTTGACTGATACTCCTTGTGCCGACTCTACATGTCTCCTCGGGATGAGTTCATTCCTCGAGTCGAGTTCGAGTCCACGAGTCGACTGATACTCCTCGTGCCGACTCTTCACGTAACTCCTCGTACAGGCTCTACATGAGTCCTCGAACCGAGTTCGAGTCCACGAGTTGACTGATACTCCTCGTGCCGACTCTATATGTCTCCTCGGGATGAGTTCATTCCTCGAGTCGAGTTCGAGTCCACGAGTCGACTGATACTCCTCGTGCCGACTCTTCACGTAACTCCTCGTACAGGCTCTACATGAGTCCTCGAGTTGAGTCCCGAGTCCACGAGTCGGCTGATACTCCTCGTGCCGACTCTACATGTCTCCTCGAGATGAGTTCATTCCTCGAGCAGAGTTCGAGTCCACGAGTTGACTGATACTCCTCGTGCCGACTCTACATGTCTCCTCGGGATGAGTTCATTCCTCGAGTCGAGTTCGAGTCCACGAGTCGAATGATACTCCTTGTGCCGACTCTTCACGTAACTCCTCGTACAGGCTCTACATGAGTCCTCGAGTTGAGTCCCGAGTCCACAAGTCAACTGATACTCCTCGTGCAGGCTCTACATGAGTCCCCGAATTGAGTCCCGAGTCCGCGCTCGCCGCCCAGCTCGTGAGCCGAAAGGCAGCGAGTTTCAAATGGGTTTCAAAGGCTTGCATCCGCTGGACGTATCTGGTCTAGCCAGCATCCACGGGAAACCTCGCCACGCAAATGTGGCTCCGCGCTCGCCGCCCAGCTCGTGAGCCGAAAAGCAGCGAGTTTCAAATGGGTTTCAAAGGCTTGCGTCCGCCGGACGTATCTGGTCTAGCCAACGTCCACGGGAAACATGTCCACACAAATGTGGCGCCGCGCTCGCCGCCCAGCTCGTGAGCCGATAGGCAGCGTGTTACAAATGGGTTTCAAAGGCTTGTGTCCGTCGGACGTATCTGGTGTAGCCAGCGTCCACGGGAAACCTCGCCACGCGAATGTGGCACCGCGCTCGCCACCCAGCTCGTGAGCTGAAACGCAGCGAGTTTCAAATGGGTTCCAAAGGCTTGCGCCCGCCGGACGTATCTAGTCTAGCCAGCGTCCACGGGAAACCTCGCCATGCAAATGTGGCTCCGCGCTCGCCGCCCAGCTCGTGAGCCGAAAGGACGCGAGTTTCAAATGGGTTTCAAAGGCTTGCGTCCGCCGGACGTATCTGGTCTAGCCAGCGTCCACGGGAAACCTCGCCACGCAAATGTGGCTCCGCGCTCGTCGCCCAGCTCATGAGCCGAAAAGCGGTGAGTTTCGAATGGGTTTAAAAGGCTTGCGTCCGCCGGACGTATCTGGTCTAGCCAGCGTCCATGGGAAACCTCGCCACACAAATGTGGCTCCGCGCTCGCCGCCCAGCTCGTGAGCCGAAGGGCAGCGAGTTTCAAATGGGTTTCAAAGGCTTGCGTCCGCCGGACGTATCTGGTCTAGCTAACGTCCACAGGAAACCTCGCCACGCAAATGTGGCTCCGCGCTCGCCGCCCAGCTCGTGAGCCAAAAGGCAGCGAGTTTCAAATGGGTTTCAAAGGCTTGCGTCCGTCGGACGTATCTGGTCTAGCCAACGTCCACGGGAAACATGTCCACACAATTGTGGCGCCGCGCTCGCCGCCCAGCTCGTGAGCCGATAGGCAGCGTGTTACAAATGGGTTTCAAAGGCTTGTGTCCGCCGGGCGTATCTGGTGTAGCCAGCGTCCACGGGAAACCTCACCACGCGAATGTGGCACCGCGCTCGCCACCCAGCTCGTGAGCCGAAACGCAGCGAGTTTCAAATGGGTTCCAAAGGCTTGCGCCCGCCGGACGTATCTGGTCTAGCCAGCGTCCACGGGAAACCTCGCCACGCAAATGTGGCTCCGCGCTCGCCGCCCAGCTCGTGAGCCGAAAGGACGCGAGTTTCAAATGGATTTCAAAGGCTTGCGTCCGCCGAATGTATCTGATCTAGCCAGCGTCCACGGGAAACCTCCCCACGCAAATGTGGCTCCGCGCTCGTCGCCCAGCTCATGAGCCGAAAGGCGGTGAATTTCGAATGGGTTTCAAAGGCTTGCGTCCGCCGGACGTATCTGGTCTAGCCAGCGTCCATAGGAAACCTCGCCACGCAAATGTGGCTCCGCGCTCGCCGCCCAGCTCGTGAGCCGAAGGGCAGCGAATTTCAAATGGGTTTCAAAGGCTTGCATCCGCCGGACGTATCTGGTCTAGCTAGCGTCCACAAGAAACCTCGCCACGCAAATGTGGCTCCGCGCTCGCCGCCCAGCTCGTGAGCCGAAAGGACGCGAGTTTCAAATGGGTTTCAAAGGCTTGCTTCTGCCGGACGTATCTGGTGTAGCCAGCGTCCACGGGAAACCTCACCACGCGAATGTGGCACCGCGCTCGCCACCCAGCTCGTGAGCCGAAACGCAGCGAGTTTCAAATGGGTTCCAAAGGCTTGCGCCCGCCGGACGTATCTGGTCTAGCCAGCGTCCACAGGAAACCTCGCCACGCAAATGTGGCTCCGCGCTCGCCGCCCAGCTCGTGAGCCGAAAGGACGCGAGTTTCAAATGGGTTTCAAAGGCTTGCTTCTGCCGGACGTATCTGGTCTAGCCAGCGTCCACGGGAAACCTCGCCACGCAAATGTGGCTCCGCGCTCGTCGCCCAGCTCATGAGCCGAAAGGCGGTGAGTTTCGAATGGGTTTCAAAGGCTTGCGTCCGCCGGACGTATCTGGTCTAGCCAGCGTCCATGGGAAACCTCGCCACGCAAATGTGGCTCCGCTCTCGCCGCCCAGCTCGTGAGCCGAAGGGCAGCGAGTTTCAAATGGGTTTCAAAGGCTTGCGTCCGCCGGACGTATCTGGTCTAGCTAGCGTCCACAGGAAACCTCGCCACGCAAATGTGGCTCCGCGCTCGCCGCCCAGCTCGTGAGCCGAAAGGCGGCGAGTTTCAAATGGGTTTCAAAGGCTTGCGTCCGCCGGACGTATCTGGTCTAGCCAGCGTCCATGGGAAACCTCGCCACGCAAATGTGGCTCCGCGCTCGCCGCCCAGCTCGTGAGCTGAAAGGACGCGAGTTTCAAATGGGTGTCAAAGGCTTGCGTCCGCCGGATGTATCTGGTCTAGCCAGCGTCCACGGGAAACCTCGCCACGCAAATGTGGCTCCGCGCTCGTCGCCCAGCTCATGAGCCGAAAGGCGGTGAGTTTCGAATGGGTTTCAAATGCTTGCGTCCGCCGGACGTATCTGGTCTAGCCAGCGTCCATGGGAAACCTCGCCACGCAAATGTGGCTCCGCGCTCGCCGTCCAGCTCGTGAGCCGAAAGGCGGCTAGTTTCAAATGGGTTTCAAAGGCTTGCGTCCGCCGGACGTATCTGGTCTAGCCAGCGTCCATGGGAAACCTCGCCACGCAAATGTGGCTCCGCGCTCGCCGCCCAGCTCGTGAGTCTAAGGGCAGCGAGTTTCAAATGGGTTTCAAAGGCTTGCGTCCGCCGGACGTATCTGGTCTAGCTAGCGTCCACAGGAAACCTCGCCACGCAAATGTGGCTCCGCGCTCGCCGCCCATCTCGTGAGCCGAAAGGCAACGAGTTTCAAATGGGTTTCAAAGGCTTGCGTCCGCCGGACGTATCTGGTCTAGCCAACGTCCACGGGAAACATGTCCACACAAATGTGGCGCCGCCCTCGCCGCCCAGCTCGTGAGCCGATAGGCAGCGTGTTACAAATGGGTTTCAAAGGCTTGTGTCCGCCGGGCGTATCTGGTGTAGCCAGCGTCCACGGGAAACCTCACCACGCGAATGTGGCACCGCGCTCGCCACCCAGCTCGTGAGCCGAAACGCAGCGAGTTTCAAATGGGTTCCAAAGGCTTGCGCCCGCCGGACGTATCTGGTCTAGCCAGCGTCCACAGGAAACCTCGCCACGCAAATGTGGCTTTGCGCTCGCCGCCCAGCTCGTGAGCCGAAAGGACGCGAGTTTCAAATGGGTTTCAAAGGCTTGCTTCTGCCGGACGTATCTGGTCTAGCCAGCGTCCACGGGAAACCTCGCCACGCAAATGTGGCTCCGCGCTCGTCGCCCAGCTCATGAGCCGAAAGGCGGTGACTTTCGAATGGGTTTCAAAGGCTTGCGTCCGCCGGACGTATCTGGTCTAGCCAGCGTCCATGGGAAACCTCGCCACGCAAATGTGGCTCCGCGCTCGCCGCCCAGCTCGTGAGCCAAAGGGCAGCGAGTTTCAAATGGGTTTCAAAGGCTTGCGTCCGCCGGACGTATCTGGTCTAGCTAGCGTCCACAGGAAACCTCGCCACGCAAATGTGGCTCCGCGCTCGCCGCCCAGCTCGTGAGCCGAAAGGCGGCGAGTTTCAAATGGGTTTCAAAGGCTTGCGTCCGCCGGACGTATCTGGTCTAGCCAGCGTCCATGGGAAACCTCGCCACGCAAATGTGGCTCCGCGCTCGCCGCCCAGCTCGTGAGCTGAAAGTACGCGAGTTTCAAATGGGTGTCAAAGGCTTGCGTCCGCCGGATGTATCTGGTCTAGCCAGCGTCCACGGGAAACCTCGCCACGCAAATGTGGCTCCGCGCTCGTCGCCCAGCTCATGAGCCGAAAGGCGGTGAGTTTCGAATGGGTTTCAAATGCTTGCGTCCGCCGGACGTATCTGGTCTAGCCAGCGTCCATGGGAAACCTCGCCACGCAAATGTGGCTCCGCGCTCGCCGTCCAGCTCGTGAGCCGAAAGGCGGCTAGTTTCAAATGGGTTTCAAAGGCTTGCGTCCGCCGGACGTATCTGGTCTAGCCAGCGTCCATGGGAAACCTCGCCACGCAAATGTGGCTCCGCGCTCGCCGCCCAGCTCGTGAGCCTAAGGGCAGCGAGATTCAAATGGGTTTCAAAGGCTTGCGTCCGCCGGACGTATCTGGTCTAGCTAGCGTCCACAGGAAACCTCGCCACGCAAATGTGGCTCCGCGCTCGCCGCCCATCTCGTGAGCCGAAAGGCAACGAGTTTCAAATGGGTTTCAAAGGCTTGCGTCCGCCGGACGTATCTGGTCTAGCCAACGTCCACGGGAAACATGTCCACACAAATGTGGCGCCGCCCTCGCCGCCCAGCTCGTGAGCCGATAGGCAGCGTGTTACAAATGGGTTTCAAAGGCTTGTGTCCGCCGGGCGTATCTGGTGTAGCCAGCGTCCACGGGAAACCTCACCACGCGAATGTGGCACCGCGCTCGCCACCCAGCTCGTGAGCCGAAACGCAGCGAGTTTCAAATGGGTTCCAAAGGCTTGCGCCCGCCGGACGTATCTGGTCTAGCCAGCGTCCACAGGAAACCTCGCCACGCAAATGCGGCTCCGCGCTCGCCGCCCAGCTCGTGAGCCGAAAGGACGCGAGTTTCAAATGGGTTTCAAAGGCTTGCTTCTGCCGGACGTATCTGGTCTAGCCAGCGTCCACGGGAAACCTCGCCACGCAAATGTGGCTCCGCGCTCGTCGCCCAGCTCATGAGCCGAAAGGCGGTGACTTTCGAATGGGTTTCAAAGGCTTGCGTCCGCAGGACGTATCTGGTCTAGCCAGCGTCCATGGGAAACCTCGCCACGCAAATGTGGCTCCGCGCTCGCCGCCCAGCTCGTGAGCCAAAGGGCAGCGAGTTTCAAATGGGTTTCAAAGGCTTGCGTCCGCCGGACGTATCTGGTCTAGCTAGCGTCCACAGGAAACCTCGCCACGCAAATGTGGCTCCGCGCTCGCCGCCCAGCTCGTGAGCCGAAAGGCGGCGAGTTTCAAATGGGTTTCAAAGGCTTGCATCCGCCGGACGTATCTGGTCTAGCCAGCGTCCATGGGAAACCTCGCCACGCAAATGTGGCTCCGCGCTCGCCGCCCAGCTCGTGAGCTGAAAGGACGCGAGTTTCAAATGGGTGTCAAAGGCTTGCGTCCGCCGGATGTATCTGGTCTAGCCAGCGTCCACGGGAAACCTCGCCACGCAAATGTGGCTCCGCGCTCGTCGCCCAGCTCATGAGCCGAAAGGCGGTGAGTTTCGAATGGGTTTCAAATGCTTGCGTCCGCCGGACGTATCTGGTCTAGCCAGCGTCCATGGGAAACCTCGCCACGCAAATGTGGCTCCGCGCTCGCCGCCCAGCTCGTGAGCCAAAGGGCAGCGAGTTTCAAATGGGTTTCAAAGGCTTGCGCCCGTCGGACGTATCTGGTCTAGCCAGCGTCCACAGGAAACCTCGCCACGCAAATGTGGCTCCGCGCTCGCCGCCCAGCTCGTGAGCCGAAAGGACGCGAGTTTCAAATGGGTTTCAAAGGCTTGCTTCTGCCGGACGTATCTGGTCTAGCCAGCGTCCACGGGAAACCTCGCCACGCAAATGTGGCTCCGCGCTCGTCGCCCAGCTCATGAGCCGAAAGGCGGTGACTTTCGAATGGGTTTCAAAGGCTTGCGTCCGCCGGACGTATCTGGTCTAGCCAGCGTCCATGGGAAACCTCGCCACGCAAATGTGGCTCCGCGCTCGCCGCCCAGCTCGTGAGCCAAAGGGCAGCGAGTTTCAAATGGGTTTCAAAGGCTTGCGTCCGCCGGACGTATCTGGTCTAGCTAGCGTCCATAGGAAACCTCGCCACGCAAATGTGGCTCCGCGCTCGCCGCCCAGCTCGTGAGCCGAAAGGCGGCGAGTTTCAAATGGGTTTCAAAGGCTTGCGTCCGCCGGACGTATCTGGTCTAGCCAGCGTCCATGGGAAACCTCGCCACGCAAATGTGGCTCCGCGCTCGCCGCCCAGCTCGTGAGCTGAAAGGACGCGAGTTTCAAATGGGTGTCAAAGGCTTGCGTCCGCCGGATGTATCTGGTCTAGCCAGCATCCACGGGAAACCTCGCCACGCAAATGTGGCTCCGCGCTCGTCGCCCAGCTCATGAGCCGAAAGGCGGTGAGTTTCGAATGGGTTTCAAATGCTTGCGTCCGCCGGACGTATCTGGTCTAGCCAGCGTCCATGGGAAACCTCGCCACGCAAATGTGGCTCCGCGCTCGCCGTCCAGCTCGTGAGCCGAAAGGCGGCTAGTTTCAAATGGGTTTCAAAGGCTTGCGTCCGCCGGACGTATCTGGTCTAGCCAGCGTCCATGGGAAACCTCGCCACGCAAATGTGGCTCCGCGCTCGCCGCCCAGCTCGTGAGCCTAAGGGCAGCGAGATTCAAATGGGTTTCAAAGGCTTGCGTCCGCCGGACGTATCTGGTCTAGCTAGCGTCCACAGGAAACCTCGCCACGCAAATGTGGCTCCGCGCTCGCCGCCCATCTCGTGAGCCGAAAGGCAACGAGTTTCAAATGGGTTTCAAAGGCTTGCGTCCGCCGGACGTATCTGGTCTAGCCAACGTCCACGGGAAACATGTCCACACAAATGTGGCGCCGCCCTCGCCGCCCAGCTCGTGAGCCGATAGGCAGCGTGTTACAAATGGGTTTCAAAGGCTTGTGTCCGCCGGGCGTATCTGGTGTAGCCAGCGTCCACGGGAAACCTCACCACGCGAATGTGGCACCGCGCTCGCCACCCAGCTCGTGAGCCGAAACGCAGCGAGTTTCAAATGGGTTCCAAAGGCTTGCGCCCGCCGGACGTATCTGGTCTAGCCAGCGTCCACAGGAAACCTCGCCACGCAAATGTGGCTCCGCGCTCGCCGCCCAGCTCGTGAGCCGAAAGGACGCGAGTTTCAAATGGGTTTCAAAGGCTTGCTTCTGCCGGACGTATCTGGTCTAGCCAGCGTCCACGGGAAACCTCGCCACGCAAATGTGGCTCCGCGCTCGTCGCCCAGCTCATGAGCCGAAAGGCGGTGACTTTCGAATGGGTTTCAAAGGCTTGCGTCCGCAGGACGTATCTGGTCTAGCCAGCGTCCATGGGAAACCTCGCCACGCAAATGTGGCTCCGCGCTCGCCGCCCAGCTCGTGAGCCAAAGGGCAGCGAGTTTCAAATGGGTTTCAAAGGCTTGCGTCCGCCGGACGTATCTGGTCTAGCTAGCGTCCACAGGAAACCTCGCCACGCAAATGTGGCTCCGCGCTCGCCGCCCAGCTCGTGAGCCGAAAGGCGGCGAGTTTCAAATGGGTTTCAAAGGCTTGCATCCGCCGGACGTATCTGGTCTAGCCAGCGTCCATGGGAAACCTCGCCACGCAAATGTGGCTCCGCGCTCGCCGCCCAGCTCGTGAGCTGAAAGGACGCGAGTTTCAAATGGGTGTCAAAGGCTTGCGTCCGCCGGATGTATCTGGTCTAGCCAGCGTCCACGGGAAACCTCGCCACGCAAATGTGGCTCCGCGCTCGTCGCCCAGCTCATGAGCCGAAAGGCGGTGAGTTTCGAATGGGTTTCAAATGCTTGCGTCCGCCGGACGTATCTGGTCTAGCCAGCGTCCATGGGAAACCTCGCCACGCAAATGTGGCTCCGCGCTCGCCGCCCAGCTCGTGAGCCAAAGGGCAGCGAGTTTCAAATGGGTTTCAAAGGCTTGCGCCCGCCGGACGTATCTGGTCTAGCCAGCGTCCACAGGAAACCTCGCCACGCAAATGTGGCTCCGCGCTCGCCGCCCAGCTCGTGAGCCGAAAGGACGCGAGTTTCAAATGGGTTTCAAAGGCTTGCTTCTGCCGGACGTATCTGGTCTAGCCAGCGTCCACGGGAAACCTCGCCACGCAAATGTGGCTCCGCGCTCGTCGCCCAGCTCATGAGCCGAAAGGCGGTGACTTTCGAATGGGTTTCAAAGGCTTGCGTCCGCCGGACGTATCTGGTCTAGCCAGCGTCCATGGGAAACCTCGCCACGCAAATGTGGCTCCGCGCTCGCCGCCCAGCTCGTGAGCCAAAGGGCAGCGAGTTTCAAATGGGTTTCAAAGGCTTGCGTCCGCCGGACGTATCTGGTCTAGCTAGCGTCCACAGGAAACCTCGCCACGCAAATGTGGCTCCGCGCTCGCCGCCCAGCTCGTGAGCCGAAAGGCGGCGAGTTTCAAATGGGTTTCAAAGGCTTGCGTCCGCCGGACGTATCTGGTCTAGCCAGCGTCCATGGGAAACCTCGCCACGCAAATGTGGCTCCGCGCTCGCCGCCCAGCTCGTGAGCCGAAGGGCAGCGAGTTTCAAATGGTTTCAGAGGCTTGCGTCCGCCGGACGTATCTGGTCTAGCTAGCGTCCACAGGAAACCTCGCCACGCAAATGTGGCTCCGCGCTCGCCGCCCAGCTCGTGAGCCGAAAGGCGGTGAGTTTCAAATGGGTTTCAAAGGCTTGCGTCCGCCGGACGTATCTGGTCTAGCCAACGTCCACGGGAAACATGTCCACACAAATGTGGCGCCGCGCTCGCTGCCCAGCTCGTGAGCCGATAGGCAGCGTGTTACAAATGGGTTTCAAAGGCTTGTGTCCGCCGGGCGTATCTGGTGTAGCCAGCATCCACGGGAAACCTCGCCACGCGAATGTGGCACCGCGCTCGCCACCCAGCTCGTGAGCCGAAACGCAGCGAGTTTCAAATGGGTTCCAAAGGCTTGCGCACGCCGGACGTATCTGGTCTAGCCAGCGTCCACGGGAAACCTCGCCACGCAAATGTGGCTCCGCGCTCGCCGCCCAGCTCGTGAGCCGAAAGGCAACGAGTTTCAAATGGGTTTCAAAGGCTTGCGTCCACCGGACGTATCTGGTCTAGCCAACGTCCACGGGAAACATGTCCACACAAATGTGGCGCCGCCCTCGCCGCCCAGTTCGTGAGCCGATAGGCAGCGTGTTACAAATGGGTTTCAAAGGCTTGTGTCCGCCGGGCGTATCTGGTGTAGCCAGCGTCCACGGGAAACCTCACCACGCGAATGTGGCACCGCGCTCGCCACCCAGCTCGTGAGCCGAAACGCAGCGAGTTTCAAATGGGTTCCAAAGGCTTGCGCCCGCCGGACGTATCTGGTCTAACCAGCGTCCACAGGAAACCTCGCCACGCAAATGTGGCTCCGCGCTCGCCGCCCAGCTCGTGAGCTGAAAGGACGCGAGTTTCAAATGGGTTTCAAAGGCTTGCGTCCGCCGGACGTATCTGGTCTAGCCAGCGTCCACGGGAAACCTTGCCACGCAAATGTGGCTCCGCGCTCGTCGCCCAGCTCATGAGCCGAAAGACGGTGAGTTTCGAATGGGTTTCAAATGCTTGCGTCCGCCGGACGTATCTGGTCTAGCCAGCGTCCATGGGAAACCTCGCCACGCAAATGTGGCTCCGCGCTCGCCGCCCAGCTCGTGAGCCGAAGGGCAGCGAGTTTCAAATGGGTTTCAAAGGCTTGCGTCCGCCGGACGTATCTGGTCTAGCTAGCGTCCACAGGAAACCTCGCCACGCAAATGTGGCTCCGCGCTCGCCGCCCATCTCGTGAGCCGAAAGGCAGCGAGTTTCAAATGGGTTTCAAAGGCTTGCGTCCGCCGGACGTATCTGGTCTAGCCAACGTCCACGGGAAACATGTCCACACAAATGTGGCGCCGCGCTCGCCGCCCAGCTCGTGAGCCGATAGGCAGCATGTTACAAATGGGTTTCAATGGCTTGTGTCCGCCGGGCGTATCTGGTGTAGCCAGCGTCCACGGGAAACCTTGCCACGCGAATGAGGCACCGCGCTCGCCACGCAGCTCGTGAGCCGAAACGCAGCGAGTTTCAAATGGGTTCCAAAGGCTTGCGCCCGGCGGACGTATCTGGTCTAGCCAGCGTCCACGGGAAACCTCGCCACGCAAATGTGGCTCCGCGCTCGCCGCCCAGCTCGTGAGCCGAAAGGACGCGAGTTTCAAATGGGTTTCAAAGGCTTGCGTCCGCCGGACGTATCTGGTCTAGCCAGCGTCCACGGGAAACCTTGCCACGCAAATGTGGCTCCGCGCTCGCCGCCCAGCTCGTGAGCCGAAAGGCGGCGAGTTTCAAATAGGTTTCAAAGGCTTGCGTCCGCCGGACGTATCTGGTCTAGCCAGCGTCCACGGGAAACCTTGCCACGCAAATGTGGCTCCGCGCTCGCCGTCCAGCTCGTGAGCCGAAATGCGGCGAGTTTCAAATGGGTTTCAAAGGCTTTCGTCCGCCGGACGTATCTGGTCTGGCCAGCGTCCATGGGAAACCTCGCCACGCAAATGTGGCTCCGCGCTCGCCGCCCAGCTCGTGAGCCTAAGGGCAGCGAGTTTCAAATGGGTTTCAAAGGCTTGCGTCCGCCGGACGTATCTGGTCTAGCTAGCGTCCACGGGAAACCTCGCCACGCAAATGTGGCTCCGCGCTCGCCGCCCAGCTCGTGAGCCGAAAGGACGCGAGTTTCAAATGGGTTCCAAAGGCTTGCGCCCGGCGGACGTATCTGGTCTAGCCAGCGTCCACGGGAAACCTCGCCACGCAAATGTGGCTCCGCGCTCGCCGCCCAGCTCGTGAGCCGAAAGGACGCGAGTTTCAAATGGGTTTCAAAGGCTTGCGTCCGCCGGACGTATCTGGTCTAGCCAGCGTCCACGGGAAACCTTGCCACGCAAATGTGGCTCCGCGCTCGCCGCCCAGCTCGTGAGCCGAAAGGCGGCGAGTTTCAAATAGGTTTCAAAGGCTTGCGTCCGCCGGACGTATCTGGTCTAGCCAGCGTCCACGGGAAACCTCCCCACGCAAATGTGGCTCCGCGCTCGCCGCCCAGCTCGTGAGCCGAAAGGCAGCGAGTTTCAAATGGGTTTCAAAGGCTTGCGTCCGCCGGACGTATCTGGTCTAGCCAGCGTCCATGGGAAACCTCGCCACGCAAATGTGGCTCCGCGCTCGCCGCCCAGCTCGTGAGCCGAAGGGCAGCGAGTTTCAAATGGGTTTCAAAGGCTTGCGTCCGCCGGACGTATCTGGTCTAGCTAGCGTCCACGGGAAACCTCGCCACGAAAATGTGGCTCCGCGCTCGCCGCCCAGCTCGTGAGCCGAAACGCAGCGTGTTTCAAATGGGTTTCAAAGGCTTGCGTCCGCCGGACGTATCTGGCTAGCCAACGTCCACGGGAAACATGTCCACACAAATGTGGCGCCGCGCTCGCCGCCCAGCTCGTGAGCCGATAGGCAGGGAGTTACAAATGGGTTTCAAAGGCTTGCGTCCGCCGGACGTATCTGGCTAGCCAACGTCCACGGGAAACATGTCCACACAAATGTGGCGCCGCGCTCGCCGCCCAGCTCGTGAGCCGATAGGCAGCGAGTTACAAATGGGTTTCAAAGGCTTGCGTCCGCCGGACGTATCTGGTCTAGCTAGCGTCCATGGGAAACCTCGCCATGAAAATGTGGCACCGCGCTCGCCGCCCAGCTCGTGAGCCGAAAGGCAGCTAGTTTCAAATGGGTTCCAAAGGCTTGCGTCCGCCGGACGTATCTGGTCTAGCCAGCGTCCACGGGAAACCTCGCCACGCAAATGTGGCTCCGCGCTCGCCGCCCAGCTCGTGAGCCGAAAGGCAACGAGTTTCAAATGGGTTTCAAAGGCTTGCGTCCGCCGGACGTATCTGGTCTAGCCAGCGTCCACGGGAAACCTCGCCACGCAAATGTGGCTCTGCGCTCGCCGCCCAGCTCGTGAACCGAAAGGCAGCGAGTTTCAAATGGGTTTCAAAGGCTTGCGTCCGCCGGACGTATCTAGTCTAGCCAGCGTCCACGGGAAACCTCGCCACGCAAATGTGGCTCCGCGCTCGTCGCCTAGCTCATGAGCCGAAAGGCGGTGAGTTTCGAATGGGTTTCAAATGCTTGCATCCGCCGGACGTATCTGGTCTAGCCAGCGTCCATGGGAAACCTCGCCACGCAAATGTGGCTCCGCGCTCGCCGCCCAGCTCGTGAGCCGAAGGGCAGCGAGTTTCAAATGGGTTTCAAAGGCTTGCGTCCGCCGGACGTATCTGGTCTAGCTAGCGTCCACAGGAAACCTCGCCACGCAAATGTGGCTCCGCGCTCGCCGCCCATCTCGTGAGCCGAAAGGCAGCGAGTTTCAAATGGGTTTCAAAGGCTTGCGTCCGCCGGACGTATCTGGTCTAGCCAACGTCCACGGGAAACATGTCCACACAAATGTGGCGCCGCGCTCGCCGCCCAGCTCGTGAGCCGATAGGCAGCATGTTACAAATGGGTTTCAATGGCTTGTGTCCGCCGGGCGTATTTTGTGTAGCCAGCGTCCACGGGAAACCTTGCCACGCGAATGAGGCACCGCGCTCGCCACCCAGCTCGTGAGCCGAAACGCAGCGAGTTTCAAATGGGTTCCAAAGGCTTGCGCCCGCCGGACGTATCTGGTCTAGCCAGCGTCCACGGGAAACCTCGCCACGCAAATGTGGCTCCGCGCTCGCCGCCCAGCTCGTGAGCCGAAAGGACGCGAGTTTCAAATGGGTTTCAAAGGCTTGCGTCCGCCGGACGTATCTGGTCTAGCCAGCGTCCACGGGAAACCTTGCCACGCAAATGTGGCTCCGCGCTCGCCGTCCAGCTCGTGAGCCGAAATGCGGCGAGTTTCAAATGGGTTTCAAAGGCTTTCGTCCGCCGGACGTATCTGGTCTGGCCAGCGTCCATGGGAAACCTCGCCACGCAAATGTGGCTCCGCGCTCGCCGCCCAGCTCGTGAGCCTAAGGGCAGCGAGTTTCAAATGGGTTTCAAAGGCTTGCGTCCGCCGGACGTATCTGGTCTAGCTAGCGTCCACGGGAAACCTCACCACGAAAATGTGTCTCCGAGCTCGCCGCCCAGCTCGTGAGCCGAAAGGCAGCGAGTTTCAAATGGGTTTCAAAGGCTTGCGTCCGCCGGACGTATATGGCTAGCCAACGTCCACGGGAAACATGTCCACACAAATGTGGCGCCGCGCTCGCCGCCCAGCTCGTGAGCCGATAGGCAGCGAGTTACAAATGGGTTTCAAAGGCTTGCGTCCGCCGGACGTATCTGGTCTAGCTAGCGTCCATTGGAAACCTCGCCACGAAAATGTGGCTCCGCGCTCGCCGCCTAGCTCGTGAGCCGAAAGGACGCGAGTTTCAAATGGGTTTCAAAGGCTTGCGTCCACCGGACGTATCTGGTCTAGCCAGCGTCCACGGGAAACCTCGCCACGCAAATGTGGCTCCGCGCTCGTCGCCCAGCTCATGGGCCGAAAGGCGGTGAGTTTCGAATGGGTTTCAAAGGCTTGCGTCCGCCGGACGTATCTGGTCTAGCCAGCGTCCATGGGAAACCTCGCCACGCAAATGTGGCTCCGCGCTCGCCGCCCAGCTCGTGAGCCGAAGGGCAGCGAGTTTCAAATGGGTTTCAAAGGCTTGCGTCCGCCGGACGTATCTGGTCTAGCTAGCGTCCATAGGAAACCTCGCCATGCAAATGTGGCTCCGCGCTCGCCGCCCAGCTCGTGAGCCGAAAGGCAGCGAGTTTCAAAGGATTGCGTCCGCCGGACGTATCTGGTCTAGCCAACGTCCACGGGAAACATGTCCACACAAATGTGGCGCCGTGCTCGCCGCCCATCTCGTGAGCCGATAGGCAGCGTGTTACAAATGGGTTTCAAAGGCTTGTGTCCGCCGGGCGTATCTGGTGTAGCCAGCGTCCACGGGAAACCTCGCCACGCGAATGTGGCACCGCGCTCGCCACCCAGCTCGTGAGCCGAAACGCAGCGAGTTTCAAATGGGTTCCAAAGGCTTGCGCCCGCCGGACGTATCTGGTCTAGCCAGCGTCCACGGGAAACCTCGCCACGCAAATGTGGCTCCGCGCTCGCCGCCCAGCTCGTGAGCCGAAAGGACGCGAGTTTCAAATGGGTTTCAAAGGCTTGCGTCCGCCGGACGTATCTGGTCTAGCCAGCGTCCACGGGAAACCTCCCCACGCAAATGTGGCTCCGCGCTCGCCGCCCAGCTCGTGAGCCGAAAGGCAGCGAGTTTCAAATGGGTTTCAAAGGCTTGCGTCCGCCGGACGTATCTGGTCTAGCCAGCGTCCATGGGAAACCTCGCCACGCAAATGTGGCTCCGCGCTCGCCGCCCAGCTCGTGAGCCGAAGGGCAGCGAGTTTCAAATGGGTTTCAAAGGCTTGCGTCCGCCGGACGTATCTGGTCTAGCTAGCGTCCACGGGAAACCTCGCCACGAAAATGTGGCTCCGCGCTCGCCGCCCAGCTCGTGAGCCGAAACGCAGCGTGTTTCAAATGGGTTTCAAAGGCTTGCGTCCGCCGGACGTATCTGGCTAGCCAACGTCCACGGGAAACATGTCCACACAAATGTGGCGCCGCGCTCGCCGCCCAGCTCGTGAGCCGATAGGCAGGGAGTTACAAATGGGTTTCAAAGGCTTGCGTCCGCCGGACGTATCTGGCTAGCCAACGTCCATGGGAAACATGTCCACACAAATGTGGCGCCGCGCTCGCCGCCCAGCTCGTGAGCCGATAGGCAGCGAGTTACAAATGGGTTTCAAAGGCTTGCGTCCGCCGGACGTATCTGGTCTAGCTAGCGTCCATTGGAAACCTCGCCATGAAAATGTGGCACCGCGCTCGCCGCCCAGCTCGTGAGCCGAAAGGCAGCTAGTTTCAAATGGGTTCCAAAGGCTTGCGTCCGCCGGACGTATCTGGTCTAGCCAGCGTCCACGGGAAACCTCGCCACGCAAATGTGGCTCCGCGCTCGCCGCCCAGCTCGTGAGCCGAAAGGCAGCGAGTTTCAAATGGGTTTCAAAGGCTTGCGTCCGCCGGACGTATCTGGTCTAGCCAGCGTCCACGGGAAACCTCGCCACGCAAATGTGGCTCTGCGCTCGCCGCCCAGCTCGTGAACCGAAAGGCAGCGAGTTTCAAATGGGTTTCAAAGGCTTGCGTCCGCCGGACGTATCTGGTCTAGCCAGCGTCCACGGGAAACCTCGCCACGCAAATGTGGCTCCGCGCTCGTCGCCTAGCTCATGAGCCGAAAGGCGGTGAGTTTCGAATGGGTTTCAAATGCTTGCATCCGCCGGACGTATCTGGTCTAGCCAGCGTCCATGGGAAACCTCGCCACGCAAATGTGGCTCCGCGCTCGCCGCCCAGCTCGTGAGCCGAAGGGCAGCGAGTTTCAAATGGGTTTCAAAGGCTTGCGTCCGCCGGACGTATCTGGTCTAGCTAGCGTCCACAGGAAACCTCGCCACGCAAATGTGGCTCCGCGCTCGCCGCCCATCTCGTGAGCCGAAAGGCAGCGAGTTTCAAATGGGTTTCAAAGGCTTGCGTCCGCCGGACGTATCTGGTCTAGCCAACGTCCACGGGAAACATGTCCACACAAATGTGGCGCCGCGCTCGCCGCCCAGCTCGTGAGCCGATAGGCAGCATGTTACAAATGGGTTTCAATGGCTTGTGTCCGCCGGGCGTATTTTGTGTAGCCAGCGTCCACGGGAAACCTTGCCACGCGAATGAGGCACCGCTCTCGCCACCCAGCTCGTGAGCCGAAACGCAGCGAGTTTCAAATGGGTTCCAAAGGCTTGCGCCCGCCGGACGTATCTGGTCTAGCCAGCGTCCACGGGAAACCTCGCCACGCAAATGTGGCTCCGCGCTCGCCGCCCAGCTCGTGAGCCGAAAGGACGCGAGTTTCAAATGGGTTTCAAAGGCTTGCGTCCGCCGGACGTATCTGGTCTAGCCAGCGTCCACGGGAAACCTTGCCACGCAAATGTGGCTCCGCGCTCGCCGTCCAGCTCGTGAGCCGAAATGCGGCGAGTTTCAAATGGGTTTCAAAGGCTTTCGTCCGCCGGACGTATCTGGTCTGGCCAGCGTCCATGGGAAACCTCGCCACGCAAATGTGGCTCCGCGCTCGCCGCCCAGCTCGTGAGCCTAAGGGCAGCGAGTTTCAAATGGGTTTCAAAGGCTTGCGTCCGCCGGACGTATCTGGTCTAGCTAGCGTCCACGGGAAACCTCACCACGAAAATGTGTCTCCGAGCTCGCCGCCCAGCTCGTGAGCCGAAAGGCAGCGAGTTTCAAATGGGTTTCAAAGGCTTGCGTCCGCCGGACGTATATGGCTAGCCAACGTCCACGGGAAACATGTCCACACAAATGTGGCGCCGCGCTCGCCGCCCAGCTCGTGAGCCGACAGGCAGCGAGTTACAAATGGGTTTCAAAGGCTTGCGTCCGCCGGACGTATCTGGTCTAGCTAGCGTCCATTGGAAACCTCGCCACGAAAATGTGGCTCCGCGCTCGCCGCCTAGCTCGTGAGCCGAAAGGACGCGAGTTTCAAATGGGTTTCAAAGGCTTGCGTCCACCGGACGTATCTGGTCTAGCCAGCGTCCACGGGAAACCTCGCCACGCAAATGTGGCTCCGCGCTCGTCGCCCAGCTCATGAGCCGAAAGGCGGTGAGTTTCGAATGGGTTTCAAAGGCTTGCGTCCGCCGGACGTATCTGGTCTAGCCAGCGTCCATGGGAAACCTCGCCACGCAAATGTGGCTCCGCGCTCGCCGCCCAGCTCGTGAGCCGAAGGGCAGCGAGTTTCAAATGGGTTTCAAAGGCTTGCGTCCGCCGGACGTATCTGGTCTAGCTAGCGTCCATAGGAAACCTCGCCATGCAAATGTGGCTCCGCGCTCGCCGCCCAGCTCGTGAGCCGAAAGGCAGCGAGTTTCAAAGGATTGCGTCCGCCGGACGTATCTGGTCTAGCCAACGTCCACGGGAAACATGTCCACACAAATGTGGCGCCGTGCTCGCCGCCCATCTCGTGAGCTGATAGGCAGCGTGTTACAAATGGGTTTCAAAGGCTTGTGTCCGCCGGGCGTATCTGGTGTAGCCAGCGTCCACGGGAAACCTCGCCACGCGAATGTGGCACCGCGCTCGCCACCCAGCTCGTGAGCCGAAACGCAGCGAGTTTCAAATGGGTTCCAAAGGCTTGCGCCCGCCGGACGTATCTGGTCTAGCCAGCGTCCACGGGAAACCTCGCCACGCAAATGTGGCTCCACGCTCGCCGCCCAGCTCGTGAGCCGAAAGGACGCGAGTTTCAAATGGGTTTCAAAGGCTTGCGTCCGCCGGACGTATCTGGTCTAGCCAGCGTCCACGGGAAACCTTGCCACGCAAATGTGGCTCCGCGCTCGCCGCCCAGCTCGTGAGCCGAAAGGCGGCGAGTTTCAAATAGGTTTCAAAGGCTTGCGTCCGCCGGACGTATCTGGTCTAGCCAGCGTCCATGGGAAACCTCGCCACGCAAATGTGGCTCCGCGCTCGCCGCCCAGCTCGTGAGCCGAAGGGCAGCGAGTTTCAAATGGGTTTCAAAGGCTTGCGTCCGCCGGACGTATCCGGTCTAGCTAGCGTCCACGGGAAACCTCGCCACGAAAATGTGGCTCCGCGCTCGCCGCCCAGCTCGTGAGCCGAAACGCAGCGAGTTTCAAATGGGTTTCAAAGGCTTGCGTCCGCCGGACGTATCTGGCTAGCCAACGTCCACGGGAAACATGTCCACACAAATGTGGCGCGGCGCTCGCCACCCAGCTCGTGAGCCGATAGGCAGGGAGTTACAAATGGGTTTCAAAGTCTTGCGTCCGCCGGACGTATCTGGCTAGCCAACGTCCACGGGAAACATGTCCACACAAATGTGGCGCCGCGCTCGCCGCCCAGCTCGTGAGCCGATAGGCAGCGAGTTACAAATGGGTTTCAAAGGCTTGCGTCCGCCGGACGTATCTGGTCTAGCTAGCGTCCATGGGAAACCTCGCCACGAAAATGTGGCACCGCGCTCGCCGCCCAGCTCGTGAGCCGAAAGGCAGCTAGTTTCAAATGGGTTCCAAAGGCTTGCGTCCGCCGGACGTATCTGGTCTAGCCAGCGTCCACGGGAAACCTCGCCACGCAAATGTGGCTCCGCGCTCGCCGCCCAGCTCGTGAGCCGAAAGGCAGCGAGTTTCAAATGGGTTTCAAAGGCTTGAGTCCGCCGGACGTATCTGGTCTAGCCAGCGTCCACGGGAAACCTCGCCACGCAAATGTTTCTCTGCGCTCGCCGCCCAGCTCGTGAACCGAAAGGCAGCGAGTTTCAAATGGGTTTCAAAGGCTTGCGTCCGCCGGACGTATCTGGTCTAGCCAGCGTCCACGGGAAACCTCGCCACGCAAATGTGGCTCCGCGGTCGCCGCCTAGCTCGTGAGCCGAAAGACAGCGAGTTTCAAATGGGTTTCAAAGCCTTGCGTCCGCCGGACGTATCTGGTCTAGCCAGCGTCCACGAGAAACCTCGCC
This sequence comes from Urtica dioica subsp. dioica, assembly GCF_054948205.1. Lineage (NCBI taxonomy): Eukaryota > Viridiplantae > Streptophyta > Magnoliopsida > Rosales > Urticaceae > Urtica > Urtica dioica. Next base: position 41,893,121 of record NC_142756.1, read on the forward strand.
ACGCAAATGTGGCTCCGCGCTCGCCGCCCAGCTCGTGAGCCAAAAGGCAGCGAGTTTCAAATGGGTTTCAAAGGCTTGCGTCCGCCGGACGTATCTGGTCTAGCCAACGTCCACGGGAAACATGTCCACACAAATATGGCACCGCGCTCGCCGCCCAGCTCGTGAGCCGATAGACAGGGAGTTACAAATGGGTTTCAAAGGCTTGCGTCCGCCGGACGTATCTGGCTAGCCAACGTCCACGGGAAACATGTCCACACAAATGTGGCTCCGCGCTCGCCGCCCAGCTCGTGAGCCGAAGGGCAGCGAGTTTCAAATGGGTTTCAAAGGCTTGCGTCCGCCGGACGTATGTGGTCTAGCTAGCGTCCATGGGAAACCTCGCCACAAAAATGTGGCTCCGCGCTCGCCGCCCAGCTCGTGAGCCGAAAGGCAGCGAGTTTCAAATGGGTTTCAAAGGCTTGCGTCCGCCGGACGTATCTGGCTAGCCAACGTCCACGGGAAACATGTCCACACAAATGTGGCGCCGCGCTCGCCGCCCAGCTCGTGAGCCGATAGGCAGCGAGTTACAAATGGGTTTCAAAGGCTTGCGTCCGCCGAGCGTATCTGGTCTAGCCAGCGTCCACGGGAAACCTCGCCACGCGAATGTGGCACCGCGCTCGCCGCCCAGCTCGTGAGCCGAAAGGCAGCTTGTTTCAAATGGGTTCCAAAGGCTTGCGTCCGCCGGACGTATCTGGTCTAGCCAGCGTCCACGGGAAACCTCGCCACGAAAATGTGGCTCCGCGCTCGCCGCCCAGCTCGTGAGCCGAAAGGCAGCGAGTTTCAAATGGGTTTCAAAGGCTTGCGTCCGCCGGACGTATCTGGTCTAGCCAGCGTCCACGGGAAACCTCGCCACGCAAATGTGGCTCCGCGCTCGCCGCCCAGCTCGTGAACCGAAAGGCAGCGAGTTTCAAATGGGTTTCAAAGGCTTGCGTCCGCCGGACGTATCTGGTCTAGCCAGCGTCCACGGGAAACCTCGCCACGCAAATGTGGCTCCGCGGTCGCCGCCCAGCTCGTGAGCTGAAAGACAGCGAGTTTCAAATGGGTTTCAAAGCCTTGCGTCCGCCGGACGTATCTGGTCTAGCCAGCGTCCACGAGAAACCTCGCCACGCAAATGTGGCTCCGCGCTCGCCGCCCAGCTCGTGAGCCAAAAGGCAGCGAGTTTCAAATGGGTTTCAAAGGCTTGCGTCCGCCGGACGTATCTGGTCTAGCCAACGTCCACGGGATACATGTCCACACAAATATGGAACCGCGCTCGCCGCCCAGCTCGTGAGCCGATAGGCAGGGAGTTACAAATGGGTTTCAAAGGCTTGCGTCCGCCGGGCGTATCTGGTCTAGCCAGCATCCACGGGAAACCTCGCCACGCGAATGTGGCACCGCGCTCGCCGCCCAGCTCGTGAGCCGAAAGGCAGCGAGTCACAAATGGGTTTCAAAGGCTTTCGTCCGGCGGACGTACGTGGTCTAGCCAGCGTCCACGGGAAGCCTGGTCACACAAATGTGGCATCGCGCTCGCCGCCCAGCTCGTGAGCCGAAAGGCAGCGAGTTACAAATGGGTTTCAAAGGCTTGCGTCCGCCGGACGTACCAGGTCTAGCCTGCGTCCACGGAAAACCCGGTCACACAAACGTGACACCAAGGCCCCCCGAGCCCCAAGTCGTGCAAATCGATCACGCCTTCATTGGTAGGTCGAGAAAATAAGCCACGCACAATAAATTCGTGCTAATCGATCACGCCTTCATTGGTAGATCGAGAAAATAAGCCATGCATAGTAAAGCCGTGCAAATCGATCACGCCTTCATTGGTAGGTCGAGAAAATAAGCCACGCACGATCGACCCGGAACAAAAGCCGTTCCTCGCGACGCACAAAAGCCGTCCCTCACGACGCACAAAGGCCGTCCCTCGCGACGCGTAGAGGCTTTCGCTCGCGATGCATTAAAAGCCCCTTTTACGGCACGCTCGCAAACCCGAGAGCGTTCGTCCCGCGTCCGCACGCCGGTGTAAGCATTGAGTTTCCACTCGACCTACGCTCGACCGAAAACTCGGGGGGCTAATGTTATCGGCCCGTCTCGGACTGACGAGGACAAAGGTGCCACTTCGACCCACACGACCGACGCGAGGCCTCGGACGGCGAAACCTTGCCTCGGCCACTGGCCGGCCCAACCAACCCATGGCCGGCCCAAGGCTCGGCCGGCCATCGACGACCCAAGGGTCAGCCGGCCAATGGCCGGCCGAAGGTCCAACTCCTTCACTCGGCCAATGGCCGAGTGAAATCCTCAGTCGGCCAGGCTGTTCACTCGGCCAATGGCCGAGTGAACCTTCCAGCAGTTCACACGGCCAATGGCCGAGTGAACCTTTTAGCCGGCCATACAGTTCACTCGGCCATTGGCCGAGAGAACCTTCCAGCAGTTCACTCGGCCAATGGCCGAGTGAACCTTTCAGCCGGCCATGCAGTTCACTCGGCCATTGGCCGAGTGAACCTTCCAGCAGTTCACTCGGCCAATGGCCGAGTGAACCTTTCAGCCGACCATGCAGTTCACTCGGCCATTGGCCGAGTGAACCTTCCAACAGTTCACTCGGCCAATGGGCGAGTGAACCTCAGCCGGCCCAAGCTTTTCACTCGGCCAATGGCCGAGTGAACCTCACCACCATGTTCACTCGGCCATTGGCCGACCCAACCATTGAGGGGGTCAATGGCCGACTCAAGCATGCTCACTCAGCCAAGGGGTCTTCAAACCACCTCTTGGCCGCCTATAAATACAGGGGCCACTCCCCTAGTCCAGGTAATCCAATTTTGAGTCCCGAAACGCTGTCGAACTCGTACTTCACTCGTTTCGCTCATCTTTGGCCTCTCACCACCTCTAAAACCTCTATACTCCACCTCAATCCTACTAATGTTGAGCGTCGGAGAGGTAAACAGAGGCACCTCCTCTGTTTTCCATTCCTAGTTCACCCATTCTCTACTCCTTTTCAGGTACTCTGATGAACTCAAGGGACATTCACAGCTAAGGGACGACTTGGGATACCAAGTCCGACACGCTCGAGTCAAGGCGAGACCACTTGGTCCGGCCTTGGGTCTAACCGCCTTTGACTCATAAATCGTTGTCCGAAAAACAGCGACAACAATCCCCAAACTATCCCTTATATATATATTTAAAATTCGGGAGCTTGTGCATAAATAAGAGTCGCTATAAGGCTCTAGTTCCTAAACTTAAACGCGAAAAATTTACCCAGCTTTTCGTATAACCACTTATAACACTTATATATCATCGTAATATGTTTAATATAAGCATTATGAGTATTATGGTTATTTAATTCTGATTCTATTGATATGAGATATATTGTTATATATATTGATGTTGTGATCTGAGACGTAACCCCACCGTCTCGGCCCGTGAACCGCCGACGAGAGGTCGCGGGTCGTGACACACACGGTCAAGGAGTTTCTAGAAAGCCCTTGGATTTGTTTCCTTTTATATTTTATTCTCCCTTGACTTGTCTTGGCCGATTTCCTCACCTTCCTCATAGAGGAAATTTGTTTCCTCTTTTTCTTTTGGCAAGAATCTTGATACATTAATGGAAAAAATAATCTCTCTTTCTTGTTTGGGTTGGGCGGCCAACATGCTTCTAGAAGGACCTTCAAGATGCTTCTTCATTTGTTCATGACAACATAAGAATGACCCATTAATAATTTTCGAGTAAAATTCTACGAAATGAAATTAATCCACAAGGCCCAATGAACACATCATGGCCGAGTGATTTAAGTCATCATATGACCATGTCAAAAAATTTAATGAACATTATAGCCGTGTAAGCAAATACAGTGTAAATGTTCGTAAATTTTTGTTAATCTTCGTTGCTTTGTTAATTTCTGTTAATTATGGTAAATTTACATATGTGCAGGTAGAGCCGATTTCTTTCCTTTCCTTTAATACGCATTTAAAACAGTATATTTTTGTTTTCCAAATTTATTTTCTAATTTTGAACGAGATTTTATCATAATTACGTGTATTCATTATCTTGTTTGACTTATTCAATTAAATAAATATTTCTTTTCCCTTTTAATTACATCACCGAATCTCATATTATGAATTCAAAAAGCTGAAATTAAATTGCTGAAATTATAGCCGTGTAAGCAAATACAGTGTAAATGTTGGTAAATTTTTGTTAATCTCCGCTGATTTGTTAATTTATGTAAATTATGGTAAATTTTTTGTGCATTTATTGCATTAAATTTTCTCTTTTAATTACATCACCGAATCTCCTATTAAATTAGCTAAATATCCAGTTAAATTGCGAAAAAATCTGAAATTAATTGGCTGTATACAATTCAAACCAGTCAAACGTGGGCTAGTGTTTTGATCAAGTAAGTATAAGAAGAAGAGTAAATTAGGTCTTTTATATCCGTAAATTTCAGTAAATGGCTAGATTGCAAAATTTACCAAACGTTGGCTAGATTCCAAAAAGCATGTTTCAAAATGGCTACGTTGCTAGTTTACCCTTTACAAAATTACCAGTTTACCCTTCTAGCTGTTATTTCTTAAACTCTTTTGTCGCTTGTGAATAAGTTAGAAACAATGTATTGAAGGGAGCTAACAAGTCACATTGTTTCATCCAAAAAAGTCAAGACTCAATTTGGACACTGGCCAGTTCATTTATTCACATTCCAAGGAACAAAGCATGAGGTGATATACATTGCATTTCAACAATCACTACTACAAATGCTAGATTTCACAACAGATATTTCACAACGGTACGCTGTCCCGTTGTGGAAACATTATGTTTCCACAACGGGACAACTGTCCCGTTGTGTAATCTTGATGATTCCACAACGGGACAGTTGTCCCGTTGTGGAATTGTAATAATTCCGCAACGGGACAGTTGTCCCATTGTGGAATTTAAAGAAAATTTAAAATTTAAACAACGGGACTGTGACTCGTTGTTTCGCCGCGGCCATGGCATCCTCTCGCCGCGGCGAAATGTTTCCACAACGGTACGATAAACCGTTGTGGGAACATGTGTAACCTTGGCATTTCGCCGCGGCGAGTGTAAGACTTGGCCGCGGTGAAATGTTTCCACAACGGGTAATTGTACCGTTGTGGAAACATTTCGCCGCGGCCACGTATTACACTCGCCGCGGCGAAATGTCGTAAAAATTTTAGGTTATCACTATAAAAGCCTCATTTCTATTTCTTTCTCCATTTTTTTTACTTCCTCTCGCCTCAGACCTTTATTTCGGCCGTTTTGTGCAATTTCCTCTCCTAAACCTACCTTGAAACTTCGCCGCTTTCTCGCCGATGCCAAACCTCGCCGCGCCTTCTCGCCGAAGCCAGTTCTCGCCGCCATCTCTTTCTCTCTCTCGGTCTAGCCTCCCTTGCTCCTTCTCCCACCGACCTAGAGGTATGTTTGTAACTCAATTTCATATCAAAATCTTAAATGTCATGAATGTTTTGTGTGATTTATAAACTAATTTAGGATTTTGGTTGATTTTGGTTGTAATTTATGATAGTGGATTGTAGATTTGGCCGAAATTAGGGTTTTTATTTTTGGGTTTTATTTTGTAGTTTATAATTTTATGTATAATGTTATTTTTAGGTTGAAAATGAGTTTTATTTTGATATTGTGGTTAAATTTATTTCGGATTTGAGTTTGAATTGTGTTTGTGATGAGTTTTATGATTATTTTATTTGAATATAATGGGTTTAGTGTTGAATTTTGATATTTAGTGTTGAATTGAGTTTAATTTTGTGTTGAAAATGATTTATTGTTTGAAAATGTTGTTGAATTTGAGTTTGGATTCATTTGTTCAATTAGAAAATGGGCCGATTAAAAACCCCCGCCGGTTACAAAGAAGCCGCCCCTAGCACTTCTAGGCCTCCCACTAAAAAAAGTAAGAGGCATCGTCAATCCGAACTCGAACCCGAAGTGAACTATAATAGTCGGATATTCACTAGTAAGGCCGCAGAAGATCGATATGACATTCTCGGTCAACGAAGTCCGATCTTTGAACAAGGGTTGAAGGTGAGCGCAAGCACGCCTATAGGGGGTCAAATCCACAACACCATCGAAGGATTCTCGTGGAGAAAATTTTGTGCTACAACCGAGCACAAAGCAAACGTCACTCTCATGTACAAATTCTACGCGAACTTACTTGATCAAGTGGATGATGTGGTGACGATTCGCGGTGTAGAGGTCGACTGTAGTGTCGGAGCTATCAGCGCGTTGCTAGGAACTCCGGACATCGATTTCGAGAATGAGGGTTACCGACAATGGTTGAGAGATCCTAACCTCGACGAAATGTTGAGTTTGTTGACTACTCCTGGAGAGAATTGGGTCATGGACAGAGGAGTTAGAAAGCTTCTCCGAAAATCGTTGACGAGGTTAAACTTTTCTTCTTTTGTGTGTGTATTATTGTCTATTGCATGTTTTCAATATAACGGTGTTTGTTTTATAGGCTCGCAAAAACGTGGATTTATTTCATTTTCTCTCGTCTCTTTCCGATAAAGCACTTCACCCGTCTCGACGAGGAACATGTCCACCTTCTGTTTTGTGTCATACGTGGAAAAACCATCAATGTCGGTCGATTCATCTATAATTGGATGAAGAGAATCGACTACAAGAATATCAAAAATGGGTTGTCGTATCTGTCAATCATCTACGGCTTGTGTCTGAATGCCGGTGTTGGAGGCTCAAAACACGACACAACCAAGAAGTGTGCGGCGCCTATTAATGACAAAACGATCGAGAGATACATAGTAAAAGAGCCGGAAGAGGAGGAAGAGAATGAAGAAGAGGATGACGAACCGTCACTCAACGAGCCACTGTTGTGCTTACAACCACCTACGGGGTATGATCCCTCCATCCAAGACTACATTGCTCGGTGTAACCATTATCTCGTCGGCGGGTATCAACACACCCAAGACTACATGCACCGACAATGAGAATATGGCGCCGCGGCTTTCGAGGGATTAAACGAGCTCATAGGTCGGTAGGACATCAACCAGGAGAATCAATTCCAGTTCCCTCCATATCCTCAATACACATACTATCCGGCCCAAGCACCGCAATGGCCACCGCATATGGCACCTTCTCAGTACCCGGGACCACCACCACCACAACCACCTGGGAATAACAACGACGGCAACGAGTAAATTTTTTTTCATGTGTTTTTTGAACTCTTCTTAGTTTAATATTTGTTTTCAAGTTTTTTTTTATATGTGTGAGACTTAAATATTTATGTTTTTATGTGTTTTATGAGATTGTTTGATACTCGGTTCAGTTTTTATTTGTGTTTGAGATTGTTATGGTTATTTGAATTTGTGTTTGATGTTATTTGTAAGTAAAATAACTCAGAAATCCTTTTCCGGTGGACTTTGGAACTCTTTCGTCCCGGCAACGTATAATTGTGGACGCGGCCACATATAGGAATCGCCGCGGCTAAATAGTTTGGCCGCAGCCAACAACATACGTGGCCGCGGCGAGATGAGTTTCCAGGAATACGTGGCCTCTGGAACTCAGTTCGCCGCGGCGACCGGAAGACGTTGTCGCGGCGAAACATGCACAACGGGACGGTTTGTCCCGTTGTGGAACACATTTCACCGCGGCAAAATCTATACTTGGCCGCGGCGAGATGAGTTCCCAGGAATACGTGACCTCTGGAACTCAGTTCGCCGCAGCGACGTATAACGTTGGCCGCGGCCATACTACTTAGCCGCGGCGAAATGTATACTTGGCCGCGGCGAGATGAGTTCCCAGGAGTGTGTTGACTCTGGAACTCAGTTCACCGCGGCTACGTATAACGTTGGCCGCGGCCATACTACTTAGCCGCGGCGAAATATATACTTGGCCATGGCGAGATGCGTTCCCAGGAATACGTGACCTCTGGAACTCAGTTCGCCGCGGCGACGTATAACGTTTATCGCGGCCATACTACTTAGCCGCGGCGAAATATATACTTGGCCGCGGCGAGATGAGTTCCCAGGAGTGTGTTGACTCTGGAACGTATCTCGCCGCGTCGACGTATGATATTGGCCGCTGCTAAGTGATTTGGTCGCAGCCAAATATATACTTGGCCGCGGCATGTTGTACAATTGGTCGCGGCCATGTGCATTGTTGGTCGTGGCAAATTAACATCTACAAAAATAAATAACCTTACAAAATATCTACACAAATAAATAACCTTACAAAATATATATCATAGAAGAAAACATGAATGTATCATAATCTGAATCATAAAATACATATAGTTTTTTGGTGTTCACACAAAAATAGGATTGATATCCGAACGAAGTAAATGAGAAACATCATCATCTTCAAAATTTTCAATCTCTTCATCAACAAGTGGTAAGCCGGATGTGAATGGTGGTATATTAGACATGTCTTCGTCTTCACCTTCGTCAATATTTCTCGCTTTCATGTGAACTACTAATGACAAGTCTAGATTGACCGGTTCTGATACGTAAAACACTTGAGTTGCTTGTGAGGCCAAAATAAATGAATCATTCTCGTAACTTGTACGCCGAAAGTCAACAATTGTAACTCCGTCTTTATCAACTTTAACATGGTTGTTGTCGGCCCATTTTCACTTAAACAAAGCGATTCGCAACCCACAATAATCAAGTTCCCAAATGTCTTCAATGTAACCATAATAGTTCATGAAAACTATTTTTGGATTTTTATCCTTTGCCGAAGAAACATGTAATGCTTCAGCAAGTAATGTGACACCACTATTTTGAACGGGATGTTTGTTGTCTCTTTCTTTGGTGTAAAAAGTAAAACCATTAACAGACCAAGCAGTGTACCTTGTAACCATTGACGAAGGCCCGCCATATATTTTGCTCAACGTTTCCGACTGTCCAGATTCTCGAAATAATCATTTTCCAAGCCACTTCTGAAACAAACGATTGTGCTCTTCTTGTAACCATTTTTCATTTTTAGCTTTTTTTGGATCATATGCTCTCAATTCACTCAAATGAATATCCAAAAATGGCGTGACTTCGGAAGCGTTATGCAAAACATGGAGACTGGCTTGCTCCCACTCTTTCCAATTGACGCTAGAATAAGTACCTACAAATAACCACTCATATAAATAGTTGTCCTTTCATTAATAAGTTAAATACACAAAAGAAAGTGTCACAAAAAATACCTATAGACAGAGCTTTTGATTCATGACTTGTGTTGTTTGGCAACCCAATCGCGTCTGCATTAGCTAAATACTCCGAACAAAATTCAACGGACTCCTCTGCTATATAGTTTTCAACTATGCTCCCTTCCGGCCTATTGTAGTTCTTCACATAACTCTTCAACACTTTCATGTAACGTTCGATTGGATACATCCAACGTAAAAATACAGGCCCACATAATTTCACTTCACGTACCAAGTAAATAGTTAAGTGAATCATGATGTCAAAAAACGAAGGTGGGAAAATCTTTTCTAGCATGCAAAGGGTTTTAACCAACTCCGATTGCAGTGAATCCAAGCAAATAGGATCGATAACCTTCGAGCAAATCGAGTTGAAGAATACACATATCTTGGATATTGCAAATCTCACATCGGGTCACAAAATTCCACGCAAGGCGAGAGGTAACATTTGTTGTAGAAGCACATGACTATCGTGAGTCTTCATTCCAATAAGTCTCAAATCTTTCATAGATACAAATCTCGTATAGTTTGAAGAATGACCATCCGAAACTTTGATAGACGCAAACCATTTACACAACTTCTTCTTCTCCTTCCGATCTAGAGTGTACTTTGCCGCTGGTAATTTTGTTTTTTGTCAGCACTCCTCGTCGGCATGCAAAATACTTCTTATGTTCAGCTCCTTGAGATCCATTCTAGATTTTATTCCGTCTTTCGATTTATGTAGATCATCAAGAAGCGTACCTATAAGGGATTCGCAAACATTTTTCTCGATATGCATAACATCAAGACAATTCCGAACGTAGTACGCCTTCCAATACGGAAGGTCGTAGAATATCGATTTCTTCTTCCAAGGATTCTCTTGAAACAACTCTTTAGTACTAGCACGACGCTTTCTCTTTCCAAGGACTTCATTTACGTTTTTTACCATCTCGTACACATCTTCACCAGACAAAATTCGAGGAGGAAACCGTTCTTCTGTGTTGTCATCAAATGCTTGTTTTAACCTTCTAAACGGGTGGTCTCTTGGTAAAAATATTCTATGCCCGAGAAAAACAGTCTTCTTCCCATGCTTCAACCGGAGGGAAGATGTGTCTTTCATGCAAATAGGACAACCAATCGAGCATTTCACAGAATATCCTGACAAATTCCCATAGGCCGGAAAGTCGTTAATAGTCCACATTAACATTGCCCGTAAGTTGAAAGAATCTCCACGATAAGCGTCTTTGACCTTGACACCCGTCTCCCATAACATCTTCAAATCTTCGACAAGCGGTGCCAAATAGACATCTATATCATTACCTGGTTGACTCGGTCCTGATATTAGAAGCGTTAACATCAAGAACTTTCTCTTCATACACAGTTTTGGAGGGAGATTGTAGTTCACCAATATAACCAGCCAAACACTGTATTTACTAGTCATCATGCTAAACGGGTTTATACCATCAGTGGCTAAACCAAGCGAAGATTACGGGGATTAACACTGAAATGCTTATACTCTAAATCAAAGGATTTCCATTGGGCAGCATCGGCAGGATGTCTGAGAACACCATCATTGACACGTTTTTCGGAGTGCCAAACCATGTTCTTGGCGTGTTTGGCACTATTAAACATTCTTCGGAAGCGTGGCATAGGAGGAATGTACCATAACGACTGTCATCATTAAAAAAAACAATAAAAAACATATCATTATAGAGTATATATGTGTTTGATAATAGAGTAGTAAATACATACCTTAACTGGAACTCCTTTGACCCCGGCACGTGGCATTTTACCCTTCTTCCACTTCGACTCTTTGCAGGTCGGACATTCATCTAGATTTTCATGCTCGTGTCTGTATAGAACAAAATCATTCGGGCACGTATGAAACTTCTCGTACTTCATACCTAATGTTCCCAAAGTTTTCTTTGCCTCATACATACTTAGAGGAACTTTATTGCCTTTCGGAAAGGCTTCTTTAAGCGTTTCCAATAATTTTGTAAAGCTAGTGTTTGTCCAACCACCCGACGCCTTCAAATGGAACAATGTGACTAAAAATGACAACTTCGAAAAGCTTGTATACCCTTCATATAATGGTGTCTCCGCATCCATCATCATCGACTCAAACAACTGCGGGTGGTCAACAAAATCGTCTTCCAAATCATTCATCATCCCGGGCATATCATCAACATCATCTTCCATATCATTGTCGCTATTGTTTATCGTTGAACGAAAAACCTCACCATGGTAATAACATCTTTGATAGGAGGTCATTATTCCGTAGACAAACAAATGAGTTCGAACAACATCAAGCGAAAAATGCGTATGATTTCCACATCGAACACAAGGACAACAAATAGATTTCACGTCCTCCATATTCTCTCTAACGAATTTACAAAACTCATCTACACCTCCTCGATATATCTCATTTAATCTATTCTCCCACATCCATTTTTTCATCTTCAATGATGGAAAACCCTAGATTTTAAAACAAAAACCCATTCTAATTATCATATTATACTAGAGAAGCATATTCAAAGCAAGTAGGAGATAATTACTTACAAGACCTGGACGTGTAGTTGAGAGTAGTAACCAAGGATGGCGCAGAACGGGTCGGAATTATGTTTGAAGTGATTTTCCGAGTTAGGTTTTGAGATAAAAAAGTGAAAATGACGAGAGAATTTAATTAATATGACCAGCTCGTGAACATTCGCCGCGGCCAAATGTATACCTGGCCACGGCAAACTATTGCACAACAGGACAACTGGCCCGTTGTAAAAACTATGGAAAAAGTCTCACCGCGGCCAAGGCTTACTTTGGCCGCGGCACAATCATGTCGCCGCGGCCAATATTATAGGTTGCCGCGGCGAACTAGTTACAGAGTCTCGGGATTTCTGGAGAGGCGGCGACCGCTTATATTCGCCACGGCGACATGAGTTAATATGACCAGCTCGCGAACTTTCGCCGCGGCCAAATATATACCTGGCCGTGGCGAAGTATGGAAACAGTCTCGCCGCGGCCAAGGCTTACTTTGGCCGCGGCAAGATAATGTCGCCGCGGCAAAGAATATACGTTGCCGCGGCGAAATAGTTACAGAGTCTCGGGATTTCTGGGGAGCAATCTTTCCGCGGCGACGCCTTATATTAGCAGCGGCGAGATTAGTTAGCCGCGGCCAACGTTATACGTAGCCGCGGCGAAAAATGCACAACGGGACGGTTTCATCTGTTGTGGAACACACGTCGCCGCGGAGACGTCTGACGTTCACCACGGCGAAATGTCGCAGACTGGACACTTATAAATTTCCCTCTCGATTTTTTTTTCAAAAATTTCAGAAATTCTTCTTCTCTCTCTCTCTCTCTCTTCGACTCAAACCCACTATCTCTCTCTCCAACCCTTAACGCCGGCGTCGCCGCCCTAATTCCTTCTCTCTTCTTCTTCCTCTGCCGCCGTCGCCGACCTCACTCTCTCCTCTCTCTTCTTCTTCCTCTGCCGCCGTCGCCGACCTCACTCTCTCCTCTCTCTTCTTCTTCGTCTGCCGCCCTCACTCTCCCATCTCTCTTCTTCTTCGGCCGCCCACACTCCCCTCTCTCTTCTTATTCCTCCGCCGCCATCACTCTCTCCCCTCTCTCTTCTTCTTCCTCCGCCACTCCTCCTTCTTCTCCGCCTCCCTTCTTCCAAACCCACTCTTCACAAACCCACCCTTCACAAACCCACCCTTCACAAACCCACCAAACATTCCCACCTACAAAAACCGACGTCTCCGACCACAACACACAAACTCCATTGACTCCCACGCCCCGTGCTCGTCGTCTTCACTCCGGGTAAGTGTGTTTTTTTATTTAATTTGTACTTTTATGTTGAAATTAGGTTAGAATTCTGTATTTGTGTCTAAATTAATGTTGGATTTGAGTTAGAATATTTGATTACCTTGAGTATGAGTTGGAATTGAGTTAGAATATTAGATTGAATTTCGGTTTGAGTTTTTGTTGGAATTGTTTTGAATTGAAATTGAATTTCGGTTTGAGTTTGTGTTGGAATATTAGATTGAATTTCGGTTTGAGTTTGTGTTGATTTGGTTTTTCATAGATTATGTCTACTACCTCCACTAGTACCGTTAGCAGTAAACGGAGATCCACCAATATCGATGGTCCCGGGAAAAGAAGAAATACTCTTATGCCCAAGGTTAATAAGTGTAAAACTCTTGGTAGGAAAATAAATGTATTATTTGATGAAAAAAATCAACCAATGAATAAGGAGGGAGATGAGTTGTCGAGTTATTTTTGCGTTTTAGCTAGAGAACACGTTCCGATTACGATGCTCGATTGGAGACTAAAAGAGCATAAATAACTAAAAGAAAGGATTTGGAATGAAATATGTGAAGTTTTTACGGTTCCTATAATATATAAGCATAATTGTCTTATGAGAGTTGGAGAATGGGCAAGATTATTTCGACACGAGCTATACAACGATCATGTCAAAGATATCCTCAATTATCCAAGCGCCTTGAAGAGGCCGGAATACGTTTTAAAACGCTATGGAAATATCACCGAAGAGGATTGGATAAAATTCGTTGAGTATAGACGTTCTGAAGTGTTCAAAAAATCATCGGAAAATGGGAAAGAACTAGCCGGGAAGAACGTGTACAAATCTAGAACCGGGCGCAATGGATATCGCAAACTTGATCAAAAAAAGGTTAGATTTATTACATGTTTCATTTTGTTATCCTTTTTTTGTAATATAGCATTTAATTAATTAATTTGTGGTATTGTTTGATATATAATATATAGTACGAGGAGATGGGTCAATGCTCTACAAAGGAGGTATTATGGGTTGAGTCGAGAATGAAGGACGAAATAAACTACAAGGATGAGAAATATAAGTCAATGGGAGAAAAAATCGTAAGTTTTTTCATTTTGAAATCATCAATTAAATATTATAATCTTATTAACAATGAATTATATGTGAAGGGAAAGTTAACTCAAGAAGTTACGGATGAGTCAATGGGAAGTGTCTTGCAAGGCGCTTTGGGAACTAAGGAACATTCCGGTCATGTTCGTGGACAATCTAAATACTCGTTGTTGTCAATGGTGCCCACAAGAAGAGTAGTAGTGTCTATTTGTGTACATTTGATGTAATATAGTCTTACGAAGACTCTTGCTTGTAATTGCTTATTCATTAATAAAAAGTTGAAACGTTCATTCAATCTTCCTTGTCTGAAGCTTTATGATAGGACACTAGTATTTTAGTCCATAAACAAACCTAACAACTTACGAAGAGACAAATGTAGATTTGCATGAACAAACTCTTTGTAGTTTGCTTAAAACGATATATTCGCAATCTTAGGGTCAAAGGACTATTGACCTCAGTACGATTGTTAGTAGAATCTATGATGTCTGGTTATGAGGCATTGAGAGTTGGAGACTCTATAGTTCTTCTAGGTATCTTTCGAAGGTACTGAATTGACCAGTGCACTTCTAGAGACAAGATAAGAACAAACCATTTAACCTCTTATGTCTCGAAGTCACTATGTATGAATTGCATCATGCTTACCTTAATCCTGAAATGAGACATGCCATTTCACAGCTTAGTATTCTCATTTGAGAAAGTCAGAGTTCAGACTCACTATGTGATTCCGAACAGGGCCTATTGGTGAAGTACTAACTTGTGAGTATGTCATGAGTAACTTTGTGAAGTTCTCATAGATATGGAATTCATGTACAAGATTGCTTAAATGCAATGCATGTCACCTCATGCTTTGTTCCTTGGAGTGTGAATAAATGAACTGGCCAGTGTCCAAATTGAGTCCTGACTCTTTTGGATGAAACAATGTGACTTGTTAGCTCCTCGTCAATACATTGCTTCTAACGTATTCACAAGCGACAAAGGAGTTGAGGAAATAACAGCTAGAAGGGTAAAATGGTAATTTAGTAAATCCCGACTAGCTGATGACATTCATGAAGGGTAAACATAGATAATATTCAGTGGATCCGCTCATCATAATTAGGTCGAATTCTTGAGTAGAAAATAAATTCATTTGAACCGAGAGATTTTCAGTGTCAACTCTTTAGTGGAGTCAGTTGGCATTAAGCTAAACTTGGAAAAGGTTTGTGAACTTTTGAGTCCAAGTGTTTAGCTCAAGCTTTGTTCATTTGGGTCCATGAGGTCACTATCACGAATCACATCGATGGGAATAGTTAAACTGGAAGCTAAGTCAAAACAAGAACGAAAATAGTTAAAAGGGTATTTTTGTCTTTTGAGACGAAGGATGAAATGAATGTCAATAAATTTTTTGACAAGTTCATTTGATGACTTAATGTCACTCGGCCATGACTTGATCATTGGGCCTTGTGAATTAATTTCGTTTCATGAGAATTTTATTGAAAATTCTAAATGGGCCTTTTCTTATGTTGTCATGAACAAGTGAAGAAAATTCTAGAAGCCTTTTTCTAGACATAATGGGCGCCCAACATACCCATAGGAAGAGAGAATATTTTGTGCATAAATGTATCAAGATACTTGCAAAAAGAAAAAGAGGAAACAAATTTCCTCTAGAAGGAAAGCACAACTTCGGCCAAGAGAGAGACAAAGCAAGGCAAGGAACAAAAATGGAAACAAATCCAAGCCTTCTAGAAGGCATCCTTGGCCGAGCATGTCAAGTGGGAAAAGAGGTAATTGGCTCATGAATATGTGATATTCTATAGAAGAGGAAACTACCTTATAGAAGGTGAGACGTCTCCTATAAATAGGAGCCCCTTTTCTTCACAATTCATTCATCCAAATTTAAGAGATTTGAGAGACTCTCTCTCTAGAACTTTGGCCGAAACTCCTCTCTCTCTCTCTCTCTAGTTTATTTTCTATTTTTCTTGTTTTGGCACCTAGGTCCTCACTCGACCTAGTGTTTAGCTCTGCGACTTCAAGACTCGTTCTTAAGTCGTAGTGTTTAAAAGTGCCCACTCACTAATTCCTTTATTTCGAGTGATTTAGTGATAGAAACTTTCGTGGTTGCTCGAGGTGCCGAGGAAGGAAAGAGAGACGTGCTGCGAGGGGAGACGAGCGTTGCAAACTTTCCAAAAGCTTCTTCAAAGTTCAAGCTTCAAGAAAGGTTAGTAAACTTCTAGCTCATATTAGTTTTTAATTACATGTACTTGCTCTTTGTCTAGGTTAGTAAAAACTGTTTTTACTTGTAAAGAAATTTTTTAAAATTTCTCCGCTTCCCGAAGCGTTTAATCTTTTTCTTAAACCCTAGATCAATTCCAACAAATGGTATCAGAGCTATGGTCAAAGATTAGCATGTACATGTTTTTAAAGTTATGAGCTTGAAAATCGTTTTCGAAAGTTTACTAATTTTGTGACAAGTTAGAATTGTTATCTTAGATTTTTTTTAATTTATTGCTCATGTCTTTAAATTAAAAACCATGTTGTTTTTCTATGATTTTGGGATGTTTTTAAAACACATTAGAATCAGTTCTAAAAGTTTTTAATTTTTTATATTGAAAAACGTGTTTTAAAGGTTTGAGAAATTTCGAGTAATTTTTTGTGACTAGTTTTCTTGTCTTGCTAGTTTCTTATTTTTACTTGAATCGTTTTATGCTTGTTGTTATTTCTTTTATGCCTTGTTATTACCTTGCTAATAAAACACAAATAAAAGCTTTAACAACCTTCATAAAACGTTCCGTTATACTGGATTCTTTTTCGCACCTAAAAAGGACCAAGCTTTAATTATTTCTTTTTCTTCGAGCTGGAGTAAACCCGCATTAAAAGTGGCATAACTCTCTGTTCAGAAATCTAAATTTAATGATTCTTAAATCAAATTAAAGCTCTGTCTGTCCTCTGTCCAATACCACCGGTTTCGGCTCAAAAGGACATCGGATCCACCAGATATGACGATTTTACTCCGAGGTGCGCGGCTGTTCCGAAACTCCAGTTTTTTAGAATGCCGGATTTTCAAACCCCACTACCATGAGTTATAGAACTATAATGAGAAAATTTTCTTGAGCAAAAATGTTTTTCATAAGATTATAAACATGATGTGTAAGATTAAAATGTTTTGATTTTTGAAAGTTTAATTGAAATTGAATTTTTACAAAACTAGTTTGAATTTTGAAAAACCGTTTTCACTTTCAAACTTGAAAATATTTTGTCATCCAAATCAAATAAGTTTTCAAAATGTTTTCAAAACTATATCTATATCACATATGTTCAAAATCTATATGCTCTTGAAAATTTGAGTGGGAGGTCTCTTTGTAGACAAGCCGAAAAATAAAAGGATGTGTAATCTCAAACTTTCAAGTGTTCGAGTGAGTTGAAGTTCACACTTCCCTCATGCACTTTCCCGAAATAGAAAATAGGAAAAGATCGAGTATGTACCTTGTGCCTTTATGCACTAATACTACTCTGAACATGTCGATCTAGGATTCTCTTCTAGTTGTCCGCTCTGTCGCTCTCTAACTAGGAAATTTGTTTCCGAACTTATAAGAGTCGATGAACCAACTCCAAAAACTAAGTGGGAGGGTTATACTTGTTGTATGTAACCCACGATCCCCAACAGTAATGAAAGAAGCAATTAACGTGGGACTAAGAGCCGCTCTTGCGACCCTCACTTAAATGGGAGTACTCCAAGGCGTTATTGCTTCGATCATTGCTCAATGAGCTACGTCCGAGTGTGAGACGATGATGGCAAGGCCTCCCCTTGGGGGATTGTTTTTCAAAGTTGACCTTTTGGACTAAGTGGTTGGTTGCACACTTAGGCTCAATCCCTAGTAATCCTCCCTTGAGGCTCTGCGAAAGGATGTGAGTGATCAAACCAATTTAAAAGGTGGCTAGTCAAAATAGATGTATTGACATCTTGGCTTAGCATTAATGATGTGTCATTTACTTATAAAAGGAGATTTTTTGCGGCCTTCTCTTGAGGGAGTAAATTATCATTTGGTTTATAACACCTTTGGATTTTATAAAAGTCTTAATAAAACTTAAATCCTAAACCAAAGACTAATCATAAACTTGTTTCAACTTTTATAGGCAATATGTCTCTCAACCCTCTCTCTATCTTTCTTTCCTCGATCAAAATCGAAAACGAAAACAACGTAGTGTTGTCGCACGAAAATGAACAACTATTTAAAACCTCGGGCGGTTCGATCCAAGGCCGGACCAAGTGATCGCACCCGGGCCAAGAGTGTGAACTCGATAGTCTCGAGCTAGGGTTTTCTCCGATCAACCCGCCTCTCGGGAGAGGTAGGGGGTGAGGAGGAGGAGTGACCGTGCCTTGGTTGTCGGCTGCCTACGTACCCGTGCGTGGGATCAGGTCAGAACGTAGTTCAAGCGTGTAGGACGCTGTGTGAGGCGCGGAGCCTTGGTGGAGAAGCGTGCTCGACGAAGGAGACGGGGCTCGAGGAGTCCTCGGCGGCGTCTCAGGACTTCGGAGATCGCGTATGCGAGAGAGAATGTGTGTTTTCTCTCTTTTGGAGACGTGGGAGACTCTAAGTCAAGAGTTCCTTGTTGTGGCGGAGATTCCAGACGCGTAGGCGATTCCTAGTCGGAAATGCCGGACGCGTAGGCGATTTCTTGTCAGAAATGGCGGACGCGTCTAGGGGGCTAGACGCGTAGGCGATTTTCAGTAGAAAACCGTTAGAGCACTCGTGGGCTCAAGATTAATCGCTCGATCAAGAGAGGCGGCACTCGGGAGTCCCCGGAAAGCGCTTCAGAATCTCCGAGAGCGAGAAATCGTGGAGAATCCGCTTCAGGCCAAGGATGGCATCTAGAGAAGCGGAGAGAAGTCTCAAGTTCCTTGAGAAAGAATGGGATGGCTTTCCCCTCAATGGGAGGGGGTATTTATAGGTGTTTGGGGGCCTTAGAATGCTTCTTTTTCGTCCATGTGGGACTAGGAATGCGTGTGGCATCAAGTGGAGGCGCACGGCGCGCGCGGCGCACAAAGGGCGGCGCACAACGCGCGGCGCGCGGCGCAGGGGGCGCGGCGCGCGGGTCACCGGGCGCGGCGCGGGATGCGCGGCGCAAGACGCGCGGCGCAGGGTGCCTTGACTGGCGCGGCGCGCTGCCTGGCCGGCGCGGCGCGCTGCTTGCTGCCCGGCTGGCCGGCGCAGCGCGTTGTGTGCGTAGTGGGCGGCTCGTCTTGCCGGGCTCTTGCGGGCCTTCGAATGCCATCCTTCCCACGTGAAATATGAGGATTTCCTCTTGACGAGAGTGACTAGTGGCTTGACTCGAGGAGCGACTCGAGAATGACTCGAGGCTCGACTCGAGGAGATTGACTCAAGGCTCGACTCGAGGAGCGAAGCTCGACTCGAGGGGATTGACTCAAGGCTCGACTCGAGGAGCGAAGCTCGACTCGAGGAGATTGACTCAAGGCTCGACCCGAGGAGCGAAGCTCGACTCGAGGAGTCAAGAGTTTAGGCGAAGGATTGAAGACCTGCCGCTCTTCAGGACCTCCGGCCTGACCATCGGCCCTTTGAGCGACGTGCCTTCTTGGCGTCTCGGGTTTTCTGAAAACGACCGACAACATTAGCCCCCCAAGTTCATTGCTCGGGAGGCCCCGGGCGGTGAACTTTTAGTTGTTTCCGCCGGGTGTTTGAGGAAAATAGACTTTCCACAGCTTCACTGTTGCGAAGCCTTTGTGATTATAAAGAATACTCTCACAATTGCTAGTGCTCTCTCTCGCTTTTCCGTCTCTCTCGACACGAGTGTGTGATGTACACAGGGAGGAGGATCCAAGCGGATAGGAGGCGTAGCTCAACGTGGGCGAGGCGAACGCGCTTGCGTTCGTCGCTCTAGCCCCGGAGCAAATGGGATATGCATGCGCAAGTGGGGCGTGCATTTGTGTAGAGGTGTGCCGGCGCGTCGCGGCTTATTGATCTTTTGGCAATGTTACGCCCGAGTTAACCTTCGATGGCGTTTTGTTTGATAATATCATCAATCCGGAGTCCATGGGACTCGACGGTGACTAGCAGGGTGACGATTGTGTAATCGTGACCTATTAGGGGAAGATCATGGCTTCTGTCTCGGCCAGCTTGGAAGGCGACTGCGCTTTTGCATTTTGCAAAGGCGTGCTCATTCCGAGGTCTCGAAGACAGAGGTTGATGCTGCGGGCAGATGCTTCGAGAAGACGGAGTGGCACCTGGCGGAAGGCTCTGCCACACCGGAGGGCTTTGACTGCTCGGGGATAAACGCTAAAAGTTTGACCACGCATCAAGCATAAGTCGGTCTCACGGGGCATCCGCCATTCCTGCCTTGGTGACGCTTCTTCGTCTGCGTTCGGAAGATCGACCCTTATTCCCCAGGCGCGAGCGCGGGTCTCTGCTTTGGCTAACCTGTTCTTCAGGTTGCTCCAGCCGCTTGTTCGAGGAGCGGGACTCGACTCGAGGAGAACGACTCAAGGCTCGACTCGAGGAGCGAAGCTCGCCTCGAGGAGACTGACTCAAGGCTCGATTCGAGGAGCGAAGCTCGACTCGAGGAGACTGAATCAAGTCTCAACTCGAGGAGCAAAGCTCAACTCGGGGAGCCGACTCAAGTCTCAACTCGAGGGGCTAGGCTCGACTCAAGGAGATTGGCTGGACTTTAAGGAATATGACTCTACTCGAGGAGCGATGCTCGACTCGAGGAGTATGACTCAATTCGAGGAGCAAGACTTAACTCGGGGAGAATGACTTGATGAGATGGGTGATGCTCGACTCGAGGGGGATGACTCGAGGAGAGTGACTCGACTCGAGGAGCATGGCTCGACTCGAGGGGGGCGTGACTCGACTTGAGGAGGATGTCCTGACTCGAGGAGCAAGGCTCGGTTCAAGGAGAGCGGCTCGACTTTAAGGAGCGATGCTCGACTCAAGGAGAATGGCTCAACTCAAGGAGCGAAGCTCGACTCGAGGAGGATGACTCGAGGAGAGTGACTCGACTCGAGGAGCATGGCTCGACTCGAGGAGGGCGTGACTCGACTTGAGGAGGATGTCCTGACTCGAGGAGCAAGGCTCGATTCAAGGAGAGCGGCTCGACTTTAAGGAGAGATGCTCGACTCAAGGAGAATGGCTCAACTCAAGGAGCGAAGCTTGACTCGAGGAGGATGACTCGTCTCGAGGAGCAGAGCTCGACTCGAGGAGAATGGCTCAACTCGAGGAGCGAAGCTCGAATCGAGGAGGATGACTCGTCTCGAGGGGCAGAGCTCGACTCGAGGAGAATGGCTCAACTCGAGGAGCGAAGTTCGACTCGAGGAGAATGGTTCGATTTGAGGAGCAAGGCTCGACTTGAGGAGAGTGACTCGACTCGGGGAGCGAGGCTCGACTCAAGGGGAATGACTCTACTCGAGGAGCGAAGCTTGACTCGAGGAGAATGACTCGACTCGAGGAGCGAAGCTCGACTCGAGGAGAATGACTTGACTCGAGGAGCGAAGCTCAACTCGAGGAGACTGACTCGATTTGAGGAGCAAGGCTCGACTCGAGGAGAATGACTCAACTCGAGGAGCGAGGTCTCAGCTGGTTCAGGCCGAGCGAGGTTCTTGCTCAGAGGCGGGTGTGATTGTGCTTAGTCGGCGGTGGTGAAGATGACATGAGTTGCGCCTTGTATGGCTGTTCAGGTGCGTTCCGATTAGTCATCATACACAGCGCCTTGCGGTGACTCAGAGCGCGTCATTAGAGACGGCTGCGTGCGTTGTTTTAGGCATCGTAGGCACGTCATGAGGGATGGCCTAGATGCGGCATGTAGGTTACTTAGGTGTGTCACGAGGGACGACTTGGTTGCGCCATGTGGGCGTCTTAAGTGCGCCATGTAGGCGTCTTAGGTGCGTCACGTAGGCGTCTTACGTGCCCCATGTAGGCGTCTTAAGTGCGCCATGTAGGCATCTTATGTGCGCCATGTAGGCGTCTTATATTGCGCCATGTAGGCGTCTTACGGGCTGCGCCTTTACGCGTCTTACGTGCGCCATGTAGGCGTCTTAAGTGCGCCATGTAGGCGTCTTAGGTTGCGCCATGTAGGCGTCTTACGGGCTGCGCCTTTACGCGACTTATGTGCGCCATGTGGGCGTCTTAGGTTGCGCCATGTAGGCGGCTTTGGTGCGTCGCGAGGGACGACTTTAGCCTGCATCTCTGGGATGTCTCGTGGGCGCGCCGCGGGGGCGTCTTTAGCCTGCATCTCGGGGATGTCTCGTGGGCGCGCCGCGGGGGCGTCTTTAGCCTGCATCTCGGGGATGTCTCGTGGGCGCGCCGCGGGGGCGTCTTTAGCCTGCATCTCGGGGATGTCTCGTGGGCGCGCCGTGGGGGCGTCTTTAGCCTGCATCTCGGGGATGTCTCGTGGGCGCGCCGCGGGGGCGTCTTTAGCCTGCATCTCGGGGATGTCTCGTGGGCGCGCCGCGGGGGCGTCTTTAGCCTGAATCTCGGGGATGTCTCGTGGGCGCACCGCGGGGGCGTCTTTAGCCTGCATCTCGGGGATGTCTCGTGGGCGCGCCGCGGGGGCGTCTTTAACCTGCATCTCGGGGATGTCTCGTGGGCGCGCCGCGGGGGCGTCTTTAGCCTGCATCTCGGGGATGTCTCGTGGGCGCGCCGCGGGGGCGTCTTTAGCCTGCATCTCGGGGATGTCTCGTGGGCGCGCCGCGGGGGCGTCTTTAGCCTGCATCTCGGGGATGTCTCGTCCATGTATGACCTGGTAGACCGTGTGGGGTCCCTGATGAGGACGCCATTACCTTGCACTTGGGTGTCATGCAGGTGTCTTTATGGACTTCGCGGAGGACCTTGGTCGACTCGACGCTATCTCTGAGCTGAAAGATCGTGTTAACCGTCTTTTTAGCGGTCTTTCCATCGATTCCCTAGATGTAGCATATTCTGGCTTGGGATTGATCTCCAGCCATGATGCCGATTCCATCCTTGGTAGGGAACTTCACCAGTAGGTGGTATGTTGAAGTGATTGCCCTTAGCCGGTTCAACGTGGGTCGCCCAACGATTACGTTGTAGGGGGACTCTTGGTCGACCACTAGGAATGGGACCATGTGAACGACTTCAGTGCCTCCGGGAGTTCCGAAGGTGACCGGCAGATCGATGACGCCTTTAGTCATGAGTCTCTTCCCATTGAACCCGAATAGAGGCGTTTGGGTCGGAGTTGGGCGTAGCCCCCCGAGCTTCATGCGCTCTAGGGTGGACTTGAAAATTATGTCGGCAGCACTGCCGTTGTCGATGAGAACTCTTTTCACCAAGTTATTAGCTACTTGGGCTTTGAGCACAATTGCGTCATTGTGAGGATGCACAACTCGCTTGGCCTCTTTGTTGGTGAAATGCATCGTCTCGTGAGGCACGGACGGAAGTTCTTCATACGTGAGGTTGACGTGCATAGCAGCGTCTTCTTGAGCCACGGCCCTTAGGAATTTTTTCCGTTGTTGGGCCGAATCTCCATCTTGTGGACCTCCAAATATGGTGGTCACAACGTGGAGTTGTGGATTGGCATTGGCAGTAGCCGTGGTTCGGTCGGCAGAAGCGGCTGTTCCTCCTCCCCTGCCAGACTGTGGTCTGTTCGAGGTGGGGCCCGCAGCGCTAATCATGCGTAACACGAACTCTTTTAGCTCACCCCGTTGGATCAATGCCTCGATCTGCCTTTTAAGACTATAGCATTCAGAGGTCAAGTGACCGTATTCCTGATGGAACTCGCAATATTTAGATCTATCGCGAGTCGCGGGATCTTTGTTCATTGGAGCCGGGGGAGTGAACTTGTCACGCGCTAAAGCTAGGATTTGCTCCGGCGTTGTGTTCAATGGTGTGAACGACGAGTAGCCCTTAAAGTCTTCCGCAAGTCGCGGCTTCTGGGGCATCGGAGGTCGTCTATTAAAAGTCTGACCTCCTCTGTTTCGCCTTTTACGGGAGTTTTCTTGCTCGTCGCTAGGCTCGTCTCGGTGGTGAGGGCTTTGATCATTGCCCTTGCGACCATCGAGGTAATCTTCGACTCCCATGAAGGTCTTGGCTCGAGTCATTAACTCGGCCATGGTAGAAGGGACACGGCCGACGATGGACTTAAGGAAGTCACTTGTGCGCAAGCCTTCAGTGATGGCGGTGATTGCGTCTTTGTCGTCAAAGCGGTCGACCTTATTCGATTCTTCAGTGAATCGGGCGAGGTATCGTCTAAGAGACTCGCCATCCTCTTGCCTGATTGACCACAGGTACATCTTGGTCTTCTTTTGAACCATAGACGTAGCGAACCGTGCTAGGAACATGTCCTTCAGGTCTTTGAACGAGCGGATGCTTCCCGGCCTTAAGTTCTTGAACCACTCGAAGCCGGGTCCGGCGAGGGTAAGACTAAAAGCTTGGCACATAGCGCCGGGAGTGACACCCTGCATCGTCATCCAGGTTTCATAGTGCTGGATGTGGTAAGCAGGATCTGCTTTTCCATTATATGGAGCGAGGTTCGGGAGTTTGAAATTTCCCGTACATACCTCGGCCAATATCTGAGCCGTGAAAGGCGAGGACTTCTCCTCAACGACCCCATAGGCACTTCCGCCTATTCCGTGTTCTCGGAGATCTCGTACTTCATTTCGAAGATTGTGGATCATTGTGATCACATCGAGACCGGTAGTCGGAGTAACTCCCTGTTCGGGAGGAGTCACCTGTCGTCTTTCATTTGACCCTTGACCCGTTCGGCGGTTCCCGTTAGTTGGGGCTGCTGCGGGGATGTTTGGCCGAGAGCTTAGTCGCTCCCTTAGGTCATCGCCACGCTCGATGCGTTGGGCGGTGAGGTGATCCCTAAGATCTGGGCTGGTCGTTCGGAGGCGCAGGCTTCGTCTGCGACGGCGCGCTCTCCGCGTGCCCTGACTCTCCTCAACGTTCTCCCTTCGACCTAGTCGGTCGAGGGCCGAGCGTCGGGAGTTTCCCTCTTGAGAAGCAGCCGGCGCGTCGCCTTTCCGGGGTAGGGGATTCGAAGGACCGGCTTCAAACATGGCGGGGAGTCCTCCATCCTTCGTGAGAGAAGTCTCGATATCCTCCGGATCGCAAGTACCCTCATAGTCAGGGTCACGGTCGTGGCTTTCCTCGTTGAGGTTCTCAGGATCCCCGTTGGGGGTCATTGCGTTATGCGCGGGTTGCTTCGCAGCCAGTCGGCTGTGGTAACTCGCGTTCTTTGCCTTTAGTTGGCGGACGTTCTCCTCCAACTCCATGATGCGGTGGTCCCTGCTATCTGGAGATGGAGATGGTGAGCGGGTCGAGCTCTCTTCATGGAGCGACTCTTCGTCACCATGCGCTCGGGAGCGCAAGAAGTATTTCTTGGTCCCAGTGACGTTTTCGGGGTTGTTCACGCCCTCAGAACGTACGGGTGGTTGAGTACTCATCTTTTCTCAAGTTCGAGAAAGTTGAGTTCGCAGAAGAAAAGAAGAAGATGAATAGAAGGGATTTCGGGCTGAATAAGTCGGGAAGTCCCCTCCTTCTAGCGCCAAAATGTTGTCGCACGAAAATGAACAACTATTTAAAACCTCGGGCGGTTCGATCCAAGGCCGGACCAAGTGATCGCACCCGGGCCAAGAGTGTGAACTCGATAGTCTCGAGCTAGGGTTTTCTCCGATCAACCCGCCTCTCGGGAGAGGTAGGGGGTGAGGAGGAGGAGTGACCGTGCCTTGGTTGTCGGCTGCCTACGTACCCGTGCGTGGGATCAGGTCAGAACGTAGTTCAAGCGTGTAGGACGCTGTGTGAGGCGCGGAGCCTTGGTGGAGAAGCGTGCTCGACGAAGGAGACGGGGCTCGAGGAGTCCTCGGCGGCGTCTCAGGACTTCGGAGATCGCGTATGCGAGAGAGAATGTGTGTTTTCTCTCTTTTGGAGACGTGGGAGACTCTAAGTCAAGAGTTCCTTGTTGTGGCGGAGATTCCAGACGCGTAGGCGATTCCTAGTCGGAAATGCCGGACGCGTAGGCGATTTCTTGTCAGAAATGGCGGACGCGTCTAGGGGGCTAGACGCGTAGGCGATTTTCTGTAGAAAACCGTTAGAGCACTCGTGGGCTCAAGATTAATCGCTCGATCAAGAGAGGCGGCACTCGGGAGTCCCCGGAAAGCGCTTCAGAATCTCCGAGAGCGAGAAATCGTGGAGAATCCGCTTCAGGCCAAGGATGGCATCTAGAGAAGCGGAGAGAAGTCTCAAGTTCCTTGAGAAAGAATGGGATGGCTTTCCCCTCAATGGGAGGGGGTATTTATAGGTGTTTGGGGGCCTTAGAATGCTTCTTTTTCGTCCATGTGGGACTAGGAATGCGTGTGGCATCAAGTGGAGGCGCACGGCGCGCGCGGCGCACAAAGGGCGGCGCACAACGCGCGGCGCGCGGCGCGCGGCGCAGGGGGCGCGGCGCGCGGGTCACCGGGCGCGGCGTGGGATGCGCGGCGCAGGACGCGCGGCGCAGGGTGCCTTGACTGGCGCGGCGCGCTGCCTGGCCGGCGCGGCGCGCTGCTTGCTGCCCGGCTGGCCGGCGCAGCGCGTTGTGTGCGTAGTGGGCGGCTCGTCTTGCCGGGCTCTTGCGGGCCTTCGAATGCCATCCTTCCCACGTGAAATATGAGGATTTCCTCTTGACGAGAGTGACTAGTGGCTTGACTCGAGGAGCGACTCGAGAATGACTCGAGGCTCGACTCGAGGAGATTGACTCAAGGCTCGACTCGAGGAGCGAAGCTCGACTCGAGGGGATTGACTCAAGGCTCGACTCGAGGAGCGAAGCTCGACTCGAGGAGATTGACTCAAGGCTCGACCCGAGGAGCGAAGCTCGACTCGAGGAGTCAAGAGTTTAGGCGAAGGATTGAAGACCTGCCGCTCTTCAGGACCTCCGGCCTGACCATCGGCCCTTTGAGCGACGTGCCTTCTTGGCGTCTCGGGTTTTCTGAAAACGACCGACAACACGTAGATTCGA
Source organism: Urtica dioica subsp. dioica (assembly GCF_054948205.1). Lineage (NCBI taxonomy): Eukaryota > Viridiplantae > Streptophyta > Magnoliopsida > Rosales > Urticaceae > Urtica > Urtica dioica. The sequence goes on from NC_142756.1 coordinate 41,920,114, forward strand.
AACATAACCTCGACATAATACCTACCGTTAACAAGCACAAAAGGGTACTCACCTCCCCGTGTCCTCCTCTGACGAATGATGATTCAACTCAAGAGGACAATGACGCCTTAGCGGCCAGGCTTCGATCCGATGAGATTGTGAGGTGCTATATCTTGGCATCTATGAACAATATGCTGAAAGAGCAACATCGTGACATCGAGACTGCCGCTGACATGCTCTACAATCTCCTTGAGATGTTTGGAGGGCAAAGGCGTCAAACAAGGCTACAAGCAGTCCGACAGTTTATGAACTGTCATATGCAGGCTAGGACTCCTGTTGGAGACTTCATGATACTGATCATTAGTTTTCTGAATAAAATGGAAATCCTAGGATCTGAGATTGATGGGAAGAATATCATAGATATGATCTTAGAAACTCTCCCCGCATCTCTTGATACCTCCAAGATGAACTACTTCATAAACAAGCTAGAGTAAACTGTTACCAAGCTTATGAAGGGACTTCACACTGCTGTAGGTCTCACTAAGAGAAAGAGGAATCGAGGAGAGGCACAAGCTACTGAGCAAAAAGCCTCCGCCTCTGGAACTAAGAACAGACCTTACAAAGCCGATAAAAAGAACTGTCCTGCCTATCTCAAAGCAAAGGAACATAGTATTGTACTAGTTACCGAAGCATGCTTAGTAGTTGATAATGTATCAACGTGGATTCTTGACTCCGCTGCTACTAACCATATTTGTTGTTCCTTGAATGGTTTCAAGAAAACAAAAAGCTTAGAGGAAGGCGAGTTCTGTTTCAAATGGGGTGATGGGAGCCTGGTGTCTGCAAAGGCTGTGGGATCCGTGACGCTGTCTTTTGAAGACCACACTTTAAACTTGAATAATGTTTATTTTGTTCCTACCTTTGGGAAGAGCTTAATATCCGTTGCTCGTCTTCGTGAGCAAGATTATTGTTTAAAGTTCATTAAGAATGGAATTCGTATTTCGTTTCCTGATAATTCTTTTGTCACTGATGCATGTATGAAGAATGCTCTTTTCTACATCTATCCCACTCAACCTTCTCTTTTAGACACCGAAATAGATAATGATCTAATTAGGGAGCCAAAGAGGATCAAACTTTCTGAATCCTCCGATCTAACAAAATCAACACACCTATGGCACTTAAGACTTGGTCATATCAGTCTAGAAAGGATTAAGAGACTTGTGAGGGATGGTCCACTCAAAGCCTCTGCAATAGGTTCACTACCTACTTGTGAATCCTGCATAGAAGGAAAAATGACTAAGCGACCTTTCTCCGATAAAGGTCGATGAGCCACTGAGTTGCTGGAACTAGTACATTCTGATGTATGTGGTCCGCTCAGCCAACAGGCACGTGGAGGATACGAATACTTCGTTACCTTCACCGATGATTACTCACGATATGGGTTTGTCTATTTGTTCAAACACAAATCCGAGACCTTTAACGTATTTAAGGTCTTTAGGGCTTTAGTGGAAAAGCAAACTGGCAAAGTGATCAAAACCCTTCGATCTGATCGAGGTGGTGAGTATATGTCTGGAGAGTTCGATGACTTTATTAAAGAAAAAGGTATCGCTTCTCAGCTTACCGCACCTGGCACACCTCAACAAAACGGAGTGTCAGAGAGAAGAAACCAAACTCTTATGGAGATGGTTAGATCAATGATGAGTTACTCATCACTCCCGCTTTCCTTTTCGGGATATGCCCTTGAAATAGCCGCCTATATTCTGAACCAAGTTCCGTCCAAAACGGTTCCTGGTACTCCTTATGAACGAAGGACTGGCCGTAAAGTGAATCTTGGCCGCATCCGAATTTGGGGTTGCCCTGCACACGTGCTGAGGCAAAAGACTAGCAAGTTGGCTAGTAGGTCAGAATTGTGCCTGTTTGTGGGATATCCAAAGGAAACCAAAGGTTTTACTTTCTATAGTCCCGAGGATGATAAGACTTTCGTTAGCACGAATGCTCGTTTCCTTGAGGAGGACTTCATGAAGGATGCAAAACCTAGAAGCAAAATTGTGCTTGAAGAAAAGTTGGTTGAGGAAGCTTCTACCTCATCTTTAAGAACTGTTCTTACCCCAATTGAAACACAACCTAACTCATCAGAATCTCGTCAAGTAGTACTTCGACGTAGTGGGAGGGCTACTCAAAAGCCTGACAGGTACATGTCTTATGGAGACTCTCTTGTAGCCGTCTCTGACATGGATGATCCTGTTTCCTATAGCCAAGCGATGGCTTGTTTTGAATCAAACTTTGGCTTGACGCCATGAAAGTTGAAATGCACTCGATGTATGTCAACAAAGTCTGGAAACTTGTAGACCTTCCTGAAGGGATTAAACCCGTAGGGTGTAAGTGGATATACAAGAAGAAAAGGGGTCCTGATGGGAACGTCGAGACGTTCAAAGCACGACTTGTGGCGAAGGGTTATACCCAACAAGAAGGGATTGACTATGAAGAAACCTTCTCGCCAGTCGCGATGCTTAAATCCATCCGCATACTCCTATCCATAGCTGCAGCTCTCGACTACGAGATCTGGCAAATGGATGTCAAGACAGCCTTTCTGAATGGCAGTCTTGCCGAGCGCATTTACATGGCTCAACCAGACTGTTTCGTGGAAGAAGGTCAAGATACCAAGGTTTGTGAGTTGCTTATGTCCATTTATGGATTAAAGCCAGCATCTAGGTCATGGAATATTAGATTCGATGAAACTGTAAAGAGCTTTGGCTTTGAACAGTCAATAGATGAGCCTTGTGTTTACAAGTTAATACACGAAGGCAAAGTTGTGTTTCTGGTACTATATGTCGATGATATACTGCTCATTGGTAATGATGTGGGTAAGTTATCTGAGGTTAAAGTCTGGCTGGCAAAGCAATTCGATATGAAGGATCTAGGAGAAGCCGCGTACATTCTGGGGATCCAAATCTTTCGAGATAGGAAAAACCGGACCCTGTCACTCTCTCAAGCATCTTATATTGATAAGATAATGGATCGCTTCTCGATGCAAGACTCCAAGAAGGGCCAAACACCCTTTAGGCATGGAGTTTCACTCTCTAAGGACAAGTCTCCCAAGACTGCACAAGAGATTGAAGACATGAGGAAAATTCCTTACGCCTCTGTCGTAGGAAGCCTCATGTATGCTATGCTTTGCACTAGACCTGATATATGTTTCACCGTTGGCGTAGTTAGCCGTTTCCAATCGAACCATGGACCCGAGCACTGGATTGCTGTTAAGCATGTTCTTAAGTATCTTCGAAGAACTAGGAACTTGATGCTTACATACTCAGGTACTGACCTGACTATGACGGGATATACTGACTTCGATTTTCAAGCGGATAAGGATTCCAGGAAATCCACTTCGGGATCTGTGTTCATCCTTAATGGTGGAGCTGTTGTGTGGAGAAGTATTAAGCAATCTTGCATTGCTGACTCCACAATGGAAGCAGAATATGTGGCTCCTTGTGAAGCATCCAAAGAGGCTGTATGGCTTAGAAAATTCCTTAAGTATTTGGAAGTTGTTCCAAACGTCGACGAGCCCATGACCCTTTATTGTGATAATTGTGGGGTTGTCGCTAAAGGGTCATGGGCTCGTCGACGTTTGGAACAACTTCCAAATACTTAAGGAATTTTCTAAGCCATACAGCCTCTTTGGATGCTTCACAAGCAGCCACATATTCTGCTTCCATTGTGGAGTCAGCAATGCAAGATTGCTTAATACTCCTCCACACAACAACTCTACCATTAAGGATGAACACATATCCCGAAGTGGATTTCCTGGAATCCTTATCCTCTTGAAAATCGGAGTCGATATATCTCGTCATAGTCAGGTCAGTACATTAATATGTAAGCATCAAGTTCCTAGTTCTTCGAGGATACTTGAGAACATGCTTAACAACAATCCAGTGCCCGGTTACAGGGTTGGATTGAAAACGGCTAACTAGGCCTACTGCAAAGCAGATATCAGGTGTAGTGCAAAGCATAGCATACATGAGACTTCCTACGGCTGAGGCGTAAGGAATTTTTCTCATGTCCTTAATCTCTTGTCCAGTCTTGGGAGACTGGCCCTTAGATAGTGAGACTCCATGCCTAAAGGGTGTTTGGCCCTTCTCGGAGTCTTGCATCGAGAAGCGATTCATCACCTTATCAATATAAGATGCTTGAGAGAGTGACTGAGTCAGGTTCTACCTATCTCGAAAGATTTGGATCCCCAAAATGTACGCGGCTTCTCCTAGATCCTTCATATTGAATTGCTTTGCTAGCCAAACCTTAACCTCAAATAATTTACCCACATCATTACCTATGAGTAATATATCATCGACATATAGTACTAGAAACACAACTTTACCTTCGTGTATTAACTTGTAAACACACGGCTCATCTATTGACTGCTCAAAGCCGAAGCTCTTTACAGTTTCATCGAATCTAATATTCCATGACCTAGATGCTTGTTTTAATCCATAAACACTACTACAAATACAGTTTTCCGGTGCGGATGACTTTTGGGTGCGACTATTCGCACCTAAAAGTCGCACCAAAAAGACTTTCAGGTGCGAATAGTCGGACCCAAAAATCAATTAAGCGCTGGAAAATTTTCGCGAATTTTTTTGAATTTGGGTGCGACTTAGTCGCACCCAAAAGTATTAACACTTTTGGGTGCGACTAAGTCGCACCCAATACTTTCTCCAAAGTAATAGGTGCGACTAAGTCGCACCTAAATGACCTAAATTTTTCCTAAATTTTTCCGCGGCCAAACTCCCCCTTTTTTTTTAGAAATGTCATTGGGTGCGACTTTCTCGCACCCGAAATCACTGACACAGGTTATTGGGTGCGACAAAGTCGCACCCAAAGGTGTCATTGGGTGCGACAAAGTCGCACCCAAATTCAAAAGTCTGTATAAATTAAGCAGCAGCTCGGGTTTTCATTCTATCGCCAAAGACCCAAAAAAAAGAACTCCTGTGATTTCTATCTCCGATTTCTCTCCTGCATTTTCTCCCACCCACGTCGCCGCCACCACTCCGACCGCCACCACTACCACTCTCTCTCAGCCTCCGACCGCTCTTCCTCGCGCGACCCCTCGACGCCTCTGCACCAACAAGTGGTGGTACCACCACTACCACTCTCTCTCAGCCACCACTAGCGCGTGACCGAGCCTTACCGTCGCCGCCACACTCTTCTCTCCTCCTTCTTCCTCTCTTCTACCTCGCGAGCTGTTGGCCGAACCCCTCCACCATCGCGCGCGCTCCAGTCGAGGAAGCAACACCTCCGCGAGCTCGCCGTGGCCTCCGCGAGTTTCCAACCAATTATTCTCAAAACCCTAATTTTTTCAATTCGACTTCAAATAACATAAAATTCATAATTTCACCTTTATAGTTCTTCGTCCCTTAATTAGCAATAACTCTTAAGCCGCACTATTCGGCATCAGCGCCAACATAAGTAATCGATTTCAGTCGTCTTCGTCCCTTAGCAACGACTATTAATAATTGTTAATTTTCTCTTTCGTTTAGCGAAATCAATGTCCAATCCAAGTAGAGATTGGATCACCGAGAACAATCGGTTGTCCTTGCAGTATAAAATCGGAGTTAATGAATTTATCCGCGCTGCAAGAAGATTTCCGAACGATAATTACGAATATCGATGTCCATGCAAGCCTTGCAACAACGTGGATGATTTCACTTACTACGGTCGTATGGAAGACGTCATAGTGCTGAATTATAGGTACGACTTGTTGTCAATGGTGCCCACAAGAAGAGTAGTAGTGTATATTTATGTACATTTGATGTCATATAGTCTTAAGAAGACTCTTGCTTGTAATTGCCTATTCATTAATAAAGTTGAAACGTTCATTCATTCTTTCTTTGTTTGAAGCTTTATGATAAAACCTTAGTCTTTTAGTCCATAAACAAACTTAACAACTTACGAAGAGACAAATGTAGATTTGCATGAACAAACTCTTCGTAGTTTGCTTAAAACGATATATTCGCAATCTTAGGGTCAAAGGACTATTGACCTCAGTATGATTGTTAGAAGAATCTATGATGTCTAGTTATGAGGCATTGAGAGTTGGGGACTCTATAGTTCTTCTAGGTATCTTCCGTAGGTACTGAATTGACCAGTGCACTTCTAGAAACAATATAAGAACAAACCATTTAACCTCTTATGTCTCGAAGTCACTATGTATGAATTGCATCATGCTTACCTTAATCCTGAAATGAGACATGCCATTTCACACCTTAGTATTCTCATTTGAGAAAGTCAAAGTTCGGACTCACTATGTGATTCCGAACAAGGCCTATTGGTGAAGTACTAAGTTGTGAGTCTGTCATGAGTAACTTTGTGAAGTTCTCATAGATATGGAATTCATGTACAAGATTGCTGAAATGCAATGTATGTCACCTCATGCTTTGTTCCTTGGAGTGTGAATAAATGAACTGACCAGTGTCCAAATTGAGTCCTGACTCTTTTGGATGAAACAATGTGACTTGTTAGCTCCTCGTCAATACATTGTTTCTAACTTATTCACAAGCGACAAAGGAGTTGAGGAAATAACAGCTAGAAGGGTAAAATGGTAATTTAGTAAATCCCGACTAGCTGATGACATTCATGAAGGGTAAACATAGATAATATTCAGTGGATCCGCTCATCATAATTAGGTCGAATTCTTGAGTAGAAAATAAATTCATTTGAACCGAGAGATTTTCAGTGTCAGCTGTTGTCGCACGAAAATGAACAACTATTTAAAACCTCGGGCGGTTCGATCCAAGGCCGGACCAAGTGATCGCACCCGGGCCAAGAGTGTGAACTCGATAGTCTCGAGCTAGGGTTCTCTCCGATCAACCCGCCTCTCGGGAGAGGTAGGGGGTGAGGAGGATGAGTGACCGTGCCTTGGTTGTCGGCTGCCTACGTACCCGTGCGTGGGATCAGGTCAGAACGTAGTTCAAGCGTGTGTGACGCAGTATGAGGCGTGGAGCCTTGGTGAAGAGGCGTGCTCGACGAAGGAAACGGGGCGCGAGAAGTCCTCGGCAGCGTCTCAGAACTTCGGAGATCGCGTACGCGTCTAGCGTGTTAGACGCGCAAGGGTAGCTCTAGTTGAGAACCCTAGGGCCGTGCTTGAGCACCGGAGAACGTTCGGTCAAAGGGAGCGACGTCCGGGAAGTTCCCGTGAGTGCTTCGGGACCTTTGAGAACGAGGGAGAGAGAAGAGAACCTGCTTCAGGCCAAATATGGCATCCAGAGAAGCAGAGAAATCGAACGTGTCGATAAGAGATGAAGAGAATTATTGGATATTTTTGGATATCTTGGGATGGCTTTCCCCTCAATGAGAGAGGGTATTTATAGGTGTTTGGGAGCCTTAGAAGGTCCCTTTTTCGTCCATGTGGGACTAGGAATGCGTGTGGCATCAAGTAGAGGCGTACGGCGCGCGCGGCGCACAAAGGGCGGCGCACAACGCGCGGCGCGCGGCGCAGGGGGCGCGGCGCGCGGGTCACCGGGCGCGGCGCGGGACGCGCGGCGCAGGACGCGCGGCGCAGGACGCGCGGCGCAGGGTGCCTTGACTGGCGCGGCGCACTGCCTGGCCGGCGCGGCGCGCTGCTTGCTGCACGGCTGGCCGGCGCAGCGCGTTGCGTGCGTAGTGGGCGGCTCGTCTTGCCGGGTTCTTGCGGGCCTTCGAATGTCATTCTTCTCATGTGAAATATGAAGCTCTCTACTTGATGAGAGTGACTCGATTCGAGGAGCAAGGCTCGGCCCGGCGAGAGCGACTAACGACTTGATTCGAGGAGTGACTCGAGGATGACTCGAGGCTCGACTCGAGGAACAATTAAAGGCTCGACTCGAGGAACCATTCAAGGCTCGACTCAAGGAGCGAAGCTCGACTCGAGGAGATTGACTCAAGGCTCGACTCGAGGAGCGAAGCTCGACTCGAGGAGTCAGGAGTTTGGGCGAGGGCTTGAAGATTTGCCGCTCTTCAGGACCTCCGGCCTGACCATCGGCCCTTTGAGCGACGTGCCTTCTTGGCGTCTCGGGTTTTCCGAAAACGACCGACAACATTAGCCCCCCAAGTTCGTCGTTCGGGAGGCGTCCCAGCGATGAACTTTTTGTTCTTCTAGTTGGGTGTTTGAGGAAAATGTTTCCCGTGCCTTGTGGCCCCGAGGAAAGTTTTTTCCTCTTCTCTTTTTTCTTTCTTTTTTTTTTTTTTTTTTTTTTTTAGGGGGTGGCCGCGCGGCGCGCGGTCTGTGCTGCACGACCCGCGCGGCGCGCGGGCTTGGCGCGCGGCGCGCCCCGTGCGCGGGGCTGGTTCGCTTCGCGCGGGAGAACTCCGACTTTTTGGAGTTTCTACTCCGATTTTGCTCCTTGTGGGAATAGGATTTCGACTCCTACCCCCCTAGAAGTCTATAAATAGACCTCCCCCCTTCCCTTTACTCCTCACTTTATTTTATCTCTTTTCTTACGCTTGTTTTCTTTTTTTTACGCTTGCATTATGGGTGTCCCTCCCCTTTTCTCTGCTGAGAGTCCCGAGATTGATTTCTCTCTCTTGTTTCAGGGTTCTGAACACGCAGAGGATGATCTCTTCGCGGGATTAAGGGAAGTCCCTCTGCACGTGGAAGAAAATCCAAGCGGAGTAGAGCAGTGGTTGGAGGGAGGCGAGTTGGGTGCGACCGTGCCCGCTGCTCAGCCTCTCGAAGGGTGCGCGCCAACTGGGCGCGGTACAGGCGGGGAGTTTGATCGTCCCGCGTCCGGGGAGCCTGCCCCTCGCCTCGTGATCAACTTAGTTGGCGGGGGGGTCCGCGACAAAGTTCGCCTCGACGTGCCGCAGTCCGACTTGGGCTTTCAAGGCGTGCCGGGAGATGTTACGGAAGCGGATGCGGTGACTCCGCTAGAGTCGGTTCTCGACGAGATAGACTGCGTGGACGACTTTGGTCCCGAGTCTGAAGATCCCGGAGGTGAGTCAGAGACATGTCCGGGGGCCGAAGGCCTCGCATCGGAGTGTCCCGAGGTACCGTCGGCAGCTGCCACGGTCGTGTCGGAGGGCAGGGACCCTTCCGTGGAGCCAGGGGATTCTCAGCCCGAGACCCCTGACGCGGAGGCGTTGGTATCGGCGAGGTTGCTTGCCAGGACGGAGTGGTATCCCGAGGAGGGCCTTGCTGCTCCCGAGGACTTCGATTGTTCGGGGGTCGATGCTTCGAGCACGCTTACCTACCGGACATTCGTCGGTCTCCGGGAGGCTTTTGCCATTCCGTCATCCGTGGCGCTTCTCCGTCCTTTAAAGGACGACCGTCCTTTCCGGCCTCGTCGTGGTTTCACCGCAGTTTCAGTTGCGAGTCTTAACTGCGAGTTGCGGCTGCCGTTTCAACCCATCGTTCAGCAGCTCCTCGCCCGTCTGGGGGTGCACGCATGTCAGATGAGCCCGGCGTTCTACCGCATAGTGGCGATGTGCCATATGGAGTGGCATTGCCAGACCGAGCGGGTGATGACCGTGAGTGATTTTCGCAATCTCATCGCGGTCTTCCCTGCGCCCGGGCAACCCAGTTTCTTTGTGGCCCGCGATCGACGGAATACTAAGCTGATCATCGATTCAGAGAAGTACAATCGACGACCGTGGGTGTGGGTCTCGGCGGAGGCTTTTGGTCACGCGCCGCTCCGGTTCGGCCCCTTGTCCGAGTTTCCTGCTAACGAGGGGGCCGACGATCTCGACTTTGTGAAGGAGATCCGGGGAATGTCGGAGGCTCGGAAAGCCGTTGAACGATTTCGTTCTCCTGAGCTGATGGCTTCCACTGGGTGGTTCCCGCCGTTTCCTCAACAGACCGAGGGTGCCCCGAGTGCCGCATCATCTCTCTCGAGCGGCGATCCTCAAGGTATGTTGGCGTTTCGTACTTTTGCTTTTGTTTTTAGCTCAAGGTTTTGACTTTGTCGCTTTTGCAGTCTCTTCGGCTAGGGCGAGGGCTCGGGCTCGTCTAGCGAAGGCTTCCCGGGACCCGAAGTCGTTGGCGGCGGTTCGTCGTCGGATTGCTGCGCGGGATGGTCGGGAGAAACTCGATACCGATCATCGGGCGGAGAGCGGTCCTCGCGCTTCTTTGAAGCGACCTTCCTCCTCGGCTTTGCCAGACACGTCTTCGGACTCTAAGCGCGTGAATTCGATGGTCGACGTGGAGGCCGCGGAGGTTAGGGGGGAGTGTTCCCTGGGCCTTGCTCAATCTTCGATGAAGATGTGGAAGAGCGTTGTGGCCAGCAGTGACGTGGAGTTCTTTCGTCACGGCGTTTCCGATGCACAGAGAGTGAGTTTCCCTTGCCTCGTTTGCGATGAATCTGTCTTTTGCTAAACTGTCTTTTTGCCTTCTCAGGTGCTTGCTCGAGCGACCCGGGGCGAGAAGATCCTTCACGACCTCATCAGGCGGATGAGTCGCGCCCAGGAGGAGCTTGCTCAAGCGAAGTCTCAGCTGGCTCACGCCGAGCGAGGTTCTCACTCAAAGGCGGAGTTTGCGAGTCTCCGCGAGCAGCTTCAGGAGGCTCGCGTGGAATTGGGAGTTACCCGCGGCAAGTGCGACCGTGCTCAGGCAGCGGTGGCGAAGATGGCTGAGGAGTTAACGACGGAACGTCAAGCCCTTGAAGTGGCGACTCGATCGACGGAGGTCTTCCGGAGCGAAGCGCGGGACCTTCGACGTCAGTTGGAATCGCGCACGGAAGAAGTTGGCATTCTTCAGGGCCAGCTTACATCGAGTGAGGCTGCCCATGTTCGTGCGGAGCGTAAGCGCGACTCCTTGGCGGAGGAGGTGGTTCGGGTCACCGAGGAGAAAGCCGCGGCGGAGCAGCTTGCGTCCGACCTTCAGGACGACTTTGATGTCGGAGTCGAGGAGGCAAGGCACGCGGCGGCGGTGGAGTGTCGGGACGCCACAGCTGCCGAGAATGTTTCTCGGGGGGTCACCTTCGACTTCTTCGACTCGCTTTTCCCACCACTTGACGGGGCCGACCCTGTGGGCGACGATCCCGCCGAGTGACCGTTTTCTTTCTTTATTTTTCCTGCGCAAATGTTTTAGCGCGTGCTTTTTAGGTTTTTTCCGTTCGGCGCACTTGTCTTAGCGCTTGCTTACTAGGATATTTCCCTTTAGCGCACTTGTCTTAGCGCATGCTTTCTTGGTTTTGAGGCAGTTGCCCCTTTCTTATATGAGGAGTTATTCATTTATTTTTATGAGTGTTTTCGCACATTTATCTTCTATGGCATGCATGGACGGTCACTTGTTTGCGTCAATGATTTTGTCCATCCTTTTGTCTCGGCAGGATACTTTTTCAAACACGCCACTCACTTGGATGGTTTGCGTTCTTAAGTATTTTCAACTGCGAGTCAGCCATGTTACGTAGGTGTGTTACGTGTGCCGGATTGTGCCACGTGGGCGTCTCAAATCGCACCATGTAGGCATCTTGGGTTGCGCCATGTAAGCGACTTACGTGCGCCATGTAGGCGTCTTAGGTTGCGCCATGTAGGCGTCTTACGGGCTGCGCCTTTACGCGACTTACGTGCGCCATGTAGGCGTCTTAGGTTGCGCCATGTAGGCGTCTTACGGGCTGCGCCTTTACGCGACTTACGTGCGCCATGTAGGCGTCTTACGTTGCGCCATGTAGGCGTCTTACGGGCTGCGCCTTTACGCGACTTACGTGCGCCATGTAGGCGTCTTAGGTTGCGCCATGTAGGCGTCTTACGGGCTGCGCCTTTACGCGACTTACGTGCGCCATGTAGGCGTCTCGGGTTGCGCCATGTAGGCGTCTTACGGGTTGCGCCCTTACGCGACTTACGTGCGCCATGTAGGCGTCTTAGGTTGCGCCATGTAGGCGTCTTACGGGTTGCGCCTTTACGCGACTTACGTGCGCCATGTAGGCGTCTTAGGTTGCGCCATGTAGGCGTCTTACGGGCTGCGCCTTTACGCAACTTACGTGCGCCATGTAGGCGTCTTAGGTTGCGCCATGTAGGCGTCTTACGGGCTGCGCCTTTACGCGACTTACGTGCGCCATGTAGGCATCTCGGGTTGCGCCATGTAAGCGACTTACGTGCGCCATGTAGGCGTCTTAGGTTGCGCCATGTAGGCGTCTTACGGGCTGCGCCTTTACGCGACTTACGTGCGCCATGTAGGCGTCTTAGGTTGCGCCATGTAGGCGTCTTACGGGCTGCGCCTTTACGCGACTTACGTGCGCCATGTAGGCGTCTTAGGTTGCGCCATGTAGGCGTCTTACGGGCTGCGCCTTTACGCGACTTACGTGCGCCATGTAGGCGTCTCGGGTTGCGCCATGTAGGCGTCTTACGGGTTGCGCCTTTACGCGACTTACGTGCGCCATGTAGGCGTCTTAGGTTGCGCCATGTAGGCGTCTTACGGGCTGCGCCTTTACGCGACTTACGTGTGCCATGTAGGCGTCTTAGGTTGCGCCATGTAGGCGTCTTACGGGCTGCGCCTTTACGCGACTTACGTGCGCCATGTAGGCGTCTTACGATTTTTTTTTTTGGTGGAGCGTGTTCTTTTGAGAGTTTCCTTACCATAGCTAGCCCCCCCAAGTTTTTTGGGTTATAAGTTAATTGTTCATAACCAGAAAACTTGCATAAAACGAAATTGAAATGGAAAACTTGAGTTTTATTACTTTTGCGAAAAAAAAACTTGCGAGAAAATTTAAATCCTAAAACATTGGCTCGTAGGCCTTATTGAAAATGGAAATAAAAGCGATAAAAAAGCGGGGGACGCTAGCTACTGATAGTACTGCCTCAAGTGCTCCGCGTTCCACGGGTGGCGAATCGGAGTCCCGTCCGTGTGCTCGATGTAATATGTCCCGTCGTGAATGACTTTGCGGACTCTGTAAGGGCCTTCCCAGTTTGGGCCTAGGACGCCGGCGCCTTGGACTTGTGTGTTTTGGAATACCCGTCTGAGGACGAGGCTTCCGACGGCAAAGGTTCGCCTTTTGATTTTGGAGTTGTAGTATTTTTCGACCTTGCGCTTCTGTGCGGCGAGGCGTCGGAATGCTTCCGCCCTCTTTTCGTCGATCAGGTCCAACTCAAGGCGCATGGCCTCGTTGTTTTCCGCTTCGTCGAACGTGTCAACTCGGAACGTGGGTATCTCGGTTTCAATTGGAACCACGGCCTCGACCCCATATGCAAGGGAGAATGGCGTCTCGCCGGTGGCGTTACGCGCGGTTGTCCTATACGCCCATAGGACGAATGGTAATTCATCGGCCCAGGCGCCTTTCTTGTCTTCGAGCTTCTTTTTCAGGTTGCTCTTGATAGTCTTGTTGACTGCCTCGACTTGGCCGTTGGCCTGAGGATGTCGCGGCGAGGAGAAGGTCTTGCTGATCTTCAGTTGATCGCAGATATCTCTTACTCGCGCGTTGTCAAATTGTGCCCCGTTGTCGGTCACAATCGAGGCGGGGATACCGTGCCTGCATATGATGTTCTTCCAGATGAAGTTCGTCGTGTTTGCTTCAGTTATTCTGGCAAGCGGCTCGGCCTCTACCCACTTAGTGAAGTAGTCGATGGCGATAATGGCGTACTCGTATTGCCTTGGCGCTCTAGGGAGCTTGCCAATGATGTCCACGCCCCACTTAGCAAAGGGACGTGGGACAACGATGCTGCTTAACGGGGTCGGGGGCTGTCGCGGAATTTCCGCGAAGCGCTGGCATTTATCGCAACGCCTTGCCCATTCGCAAGCATCTCGCTTCATGGAAGACCAGAAATAGCCCTGCTTAAGCGCTTTGAGCGCAAGGGAAGTTCCAGCGGCGTGGTTTCCGCAGATGCCCTCATGGATTTCACGGAGGACCTTGGTCGACTCAACGCTATCGAGGCATCGGAGCAGCGGTGTCGAGTAACCGCGCTTATAGAGCGTGCCCTCTCGGAGCGTGTATTTGGATGCTAAGGCCCTCGGTTTATCGGCTTCCTTGCGGTCTTCGGGGAGTTCCCCTCTTCGCAAAAACTCGACAATTGAGTCCATCCAAGTGGGCTGAGACGCCACTTCTATGATCCCGACTTCGTCTCGGGAGACGGACGGTCGTGGGAGAGATTCAATGGGCACAGTCCCCAATCCGTCTTCGTTGATGCCAGATCCGAGGCGAGCAAGCGCATCAGCCTCCGAATTTTGTTCTCTCGGGATTTGGTGAATCTCGAACCAAGAGAAGGCCTCGAGTTTGGAGTTCGTCTTAGCCAGGTATGCGACCATGTTGGGCTCCTTGGCGATGTAATCTCCCTTAACCTGGTTTACGATCAACTGCGAGTCGCAGTGTATTCGCAGGTTATGGGAGCCGAGCTTCTGTGCTAGCTCTATCCCTACAATGAGCGCTTCGTATTCAGCTTCATCGTTGGAGGCTTGGAAGCCGTAGTGGAGGGCATATCGCAGCTTTTCCCCATCGGGGTTAATTAGGATTATTCCGGCGCCAGCCCCCCGAGCATTAGATGCTCCGTCTACGTATAACTCCCAGATGGGACCCGTTGGGTCTACCTTCCTTTTCCGAGTTAGCTCGTTATCGTTTAAGTCAGTTTCCGCTCTTCCCATATCGGGAGCGTAGGAGAATTCTGCCACGAAGTCGGCTAAGGCCTGCCCCTTTATAGCCGTTCTTGGGTGGAACTCAATCCCGTACTCGCTCAATTCTTGGGACCAGATCGCCATGCGAGTCGACGTTCCCTTTTGAAGAGCTTTACCGATTGGATGCTCAGTTCGCACCGCGATTGGGTGAGCTTGGAAGTACGGTCGTAGCTTCTTAGCTGCCGTTACGAGAGCCAGAGAAAGTTTCTCAATCTCGGTATAGCGTGTTTCCGCGTCGAGTAAGGCCTTGCTTACGTAGTAGATTGGCCATTGGACCTTGTTCTCTTCGCGGACAAGGACGGCGCTTACAGCTCTTTCAGAGACGGCGAGATACACGTACAGCGTCTCGCCCTCTTTTGGTATAGAGAGGAATGGTGGGGACCCAAAGTAAGCCTTCATTTCTTGGAAGGCACTTTCGCATTCGTCCGTCCACTCAAAGCCGTCCGTCTTCTTCAGAGCTTTGAAGAACGGTTGACACTTGTCGGTGGCTTTAGACACGAAGCGTGTCAGAGCGGTAATCCGACCGGTCAGGCTTTGCACTTCTTTGACTCGTCTTGGCGACTTCATTTCAAGGAGTGCCTTGATTTTTTCCGGGTTCGCTTCTATGCCTCGTCGGCTGACGATATAACCGAGGAACTTTCCGGATTCAACCCCGAATACGCATTTGTTGGGGTTGAGCTTCATTTTATATCGGCGGAGGATTGTGAACATCTCCCTAAGGTCGCGTACGTGATTAGTTGCCAGCAGGCTTTTAACGAGCATGTCGTCCACGTATACTTCCATTGTCTTGCCGATTTGATCGGCGAAGATCCGATTTACCAAGCGTTGGTATGTTGCTCCCGCGTTCTTAAGGCCGAAAGGCATGACCTTGTAACAGTAGAGACCTCGATCAGTGACAAAGGTTGTCTTAATTTGATCGGGCTCGTGCATTCGAATTTGGTTGTAGCCTGAATAGGTGTCCATGAAGCTTAGGAGTTCATGGCCGGCCGTGGCGTCCACCAGTTGTTCGACGCGCGGGAGTGGAAAGCAATCCTTAGGGCAGGCTTTGTTAAAATCTTTGTAGTCTATACAAATTCGCCACTTCCCGTTGGGCTTTTTTACCATTACCACGTTGGCGACCCACTTGGGGTACTTAGCCTCTCGAATGAAGTTTGCGGTGAGGAGTTTCTCGACCTCTTCATTTATGGCCAGGTATCGTTCTGGGTTGAACGTTCGTCTAGCCTGCACTTTTTCGGCGACCTTTGGGTCATCGTTCAGTCGGTGCACTATTACCTCGGGATCGATTCCGGGCATGTCCGCATGAGTCCATGCAAAAACATCCTTGAACTCCCTAAGGAAGGCGGTAAGCTGAGTTTTGATGGCGAGTGGAAGTCGGGTGCCGATTTTTACAACTTGATCAGGCTTCGACTCGTCCAGGACGATTGGCACAAGATCATCGGAGGTTTCCACTTTGAGTCTTTCGATTTCATCACGGGGGTCAAGTTCTCCGAACTTCCTTGCATCCCTTAGGTTGCATGGGTAATCGTCTTCCAGTTGGAAGATTGTGTTGACCGCTTTTCCCGCGGACTTGCCATCAACTCCTTGCACGTAGCATATTCTGGCTTGGGATTGGTCTCCAGCCATGATGCCAATTCCCCCTTCGGTGGGGAACTTCACCAGTAGGTGATACGTGGAAGTGATTGCCCTTAGCCGGTTCAACGTGGGTCGCCCGATGATTAAGTTGTAGGGCGACTCTTGATCGACCACTAGGAATGGGACCATGTGAACGGCTTCGATTCCTCCAGGGGTCCCAAAGGTGACCGGCAGGTCGATGATGCCCTCGGTCATAACCTTTTCCCCAGTGAACCCAAACAATGGCGTTTGGGTCGGAGTCGGGCGCAGCCCCCCGAGCTTCATGCGCTCTAGGGTGGACTTGAAGATTATGTCGGCAGCGCTGCCGTTATCGATGAGAACCCTTTTCACCAAGTTATTGGCCACTTGGGCTTTGAGCACGATCGCGTCATTGTGCGGATGCACAACTCGCTTGGCCTCTTCATTGGTGAAATACATCGTCTCGTGAGGCACGGACGGAGGTTCTTCATATGTGAAGTTGACGTGCATAGCAGCGTCTTCCTGAGACACGGCCCTAAGGAATTTCTTCCGTTGACGGGCTGAATCTCCATCTTGTGGACCTCCCAGTATGGTGGTTACCACGTGCAGTTGTGGGTTGGCGTTGGCAGTAGCCGGGGTTTGGTTGGTAGAGGCGGCCGCTCCTCCTCCTTGACCAGACTGCTGTCTGTTCGCGGTGGGGCCCGCAGCGCCAATCATGCGCAACACGAACTCCTTCAGCTCGCCCCGTTGGATCAGAGCCTCGATTTGCCTTTTGAGGTTGTAGCATTCCGAGGTCAAATGACCATATTCCCGATGGAACTCACAATACCGGGACCGATCGCGAGTTGCGGGGTCCTTCTTCATTGGAGCCGGGGGCGTGAACTTGTCACGTGCCAGAGCCAAGATCCTTTCCGGCGCCGTGTTCAGCGGCGTGAACGACGAGTACCCTTTGAAATTTGCCGCAAGTCGCGGTTTCTGAGGTACGGGGGGTTGGTTGCTAGAAACCTGGTTCCCCTTGTTTCGCCTCTTACGAGGTTCGTTCTGCTCGTGGATAGGTTCTTCTCGACGGCGAGAGCTTTGAGTACTGCTCTTGCGTCCGTCGAGGTAATCTTCGACTCCCATGAAGGTCTTAGCTCGAGTCATTAACTCGGCCATGGTGGAAGGGACACGGCCGACGACAGACTTGAGGAAGTCACTCGTGCGCAAGCCTTCTATGATAGCGGCGATCGCGTCACTATCGTCAAAGCGGTTGACCTTGTTTGACTCTTCTGTGAATCGGGCGAGGTATCGTCTAAGAGACTCGCCACTCTCTTGCCTGATTGACCACAGGTACATCTTGGTCTTCTTTTGGACCATAGACGTAGCGAACCGTGCCAGGAACATGTCCTTCAGGTCTTTGAACGAGTGGATGCTTCCTGGTCTTAAGTTTTTGAACCACTCAAAGCCGGGTCCGGCGAGGGTCAAACTAAAGGCTTGGCACATGGCACCAGGAGAAACACCCTGCATCGTCATCCAGGTTTCATAGTGCTGGATGTGGTAAGCAGGATCTGCTTTACCATCATAGGGAGCGAGGTTCGGGATCATGAAATTCCCCGTACAAACCTCAGCCAATATCTGAGTAGTGAAAGGCGATGAGTTCTCCTCAACGACTCCGTAGGCACTTCCACCTATTCCGTATTCTCGGAGATCTCGTACCTCATTTCGAAGGTTGTGGATCATAGTGACCACATCGAGACCGGTCGTTGGAGTAACCCCTTGATCGGGAGGAGTCACCTGCAGCCTCTCGTTAGACCCCTGTCCTGCGCGGCGGTTCCCGTTAGTTGGGGCTGCCAGCGGGATGTTGGGTCTAGAGCTTAGTCGCTCTCTCAGATCATTGCCACGCCCAATGCGTTGAGCAGTGAGGTGGTCCCTAAGATCAGGGCTGGCCGTACGGAGGCGCCGGCTCTGCTTGCGGCGGTGCGCTCTCCGCGCGCCCTGACTTTCCGTAACATTCTCCCTCGGACCTAGTCGGTCGAGGGCCGAACGTCGGGAATTCCCCTCTTGAGAAGCTACCGGCGCATCGCCTGTTCGGGGTAAGGGATTCGACGGACCGGCTTCAAACACGGCGGGGAGTCCCCCGTCCTTCGTGAGAGAAGTCTCGACATCCTCCGAGTCACCAGTATCCTCATAATCAGGGTCGCGGCTTTCCTCGTTGAGGTTCTCAGGATCCCCGTTGGGGATCGTCGTGTCACGCATAGGTTGCTTCGCAGCCAGTCGGCTGTGGTACCTTGCGTTCTTCGCCTTCAGTCGGCGGATACTCTCCTCTAACTCCACGATGCGGTTGTCCCTGCTATCAGGAGATGGAGATGGTGAGCGGGTCGAGCTCTCTTCGTGGAGCGACTCTTCGTCACCATGCGCTCGGGAGCGCAAGAAGTATTTCTTGGTCTTAGCGACGTTTTCGGGGTTGTTTGCGCCCTCAGAACGTACGGGTAGTTGGCTACTCATCGTTTCTCAAGTTCGAGAAAGTTGAGTTCGCAGAAGAAAAGAAGATGAATAGAAGGGATTTCAGGCTGAATAGGTCGGGAAGCCCCCTCCTTCTAGCGCCAAAATGTTGTCGCACGAAAATGAACAACTATTTAAAACCTCGGGCGGTTCGATCCAAGGCCGGACCAAGTGATCGCACCCGGGCCAAGAGTGTGAACTCGATAGTCTCGAGCTAGGGTTCTCTCCGATCAACCCGCCTCTCGGGAGAGGTAGGGGGTGAGGAGGATGAGTGACCGTGCCTTGGTTGTCGGCTGCCTACGTACCCGTGCGTGGGATCAGGTCAGAACGTAGTTCAAGCGTGTGTGACGCAGTATGAGGCGTGGAGCCTTGGTGAAGAGGCGTGCTCGACGAAGGAAACGGGGCGCGATAAGTCCTCGGCAGCGTCTCAGAACTTCGGAGATCGCGTACGCGTCTAGCGTGTTAGACGCGCAAGGGTAGCTCTAGTTGAGAACCCTAGGGCCGTGCTTGAGCACCGGAGAACGTTCGGTCAAAGGGAGCGACGTCCGGGAAGTTCCCGTGAGTGCTTCGGGACCTTTGAGAACGAGGGAGAGAGAAGAGAACCTGCTTCAGGCCAAATATGGCATCCAGAGAAGCAGAGAAATCGAACGTGTCGATAAGAGATGAAGAGAATTATTGGATATTTTTGGATATCTTGGGATGGCTTTCCCCTCAATGAGAGAGGGTATTTATAGGTGTTTGGGAGCCTTAGAAGGTCCCTTTTTCGTCCATGTGGGACTAGGAATGCGTGTGGCATCAAGTGGAGGCGCACGGCGCGCGCGGCGCACAAAGGGCGGCGCACAACGCGCGGCGCGCGGCGCAGGGGGCGCGGCGCGGGACGCGCGGCGCAGGACGCGCGGCGCAGGGTGCCTTGACTGGCGCGGCGCGCTGCCTGGCCGGCGCGGCGCGCTGCTTGCTGCTCGGCTGGCCGGCGCAGCGCGTTGCGTGCGTAGTGGGCGGCTCGTCTTGCCGGGTTCTTGCGGGCCTTCGAATGTCATTCTTCTCATGTGAAATATGAAGCTCTCTACTTGATGAGAGTGACTCGATTCGAGGAGCAAGGCTCGGCCCGGCGAGAGCGACTAACGACTTGATTCGAGGAGTGACTCGAGGATGACTCGAGGCTCGACTCGAAAATGACTCGAGGCTCGAATCGAGGAACAATTAAAGGCTCGACTCGAGGAACCATTCAAGGCTCGACTCAAGGAGCGAAGCTCGACTCGAGGAGATTGACTCAAGGCTCGACTCGAGGAGCGAAGCTCGACTCGAGGAGTCAGGAGTTTGGGCGAGGGCTTGAAGATTTGCCGCTCTTCAGGACCTCCGGCCTGACCATCGGCCCTTTGAGCGACGTGCCTTCTTGGCGTCTCGGGTTTTCCGAAAACGACCGACAACATCAGCTCTTTAGTGGAGTCAGTTGGCATTAAGCTAAACTTGGAAAAGGTTTGTGAACTTTTGAGTCCAATTGTTTAGCTCAAGCTTTGTTCATTTGGGTCCATGAGGTCACTGTCACGAATCACATCGATAGGAATAGTTAAACTGGAAGCTAAGTCAAAACAAGAACGAAAATAGTTAAAAGGGTATTTTTGTCTTTTGAGACTAAGGATGAAATGAATGTCAATAAATTTTTGACAAGGTCATTTTATGACATGTTTCACTCGGCCATGACTTGATCATTGGGCCTTGTGAATTAATTTCATTTCATAAGAATTTTATTGAAAATTCTTAATGGGCTTTTCTTATGTTGTTATGAACAAATGAAGAAAAATCTAGAAGGCTTCTAGAAAGTCTTACACGCCCAAACCCAAGAGAAGAGAGACCAATTTTGTGCATTAATGTATCAAGATACATGCCAAAAGAAAAAGAGGAAATGAATTTCCTATGTTGGGTAAGAGGGAATTCGGCCAAGAGAGTACCAAGCAAGGAATGGAACAAAAAGGGAAACAAATCCAAGGGCTTCTAGAAGCCTATTTGGCCGAGTGACTCTAAGGGAAGGAGGGCAATATTTGCTCATGAATATGTGATATTTAATGAAAGAGGAAACTACCTTATTGAAGGTAAAACCTCCTCTATAAATAGAGGCCTCATTCCCTTCATTCCATTCATTCAACATAAGTTAGAGATTGAGAGACTCTATCTCTAGACATTGTTGGCCGCCCCTCTTCTCTCTCTTTCTAGTTTCTATTTTCGAATTTTCTTGTCTTGGCACCTAGGTCCTCACTCGACCTAGTCTTTAGCTCTGCGACTTTGAGACTCGTTCTTAAGTCGTAGTGTTTAAAAGTGCCCACTCACTGATTCCTTCTTTTCGAGTGATTTAGTGATAGAAACTTTCGTGCTTGCTCGAGGTGCCGAGGAAAGAAAGAGAGACGTGCTGCGAGGGGAGACGAGCGTTGCAAACTTTCCACAAGCTTCTTCAAAGTTCAAGCTTCAAGAAAGGTTAGTAAATTCTTAGCTCATATTGGTTTTTAATTACATGTACTTGCACTTGTCTAGGTTAGTAAAAACTGTTTTACTTGTAAAAGAAAATTTTTAAAATTCCGCCGCTTACCGAAGCGTTAATTATTTTCTTAAACCCTAGATCGATTCCAACAAATGGTATCAGAGCTATGGTCAAAGATTACCATGTACATGTTTTTAAAATTATGAGCTTGAAAATCGTTTTCGAAAGTTTACTAATTTTGTGACAAGTTAGAATTGTTATCTTAGATTTTTTTTAATTTATTGCTCATGTCTTTAAATTAAAAAGCATGTTGATTTTCTATGATTTTGGGATGTTTTTAAAACACATTAGAATCAGTTCTAAAAGTTTTTAATTTTTTATATTGAAAAACGTGTTTTAAAGGTTTGAGAAATTTCGAGTAAAATTTTGTGACTAGTTATATTGTCTTGCTAGTTTCGTTTATTTACTTGAATCGTTTTATGCATGTTGTTATTTCTTTTATTCTATGTTATTACCCTGCTAATAAAACACAAATAAAAGATTTAAACAACATCTTAAAACGTTCCGTTACGCTCGATTCTTTTTCGCACCTAAAAAGGATCAAGCTTTAATTTATTTCTTTTTCTTCGAGCTGGAATAAACCCGCATTAAAAGTGGCATAACTCTCTTCTCAGAAATCTAAATTTAATGATTCCTGAATCAAATTAAAGCTCTGTCTGTCATCTGTCCAATGCCACCGGTTTCGGCTCAAAAGGACATCGGAGCCACCAGATATAATGATTTTACTCCGAGGTGCGCGGCTGTCTGAAACTCCAGTTTTTTAGAAATCCGGATTTTCAAACCCCACTACCATGAGTTATAGAACTCTAATGAGAAACTTTTCTTGAGCAAAAATGTTTTTCATATGATTATAAACAGGATGTGTAAGATTAAAATGTTTTGATTTTTGAAAGTTTAATTGAAATTGAATTTTTAAAAAACTAGTTTGAATTTTGAAAAACCGTTTTCACTTTCAAACTTGAAAATATTTTGTCATCCAAATCAAATAAGTTTTCAAAATGTTTTCAAAACTATATCTATATCACATATGTTCAAAATCTATATGCTCTTGAAATTTTGAGTCGGAGGTCTCTTTGTAGACAAGCCGAAAAATAAAAGGATGTGTAATCTCAAACTTTCAAGTGTTCGAGTGAGTTGAAGTTCACACTTCCCTCATGCACTTTCCCGAAATAGAAAATAGGAAAAGATCGAGTATGTAACTTGTGCCTTTATGCACTAATACTACTCTGAACATGTCGATCTAGGATTCTCTTCTAGTTGTCCGCTCTGTCGCTCTCTAACTAGGAAATTTGTTTCCGAACTTATAAGAGTCGATGAACCAACTCCAAAAACTAAGTGGGAGGGTTATACTTGTTGTTTGTAACCCACGATCCCCAACACTAATCAAAAGTGCAAGTGTCGCCGGACTAAGAGTCACCCTCGTGGCCCTCTCTTAAATGAGAGTACTCAAGGGCGCTTTGCTCTGATCATTGCTCAATGAGCTACGTCCGAGAGTGAGACGATGATGGCAAGGCCTCCCCTTTGGGGATTGTTTTTCAAAGTTGATCTTTTGGACTAAGTGGTTGGTTGCACACTTAGGCTCAATCCCTAGTAATCCTCCCTCGAGGCCCTGCGAAAGGATGTGAGTGATCAAACCAATTTACAAGGTGGCTAGTCAAAATTGATGTATTGACATCTTGGCTATGCATTAATGATGAGTCATTTACTTATGAAAGGAGACTCGTTGCGGCCTTCCCTCGAAGGAGTAAAGTGTCATTTCGTTCATAACACCTTTGGATTTTATAAAGTCTTAAACAAAATTAAATCCTAAACCAAAGACTAATCATAAACTTGTTTCAACTTATATAGGCAATATGTCTCTCAACCATCTCTCTATCTTTCTTTCCTCGATCAAACTCGAAAACGAAAACTACGTAGATTCGAAACGTAACCTCGACATAATACCTACCGTTAACAAGCACAAATGGGTACTCACCACCCCGTGTCCTCCTCTGACGAATGATGATTCAACTCAAGAGGACAATGACGCCTTAGCGGCCTGGCTTCGATCCGATGAGATTGTGAGGTGCTACATCTTGGCATCTATGAACAATATGCTGAAAGAGCAACATCGCGACTTCGAGACTGCCGCTGACTTTCTCTACAATCTCCTTGAGATGTTTGGAGGGAAAAGGTGTCAAACAAGGCAACAAGCAGTCCGACAGTTTATGAACTGTCACAGGAAGGCTAGGACTCCTGTTGGAGACTTTATGATACTGATCATTAGTTTTCTGAGTAAAATGGAAATCCTAGGATCTGAGGTTGATGGGAAAAATGTCATAGATGTGATCTTAGAAACTCTCCCCGCATCTCTTGATACCTCCAAGATGAACTGCTCCATAAACAAGCTAGAGTACATTGTTACCGAGCTTATGAAGGAGCATCATACTGCTGTAGGTCTCACTAAGAGAAAGAGGAATCAAGGAGAGGCACAAGCTGCTGAGCAAAAAGTCTCCGCCTCTGGAACTAAGAAGAGACCTCACAAGGCCGATAAAAAGAACTGTCCTGCCAATCTCAAAGCAAAGGAACATAGTATTGTACTAGTTACCGAAGCATGCTTAGTAGCTGATAATGTATCAACGTGGATTCTTGACTCCGCTGCTACTAACCATATTTGTTGTTCCTTGAATGGTTTCAAGAAAACCAAAAGCTTAGAGGAAGGCGAGTTCTGTTTCAAATGGGGTGATGGGAGCCTGGTGTCTGCGAAGGCTGTGGGATCCGTGACGCTGTCTTTTGAAGACCGCACTTTAAACTTGAATAATGTTTATTTTGTTCGTACCTTTGGGAAGAACTTAATATCCGTTGCTCGTCTTCGTGAGCAAGATTATTGTTTAAAGTTCATTAAGAATGGAATTCGTATTTCGTTTCCTAATAATTCTTTTGTCACTGATGCATGTATGAAGAATGCTCTTTTCTACATCTATCCCACTCAACCTTCTCTTTTAGACACCGAAATAGATAATGATCTAATTAGGGACCCAAAGAGGATCAAACTTTCTGAATCCTCCGATCTAATAAAATCAACATAACTTTGGCACTTAAGACTTGGTCATATCAGTCTAGATAGGATTAAGAGACTTGTGAGGGATGGTCCACTCCAAGCCTCTGCAATAGGTTCACTACCTACTTGTGAATCCTGCATAGAAAGAAAAATGACTAAGCGACCTTTCTCCGATAAGGGTCGAAGAGCCACTGAGTTGCTGGAACTAGTACATTCTGATGTATGTGGTCCATTCAACCAACAGGCACGTGGAGGATACGAATACTTCGTTACCTTCACCGATGATTACTCACGATATGGGTTTGTCTATTTGCTAAAACACAAATCCGAGACCTTTAACGTATTTAAGGTCTTTAGGGCTTTAGTGGAAAAGCAAACTGGCAAAGTGATCAAAACCCTTCGATCTGATCGAGGTGGTGAGTATATGTCTGGAGAGTTCGATGACTTTCTTAAAAAAGAAGGTATTGCTTCTCAGCTTACCGCACCTGGCACACCTCAACAAAACGGAGTGTCAGAGAGAAGAAACCGAACTCTTATGGAGATGGTTAGATCAATGATGAGTTACTCATCACTCCCTCCTTCCTTTTGGGGATATGCCCTCGAAACAGCCGCTTACATTCTGAACCAAGTTCCGTCTAAAACGGTTCCTGGTACTCCTTATGAAAGATGGACTGGCCGTAAAGTAAGTTTGGGCCACATCCGAATTTGGGGTTGCCCTGCACATGTGCTAAGGCAAAAGACTAGCAAGTTGGCTAGTAGGTCAGAATTGTGCCTGTTTGTGGGATATCCAAAGGAAACCAAAGGTTTCATTTTCTATAGTCCCGAGGACGATAAGACTTTCGTTAGCACGAATGCTCGTTTCCTTGAGGAGGACTTCATGAAGGATGCGAAACCTAGAAGCAAAATTGTGCTTGAAGAAAAGTTGGGTGAGGAAGCTTCTACCTCATCTGTAAGAACTGTTCTTACCCCAACTGAAACACAACCTAACTCATCAGAATCTCGTCAAGTAGTACTTAGACGTAGTGCGAGGGCTACTCAAAAGCCTGACAGGTACATGTCTTATGGAGACTCTCTTGTAGCCGTCTCCGACATGGATGACCCTGTTTCCTATAGCCAAGCGATGGCTTGTTCTGAATCAAACCTTTGGCTTGACGCCATGAAAGTTGAAATGCACTCGATGTATGTCAACAATGTCTGGAAACTTGTAGACCTTCCTGAAGGGATTAAACCCGTAGGGTGTAAGTGGATATACAAGAAGAAAAGGGGTCCTGATGGGAACGTCGAGACGTTCAAAGCACGACTTGTGGCAAAGGGTTATACCCAACAAGAAGGGATTGACTATGAAGAAACCTTCTTGCCAGTCGCGATGCTTAAATCCATCCGCATACTCCTATCCATAGCTGCAGCTCTCGACTATGAGATCTGGCAAATGGATGTCAAGACAGCTTTTCTGAATGGCAATCTTGACGAGCGCATTTACATGGCTCAACCAGACGGTTTCGTGGAAGAAGGTCAAGAGACCAAGGTTTGTGAGTGCTTAAGTCCATTTATGGATTAAAGCAAGCATCTCGGTCATGGAATATTAGATTCGATGAGACTGTAAAGAGCTTTGGCTTTGAACAGTCAATAGATGAGCCTTGTGTTTACAAGTTAATACACGAAGGCAAAGTTGTGTTTCTGGTACTATATGTCGATGATATACTACTCATTGGTAATGACGTGGGTAAGTTATCTGAGGTTAAGGTTTGGCTGGCAAAGCAATTCGATATGAAGGATCTAGGAGAAGCCGCATACATTCTGGGAATCCAAATCTTTCGAGATAGGAAAAACCGGACCCTGTCACTCTCTCAAGCATCTTATATTGATAACGTTATGGATCGCTTCTCGATGCAAGACTGCAAGAGGGGTCAAACACCCTTTAGGCATGGAGTTTCACTCTCTAAGGACCAGTCTCCCAAGAATGCACAAGAGATTGAAGACATGAGGAAAATTCCTTACGCCTCTGCCGTAGGAAGCCTCATGTATGCCATGCTTTGCACTAGACCTGATATATGTTTCGCCGTTGGCGTAGTTAGCCGTTTCCAATCCAACCCTGGACCCGAGCACTGGATTGCTGTTAAGCGTGTTCTTAAGTATCTTCGAAGAACTAGGAACTTGATGCTTACATACTCAGGTACTGACCTGACTATGATGAGATATACCGACTCCGATTTTCAAGCGGATAAGGATTCCAGGAAATCCACTTTGGGACCTGTTCTCATCCTTAATGGTGGAGCTGTTGTATGGAGGAGTTTTAAGCAATCTTGCATTGCTGACTCCACAATGGAAGCAGAATATGTGGCTGCTTGTGAAGCATCCAAAGAGGCTGTATGGCTTAGAAAATTCCTTAAGTATTTGGAAGTTGTTCCAAACGTCGACGAGCCCATGACCCTTTATTGTGATAATAGTGGGGTTATCGCTTACTCAAAGGAACCTCGAAGCCATAAGCGCTCTAAGCATATTGAGAGGAAATACCATTTGATTCGAGAGATCGCGCAACGCGGAGACGTGGAGGTGAAGTAGATCTCTGGCATATCTATTCACCAAGGCCCTAACGAACATGGTTTTCGACCAACTTCGAGAGGGATTAGGCATGTAGGACTACTCACATCTTCTTTGAGTCAAGTGGGAGTTTGTTGTCAATGGTGCCCACAAGAAGAGTAGTAGTGTATATTTATGTACATTTGATGTCATATAGTCTTAAGAAGACTCTTGCTTGTAATTGCCTATTCATTAATAAAGTTGAAACGTTCATTCATTCTTTCTTTGTTGGAAGCTTTATGATAAAACCTTAGTCTTTTAGTCCATAAACAAACTTAACAACTTACGAAGAGACAAATGTAGATTTGCATGAACAAACTCTTCGTAGTTTGCTTAAAACGATATATTCGCAATGTTAGGGTCAAAGGACTATAGACCTCAGTATGATTGTTAGAAGAATCTATGATGTCTGGTTATGAGGCATTGAGAGTTGGGGACTCTATAGTTCTTCTAGGTATCTTCCGAAGGTACTGAATTGACCAGTGCACTTCTAGAGACAATATAAGAACAAACCATTTAACCTCTTATGTCTCGAAGTCACTATGTATGAATTGCATCATGCTTACCTTAATCCTGAAATGAGACATGCCATTTCACACCTTAGTATTCTCATTTGAGAAAGTCAAAGTTCGGACTCACTATGTGATTCCGAACAAGGCCTATTGGTGAAGTACTAAGTTGTGAGTCTGTCATGAGTAACTTTGTGAAGTTCTCATAGATATGGAATTCATGTACAAGATTGCTGAAATGCAATGTATGTCACCTCATGCTTTGTTCCTTGGAGTGTGAATAAATGAACTGGCCAGTGTCCAAATTGAGTCCTGACTCTTTTGGATCAAACAATGTGACTTGTTAGCTCCTCGTCAATACATTGTTTCTAACTTATTCACAAGCGACAAAGGAGTTGAGGAAATAACAGCTAGAAGGGTAAAATGGTAATTTAGTAAATCCCGACTAGCTGATGACATTCATGAAGGGTAAACATAGATAATATTCAGTGGATCCGCTCATCATAATTAGGTCGAATTCTTGAGTAGAAAATAAATTCATTTGAACCGAGAGATTTTCAGTGTCAGCTCTTTAGTGGAGTCAGTTGGCATTAAGCTAAACTTGGAAAAGGTTTGTGAACTTTTGAGTCCAAGTGTTTAGCTCAAGCTTTGTTCATTTGGGTCCATGAGGTCACTGTCACGAATCACATCGATAGGAATAGTTAAACTGAAAGTTAAGTCAAAACAAGAACGAAAATAGTTAAAAGGGTATTTTTGTCTTTTGACAAGGTCATTTTATGACATGTTTCACTTGGCCATGACTTGATCATTGGGCCTTGTGAATTAATTTCATTTCATAAGAATTTTATTGAAAATTCTTAATGGGCTTTTCTTATGTTGTTATGAACAAATGAAGAAAAATCTAGAAGGCTTCTAGAAAGTCTTACACGCCCAAACCCAAGGGTAAGAGGGAATTCGGCCAATTGAGTACCAAGCAAGGAATGGAACAAAAAGGGAAACAAATCCAAGGGCTTCTAGAAGCCTATTTGGCCGAGTGACTCTAAGGGAAAGAGAGCAATATTTGCTCATGAATATGTGATATTTAATGAAAGAGGAAACTACCTTATTGAAGGTAAAACCTCCTCTATAAATAGAGGCCTCATTCCCTTCATTCCATTCATTCAACATAAGTTAGAGATTGAGAGACTCTCTCTCTAGACATTGTTGGCCGCCCCTCTTCTCTCTCTTTCTAGTTTCTATTTTCGAATTTTCTTGTCTTGGCACCTAGGTCCTCACTCGACCTAGTCTTTAGCTCTGCGACTTTGAGACTCGTTCTTAAGTCGTAGTGTTTAAAAGTGCCCACTCACTGATTCCTTCTTTTCGAGTGATTTAGTGATAGAAACTTTCGTGCTTGCTCGAGGTGCCGAGGAAAGAAAGAGAGACGTGCTGCGAGGGGAGACGAGCGTTGCAAACTTTCCACAAGCTTCTTCAAAGTTCAAGCTTCAAGAAAGGTTAGTAAATTCTTAGCTCATATTGGTTTTTAATTACATGTACTTGCACTTGTCTAGGTTAGTAAAAACTGTTTTACTTGTAAAAGAAAATTTTTAAAATTCCGCCGCTTACCGAAGCGTTAATTATTTTCTTAAACCCTAGATCGATTCCAACACGACTGTCGTGTTGTATTATTCAAATGTATATGGTACGGTGACAAGCACGATTCTCGGCGACTAGTTCACAACGATAAGACTACTGAAGAAACGAGTGCTTTTACCACGAAACAGTGGTTTACAGAGGAGCCGTACATACTCGCAATTCAAGCGAAACAAGTCTTTTACATCAAAGATCTTGTTTTAGGTGGTAACTGGGAAATCGTTCAGGAATGCAATCATCGAGGGATTTGGGACGTTCCTGAAGTCGACCCCACCACCTCAGCCTCTATTCCGTTGACAATAGAATTGTCAAACATCGATCGTCTGAATCATCGACATGAAATCGAAGATGCTGAGCTAGTAAATATCATTGACGATGGTGAGGAAGACGATGATGATCATGAGGAATGCATCGTTTGTTGTTGGCCCGTCTAGGGCCAACGGGAACAAGGGCATCTCTTCGACCCACATGGCTAGTACGAGGTCTTGGGCGGCGAAACCCTGACTCAACCAGGAGCCGGCCCAAACCAATGGCCAAGTCAAAGCCCAGCCATGGGCCGAGTCAATGGCTCACTCGGCCATTGGCTGGGTCAAATGGCTCACTCGGCCATTGGACAGTTCACTCGGCCAATGGCCGAGTGAACCCTTCAGCCACCAAAGCAGTTCACTCGGCCATTGGCCGAGTGAACCTTCCAGCAGTTCACTCGGCCAATGGCCGAGTGAACCCTCCAGCCGCCAAGGCAGTTCACTCGGCCATTGGCCGAGTGAACCTTCCAGCAGTTCACTCGGCCAATGGCCGAGTGAACCATCCAGCTGCCCCAGCAGTTCACTCGGCCATTGGCCGAGTGAACCTTCCAGCAGTTCACTCGGCCAATGGCCGAGTGAACCTTCCAGCCGCCCCTGCAGTTCACTCGGCCATTGGCCGAGTGAACCTTCCAGCAGTTCACTCGGCCAATGGCCGAGTGAACCTCAGCCGGCCCAAGCTTTTCACTCGGTCAATGGCCGAGTGAACCTCACCACCATGTTCACTCGGCCATTGGCCGACCCAGCCACTCAATGGCTGAACCAAGCAAGTTCACTCGGCCAAGGGGTCTTCAAACCACCCCTTGGCTGCCTATAAATAGAGGGGCCGCTCCCCTACTCCAGGTAATCCATTCTTGAGTATTGAAACGCTGCCGAACTCCTACCTCGCTCGTTTCTCTCAAGCTTTGGCCTCTAAACACCCCTAAAACCTCTATACTCCACCTCAATCTCACTAATGTTGAGCGTCGGAGAGGTAAACAGGGGCACCCCCCCTGTTTCCCCTTTGTAGTTCACAATCTCTTGTTTGCTTTTCAGGTATCAAGACGAGGTGAGCTTCACCCACAGCTAAGGGACGACTTGGGATACCAAGTCCGACACGCTCGAGTCGAGACGAGACCACTTGGTCTGGCCTTGGGTCTAACCGTCTTTGGCTCCTAAATAGTTGTCCGAAAAACAGCGACAACATCGTTTTTTAGGGAGAAGATGTTGATGTTGATATAGGTAGTGATGACGATGAATGAGAACTATCTATGTAACCACGGTTTTCCTCCGCCATATGTGAGGTTTTATAATAAAATATATCCGTGGTGTCACCCACGTTTTTGTATGATGTTGTTTCCTTTTGTTTTGTGATGTATGTTCACAAATGTTGTTTTATTTTATACGATGTCAATTTACAAATGTTGTTTTCATTTTATAGGATGTCGACCGCTTCAGGTTCTGGTGGAGATTCGCCACAGAGACCGGATTCTCAAGGTCCGCCACAGGAACCTGATTCCCAAGGTCCTAAGAAATCAAGGGGACCAACAACCGGCTCGACGTCGGCGCGAGCAACACAGGGTGTACCGGGTGCGAAGGTGGTCAAGTGGGACCCAACAAACCAAACATTCTATCAAGAGGTAAGGAAAGAAAATAAAAAGGTTGGACTATTTAACAACCGCCTCGGTGCTTTGGTGAAAACACATATCCCACCTACGACTCGTGATTGGAGTGAAGTGACGCCCCAGATGTTGGCTGCTATTTTGAGCGCACTTCATTCCGAGTTCAGATTTGTGTACACGGATCCTGACACCGGCGAGGATCTGCCTGCGGATTGCTATCAGAATACGATTGATCAGACTATCATTCGGAATGCCAAGATCAGGCGACGCAACAAGAAGTCCAAGCTATCAGAGAAGTTCAGGTTGGAGTTTTGTGGGAGCACAGAAAACGCTAAGGCGGAAACACCACCGGGATATAAGAAAGAGGATTGGGAGGCGGTGGTAGACGAGTTCACAACTGACGATTGGAAGGTACGTAATGTATAATTGTAATAAATCACAATATCTTTATCAGATTGAATAATGACAAAATTAATTATTTGCAGAAAAAATCTAATCGCAACAAGGAGAATTCGAAGAAGAAGAAGACGAGGTCGACTCAATGATCTCTTTCTTTCTTGGCTCATCGTCATTTGAACGTAAGTTATTCTAATTTTGAAATACTTAATTTGAAATAAATTTAGTACTTATATTTTCATAACAATTGCAGAGTAAGGATGATGGGACTTTGGGCTCCGCGTTAACGACGTGGGAGCAAAAACACCATAATAGAAAAGGTGAATGGATGACAGATTGGGCGAGACGAGCACATGTAAGTCATATGTGATAATTAAGTGTACGTTACTTACATAATAATTAATTTTTAATAATTTTTTTATGTGTAAAGGCGCGGATAGTTACTCTACTGGCGGATCTTCAGCGACAAGCAGAAGAGCAAGGCGTAGTCTTTAACCAGGACGCCGCAGAGGAGCACGCGATGCTAGAAATTCTCGGGAACCGTCAAGATTGGTACGTTGGAATAGGTCCAACGGTCCCGAGAACATCTTGGGCTATTGCTCAGGCTCAGGACGAAAGCTCGTCGTCAGGCTCAGGCTCGTCGCGGTGCCGCGTTCCAGATCTAGTGGTTGGCGAGCTCCAAGCTCAGGTGGCGGCACAACAACTCGCTATGGATGAGATGAGGCGAGCCAACCAACAGCAGATGGAGGAGATGCAGCGACAAATGTTCGCGTTCACGCAGCAGTTTTCGCCCTTGCCTCATATGTCATCCGGCACGATGCCACAGATGCCTCAGATGTCGCCCGGCACGATGCCACAGATACCTCAGACGACGCTGTCGCCTCAAATGCACCCGTCACCTCAGATGCACCCTATGCATCAGACAACGCCGCCATCAGTTTCAATAGCAGATGCTCAGACGACGATGCCAGCTTCAGCAGAATTCCAGCGAGAGCATACGAGCGGCAGTGAGCGTACAAGCGGCAGTGGACGAGGAGGTAGCAGCAGTTCTGGAGCAAGATTTGGCGTAAGAGGGAGTAAAATGTTCAAGGAGTGGTTTACAAACCGAGCAAAAGGAAAGGGAAAAGAATGAACAATTTTTTTAATTATTTGTCGTACATTATAATAATTATTGTAATCGAACAACTACTGGTTAGTTTTTATTATTATTATGAATATTAATTAATGAATTTTCTAATTAATAAACTATTTAGTACATATTATTTGATTACAATTATAGAATTCATATGAATAAAAAATAATAAAAAAAATCTTAAAAAAACTATCGGGTGCGACTAGTCGCACCCATAAATTTGGCGGGTAGGCCAACGGGTGCGACTAGTCGCACCCAAAGACTTGGCGCGAAGGGCATTGGGTGCTACTAGTCGCACCCAAAGACTTGGCGCGAAGGCCATTGGGTGCGACTAGTCGCACCCAAAAACTTGGCGGGTAGACCAACGGGTGCGACTAGTCGCACCTAATGGCCTTCCCGCGGACTTTTTCGCACATCTTTTCTGACTTATGGGTGCGAATATGGGCGAAAATCCGCACCTAAAAGTCGCACCTAAAAGTCATGACCATCGGGTGCGACTAGTCGCACCCATGACCTTTAGGTGCGAACTTTCGGGTGCGACTTTGTCGCACCTAAAGGTATCAATGGGTGCGACTTTCGACCTTTAGGTGCGAAAAAAGTCGCACCCAATGTTGTTTTTTGTACTAGTGAAATGGACTTAAGCAACTCACAAACCTTGGTCTCTTGACCTTCTTCCACGAAACCGTCTGGTTGAGCCATATAAATGCGCTTATAAAGATGCCATTCAGGAAGGCCGTCTTGACATCCATTTGCTAGATCTCATAGTCCAGAGCTGCAGCTATGGATAGAAGTATGCGGATGGATTTAAGCATCGCGAGTGGTGAGAAGGTTTCTTCATAGTCAATCCCTTCTTGTTGGGTATAACCCTTAGCCACAAGTCATGCTTTGAACGTCTCGACGTTCCCATCCGGACCCTTTTTCTTCTTGTATATCCACTCACACCCTACGGGTTTAATCCCTTCAGAAAGGTCTACAAGTTTCCAGACTTTGTTGACATACATCGAGTGCATTTCAACTTTCATGGCGTCAAGCCAAAGGTTTGATTCAAAACAAGCCATCGCTTGGCTATAGGAAACAGGGTCATCCATGTCAGAGACGGCTACGAGAGTGTCTCCATATGACATGTACCTGTCAGGCTTTTGAGTAGCCCTCCCACTATGTCGATGTACTACTTGACGAGATTCTGATGAGTTAGGTTGTGTTTCAGTTGGGGTAAGAACAGTTCTTACAGATAAGGTAGAAGCTTCCTCACCCAAATTTTCTTCAAGCACAATTTTGCTTCTAGGTTTTGCATCCTTCATAAAGTCTTCCTCAAGGAAACGAGCATTCATGCTAACGAAAGTCTTATCGTCCTCGGGACTATAGAATATGAAACCTTTGGTTTCCTTTGGATATCCAACTAACAAACATAATTCTGACCTACTAGCCAACTTGCTAGTCTTTTGCCTCAGTACGTGTGCAAGGCAACCGCAAATTATGATGCGGCCAAGATTTACTTTACGGCCAGTCCATCGTTCATAAGGAGTACCAAGAACCGTTTTTGACGAAACTTGGTTCGAAATGTAAGCGGTTGTTTCGAGGGAATATCCCCGAAAAGAAAGAGGGAGTGATGAGTAACTCATCATTGATCTAACCATCTCAATAAGAGTTCGGTTTCTTCTCTTTGACACTCCGTTTTGTTGAGGTGTGCCAGGTGCGGTAAGCTGAGAAGCCATACCTTCTTATCTAAGAAAGTCATCGAACTCCCCAGACATATACTCACCACCTCGATCAGATCAAAGGGTTTTGATCACTTTGCATGTTTGCTTTTCCACTAATGCCCTAAAGAACTTAAATACATT
Organism: Urtica dioica subsp. dioica; assembly: GCF_054948205.1. Taxonomy (NCBI): domain Eukaryota; kingdom Viridiplantae; phylum Streptophyta; class Magnoliopsida; order Rosales; family Urticaceae; genus Urtica; species Urtica dioica. Next base: position 41,954,290 of record NC_142756.1, read on the forward strand.
AAAGGTATCGGATTTGTTTTGAACAACTAGTCAAAACCGTATCTTGAGTAATCATCAGTGAAGGTAATGAAGTATTCGTATCCACCACGTGCCTGTTGACTGAGCGGACCACATACATCAGAATAAACTAGTTCCAGCAACTCAGTGGCTCTTCGACCCTTATTAGAGAAAGGTCGCTTGGTCATTTTCCTTCTATGCAAGATTCACAAGTAAGTAGTGAACCTATTGCAGAGGCATGGAGCGGACCGTCCCTCACAAGTCTCTTAATCCTGTCTATGCTGATATGACCAAGTCTTAAGTGCCAGAGATATGTTGATTTTATTAGATCGAAGGATTCAGATAGTTTGATCCTCTTTGGCTCCCTAAGTAGATCATTATCTATTTTGGTGCCTAAAAGAGAAGGTTGAGTGGGATAAATGTAAAAAAGACCATTCTTCATACATGCATCAGTGACAAAAGAATTATCAGGAAACGAAATATGAATTCCATTCTTAATGAACTTTAAACAATAATCTTGCTCAAGAATACAAGCAACTAATGTTAAGTTCTTCCCAAAGGTAGGAACAAAATAAACAGTATTCAAGTTTAAATTGCGGTCTTCAAAAGACAGCGTCACGGATCCGAAAACCTTCGCAGACACCAGGCTCCCATCACCCCATTTGAAACAAAAGTCGCCTTCCTCTAAGCTTTAGGTTTTTTTGAAACCAGTCAAAGAACAATAGATATGGTTTGTAGCAGTGGAGTCAAGAATCCACGTTCATACATTATCCGCTACTAAGCATGCTTCAGCAATTAGTACAATACTATGTTCCTTTGCTTTGAGATAGGCAGGACAGTTCTTCTTATCGGCCTTGTGAAGTCTCTTCTTAGATCCAGAGGCGGAGGATTTGTGCTAAGTAGCATGTGCCTTTCCTTGATTCCTCTTTCTCTTAGTGAGACCTTCAGCAGTGTGAAGCTCCTTCATAAGCTCGGTAATAGTGTACTCTAGCTTGTTCATGGAGTAGCTCAGCTTGAAGGTATCAAAAGATTCGGGGAGAGTTGCCAAGATCATATCTATTTTGGTCTCCTCGTTAATCTTAGATCCTAGGATTTCCATTTTATTCAGGTAACTAATGATCAGCATAATATGGTCCCTGACAGGAGTCCCAGCCTTCATGCGACAGTTCATAAACTGTCGGACTACTTATTGCCTTGTTTAACGCCTTTGCCCTCCAAACATCTCAAGGAGATTGTAGAGCATGTCTGCGGTAGTCTCGATGTCACAATGTTGTTGTTGCAACACATTGTTCATCGATGCTAAGATATAGTATCTCACAATCTCATCGGATTGGAGCCAGGCTGCCAAGGCGTCTTTTTCCTCTTGTGTCGAATCATTATTCGTTTGAGGACAGGGGGTGGTGAGTACCCATTTGTGCTTGTTAACGGTAAGGATGATGTCGAGGTTACATTTCGAATCTACGTAGTTTTCATTTTCGAGTTTGTTCGAGGAAAGGATGAAAGAGAGAGAGTTTAGAGACATAATGCTGTAAAGTTGAAACAAGTTTAAATTTAGTCTTTTGGTTTAGGATTTGAGTTTGTTTAAGTTTTTAGGATGAACAAGACATGAAAAATCCAAAGGTGTTATGAACGAAATGACACTTTACTCCTTCGAGGGAAGGCCGCAACGAGTCTCCTTTCATAAGTAAATGATTCATCATTAATGCATAGCCAAGATGTCAATACATCAAATTTGACTAGCCACCTTATAAAAAAGTTTGATCACTCACATCCTTTCGCAGGGCCTCAAGGGAGGATTACTAGGGATCGAGTCTAAGTGTGTAACCAACTACTTAGTCCAAAAGATCAACTTTGAAAAACAATCCACCTAGGGGAGGTCTTGTCTCATTGTCTCACTCTCAGACTTAGCTCATTGAGCAATGATCAGACCAAAACGTTGTTGAGTACTCTCATTTAAGAGAGAGCCACGAGGGTGACTCTTAGTCAAGAGACAATTACAGTTTTCATTAGTGTTGGGGATCGTGGGTTGTAAACAACAAATATAACCCTCCCACTTAGTTTTTAGAAAAGGCACATCATATCTTATAAGTTCGGAAACAAATTTCCTAGTTATAGAGCGATAGAGTGGACTTCTAGAAAGGAATCCTAGATCTTCATGTTCAAAGAAGAGCAGTGTTAGTGCGTAAAGGCACAAGGTACATACTCGGACATTTTTTCCTATCTTCTATTCGGGAAAGTTAGAGATTACACATCTTTTGTTTTTTTCGGCTTGTCTACGAGGAGACCTCCCACTCAAATTTTCAAGAGCATATAGATTTTGAACATATGTGATATAGATATAGTTTTAAAAACATTTTGAAAACTTATTTGATTTTGATGACAAAATATTTTCAAGTTTGAAAACGAAAACGGTTTTTCTAAATTCAAACTAGTTTTGTAAAAATTAAATTTCAATTAAACTTTCAAAAATCAAAACATTTTAATATTTCACATTATGTTTATAATCCTATAAAAAAAATTTCTCCAGAAAATTTTCTCATTAGAGTTCTATAACTCATGGTAGTGGGGCTAAAAATCCGGAATTCTAAAAAACTGGACTTTCGGAATAGCCGCGCACCTCGGAGTAAAATCGCCATAACTGGTGGCTCCGGTGTCCTTTTAACCTGGAACTAATAGCATTGGAAAGAGGACAAACATACCTTTAATTTGATCCAATAATCATTAAATTTCGAATTAGGAACTGAGAGTTATACCACTTTTACTACAGGTTTTCTGTAGCTCGAAGAAAATTGGAAATAATTAAAGTTCAGATTTGAGTGCGAAAAAGAATCGAGTGTAACGGAACATTTTTGAGAGATTTTAAAGCTTTTATATGTGTTTTATGAACATGGTAATAAAAGAAACTAGTAAGACAAGATAACTAGTTACAAAATTTACTGAAATTTCTCAAACTAAAACACGCTTTTCATTATAAGTTCAGATTTGAGTGCGAAAAAGAATCGAGTGTAACAGAACATTTTTTAGAGTTGTTAAAGCTTTTATATGTGTTTTATGAACATGGTAATAAAAGAAACTAGTAAGACAAGATAACTAGTTACAAAATTTACTGAAATTTCTCAAACTTTAAAAACACGTTTTTCATTATAAAAAATTAAAAACTTTTAGAACTGATTCTAATGTGTTCTAATAACATCCCAAACTCATTGAAGATCAACATGATTTTTAATTTAAAGGCATGAGCAATAAATTTTAAAAAAAAATCTAAGAAAACAATTATAACTTGTCACAAAATTAGTAAACTTTCGAAAACGATTTTCAAGCTCATAATTTTAATTACATGTACATGCATATCTTTGACCATAGCTCCGATACCATTTGTTGGAATTGATCTAGGGTTAAGAAAAAGTTTAACGCTTCGAGCAAGCGGCGGAATTGAAAAATTTTTATTTAAAACAAGTAAAACGTGTTTACTAACATAGACAAAGAGCAAGTACACATGAATTAAAATTATAAACGAGCAATATAAGTTTACTAACCTTTGAGAAGCTTGAACGTTGAGAAGCCTTCGGAAGGTTGAAACGTTCATCTCCCCTCGCAACACGTCCCTCTTCTTTCCTCGGGAACTAGAGCAACCACGAAAGTTTCTATCACTAAAATCACTCGAAAAAGAAAGGAATTAGTGTGTGGGCACTTTTAAACACGACGACTCGAGAACAAGTCTCAAAGTCTAAGAGCTAAAACACTAGGTCAAATAAGTACCTTGGTGCCAAAACAAAAACGAAAAACTAAAGAGAGAGAGAGAGGGAGGTCGGCTACACAATGTCTAGAGAGAGAGTCTCTCAATCACTAACTTATGTGATATGAATAAAATGAAGGGAATGAGGGTCCTATTTATAGGAGAAGGGTTGGCCTTGGAAAGAAATAGTTTCCTCTTATTTTCCAAACCTTCATGAGCAATCCTTTATTGCCCATTCCTTCCTCATTCACACGAGCAAGAACGAAATTGAATAGAGAGAGAGAGAGAGGAGTCGGCCAAGCTAGAGAGAGAAGCTCTCAAATCTTTAAAACTTGGATGAATGAAATGTGAAGAATGAGGCTCCTATTTATAGGAGAGGTCTCACCTTCAATAAGGTAGTTTCTTCTTCTATAGAATATCACATATTCATGAACAAATATTGCCTCCTTCCCACTTATGTCGCACGGCCAAGGCAGCCTTCTAGAGGCTTGGATTTGTATCCTCTTTTATTCCCTTACCTTGCCTTTGACTTGCTTGGCCGAAATTCCTCTTGCTATGCATAGGAAATTTGTTTCCTCTTTTTCTTTTGGCAAGTATCTCGATACATTCATGCACAAAATAATTTCCCTTTCTCTCTTTATGTTGGGCGTCCATGACCTTCTAGAAAGGGCTTCTAGAAGCTTTTTCATTTGTTCGTGACAACATGAAAAAGGCCCATTAAGAATTTTCAATAAAATTCTTATGAAATGAAATTAATCCACAAGGCCCAATTAAACTAACTTGGCCAAGTGATATTGAGTCATCAAATGACCTTGTCAAAATATTTATTGACATTCATTTCATCCTATGTCCAAAAGGACAAAAATACCCTTTTGACAGTTTTCATAAAACTTGTCTCATTCTTGTTTTGACTTAGCTTCTAGTTTAACTATTCCTACTCGATGTTATTTGTGACAGTGACCTCATGGATCCAAATGAACAAAGCTTGAGCTAAATACTTGGACTCAAAAGTTCACAAACCTTTTCCAAGTTTAGCTTAATGTCAACTGACTCCATTAACGAGTTGACACTGAAAATCTCTCGGTTCAAATGAATTTATTTTCTACTCAAGAATTCAACCAAATTATGATGAGCGGATCCACTGAATATTATCTATGTTTACCCTTCATTAATATCATCAGCAGTCGGGATATACAAAATTACCATTTTACCCTTCTAGCTGTTATTTCCTCAACTCCTTTGTCGCTTGTGAATAAGTTAGAAACAATGTATTGACGAGGAGCTAACAAGTCACATTGTTTCATCCAAAAGAGTCAGGACTCAATTTGGACACTGGCCAGTTCATTTATTCACATTCCAAGGAACAAAGCATGAGGTGATATACATTGCATTTCAGCAATCTTGTACATGAATTTCACATCTATGAGAACTTCACAAAGTCACTCATGACATCTTCACAACTTAGTACTTCAAATGTACAAAATAAAGACTACAACTCTTCTTGTGGGCACTATTGACAACACAGAGGGCTTCTAGAAGCCTTGGATTTGTTTCCTCTTTTGTTCTCTCTTGCTTGTTAGCTGAAATTCCCTTTCCTCATGGAGGAAATTTGTTTCCACTTTTTCTTTTGGCAAGTATCTTCATACATTAATGCACAAAATAAACTCTCTCTTTTTATCTATGTTGGCCGAATTTAAGGGCTTCTAAAAGGAGCTTCTAGATGTTTCTTCATTTGTTCATGACAACATAAGAAAAACCCATTAAGAATTTTCAAATAAAATTCCATGAAATGAAATTAATCCTCAAGGCCCAATAAACTCTTCATGGCCGAGTGGTTTAAGTTTCATTTGTCATCATATGACAATGTCAAAAAATTTATTGACATTCATTTCGTCCTATGTCCAAAAGGACAAAAATACCCTTTATACAATTTTCGTTCTTGTTTTGACTTAGCTACTAGTTTAACTATTCCTACTCGATATGATTTGTGACAGTGACCTCATGTATCCAAATGAACAAAGCTTGAGCTAAAATACTTGGACTAAAAAGTTCACAAACCTTTTCCATGTTTAGCTTAATGTCAACTGACTCCACTAAAGAGTTGACACTGAGAATCTCTCGGCTCAAATTAATTTATTTTCTACTCAATAATTTAACTAAATTATGATGAGTGGATCCACTGAATATTATCTATGTTTACCCTTCATGAATATTCTCAGCTAGTCGAGATTTACAAAATTACCATTTTACCCTTCTAGCTGTTATTTCCTCAACTCCTTTGTCGCTTATGAATAAGTTAGAAACAATGTATTGGCGAGGAGCTAACAAGTCTCATTGTTTCATCCAAAAGATTTAAGACTCAATTTGGACACTAGTCAGTTCATTTGTTCACTTTCCAAGGAACAAAGAATGAGGTGATATACATTGCATTTCACCAATCTTGTACATGAATTCCATATCTACAAGAACATCACAAAGTCACTCATGACATCTTCACAACTTAGTACTTCACCAATAGGTCTTGTTCAGAATCACATAGTGAGTCCGAACTCTGACTTTCTCAATGACAATACGTAAGCTGTGAAATGGCATGTCTCATTTCAGGATTAAGGTAAGCATGATGCAATTCATACGTAGTGACTTCGAGACATAAGAGGTTAAATGGTTTGTTTTTATTTTGTCTCTAGAAGAGCACTGGTCAATTCAGTACCTTCAGAAGATACCTAGAAGAACTATATGGTCTCCAACTCTCAATGTCCCATAATAAGAGATCATAGACTCTCCTAACAATCATACTAAGGTCAATAGTCCTTTTACCCATAGATTGCGAATATATCGTTGTAAGCAAACCATGAAGAGTTTGTTCATGCAAATCTACATTTGTCTCTTCATGTGTTGTTAGGTTTGTTTATGGACTAAAGAATACGGTTTTATCATAAAGCTTCACACAAGGAATAATGAATGAACGTTTCAATGTACAAAAGTAAAGACTACAACTCTTCTTGTGGGCACCATTGACTACACAGCTATGGATAGAAGTATGCAGATAGATTTAAGCATCGCGATTGGCGAGAAGGTTTGTTCATAAACAATCCCTTCTTGTTGGGTACACCCCTTAGCCACAAGTCGTGCTTTGAACGTCTCGACGTTCCCATCTGGACCCCTTTTCTTCATGTATATCCACTTACACCCTACGGGTTTAATCCCTTCAGGATGGTCTACAAGTTTCCAGAATTTATTGACATACATCGAGTGCATTTCAACTTTCATGGCGTCAAGCCAAAGGTTTGATTCAGAACAAGCCATCGCGTGGCTATAGGAAACAAGATCATCCATGTCAGAGACGGCTACGAGAGTGTCTCCATAAGACATGTCCCTGTCAGGCTTTTGAGTAGCCCTACCACTATGTCGAAGTACTACTTGACGAGGTTCTGATGAGTAAGGTTGTGTTTCATTTGGGGTAAGAACAGTTCTTACAGATGAGTAGAAGCTTCCTCACCCAACTTTTCTTCAAGCATAATTTTGCTTCTAGGTTTTACATCTTTCATAAAATCCTCCACAAGGAAACGAGCATTCGTGCTAACGAAAGTCTTATCGTCCTTGGGACTAGAGAATGTGAAACCTTTGGTCTTCTTTAAATATCGAACGAACAGACACAATTCTGACCTACTAGCCAACTTGCTAATCCTTTGCCTCAACACGTGTGCAGGGCAACCCTAAATTTTGATACAGCCTAGATTTACTTTACGGCCAGTCCATTGTTCCTAAGGAATACCAGGAACCGTTTTAGATGGAACTTGGTTCAGAATATAAGCGGCTATTTCAAGGGCATATCCCTAAAAGAAAAGAGGGAGTGATGAGTAACTCATCCTTCATCTAACCATCTCCATAAGAGTTCGGTTTCTTCTCTCTAACACTCCATTTTGTTGAGGTGTGCCAGGTGCGGTAAGCTGAGAAGCGATACCTTCTTCTTTAAGAAAGTCATCAAACTCTCCAGCCATATACTCACTTCCTCGATCAGATCGAAGGGTTTTGATCACTTTTCCCGTTTGCTTTTCCACTAAAGCCCGAAAGACCTTTTACTACGTTAAAGGTCTCGGATTTATGTTTGAGCAAATAGACAAAACCGTATCTTGTGTAATCATCAGTGAAGGTAATGAAGTATTCGTATCCTCCACGTGCCTGTGTACTGAGCGGACCACATACATCAGAATGTACAAGTTCCAACAACTCAGTGGCTCTTCGACCCTTATTGAAGAAAGGTCGCCTAGTCATTTTTCCTTCTATGCAAGATTCACAAGTAGGTAGTGAACCTATTGCAGAGGCTTGGAGTGGACCGTCCCTCACAAGTCTCTTAATCTGCCAAGGATATGTTGATTTTATTAGATCGGAGGATTTAGATAGTTTGATCCTCTTTGGCTCCCTAACTAGATCATTATCTATTGTTGTCGCACGAAAATGAACAACTATTTAAAACCTCGGGCGGTTCGATCCAAGGCCGGACCAAGTGATCGCACCCGGGCCAAGAGTGTGAACTCGATAGTCTCGAGCTAGGGTTTTCTCCGATCAACCCGCCTCTCGGGAGAGGTAGGGGGTGAGGAGGAGGAGTGACTGTGCCTTGGTTGTCGGCTGCCTACGTACCCGTGCGTGGGATCAGGTCAGAACGTAGTTCAAGCGTGAAGGACGCAGTATGAGGCGCGGAGCCTTGGTGGAGAGGCGTGCTCGACGAAGGAGACAGGGCGCGAGGAGTCCTCAGCAGCGTCTCAGAACTTCGGAGATCGCGTACGCGTCTAGCGTGTTAGACGCGCGGGGGGAACTCTAGTCGAGAACCCTAGGGGCGTGCTTGAGCACCGAAAAACGTTCAGTCAAAGGGAGCGACGTCCGGGAAGTCCCCGTGAGTGCTTTGGAACCTTTGAGAACGGGGGAGAGAGAAGAGTGTCTGCTTCAGGCCAAATATGGAATCCAGAGAAGCAGAGAAGAGTAAGAAATCGAGCGTGTCGATAGGAGATGAAGAGAATTTATTGAATTGAATAGGATTCAATGGGATCTTATGGGATGGCTTTCCCCTCAATGGGAGGGGGTTTATATAGGTGTTTGGGGGCCTTAGAAGGTCCCTTTTTCGTCCATGTGGGACTAGGAACGCGCATGCCATCAAGTGGAGGCGCACGGCGCGCGCGGCGCACAACGCGCGGCGCACGGCGCGCGCGGCGCACGGCGCACGGGGGTGCGGCGCGCAGGTCACCGGGCGCGGCGCAGGACGCGCGGAGCATGGAGCGCGCGGCATGGGCACGTCCTGGCGCGGCGCGCTGCCTGCTGCACGGCTGGCCGGCGCAGCGTGCTGTGCACGCGGTGAACGGCTCGTCTTGCCGGGCTCTTGCGGGCTTACGAAAACCATTCTTCCCACGTGAAACATGAAGGTTTCCACTTGACGAGAGTGACTCGACTTGAGGAGCAAGGCTCGACTAGTCGAGAGTAACTAGTGGCTTGACTCGAGGAGTGACTCGAGAACGACTCGAGGCTCGACTCGAGGAACAACTCAAGGCTCGACTCGAGGAGCGAAGCTCGACTCGAGGAGACTGACTCAAGGCTCGACTCGAGGAGCGAAGCTCGACTCAAGGAGTCAAGAGTTTGGGCGAGGGCTTGAAGACTTGCCGCTCTTCAGGACCTCCGGCCTGACCATCGGCCCTTTGAGCGACGTGCCTTCTTGGCGTCTCGGGTTTTCCCAAAACGACCGACAACATTAGCCCCCCAAGTTCGTCGCTCGGGAGGTGTCCCAGCGATGAACTTTTTGTTCTTTTAGTTGGGTGTTTGAGGAAAATATTTCCCGTGTCTTGTGACCCCGAGGAAAAATCTTTTCCTCTTCTTTTTTTTTTAAGGGGGCCGCGCGGCGTGCGGGATTGGCGCGCGGCGCGCCTCGTGCGCGGGGCTGGTTCGCCTTGCGCAGGACAACTCCGACTTTTTGGAGTTTTTTCTCCGATTTTGCTCCTTGTGGGAGTAGGATTTCGACTCCTACCCCCCTAGAAGTCTATAAATAGGCCTCCCCCTTCTCTTTATTCCTCACTTTATTTTTTCTCTCTTCTCTACGCTTTTTTTTTTTTACGCTTGCATTATGGGTGTCCCTCCCCTTTTCTCAGCTGAGAGTCCCGAGATTGATTTTTCTCTCTTGTTTCAGGGTTCTGAACACGCAGAGGATGATCTCTTCGCGGGATTAAGGGAAGTTCCTCTGCACGTGGAAGAAAATCCAAGCGGAGTAGAGCAGTGGCTGGAGGAAGGCGAGCTGGGTGCGACGGTGCCCGCTGCTCAGCCTCACGAAGAGTGCGCGCCAACTGGGCGCGATACAGGTGGGGAGTTTGATCATCCCACGTCCGGGGAACCTGCCCCTCGCCTCGTGATCAACTTAGTCGGCGAGGGGGTTCGTGACAAAGCCCACCTCGACGTGCCGCAGTCCGACTTGGACTCTCAAGGCGTGCTGGGAGATGTTACGGACGCGGATGCGGTGACTCTGCTAGAGTCGGTTCTCGACGAGATAGACTGCGTGGATGACTTTGGTCCCGAGTCTGAAGATCCCAGAGGTGAGTCAGAGACATGTCCGGGGGCCGAAGGCCTCGCATCGGAGCGTCCCGAGGTACCGTCGGCGGCTGCCGCAGTTGTGTCGGAGGGCAGGGGTCCTTCCGTGGAGCCAGAGGGTTCTCAGCCCGAGACCCCTGACGCAGAGGCGTTAGTATCCCGAGGAGGGCCTTGCTGCTCCCGAGGACTTCGATTGTTCGGGGGTCGATGCTTCGAGCTCGCTCACCTACCGGACATTCGTCTGTCTCCGGGAGGCATTCGCCATTCCGTCGTCCGTGGCGCTTCTTCGTCCCTTACAGGGCGACCGTCCTTTCCGGCCTCGTCGTGGATTTGCCGCAGTTTCAGTTGCAAGTCTCAACTGCGGGTTGCGGCTGCCGTTTCAACCCATCGTTCAGCAGTTTCTCGCCCGTCTGGGGGTGCACGCATGTCAGATGAGTCCGGCATTCTACCGCATAGTGGCGATGTGCCACATGGAGTGGCATTGCCAGACTGAGCGGGTAATGACCGTGAGTGATTTTCGCAATCTCATCGCGGTCTTCCCTGCGCCCGGGCAACCCAGTTTCTTTGTGGCCCGCGATCGCCGGAATACTAAGTTGATCGTTGATTCAGAGAAGTATAATCGACGACCATGGGTGTGGGTCTCGGCGGAGGCTTTTGGCGATGCGCCGCTTCGGTTCGGCCCCTTGGCCGAGTTTTCTGCTAACGCGGGGGCCGATGACCTCGACTTTGTGAAGGAGATCCGGGGAATGTCGGAGGCTCGGAAAGCTGTCGAACGATTTCGTTCCCCTGAGCTGATGGCTTCCACCGGGTGGTTCCCACCGTTTCCCCCTAGCCAGCGGACCGAGAGTGCCCCCAGTGCCGCATCATCTCTCTCGAGTGGCGATCTTCAAGGTATGTCGATGTTTCACACTTCTTGCTCTTGTTTTTAGCTTAGGTTTTTTACTTTTGTTGCTTTTGTAGTCTCTTCGGCTAGGGCGAGGGCTCGAGCGCGCCTAGCGAAGGCTTCTCGGGACCCGAAGTCGTTGGCGGCGGTCCGTTGTCGGATTGCTGCGCGGAACGGTCGGGAGAAGCCCGATACCGATCATCGGACGGGGAGCGGTCCTCGCGCTTCTTTGAAGCGACCCTCCTCCTCGGCTTTACCAGACACGTCTTCGGACTCTAAGCGCGTAAACTCGATGGTCGACGTGGAGGCTGCGGAGGTTAGGGGGGAATGTTCCCTGGGCCTCGCTCAATCTTCGATAAAGATGTGGAAGAGCGTCGTGGCCAGCAGCGACGTGGAGTTCTTTCGTCACGGCGTTTTCGATGCACAGAGAGTAAGTTTCCCTTGCGTCGTTTGTGATGAACCTATCTTTCGCTAACCTATCTTTTTGCCTTCTCAGGTGCTTGCTCGGGCGACCCGGGGGGAGAAGATCCTTCACGACCTCATCAGGCGGATGAGCCGTTCCCAGGAAGAGCTTGCTCAAGCAAAGTCTCAGCTGGCCCACGCCGAGCGAGGTTCTCACTCAAAGGCGGAGTTTGCGAGTCTCCGCGAGCAGCTTCAGGAGGCCTGCGTGGAATTGGGAGTTACCCGCGGCAAGTGCGACCGTGCTCAGGCGGCGGTGGCGAAGATGGCTAAGGAGCTAACGACGGAACGTCAAGCCCTCGAAGTGGCGACTCGATCGACGGAGGTTTTCCGGAGCGAAGCGCGAGACCTTCGACGTCAGTTGGAATCGCGCACAGAAGAAGTTGGCATTCTTCAGGGCCAGCTTACATCGAGCAAGGCTGCCCGTGTTCGTGCGGAGCGTAAGCGCAATTCCTTGGCGGAGGAGGTGGCTCAGGTCACTGAGGAGAAAGCCGCGGCGGAACAGCTTGCGTCCGACCTTCAAGACGACTTTGATGTCGGAGTCGAGGAGGCAAGACACGCGGTGGCGGTGGAGTGTCGGGACGCCACAGCTACCGAGAATGTTTCTCGGGGGGTCACCTTCCACTTCTTCGACTCGCTGTTCCCATCACTCGACGGGGCCGATCCTGTCGGCGACGATCCTGCCGAGTGACCTTTTCCTTTCTTTATTTTTCTCGTGCAAGTGTTTAGCGCATGCTTTTTAGGTTTTTCCATTCAGCGCACCTGTTTTAGCGCTTGCTTACTAGGATTTTTCCCTTTAGCGCACTTGTCTTAGCGCATGCTTTCTAGGATTTGAGGCAGTTGCCCCTTTCTTTTATGAGAAGTTATTTATTCTTATGAATGTTTTCGCACATTCATCTTTTACGGCATGCTCAGATGGTCAATTGTTTGTGTCAATGGTTTTGCCCATCCTTTTACCTCAGCAGGATACCTTTTCAAACACGCCAGTCACTTGGATGGTTTGGGTTCTTAAGTATTTTCAACTGCGAGTCAGCCATGCTACGTAGGCGCCTTACGTGTGCCGGATTGTGCCAAGTGGACGTATCAGGCCGCGTCAGGTAGGCGTTTTAAGCGCGCCATGCATGCGTCTTGGATTGCGCCATGTAGGCGTCTTAGGTTGCGCCTTGTAGGCGTCTTAAGTTGCGCCATGTAGGCGTCTTAAGTTGCGCCATGTAGGCGTCTTAAGTGCGCCATGTAGGCGTCTTAGGTTGCGCCATGTAGGCGTCTTACGGGTTGCGCCTTTACACGTCTTACGTGCGCCATGTAGGCGTCTTAGGTTGCGCCATGTAGGCGTCTTACGGGTTGCGCCTTTACGCGTCTTACGTGCGCCATGTAGGCGTCTTAAGCTGCGCCATGTAGGCGTCTTACGGGTTGCGCTTTTACGCGTCTTACGTGCGCCATGTAGGCGTCTTAAGCTGCGCCATGTAGGCGTCTTACGGGTTGCGCCTTTACGCGTCTTACGTGTGCCATGTAGGCGTCTTAAGTGCGCCATGTAGGCGTCTTAGGTTGCGCCATGTAGGCGTCTTACGGGTTGCGCCTTTACGCGTCTTACGTGCACCATGTAGGCGTCTTAAGTGCGCCATGTAGGCGTCTTAGGTTGCGCCTTTACGCGTCTTACGTGCGCCATGTAGGCGTCTTAGGTTGCGCCATGTAGGCGTCTTACGGGTTGCGCCTTTACGCGTCTTACGTGCGCCATATAGGCGTCTTAGGTTGCGCCATGTAGGCGTCTTACGGGTTGCGCCTTTACGCGTCTTACGTGCGCCATGTAGGCGTCTTAGGTTGCGCCATGTTGGCGTCTTACGGGTTGCGCCTTTACGCGTCTTACGTGCGCCATGTAGGCATCTTAGGTTGCGCCATGTAGGCGTCTTACGTGCGCCATATAGGCGTCTTAGGTTGCGCCATGTAGGCGTCTTACGGGTTGCGCCTTTACGCGTCTTACATGCGCCATGTAGGCGTCTTAAGTGCGCCATGTAGGCATCTTAGGTTACGCCATGTAGGCGTCTTACGGGTTGCGCCTTTACGCGTCTTACGTGCGCCATGTAGGCGTCTTAAGTGCGCCATGTAGGCGTCTTAGTTTGCGCCATGTAGGCGTCTTATGATTTTTTGGTGGAGCGTGTTCTATTGAGAGTTTCCTTACCATAGCTAGCCCCCCCAAGTTTTTGGGTTATAAGTTAATTGTTGATAACCAGAAAACTTGCATAAAACAAAATTTGAAACGGAAAACTCGAGTTTTATTACTTTTGCGAAAAACTTGCGAGGAAATTAAAATCCTAAAACATTGGCTCGTAGGCCTTATTGAAAATGGGAAATAACAGCGATAAAAATGCGGGGGACGCTAGCTACTGGTAGTACTGCCTCAAGTGCTCCGCGTTCCACGGGTGGCAAATCGGAGTTCCGTACGTGTGCTCGATGTAGTATGTCCCGTCGTGAATGACTTTGCGGACTCTGTAAGGGCCTTCCCAGTTCGGGCCTAGGACGCCGGCGCCTTGGACTTGTGTGTTCTGGAACACTCATCTGAGGACGAGGCTTCCGACGGCAAAGGTTCGCCTTTTGATTTTGGAGTTGTAGTATCTTTCGACCTTGCGCTTCTGTGCGGCGAGGCGTCTGAATGCTTCTGCTCTCTTTTCATCGATCAGGTCCAACTCAAGGCGCATGGCCTTGTCGTTGTCTGCTTCGTCGAATGTATCGATTCGAAACGTGGGTATCTCGGTTTCAATTGGAACCACGGCCTCGACCTCATATGCAAGGGAGAATGGCGTCTCGCGGTGGCGTTTCGCGCGGTGGTCCTATATGCCCATAGGACGAATGGAAATTCCTCGGCCCAGGCGCCTTTCTTGTCTTCGAGTTTCTTTTTCAGGTTGCTTTTGATAGTCTTGTTGATTGCCTCGACTTGGCCGTTGGCCTGAGGATGTCGCGGCGAGGAGAAGGTCTTGCTGATCTTCAATTGATCGCAGATATCTCTTACTCGCGCGTTGTCAAATTGTGCTCCGTTGTCAGTCACAATTGAGGCGGGGATACCGTGCCTGCATATGATGCTTTTCCAGATGAAGTTTGTCGTGTTTGCTTCAGTTATTCTGGAAAGCGGCTCGGCCTCTACCCACTTAGTGAAGTAGTCGATGGCGATAATGGCGTACTCGTATTGCCTTGGCGCTCTAGGGAGCTTACCAATGATGTCCACGCCCCACTTAGCAAAGGGACGTGGGACAACGATGCTGCTTAATGGGGTTGGGGGCTGTCACGGAATTTCCGCGAAGCGCTGGCATTTATCGCAACGCCTTGCCCATTCGCAAGCATCTCGCTTCATGGTAGGCCAGAAATAGCCTTGCTTAAGCGCTTTGAGCGCAAGGGAAGTTCCAGCGGCGTGGTTCCCGCAGATGCCCTCATGGATTTCGCGGAGGACCTTGGTCGACTCAACGCTATCGAGGCACCGGAGCAGCGGTGTCGAGTAACCGCGCTTATAGAGTATGCCCTCACGGAGCGTGTATTTGGATGCTAAGGCCCTCAGTTTATCGGCTTCCTTGCGGTCTTCGGGGAGTTCCCCTCTTCGCAGAAACTCGACAATTGAGTCCATCCAAGTTGGCTGAGATGTTGCCTCTATGGCCCCGACTTCATCTCGGGAGACGGATGGCCGGGGGAGAAATTCAATGGGTACGGTCCCCAATCCGTCTTCGTCGATGCCTGATCCAAGGCGAGCAAGCGCGTCAGCCTCAGAATTTTGTTCTCTCGGGATTTGGTGAATCTCGAACCAAGAGAAGGCATCAAGTTTGGAATTCGTTTTAGCCAGGTACGCGACCATGTTAGGTTCCTTGGCGGTGTAATCTCCTATAACCTGGTTTACGATCAACTGCGAGTCGCATTGTATTCGTAAGTTATGGGAGCCGAGTTTCTGTGCCAGTTCTATCCCTACAATGAGCGCTTCGTATTCGGCTTCGTTGTTGGAGGCTTGGAAGCCGTAGTGAAGGGCGTATCGCAGTTTTTCCCCGTCGGGGTTAATCAGGATTATTGCGGCGCCAGCCCCCCGAGCATTAGATGCTCCGTCTACGTATAACTCCCAGATGGGACCCGTTGGGTCTACCTTCCTTTTTCGAGTTAGCGCATCGCCGTTTAGGTCAGCTTCCGCTCTTCCCATATCGGGAGCATAGGAGAATTCTGCCACGAAGTCGGCTAAGGCCTGCCCCTTTATAGCCGTTCTTGGGTGGAACTCAATCCCGTACTCGCTCAATTCTTGGGACCAGATCGCCATGCGAGTCGATGTTCCCTTTTGAAGATCTTTACCGATCGGGTGCTCAGTTCGCACCACGACTGGGTGAGCTTGGAAGTACGGCCGCAGCTTCTTAGCTGCCGTTACGAGGGCCAGAGAAAGTTTCTCTATCTCGGTGTAGCGTGTTTCCGCGTCGAGTAACGCTTTGCTCACGTAGTAGATCGGCCATTGGACCTTATTTTCTTCGCGGACAAGGACAGCACTTACAGCTCTTTCAGAGACGGCGAGATACACGTATAGCGTCTCGCCCTCTCTCGGTTTAGAGAGGAATGGTGGGGACCCAAAGTAAGCCTTCATTTCTTGGAAGGCACTTTCGCATTCGTCTGTCCACTCAAAGCCGTCCGTCTTCTTCAGAGCTTTGAAGAACGGTTGACACTTGTCGGTGGCTTTAGACACGAAGCGTGTCAGAGCGGCAATCCGACCGGTCAGGCTTTGTACCTCTTTGACTCGTCTTGGCGACTTCATTTCAAGGAGTGCCTTGATTTTTTTCGAGTTCGCCTCTATGCCTCGTCGGCTGACGATGTAACCGAGGAACTTCCCGGATTCAACCCCGAACACGTATTAGTTGGGGTTGAGCTTCATTTTATATCGGCGGAGGATTGTGAACATCTCCCTTAGGTCGCGTACGTGATTGGTTGCCAGTAGGCTTTTAACGAGCATGTCGTCTACGTACACTTCCATCATCTTGCCGATTTGATCGGCGAAGATCCGATTTACCAAGCGTTGGTACGTTGCTCCCGCGTTCTTAAGGCCGAAAGGCATGACCTTGTAACAGTAGAGACCTCGATCGGTGACAAAGGTCGTCTTAATTTGATCGGGCTCGTGCATTCGAATTTGGTTGTAGCCTGAATAGGTGTCCATGAAGCTTAGAAGTTCATGGCCGGCCGTGGCGTCCACCAGTTGTTCGATGCGCGGGAGCGGAAAGCAGTCCTTAGGGCAGGCTTTGTTAAGATCTTTGTAGTCTATACAAATTCGCCACTTCCCGTTGGGCTTTTTTACCATTACCACGTTGGCGACCCACTTGGGGTACTTAGCCTCTCGAATGAAGTTTGCGGTGAGGAGTTTCTCGACCTCTTCATCTATGGCCAGGTATCGTTCTGGGTTGAACGTCCGTCTAGCCTGCACTTTTTCGGCGACCTTTGGGTCGTCGTTCAATCGGTGCACTATTACCTCGGGATCGATTCCGGGCAAGTCTGCATGAGTCCATGCAAAAACATCCTTGAACTCCCAAAGGAAAGCAGTAAGCTGAGTTTTGATGGCGAGTGGAAGTCGGGTGCCGACCTTTACAACTTGATCAGGCTTAGACTCGTCCAAGACGATTGGCACAAGATCATCGGAGGTTTCCACCTTGATTCTTTCGATTTCATCCCGAGGGTCAAGTTCTCCGAACTTCCTTGCATCCCTTGGGTTGCATGGGTAATCGTCTTCCAGTTGGAAGATTGTGTTGACCGCTTTTCCCGAGGATTTGCCATCAACTCCTTGTACGTAGCATATTCTGGCTTGGGATTGGTCTCCAGCCATAATGCCAATTCCCCCTTCGGTGGGGAACTTCACTCCTTCGGTGGGGAACTTCACCAGTAGGTGGTACGTGGAAGTGATTCCCCTTAGCCGGTTCAACGTGGGTCGCCCGATGATTAAGTTATAAGGCGACTCCTGATCGACCACTAGGAATGGGACCATGTGAACGGCCTCGATTCCTCCAGGGGTCCCAAAGGTGACCGGCAGGTCGATAATGCCCTCGGTCATAACCTTTTCCCCAGTGAACCCAAACAATGGCGTTTGGGTCGGAGTCGGGCGCAGCCCCTCGAGCTTCATGCGCTCTAGGGTGGACTTGAAAATTATGTCGGCGGCGCTGCCGTTATCGATGAGAACCCTTTTCACCAAGTTATTGGCCACTTGGGCCTTGAGCACGATCGCGTCATTGTGCGGATGCACAACTTGCTTGGCCTCTTCATTGGTGAAATACATCGTCTCGTGAGGCACGGATGGAGGTTCTTCATATGTGAAGTTGACGTGCATAGCAGCGTCTTCCTGAGACACGGCCCTAAGGAATTTCTTCCATTGTCGGGCTGAATCTCCATCTTGTGGACCTCCCAGTATGGTGGTTACCACGTGGAGTTGTGGGTTGGCGTTGGCAGTAGCCGTGGTTCGGTCGGCAGAAGCTGCTGTTCCTCCTCCCTGACCAGACTGTTATCTGTTCGTGGTGGGGCCCGCAGCGCTAATCATGCGTAACACAAACTCTTTCAGCTCACCCCGTTGGATCAAAGCCTCGATTTGCCTTTTGAGGTTGTAGCATTCCGAGGTCAAATGACCGTATTCCCGATGGAACTCACAATACCTGGATCGATCGCGAGTTGCGGGATCCTTCTTCATTGGAGCCGGGGGCGTGAACTTGTCACGTGCCAGAGCCAAGATCCTTTCCGGCGCCGTGTTAAGCGGTGTGAACGACGAGTACCCTTTGAAGTTTTCCGCAAGTCGCGGTTTCTGACGTACAGGGGGTTGGTTGCTAGAAGCCTGGTTCCCCTTGTTTCGCCTTTTACGAGGTTCGTTCTGCTCGCGGCTAGGTTCTTCTCGACGGCGAGAGCTTTGATTAGTGCTCTTGCGGCCGTCGAGGTAATCTTTGACTCCCATGAAGGTCTTAGCTCGAGTCATTAACTCAGCCATGGTAGAAGGGACACGGCCGACGAAAGACTTGAGGAAGTCACTTGTGCGCAAGCCTTCTATGATAGCGGCAATTGCGTCACCGTCGTCAAAGCGGTCGACCTTGTTTGACTCTTCAGTGAATCGGGCGAGGTATCGTCTAAGAGACTCGCCACTCTCTTGCCTGATTGACCACAGGTACATCTTGGTCTTCTTTTGGACCATAGATGTAGCAAACCGTGCTAGGAACATGTCCTTCAGGTCTTTGAACGAGTGGATGCTTCCTGGCTTTAAGTTCTTGAACCACTCAAAGCCGGGTCCGGTGAGGGTCAAACTAAAAGCTTGGCACATGGCGCCAGGAGAAACACCCTGCATCGTCATCCAGGTTTCATAGTGCTGGATGTGGTAAGCAGGATCTGCTTTCCCATCATAGGGAGCGAGGTTCGGGAGCTTGAAATTCCCCGTACAAACCTCAGCCAGTATCTGAGTAGTGAAAGGCGATGAATTCTCCTCAACGACCCCATAGGCACTTCCACCTATTCCGTATTCTCGGAGGTCTCGTACCTCATTTCGAAGGTTGTGGATCATAGTGACCACATCGAGACCGGTCGTTGGAGTAACCCCTTGATCGGGAGGAGTCACCTGCAGCCTCTCGTTAGACCCCTGTCCTGCGCGGCGGTTCCCGTTAGTTGGGGCTGCCAGCGGGATATTGGGTCTAGAGCTTAGTCGCTCTCTGAGATCATTGCCACGCCCAATGCGTTGAGCAGTGAGGCGGTCCCTAAGGTCAGGGTTGGCCGTACGGACGCGCCGGCTTTGCTTGCGGCGATGCGCTCTCCGCGCGCCCTGACTTTCTGCAACATTCTCCCTCGGACCTAGTCGGTAGAGAGCTGAACGTCGGGAATTCCCCTCTTGAGAAGCTGCCGGCGCATCGCCTGTATGGGGTAAGGGATTCGACGGACCGGCTTCAAACACGGCGGGGAGTCCCCCATCCTTCGTGAGAGAAGTCTCGATATCCTCTGACTCACCAGTACCCTCGTAATCAGGGTCGCGGTCGCGGCTTTCCTCGTTGAGGTTCTCAGGATCCCCGTTGGGGATCGTCGTGTCACGCATAGGTTGCTTCGCAGCCAGTCGGCTGTGGTACCTTGCGTTCCTCGCCTTCAGTCGGCGGATACTCTCCTCTAACTCCATGATGCGGTCGTCCCAGCTATCAGGAGATGGAGATGGTGAGCGGGTCGAGCTCTCTTCGTGGAGCGACTCTTCGTCACCATGCGCTCGGGAGCGCAAGAAGTATTTCTTGGTCCCAGTGACGTTTTCGGGGTTGTTCACGCCCTCAGAACGTACGGGTGGTTGGCTACTCATCGTTTCTCAAGTTCGAGAAGGTTGAGTTCGCAGAAGAAAAGAAGAAGATGAACAGAAGGGATTTCGGGCTGATTAGGTCGGGAAGTCCCCTCCTTCTAGCGCCAAAATGTTGTCGCACGAAAATGAACAACTATTTAAAACCTCGGGCGGTTCGATCCAAGGCCGGACCAAGTGATCGCACCCGGGCCAAGAGTGTGAACTCGATAGTCTCGAGCTAGGGTTTTCTCCGATCAACCCGCCTCTCGGGAGAGGTAGGGGGTGAGGAGGAGGAGTGACCGTGCCTTGGTTGTCGGCTGCCTACGTACCCGTGCGTGGGATCAGGTCAGAACGTAGTTCAAGCGTGAAGGACGCAGTATGAGGCGCGGAGCCTTGGTGGAGAGGCGTGCTCGACGAAGGAGACGGGGTGCGAGGAGTCCTCGGCAGCGTCTCAGAACTTCGGAGATCGCTTACGCGTCTAGCGTGTTAGACGCGCGGGGGGAACTCTAATCGAGAACCCTAGGGGCGTGCTTGAGCACCGGAGAACGTTCGGTCAAAGGGAGCGACGTCCGGGAAGTCCTCGTGAGTGCTTTGGAACCTTTGAGAACGGGGGAGAGAGAAGAGTGTCTGCTTCAGGCCAAATATGGCATCCAGAGAAGCAGAGAATAGTAAGAAATCGAGCGTGTCGATAGGAGATGAAGATAATTTATTGAATTGAGTAGGATTCAATGGGATCTTATGGGATGGCTTTCCCCTCAATGGGAGGGGGTTTATATAGGTGTTTGGGGGCCTTAGAAGGTCCCTTTTTCGTCCATGTGGGACTAGGAACGCGCATGCCATCAAGTGGAGGCGCACGGCGCGCGCGGCGCGCGGCGCAGGGGGCGCGGCGCGCAGGTCACCGGGCGCGGCGCAGGACACGCGGCGCAGGACACGCGGCGCATGGAGCGCGCGGCGTGGGCACGTCCTGGCGCGGCGCGCTGCCTGCTGCACGGCTGGCCGGCGTAGCGTGCTGTGCGCGCGGTGAACGGCTCGTCTTGCCGGGCTCTTGCGGGCCTTCGAATACCATTCTTCCCACGTGAAACATGAAGGTTTCCACTTGACGAGAGTGACTCGACTCGAGGAGCAAGGCTCGACTCGTCGAGAGTGACTAGTGGCTTGACTCGAGGAGCGACTCGAGAACGACTCGAGGCTCGACTCGAGGAACAACTCAAGGCTCGACTCGAGGAGCTAAGCTCGACTCGAGGAGACTGACTCAAGGCTCGACTCGAGGAGCGAAGCTCGACTCAAGGAGTCAAGAGTTTGGGCGAGGGCTTGAAGACTTGCCGCTCTTCAGGACCTCCGGCCTGACTATCGGCCCTTTGAGCGACGTGCCTTCTTGGCGTCTCGGGTTTTCCGAAAACGACCGACAACATCTATTTCAGTGTCTAAAAGAGAGGGATACGTGGGATAAATGTTGAAAAGAGAATTCTTCATATATGCATCAATGAAAAAAGAATTTGAAAAAGAAATACGAATTCCATTCTTTATAAACTTTAAACAATAGTCTTGCTCTAAAAGACGAGCAAGAGATATTAAGTTTTTCCCAAAGGAAGGAACATAATAAACATTTTTCAAATTTAAAGTGTGGTCTTCAAAAGACAGCGTCACGGATCCCACTCGCAGACACTAAGCTCCAATCACCCCACTTGAAGCAGAAGTCGCCATCCTCTAAGCTTTTGCTTTTCCTAAAACCAGTCAAGGAGCAACATATATGGTTAGTAGCAGCGGAGTCAATAATCCACGATGATACATTATCAGCTACGAAGCAAGCTTCGGTAACGAGAACAATACATTTTTCCTTAGTTTTGAGGTGGGTAGGACAGTTCCTACGCCAGTGACCAGGCTCGTTGCAGTGGTGGCACTTGTCGTTAGACTTGTCCACCTTCGGAACCTTTGGCGTCTTCTTCTTCTTTTGAACCTTAGGTTGGTTCTTCTTCTCGGCCTTGCGAGGTCTCTTCTTAGATCCAGAGGTGGAGGCAGTAGCATGTACCTCTCCTTGAGTCCTCTTTTTCTTAGTGAGCCCCTCAGCGGTGTGAAGCTCCTTCATATGCTCGGTAACAGTGTACTCTAGCTTGTTCATGGACTAGTTTAGCTTGAAAGTATCAAAAGACTCAGGGAGAGTTTCCAAGATCATGTCTATTTTAGTCTCCCCATCAATCTAAGATCCAATGATCTCTATTTTGTTTAGATAGCTAATGATCGGCATCATATGATCTCTAACGGGAGTTCCAACCTTCATGCCACAGTTCATAAACTGTCAGACAGCTTATTTCCTTGCTTGACGTCCTTGCCCTCCAAACATCTCATGGAGATTGTAGAGCATATCGGCGGCAGTCTCGATGTCATGATGATGTTGTTTCAACACATTGTTCATAGATACCAAAATATAGTACCCCGCAATCTCATCGGATCGGAGCCAGGCCGCTAGGGCGGCATTTTCCTCTTGTGTCGAATCATTATTCGTTTGAGGACAGGGGGTGGTGAGTACCCATTTGTGCTTGTCGACAGTAAGGACAATTTCGAGGTTACGTTTCTAGTCGACGTAATTTTCGCCTTCGAGTTTATTCGAGGAATGAATGGTTAATAGAGGGTTGAGAGACATTTTGCCTATAAGAGTTGAAACAAGTTTATGATTAGTCTTTGGTTTAGGATTTAAGTTTTTAAGATTTGATAAAATCCAAAGGTGTTATAAACGAAATGATAATCTATCCCCTCAAGAGAAGGTCGCAAAAAGTCTCCTTTTATAAGTAAATGACACATCATTAATGCTTAGCCAAGATGTCGATACACAAATTTTGACTAGCCACCTTTTAAATTGGTTTGATCACTCATATCCTTTCGCAGAACCTCAAGGGAGGATTACTAGAGATTGAGCCTAAGTGTGCAACCAACCACTTAGTCTAAAAGGTCAACTTTGAAAAAACAATCCCCCAAGAGGAGGCCTTGTCTTCATTGTATCACTCTCAGACGTAGCTCATTGAGCAATGATCGAAGCAAAAACGCCATAGAGTACTCTCATTGAAGAGAGGGTCACAAGACTGACTCTTAGTCTCACATTTAATTGCTTATTTCATTAGTGTTGGGGATCGTGGATTACAAACAAGTACAACTGTCACGACCCGCGAGCTCTAGCTCGCACGCGAGCCGCGACGTACTTACATTTCTTTCCTCCAGAATACTTAAATAAACATAGCATTTGTATATAGTAAGCGGAAATAAATTAAATAGCTATAAGACATATATCATAAGTAATAGAATTTTCGGGGAAATTTTTCGTTTTTATTTCACATACAAGTCTTATAGCGACTATATACAGAACAAAACACACTCGTTTGTTTCTAACATATCTTACATATAAATTATATACAAACATGGACGCAAAACAAGTAACTAGAATACAAGTTTACTAGTTACATAATAAAACACCATTTTTCCCCGTTTAAACAAAAACTCTCATTGCCACCGGTCGAGCGACGCAAGCCTGGATTAGATGACAGGTGACGTGCACATAACACATAAAATATGCATGAAAGACATATGATTCCTATCATATGATACGCAAGCACGTGCATACTTACTACATGTGAACATGGCATCCCGATCTTCAGGTCATCCAACCACCCACTGCAACAACCCTCAGAATGACAAGTAGCCAACCCTCAGACCCGAGCAATTTAATCATGAGGGTGACTTCAAGTTTTAAACTTCGTCTAGGATCCTCTAATGGTACCATCTCCAATCATAGGGGCGCTCAGGAGCTCCCTGAAAGCTCAGACGTGCCCTGCACGCTGGCTAGTTATCAATTTCAACACTGCGCCCGTCAGATTTACCTGACAAAAAAACAAGTCTTCAGACTTGCTGGTACCACCGACATCTGTTCTTTTTAAATGTTTGGTACCTGATGGAATCAGAGTACAACCCTAAACTATAACGAGAAGAGCATCGTTTCGAGTAGAACTCGATTAAATATTGTTTAATATGCTCGTCATAGTATTTTGAAAGAGAAATCAAGGTGTGACCCTTGTAATCCCTAGAACAGATATCTCAGCTGGAATCTGAGAAACGTCTGTCCCTGCTTTTCCCGTAAACCCGTCTATCGGGTTAATCTAAAATTAGTAAGTCAAGGAAAGATTAACTAATCGAATAAGAAACGGCTTGGGTTGTTAGCGGTTTACGCTTGAACTTAACGGGACAAACCCGAAGCTACATTTTCAACTACTCTTGCTTACTAACACAGTAAAATGCACATAAACATGTGATTCCCTTGGTAAGTAGTTGACTTAATTCCCACTTACATGGACTCCTGATTCGCTAGCTCCTTCCCCCTCTAACGCCTAATCGTTACGGCGATAACTAAAAATATCTGAGGAATAAAATGGAGCGTTGAACACCATTAGCTCTTCACTCGCAGAAATACTAATCTACAAATTCTCATCCCAGAGAAACTGAACAAGGCGCAGGGAACTCATATCCGTCACACGCAAAACATACGTTCTCACTTAAGAGAATCAGAGAAAACAAGAACATGATTCCCACATGAAACAGTGATCAAGAGAGAGAACAAGTCCTACAAGTAGCGACTAAACATGAAACTCGAGATTAGCTATGCTAAGGAAGCATTTACTAACCCAAACCCCTTAGGCCGAGCCCAAAACTAGAGCCGAAACTCAACGTTAAGAACCCGAGAGGGAAAAAAAACTTGTTTCTTTCCACAACGATCCATAAGAACCAAAATCACTACTCTTAGACTTGTAAAAAAAAAGTCTTACCTCTAAAATCGTAGAAATTAGAATAACCCGTCGGTTAGACTATAAGCGTAGTTAGTAAAACAACCCGTTTAAAAACTATAGATATAGGTTTTGAAAATAATACTAATCGAAATTATGGAAGTATGTTATAATAAGTAAAATAATTAATTAAAAATAATTACAATACTTAGATTAAATAATAATCAAGAAATAATAATAATTAGTAAGGTTGTACAAACCTTTATTTTTAAAACCACCTCCTTAATTATTTTTTTCAAAACTTAATACTTGTAATAAGAAACATAAAATATGGTTTAGCTTAATTGTAAGTTGTAACAAAAATAATTTAAGCTTAATCATAAGCTTATAGGTTATAAAATTATTTAAAAAAAAAAACATTACGATACGGAAATGTTTCGGATTCAATCACACATGTTCGGTACTCGTAACTCACGGAAACCGAGACTCTCGGTTTATCTCGAACCCACGAACCATAGCTCACCCGAAGCACCCGATTTGAATCCCGAAACAACTCACTAACTCACGTGATTAGTATCATAAACGTACATAACTATTTTACAAATAATATTACATATTATAGTTAGACTTTTAGTAGAAACGACTCGGTTAAGAATTAGAGTCGGGAGCCGGTACATTCACGACTCGTCGTCGCCGCCGTCGCTGCTCAAACGCATCGTCGTCGACGCAGAATCGAAAGGATGCCGAGTCGCTGTCGTCCTGCGTAACTCACTCTGCCTCGACACGCCGAGGTTTCGCAGCCCGTGTCTGCACCGTCGCTGCGGGCTGTCGCAGCCTCAAGACATCTTACCGAGTCGTTGACTTGTCGCTCGAACTGAACAGCCCCTCTTTGCCTCGTCGCTGAACCCGAACAGCCCTCGCTGCTCGCCCGCGACTCGCTGGAACCGTCCTTGCTGCATCCTCGTACCTGCGGTACGAGCTCGGAAGCACCAACAAGAGAGCATGGTTAGATTAAAAAAAAATTGAACCGAGAATACCCAAGTTTCTCGATCCGAAATCAATTCCCGAACAAGGCATTCGGAAATCGAACACTCACCTGATCCTAACTCGTCCCACGCTCAGCAACAACAACAACAAAAACCAAAGACAAGCAACAATTTCAACCAAGTAAATTTTCTAAAAAAACCTATGTTATTCACATCCTGGCGAGTCTCCGACTCGTCTAAAAACACCACAAATTCAAATCCGATCATACGCATATCAGTACCACACCACAGACAGAACAAAAATCCATTCAACACACTTCAAAGCCAAGCACATACTCTGAAATCCGAAACCCCCAAAATCAGCCCAAAAGTGAACCAAAACACAACTTACGTGAAAACTGAAATTGAACAAGTAAAACTCCAATTTTCAACACTTCAAATCAGAGTCCTAATCAACAATTAACTGATTCAAGCATCACACATGAAAACCCCCAATTTTCCCTTCCAAATTTTCGGCCAAAATATCCATAAAAATCTGAAAATCCTAACTCAAATAATTTCAGCTCACTACAAGCACAAACCGAGCCCAAACACAAGCAACCCACGAAATCAACCAAATGAACTCAAAAACCCCTAATTAGAAAACCCTAGAAATCGGGCTAGAAACAAAGAAAACAAGCGAAATTCCTACCTTGCTGCTTAACAAACCCACGTGATTCGAAGCTTCCTCTACCTCAGATCCGTGCTCAAATCCTTGCAAAGAAAACACGGTCGTAGCCACGCGATTTTCAGAACGCGATTGAAGAAGATAATCAAAGAAAAATAAAAAGAAACGGAGAGCAAAAAGATGAACGACGGGAAGGAGAAGAAGAGGACGAACTCACCTAAACCACTCCGGCGTCTCTCGGTCGTTGTTCTCTCTCTCTCTCGGGTTTGCTCTCAAAATC
Source organism: Urtica dioica subsp. dioica (assembly GCF_054948205.1). Taxonomy (NCBI): domain Eukaryota; kingdom Viridiplantae; phylum Streptophyta; class Magnoliopsida; order Rosales; family Urticaceae; genus Urtica; species Urtica dioica. The sequence continues at coordinate 41,980,906 of NC_142756.1, forward strand.
GCTCACCTCTGTTTCTCTCTGTTTTTTTTTCTTCCGTGCGTTTTTTTTCTTCTTCTTGCTTTGGTTTTTTCCAACGTGAGAGTGAAGAGATAAGGGTAATAGAAGAGTCTAGAATGCTATATGTGTGGCTGATAATTTAATGAGATAAGGACCAAAATAATACTACTAACTTCCTCATTCTCAACTTTCTTTTCAAACAACCACCTTTTCTTTGCAAATCGGTCCTTTTACTCTCAAAATAACCATCTCGTCCATAATTAAATGGAAACATTTTAGAAAATAAACCGAGATGATTTCTCGTTGATTCTAATTTATTTTGAAGATATTTAAGGTGTTTCGGAAATCATTTTCACTCTCGAGACTCTTCTTAGTACTCGAGGACTCACCGAAAATATTATTCGGGAAATTAAAATCATTCGAGTCTAACTCGAAATTCTCAACTCATTCCGAAATCTTTAATTGACCTTAAATATTTATTTTCTAAATCTAGGACTATTTCACGCTCTAGTGAAATTGTAATTTGCAACAATACTCGATTCAAGGAAAAAAAACTCGTTCATTGATTCCAACGTTCACAAGACGAGTTACACAAAAAGCCTTACTTTACAACAACCTTCCCGCTTAGTTTTTAGAATTGGTACATTGTCTCTTATAAGTTTGGAAAAAAATTTCCTACTTATAAAGCGATAGAGTGGACTTCTAGAAAGGAATCCTAGATCTTCATATTCAAGGAAGAGCAGTGTTAGTGCATAAAGGCACAAGGTACATACTTGGACATTTTCCTATTTTCTATTCGGGAAAGTCCATGAGGGAAGTGTGAACTTCAACTCACTCGAACACTTGAAAGTTTGAGATTACACATCTTTTGTTTTTTTCGGCTTGTCTACGAGGAGACCTCCCACTCAAACTTTCAAGAGCATATAGATTTTGAACATATGTGATATAGATATAGTTTTGAAAACATTTTGAAAACTTATTTGATTTGGATGACAAAATATTTTCATGTTTGAAAACGAAAACGGTTTTTCAAAATTCAAACTAGTTTTGTAAAAATTAATTTTAATTAAATTTTCAAAAATAAAAACATTTTAATCTTTCACATTATATCATCTTATAAAAAAAAAAATTTATCAAGGAAATTTTCTCATTAGGTTTCTATAACTCATGGTAGTGGGGTTGAATATCCGGAATTCTAAAAAACTGGACTTTCGGAACAGCCGTGCACCTCGGAGTAAAATAGCAATATCTGGAGGTTCCGATGTCATTTTGACCTAAACCCAATTTTATTGGAAAGAGGACAAATAGACCTTTAATTTGATTCAAGTATCATTAAATTTCAAATTATGAGCTGATAGTTATGTCACTTTTACTGCGGGTTTTCTCGAGTTGAAGAAAACGGGAAATAATTAAAGTTCGGATTTGAGTGCGAAAAAGAATCGAGTGTAACGGAACGTTTTAGAGAGTTGTTAAAGCTTTTATATGTGTTTTATTAACATGGTATAAAATAAAATAACAACAATCATAAAACGAACCGAGAAAATAAATAAAACTAGCAAGACAATATAACTAGTCACAAAATTACTCGAAATTTTCTCAAACTTTAAAAACACGTTTTTAATTATAAAAAAAGAAAAAAATTTAGAATTGATTCTAGTGTTTTTTAATAACATCCCAAGGTCATATAAAATCGACATGATATTTAATTTAAAGGCAAGAGCAATAAATTAAAAAAACTAAGAAAACTATTTTAACTTGTCAAAAAACGAATAACTTTTCGAAAACGATTTTCAAGCTCATAATTTTAATCACATGTACATGCATATCTTTGACCATAGCTTTAATACCATTTGTTGGAATTGATCTAGGGTTAAGAAAACATTTAACGCTTCGAGCAAGCGGCGGAATTTAAAAATTTTCTTCTAAACAAGTAAAACAATTTTACTAACCTATGTGAAGCTTGAACGTTGAGAAGCCTTAGGAAGGTTGAAACGTGCATCTCCCCACGCAGTTCGTCTTTCTTCGTTTTTCGGGATCTTTAGTTACCACGATAGTTTCTATCACATGAATCACTCGAGAAAGAAATGAATTAGTGTGTGGGCACTTTTAAACACGACGACTCAAGATCAAGTCTAAGAGTCAAAGAGCTAAAACACTAGGTCAAATGTGGACCTAGGTGCAAAAACAAAAATGAAAAGAACTTAGAGAGAGAGAGGCAGAGGGGGCGGCCAAGTCTAGAGAGAGAAGCTCTCAATCTCTAAAACTTTGAAATGAATAAAATGAGAGGAATGAGGCCTCTATTTGTTTTCTCTTTTATCTTGCTTCTCCCTTGACTCTTTGTTGGCCGATCCTCTTTTCTCATAGAGGAAATTTGTTCCCTCTTTATATTTTGGCAAGTATCTTGATACATTAATGTACAAAATTAGTCTCTCTTTCTCTTTGGGTTGGACGGCCGCACCATCTAGAAGGAGCTTCTAGATGCTTCTTCATTTGTTCATGACAATATAAGAAAAGGCCCATTAAGAATTTTCAAGTGAAATTCCATAAAATGAAATTAATCCACAAAGCCCAAATTATTTAACTTGGCCGAGTGTTTATATGTCATCATATGACAATGTCTAAAAAGACAAAATACCCTTTAGAAAATTTTCGTAAAACTTGTCTCGTTCTTGTTTTGAATTAGCTTCTAGTTTAACTAATCCTACTCGATATGATTTGTGATAGTGGCCTCATGGATTCAAATGAACAAAGCTTGAGCTAAAATACTTGGACTCAAAAGTTCACAAACCTTTTCCAAGTTTAGCTTAATGTCAATTGACTGTACTAAAGAGTTGACACTGAGAATCTCTCGGTTCGAATGAATTTATTTTCTACTCAAGAATTCAACTTAACTGTGATGAGTGGATCCACTTAATATTATCTATGTTTACCCTTCACGAATATCATCAGCTAGTCGGATTTACAAAATTACCATTTGACCATTCTAGCTGTTATTTCCTCAACTCATTTGTCGTTTGTGAATAAGTTAGAAACAATGTATTGACGAGGACCTAACAAGTCACATTGATTCATCCAAAAGAGTCATGACTCAATTTGGACACTGGCTAGTTCATTTATTCACATTCCAAGGAACAAAGCATGAGGTGATATACATTGCATTTCAGCAATCTTGTACATGAATTCCATATCTATGATATCTTCACAAAGTTACTCAAGATATCTTCATAACTTAGTACTTCACCAATAGGTCCTATTCATAATCACATAGTGAATCTGAACTCTTACTTTCTCAAATGAGAATACGTAAGCTATGAAATGACATGTCTCATTTCAGGATTGAGGTAAGCATGATGCAAATCACATAGTGCACTGGTCAATTCAGTACCTTCGGAAGTTACCTAGAAGAACTATAGAGTCTCCAACTCTCAATGTCCCACAACGAGACATCACAGATTCTACTAACAATCGTACTCAGATCAATAGTTCTTTGATCATTAGATTGCGAATATATTGTTTTAAGCAAACCATGAAGATTTTGTTCATGCAAATCTACATTTGTCTCTTCATATGTTATTAGGTTTATTTATAGACTAAAGACTAAGGTTTTATCATAAAGCTTCAGACAAGGAAGAATGAATGAACGTTTCAACTTTTATTAATAAATAAGCAGTTACAAGTAAGAGTCTTCGTGAGACTATATTACATCAAATTTATATAAATAGACACTACTACTCTTCTTGTGGGACGATTGACAACAGTTTTTGCTTCGATCCTTGCTCAATGAGCTACGTCCGAGAGTCATACGATGAAGATAAGGCCTCCTCTTGGGGGATTATTTTTTCAAAGTTGACCTTTTGGACTAAGTGGTTGGTTGCACACTTAGACTCAATCCCTAGTGATCAAACCAATTTAAAAGGTGGCTAGTCAAAATTGGTGTATTGACATCTTGGCTAAGCATTAATGATGTGTCATTTACTTATAAAAGGACACTTTTTGCAGCCTTCTCTTGAGGGAGTAGATTATCATTTCGTTTATAACACCTTTGGATTTTATGAAATCTTAAAAACAAAAAATCCTAAACCAAAGACTAATCATAAACTTGTTTCAACTCTTATAGGATAAATGTCTCTCAACCCTCTCTCAACCATTCTTTCCTCGAATAAACTCGAAGGTGAAAATTACATCGACTGGAAACGTAACCTCGACATAGTCCTTACTATCGACAAGCACAAAGGGGTACGCATCACCCCTCTATCCTCAAACGAATGATGATTCGGCACAAGAGGAAAAAGACGCTCTGGCGGCCTGGCTCCGATCCGATGAGTTTGCGAGGTGCTATATTTTGGCATCTATGAACAATGTGTTGCAACAACAACATCGTGATATCGAGACTGCCGTCGATATGCTCTACAATCTCCATGAGATGTTTGGAGGGCAAGGACGTCAAGCAAGGCAACAAGCGGTCCGAAAGTTTATGAATTGTCGCATGAAGGCTGGATCTCCAGTTAGAGATCATATGATGCTGATCATTAGCTATCTAAACGAAATGGAGATCCTTGGATCTGAGATTGATGGGGAGACTAAAATATACATGATCTTGGAAACTCTCCCCGATTCTTTTGATACCTTCAAGCTGAATTACTCCATGAACAAGCTAGAGTACACTGTTACTGAGCTTATGAAGGAGCTTCACACCGCTGAGGGACTCACTATGATAACGAGGACTCAAGGAGAGGTACATGCTACTGCCTCCACCTCTGGATCTAAGAAGAGACCTCGCAAGGACAAGAAGAAGAACTAACCTAAGGTTCAAAAGAAGAAGAAGATGCCAAAGGTTCCGAAGGTGGACAAGTCTATAGACAAGTGTCACCACTGCAATGACCCTGGTCACTGGCGTAGGAACTGTCATGCCTACCTCAAAACCAAGGAAAAATGTATTGTACTTGATACCGAAGCTTGCTTAGTAGCTGATAATGTATCATCGTGGATTATTGACTCTGCTGTTACTAACAATATTTGCTGTTCCTTGACTGGTTTTAGGAAAACCAAAATCTTAGAGGATGGCGACTTCTGCTTCAAGTGGGGTGATGGGAGCTTAGTGTCTGCGAGGGCTGTGGGATCCGTGATGTTGTCATTTGAAGACCGCACTTTAAATTTGAATAATGTTTATTATGTTCCTTCCTTTGGGAAAAACATAATATCTGTTGCTCGTCTTTTAGAGCAAGATTATTGTTCAAAGTTTATAAAGAATGGAATTCGTATTTCTTTTTCAAATTCTTTTGTCACTGATGCATATATGAAGAATGCTCTTTTCTACATTTATCCCACTCAACCCTCTCTGTTAGACACTAAAATAGATAATGATCTAGTTAGGGAGCCAAAGAGGATCATGCTGTCAATGGTGCCCACAAGAAGAGTTGTAGTCTTTACTTTTGTATATTTGATGTAATAAAGTCTCACGAAGACTCTTGCTTGTAATTGCTTACTTATTAATAAAAAGTTGAAACGTTCATTCATTATTCCTTGTGTGAGCTTTATGATAAAAACCTTAGTCTTTAGTCCATAAACAAACCTAACAACACATGAAGAGACAAATCTAGATTTGCATGAACGAACTCTTCATGGTTTGCTTAAAACAATATATTCGCAATCTAAGGATCAAAGGACTATTGATCTCAGTATGATTATTAGGAGAATCTATAATGTCTGGTTATGAGACATTGAGAGTTGGAGACTCTATAGTTCTTCTAGGTATTAGTTGTCGCTCGTTTTCGGAGACGATTTAGGAGCCCCAAACGGTTCGACCCAAGGCCGGACCAAGTGATCATGTTCGGGCTCTAGCGTGTCGTACTTGGTATCCCAAGTCGTCCCTTAGCTGTAGATGATTCTTGCCTCGTCTCAATACCTGAAAAGTGGGAAAGGAGAATGTGAACTACAAATGGGAAACAGAGGGGGTGCCTCTGTTTACCTCCCCGACGCTCAACATTAGTAGGATTGAGGTGGGTAAAAGAGATTGGGTGTTTAGAGAGCCGAGACTTGAGAGAAACGAGTGAGTTACGAGTTCGACAACGTTTCAGTACTCAAATTCGGATTACCTGACTCGAGGGTCGAGCATTGTATTCATAGGCGACCTCGAGACGTTTTTGGAGGTCCCTTGGCCGAGTGCCGGCCCTGGGCCGGCCATTGGCCGAGTGACGGCCTAGGGCCGGCCGAGCGACTTCCCAAGCTTGGCCAATGACTGAGCGCCGGCCCTGGGCCGGCCAAGTGACGTCCCAGGCCCGACCAATGGCCGAGTGCCGACCCTGGGCAGGCCATTGGCCGAGCGACGGCCCAGGGCCAGCCGAGAGACGTCCCAAGCCCGGCCAATGGCCGAGTGCCGGCCCTGGGCCGGCCATTGGCCGAGTGATGGCCGAGGGTCGGCCGAGCGACCTCCCAGGCCCGGCCAATGGCCGAGTGCCGGCCCTGGGCCGGCCATTGGCCGAGTGACGGCCCAGGGCCGGCCGACCGACTTCCCAGGCCCGGCCAATGGCCGAGTGCTGGCCCTGGGCCGGCCATCGACCGGGTGACGGCCCAGGGGCGGCCGTGCGCCGAGGGGAGTTCCAAGGATGGCCACTATCGCGGCCGTTGTCATTTCACCGCGCCGGGACGGGCCGGTAACATTAGCCCCCTGAGTTTATCACCGAGTGTAACTCGCGTAGTAAACTCAAGGTATTCGTTGTCGCCGGCCCATCGGAGCAGCTCACCGTAAAAAAGGTACGTCCCTGTTGTTTTTAATTATTATTTTTTCTTTTGCCGTTCTATTTTCCCCTTTTCGTCTCGTTGTTTGCGCCCATGGACCCCACCGACCACCTATCGGGGTGTGGGACCATTGAAGATGATTTGTTTCATTTGCTCGGGGACCAACACGTGGATTTGGACAATTTTTGGGTCCAATTTTCGTCTCCTCCAACCATTTTCAGCGCAACGCACTCATCGAACACAAGTAATGTCGTAGAGATGACCGGGGGAGACTTTTCCTTGGTTGAAGCGTGGTTCGCCGGCGAGGGAGAGGCCGCGCGCGTCGGAGACGGCTTGCGCCGTCAAGAGGACACCGGGGACAACACGCGCGCGGGCTTGTTGGCCAGGGGGTCGCCGGAGGAGATGCGTCGGCCCCGGGCGGCGCTGGTGTTGCTGCAGGCGTCGGGGAGAACCCCTCCCGGCCGGGAGGGGATGCTTGGCCGCCCGCAGACGGTCTGGGTGGTGCGCGCGTATGGGAGGAGGCCGCGCCCGGCAAGGCTGGCGCTGGAGGAGGCGCGCCAGTCGAAGTCGGCGCCGGGGGAGGCGCGCTAGCCGGGGGCGGCACGGTCTGGGTCGACCCTAGTGTCGAGGAGGCCCCCACCCAACCGGGTGGGGCCGTTTGGCTGGCCACTGGTCGCGCCTGCGAGGGGGACCGCCTAGGTGGAGCGCGCGAGCTGGGGAAGGTCGCGCCCGACGAGATTGGCGCCGGAGGAGGCGCGCCGGCCGACGCCGACGCTGACTGGGTCGACCCCGGCGTGGGGGAGGCCCCTACCTGACCGGGTGGGGCTGCTGGGTTATCTGCAGGTCACGCCCGAGAGGAGAACCCCCCCGAGCCTAGCTGCGCCAGAGGAGATGCGTGCCGCTGGGGAGCCGCCGGCGCCGGGCAGGAGGTGGCCCGGCCAGGTGGCACCGGCCAGGGGGTGGCGGCTTGCTTGTCCCCTGGGCAAACCATAGGCCCGAGTGGGCTGGGCCTGCGCTCTGGAGACCCAGCCGGCCAGGAGCCGGGCCGTGCCACTGGACCGGGCGCGCGCGAGGAGGGCGACGGGCCGCTCGGGCCGGGCCTGCGCCTGGGGGAGCCAGCCGACTGAGAGCGGGACCGGGCTGCCGAGCTGAGTGCGCGCGACGAGGGTGAGGGACCGCTCGGGCCGGGCCCACGCATGGAGGAGCCAGCCGGGCTGCCGAGCCAGATGCGCGTGAGGGGGTTGAGGGCCCGCTCGGGCCGGACTTGAGGAAAAATGACCCGACTGGCCGAGAATTGGGCCGGGTCGTTGGACTGGACGCGCGTGCAGGAGGGAACCTGGTCGGTCAGGGCCTGGGCCGGCCCGAAGAAGGGAGATCGGTCGGCCAGCACCCGGACGCGCGCCTGGGCAATCTCGTCGGCCCCGAGGGGAGCCGATCGGCTCGATCAGGCGACCGTCAGGGGGTACCACCTTGCTCGAGAAGCGTTTCCGACGTCGAGCGTTCGGGCGAGTCGTCGGGCCGCCACACCACGCCGGCTATGGTGCTTTCCCTAACTGCGCGGGAGGAAGCGCGAGCCTTAGCTTTCCCGGTCGGAGAGTCGGCAGTTCGCGGTGACATCGATTGTTCGGGCGTCGACGTCCCGAGTTCGCTTTCGCTCGCTAACTTCATGAGTTTGAGGAAGCGCTACTGCGTCTCGGAGTCGGTGTCGATCCTGAGGCCACTACCCGACGATCTTCCGACTCATCCGCGAAAGGGGTACGCCGCGATTCACGAAGCAAGCCTTCACGGGGGACTGAGACTGCCCTTCCATCCGGTGATTCAGGACTTGTTGGTTCGACTGGGGGTACACGCTTCGCAGATGTCCTCTTCCTTCTACCAGGTGGTCGTGGCATGCGACATGATGCTCTATCGAGCAAAGAAGAGGGCCGTCACTGCGGATGACATTCAGGACCTCATGGTAGTTCGCGGGGTGCCCGGGAAGCCGGGTTCCTATCGAGTAACACACCGGAAGCGCCTTGCCATCATCACTAAGGTCACTTCGAAGCACAGATACCCTTGGGTGTGGGTGTCTGAGTCTGCCTTCGGGGTGGCGCCTCTCGCGTTTGGTCTCGTGGTCGACTTCTCACCTGTAGGCGATGTCGAAGGCTCTGAGCTCGAAGCGGTGATCAGGGGGGTCCCGGATTCGAGGCGGCAGGGATCGTTCTTCGAGTCCCCGGACTTAATGGTGACGACCGGGTGGTTCATCCCTGGTGACGACGGGCCACGACGCCCAGTCCTTAGTACGGAGGTCACGGAGGGCCCCAAATCTTAGGAGGGGGGTTCCTCTGCTCCCCTCCTCGATGCGGGGGGTACTAACCACATACTCGTCTTTTATGCTATTATAGTACTCTTTTGTTTATGTTTATCGTTATGTTCTAACCTACTGACGCCTTTTCTTTTTCTTTTTGCAGATACCATGGTCCGTGATCGGTCGCGCGTGCGAGTGCCGAGGGTTGAACCTACCACCGAAGCTGTGGCCGCGGCTCGTTCCCGAGTTGAGGCTCGTCGCGGGGGATCGCTAGTGCGGGCGAGGAACGAGGCGATCTCTTCGAACAAGCGACCGTCGTCGTCGATCTCCCTCCGCTCACCCTCCAGCCATAAACGTGCTCATACGTCGGCAGCGTCAGACGCCATTGATTCGATGCTCCTAGCGAGCTGACAGGCCAATGTTCCCAAGGAATCCTCGAAACCTCCCTGCGAGACTTCAAGGGTCTGCTGACGACGAGCGACCTCGAGTACTTTCAAAATGGAATCAGCGACGCTCGAAAGGTTTGACTTGCTTGTTCAACTTACATGTAACCATTATACTTGTTCTGATTGTACGTACACCACCCCTTTTTGTAGATGCTCGCGCGTCAAGAAGGAGGCGACCGCATTCTCCGCGACCTGTTGTGGCGAATGCAGATCATGAAGAGGGACATGGAGAGCGCAGCGGCCGACCACGCTGCCGCTTTAGTGGGGGTTCGAACAGCCCAAGAGTTTCAGGCACTGGAGGAGGAGTCGAAGCGAACCCGTGAGGAATTGACGGCCGAGAGATCGCTGCGTGTGGTTGAGCAGGCATCTTGGGAGAAGGCGGAGCAAGCGGCCGACACCTTCTTGGGGGAGACGAAGAAACTCCAAGCGGCGCTCGCGAGCCGTGACGAGGAGCTGAATATCATCCATGCTCGACTATCGGCGAGCGAGATCTCTCGAGTCAAGGCCGAGAGGGAGAGGGATTCTCTGCTAGTGGAGATGCAGACCCTCATCGAAGAGAAGGATAATGCCGTGCGATCCAAGGTGGACCTAGAGGACGACTGGGACCTTGCGTTGGAAGAGGCTCGTTACGCGGCGGCCATACGAGTTCGAGACGCGATCGCGAAGGAAAATGCGTCTCGCGGGACCACCTTTTCCTTCTTCGACGCCATGTTTCCTCCTCTGGACGACGCGCCACAGGCGGGCGACCCGCGTCCCCAGGTTCCCGTGGAGGCTGCTCAATCGACAAACTACCTGCTTGACGGAGAGGCTACCGACGGGTCGGGCGCCCCTCGCCCCGAGGATGATGAGGAGCAGATCGAATTCGGTTCCGAGTAGTCGACTTTATTTTGGTTTTCCGCGCACTTGTTTAGCGCTTGCCGTGTTTTTCCTTTCGGATTATTTGTTATGATTTCTTCCGTTAGATACTCGCCGTGTTCCCATGTTTTTTTGTTGGGTTGTTTATGCAACATTGCTTGTTTTAGCTAAAGCTTTTTCCTGTTTATCATGCGTCTTATTTTCTCGATTTACTATGCTTAGCGTAATCGATTTGCATAATCCGATTAGTGCGTGTCTTACGATCCCCGGCTTACTATATCTAGCGTAACCGGTTTGCACGGCTTAGTGCCACACCTGGCGGCGAGGTTTTCCGCAGACGCTGGCTAGACCAGTTTCGTCAGGCGGATGTGAGTCTTTGCCGTTCATTAGTGACTCGCTGCCTATCGGCGCGTGCGAGCTGAGTGGCTATCGCGCCCACCTTTCGGCACGTACGCTACCTGTCGGCGTGTGCGTTGTGTGCCAGAATGGGCTTGAGGCGAGCGTAGTTCCCAGCGAGTGTGATACCTGTCGGTACGCGTATCACGTTTTGGGTTTTGGCTGCCAAGATCAACGGTTCGATGTGCGGACGCGATCAGTCGACGCCTCGCTACCTATCGGTGTGCGACGCGTGGAATCGTGCGAGAGCGTCGCACGAGAGATGTGCAAGGTCAGAGGTCCGGTGCGCGGATCCGACCCGTTGACGTTTTGCTACTTTTCGGTGCGCGAAGCGTTAAATCGTGCGAGAGCGTCGCACGAAAGATGTGCAAGGTCATAGGTCCGGTGCGCTGATCCGACCCGTTGACGCTTCGCTATCTTTCGGTGCGTGAAGCGTTGAACCGTGCGAGAGCGTCGCACGAAAAAAGTGTACCTGTTACCCATTATCCCCCCGATTTTCTTGTGTACTCGTAGAGGAGACTAGAAATTATAATACTGTAGGATAAAGGTTTCGAAGTGAAATGTAATCCAATTACCATGTCAAAATAGTTAAAAATTACATTCTCAGGCCATTGGCCTTATTTGAAATTTGAAATTGTCTTTCGCTGAAATCGGAAATAAGACGAAAATAATTAAACATAAAGAAGACGGGAGCGGGCCTCTACTGGTAGTATTGACGCAGGTGCTCCGCGTTCCACGGGTGGGTGAACACGAGTCCTTCCAGGTTCTCGAGCTCGTATGTGTTGTTGTGTACGGCTCGGCGCACGCGGTACGGGCCTTCCCAGGTGGTGCCCAGAACTCCTGCCCCCTGCACTTTGGTGTTTTGGAACACCATTCTGAGGACGAGGCTTCCGTCGGCGAATTTCCGCAGCTTGACCTTGGAATTGTAGTACTTCTCAACCTTCCTCTTCTGCGCAACAAGGCAGGTGAGCGCGTCCGCCCTCTTCTCGTCTATGAGGTCCAGCTCGAGCCTGATTGCTTCATTGTTGGCGGCTTCTTTGTACTCTTCGATGCAAAAGGTCGGCAGCTTGGTCTCGACAGGTACCACGGCCTCGATACCGAATTCAAGAGCGAAAGGCGTTTTGCCAGTCGCGTTCCGCGCGGTGGTCCGGTATGCCCAGAGGACCATGGGAAGCTCTTCGGCCCAACCCCCATTTCTCTCTTCCAGCTTCTTCTTTAGGTTCTCTTTGATTGTCTTGTTAACCGCCTCGACCTGACCGTTGGCTTGAGGATGGCGGGGAGAGGAGAAAGTATTGCTGATGCCCAACTATTCGCACATGTCTCGGAGGCGCGTATTATCGAATTTCTTTCCGTTGTCGGTCACAATTGACGCGGGGATCCCGAAGCGGCAGATAATATTCTTCCAGATGAAGTTCGTCGTGTTCGCCTCCGTGATCTTCGCTAACGGTTCGGCCTCTACCCATTTCGTGAAGTAATCGATAGCCATGATCACGTGCTTGTACTGCCTCGGGGCCGTAGGCAGCTCACCGATGAGGTCGATTCCCCACTTCGTGAAGGGTCGAGGTACAATGATCGGGCAGAATGGGGCCGGCGCTTGGCGTGGGATGTGGGCAAACCTTTGGCATTTGTCGCATCTTTTGGCCCACTCGTGGGAGTCCTTTTTCAAGGTAGGCCAAAAGTACCCAAGCCTTAGCAGCTTCAGGGCCAAAGACTGTCCGGCAGCGTGGTTTTCACACACCCCTTCGTGCAACTCGCGGAGCGCTTTCTTTGCCTCGACCTCGATCAGGCATCGGAGAAGAGGCATGAATTATCCTCTCTTGAACAGGTTGTCTTCCCTCATTGTGTATTTCAGCGCCAAGTTTCTCAGCTTTCTAGCATCTTCTTTGTCTTCAGGGACGACTCCTCGCTTGAGGTATGCCACGAGTGGTGTCATCCATGAGGGGGGCGGAGTTCCGTCAACTACCCCTACGTCGCCTCTCGAGAGGTAGGGTCGAGTTAGTACTTCTATTGGTAAGCTGCCTTCTCCCTCTCGAGACATTATACCTTGTCTTCTTCGCGTATTAGAACTGCGCTCACGGCCTTGTCGGAAACCGCGAGGTAGACATACAAGGTCTCGCCATCCTTCTGTTTTACGAGGAACAGGGGGGAGCTGATACGTTGATTGGCGAACATTCGGTTCACCAACCTTTCATACGTTGTGTTGTCGCAGTTTTTCGGACAACGATTTAGGAGTCGTAGACGGTTAGACCCAAGGCCGGACCAAGTGGTCTCATCTCGACTCGAGCGTGTCGGGCTTGGTATCCCAAGCCGTCCCTTAGCTGTAGATGATCTCTATCTCGTCCAAGCACCTGAAACGTGAACATAAAGGTGTGAACTACAAAGGGGAAACAGAGGGGTTGCCTCTGTTTACCTCTCCGACGCTCAACATTAGTAGGATTGAGGTGGTTTGTAGAGGGTTTAGTGTTTAGAGGTCGAGACTTGAGAGAAACGAGCGAGGTACGAGTTCGACAGCGTTTCAGTACTCAAATTCGGACTACCTGGGTCAAGGGAAGGACCCTTGTATTTATAGGCAGCCAAGGGGTGGTTTGAAGACCCCTTGGCCGAGTGAGCAAGGTTGGGCCGGCCTTGGAGGAGGGCCGGCCTTGGAGTGCCGGCCGTGGAGGGCCGGCCATGGAGGGAGGCCGGCCTTGGAGTGCCGGCCTTGGAGTGCCGGCCGGCCATGGAGGAGGGCCGGCCTTGGAGGGCCGGCCATGGAGGGCCGGCCATGGAGGAAGGCCGGCCTTGGAGTGCCGGCCTTGGAGTGCCGGCCGTGGAGGGCCGGCCATGGAGGGCCGGCCATGGAGGGCCGGCCATGGAGGAAGGCCGGCCTTGGAGTGCCGGCCTTGGAGTGCCGGCAGGCCATGGAGGAGGGCCGGCCTTGGAGCGGCGGCCATGGAGGAAGGCCGGCCTTGGAGCGCCGGCCATGGAGGGCCGGCCATGGAGGGCCGGCCATGGAGGAAGGCCGGCCTTGGAGCGCCGGCCATGGAGGGCCGGCCATGGAGGAAGGCCGGCCTTGGAGTGCCGGCCGAGGAGGGCCGGCCTTGGAGCGCCGGCCGAGGAGGGCCGGCCTTGGAGCGCCGGCCGAGGAGGGCCGGCCGAGGAGGGCCGGCCTTGGAAAGCCGGCCTTGGCCAGCGCCGGCCTTGGGCCGGTCATACGCCGGGCGGCGGCCGGCCGGGAGCTGGCCGGACGGCACTTGGCCGGCCGGGAGCCGCTGTGCGGGCCTCGCACCGGTCACGTGGATCTAAGCGATGCCTTAGTTCTCGTCGGTCCGAGACGGACCGACAACATTAGCCCCCCGAGTTTCCGGTCGAGCGTAGATCGAGTGGAAACTCAAAATCTACGCCTTTATACGGATGCGGGATGAACGCTCTCGGGTTCGTGTCATGAGGAATGGCCTTCGCGCGTCGCGAGGGACGACCTTTGTGCGTCGCGAGGGACGGCCTTTGTGCGTCTCAAGGGACGGCCTTTGTTTCGGGTTGATCGTGCGTGGCTTATTTTCTCGATCTGCCAATGAGGGCGTGATCGATTAGCACGACTTTATTGTGTCGTGCGCGTCTTATTTTCTCGACTCGCCAACGAAGGCATAACCGATTTGCACGTCTTTGTTGTTTTGTGCGCGTCTTACTTTTCTCGATTTGCCAACGAAGGCATAACCGATTTGCACGTCTTTTTTGTTTGGTGCGCGTCTTATGTTCTCGATTTGCCAACGGAGGCATAATCGATTAGCACGTCTTTTTTGTATTGTGCGCGTCTTATGTTCTCGATTTGCCAACGAAGGCATAATCGATTTGCGCGTCTTTGTCGTTTTGTGCGCGTCTTACTTTTCTCGATTTGCCAACGAAGGCATAATCGATTTGCACGTCTTTTTTGTTATGCGCGCGTCTTGTTTTCTCGATTTGCCAACGAAGGCATAACCGATTTGCGCGTCTTTGTCGTTTTGTGCGCGTCTTACTTTTCTCGATTTGCCAACGAAGGCATAATCGATTTGCACGTCTTTTTTGTATTGTGCGCGTCTTATGTTCTCGATTTGCCAACGAAGGCATAATCGATTAGCACGTCTTTTTTGTTATGTGCGCGTCTTGTTTTCTCGATTTGCCAACGAAGGCATAATCGATTTGCGCGTCTTTGTCGTTTTGTGCGCGTCTTACTTTTCTCGATTTGCCAACGAAGGCATAATCGATTTGCACGTCTTTTTTGTGTTGTGCGCGTCTTACTTTTCTCGATTTGCCAACGAAGGCATAATCGATTTGCACGTCTTTTTTGTTATGTGCGCGTCTTGTTTTCTCGATTTGCCAACGAAGGCATAATCGATTTGCGCGTCTTTGTCGTTTTGTGCGCGTCTTACTTT
The DNA here is from genome assembly GCF_054948205.1 of Urtica dioica subsp. dioica. Lineage (NCBI taxonomy): Eukaryota > Viridiplantae > Streptophyta > Magnoliopsida > Rosales > Urticaceae > Urtica > Urtica dioica. The sequence continues at coordinate 41,996,013 of NC_142756.1, forward strand.
TCTCGATTTGCCAACGAAGGCATAATCGATTTGCACGTCTTTGTTGTTTTTTGTTTTTTTTTTTAGCATTGTTTCCCATTAGCCCCCCGAGTTTCTCGTGTGCTCGTAGAGGAGACTAGAAATTTTAATGTAGCAAGATAAAGACTTCGAGGTGAAATGTGATGCAATTATCATGCACAAATAGTCAAAAATTACATCCCTGGGCCATTGGCCTTATTGAAATTCGAGATTGTCTTAAAACTGGAAATAAAATGACATAATGAGAAGAGGGGACGGGCTTAGCCCACGACATGCAGCTGTGAGCTCTCCGGTTGTTCAATCGCTGCCTGGTTCATGTCAGTCACCGTCGCCGGACCCTTCCTTCCCCGCCGTGGACGGCCTTCGTGCACCGTGGCCGCCCCGACCGTTCTTAGGACATACTCTTTTAATTTCCCGACTTGAATCAGGGCCTCGATCTGACGCCTAAGATGATAGCACTCGGACGTCAGATGCCCGTGATCCTGGTGGTACTCACAGAACTTGTTCCGATCCCTCTTCGCGGGATCCTTCGCTAGAGGAGCCGGACTTCCTAGCTTGTCGCGGTGCAGAGCTAGGATCCGCTCTTGCGGAGTGTTCAGCGGGGTGTACGTTGATAACGCTTGGAAGTTATCAACGTGCGACGATCTTGGACCGGAGAGGGGGCGACCGTTAGGGGCCCGGCCTCCCTTGCTCCTCTTGCTTTGAGGGTCGGGGCGATCTTTGTCCCGTTCTTCGCGGTGGCGACCACCTTGTCCTCCTGACTTCCGGCCATCGCGGCCATCGAGATAGTCCTCGATTCCCATATGTGTGCGGGCTCTCGTCATCAGCTCCGCCATGTCTCGCGGGACTTGCCCGACAATGGACTTGAGGAAGTCGCTCGTGCGAACTCCCTCGGTAATCGCCGTGATGGCGTCCCTGTCGTCGAAGCCCTCGACTTTGTGAGACTCCTCGGTGAAGCGGGCGAGGTATTGTCTCAACGTCTCATCTCTCCCCTGTCGAATGGAGAGGAGGTGGGTCTTCGATTTCTTTTGTGCCACAAGCGTGGCAAAGCGAGCAAGGAAAGCCTCTCGCAAGGCCCGGAAGGACGGAATGCTTCCAGGCCTCAAACTTTGGAACCACTCAAAGCCCGACCCTGTGAGGGTCAGGCTGAAGGCTTGGCAGAGGGTGGCGTCCGTCTGCCCTTGCATCGTCATCCACGTCTCATAGTGTTGGACGTGGAAGTGGGGGTCCGTACGTCCATCATAGGGGGGAATGGACGGTAACTTAAAGTTTCCCACGCATGGCTGCGCGAGGACTTGTGCGGCGAAGGGAGAGTATGATTCCTCGATCCCTCCGTACGGCCTTTGCCTCCCTGATTCCCTCATCTCGATGATTTGGTTTTGGAGGCTCTGGATCATTGTGACCATATCAAGCCCGTTGGCAGGGCCAATCGTCGGGGCCACGGGGGTCACTGGTTGGCGTTCATTGGACGCTTGGTCCACGACATTGGCCTGAGGCCGGCCAAGAGTTGCGGCGGGGAGCGCGTCCCTTCGAGAATTTAGCCTTTGGCGGAGATCCTCCCCTCGGGAGTTTCTCTGCGCCGTCAAGCGCTCTCTAAGGTCCACGCTTGGTGCGTGACGAGGCGAGGTCGCCCTTGGCCGGGTCGTCCGGCGAGCGCTTCGGCTATCGGCTCCATCGTCGACCAGAGTCGCTCTCTCCTCGGCGAGGGGCCGTGTCCGGCCACCTCTTGAAACCGAGGGGGCGAGTCCCCGGGACTGTGACCGTGCCTGTTGTCGCGCCGGGCACAAAGGATCGGCCAACGCACCGTTGGCCCTCTCGGATCGCGTTTGAGCGAGGCTAGGGGTGGCCTCGTCGGTCCTCGATTCCTCCACGTACTCGGGGTCGGAGTAATCTTGAGCAGATCGATCCTCGACGTCGTAGCCGAGGAGACCGGCGATGAGGGAGCTGTCAACGCCGGGACGGTCAAGGAGCTCCGCGAGCCGTCGGGCCGTGTCCTCTCGGAGCTCGGCCTCGGGGTCGTTCACCGGGTCTTGGGGCTGGCTCTCGCTATCGCGAGGTTGCCCTTCAAGACGGTGCGCGAGGTTTCGGAGACCGTACCTCGAGCTCGTCGCTCGGGTACCCGCGGAGGTAGTGGGTAGATGACTCATCTCTCGAGAGTCGTGATTACAAAGGGAGAAAACTGGTAGAGGGAATGCGTCGTCAAGGTCGAGAGATCCCCTCCTTCTAGCGCCAAAATGTTGTCGCAGTTTTTCGGACAACGATTTAGGAGTCGTAGACGGTTAGACCCAAGGCCGGACCAAGTGGTCTCGTCTCGACTCGAGCGTGTCGGGCTTGGTATCCCAAGCCGTCCCTTAGCTGTAGATGATCTCTATCTCGTCCAAGCACCTGAAACGTGAACAGAAAGGTGTGAACTACAAAGGGGAAACAGAGGGGTTGCCTCTGTTTACCTCTCCGACGCTCAACATTAGTAGGATTGAGGTGGTTTGTAGAGGGTTTAGTGTTTAGAGGTCGAGACTTGAGAGAAACGAGCGAGGTACGAGTTCGACAGCGTTTCAGTACTCAAATTCGGACTACCTGGGTCAAGGGAAGGACCCTTGTATTTATAGGCAGCCAAGGGGTGGTTTGAAGACCCCTTGGCCGAGTGAGCAAGGTTGGGCCGGCCTTGGAGGAGGGCCGGCCTTGGAGTGCCGGCCGTGGAGGGCCGGCCATGGAGGGAGGCCGGCCTTGGAGTGCCGGCCGGCCATGGAGGAGGGCCGGCCTTGGAGCGCCGGCCATGGAGGGCCGGCCATGGAGGAAGGCCGGCCTTGGAGTGCCTGCCTTGGAGTGCCGGCCGTGGAGGGCCGGCCATGGAGGGCCGGCCATGGAGGAAGGCCGGCCTTGGAGTGCCGGCCGGCCATGGAGGAGGGCCGGCCTTGGAGCGCCGGCCATGGAGGAAGGCCGGCCTTGGAGCGCCGGCCATGGAGGGCCGGCCATGGAGGAAGGCCGGCCTTGGAGCGCCGGCCATGGAGGGCCGGCCATGGAGGAAGGCCGGCCTTGGAGTGCCGGCCGAGGAGGGCCGGCCTTGGAGCGCCGGCCGAGGAGGGCCGGCCTTGGAGCGCCGGCCGAGGAGGGCCGGCCTTGGAAAGCCGGCCTTGGCCAGCGCCGGCCTTGGGCCGGTCATACGCCGGGCGGCGGCCGGCCGGGAGCTGGCCGGACGGCACTTGGCCGGCCGGGAGCCGCTGTGCGGGCCTCGCACCGGTCACGTGGATCTAAGCGATGCCTTAGTTCTCGTCGGTCCGAGACGGACCGACAAAACGTTGCACCCGCGTTTTTGAGGCCAAAGGGTATGACCTTGTAGTAGTAAAGTCCGCGGTTCGTAACAAAGGTGGTCTTGATTTGATCCAGCTCGTGCATGCGGATCTGATTGTAGCCTGAGTAGGCATCCATGAAGCTTAGCAGCTCGTGGCCCGCCGTGGCGTCCACAAGTTGCTCGATTCTCAGGAGAGGGAAGCTGTCTTTCGGGCAGGCTTTGTTGAGGTCTTTGTAATCGATACAAATTCGCCACTTCCCGTTTGGCTTCTTAACCATAACGACATTGGACACCCACTTGGGGTGTTCCGCCTCCCTGATGAAGTTGGCGGCGAGGAGTTTGTCAACTTCTTCACCAATGGCTTGGTCCCTCTCTCCATTGAACACCCGTCTCGGTTGGACCATTATCTCGGGGTCGATCCCCGGCATGTCGGCGTGTGTCCACGCGAAGACGTCTTTGAACTCGCGGAGGAAGGCTGCGAGCTGGAGTCGGATTTCGGACGGGAGCTGGGCACCTACCTTGACTACTTGGTCAGGCTTGGCGTCGTCTAGAACGACGGGAACGAGGTCATCCGGTGTCTCCACCTTCCGACGCTCGACATCGTCCCATTGGTCCAATTCTCCGAAGGTGCCCCCTTCCTCGATCTTGCATGGGAATTTGTCCCTGAGCTGGAAGATGGTGCTCACCATATTTACTTTTCCCTTTCTGTCCACACATTGGATGTAGCACATCCTTGCCATCGATTGGTTTCCCAACATTATGGCAATCCCCTTCTCGGTTGGGAATTTCATCATCAGGTGGTAGGTGGACGTTATGGCCTTCAACCGATGTGATGTTGTATGCCGATGATGATGATGTTGTATGCCGAGGGCTGGTCCACAACCAGGAACGACACGATGTGGCTGACCTCGATCCCCCCCGATGTCCCGAAGGTGACCGGGAGGTCGATGATGCCCTCCGTCATAACCCTCCCCCCGGAGAAGCCGAAGAGTGGGGTCGAGATCTGTTGTCAATGGTGCCCACAAGAAGAGTAGTAGTGTCTATTTATGTACATTTGATGTAATAAGGTCTCATGAAGACTCTTGCTTGTAATTGCTTATTCATTAAAAAGTTGAAACGTTCATTCATTCTTCCTTGTCTGTTTGAAGCTTTATGATAAAACATTAGTCTTTAGTCCATAAACAAAATAAACAACTTACGAAGAGACAAATGTAGATTTGCATGAACAAACTCTTCGTAGTTTGCTTAAAACGATATATTCGCAATCTAAGGGTCAAAGGACTATTGACCTCAGTATGATTGTTAGGAGAATCTATGATGTCTGGTTATGGGGAATTGAGAGTTGGAGACTCTATAGTTCTTCTAGGTATCTTCCGAAGGTACTGAATTGACCAGTGCACTTCTAGAGACAAGATAAGAACAAACCATTTAACCTTTTATGTCTCGAGATCACTACGTATGAATTGCATCGTGCTTACCTTAATCCTGAAATGAGACATGCCATTTCACAACTTACGTATTCTAATTTGAGAAAGTCAGAGTTCGGACTCACTATGTGATTCCGAACAGGGCCTATTGGTGAAGTACTAAGTTGTGAGAATATCATGAGTAACTTTGTGAAGTTCTCATAGATATGGAATTCATGTACAAGATTGCTGAAATGCAATGTATATCACCTCATGCTTTGTTCCTTGGAGTGTGAATAAATGAACTTGCCAGTGTCCGAATTGAGTCCTGACTCTTTTGGATGAAACAATGTGACTTGTTAGCTCCTCGTCAATACATTGTTTCTAACTTATTCACAAGCGACAAAGGAGTTGAGGAAATAACAGCTAGAAGGGTAAAATGGTAATTTCGTAAATCCCGACTAGCTGATGATATTCATGAATGGTAAATATAGATAATATTCAGTGGATCCGCTCATCACAATTTGGTTGAATTCTTGAGTAGAAAATAAATTCATTTGAACCGAGAGATTTTCAGTGTCAACTCTTTAGTGGAGTCAGTTGACATTAAGCTAAACTTGGAAAAGGTTTGTGAACTTTTGAGTCCAAGTGTTTAGCTCAAGCTTTGTTCATTTGGATCCATGAGGTCACTGCCACAAATCGCATCGAGTAGGAATAGTTAAACTAGAAGCTAAGTCAAAACAAGAACGAGACAAGTTTTACGAAAATTGTCAAAAGGGTATTTTGGTCTTTTTGGACATAGGACAAAATGAATGTCAATAAATTATTTTTGACATTGTCATATGATGACAAATGAAATAAATATTACTCAGCCATATTAGTGTAATTGGGCCTTGAGGATTAATTTCATTTCATAGAATTTTACTTGAAAATTCTTAATGGGCTTTTCTTATGTTGTGTCATGAACAAATGAAGAAACTGTTGGAATCGATCTAGGGTTTGAGAAAATAATTAACGCTTCGGTAAGCGGCGGAATTTTAAAAATTTTCTTTTACAAGTAAAAACAGTTTTTACTAACCTAGACAAGTGCAAGTACATGTAATTAAAAACCAATATGAGCTAGAAGTTTACTAACCTTTCTTGAAGCTTGAACTTTGAAGAAGCTTGTGGAAAGTTTGCAACGCTCGTCTCCCCTCGCAGCACGTCTCTCTTTCTTTCCTCGGCACCTCGAGCAACCACGAAAGTTTCTATCACTAAATCACTCGAAAAGAAGGAATCAGTGAGTGGGCACTTTTAAACACTACGACTTAAGAACGAGTCTCGAAGTCGCAGAGCTAAACACTAGGTCGAGTGAGGACCTAGGTGCCAAGAAAAGAAAAAATCGAAAATAAACTAGAGAGAGAGAGAGGAGTTCGGCCAACAATGTCTAGAGAGAGAGTCTCTCAATCTCTAACTTATGTTGAATGAATGGAATGAGAAGAAAGAGGCTCCTATTTATAGGAGAGGTCTTACCTTCAATAAGGTAGTTTCCTCTTCTATAGAATATCACATATTCATGAGCAAAATAACCCTTATTTCTTATTCCTCTTGGGCGCCCAAGGCAGCCTTCTAGAAGGCTAGGATTTGTTTCCTTTTTTGTTCCTTGGCTTGCCTATTACTCTCTTGGCCGATTCCCCTATGCATCTCATATGCAAATTTGTTTCCTCTTTTTCTTTTGGCAAGTATCTTGATACATTTATGCACAAAATAATCTCTCTTTCCTCTTGGGTGGTGGGCGCCTATTCTAATGCTAGAAAGGCCTTCTAGAAGCTTTTCCACTTGTTCATGACAACATGAAAAAGGCCCATTAAGAATTTTCAATAAAATTCTTATGAAATGAAATTAATTAACAAGGCCCAATGATCAAGTCATGGCCGAGTGACATTAAGTCATCAAGTGAACTTGTCAAAAAATTTATTGACATTCATTTCATTCTTTGTCTCAAAAGACAAAAATACCCTTTTGACTATTTTCGTTCTTGTTTTGACTTAGCTTCCAGTTTAACTATTCCTATCGATGTGATTCGTGACAGTGACCTCATGGACCCAAATGAACAAAGCTTGAGCTAAACACTTGGACTCAAAAGTTCACAAACCTTTTCCAAGTTTAGCTTAATGCCAACTGACTCCACTAAAGAGCTGACACTGAAAATCTCTCGGTTCAAATGAATTTATTTTCTACTCAAAAATTCGACCTAATTATGATGAGCGGATCCACTGAATATTATCTATGTTTACCCTTCATGAATGTCATCAGCTAGTCGGGATTTACGAAATTACCATTTTACCATTCTAGCTGTTATTTCCTCAACTCCTTTGTCGCTTGTGAATAAGTTAGAAACAATGTATTGACGAGGAGCTAACAAGTCACATTGTTTCATCCAAAAGAGTCAGGACTCAATTTGGACACTGGCCAGTTCATTTATTCACACTCCAAGGAACAAAGCATGAGGTGACATACATTGCATTTCAGCAATCTTGTACATGAATTCCATATCTATGAGAACTTCACAAAGTTACTCATGACAGACTCACAACTTAGTACTTCACCAATAGGCCTTGTTCGGAATCACATAGTGAGTCCGAACTTTGACTTTCTCAAATGAGAATACTAAGGTGTGAAATGGCATGTCTCATTTCAGGATTAAGGTAAGCATGATGCAATTCATACATAGTGACTTCGAGACATAAGAGGTTAAATGGTTTGTTCTTATATTGTCTCTAGAAGTGCACTGGTCAATTCAGTACCTTCGGAAGATACCTAGAAGAACTATAGAGTCCCCAACTCTCAATGCCTCAGAACCAGAAATCATAGATTCTTCTAACAATCATACTGAGGTCAATAGTCCTTTGACCCTAAGATTGCGAATATATCGTTTTAAGCAAACTACGAAGAGTTTGTTCATGCAAATCTACATTTGTCTCTTCGTAAGTTGTTTAGTTTGTTTATGGACTAAAAGACTAAGGTTTTATCATAAAGCTTCAAACAAAGAAAGAATGAATGAACGTTTCAACTTTTTATTAATGAATAAGCAATTACAAGCAAGAGTCTTCGTAAGACTATATGACATCAAATGTACATAAATAGACACTACTACTCTTCTTGTGGGCACCATTGATAACAAACTCCCACTTGACTCAAAGAAGATGTGAGTAGTTCTACATGCCTAATCCCTCTCGAAGTTGGTCGAAGACCATGTTCGCTAGGGCCTTGGTGAATGGATCTGCCAGAGATCTACTTCACTTCCACGTCTCCGCGTTGCGCGATCTCTCAAATCAAATGGTATTTCCTCTCAATATGCTTAGAGCGCTTATGGCTTCGAGGTTCCTTTGAGTTAGCGACAGCCCCACTATTATCACAATAAAGGGTCATGGGCTCGTCGACGTTTGGAACAACTTCCAAATACTTAAGGAACTTTCTAAGCCATACAGCCTCTTTGGATGCTTCACAAGCAGCCACATATTCTGCTTCCATTGTGGAGTCAGCAATGCAAGATTGCTTAATACTTCTCCACACAACAGCTCCACCATTAAGGATGAACACAGATCCCGAAGTGGATTTCCTGGAATCCTTATCCGCTTGAAAATCGGAGTCGGTATATCCCGTCATAGTCAGGTCATTACCTGAGTATGTAAGCATCAAGTTCCTAGTTCTTCGAAGATACTTAAGAACATGCTTAACAGCAATCCAGTGCTCGGGTCCAGGGTTGGATTGGAAACGGCTAACTACGGCAACGGCGAAACATATATCAGGTCTAGTGCAAAGCATAGCATACATGAGGCTTCCTACGGCAGAGGCGTAAGGAATCTTCCTCATGTCTTCAATCTCTTGTGCAGTCTTGGGAGACTGGTCCTTAGAGAGTGAAACTCCATGCCTAAAGGGTGTTTGACCCCTCTTGCAGTCTTGCATCGAGAAGCGATCCATCACCTTATCAATATAAGATGCTTGAGAGAGCGACAGGGTCCGGTTTTTCCTATCTCGAAAGATTTGGATTCCCAGAATGTATGCGGCTTCTCCTAGATCCTTCATATCGAATTGCTTTGCCAGCCAGACCTTAACCTCAGATAACTTACCGACGTCATTACCAATGAGTAGTATATCATCGACATATAGTACCAGAAACACAACTTTGCCTTCGTGCATTAACTTGTAAACACAAGGCTCATCTATTGACTGTTCAAAGCCGAAGCTCTTTACAGTTTCATCGAATCTAATATTCCATGACCTAGATGCTTGCTTTAGTCCATAAATGGATTTAAGCAACTCACAAACCTTGGTCTCTTGACCTTTATCCACGAAACCGTCTGGTTGAGCCATGTAAATGCGCTCGTCAAGATTGCCATTCAGAAAGGCTGTCTTGACATCCATTTACCAGATCTCATAGTCGAGAGCTGCATCTATGGATAGGAGTTTGCGGATGGATTTAAGCATCGCGACTGGCGAGAAGGTTTCTTCATAGTCAATCCCTTCTTGTTGGGTATAACCCTTCGCCACAAGTCGTGCTTTGAACGTCTCGACGTTCCCATCAGGACCCCATTTTCTTCTTGTATATCCACTTACACCCTACGGGTTTAATCCCTTCAGGAAGGTCTACAAGTTTCCAGACTTTGTTGACATACATCGAGTGCATTTCAACTTTCATGGCGTCAAGCCAAAGGTTTGATTCAGAACAAGCCATCGCTTGGCTATAGGAAACAGGATCGTCCATGTCGGAGACAGCTACAAGAGAGTCTCCATAAGACATGTACCTGTCAGGCTTTTGAGCAGCCCTCCCACTACGTCTAAGTACTACTTGACGAGATTCTGATGAGTTAGGTTGTGTTTCAGTTGGGGTAAGAACAGTTCTTATAGATGAGGTAGAAGCTTCCTCACCCAACTTTTCTTCAAGCACAATTTTGCTTCTAGGTTTTGCATCTTTCATAAAGTCCTCCTCGAGGAAATGAGCATTCGTGCTAACGAAAGTCTTATCGTCCTCGGGACTATAGAAAGTAAAACCTTTGGTTTCCTTCGGATATCCTACAAACAGGCACAATTCTGACCTACTAGCCAACATGCTAGTCTTTTGCCTCAGCACGTGTGCAGGGCAACCCCAAATTCGGATGCGGCCAAGATTCACTTTACAGCCAGTCCATCGTTCATAAGGAGTACCAGGAACCGTTTTGGACGGAACTTGGTTCAGAATGTAGGCGGCTGTTTCAAGGGCATATCCCCAAAAGGAAAGCGGGAGTGATGAGTAACTCATCATTGATCTAACCATCTCCATAAGAGTTCGGTTTCTTCTCTCTGACACTCCGTTTTGTTGAGGTGTGCCAGGTGCGGTAAGCTGAGAAGCAATACCTTCTTCTTTAAGAAAGTCATCGAACTCTCCAGACATATACTCACCACCTCGATCAGATCGAAGGGTTTTGATTACTTTGCCAGTTTGCTTTTCCACTAAAGCCCTAAAGACCTTAAATACGTTAAAGGTCTCGGATTTGTGTTTGAGCAAATAGACAAACCCATATCGTGAGTAATCATCAGTGAAGGTAACGAAGTATTCGTATCCTCCACGTGCCTGTTGGCTGAGCGGACCACATACATCAGAATGTATTAGTTCTAGCAACTCAGTGGCTCTTCGACCTTTATCAGAGAAAGGTCGCTTAGTCATTTTTCCTTCTATGCAGGATTCACAAGTAGGTAGTGAACCTATTGCAGAGGCTTGGAGTGGACCATCCCTCTCAAGTCTCTTAATCCTTTCTAGACTGATATGACCAAGTCTTAAGTGCCATAGGTGTGTTGATTTTGTTAGATCGGAGGATTCAGAAAGTTTGATCCTCTTTGACTCCCTAATTAGATCATTATCTATTTCGGTGTCTAAAAGAGAAGGTTGAGTGGGATAGATGTAGAAAAGAGCATTCTTCATACATGCATCAGTGACAAAAGAATTATCAGGAAACGAAATACGAATTCCATTCTTAATGAACTTTAAACAATAATCTTGCTCACGAAGACGAGCAACGGATATTAAGTTCTTCCCAAAGGTAGGAACAAAATAAACATTATTCAAGTTTAAAGTGCGGTCTTCAAAAGACAGCGTCACGGATCCCACAGCCTTTGCAGACACCAGGCTCCCATCACCCCATTTGAAACAGAACTCGCCTTCCTCTAAGATTTTGGTTTTCTTGAAACCATTCAAGAAACAACAAATATGGTTAGTAGCAGCGGAGTCAAGAATCCACGTTGATACATTATCAGCTACTAAGCATGCTTCGGTAACTAGTACAATACTATGTTCCTTTGCTTTGAGATTGGCAGGACAGTTCTTTTTATCGGCCTTGTGAGGTCTCTTCTTAGTTCCAGAGGCGGAGGCTCTTTGCTCAGTAGCATGTGCCTCTCCTTGATTCGTCTTTCTCTTAGTGAGACCTACAGCAGTGCGAAGTCCCTTCATAAGCTTGGTAACAGTGTACTCTAGCTTGTTTATGAAGTAATTCATCTTGGAGGTATCAAGAGATGCGGGGAGAGTTTCTAAGATCATATCTATGATGTTCTTCCCATCAATCTCAGATCCTAGGATTTCCATTTTATTCAGAAAACTAATGATCAGTATCATGAAGTCTCCAACAGGAGTCCTAGCCTGCATATGACAGTTCATAAACTGTCAAACTGCTTGTAGCCTTGTTTGACGCCTTTGCCCTCCAAACATCTCAAGGAGATTGTAGAGCATGTCAGCGGCAGTCTCGAAGTCACGATGTTGCTCTTTCAGCATATTGTTCATAGATGCCAAGATATAGCACCTCACAATCTCATCGGATCGAAGCCAGGCCGCTAAGGCGTCATTGTCCTCTTGAGTTGAATCATCATTCGTCAGAGGAGGACACGGGGTGGTGAGTACCCATTTGTGCTTGTTAACGGTAGGTTTTATGTCGAGGTTACGTTTCGAATCTATGTAGTTTTCGTTTTCGAGTTTGTTCGAGGAAAGAAAGATTGAGAGATGGTTGAGAGACATATTGCCTATATAAGTTGAAACAAGTTTATGATTAGTCTTTGGTTTAGGATTTAAGTTTTATTAAGACTTTTATAAAATCCAAAGGTGTTATAAACCAAACGATAATTTACTCCCTCAAGAGAAGGCCGCAAAAAATCTCCATTTATAAGTAAATGACACATCATTAATGCTAAGCAAAGATGTCAATACATCTATTTAGACTAGCCACCTTTTAAATTGGTTTGATCACTCACATCCTTTCGCAGAGCCTCAAGGGAGGATACTAGGGATTGAGCCTAAGTGTGCAACCAACCACTTAGTCCAAAAGATCAGCTTTGAAAAACAATCCCCCAAGGGGAGGCCTTGCCATCATTGCATCACTCTCGGACGTAGCTCATTGAGCAATGATCGAAGCAATAACGCCTTGGAGTACTCACATTTAAGTGAGGGTCGCAAGAGCGGCTCTTAGTCCCACGTTATTGCATCTTTCACTAGTGTTGGGGATCGCGGGTTACAAACAACGAATATAACCCTCCCACTTAGTTTTTGGAGTTGGTTCATCGACTCTTATAAGTTCGGAAACAAATTTCTTAGTTAGAGAGCGACAGAGCGGACAACTAGAAGAGAATCCTAGATCGACATGTTCAGAGCAGTATTAGTGCATAAAGGCACAAGGTACATACTCGATCTTTTCCTATTTTCTATTTCGGGAAAGTGCGTGAGGGAAGTGTGAACTTCAACTCACTCGAACACTTGAAAGTTTGAGATTACACATCTTTTTATTTTTCGGCTTGTCTACAAGGAGACCTCCCACTCAAATTTTCAAGAGCATATAGATTTTGAACATATGTGATATAGATATAGTCACTACTACAAAAATAGGATTCTACAACGCTTAAAAACAGTTGTAGAATGATTCTACAACGCTTCTTAAGCGTTGTAGAATCCTGCGTTGTAGAAGCTTCTACAACAATTAAAAATCCGTTGTAGAATCCAACAGCTTTCTACAACGCTTAATTATCCGTTGTAGAAACTAAGCTTCTACAACGGATTCTTAAGCGTTGTAGAAGCTTCTACAACGGGTTGAATCCATTGTGTAATTTTTAAACATTTTCAACCATCTCGCCGCGGCGACGTATAATTCGCGCCGCGGAGACATATTCTACAACGGATTTTCAATCCGTTGTAGAATCACGTCGCCGCGGCACGAAATATACGTCGCCGCGGCGAGTTATTTGCTGCGGCGAGGTACGTTCCACGCCGCGGCGAGAACATTCTACAACGGATTATAATCCGTTGTAGAATCAACTCGCCGCGGCGAATAATACACTTCGCCGCGGTGAAGTCAAATCTTAGCCGCGGCGAGATTATTCTACAACGGATTATTATGCGTTGTAGGAAGGGGATGAATTTTTTTTTAAAAACTCGCCGCGGCGAAGAAAAAATCTCGCCGCGGCGAGACTAAGATTTCTAATTTGCCTGCTCTTGGTATCTTGTCTCGCCGCGGCGAATAATATTTCCCGCCGCGGCTCGAATTACTTGCCGCGGCGAGAAAAAAGGTTCGCCGCGGCGAGAATCATTTATTTTCAATCCGGAATCTGTTTTTTACACGATACTAGCACCTGAAAATAATCTTCAATACAAAAAATATCTAATATATACATTCATCTTCAAATATCCTCATCTTCAAAACATTCAAAATCTAATATATACATCTTCAAAAAAACTAGCTAATCATCACAGTTAATAAATGTTTGTACATAAGTTACCCATTCTTCTCTAACTCTCTCTAAATCCTCTTTCGTATAGGATTTCTTATTTTCTAATTTTCCTACACCTCCTACGATTATATCACGCATATAAGAAATGACAAAATACCCGCATTCCGTGTTTCCCGTTTGTCTCGGAGCGTCCCAAGCCTTGATGTACGTTGATTGCCCGTTACTATTGGCGTTTTGATGCTCGAGCTTGAAATCAACAAGAACCCTATATAACACGGAGATTATAAGAGAAAAAACATCTAGAACGGTTTATAATAAAAATTATTTAAGAAATCAAAAAATTACCTTTTTATCAATCGATTTAAATCCGTTGGGATTTTATTTCTCAACGGGTCAAAGAACATAGCGCTATTTCTCCAAAGGTCGAGGACAACGAGCATCCAATGCGCACCTTTGTTATACGGCATCAAAACTAGTTCACCAAATTTGCAATGTTGTACCACGTTTCCAACGTCCTTGACTCGTTTTGACAAATAAGCCTCCTCGTCGTCATTTTGTATATACGAACTTAAGCTCGGATTTATAAAACAAAAATTTCGAGTCTTCTTCGCCTTTTCTAGCCTCGATCGTAGATAGCTATGACAAACAAATATTTAGTTGATCAAAACACTAAATATTGAATATTGATATTAAAAAACGCATATAAAGAAAACTCTTACTCCATATAAACCGTTATGCTCCCCGCGCCAATTTCCAAGTATTGCAAAAAATCGGAAATGTCTTCAAATGACACCGGAATCGGGATAGCCGCGAGACTTGGACTAACATTGACCATAATCACATCCCCTTCCGGTAACATTACTTTGTTGGCATGTTGAGCGAGCAATCGATACTTTGGATTAATCACCTTGTACGGAATCTTCTTAGCATCATCGATGCTAGCTTCACTCTCAAAACCGAGCTTTGAGAGTTGTTTGACAACCGGACCGCGACTCTCTATTCCCGAGTCCATTTCCATGAGTCTCTTCGGCCACGAGACAAACCCGCCTATAGCATCTTCAACGGTTTGAGCTTCTTCGGTGGGAATTGGCAATTTTGCTTTTTTAATCAAAACCCCCAAAACGGCCACGCGTCAATTTCCTTCCTCCAAAGGTGAGAAATGAACTACGCCTCCATTCATGTACGCTCGCCCATTTGCAACATGAATTGTGCCTCCGAACTCGGTGTCATCAATGAAAAGAAGACACTCGACGCTTTCATCCGAACTCGGTGTCACCGGCGTGGTTGGATTCAAAGAGCAACTAGCACGGACACTATTTGGTTTTTCCACAACAATAGGATCGATCTTCGGACGATCATCAACAATGATAGGATCGATCTTCGGACGATCATCAACATCGTCGTGTTCTAAGCGAATCAAGAATTTTATCAATAACTTAATACCAAAACATTTATCTTTAACGTGTTCTTCAACATTTGCCATCTCTTTATCATCAACAACCTTCGCGTTGAGATTCTCTTTCACTTGCTCGACACTAGGCGACTCGACATTAATGCTACCATTTCCACCGAATGCCTTCATCACCAAAGACTTTAACTCGCTCATTTCCCGACGCATCTTCATTACTTCTTCGTTGGGCGTTGGAGGAACAAAGTACTTAAAACGCGACGTGTGTTTGGATTGACCGCAAACTCGCGACGTTCCCAAAGCTTCTTGCAAAACACTCTTTCCCGATTCCGGAAACCATGTCCCTTGCGATGCTTGTTGTGATAACGTTTTCTACACATAAAATTATTTGAAAATAAAATTACAAGGTTAATTGTTATAACAAAGGTAAAGAACTTACGATTTTTTCTCCCATCAATTTGTCTTTCTCATCCTTGTAGTTATCTACGTCTTTCATTCGCGAGTCAATCCAAAGTTCCTCTTTCGTAGGCCATTCCCCCGTTTCGTCATGCTAGTAAGAAGTAATTATATAATAAATTAAAAAATAATTGCAACATTTGAAATAACTAAAAGAAAAAAATGAATCTAACCTTTTCTTGATCAAGCTTTCGATATCCATTTCGGCCCGTTCGAGATTTGTACACACTTTTTCCGATATTTGATTTCCCATGTTCCGATGTTTGTTTGAACATTTCGGTTCGTCTATACTCAACAAATGCTATCCAATCTTCTTTGGTGATACTTGTATAGTATTTCAAAATACAAGCCGGTCTCTTTAAGGCAATTGGTTCGTTGATTATGTCTTTGAGTAGATCGTTGTATATCTCATGACGAAATAACCTTGCGGCTTCTCCGACTCTCATAAGGCAATCGTGTTTTTGTTCGATAGGAATCGTAAATCCTTCTTGCATTTCGTTCCAAATCCGTTCTTTAATTTGGGCGTTGTCTTTACATCTCCAATCACGCATCGAAAGTGGAACGTGTTCTCTTGCTAACACGCCAAAGTAACTCGACAACTCATCAACCTCTTTACCGATTGGTTGCCCTTTATCATCAAATTGTACCGGGATTTTTTTACCAAGTGTTTTAGCCTTATTAACCCGACCCATAAGAGTGTTTCTTCGTTTTCCTTGTTCATCGGAGTTAAGCGCTAGTTGTCTTCTAATTTTTCTTTTACCACTACCGCTAGAAGTAGTAGTAGTGGACGACATTGAATCTAATAAACAAAATTCAAATCATAATTTCAATTTTCAACTCAAATGTTATCACAATTTCAACTCAAATGTAACAAAAATCAAATATAAACTCAACTCTAATCACAATATAAACTCAAATCCAATCCGATTCTAAACAAAAACACAATTTCAATCCCAATTCAATCTACTATCAAATATATTTCTCAAATCAAATCAATATCAAACTTCAATTCAATAAACTCAAATCCAATACAATATCTCCTAATTTCAAATCAATATCGAATTCACACTAAATAAGTCCATGTAAAAATGTTCAAAAAAATTACCCGGAGTTGGACGAGCACAAGGGGGGCGAAGAAAAAAGGTGGTGAGGCGAGGTGAGGGCGCGCGGCGAGGGAGGGCGGCGTGGGCGCACGGCGAGGTGAGGGAGGGGGCTCAGCGAGAGGGCGGCGTGGGCGCGGCGCACGGCGAGGAGAGGGAGGTGAGGGTCGGAGAGAGGGAGAGAACGCGCGGGGCGAGGGCGTGGTGGCTCAGCGAGGTGAGGGACGGAGAGAGAGAGAGGGGCCGAGAGAGAGAGAGTGGTGGCCGGAGAGAGGGGCGGGGCGGCAAGAGAGTGGCGGAGAGAGAGAGGGACGAGAGAGATGTGAGTAATGGAGATGAGAAGAAATGAGAATGAGAAATGAGAGGGAAAAAAACGCTAAGTATAGATATGAATGGGCGCGGGTAGTTAAAAAAATTTGAAACTTTCAGATTTTTTAACGCTCCTACAACGCTTATTCTAAGCGTTGTAGGAGCTCGCCGCGGCGAAGTGTATTTCTCGCCGCGGCGAGATGATTCTACAACGCTTAGAATAAGCGTTGTAGGATCCTCGCCGCGGCGAAACCAAATTCTCGCTGCGGCGAGAGTTACCCAGAAACGTCTCGTCGCGGCGAAAATGTGGCATCGCCGCGGCGAGGTAACCCTAGATGTCCTCGCCACGGCAATATACAATTTCCGCCGCGGCGAGACCTTTCTACAACGCTTAAGTAAGCGTTGTAGAAGCCTCGCCGCGGCGAAGGCTAATTCCCGCCGCGGCGAGGAATACATTCGCCGCGGCGGGAATTGTATGATGCCGTGGCGAGAGTATATGTCTGGAACATGGTGCTCTCGGTAAGTTTTTCGCCGCGGCGATGACTTGTTCCCGCCGTGGCGCAGGACTCCTGCCGCGGCGGGATTTGTACCTCTCCGCGGCGTGATATGTCGCCGCGGCGAACGCATATTTTTGCCGCGGCGAGGACATTCTACAACGCTTATGAAAAGCGTTGTAGAATGTCTCGCCGCGGCGAAGTAGAAAGTTCGCCGCGGCGAGTGACACGAGACTAGTGATATAAATTCTCATTTCTGGTCTTTTTCACTTTGAACTCTCTCATAACCTCACTCGAAAAAATTAGGGTAACCTCATTCTAGAGCGTCCTCGTTTACTAGTCTCATCTACACATTCAAATCTTGTAAGTTCTTCTTTAACTTGTTCTAATTGTTTTTCTCTTGATAGTTTACTAATTAGAATTTGGAATTTTTTGTATAATTAGGGTTTTTCTATGAATATGAGAAAGTGGATGTGGGAGAATAGATTGAATGAGATATATCGAAAAGGTGTAGATGAGTTTTGTGATTTTGCTAGAGAGAACATGGTAGATTTGAAATCTATTCGTTGTCCTTGTATTAAATGTGGAAATCATAGACATTTTTCGATTGATGTCGTTCGGACCCATTTGTTTGCATATGGAATAATGACCTCGTATCAAATATGGTTCTACCATGGTGAGGTTTTTCGTTCTACGGCAAATGAGGATGATGTTGAAGATGATATTGATGATATGTGCGGCATGATGAATGATTTGGAGGACGATTTTGTTGAGCGACCGGAATTGTTTGAGTCCATGATGAATGATGCGGAGACACCATTATATGAAGGGTGTACAAGCTATTCGAAGTTGTCATTTTTAGTTACATTATTTCATTTGAAGGCGTCGGGGGGTTGGACTAACACTAGTTTTACTCTATTGTTGGAAACACTGAAAGAAGCATTTCCGAAAGACAATAAAGTACCTTTAAGTATGTATGAAGCAAGGAAGACTTTGGGTACATTAGGCATGAAGTACGAGAAATTCCATGCGTGCCCAAATGATTGTGTTTTATATAGACACGAGTATGAAGATCTAGATGAATGTCCGACGTGCAAAGAGTCACGGTGGAAGAAGGGTAAAATTCCATGTAACGGGGTTAAAGGAGTTCCAGTTAAGGTACGTACATTTTCATCACTTGATTAGGAAATACATGTAGCTCATATACATTATTTATTACTGATTTTCGTTAAATATATTTCAGTCGTTATGGTACATTCCTCCAATGCCGCACTTTCGTCGAATGTTTAATAGTGTCAAACACGCGAAGAACATGGTTTGGCACTCCGAAAAGCGTATCGATGATGGTATGTTGAGACATCCTGCTGATGCTGCACAGTGGAAATCATTCGATTTAGAGTATAAGGATTTCAGTGTTGATACTCGAAATTTGCGCCTTGGTCTAGCTTCTGATGGAATGAACCCGTTCAGCATGATGAGCAGTAAATACAGTGTTTGGCCGGTTATACTTGTGAACTACAATCTCCCTCCAAAGCTATGTATGAAGAGAAAGTTCTTGATGTTAACGCTTTTGATTTCAGGACCGAATCAACCAGGAAATGATATTGATGTCTATTTGGCACCGTTGGTCGATGATTTGAAGATGTTATGGGAGAAAGGGATGGAAGTCAAAGACGCTTACCGTGGAGATTCGTTCAACTTAAGGGCAATGTTAATGTGGACTATTAACGATTTTCCGGCCTATGGAAACTTGTCAAAATACTCTGTGAAATGCTCGATTGGTTGTCCGATTTGCATGAAAGACACATCTTCTATCCGTTTGAAGCATGGTAAGAAAACTGTTTTTCTGGGTCATAGAAGATTCTTACCAAGAGATCACTCGTATAGAAGATTGAAACAAGCGTTTGATGGAAATTCAGAAGAACGACCCCCTCCTAGAATTTTGTCTGGTGAAGATGTCTATGAGATGGTTAAAAACGTCAATGAAGTGCTTGGGAAAAGAAAGCGGAGTGCTAGTACTAAAGAATCGTTCAAAGAGAATCCTTGGAAGAAGAAATCGATTTTCTACGACCTTCCTTATTGGAAGACACACTACGTCCGGCATTGTCTGGATGTTATGCACATCGAGAAAAATGTTTGCGAATCGCTTATTGGTACACTTCTTGATGATCCAAATAAATCGAAAGACGGAATACAATCTCGATTGGATCTCAAAGAGATGAATATAAGAAGCATTTTGCATCCCGAGGAGGGGGGTGGGAAAAAAACAAAATTACCACCGGCAAAGTACACTCTAGATCGAAAGGAGAAAAAGAAATTGTGTAACTGGTTTGCTTCTATTAAAGTCCCCGAAGGTCATTCGTCAAACTATAAGAGGTTCGTGTCTTTGAAAGATTTGAGACTTACTGGAATGAAGACGCACGACTGTCATGTGCTGCTACAACAAATGTTGCCTCGTGCTTTACGAGGAATTGTGCCAAAAGATGTGAGGTTTGCAATATCATAGATATGTGTATTCTTTAACTCGATTTGCTCGAAGGTCATCGATCCAACTCGATTGGATTTAATGCAGTCAGAATTGGTGAAAACTCTGTGCTTACTCGAAAAGATCTTTCCACCTTCGTTTTTCGACATAATGATCCACTTAACCGTCCACTTGGTACGTGAAGTGAAATTAGGAGGGCCCGTGTTTTTACGGTGGATGTATCCAATCGAACGTTATATGAAAGTGTTGAAAAGCTACGTGAAGAACTACAATAGGCCGGAAGGGAGCATAGTTGAAAATTACATAGCAGAAGAGTCGGTTGAGTTTTGTTCTGAGTATTTAGCTAAAACAGACGAAATTGGGTTACCCAAGAATACCAATTTTGATTCAAAAGCTCTATCTAAAGGTATTTTTTTTTAACACTTTATTTGTTTATTTAAATTATATATGAACATTATTTTTAAGTATTTGTTTCATTATATATAGGTAGTTATTCGATCGTCAACCGAAAAGAATGGGAGCAAGCAAGTCTCCATGTGCTACACAACGTTTCCGAGGTCAAGCCATTTGTGGATATTCATTTGAATGAGTTGAGAGTGAATAATCCAAAGAAGGGTAGAAATGAAAAATGGTTGCAAGAAGAGCACAACCGTTTGTTTCAGAACTGGCTTGGAAAACGCATATTTATAGAGGCAGGACATTCATCTACGTTGAGTAAACTATCTGGCGGGCCGTCCTCAATGGTTACAAGGTACACTGCTTGGTCTGTTAATGGTTTTACATTTTACACAAGGGAACGAGACAACAAGCATCCCGTACAAAATAGCGGTGTTACATTGTTTGCTGAAGCTTTACATGTTTCGTCGGCAAAACATAAGAATCCAAAACATGCTTTTATGAAGTATTACGGATACATTGAAGATATTTGGGAACTTGATTATTGCGGGTTGCGAGTCGCATTATTCAAGTGCAAATGGGCAGACAATAATCACGTTAAAGTTGATAATGAAGGAGTTACAATTGTCGACTTTAGACGGATTGGCTACGAGAATGATTCATTTATTTTGGCTTCGCAAGCAAGTCAAGTGTTTTATGTTTCAGATCCAGCAAATCCTGAGTTATCGTTAGTGGTTCATATGAAAGCGAGAAACGGTAACGAAGAAGAAGACGAAGACATGTCTAGCATTCCTCCGTTCACATCAGGATTACCGCCAATTGATCAAGAGGTGGATGATTTTAATGATGACGATGTTTCACATCTACTTCGTAAGGATATAGATCCTATTTTTGTTTGATATTGAACATTTAGATAATGTATTTTCATTTTGGATTTTATGTTATTCTCCTGTGGACAACGTTATTTTTCATTCAAAATTTCTCTATACAATGTCATTTACATTTCTCCAACATCGCCGCGGCTGAGTACATCTCTCGCGGTGGCAGGATAATCTCGCCGCGGCGAAATACAAATCCTGCCGCGGCGAGGGACCTTCTACAACGCTTTAACAAGTGTTGTAGAAACCTCGCCGCGGCAACGTATATTCCATGCCGCGGCGAGGTCATTACGCCGCGGCTGGAATATCACCACGCCGCGGCGAGACAAGTTCTTAAAAAACACAGACTCTCGGTATATAAATATCAAACTCTCGCCGCGGCGAGATACAAATCCTGCCGCGGCGAGGACCCTTCTACAACCCTTAAAAAAGCGTTGTAGAAACCTCGCCGCGGCAACGTATATTCCATGCCGCGGCGAGATCATTACGCCGCGGCGGGAATATCAACTCGCCGCGGCGAGGATATGTTCCCAAATATGAAGGCTCTCGGTAAGTTTCTCGCCGCGGCTATAGCTTATTTGCGCCGCGGCGACACGTTTCGCCGCAGCGAGAAGACTACTCCGCCGCGGCGAGATTCTGTTTTAAAAAACGCATGCTCTCGGTAAGTTTCTCGCCGCGGCGACGTGTAAGTTTCGCTGCGGCGAGGACCCTTCTACAACGCTTAAAAAAGCGTTGTAGAAACCTCGCCGCGGCAACGTATATTCCATGCCGCGGCGAGGTCATTACGCCGCGGCGGGAATATCAACTCGCCGCGGCGAGGATATGTTCCCAAATATGAAGGCTCTCGGTAAGTTTCTCGCCGCGGCTATAGCTTATTTGCGCCGCGGCGACACGTTTCGCCACAGCGAGAAGACTACTCCGCCGCGGCGAGATTCTGTTTTAAAAAACGCATGCTCTCGGTAAGTTTCTCGCCGCGGCGACGTGTAAGTTTCGCTGCGGCGAGGACCCTTCTACAACGCTTAAAAAAGCGTTGTAGAAACCTCGCCGCAGCAACGTATATTCCATGCCGCGGCGAGGATATGTTCCCAAATATGAAGGCTCTCGGTAAGTTTCTCGCCGCGGCGACGTGTAAGTTTCGCTGCGGCGAAGACTTTCTACAACGCTTTGGAAAGCGTTGTAGAATGTCTCGCCGTGGCGAGGTAGAAAACACGCCGCGGCGAGAGTTATACGCCGCGGCGAAATGTCTAAGTCGCCGCGGCGAGATTAGAATAGAATCACCTCACCCTACACATTTTTACTTTCTTTCCCATTTTAAACTTGGTTGTCAACAGAAAAATTATCATTCAAGTAAAAAACCATCACACATTCAGATTTCATAATTTTTAAATATTAATCAAGTCTCAAACACACATTAACTAAAACACGAGTCTTAAACATAAACAAACCATGCGAGTCTTAATTTAAATTTAAAATGAAGCTTAAACAAACCAAACGAGTCTTGAATTTAAAATTTAAAGTTGGTGTTGTTGGTTTAGTCGTCATTCGGTGGTGGTGGTGGTGGTGAGTGCGCCGGATATTGAGGAGGTGCCATATGCGGTGGCCACTGTGGTGGTGGGTACGGATAATCGGAGTATTGAGGATATGGAGGAAATAACACCTGGTTCTCTTGGTTGATGTCCCACCGAGAGTAGAGATCGTTCAGTTGGTTGATGTGAGAGGCGCCATACTCCGCTTGTTGGTGCATGTACTGTTGCGTGTGTTGGAACCCGCCGACGAGATAGTTGGAGCATTGAGCTATGTAGTCGATGGTGGCGGGGTCGACTACCGGAGGTACTGGTAAGAACAATCGAGGCTCGTTGACTGGTGGTCCCTCTTCCCCTTCCTCCTCCTCATCCTCCGCTTCCTCCTCTTGTGGTTCCTCCCTAATCTTGTAGCGATCGATGATGTTATTCGTAATAGGCCCCATAGGACCCTTGATCGTATCCCTTTTCGAGCGTCCTACCCCCGCATTTGTACAAAGGCCGGTAATGATCGACGGATATGGCAAACCGTGGCGTTCATTAGTATAGTCTAGACTCTTCATCCAATTGTAGATGAATCGACCGACGTTGATAGAATGACCTTTTATGATGCAGAACAACACCTGGATACGGCCCTCGTCAAGAGTGGTGAAGTGCTTGATCGGATAGAGGCGAGCGCAAACAAAGTAAATCCAAGCTTTAGCAATCCTGGTGAGTTGGTCACGCTTGAGTACCCTTTTCCCTTTTTCAAGGACCCAATCCTCTCCTGGAATGCACAGCAACCTCGCCATCTCCTCGTGGCTGCAAGTTCTCAACCATTCCCGATAGCCTTCATTCTCGAAAGGCACATCTGGGGTCCCAAGCAAATCGTTGATCGCTTCGATGCTCACATCGACCTTTTTACCTCGGACCGTCACAACATCTCCATTGTGATCCGGTAAGTTTGCGTAGAATTCGTACACGAAGTTTAAGTTCGTCTCGAACTCGGGAACGGCACAATACTTCACCCATTCATGACCAAGAATACTGTTGCGGATTGACACTCCTATCTCGGTGTTAGAGCTCACATTGAATCCCCGCTCAGGGATCACACTGCGCGACGAGATTTTGTCGTAACGATCCTCCGCGGCCTTGCTGGTGAAGATATTCGTGTTATAATCTGCTTCAGGAGACGATTGACGAGCTCGCTTACTTTTACTTTTACTAGGACCTTTGGAAGTGCTCGGAGCCGTGGCGCCCGCCGGATTTTTTGTTCGAACCATTTTTCACCTTCACAAAGCATAATCATAAAAAATTCAATCTCGACATCTACAATCAACATAACCATTTTAAATACTAACAATGTCACAACAATCACAAATTCTATATCAATTCCAACTTCATTTAAACATAACAATATCAAATTCATAAACAATTCCATTCTAACACAAATTCTAACTCAAATTCATTCTAACACAAATTCTAACTCTAATTCATTCTAACACAAATTCTAACGTCTCAAATTCATTCTAACACAAATTCTAACTCAAATTCATTCTAACACAAATTCTAACTCAAATTCATTCATAATAAAATAACAAACCCTAATTTTGTTAAATCAATAACCACCTTAAATCAATAACCCTAATTTTGTTAAATCAATAACCACAACATGCAACTCGGGGAAATAACATGAAATCCATATTCAAAAACACGAAATCCATATTCAACAACACGAAATTAAATCAATAACCACCTTAAAAACTTAGAAAATCATACCTTTAAAAAGAGAGTGAGAGGCGGTGAGAGAGAGAGAGGCGCGAGAGAGTTGGGCGGCGAGGACGTGGCGAGCGAGAATGGCGGCGAGGATGTGGCGAGCGAGAATGGCGGCGAGGACAAGGCGACGGCGAGAAATCGGGGCGGCGAGGACGTGGCGAGGGATTTTGGAAGAGAAAATGAAGACAGAGTCGGCCGAAATAGTTTGTCTCGCGTTTGTATTTTGAGGAAAATGAGAAAAAAAACTGAAAACTGGTTTATATAGTGAAAACCTAAAAACCTCGCCGCGGCGAGAATATGTCTTCGCCGCGGCGAGAAGATCCTACAACGGATATTATAACCGTTGTAGGATCATCTCGCCGCGGCGGGAGTCCTACATCGCCGCGGCGAGGAAGTTTCATAGAAAACTGCTAGGCCACGGTATCCTTCTCGCCGCGGCGGAGTATATTTCCAGCCGCGGCGACATAATCTCGCCGCGGCGAGGGAGGACCATCCCCGCGGCGAATCTATTCTACAACCCTTTAAAGAAACCGTTGTAGAATTTTTCGCCGCGGCGAGGTTTAAATCGTGCCGCGGCGAGGTCGATCCTTCTACAACGCTTTGAACTTGCGTTGTAGAAAGTTTTCGCCGCGGCGAAAATCACATGGTGCCGCGGCGAAGGTTCTACAACGGGTTGTTGAAACGTTGTGTGAAATCTGAAATTTAAGTTCTTCTACAACGCTTTTGTAAAGCGTTGTAGAATCACCCAGATTCTACAACGCTTATCCATAAGCGTTGTAGAAACACCCAGATTCTACAACGCTTATCCATAAGCGTTGTAGAATCACCCAGATTCTACAACGCTTATGTTAAGCGTTGTAGAATCCCTAGTTTCTACAACGCTTATGTTAAGCGTTGTAGAAAGTCCGTTGTAGAATCTCATATTTGTAGTAGTGAGTTTTGAAAACATTTTGAAAACTTATTTGATTTGGATGACAAAATATTTTTCAAGTTTGAAAGTGAAAACGGTTTTTCAAAATTCAAACTAGTTTTGTAAAAATTCAATTTCAATTAAACTTTCAAAAATCAAAACATTTTAATCTTACACATCATGTTTATAATCATATGAAAAACATTTTTGCTCAAGAAAATTTTCTCAATAGAGTTCTATAACTCATGGTAGTGGAGTTTGAAAATCCGGATTTCTAAAAAACTGGAGTTTCAGACAGCCGCGCACCTCGGAGTAAAATCGCCATATCTGGCGGCTCCGATGTCCTTTTCAGCCGAAACCGGTGGCATTGGACAGAGGACAGACAGAGCTTTAATTTGATTCAAGAATAATTAAATTTCGATTTATGAGCAGAGAGTTATTCCCCTTTTAATGCGGGTTTACTCCAGCTCGAAGAAAAAGAAATAAATTAAAGCTAGGTCCTACTTAGGTGCGAAAAAGAATCAAGTGTAACGGAACGTTTTAAGATGTTGTTTAAAGCTTTTATATGTGTTTTATTAGCAAGGTAATAACATAGAATAAAAGAAATAACAACATGCATAAAACGATTACGGTAAATAAAAGAAACTAGAAAGACAAAGTAACTAGTCACAAAATTTACCGAAATTTCTCAAACCTTTAAAACACGTTTTTCAATATAAAAAATTAAAAACTTTTAGAACTGATTCTAATGTGTTTTAAAAACATCCCAAACTCATAGAAAATCAACATGCTTTTTAATTTAAAGACATGAGCAATAAATTAAAAAAATCTAAGATAACAATTCTAACTTGTCACAAAATTAGTAAACTTTCGAAAACGATTTTCAAGCTCATAATTTTAAAAACATGTACATGCTAATCTTTGACCATAGCTCTGATACCATTTGTTGGAATCGATCTAGGGTTTGAGAAATGAACTTGCCAGTGTCCGAATTGAGCCCTGACTCTTTTGGATGAAACAATGTGACTTGTTAGCTCCTCGTCAATACATTGTTTCTAACTTATTCACAAGCGACAAAGGAGTTGAGGAAATAACAGCTAGAAGGGTAAAATGGTAATTTCGTAAATCCCGACTAGCTGATGATATTCATGAATGGTAAACATAGATAATATTCAGTGGATCCGCTCATCACAATTTGGTTGAATTCTTGAGTAGAAAATAAATTCATTTGAACCGAGAGATTTTCAGTGTCAACTCTTTAGTGGAGTCAGTTGACATTAAGCTAAACTTGGAAAAGGTTTGTGAACTTTTGAGTCCAAGTGTTTAGCTCAAGCTTTGTTCATTTGGATCCATGAGGTCACTGCCACAAATCGCATCGAGTAGGAATAGTTAAACTAGAAGCTAAGTCAAAACAAGAACGAGACAAGTTTTACGAAAATTGTCAAAAGGGTATTTTGGTCTTTTTGGACATAGGACGAAATGAATGTCAATAAATTATTTTTGACATTGTCATATGATGACAAATGAAATAAATATTACTCAGCCATATTAGTGTAATTGGGCCTTGAGGATTAATTTCATTTCATAGAATTTTACTTGAAAATTCTTAATGGGCTTTTCTTATGTTGTCATGAACAAATGAAGAAACTGTTGGAATCGATCTAGGGTTTGAGAAAATAATTAACGCTTCGGTAAGCGGCGGAATTTTAAAAATTTTCTTTTACAAGTAAAAACAGTTTTTACTAACCTAGACAAGTGCAAGTACATGTAATTAAAAACCAATATGAGCTAGAAGTTTACTAACCTTTCTTGAAGCTTGAACTTTGAGGAAGCTTGTGGAAAGTTTGCAACGCTCGTCTCCCCTCGCAGCACGTCTCTCTTTCTTTCCTCGGCACCTCGAGCAACCACGAAAGTTTCTATCACTAAATCACTCGAAAAGAAGGAATCAGTGAGTGGGCACTTTTAAACACTACGACTTAAGAACGAGTCTCGAAGTCGCAGAGCTAAACACTAGGTCGAGTGAGGACCTAGGTGCCAAGACAAGAAAAAATCGAAAATAAACTAGAGAGAGAGAGAGGAGTTCGGCCAACAATGTCTAGAGAGAGAGTCTCTCAATCTCTAACTTATGTTGAATGAATGGAATGAGAAGAAAGAGGCTCCTATTTATAGGAGAGGTCTTACCTTCAATAAGGTAGCTTCCTCTTCTATAGAATATCACATATTCATGAGCAAAATAACCCTTATTTCTTATTCCTCTTGGGCGCCCAAGGCAGCCTTCTAGAAGGCTAGGATTTGTTTCCTTTTTTGTTCCTTGGCTTGCCTATTACTCTCTTGGCCGATTCCCCTATGCATCTCATATGCAAATTTGTTTCCTCTTTTTCTTTTGGCAAGTATCTTGATACATTTATGCACAAAATAATCTGTCTTTCCTCTTGGGTGGTGGGCGCCTATTCCAATGCTAGAAAGGCCTTCTAGAAGCTTTTCCACTTGTTCATGACAACATGAAAAAGGCCCATTAAGAATTTTCAATAAAATTCTTATGAAATGAAATTAATTCACAAGGCCCAATGATCAAGTCATGGCCGAGTGACATTAAGTCATCAAGTGAACTTGTCAAAAAATTTATTGACATTCATTTCATTCTTTGTCTCAAAAGACAAAAATACCCTTTTGACTATTTTCGTTCTTGTTTTGACTTAGCTTCCAGTTTAACTATTCCTATCGATGTGATTCGTGACAGTGACCTCATGGACCCAAATGAACAAAGCTTGAGCTAAACACTTGGACTCAAAAGTTCACAAACCTTTTCCAAGTTTAGCTTAATGCCAACTGACTCCACTAAAGAGCTGACACTGAAAATCTCTCGGTTCAAATGAATTTATTTTCTACTCAAAAATTCGACCTAATTATGATGAGCGGATCCACTGAATATTATCTATGTTTACCCTTCATGAATGTCATCAGCTAGTCGGGATTTACGAAATTACCATTTTACCCTTCTAGCTGTTATTTCCTCAACTCCTTTGTCGCTTGTGAATAAGTTAGAAACAATGTATTGACGAGGAGCTAACAAGTCACATTGTTTCATCCAAAAGAGTCAGGACTCAATTTGGACACTGGCCAGTTCATTTATTCACACTCCAAGGAACAAAGCATGAGGTGACATACATTGCATTTCAGCAATCTTGTACATGAATTCCATATCTATGAGAACTTCACAAAGTTACTCATGACAGACTCACAACTTAGTACTTCACCAATAGGCCTTGTTCGGAATCACATAGTGAGTCCGAACTTTGACTTTCTCAAATGAGAATACTAAGGTGTGAAATGGCATGTCTCATTTCAGGATTAAGGTAAGCATGATGCAATTCATACATAGTGACTTCGAGACATAAAAGGTTAAATGGTTTGTTCTTATATTGTCTCTAGAAGTGCACTGGTCAATTCAGTACCTTCGGAAGATACCTAGAAGAACTATAGAGTCCCCAACTCTCAATGCCTCAGAACCAGACATCATAGATTCTTCTAACAATCATACTGAGGTCAATAGTCCTTTGACCCTAAGATTGCGAATATATCGTTTTAAGCAAACTACGAAGAGTTTGTTCATGCAAATCTACATTTGTCTCTTCGTAAGTTGTTTAGTTTGTTTATGGACTAAAAGACTAAGGTTTTATCATAAAGCTTCAAACAAAGAAAGAATGAATGAACGTTTCAACTTTTTATTAATGAATAAGCAATTACAAGCAAGAGTCTTCGTAAGACTATATGACATCAAATGTACATAAATAGACACTACTACTCTTCTTGTGGGCACCATTGACAACAGAAACATCTATAAGCTCCTTCTAGAAGCTCAAATTTCGTCCAACCCAAGGAAAATAAGGCTGAATTTCGTTCATGCCATAGTGGGAAAGAGAGTTTATTTTGTGCATTGATGTATGAAGATACTTGCCAAAAGAAAAAGAGGAAACAAATTTCCTTTAGAAGGAAAATGCATTTTCGGCCAACTAAGAGAGAAAGCAAATGAGGAAACAAATCCAAAGGCTTCTAGAAGCTCATTTGGACGTGCAAGGGGTATGAGGAAACTACCTTTTGAAGGTAATCCTCCTCCTATAAATACCCCACCTCATTCCTCTCATTTCATTCATTCCACATAAGTTAGAGATTGAGAGCTTCTCTTTCTAGACCTTGTGGCCGATCCTCTCTCTCTCTCTCTAGTTATTTTCGGTTTTTGTTTTGGCACCTAGGTCCACATTTGACCTAGTGTTTAGCTCTGCGACTTCAAGACTCGTTCTTAAGTCGTAGTGTTTAAAAGTGCCCACTCACTAATTCCTTTTCTCTCGAGTGATTTAGTGATAGAAACTTTCATGGTTGCTCGAGTTGCCGAGGAAGGAAGAGAGACGTGCTGCGAGGGGAGACGAATGTTGCAATCTTTTTCCAAAAGCTTCTCAACGTTCAAGCGTCTAAAGAGGTTAGTAAACTTCTATGCTCATAATAGTTTTTATTTACATGTGCTTGCTCTTTGTCTAGGTTAGTAAAAACTGTTTTACTTAAAAAAGAAAATTTTTAAAATTCCGCCGCTTACCGAAGCGTTAAACTTCTTCTTAAATCCTAGATCAATTCCAACAAGATCGGGGTCGGTCTCAGCCTGGTCAACTTCATTCTGTCCAACGCCGATTTGAAGGTGATGTCGGCAGAGCTGCCGTTGTCGATCAGGATTCTCCGGACAAGATTGTTGGCGACCGGAGCCGAGATGACTATCGCGTCATTGTGCGGGTGGAGCACTCGCACCGCCTCTTGGCTAGTGAAAAACATGGACTCGAACGGGGCCGGAGGAGGAGCCTCATACGTGTGGTTGATGTAGTGCGCTATCTTCCCTTGGGAGACTTTTCACACGTACTTCTTCCTTTGCGTGCCCGAGTCCCCGAACTTTGGGCCGCTCATGATTGAGCCCACAACGTGCATTTGTGAGCTCTCCGGTTCTTGGTTCGCCGCTCGATACGTAACGGTTACCGTCGCCGGACCTTTCCTTTCTTGCCGCGGGCGCTCTCCGTTTGCCGCGGCCGTCCCGATTGTTCTAAGGACGTATTCTTTCATTTTCCCATCCTGAATGAGGGCTTCGATCTGACGTTTAAGCTGGTAACATTCGGACGTCAGATGCCCATGATCTTGATGGTATTCACAGAACTTGCTTCGGTCCCGCTTTACGGGATCCTTTGTGAGAGGAGCGGGGCTTCCTAGCTTGTCACAGTGCAGAGCTAGGATCCGCTCTTGCGAAAGTGTTCAGGGGGGTGAATGCCGAAAACTTTCGAAAGCTATCGACATGTGAGGGTCTCGGCCCAGGGAGGGAGAGTCCGTTAGGGGCCTGGCCTCCCTTGTTCCTCCTCTTTGGAGGGTCGGGACGATCTCCATCTTGATCGTCGCGACGACGACCGCTTTGCCCCCCCGATTTCCGGCCATCTCGGCTGTCAAGGTAGTCCTCGATTCCCATGTAGGTGCGGGCCCTCGACATTACCTCCGCCCTGTCCCACGGGACCTTTCCAACAATAGATTTGAGGAAGTCGCTCGTGCGAGCTCCCTCGGTGATCGCTGTGATGGCGTCTTTGTCGTCAAACCCTTCGACCTTGTGAGATTCTTTGGTGAAGCGAGCGAGGTACTGCCTCAAGGTCTCGTCTCTCCCCTGTCGGGTAGATAGGAGGTAGGTTTTTGACTTCTTTTGTGCCACAAGGGTGGCGAAAATAGCAAGGAAGGCCTCTCGCAATGCCCGGAAGTACAAGATGCTCCCCGGTCTTAGACTCCGGAACCATTCAAATCCCGTTCCTGTGAGGGTCAGGCTGAAGGCTTGACACAAGGTGGCGTCTGACTATCCCTGCATCATCATCCACGTCTCGTAGTGCTGGATATGGAAATTCGGGTCCGTCGGCCCGTCGTAGGGAGGGATGGACAACAGTTTGAAATTCCCCACGCAAGGCTGCGCTAGGATTTGAGCGGCGAAGGGAGAGTATGACTCCTCGATCCCTCCATAAGGCCTTTGCCTCCCTGATTCCCTCATTTCGATGATTTGGTTTTGGAGGCTCTGAATCATCGTTACCATATCGAGCCCATTAGCAGGGCTGACCGCCGGGACCGCGGGAGTCGCCTGTTGGCGCTCGTTGGATGCTTGATCCCCGGCATTGGCCTGAGGTCGGCCAAGATTTGTGGCGGGATGTGCGTCCCTCTGGGAGTTGAGCCTTTGGCGGAGATCCTCCCCTCGGGAGTTTCTCTGCGCCGTTAGGCGCTCTCTCAGGTCCACACTCGGTGCTTGGCGGGGCGAGGTCGCCCTTGGCCGGATTGTCCGGCGAGCGCTCCGGCTATCGGCCTCATCGTCCCCTAAGGCAGCTCTCTCCCCAGCGAGGGGCTGTGTCTGGCCGCCTCTTGAAACCGAAGGGGCGAGTACTCGGGAGTATGACCGTGCCTGTTGTCGCGCCGAGTGCGACGGTCCGGCCAAGGCGGCATTCATCCTTTCGGAAAGTGATTGGGAGAGGCTAGGAGTTTCCTCGTCGGTTCTCGACTCCCCCACATAGTTAGGGTCGGAGTTGTCTCGGGCGGACCTATCCTCGACGTCGTAGCCGAGGAGGTCGGCGATGAGCGTGCCGTCGACGCCGGGACGGTCTAGGAGCTCGGCGAGCCTTCGAACCGTGTCATCTCGGAGCACGGCCTCGGGGTCATTCGCCGAGTTCTGGGGCTGGCTCTCGTTGTCACGAGGCTGCCCTCCTAGATGGTGCGCAAGGCTTCGGAGGCCGTATCTCGAGCTCGTCGCTCGAGTGCCTGCGGAGGTAGCGAGAACTTGACTCATCTCTCGAGAGTCGTAGAAGTAGTAAGAGAAAGGATTGGAAGGGAGAGCATCGCCAAGGTCGGGAGGTCCCCTCCTTCTAGCGCCAAAATGTTGTCGCTCGTTTTCGAACAATGATTTAGGAACCCCAAACGGTTCGACCCAAGGCCGGACCAAGTGATCGCGTTCGGGCTCTAGCGTGTCGGACTTAGTATCCCAAGTCATCCCTTAGCTGTAAATGATGCTTGCCTCGTCTCAATACCTTAAAAGTGGGAAAGGAGAATGTGAACTACAAAGGGGAAACAGAGGGGGTGCCCCTGTTTACCTCTCCGACACTCAACATTAGTAGGATTGAGGTGGGTAAAAGAGATTTGATGTTTAGAGAGCCGAGACTTGAGAGAAAAGAGTGAGCTACGAGTTCGACAGCGTTTCAGTACTCAAATTCGGATAACCTGACTCGAGGGTCGAGCATTGTATTTATAGGCGACCTCGGGACGTTTTCTGAGGTCCCTTGGCCGAGTGCCGGCCCTGGGCCGGCCATTGGCCGAGTGACGGCCCAGGGCCGGCCGCGCGACTTCCTTGGCCCGGACAATGGCCGAGCCATGTCACAGGCTCGGCCAATGGCCGAGTACCGGCCCTGGGCCGGCCATTGGCCGAGCGATGGCCCAGGGCCGGCCGAGCGATGTCCCAGGCCCTGGGCCGGCCATTGGCCGAGTGACGACCCAGGGTCGGCCTAGCGACCTCCCAGGCTCGGCCAATGGTCGAGTGCCGGCCATTGGCCGAGTGACGGCCCATGGCCGACCGAGCGACTTCCCAGGCCCGGGCAATGGCCGAGGGCCGGCCCTGGGCTGGCCATTGGCCGAGTGACGGCCCAGGGCCAGTCGAGCGACTTCCCATTCCAGGCCGATGGGCGAGTGCCAGCCCTGGGCCGGCCATCGACCGGGTGACGGCCCAGGGGCGGCCGTGCGCCGAGGTGAGTTCCAAGGACGGCCGCTATCACGGCCGTTGTCATTTCACCGGGCCGGAACGGGCCGGTAACAGTATCTTCCGAAGGTACGGAATTGACCAGTGCACTGCTAGAGACAAGATAAGAACAAACCATTTAACCTCTTATGTCTCGAGGTCACTACGTATGAATTGCATCATGCTTACATCAATCCTAAAATGAGAGATGCTATTTCATAGCTTACGTATTCTCATTTGAGAAAGTCAGAGTTCAGGTTCACTATGTGATTCTTAACAAGACCTATTAGTGTAGTACTAAGTTATGAAGATGTCATGAGTAACTTTGTGAAGATCTCATAGATATGAAATTCATGTACAAGATTGCTGAAATGCACTGTGTATCACCTCATGCTTTGTTCCTTGGAATGTGAATAAATGAACTCGCCAGTGTCTAAATTGAGTCTTGACTCTTTTGGATGAAACAATGTGACTTTTTAGATCCTCATCAATACATTGTTTCTATCTTATTCTCAAGCGACAAAGGAGTTGAGGAAATAACAGCTATAAGGGTAAAATGGTAATTTTGTAAATCCCGACTAGCTGATGCTATTCATGAAGGGTAAACATAGATAGTATTCAATGGATCCACTCATAACAATTTAGTTGAATTCTTGACTAGAAAATAAATTCATTTGAACCGAGAGATTTTCAGTGTCAACTCTTTAGTGGAGTCAGTTGACATTAAGCTAAACTTGGAAAAGGTTTGTGAACTTTTGAGTCCAAGTATTTTAGGTCAAGCTTTGTTCATTTGGATCCATGAGATCACTATCACAAATCATATCGAGTAGGATTAGTTAAACTAGAAGCTAAGTCAAAACAAGAACGAGACAAGTTTTACGAAAATTGTCTAAAGGGTATTTTTGTCTTTTTGGACATAGGATGAGATGAATGTCAATAAACTTTTTGACATTGTCATATGATGACAAATGAAATAAATTTCACTCGGCCAAGTTAATTTAATTGGGCCTTGAGGATTAATTTCATTTCATGAAATTTTACTTGAAAATTCTTAATGGGCTTTTCTTATGTTGTCATGAACAAATGAAGAAACATCTAGAAGTTCCTTCTAGAAGTTCAAATTTCGTCCAACCCAAGGAGAGAAAAGAGGAATTATTTTGTGCATTGATGTATGAAGATACGTTCCAAAAGAAAAAGAGGAAACAAATTTGCTATACAAGGAAAGTTTTTGGCGGCCAACTATAGGCAAGGGAGAAGCAAATCAAAAGAGGAAACAAACTTCCTTCTAGAAGGATGGTGTTACACGTCCAAGGCAAGAGAAAGAAAGAGGAAATATTTGCTCATGAATATGTGATATTCCATAGAAGAGGAAACTACCTTATTGAAGGTAATCTCTCCCCTATAAATAGAGGCTTCATTCTCATTGTTTTCTCATCCCACATAAGATAGAGATTGAGAGCTTCTCTCTCTAGACCTTGTGGTGGCTGCCCTCTCCTCTCTCTCACTAGTTTTCTTTCGTTTTTGTTTTGTCACCTTGGTCTACATTTGACCTACTATTTTAGCTCTTCGACTCTTAGACTTTTTCTTGAGTCGTCGTGTTTAAAAGTGCCCACACACTAATTCCTTTCTTTCTCGAGTGATTTTAGTGATAGAAACTTTCGTGGTTTCTCGAGTTCCCGAGGAAAAAAGAGAGAAGTGCTGCGAGGGGAGACGAACGTTTCAACCTTCCAAAGGCTTCTTAAAGTTCAAGCTTCTCATAGGTTAGTAAACATGTATTGCTCGTTTATAGTTTTAATTTATATGTACTTGCTATTTGTCTAGGGTAGTAAAATCGTTTTACTTGTTTGATATATGTACTTGCTATATCACATATGTTCAGAATCTATATGCTCTTTAAAATTTGAGTGGGAGGTCTCCTTGTAGACAAGCCGAAAAATAAAGATGTGTAATCTCAAACTTTAAAGTGTTCGAGTGAGTTGAAGTTCACACTTTCCTCATGCACTTTCCCGAATAGAAAATAGGAAAATGTCCGAGTATGTACCTTGTGCCTCTATGCACTAACACTGCTCTTCCTTGAACATGAAGATCTAAGATTCCTTTCTAGTAGTCCACTCTATCGGTCTATAACTAGGAAATTTGTTTCCGAACTTATAAAGACGATGTGCCAACTCCAAAAACTAAGTAGGAGGGTTATTCTTGTTGTTTGTAACCCACGATCCCCAACACTAATGAAAGAAGCAATTAACGTGAGACTAAGAGTCACTCTTGTAGCCCTCTCTTCAATGGGAGTACTCTATGGCGTTTTTGCTTCGATCATTGCTCAATGAGCTACATCCGAGAGTGAGAGGATGAAGACAAGGCCTCCTCTTGGGGGATTGTTTTTTCAAAGCTAATCTTTTGGACTAAGTGGTTGGTTGCACACTCAGGCTCAATCCCTAGTAATCCTCCCTTGAGGCTCTGCGAAAGGATATGAGTGATCAAACAAATTTAAAAGGTGGCTAGTCAAAATTGGTGTATTGACATCTTGGCTAAGCATTAATGATGTGTCATTTACTTATAAATGGAGATTTTTTACGGCCTTCTCTTGAGGGAGTAAATTATAGTTTTGTTTATAACACCTTTGGATTTTATCATGTCTTAAACAAACTTAAACCCTAAACCAAAGACTAAATCATAAACTTGTTTCAACTTAATTAGGCAATATTTCTCTCAACCATCATTTCCTCGAACAAACTCGAAACCAAGAACTACGTAGATTGGAAACATAACCACGACATAATACTTACCGTTAACAAGCATAAATGGGTACTCACCACCCCGTGTCCTCCTCTGACGAATGATGATTCGACTCAAGAGGACAAAGACGCCTTAGCGGCCTGGCTTCGATCCGATGAGATTGCGAGATACTGTATCTTAGCATCAATGAAAAATATGTTGCAACAACAACATCTTGAAATCGAGACTGCAGCCGACATGCTCTACAATCTCCATAATTAGTAGTATTGTGCATTGATGTATGAAGATACTTGCCAAAAGAAAAAGAGTAAACAAATTTCCTATACAAGGAAAGTTTTGGGCAGCCAACTATACGCAAGGGAGAAGCTAATCAAAAGAGGAAACAAACTTGCTTCTAGAAGGATGGTGTTACACGTCCAAGGCAAGAGAAAGAAAGAGGAAATATTTGCTCATGAATATGTGATATTCCATAGAAGAGGAAAGTACCTTATTGAAGGTAATCACTCCCCTATAAATAGAGGCCTCATTCTCATTGTTTTCTCATCCCACATAAGTTAGAGATTGAGAGCTTTTCTCTCTAGACCTTGTGGTGGCCGCCCCCCTCTCTATCTCACTAGTTTTCTTTTGTTTTTGTTTTGGCACCTAGGTCTACATTTGACCTACTGTTTTAGCTCTTCGACTCTTAGACTTTTTCTTGAGTCGTCGTGTTTAAAAGTGCCCACACACTAATTCCTTTCTTTCTCGAGTGATTTTAGTGATAGAAACTTTCGTGGTTGCTCGAGTTCCCGAGGAAAGAAGAGAGACGTGCTGCGAGTGGAGACGAACGTTTCAACCTTCCAAAGACTTCTCAACGTTCAAGCTTCTCAAAGGTTAGTAAACATGTATTGCTCATTTTTAGTTTTAATTTATATGTACTTGCTCTTTGTCTAGGTTAGTAAAATCGTTTTACTTGTTTGGAAGAAAATTTTTAAATTCCGCCACTTGCTTGTAGCGTTAAACTTTTTCTTAACCCTAGATCAATTCCAATAGTTAGCTCCTCGTCAATATATTGTTTCTAACTTATTCACAAGCGACAAAGGAGTTAAGCAAATAACAGCTAGAAGGGTAAAATGATAATTTTGTAAATTCCGACTAGTTGATGATATTCATGAAGGGTAAACATAGATAATATTCAGTGGATCCACTCATCACAATTAGTTGAATTCTTGAGTAGAAAATAAATTCATTTGAACCGAGTGATTCTCAGTGTCAACTCTTTAGTGGAGTCAGTTGAGATTAAGCTAAACTTGGAAAAGGTTTGTGAACTTTTGAGTCCAAGTATTTTAGCTCAAGCTTTGATCATTTGGATCCATGAGTTCACTGTCACAAATCATATCGAGTAGGAATAGTTAAACTAGAAGCTAAGTCAAACCAAGAACGAGACAAGTTTTACGAAAATTACCTAAAGGGTAAAATTGTCTTTTTGGACATAGGATTAATTTCATTTAATAGAATTTTACTTGAAAATTCTTAATGGGCTTTTCTTATGTTTTCATGAACAAATGAAGAGACATCTAGAAGATCCTTCTAGAAGCCCTTGCACGCCCATAAATGAAGAAAAGAGAGACAAATTTTGTGCATTAATGTATCAAGATACTTGCCAAAAGAAAAAGAGGAAACAAATTTCCTCTAGAAGGAAATAGAATTGGACGGCCAAGGCAAGGTGAAGGCAAGCAAAAGAGGAAACAAATCTTGTTTCTAGAAGGCATGCCACACAGCCAAGAGGAAAGGAAAAGAGGAAACTAATCCCTTGAGGATTTGCATGAGGTGGACGCATAGAAGAAGGAATGGGCAACTAAGGATCGCTCATGAAGGCTTGGAAAAAGAGGAAACTACTTCTTTCCAAGGACAACCCTTCTCCTATAAATAGAGGCCTCATTCCTCTCATTTTCTCATCTCACATAAGTTAGAGATTGAGAGACTCTCTCTAGACCTTGTGGTCGCCCCTCTCTTTCTCTCTATAGTTTTCTTTCATTTTTGTTTTGGCACCTAGGTCCACATTTGACCTAATGTTTTGGCTGTTTGACTCTTAGACTTGTTCATGAGTCGTCGTGTTTAAAAGTGCCCACACACTAATTCCTTTCTTTCTCGAGTGATTTTAGTGATAGAAACTTTCGTGGTTGCTAGAGTTCCCGAGGAAAGAAGAGAGACGTGCTGCGAGGGGAGACGAACGTTTCAACCTTTCAAAGGCATCTCAACGTTCAAGCTTCTTAAAGGTTAGTAAACATGTATTGCTCGTTTATAGTTTTAAATTATGTGTACTTGCTCTTTATCTAGGTTAGCAAAATCGTTTTACTTGTTTTAAATAAAATTTTTAAATTCCGCCGCTTGCTCGAAGCGTTAAACTTTTTCTTAACCCTAGATCAATTCCAACAAATGGTATCAGAGCTATGGTCAAATATATGCATGTACATGTAATTACAATTATGAGCTTGAAAATCGTTTTCGAAATTTTACTAATTTTGTGACAAGATAGAATTGTTTTCTTAGATTTTATTTTAATTTATTGCTCATGCCTTTAAATTAAAATCATATAGATTTTCTATGACTTTGGGATGTTATTAAAATACATTAGAATCAGTTCTAAAAGTTTTTAATTTTTTACAATAAAAAACGTGTTTTTAAAAGTTTGAGAAATTTCGGTAAATTTTGTGACTAGTTATCTTGTCTTACTAGTTTCTTTTATTTACTTGATTCGTTTTATGCTTGTTGTTATTTCTTTTATACCATGTTATTAACATGTTAATAAAACACAAATAAAAGCTTTAACAACTTCCTATAACGTTCTGTTACACTCGATTCTTTTTTTCGCACTCAAAGTCCGAACTTTAATTACGCCACCAGGGCGTCTTTTTCCTCTTGCGTCGAATCTTCATTTGTTTGAGGATAGGGGTGTTGTCAATGGTGCCCACAAGAAGAGTAGTAGTGTCTATTTGTGTACATTTGATGTAATATAGTCTCATGAAGACTCTTGCTTGTGATTGCTTATTCATTAATAAAAAGTTGAAACGTTCATTCAATCTTCCTTGTTTGAAACTTTATGATAAAACATTTGTCTTTAGTCCATAAACAAACTAAACAACTTACGAAGAGACAAATGTAGATTTGCATGATCAAACTCTTCGTAGTTCGCTTAAAACGATATATTCGCAATCTAAGGGTCAAAGGACTATTAACCTCAGTATGATTGTTAGAAGAATCTATGATGTCTGGTTATGAGGCATTGAGAGTTGGAGACTCTATAGTTCTTCTAGGTATATTCCGAAGGTACTAAATTGACTAGTGCACTTCTAGAGACAAGATAAGAACAAACCATTTAACCTCTTATGTCTCGAAGTCACTACGTACGAATTGCATCGTGCTTACCTTAATCCTGAAATGAGACATGTCATTTCACACCTTAGTATTCTCATTTGAGAAAGTCAGAGTTCGGACTCACTATGTTATTCCGAACAGGGCCTATTGGTGAAGTACTAAGTTGTGAGAATGTCATGAGTAACTTTGTGAAGTTCTCATAGATATGGAATTCATGTACAAGATTGCTGAAATGCAATGTATGTCACCTCATGCTTTGTTCCTTGGAGTG
The DNA here is from genome assembly GCF_054948205.1 of Urtica dioica subsp. dioica. Taxonomy (NCBI): domain Eukaryota; kingdom Viridiplantae; phylum Streptophyta; class Magnoliopsida; order Rosales; family Urticaceae; genus Urtica; species Urtica dioica. The sequence continues at coordinate 42,035,302 of NC_142756.1, forward strand.
TGAATAAATGAACTGGCCAGTGTCCAAATTGAGTCCTGACTCTTTTGGATGAAACAATGTGACTTGTTAGCTCCTCGTCAATACATTGTGTCTAACTTATTCACAAGCGACAAATGAGTTGAGGAACTAACAGCTGGAAGGGTAAAATGGTAATTTTGTAAATCCCATCTGGCTGATGATATTCATGAAGGGTAAACATAGATAATATCCAGTTCCACTCATCACAATTAAGTTGAATTCTTGAGTAGAAAATAAATTCATTTGAACCGAGAGATTCTCAGTGTCAACTCTTTAGTGGAGTCAGTTGGCATTAAGCTTAACTTGGAAAAGGTTTGTGAACTTTTGAGTCCAAGTGTTTAGCTCAAGCTTTGTTCATTTGGGTCCATGAGGTCAGTGTCACGAATCACATCGATTAGGAATAGTTAAACTGGAAGCTAAGTAAAAACAATAACGAAAATTGTCGAAAGGGTAATTTTGTCTTTTTGGACATGGCATGAAATGAATGTTAATAAATTTTTTGACAATGTCATATGATGACATATTATATCACACGGCCATAACATGTTTATTGGGCCTTGTGAATTAATTTCATTTCATAGAATTTTACTAGAAAATTCTTAATGGGCTTTTCTTATGTTGTCATGAACAATTAAAAGAAAACCTAGAAAGCCTTTCTAGAAGGCTTTTGGCCGTCCAACCCAAGTGAATGGGAGACCAAATTTCGTGCAGCCCTTAGTGTGAAAGAGAGTTTATTTTGTGCATTAATGTATGAAGATACTTGCCAAAAGAAAAAGAGGAAACAAATTTCCTCTAGGAGAGTATGACATGGGCGGCCAAGGCAAGCAAAATAGGAAACAAATTTGCTTCTAGATGGCAAGGCTTACACGCCCAAAATGAGAAAAGGAAATAAGGATTATTTCCTCATGAATATGTGATATTCTAAAGAAGAGGAAACTACCTTATTGAAGGTAAAGCCTCTCCTATAAATAGGAGCCTTATTCTTCTCATTTCATTCATTTCCACATAAGTTAGAGATTGAGAGTCTCTCTCTCTAGAACTTGTGGCCGCCCCTCTCCTCTCTCTCTCTAGTCCATTTCGTTTTATTGTTTTGGCACCTAGGTCTTCATTTGACCTAGAGTTTAGCTCTGCGACTTCAAGACTCGTTCTTAAGTCGTAGTGTTTAAAAGTGCCCACTCATTGATTCCTGTTGTCGCAGTTTTTCGGACAACGATTTAGGAGTCGTAGACGGTTAGACCCAAGGCCGGACCAAGTGGTCTCGTCTCGACTCGAGCGTGTCGGGCTTGGTATCCCAAGCCGTCCCTTAGCTGTAGATGATCTCTATCTCGTCCAAGCACCTGAAACGTGAACAGAAAGGTGTGAACTACAAAGGGGAAACAGAGGGGTTGCCTCTGTTTACCTCTCCGACGCTCAACATTAGTAGGATTGAGGTGGTTTGTAGAGGGTTTAGTGTTTAGAGGTCGAGACTTGAGAGAAACGAGCGAGGTACGAGTTCGACAGCGTTTCAGTACTCAAATTCGGATTACCTGGACTAGGGGAGCGGCCCCTTTATTTATAGGCGACCAAGGGGTGTTATGGGCAACCCCTTGGCCGAGAATTGTCTTGGCCCGGCCATTGGCCGAGACTGGCCCTTGGGCCGGCCAATGGCCGAGGCTATCTGGGCCGGCCATTGGCCGAGGCTGGCCCTAGGGCCGGCCAATGGCCGGGAGTAGCTTGAGTCGGCCATTGGCCGAGACTGGCCCTTGGGCCGGCCAATGGCCGAGGCTATTTGGGCCGGCCATTGGCCGAGGCTGGCCCTAGGGCCGGCCAATGGCCGGGGGTAGAGTGAGCCGGCCATTGGCCGAGACTGGCCCTTGGGCCGGCCAATGGCCGGGAGCAGACCGAGTCGGCCATTGGCCGAGACTGGCCCTTGGGCCGGCCAATGGCCGAGGCTATTTGTGCCGGCCATTGGCCGAGGCTGGCCCTAGGGCCGGCCAATGGCCGGGAGTAGACCGAGTCGGCCATTGGCCGAGACTGGCCCTTGGGCCGGCCAATTGCCGAGGCTATTTGGGCCGGCCATTGGCCGAGGCTGGCCCTAGGGCCGGCCAATGGCCAGGAGCATCTTGAGTCGGCCACTGGCCGAGGCTGGCCTCTGGGCCGGCCAATGGCCGAGGCCGTTTGGGCCGGCCATTGGCCGGGGCTGGCCCTAGGGCCGGCCAACGGCCGGGGCGAGCTGCCGAGACGCGTCCGACGTTGCTCCGCCTTCGTTCGCCCGCTATCGGGGTCGGGCCGATAACATTAGCCCCCCGAGTTTACGGCCGAGTGAAACTCGTGCGGTAAACTCAAGACTCTCGCCGTCGTCGGCCCACCGGAGCAACCCGTCGCGACAAGGTTTGGCTCGGTTCCTTTAATTATTATTATTTTTATTCTCCGGTTACTTTTGCCTTGTCTCGTTAAACGCGTCAATGGACCCTACCAACCACCTGTCGGGGAGTGGGTCCATTGATGACGACCTCTTCTCTTTGTTCGAGAACCAAGACACGAATTTAGACGAGTTGTGGGTGCAACTTTCACCTCCATCGGTTACCAACATCTTGCCGCCCTCACGCCCTTTCAGCCACCACGTGACAGAGATGGCCGAGGGAGATTTTCACGCGGTCGAAGCATGGCTGGCCGACGGGGAGGAGTACACGTGCACTGGGGACGGCCCCGGCCGCCAAGGGAACGCCGGCCCAGGAGCGCCGGGCGTCGGGGAGCGCTGGGCCGACCAGCGCGGGGGCGCGCTTGGCGAACTGGGCCCGGGAGGAGGTGCGCCGGCCCCTGTCGGCGCCGTCTGTGCTGGGGGCGTCGCCGGAGGAGCCCCAGGCGGCGCTGGGGACGCACGCGGCCCGGGTGAAGTCGCGCCCGGCGAGGCGGGCCTGGGCGATGGCGCGCTGGTCTTCGTCGGCGCTGTCTGCGCTGGAGGCGCGGCCGGGGGAGATCCAGGCAGCGCAGGAGGAGCGCTCGCCCCGGGGGGGGCCGCGCCGGTCGAGTCGGGCATCAGGAGCGTCGCGCCGGTCCTGGCGGGCGGCGACGAAGGAGGCCTGGGCGGCTCGGGCCCGGCCTTTCCCGAGGAGGGGCGCGCTGGTGGAGCCCGAGTGGAGGCCGGCGGCGCCGTTGAAGGGCCGCCGGAGGCGGGCGGCGCCGCTGGGGGGCCGCCGGAGGTGGGCGGCGCTGCCGGAGGGAGCGCCGGCGCCGGTGACGAGGAGGGCCGGCCGGACAGCGCCGGCCGGGGGGCGGCGGCCGAGGCATTGGTTGCCCTAGCCCTAGGAGTTGGCGGGCTAGGGCTGCAAGGGGGGAACCCACCTAGCGGGCCGGGCCACTCTGCTGGGCCAAGTGCGCGCGCCACTAGGTCGAGCGAGACTCCCAGGGGCCCAGACGACTTGGGCGCGCGAGAGGACAGCCTCCCTGGACCGAGCGCTGGCGGGGCCGGCCCAATGGCCTTGGGCGCACAATGTGGGGGCCCGGACGCGCGAGGGGGCCTCCTACTCGGGCCGGAGGCCGGTGGAGTTGTCCCAAATGCCTTGGGCACCCACCGAGGAAGCATGGGCGAGATAGGCCTCGCCGAGGGAAGCTTGCCGGGTCCGAGGCCGGGCGCCGATGATGAGTCCATTGCAGGGCCGACCACTGGGGGAACAAGGCCCGCCGAGCCGAGCGCTCGCGCCACGGTCCCGCCGGCCGGCCTAGACGATCGCCACGAAGGATCTGCCGGGCCGGGGATCGCTTCCGGCGTCGAGTGCTCGAGCGAGTCGTCGGACCGTCGCGCCGCACCCGCTGCGATGTCTTCTTTAACAGCACGGGAGGAGGCACGAGCCCTAGCCTTTCCGACCGGGGAATCGGCTATACGTGGAGGCCTGGATTGCTCGGGAGTCGACACTCCGAGCTCGCTCTCGATCGCTAGTTTTACGAGCTTGAGGAGGCGATACGGCATCCCGGACTCCGTGACGATCTTGCGACCGTTGCCCGACGATCTTCCGTCTCGCCCCCGGAAAGGACACGCCGCCGTTCATGAGGCGAGCCTTCGCGGAGGGTTACGGTTACCCTTCCAGCCGGTGATCCAAGAGTTATTGGTTCGGTTGGGGGCGCACGCGTCGCAAATGTCTCCGACCTTCTACCGGGTAATCGCCGCGTGCCACATGATGCTTTATCGGGCGAAGAGAAGGGCGGTTACTGCGGACGACATCCAAGATCTCGTGCTCGTTCGCGGGGTTCCGGGGAAACCAGGCTTCTACACGGCGTTTACTCGGAAGCGCATCTCTGTCGTTACCAAGGTTACCTCGAAGCACCGATACCCTTGGGTGTGGGTGTCCGAGTCAGCCTTTGGGAACGCGCCTCTCTTCTTCGGCCCCGCGGCCGACTTCCCACCCGTGGGTGATATCGAAGGCTTCGAACTCGTCGCGATGATTAGGGCGATTCCAGAATCAAGGCGGCAAGGGACACTCTTCGAGTCCCCAGACCTGATGGCGAGGACCGGGTGGTTCGTGCCTAGTGACGACGTTCCTTCGCCCCCCGGCCTCGACGCGGGGGCCACGGAAGATCCCGAGACCGAGGAGGGAGGTGCGTCAGCTCCTTCCCCCGACGCGGGGGGTACTGGCCACGCATACTTTCGCGTTATCGCGCCATCGTCGTTTTTCGTTATTTACGCTTATTTTTATGCTTTAGCTGACAGACGTTCTTTCCTTCTCTACAAGTATCATGGCTCGGCGTCATCGACCACGCACACAAGTGCCGAAAACAACGCCTACCGACGATGCCACGACCGTGGCCCGTCCTTCAGCTGAGGTTCATCGCAGGGGGTCGCCATCGCGGGCGAGGAATGAAGCGATCTCCTCCAACAAGCGACCATCATCGTCGGCTTCTCTCGGGTCGCCGTCCGGCCACAAACGCGCTCACATATCGACGGTGCCGGACAGCTTGGACTCTATGCTCCTAGCGGAGGTGGCAGAGCTGAGAGACCAATGCTCCCGAGGGATCCTTGAGACCTCCTTACGGGATTTCAAGGGTCTGCTGACGACGAGCGACCTCGAGCACTTCCAGAACGGGATCGGCGACGCCCGAAAGGTATGACTCGTTCGCTTGTGTTATGTATGACTGCCGTGCTTATTGTAATTATCCGCGTTTCGTTTACTTGCAGATGCTCGCGCGCCAAGAGCGGAGCGATCGCATTCTCCGAGATATGCTACGACGTATGCAACTCATGGAGAAGGAGAAGACGAGCATGGCGGCCGCGCACGCTGCCGCCCTAGCAGGGGCCCGCACCGCCCGAGAGTTCGAGGCGCTCGAGGGGGAGTTGGAGCGAGCTCGCGGGGAACTGGCCACCGAGAAGGCGCTTCGTGAGAAGGCGGAGCAGGCAGCCGACACCTTCCTGGGGGAAACGAAGAAGCTTCAGACGGCGCTCTCGAGCCGGGATACAGAGCTGAGCATTGTTCACGCTCGATTATCGGCGAGCGAGATCGCTCGGGTTAAGGTCGAGCGGGAGAGGGATACCCTCCGGACGGAGATGCAGACCCTTGCCGAGGAGAAGGAGGACGCCGTGCGATCCAAGACTGACTTGGAGGACGACTGGGACTTGGCATTGGAGGCGGCTCGTTATGAGGCGGCTAGGCGAGTTCGGGAAGCGACCGAGAAGGAGAACGCGTCTCGCGGGACCACGTTTTCCTTTTTCAACACCATGTTACCTCCTTACGACGATGAGCTGCCGGAGGACGACCCGCATCCCCGAATCCCTGCCGAGGCTGCGCAATCGACGACCCGTCAACCGGATGGAGAAACCGTCGGCGGGTTCGGCGCTTCTTGCCCCGAAGAAGATGAGGAGCAGATCGATTTCAGCTCGGAGTAGCCAGCTTCTCTTTAGTTTTACGCGCAATTGTTTAGCGCTCGCTTTATGCTTTCTTTCGGATTATTGTTATGTTTGCGTCGTACTTTCGTACTTTTCTTGTTGGGTTGTTTACACAATATCGTTTTGCTTTGATTGAAGCTTTCTTTTCATCGTGCGTCTTATTTTCCCGACATGCTACGCTTAGTGTAATCGATTTGCGCAATTTGAATAGTGCGTGTCTTACGAGCCCGGCTTACTATGCTTAGCGTAACCGGTTGGCACGGCTTACTGCCGCATTCGGCGGCGAAGTTTCCCGCGGACGCAGGCTAGGCCAGTTTCATCCGGCGGGTGCGATTTCCGGCCATCCATTTGTGACTCGCTGCCTATCGGCGCGCGCGAGCTGGGTGGCCGTCGCGCTCATCCTCCGGCGAGTACGCTACCTATCGGTGTGCGTATCGGGATGGGTTTGCAGCTCCCAGTGAGCGTGGTACTCGTTGGTACGCGTGTCACGTTTTGGGTTTTGACTGCCGAGATCGACAATCCGGTGCGCGGACGTGATCCATCGATAACTTGCCGCCTATCGGTGCGCAAGGTGCATCGGTGCACGAGAGGGTCGCAGCAAAAGACGTGCGAGGCCGGAGGTCCGGTGCGCGGATCCAACTCATCGACGTTTCGCTATCTCTCGGCATACGACCTCAACCCGTGCGAGAGCATCGCACGAGGAGGGTACGAAGTCGGAGGTCCGGAGCGCGGATCCGATTTATGGGTGTTTTGTTACCGTTTGGCGCATGGAAATTGGAGTAAGCGAGCTTGTTGCTCTCGCCTTATCCTCCTTAGCCCCCCGAGTTTCTTGGGTGCTCGTAGAGGAGGCTAGAAACTAAGATACCTAGTGTTTCGAAGCGAAATGTAATTTATTAAATTATCGAAATGGTTCAAAAATTACATCCCAGGCCGTTGGCCAAACTTGAAATTGTAAATTGCCTTTGCTAGAATTGAAAATTACATGAAGACAAAAAGCGAAAAAAGGACGAATGAACGTCTACTGGTAATATTGTCGGAGATGCTCCGCATTCCACGGGTGTGTGAACACGAGTCCCTCCATGTTCTCGAGCTCGTATGTGCCATTGTGGATGGCTCGGCGCACACGGTACGGGCCTTCCCAGGTGGGGCCTAGAACTCCCGCACCTTGCACTTTGGTGTTTTGGAACACCCTTCGAAGGACGAGGCTTCCGTCGGCGAACTTCCGCAGCTTGATCTTCGAGTTGTAGTACTTCTCGACCTTCCTCTTCTGCGCAGCAAGCCGGGTAAGTGCGTCCGCCCTCTTTTCGTCTATGAGGTCTAGCTCGAGCCTGATCGCGTCATCGTTGGCGGCTTCGTCGTACTCCTCGATGCGCAAGGTTGGCAACTTGATCTCGACGGGTACCACAGCCTCGACGCCGAACGCGAGAGCGAAAGGGGTTTCGCCGGTCGCGTTTCGGGCGGTGGTGCGGTATGCCCATAAGACCATGGGGAGCTCGTCAGCCCAAGCCCCCTTTCTTGCCTCCAGCTTCTTCTTCAGGTTCTCCTTGATCGTCTTATTCACCGCCTCGACCTGACCGTTGGCTTGGGGATGGCGGGGAGAGGAGAAAGTCTTGCTAATGCCAAGATGTTCGCACATTTCTCGGAGTCGCGCATTGTCGAATTGTTTTCCGTTGTCGGTTACAATTGACGCAGGGATCCCGAAGCGGCAGATGATGTTTCTCCAAATGAAGCTTGTCGTGTTCGCCTCGGTGATCTTTGCTAGTGGTTCAGCCTCTACCCACTTCGTGAAGTAATCGATTGCCACGATCGCGTGCTTGTATTGTCTCGGGGCCGTAGGTAGCTCGCCGATGAGGTCGATTCCCCACTTCGCGAAAGGTCGCGGCACGATAATCGGACACAAAGGGGCCGGTGCTTGGCGCGGAATGTGGGCGAACCTTTGGCACTTGTCACACTTCTTGGCCCACTCGTGGGAGTCCTTTTTCAAGGTTGGCCAGAAATATCCAAGTCTTAGCAACTTCAATGCCAAAGATTGCCCGGCGGCGTGGTTACCGCACACCCCCTCGTGCACCTCGTGGAGCGCTTTCCTCGCCTCCACCTCGGTCAGGCAACGGAGAAGGGGCATGGAGTAGCCTCTCTTGAACAAACTATCCTCCCTCATCGTGTACTTTGGGGCTAGGCTTCTCAGCTTTCTAGCTTCTTCTTTATCCTCGGGGACGACTCCTCGTTTAAGGAATTCCACGAGTGGGGTCATCCATGAGGGAGGCGGAGTCTCGTCAATGACCCCTACGTCGCCTCTCGAGACGTAGGGTCGGGTCAACACTTCGATTGGGACGCTGCCCTCGCCTTCCTCGTCTATCCCAGACGCGAGGCGAGCTAGGGCGTCGGCGTCAACGTTCGCCTCTCGAGGGACCTGGACGATCTCGAACCACGACAGGGCCTCCAAGTTCTTTTGGGCCTTGGACAAGTAGGCGATCATGTGTGGCTCCTTTGCGGCGTAGTCGCCCTTAACCTGATTCACGATCAATTGCGAGTCGCAATGGATGCGCAGGTTTTGGGCGCCCAACTTGTTCGCTAGCTCCAAGCCAACAATCAGAGCCTCGTACTCTGCCTCGTTGTTGGAAGCCTTGAACTCGAACCGCAGGGCGTACCTCAGCTTTTCCCTATCGGGGTTTGTGAGCACAACGCCGGCGCCAGCCCCCGGGCGTTTGATGCGCCATCCACATGTAAGTCCCAGACCGGCCCTATCGGGTCGTTGGTTCTCTTCCTTGACGACTCGCTATGGTCGTCCTCCTTGTCTTCCGTGGTCTTACTTCTTTCGTCGCCCTCGTTGGTTGGGGGCGCGCTTGTGAACTCGGCGATGAAGTCGGCGAGGGCCTGACCCTTAATGGCGGTTCTCGGTTGGAACTCGACCCCGTATTCGCCCAGCTCTTGGGACCATATCGCCATTCGAGAGGAGGTCCCTTTTTGAAGGGCCTTCTCGATGGGATGCCCCGAGCGGACCACGATGGGGTGCGCCTGGAAGTAGGGCCGGAGCTTTCTCGCGCTCATGACGAGGGCGAGGGACAGTCTCTCGATCTCGGGGTATCGGGTTTCGGCGTCGAGGAGCGCCTTGCTAACGTAGTAGACTGGCCATTGCACCTTGTCTTCTTCGCGTATGAGAACCGCGCTCACGGCCCTATCGGAAACCGCGAGGTAGAGGAACAAGGTTTCGCCATTCTTCGGCTTTGCGAGGAACGGGGGGGGGGGGAGGTGAAATAGGCTTTCATATCGCGGAATGCTTCCTCGCACTCCTCCGTCCACACGAACCCGTCGGTCTTCTTCAGTGCCTTGAAGAATGGTTGGCACCTGTCAGTGGCTTTGGAAACAAACCGCGTCAGGGCGGCGATCCTTCCCGTCAAGCTTTGAACTTCTTTGACCTTTTGTGGCGACCTCATCTCTAAGATCGCCTTAATCTTCTCAGGATTGGCCTCGATCCCGCGGCGGCTCACCATGTTGCCCAGAAACTTTCCAGACTCGACCCCGAAAGCGCACTTGTTGGGGTTAAGCTTCATCTTGTAGCGCCGCAGGATCGTGAACATTTCCCTAAAGTCTCGAACGTGGTCGTGGGCTTTGAGGCTTTTGACAAGCATGTCATCCACGTAGACCTCCATAGTTTTGCCAATTTGATTGGCGAACATGCGGTTCACCAACCTTTGATACGTTGCTCCCGCGTTTTTGAGGCCAAAGGGCATGACCTTGTAACAGTAGAGTCCGCGGTTCGTAACAAAGGTGGTCTTGATCTGATCCGGCTCATGCATGCGGATCTGGTTGTAGCCTGAATAGGCGTCCATGGAGCTCAGTAACTCGTGGCCCGCCATGGCGTCCACGAGCTGCTCGATCCTCGGGAGAGGGAAGCTGTCTTTCGGGCAGGCTTTGTTGAGATCTTTGTAATCGATACAGATCCGCCACTTCCCGTTTGGCTTCTTGACCATCACCACGTTGGACACCCACTTGGGGTGCTCCGCCTCCCTGATGAAGTCGGCGGCGAGAAGTTTGTCAACTTCTTCACCAATGGCTTGGTACCTCTCCCCACTGAACGCCCGTCGCGGCTGAATGCGCTCGGCCACCCTCTTGTCATCGTTGAGACGATGAACCATGATCTCGAGGTCGATCCCCGGCATGTCGGCGTGTGTCCACGCAAAGACATCTTTGTGCTCTCGGAGGAAAGCGGCGAGCTCGATTCGGGTTTCAGACGGGAGTTGGGCGCCTACCTTGACTACTTGGTCAGGTTTGCCGTCGTCCAACACGACGGGAACGAGGTCGTCCGGTGTCTCCACCTTTCGACGCTCGACTTCGTCCCTTTGGTCTAGCTCTCCGAAGGTGCCTCCTTCCTCTAGCTTGCACGGGAATTTGTCTCCGAGTTGGAAGACGGTGCTCACCACCTTCGCTTTCCCTTTTCCGTCCACGCCCTGGATGTAGCACATCCTCGCCATGGATTGGTCTCCCAACATCACGGCGATCCCTTTATCGGTCGGGAACTTCATCATCAGGTGGTACGTGGACGTTATAGCCTTCAACCGATTGAGAGTCGGGCGGCCGACGATGATGTTGTAAGCCGAGGGCTGATCCACCACTAGGAACGACACGATGTGGGTAACCTCGAGCCCCCCCGGCGTACCGAAGGTAACCGGGAGGTCGATAGTTCCCTCCGTCATAACCCTCTCCCCAGAGAAGCCGAAGAGCGGGGTTGAGATCGGGGTCGGTCTTACCCCGGATAGCTTCATCCTGTCCAACGCAGATTTGAAGATTATGTCGGCGGAGCTCCCATTGTCGATCAGGATTCTCCGGATGAGGTTGTTGGCGACCGGGGCAGAGACGACTATCGCGTCATTGTGTGGATGGAGAACTCGCGTCGCTTCTTGTCCGGTGAAGAACATGGACTCGAAGGGGGCCGGAGGAGGGACCTCGTACGTGTGGTTGATGTAGTGCGCTATTTTCCCTTGGGAAACTTCGCGCACGTACTTCTTCCTTTGCGTAGCCGAGTCTCCGAACTCCGGGCCACCCAAGATTGCACCCACGACGTGAAGTTGCGAGCTCTCCGGCTCTTCGTTTGTCGCTCGGTCCGTGACAGTCACCGTCGCCGGGCCTTTCTTCCCTTGCCGCGGGCGACCTCCGTGCGCCGCGGCCGTCCCGATAGTTCTCAGGACGTACTCTTTCAGCTTCCCATCTTGAATCAGGGCCTCAATCTGACGCTTGAGTTGATAGCATTCGGATGTCAGATGCCCGTGATCTTGATGGTAGTCACAGTACTTGCTTTGATCCCTCTTGGCGGGATCCTTCGTGAGCGGGGTCGGGCTCCCCAACTTGTCACGGTGCAGAGCTAGGATTTGCTCCGGCGGAGTGTTCAGAGGAGTGAATGGTGAGAACCTCCGGAAGCTGTCGACATGCGACAGCTTCGGCCCGGGGAGGGAACGGCCGCTAGGGGCCTGGCTTCCCTTATTCCTCCTCTTTCGGGGGTCGGGACGATCTTCATCTCGATCGTCGCGGCGGCGACTCCCCTGCCCTCCTGCCTTTCGGCCATCTCGGCCATCGAGATAGTCCTCGACTCCCATGTATGTGCGGGCTCTTGTCATCAGCTCCACCATGTCATGCGAGACTTGGCCAACAATAGACTTGAGGAAGTCGCTCGTGCGCACCCCCTCGGTGATCGCCGTGATGGCGTCCCTGTCGTCGAACCCTTCGACCTTGTGAGACTCCTCGGTGAAGCGAGCGAGGTATTGTCTCAACGTCTCGTCTCTTCCTTGACGGATAGAGAGGAGGTGGGTCTTCGGCTTCTTTTGCGCCACGAGGGTGGCGAATCGGGCGAGGAAAGCCTCTCGCAAGGCCCGGAAAGACGGGATGCTTCCCGGCCTCAAGCTTCGGAACCACTCAAACCCCGAGCCTGTGAGGGTCAGGCTGAAGGCTTGGCAGAGGGTGGCGTCCGCCTGCCCCTGCATAGTCATCCACGTCTCATAGTGTTGGACGTGGAAGTGGGGGTCCGTACGTCCATCGTAGGGGGGAATTAATGGACGGTAACTTGAAGTTCCCCACGCATGGTTGCGCGAGGACTTGCGCGGCGAAGGGAGAGTATGATTCCTCGATCCCTCCGTACGGCCTTTGCCTCCCTGACTCCCTCATTTCGATGATTTGATTCTGGAGGCTTTGAATCATCGTGACCATGTCGAGCCCGTTAGCGGGGCCGACCGTCGGGGCCACGGGAGTCACCGGTTGGCGTTCGTTGGACGCTTGGTCCACGACATTGGCCTGCGGCCGGCCGAGAGTTGCGGCGGGGAGCGCGTCCCTTCGAGAGTTTAGCCTTTGGCGGAGATCCTCCCCTCGGGAGTTTCTCTGCGCCGTCAAGCGCTCTCTAAGGTCCGCACTCGGCGCGGGGCGAGGTGAGGTCGCCCTTGGTCGGGCCGTCCGACGGGCGCTTTGGCTGTCGGTCCCATCGTCTACCAGAGTCGCTCTCTCCTCGGCGAGGGGCCGTGTCCGGCCACCTCTTGAAACCGAGGGGGCGAGTCCCCGGGAATGTGACCGCGCTTGCTGCCGCGCTGGGTGCGACGGCCCGGCCAAAGCGTCGTTGGGCCTCTCGGGCCGCGAAGGGGCGAGGCTAGGCGTTGCCTCGTTGGTCCTCGACTCCCCCACATATTCGGAGTCGGAGTAGTCTCTGGCGGACCTATCTTCAATGTCATAGCCGAGGAGGTCGGCTATGAGCGAACCATCGACGCCGGGGCGGTCAAGGAGCTCCGCAAGCCGCCGGGCCGTGTCCTCTCGGAGCACGGCCTCGGGGTCAATCATCGGGTCTTGGGGCTGGCTCTCGCTATCGCGAAGTTGCCCTTCAAGACGATGTGCGAGGCGTCGAAGACCATACCTCGAGCTCGTCGCTCGGGTACCCGCGGAGGTAGTGGGAATGTGACTCATCTCTCGAGAGTCGTGAGAACAAAGGGAGAAAACTGGTAGAGGGAATGCGTCGTCAAGGTCGAGAGATCCCCTCCTTCTAGCGCCAAAATGTTGTCGCAGTTTTTCGGACAACGATTTAGGAGTCGTAGACGGTTAGACCCAAGGCCGGACCAAGTGGTCTCGTCTCGACTCGAGCGTGTCGGGCTTGGTATCCCAAGCCGTCCCTTAGCTGTAGATGATCTCTATCTCGTCCAAGCACCTGAAACGTGAACAGAAAGGTGTGAACTACAAAGGGGAAACAGAGGGGTTGCCTCTGTTTACCTCTCCGACGCTCAACATTAGTAGGATTGAGGTGGTTTGTAGAGGGTTTAGTGTTTAGAGGTCGAGACTTGAGATAAACGAGCGAGGTACGAGTTCGACAGCGTTTCAGTACTCAAATTCGGATTACCTGGACTAGGGGAGCGGCCCCTTTATTTATAGGCGACCAAGGGGTGTTATGGGCAACCCCTTGGCCGAGAATTGTCTTGGCCCGGCCATTGGCCGAGACTGGCCCTTGGGCCGGCCAATGGCCGAGGCTATCTGGGCCGGCCATTGGCCGAGGCTGGCCCTAGGGCCGGCCAATGGCCGGGAGTAGCTTGAGTCGGCCAATGGCCGAGGCTATTTGGGCCGGCCATTGGCCGAGGCTGGCCCTAGGGCCGGCCAATGGCCGGGGGTAGAGTGAGCCGGCCATTGGCCGAGACTGGCCCTTGGGCCGGCCGATGGCCGGGAGCAGACCGAGTCGGCCATTGGCCGAGACTGGTCCTTGGGCCGGCCAATGGCCGAGGCTATTTGGGCCGGTCATTGGCCGAGGCTGGCCCTAGGGCCGGCCAATGGCCGGGAGTAGACCGAGTCGGCCATTGGCCGAGACTGGCCCTTGGGCCGGCCAATGGCCGAGGCTATTTGGGCCGGCCATTGGCCGAGGCTGGCCCTAGGGCCGGCCAATGGACGGGAGCATCTTGAGTCGGCCACTGGCCGAGGCTGGCCTCTGGGCCGGCCAATGGCCGAGGCCGTTTGGGCCGGCCATTGGCCGGGGCTGGCCCTAGGGCCGGCCAACGGCCGGGGCGAGCTGCCGAGACGCGTCCGACGTTGCTCCGCCTTCGTTCGCCCGCTATCGGGGTCGGGCCGATAACAATTCCTTTTATTTCGAGTGATTTAGTGATAGAAACCATCGTGGTTGCTCGAGTTGCCGAGGAAAGAAAGAGAGACGTGCTGCGAGGAGACGAGCGTTGCCAACTTTCCAAAAGCTTCTCAAAGTTCAAGCTTCAAGAAAGGTTAGTAAACTTCTATACTCATAATAGTTTTTAATTACATGTACTTGCTCTTTGTCTAGGTTAGTAAAAAACTGTTTTTACTTGTAAAAGAAAATTTTTCAAATTCCGCCGCTTACCGAAGCGTTAATTATTTTCTTAAACCCTAGATCGATTCCAACAAGGGGGTGGTGCGAACCCACTTTTGCTTGTCGACAGCAAGGACTATGTCGAGGTTACGTTTCCAGTCGACGTAATTATCGCCTTCGAGTTTATTCGAGGAAAGAATGGTTGAGAGACGGTTGAGAGACATTTTGCCTATAAGAGTTGAAACAAGTTTACGATTAGTCTTTGGTTTAGGATTTAAGTTTTTAACATTTGATAAAATCCAAAGGTGTTATCCTGTTTTCATCGAGCTCGAGAAAACCCGTAGTAAAAGTGGCATAACTCTCAGCTCAGAATTTGAAATTTAATGATTCTTGAATCAAATTAAAGGTTTGTTTGTCCTCTTTCCAATGCAATTAGTTTTAGGTGTAAAAGACATCGGAGCCGACTGTTATAGCGATTTTACTCCGAGGTGCGCGGCTGTTCCGAAAGTCCAGTTTTTTAGAATTCCGGATTTTCAGCCCCCCTACCATGAGTTGTAGAACTCTAATGAGAAAATTTTCTTGACCAAAATTGTTTTTTTATAAGATTATAAACATGATGTGAAAGATTAAAATCTTTTGATTTTCGAAAATTTAATTGAAATTGAATTTTTACAAAACTAGTTTGAATTTTGAAAAATCATTTTCGTTTTCAAACTTGAAAATATTTTGTCATCCAAATCAAATAACTTTTCAATATGTTTTCAATACTATATCTATATCAAATATGTTCAAAATCTATATGCTTTTGAAAATTTGCGTGGGAGGTCTCCTTGTAGACAAGCCGAAAAATAAAGATGTGTAATCTCAAACTTTCAAGTGTTCGAGTGAGTTGAAGTTCACGCTTCCCTCATGCACTTTTCCCGAATAGAAAATAGGAAAAATCTGAGTATGTACCTTGTGCCTTTATGCACTAACACTGCTCTGAACATGAAGATCTAGGTTTCCTTTCTAGTAGTCCACTCTATCACTCTATAAATAGGAAATTTGTTTCCGAACTTATAAAGACGATGTGCCAACTCCAAATACTAAGTGGGAGGGTTATACTTGTTGTTTGTAACCCACGATCCCCAACACTAATGAAAGAAAAAATTAACGTGAGACTAAGAGTCACTCTTATGGCCCTCTCTTTAATGGGAGTACTCTATGGCGTTTTTGCTTCGATCATTGCTCAATGAGCTACGTTCGAGATTGAGACGATGAAGACAAGGCCTCCTCTTCGGGGATTGTTTTTCAAAGTTGACCTTTTGGACTAAGTGTTTGGTTGCACACTTAGGCTCAATCCCTAGTAATCGTCCCTTGAGGCTCTACGAAAGGATATGAGTGATAAAACCAATTTAAAAGGTGGCTAGTCAAAATTGGAGTATTGACATCTAGGCTAAGCATTAATGATGTGTCATTTACTTATAAATGGAGATTTTTTGCGGCCTTCTCTTGAGGTAGTAAATTATCATTTTGTTTATAACACCTTTGGATTTTATCAAATGTTAAAAACTTAAATCCTAAACCAAAGACTAATCATAAACTTGTTTCAACTCTTATAGGAAAAATGTCTCTTACTGGAAAAGCAAATTGGCAAACAGATCAAAACCCTTCGATCCGATCAGGTGGTGAGTATATGTCTGCAGAGTTCGATGACTTTCTGAAAGAAGAAGGTATCGCTTCTCAGCTTACCGCACCTGGCACACCTCAACAAAATGAAGTGTCAGCGAGAAGAAACCGAAATCTCATGGAGATGGTTAGATCAATGATGAGTTATTCATCACTCCTTCTTTCCTTGTGGGGATATTCCCTCAAAACAGCCGTTTACGTTCTGAACCAAGTTCCGTCTAAAATGGTTCCTGGTACTCCTTATGAACGATGGACCGGCCGTAAAGTAAATCTAAGCTGCATCAAAATTTGGGGTTGCCCTGCACACGTGCTGAGGCAAAAGACTAGCAAGTTGTCTAGTAGGTCAGAATTGTGTATGTTCGTTGGATATCCAAAGGAAACCAAAAGTTTTACATTCGATAGTCCCGAGGATGATAAGACTTTCATTAGCACGAATTCTCGTCTCCTTGAGGAGGACTTTATGAAAGATGTAAAACCTAGAAGCAAAATTGTGCTTGAAGAAAAGTTGGGTGAGGAAGCTTCTACCTCATATGTAAGAACTATTCTTACCCCAACTGAAACACAACCTAACTCATCATAACCTCGTCAACTAGTACTTCGACGTAGTTCGAGAGCTTCTCAAAAGCCTAATAGGTACATGTCTTATTGAGACACTCTCGTAGCCGTCTCTGACATGGATGATCATGTTTCCTATAGCCAAGCAATGGCTTGTTCTGAATCAAACCTTTGGCTTAATGCCATGAAACTTGAAATGTACTCGATGTATGTCAACAAAGTCTGGAAACTTGTAGACCCTCCTGAAGGGATTAAACCCGTAGGGTGTAAGTGGATATACAAGAAGAAAAAGGGTCCGGATGGGAACGTCGAAATATTCAAAGCATGACTAGTGGCTAAGGGTTATACCCAACAAGAAGGGATTGACTATGAAGAAACCTTCTCGTTAGTGGCGATGCTTAAATCCATCCGCATACTTCTATCCATAGATGCAGCTCTCAACTATGAGATCTTGCAAATGGATGTCAAGACTGCCTTCCTGAATGGCAATCTTGACGAGCGCATTTATATGGCTCGACTAGACGGTTTCGTGGAAGAAGGTCAAGAGACCAAGGTTTGTGAGTTGCTTAAGTCCATTTATGGATTATAGCAAGCATCTAGGTCATGGAATATCAGATTCGATGAAACTATGAAGAGCTTTGGCTTTGAGCAGTCAATAGATGAGCCATGTGTTTATAAGTTAATACACAAAGGCAAAGTTGTGTTTCTGGGACTATATATCGATGATATATTACTCATAGGTAATGATGTGGGTAAGTTATCTAAGGTTAAGGTTTTGCTAGCAAAGCAATTCGATATGATGGAAGAATGAATGAACATTTCAACTTTTATTAATAAATAAGTAGTTACAAGCAAGAGTCTTCGTGAGACTATATTACATCAAATGTATATAAATAGACACTACTACTCTTCTTGTGGGCATCATTGACAACAGTTTTTGCTTCGATCATTGCTCAATGAGTTATTCATCAATCCCTAGTGATCAAACCAATTTAAAAGGTGCCTAGTCAAAATTGGTGTATTGATATCTTGGCTAAGCATTAATGATGTGTCATTTACTTATAAATGGAGATTTTTTGCGGCCTTCTCTTGAGGGAGTAGATTATCATTTCGTTTATAACACATTTGGATTTTATGAAATCTTAAAAACTTAAATCCTAAACCAAAGACTAATCATAAACTTGTTTCAACTCTTATAGGAAAAATGTCTCTCAACCTTCTCTCAATCATTCTTTCCTCGAATAAACTCGAAGGTGAAAATTACGTCGACTGGAAACGTAACCTCGACATAGTCCTTACTGTCGACAAGCACAAATGGGTACTCACCACCCCCCTATCCTCAAACGAATGATGATTCGACACAAGAGGAAAAAGATGACCTGGCGGCCTGGCTCCGATCCGATGAGATTGTGAGGTGCTATATTTTGGCATCTATGAACAATATGTTTCAACAAAAACATCGTGACATCGAGACTAATGCTGATATGCTATACAATCTCCATGAGATGTTTGGAGGGCAAGGACGTCAAGTAGGGAAACAAGCGGTCCGACAGTTTATGAACTATCGCATGAAGGCTGGAACTCCCGTTAGAGATCATACGATGCTGATCATTAGCTATCTAAATGAAATGGAGATCCTTGGATCTGAGATTGATGGGGAGACTAAAATAGACATGATCTTGGATACTCTCCCTGAGTCTTTTGATACCATCATGCTGAACTACTCCATGAACAAGCTAGAGTACACTGTTACCGAGCTTATAAAGGAGCTTCACACTCCTGAGGGACTCACTAAGATAAATAGGACTCAAGGAGAGGTACATGCTACTGCCTCCACCTCTGGATCTAAGAAGAGACCTCGCAAGACCGAGAAGAAGAACTAACCTAAGGTTCAAAAGAATAAGAAGACGCCAAAGGTTCCAAAGGTGGACACGTCTAACGACAAGCGCCACCACAGCAATGAGCCTAGTCACTGGCGTAGGAACTGTCATAAATTCAATACATTGTTAGCTCGATACATTGTTTCTCGTCAATACATTGTTTCTAACTTATTCACAAATGACAAAGGAGTTGAGGAAATAACAGCTAGGGGGTAAAATGGTAATTTTGTAAATCCCGACTAGCTGATGATATTCATGAAGGGTAAACATAGATAATATTCAGTGGATCCACTCATCACAATTAAGTTGAATTCTTGAGTAGAAAATAAATTCATTTGAATCGAGAGATTCTCAGTGTCAATTCTTTAGTGGAGTCAGTTGACATTTAACCTAAACTTGGAAAAGGTTTGTGAACTTTTGAGTCAAAGTATGTTAGCTCAAGCTTTGTTCATTTGGATCCATGAGATCACTGTCACAAGTCATATCGAGGAGGAATAGTTAAACTAGAAGCTAAATCAAAACAAGAACGAGACAAGTCTTACGAAAATTGTCTAAAGGGTATTTTTTTCATTTTGGACATAGAACGAAATGAATGTAAATAAATTTTTTGACATTGTCATATGATGACAAATATCACATGGCCAAGTTAAGGAATTTGGGCCTTGAGGATTAATTTCATTTCATGGAATTGAAAATTCTTAATGGGCATTTCTTATGTTGTCATGAACAAATGAAGAAAATCTAGAAGCCCCTTCTAGAAGCATGTTGGATGAAACACATAAGAGAAAAAAGGGAGACTATTTTGTGCATTGATGTACGAAGATACTTGCCAAAAGATAAAGAGGAAACAAATTTCGTCTATGAGGATGTTGTCAATGGTGCCCACAAGAAGAGTTGTAGTCTTTATTTTATACATTTGATGTAATAAAGTCTCACGAAAACTCTTGGTTGTAATTGCTTATTCATTAATAAAAAGTTGAAACTTTCATTCGTTCTTCCTTGTCTGTTTGAAGCTTTATGATAAAACATTAGTCTTTAGTCCATAAACAAACTAAACAACTTACGAAGAGACAAATGTAGATTTGCATGAACAAACTCTTCGTAGTTTGCTTAAAACGATATATTCGCAATCTTAGGGTCAAAGGACTATTGACCTCAGTATGATTGTTAGAAGAATCTATGATGTCTGGTTCTGAGGCATTGAGAGTTGGGGACTCTATAGTTCTTCTAGGTATCTTCCGAAGGTACTGAATTGACCAGTGCACTTCTAGAGACAAAATAAGAACAAACCATTTAACCTCTTATGTCTCGAAGTCACTACGTACGAATTGCATCGTGCTTACCTTAATCCTAAAATGAGACATGCCATTTCATAACTTACGTATTCTCATTTGAGAAACTCAGAGTTCGAACTCACTATGTGATTCTGAACAGGGCCTATTGGTGAAGTACTAAGTTGTGAGAATGTCACGAGTAACTTTGTGAAGTTCTCATAGATATGGAATTCATGTACAAGATTGCTGAAATGCAATGTTTATCACCTCATGCTTTGTTCCTTGGAATGTGAATAAATGAACTAATCAGTGTACAAATTGAGTCCTGACTCTTTTGGATGAAACAATGTGACTTGTTAGCTCTGTTGGAATTGATCTAGGGTTTAAGAAAAAGATTAAACGCTTCGGGAAGCGGCGGAATTTTAAAAAATTTCTTTTCAAGTAAAAACAGTTTTTACTAACCTAGACAAAGAGCAAGTACATGTAATTAAAACCTATTATGAGTATAGAAGTTTACTAACCTTTCTTGAAGCTTGAACTTTGTAGAAGCTTTTGGAAAGTTTGCAACGCTCGTCTCCTCGCAGCACGTCTCTCTTTCTTTCCTCGGCACCTCGAGCAACCACGATAGTTTCTATCACTAAATCACTCGAAATAAAAGGAATCAGTGAGTGGGCACTTTTAAACACTACGACTTAAGAACGAGTCTTGAAGTCGCAGAGCTAAACTCTAGGTCAAATGAGGACCTAGGTGCCAAAACAAAATCGAAAATAAACTAGAGAGAGAGAGAGAGGAGTTCGGCCAAAGTTCTAGAGAGAGAGTCTCTCAAATCTCTTAAACTTGGATGAATGAAATGTGAGGAATGAGGCTCCTATTTATAGGAGGAGGATTACCTTCAAAAGGTAGTTTCCTCTTTTCCTATTTCCTTGCACGTCCAACATGCCTCATGAAGGCTTAGGATTTGTTTCCTCATTTGATTTCCTCTTAGTTGGCCGAAAATGCACTTTCCTTCTTAAGGAAATTTGTTTCCCCTTTTTCTTTTGGCAAGTATCTTCATACATCAATGCACAAAATAAACTCTCTTTCTCACTATGGCATGAACGAAATTCAGCCTTATTTTCCTTGGGTTGGACGAAACTTGAGCTTCTAGAAGGAGCTTCTAGATGTTTCTTCATTTGTTCATGACAACATAAGAAAAGCCCATTAAGAATTTTCAAGTAAAATTCTATGAAATGAAATTAATCCTCAAGGCCCAATTACACTAATATGGCTGAGTAATATTTATTTCATTTGTCATCATATGACAATGTCAAAAAAATTTATTGACATTCTTTTCGTCCTATGTCCAAAAAGACAAAAATACCCTTTTGACAATTTTCGTAAAACTGTCTCGTTCTTGTTTTGACTTAGCTTCCAGTTTAACTATTCCTATCGATGTGATTCGTGACAGTGACCTCATGGACCCAAATGAACAAAGCTTGAGCTAAACACTTGGACTCAAAAGTTCACAAACCTTTTCCAAGTTTAGCTTAATGCCAACTGACTCCACTAAAGAGCTGACACTGAAAATCTCTCGGTTCAAATGAATTTGTTTTCTACTCAAGAATTCGACCTAATTATGATGAGCGGATCCACTGAATATTATCTATGTTTACCCTTCATGAATGTCATCAGCTAGTCGGGATTTACTAAATTACCATTTTACCCTTCTAGCTGTTATTTCCTCAACTCCTTTGTCGCTTGTGAATAAGTTAGAAAAAATGTATTGACGAGGAGCTAACAAGTCACATTGTTTCATCCAAAAGAGTCAGGACTCAATTTGGACACTGGCCAGTTCATTTATTCACACTCCAAGGAACAAAGCATGAGGTGACATACATTGCATTTCAGCAATCTTGTACATGAATTCCATATCTATGAGAACTTCACAAAGTTACTCATGACAGACTCACAACTTAGTACTTCACCAATAGGCCTTGTTCGGAATCACATAGTGAGTCCGAACTTTGACTTTCTCAAATGAGAATACTAAGGTGTGAAATGGCATGTCTCATTTCAGGATTAAGGTAAGCATGATGCAATTCATACATAGTGACTTCGAGACATAAGAGGTTAAATGGTTTGTTCTTATATTGTCTCTAGAAGTGTACTGGTCAATTCAGTATCTTCGGAAGATACCTAGAAGAACTATAGAGTCCCCAACTCTCAATGCCTCATAACCAGACATCATAGATTCTTCTAACAATCATACTGAGGTCAATAGTCCTTTGACCCTAAGATTGCGAATATATCGTTTTAAGAAAACTACGAAGAGTTTGTTCATGGAAATCTACATTTGTCTCTTCATAAGTTGTTAAGTTTGTTTATGGACTAAAAGACTAAGGTTTTATCATAAAGCTTCAAACAAAGAAAGAATGAATGAACGTTTCAACTTTATTAATGAATAGATAGGCAATTACAAGCAAGAGTCTTCATGAGACTTTATTACATCAAATTTACAAAATAAAGACTACAACTCTTCTTGTGGGCACCATTGACAACAAACTCCCACTTGACTCAAAGAAGGTGTGTGTAGTCCTTCATGCCTAATCCCTCACGATGTTGGTCGAAGACCTTGTTCGCTAGGGCCTTGGTGAATGGATCTGCGAGGTTGTCCACCGTTGAGATCTTCTTCACTTCCACGTCTCCGCGCTGCACGATCTCTCGAATCAAATGGTATTTCCTCTCAATATGCTTAGAGCGCTTATGGCTTCTAGGTTCCTTTGAGTTAGCGACAGCCCCACTATTATCACAATAAAGGGTCATGGGCTCGTCGACGTTTGGAACAATTTCCAAATACTTAAGGAACTTTCTAAGCCATACAGCCTCTTTGGATGCTTCACAAGCAGCCACATATTCTGCTTCCATTGTGGAGTCAGCAATGCAAGATTGCTTAATACTTCTCCACACAACAGCTCCACCATTAAGGATGAACACAGATCCCGAAGTGGATTTCCTGGAATCCTTATCCGCTTGAAAATCGGAGTCGGTATATCCCGTCATAGTCAGGTCAGTACCTGAGTATGTAAGCATCAAGTTCCTAGTTCTTCGAAGATACTTAAGAACATGCTTAACAGCAATCCAGTGCTCGGGTCCAGGGTTGGATTGGAAACGGCTAACTACGCCAACGGCGAAACATATATTAGGTCTAGTGCAAAGCATAGCATACATGAGGCTTCCTACGGCAGAGGCATAAGGAATCTTCCTCATGTCTTCAATCTCTTGTGCAGTCTTGGGAGACTGGTCCTTAGAGAGTGAAACTCCATGCCTAAAGGGTGTTTGACCCCTCTTGCAGTCTTGCATCGAGAAGCGATCCATCACCTTATCAATATAAGATGCTTGAGAGAGCGACAGGGTCCGGTTTTTCCTATCTCGAAAGATTTGGATTCCCATAATGTATACGGCTTCTCCTAGATCCTTCATATCGAATTGCTTTTCCAGCCAGACCTTAACCTCGGATAACTTACCCAAGTCATTACCAATGAGTAGTATATCATCAACATATAGTACCAGAAACACAACTTTACCTTCGTGTATTAACTTGTAAACACAAGGCTCATCTATCGACTGTTCAAAGCCAAAGCTTTTTACAGTTTCATCGAATCTAATATTCCATGACCTAGATGCTTGCTTTAGTCCATAAATGGATTTAAGCAACTCACAAACCTTGGTCTCTTGACCTTTATCCACGAAACCGTCTGGTTGAGCCATGTAAATGCGCTCGTCAAGATTGCCATTCAGAAAGGCTGTCTTGACATCCATTTGCCAGATCTCATAGTCGAGAGCTGCAGCTATGGATAGGAGTATGCGGATGGATTTAAGCATCGCGACTGGCGAGAAGGTTTCTTCATAGTCAATCCCTTCTTGTTGGGTATAACCCTTCGCCACAAGTCGTGCTTTGAACGTCTCGACGTTCCCATCAGGACCCCTTTTCTTCTTGTATATCCACTTACACCCTACGGGTTTAATCCCTTCAGGAAGGTCTACAAGTTTCCAGACTTTGTTGACATACATCGAGTGCATTTCAACTTTCATGGCGTCAAGCCAAAGGTTTGATTCAGAACAAGCCATCGCTTGGCTATAGGAAACAGGGTCATCCATGTCGGAGACGGCTACAAGAGAGTCTCCATAAGACATGTACCTGTCAGGCTTTTGAGTAGCCCTCCCACTACGTCGAAGTACTACTTGACGAGATTCTGATGAGTTAGGTTGTGTTTCAGTTGGGGTAAGAACAGTTCTTACAGATGAGGTAGAAGCTTCCTCACCCAACTTTTCTTCAAGCACAATTTTGCTTCTAGGTTTCGCATCCTTCATGAAGTCCTCCTCAAGGAAACGAGCATTCGTGCTAACGAAAGTCTTATCGTCCTCGGGACTATATAAAATGAAACCTTTGGTTTCCTTTGGATATCCCACAAACAGGCACAATTCTGACCTACTAGCCAACTTGCTAGTCTTTTGCCTTAGCACATGTGCAGGGCAACCCCAAATTCGGATGTGGCCCAAACTTACTTTACGGCCAGTCCATCTTTCATAAGGAGTACCAGGAACCGTTTTAGACGGAACTAGGTTCAGAATGTAAGCGGCTGTTTCGAGGGCATATCCCCAAAAGGAAAGCGGGAGTGATGAGTAACTCATCATCGATCTAACCATCTCCATAAGAGTTCGGTTTCTTCTCTCCGACACTCCGTTTTGTTGAGGTGTGCCAGGTGCGGTAAGCTGAGAAGCGATACCTTCTTCTTTAAGAAAGTCATCGAACTCTCCAGACATATACTCACCACCTCGATCAGATCGAAGGGTTTTGATCACTTTGCCAGTTTGCTTTTCCACTAAAGCCCTAAAGACCTTAAATACGTTAAAGGTCTCGGATTTGTGTTTGAGCAAATAGACAAACCCATATCGTGAGTAATCATCAGTGAAGGTAACGAAGTATTCGTATCCTCCACGTGCCTGTTGGCTGAGCGGACCACATACATCAGAATGTATTAGTTCCAGCAACTCAGTGGCTCTTCGACCTTTATCAGAGAAAGGTCGCTTAGTCATTTTTCCTTCTATGCAGGATTCGCAAGTTGGTAGTGAACCTATTGCAGAGGCTTGGAGTGGACCATCCCTCGCAAGTCTCTTAATCCTTTCTAGACTGATATGACCAAGTCTTAAGTGCCATAGGTGTGTTGATTTTGTTAGATCGGAGGATTCAGAAAGTTTGATCCTCTTTGGCTCCCTAATTAGATCATTATCTATTTCGGTGTCTAAAAGAGAAGGTTGGGTGGGATAGATGTAGAAAAGAGCATTCTTCATACATGCATCAGTGACAAAAGAATTATCAGGAAACGAAATACGAATTCCATTCTTAATGAACTTTAAACAATAATCTTTCTCACGAAGATGAGCAACGGATATTAAGTTCTTCCCAAAGGTAGGAACAAAATATACATTATTCAAGTTTAAAGTGCGGTCTTCAAAAGACAGCGTCACGGATCCCACAGCCTTTGCAGACACCAGGCTCCCATCACCCCATTTGAAATAGAACTCGCCTTCCTCTAAGCTTTTGGTTTTCTTGAAACCATTCAAGGAACAACAAATATGGTTAGTAGCAGCGGAGTCAAGAATCCACGTTGATACATTATCAGCTACTAAGCATGCTTCGGTAACTAGTACAATACTATGTTCCTTTGCTTTGAGATTGGCAGGACAGTTCTTTTTATCGGCCTTGTGAGGTCTCTTCTTAGTTCCAGAGGCGGAGGCTCTTTGCTCAGTAGCATGTGCCTCTCCTTGATTCCTCTTTCTCTTAGTGAGACCTTCAGCAGTGTGAAACTCCTTCATAAGCTTGGTAACAGTGTACTCTAGCTTGTTTATGGAGTAGTTCATCTTGGCGGTATCAAGAGATGCGGGGAGAGTTTCTAAGATCATATCTATGATATTCTTCCCATCAATCTCAGATCCTAGGATTTCCATTTTATTCAGAAAACAAATGATCAGTATCATGAAGTCTCCAACAGGAGTCCTAGCCTGCATATGACAGTTCATAAACTGTCGGACTGCTTGTAGCCTTGTTTGACGCCTTTGCCCTCCAAACATCTCAAGAAGATTGTAGAGCATGTCAGCGGCAGTCTAGAAGTCACGATGTTGCTCTTTCAGCATATTGTTCATAGATGCCAAGATATAGCACCTCACAATCTCATCGGATCGAAGCCAGGCCGCTAAGGCGTCATTGTCCTCTTGAGTTGAATCATCGTTCGTCAGAGGAGGACAAGGGGTGGTGAGTACCCATTTGTGCTTGTTAACGGTAGGTATTATGTCGAGGTTACGTTTCGAGTCTATGTAGTTTTCGTTTTCGAGTTTGTTCGAGGAAAGAATGAAAGAGAGAGAGTTGGGAGACATATTGCCTATAAAAGTTTAAACAAGTTTATGATTAGTCTTTGGTTTAGGATTTAAGTTTGTTTAAGACTTTATAAAATCCAAAGGTGTTATGAACGAAATGACACTTTACTCCTTCGAGGGAAGGCCGCAACGAGTCACCTTTCATAAGTAAATGACTCATCATTAATGCATAGCCAAGATGTCAATACATCAATTTTGACTAGCCACCTTGTAAATTGGTTTGATCACTCACATCCTTTCGCAGGGCCTCGAGGGAGGATTACTAGGGATTGAGTCTAAGTGTGTAACCAACCACTTAGTCCAAAAGATTGACTTTGAAAAACAATCCGCCGAGGGGAGGTCTTGTCATCATCGTCTCACTCTCGGACGTAGCTCATTGAGCAATGATCAGAGCAAAGCGCCCTTGAGTACTCTCATTTAAGAGAGGGCCACGAGGGTGACTCTTAGTCCGGCGACACTTGCACTTTTCATTAGTGTTGGGGATCGTGGGTTACAAACAACAAGTATAACCCTCCCACTTAGTTTATGGAGTTGGTTCATCGACTCTTTTAACTTCGGAAACAAATTTCCTAGTTAGAGAGCGACAGAGCGGACAACTAGAAGAGAATCCTAGATCGACATGTTCAGAGCAGTATTAGTGCATAAAGGCACGAGGTACATACTCGATCTTTTCCTATTTTCTATTTCGGGAAAGTGCGTGAGGGAAGTGTGAACTTCAACTCACTCGAACACTTGAAAGTTTGAGATTACACATCCTTTTATTTTTCGGCTTGTCTACAAGGAGACCTCCCACTCAAATTTTCAAGAGCATATAGATTTTGAACATATGTGATATAGATATAGTTTTGAAAACATTTTGAAAACTTATTTGATGTGGGTGACAAAATATTTTTCAAGTTTGAAAGTGAAAACGGTTTTTCAAAATTCAAACTAGTTTTGTAAAAACTCAATTTCAATTAATCTTTCAAAAATCAAAACTTTTAATCTTTACACATCATGTTTATAATCATATGAAAAACATTTTTGCTCAAGAAAATATTCTCATTAGAGTTCTATAACTCATGGTAGTGGGGTTTGAAAATCCGGATTTCTAAAAAACTGGAGTTTCAGACAGCCGCGCACCTCGGAGTAAAATCGCCATATCTGGCGGCTCCGATGTCCTTTTGAGCCGAAACCAGTGGCGTTGGACAGAGAACAGACAGAGCTTTAATTTGATTCAAGAATCATTAAATTTCGATTTTTGAGCAGAGATTTATGCCACTTTTAATGCGGGTTTACTCCAGCTCGAAGAAAAAGAAATAAATTAAAGCTTGGTCCTTTTTAGGTGCGAAAAAGAATCGAGTGTAACGGAACGTTTTATGAAGGTTGTTAAAGCTTTTATTTGTGTTTTATTAGCAAGGTAATAACAAGGCATAAAAGAAATAACAACAAGCATAAAACGATTCAAGTAAAAATAAGAAACTAGCAAGATAACAAAACTAGTCACAAAATTTTACTCGAAATTTCTCAAACCTTTAAAACACGTTTTTCAATATAAAAAATTAAAAACTTTTAGAACTGATTCTAATGTGTTTTAAAAACATCCCAAAATCATAGAAAAATAACATGGTTTTTAATTTAAAGGCATGAGCAATAAATTAAAAAAAATCTAAGATTACAATTCTAACTTGTCACAAAATTAGTAAACTTTCGAAAACGATTTTCAAGCTCATAATTTTAAAAAACATGTACATGCATCTCTTTGACCATAGCTCTGATACCATTTGTTGGAATTGATCTAGGGTTTAAGAAAAAGATTAAACGCTTCGGGAAGCGGCGGAATTTTAAAAAATTTCTTTTCAAGTAAAAACAGTTTTTACTAACCTAGACAAAGAGCAAGTACATGTAATTAAAACCTATTATGAGTATAGAAGTTTACTAACCTTTCTTGAAGCTTGAACTTTGTAGAAGCTTTTGGAAAGTTTGCAACGCTCGTCTCCTCGCAGCACGTCTCTCTTTCTTTCCTCGGCACCTCGAGCAACCACGATAGTTTCTATCACTAAATCACTCGAAATAAAAGGAATCAGTGAGTGGGCACTTTTAAACACTACGACTTAAGAACGAGTCTTGAAGTCGCAGAGCTAAACTCTAGGTCAAATGAGGACCTAGGTGCCAAAACAAAATCGAAAATAAACTAGAGAGAGAGAGAGAGGAGTTCGGCCAAAGTTCTAGAGAGAGAGTCTCTCAAATCTCTTAAACTTGGATGAATGAAATGTGAGGAATGAGGCTCCTATTTATAGGAGGAGGATTACCTTCAAAAGGTAGTTTCCTCTTTTCCTATTTCCTTGCACGTCCAACATGCCTCATGAAGGCTTAGGATTTGTTTCCTCATTTGATTTCCTCTTAGTTGGCCGAAAATGCACTTTCCTTCTTAAGGAAATTTGTTTCCCCTTTTTCTTTTGGCAAGTATCTTCATACATCAATGCACAAAATAAACTCTCTTTCTCACTATGGCATGAACGAAATTCAGCCTTATTTTCCTTGGGTTGGACGAAACTTGAGCTTCTAGAAGGAGCTTCTAGATGTTTCTTCATTTGTTCATGACAACATAAGAAAAGCCCATTAAGAATTTTCAAGTAAAATTCTATGAAATGAAATTAATCCTCAAGGCCCAATTACACTAATATGGCTGAGTAATATTTATTTCATTTGTCATCATATGACAATGTCAAAAAAATTTATTGACATTCTTTTCGTCCTATGTCCAAAAAGACAAAAATACCCTTTTGACAATTTTCGTAAAACTGTCTCGTTCTTGTTTTGACTTAGCTTCCAGTTTAACTATTCCTATCGATGTGATTCGTGACAGTGACCTCATGGACCCAAATGAACAAAGCTTGAGCTAAACACTTGGACTCAAAAGTTCACAAACCTTTTCCAAGTTTAGCTTAATGCCAACTGACTCCACTAAAGAGCTGACACTGAAAATCTCTCGGTTCAAATGAATTTGTTTTCTACTCAAGAATTCGACCTAATTATGATGAGCGGATCCACTGAATATTATCTATGTTTACCCTTCATGAATGTCATCAGCTAGTCGGGATTTACTAAATTACCATTTTACCCTTCTAGCTGTTATTTCCTCAACTCCTTTGTCGCTTGTGAATAAGTTAGAAAAAATGTATTGACGAGGAGCTAACAAGTCACATTGTTTCATCCAAAAGAGTCAGGACTCAATTTGGACACTGGCCAGTTCATTTATTCACACTCCAAGGAACAAAGCATGAGGTGACATACATTGCATTTCAGCAATCTTGTACATGAATTCCATATCTATGAGAACTTCACAAAGTTACTCATGACAGACTCACAACTTAGTACTTCACCAATAGGCCTTGTTCGGAATCACATAGTGAGTCCGAACTTTGACTTTCTCAAATGAGAATACTAAGGTGTGAAATGGCATGTCTCATTTCAGGATTAAGGTAAGCATGATGCAATTCATACATAGTGACTTCGAGACATAAGAGGTTAAATGGTTTGTTCTTATATTGTCTCTAGAAGTGTACTGGTCAATTCAGTATCTTCGGAAGATACCTAGAAGAACTATAGAGTCCCCAACTCTCAATGCCTCATAACCAGACATCATAGATTCTTCTAACAATCATACTGAGGTCAATAGTCCTTTGACCCTAAGATTGCGAATATATCGTTTTAAGAAAACTACGAAGAGTTTGTTCATGGAAATCTACATTTGTCTCTTCATAAGTTGTTAAGTTTGTTTATGGACTAAAAGACTAAGGTTTTATCATAAAGCTTCAAACAAAGAAAGAATGAATGAACGTTTCAACTTTATTAATGAATAGATAGGCAATTACAAGCAAGAGTCTTCATGAGACTTTATTACATCAAATTTACAAAATAAAGACTACAACTCTTCTTGTGGGCACCATTGACAACAAGCTCCTCGTCAATACATTGTTTCTAACTTATTCACAAGCGACAAATGAGTTGAGGAAATAACAGCTAGACGGGTAAAATGGTAATATTGTAAATCCCGACTAGCTTATGATATTAATGAAGGGTAAACACAGATAATATTCAGTGGATCCGCTCATCATAATTTGGTTGAATTCTTGAGTATAAAATAAATTCATTTGAACCGAGAGATTTTCAGTGTCAACTCTTTAGTGGAGTCAGTTGACATTAAGCTAAACTTGGAAAAGGTTTGTGAACTTTTGAGTCCAAGTGTTTAGCTCAAGCTTTGTTCATTTGGATCCATGAGGTCACTGTCCCAAATCACATCGACTAGGAATAGTTAGACTAGAAGCTAAGTCAAAACAAGACCGAGACAAGTTTTATGAAAATTGTCAAAAGGGTAATTTTGTCTTTTTGGACATCGCATGAAATGAATGTCAATAAATTTTTTGAAATGGTCATATGATGACATTATATCATTCGACCATGGTGTGTTCATTGGGCCTTGTGAATTAATTTCATTTCATAGAATTTTACTTGAAAATTCTTAATGGGCTTTTCTTATGTTGTCATGAACAATTAAAGAAAAACCTATAAAGCCTTTCTAGAAGGCTTTTGTCCGTCCAACCCAAGTGAATGGGAGACCAAATTTCGTGCAGCCCTTAGTGTGAAAGAGAGATTATTTTGTTCATTAATGTATGAAGATACTTGCCAAAAGAAAAAGAGGAAACAAATTTCCTCTAGAAGGAAATTGTAATGGGCGGCCAAGGAAAGGTCAAGGCAAGCAAAATAGGAAACAATCTTGTTTCTAGAAGGCTGCCACACGTCCAAGTAGAGAATAGGAAATAAGGGATTTTTGCTCATGAATATGTGATATTCTATAGAAGAGGAAACTACCTTATTGAAGGTAAAACCTCTCCTATAAATAGAGCCCTTATTCTTCTCATTTTTCTCATTCCACATAAGTTAGAGATTGAGAGACTCTCTCTATAGACCTTGTGGCCGAACTCCTCTCTCTCTAGTTATTTTTCGTTTTTGTTTTGGCACCTAGGTCCTCATTTGACCTAGTGGTTTTAGCTCTTCGACTTTGAGACATGTTCTTGAGTCGTAGTGTTTAAAAGTGCCCATTCACTAATTCCTTTTCTCTCGAGTGATTCTTGCGATAGAAACCATCGTGGTTGCTCGTGTTGCCGAGGAAAGAAGAGAGACGTGCTGCGAGGGAGATGAATGTTATCAACCTTCCGCAGGCTCATCAACGTTCAAGCTTCTAAAAAGGTTAGTAAATTATTTATGCTCATAATAGTTTTTATTTACATGTGCTTGCTCTTTGTCTAGGTTAGTAAAATCGTTTTACTTGTCAAAAGAAAATTTTTAAAATTCCGCCGCTTACCCGAAGCGTTAAACTTTTTCTTAAACACTAGATCAATTCCAACAGAGGAAAGTAGGGAGGGCGGCATACACAAGTCAAGGAGAAGCAAAATAAAAGAGGAAACAAATCCAAGGAGTCATGTAGACTCTCTTGGCCGTGTGACTCTAAGGATATAAGGGCAATATTTGCTCATGAATATGTGATATTCTATAGAAGAGGAAACTACCTTGTTGAAGGTAATTCCTCTCCTATAAATAGAGCCATCATTCCTCTCATTTTATTCATTCCAATGTTTTAGAGATTGAGAGCTTCTCTCTCTAACTTGGCCGCCCCTCTCCCTCTCTCTCTCTCTAAGTTCTTTTCATTTTTGTTTTGGCACCTAGGTCAACATTTGACCTAGTGTTTTAGCTCTTCGACTCTTAGAATTTTTCTTCAGTCGTCGTGTTGAAAAGTGCCCACACACTAATTCCTTTCTTTCTCGAGTGATTCATGTGATAGAAACTTTCGTGGTTACTCGAGTTTCCCGAAGAACGAAGAAAGATGAGCTGCATGGGGAGACGAGCGTTTCAACCTTCATATGGCTTCTCAACGTTCAAGCTTCACAAAGATTAGTAAACGAGTATAGCTTTTTAATAGTTTTAATTTAAATATGAACATGTGCTTGCTCTTTGTCTAGGTTAGTAAAATTGTTTTACTTGTTTAAAAGAAAATTTTTAAATTCCACCGCTTGCTCGAAGCGTTAAATCTTTTTTTAACCCTAGATCAATTCCAACACATGCTTCCTTGGCAATTTCGGAATTAGAGATAAGCTTGAAAACATTCTCATCAACAGCAGAAAATATGGCGTTCATAGCTCTCGAGTTTCCCATGGCATCTTTATGTTGACCTCCCGACCGCTTATCTTATGTCAATGTGGTTGTTGATCCCTTATCATCGATGAAAGCGGGAGCAACCAAACTTTCTCAATAGCACTCCAAGATTTCTCATCTATCGCCTTTAGAAAACCTTGCATCCATGCCTTTCATTAGCCATAGCTTGGTCTATCCAAAGGTTGAGGTCGACTGATGCTTTGGCCTTTCATTTTCATCTCAAAACACATATTGGGAGACACAAAAAGATCA
This sequence comes from Urtica dioica subsp. dioica, assembly GCF_054948205.1. Taxonomy (NCBI): domain Eukaryota; kingdom Viridiplantae; phylum Streptophyta; class Magnoliopsida; order Rosales; family Urticaceae; genus Urtica; species Urtica dioica. The sequence continues at coordinate 42,067,708 of NC_142756.1, forward strand.
CACTTAGTATATTGAGTGACCAGCTCTGATACAAATTGAAATTACTTAACGTGTATGGAGAATGTTGTTCAACTATGTCGGTGAAACTACTTGTTGAACAACAGATTGATATTAGCAGGATTAATTTAATTGAAAGTTAAATAATCAATCAAAAAGAAAGAAATTAAGGACATACGGAATTGGTAACCCTGTTCGGTATAAACAACTTACTCAGGGGGACTGATATGTATAGTGGTGAAAAGTGATCCACTATCTCAATAATCAATGGTCTCGACTTAGGTTTGCACACTTGCTCTCAAATGCATAACTTCTTTGACTTCTCCAACGGAAAGAAATCCGAGATCTCCTTAGACCAGAGACTTCTTCTCTTTTTCATGCAACACTTCATCTAGAAGATCGCATGATCCTCTCCCGAAGATCTTCTCTCAGCGTATGAACGCAAAATACACACCAACAAAAATATGTACAAATAAAGCACAGTAGCATCAAGTTGCTTGAACCAGTTGTCGATAATGATTTTCTAGTAGAGAAGCTAGTTCAAGGTTAAAGTCGGCGCGTATTGATTTAAAATTGCCAATTCACCTAACGATTCCATTGGGGGGTTATACAGGGGTCAATAAAAGAATCTCCACAAATTAGAATAATTTGGAAACCAAATCCAACTAAATCTTTATGATTTTTAGAACCAAAAATGCGTTGGAGAAAATTGACGAAAGTACCACGGGTCTTGAACTTGGTTGAACAACTTCTTGTACCTTCGCCTTGAACTACCGTTACAATTTGTTTTCTCAAACTAAAACCTATGCCACAAAGGATCCAACATAAACAATGTACATAATTATAATCTATTCAGGACGTGTACATACCCTACGTACAAAAAGCTCACACTCAATAAAAACCTAATCAGTAGCTGTTGTTGTACGAAAATGAATAACGATTACGAACCTCGGGCGGTTCGATCCAAGACCGGACCATGTGAACGCGCCCGGTCCAAAAAATGTGAACTCGAAAATTGAGTTGCACCCTCCAAACCCTGAGGTGTGTATTGAAGGGTGTGACCATTCCAAAGGTTGGCTGCCTACGTATCCGTCGTCTGGGATCAGGCAGAACGTAGTTCAATGTAAGTGTGGGGGCTATCTTGGGCTCAGAGGTTGAGAATCCAAGACTTTAGAGAATGACCTAGCTCGTAGCTTCTAGTGAAGACTTTAGAGGGGACGCTTGACTCGTAGCTCAGAGTTCTAACTCAAGGGCCAAGAACCGGGAGCGCAGCTTCTGCGGTATGAAGACTCGGGTCACAGAATGGGAACGCTCTCCCTCTCGTCGAGGGGGGTTCTTGGATTTTTGAGCCGAGCCGGGAGAGGAGGAGAGAGCGCTCTTGGAATATCACAAGAGCGTGGTGAGATAGAGGAGATTATTCTCCAAAAGTATAGCCAAAGGCTTTTTTCAAGGTCCCCCTCAAGTGGAAATGAAGGTGGTATTTATAGGCTGGGAGGAAGCCTTAGCCGGCCCCCTTGAGGCCCACCGGATAGCAGGGCGCGGGGCACGGCGTGCGCACTGAGCGTGGGGCGCGCGAGGCGTGATGCCCGGCCGGGCGCGGGGCACGCGCGGGCCTGATGTCCTGCCGGGCCCGAGGCGTGCTGGGGCTTAGAGCTTGACCGACAGTGCTATCTGGCTGGTGTCCTGGAAGGGGTGCGTCGGTGCTCGCCAATGGAGGCCCGGCCGGCATTGGGGCGCTCGGCCAAGGCAACTGGGCGCTTGGCTGAGGCAGCAGGACGCGCGTGAGGGAGCGCCCGCGGGCGTGGGAGACGGGAGTGCACGGGAGGGCGCGCACGGGTGAGGGAGCCGGGCGTGCGCGGGAGGGCGCACGCGGGCGAGGGATCCAAGTGCGTGCGGGAGGGCGCGCACGGGCAAGGTGCGCATGAGGGAGCACGCGCGGCCAAGGAAGCCAGGGGCGCGAAGGGCGCGCGCAAGTTGGTGGGCCGGGGGTACGAGGGGCGTGCACAGGCAGGTGGGCCGGGGCACGAGGGCGCGCATGGGATAGTGGGCTGGGAGCGCTAGGGCGCGCGCGGGCCCTGTTGGAATTGATCTAGGGTTTAAGAAAAAGTTTAACGCTTCGAGCGAGCGGCGGAATTTTAAAAATTTTCTTTTGAAAAGTAAAACAATTTTACTAACCTAGACAAAGAGCAAGTACATGTAAATAAATATTATTATGAGCGTTGTAAATTTACAAACCTTTTTAGAAGCTTGAACGTTTAGAAGCTTTTGGAAAGTTGCAACGTTCGTCTCCCCTCGTAGTACGTCTCTCTTCCTTCCTCGGCAACACGAGCAACCGCGACAGTTCCTATCACAAGAATCACTCGAGAGAAAAGGATTTAGTGAGTGGGAACTTTTAAACACGTCGGCTCGAGAACAAGTCTTGAAGTCGAAGAGCTAAAAACACTAGGTCAAATGAGGACCTAGGTGCCAAAACAAAAACGAAAAGAACTTAGAGAGAGAGAGAGGATGGGCGGCCAAGCTAGAGAGAGAAGCTCTCAATCTCTAAAACTTGGGATGAATGAAATGAGAAGAATAAGGCCCCTATTTATAGGAGAGGCTTTACGTTCAATAAGGTAGTTTCCTCTTCTATAGAATATCACATATTCATGAGCAAAATTGCCTTATTTCCTCTTTCTTTTTGGGTGGCCAAGGGGGCTTCTAGAAGGCTTGAATTTGTTTCCTCTTTTGCTCCCTTGCCTTGCTTGGCCGATTGCCCTTCTTCCTCATAGAGGAAATTTGTTTCCTCTTTTCCTTTTGGCAAGTATCTTCATAAATTAATGCACAAAATAAACTCTCTTTCACACTAGGGCTGCACGAAATTTAGTTTCCCATTTCCTTGGGTTGGACGGCCAAAAGGCTTCTAGAAAGCCTTTCTAGATTTTTCTTTACTTGTTCATGACAACATAAGAAAAGCCCATTTAGAATTTTCAAGTAAAATTCTATGAAATGAAATTAATTCACAAGGTCCAATCAACACATCATGGCCGAGTGATTTAAGTCATCATATGACCATGTCAAAAAATTTATTGACATTCATTTCATGCCATGTCCAAAAAGACAAAATTACCCTTTCGACAATTTTCGTAAAACTTGTCTCGTTCTTGTTTTGACTTAGCTTCTAGTTTAACTATTCCTACTCGATGTCATTTGTGACAGTAACCTTATGGATCCAAATGAACAAAGCTTGAGCTAAATACTTGGACTCAAAAATTCATAAACCTTTTCCAAGTTTGGCTTAATGTCAACTGACTCCACTAAAGAGTTGACACTGAAAATCTCTCGGTTCAAATGAATTTATTTTCTACTCAAGAATTCAACCTAATTGTAATGAGTGGATCCACTGAATATCATCTATGTTTACCTTTCATGAATATCATCAGCTAGTCGGGATTTACAAAATTACCATTTTTCCCTTCTAGCTGTTATTTTTTCAACTCCTTTGTCGCTTGTGAATAAGTTAGAAACAATGTATTGACGAGGAGCTAACAAGTCACAATGTTTCATCCAAAAGAGTCATGACTCAATTTGGACACTAGCCAGTTCATTTATTCACATTCCAAGGAACAAAGGGAGACATAAGAGGTTAAATGGTTTGTTCTTATTTGTCTCTAGAAGTGCACTGGTCAATTCAGTACCTTCGGAAGATACCTAGAAGAGCTATAGAGTCTCCAACTCGCAATGCCACATAACCAGACATCATAGATTCTCCTAACAATCGTACTGGGGTCAATAGTCCTTTGACCCTTAGATAGCGAATATATCGTTTTAAGCAAACTACGAAGAGTTTGTTCATGCAAATCTACATTTGTCTCTTCGTAAGTTGTTAAGTTTGTTTATGGACTAAAGACTAAGGTTTTATCATAAAGCTTCAAACAACGAATATTGAATGAACGTTTCAACTGTTTATTAATGAATAAGAAATTACAAGCAAGAGTTTTCGTGGGACTTTATTACATCAAATGTACAAAATAAGGACTACAATTCTTCTTGTGGGCACCATTGACAACAAACTCCCACTTGACTCAAAGAAGATGTGTGTAGTCCTTTATGCCTAATCCCTCTCGATGTTGGTAGAAGACCTTGTTCGCTAGGGCCTTGGTTAATGGATCTGCCAGGTTGTCCACCGTTGAGATCTTCTTCACTTCCACGTCTTCGCGCTGCATGATCTCTCGAATCAAATGGTATTTCCTCTCAATATGTTTAGAGCGCTTATGGCTTCGAGGTTCCTTTGAGTTAGCGACAGCCCCACTATTATCACAATAAAGGGTCATGGGCTCGTCGATGTTTCTAAGCCATACAGACTCTTTGGATGCTTCACAAGCAGCCACATATTATGCTTCCATTGTAGAGTCAGCAATGCAAGATTGCTTAATACTCCTCCACACAATAGCTCCACCATTAAGGATGAACACAGATCCCGAAGTTCATTTTCAGGAATCCTTATCCGCTTGAAAATCGGAGTCGGTATATCCCGTCATAGTCAGGTCAGTACCTGAGTATGTAAGCATCAAGTTCCTAGTTCTTCGAAGATACTTAAGAACATGCTTAACAACAATCCAGTGGTCGGGTCCAGGGTTGGATTGGAAACGGCTAACTACGCCAACGGCGAAATAGATGTAAGGTCTAGTGCAAAGCATAGCATACATGAGACTTCCTACGGCAGAGGCGTAAGGAATTTTTCTCATGTCTTCAATCTCTTGTGCAGTCTTGGGAGAGTGGTCCTTAGAGAGTGAAACTCCATGCCTAAAGGGTGTTTGGCCCTTCTTGGAGTCTTGCATCGAGAAGCGATCCATCATCTTATCAATATAAGATGCTTGAGAGAGTGACAGAGTCCGGTTCTTCCTATCTCGAAAGATTTGGATCCCCAGAATGTACGCGACTTCTCCTAGATCCTTCATATCAAATTGCTTTTCCAGCTAGACCTTAACCTCAAATAACTTACCCACATCATTACCTATGAGTAATATATCATCGACATACAGTACCAGAAAACACAACTTTGCCTTCGTGTACTAACTTGTAAACACAAGGCACATCTATTGACTGTTCAAAGCCGAAGCTTTTCATAGTTTCATCGAATCTAATATTACATGACCTAGATGCTTGCTTTGGTCCATAAATGGACTTAAGTAACTCACAAACCTTGGCCTCTTGACCTTTTTCCACGAAACCATCTGGTTGAGCCATGTAAATGCGCTCGTTAAGATTTCCATTCAGGAAGGCTATTTTGACATCCATTTGCCGGATCTCATAGTCGAGAGCTGCAGCTATGGATAGGAGTATGCGGATGGATTTAAGCATCGCGACTGGCGAGAATGTTTCTTCATAGTCAATCCCTTCTTGTTGGGTATAACCCTTAGCCACAAGTCGTGATTTGAACGTCTCGACATTCCCATCCGGACCCCTTTTCTTCTTGTATATCTACTTACACCCTACGGGTTTAATCCATTCAGGAAGGTCTACAAGTTTCCAGACTTTATTGACATACATCGAGTGCATTTCAACTTTCATGGCGTCAAGCCAAAGGTTTGATTCAGAACAAGCCATCGCTTGGTTATAGGAAACACGATCATCCATGTCAGAGACGGCTACGAGAGAGTCTCCATAGGACATGTACATGTCAGGCTTTTGAGTAGCCGTTCCACTACGTCGAAGTACTACTTGATGAGATTCTGATGAGTTAGGTTGTGTTTCAGTTGGGGTAAGAACAGTTCTTACAGATGAGGTAGAACCTTCCTCACCCAACTTTTCTTCAAGCACAATTTTGCTTCTAGGTTTTGCATTCTTCATAAAGTCCTCCTCAAGGAAACGAGCATTCGTGCTAATGAAAGTCTTGTCGTCCTCGGCCAATCCATCATTCATAAGGAGTACCGGGAACCGTTTTGGACGGAACTTGGTTGAGAATGTAAGTGGCTGTTTCGAGGGCATATCCCCAAAAGGAAAGAAGGAGTGATGAGTAACTCATCATTGATCTAACCATCTCCATAAGAGTTCGATTTCTTCTCTCTGACACTCTGTTTTGTTGGGGTGTGCCAGGTGCGGTAAGCTGAGAAGCGATACCTTCTTCTTTAAGAAAGTCATCGAACTCTCCAGACATATACTCCCCACCTCGATCAGATCGAAGGGTTTTGATAACTTTGCCAGTTTGCTTTTCCACTAAAGCCCTAAAGACCTTAAATACGTTAAAGGTCTCGGATTTGTGTTTGAGCTAATACACAAAACCATATCGCGAGTAATCATCGGTGAAGGTAACGAAGTATTCGTATCCTCCACGTTCCTGTTGGTTGAGCGGACCACATACATCAGAGTGTACTAGTTCCAGCAACTCAGTGGCTCTTCGACCCTTATCGGAGAAAGGTCGCTTAGTCATTTTTCCTTCTATGCAGGATTCACAAGTAGGTAGTGAACCTATTGCAGAGGCTTGGAGTGGACCGTCCCTCACAAGTCTCTTAATCCTATCTAGACTGATATGACCAAGTCTTCAGTGCCATAGGTATATTGATTTTGTTAGATCGGAGGATTTAGAAAGTTTGATCCTCTTTGGCTCCCTAATTAGATCGTTATCTATTTCGGTGTCTAAAAGAGAAGGTTGAGTGGGATAAATGTAAAAAAAGAGTATTCTTCATACATGCATCAGTGACAAAAGAATTATAAGGAAACGAAATACGAATTCCATTCTTGATGAACTTTAAACAATAATCTTGCTCAAGAAGACGAGCAACGGATATTAAGTTCTTCCTAAAGGTAGGAACAAAATAAACATTATTCAAGTTTAAAGTGCTGTCTTCAAAAGACAGCGTCACGGATCCCACAACCTTTGCAGACACCAGGATCCCATCACCCCATTTGAAACAGAACTCGCCTTCCTCTAAGCTTTTGGTTTTCTTGAAATCAGTCAAGGAACAACAAATATGGTTAGTAGCACCGGAGTCAAGAATCCACGTTGATACATTATCAGCTACTAAGCATGCTTCGGCAACTAGTACAATACTATGTTCCTTTGCTTTGAGATAGGCAGGACAGTTCTTCTTATTGGCCTTGAGAGGTCTCTTCTTGGTTCCAAAGGCGGAGGCTTTGTGCTCAGTAGCATGTGCCTCTCCTTGATTCCTCTTTCTCTTAGTGAGACCTACAGCAGTGTGAAGCTCCTTCATAAGCTTGGTAACAGTGTACTTTAGCTTGTTTATGGAGTAGTTCATCTTGGAGGTATCAAGAGATGCGGGGAGACTTTCTAAGATCATATCTATGACATTCTTCCCATCAATCTCAGATCCTAGGATATCCATTTTATTCAGGTAACTAATGATCAGCATCATATGGTCCCTGAAGGAGTCCCAGCCTTCATGTGACAATTCATAAACTATCGGACTGCTTTTGCCTTGCTTGACGCCTTTTCCCTCCAAACATCTCAAGGTGATTGTAGAGCATATTGGTGGCTGTCTCAATGTCACGATGTTGCTCTTTCAGCACATTGTGCATAGATGCTAATATATAGCATCTCGCAATCTCATCGGATCGAAGCCAGGCTGCTAAGGCGTTTTTATCCTCTCGGGTCGAATCATCATTCGTTTGAGGAGGACACCGGGTGGTGAGTACCCATTTGTGCTTGTTAATGGTAAGGACGATGTCGAGGTTACGTTTCGAATCTACGTAGTTTTCGAGTTTGTTCGAGGAAAGGATGATCGAGAGAAGGTTGAGAGACATGTTGCTTAATTAAGTTGAAACAAGTTTATGATTAGTCTTTGGTTTAGGATTTAAGTTTGTTTAAGACTTGATAAAATCCAAAGGTGTTATAAACCAAACGATAATTTACTCCCTCAAGAGAAGGGCGCAAAAAATCTCCATTTATAAGTAAATGACACATCATTAATGCTTAGCCAAGATGTCAATACACCAATTTTGACTAGCCACCTTTTAAATTGGTTTGATCACTCACATCCTTTCGCAGAGCCTCAAGGGAGGATTACTAGGGATTGAGCCTAAGTGTGCAACCAACCACTTAGTCCAAAAGGTCAACTTTGAAAAAACTCCCCCAAGGGGAGGCCTTGTCATCATCGTTTCACTCTCGGACGTATCTCATTGAGCAATGATCGAAGCAAAAACGCCTTAGAGTACTCCCATTTAAGAGAGAGCCACAAGAGCGGCTCTTAGTCTCACGTTAATTGCATCTTTCATTAGTGTTGGGGATCGTGGGTTACAAACAACAAGTATAACCATCCCACTTAGTTTTTGGAGTTGGTACATCGACTCTTATAAGTTTGGAAACGGTTTTCCTAGTTATAGACCGATAGAGCAGACAACTAGAAAAGAATCCTAGAAGTTCATGTTCATAGCAGTGTTAGTCCATAAAGGCACAAGGTACATACTCGGATCTTTTCCTATTTTCTATTCGGGGAAAGTGCATGAGGGAAGTGTGAACTTCAACTCACTCGAACACTTGGAAGTTTGAGATTACACATTTTTTTAATTTTCGGCTTGTGTACAAGGAGACCTCCCACTCAAATTTTCAAGAGCATATAGATTTTGAACATATGTGATATAGATATAGTTTTGAAAATATTTTGAAAACTTATTTGATTTGGATGACAAAATATTTTCAAGTTTGAAAATGAAAATGGTTTTTCAAAATTCAAAGTAGTTTTGTAAAAATTCAATTTCAACTAAACTTTCAAAAATCAAAACATTTTAATCTTTTACATTATGTTTATAATCTTATAGAAAAAAACATTTTTCTCAAGAAAATTTTCTCATTAGAGTTCTATAACTCATGGTAGTGGGGCTGAAAATCCGGATTTCTAAAAAAAACTGGACTTTCGGAACAGCCGCGCACCTTGGAGTAAAATCACAATAACTGGCGGGTCCAATGTCCTTTTGACCCAAAACCACTGGCATTAGAAAGAGGACAGACAGACCTTTAATTTGGTTCAAGAATCATTAAATTTCGAAATTTTAGCAGAGAGTTATGCCACTTTGACTGCGGCTTTTACTCCAGCTCGAAGAAAACAGAAATAATTAAAGTTCGATCTTTTAGTGCGTAAAAAGAATCGAGTGTAACGGAACGTTTTAGGAAGTTGTTAAGGCTTTTATTTATGTTTCATTAATATGGTAATAACATGATATAAAAGATATAACAAAAAGCATAACAAGATTCAAGTAAATAAAAGAAACTAGTAAGACAAGAAAACTAGTCACAAAATTTACTCGAAATTTTCTCAAACTTAAAAACACGTTTTTTAATATAAAAAATTAAAAACTTTTATAACTGATTCTAATGTGTTTTAATAACATCCCAAATTCATAGAAAATCAACATGATTTTTAATTTAAAGGCAAGAGCAATAAATTAAAAAAAATTTAAGATAACAATTCTAACTTGTCACAAAATTACTAAACTTTCGAAAACAATTTTCAAGCTCATAATTTTAATTACATGTACATGCATATCTTTGACCATAGCTCTGATAGCATTTGTTGGAATTGATCTAGGGTTTAAGAAAAAGTTTAACGCTTCGGTAAACGGCAAAATTTTAAAAATTTTCTTTTGACAAGTAAAACGGTTTTACTAACCTAGACAAAGAGCAAGCACACGTAAATAAAAACTATTATGAGCATAAATAATTTACTAACCTTTTTAGAAGCTTGAATGTTGATGAGCCTTCGGAAGGTTGAAAACTTTCGTCTCCCTCGCAACACGTCTCTCTTCTTTCCTCGCCAAGTTGAGCAACCACGAAAGTTTCTATCACTATAATCACTCGAGAAAAATAGGAATTAGTGTGTGGGAACTTTTAAACACTACGACTTAAGAACAAGTCTCAAAGTCGAAGAGCTAAACTCGCTAGGTCAAATGAGGCCCTAGGTGCCAAAACAAAAACGAAAAGAACTTAGAGAGAGAAGGAGAGAGGGGCGGCCAAGCTAGAGAGAGAAGCTCTCAAATCTCTAAAACTTGGGATGAATGAAATGAGGAGAATAAGGCTCCTATTTATAGGAGATGCTTTACCTTCAATAAGGTAGTTTCCTCTTCTATAGAATATCACATATTCATGAGCAAATATTGCCTTATTTCCTCATGAGTCACACGGCCAAGGCAGCCTTCTAGAAGGCTTGGATTTGTTTCCTCTTTTATTCCCTTGCCTTGCCTTTGACTCACTTGGCCGATTCTCTCTTGCTATGCATAGGAAATTTGTTTCCTTTTTTTTCTTTTGGCAAGTATCTTCATACATTCATGCACAAAATAATTTCCCTTTGGCAAGTATCTTGATACATTCATGCACAAAATAATTTCCCTTTCTCTCTTTATTTTGGGCGCCCAAGGCTTCTCTAGAAGGAGCTTCTAGAAGCTTCTTCATTTGTTCAAGACAAAATGAGAAAGGCCCATAAAGAATTTTCAATAAAATTCTTGTGAAATGAAAATAATCCACAAGGCCCAATTAAACTAATTTGGCTGAGTGACATTAAGTCATCAAATGACCTTGTCAAAAAATTTATTGACATTCATTTCATCCTATGTCCAAAAGGACAAAAATACCCTTTTGTCAATTTTCGTAAAACTTGTCTCGTTCATGTTTTGACTTAGCTTCTAATTTAACTATTCCTACTCGATGTGATTTGTGACAGTGACCTCATGGATACAAATGAACAAAGCTTGAGCTAAACACTTGGACTCAAAAGTTCACAAACCTTTTCCAAGTTTAGCTTAATGTCAACTGACTCCACTAAAGAGTTGACACTGAAAATCTCTCGGTTCAAATGAATTTATTTTCTACTCAAGAATTCAACCAAATTGTGATGAGCGGATCCACTGAATATTATCTATGTTTACCATTCATGAATATCATCAGCTAGTCGGGATTTACGAAATTACCATTTTACCCTTCTAGCTGTTATTTCCTCAACTCCTTTGTCGCTTGTGAATAAGTTAGAAACAATGTATTGACGAGGAGCTAACAAGTCACATTGTTTCATCCAAAAGAGTCAGGACTCAATTCGGACACTGGCCAGTTCATTTATTCACGTTCCAAGGAACAAAGGATGAGGTGATATACATTGCATTTCAGCAATCTTGTACATGAATTCCATATCTCACAAAGTTACTCATGACATTCGCACAACTTAGTACTTCATGTTGGAATCGATCTAGGGTTTAAGAAAAAGTTTAACGCTTCGTTAAGCGGCGGAATTTTAAAAATTTTCTTTTTAAGTAAAACTAGTTTTTACTAACCTAGACAAGAGCATGTACATGTAAATAAAAACTAATATGAGCTATTAAAGTTACTAACCTTTCTTGAAGCTTGAACCTTGTAGAAGCTTTTGGAAAGTTGCAACGCTCGTCTCCCCTCGCAGCACGTCTCTCTTTCTTTCCTCGGCACCCCAAGCAACCACGAAAGTTTCTATCACTAAATCACTCGAAAAGAAGGAATCAGTGAGTGGGCACTTTTAAACACTACGACTTAAGAACAAGTCTCGAAGTCGTAGAGCTAAACACTAGGTCGAGTGAGGACCTAGGTGCCAAGACAAGAAAAATCGAAAATATAAACTAGAGAGAGAGAGAGGAAGGGGCGGCCAAGTCTAGAGAGAGAAGCTCTCAATCTCTAAAACTTTGGATGAATTGAAAATGAGAAGAATGAGGCTCCTATTTATAGGAGAGGTCTCACCTTCAATAAGGTAGTTTCCTCTTCTATAAAATGAGCCAATTTCCTCTTTCTTTTCCTTGAGAAGCTCGGCCAAAATAGACTTCATTAAGTCTTGGAATAGTTTCCTATTTTGTTCCATGCCTTGCCTTGTCTCTCTCTTGGCCGAATTCCATATAGCATCCTCATGCAAATTTGTTTCCTCTTTTTCTTTTGGCAAGTATCTTGATACATTTATGCACAAAATATTCTCTCTTGGTTGGGTATGTTGGGCGCCTATGTCCTTCTAGAATGGGCTTCTAGAAGCTTTTCCATTTGTTCATGACAACATGAAAAAGGCCCAATAAGAGTTTTCAATAAAATTCTTATGAAATGAAATTAATTCACAAGGCCCAATGATCAAGTCATGGCCGAGTGAAACATGTCATAAAATGACCTTGTCAAAAATTTATTGACATTCATTTCATCGTTTGTCTCAAAAGACAAAAATACCCTTTTCACTATTTTCGTTCTTGTTTTGACTTAGCTTCCAGTTTAACTATTCCTATCGATGTGATTCGTGACAGTGACCTCATGGACCGAAATGAACAAAGCTTTAGCTAAACACTTGGACTCAAAAGTTCACAAACCTTTTCCAAGTTTAGCTTAATGCCAACTGACTCCACTAAAGAGCTGACACTGAAAATCTCTCGGTTCAAATGAATTTATTTTCTACTCAAGAATTCGACCTAATTATGATGAGCGGATCCACTGAATATTATCTATGTTTACCCTTCATGAATGTCATCAGCTAGTCGGGATTTACTAAATTACCATTTTACCCTTCTAGCTGTTATTTCCTCAACTCCTTTGTCGCTTGTGAATAAGTTAGAAACAATGTATTGACGAGGAGCTAACAAGTCACATTGTTTCATCCAAAAGAGTCAGGACTCAATTTGGACACTGGCCAGTTCATTTATTCACACTCCAAGGAACAAAGCATGAGGTGACATACATTGCATTTCAGCAATCTTGTACATGAATTCCATATCTATGAGAACTTCACAAAGTTACTCATGACAGACTCACAACTTAGTACTTCACCAATAGGCCTTGTTCGGAATCACATAGTGAGTCCGAACTTTGACTTTCTCAAATGAGAATACTAAGGTGTGAAATGGCATGTCTCATTTCAGGATTAAGGTAAGCATGATGCAATTCATACATAGTGACCTCGAGACATAAGAGGTTAAATGGTTTGTTCTTATATTGTCTCTAGAAGTGCACTGGTCAATTCAGTACCTTCGGAAGATACCTAGAAGAACTATAGAGTCTCCAACTCTCAATGCCTCATAACCAGACATCATAGATTCTTCTAACAATCATACTGAGGTCAATAGTCCTTTGACCCTAAGATTGCGAATATATCGTTTTAAGCAAACTACGAAGAGTTTGTTCATGCAAATCTACATTTGTCTCTTCGTAAGTTGTTTAGTTTGTTTATGGACTAAAAGACTATGGTTTTATCATAAAGCTTCAGACAAGGAAGATTGAATGAACGTTTCAACTTTATTAATGAATGAATAGGCAATTACAAGCAAGAGTCTTCATGAGACTTTATTACATCAAATGTTCAAAATAAAGACTACAACTCTTCTTGTGGGCACCATTGACAACACTTCACCAATAGGCCCTGTTCAGAATCACATAGTGAGTCCGAACTCTGACTTTCTCAAATAAGAATACGTAAGCTGTGAAATGGCATGTCTCATTTCAGGATTAAGGTAAGCACGATGCAATTCATACGTAGTGACTTTGAGACATAAGAGGTTAAATGGTTTGTTCTTATTTTGTCTCTTGAAGTGCACTGGTCAATTCAGTACCTTCGGAAGATACCTAGAAGAACTATAGAGTCTCCAAGTCTCAATGCCTCATAACCAGACATCATAGATTCTTCTAAAAATCATACTGAGGTCAATAGTCCTTTGACCCTTAGATTGCGAATATATCGTTTTAAGCAAACTACTAAGAATTTGTTCATGGAAATCTACATTTGTTTCTTCGCAAGTTGTTAAGTTTGTTTATGGACTAAAGACTAGTATTTTATCATAAAGCTTCAAACAGACAAGGAAGAATGAATGAACGTTTCAACTTTTTATTAATGAATAAGCAATTACAAGCAAGAGTCTTCGTGAGACTTTATTACATCAAATGTACAAAATAAAGACTACAACTCTTCTTGTGGGCACTATTGACAAGCCCGAAGCCTTCTGAGCGATGAACTTGGGGGGCTAATGTTGTTTGTCATTTTTGGAAAACTCGAGACGCCGAGAAGACACGTCGTTTAAGAGGCCGATGGTTAGGCCGGATGTCCGGAAGAGCGGCAAGCCTTCCGTCACGAGTCGACTGGCAAGTCCTCGGGCCAAACTTTCAGCTCCTCGAGTCGAGTCATAACTCCTCGAGTCGAGATAACTCCTCAAGTTGAGTCACTCTCCTCGAGTCGAGCCTTGCTCCTCGAGTCGAGCCGTCTTCCCCCTTGAGTCGAGCCTTACTCCTCAAGTTGAGTCATTCTCCTCGAGTCGAGCCTCGCTCCTCGAGTCGAGTCATGTGTCCATGAGTCGATTAGCAAATCCTCGTGTAGACCTTGATTCCTCGAGTAAAGATTTTCATGCTTCACGCGATATGCGTGAAGTCCCGAATCCCAAAGGCCCAACAGGCTGGGTCCTCATAGATATCTAAAGGCCCAAAAAAGGTCCACGAGGTGAGCTACACGAAGAAGACGCGCACGACGCGCGTAGAGCGAGCCGTGCACTAGGCCAAGGACGCACGCACCGCGCAGCCCCTTGGCGAGCGCGCGCGCGTCCAAAAACTTCCCCCGTCCGTGCGTGGCAGGGTTTGCACGCCATGCTACCAGGGCCGCGCGCAGTGCGCTATGCGCCGCGGGGGGCACTTTGCGCACCACGCGCGCGCTGCGCTCCTCTTCTCGGCGGAGCGCGCGCCCCCAATCCCACATGGACGAAAAAGGAGACTCTTAAGGCCCTCCAACCACTATAAATACCCCCTCCCATTGAGGAGGAAGCCATCCTATTCAATCCTATTCATTCTCCATAAACTTGAGACTTCTCTCTGCTTCTCTGGATGCCATCCTTGGCCTGAAGTGGAGTTTCCTAGATTTCTCGTTCTCAGAGATTCCGAAGCGCTCCCGAGGACTCTCGAGCGACGCCTCTCTCGATCGAACGACTAATCCCAAGCCCACGAGTGCTCCTGCGGTTTTCGATTGAAAATTACCTACGCGTCTAGCACACTAAACGTGTCCACCATTTTTGATAAGAAATTGCTTACGCGTCTTGCATTTCTGACTGGAAATCGCCTACGCGTCTGGAATCTCTGCCATGACAAGGAACTCTTGACTTAGAGTCTCCTACATCTCCAAAAGAGAGAAAACACACATTCTCTCTCGGTCACTCGATCCCAGAGTTTTTAGACGCCGCCGAGGACTCCTCTACGCTGCGTCTTCTCTATCGAGCACACCCTCTAGGGTTTGCGCCTCATATTGGGTTACATACACCTAGAACTACGTTATGACCTGATCCCACACACGGGTACGTAGGCAGCCTGCACAAAAGGCATGGTAACTCCCCCTATTCACCCATTCTCTCCTCTGAGAAGCCCTCCGACTGGAGGAAACCAAGCTCGAGACTTTCGAGTTCACACCTTTGACTCGGGTGTGGCCACATGGTCTGGCCTTGGGTCGAACCGCCCGAAGCTTTCAATAGTTGTTCATTTTCGTGCAACAACAGTACCATTGACAACAAACTCCCACTTGACTCAACGAAGATGTGAGTAGTCCTACATGCCTAATCCATCTCGATGCTGGTTGAAGACCTTGTTCGCTAGGGCCTTGGTGAATGGATCTGCCAGGTTGTCCACCGTTGAGATCTCCTTTACTTCTATTGTGTAGTCAGCAATGCAAGATTGTTTAATGCTCCTCCACACAACAGCTCCACCATTAAGGATGAACACATATCCCGAAGTGGATTTCCTGGAATCCTTATCCGCTTGAAAATCGGAGTCTGTATATCCCGTCATAGTCAGGTCAGTACTTGAATGTGTAAGCATCAAGTTCCTAGTTCTCCAAAGATACTTAAGAACATGCTTAACAACAATCTAGTGCTCGGGTCCAGGGTTTGATTGAAAATGGCTAACTACGCCAACTACGAAGCAGATATCTGGACTAGTGCAATGCATAGCATACATGAAACTTCCTACGACTGAGGTGTAAGGATTTTTTCTCGCGTCCTCAATCTCTTGTGCAGTCTTGGGAGACTGGTCCTTGGAGAGTGAGACTCCTTGCCTAAAGGGTGTTTGGCCTTTCTTGGAGTCTTGCATCAAGAAGCGATCCATCACCTTATCAATATAAGATGCTTGAGAGAACGACAAAGTCTGGTTTTTCCGATCTCTAAAGATTTGGATCCCCATAATCTACGCGGCTTCTCCTAGATCCTTCATATCGAATTGCTTTACTAGCCAGATCTTAACCTCAGATAATTTACCCACCTCATTACCTATGAGTTATATATCATCGACATACAGTACCAGAAACACAACTTTGCCTTCGTGTATTATCTTGTAAACACATGGCTCATCTATTGACTGCTCAAAACCGAAGCTCTTCACAGTTTCATCGAATCTAATATTCCATGACCTAGATACTTGCTTAAATCCATAAATGGACTTAAGAAACTCAAAAACCTTGGTCTGTTGACCTTCTTCCACGAAACCATCTGGTTGAGCCATATAAATGCTCTCGTCAAGATTGCCATTCAGGAAGGCAGTCTTGACATCCATTTTCCAGATCTCATAATCGACAGCTGCAGTTATGGATAGAAGTATGCGGATGGATTTAAGCAACGCGATTTGCGAGAACGTTTCTTCATAGTCAATCCCTTCTTTTTTGGTATAACCCGTTGCCACTAGTCGTGCTTTGAACGTCTCGACGTTCCCAACCGGACCCCTTTTCTTCTTGTATATCCACTTACACCCTACGGGTGTAATCCCTTCAGGAAGATCTACAAGTTTCCAGACTTTGTTGACATACATCAAGTGCATTTCAGGTTTCATGGTGTCAAGCCAAAGGTTTGATTCAGAACCATGTACCTGTCAGGCTTTTGAGTAGCCCTCCCACTACGTTGAAGTACTACTTGATGAGGTTCTAATGAGTTAGGTTGTGTTTCAGCTGGGGTAAGAACAGTTCGTACGGATGAGGTAGAAGCTTCCTCACCCAACTTTTCTTCAAGCACAATTTTACTTCGAGGTTTTACATCTTTCATAAAGTCCTCCTCAAGGAAACGAGCGTTCGTGCTAACGAAAGTCTTGTCACCCTCGAGACTATAGAATGTGAAACCTTTAGTTTCCTTTGGAGATCCCACAAACAGGCACAATTCTGTACTATCCAACTTGCTAGTCTTTTGCCTTAGCACATGTGTAGGACAACCCCAAATTTGGATATGACCTAGATTAACTTTACGGCCAGTCCGTCGTTTGTAAAGAGTACCGGGAACCATTTTAGACGGAACTTGGTTCAGAATGTAAGCTGCTGTTTTGAGGGCATATCCCCAAAAGGAAAGATGGAGTGATGAGTAACACATCATTGATCTAACCATCTCCACTAGAGTTCGGTTCCTTATCTCTGACACTCCGTTTTGTTGAGGTGTGCCAGGTGCTGTAAGCTGAGAAGCGATACTTTCTTCTTTAAGAAAGTCATCAAACTCTCCAGACATATACTCACCACCTCGATCGGATCGAAGGGTTTTGATCTCTTTACCAGTTTGCTTTTCCACTAAAGCCCTAAAGACCTTAAATATGTTAAAGGTCTTGGATTTGTGTTTGACCAAATAGACAAAACTGTATCTTGAGTAATCATCGGTGAAGGTAACAAAGTATTCATATCCTCCTCGTGCCTGTGTACTGAGCGGACCACATACATCAGAATGTACAAGTTCCAGCAACTCAGTGGCTCTTCGACCCTTAGCAGAGAAATGTCACTTAGTCATTTTTCCTTCTATACAAGATTCACAAGTAGGTAGTGAACCTATTGCAGAGGCTTGGAGTGGACCGTCCCTCACAAGTCTCTTAATCCTGTCTAGACTAATATGACGAAGTATTAAGTGCCAGAGATATGTTGATTTTATTAGATCGGAGGAATCCGAAAGTTTGATCCTCTTTGGCTCCCTTACTAGATCGTTGTCTATTTCAGTATCTAAAAGAGAAGGTTGCGTGGGATAACTGTAAAAGAGAACATTCTTCATACATGCATCAGTGACAAAAGAATTTGAAAAAGAAATACAAATTCCATTCTTTATAAACATTAAACAATAATCTTGCTCAAAAAGTCGAGCTACAGATATTAGGTTTTTCCTAAAGGAAGGAACATAATAAACATTATTCAAATTTAAAGTGCGGTCTTCAAAAGTTAGTGTCACGGATCCCACAGTCTTTGCAGACACTAAGCTCCCATCACCCCACTTGAAGCAGAAGTCGCCTTCATCTATGCTTTTGCTTTTCCTAAAACCAGTCAAGGAGCAGCAAATATAGTTAGTAGCAGCGGAGTCAAGATTCCACGTTGATACATTATCAGCTACTAAGCAATCTTCGGTAATAAGTACAATACCTTTTTCCTTAGTCTTGAGGTAGGTAGGACAGTTCATACGCTAGTGACCAGGCTGATTGCAGTGGTGGCAGTTGTCGTTAGACTTGTCCACCTTAGGAACCTTTAGCGTCTTCTTCTACTTTTGAACATTAGGTTGGTTCTTCTTCTCGGCCTTGCAAGGTTTCTTCTTAGATCCAGAGGTGGAGGCAGTAGCACGTACCTCGCCTTGAGTCCTCTTTTTCTTGGTGAGACCCTCAGTGGTTTGAAGCTCCTTCATAAGCTCGATAATAGTGTACTCTAGCTTGTTCATGGAGTAGTTCAGCTTGAAGTTTACACTTCCCTCATGCACTTTCTCGAATAGAAAATATGAAAATGTCCGAGTATGTACCTTGTGCCTTTATGCACTAACACTGCTCTTCCTTGAACATGAAGATCTAGGATTCCTTTCTAGAAGCCCACTCTATCTCTCTAAGCACTAGGAAAGCATGTTTCTGAACTATATTAGAGACGATGTGCCTTTTCTAAAAACTAAGTGGGAGGGTTATACTTGTTGTTTACAACCCACGATCCCCAACACTAATGAAAAGTGTAATTGTCGCCAGTCTAAGAGTCACCATCGTGGCCCTCTCTTAAATGAGAGTACTCTACGGGGCTTTGCTCTGATCATTGCTCAATGAGCTACGTCCGAGAGTGAGACAATGAGACAAGGCCTCCCCTCGGTGGATTGTTTTTCAAAGTTGATCTTTTGGACTAAGTGGTTGGTTACACATTTTGAATCCATCCCTAGTAATCCTCCCTCGAGGCCTTGCGAAAGGATGTGAGTGATCAAACTTTTTTATAAGGTGGCTAGTCAAATATGATGTATTGACATATTGGCTATGCATTAATGATTACTTATGAAACGAGACTCGTTGCGGCCTTCCCTCGAAGGAGTAAAGTGTCATTTCGTTCATAACACCTTTGGATTTTTCTTGTCTTGTTCATCCTAAAAACTTAAACAAACTTAAATCCTAAACAAAAAGACTAATCATTAACTTGTTTCAACTTTTCAGCATAATGTCTCTAAACCCTCTCTCAACCATCCTCTCCTCGAACAAACTCGAAGGGGAAAATAACGTCGACTAGAAATGTAACCTCGACATAGTCCTTACCGTGGACAAGCATAAATGGGTACTCACCACCCCCTGTCCTCAAACGAATAATGATTCGACACAAGAGGAAAAAGACACCTTGGCAGCATGGCTCCAATCCGATTGAGAGTAAATACCATTTGATTCGAGAATTCGTAAAGCGCAAAGACGTGGTGGTGAAGAAGATCTCGACAGTGGACAACCTGGCAGATCCATTCACCAAAGCATTAGCCAACAAGGTCTTCGACCAACATCGGGATGGATTAGGCAGTGGGAGTTTGTTGTCAATGGTTCCCACAAGAAGAGTTGTAGTCTCTACTTATGTACATTTGATGTAATAAAGTCTCAAGAAGACTCTTGCTTGTAACTGCTGAATTATTAATAAAAGTTGAAACATTCATTTATTCTTCCTTGTCTGTTTGAAGCTTTATGATAAACTATAGTCTTTAGTCCTTAAACAAACCGAATAATATATGAAGAGACAAATGTAGATTTGCATGAAAAAACTCTTCATGGTTTGCTTAAAACAATATATTCGCAATCTAAGGATCAAAGGACTATTGATCTCAGTACAATTGTTAGGAGAATCTATGATGTCTGGTTATGGGACATTAAGAGTTGGAGACTCTATAGTTCTTCTAGGTATCTTCTGAAGGTACCGAATTGACCAGTGCACTTCTAGAGACATTTTAAGAACAAACCATTTAACCTCTTCTGTCTGAGAGTCACTATGTATGAATTGCATCATTCTTACCTCAATCCTGAAATGAGACATGTCATTTCACAGCTTACGTACTCTCATTTGAGAAAGTTTCTAGATTCACTATGTGATATAGACAAGACTTATTGGTTAAGTACTAAGTTATGAAGATGTCATGAACAACTTTGTGAAGATCTCATAGATATTGAATTCATGTACAAGATTGTTGAAATGCAATGTATATCACATCAGGCTTTATTCCTTGGAATGTCAATAAATGAACTGGCTAGTGTCCAAATTGAGTCCTGACTCTTTTGGATGAATCAATGTCACTTGTTAGCTCCTTGTCAATACATTGTTTCTAACCTATTCAAAAGCAATAAAGGAGTTGAGGAAATAACAACTAGAAGGGTAAAATGGTAATTTTGTAAATCCCATCTAGTTGATGATATTCATGAAGGGTAAATATAGATAATATTCAATCCACTCATTACAATAAAGAACAATTCTTGAGTAGAAAATATATTCATTTGAACTGAGAGATTTCAGTGTCAACTCTTTAGTGGAGTCAGTTGACATTAAGCTTGAACTTTGAAAAGGTTTGTGAACTTTTCAGTCCAAGTATGCTAGCTCAAGCTTTGTTCATTTGAATCCATGAGGTCACTACCACAAATCATTAGAGTAGGATTGGTTAAACAAGAAAGCTAAGTCAAAACAAGTTCAAATGTTGAACTCGACAAATTTTACGAAAATTATCAAAAGTGTAATTTTGTCCTTTTGGACATAAGATGGTATAAATGTCAAAATAAGATTTTGGACATTTCATATGATAACAATGTGAATTGTGTTGGAATTGATCTAGGGTTTAAGAAAAAGATTAAACGCTTCGGGAAGCGGCAAAATTTTAAAAAATTTCTTTTCAAGTAAAAACAGTTTTTACTAACCTAGACCAAGAGCAAGTACATGTAATTAAAAACTAATATGAGCTAGAAGTTTACTAACCTTTCTTGAAGCTTGAACTTTGAAGAAGCTGTTGGAAAGTTTGCAACGCTCGTCTCCCCTCGCAGCACGTCTCTCTTTCTTTCCTCGGCACCTCGAGCAACCACGAAAGTTTCTATCACTATATCACTCGAAATAAAGGAATTAGTGAGTGGGCACTTTTAAAAACTACGACTTAAGAACGAGTCTTGAAGTCGCATAGCTAAACACTAGGTCGAGTGAGGACCTAGGTGCCAAAACAAGAAAAATCGAAAATAAACTAGAGAGAGAGAGAAGAGGGGCGGCGACCACAAGTTCTAGAGAGAGAAGCTCTCAATCTCTAACTTAGATGAATGAAATGTGAGGAAATGAGGCTCCTATTTATAGGAGAGGCTTTACCTTCAATAAGGTAGTTTCCTCTTCTATAGAATATCACATATTCATGAGACTTTCCCACTTAAGTCACACGGCCAAGGCAGCCTTCTAGAAGGCTTGGATTTGTTTCCTTTTTTGTTCCTTGCCTTGCCTTGACTCTACTTGGCCGAATTCCCTTAAGCATCCTTATGCAAATTTGTTTCCTCTTTTTCTTTTGGCAAGTATCTTGATACATTCATGCACAAAATATTCTCTCTTCCTATGGGTATGTTGGGCGCCCATTATGTCTAGAAAAGGCTTCTAGAATTTTCTTCACTTGTTCATCACAACATAAGAAAAGGCCCATTTAGAATTTTCAATAAAATTCTTATGAAATGAAATTAATTCACAAGGCCCAATTAATCATATTATGGCCGAGTGTTACTTGTCATCAAATGACCATGTCAAAAAATTTATTGACATTCATTTCTTCCTATGTCTCAAAAGACAAAAATACCCTTTTGACTATTTTCGTTCATGTTTTGACTTAGCTTCCACTTTAACTATTCCTATCGATGTGATTCGTGACAGTGACCTCATGGACCCAAATGAACAAAGCTTGAGCTAAACACTTGGACTCAAAAGTTCACAAACCTTTTCCAAGTTTAGCTTAATGCCAACTGACTCCACTAAAGAGTTGACACTGAAAATCTCTCGGTTCAAATGAATTTATTTTCTACTCAATAATTCGACCTAATTATGATGAGCGGATCCACTGAATATTATCTATGTTTACCCTTCATGAATGTCATCAGCTAGTCGGGATTTACTAAATTAGCATTTTACCCTTCTAGCTGTTATTTCCTCAACTCCTTTGTCGCTTGTGAATAAGTTAGAAACAATGTATTGACGAGGAGCTAACAAGTCACATTGTTTCATCCAAAAGAGTCAGGACTCAATTTGGACACTGGCCAGTTCATTTATTCACACTCCAAGGAACAAAGCATGAGGTGACATGCATTGCATTTCAGCAATCTTGTACATGAATTCCATATCTATGAGAACTTCACAAAGTTACTCATGACATACTCACAACTTAGTACTTCACCAATAGGCCCTGTTCGGAATCACATAGTGAGTCCGAACTCTGACTTTCTCAAATGAGAATACTAAGGTGTGAAATGACATGTCTCATTTCAGGATTAAGGTAAGCATGATGCAATTCATACATAGTGACTTCGAGACATAAGAGGTTAAATGGTTTGTTCTTATCTTGTCTCTAGAAGTGCACTGGTCAATTTAGTACCTTCGGAAGATACCTAGAAGAACTATAGAGTCTCCAACTCTCAATGCCTCATAACCAGACATCATAGATTCTTCTAACAATCGTACTGAGGTCAATAGTCCTTTGACCCTAAGATTGCGAATATATTGTTTTAAGCAAACTACGAAGAGTTTGTTCATGCAAATCTACATTTGTCTCTTCGTAAGTTGTTTAGTTTGTTTATGGACTAAAGACTAAGTATTTATCATAAAGCTTCAAACAAGGAAGATTGAATGAACGTTTCAACTTTTTATTAATGAATAAGCAATTACAAGCAAGAGTCTTCGTAAGACTATATGACATCAAATGTACATAAATAGACACTACTACTCTTCTTGTGGGCACCATTGACAACAAATTGAGTCCACACGGCCAAGCTTGATATTTGGGCCTTGAGGATTGTATTTCATTTTATGGAATTTTATGTGAAAATTCTACGTGGCATTTTCTTGTATTGTCATGAACAAATAAAGAAACATCTAGAAGCGTATTCTAGAAGGACAACCATGGCCACCGTCATAGAAAGAGGAACTTATTTTGTGCATTGATGTATGAAGATACTTGCCAAAAGGAAAAGAGGAAACAAATTTATAGCATCATGCTATAATGTCACATGGCCAAGGGAGAGAAAAAGAGAAAAAAAGGGAAAGAAATTTCCAGTTATGGTATTATTGTGATAGGAATGGGAAATAAAGATTGTGCTCATGAATATGTGGTATTCAATAGAAAAGACGAAACTACCTCTTCAAGGCAATCCCTTGTCCTATAAATACCACACCTCATTCACAATGTTGATATAAGTTTTTTAGTTGAGAACTTCTCTCTCTAGCTTGGCCGACCCCCCCCCCCCCTCTCTCTCTTGTTCTTGCTCTTTTGTTTTGGCACCAAGGTCGTCATTAGACCTAGCGTTTTGTATTAGCTCTTTGGCTCTAAGACTAGTTCTTGAGTCATTGTGTTTAATAGTGCCCACACGCTAAATCCTTTCTAAACTCGAAGACTCTAGTGGTAGAAACTTTTGTGGTTGCTCGGATTCAAAAAGACACAAAGAGACAAGCTAAGTGGGGAGACGAGCGATTCAACCTTTCCAAAGGCTTCTCAATACCTAAGCTTCAAAGAGGTTGGTGCTGAGTGAAAACTCTTTATAGTTTTTAATTTTAAATTATATGTTCATGCACTTTGTCTAGGTAGTAAAATCGTTTGACATGTTTTAAAGAATTTTTTATATTATGCCGCTTGCTAAAAGCGATAAATTATTATTAATCCTAGATCTATTCCAAGATGTTCATGGAAGGAAACCTTACGACCCCGATTTCTTGCCATCTCGCATTGTTGCAAGACTTGCAAGTACACTAATATTGGCCATTTTCCTTCGGTCGCTTACTTGAAAGGCGGATATATTTGTTTACCCCTATTCTATATTGCAAGCTCAACCAATCGTTCTCAGTAATCAAATCTCAGCTTGGATTTGGCATTTTGCTGAACGACAAGGGAAAATGAGAGGGACAATAAATTTATTAATTAACTTTAAAAGATACTAATGGACCGAGAACAAATTTAATAGATCGGGAAAGAGATAGATAGAAAGAACATTATTTTTGAAGTCTTATCATGAAAATTGCGATCAAAGACTAAAGTAGCGTATTATTTGAAAACTAAACTATTGACAAAAGATTATAACAAAATTTTGGCAGAGTTTCCCTTATAATATTAATAAACCAAAACATGCAATTTAATGCCAAAACAAATAAAAACCAACCAAGACAATCCTATTAATCAACGAAACCCTAAACCGGGCCTTCGTGGCTAGGTCACAACATTTAAAATCAATAAAAAATAAATTAATTAAAACAAATTTCAATTCAAGTTAACTAAATCAATTACATTTTCAATTAAAATTAAAAATTAACTAAACTAATTACAATTACAAAGTTATTTCTCGATTAAAATTATGAATTCATGTTACCGAAATCAATTACATTTACAATTTTCAATTAATTAAATGACAAAGATACTTAACCAAATTTATTACTAACTACATAAACTAACACAAATTAATTATTACCATATTACAATCAATTAACATAATAATTACAAATGTTTACTAAACTAATTAATAAAATTTAAATCTCATTGCGGTATCATAACTATTTACTAAACTAATACAAATTCAAACATATTATACTAATCTAACACAATTTACAAAATTAATTATAATATTACTCATTACAACTTAAACGAAAAAAAATGACTAACTTGATTGGCGAGGGAGCCGACGAAGCAGAGACGTTGTTGAACGAGAGATGAAAACTTGGCTGCGTATCAGAGGTTGAACAAGGCTGTGGCAAGGCTTAGACAGAGTGAGTGAGAGAGAGAGAGAGAGAGAGAGAGAGAGAGAGCGTCAGGGAGCTGATCGAGAGTGATGGAGAAAGACCTGAGAGAAAGAGAGAGAGTAATATGAGAGAGACTCGGAGATAGAGAGAAAGACAGAGAGAGATAGATGGAAAGTACATGAGAGTGAGATAGATAGTGGTGTGGTTCGGTGGACTCACTCGAAGGAGGATAGACGACGATGGACAGAGGCCTTATGGTGCTGGTGGTCTGGTGCTCGTGAGGTCGGAGAATGGTGGTCGCGCAGTAATCGTTGACCTGGTGGCGCAATGGACCAAAAACCGCTGGCAGCAACGACACAGAGGTAGAGACAAAGTCACACAGCGACAACACAGCCGTGTTCATGGTGAAGGAGCATGACTGAGCACAGAGGAGCACGGAGGTGGTCGATGTGGTCGCGTGAAGAAACCGACGAGGCTATAGTGTTGGTCGGTGAGAAGAGAAGGAGACAAAAAGGGATATCGGGAGAGAGGGAAAGGGGGAGAGAGAGAGAGATAGAGAGACTGCTAGAGATAGATATATAGAGATAGAAAGAGAACTTGATAATGAGATTGAGAGAACCGGTGCTGGTGTCTCTAACGAGACTGAGGCAGAGGCTGGCGTGGCAGAGATAATTTTGGTGGAGATCTTAGGGGATGTCGCGGCAAAGCTTTTTCAGTGGAGCGCAGTGATCAAGGTTTTTAAGTGCTAAAGAATATGAAGCGGAAGTCTGACGGAGAGGTTTTGAGAACGTCTAGCAGTGGGGGAGGTCTGGTGGTGGTGGTGGTGGTCTGGTTCATGAAAGGTCAAAGTGGTGCTGCATAAGATGAAGGCAGAGGTCTGATGGTGGTCGGATTAAAGAGCACAGAGAGAGAGAGAGAGAGAGAGAGATATATATATATATATATATATAGAGAGAGAGAGAGAGATCTGATTATTATTTAGAAAGGTGAAAATTGAAGAAGGAGGCGGAGAAGAAGAGTTTAAATGGGCGTGACCTAATTTTTGGATGCGACTAGTCGCATCCGAAAGTAATTAGTCGCATCCGAAATATATCCCTCCCTAAAATTAGGACTTTTGGATGCGACTAATCGCATCCAAAGACCTGGCAATCATTGGATGCGACTAGTAGCATCCATTAGTCAATAGTCCTACATAAATAAGCGAGAATTTGTAGATTGTCGGTGATCCTGTTGGATGCGACTAGTCGCATTCAATGTGTTAGAATAGATCTAGGGTTTAAGAAAAGATTATCGCTTCTGGTAAGCGGCGAAATATAAAATTTTCTTTAAAAACTCGTAAAACGTTTTTACAACCTAGACAAAGTGCTTGAGCGTATAATTTAAAATTTTAAAACTACTTTGAGTTTTCACTCAGTACCAACCTTGAATGGAGCTTGAGCATTGAGAAGCGTTAGGAAGGTTGAATCGCTCGTCTCCCCACTTAGCTTGCCTCCCACTAGTCTTCTTGAACATGTGAGTAACCACGAACTTTTCTACCACTAGAGTCTTTCGAGTATGGTTAGGATTTAGTGTGTGGGCACTTTTAAACACTACGACTCAAGAACTAGTGTATGAGCCAAAGAGCTAAAACAAAACGCTAGGTCTAATGAGGACCTAGGTGCCAAAACAAAAGAACAAGAAAATAGAGAGAGAGACGGGGGGGGGGGGGGGGGGGGGGGGACGACTACAATCTAGAGAGAGAAGCTCTCAATCTCTAAAATTGTGTATTGTGAATTGTGAATAAGGTGGGGTATTATAGGAGGAGATTTTGACTTGAAAATTTAGTTTCCTCTTTTCCATGGAGTAACACATATTCATGAGCAAATCCTTGTTTCCTCTTTCTCCCCCTCTTGCACATCCAACATGCCATCATGGCACTTGGATTTGTTTCCTCGTATGCTTTGCCTCTCTCCTTGCCCGCCCAATTCATTTTCTCTTAGAAGAAATTTGTTTCCTCTTTTTCTTTTGGCAAGTATCTTCATACATCAATGCACAAAATAATCTCTTTTTCTCTCTTGGGTTGAACGGTTTGGACCTTCTAGAACATGCTTCTAGATGTTTCTTTATTTGTTCATGACAACACAAGAAAAGCTCATTTAGAATTTTCACATAAAATTCCATGAAATGAAATTCAATCCTCAAGGCCCAATATACTAGTATGGCCGTGTGATCCAAATTCATTGTTATCATATGACAATGTAAAAAAAACTTATTTATTGACATTCATACCATCCTATGTACAAAAACACAAAATTACACTTATAGACAATTTTCGTAAAACTTGTCTAGTTCAATATTTGAACTTGTTTTGACTTAGCTTTCATGTTTAACTAATCCTACCATAATGACTTGTGGTAGTGACCTCATGGACCCAAATGAACAAAGCTTGAGTTAGTATACTTGGACTCAAAAGTTCACAAACATTTTCCAAGTTCTAGCTTAATGTCAAATAACTCCACTAAAGAGGTGACACTGAAATCTCTCGGTTCAAATGAATATATTTTCTACTCAAGAATTCTACTTAATTGTAATGAGTGGATCCATTGAATATTAGTAATGTTTACCCTTCATGAATATCATCAACTAGATGGGATTTAAAAAATTACCATTTTACCCTTCTAGTTGTGATTTCCTCAACTCCTTTGTCGCATGTGAATAACTTAGAAACAATATATTGACGATGAGCTAACAAGTCACATTGATTCATTTAAAAGAGTCATGACTCAATTTGGACACTGGCCAGTTCATTTATTCACATTCCAAGGAACAAAGCATGAGGTGATATACATTGCATTTCAGCAATCTTGTACATGAATTCCATATCTATGAGACCTTCACAAAGTTATTCATAACATCTTCATAACTTAGTACTTCACCAATAAGTCTTTTCTATATTACATAGGGAATCTAGAACTCTGACTTTCTCAAATGAGAGTACGTAAGCTATGAAATTACATGTCTCATTTCAGGATTGAGGTAAGCATGGTGCAATTCATACATAGTGACTCTGAGACAGAAGAGGTTAAATGGGTTGTTGTTACAATGTCTCTAAAAGTGCACTGGTCAATTCAGTACCTTCACAAGATAACTAGGATGAACTATAGAGTCTCTAACTGTCTATGCCTCATAACCTCACATCGTAGATTCTCTTAACAATCATACTGAGATCAATAGCCCTTTGATCCTTAGATTGTGAATATACTGTTTTACGCAAACCATGAAGAGTTTGTTCATGCAAATCTATATTTGACTCTTCATTTGTAGTTAGGCTTGTTTAAGGACTAAAGACTATAGTTTATCATAAAGCTTCAAACAGACAAGGAAGAATGAATGAACGTTTCAACTTTTATTAATTATTCAGCAGTTACAAGCAAGAGTCTTCGAGAGACTTTATTACATCAAATTTACATAAGTAATGACTACTACTCTTCTTGTGGGCACCATTGACAACACAATGCTCTTTTGGATGCGAGTAGCTGCATCCAAAAGTCTGCCGACGCCAAAGACCCAACTTGTGCTAGTCCCAGCTATTGTTGCACGAAAATGAACAACTATTTAAAGCTTCGGGCGGTTCAACCCAAGGCCGGACCAAGTGGCCGTACCCGAGCCAAAGGTGTGAACTCGAATGTCTCAAGCTAGGTTCTCTCCTATCAACCCACCTCTCAGAGGAGAGAAGGGGTGAGGAGGAGGAGTGACCGTCCCTTTTGTGTATAGGCTGCCTACATACCCGTGTGTGGGATCAAGACATAACGTAGTTCAAGGCGTATGTAATGCAGAATGAGGCGCAGAGCCTGGGGAGAGGGCATTCTCAACGAAGGAGACAGAGCGCGGAGGAGTCCTTGGTGGCGTCTCAGGACTTTGGAAATCGCGGACGCGTCTAGTGTGTTAGACGCGTAGGGGATTTTTGATAGAAAACCCTAGGAGCCCGCCTGGGCACTAATCTCAGCATTCGATCAGAGGGAGCGACGTCCGGGAGTCCCCGAGAGTGCTTCGAAACCTCTGAGAATGAGAATGAGAATTGTAGAAAGCGCTTCAGGTCAGAAATGGCATCAAGAGAAGCAAAGGAGAGCGAGAATTCGAGCGTATCGATTAGAGTGAATTAGGTTGCTTCCCCCTCAATGAGAGGGGGCATTTATATTTGTTTGAGGGCCTTAGGAGGCTCCTTTCTCGTCCATGTGGGACTAGGGGCGCACGCACCGTCAAGAGGAGGCGCGCAGTATGCGCGCGGCACACGGCATTGCGTGCGGCGCGGGCTCAGGCCTCGCTGAATTTTCGCGGGCCTTCACGGCCTTTGTTCTATTGGCCCCGTTGGACCATTTTGGGCTACGGATATTGCGCTTGTCGCACGAAATACGAAAGTCTGTACTCGACAAGCGAGATTTGACTCGAGGAGCGTGACTCGAGGCTCGACTCGAGGAGCGATGCTCGATTTAAGGAGAACGACTCGAGGCTCGACTCGAAGAGAATGTCCCGAGGTTCAGCTCAAGGAATGAGGCTCGGCTCGAGGAGCAAAGCTCGACTCGAGGAGAACGACTCGACTCGAGGAGCGAAGCTCGACTCGAAGGATTAAGAGTCTCGACGAGAGGGCTTGCCGGCGACTCGTGATGGAAGGCTTGCCACTCTTCAAGATCTCCAGCCTTACCATCGGCCCTTTGAGCGGCGCATCTTCTCGGCGCTCCCGGTTTTCCGAAAATGAGCGACAACATTAGCCCCCCAAGTTCGTCGCTTGGGAGGCTCCTGGCGATGAACTTTAAGTTCATTCGGTTGGGTGTTTGAGGAAACCTCATTTCAAAGTCTTCATCGCCGCCCGTATTTTTTTCTCTCTTTTTTTTAGGCGACGGTGTGGCGCGCGCCCCAGACGGCGCACGGCACGCGCCCCGTGCGCGAGGTTCATGCCTTTGCACGGGGAAAATCCGACTTTTTGGAGGTTTTTCTCCTTTCCTCTTATTGTGGGAGTAGGATTTGGACTCCTACCCCCCCAGGTGTCTATAAATAATGGCATCCCTTCTCTTATTCTCCCACTTAATTTTTCTCTCTCTTTCTCTACACTTTTCTTCTTCTCTACACTTTTGCATTATGGATTTTCCTTCCCCCTTCTCAACTAAGGATCCCGAGATTGATTTCTCTCTCTTGTTTTAGGACTCTGAGCATGTAGAGGATGACCTCTTCGCGGGATTAGGGGAGGTTCCTTTGCACGTCGAGGAGAATCCAAGTGGAGTGGAGAAGTGGTTTGAAGAAGGCGAGCTGGGCGCGACTGCGCCCGTTCCTCAGCCTCGGGAAGAGTGCGTGCCAACTGGGCGTGGCATGGATGGGAGTGCCGGTCAACCTGAGTCCGGGGAAGCTGTGCCTCGCCTCGTGATCAACTTGGTTGGCGAGGGGCGCGCGACGTACCATGGCCTGATGCGCCAAAGTCCGACTTAGACGTTCGCGACGCGCCGGGAGAGGTTGTTAGCGTGGCTACGACGACCTTGCTTGAATTGGTCCTTGGCGAGATCGACTGTGTGGACGACTTTGGGCAAGAGACAGAAGATCCCAGAGGCGACTTAGAGACAAGCCTGGGGGCCGAAGGCCCTGCACCGGAGCGTCCCGAAGGGCCACTGGCGACTGCCGCGACCGTTTTGGAGGACGGAGGCACTCCAATGGAGCTGGAAGGTGCTCGGTCCGAGACCCCTGATGCATAAACGATAGTGTTGGCGAGGTCACTTGCTAGGATGGAGTGGTACCCCTAGAAAGGCTTTGCTGCTCCCGATGGCTTCGATTGTTCGGGGATCGATGCTTCGAGCTTGCTCATCTACCGAACATTCATCAACCTCAGGGAGGCATACGCCATTCCGTCGTCTGTGGCGCTTCTCTGTCCCTTGCCACGTTGTGGATTCGCCGCAGTTTTAGAGATTGAGAGCTTCTCTCTCTAGTTTGGCCGCCCATCCTCTCTCTCTCTCTAAGTTCTTTTCGTTTTTTTTGGCACCTAGGTCCTCATTTGACCTAGCTTTTTTAGCTCTTCAACTTTGAGACTTGTTCTCGAGCCGACGTGTTTAAAAGTTCCCACTCACTAATTCATTTTCTCTCGAGTGATTCTTGTGATAGAAACTATCGTGGTTGCTCGTGTTGCAGAGGAAATAAGAGAGACGTGCTGCGAGAGGAGACGAACGTTGTAACTTTCCAAAAGCTTCTCAACGTTCAACCTTCTAAAAAGGTTAGTAAATTTATAATGCTCATAATAGTTTTTATTTACGTGTACTTGCTGTTTGTCTAGGTTAGTAAAATCGTTTTACTTGTCAGAAGAAAATTTCTAAAATTCCGCCGCTTACCCGAAGCGTTAAACTTTTTCTTAAACCCTAGATCAATTCCAACAAATGGTATCAGAGCTATGGTCAAAGATATGCATGTACATGTAATTAAAATTATGAGCTTGAAAATCGTTTTCGAAAGTTTACTAATTTTGTGACAAGTTAGAATTGTTTTCTTAAATTTTTTTTTTTTTAATTTATTGCTCTTGCCTTTAAATTAAAAATCATATTATTTTTCTATGAGTTTGGGATGTTATTAAAACACATTAGAATCAGTTCTAAAAGTTTTTAATTTTTATATTGAAAAACGTGTTTTTAAGTTTGAGAAAATTTCGAGTAAATCTTGTGACTAGTTTTCTTGTCTTACTAGTTTCTTTTATTTACTTGAATCGTTTTATGCTTGTTGTTATTTCTTTTATACCATATTATTACCATGTTAATAAAACAAAAATAAAACCCTTAACAACTTCCAAAAACGTTCTCTTACACTCTATTCTTTTTACGAACTCAAAGACCGAACTTTAATTATTTATGTTTTCTTCGAGCTGGAGTAAAACCCGCAGTAAAAGTGGCATAACTCTCTGCTCAGAATTCGAAATTCAATGATTCTTAAATCAAATTAAAGGTCTATCTGTCCTTTTGACCCAAAACCGGTGGCATTGGAAAGAGGACAGATAGACCTTTAATTTTATTCAAAAATAATTAAATTTCGATTTCTGAGCAGAGAGTTATGCCCCTTTTACTGTGGGGTTTACTCCAGCTCGAAGAAAACAGAAATAATTAAAGTTCGGTCTTTTAGTGCGTAAAAAGAATCAAGTGTAACGGAACGTTTTAGGAAGTTGTTAAGGCTTTTATTTGTGTTTTATTAACATGGTAATAACATGATATAAAAGAAATAACAACAAGCATAAAACGATTCAAGTAAATAAAAGAAACTAGCAAGACAATATTACTAGTCATAAAATTTACTCGAAATTTTCTCAAACTTAAAAACACGTTTTTTAATATAAAAAATTAAAAACTTTTGGAACTGATTCTAATGTGTTTTTAATAACATCCCAAATTCATAGAAAAACAACATAATTTTTAATTTAAAGGCAAGTGCAATAAATTAAAAAAAAATCTAAGATAACAATTCAAACTTGTCACAAAATTAGTAAACTTTCGAAAATAATTTTCAAGCTCATAATTTTAATTACATGTACATGCATATCTTTGACCATAGCTCTGATACCATTTGTTGGAATTGATCTAGGGTTTAAGAAAAATTTTAACGCTTCGGGTAAGCGGCGGAATTTTAAAAATTTTCTTCTGACAAGTAAAACGATTTTACTAACCTAGACAAAGAGAAAGCACATGTAAATAAAAACTATTACGAGCATAAATAATTTACTAACCTTTTTAGAAGCTTGAATGTTGATGAGCCTTCGGAAGGTAAAACTTTTGTCTCCCTCGCAGCACGTCTCTCTTCTTTCCTCGCTAACTCGAGCAACCACGAAAGTTTCTATCACAATAATCACTCGAGAAAAATAAGAATTAGTGTGTGGGCACTTTTAAACACTACGACTCAAGAACAAGTCTCAAAGTCGAAGAGCTAAACTCGCTAGGTCAAGTGAGGACCTACGTGCCAAAACAAAAACGAAAAGCACTTAGAGAGAGAAGGAGAGTGGGGCGGCCAAGCTAGAGAGAGAAGCTCTCAAATCTCTAAAACTTGGGATGGATGGAATGAGAAGAATAAGGCTCCTATTTATAGGAGAGGCTTTACCTTCAATAAGATAGTTTCTTCTTCTATAGAATATCACATATTCCTGAGCAAATATTGCCTTATTCCCTCATGGGTCACACGGCCAAGGCAGCCTTCTAGAAGGCTTGGATATGTTTCCTCTTTTATTCCCTTGCCTTGCCTTGACTTGCTTGGCCGAATTCCCCTATGCCATGCACAGGAAATTTGTTTCCTCTTTTTCTTTTGGCAAGTATCTTGATACATTTATGCACAAAATATTCTATCTTTCTTTGCTTAAGGTTGGGCGCCCAAGCGTTCTCTAGAAGGAGCTTCTACAAGCTTCTTCATTTGTTCATGACAACATAAGAAAGGCCCATTAAGAATTTTCAATAAAATTCTTATGAAATGAAATTAATCCACAAGGCACAATGATCATGTCATGGTCGAGTGTTATTGAGTCATCAAATGACCTTGTCAAAAAATTTATTGACATTCATTTCATCCTATGTCCAAAAAAGACAAAAATACCCTTTTGACAATTTTCGTAAAACTTGTCTCGTTCTTGTTTTGACTTAGCTTCTAGTTTAACTATTCCTACTCGATGTGATTTGTGACAGTGACCTCATGGATCCAAATGAACAAAGCTTAAGCTAAACACTTGGACTCAAAAGTTCACAAACCTTTTCCAAGTTTAGCTTAATGTCAACTGACTCCACTAAAGAGTTGACACTGAAAATCTCTCAGTTCAAATGAATTTATTTTCTACTCAAGAATTCAACCAAATTATGATGAGCGGATCCACTGAATATTATCTATGTTTACCCTTCATGAATATCATCAGCTAGTCGGGATTTAAAAAATTACCATTTTACCCTTCTAGCTGCTATTTCCTCAACTCCTTTGTCGCTTGTGAATAAGTTCGAAACAATGTATTGACGAGGAGCTAACAAGTCACATTGTTTCATCCAAAACAGTCAGGACTCAATTTGGACATTGGCCCAATAGACCCTGTTCAGAATCACATAGTGAGTTCGAACTCTGACTTTCTCAAATGAGAATACGTAAGTTGTGAAATGGCATGTCTCATTTCAGAATTAAGGTAAGCATGATGCAATTCATACGTAGTGACTTCGAGACATAAGAGGTTAAATGGATTGTTCTTATTTTGTCTCTAGAAGTGCACTGGTCAATTCAGTACCTTCAGAAGATACCTAGAAGAACTATAGAGTCTCCAACTCTCATTGCCCCATAACTAGACGTCATAGATTCTCCCAACAATCGTACTGAGGACAATAGTCCTTTGACCCTTAGATAGTGAATATATCGTTTGAAGCAAACTACGAAGAGTTTGTTCATGCAAATCTACATTTGTCTCTTCGTAAGTTGTTAAGTTTGTTTATGGACTAAAGACTAAGGTTTTATCATAAAGCTTCAAACAGACAAGGAAGAATGAATGAACGTTTCAACTTTTTATAAATGAATAAGCAATTACAAGCAAGAGTCTTCGTGAGACTTTATTACATCAAATGTACAAAATAAAGACTACAACTCTTCTTGTGGGCATCATTGACAACAGGAGCGCCATCTCCAGTCCCACATGGACGAAATACAAGTCTCCAAGGCCCCTCCAACTATTATAAAATACCCCCTCTCCTTGAGGGGAAACCCATCCCATTCATTCTCAATAAACTTGAGACTTCTCTCTGCTTCTCTGGATGCCATCCTTTGCCTGAAGCGGATTCTCCTCGATTTCTCGTTCTCAGAGATTCTGAAGCGCTCCCAGGGACTCCCGAGCACCGCCTCTCTCGATCGAACGACTAATCTCAAGCCCACGAGTGCTCTTGCGGTTTTGGACTGAAAATCGCCTACGCGTCTAGCACACTGGACACTGTTGTCAATGGTGCCCACAAGAAGAGTTGTAGTCTTTATTTTATACATTTGATGTAATAAAGTCTCACGAAGACTCTTGCTTGTAATTTCTTATTCATTAATAAAAAGTTGAAACGTTCATTCATTCTTCCTTGTCTGTTTGAAGCTTTATGATAAAACCTTAGTCTTTAGTCCATAAACAAACTTAACAACTTACGAAGATAATTAGGTTGAATTCTTGAGTAGAAAATAAATTCATTTGAACTGAGAGATTTTCAGTGTCAAATCTTTAGTGGAGTCAGTTGGCATTAAGCTAAACTTGGAAAAGGTTTGTGAACTTTTGAGTCCAAGTATTTAGCTCAAGCTTTGTTCATTTGGATCCATGAGGTCACTGTCACAAATCACATCGAGTAGGAATAGTTAAACTAGAAGCTAAGTCAAAACAAGAACGAGACAAGTTTTACGAAAATTGTCTAAATGGTATTTTTGTCTTTTAGGACATAGGACGAAATGAATGTCAATAAATTTTTTGACATTGTCATATGATGACAAATGATTTAAAAACCACTCGGCCATATTAAGGAATTTGGGCCTTGAGGACTAATTTCATTTCATGGAATTTGAATTGAAAATTCTTAATGGGCTTTTCTTATGTTGTCATGAACAAAGGAAGAAACATCTAGAAGCATGTTCTAGTGCCTAAATTTCGTCCAACCCAATAGAGAAAAAGAGAGTTTATTTTGTGCATAAATGTATGAAGATACTTGCCAAAAGACAAAGAGGAAACAAATTTCCTCTACAAGGAAACAAGGTGGGCGCCAACAAGGCAAGGAGAGAACAAAAGAGGAAACAAATCCAAGGCTTCTAGAAGCCTATGTTGGACGTGTGACTTTTAGGGAAAAAGGGAAATTTTGCTCATGAATATGTGATATTCTATAGAAGAGGAAACTACCTTATTGAAGGTAATCCCTCCCCTATAAATAGAGGCCTCATTCTCACATTTTATTCATTCCACATAAGTTAGAGATTGAGAGCTTCTCTCTCTAGAACTTGTGGTTGCCGCCCCCTTCCTCTCTCTCTCTAGTTTTCTTTTCGTTTTTGTTTTGGCACCTAGGTCCACATTTGACCTAGTGTTTTAGCTCTTCGACTTTGAGACTTGTTCTCGAGTTGTCGTGTTTAAAGGTGCCCACACACTAATTCCTTTCTTTCTAGAGTGATTCTTGTGATAGAAACTTTCGTGGTTGCTCGAGTTCCCGAGGAAAGAAGAGAGACGTGCTGCGATGGGAGACGAACGTTGCAACATTCCAAAAGCTTCTCAACGTTCAAGCTTCTAAAAAGGTTAGTAAATTTATTATGCTCATAATAGCTTTTTTTATTTACGTGTACTTGCTCTTTGTCTAGGTTAGTAAAATTGTTTTATTTGTCAAAAGAAAATTTTTAAAATTCTGCCGCTTACCCGAAGCGTTAAACTTTTTCTTAAACCCTAGATCAATTCCAACAAATGGTATCAGAGCTATGGTCAAAGATATGCACGTACATGAAATTGAAATTATGAGCTTGAAAATCATTTTCGAAAGTTTACTAATTTTGTGACAAGTTAGAATTGTTTTCTTAGATTTTTTTTTAATTTATTGCTCTTGCCTTTAAATTAAAAATCATGTTGTTTTTCTATGAGTTTGGGATGTTATTAAAACACATTAGAATCCATTCTAAATTTTTTTAATTTTTTTTATTAAAAAACGTGTTTTTAAGTTTGAGAAAATTTAGAGTAAATTTTGTGACTAGTTTTCTTGTCTTACTAGTTTCTTTTATTTACTTGAATCGTTTTATGCTTGTTGTTATTTCTTTTATACGATGTTATTACCATGTTAATAAAAGACAAATAAAAGCCTTAACAACTTCATAAAACGTTCTGTTACACTCGATTCTTTTTACGCACCCAAAAGTCTGAACTTTAAATATTTATGTTTTCTTCGAGCTGGAGTAAAACCCGCAGTAAAAGTGGTATAACTCTCTGCTCAGAAGTCGAAATTTAATTATTCTTTAATAAAATTAAATCTCTGTCTGTCCTCTTTCCAATGCCACCGATTTAAGGTCAAAAGGACATCGGAGCCGCCAGTTATGGCGATTTCACTCCGAGGTGCGCGGCTGTCCCGAAAGTCCAGTTTTTTAGAAATCCGGATTTTCAGCCCCACTACCATGAGTTATAGAACTCTAATGAGAAAATTTTCTTGAGCAAAAATGTTTTTCATAAGATTATAAACATGATGTGAAATATTAAAATGTTTTGATTTTTGAAAGTTTAATTGAAATTGAATTTTTACAAAACTAGTTTGAATTTTGAAAACCCGTTTTCGTTTTCAAACTTGAAATTATTTTGTCATCCAAATCAAATAAGTTTTCAAAATGTTTTCAAAACTATATCTATATCACATATGTTCAAAATCTATGTGCTCTTGAAAATTTAAGTGGGAGGTCTCCTTGTAGACAAGCCGAAAAATAAAAAGATGTGTAATCTCAAACTTTCAAGTGTTCGAGTGAGTTGAAGTTCACACTTCCCTCATGCACTTTCCCGAATAGAAAATAGGAAAAGATCCGAGTATGTACCTTGTTCCTTTATGCACTAACACTGCTCTGAACATGAAGATCGAGGATTCATTTCTAGTTGTCCGCTATGTCGCTCTGTAACTAGGAAATCTATTTCCGAA
The DNA here is from genome assembly GCF_054948205.1 of Urtica dioica subsp. dioica. Taxonomy (NCBI): domain Eukaryota; kingdom Viridiplantae; phylum Streptophyta; class Magnoliopsida; order Rosales; family Urticaceae; genus Urtica; species Urtica dioica. The sequence continues at coordinate 42,105,437 of NC_142756.1, forward strand.
ATTATGAGAGTCGATGTACCAACTCCAAAAACTAAGTGGGAGGGTTATACTTGTTGTTTGTAACCCACGATCCCCAGCACTAATGAAAAGTGTAATTGTCGCCAGATTAAGAGTCACCCTCGTGACCCTCTCTTAAATGAGAGTACTCAACGGTGCTTTGCTCTGATCATTGCTCAATGAGCTACGTCCGAGAGTTAGACAATGAGACAAGGCCTCCCCTCGGTGGATTGTTTTTTCAAAGTCGATCTCTTGGACTAAGTGGTTGGTTACACACTTAGAATCAATCCCTAGTAATCCTCCCTCGAGGCCCTGCGAAAGGATGTGAGTGATCAAACCAATTTAAAAGGTGGCTAGTCAAAATTGGAGTATTGACATCTTGGCTAAGCATTAATGATGTGTCATTTACTTATAAATGGAGATTTTTTGCGGCCTTCTCTTGAGGGAGTAAATTATCGTTTGGTTTATAACACCTTTGGATTTTATCAAGTCTTAAATAAACTTAAATCCTAAACTAAAAGACAAATCATAAACTTCTTTCAACTTAATTAAGCAACATGTCTCTCAACCATCTCTCAATCATCCTTTCCTCGAACAAACTCAAAAACGAAAACTACGTAGATTCGAAACGTAACCTCAATATCATCCTTACCATTAACAAGCACGAATGGGTACTCACCACCTCGTGTCCTCCTCAAACGAATGATGATTCGACTCAAGAGGACAAAGACGCCTTGGGGGCCTAGCTTCGATCCGATGAGATTGCGAGATGCTATATCTTAGGATCAATGAACAATGTGTTTCAAAAACAACATCGCGACATCGAGACTGCCGCCGACATGCTCTACAATCTCCATGAGATGTTTGGAGGGCAAAGGCGTCAAACAAGGCAACGAGCAGTCCGACAGTTTATGAACTGTCTCATGAAGACTGGGACTCTTGTCAGGGACCATATGATGCTGATCATTAGTTACCTGAATAAGATGGAAATCCTAGGATCTAAGATTAACGAGAAGACCAAAATAGATATGATCTTAGAAATTCTCCCCGAATCTTTTGATACCTTGAAGTGGAACTACTCCATGAACAAGCTAGAGTACATTGTTATAGAGCTTACGAAGGAGTTTCACACTGCTGAAGGTCTCGCTAAGACAAAGAGGAATCAAGGAGAGGCACATGCTACTGAGCACAAAGCCTCAGCCTCTGGAACTAAGAAGAGACCTCTCAAGGCCGATAAGAAGAATTGTCCTGCCTAACTCAAAGCAAAGGAACATAGTATTGTACTAATTACTGAAGCATGCTTAGTAGCTGATAATGTATCAACGTGGATTCCTTACTCCGCTGCTACTAACCATATTTGTTGTTACTTGACTGGTTTCAAGAAAACCAAAAGCTTAGAGGAAGGCGACTTCAGTTTCAAACAAGGTGATGGGAGCCTGGTGTCTGCGAAGGTTGTGGGATCCCTGACGCTGTCTTTTGAAGACCGCACTTTAAACTTGAATAATGTTTATTTTGTTCCTACCTTTGGGAAGAGCATAATATATGTTGCTCGTCTTCTTGAGCAAGATTATTGTTTAAAGTTCATTAAGAATGGAATTAGTATTTCGTTTCCTGATAATTCTTTTGTCACTGATGTATGTATGAAGAATGCTCTTTTCTACATCTATCCCACTCAACCTTCTCTTTTAGACACCGATATAGATAATGATCTAATTAGGGAGCCAAAGAGGATCAAACTACCTAAATCCTCCGATCTAACAAAATCAACATATCTCTGGCACTTAAGACTTGGTCATATCAGTCTAGACAGGATTAAGAGACTTGTGAGGGACGGTCCACTCCAAGCCTCTGCAATAGGTTCACTACCTACTTGTGAATCCTGCATAGAGGTAAAAATGACTAAGCGACCTTTCTCCGATAAGGGTCGAAGAGCCACTGAGTTGCTGGAACTAATACATTCTGATGTATATGGTCCGCTCAGTCAACAAGCACGTGGTGGATACGAATACTTCGTTACCTTCGCCGATGATTACTCAAGATATGGTTCTGTCTATTTGCTCAAACACAAATCCGAGACCTTTAACGTATTTAAGGTCTTTAGGGTTTTAGTGGAAAAGCAAACTGGCAAAGTGATCAAAACCCTTCGATCCGATCGAGGCGGTGAGTATATGTCTGGAGAGTTCGATGACTTTCTTAAAGAAGAAGGTATCGCTTCTCAGCTTACCGCACCTGGCACAGCTCAACAAAACGGAGTGTCAGAGAGAAGAAATCGAACTCTTATGGAGATGGTTAGATCAATGATGAGTTACTCATCACTCCCTCTTTCCTTTTGGGGATATGCCCTCGAATCAGCCGCTTACATTCTGAACCAAGTTCCGTCCAAAATGGTTCCTGGTACTCCTTATGAACGATGGACTGGCCGTAAAGTAAATCTTGGCCGCATCAAAATTTGGGGTTGCCCTGCACACGTGCTGAGGCAAAAGACTAGCAAGTTGGCTAGTAGGTCAGAATTGTGTCTGTTCGTTGGATATCCAAAGGAAACCAAAGGTTTTACTTTCTATAGTCCCGAGAACGATAAGACTTTCGTTAGCACGAATGCTCGTTTCTTTGAGGAGGACTTTATGAAGGATGCAAAACCTAGAAGCAAAATTGTGCTTGAAGAAAACTTGGGTGAGGAAGCTTATACCTCATCTGTAAGAACTGTTCTTACCCCAACTGAAACACAACCTAACTCTTCAGAATCTCGTCAAGTAGTACTTCGACGTAGTGGGAGGGCTACTCAAAAGCCTGACAGGTACATGTCATATGGAGACTCTCTCGTTGCCGTCTCTGACATGGATGACCCCGTTTCCTATAGCCAAGCAATGGCTTGTTCTGAATCAAACCTTTGGCTTGACGCCATGAAAGTTGAAATGCACTCAATGTATGTTAACAAAGTTTGGAAACTTGTAGACCTTCCTGAGGGATTAAACCTGTAGGGTTTAAGTGGATATACAAGAAGAAAAGGGGTCCGGATGGGAACGTCGAGACGTTCAAAGCACGACTTGTGGCTAAGGGTTATACCCAACAAGAAGGGATTGACTATGAAGAAACCTTCTCGCCAGTCGCGATGCTTAAATCCATCCGCATACTTCTATCCATAGCTGCAGCTCTAGTTTATGAGATATGGAAAATGGATGTCAAGACGGCCTCCCTGAATGGCAATCTTGACGAGCACATTTACATGGCTCAACTAGACAGTTTCATGGAAGAAGGTCAAGACACCAAGGTTTGTGAGTTTCTTAAGTCCATTTATGGATTAAAGTAAGCATCTAGGTCATGGAATATTATATTCGATGAAACTGTGAAGAGCTTTGGCTTTGAGCCGTCAATAGATGAGCCGTGCGTTTACAAGTTAATGCAAGAAGGTAAAGTTGTGTTTCTGGTACTATATGTCGATGATATATTACTCATAGGTAATGATGTGGGTAAGTTATCTGAGGTTAAGGTCTGGCTGGCAAAGCAATTCGATATGAAGGATCTAGGAGAAGCCGCGTATATTCTGGGGATCCAACTCTTTCGAGATCAGAAAAACCGGACACTGTCGCTCTCTCAAACATCTTATATTGATAAGGTGATGGATCGTTTCTCGATGCAAGACTCCAAGAAGGGCCAAACACCCTTTTGGCATGGAGTCTCACTCTTTAAGGACCAGTCTCCCAAGACTGCACAAGAGATTGAGGACATGAGAAAAATTCCTTACGCCTGAGCCGTAGGAAGTCTCATGTATGCTATACTTTGCACTAGACCTGACATCTGTTTCGCCGTAGGCGTAGTTAGCCGTTTCCAATCACACCCTGGACCCGAGCACTGGATTGCTGTTAAGCATGTTCTTAAGTATCTTCGAAGAACTAAGAACTTGATGCTTACATACTCAGGTACTGACCAGACTATGACGGGATATACCGACTCCGATTTTCAAGCGGATAAGGATTCCAGGAAATCCACTTCGAGATCTGTGTTCATCCTTAATGGTAGAGCTGTTGTGTGGAGAAGTATTAAGCAATCTTGTATTGATGACTCCACAATGGAAGCAGAATATGTGGCTTCTTGTGAAGCATCCAAAGAGGCTGTATGGCTTAGAAAAATCCTTAAGTATTTGGAAGTTGTTCCAAACGTCGACGAGCCCATGACCCTTTATTGTGATAATAGTGGGGCTGTCGCTAACTCGAAGCCATAAGCGCTCTAAACATATTGAGAGGAAATACCATTTGATTCGAGAGATCGTGCAGCGCGGAGACGTGGAAGTGAAGAAGATCTCAACGGTGGACAACCAAGCAGATCCATTCACCAAGGCCCTAGCGAACAAGGTCATCGACCAACATCGAGAGGGATTAGGGATGAAGGACTACACATATCTTCTTTGAGTCAAGTGGGAGTTTGTTGTCAATGGTGCCCACAAGAAGAGTTGTAGTCCTTATTTTGTACATTTGATGTAATAAAGTCTCACGAAGACTCTTGCTTGTAATTGCTTATTCATTAATAAAAGTTGAAACGTTCATTCATTCTACCTTGTCTGTTTGAAGCTTTATGATAGAACCTTAGTCTTTAGTCCATAAACAAACCTAACAACACATGAAGAGAAAAATGTAGATTTGCATGAACAAACTCTTCATGGATTGCTTAAAACGATATATTCGCAATCTAAGGGTCAAAGGACTATTGACCTTAGTACAATTGTTAGGAGAATCTATGATGTCTGGTTATGGGGCATTGAGAGTTGGAGACTCTATAGTTCTTCTAAGTATCTTCCGAAGGTACTGAATTGACCAGTGCACTTCTAGAGACAAAATAAGAACAAACCATTTAACCTCCTATGTCTCGAAGTCACTACGTATGAATTGCATCGTGGTTACCTTAATCCTGAAATGAGACATGCCATTTCACAGCTTATGTATTCTCATTTGAGAAGGCCAGAGTTTGGACTCACTATGTGATTCTGAACAGGGCCTATTGGTGAAGTACTAAGTTGTGAAGATGTCATGAGTAACTTTGTGAAGTTCTCATAGATATGGAATTCATGTACAAGATTGCTGAAATGCAATGTATATCACCTCATGCTTTGTTCCTTGGAATGTGAATAAATGAACTGGCCAGTGTCCAAATTGAGTCTTGACTCTTTTGGATGAAACAATGTGACTTGTTAGCTCCTCGTCAATACATTGTTTCTAACTTATTCACAAGCGACAAAGGAGTTGAGAAAATAACAGCTAGAAGGGTATAATGGTAATTTTGTAAATTCCGACTAGCTGATGATATTCTGAAGGGTAAACATTGATAATATTCTGTGGATCCACTCATTAAAATGAGGTTGAATTCTTGAGTAGAAAATAAATTCATTTGAACTGAGAGATTTTCAGTGTCAACTCTTTAGTGGAGTCAGTTGGCATTAAGCTAAACTTGGAAAATGTTTGCGAACTTTTGAGTCCAAGTATTTAGCTCAAGCTTTGTTCATTTGGATCCATGAGGTCACTGTCACAAATCACATCGAGTAGAAATAGTTAAACTAGAAGCTAAGTCAAAACAAGAACGAGACAAGTTTTACGAAAATTGTCTCGTTCTTGTTTCGACTTAGCTTCGAATAGTTAAACTAGAAACTAAGTCAAAACAAGAACGAGACAAGTTTGACGACAATTGTCTAAAGGGTATTTTTGTCTTTTAGGACATAGGATGAAATGAATGTCAATAAATTTTTTGACATTGTCATATGATGACAAATGATTTAAAAACCACTCGGCCATATTAAAGAATTTGGGCCTTGAGGACTAATTTCATTTCATGGAATTTTAATTGAAAATTCTTAATGGGCTTTTCTTATGTTGTCAATGAACAGAGGAAGAAACATCTAGAAGCATGTTCTAGTGCCTAAATTTCGTCCAACCCAATAGAGAAAAAGAGAGTTTATTTTGTGCATAGATGTATGAAGATACTTGCCAAAAGAAAAAGAGGAAACAAATTTCCTCACTCTTAGGGAAAAAGGGAATTTTTGCTCATGAATATGTGATATTCTATAGAAGAGGAAACTATGTTATTGAAGGTAAATCCCTCCCCTATAAATAGAGGCCTCATTCTCACATTTTATTCATTCCACATAAGTTAGAGATTGAGAGCTTCTCTCTCTAGAACTTGTGGTTGCCGCCCCTTTCCTCTCTCTTTATAGTTTTCTTTTCGTTTTTGTTTTGGCACCTAGGTCCCCATTTGACCTAGTGTTTTAGCTCTTCGACTTTGAGACTTGTTCTCGAGTCGTCGTGTTTAAAAGTGCCCACACACTAATTCCTTTCTTTCTCGAGTGATTCTTGTGATAGAAACTTTCGTGGTTGCTCGAGTTCCCGAGGAAAGAAGAGAGACGTGCTGCGAGGGGAGACGAACGTTGCAACTTTCCAAAAGCTTCTCAACGTTCAAGCTTCTAAAAACGTTAGTAAATTTATTATGCTCATAATAGTTTTTTTTTATTTACGTGTACTTGCTCTTTGTCTAGGTTAGTAAAATTGTCTTACTTGTCAAAAGAAAAATTTTAAAATTCCGCCGCTTACCCGAATCGTTAAACTTTTTCTTAAACCCTAGATCAATTCCAATACTTTGCCTATATCACACGCTTAGCACCGTTAATGGCTATGTGCTCATCCTGTCTCGTGAAATTTTCATGAGAGAACTCCAACTCTCACTTTGGGACGGCACCATCCCGAAATTCACATAGGTGAAATTCTTACAACATCTCTATTACTTATAGATACTTGTCCTCAAGACTGAACTTCATTAAGAGTTAAGAAACTCAACCTCCCAATTTTAACAGTCAACACTATTATATAATGTTACGGATATCAAAATCAATGACTTGTTCGTACCCATTGAACCTAATGTTAGTCATTTCCTGACCTTAGGTTGGGTTGCCATCATTGTCAGATCACTACTCAAGGAGTTTAAGACCCATACCACTCGAGGTCGATTTCACCAAATCTCTTGCAAGAGGTTTAGTGAACGGATCAGCAATATTAAAGCTTGATCTCACATATGTGAGCGAAATGATTCCATCTTTGATCAATTTCCACACATAGTCATGTCTAAGACTAATATGTCAAGACTTTCCATTATACACTTCACTGTATGCTCTAGCTAAAGTTGATTGACTATCACAAGGTATCGACATGGTTGATATATTGTCTTTAGCTAACGAAACTTCTAAAAGAAGATCCCTCGACCATTCAGCCACTTGACCTACGGAAGCCAAAGCCACGAACTCTGATTCCATGGTCGAATGAGTGATACAAGTTTGTTTCTTTGATTTCCAAGAAACTACTCCATCAGCAAGTGTAAACACCCATCTTGTCGTAGATTGGTTATCTCTGACACTCGATATCCAACTTGCGTCAGCATATCCTTCTAGTACAAGAGGAAACTAACCATATTGAAGTTCAAGATTTTTGGTTTTCAAAAGCAATCCAAAAATTCTCCCAATGGCCTTCCAATGCTCGGCAGTTGGACTGCTAGTAAATCTTCTCATTTTACTAACGGTGAAAGCTATGTCTGGTCGAATACATTGCATCAAGTACATAAGACAACCAACAACGCTAGCATATTCCAATTGAGCCACAGCCCTTCCATCATTATTTTCAAGTTTTACACTTGGATCAAATGGGGTGTTCACCTCTTTGAAGTTTAAATGTTTGAATTATCAAGCACTTTTTCAACTTATCAAGCACTTTTTCAACATAGTGTGATTGACTAAGTTCATAACCCCCACTTGTTTTACGAACCTTGATATTCAAAATAGTATCAACTTGTCCAAGATCTTTCATTTTGAAAGTGGAAGATAGAAACCTCTTCGTTTCTAATATTTATTTCATCTCATTGCTAATGATCAACATATCATCAACATAGAGACCTTTGTGTACAAACACTTGTCACAAACGTTAGGAACAAATCCATTTGAAAGTATGACCGAGTCAAACTTTTGATGCCATTGTTTGGGTGCTTGTTTTGATCCGTGTAAGGATTTAACAAAGTTTGCAAACGTTTTGTTCATTACCCGGAAGCACATAGCCTTCCGGTTGCTCTATGTAAATCTCCTCATCGAGATCTCCATTTAAGAATTCCGTCTTGACATCCATTTGATGAACATTGAGGTTATACAAAGAAGTCAAAGCAAACAACACTCTAATTGTTGTTGTCCTTGCTGCCGGTGCATATGTGTCAAAGTAATAAATTCTTTCGCGTTGTCGAAATCCTTTGGCTACTAAGCCTTGTAAGTGTTAAGAGTACCATCACTATGGTACTTCTTTTGGAATACCCACTTACACCCAATAGGTCTCGACCCTTTGGGCAGATCGACAATCTCCCAAGTGTGGTTTGACATAATAGAATCCATTTCATCTTGGATAGTATCCTTCCAAAAGGCGGAGTCCCGAGAAGCCACGGCTTCATTATAAGTCTTAGGATCATCTTCAACAAGAAGAATAATAGGAATCTTTCGAGCAAAACTCTCTCTATTTCCTTCTACTAGGTAAGAAGAAATAAGTCGAGAATCTATTTTGTCAGGTCCTAAATCCTTAGTCTTACGGACACTTTTGCTTATCCGAAGTTCGGGTTGTTCTACAACTACCCTAGAAGAACTTTCCTCTCGAGGTTCTTCACTAGTGGAATTTTGAGAGTCTTTTTTTTCGAGTTAAGATTTTCAAATATTTCCACATCTCGGGAGTCTACTATGACATTAGATTCTAAGTTTAGAAGTCCATATGTCTTGCTATTAGTAGCATAGCCAACAAAAGCACTTTGTATTCCTCGAGGACCCAACTTGGTCCTTTTAGTATCCATGTTTTTGTAGTAGGCTAGGTACCCCCACACTTTGAAATACCCAATATTCGTCTTTCGCCATTTCCATACCTCATACGGAGATATTTGGGTTTTCTTCAAAGGAATACAATTTAAAATATAACATGCAAAAAGTAAAGGTTCACCCCACAAACTAAAAGATAATTCAGAATGCATTAACATGGCATTTATCATCTCTTGAATTGTCCTATTTTTACGTTCGGCTAAACCGTTTTATTGTGGTGTTCTAGGTGCGGAACATTCATGAACAATACTATTTTCTTCACAAAACGCATTAAAATCACTAGGAAAAAATTCACCACCCCTATCACTCCTAAGGACTTTGATATTAATTCCTAATTGATTTTCTACTTCAGCCTTATACACCTTAAAAGCATTAAAAGCATCATCTTTATGTTTCAATATAAATACACATATGTAAATCTAGAGCAATCATCAATAAAGGTAATAATGTACCTATTTCCCCCACGGGTTAACATGCCATTGAATTCACATAAATCAGAGTGTATAAGATCTAACAACTTAGAATTTCTCTCTACACTATAAAACGGTTTCTTTATCATTTTAGATTTCATACATATTTCACATTTATCTAATTTATCAGATTTGCACGAAATTAAACCACATTTAATTAATCTTTTCATAGTGCTAAAACCAATATGTGATAATCTACTTTGCCATAAAGAAACAGAATCAAGCATATAAGCAGAAGGAGAAATTTCATTAATAACAATGTCAATAATACATAGTTTGACCATCCCTTCACTAGAATAGCCCTTTCTAACAAATACACCATTACGGGTCAAGATAAGCTTGCTCGACTCATACACAGATTTGATCACCGATTTGCCTAGGAGATCACCACTAACAAGGCTCCTACACATTTCTGGAACATGGAGAACATTGGTCAAAGTGACCATCTTCCTGGAGGTGAAGTTAAGATCCACGTTTCCGATGCCGACAACTTGAGAACGATGTTCGTTTCCCATCTGAACCGCTTGTCCATCGTTGACTTCAGAATAGGTTTTGAAGGCAGCCCTATTATAGGTGACTTGTTGTCAATGGTGCCCACAAGAAGAGTTGTAGTCTTTATTTTGAACATTTGATGTAATAAAGTCTCATGAAGACTCTTGCTTGTAATTGCCTATTCATTCATTAATAAAGTTGAAACGTTCATTCAATCTTCCTTGTCTGAAGCTTTATGATAAAACCATAGTCTTTTAGTCCATAAACAAACTTAACAACTTACGAAGAGACAAATGTAGATTTGCATGAACAAACTCTTCGTAGTTTGCTTAAAACGATATATTCGCAATCTTAGGGTCAAAGGACTATTGACCTCAGTATGATTGTTAGAAGAATCTATGATGTCTGGTTATGAGGCATTGAGAGTTAGGAACTCTATAGTTCTTCTAGGTATCTTCCGAAGGTACTGAATTGACCAGTGCACTTCTAGAGACAAGATAAGAACAAACCATTTAACCTCTTATGTCTCGAAGTCACTATGTATGAATTGCATCATGCTTACCTTAATCCTGAAATGAGACATGCCATTTCACACCTTAGTATTCTCATTTGAGAAAGTCAAAGTTCGGACTCACTATGTGATTCTGAACAAGGCCTATTGGTGAAGTACTAAGTTGTGAGTCTGTCATGAGTAACTTTGTGAAGTTCTCATAGATATGGAATTCATGTACAAGATTGCTGAAATGCAATGTATGTCACCTCATGCTTTGTTCCTTGGAGTGTGAATAAATGAACTGGCCAGTGTCCAAATTGAGTCTCGACTCTTTTGGATGAAACAACGTGACTTGTTAGCTCCTCGTCAATACATTGTTTCTAACTTATTCACAAGCGACAGAGGAGTTGAGGAAATAACAGCTAGAAGGATAAAATGGTAATTTAGTAAATCCCGACTAGCTGATGACATTCATGAAGGGTAAACATAGATAATATTCAGTGGATCCGCTCATCATAATTAGGTCGAATTCTTGAGTAGAAAATAAATTCATTTGAACCGAGAGATTTTCAGTGTCAGCTCTTTAGTGGAGTCAGTTGGCATTAAGCTAAACTTGGAAAAGGTTTGTGAACTTTTGAGTCCAAGTGTTTAGCTAAAGCTTTGTTCATTTGGGTCCATGAGGTCACTGTCACGAATCACATCGATAGGAATAGTTAAACTGGAAGCTAAGCCAAAACAAGAACGAAAATAGTTAAAAGGGTATTTTTGTCTTTCGAGACAAAGGATGAAATGAATGTCAATAAATTTTTTGACAAGGTCATTTTATGACATGTTTCACTCGGCCATGACTTGATCATTGGGCCTTGTGAATTAATTTCATTTCATAAGAATTTAATTGAAAATTCTTAATGGGCCTTTTTCATGTTCTCATGAATAAATGAAGAAGCTTCTAGAAGCTCCTTCTAGAGACATGTTGGGCGCCCAACATACCTAAGGAAAGAGAGTTTATTTTGTGCATAAATGTATTTAGATACTTGCCAAAAGAAAAAGAGGAAACAAATTTCCCACACAAGCATGGGAATTTCGGCCAAGAGAGCAATAGGCAAGCCAAGGAACAAAAAAGGAAACAAATCCTAGCCTTCTAGAAGGCTGCCTTGGGCGCCTAAGAGGAATGGGAAATAAGGGTTATTTTGCTCATGAATATGTGATATTCTATAGAAGAGGAAACTACCTTATTGAAGGTGAGACCTCTCCTATAAATAGGAGCCTCATTCTTCTCACAATTCATTCATCCAAGTTTAAGAGATTTGAGAGACTCTCTCTCTAGAACTTGGCCGAAGTCCTCTTCTCTCTCTCTCTAGTTTATTTTCGGTTTTCTCTTGTCTTGGCACCTAGGTCCTCACTCGACCTAGTCATTAGCTCTGCGACTTCGAGACTCGTTCTCAAGTCGTAGTGTTTAAAAGTGCCCACTCACTGATTCCTTCTTTTCGAGTGATTTAGTGATAGAAACTATCGTGGTTGCTCGAGTTCCCGAGGAAAGAAAAGAGAGACGTGCTGCGAGGGGAGACGAACGTTGCCAACCTTCCAAAGGCTCATCAACGTTCAAGCATCAAAAAGGTTAGTAACTTTTATAGCTCATATTAGTTTTTATTTACATGCATATGCTCTTGTCTAGGTTAGTAAAAACTAGTTTTACTTAAAAAGAAAATTTTTAAAATTCCGCCGCTTAACGAAGCGTTAAACTTTTTCTTAAACCCTAGATCGATTCCAACAAATGGTATCAGAGCTATGGTCAAAGGAATGCATGTGCATGTTTTTAAATTATGAGCTTGAAAATCGTTTTCGAAAGTTTACTAATTTTGTGACAAGTTAGAATTGTAATCTTAGATTTTTTTTAATTTATTGCTCTTGTCTCTAAATTAAAAACCATGTTGATTTTCTATGAGTTTGGGATGATGTTAAAACACATTAGAATCAGTTCTAAAAGTTTTTAATTTTTTATATTGAAAAACGTGTTTTAAAGGTTTGATAATTTTCGAGTAAATTTTGTGACTAGTTTTATTTTCTTGCTAGTTTCGTTTATTTACTTGAATCGTTTTATGCATGTTGTTATTTCTTTTATTCTATGTTATTACCCTGCTAATAAAACACAAATAAAAGCTTTAAACAACATCTTAAAACGTTCCGTTACACTCGATTCTTTTTCGCACCTAAAAGGACGAAGCTTTAATTTATTTCTTTTTCTTCGAGCTGAAATGTAAACCCGCATTAAAAGCGGCATAACTCTCTGCTCAGAAATCGAAATTTAATGATTCTTGAATCAAATTAAAGCTCTGTCTGTCCTCTGTCCAATGCCACCGGTTTCGGCTGAAAAGGACATCGGAGCCGCCAGATATGGCGATTTTACTCCGAGGTGCGCGGTTGTCTGAAACTCCAGTTTTTTAGAAATCCGAATTTTCAAACCCCACTACCATGAGTTATAGAACTCTAATTAGAAAACTTTCTTGAGCAAAAATGTTTTTCATATGATTATAAACATGATGTGTAAAGATTAAAAGTTTTGATTTTTGAAAGATTAATTGAAATTGAATTTTTACAAAACTAGTTTGAATTTTGAAAAACCGTTTTCACTTTCAAACTTGAAAATATTTTGTCATCCAAATCAAATAAGTTTTCAAAATGTTTTCAAAACTATATCTATATCACATATGTTCAAAATCTATATGCTCTTGAAATTTTGAGTGGGAGGTCTCCTTGTAGACAAGCCGAAAAATAAAAAGATGTGTAATCTCAAACTTTCAAGTGTTCGAGTGAGTTGAAGTTCACACTTCCCTCACGCACTTTCCCGAAATAGAAAATAGGAAAAGATCGAGTATGTACCTTGTGCCTTTATGCACTAATACTGCTCTGAACATGTCGATCTAGGATTCTCTTCTAGTTGTCCGCTCTGTCGCTCTCTAACTAGGAAATTTGTTTCCGAACTTAAAAGAGTCGATGAACCAACTCCAAAAACTAAGTGGGAGGGTTATACTCGTTGTTTGTAACCCGCGATCCCCAACACTAGTGAAAGATGCAATAACGTGGGACTAAGAGCCGCTCTTGCGACCCTCACTTAAATGTGAGTACTCCAAGGCGTTATTGCTTCGATCATTGCTCAATGAGCTACGTCCGAGAGTGATGCAATGATGGCAAGGCCTCCCCTTGGGGGATTGTTTTTCAAAGCTAATCTTTTGGACTAAGTGGTTGGTTGCACACTTAGGCTCAATCCCTAGTATCCTTCCTTAAGGCTCTGCGAAAGGATATGAGTGATCAAACCAATTTACAAGGTGGCTAGTCAAAATAGATGTATTGACATCTTGGCTTAGCATTAATGATGTGTCATTTACTTATAAATGGAGATTTTTTGCGGCCTTCTCTTGACGGAGTAAATTATCGTTTGGTTTATAACACATTTGGGTTTTACAAAAGTCTTAATGAAACTTAAATCCTAAACCAAAGACTAATCATAAACTTGTTTCAACTTTTATAGGCAATATGTCTCTCAACCCTCTCTCTACAATTCTTTCCTCGAATAAACTCGAAGGCGACAATTACGTCGACTGGAAACGTAACCTCGACATAGTCCTTACTGTCGACAAGCACAAATGGGTTCTCACCACCCCCTGTCCTCAAACGAATGATGATTCGACGCAAGAGGAGAAAGACGTCCTGGCGGCCTGGCTTCGATCCGATGAGATTGCGAGATGCTATATTTTGGCATCGATGAACAATGTGTTGCAACAACAACATCGTGATTACGAAACTGCCACCGATATGCTCTACAATCTCCATGAGATGTTTGGAGGGCAAGGACGTCAAGCTAGGCAACAAGCGGTCCGACAATTCATGAACTGTCGTATGAAGGCTGGAACTCCCGTTAGAGATTATATGATGCTGATCATTAGCTATCTCAACGAGATGGAGATTCTTGGATCTGAGATTGATGGGGAGACTAAAATAGATATGATCTTGGAAACTCTCCCCGAAACCTTTGATACCTTCAAGTTGAACTATTCCATGAACAAGCTGGAGTACACTGTTACCGAGCTCATGAAGGAACTTCAAACCGCTGAGGCACTCACTAAGAAAAAGAGGGCTCAAGGAGAAGTACATGCTACTGCCTCCACCTCTGGATCTAAGAAGAGACCTCGCAATGCCGAGAAGAAGAACCAACCTAAGGTTCAAACGAAGAAGAAGGCGCCAAAGGCTCCGAAGGTGGACAAGTCTAAAGACAAGTGCCACCACTGCAACGAGCCTGGTCACTGGCGTAGGAACTGTCCCGCCTACCTCAAAATCAAAGCTAAAGGTATTGTACTTGTTACTGAAGCCTGTTTAGTAGCTGATAATGTATCATCGTGGATTATTGACTCCGCTGCTACTAACCATATTTGCTGCTCCTTGACTGGTTTTAGGAAAAGCAAAAGCTTAGAGGATGGCGACTTCTGCTTCAAGTGGGGTGATGAGAGCGTGGTGTCTGCGAAGGCTGTGGGATCCGTGACGCTATCTTTTGAAGATCGAACTTTAAATTTGAATAATGTTTATTATGTTCCTTCCTTTGGGAAAAACCTAGTATCTGTTGCTCAACTTTTCGAGCAAGATTATTATTTAAAGTTTATAAAGAATGGAATTCGTATTTCTTTTTCTAATTCTTTCGTCACTGATGCATGTATGAAGAATGGTCTTTTTTACATCTATCCCACTCAACCTTCTCTCTTAGACACCGAAATAGATAACGATCTAATTAGGGAGCCAAAGAGGATCAAACTTTCTGAATCCTCCGATCTAACAAAATCAACATACCTCTGGCACTTAAGACTTGGTCATATAAGTCTAGATAGGATTAAGAGACTTGTGAGGGATGGTCCACTCCAAGCCTCTGCAATAGGTTCACTACGTACTTGTGAATCCTGCATAGAAGGAAAAATGACTAAGCGCCCTTTCTCCGATAAGGGTCGAAGAGCCACTGAGTTGCTGGAACTAATACATTCTGATGTATGTGGTCCGCTCAACCAACAGGCACGTGGAGGATACGAATACTTCGTTACCTTCACTGATGATTACTCAAGATATGGGTTTGTCTATTTGCTTAAACACAAATCCGAGACCTTTAACGTATTTAAGGTCTTTAGGGCTTTAGTGGAAAAGCAAACTGGCAAAGTGATCAAAACCCTTCGATCTGATCGAGGTGGTGAGTATATGTCTGGAGAGTTCGATGACTTTCTTAAAGAAGAAGGTATCGCTTCTCAGCTAACCGCACCTGGCACACCTCAACAAAACGGAGTGTCAGAGAGAAGAAACCGAACTCTTATGGAGATGGTTAGATCAATGATGAGTTACTCATCACTCCCGCTTTCCTTTTGGGGATATGCCCTCGAAACAGCCGCCTACATTCTGAACCAAGTTCCGTCCAAGACGGTTCCTGGTACTCCTTATGAACGATGGACTGGCCGTAAAGTGAATCTTGGCCGCATCCGAATTTGGGGTTGCCCTGCACACGTGCTGAGGCAAAAGACTAGCAAGTTGGCTAGTAGGTCAGAATTGTGCCTGTTTGTAGGATATCCGAAGGAAACCAAAGGTTTTACTTTCTATAGTCCCGAGGACGATAAGACTTTCGTTAGCACGAATGCTCGTTTCCTTGAGGAGGACTTTATGAAGGATGCGAAACCTAGAAGCAAAATTGTGCTTGAAGAAAAGTTGGGTGAGGAAGCTTCTACCTCATCTGTAAGAACTGTTCTTACCCCAACTGAAACACAACCTAACTCGTCAAAATCTCGTCAAGTAGTACTTAGACGTAGTGGGAGGGCTACTCAAAAGCCTGACAGGTACATGTCTTATGGAGACTCTCTTGTAGCCGTCTCCGACATGGATGATCCTGTTTCCTATAGCCAAGCAATGGCTTGTTCTGAATCAAACCTTTGGCTTGACGCCATGAAAGTTGAGATGCACTCGATGTATGTCAACAAAGTCTGGAAACTTGTAGACCTTCCTGAAGGGATTAAACCCGTAGGGTGTAAGTGGATATACAGGAAGAAAAGGGGTCCTGATGGGAACGTTGAGACGTTCAAAGCACGACTTATGGCGAAGGGTTATACCCAACAAGAAGGGATTGACTATGAAGAAACCTTCTCGCCAGTCGCGATGCTTAAATCCATCCGCATACTCCTATCCATAGCTACAGCTCTCGACTATGAGATCTGGCAAATGGATGTCAAGACAGCCTTTCTGAATGGCAATCTTGACGAGCGCATTTACATGGCTCAACCAGATGGTTTCGTGGATAAAGGTCAAGAGACCAAGGTTTGTGAGTTGCTTAAATCCATTTATGGACTAAAGCAAGCATCTAGGTCATGGAATATTAGATTCGATGAAACTGTAAAGAGCTTCGGCTTTGAACAGTCAATAGATGAGCCTTGTGTTTACAAGTTAATACACGAAGGCAAAGTTGTGTTTCTGGTACTATATGTCGATGATATACTGCTCATTGGTAATGACGTGGGTAAGTTATCTGAGGTTAAGGTCTGGCTGGCAAAGCAATTCGATATGAAGGATCTAGGAGAAGCTGCATACATTCTGGGAATCCAAATCTTTCGAGATAGGAAAAACCGGACCCTGTCGCTCTCTCAAGCATCTTATATTGATAAGGTGATGGATCGCTTCTCGATGCAAGACTGCAAGAGGGGTCAAACACCCTTTAGGCATGGAGTTTCAATCTCTAAGGACCAGTCTCCCAAGACTGCACAAGAGATTGAAGACATGAGGAAAATTCCTTACGCCTCTGCCGTAGGAAGCCTTATGTATGCTATGCTTTGCACTAGACCTGATATATGTTTCGCCGTTGGCGTAGTTAGTCGTTTCCAATCCAACCCTGGACCCGAGCACTGGATTGCTGTTAAGCATGTTCTTAAGTATCTTCGAAGAACTAGGAACTTGATGCTTACATACTCAGGTACTGACCTGACTATGACGGGATATACCGACTCCGATTTTCAAGCGGATAAGGATTCCAGGAAATCCACTTCGGGATCTGTGTTCATCCTTAATGGTGGAGCTGTTGTGTGGAGAAGTATTAAGCAATCTTGCATTGCTGACTCCACAATGGAAGTAGAATATGTGGCTGCTTGTGAAGCATCCGAAGAGGCTGTATGGCTTAGAAAATTCCTTAAGTATTTGGAAGTTGTTCCAAACGTCGACGAGCCCATGACCCTTTATTGTGATAATAGTGGGGCTGTCGCTAACTCAAAGGAACCTAGAAGCCATAAGCGCTCTAAGCATATTGAGAGGAAATACCATTTGATTCGAGAGATCGTGCAGCGCGGAGACGTGGAAGTGAAGAAGATCTCAACGGTGGACAACCTCGCAGATCCATTCACCAAGGCCCTAGCGAACAAGGTCTTCGACCAACATCGTGAGGGATTAGGCATGAAGGACTACACACACCTTCTTTGAGTCAAGTGGGAGTTTGTTGTCAATGGTGCCCACAAGAAGAGTTGTAGTCTTTATTTTGAACATTTGATGTAATAAAGTCTCATGAAGACTCTTGCTTGTAATTGCCTATTCATTCATTAATAAAGTTGAAACGTTCATTCAATCTACCTTGTCTGAAGCTTTATGATAAAACCATAGTCTTTTAGTCCATAAACAAACTTAACAACTTACGAAGAGACAAATGTAGATTTGCATGAACAAACTCTTCGTAGTTTGCTTAAAACGATATATTCGCAATCTTAGGGTCAAATGACTATTGACCTCAGTATGATTGTTAGAAGAATCTATGATGTCTGGTTATGAGGCATTGAGAGTTAGGAACTCTATAGTTCTTCTATGTATCTTCCGAAGGTACTGAATTGACCAGTGCACTTCTAGAGATAAGATAAGAACAAACCATTTAACCTCTTATGTCTCGAAGTCACTATGTATGAATTGCATCATGCTTACCTTAATCCTGAAATGAGACATGCCATTTCACACCTTAGTATTCTCATTTGAGAAAGTCAAAGTTCGGACTCACTATGTGATTCCGAACAAGGCCTATTGGTGAAGTACTAAGTTGTGAGTCTGTCATGAGTAACTTTGTGAAGTTCTCATAGATATGGAATTCATGTACAAGATTGCTGAAATGCAATGTATGTCACCTCATGCTTTGTTCCTTGGAGTGTGAATAAATGAACTGGCCAGTGTCCAAATTGAGTCTCGACTCTTTTGGATGAAACAACGTGACTTGTTAGCTCCTCGTCAATACATTGTTTCTAACTTATTCACAAGCGACAGAGGAGTTGAGGAAATAACAGCTAGAAGGGTAAAATGGTAATTTAGTAAATCCCGACTAGCTGATGACATTCATGAAGGGTAAACATAGATAATATTCAGTGGATCCGCTCATCATAATTAGGTCGAATTCTTGAGTAGAAAATAAATTCATTTTAACCGAGAGATTTTCAGTGTCAGCTCTTTAGTGGAGTCAGTTGGCATTAAGCTAAACTTGGAAAAGGTTTGTGAACTTTTGAGTCCAAGTGTTTAGCTAAAGCTTTGTTCATTTGGGTCCATGAGGTCACTGTCACGAATCACATCGATAGGAATAGTTAAACTGGAAGCTAAGCCAAAACAAGAACGAAAATAGTTAAAAGGGTATTTTTGTCTTTTGAGACAAAGGATGAAATGAATGTCAATAAATTTTTTGACAAGGTCATTTTATGACATGTTTCACTCGGCCATGACTTGATCATTGGGCCTTGTGAATTAATTTCATTTCATAAGAATTTAATTGAAAATTCTTAATGGGCCTTTTTCATGTTCTCATGAATAAATGAAGAAGCTTCTAGAAGCTCCTTCTAGAGACATGTTGGGCGCCCAACATACCTAAGGAAAGAGAGTTTATTTTGTGCATAAATGTATTTAGATACTTGCCAAAAGAAAAAGAGGAAACAAATTTCCCACACAAGCATGGGAATTTCGGCCAAGAGAGCAATAGGTAAGCCAAGGAACAAAAAAGGAAACAAATCCTAGCCTTCTAGAAGGCTGCCTTGGGCGCCTAAGAGGAATGGGAAATAAGGGTTATTTTGCTCATGAATATGTGATATTCTATAGAAGAGGACCTTTCCTATAAATAGGAGCCTCATTCTTCTCACAATTCATTCATCCAAGTTTAAGAGATTTGAGAGACTCTCTCTCTAGAACTTGGCCGAAGTCCTCTTCTCTCTCTCTAGTTTATTTTCGGTTTTCTCTTGTCTTGGCACCTAGGTCCTCACTCGACCTAGTCTTTAGCTCTGCGACTTCGAGACTCGTTCTCAAGTCGTAGTGTTTAAAAGTGCCCACTCACTGATTCCTTCTTTTCGAGTGATTTAGTGATAGAAACTATCGTGGTTGCTCGAGTTCCCGAGGAAAGAAAAGAGAGACGTGCTGCGAGGGGAGACGAACGTTGCCAACCTTCCAAAGGCTCATCAACGTTCAAGCATCAAAAAGGTTAGTAACTTTTATAGCTCATATTAGTTTTTATTTACATGCATATGCTCTTGTCTAGGTTAGTAAAAACTAGTTTTACTTAAAAAGAAAATTTTTAAAATTCCGCCGCTTAACGAAGCGTTAAACTTTTTCTTAAACCCTAGATCGATTCCAACATCACTCGGCCAAGGCAGCCTTCTAGAAGGCTTGGATTTGTTTCCTTTTTTGTTCCTTGCCTTGCCTTTGACTCACTTGGCCGAATTCCCTTAAGCATCCTCATGCAAATTTGTTTCCTCTTTTTCTGTTGGCAAGTATCTTGATACATTTATGCACAAAATATTCTCTCTTTCTTGGGTATGTTGGGCGCCCAAGGCCTTCTAGAAAAGACTTCTAGAAGCTTTTCCATTTGTTCATGACAACATGAAAAAGGCCCAATAAGAATTTTCAATAAAATTCTTATGAAATGAAATTAATTCACAAGGCCCAATGATCAAGTCATGGCCGAGTGAAACATGTCACAAAATGACCTTGTCAAAAAATTTATTGACATTCATTTCATCCTTTGTCTCAAAAGACAAAAATACCCTTTTAACTGTTGTCGCAGTTTTTCGGACAACGATTTAGGAACCGGAAATGGTTAGACCCAAGGCCGGACCGAGTGGTCTCACTCCGGCTCGAGCGTGTCGGACTTGATATCTCAAGTCGTCCCTTAGCTGTCTGTAATGTCTATCTCGTCCAGGCACCTGAAACACAAGCGAAGAGGTGTCACTACTACAAAAACAGTTTTCCGGTGCGGATGACTTTTGGGTGCGACTATTCGCACCTAAAAGTCGCACCAATAAGACTTTCAGGTGCGAATAGTCGGACCCAAAAATCAATTAAGCGCTGGAAAATTTTCGCGAAATTTTTTGACTTTGGGTGCGACTAGTCGCACCCAAAAGTGTGGTACCACTATTGGGTGCGACTTAGTCGCACCCAATACTTTCTCTAAAGTTATAGGTGCGACTAAGTCGCACCTAAATGATCTAAAATTTTCGGCGGCCAAAACTTCCCCCTTTTTTTAGAAAATGTCAATGGGTGCGACTTTGTCGCACCCGAAACCACTGACACAGGTCATTGGGTGCGACATAGTCGCACCCAAAGGTGTCATTGGGTGCGACAAAGTCGCACCCAAATTCAAAAGTCTGTATAAATTATACAGCCGCTCGGGTTTTCATTTTATCCGAGCCAAACATTATTTTTAGGGTTAAAAAAAAAACTCTCTCTCCGATTTCTCTTCTCTCCCACCCCTGTCGCCGCCACCACTCCGACCGCCACCACTACCACTCTTCCCAGCCTCCGACCGCCACCGCTCTCTCTCTCAGCCTGCTCCGACCGCCACCACTTCTCAGCCTCGGACCGCTCCTTCCTCGCGCCAGACTCGATCTGAACCGGCCGGCCTCGCTCTTCTTCGCGCCAGGCTCGATCTGAATCGGCCGGCCTCGCTCTTCCTCGCGCGACCCGTCGAAGCCTCAGCCAAGAAGTCCGGCCGTGAGTCTCTCAGGTATGTGTGTGTGTGTTCGTTTATGTGTGTGTGTGTGTCTTCGTTTATGTGTGTTCCCGTGTGGTGTGTGTTTATGTACCGGTGTGTGTTTATGTGTGTGGTGTGTGTTCCCGTGTGCTCTATTGCAGAACAAAACCCTCGGCCCGGCCACGTCCAGGTTGAAGTCTCGCTCTTCCTCGCGCGACCCGTCGAAGCCCGGCCGTGAGTCTCTCAGCCAAGAAGTCTCAGTGTTTAGGTATGTGTGTGTGTGTTAATTTTGAAATCGAAATTAATTTGATATAATTATCAATTAGGAATTGTAATTAGTCTAATAATTAGGAATTGTAATTAGTCTAATTGTTAATTGTAGTTAGTAATTTATCAATTAGGAATTGTAATTAGTCTAATAATTACATGAATAGGTTGTTTAGTTTAAAATTAGTTTAATGAAATTAAAATTGTAAACTAGATTAGGGATACAATACAATCACATGTAATAATATTTCATCCATTAAACTGCCTCCCCAGGTCTGAAAACGAGGAGTAAATACAAACCAAAAGAGAAACCGAAAAGGCAAAGAAAATCAAAAGATAAGAAAGCGAAAAGTCACACAATTAACACAAAACATTAAACTCGAATTAAGTGCAGTAAATGGCGTTTTTAGGAGCCGAAAAGTTTTCGTTTATAGACTCGAAAAGCGTTCCATGTAGATAACGTCCGTAGCTTCGAAACGAATGGCACCAATAGCAAAACTGATGCTCGAGTCAACCGGTGCGCCCCCTCAAAGTCGCGCGTGCGTGGACCGTTTCTCAAATCGTTCCAGAAATGTCAAAGCGTGTTCGATGTGGGACTGTACTGCATCAGATTGGTATTACAATGTACATCATGTCGTTCCAGAATATTTATTATGAATTTTTTTTAAAAAGAAAGATAAAGAGCAATATTTGACACGATAATGGAATGAGCTGTGTACAGTTTGTAATATATTATATTTAGCACAAGTTTCAGATCTCGGCTAGAGATACTCAGAGCACAGAAAAGATGACATGTCAAACGTCCAATATTATTCTTAGTCTAAGCAAAGCATTAGTGATGCTCTCTGAAATGATTGATCATGTCTAAAACCAAAGAAAAGTAAGGCCATTGGGTGCGACTAGTCGCACCCAAAGACTTGGCGCGAAGGCCATTGGGTGCGACTAGTCGCACCCAAAGACTTGGCGCGAAGGCCATTGGGTGCGACTAGTCGCACCCAAAAACTTGGCGGGTAGACCAACGGGTGCGACTAGTCGCACCTAATGGCCTTCCCGCGGACTTTTTCGCACATCTTTTCTGACTAATGGGTGCGAATATGGGTGCGAAAATCCGCACCTAAAAGTCGCACCTAAAAGTCATGACCATCGGGTGCGACTAGTCGCACCCATGACCTTTAGGTGCGAACTTTCGGGTGCGACTTTGTCGCACCTAAAGTCGCACCTAAAGGTATCAATGGGTGCGACTTTCGACCTTTAGGTGCGAAAAAAGTCGCACCCAATGCTGCTTTTTGTACTAGTGTGTGAACTACAAAGGGGAAACAGAGGGGTTGCCTCTGTTTACCTCTCCGACGCTCAACATTAGTAGGATTGAGGTGGTTGACAGAGGGTTTAGTGTTTAGGGGTCGAGAGTTGAGAGAAACGAGCGAGTTATGAGTTCGGCAGCGTTTCAGTACTCAAATTTCGGATTACCTGGACTAGAGAATGGACTCCTCTATTTATAGGCGACCAAGAGACGTGTTGAGGGTCCCTTGGCCGAGTGAGGCTGAGTCGGCCATCGGCCGAGTGAGGTTGGGCCGGCCGATGGCCGAGTGAGATGATGGTCGCCGAGGGAGATTCACTCGGCCAATGGCCGAGTGAAGGAATGGGCGCCGGGTGAGCTTGACTCGGCCACCGGCCGAGTGATGGCCGAGCGAAGAGTCTGGGCCGAGAGAAGACTCACTCGGCTGTTGGCCGAGTGAGCTGTTGGGCCGGCAGGGGTCTTCATTCGGCCTTCGGCCGACCGAGCGTGCTGGGCCGCCCGGGGCCTCACCCGGCCATCGGCCGAGCGAGCATGGTGGGCCGGCTGGAGACTTCATTCGGCCCTTGGCCGGGCGATCACGCTGGGACGTCTGAGGCTTCATTCGGCCATGGGCCGAGTGAGTATGGTGGGCCTCGTCCGGCCATTGGCCGAGTGAACATATGGAGAAGTTCACTCGGCCATTGGCCGAGTGATGGGCTTGGACCGAGAGAAGGCTCACTCGGCCATTGGCCGAGTGAGTTGATGGGCCGGCCGAGTGTGGGCTGGAAGTAGGGTTTCACTCGGCCAATGGCCGAGTGAGACTGCTCGGCCGCCCGAAATGTCGATCGAGCCGTCGGACCTCGTCGGGCCGATAACATTAGCCCCCCGAGTTTGGCACCGGGCGTAGCCTGTGTGGTAAACTCAAGCAGCTCCGTCTTCAGTCGTCTCGCCGAACCGTCTCGTCAACAATCGGTAAGCCCGCTCACCTTAGGTATTATTTTAATGTTTTTGCTGACGTGTTTGTCGTTATTCGCGCCCATGGGGTCCCCCAACCATACGTCGGCCAGTGGGCCCCCCGAGGACTTCGTCTCGTTCCTCTTTGACGACCCTTACGAGACTTTGGACGATCTTCTAGATCGAATTTCACCGCCCCCGGTCGACCACAACTCTCTCCCCACTCTAGGTTTGGTTTTCCTAGATCGAACGACAATGAATCTGGACGGCCAAGACCTCCCCACGGTGGATGCTTGGTTGGCGGGCGAGGGAGAACACCTAGCGGCCGAGGGCGACGCCGGCGAGGCCGAGGCGAGCGCTGGTGTGGCTGAGGCGAGCGAGGGAGCAGCCGGGGCGCACGCTGCCGGGGCTGGGTCGCGCTGTGGCGTGGCTGGGTCGGCCGAGCGGGCCGAGGTGGACGAGCGCGCAGACGAGGCCGGGTCGGCCGGGGACAGCGCCGGCGGGGTCGACGCGGCTGGGGACAGCGCAGGCGGGGTCGAGCGAGGCCGCGCTGCTGCCGGGGAGGCCTCGGCCGGCTGTGTCGGTGCCGTCCGTGGCGAACCCAACCCCGGGGGGGCGCCGGTGGAGGCGCGCGCGACGAACCCAGGCGAGGGGCACGCCGCTCGGGCCGGTGGAGGCGGCGCCGGCGCTGGAGAGGCCGCGCCTGGCCGGGTCGGCTTCGTGGAAGGCTCTTCCCACGCGGGCGGGGCCGTGTTGCAGGTGGCCGGAGACCATGGTGGCCCGGGTGGACCAGCCCCAACCAGGCCGGGGCGCGCGCGCGACGAGGAGACGCCGCCGGCGACGGCCGGCGTCACGGGCGGAGGAGCCGACGCCGGAGGTGGGGCGCGCCGGCCATCCATTGCTGGAGGAGAGGGGGCGGCCGGCTTGGACCCTTCCCAAACCCTAGGGCCCATTGGGCCGGGCCTAGGTGGGGAGAGCTTGGAGCATGCTCAAACCCTAGGACCCATTGGGCCGGGCCTAGGTGAGAGAGAGCTTGACCCCTCACAGGACCTTGGGCCGAACCACGAGCTTGGGCCGGACGCAGCCCACGGGGGCCACACGGCCATCCCATCGCTCGACACGCACCATGGGCTCACGAACGGGCCGGACGCACCGACGGAGCCGCCTCTCGTGGTCAACAACCGGGAAACGGGCCCCAGTGGGCCGAGTACGCATACCACAGCCCGAGCGAGCTACCGTAGCGGGCACCACGAGGGTTCGGGCGAGACGTCGGGTCGTCGCGTCCTATCGGTCACCCCGACAAGCTCGACTGCGCGGGAAGAAGAACGAACCTCGTCGTTTCCCCTCGGGGAAACGGCGATTCGAGATAGCTTTGACTGTTCTGGCATCGATTTCCCGAGTTCGCTCTCGATTGCCAGCTTTAGTGGTTTGAGGAAGCGGTTCCACATCCCGTCGGCCGTATCGCTTTTGCGACCGTTGCCCGACGATCTGCCGACTCGCCCTCGGAAGGGGTACGCCGCCGTTCACGAGGCGAGCCTTCGGGGAGGGCTACGACTGCCTTTTCAGCCCGTGATCCAGGATCTTCTAGCTCGGCTCGGTGTTCATGCGGCCCAGATGTCCCCATCCTTCTACCGTATGGTGGCGGCCTGCCACATGATTCTGCACCGAGCGAAGGGTCGAGCCGTGACGGCCGACGACATCAGGAATCTCGTGGCCGTCTTCGATGTTCCCGGGAAACCCGGCTTCTACAAGGTCCAGCACCGGAAGCGATTCACCATCCTCACCAAGCTGACCTCGAAACACCGATATCCTTGGGTGTGGGCGTCCGAATCTGCCTTCGGGACGGCACCTCTCACCTTTGGCCCCGTTGCTGAATTCCCGGCCGACTATGGCATCGAGAGCTCCGAACTTGCGCTCGTGATCGGAGCAGTTCCCGACTCGAGGCGGCAAGGATCGCTTTTCGAGTCCCCAGATCTTATGGCAACCACCGGATGGTTCGTGCCTGCTGACGAAGACTCCTCATGTTCCGGACCTGGAGTGGAGACTGGCCCGGAATCCGAGGCGGGGGGTTCGTCTGCCCCCCCACCCGACGCGGGGGGTACTGATAGAGCATGCGTCGTCGCGTTATCGTTGTTTTTCCATTATTTACGCTTACCATTACGTTTTAACTGACAAACGCGCTTTTCTTCTCTGCACGTGCCATGACTCGACGTCACCGACCGCGCACCCAAATGCCGGGAGCAACGCCCACCGACGATGCTACGACCGTGGCTCGCCCTCCAGCCGAGGCCCGTCGCGGGGGGTCGCCATCGCGGGCGAGGAATGAAAAGATCTCCTCCAACAAACGACCATCATCGTCGGCTTCTCTCGGGTCACCGTCCGGGCACAAACGCGCTCACACATCGACAGTGCCAGACAGCCTGGACTCCATGCTCCTAGCGGAGGCGGCAGAGTTGAGAGACCAGTGCTCCCGAGGGATCCTTGAGACCTCCTTGCGGGATTTCAAAGGCCTGCTGACGACGAGCGACCTCGAGCACTTCCAGAACGGGATCGGCGACGCCCGAAAGGTATGGCTCGTTTGCTTGTGTTATGTATGACTGTCGTGCTTATTGTAATTATCCGCGTTTTGCTTGCTTGCAGATGCTCGCGCGCCAAGAGCGGAGCGATCGCATTCTCCGAGATATGCTACGACGCATGCAAATCATGGAGAAGGAGAAGACGAGCATGGCGGTTGCGCACGCTACCGCCCTAGCGGGGGCTCGCACTGCCCGAGAATTTGAGGCGCTTGTTACCGGTCCGTCTCGGTCCGGTAGATCGACGACGGCCACGCTGGCGGCCGTCCTGAGCCCGGCGCTCGTCCGGGGCCGGCACTCGCCATGGCCGGCGCTCCAAGGCCGGCCCTCCTCGGCCGGCGCTCCAAGACCGGCCCTCCTCGGCCGGTGTTCCAAGGCCGGCCCTCCTCGGCCGGCGCTCCAAGGCCGGCCCTCCTCGGCCGGCGCTCCAGGGCCGGCCCTCCTCGGCCGGCGCTCCAGGACCGGCCCTCCTCGGCCGGCGCTCCAAGGCCGGCCCTCCTCGGCCGGCGCTCCAAGGCCGGCCCTCCTCGGCCGGCGCTCCAGGACCGGCCCTCCTCGGCCGGCGCTCCAAGGCCGGTCCTCCTCAGCCGGCCCTCCTCAGCCGGCGCTCCAAGGCCGGCCCTCCTCGGCCGGCGCTCCAGGACCGGCCTTCCCCGGCCGGCGTTCCAAGGCCGGCCCTCCACGGCCGGCGCTCCAAGGCCGGCCTTCCAAGGCCGGCCCTCGGCCAAGGGGTTCCTCAAACACCTCTTGGCCGCCTATAAATAAGAGGGTCTCTCCCTCGACCCAGGTGATCCGAAATTTGAGTACTGAAACGCTGCCGAACTCATAACTCGCTCGTTTCTCTCAACTCTCGACCTCTAAACACTAAACCCTCTATCAACCACCTCAATCCTACTAATGTTGAGCGTCGGAGAGGTAAACAGAGGCAACCCCTCTGTTTCCCCTTTGTAGTTCACACCTCTTCGCTTGTGTTTCAGGTGCTTGGACGAGATAGACATTACAGACAGCTAAGGGACGACTTGAGATATCAAGTCCGACACGCTCGAGCCGGAGTGAGACCACTTGGTCCGGCCTTGGGTCTAACCATTTCCGGTTCCTAAATCGTTGTCCGAAAAACTGCGACAACATTTTGGCGCTAGAAGGAGGGGATCTCTCGACCTTGACGACGCATTCCCTCTACCAGTTTTCTCCCTTTGTTCTCACGACTCTCGAGAGATGAGTCACATTCCCACTACCTCCGCGGGTACCCGAGCGACTGGCTCGAGGTACGGTCTTCGGCACCTCGCACATCGTCTTGAAGGGCAACCTCGCGATAGCGAGAGCCAGCCCCAAGACCCGATGGTTGACCCTGAGGCCGCGCTCCGAGAGGACACGGCCCGGCGGCTTGCGGAGCTCCTTGACCGCCCCGGCGTCGACGGTTCGCTCATAGCCGACCTCCTCGGCTATGACGTTGAGGATAGGTCCGCCAAAGACTACTCCGACTCCGAATATGTGGGGGAGTCGAGGACCAACGAGGCAACGCCTAGCCTCGCCCCTTCGCGGCCCGAGAGGCCCAACGACGCTTTGGCCGGACCGTCGCACATAGTTCGGCAGCAGGCACGGTCACATTCCCGGGGACTCGCCCCCTCGGTTTCAAGAGGTGGCCGGACACGGCCCCTCGCCGAGGAGAGAGCGACTCTGGTAGATGATGGGGCCGACAGCCGAAGCGCCCGCCGGACGGCCCGACCAAGGGCGACCTCACCTCGCCCCGCACCGAGTGCGGACCTTAGAGAGCGCTTGACGGCGCAGAGAAACTCCCGAGGGGAGGATCTCCGCCAAAGGCTAAACTCTCGAAGGGACGCGCTCCCCGCCGCAACTCTCGGCCGACCGCATGCCAATGTCGTGGACCAAGCGTCCAACGAACGCCAACCGGTGACTCCCGTGGCCCCGACGATCGGCCCCGCTAACGGGCTCGACATGGTCACGATGATTCAAAGCCTCCAGAATCAAATCATCGAAATGAGGGAGTCGGGGAGGCAAAGGCCGTACGGAGGGATCGAGGAATCATACTCTCCCTTCGCCGCACAAATCCTCGCGCAACCATGCGTGGGGAACTTCAAGTTACCGTCCATTCCCCCCTACGATGGACGTACGGACCCCCACTTCCACGTCCAACACTATGAGACGTGGATGACTATGCAGGGGCAGGCGGACGCCACCCTCTGCCAAGCCTTCAGCCTGACCCTCACAGGCTCGGGGTTTGAGTGGTTCCGAAGCTTGAGGCCGGGAAGCATCCCGTCTTTCCGGGCCTTGCGAGAGGCTTTCCTCGCCCGATTCGCCACCCTCGTGGCGCAAAAGAAGCCGAAGACCCACCTCCTCTCTATCCGACAAGGAAGAGACGAGACGTTGAGACAATACCTCGCTCGCTTCACCGAGGAGTCTCACAAGGTCGAAGGGTTCGACGACAGGGACGCCATCACGGCGATCACCGAGGGAGTGCGCACGAGCGACTTCCTCAAATCTATTGTTGGCCAAGTCCCGCGTGACATGGCGGAGCTGATGACAAGAGCCCGCACATACATGGGAGTCGAGGACTATCTCGATGGCCGAGATGGCCGAAAGGCAGGAGGACAGGGGAGTCGCCGCCGCGACGATCGAGACGAAGATCGTCCCGACCCCCGAAAGAGGAGGAATAAGGGAAGCCAGGCCCCTAACGGCCGCTCCCTCCCCGGGCCGAAGCCGTCGCATGTTGACAGCTTCCGGAGGTTCTCGCCATTCACTCCTCTGAACACTCCGCCGGAGCAAATCCTAGCTCTGCACCGTGACAAGTTGGGGAGCCCGACCCCGCTCACGAAGGATCCCGCCAAGAGGGATCAAAGCAAGTACTGTGACTACCATCAAGATCACGGGCACCTGACATCCGAATGCTATCAACTTAAGCGTCAGATTGAGGCCCTGATTCAAGATGGGAAGCTGAAAGAGTATGTCCTGAGAACTATCGGGACGGCCGCGGCGCACGGAGGTCGCCCGCGGCAAGGGAAGAAAGGCCCGGCGACGGTGACCGTCACGGACCGAGCAACAAACGAAGAGCCGGAGAGCTCGCAACTTCACGTCGTGGGTGCAATCTTGGGTGGCCCGGAGTTCGGAGACTCGGCTACGCAAAGGAAGAAGTACGTGCGCGAAGTTTCCCAAGGGAAAATAGCGCACTACATCAACCACACGTACGAGGTCCCTCCTCCAGCCCCCTTCGAGTCCATGTTCATCACCGGACAAGAAGCAACGCGAGTTCTCCATCCACACAATGACGCGATAGTCGTCTCTGCCCCGGTCGCCAACAACCTCGTCCGGAGAATCCTGATCGACAATGGGAGCTCCGCCGACATAATCTTCAAGTCTGCGTTGGACAGGATGAAGCTCTCCGGGGTAAGACCGACCCCGATCTCAACCCCGCTCTTCGGCTTCTCCGGGGAGAGGGTTATGACGGAGGGAACTATCGACCTCCCGGTTACCTTCGGTACGCCGGGGGGGCTCGAGGTTACCCACATCGTGTCATTCCTGGTGGTGGATCAGCCCTCGGCTTACAACATCATCGTCGGCCGCCCGACTCTCAATCGGTTGAAGGCCATAACATCCACGTACCACCTGATGATGAAGTTCCCGACCGATAAAGGGATCGCCGTGATGTTGGGAGACCAATCCATGGCGAGGATGTGCTACATCCAGGGCGTGGACGGAAAAGGGAAAGCGAAGGTGGTGAGCACCGTCTTCCAACTCGGAGACAAATTCCCGTGCAAGTTAGAGGAAGGGGGCACCTTCGGAGAGCTAGACCAAAGGGACGAAGTCGAGCGTCGAAAGGTGGAGACACCGGACGACCTCGTTCCCGTCGTGTTGGACAACGCCAAACCTGACCAAGTGGTCAAGATAGGCGCCCAACTCCCGTCTGAGACCAGAATCGAGCTCGCCGCTTTCCTCCGAGAACACAAAGATGTCTTTGCGTGGACACACGCCGACATGCCGGGGATCGACCCCGAGATCATGGTTCATCGTCTCAACGACGACAAGAGAGTGGCCGAGCGCGTTCAACCTCGACGGGCGTTCAGTGGGGAAAGGTACCAAGCCATTGGTGAAGAAGTTGACAAACTTCTCGCCGCCAACTTCATCAGGGAGGCGGAGCACCCCAAATGGGTGTCCAATGTGGTAATGGTCAAGAAGCCAAACGGGAAATGGCGGATCTGTATCGACTACAAAGATCTCAACAAAGCCTGCCCGAAAGACAGCTTCCCTCTCTCGAGGATCGAGCAGCTCGTGGACGCCACTGCGGGCCACGAACTGCTAAGCTTCATGGACGCCTACTCAGGCTACAACCAGATCCGCATGCACGAGGCGGATCAAATTAAAACCACCTTTGTTACGAACCGCGGACTTTACTGTTACAAGGTCATGCCCTTTGGCCTCAAAAACGCGGGAGCAACGTATCAAAGGTTGGTGAACCGCATGTTCGCCAATCAAATTGGCAAAACTATGGAGGTCTACGTGGATGACATGCTTGTCAAAAGCCTCAAAGCCCACGACCACGTTCGAGACCTTAGGGAAATGTTCACGATCCTGCGGCGCTACAAGATGAAGCTTAACCCCAACAAGTGCGCTTTCGGGGTCGAGTCTGGAAAGTTTCTGGGCTACATGGTGAGCCGCCGCGGGATCGAGGCCAATCCTGAGAAGATTAAGGCGATCTTAGAGATGAGGTCGCCACAAAAGGTCAAAGAAGTTCAAAGCTTGACGGGAAGGATCGCCGCCCTGACGCGATTTGTTTCCAAAGCCACTGACAGGTGCCAGCCATTCTTCAAGGCACTGAAGAAGACCGACGGGTTCGTGTGGACGGAGGAGTGCGAGGAAGCATTCCGCGATATGAAAGCCTATTTCACCTCCCCCCCGTTCCTCGCGAAGCCAAAGAACGGCGAAACCCTGTACCTCTACCTCGCGGTTTCCGATAGGGCCGTGAGCGCGGTCCTCATACGCGAAGAAGACAAGGTGCAATGGCCAGTCTACTACATTAGCAAGGCGCTCCTCGACGCCGAAACCCGATACCCCGAGATCGAGAGACTGTCCCTCGCCCTCGTCGTGAGCGCGAGAAAGCTCCGGCCCTACTTCCAGGCGCACCCCATCGTGGTCCGCTCGGGGCATCCCATCGAGAAGGCCCTTCAAAAAGGGACCTCCTCTCGAATGGCGATATGGTCCCAAGAGCTGGGCGAATACGGGGTCGAGTTCCAACCGAGAACCGCCATTAAGGGTCAGGCCCTCGCCGACTTCATCGCCGAGTTCACAAGCGCGCCCCCAACCAATGAGGGCGACGAAGGGAGTAAGACCGCGGAAGACAAGGAGGACGACCATAGCGAGTTGTCAAGGAAGAGAACCAACGACCCGATAGGGCCGGTTTGGGATTTACACGTGGATGGCGCGTCAAACGCCCGGGGGGCTGGCGCCGGCGTTGTGCTCACAAATCCCGATAGGGAAAAGCTGAGGTACGCCCTGCGGTTCGAGTTCAAGGCTTCCAACAACGAGGCAGAGTACGAGGCTCTGATTGTTGGCTTGGAGCTAGCGAACAAGTTGGGCGCCCAAAACCTGCGCATCCATTGCGACTCGCAATTGATCGTGAATCAGGTTAAGGGCGAATACGCCGCAAAGGAGCCACACATGATCGCCTACTTGTCCAAGGCCCAAAAGAACTTGGAGGCCCTGTCGTGGTTCGAGATCGTCCAGGTCCCTCGAGAGGCGAACGTTGACGCCGACGCCCTAGCTCGCCTAGCGTCTGGGATAGATGAGGAAGGCGAGGGCAGCGTCCCAATCGAAGTGTTGACCCGACCCTACGTCTCGAGAGGCGACGTAGGGGTCATTGACGAGACTCCGCCTCCCTCATGGATGACCCCGCTCGTGGAATTCCTTAAACGGGGAGTCGTCCCCGAGGACAAAGAAGAAGCTAGAAAGCTGAGAAGCCTAGCCCCGAAGTACACAATGAGGGAGGACAGTTTGTTCAAGAGAGGCTACTCCATGCCCCTTCTCCGTTGCCTGACCGAGGTGGAGGCGAGGAAAGCACTCCACGAGGTGCACGAGGGGGTGTGCGGTAACCACGCTGCTGGGCAGTCTTTGGCATTGAAGCCGCTAAGACTTGGGTATTTCTGGCCAACCTTGAAAAAGGACTCCCACGAGTGGGCCAAGAAGTGTGACAAGTGCCAAAGGTTCGCCCACATTCCGCGCCAAGCACCGGCCCCTTTGTGTCCGATTATCGTGCCGCGACCTTTCGCGAAGTGGGGAATCGACCTCATCGGCGAGCTACCTACGGCCCCGAGACAATACAAGCACGCGATCGTGGCTATCGATTACTTCACGAAGTGGGTAGAGGCCGAACCGCTAGCAAAGATCACCGAGGCGAACACGACAAGCTTCATTTGGAGAAACATCGTCTGCCGCTTCGGGATCCCTGCGTCAATTGTAACCGACAACGGAAAACAATTCGACAATGCGCGCCTCCGAGAAATGTGCGAACAGCTTGGCATTAGGGGGCTTGGGCTGACGAGCTCCCCATGGTCTTATGGGCATACCGCACCACCGCCCGAAACGCGACCGGCGAAACCCCTTTCGCTCTCGCGTTCGGCGTCGAGGCTGTGGTACCCGTCGAGATCAAGTTGCCAACCTTGCGCATCGAGGAGTACGACGAAGCCGCCAATGATGACGCGATCAGGCTCGAGCTAGACCTCATAGACGAAAGGAGGGCGGACGCACTTACCCGGCTTGCCGCGCAGAAGAGGAAGGTCGAGAAGTACTACAACTCGAAGATCAAGCTGCGGAAGTTCGCCGACGGAAGCCTCGTCCTTCGAAGGGTGTTCCAAAACACCAAAGTGCAAGGTGCAGGAGTTCTAGGCCCCACCTGGGAAGGCCCGTATCGTGTGCGCCGAGCCATCCACAATGGCACATACGAGCTCGAGAACATGGAGGGACTCGTGTTCACACACCCGTGGAATGCGGAGCATCTCCGACAATATTACCAGTAGACGTTCATTCGTCCTTTTTTTTGCTTCTTGTTTTCATGTAATTTTCAATTCTAACAAAGGCAATTTACAATTTCAAGTTTGGCCAACGGCCTGGGATGTAATTTTTGAACCATTTCGATAATTTAATAAATTACATTTCACTTCAAAACACTTGGTATCTTAGTTTCTAAGCCTCCTCTACGAGCACCCAAGAAACTCGGGGGGCTAAGGAGGATAAGGCGAGAGCAACAAGCTCGCTTACTCCACTTTCCACGCGCAAAGCGGTAACAAAATACCCATAAATCGGATCCGCGCTCCGGACCTCCGACTTCGTACCCTCCTCGTGCGACGCTCTCGCACAGGTTGAGGCCGTATGCCGAGAGATAGCGAAACATCGATGAGTTGGATCTGCGCACCGGACCTCCGGCCTCGCACGTCTTTTGCTGCGACCCTCTCGTGCACCGATGCACCTTGCGCACCGATAGGCGGCAAGTCATCGATGGATCACGTCCGCGCACCGGATTGTCGATCTCGGCAGTCAAAACCCAAAACGTGACGCGCGTACCAACGAGTACCACGCTCACTGGGAGCTGCAAACCCATCCCGATACGCACGCCGATAGGTAGCGTACTTGCCGGAGGATGAGCGCGACGGCCACCTAGCTCGCGCACGCCGATAGGCAGCGAGTCACGAGTGGATGGCCGGAAATCGCACCCGCCGGATAACCGGTCTAGCCGATGTCCGCGGGAAACTTCGCCGCCAAATGCGGCAGTAAGCCGTGCCAACCGGTTACGCTAAGCATAGTAAGCCGGGCTCGTAAGACACGCACTATTCAAATCACGCAAATCGATTACACTAAGCGTAGCAAATCGAGAAAATAAGACGCACGATGAAAAGAAAGCTTCAATCAAAGAAAAACGATGTTACGTAAACAACCCAATAAGAAAAGTGCTACGACGCAAACATAACAATGATCCGAAAGAAAGCGTAAAGCGAGCGCTAAACAAGTGCGCGAAAAAAACCAAAGAAAACTCGACTACTCCGAGCCATAATCGACCTGCTCTTCGTCGTCTTCAAGGTGAGGGGCGCCCGACCCGCCAACGGTTCCTCCACCGGACCGACAGTTTGACGACTGGGCGGCCTCCGCAGGGACTTCGGGAGGCAGGTCATCCTCCGGCAGCTCGTCCTCCAAGGGAGGAAACATGGCGTCAAAGAAGGAAAATGTAATCCCTCGAGACGCGTTCTCCTCCGCAGTCGCATCCTTGACCCGCATGGCCACCTCGTAACGGGCCACCTCCAGCGAGAGATCCCAATCCTCCACCAGCTCTGTCTTCGATCGCACGGCGTCGTCCTTCTCCTCGATGAGGGTCTGCACCTCCGCCCGCAGGGTTTCCCTCTCCCTCTCGGCCCTGACCCGGGAGATCTCGCTTGCCGACAGTCGGGCGTGGACGATGTTCAGCTCTTCATCTCGGCTCGAGAGGGCCGCCTGGAGTTTCTTGGTCTCCCCTAAGAAAGTCTCGGCCGCCTGCTCAGCCTTCTCCCGAGACGCCTTCTCGGCCGCCGCCTTCTCACGAGCTCGCTTTAGTTCTTCCTCAAGCGCTTGGAACTCTTGGACGGGGCGAGCCCCCGCCAAGGCAGCAGCATGGGCGGCCGCTGTATCCTCCTTGTCTTTTTCCATGATCTGCATGCGACGCAACAGATCCCGGAGAATGCGGTCGCTCCGTTCTTGGCGTGCGAGCATCTGTGGAAACAAACAACATACATGTAATCGAAATAAGCACAACAAATAGCAAATGAGGAAAACAAGCGAGTCATACCTTTCGGGCGTCGCCGATCCCGCTCTGGAAATGCTCAAGGTCGCTCACCGTCAGGAGACTCTTGAAATCCCGTAGTGAGGTTTCGAGGATCCCCTGAGAGCATCGGTCCCTCAGCTCCGCCGCCTCCGCCAGGAGCATCGACTCCATGCCATCTGGCGTCGCCGACGTATGAGCGCGCTTGTGGCCGGAGGACGAGCCGGGAAGGATCGTCGACGACGGTCGCTTGTTCAAGGAGTTCGCCTCGGTCCTCGCCCGCGTTGGAAGCCCCCTATGGCGGGCCTCAGCTTGTGGTTGAGCCGCGACCACGGCCTCGGCGTCGGGCGCCACCCTCGGTGCCTGCGTGCGTGGTCGGTGTCGTCGGGTCATCGTATCTGAAAAAGATGAAAAGGTGACAGGTTAGAGTGCAATACGATGGAATATACGCTAATTAGAAGCTTGTGTGCGGTTGGTACCCCCCACGTCAGGGGGAGGAGCAGACGAGCCCCCCGCCTCTGATTCGGGGTCCTCCGTAGCCTCCACGGCGAGGCCCGAGCTCGGAAGGGCGTCGTCCCCAGGCGGGAACCACCCAGTCCTTGCCATTAGGTCTGGGGACTCGAAGTGCGGCCCTTGTCGCCTTGATTCCGGGAGCGCCCTGATCACCGCGTGAAGCTCAGAGCTTTCGATATCGCCCATAGGTGGAAAATCAGCCACAAGATCAAAGAAGAGAGGCGCGACCCCGAAGGCTGATTCGGATACCCATATCCAAGGATATCGGTGCTTCGAATTAACGTTGCTGACGATGACGAAGCGCTTGCGATGTAGCGCTTGGTAGAAGCCCGGCTTCCCCGGCACCCCTCGTATCGTCATGAGGTCCTGGATGTCGTCGGCAGTGACAGCCCTCTTCTTCGCCCGGTAAAGCATCATGTGGCACGCTGCGACCACCCGGTAGAAGGCCGGAGACATCTGTAAGGCATGCACCCCCAGTCGAACTAGCAACTCCTGGATAACCGGCTGGAAAGGTAACCTTAGCCCACCGCGGAGGCTCGCTTCGTGGACCGCGGCGTACCCCCTTCGAGGGCGGGACGGAAGATCGTCAGGCAACGGTCTGAGGATTGACACCGAGTCCGGGATGCTGTAGCGCTTCCTGAGGCTCTTGAAGCTAACGATGGAGATCAAGCTCGGGACATCGACGCCCGAGCAGTCAAAGTTACCCCGCACGGCTGACTCTCCTACCGGGAAGGACGAGGTCCGCGTTTCCTCTTGCGCAGTAGAGGAAAGTCCCCTCGCCGCGGGTGCTGCACGACGGCTCGACGAGTCGCCGGAGTGCCCAGAGTCCGGGGCGGTGCCCGGGCGTTCGACCGGCTGCCGGTCGGCCGGGTCACTGTCACCGGGTCGGCTCGTCCTGTG
The DNA here is from genome assembly GCF_054948205.1 of Urtica dioica subsp. dioica. NCBI lineage: Eukaryota > Viridiplantae > Streptophyta > Magnoliopsida > Rosales > Urticaceae > Urtica > Urtica dioica. The sequence continues at coordinate 42,142,025 of NC_142756.1, forward strand.
GCCGACGACGTCCTCTCCTGCGTGTGCGTCAAGCCCGAGGACCCAGCCCGCCTCCTGGCTAGGTGGCTCCTCCACGCGCGGCCCCGGCGACCTCCGGCCTTCGGCGCACGCGCCAGGCCCGTCGGCCCGGCTCGGCTCTCGGCCAGTCGAGCCCCCGGCGTTTGAGGCTTGCCCGGGCGTCCCGGCGTTAGGCCCAGGCGCGTCCAGCCCGCCGGCCCGGCCCAGCTCGCGGGTTGCTGGGCCCTCCTCGCGCGCCTGTCGCCCAGCGGCCCTGTCCGGCGTTCGGCCGGTTGGGCCCTCCTCGCGCACGTCGGCCCGGCCCGACTCCCGGCCGGCTGCAGTCTCATCACCTAGGCCCGGCCCATTGGGTCCTAGGGTTTGCAGGGCCACCGGGGTGGCCGCCTCCCCCTCTCCAGCGTTGGGCGGCCGGCACTCCTCCTGTCCGGCGCCGGCGGCCCCTCCTGCAGCGTCGGCCGCCGCCGGCGGCGCCCCCCCGACGTAGACGCGCTCCGGCCCGGCTGGGGCCGACCCGCCTGGGCTCCCACGGCCGCCGGCCACCTGCAGCGCAGCCCCACCCGAGGGGGTGGGGTCCTCCCTGATGCCAACGCCGCCCCGGGCGGCGCTCCTCTGCGCCAGCGCGTCCTCGCCGGCGTCGGCCTCGCCAGACGCGTCGCCCGCGTCCTCCACGGCCGGCTCGGTCCCCCCGGGACGAGGGACGTCTCCCCCAGGTCTGGGTTCGCCCCAGACGGCGCCGACTCGGCCGGGCCCGGCCTCCTCCACGCCGGCGTCGGCCTCCTCGGCCTGGTCGGCGTGCTCCCCGGTCGGGGTCGTCGCGCGCGACTCCCCTGGCGCGACCCCGGGGCTGGGTCCAGCGCAGACGGCGCCGACCCAGCCAGGCGCGACTCCCCCGGCGTTGGCGGCGGCCTGCGCAGCGCCGCCGGTCTCCTGGGTGGTCGCCCCCGCGCGCGCGGCCTCCATGGCGCGTCCCTCGGCCAAGCCGGCCTCGTGCTGGTCGGCCCGGCCGTCCCCGGCGGCTGGTGTCATCAGGCCGGCGCTCTCCTGCCGGCGCTGGCCGTCTCCGGCACTCGCGCCCTCACCCTCGTCGGCCAGCCACGCTTCAACCAGCGAAAAATCCTCTCCGGTCATCTCAATAGCGTTGAACGAACGCGATGAGTGTCGAGTGTTGGGTGGTGTTGATGGTGGCGAAAATTGAGCCCAAAAAGCATCCAAATCCACGTGGTTTTCCTCAAACAAATCATGTAAGCCATCGTCAACGGTCCCACATCCCGGGTCAATGGGGTCCATGGCGCGAATAACGAAGCGAGCACGATCGACAAAAAATATAATAATAAAAACAACGAAAGGACGTCGGAGCATACCTCTTGACGGCGGGCTTCTCCGATGGGCCAACGTCGGACTCTGAGTTTACCACACGATTTACAATCGATGATAAACTCGGGGGGCTAATGTTACCGGTCCGTCTCGGTCCGGTAGATCGACGACGGCCACGCTGGCGGCCGTCCTGAGCCCGGCGCTCGTCCGGGGCCGGCACTCGCCATGGCCGGCGCTCCAAGGCCGGCCCTCCTCGGCCGGCGCTCCAAGACCGGCCATCCTCGGCCGGCGCTCCAAGGCCGGCGCTCCAAGGCCGGCCCTCCTCGGCCGGCGCTCCAAGGCCGGCCCTCCTCGGCCGGCGCTCCAGGACCGGCCCTCCTCGGCCGGCGCTCCAAGGCCGGCCCTCCTCGGCCGGCGCTCCAAGGCCGGCCCTCCTCGGCCGGCGCTCCAGGACCGGCCCTCCTCGGCCGGCGCTCCAAGGCCGGTCCTCCTCAGCCGGCCCTCCTCAGCCGGCGCTCCAAGGCCGGCCCTCCTCGGCCGGCGCTCCAGGACCGGCCTTCCCCGGCCGGCGTTCCAAGGCCGGCCCTCCACGGCCGGCGCTCCAAGGCCGGCTTTCCAAGGCCGGCCCTCGGCCAAGGGGTTCCTCAAACACCTCTTGGCCGCCTATAAATAAGAGGGTCTCTCCCTCGACCCAGGTGATCCGAAATTTGAGTACTGAAACGCTGCCGAACTCATAACTCGCTCGTTTCTCTCAACTCTCGACCTCTAAACACTAAACCCTCTATCAACCACCTCAATCCTACTAATGTTGAGCGTCGGAGAGGTAAACAGAGGCAACCCCTCTGTTTCCCCTTTGTAGTTCACACCTCTTCGCTTGTGTTTCAGGTGCTTGGACGAGATAGACATTACAGACAGCTAAGGGACGACTTGAGATATCAAGTCCGACACGCTCGAGCCGGAGTGAGACCACTTGGTCCGGCCTTGGGTCTAACCATTTCCGGTTCCTAAATCGTTGTCCGAAAAACTGCGACAACAGCGCTCGAGGGGGAGCTGGAGCGAGCTCGCGGGGAATTGGCCACCGAGAAGGCGCTTCGTGAGAAGGCGGAGCAGGCAGCCGACACCTTCCTGGGGGAAACGAAGAAGCTTCAGGCGGCGCTCATGAGCCGGGATGCAGAGCTGAGCATCGTTCACGCTCGACTATCGGCGAGCGAGATCGCTCGGGTTAAGGTCGAGAGGGAGAGGGATACCCTCCGGACGGAGATGCGGACCCTTGTTGAGGAGAAGGAAGACGCCGTGCGATCCAAGACCAACTTGGAGGACGACTGGGACTTGGCGTTGGAGGGGCTCGTTACGAGGCGGCCCGGCGAGTTCGGGAAGCGACCGAGAAGGAGAACGCGTCTCGCGGGACCACGTTTTCCTTTTTCAACACCATGTTCCCTCCTTACGATGACGAGCCACCGGAGGACGACTCGCATCCACAGATCCCCGCCGAGGCTGCTCAGTCGACGACCCACCAGCCTGACGGAGAAGCCGTTGGCGGGTTTGGCGCCCCTGACCCCGAAGGAGATGAAGAGCAAGTCGATTTTGGCTCGGACTAGTTGAGTTTTCCTTGGTTTTTCGCGCACTTGTTTAGCGCTCGCTTTATGCTTTCTTTCGGATTATTGTTATGTTTGCGTCGTACTTTCGTACCTTTCTTATTGGGTTGTTTACGCAATATTGTTTTGCTTTGATAGAAGCTTTCTTTTCATCGTGCGTCTTATTTTCTCGACTTGCTACGCTTAGTGTAATCGATTTGCGCAATTTGAATAGTGCGTGTCTTACGAGCCCGGCTTACTATGCTTAGCGTAACCGGTTGGCACGGCTTACTGCCGCATTTGGCGGCTAAATTTCCCGCGGATGCAGGTTAGACCAGTTTCATCCGGCGGGTGCGATTTCCGGCCATCCATTTGTGACTCGCTGCCTATCGGCGCGCGCGAGCTGGGTGGCCACCGCGCTCATCCTCCGGCGAGTACGCTACCTATCGGCGTGCGTATCGGGATGGGTTTGCAGCTCCCAGTGAGCGTGGTACTCGTTGGTACGCGTGTCACGTTTTGGGTTTTGACTGCCGAGATCGACGATCCGGTGCGCGGACGTGATCCATCGATGACTTGCCGCCTATCGGTGCGCAAGGTGCATCGGTGCACGAGAGGGTCGCAGAAAAAGACGTGCGAGGCCGGAGGTCCGGTGCGCGGATCCGACTCGTCGACGTTTCGCTATCTCTCGGCATACGGTCTCGACCCGTGCGAGAGCGTCGCACGAGGAGGGTACGAAGTCGGAGGTCCGGGGCGCGGATCCGATTTATGGGTGTTTTGTTACCGTTTGGCGCGTGGAAAGTGGAGTTACCGTTTGGCGCGTGGGAAGTGGAGTAAGCGAGCTTGTGCTCTCGCCTTATCCTCCTTAGCCCCCCGAGTTTCTTGGGTGCTCGTAGAGGAGGCTAGAAACTAAGATACCAAGTGTTTTGAAGTGAAATGTAATTTATTAAATTATCGAAATGGTTCAAAAATTACATCCCAGGCCGTTGGCCAAACTCGAAATCGTAAATTGCCTTTGCTAGAATTGAAAATTACATGGAGACAAAAAGCGAAAAAAGGACGAATGAACGTCTACTGGTAATATTGTCGGAGATGCTCCGCATTCCATGGGTGTGTGAACACGAGTCCCTCCATGTTCTCGAGCTCGTATGTGCCATTGTGGATGGCTCGGCGCACACGGTACGGGCCTTCCCAGGTGGGGCCTAGAACTCCCGCACCTTGCACTTTGGTGTTTTGGAACACCCTTCGAAGGACGAGGCTTCCGTCGGCGAACTTCCGCAGCTTGATCTTCGAGTTGTAGTACTTCTCGACCTTCCTCTTCTGCGCAGCAAGCCGGGTAAGTGCGTCCGCCCTCCTTTCGTCTATGAGGTCTAGCTCGAGCCTGATCGCGTCATCGTTGGCGGCTTCGTCGTACTCCTCGATGCGCAAGGTTGGCAGCTTGATCTCGACGGGTACCACAGCCTCGACGCCGAACGCGAGAGCGAAAGGGGTTTCGCCGGTCGCGTTTCGGGCGGTGGTGCGGTATGCCCATAAGACCATGGGGAGCTCGTCAGCCCAAGCCCCCTTTCTTGCCTCCAGCTTCTTCTTCAGGTTCTCCTTGATCGTCTTATTCACCGCCTCGACCTGACCGTTGGCTTGGGGATGGCGGGGAGAGGAGAAAGTCTTGCTAATGCCAAGCTGTTCGCACATTTCTCGGAGGCGCGCATTGTCGAATTGTTTTCCGTTGTCGGTTACAATTGACGCAGGGATCCCGAAGCGGCAGATGATGTTTCTCCAAATGAAGCTTGTCGTGTTCGCCTCGGTGATCTTTGCTAGCGGTTCGGCCTCTACCCACTTCGTGAAGTAATCGATAGCCACGATCGCGTGCTTGTATTGTCTCGGGGCCGTAGGTAGCTCGCCGATGAGGTCGATTTCCCACTTCGCGAAAGGTCGCGGCACGATAATCGGACACAAAGGGGCCGGTGCTTGGCGCGGAATGTGGGCGAACCTTTGGCACTTGTCACACTTCTTGGCCCACTCGTGGGAGTCCTTTTTCAAGGTTGGCCAGAAATATCCAAGTCTTAGCAACTTCAATGCCAAAGATTGCCCGGCGGCGTGGTTACCGCACACCCCCTCGTGCACCTCGTGGAGTGCTTTCCTCGCCTCCACCTCGGTCAGGCAACGGAGAAGGGGCATGGAGTAGCCTCTTTTGAACAAACTGTCCTCCGTCATTGTGTACTTCGGGGCTAGGCTTCTCAGCTTTCTAGCTTCTTCTTTGTCCTCGGGGACGACTCCCCGTTTAAGGAATTCCACGAGCGGGGTCATCCATGAGGGAGGTGGAGTCTCGTCAATGACCCCTACGTTGCCTCTCGAGACGTAGGGTCGGGTCAACACTTCGATTGGGACGCTGCCTTCGCCTTCCTCGTCTATCCCAGACGCGAGGCGAGCTAGGGCGTCGGCGTCAACGTTCGCCTCTCGAGGGACCTGGACGATCTCGAACCACGACAAGGCCTCCAAGTTCTTTTGGGCCTTGGACAAGTAGGCGATCATGTGTGGCTCATTTGCGGCGTAGTCGCCCTTAACCTGATTCACGATCAATTGCGAGTCGCAATGGATGCGCAGGTTTTGGGCGCCCAACTTGTTCGCTAGCTCCAAGCCAACAATCAGAGCCTCGTACTCTGCCTCGTTGTTGGAAGCCTTGAACTCGAACCGCAGGGCGTACCTCAGCTTTTCCCTATCGGGATTTGTGAGCACAACGCCGGCGCCAGCCCCCCGGGCGTTTGACGCGCCATCCACGTGTAAATCCCAGACCGGCCCTATCGGGTCGTTGGTTCTCTTCCTTGACGACTCGCTATGGTCGTCCTCCTTGTCTTCCGCGGTCTTACCCCCTTCGTCGCCCTCATTGGTTGGGGGCGCGCTTGTGAACTCGGCGATGAAGTCGGCGAGGGCCTGACCCTTAATGGCGGTTCTCGGTTGGAACTCGACCCCGTATTCGCCCAACTCTTGGGACCATATCGTCATTCGAGAGGAGGTCCCTTTTTGAAGGGCCTTCTCGATGGGATGCCCCGAGCGGACCACGATGGGGTGCGCCTGGAAGTAGGGCCGGAGCTTTCTCGCGCTCATGACGAGGGCGAGGGACAGTCTCTCGATCTCGGGGTATCGGGTTTCGGCGTCGAGGAGCGCCTTGCTAACGTAGTAGACTGGCCACTGCACCTTGTCTTCTTCGCGTATGAGGACCGCGCTCACGGCCCTATCGGAAACCGCGAGGTAGAGGTACAGGGTTTCGCCGTTCTTTGGCTTCGCGAGGAACGGGGGGGAGGTGAAATAGGCTTTCATATCGCGGAATGCTTCCTCGCACTCCTCCGTCCACACGAACCCGTCGGTCTTCTTCAGTGCCTTGAAGAATGGTTGGCACCTGTCAGTGGCTTTGGAAACAAATCGCGTCAGGGCGGCGATCCTTCCCGTCAAGCTTTGAACTTCTTTGACCTTTTGTGGCGACCTCATCTCTAAGATCGCCTTAATCTTCTCAGGATTGGCCTCGATCCCGCGGCGGCTCACCATGTAGCCCAGAAACTTTCCAGACTCGACCCCGAAAGCGCACTTGTTGGGGTTAAGCTTCATCTTGTAGCGCCGCAGGATCGTGAACATTTCCCTAAGGTCTCGAACGTGGTCGTGGGCTTTGAGGCTTTTGACAAGCATGTCATCCACGTAGACCTCCATAGTTTTGCAAATTTGATTGGCGAACATGCGGTTCACCAACCTTTGATACGTTGCTCCCGCGTTTTTGAGGCCAAAGGGCATGACCTTGTAACAGTAAAGTCCGCGGTTCGTAACAAAGGTGGTTTTAATTTGATCCGGCTCGTGCATGCGGATCTGGTTGTAGCCTGAGTAGGCGTCCATGAAGCTTAGCAGTTCGTGGCCCGCAGTGGCGTCCACGAGCTGCTCGATCCTCGGGAGAGGGAAGCTGTCTTTCGGGCAGGCTTTGTTGAGATCTTTGTAGTCGATACAGATCCGCCACTTCCCGTTTGGCTTCTTGACCATTACCACATTGGACACCCATTTAGGGTGCTCCGCCTCCCTGATGAAGTCGGCGGCGAGAAGTTTGTCAACTTCTTCACCAATGGCTTGGTACCTTTCCCCACTGAACGCCCGTCGCGGTTGAACGCGCTCGGCCACTCTCTTGTCGTCGTTAAGACGATGAACCATGATCTCGGGGTCGATTCCCGGCATGTCGGCGTGTGTCCACGCAAAGACATCTTTGTGCTCTCGGAGGAAGGCGGCGAGCTCGATTCGGGTTTCAGACGGGAGTTGGGCGCCTACCTTGACTACTTGGTCAGGTTTGGCGTCGTCCAACATGACGGGAACGAGGTCGTCCGGTGTCTCCACCTTCCGACGCTCGACTTCGTCCCTTTGGTCTAGCTCTCCGAAGGTGCCTCCTTCCTCTAACTTGCACGGGAATTTGTCTCCGAGTTGGAAGACGGTGCTCACCACCTTCGCTTTCCCTTTTCCGTCCACGCCCTGGATGTAGCACATCCTCGCCATGGATTGGTCTCCCAACATCACGGCGATCCCTTTATCGGTCGGGAACTTCATCATCAGGTGGTACGTGGATGTTATGGCCTTCAACCGATTGAGAGTCGGGCGGCCGACGATGATGTTGTAAGCCGAGGGCTGATCCACCACCAGGAACGATACGATGTGGGTAACCTCGAGCCCCCCCGGCGTACCGAAGGTAACCGGGAGGTCGATAGTTCCCTCCGTCATAACCCTCTCCCCAGAGAAGCCGAAGAGCGGGGTTGAGATCGGGGTCGGTCTTACCCCGGATAGCTTCATCCTGTCCAACGCCGATTTGAAGATTATGTCGGCGGAGCTCCCATTGTCGATCAGGATTCTCCGGACGAGGTTGTTGGCGACCGGGGCGGAGACGACTATCGCGTCGTTGTGTGGATGGAGAACTCGCGTTGCTTCTTGTCCGGTGAAGAACATGGACTCGAAGGGGGCCGGAGGAGGGACCTCGTACGTATGGTTGATGTAGTGCGCTATTTTCCCTTGGGAAACTTCGCGCACGTACTTCTTCCTTTGCGTAGCCGAGTCCCCGAACTCCGGGCCACCCAAGATTGCACCCACGACGTGAAGTTGCGAGCTCTCCGGCTCTTCGTTTGTCGCGCGGTCCGTGACAGTCACCATCGCCGGACCTTTCTTCCCTTGCCGCGGGCGACCTCCGTGCGCCGCGGCCGTCCCGATAGTTCTCAGGACATACTCTTTCAGCTTCCCATCTTGAATCAGGGCCTCAATCTGACGCTTAAGTTGATAGCATTCGGATGTCAGGTGCCCGTGATCTTGATGGTAGTCACAGTACTTGCTTTGATCCCTCTTGGCGGGATCCTTCGTGAGCGGGGTCGGGCTCCCCAACTTGTCACGGTGCAGAGCTAGGATTTGCTCCGGCGGAGTGTTCAGAGGAGTGAATGGCGAGAACCTCCGGAAGCTGTCGACAAGCGACGGCTTCGGCCCGGGGAGGGAACGGCCGTTAGGGGCCTGGCTTCCCTTATTCCTCCTCTTTCGGGGGTCGGGACGATCTTCGTCTCGATCGTCGCGGCGGCGACTCCCCTGTCCTCCTGCCTTTCGGCCATCTCGGCCATCGAGATAGTCCTCGACTCCCATGTATGTGCGGGCTCTTGTCATCAGCTCCGCCATGTCACGCGGGACTTGGCCAACAATAGATTTGAGGAAGTCGCTCGTGCGTACTCCCTCGGTGATCGCCGTGATGGCGTCCCTGTCGTCGAACCCTTCGACCTTGTGAGACTCCTCGGTGAAGCGAGCGAGGTATTGTCTCAACGTCTCGTCTCTTCCTTGTCGGATAGAGAGGAGGTGGGTCTTCGGCTTCTTTTGCGCCACGAGGGTGGCGAATCGGGCGAGGAAAGCCTCTCGCAAGGCCCGGAAAGACGGGATGCTTCCCGGCCTCAAGCTTCGGAACCACTCAAACCCCGAGCCTGTGAGGGTCAGGCTGAAGGCTTGGCAGAGGGTGGCGTCCGCCTGCCCCTGCATAGTCATCCACGTCTCATAGTGTTGGACGTGGAAGTGGGGGTCCGTACGTCCATCGTAGGGAGGAATGGACGGTAACTTGAAGTTCCCCACGCATGGTTGCGCGAGGATTTGCGCGGCGAAGGGAGAGTATGATTCCTCGATCCCTCCGTACGGCCTTTGCCTCCCCGACTCCCTCATTTCGATGATTTGATTCTGGAGGCTTTGAATCATCGTGACCATGTCGAGCCCGTTAGCGGGGCCGACCGTCGGGGCCGCGGGAGTCACCGGTTGGCGTTCGTTGGACGCTTGGTCCACGACATTGGCCTGCGGCCGGCCGAGAGTTGCGGCGGGGAGCGCGTCCCTTCGAGAGTTTAGCCTTTGGCGGAGATCCTCCCCTCGGGAGTTTCTCTGCGCCGTCAAGCGCTCTCTAAGGTCCGCACTCGGTGCGGGGCGAGGTGAGGTCGCCCTAGGTCGGGCCGTCCGGCGGGCGCTTCGGCTGTCGGCCCCATCATCTACCAGAGTCGCTCTCTCCTCGGCGAGGGGCCGTGTCCGGCCACCTCTTGAAACCGAGGGGGCGAGTCCCCGGGAATGCGACCGTGCCTGCTGCCGCGCTATGTGCGACGGTCCGGCCAAAGCGTCGTTGGGCCTCTCGGGCCGCGAAGGGGCGAGGCTAGGCGTTGCCTCGTTGGTCCTCGACTCCCCCACATATTCGGAGTCGGAGTAGTCTCTGGCGGACCTATCTTCAACGTCATAGCCGAGGAGGTCGGCTATGAGCGAACCGTCGACGCCGGGGCGGTCAAGGAGCTCCGCAAGCCGCCGGGCCGTGTCCTCTCGGAGCACGGCCTCGGGGTCAACCATCGGATCTTGGGGCTGGCTCTCGCTATCGCGAGGTTGCCCTTCAAGACGATGTGCGAGGCGTCGAAGACCGTATCTCGAGCTCGTCGCTCGGGTACCCGCGGAGGTAGTGGGAATGTGACTCATCTCTCGAGAGTCGTGAGAACAAAGGGAGAAAACTGGTAGAGGGAATGCGTCGTCAAGGTCGAGAGATCCCCTCCTTCTAGCGCCAAAATGTTGTCGCAGTTTTTCGGACAACGATTTAGGAACCGGAAATGGTTAGACCCAAGGCCGGACCGAGTGGTCTCACTCCGGCTCGAGCGTGTCGGACTTGATATCTCAAGTCGTCCCTTAGCTGTCTGTAATGTCTATCTCGTCCAGGCACCTGAAACACAAGCGAAGAGGTGTGAACTACAAAGGGGAAACAGAGGGGTTGCCTCTGTTTACCTCTCCGACGCTCAACATTAGTAGGATTGAGGTGGTTGACAGAGGGTTTAGTGTTTAGGGGTCGAGAGTTGAGAGAAACGAGCGAGTTATGAGTTCGGCAGCGTTTCAGGACTCAAATTTCGGATTACCTGGACTAGAGAATGGACTCCTCTATTTATAGGCGACCAAGAGACGTGTTGAGGGTCCCTTGGCCGAGTGAGGCTGAGTCGGCCATCGGCCGAGTGAGGTTGGGCCGGCCGATGGCCGAGTGAGATGATGGTCGCCGAGGGAGATTCACTCGGCCAATGGCCGAGTGAAGGAATGGGCGCCGGGTGAGCTTGACTCGGCCACCGGCCGAGTGATGGCCGAGCGAAGAGTCTGGGCCGAGAGAAGACTCACTCGGCTGTTGGCCGAGTGAGCTGTTGGGCCGGTAGGGGTCTTCATTCGGCCTTCGGCCGACCGAGCGTGCTGGGCCGCCCGGGGCCTCACCCGGCCATCGGCCGAGCGAGCATGGTGGGCCGGCTGGAGACTTCATTCGGCCCTTGGCCGGGCGATCACGCTGGGACGTCTGAGGCTTCATTCGGCCATGGGCCGAGTGAGTATGGTGGGCCTCGTCCGGCCATTGGCCGAGTGAACATATGGAGAAGTTCACTCGGCCATTGGCCGAGTGATGGGCTTGGACCGAGAGAAGGCTCACTCGGCCATTGGCCGAGTGAGTTGATGGGCCGGCCGAGTGTGGGCTGGAAGTAGGGTTTCACTCGGCCAATGGCCGAGTGAGCCTGCTCGGCCGCCCGAAATGTCGATCGAGCCGTCGGACCTCGTCGGGCCGATAACATTAACTATTTTCGTTCTTGTTTTGGCTTAGCTTCCAGTTTAACTATTCCTATCGATGTGATTCGTGACAGTGACCTCATGGACCCAAATGAACAAAGCTTTAGCTAAACACTTGGACTCAAAAGTTCACAAACCTTTTCCAAGTTTAGCTTAATGCCAACTGACTCCACTAAAGAGCTGACACTGAAAATCTCTCGGTTCAAATGAATTTATTTTCTACTCAAGAATTCGACCTAATTATGATGAGCGGATCCACTGAATATTATCTATGTTTACCCTTCATGAATGTCATCAGCTAGTCGGGATTTACTAAATTACCATTTTACCCTTCTAGCTGTTATTTCCTCAACTCCTTTGTCGCTTGTGAATAAGTTAGAAACAATGTATTGACGAGGAGCTAACAAGTCACATTGTTTCATCCAAAAGAGTCAAGACTCAATTTGGACACTGGCCAGTTCATTTATTCACACTCCAAGGAACAAAGCATGAGGTGACATACATTGCATTTCAGCAATCTTGTACATGAATTCCATATCTATGAGAACTTCACAAAGTTACTCATGACAGACTCACAACTTAGTACTTCACCAATAGGCCTTGTTCGGAATCACATAGTGAGTCCGAACTTTGACTTTCTCAAATGAGAATACTAAGGTGTGAAATGGCATGTCTCATTTCAGGATTAAGGTAAGCATGATGCAATTCATACATAGTGACTTCGAGACATAAGAGGTTAAATGGTTTGTTCTTATCTTGTCTCTAGAAGTGCACTGGTCAATTCAGTACCTTCGGAAGATACCTAGAAGAACTATAGAGTTCCTAACTCTCAATGCCTCATAACCAGACATCATAGATTCTTCTAACAATCATACTGAGGTCAATAGTCCTTTGACCCTAAGATTGCGAATATATCGTTTTAAGCAAACTACGAAGAGTTTGTTCATGCAAATCTACATTTGTCTCTTCGTAAGTTGTTAAGTTTGTTTATGGACTAAAAGACTATGGTTTTATCATAAAGCTTCAGACAAGGAAGATTGAATGAACGTTTCAACTTTATTAATGAATAGATAGGCAATTACAAGCTAGAGTCTTCATGAGACTTTATTACATCAAATGTACAAAATAAAGACTACAACTCTTCTTGTGGGCACCATTGACAACAAACTCCCACTTGACTCAAAGAAGGTGTGTGTAGTCCTTCATGCCTAGTCCCTCACGATGTTGGTCGAAGACCTTGTTCGCTAGGGCCTTGGTGAATGGATCTGCGAGGTTGTCCACCGTTGAGATCTTCTTCACTTCCACGTCTCCGCGCTGCACGATCTCTCGAATCAAATGGTATTTCCTCTCAATATGCTTAGAGCGCTTATGGCTTCTAGGTTCCTTTGAGTTAGCGACAGCCCCACTATTATCACAATAAAGGGTCATGGGCTCGTCGACGTTTGGAACAACTTCCAAATACTTAAGGAATTTCTTAAGCCATACAGCCTCTTTGGATGCTTCACAAGCAGCCACATATTCTGCCTCCATTGTGGAGTCAGCAATGCAAGATTGCTTAATACTCCTCCACACGACAGCTCCACCATTAAGGATGAACACAGATCCCGAAGTGGATTTCCTGGAATCCTTATCCGCTTGAAAATCGGAGTCGGTATATCCCGTCATAGTCAGGTCAGTACCTGAGTATGTAAGCATCAAGTTCCTAGTTCTTCGAAGATACTTAAGAACATGCTTAACAGCAATCCAGTGCTCGGGTCCAGGGTTGGATTGGAAACGACTAACTACGCCAACGGCGAAACATATATCAGGTCGGGTGCAAAGCATAGCATACATGAGGCTTCCTACGGCAGAGGCGTAAGGAATTTTCCTCATGTCTTCAATCTCTTGTGCAGTCTTGGGAGACTGGTCCTTAGAGAGTGAAACTCCATGCCTAAAGGGTGTTTGACCCCTCTTGCAGTCTTGCATCGAGAAGCGATCCATCACCTTATCAATATAAGATGCTTGAGAGAGCGACAGGGTCCGGTTTTTCCTATCTCGAAAGATTTGGATCCCCAGAATGTACGCGGCTTCTCCTAGATCCTTCATATCGAATTGCTTTGCTAGCCAGACCTTAACCTCAGATAACTTACCCACGTCATTACCAATGAGTAGTATATCATCGACATATAGTACCAGAAACACAACTTTGCCTTCGTGTATTAACTTGTAAACACAAGGCTCATCTATTGACTGTTCAAAGCCGAAGCTCTTTACAGTTTCATCGAATCTAATATTCCATGACCTAGATGCTTGCTTTAGTCCATAAATGGATTTAAGCAACTCACAAACCTTGGTCTCTTGACCTTTATCCACGAAACCGTCTGGTTGAGCCATGTAAATGCGCTCGTCAAGATTGCCATTCAGAAAGGCTGTCTTGACATCCATTTGCCAGATCTCATAGTCGAGAGCTGCAGCTATGGATAGGAGTATGCGGATGGATTTACGCATCGCGACTGGCGAGAAGGTTTCTTCATAGTCAATCCCTTCTTGTTGGGTATAACCCTTCGCCACAAGTCGTGCTTTGAACGTCTCAACGTTCCCATCAGGACCCATTTTCTTCTTGTATATCCACTTACACCCTACGGGTTTAATCCCTTCAGGAAGGTCTACAAGTTTCCAGACTTTGTTGACATACATCGAGTGCATCTCAACTTTCATGGCGTCAAGCCAAAGGTTTGATTCAGAACAAGCCATTGCTTGGCTATAGGAAACAGGATCATCCATGTCGGAGACGGCTACAAGAGAGTCTCCATAAGACATGTACCTGTCAGGCTTTTGAACAGCCCTCCCACTACGTCGAAGTATTACTTGACGAGATTCTGTTGAGTTAGGTTGTGTTTCAGTTGGGGTAAGAACAGGTCTTACAGATGAGGTAGAAGCTTCCTCACCCAACTTTTCTTCAAGCACAATTTTGCTTCTAGGTTTCGCATCCTTCATAAAGTCCTCCTCAAGGAAACGAGCATTCGTGCTAACGAAAGTCTTATCGTCCTCGGGACTATAGAAAGTAAAACCTTTGGTTTCCTTCGGATATCCTACAAACAGGCGCAATTCTGACCTACTAGCCAACTTGCTAGTCTTTTGCCTCAGCACGTGTGCAGGGCAACCCCAAATTCGGATGCGGCCAAGATTCACTTTACGGCCAGTCCATCGTTCATAAGGAGTACCAGGAACCGTTTTGGACGAAACTTGGTTCAGAATATAAGCGGCTGTTTCGAGGGCATATCCCCAAAAGGAAAGCGGGAGTGATGAGTAACTCATCATTGATCTAACCATCTCCATAAGAGTTCGATTTCTTCTCTCTGACATTCCGTTTTGTTGAGGTGTGCCAGGTGCGGTAAGCTGAGAAGCGATACCTTCTTCTTTAAGAAAGTCATCGAACTCTCCAGACATATACTCACCACCTCGATCGGATCGAAGGGTTTTGATCACTTTGCCAGTTTGCTTTTCCACTAAAGCCCTACAGATCTTAAATACGTTAAAGGTCTCGGATTTGTGTTTGAGCAAATAGACAAACCCATATCTTGAGTAATCATCAGTGAAGGTAACGAAGTATTCGTATCTTCCACGTGCCTGTTGGTTGAGCGGACCACATACATCAGAATGTATTCGTTCCAGCAACTCAGTGGCTCTTCGACCCTTATCGGAGAAAGGTCGCTTAGTCATTTTTCCTTCTATACAGGATTCACAAGTAGGTAGTGAACCTATTGCAGAGGCTTGGAGTGGACCATCCCTCACAAGTCTCTTAATCCTTTCTAGACTGATATGACCAAGTCTTAAGTGCCAGAGGTATGTTGATTTTGTTAGATCGGAGGATTCAGAAAGTTTGATCCTCTTTGGCTCCCTAATTAGATCGTTATCTATTTCGGTGTCTAAAAGAGAAGGTTTAGTGGGATAGATGTAGAAAAGAGCATTCTTCATACATGCATCAGTGACAAAAGAATTATCAGGAAACGAAATACGAATTCCATTCTTAATGAACTTTAAACAATAATCTTGCTCTAGAAGACGAGCAACGGATATTAAGTTCTTCCCAAATGTAGGAACAAAATAAACATTATTCAAGTTTAAAGTGCGGTCTTCAAAAGACAGCGTCACGGATCCCACAGCCTTCGCAGACACCAGGCTCCCATCACCCCATTTGAAACAGAACTCTCCTTCCTCTAAGCTTTTGGTTTTCTTGAAACCATTCAAGGAACAACAAATATGGTTAGTAGCAGCGGAGTCAAGAATCCACGTTGATACATTATCAGCTACTAAGCATGCTTCGGTAACTAGTACAATACTATGTTCCTTTGCTTTGAGATTGGCAGGACAGTTCTTTTTATCGGCCTTGTGAGGTCTCTTCTTAGTTCCAGAGGCGGAGGCTCTTTGCTCAGTAGCATGTGCCTCTCCTTGATTCCTCTTTCTCTTAGTGAAACCTACAGCAGTGTGAAGTTCCTCCATAAGCTTGGTAACAGTGTACTCTAGCTTGTTAATGGAGTAGTTCATCTTGAAGGTATCAAGAGATGCGGGGAGAGTTTCTAAGATCACATCTATGACATTCTTCCCATCAATCTCAGATCCTAGAATTTCCATTTTACTCAGATGACTAATGATCAATATCATAAAGTCTCCAACAGGAGTCCTAGCCTTCATGCGACAGTTCATAAACTGTCGGACTGCTTGTTGCCTTGCTTGACGCCTTTGCCCTTCAAACATTTGTAGAGCATGTCAGCGGCAGTCTCGATGTCACGATGTTGCTCTTTCAGCACATTGTTCATAGATGCCAAAATATAGCACCTCACAATCTCATCGGATCGAAAACAGGCCGCTAAGGCGTCATTGTCCTCTTGAGTTGAATCGTCATTCGTCAGAGGAGGACACGGGGTGGTGAGTACCCATTTGTGCTTGTTAACGGTAGGTATTATGTCGAGGTTACGTTTCGAATCTACGTAGTTTTCATTTTCGAGTTTATTCGAGGAAAGAAAGATTGAGAGATGTTTGAGAGACATATTGCCTATATGAGTTGAAACAAGTTTATGATTAGTCTTTGGTTTAGGATTTAAGTTTCATTAAGACTTTTGTAAAACCCAAAGGTGTTATAAACCAAACGATAATTTACTCCCTCAAGAGAAGGCCGCAAAAAATCTCCATTTATAAGTAAATGACACATCATTAATGCTAAGCCAAGATGTCAATACATCATTTTGACTAGCCACCTTTTAAATTGGTTTGATCACTCACATCCTTTCGCAGAGCCTTAAGGAAGGATACTAGGGATTGAGCCTAAGTGTGCAACCAACCACTTAGTCCAAAAGATCAGCTTTGAAAAACAATCCCCCAAGGGGAGGCCTTGCCATCATTGCATCACTCTCGGACGTAGCTCATTGAGCAATGATCGAAGCAATAACGCCTTGGAGTACTCACATTTAAGTGAGGGTCGCAAGAGTGGCTCTTAGTCCCACGTTATTGCATCTTTCACTAGTGTTGGGGATCGCGGGTTACAAACAACGAATATAACCCTCCCACTTAGTTTTTGGAGTTGGTTCATCGACTCTTATAAGTTCGGAAACAAATTTCCTAGTTAGAGAGCGACAGAGCGGACAACTAGAAGAGAATCCTAGATCGACATGTTCAGAGCAGTATTAGTGCATAAAGGCACAAGGGACATACTCGATCTTTTCCTATTTTCTATTTCGGGAAAGTGCGTGAGGGAAGTGTGAACTTCAACTCACTCGAACACTTGAAAGTTTGAGATTACACATCCTTTTATTTTTCGGCTTGTCTACAAGGAGACCTCCCACTCAAATTTTCAAGAGCATATAGATTTTGAACATATGTGATATAGATATAGTTTTGAAAACATTTTGAAAACTTATTTGATTTGGATGACAAAATATTTTCAAGTTTGAAAGTGAAAACGGTTTTTCAAAATTCAAACTAGTTTTGTAAAAAAACAATTTCAATTAATCTTTCAAAAATCAAAACTTTTAATCTTTACACATCATGTTTATAATCATATGAAAAACATTTTTGCTCAAGAAAATTTTCTCGTTAAAGTTCTATAACTCATGGTAGTGGGGTTTGAAAATCCGGATTTCTAAAAAACTGGAGTTTCAGACAGCCGCGCACCTCGGAGTAAAATCGCCATAACTGGCGGCTCCGAAACCTGTGGCATTGGACAGAGGACAGACAGAGCTTTAATTTGATTCAAGAATCATTAAATTTCGATTTCTGAGCAGAGAGTTATGCCGCTTTTAATGCGGGTTTACATTCCAGCTCGAAGAAAAAGAAATAAATTAAAGCTTTGTCCTTTTAGGTGCGAAAAAGAATCGAGTGTAACGGAGCGTTTTATGAAGTTGTTTAAAGCTTTTATTTGTGTTTTATTAGCAGGGTAATAACATAGAATAAAAGAAATAACAACATGCATAAAACGATTCAAGTAAATAAACGAAACTAGCAAGAAAATAAAACTAGTCACAAAATTTACTCGAAAAATCTCAAACCTTTAAAACACGTTTTTCAATATAAAAAATTAAAAACTTTTAGAACTGATTCTAATATGTTTTAACATCATCCCAAACTCATAGAAAATCAACATGGTTTTTAATTTAAAGGCATGAGCAATAAATTAGAAAAAATCTAAGATTACAATTCTAACTTGTCACAAAATTAGTAAACTTTCGAAAACGATTTTCAAGCTCATAATTTAAAAACATGCACATGCATTCCTTTGACCATAGCTCTGATACCATTTGTTGGAATCGATCTAGGGTTTAAGAAAAAGTTTAACGCTTCGTTAAGCGGCGGAATTTTAAAAATTTTCTTTTTAAGTAAAACTAGTTTTTACTAACCTAGACAAGAGCATGTACATGTAAATAAAAACTAATATGAGCTATAAAAGTTACTAACCTTTCTTGAAGCTTGAACCTTGTAGAAGCTTTTGGAAAGTTGCAACGCTCGTCTCCCCTCGCAGCACGTCTCTCTTTCTTTCCTCGGCAACTCGAGCAACCACGACAGTTTCTATCACTAAATCACTCGAAAATAAGGAATCAGTGAGTGGGCACTTTTAAACACTACGACTTAAGAACGAGTCTCAAAGTCGCAGAGCTAAAGACTAGGTCGAGTGAGGACCTAGGTGCCAAGACAAGAGAAAACCGAAAATAAACTAGAGAGAGAGAGAAGAGGACTTCGGCCAAGTTCTAGAGAGAGAGTCTCTCAAATCTCTTAAACTTGGATGAATGAATTGTGAGGAAATGAGGCTCCTATTTATAGGAGAGGTCTCACCTTCAATAAGGTAGTTTCCTCTTCTATAGAATATCACATATTCATGAGAAAATATTGCCTTATTTCCTCATGAGTCACTCGGCCAAGGCAGCCTTCTAGAAGGCTTGGATTTGTTTCCTTTTTTGTTCCTTGCCTTGCCTTTGACTCACTTGGCCGAATTCCCTTAAGCATCCTCATGCAAATTTGTTTCCTCTTTTTCTTTTGGCAAGTATCTTGATACATTTATGCACAAAATATTCTCTCTTTCTTGGGTATGTTGGGCGCCCAAGGCCTTCTAGAAAAGACTTCTAGAAGCTTTTCCATTTGTTCATGACAACATGAAAAAGGCCCAATAAGAATTTTCAATAAAATTCTTATGAAATGAAATTAATTCACAAGGCCCAATGATCAAGTCATGGCCGAGTGAAACATGTCACAAAATGACCTTGTCAAAAAATTTATTGACATTCATTTCATCCTTTGTCTGAAAAGACAAAAATACCCTTTTAACTATTTTCGTTCTTGTTTTGGCTTAGCTTCCAGTTTAACTATTCCTATCGATGTGATTCGTGACAGTGACCTCATGGACCCAAATGAACAAAGCTTTAGCTAAACACTTGGACTCAAAAGTTCACAAACCTTTTCCAAGTTTAGCTTAATGCCAACTGACTCCACTAAAGAGCTGACACTGAAAATCTCTCGGTTCAAATGAATTTATTTTCTACTCAAGAATTCGACCTAATTATGATGAGCGGATCCACTGAATATTATCTATGTTTACCCTTCATGAATGTCATCAGCTAGTCGGGATTTACTAAATTACCATTTTACCCTTCTAGCTGTTATTTCCTCAACTCCTTTGTCGCTTGTGAATAAGTTAGAAACAATGTATTGACGAGGAGCTAACAAGTCACATTGTTTCATCCAAAAGAGTCAAGACTCAATTTGGACACTGGCCAGTTCATTTATTCACACTCCAAGGAACAAAGCATGAGGTGACATACATTGCATTTCAGCAATCTTGTACATGAATTCCATATCTATGAGAACTTCACAAAGTTACTCATGACAGACTCACAACTTAGTACTTCACCAATAGGCCTTGTTCGGAATCACATAGTGAGTCCGAACTTTGACTTTCTCAAATGAGAATACTAAGGTGTGAAATGGCATGTCTCATTTCAGGATTAAGGTAAGCATGATGCAATTCATACATAGTGACTTCGAGACATAAGAGGTTAAATGGTTTGTTCTTATCTTGTCTCTAGAAGTGCACTGGTCAATTCAGTACCTTCGGAAGATACCTAGAAGAACTATAGAGTTCCTAACTCTCAATGCCTCATAACCAGACATCATAGATTCTTCTAACAATCATACTGAGGTCAATAGTCCTTTGACCCTAAGATTGCGAATATATCGTTTTAAGCAAACTACGAAGAGTTTGTTCATGCAAATCTACATTTGTCTCTTCGTAAGTTGTTAAGTTTGTTTATGGACTAAAAGACTATGGTTTTATCATAAAGCTTCAGACAAGGAAGATTGAATGAACGTTTCAACTTTATTAATGAATAGATAGGCAATTACAAGCTAGAGTCTTCATGAGACTTTATTACATCAAATGTACAAAATAAAGACTACAACTCTTCTTGTGGGCACCATTGACAACAATAGCAACCCCCTTTGGATCCCGTGGACACAGGCTTGTTTCCGGACGTGGATTTGCCGGAATGCTTGAGTTTGTTCGAGTCCTTTTTGGAACCCGAAGATCCTTCCTTGTCATTTCTCTTCCTCTTGCCTTTAGCGCTCACCACGTTGGCCTTGGAAGTGCCGGCATCGGTCGTCTTCTCTCTCATCCTCGATTCCTCCTCGATTCGAAGATGTTTCTGGATTTGATCCAAAGAGAAGTCCTCGGTGTTGTGAAGAAATTTCTTCTGATAGCCTTTCCAGGAATTGGGCAACTTTGCAATAATCGCACTAACTTGGAAAGTCTCCGAAACATCTATCTTCACGGTCCTCAATTTGTTGACAATAACTTGCAATTCATGCATTTGAGCAAGTATGGGCTTGTCGTCAAACATTTTGAAATCAAAGTAACTCGAGACACGAAACTTTTTGGTACCTTCATCTTCCGCTTTGAACTTGTACTCGAGAGCCTTCCATATCTCGACCGCCGATGGATTATCGGTGTAGAGATCGTAGAGTCGGTCCGACAGTGTGTTCTGGATGTGTCCACGGCACAGCAACTCGTCCTCTTGACGCTTCTTCCGGTCCGCCTTGAGTTCTTCATCATCATTGACCGTTGTCTCGGGGATGGGCTCCAACGTCGGGTCCAGCACGTAGAAGATCTTCATGGCGGTGAGGCAGAACCGCATCTTGTCCTGTTAGCGAGTAAAGTTGGTGTTGTCAAAGCGATCCAACTTGAAGAAGTCCTGGCTCATCACTTTCAGACTGGAAACAGACGCCTCGGTAGCCATAGCTCAAGATACTATAAGATTGTTGGAGAGTTCTTCGAAGTTGAAGACGTCGAGACTTAAATCACGCATAGAAACG
Organism: Urtica dioica subsp. dioica; assembly: GCF_054948205.1. NCBI lineage: Eukaryota > Viridiplantae > Streptophyta > Magnoliopsida > Rosales > Urticaceae > Urtica > Urtica dioica. Next base: position 42,162,856 of record NC_142756.1, read on the forward strand.
ATTTCCTTATAGTATTTCGACTACACTAGAATTGTCTTAAGATTCTGTACAAGAATACCGCAGGATACGACAAGCCTAAATTCAGACTGCACCAAGACAGAGTGAAATCCGAATATAAGCAAGAACTCTGTTTCTTTATTTGTGTTTCGGGAAGAGAGAATGTAGGTTCGAAAACCTATTTGATTTCTGAAACCGAACTCGGATTGTATAAGAAATTGTACCCGTTCGTGAAGAGGTTCGACGAACAGACGCACTGTTTTGTTCAAACGACAGTTACAGCCGCAAACGACACGACCGTTCGTTTCAGAAACGACGTGACTGTCCATTCGAACGGTAACAGAAAATAACCACCGAATGAGGAGGTGTGACCGTTGGCGAGCCCACATGACGAAGTGCCAAAGTGCGCCTACAAAGCGCCACTAACACCTCTACGCCCGAGCCGGACGCTGGACGCCGCTGTCGCCGGTGGCGACACCGGCGAGGGTAGGTGTGGACGTGAAATGAAGCATAGGTTGTTACCGGTCCGTCCCGGCCCGGTACGGCAATGACATCATACGGCGGCTTCCCCGAGCCTTTCCCGGCGCACGGCCACCTCAAGGCCGGCCATGGCCGAGTCAGAGCCAGCCATGGCCTTCACGACCGAGTCAGAGCCGGCCATGGCCGGGTCAGAGCCGGCCATGGCCTCCACGGCCGAGTCAGAGCCGGCCATGGCCGGGTCAGAGCCGGCCATGGCCTCCACGGCCGAGTCAGAGCCGGCCATGGCCGGGTCAGAGCCGGCCATGGCCTCCACGGCCGAGTCAGAGCCGGCCATGGCCGGGTCAGAGCCGGCCATGGCCCCCACGGCCGAGTCAGAGCCGGCCATGGCCGGGTCAGAGCCGTCCATGGCCGGGTCAGAGGCGTCTCTCGGCCAAGGGGCTGTCCACGACGCTCCTTGGTTGCCTATAAATACCAAGGTACCTCCCTTGGTCCAGGTAATCCGAATTTGAGTACTGAAACGCTGTCGAACTCGTACCTCGCTCGTTTCTCTCAAGTCTTGACCTCTATACTCCACCTCAATCCTTCTAATGTTGAGCGTCGGAGAGGTAAACAGAGGCACCCCCTCTGTTTCCCCTTTGTAGTTCACACCTCTTTCTGCTTGTTTTTCAGGTGCCTGGACGAGATTGACATTACCAACAGCTAAGGGACGGCTTGGGATACCAAGCCCGACACGCTCGAGCCGAAGTGAGACCACTTGGTCCGGCCTTAGGTCTAACCACTTTGGGCTCCTAAATCGTTGTCCGAAAAACAGCGACAACATTTTGGCGCTAGAAGGAGGGGATCTCTCAACCTTGACGACGCATTCCCTCTACCAGTCTTCTCCCTTTGTTATCACGACTCTCGAGAGATGAGTCACCTACCCACTACCTCCGCGGGTACCCGAGCGACGAGCTCGAGGTATGGTCTCCGACTCCTCGCACACCGTCTTGAAGGGCAACCTCGCGATAGCAAGAGCCAGCCCCAAGACCCGGTGAACGACCCCGAGGCCGAGCTCCGAGAGGACACGGCCCGGCGGCTCGCGGAGCTCCTTGACCGTCCCGGCGTTGACGGCTCCCTCATCGCCGATCTCCTCGTCTACGACGTCGAGGATCGATCTGCTCAGGATGACTCCGACCCCGAATACGTGGAGGAGTCGAGGACCAACGAGGCCACCCCTAGCCTCGCTCAAGCACGACCCGAGAGGGCCAATGGTGCGTTGGCCGATCCTTTGTACCCGGCGCGACAACAGGCACGGTCACAGTCCCGGGGACTCGCCCCCTCGGTTTCAAGAGGTGGCCGGACACGGCCCCTCGCCGAGGAGAGAGCGACTCTGGTCGACGATGGAGCCGATAGCCGAAGCGCTCGCCGGACGACCCGACCAAGGGCGACCTCGCCTCGTCACGCACCAAGCGTGGACCTTAGAGAGCGCTTGACGGCGCAGAGAAACTCCCGAGGGGAGGATCTCCGCCAAAGGCTAAATTCTCGAAGGGACGCGCTCCCCGCCGCAACTCTCGGCTGGCCTCAGGCCAATGTCGTGGACCAAGCGTCCAACGGACGCCAACCGGTGACTCCCGTGGCCCCGACGGTCGGCCCTGCTAACGGGCTTGACATGGTCACGATGATTCAGAGCCTCCAAAATCAAATCATCGAGATGAGGGAGTCAGGGAGGCGAAGGCCGTATGGAGGGATCGAGGAATCATACTCTCCCTTCGCCGCACAAGTCCTCGCGCAGCCATGCGTGGGAAACTTCAAGTTACCGTCCATTCCCCCTTATGATGGACGTACGGACCCCCACTTCCACGTCCAACACTATGAGACGTGGATGACGATGCAAGGGCAGACAGACGCCACCCTCTGCCAAGCCTTCAGCCTGACCCTCACAGGGTCGGGCTTTGAGTGGTTCCGGAGTTTGAGGCCTGGAGGCATCCCATCCTTCCGGGCCTTGCGAGAGGCTTTCCTCGCTCGCTTTGCCACGCTTGTGGCACAAAAGAAGTCGAAGACCCACCTCCTCTCCATTCGACAGGGGAGAGATGAGACATTGAGACAATACCTCGCTCGCTTCATCGAGGAGTCTCACAAAGTCGAGGGCTTCGACGACAAGGACGCCATCACAGCGATCACCGAGGGAGTTCGCACGAGCGACTTCCTCAAGTCCATTGTCGGGCAAGTCCCGCGAGACATGGCGGAGCTGATGACGAGAGATATGGGAATCGAGGACTATCTCGATGGCCGAGATGGCCGAAAGTCGGGAGGACAAAGTAGTCGCCACCGCGACGAACAAGACGAAGATCGTCCTGACCCTCAGAGGAAGAGGAGCAGGGGAGGCCGGGCCCCTGTTGGAATCGATCTAGGGTTTAAGAAAAAGTTTAACGCTTCGTTAAGCGGCGGAATTTTAAAAATTTTCTTTTTAAGTAAAACTAGTTTTTACTAACCTAGACAAGAGCATGTACATGTAAATAAAAACTAATATGAGCTATTAAAGTTACTAACCTTTCTTGAAGCTTGAACCTTGTAGAAGCTTTTGGAAAGTTGCAACGCTCGTCTCCCCTCGCAGCACGTCTCTCTTTCTTTCCTCGGCACCTCGAGCAACCACGAAAGTTTCTATCACTAAATCACTCGAAAAGAATCACTGTGGGCACTTTTAAACACTACGACTTGAGAACGAGTCTCGAAGTCGCAGAGCTAAACACTAGGTCGAGTGAGGACCTAGGTGCCAAGACAAGAAATAATCGAAAATAAACTAGAGAGAGAGAGAGAGGATTTTCGGCCAAAGTTCTAGAGAGAGAGTCTCTCAAATCTCTTAAACTTGGATGAATGAAATGAGAAGAATGAGGCTCCTATTTATAGGAGAGGTCTCACCTTCAATAAGGTAGTTTCCTCTTCTATAAAATGAGCCAATTTCCTCTTTCTTTTCCTTGAGAAGCTCGGCCAAAATAGACTTCATTAAGTCTTGGAATAGTTTCCTATTTTGTTCCATGCCTTGCCTTGTCTCTCTCTTGGCCGAATTCCATATAGCATCCTCATGCAAATTTGTTTCCTCTTTTTCTTTTGGCAAGTATCTTGATACATTTATGCACAAAATAATCTCTCTATCTTGGGTATTATGGGCGCCCAACATGTTCTAGAAAAGGCTTCTAGAATTTTCTTCACTTGTTCATGACAACATAAGAAAAGGCCCATTTAGAATTTTCAAATAAAATTCTCATGAAATGAAATTAATTCACAAGGCCCAATGATCAAGTCATGGCCGAGTGAAACATGTCATAAAATGACCTTGTCAAAAATTTATTGACATTCATTTCATCGTTTGTCTCAAAAGACAAAAATACCCTTTTCACTATTTTCGTTCTTGTTTTGACTTAGCTTCCAGTTTAACTATTCCTATCGATGTGATTCGTGACAGTGACCTCATGGACCCAAATGAACAAAGCTTTAGCTAAACACTTGGACTCAAAAGTTCACAAACCTTTTCCAAGTTTAGCTTAATGCCAACTGACTCCACTAAAGAGCTGACACTGAAAATCTCTCGGTTCAAATGAATTTATTTTCTACTCAAGAATTCGACCTAATTATGATGAGCGGATCCACTGAATATTATCTATGTTTACCCTTCATGAATGTCATCAGCTAGTCGGGATTTACTAAATTACCATTTTACCCTTATAGCTGTTATTTCCTCAACTCCTTTGTCGCTTGTGAATAAGTTAGAAACAATGTATTGACGAGGAGCTAACAAGTCACATTGTTTCATCCAAAAGAGTCAGGACTCAATTTGGACACTGGCCAGTTCATTTATTCACACTCCAAGGAACAAAGCATGAGGTGACATACATTGCATTTCAGCAATCTTGTACATGAATTCCATATCTATGAGAACTTCACAAAGTTACTCATGACAGACTCACAACTTAGTACTTCACCAATAGGCCTTGTTCGGAATCACATAGTGAGTCCGAACTTTGACTTTCTCAAATGAGAATACTAAGGTGTGAAATGGCATGTCTCATTTCAGGATTAAGGTAAGCATGATGCAATTCATACATAGTGACTTCGAGACATAAGAGGTTAAATGGTTTGTTCTTATCTTGTCTCTAGAAGTGCACTGGTCAATTCAGTACCTTCGGAAGATACCTAGAAGAACTATAGAGTTCCTAACTCTCAATGCCTCATAACCAGACATCATAGATTCTTCTAACAATCATACTGAGGTCAATAGTCCTTTGACCCTAAGATTGCGAATATATCGTTTTAAGAAAACTACGAAGAGTTTGTTCATGCAAATCTACATTTGTCTCTTCGTAAGTTGTTAAGTTTGTTTATGGACTAAAAGACTATGGTTTTATCATAAAGCTTCAGACAAGGAAGATCGAATGAACGTTTCAACTTTATTAATGAATGAATAGGCAATTACAAGCAAGAGTCTTCATGAGACTTTATTACATCAAATGTTGAAAATAAAGACTACAACTCTTCTTGTGGGCACCATTGACAACAGCCCCTAATGGTCGCCCCCTCTCCGATCCGAGATCATCGCACGTTGATAGCTTCCGAGCGTTATCAACATGCACCCCACTGAACACCCCGCAAGAGCGGATCCTAGCTCTGCACCGCGACAAGCTAGGAAGTCCGGCTCCTCTTGCGAAAGATCCCGCGAAGAGGGATCGAAACAAGTTCTGTGAGTACCACCAGGATCACGGGCATCTGACGTCCGAGTGTTATCATCTCAGGCGTCAGATCGAGGCCCTGATTCAAGATGGGAAATTAAAAGAGTATGTCCTGAGAACAGTCGGGACGGCCGCGGTGCACGAAGGCCGTCCACGGCAGGGAAGGAAGGGTCCAGCGACGGTGACTGTCACGGACCAGGCAGCGATTGAAGAACCGGAGAGCTCACAGCTGCATGTCGTGGGCTCGATCATGGGTGGCCCGGAATTTGGGGACTCGTCCACGCAAAGGAAGAAGTACGTGCGCGAGGTTTCTCGAGGAAAAATTGCGCACTACATCAACCATACATACGAGGCTTTCCCTCCGGCCCCGTTCGAGTCCGTGTTCTTCACCGGCCAAGAGGCGACACGAGTTCTCCACCCGCACAATGACGCAATAGTCGTCTCGGCCCCGGTCGCTAAAAATCTCGTCCGAAGAATCCTGATTGATAACGGCAGCTCGGCCGACATCATCTTCAAATCAGCGTTGGACAGGATGAAGCTGACCGGGCTGAAACCGACCCCAATCTCGACCCCACTCTTCGGCTTCTCCGGGGAGAGGGTCATGATGGAGGGCACTATCGACCTCCCGGTCACCTTCGGGACGCCGGGGGGGCTCGAGGTCACCCGCATCGTGTCCTTCCTAGTGGTGAACCAGCCCTCAGCGTAAAACATCATCATCGGACGCCCGACTCTCAACCGATTAAAGGCTATAACGTCCACCTATCACCTGATGATGAAGTTCCCGACTGAAAAGGGGATTGCCATCATGTTGGGAGACCAGTCGATGGCGAGGATGTGCTACATCCAAGGCGTGGACGGGAAAGGAAAGGAAAAGATGGTGAGCGCTATCCTCTAGCTCGGTCAAGCTACAGAAGCTGGCACTGCAGCGGAAGCCCGTACCCATTTCTCATTATGTCATTTTATTTCCGGTTTAAAGAACATCTCGAATTTCAATAAGGCCAATGGCCCAGGGATGTAATTTTTGACTATTTCTGCATGGTAGTTATATCACATTTCACCTCGAAGTCTTTATCTTGTTGCATTATAATTTCTAGTCTCCTCTACGAGTACACGAGAAACTCGGGGGGCTAATGGGAAGCAATGCTCAACGAATCTAGAGCTCGCTCGCTCGAAAAAAAAAAAAAAATTCAAAAGCAAAAACAAAAATATAACAAAGTCTCAAGGGGCCGATGGTTAGGCCAGAGGTCCCAAGAAAAGTCTTATCACACAACTCCTCGTGCAGGCTCTACGTGAGTCCTCGAGTTGAGTCCGTTCCTCAAGCCAAGTTCGAATCCACGAGTCGACCGATACTCCTCGTGCCGATTCCCCCGAGGCCAAAGTCGTGCTAATCGATCACGCCTTCATTGGCAAGTCGAGAAAATAAGACACGCACAATAAAGTCGTGCTAATCGATCACGCCTTCATTGGCAAGTCGAGAAAATAAGACACGCACAATAAAGTCGTGCTAATCGATCACGCCTTCATTGGCAAGTCGAGAAAATAAGACACGCACAATAAAGACGTGCTAATCGATCACGCCTTCATTGGCAAGTCGAGAAAATAAGACACGCACAATAAAGTCGTGCTAATCGATTGCGCCTTCATTGGCGAGTCGAGAAAATAAGACACGCACAATAAAGTCGTGCTAATCGATCACGCCTTCATTGGCGGGTCGAGAAAATAAGACACGCACAATAAAGTCGTGCTAATCGATCACGCCTTCTTTGGTGGGTCGAGAAAATAAGACACGCACAATAAAGACGTGCTAATCGATCACGCCTTCATTGGCAAGTCGAGAAAATAAGACACGCACAATAAAGTCGTGCTAATCGATCACGCCTTCATTGGCAAGTCGAGAAAATAAGACACGCACAATAAAGACGTGCTAATCGATCACACCTTCATTGGCAAGTCGAGAAAATAAGACACGCACAATAAAGTCGTGCTAATCGAACACGCCTTCATTGGTGGGTCGAGAAAATAAGACACGCACAATAAAGACGTGCTAATCGATCACGCCTTCATTGGCAAGTCGAGAAAATAAGACACGCACAATAAAGTCGTGCTAATCGATTGCGCCTTCATTGGCGAGTCGAGAAAATAAGACACGCACAATAAAGTCGTGCTAACCAATCACGCCTTCATTGGCGGGTCGAGAAAATAAGACACGCACAATAAAGTCGTGCTAATCGATTACGCCTTCATTGGTGGGTCGAGAAAATAAGACACGCACAATAAAGTCGTGCTAATCGATCACACCTTCATTGGCGAGTCGAGAAAATAAGACACGCACAATAAAGTCGTGCTAATCGATCACGCCTTCATTGGCAAGTCGAGAAAATAAGACACGCAAAATAAAGTCGTGCAAATCGATTATGCCTTCATTGGGAAATCGAGAAAATAAGACGCGCACAACACAACAAAGACGTGCAAATCGATTATGCCTTCGTTGGCAGATCGAGAAAATAAGACGCGCACAACACAACAAAGACGTGCAAATCGATTATGCCTTCGTTGGCAGGTCGAGAAAATAAGACGCGCACAACACAACAAAGTCGTGCAAATCGATTATGCCGTCATTGGCAAATCGAGAAAATAAGACGTGCACAACACAACAAAGACGTGCAAATCGATTATGCCTTCGTTGGCAGGTCGAGAAAATAAGACGCGCACAACACAACAAAGACGTGCAAATCGATTATGCCTTCGTTGGCAGGTCGAGAAAATAAGACGCGCACAACACAACAAAGACGTGCAAATCGATTATGCCTTCGTTGGCAGGTCGAGAAAATAAGACGCGCACAATACAACAAAGACGTGCAAATTGATTATGCCTTCGTTGGCAAGTCGAGAAAATAAGACGCGCACAACACAATAAAGCCGTGCTAATCGATCACGCCCCCATTGGCAGATCGAGAAAATAAGCCACGCACGATCAACCCGAAACAAAAAGCCGTCCCTTGTGACGCACAAAGGCCGTCACTCACGACGCGCAAAGGCCGTTCCCCGTGACGCGAACCCAAGAGCATACATCCCGCATCCGCATGAAAACGTAGATTTTGAGTTTCTACTCGACGTACGCTCGACCAGAAACTCGGGGGGCTAATGTTACCGGTCTGTCCCGTCCCGGTACGGCAATGACATCATACGGCGGCTTCCCCGAGCCTTTCCCGGCGCACGGCCACCTCAAGGCCGGCCATGGCCGAGTCAGAGCCGGCCATGGCCTTCACGGCCGAGTCAGAGCCGGCCATGGCCGGGTCAGAGCCGGCCATGGCCTCCACGGCCGAGTCAGAGCCGGCCATGGCCGGGTCAGAGCCGGCCATGGCCTCCACGGCCGAGTCAGAGCCGGCCATGGCCTCCACGGCCGAGTCAGAGCCGGCCATGGCCGGGTCAGAGCCGGCCATGGCCTCCACGGCCGAGTCAGAGCCGGCCATGGCCGGGTCAGAGCCGGCCATGGCCCCCACGGCCGAGTCAGAGCCGGCCATGGCCCCCACGGCCGAGTCAGAGCCGGCCATGGCCGGGTCAAAGCCGTCCATGGCCGGGTCAGAGGCGTCTCTCGGCCAAGGGGCTGTCCACGACGCTCCTTGGTCGCCTATAAATACCAAGGTACCTCCCTTGGTCCAGGTAATCCGAATTTGAGTACTGAAACGTTGTCGAACTCGTACCTCGCTCGTTTCTCTCAAGTCTTGACCTCTATACTCCACCTCAATCCTTCTAATGTTGAGCGTCGGAGAGGTAAACAGAGGCACCCCCTCTGTTTCCCCTTTGTAGTTCACACCTCTTTCTGCTTGCTTTTCAGGTGCCTGGACGAGATTGACATTACCAACAGCTAAGGGACGGCTTGGGATACCAAGCCCGACACGCTCGAGCCGAAGTGAGACCACTTGGTCCGGCCTTGGGTCTAACCACTTTGGGCTCCTAAATCGTTGTCCGAAAAACAGCGACAACATAGGTCATCCACCTCACCTCCACCTCACTTCTACATGGCACACTCTCCCCTCATCCACTTGTTTAATCATGGTAATTAAGTGCAACATATATAATGTGTTCTTCACCTTAGTATTTCTTCCATGCGGGACTCTTTTCCACACACAAACACACTCTCTCAATCAACAACACACTATTTCGTATTTTAGTGAAAAAATTAAATTAAGCTTTAAATAATTAAAACACCTATTTAATATTAGCTCAATTTCCAACATGGATTTGGTCTCGGATTGCGCATGAGATTTGATTAATCCGCATTTTTTACTTGAGCATCTCGTTGGCCCTAAAGATAAGGGGCCGGGTCCATAGTTCTTGTGCTGCTCTCTTGACATGATTACACGAATTTGTGGTTCTCAAATGAACACAAAGCCAGCAGAGCCACCATAGTCCTGGCTACAGGGAATAGATGAACACTGGAGGCTAGGGTTTTCGTAGCAAAGAGAGTGCTTAGAAAACGAGAGGGAGAGGAGGAAAGGGAAATTAATTTTTGAAAAGTGTTAAATTAGCTTTGCAAAAGCGAAAGACAAAAGAAATGGCATGTCATTGGTTTGTCTTCTGAGATTATTACATGTACGACTTTAAAATAATGCCTTCGTCTTAAAATCTCGACAGTCATTTTGATTCCCAGGATTACCTAGATGCATAGAATCGACTGTATCTATTCCGTCTATTACTGGTATGTACGTTCTTAATTAACACTAAGGGCGATTATTTGGAAGTCCATATATTATTCTTCTGTAATTCATGGATGTATATGGAAGCAAACGTATACATAATAGACGAGTTTTTATTTTATTTTTTGAAAGGTCTAGATAGACGTATGAATATATATTTAATAGGGATAATATTAAACTTGTGTTTTCATATAGTTTATATACTAGCCTTTGAGATATGCATTCTTTTTCCCTACAGTCTCACCCTTCCCTTTATCTCTGAACATGAACAGTGTGTAGATATTGGATCTTGTGCAAAGTGATTTAACACTTTCTAGGGATCAGTAGTTCAGTACTCTCTCATATGTCTTCTTCACAAATCTCTCTCTCTCTCTCTCTCTCTCTCTCTCTCTCTCTCTCTCTCTCTCTCTCTCTCCCGATGGCCTGCATTTATTTTTTCAGTAGCTTTGAAAACTGCTGCTTCGTTATAGTTTTTCAACTCTTTTTATTATCATAGGGTTTTTCCCAATCTATCATGTTGAGGGTAATAATTATGTACTAGTAATAATACACACAAGATGCACACAAATGTCACATATTACCAAGAAGAAGAAAGAGTATCGAGGGAAGAGAAAGTCAGAGAGAAGAAAGAATACTTTGAAATTCTTTTCTTAATTGAAAAATTAGCTGTACCAAAATACATATAGAGAGGAAAGATTCGCATAGTACCAACGGGTCATGTGCGTTATTCTGTTACAGAGAGTTTCTAGAAGCTTATTAAAAACATTAAAGCTAAAAGGTAATTAACTAAGCTAACAACAGTTTATTCTAATTAATTTGGGATCTAAAATGTAATACTCCTCAAGATGGAGAGAATATATCGAGAACTCCCATCTTGCTCAATAAGCTCTTGAACTGCGTCGGATGTAGCGCCTTGGTGAAGATATCGGCCAATTGATGAGTTGTCTTGACGTGAAGAGTTTTCAAAAGACCACTTTGAATCTTCGCCCTCACTATGTGGCAATCTATCTCGATGTGCTTCGTTCGTTCGTGAAACACGGGATTGGCAGCGATGTGTAATGCTGGTTGATTGTCGCAAAACATAATGGCTGGTGCTTTGTGATCAATATGAAAGTCACGAAGTAAGGATTTCAGCCAAACCAGTTCACACGTAACGCTTGCCATAGCACGATACTCAGCCTCTGCCGATGACCTTGAAACCGTCGTCTGCTTCTTTGATTTCCAGGATATCAAGGATGATCCCAAAAAGACACAAAAACCACCAGTCGAGCATCTAGAGTCAACGCACCCTGCATAATTCGAGTCTACGAAGGCTTTCAACTCCAAAGCAGAATCAGATGGAAAGAATAAACCTTGACCTGGCGTGTCTTTGACATATTGGAGTACTTTGAGAGATGCTTGAAGATGTGGTTTGCGTGGAGCTGCCATGAACTCACTCAATCGATTCACAGCGAAACACAAATCCGGTTGTGTGAGAGTCAAGTAGAGCATCCTTCCAATCAATCTCTTGTACAGCAGTGGGTCATCTAGTAAATCACCTTTCTTGATGAGATAACTTTAGATTGGGAACCATAGGAATGGATTGTGGCTTCCAAACCAATTGTCTTGAGTCGTTTAGGATCTCGAGGGCATATTTTCGTTGACAAAGATATATACCTTTTGCTGACTAAGCAATCTCAAGTCCTAAGAAATATCTCAACGCACCTAGATCCCTCATTTTGAATTATGTACTAAACCTTGTCTTGAGTAAGTCAACTTCTGTTTGGTCATTGCTAGCAATTATGATATCGTCAACATACACTAGCAAAGCCAAGAAAGACTTACCATTGACTTTGATGAAGAGGGAATGATCATTCAATTATTGAGTAAAACCAATCTGAATCAATGTGTTGGAGAATTTCAGAAACCATTGACGACTCGTCTGTTTCAGACCATACAACAATTTGTGAAGGCGAAAAACAGCGTTGCTTGGTAAAATCTCCCCCTCACGACTAGTGTACCCCGGAGAAATAGTCATATAAAAGTCTTCATTTAAATCACCATGAAGAAAAGCATTAGTGACATCTACCTGCGATAGAGTCCAACCAAAGATGGCAGCTAGGGACAAAAGAATCTTGACACTAACAAACTTAGCAACCGGAGAGAAAGTGTCGAAGTAATCAACACCTTCTTGTTGAGTATATCCCTTGGCCACCAACCGGGCCTTGTACCTCTCGAGGCTCCCATCGTCGTTAACTTTGATTTTATAAACCCATCGGCAACCAACTGGGTGTTTGCCGTCTGGCAAACTAACAATGCTCCAAGTCCGATTGCTTTCTAAGGCCTGCAACTCAGTAGACATAGCATCATGCCAAACTTGATGTTCATTAGCCTCATGAAAATGTTGGGGTTCAATGTGATTAGTGATGGCTAGAGTAGAAGCTCGGTGTCGTGGTGAGAGTCTGTGGTAGCTTAGAGAAGCAGATATAGGATAAAGAGGAGTGGCAGCTGAAGAAAAAGGGAAATTTTATGAATGTCGAGTAACAATGATAATCGGATAAGTAGGGAGGTTTGTGTGAGACTCGAGAGGAACGTGTAACGACAGGTAAGTTGGGTAAAATTATTTGGTCGGATGGTGTCGTTGAAGAGATGAGTGAGAAGAAGGAGTTGGGATTCATGTAGGAAGCACTCGGTCAGGAAAAAGAGTGTCAAAGGCAGAAAGGTCATTTTCATATTTGAAAGGAAAGATGTGTTCATGAAAAAACGACATTGCAAGTGATAAAAATTTGATTTGACTCGATATCCAAAAGTTTTTAGCCCTTGTACCCAGCTGGATAACCAATAAAAACACTGGCCCGAGCACGAGGATTGAACTTTACTCGATGACTATGAAGGCTAGAAGCATAACACAAACAACCGAAGACACACAAATGAGTATAAACCGGGGCTTTCTTTTGCAGAATTTCAATGGGTGTTTTGTTTTGTAGAAGAGGTGAAGGAGTACGATTGTTGAGAAATATTGTTGTGAGAACACACTCGCCCCAAAAAATCAGAGGAATTCCAGATTGAAAAAGAGTGCACGAGCGACATTCAAAATATGTTGGTGTTTTTGTTCGACAACCGAATTTTGCTTAGGAGTTTCAACACAAGAGTGAGTTGATTTATCCCTTTTGATAAGAAAAAAATCTTGAAAGGATAACTTGGGTGCATTATCAGAACGAACATATTTTATTTGTGTGTTATATTGGGTGAGAATCATGGCATAAAAATTCTGAAAAATGAGAATGACTTCTGATTTTGCTCGCAAGAGATAAACCCAAGTGACTCGGCTGCAATCATCAACAATGGTGACAAAATATTTAAAACCTTCTTGTGTTTGAAATGGAAAGGACCCAAAATATCAATATGTATCAAGTCAAAGTAATTTTTGGACATTTTATTTTCACTGTGAAAGGGCGATCGACGCTTTTTTGCTAAAGGGCAAACAGAACAATGGGAATCAGAAAGAGATAACGATCCTAGAATTCTCAAAATATCATTAAGAACTTGAAGTTTTACAAGAGATGGATGGCCTAGTCTACAGTGCCATAAGTCAGTCTTAGACAAAACAAAGCACAAAACATGAGAATTCAAAACATTTTATCCCAGACTTTTAATATAGAGATTGTTGTGTCTTCTACCCCTCCCAATCGTCAAGGCATGAATAGGGTCCTGAATGGAACAATGGTAATTATCAAATTCAAAGCGACATTTGGGACTGAGAGTGAGTGAGCTGACACTGAGCAAATTGAAACCAAGAGTCGAAACAAGAAGCACATCTTTCAAAAGAACCGAATCAGACAATTTGACAATTGCTATTTGAGAGATTTTAATTGTGTGGCCATTAGGTAGGCTGAGATCAGAATGACGTCTGGGTTCTAAATGACAAAACATGTATTTATCACGACAAACATGGTGCGTTGCACTGCTATCAATGACCCAAGAATCACTCAAAATAGAGGAAGAGACACAACATATGGTGACTCAAGGATTACCAGGCAATGTGAAAGGTGAGTGAGGATTGGTTTTGTGAGCTGAAACATGGGATGCAGATGGATTGGAGGCAAATGAATCATCAGAGTTTGAGCGATTACCATGACCGAGTTGCGAACTCAAGTAGGCAATCCATTGCTGAATTTGCTCCGAGCTCAGCGATCCTTGGAATGAGGATTGAGGTTGAACAGATGTATGTAGCGGAGCTGGTGGTGGTGGTGGTGTAGCAGCGTGAGCCTTGGACTGAGTAGGCGGCGACGGTAACAGCCCCGACGAATTGGATTGAAGAGAGCTCACTTTATTCACCTGCATCTTGGGCTTGGACTTCATCGGATAGCTAGGTGGATAGCCATGAAGCTTGTAGCAGCGATCCACAGTGTGCCCAACGATACCACAATGAGTGCAAGTGGGTTTTCCAGATCTGAATTTCCCAACAGTCGTCGTCGAAGGTTGAGGCAGAATGTGGGATTCAGAGGCGAAAGCAACAAGGTTTGTGGGAGAAGAGAAAACCCCAATCCCTCGTTGTCTCTCCTCTTGGATGACGAGATTGAACACCTTGGTAATGGGTGGCAACGGATCTGCCATGAGGATCTGAGCACGAACTGCTGCGAACGATTCGTTCAGACCCATCAAAAACTGCATCACGTATTCTAGTTCCAGATATTGCATCCAGATCGCCATTCCTCCACAGCTGCAAGTCAGTACCGGCTGGTAGTTCTTCAGCTCATTGTTGTCAATGGTGCCCACAAGAAGAGTAGTAGTGTCTATTTATGTACATTTGATGTCATATAGTCTTACGAAGACTCTTGCTTGTAATTGCCTATCTATTCATTAATAAAGTTGAAACGTTCATTCATTCTTTCTTTGTTTGAAGCTTTATGATAAAACCATAGTCTTTTAGTCCATAAACAAACTTAACAACTTACGAAGAGACAAATGTAGATTTGCATGAACAAACTCTTCGTAGTTTGCTTAAAACGATATATTCGCAATCTTAGGGTCAAAGGACTATTGACCTCAGTATGATTGTTAGAAGAATCTATGATGTCTGGTTATGAGGCATTGAGAGTTAGGAACTCTATAGTTCTTCTAGGTATCTTCCGAAGGTACTGAATTGACCAGTGCACTTCTAGAGACAAGATAAGAACAAACCATTTAACCTCTTATGTCTCGAAGTCACTATGTATGAATTGCATCATGCTTACCTTAATCCTGAAATGAGACATGCCATTTCACACCTTAGTATTCTCATTTGAGAAAGTCAAAGTTCGGACTCACTATGTGATTCCGAACAAGGCCTATTGGTGAAGTACTAAGTTGTGAGTCTGTCATGAGTAACTTTGTGAAGTTCTCATAGATATGGAATTCATGTACAAGATTGCTGAAATGCAATGTATGTCACCTCATGCTTTGTTCCTTGGAGTGTGAATAAATGAACTGGCCAGTGTCCAAATTGAGTCCTGACTCTTTTGGATGAAACAATGTGACTTGTTAGCTCCTCGTCAATACATTGTTTCTAACTTATTCACAAGCGACAAAGGAGTTGAGGAAATAACAGCTAGAAGGGTAAAATGGTAATTTAGTAAATCCCGACTAGCTGATGACATTCATGAAGGGTAAACATAGATAATATTCAGTGGATCCGCTCATCATAATTAGGTCGAATTCTTGAGTAGAAAATAAATTCATTTGAACCCAGAGATTTTCAGTGTCAGCTCTTTAGTGGAGTCAGTTGGCATTAAGCTAAACTTGGAAAAGGTTTGTGAACTTTTGAGTCCAAGTGTTTAGCTAAAGCTTTGTTCATTTGGGTCCATGAGGTCACTGTCACGAATCACATCGATAGGAATAGTTAAACTGGAAGCTAAGCCAAAACAAGAACGAAAATAGTTAAAAGGGTATTTTTGTCTTTTGAGACAAAGGATGAAATGAATGTCAATAAATTTTTTGACAAGGTCATTTTATGACATGTTTCACTCGGCCATGACTTGATCATTGGGCCTTGTGAATTAATTTCATTTCATAAGAATTTTATTGAAAACTCTTAATGGGCCTTTTTCATGTTCTCATGAATAAATGAAGAAGCTTCTAGAAGCTCCTTCTAGAAGTGAAATGGGCGCCCATAATACCCAAGGAAAGAGAGTTTATTTTGTGCATAAATGTATTTAGATACTTGCCAAAAGAAAAAGAGGAAACAAATTTCCCACACATGCTTGTAGGAAATTCGGCCAAGAGAGAAAAGGGAAAGCCAGGGACAAAAAAGGAAACAAATCCTAGCCTCTAGGAGGCAGCCTTGGGCGCCCAACATGGAATGGGAAATGAAGGATTTTTGCTCATGAATATGTGATATTCTATAGAAGAGGAAACTACCTTATTGAAGGTGAGACCTCTCCTATAAATAGGAGCCTCATTTCCTCACAATTCATTCATCCAAGTTTAAGAGATTTGAGAGACTCTCTCTCTAGAACTTGGCCAAAGTCCTCTTCTCTCTCTCTCTAGTTTATTTTCGGTTTTCTCTTGTCTTGGCACCTAGGTCCTCACTCGACCTAGTCTTTAGCTCTGCGACTTCGAGACTCGTTCTCAAGTCGTAGTGTTTAAAAGTGCCCACTCACTAATTCCTTCTTTTCGAGTGATTTAGTGATAGAAACTATCGTGGTTGCTCGAGTTCCCGAGGAAAGAATAGAGAGACGTGCTGCGAGGGGAGACGAGCGTTGCGACTTTCCAAAAGCTTCTACAAGGTTCAAGCTTCAAGAAAGGTTAGTAACTTTAGTAGCTCATATTAGTTTTTATTTACATGCATATGCTCTTGTCTAGGTTAGTAAAAACTAACCTAGATTAGCATGTACATGTTTTTAAAGTTATGAGCTTGAAAATCGTTTTCGAAAGTTTACTAATTTTGTGACAAGTTAGAATTGTAATCTTAGATTTTTTTTAATTTATTGCTCATGCCTTTAAATTAAAAACCATGTTGATTTTCTATAAGTTTGGGATGATGTTAAAACACATTAGAATCAGTTCTAAAAGTTTTTAATTTTTTTATATTGAAAAACGTGTTTTAAAGGTTTGAGAATTTTCGAGTAAAATTTTGTGACTAGTTTTGTTTTCTTGCTAGTTTCGTTTATTTACTTGAATCGTTTTATGCATGTTGTTATTTCTTTTATTTTTTATGTTATTACCCTGCTAATAAAACACAAATAAAAGCTTTAAACAACTTCATAAAACGTTCCGTTACACTCGATTCTTTTTCGCATCTAAAAGGACAAAGCTTTAATTTATTTCTTTTTCTTCGAGCTGGAATGTAAACCCGCATTAAAAGCGGCATAACTCTCTGCTCAGAAATCGAAATTTAATGATTCTTGAATCAAATTAAAGCTCTCTCTGTCCTCTGTCCAATGCCACCGGTTTCGGCTCAAAAGGTCATCGGAGCCGCCAGTTATGGCGATTTTACTCCGAGGTGCGCGGCTGTCTGAAACTCCAGTTTTTTAGAAATCCGGATTTTCAAACCCCACTACCATGAGTTATAGAACTCTAATGAGAAAATTTTCTTGAGCAAAAATGTTTTTCATATGATTATAAACATGATGTGTAAAGATTAAAAGTTTTGTTTTTTGAAAGATTAATTGAAATTGAATTTTTACAAAACTAGTTTGAATTTTGAAAAACCGTTTTCACTTTCAAACTTGAAAATATTTTGTCATCCAAATCAAACAAAGTTTTCAAAATGCTTTCAAAACTATATCTATATCACATATGTTCAAAATCTATATGCTCTCGAAATTTTGAGTGGGAGGTCTCCTTGTAGACAAGCCGAAAAATAAAAAGGATGTGTAATCTCAAACTTTCAAGTGTTCGAGTGAGTTGAAGTTCACACTTCCCTCACGCACTTTCCCGAAATAGAAAATAGGAAAAGATCGAGTATGTCCCTTGTGCCTTTATGCACTAATACTGCTCTGAACATGTCGATCTAGGATTCTCTTCTAGTTGTCCGCTCTGTCGCTCTCTAACTAGGAAATTTGTTTCCGAACTTATAAGAGTCGATGAACCAACTCCAAAAACTAAGTGGGAGGGTTATACTTGTTGTTTGTAACCCACGATCCCCAACACTAATGAAAAGTGCAAGTGTCGCCGGACTAAGAGTCACCCTCGTGGCCCTCTCTTAAATGAGAGTACTCAAGGGCGCTTTGCTCTGATCATTGCTCAATGAGCTACGTTCGAGAGTGAGACGATGATGACAAGACCTCCCCTCGGCGGATTGTTTTTCAAAGTCAATCTTTTGGACTAAGTGGTTGGTTACACACTTAGACTCAATCCCTAGTAATCCTCCCTTGAGGCCCTGCGAAAGGATGTGAGTGATCAAACCAATTTACAAGGTGGCTAGTCAAAATTGATGTATTGACATCTTGGCTATGCATTAATGATGAGTCATTTACTTATGAAAGGAGACTCGTTGCGGCCTTCCCTCGAAGGAGTAAAGTGTCATTTCGTTCATAACACCTTTGGATTTTACAAAAGTCTTAATGAAACTTAAATCCTAAACCAAAGACTAATCATAAACTTGTTTCAACTTATATAGGCAATATGTCTCTCAACCCTCTCTCTATCTTTCTTTCCTCGAACCAACTCGAAAACGAAAACTACGTAGATTCGAAACGTAACCTCGACATAATACCTACCGTTAACAAGCACAAACGGGTACTCACCACCCCGTGTCCTCCTCTGACGAATGACGATTCAACTCAAGAGGACAATGACGCCTTAGCGGCCTGGTTTCGATCCGATGAGATTGTGAGGTGCTATATCTTGGCATCTATGAACAATGTGCTGAAAGAGCAACATCGTGACATCGAGACTGCCGCTAACATGCTCTACAATCTCCTTGAGATGTTTGGAGGGCAAAGGCGTCAATCAAGGCAAAAGGCAGTCCGACAGTTTATGAACTGTCATATGAAGGCTAGGACTCCTGTTAGAGACTTTATGATACTGATCATTAGTTATCTAAATAAAATGGAAATCCTACGATCTGAGATTGATGGGAAGAATGTCATAGATATGATCTTAGAAACTCTCTCCGCATCTCTTGATACCTTCAAGATGAACTACTCCATTAACAAGCTAGAGTACACTGTTACCAAGCTTATGGAGGAACTTCACACTGCTGTAGGTCTCACTAAGAGAAAGAGGAATCAAAGAGAGGCACATGCTACTGAGCAAAAGGCCTCCGCCTCTGGAACTAAGAACAGACCTTACAAGGCCGATAAAAAGAACTGTCCCGCCTATCTCAAAGCAAAGGAACATAGTATTGTACTAGTTACCGAAGCATGCTTAGTAGCTGATAATGTATCATCGTGGATTATTGACTTCGCTGCTACTAACCATATTTGTTGTTCCTTGAATGGTTTCAAGAAAACCAAAAGCTTAGAGGAAGGCGAGTTCTGTTTCAAATGGGGTGATGGGAGCCTGGTGTCTGCGAAGGCTGTGGGATCCGTGACGCTGTCTTTTGAAGACCGCACTTTAAACTTGAATAATGTTTATTTTGTTCCTACCTTTGGGAAGAACTTAATATCCGTTGCTCGTCTTTGTGAGCAAGATTATTGTTTAAAGTTCATTAAGAATGGAATTCGTATTTCGTTTCCTGATAATTCTTTTGTCACTGATGCATGTATGAAGAATGCTCTTTTTTACATCTATCCCACTAAACCTTCTCTTTTAGACACCGAAATAGATAACGATCTAATTAGGGAGCCAAAGAGGATCAAACTTTCTGAATCCTCCGATCTAACAAAAACAACATACCTCTGGCACTTAAGACTTGGTCATATCAGTCTAGATAGGATTAAGAGACTTGTGAGGGATGGTCCACTCCAAGCCTCTGCAATAGGCTCACTACCTACTTGTGAATCCTGTATAGAAGGAAAAATGACTAAGCGACCTTTCTCCGATAAGGGTCGAAGAGCCACTGAGTTGCTAGAACTAATACATTCTGATGTATGTGGTCCGCTCAACCAACAGGCACGTGGAGGATACGAATACTTCGTTACCTTCACTGATGATTACTCAAGATATGGGTTTGTCTATTTGCTTAAACACAAATCCGAGACCTTTAACGTATTTAAGGTCTTTAGGGCTTTAGTGGAAAAGCAAACTGGCAAAGTGATCAAAACTCTTCGATCTGATCGAGGTGGTGAGTATATGTCTGGAGAGTTCGATGACTTTCTTAAAGAAGAAGGTATCGCTTCTCAGCTTACCGCACCTGGCACACCTCAACAAAACGGAGTGTCAGAGAGAAGAAACCGAACTCTTATGGAGATGGTTAGATCGGTGATGAGTTACTCATCGCTCCCGCTTTCCTTTTGGGGATATACCCTCGAAACAGCCGCCTACATTCTGAACCAAGTTCCGTCCAAAACGGTTCCTGGTACTCCTTATGAACGATGGACTGGCCGTAAAGTGAATCTTGGCCGCATCCGAATTTGGGGTTGCCCTGCACACGTGCTGAGGCAAAAGACTAGCAAGTTGGCTAGTAGGTCAGAATTGTGCCTGTTTGTAGGATATCCGAAGGAAACCAAAGGTTTTACTTTCTATAGTCCCGAGGACGATAAGACTTTCGTTAGCACGAATGCTCGTTTCCTTGAGGAGGACTTTATGAAGGATACGAAACCTAGAAGCAAAATTGTGCTTGAAGAAAAGTTGGGTGAGGAAGCTTCTACCTCATCTGTAAGAACTGTTCTTACCCCAACTGAAACACAACCTAACTCATCAGAATCTCGTCAAGTAGTACTTAGACGTAGTGGGAGGGCTACTCAAAAGCCTGACAGGTACATGTCTTATGGAGACTCTCTTGTAGCCGTCTCCAACATGGATGACCCTGTTTCCTATAGCCAAGCGATGGCTTGTTCTGAATCAAACCTTTGGCTTGACGCCATGAAAGTTGAAATGCACTCGATGTATGCCAACAAAGTCTGGAAACTTGTAGACTTTCCTGAAGGGATTAAA
This sequence comes from Urtica dioica subsp. dioica, assembly GCF_054948205.1. NCBI lineage: Eukaryota > Viridiplantae > Streptophyta > Magnoliopsida > Rosales > Urticaceae > Urtica > Urtica dioica. The sequence goes on from NC_142756.1 coordinate 42,183,737, forward strand.
CCCGTAGGGTGTAAGTGGATATACAAGAAGAAAAGGGGTCCTGATGGGAACGTCGAGACGTTCACAGCACGACTTGTGGCGAAGGGTTATACCCAACAAGAAGGGATTGACTATGAAGAAACCTTCTCGCCAGTCGCGATGCTTAAATCCATCCGCATACTCCTATCCATAGCTGCAGCTCTCGACTATGAGATCAGGCAAATGGATGTCAAGACAGCCTTTCTGAATGGCAATCTTGACGAGCGCATTTACATGGCTCAACCAGACGGTTTCGTGGATAAAGGTCAAGAGACCAAGGTTTGTGAGTTGCTTAAATCCATTTATGGACTAAAGCAAGCATCTAGGTCATGGAATATTAGATTCGATGAAACTGTAAAGAGCTTCGGCTTTGAACAGTCAATAGATGAGCCTTGTGTTTACAAGTTAATACACGAAGGCAGAGTTGTGTTTCTGGTACTATATGTCGATGATATACTACTCATTGGTAATGACGTGGGTAAGTTATCTGAGGTTAAGGTCTGGCTAGCAAAGCAATTCGATATGAAGGATCTAGGAGAAGCCGCGTACATTCTGGGAATCCAAATCTTTCGAGATAGGAAAAACCGGTCCCTGTCGCTCTCTCAAGCATCTTATATTGATAAGATGATGGATCGCTTCTCGATGCAAAACTGCAAGAGGGGTCAAACACCCTTTAGGCATGGAGTTTCACTCTCTAAGGACCAGTCTCCCAAGACTGCACAAGAGATTGAAGACATGAGGAAAATTCCTTACGCCTCTGCCGTAGGAAGCCTCATGTATGCTATGCTTTGCACCCGACCTGATATATGTTTCGCCGTTGGCGTAGTTAGTCGTTTCCAATCCAACCCTGGACCCGAGCACTGGATTGCTGTTAAGCATGTTCTTAAGTATCTTCGAAGAACTAGGAACTTGATGCTTACATACTCAGGTACTGACCTGACTATGACGGGATATACCGACTCCGATTTTCAAGCGGATAAGGATTCCAGGAAATCCACTTCGGGATCTGTGTTCATCCTTAATAGTGGAGCTGTCGTGTGGAGGAGTATTAAGCAATCTTGCATTGCTGACTCCACAATGGAGGCAGAATATGTGGCTGCTTGTGAAGCATCCAAAGAGGCTGTATGGCTTAAGAAATTCCTTAAGTATTTGGAAGTTGTTCCAAACGTCGACGAGCCCATGACCCTTTATTGTGATAATAGTGGGGCTGTCGCTAACTCAAAGGAACCTAGAAGCCATAAGCGCTCTAAACATATTGAGAGGAAATACCATTTGATTCGAGAGATCGCGCAACGCGGAGACGTGGAGGTGAAGTAGATCTCTGGAAGATCCATTCACCAAGACCCTAGCGAACATGGTCTTCGACCAACTTCGAGAGGGATTAGGCATGTAGGACTACTCACATCTTCTTTGAGTCAAGTGGGAGTTTGTTGTCAATGGTGCCCACAAGAAGAGTAGTAGTGTCTATTTATGTACATTTGATGTCATATAGTCTTACGAAGACTCTTGCTTGTAATTGCCTATCTATTCATTAATAAAGTTGAAACGTTCATTCATTCTTTCTTTGTTTGAAGCTTTATGATAAAACCATAGTCTTTTAGTCCATAAACAAACTTAACAACTTACGAAGAGACAAATGTAGATTTGCATGAACAAACTCTTCGTAGTTTGCTTAAAATGATATATTCGCAATCTTAGGGTCAAAGGACTATTGACCTCAGTATGATTGTTAGAAGAATCTATGATGTCTGGTTATGAGGCATTGAGAGTTAGGAACTCTATAGTTCTTCTAGGTATCTTCCGAAGGTACTGAATTGACCAGTGCACTTCTAGAGACAAGATAAGAACAAACCATTTAACCTCTTATGTCTCGAAGTCACTATGTATGAATTGCATCATGCTTACCTTAATCCTGAAATGAGACATGCCATTTCACACCTTAGTATTCTCATTTGAGAAAGTCAAAGTTCGGACTCACTATGTGATTCCGAACAAGGCCTATTGGTGAAGTACTAAGTTGTGAGTCTGTCATGAGTAACTTTGTGAAGTTCTCATAGATATGGAATTCATGTACAAGATTGCTGAAATGCAATGTATGTCACCTCATGCTTTGTTCCTTGGAGTGTGAATAAATGAACTGGCCAGTGTCCAAATTGAGTCCTGACTCTTTTGGATGAAACAATGTGACTTGTTAGCTCCTCGTCAATACATTGTTTCTAACTTATTCACAAGCGACAAAGGAGTTGAGGAAATAACAGCTAGAAGGGTAAAATGGTAATTTAGTAAATCCCGACTAGCTGATGACATTCATGAAGGGTAAACATAGATAATATTAAGTGGATCCGCTCATCATAATTAGGTCGAATTCTTGAGTAGAAAATAAATTCATTTGAACCGAGAGGTTTTCAGTGTCAGCTCTTTAGTGGAGTCAGTTGGCATTAAGCTAAACTTGGAAAAGGTTTGTGAACTTTTGAGTCCAAGTGTTTAGCTAAAGCTTTGTTCATTTGGGTCCATGAGGTCACTGTCACGAATCACATCGATAGGAATAGTTAAACTGGAAGCTAAGCCAAAACAAGAACGAAAATAGTTAAAAGGGTATTTTTGTCTTTTGAGACAAAGGATGAAATGAATGTCAATAAATTTTTTGACAAGGTCATTTTATGACATGTTTCACTCGGCCATGACTTGATCATTGGGCCTTGTGAATTAATTTCATTTCATAAGAATTTTATTGAAAACTCTTAATGGGCCTTTTTCATGTTCTCATGAATAAATGAAGAAGCTTCTAGAAGCTCCTTCTAGAAGTGAAATGGGCGCCCATAATACCCAAGGAAAGAGAGTTTATTTTGTGCATAAATGTATTTAGATACTTGCCCAAAGAAAAAGAGGAAACAAATTTCCCACACATGCTTGTAGGAAATTCGGCCAAGTGAGAAAAGGGAAAGCCAAGGAACAAAAAAGGAAACAAATCCTAGCCTCTAGGAGGCAGCCTTGGGCGCCCAACATGGAATGGAAAATGAAGGATTTTTGCTCATGAATATGTGATATTCTATAGAAGAGGAAACTACCTTATTGAAGGTGAGACCTCTCCTATAAATAGGAGCCTCATTTCCTCACAATTCATTCATCCAAGTTTAAGAGATTTGAGAGACTCTCTCTCTAGAACTTGGCCAAAGTCCTCTTCTCTCTCTCTCTAGTTTATTTTCGGTTTTCTCTTGTCTTGGCACCTAGGTCCTCACTCGACCTAGTCTTTAGCTCTGCGACTTCGAGACTCGTTCTCAAGTCGTAGTGTTTAAAAGTGCCCACTCACTAATTCCTTCTTTTCGAGTGATTTAGTGATAGAAACTATCGTGGTTGCTCGAGTTCCCGAGGAAAGAATAGAGAGACGTGCTGCGAGGGGAGACGAGCGTTGCGACTTTCCAAAAGCTTCTACAAGGTTCAAGCTTCAAGAAAGGTTAGTAACTTTAGTAGCTCATATTAGTTTTTATTTACATGCATATGCTCTTGTCTAGGTTAGTAAAAACTAGTTTTACTTTAAAAGAAAAATTTTAAAATTCCGCCGCTTAACGAAGCGTTAAACTTTTTCTTAAACCCTAGATCGATTCCAACACTCATCCCATATGATTTTCAGCTGGGTGTAATACCCATTAAATCCAAGGAACTTTTTGAGAGGTTTTGGAGCTTTTGCTTGAGCTGAAATATACGAGTAGCATTCCGTTCCTGAAAACGAGCTGCCAGATCCTCCCAAACTGCTTGGGCTGAGTCGTGGTAAAGGAGACTATCTGCAATCTCCTTCGATACAGCGTTGAGAAGCCACAAAGTGACCATGCTAGTACATCTGGACCAGGCTCCATAATTTGGGTCAGATTGCAGAGGAACGAGAATGGACCCATCCACAAAACCAAGTTTGTACTTAGCGTTCAATGCCATGAGTACCGATCTGTTCCAGGTGTTGTAGTTCGGGCCGGTGAGTGGATGACCGACGAGAGACAATCCAGGGTGATCTCCATTGTGGAGGATAAAGGGGCTTCCAAAATCGGAGGGAGATGCCTCCTCTGACATCGAATTTGCAGGTGCCGGTGAGTTCAGGGAAACCACACAATCCCCAGTTGGGTTGTTCTGATTTTCTCCACTGGCGTTTTGATTTCCTCCGTCGCGAGCCATAAAAAGGGTAAGGAGCTTCACTGCTCTGATACCATATTACGAAGAAGAAGAAAGAGTATCGAGGGAAGAGAAAGTCAAAGAGAAGAGAGAATATTGTGAAATTCTTTTCTTAATTGAAAAATGAGTTGTACCAAAATACATATAGAGAGGAAAGATTCACATAGTACCAACACAATGGTCATGCGCTTTATTCCGTTATAAAGTTTCTAGAAGCTTATTAAAAACATTAAAGCTAAAAGGTAATTAACTAAGCTAACAGCAATTTATTCTAATTAATCAGGGATCTATAATGTAATATCACATACATTGTAATATTATTAATCCTACAAAACTCGATACTTAATGAAGGCCGAAAGTAAATGATCGTATAGTCATCAACTGTGCTGTCTGAAATCAAATTTCAGATTATTTACAACCATTCATTCAGGGCATTCAAAATTATATATCAAGTACTCTATTGATTATGATAAAACATTGACTTAAGTTTTAAACTTAACAAAGGTTTTTTTCTTGTGCAAACAGAAATAGTCATGTTAGTTAACTTTTAGTGGCTATTTAATATTTGAATAGTGAAATAATTACCTGAATGTGTCACTTTTTAGTGAATGCTAGTTAATTCTTCTATCTGAAAACTTGAATATGTGTAACTTGTATATTCAAGTTTGAATGCAAAAATTATTTTAATTAGCTGAAGTTTGATTCGTTGTTTTTAAAATAATTATGTTGACTATTTAATAAAAATAAACTCCAAATGTTAGTGTATATACACATACATGTGTAATATATCTTAACGGCAATCATCATAGTAACAAATTATCAGATAAACAGGCTCCTAATTTAAAGGATAGCTCTGTCAACAAACACACGTTACATCATCCACTGAGAACTACAAAATTGTCCTTAATAACAAAACTCCAATAATCAGTGTTACAAAAGATAGCACTCTTAATTACTTATAGGAATTCAAAACTCACACCAAAATAGGAAATATGAAAAAAGGACAGTCATATAATTAATAACCAGCTTGATTATATGCCTTGGAAAAATCAGTAGAAAATATAAATTAGATATGCCTTCAAATTTATGGGTATATATAGTACCTTGCCTTTCTTCCGTGAGGAGATCTTCTCTTGTGTTTAAAACAAAACATCTGATGATCAGTCACACTTTTTATTTCATGAAAAGTGGAGCTTCTTTGTAATATCCTTTGTATACACACACGCACACACACACACACACACAAAACATTCAAATAACGAGAGAGTAAGATTGGTTAAGACTTACTACTCCACATCTTTATTCTGCCGAGACGTGTTGTTTCCACTCTCGCTTCTGGGACTATCATTCATCCCAAAATGAAAGAGAGACCTCATTGGGTTGGGCAAGAGGTTCTGAGGCATTTGAAAATGGTTTTCTTGTCTTGGGTCATGAAGTTCAAGCAAATTAGGGAAATAGGTTTGTTTAGTAGTTTCATTACTAGAAGTAATAGCACCAGGATGGTTACTTCCATGAGGGGAGAGAAGATATTGTGACCCGGTTGATAGAGACAACGTGGATGGTTGAGGCACAGCATCATTCAAGCTCTGAAGATTATTATTATGATCCGATAATCCGTGGCCAATGCCGCCGAAATGCGACATTATCACCGGATAGTTTGGAGCCTCCCACCGATAACCGTTAGGCAAGTTATTTGCAATGTTGTTCAAAATACCCGGAAAAAATGGATGATGATTATTGATCATGCTGTTGTTCCTTGACAAAAGGTTGTTTTCCACAATAACACCACCACTTCCTTCTTCTTCTTGTTCTTCACATTCTTCTTCTTTTCCAAGTCCCTCATGACCATTATGATTCTTTGTACCACCTCTCGAATCTTCTTTCCCAACTTCTTTTGACTTTGTGCCATTAGTTGTTATAGAAGTAGTAGTGCTCCAAATATTTGACCATCCCAATCTGCTTGAATTCCCCAGTGGATCCCATTCCATACTTTTCCCATGATCACTATTGCTCTTGGCTACTCCTTGATGATCATGACCACTAGGAGTAATGCCAGTAATGGCTCCGCGGGGCATTAGAAGAGAAAAGTTGGGGCCGGGAATACTCGGAAGTGGTGGAAGTTCGTCGATCTCGTTCTTAGCGGCATCGAGCAACCAATCAACGACTTTGCTTGGCTGATTGAGGCCAAGCCGGTCTTGGAGATCATAGAGCTGAATGGCTGTTGGAACCGAGAGCCTAACTCGCCGGTCTCTTAACCCTCTCACCGTCGTGACTTTGCTGTGCCTGTCCTTGCCTCCAAACACCCGCGAGACTCGGACGATCCTTGGATCTTTCAGCCTCAGCCATGGAGTTGTTGTTGACGATGAGGCCTTACTCGTAGTACTTGTGACTATGGCTTTTCCAATTTCGCTTGAATGATTATTGCCTTCCTCTCCATGAGGGAAATCTGCCTCTTTGGCGTCTTTGATCATATCTTGTGTCTTGATCCCATCTTTATTGCATCACTAATTACAAGTGTGGAACGATTAAATTTCTTGCTTTTGTTTTCCTTCAGATTTTGGATCAATCCTCTCTCACATGTTCATGACGATGTCCAATAGATCTTGGTATCTCATGCTTCGCCGTATACCCTATGAAAGATGTTTGGAAAATTAGAAGATGAATAGAAGAATAAGATTCAATTCAAATATGCAAGGCTTGACTACGCAGAAGTGGTTTCTTTTAATATCATTCCACTCCATGAAATTAAAGAAAAAATTACAGAGATTTAGATATATATTTATATGAAATCAAGTATATCCCGTGATATTCTGATAAAGTGTCAAGTCTAGTACTTCGAAAGAGATGAAGGATTGATTGAATATGTCAAGGGAAAGGCATATGATATGTCAAATTACTAAGTTGATGTAAAATTACTCCAAGTCAAACACCTCCAAAAAAAAAATAATAATAATTTCTCACATCGATGGAAAAAATCATGTGCTAGCGTGTGATTGTAAATAATAATAATTTCTCACATCGATGAATATGTATGCGTGTGATTGTAAATCTGTGATCAAGAGCCTACAAATATAAGGAAAACGACGAGTTACTTATTCAAGCTAATGTAATCTCTCTCCTTCTCCAAGTAAAAGATAAAGTTTCTTCTTCTTTAAATATGACAAAGGAATATGAGAAATCACATATTAAACAAAGAAAATCGAACTTACACGAACGCTTTCTTCAGGTAGCTAACTGCAGTTTTCAGTAGGGTTTTCAGTTCTCAGCCCAATCCATAAATCATTGCCGTAATAAGTGTAGATATTTTGTAAGAACTCAACAAGTCAATCAATAAGTAGGGCTTTGATAACGTTCTATTTTTTTTTTCCTTGCCAAATTCTGAAATAGAATCTATAAAAAGAACTCCTTGAAGAAGCGAGCATGGCTGAGAAAAAGAAAGATGCCGGAATTCAACCGACCATGGTCTCCATAAAAGAAAAAATAAAAGATAAAGCAACGGTATACAAATCGCCACGTGGCACATCTCGCTATCAGCTCAAAATTAATGTACCGTGTCATTATTTCCACGTCGCGTATGGTCAACAATAATACCAACGATAAATGATCTTAATCACCGATTTCTATCGGCTAAACGTACACCATTTATACAGGGATGACTATACATGTAACAGAATAGAAGATCATATACGTTATTAAAAAGAAGCTAGCTATAAGTAATGTTTAATTAATACATACACGCTTATATGAGAGTTTAATAAGTGGAATAATTCAAAAAGTTGTGGCCATGTGCTTTATCGACTATACAAAAGTGATTTTGCAACTGAATACTTTATCACATGGGTATATGAATGCACGCCTAGTACCCCCACAATGATATTTTCATGCACATATAAACAAAACCTGTGATTATACCAGCCCTAATTTCTAATATATATATATATATATATTCCACAGTCAGGGACGAAACAATAATTTTAGATAATTATCGAGTTGTCTATAAACAAAAATATAGATATTATAATTTTTGAGTGATATTAACCCTAAAGTAATATATGTGAGCAGAAAAAACACATACTAATAAGCTTATAAAAAGACTAAGCTAAGCTTTGTTTTTTATATGCCTATTATTATTTGATTATTTCTATAAAAAAAATTATTTTTGTGTGTGATTTGGGTCTTTGCAAGCTAAAATAGAGTTATTTTTCTTTATTAATAAGTTAAGCTTCTCCTCACATATATACTTATGTTATTAATGTAGGCATGGCTAATTTATTTTACTTTCATATTTCATCAAAATATTATATATTACTATTGGTAAAATTAATAGCCTTAATGAGTTAAAGTGATCATGATTTTCCTTCCATAGTAGTAATTTAAACTCGCCATATTAAGACGAAAAATTAAAAGGTCTTGTTGTTCTGATCTCATTAGTAACTTATTTTTAAGAAGAAAACCGGGACCTAGTTGTAACTTTATTAAATATTATAAAGAATAATTTATTGCAAATTGTAAATTTTTTAACTTCTTTTAAAATTTTAGTAAAATTTTTATTTTATTAAGAAAATAACTCATTATGTTCAAATAAATTAAATAACTAAAACAGTTAATTCAATTTACTTTGGTCAGGCCGAAATATATTAAATTAATTATTTTAATTAATTTAATTTATATTGGTCTGCTATGTTATTTTTTTAATAAAATAAAACTTTTAACTACTTTTTAAAAAGGATGCGGACTATTGAACTACGGAATTTAACATAAATGCGGTCGTGGTATTTGAAAAGACAAATTTGAGCCTAATTGTCAATCGGTAATCAAAGTATAATCATATTAACATAGAACACGCCATATTGGAGATATTACGCAAAGCAACAAATTTCAATATAGTGAATCCACTGAGATAAGTCCATTTCAGTATATGGGTTAGAAAAAAGCTGTGGTCTACACTCGAGAGCATTGTCATCTTGATGTGTCTGACAGCTACTTCAGATAACGAAGAGCTTGAATAGCCTTATAGGTGATATGTGTGTTTATATATATATATATATATATATGTGTGTGTGTGAGTGTGTGTGTGTGTGTGTGAGTGTGTGTGTGTGTGTGTGTGTATTGATTATTCTATAATACCCACTTATAAGGAAAACGAACCAGGACCACATTTTCTCTGAGAGAGAGAGGTCTATATCTCCGTGCAGTAATTTTGGACTCGTATAAAACCTAACTCGGCTTTCATGGTCAATAACAGAGTCGTAATGGAATCGCTATAAATTTTCATATCCAAGTCATTAAAACCAGACGACATTAAGGCTACGTATAGAGAGAGCCGTATCGGAATTTATTTTCTCATCTTTGACTAAGGAGAAAGGAAAAAGAGAAAAAAAGACACTAAATACTATTAACTAACGTGTACTATACAATATGCTTTAAAATTTGGTGCAAATAATTGCTATTACCTTCAAAGCCCTAGCTGACTTATCGAAATGGTTTTGCTAGGTTAATCTTTTTATTCAGGAATCATGTGATTGTATATGCATGTCTGACAAGATAAGTAAATACATTCGCCAGAAAGCTGTTTCGTTTGTCAAATTGTTTGTCCTGGAAAATAGAATAACTTTCCGAATAGCTTGGGAGTATTTAAAATATTTGTAAAAAAATAGAAAATGAGACAAATAATACCTACTATCTTATGTTTGTGGATTGTGGTGATATTATGTGCTATTTTATTTAAGATGAGTCTGGTCAAAATTTGTGGTGTATAACTAATTCTTTATACCAGTGATTTTTAGCACTCACAACAACGGAATTTATTGCATAGGGTATAATCCGGCGCATATCTGAACAATGTTATGTGGCAAGATAAAAAGTTTGAAATTATTAGTGTAGGTTTAATTAAGAAAAACAGCTTAAATAAGCAAGTTATGAGAAGATGGATTATATTGGACATGAAAAAGCCATCATAAATACCACATGGCTAGCTAGGCGAACGTTCAGACAAAAATAAACTTACTAACGAGCTTCTTTTTATTCTTGTGCCTGTGAAACTTCAGCTTATTATCACTTATATGCAGTACAGATCTAGACTTACAGATTAGTTTGAACCAGCTGGCTTAAAAACCTTGATCTTCAAGTTTAAAAATTTAGTTCAGAAAACTAAAAAAAAAAAAAACTCACAAGACAATGAGAATTGATAGCACAATCCAAAAATATAAGAACTTGATTGATTTATATCTATGTGTGTGTGTATATATATATATATATATATGTATGATGTATATGTGTATATATATGATGTGTATGTATATAGCTTTTTGGCTGATGAAGAAAAACAAACGATAAAGCTTCATAAGAAAATATGTTATAGATATGCCACCTTATCCAAAACATAAAGGTAAAGTAAAGGTAATACAACTCTCTAGCTAATTACATATATATCTGGAGTTCTTAAAGAAACAACATTGATCCATAATAAAATCTAGGGAGAAGACATGATCTAATTTTCTTAAAACAAAATTTATTACTTTTTAGGGCCGAAATTATAGTATTATATTCATATCTTGTTAGTCTTTCAATATATATATGTATACATATATTTATATACATATATATTTATATATGAATGCATATTAATTAATAAATTGATGAAAAGATTGTAAGAGATAAATTATAATAATTCTTAAAATTCACAAGCAGTGGCGAGGATCTCAAGAGCTATAGCAGCTTCATAAACACTACTGTTTTATCAGATGATCTTCTACAGTACTCTCTCTCTCTCTCTCTCTCTCTCTCTCTCTCTCTCTCTCTCAGAGACACTGAAACCACTGACACTGTAAACTGTATTATTATTTTTTTTGCCCAATAAAATTTCTAATGGTCCCCAAGATTCCAGACAAATTTCAAAACCTTCCCATACCACTTACCATTAATCACTTTGGAGCCTCCGAGTGACATTTAATCTTTCTTCGTCGCCTTTTCTGTGATTTATAATTGCTGCACATATATGTATAATATATACTACTGGTCCTCCAAATGTTCTACTTTATTTTCGCATTCTTATTCATATTTCATTTTCGCATTCTTATTTTCGATTGAGTTCCTAAATTTTTTCGTTGTTCTATTTTATATATTACTATGACCTTAATTATTGACACAAACGGTATGTGTTTGTTTCCAATCCTTACATGTTTGAGCCCATTTGTATAACATGCGAATGTATATATGGACAATGTATACATATTTATTCCGTAAACACTGCTACAAAATACCTACTAGAAGTCGCTATTTGTGTCGGATTCATTTTAAAGCGATGCACAACATAATTTTTTGAAGCTCGGCTGACGTGGAAAAAAGTAAAATAAAGGCCATTCAACCAGATCTAGCCACGTGTCGTGGGGCATCGCTCGCTTTTTGAGTGATGCCAGGCCACGTTTCGTTTGGTGTCGCTCGCTTTCTGAGTGACGCCAGGTGTCTGAGCGACGGGCGCCTAAGTCCCGAATAATCTCACAGCAGTTTACATATCTTCATCTTCTTCGATATATTCTCCCCAAAAAACCGAAAAAACTCCATTGAAACCCACCTCAACCACCACCACACATCTCCACCGATCGAGGGACCGGCTTCCACACATCTCTATCGACTTTACTCCAGCCGGCGTCGTGGTCTTGGTGAACGTTTTCATTCATGGCTCACAGGTAATAGATTATTTCTACGGTTTTTTTTATTTTTATTTTTTTTGGGTTTTGATTTCAAAATGTTATGAGTAAAGAATCTTAGTTTTTTGTATTGATTTTGTCCGTAGCCGATGTGAAGGACATAGATTTGTTGTTATTTTCCGCCGCCCTAGGCGCCCGTTATCGCCGCCGCCCCCACCGCTCCTTCTCTGTCCGGTCGCCGTCCGGTATTGATTTTTTATTTATTTGTTATATATTTTCAGCCCCTCATTTTTTTTTACACATTATATTGAGCGTCGCTTGAAAACTGTGTGTCACTAGAGAATATAAAATTATTATTTTTTGTATTTTTTATATAGGTATCAATATGTTATGTTACTAGTAGACGTTTAGCTAGACTTTAAACGTCGCTTTTTCTTTGTTGCACGTGAATTGTGTGTGAATTTTGTTGTGTTGAGATGATCAAATATGTTATGTTTACAAGTAGTTTAAATGTTTTTTTTCTTTGTTTTTTAAATTGGGTTTAATTTTTTTATATAGCGTTATTATGGATAAGTTATGGATGTCGGCTCGTAGAGATTCAAACCAATATGTGGATGGTGTGAGAAAGTTCTTGGATCATTGTCTTACCATATGTGAAAACATAGAGCGAATTCCATGTCCGTGTGTCAAATGTGGGAATTTATGCTTTGGTAACATTACTACCCTAAAAAAACATTTGATATGTATCACAACTACAAATGTTGGATTATACAACCCACTTTCTACAACGCTTAAAATAAGTGTTGTAGAAACTAGGGATTCTACAACGCTTACCATAAGCGTTGTGAAAACTGGGTGTTTCTACAACGTTTATGGCTAAGCGTTGTAGAATTTGGGTGTTTCTACAACGCTTATGGCTAAGCGTTGTAGAATCTGGGTATTTCTATGATGCGTGTCGTTCCGCGATCAAAAATAAATTCCTTAATTGAATACCAAGTATAGCAGCAAATAAGGGTCGAACCCACAAGGACCTAGATTAATTAAATGACTAACTAATTTCAGGAAAAATAATTGTGAAAGAATCGGGGTTTTTTTTGGAAATTATAAATTTAGCAAAGAAAACCAAATGGCAAAAAGACACGGTTAAGGTTTCATTCGCTCCCGCAACAATCATATTCAATCTTGGTTCGACAATACTCGCACAACTCGTATAAAATCAACGTCCACAGAAAATCGACACACACGGTCAATAATCTCCGCAATCCTTTTATATTAGCTAATCATGACGTTGTGCCGATAAAGTGCCCTAATTGTTAAATAACCTAATGAACACGCGCCTAGATTTAATCTAACAACAGCAATGAATTCAGAAAGCGAGACGCACAGAACAATATAAATTCAACACGCGTGATTCAATTAATTCCGGTTACTCTTTTCACTACGTGCACAAGATCCTTGTGAAACCAGTACCCGTAGTCGCACCACTAATTACTAGCAATCCTAACAATTACGGATTAAAATTGCGAGTATGGCTATGAATAAATATATTCCTATCTAGGTGATCAATCCAAACAGAAACACAACAATTCATGAACACTGAACAATGGGAAAATAAATAACAACTTCAATACTAGAAGTAAAAAGCAAAGTCTACATCAAGATCTTCAATTCATGTTTTGGGATTGAAATTCCCTTAACCATTCAAAACCTAACTAGACATAATTAAATAAAAAAACAATACAAGCAATAGAAAAAAGAAAGAAGATAGAACGAGTTTTGGAGTCGGGACGGTCTCCACGGGGAAACCGTCCGTAGTCTAATTGTCGCCGAAAGTCCTCTTCTCTCTTCATAGTCTTTGCGGCTCTTCTTTTGCTCTCCAAATCGTAGTCTCGGTGTGCTAGGTCAAAATCCCGAAATCCCTTTTTAATTGGACTCCGAATGGATTTACTTGAGTCGTATTTGGCTTTTAACGGAACTGTACTGCGGTACCCGTGTTCTGTACCGCGGTACTGCCACTGATTCTTACTCATGTACCTAGGTACTAGACTGCTGTACCGCGGTACAACTACTGCTTTGCTCCTCTTCAGTGCGCTGATCCGTTTGCCTCCAAAAATTGACATTTTAGCTCCGAACTCCCCCGGATTCACCCAAACACATGTAAACACTCAAATCATAAGATGTTCAATTGTAAACGTGATTTTAAGTGATTACGATGAATAACGTGGTGAAGAATGATCACAAAATAACAAGAATTATCCACTTATCAAATCCCCCCACACTATCGTTTTGTACGTCCTCGTACAAACTCATATATTAAATCCTAAAAATTAACAAAATAAAACAAATAGAAAAAGAAGCTAACTAAAAACAGAATCCGAAATACTCAAATCTAAATCCATATCTCAACAGTTAGATGACGTGAAAGAACATACCGATCACGATGTTGTCAATGGTGACCACAAGAAGAGTTGTAGTCTTTATTTTGAACATTTGCTGTAATAAAGTCTCACGAAGACTCTTGCTTGTAATTGCTTATTCATTAACAAAAAGTTGAAACGTTCATTCATTCTTCCTTGTCTGTTTGAAGATTTATGATAAAACATTAGTCTTTAGTCCATAAACAAACTTAACAACTTACGAAGAGACAAATGTAGATTTGCATGAACAAACTCTTCGTAGTTTGCTTAAAACGATATATTCACAATCTAAGGGTCAAATGACTATTGACCTCAGTACGATTGTTAGAAGAATCTATGATGTCTGGTTATGAGGCATTGAGAGTTGGAGACTCTATAGTTCTTCTAGGTAGCTTCCGAAGGTACTGACTTGACCAGTGCACTTCTAGAGACAAGATAAGAACAAACCATTTAACCTCTTATGTCTCGAAGTCACTACGTATGAATTGCATCGTGCTTACGTTAATCCTGAAATGAGACATGTCATTTCACACCTTACGTATTCTCATTTGAGAAAGTCAGAGTTCGGACTCACTATGTGATTCCGAACAAGGCCTATTGGTGAAGTACTAAGTTATGAGAATGTCATGAGTAACTTTGTGAAGTTCTCATAGATATGGAATTCATGTACAAGATTGCTGAAATGCAATGTATATCACCTCATGCTTTGTTCCTTGGAATGTGAATAAATGAACTGGCCAGTGTCCAAATTGAGTCTTGACTCCTTTGGATGAAACAATGTGACTTGTTTGCTCCTCATCAATACATTGTTTCTAACTTATTCACAAGAGAAAAATGAGTTGAGGAAATAACAGCTAGAAGGGTAAAATGGTAATTTCGTAAATCCCGACTAGCTGATGATATTCATGAAGGGTAAACGTTGATAATATTCTGTGGATCCACTCCTTACAATTAGGTTGAATTCTTGAGTAGAAAATAAATTCATTTGAACCGAGAGATTTTCAATGTCAACTCTTTAGTGGAGTCAGTTGACATTAAGCTAGACTTGGAAAAAGTTTTATGAACTTTTGAGTTCAAGTGTTTAGCTCAAGCTTTGTTCATTTGGGTCCATGAGGTCACTGTCACGAATCACATCGAGTAGGAATAGTTAAACTGGAAGCTAAGTCAAAACAAGAACGAAAATTATCAAAAGGGTATTTTTGTCTTTTGAGACATAGGATGAAATGAATGTCAATAAATTTTTTGACATGGTCATTTGATGACAAGTAACACTCGGCCAAAATTAGATTTATTTGGCCTTGTGGATTAATTTCATTTCATAAGAATTTTATTAAAAATTCTTAATGGGTCTTTTTCATGTTGTCATGAACAAATGGAAAAGCTTCTAGAAGCCTTTTCTAGATGGTTTAGGCGCCCAACATACCCAAAGAGAGAGAGAATATTTTGTGCATAAATGTATCATGATACTTGCCAAAATAAAAAGAGGAAACAAATTTCCCAGACATGCATAGGGAATTTCGGCCATGAGGAATCAAGGGAGAAGCAAATAAAAGAGGAAACAAATCCAAGGACTGGCTTGGCAAGCCTTGGCCGTGTACCTCATGAAAGAAAAGAGGAAATTGGCTCATCAATATGTGATATTCTATAGAAGAGGAAACTACCTTATTGAAGGTGAGACCACTCCTATAAATAGGAGCCTCATTCCACACATTTCATTCATCCAAAGTTTTAGAGATAGAGAGCTTCTCTCTCTAGACTTGGCCGCCCCTGTCCTCTCTCTCTCTATTCAATTTCGTTTTTATTGTTTTGGCACCTAGGTCCTCATTTGACCTAGTGTTTCGCTCTGCGACTTCAAGACTCGTTCTTAAGTCGTAGTGTTTAAAAGTGCCCACACACTAACTCCTTTTTATCTTGAGTGATTTAGTGATAGAAACTTTCGTGGTTGCTCGAGTTAACGAGGAAAGGAAGAGAGACGTGCAACGAGGGAGACGAACGTTTTCAACCTTCCGAAGGCTCATCAACGTTCAAGCTTCTAAAGAGGTTAGTAAATTTATTATGCTCATATTAGTCTTATTTACATGTGCTTGCTCTTTGTCTAGGTTAGTAAAAACTGTTTTACTTGTAAATGAAAATGTTTGAAATTCCGCCGCTTACCGAAGCGTTAAACTTTTTCTTAAACCCTAGATCAATTCCAACACACGACCCAATACCTCTCGAAATACAAGTTCCTAAAGTGCTCCACATGTACTTATTGTTTTTTGCTCGAATGGAAATGAGAATGAATCACTTTACCCGGTATATCTTTTGCAAAATGAGCATGTCAACTCGCTTACCCACTGCCCCCGGTTTTAGTTTGTATCTTGAAAGGACCAGATGATATGCTCAAACTCCGAAACCGTCTCCACTGAACGAAGGGTCTGCTCGAAGTCATGAGGTCTTTCAAGGGTTGTAATGGGGCCATGGGGTTAAATGCGAGCTAAGTAACGGAGGGAATTTGGGATTCTGAAGGTTCACGAGTTCATTTGACGCTAAGGAGCTTTTTACCCATTTTCCAAATCCCAATGTCTCTCGAAGCACTGATACCCAACCAAACACTATTTTGCAGCAACAAGGACACCTGATCTTTTGTAATGACCGACTTCTTTTTTTTTTCTTCTCTTTTTTTTTTACAACTATAATTTAATTTCACAAGAGTATTTCTCGCAGCATCTCTTTCAACTCAATCATTTTTAGCACCTCAACTCCCGGAATTCAGACTTTTTTTTTTTTCAAAATAACTACACAAGTTGGAAATAATGTCCGAATCCTATAAAACATCTTTAATACCAAGAAAAATGTCTCTCAACCCTAATTTATAGGTAAGTAACACCCTAAAACGTCAAAATCACTCATGAACAAGGGTTTGGAGGGGAATTATTTTTAAGTGGCTTGGTCATGTGGATGGCTCAAAAGAAAACGGCTATAGCGTGAAAGGCTCAGAGGGGCTTACTATTGGGATGCTCTCGCATAGCATCGATGAGGGAACTTGGTCGATTTGGCCATGGTGTTATTATCCTAATTGCCTCAATCATTCTCTAAGCATTGGCACGATCGCACATCGCGCTTTGAACGGTTCCGAAGATGAATTCTAGACTGGCCCTGGTGAGAACAAATGAACCGAAAACAGTTAAACAAATAGTTGTGTCACGACCCGCGAGCTTCAGCTCGCCCACGAGCCGCGACCGATCAACTCCAATATCATACATATTAAACAATAGATCATAATACTTTTATATATATTAAAATAGTTTGCGAAAATCCGGGGAAATTTTTCGCTTTTATAACTTAGAGTCTTATAGCGACTCCTATACAGATACATTCCGGAATGTTTTAACAAAAGATACTAACCCCCGGTTAAGAAACCCCATAGCCCATAGGTCAAGGCAATACGTGCTCGGTCTCGGTCTTCGATCTTCGTTTCCATTGCTCACATCGCCGCCTTACCCTTACCTACATTACCAAGGGTCATAAAGCTATGAGTCGATTGACTCAGTAAGCGGGAGTCGAACCTATGAAAGTAAAACATCTAATGCAGAGCCATGTGACGTGCAAACAATCACATAAGAATGCAGGATGCCATTTCCGCTAATTCTCTAGCATGCATAATGTGTGATCACATCCTAGCTAACACTTGTCACTCCGCAAGGTCATACATTTCTATGTTCTAACCTCCGGAATGGCAAGAGACCAACTTCAGACTTCGAGCAGCCGTCTTCCGCTGGCCTAGAGTTTTCGTTTTGTCTGGGATCCACTAGTGGTACCATTTCCTTCTCATTAGGACGTCCGCGCCTACTGGGCTCTTGACGGCAATGAGCTCGCGAATCGCGACCTTCACCCATTCCGCCGTACGGTGCCTGCATCAGCTACCGTCGAGTCTCCAGTCGCACAATGAGCTCGCGAATCGCGACCTTCACCCATTGCGTAAAGAGTACTCAGCGCACGGATTTCTAAATCCGCTTCATACAAGTCAGTGACTTGTAGGTACCACCGACAACGTTTTTAATCTTTGGGTACTCTAGCGTATAGAGTACACAACTAAGCATATACAGGAGAGCGTCTCGGGTTAAATCCCGAAAGAATTATTGTTTCCCTTTCATGCTCGTTAAGTGTTTTAGGTTGAAGACTCAGGACGTGACTCCTGGTACTTCTACCCTCGGCTCGAATCCGAGAGTCCAACTTGCTCTCCTGTCACCTCAGATCTAGCCAAAGCCTATGGTTAGCAGAGGGATCTAACTACAACAAAGTAGCAACGTGGCTGGTTCAAGTTAGCGTTTGAACCTATGGGTAAAAACCCGACTAAAATTTTCCATAAAGAGTGGCCGAAGCCTTAATCTTCAATGTTTGTGTCTTTTAAGGCTTTTCCTACTCTTTATTATTATTAACACGAAAATGCACGTAAACAGAATTATTCCCCTGGTAAGTAGTTGACTTATGTCTCCACGCTTACCTGGAACAGCTCGACAGAAAGTTCGACAACTTCCAGCGATGTCTTGCTTTTCACGTTCTCCGGAATACTTGACACTTGTCGAAACGTCAAAGGAAGAGTTAATCGAGTTTTAACATCGATAACACTTTCCTCGAAACTTCAAATTCCTGCTTCGTTGCCTGACTCTGTCGGTTCCCACTCGTCCGTCTAATTCTGTAATCCCTTTCGTGGAATCCGATAACTAGTCAAATTCATGATTCCAAAATCCCATAAATTTCCGAAATCAAAACTAAATTCCTCGAGACAATTCAACGATCCCGGAAACATACTCTATTCAAAATCCGGACCTAAGCAAGTCACACAACCAAACAATTCCGGAGACGCAACGAGCAATCCTACAACCAAACGTGCACAAACACTCGTATCGATATTCAAACACAAGGCACATCATATCCTCATCGATGCCAAACATACACAAACAATTGCACAATCTCGACTCAAGTCCCCGTTTCAAACCCATAATCAAAATTTGTACATAATCGGACTGGTTTGAACAGCGACTAAAAAATGCATCATAACTCGAGCTATACAACTCGAAATCCAACGATTCCAGTTTCAGAACGTAACTAACTTCCGTACCTTTCTAACGATATATTATAAGCCTACATATGAACATAATAGCTACATAAAAAACAGCCCGCAATATTGGGTCGCTGTTCTGGAATTCAGCAGTTCACAGCTTTGCATACCAGATTTCAAAAATTCATAACTAGATCAATACTCAATGGATTTTAACGTTCTTGGTCATTTTAGAAAGCCCATAACGTCTACTATCCAGGAAAAATATCAACAAATCCAAATTAAACCGCTACTGATCTGTCCACGTCCATTTACTATCAGATTTCGTCCAAAATCAAACCACACAAGAAAACGAGTTCAATCATCAAATTCATCTCATAATCAACAACAACCAAGCTCAAAGAACAAACAAAACCAACCAAAATCTCAGATTCAACTCGGATTCAAAAACCCCAGAAAATGGATCTATGAACCCTAATCATGAATCAAACCAAGGAGAAGAAATTCCTTACTTTCAATCACGAAATAAGCTTCTCCGGTCCTTACTCAACCCTTCTCCGGTGGTCACGCTAGCTCCGGTGTCCACACAACTCACGGCGACCTCGTTCTTCCTCAGCTGGAGCGCGCGGCGATGGAGAGCTCGGCCGACAGCGCGCGAAGAGGAGAAAGGAAGGAGAAGAGAGAGAGAAGATGGCGGTGAAGGTAAGGCTTGGTGAAGCTTGAAGATGACTGAAGCTTTTGTTGCTTGAATTTTTTTTTTTCTTCTTTGTTATCCTTTGCAGGTGATCGCGTGAAGAAGGAGAAGAAGAGAAGATATAGTGCACGTGAAGAAGATAAGAGAAAGAGGGGATAAGAACGTCACGTGGCAATCCTTATCCTATTATTCACAAACCAATCTCTTTTCCTTGTTTTCTTTCAAATGGGTCCCTTAAAAATCATCACAACCAAGTCCTCTTCATATAATTATTTAATTAAACCCATAACCGAAGGGATTATAATTATATGATTCGAACCGAGAATTTTCTCGTTCGTTCTAAATTAATTAAAATATATTTAAGGTTTCTCGGAATTAATTCTCGTCCTTGAGAATTTATTTCTTAAATTAATTTCCGGAATATTTCCTCGGAAATAATTTACTAGTCGAGATAAACTCGATAATTCCTTTATTTATTCTGAGATTTTTCCTTACCTTAATATATTTTAAATTAACTCGGGAAACTTATACATCCATCATTCACTCAAAACATAATTGTAACAAACGGGAGCTCGTTTATTTTATTCAAATCCACAAGTCGAGCGTTGCAAAAGTTTGTATATTACAATCCCTACCCCCTTAGAAGAGTTTCGTCCTCGAAACTTAGAACAAGGCGGGGTATTTCTTTTGCATTTTACTCTTAAGCTCCCATGTAGCTTCTTCTGTGGAGTGTTTCTTCCATAGTACTTTGACTAGAGGTATAGTCTTATTCCTTAAGACTTTCTCCTTGCGATCTAGGATTTCAACAGCTGGTTCTTCATATCTGATGTCAGGAGAAATCTCAACCTCTTGCTCTTGCAGTACATGTGAAGGATCAGACATGTATTTCCGCAACATCGATGCGTGAAACACATCATGAAGGTTGGACATAGACGGCGGTAGGGCTAGGCAATACGCTGCCTTGCCTACTCGTTCCAGAATCTCAAAAGGTCCAACAAATCTCGGGCTGAGCTTCCCTTTCTTCCCGAATCTCATGACACCACGCATCAGAGAGACTTTCAAAAAGACTTTCTCTCCTGCCTCAAACTCTAGAGGTCTTCTACGCTTATCTGCGTAGCTCTTCTAACGATTTTGTGCGGTCTTCATCCGGGCTTGAATTTTCTTGATCGTTTCGGAGGTCCGCTCGAGCAATTCAGGCCCGATGAACTCGCTCTCACCAGCTTCATCCCAATGAACTGGAGAGCGACACTTTCGCCCATAAAGTGCTTCATAAGGTGCCATCCCGATCGTCGATTGATAACTGTTGTTGTACGAAAACTCGACCAAGGGAAGATAACGACTCCACGAGCCGTGGAACTCCAAAACACACGCTCGGAGCATATCTTCTAACACTTGGATCGTGCGTTCACTCTGACCGTCAGTTTGGGGATGAAATGCAGTGCTGAATTTCAGTCACGTCCCCAAATGTTGTTGTACACTCTTCCAAAATTTGGACGTAAAACGAGCATCACGGTCAGAGACGATTGAGCTAGGAACTCCATGTAGACGAACAATCTCTTTGATGTAAAGTTCAGCGAGTTTATCCACGGTGTGAGTGGTCTTGATGGGCAGAAAATGAGCTGATTTGGTCAACCTGTCGACAATGACCCATACTGAGTCGTGACCAGTTGTGGTTTTTGGCAAACCTGACACGAAATCCATCGTTATCCGCTCCCACTTCCACTGTGGAATCTCAAGTGGTTGCAGCAGTCCAGCTGGTTTTTGATGCTCTGCCTTAACTTGTTGACAAGTTAGGCACTTTTGAACAAATTCAGCTACATCTTTCTTCATTCCTGGCCACCAATATACCTTTTTCAAGTCTTGATACATCTTTGTCACACCTGGATGTACCGAATATGGTGTCCCGTGAGCTTCCACCATTAACTGCTTTCTGACTTCCTCGTTAGATGACACACAAACTCTTCCATTACATCTTAAAACATCGTTCTCATCTAACTTGAAATCACCCACGTTACCATTTTGAGCCTCAAACATCTTCCCAAGAAGATATTCGTCGGCGTACTGACCATCTTTGATCTGTTCCAGCAACATCGGACGTACGCTAAGAGCAGCTAATCTCCCAGTGATCAGCTGAAGTTCTAGTTGCTAAACATCGTCCTTCAGTTGAAGAGATGTTTCAACTAAACTTGCTAAGGACGCTACAGATTTGCGGCTAAGTGCATCTGCGACTTTATTTGCCTTACCAGGATGATAATGCAAATCAAAGTCATAGTCATTCAGAAGTTCCATCCAACGTCCTTGTCGCATGTTAAGCTCATTCTGAGTAAAGAGATATTTCAACGTCTTATGATCCGTATAGATGTCGCAATGCACTCCATACAGATAGTGTCTCCAAATTTTCAGAGCAAAAACGACAGCTGCAAGCTCTAGATCGTGTGTAGGGGGGTACCGAGTTTCATAATCTTTCAACTGTCGAGAGGCGTATGCGATGACTTTCCCATGTTGCATCAGTACTGCACCCAAACCTTGTTTAGACGCATCACAATAGATGGAGAATCCATCTTCTCCCTATGGAATTGTGAGCACTGGCGCCGTTGTCAACCGAGTTTTCAGTTCTTGGAAACTTTTCTCACATGTTTCCGAACAGATGAACTTATGTCCTTTACGAGTCAATTGGGTCAATGGCATGGCTAATTTAGAAAATCCCTCCACGAACTTTCTATAGTAGCCCGCTAGGCCCAAGAAACTTCTTATTTCAGTCATCGTTTTCGGCTGATTCCATTGCTTCACAGCTTCCACTTTGGCCGGATCTACCATGATTCCTGCGCTACTGACCACGTGGCCGAGAAAAACAACATGCTCCAGCCAAAATTCACACTTGGAGAACTTGGCATACAATTGTTTTTCCCTCAGCCTGCTTAGTGCTAGCTCTAGATGCTGTTCGTGCCCTTCTTTAGTCTTCGAGTAGATTAGAATGTCGTCGATGAACACGATCACAAACTTATCCAAAAAATCCTCTAACACTCGGTTCATCAAGCTCATGAACGTTGCTGGCGCGTTAGTCAATCCAAATGACATCACTAAAAACTCGTAATGACCATAACGAGTACGAAATGCCGTTTTCGGGATGTCTTCGTCTCGAACTTTCAACTGATGGTACCCAGAACGCAAGTCGACCTTGGAGAAAACAGTTGCTCCAGCCAGTTGGTCGAAAAGATCATCAATGCGCGACAGTGGATATCTGTTCTTGACTGTCACTTGGTTCAGACCACGGTAGTCAATACAGAGCCGTAGGGAGCCATCTGCCTTCCTGACGAACAAGACTGACCCTCCCCATGGTGAATGGCTCGGTCGAATGAACCCCTTATCATGTAAATCCTGAAGCTGTATTTTGAGTTCTTTCAACTCTGCTGGAGCCATACGGTATGGGGTTTTAGATATTGGCGCTGTACCTGGGATGAGTTCAATATTGAACTCCACCTCGCGATCAGGAGGCAGGCCGGGAAGATCTTCGGGAAAAACGTCAAGAAAATCCTTAACGATTGGAATATCTTGCAGCTGTGACCTAACCGTCTTCGTGACGTCTACCATACTTGCAAGATATCCCATGCGTCCTTGATGCATCATCTTTATAGCCTTTAGCGCCGATATAACCGGAAAACTTGATTTCCGAGAAGAACCTTGGAACTGGAACGGTTCAAGTCCGGGGCTTTTGAACAAAACCGACTTTTTCCGGCAATCAATGAGTGCATGGAAGTTACTCATCCAATCCATCCCAAGGATCACAGCATAATCTACCATTTCCAGTTCGATCAAGGTCGCCTTCAGTATCCGATCCTGTACCTGAATCGGCACATTCTCATACCAGTACATCGACTGATATCTATTTCCGAAAAGCGTAACCGTCACAAACGGATACGAGAATTTCTTCCTGCAACGATGGTGGACGATCCCGCTCGAACTTCCTCTTCACGTATAGAGAACACTCTCGCATTAGCCTTCGATGGCTTTTTCGAGGCAGGGATCCTTTCTTCCGGAGTTTTGCATACTCGCGACAGGTGACCCTTTTTCCCGCAACGGTAGCACACCAGATTACGGGAAAAACATTCACCTACGTGCGTTATCCCGCATCTACCGCATTGGGACGGTTGTGATCCACCAGCAGATTGGGTCTTCTTCATAGATGACCCTGAACGTTTGTTGTTCCCACGGTTCCTTTCCTAGTTCACCGAACGTGAACGGTTCCCCGAACTCGCTTGGAACCGATTACTGGAGCTTTGTTGGGACCTCGTTCCTCTTCCTTGCTGTTGCCGATCCTGCCACTTCTGCTGAAATTTCGCTCTTTTCCGCGAACTACCTTGACTCGCATCAGCGGACTCCGAAGGTGTTGTGGCAGTTGATTTCGGCGCAGGGGCATGCTCATTGCCATTCCAACCCGCGACGCGCAAAGCACTTTGCACGACGTTTGCATAAGTGCGGGGCCCAACATCTCCACTATCCACGTGATTCACAACATTCACGTTAAGCTCGTGCATATACTTCATCTTACGAGTCTGATCTGTGGGTACCATAGAAGGAGCGAACCTTGC
The DNA here is from genome assembly GCF_054948205.1 of Urtica dioica subsp. dioica. Classification (NCBI taxonomy): domain Eukaryota; kingdom Viridiplantae; phylum Streptophyta; class Magnoliopsida; order Rosales; family Urticaceae; genus Urtica; species Urtica dioica. Next base: position 42,208,309 of record NC_142756.1, read on the forward strand.
CTACAAATCAAACTTCGTAGTGTACTCAGCGACAGACATCGAACCTTGACTCAAGGTCATGAACTCACGTACCTTGTTCGATAAATTGGCTTCGCTTAAGTACTTCCCATGAAACAGATTAAGGAAATGTACCCACGTCATAGAATGAACATCCTCGTATGACGCCACTATCGCCCACCAACTCCTGGCCTCATCCTCCAGCTGATTCACGGCACACGCCACTTTTTCTGTGTCTGTCAGCTGCATGTAGCTACATATCTGTTGGATCTTCTTCAGCCACTTCTCAGCTACAGCCGGGTCGACGTTGCCATCAAAGGTCGGAGGCTTCTGCTTTCGAAACCTCTCATACACCGGCTCACCAATCGAAGGGACAACGTCTGGTAACTCAAGTTCAATTCTTCCAGAGGATCCACATGCACTTGTGGTAGCTTCTCGCATCATTCGCCCTAAGCTGGAGGTTCAGGATTTGGCTGGGGTGTCGCATTCAATCTCGTCAAGACATCCGCAATCGTGCGGTTATGCTGCTCTATCCGTTGAGCAGATCTTGAGTTTGACGCTCTTTATGCTCATCTCATCGAGTAGCGTCAACTCAAACTTTTAAGGATGCGTCTAATCTCTGTGAGATCCGCAGCTGAAACATTCTCGGTATTAGACGTACCTCGTCTAGACCCCACTTCCTTCTTATTTTCACATATAAGAGGATGGGCATGGTTGAGCATCACAATCAACCATAACGAGAATGCATAACCAAGACGAACTAGCCTCTCAAGGCCTAGTCCAACGAGAGACTTAAACACAAAACGCTAGTTCTCTTGTTACACACACAAAGCAACCACTCTCGTGGTTGACAAGCAAACGTCTATGCAACTGGGTCAGCCAAAGGCTCAGCGGGATCCTCCTCGAAATCTCCCTCGTCAAATTCAACCCTCTCGTCATCATGCGGAACAACCACCATAAAAATAATCTCATCGGGGGTATGGTACTCATATACCACATCGCTTCATGACGAGGAACTCAGTCTGCTATTGCAAGACAACATACGAGGGACAATCAGATTCCAGCGTCAGATATTGGAGCTTTACACACAGCTCCCAATACTCGATACCTCGCTGGAGTCTATACTCGAGCACATTGGACATCGGTCCACAATCTCCTGGACAATCGATTTCCATATAGGACAACCGATTCCAACCCGAGCTAGTAGAATCCGTAAGCTTGTTCCTCCCATTTGTCCCTCTCCCCTGGCCCCGAACGTGCATGATATCACCTTTTGGAACATCTTCCAATATCGGCTGACATTGTCGTCAACGGTGAAACAAGTTCATCGACTCAACGTTGGCCAATAAGGAGGGGTCATCGCGATACTCGTACGAAAGCAGTGAAGCGTCGAGACGACACTCATCCACTCACAAGTCAAACCGATCCACCGGCCCCTATGTGGTGGTGCCTCTCACGACACTGAACGTACTTGCAGTCGGAGCAATTTGCGTGACCGCATCGTTATAAATATGAATCTCATCGGGGAGGAGAGATCTAACTCATAGCAACTCATCCTGCATCATGTCAAACCTATCTCTAGACAGGTCGACTCTAAGCAAAACACTATCACATGGCATACTCGTGACCTATACCGAGAACACGTATCCCAAGTCTACAGAAACGGCTAAACCTGGGGCTCTGATACCACAAAATCTGTCACGACCGCGAGCTTCAGCTCGCCCACGACCCGCGACCGATCAACTCCAATATCATACATATTAAACAATAGATCATAATACTTTTATATATATTAAAATAGTTTGCGAAAATCCGGGGAAATTTTTCGCTTTTATAACTTAGAGTCTTATAGCGACTCCTATACAAATACATTCCGGAATGTTTTAACAAAAGATACTAACCCCCGGTTAAGAAACCCCATAGCCCATAGGTCAAGGCAATACGTGCTCGGTCTCGGTCTTCGATCTTCGTTTCCATTGCTCACATCGCCGCCTTACCCTTATCTACATTACCAAGGGTCATAAAGCTATGAGTCGATTGACTCAGTAAGCGGGAGTCGAACCTATGAAAGTAAAACATCTAATGCAGAGCCATGTGACGTGCAAACAATCACATAAGAATGCAGGATGCCATTTCCGCTAATTCTCTAGCATGCATAATGTGTGATCACATCCTAGCTAACACTTGTCACTCCGCAAGGTCATACATTTCTATGTTCTAACCTCCGGAATGGCAAGAGACCAACTTCAGACTTCGAGCAGCCGTCTTCCGCTAGCCTAGAGTTTTCGTTTTGTCTGGGATCCACTAGTGGTACCATTTCCTTCTCATTAGGACGTCCGCGCCTACTGGGCTCTTGCCGGCAATGAGCTCGCGAATCGCGACCTTCACCCATTCCGCCGTACGGTTCCTGCATTAGCTACCGTCGAGTCTCCAGTCCCACAATGAGCTCGCGAATCGCGACCTTCACCCATTGCGTAAAGAGTACTCAGCGCACGGATTTCTAAATCCGCTTCATACAAGTCAGTGACTTGTAGGTACCACCGACAACGTTTTTAATCTTTGGGTACTCTAGCGTATAGAGTACACAACTAAGCATATACAGGAGAGCGTCTCGGGTTAAATCCCGAAAGAATTATTGTTTCCCTTTCATGCTCGTTAAGTGTTTTAGGTTGAAGACTCAGGACGTGACTCCTGGTACTTCTACCCTCGGCTCGAATCCGAGAGTCCAACTTGCTCTCCTGTCACCTCAGATCTAGCCAAAGCCTATGGTTAGCAGAGGGATCTAACTACAACAAAGTAGCAACGTGGCTGGTTCAAGTTAGCGTTTGAACCTATGGGTAAAAACCCGACTAAAATTTTCCATAAAGAGTGGCCGAAGCCTTAATCTTCAATGTTTGTGTCTTTTAAGGCTTTTCCTACCCTTTATTATTATTAACACGAAAATGCACGTAAACAGGATTATTCCCTTGGTAAGTAGTTGACTTATGTCTCCACGCTTACCTGGAACAGCTCGACAGAAAGTTCGACAACTTCCAGCGATGTCTTGCATTTCACGTTCTCCGGAATACTTGACACTTGTCGAAACATCAAAGGAAGAGTTAATCGAGTTTTAACATCGATAACACTTTCCTCGAAACTTCAAATTCCTGCTTCGTTGCCTGACTCTGTCGGTTCCCACTCGTCCGTCTAATTCTGTAATCCCTTTCGTGGAATCCGATAACTAGTCAAATTCATGATTCCAAAATCCCATAAATTTCCGAAATCAAAACTAAATTCCTCGAGACAATTCAACGATCCCGGAAACATACTCTATTCAAAATCCGGACCTAAGCAAGTCACACAACCAAACAATTCCGGAGACGCAACGAGCAATCCTACAACCAAACGTGCACAAACACTCGTATCCATATTCAAACACAAGGCACATCATATCCTCATCGATGCCAAACATACACAAACAATTGCACAATCTCGACTCAAGTCCCCGATTCAAACCCATAATCAAAATTTGCACATAATCGGACTGGTTTGACCAGCGACTAAAACATGCATCATAACTCGAGCTATACAACTCGAAATCCAACGATTCCAGTTTCAGAACGTAACTAACTTCCGTACCTTTCTAACGATATATTATAAGCCTACATATGAACAGAATAGCTACATCAAAAACAGCCCGCAATATTGGGTCGCTGTTCTGGAATTCAGCAGTTCACAGCTTTGCATACCAGATTTCAAAAATTCATAACTAGATCAATACTCAATGGATTTTAACGTTCTTGGTCATTTTAGAAAGCCCATAACGTCTACTATCCAGGAAAAATATCAACAAATCCAAATTAAACCGCTACTGATCTGTCCACGTCCATTTACTCTCAGATTTCGTCCAAAATCAAACCACACAAGAAAACGAGTTCAATCATCAAATTCATCTCATAATCAACAACAACCAAGCTCAAAGAACAAACAAAACCAACCAAAATCTCAGATTCAACTCGGATTCAAAAACCCCAAAAAATGGATCTATGAACCCTAATCATGAATCAAACTGTTGTCGCTGTTTTTCGGACAACGATTTAGGAGCCAAAGACGGTTAGACCCAAGGCCGGACCAAGTGGTCTCGTCTTGACTCGAGTGTGTCGGACTTGGTATTCCAAGTCGTCCCTTAGCTGTGGATGTCCCTTGAGTTCGTCAGAGTACCTGAAAAGGAGTAGAGAACACGTGAACTACAAAGGGGAAACAGAGGGGTTGCCTCTGTTTACCTCTCCGACGCTCAACATTAGTGTGATTGAGGTGGAGTATGGAGGTTTTAGGGGTGTTTAGAGGCCAAAGCTTGAGAGAAACGAGCGAGGTACGAGTTCGGCAGCGTTTCAGTACTCAAGAATGGATTAACTGGACCAAGGGGGGTGCCTTGGTATTTATAGGCAGCCAAGGGGTGGTTTGAAGACCCCTTGGCCGAGTGAGAATGCTTGGGTCGGCATTGGAGGAGGTTGGGTCGGCCAATGGCCGAGTGAACATGGTGGTGAGGTTCACTCGGCCATTGGCCGAGTGAAGGTCTTGGGCCGGCCGAGGTTCACTCGGCCAATGGCCGAGTGAACTGCTGAGGCAGCAGGGAGGTTCACTCGGCCATTGGCCGAGTGAACTGTTGGAAGGTTCACTCGGCCAATGGCCGAGTGAACTGTCTTGGCGGCTGAAGGGTTCACTCGGCCACTGGCCGAGTGAACTGCTGGAAGGTTCACTCGGCCAATGGCCGAGTGAACTGTCTTGGCGGCTGAAGGGTTCACTCGGCCATTGGCCGAGTGAACTGCTGGAAGGTTCACTCGGCCAATGGCCGAGTGAACTGCCTTGGTGGCTGAGGGGTTCACTCGGCCATTGGCCGAGTGAACTGCTGGAAGGTTCACTCGGCCAATGGCCGAGTGAACTGTCTTGGTGGCTGAGGGGTTCACTCGGCCATTGGCCGAGTGAACTGTCCAATGGCCGAGTGAGCCATTTGACCCAGCCAATGGCCGGGTGAGCCATTGACTCGGCCCGTGGCTGGGTTTTGACTTGGCCATTGGTTTGGGCCGGCTCCTGGTTGAGTCGGGGTTTCGCCGCCCAAGATCTCGTACCAGCCATGTGGGTCGAAGAGATGACCTTGTTCCCGTTGGCCCTAGACGGGCCAACAACATTAGCCCCCCGAGTTTCCGGTCGAGCGTAGATCGAGTGGAAACTCAAAATCTACGCCTTTATACGGGTGCGGGATGAACGCTCTCGGGTCCGTGCCATGAGGAATGGCCTTCGCGCGTCGCGAGGGACGGCCTTTGTGCGTCGCGAGGGACGACTTTTTGTTTCGGGTTGATCGTGCGTGGCTCATTTTCTCGATCTACCGATGAGGGCGTGATCGGTTAGCACGGCTTTATTGTGTTGTGCGCGTCTTGTTTTCTCGACTTGCCAATGAGGGCATAATCGATTTGCGCGTCTTCTTTGTGTGGTGCGCGTCTTACTTTTCTCGACTCGCCAACGAAGGCATAATCGATTTGCACGTCTTTTTTGTGTAGTGCGCGTCTTACTTTTCTCGACTTGCCAACGAAGGCATAATCGATTTGCACGTCTTTTTTGTGTCATGCGCGTCTTACTTTTCTCGACTTGCCAACGAAGGCATAATCGATTAGCACGTCTTTTTCGTATTGTGCGCGTCTTACTTTTCTCGATTTGCCAACGAAGGCATAATCGATTAGCACGTCTTCGTCGTTTAGTGCGCGTCTTACTTTTCTCGATTTGCCAACGAAGGCATAATCGATTAGCACGTCTTTTTTGTTTTGTGCGCGTCTTACTTTTCTCGACTTGCCAACGAAGGCATAATCGATTTGCACGTCTTTGTTTGTTTTGTGCGCGTCTTACTTTTCTCGACTTGCCAACGAAGGCATAATCGATTTGCACGTCTTTGTTTGTTTTGTGCGCGTCTTACTTTTCTCGACTTGCCAACGAAGGCATAATCGATTTGCGCGTCTTTATTCTGGACGCAGACCTTGAACCCATTTGTAACTCGTTGCCTGTCGGCCGACGAGCTGGGCGGCGAGCGCGATGCCACATTTGTGTGGTGAGGTTTCCCGTGGACGCTGGCTTGACCAGATACGCCCTGGCGGACGCAAGCCTTGAACCCATTTGTAACTCGTTGCCTTTCGGCCGACGAGCTGGGCGGCGAGCGCGATGCCACATTTGTGTGGCGAGGTTTCCCGTGGACGCTGGCTTGACCAGATACGCCCTGGCGGACGCAAGCCTTGAACCCATTTGTAACTCGTTGCCTTTCGGCCGACGAGCTGGGCGGCGAGCGCGATGCCACATTTGTGTGGCGAGGTTTCCCGTGGGCGCTGGCTTGACCAGATACGCCCTGGCGGACGCAAGCCTTGAACCCATTTGTAACTCGTTGCCTTTCGGCCGACGAGCTGGGCGGCGAGCGCGATGCCACATTTGTGTGGCGAGGTTTCCCGTGGACGCTGGCTTGACCAGATACGCCCTGGCGGACGCAAGCCTTGAACCCATTTGTAACTCGTTGCCTTTCGGCCGACGAGCTGGGCGGCGAGCGCGATGCCACATTTGTGTGGCGAGGTTTCCCGTGGGCGCTGGCTTGACCAGATACGCCCTGGCGGACGCAAGCCTTGAACCCATTTGTAACTCGTTGCCTTTCGGCCGACGAGCTGGGCGGCGAGCGCGATGCCACATTTGTGTGGCGAGGTTTCCCGTGGACGCTGGCTTGACCAGATACGCCCTGGCGGACGCAAGCCTTGAACCCATTTGGAACTCGTTGCCTTTCGGCCGACGAGCTGGGCGGCGAGCGCGATGCCACATTTGTGTGGCGAGGTTTCCCGTGGGCGCTGGCTTGACCAGATACGCCCTGGCGGACGCAAGCCTTGAACCCATTTGTAACTCGTTGCCTTTCGGCCGACGAGCTGGGCGGCGAGCGCGAACTCAAGACTCAACTCGAGGGCTCATGTAGAGCCTGCACGAGGAATAGTTAGTTGACTTGTGGGCTTGGGACTCAACTCGAGGACTCATGTAGAGCCTGCAAGAGGAGTTTCGTGAAGAGTCGACGCGAGGAGTATTGGTCGACTCGCGGACTCGTAGCTCGACTCGAGGAATGAATTCATCTCGAGGAGACATGTGAAGAGTTGGCACGAGGAGTATCAGTCGACTCGTGGACTTGAACTCGACTCGAGGGCTCACGTAGACCCTGCACGAGGAGTTTCGTGAAGAGTCGTCGCGAGGAGTATTGGTCGACTCGCGGACTCGTAGCTCGACTCGAGGAATGAATTCATCTCGAGGAGACATGTGAAGAGTCTCTCTTATTTTTATTTTTTGAGTTGTTGTTGAATTGTTTTTTGATTGAGCGTTTTGATTGAGCGTTGGTCCCTGTTAGCCCCCCGAGTTTCTTGCGTTTGTGAGACAAAGGTTGAGAAACTCTCGCGTTAGAGGTATGCAATAGCATTTTTTCATGTGTAAAATAACTCTTTATTGCAATAAGGGGGTTATTACAGCTTGTCATGGCACTTGGCCTTCTTTGAAAAAAGGAAATTACACTTTTGAAATGAAAGTGACCACGAAGCCGATCGAGTTCGGGCGTGAACGTCGAAGTCGCGACCATCATGGCTTGCTAGTAGATGCGACGAATTCCCTGAGATTCCCAACTCGAATTAGGGAATCAATTCGCTTCTTGAGCTGCTTGCATTCGACCGTCGCGTGCCCGTGATCTTTGTGGTATTCGCAGAACCGACTTCGATCTCGCTTCGCGGGGTCTTTTGTGAGTGGAGCGGGGCTTCCCAGCTCTTCGCGGCGTAAGCGCAGGATCCGGTCGGGCGTTGTGTTGAGCGGGACGAAGGATCGCTTCGGGGCTGGAGAAGGGTGGTCGTTAGGGACTTGACCTTTCCGGCGCCTTTTCCTTCGTGACTCGGGACCAACGGCCGGCGTCACAAGCGTGGCTGCGTGCTCTTGATCGAGTGCTCGATCAATGTTGGGTGGTTGCTGCCCCAAGATGATCGCGGTCTCGCGTCGGGCGTTGAGCTTTTCTCTCAAGTCGAACTCGGGATCCTTTCTTTGAGAGTTGAGGCGGTCTCTCAAGTCTCCGGAGGCCGTCCCTATCACCCTTGTTAAGGGCGCATCACTCAGGCGACGCCTTTGGCGGAGGCCGAGACCATCGACGTCGTCACCTTCACAAGGGTTTTGGACGCGGATGGTGAGCTTGGAGCGTCCCTTTCGGGACCTCGAGGTCGAGCGTCCTCGGGCATTGTGCGAGCTTTGATGCCTTGACGTGGTCGCCCGAGGGTGTCCCCTTGAGGGCGTGTGTGCGTGCTCACCAGAAAGTTGACGTTTTGACGCGGCCGCCCGAGGGTGTCCCCTTGGAGGCGTGCGCGCGTGTCCACTTTCGTGAATAGCGAGGTCGAGGTTGGTCTCGTGGTTGATGTTGCCGACGTTGTTGGAGTCGAGGAGGTCGGCGATGAGCGCGCCGATGACGCCGGGGCGGTCTAGGAGTTCGGCGAGCCTTCGAACCGTGTCCTCTCGGACTGCGGCCTCGGGGTCATTCGCCGGGTCTCGGGGCTGGCTTTCATTATCATGAGGTTGCCCTTCGAGACGGTGCGCGGAACTTTGGAGGTCGCGCCTCGAGCTAGTCGCTCGGGCGCCCACGGAGGTGGCGGGGCTACGACTCATCTCTCGAGAGTCGTAGAAGTGAGAAGTAGACTGGTAGAGGGGATGTGTTGCCAAGGTCGAGAGATCCCCTCCTTCTAGCGCCAAAATGTTGTCGCTGTTTTTCGGACAACGATTTAGGAGCCAAAGACGGTTAGACCCAAGGCCGGACCAAGTGGTCTCGTCTTGACTCGAGCGTGTCGGACTTGGTATTCCAAGTCGTCCCTTAGCTGTGGATGTCCCTTGAGTTCGTCAGAGTACCTGAAAAGGAGTAGAGAACACGTGAACTACAAAGGGGAAACAGAGGGGTTGCCTCTGTTTACCTCTCCGACGCTCAACATTAGTGTGATTGAGGTGGAGTATGGAGGTTTTAGGGGTGTTTAGAGGCCAAAGCTTGAGAGAAACGAGCGAGGTACGAGTTCGGCAGCGTTTCAGTACTCAAGAATGGATTAACTGGACCAAGGGGGGTGCCTTGGTATTTATAGGCAGCCAAGGGGTGGTTTGAAGACCCCTTGGCCGAGTGAGAATGCTTGGGTCGGCATTGGAGGAGGTTGGGTCGGCCAATGGCCGAGTGAACATGGTGGTGAGGTTCACTCGGCCATTGGCCGAGTGAAGGTCTTGGGCCGGCCGAGGTTCACTCGGCCAATGGCCGAGTGAACTGCTGAGGCAGCAGGGAGGTTCACTCGGCCATTGGCCGAGTGAACTGTTGGAAGGTTCACTCGGCCAATGGCCGAGTGAACTGTCTTGGCGGCTGAAGGGTTCACTCGGCCACTGGCCGAGTGAACTGCTGGAAGGTTCACTCGGCCAATGGCCGAGTGAACTGTCTTTGCGGCTGAAGGGTTCACTCGGCCATTGGCCGAGTGAACTGCTGGAAGGTTCACTCGGCCAATGGCCGAGTGAACTGCCTTGGTGGCTGAGGGGTTCACTCGGCCATTGGCCGAGTGAACTGCTGGAAGGTTCACTCGGCCAATGGCCGAGTGAACTGTCTTGGTGGCTGAGGGGTTCACTCGGCCATTGGCCGAGTGAACTGTCCAATGGCCGAGTGAGCCATTTGACCCAGCCAATGGCCGGGTGAGCCATTGACTCGGCCCGTGGCTGGGTTTTGACTTGGCCATTGGTTTGGGCCGGCTCCTGGTTGAGTCAGGGTTTCGCCGCCCAAGATCTCGTACCAGCCATGTGGGTCGAAGAGATGACCTTGTTCCCGTTGGCCCTAGACGGGCCAACAACACAAACCAAGGAGAAGAAATTCCTTACTTTCAATCACGAAATAAGCTTCTCCGGTCCTTACTCAACCCTTCTCCGGTGGTCACGCTAGCTCCGGTGTCCACACAACTCACGGCGACCTCGTTCTTCCTCAGCTGGAACGCGCGGCGATGGAGAGCTCGGCCGACAGCGCGCGAAGAGGAGAAAGGAAGGAGAAGAGAGAGAGAAGATGGCGGTGAAGGTAAGGCTTGGTGAAGCTTGAAGATGACTGAAGCTTTTGTTGCTTGAATTTTTTTTTTCTTCTTTGTTATCCTTTGCAGGTGACCGCGTGAAGAAGGAGAAGAAGAGAAGATATAGTGCACGTGAAGAAGATAAGAGAAAGAGGGGATAAGAACGTCACGTGGCAATCCTTATCCTATTATTCACAAACCAATCTCTTTTCCTTGTTTTCTTTCAAATGGGTCCCTTAAAAATCATCACAACCAAGTCCTCTTCATATAATTATTTAATTAAACCCATAACCGAAGGGATTATAATTATATGATTCGAACCGAGAATTTTCTCGTTCGTTCTAAATTAATTAAAATATATTTAAGGTTTCTCGGAATTAATTCTCGTCCTTGAGAATTTATTTCTTAAATTAATTTCCGGAATATTTCCTCGGAAATAATTTATTAGTCGAGATAAACTCGATAATTCCTTTATTTATTCCGAGATTTTTCCTTACCTTAATATATTTTAAATTAACTCGGGAAACTTATACGTCCATCATTCACTCAAAACATAATTGTAACAAACGGGAGCTCGTTTATTTTATTCAAATCCACAAGTCGAGCGTTGCAAAAGTTTGTATATTACAAGTTGACAAGTAACACTCACGGAACATTAGTTATCTGTCCATGATAAAGTATTCAAGGGAATGATGTTTCGAGCAAAAACAAGTCGCATATCAAACAAGTTAGTAAGTTGAGTTCAAGCTGTGTTGGGATCGATTCCGATAATAATATTTTTTTTTTGAAAAACTGTAGAGCCAAGATTGAGCAAGTATTTGAGATTCAAAATCGCACAAAACGAGAAAATAAAGAAGTCACCCTAGAAAACAGAATAATATACATGAGTTATTCCCCCCCTCCCCTCCCCCCCAACACTTATGACACACATAGTCCTCGATGTGAAAATATAGCACAAAATCAAAGTGTAACGAAATGAAAAACTCCCTCGATGAAACGTTGTCATGGTGATGGTGGAATGATTGTGCAACTCGGCGGAGCGAAACTCTGTCATGGTGTTACAAGGTCTCCCTAGAGCTGCTCGCCATAGTGGAGCACCTCAAGAAACTCGAGAACGAGAGGAATAGTTTTTTTTACGGGCTGTACCGCGGTACAATAGAGCTGTACCGCGGTACACAGAGAGGAATTTTTCAGAAAATTGAGCAGACCGCGGTACAAGAGATCTGTACCGCGGTACTGCCCCTTTTTTTTTTTTTTAGAAACAAACAACAAAATATTATGATAAAAAAAAATTAAAAATAAAACTTATAAAAACCTCGGGTTGCCTCCCGAGAAGTGCTTGATTTATCGTCTTTGGCCCGACGTGAAGTCGATGTTATTCAAAATACGGTGTTCTCCCGTGGAGAATCGAGTACGCCACCATGAATGGATCTTTGTTTTGGGTGCCCTCAAGCTTAGCATGATACGAATGGCGAACATGTGGCGCACCAACTAACTTCGATTCGGTTGCATAGATTTTGGGAGCTTGAAAGGTCATTGCTTTTGTCGGTGAAGAGGAAGTAGGTGTTGTCAATGGTGCCCACAAGAAGAGTTATAGTCTTTATTTTGTACATTTGATGTAATAAAGTCTCACGAAGACTCATGCTTGTAATTGCTTATTCATTAATAAAAAGTTGAAACGTTCATTCATTCTTCCTTGTCTGTTTGAAGCTTTATGATAAAACATTAGTCTTTAGTCCATAAACAAACTTAACAACTTACGAAGAGACAAATGTATATTTGCATGAACAAACTCTTCGTAGTTTGCTTAAAACGATATATTCGCAATCTAAGGGTCAAAGGACTATTGACCTCAGTACGATTGTTAGGAGAATCTATGATGTCTGGTTATGGGGCATTGAGAGTTGGAGGCTCTATAGTTCTTCTAGGTATCTTCCGAAGGTACTGAATTGACCAGTGCACTTCTAGAGACAAAATAAGAACAAACCATTTAACTTCTTATGTCTCGAAGTCACTACGTATGAATTGCATCGTGCTTACCTTAATCCTGAAATGAGACATGCCATTTCACAGCTTACGTTTTCTCATTTGAGAAAGTGAGTTCGGACTCACTATGTGATTCTGAACAGGGCCTATGGGTGAAGTACTAAGTTGTGAGAATGTCATGAGTAACTTTGTGAAGTTCTCATAGATATGGAATTCATGTACAAGATTGCTGAAATGCAATGTATATTACCTCATGCTTTGTTCCTTGAAATGTGAATAAATGAACTGGCCAGTGTCAAAATTGAGTCCTGACTCTTTTGGATGAAACAATGTGACTTGTTAGCTCCTCGTCAATACATTGCTTCTAACTTATTCACAAGCGACAAAGGAGTTGAGGAAATAACAGCAAGAAGGGTAAAATGGTAATTTCGTAAATCCCGACTAGCTGATGATATTCATGAAGGGTAAACATAGATAATATTCAGTGGATCCGCTCATCATAATTTGGTTGAATTCTTGAGTAGAAAATAAATTCATTTGAACCGAGAGATTTTCAATGTCAACTCTTTAGTGGAGTCAGTTGACATTAATCTAAACTTGGAAAAGGTTTGTGAACTTTTGAGTCCAACTGTTTAGCTCAAGCTTTGTTCATTTGGATCCATGAGGTCAGTGTCACAAATCATATCGAGTAGGAATAGTTAAACTAGAAGCTAAGTCAAAATAAGAACGAGACAAGTTTTACGAAAATTGTTAAAAGGGTAAATTTGTCTTTTTGGACATAGCATGAAATGAATGTCAATAAACTTTTTTGACATGGTCATATGATGGCCTAGATCACTTGGCCATGATGTGTTCATTGGGCCTTGTGGATTAATTTCATTTCATAGAATTTTACTTGAAAATTCTCAATGGGCTTTTTCTTATGTTGTCATGAACAAGTAAAGAAAAATCTAGAAAGGCTTTCTAGAAGCCCTTTGGCCGTCCAACCCAAGAGAATGGGAGACTAATTTCGTGCAGCCCAATAGAGAAAAAGAGAGTTTATTTTGTGCATAAATGTATGAAGATACTTGCCAAAAGAAAAAGAGGAAACAAATTTTCCCCAGGAGAAAAGTTAATTTCGGCCAACTAGAGTCAAGAGAGAAGCAAAATTAAATGAGGAAACAAATCCAAGGCTTCTAGAAGCCTATGTTGGACGTGCAAAGCAAGGGAAAAAAGAGGAAATAAGATTTCCTCATGAATGCTTGGAAAAAAAGAGGAAACTACTTCTTTCCAAGGCTAACCCTTCTCCTATAAATAGGACCCTTGTTTCTCTCATTTCATTCATCCAACATAAGTTAGAGATTGAGAGACTCTCTCTCTAGACATTGTTGGCCGACTCCTCTCTTTCTCTCTCTAGTCAATTTCGTTTTTGTTTTGGCACCTAGGTCCACATTTGACCTTGTTACCGGTCCGTCTCGGCCCGGTAGATCGACGACGGCCACGCTGGCGGCCGTCCTAAGACTCGCTCATCCAAGGCCGGCACTCATCCAAGGCCGGCGCTCGCCAAGGCCGGCGCTCGTCCAAGGCCGGCGCTCTTCCAAGACCGGCACTCGTCCAAGGCCGGCGCTAATTCAAGGCCGGCGCTCGTCCAAGGCCGGCGCTCATCCAAGGCCGGCACTCGTCCAAGGCCGGCGCTAATTGAAGGCCGGCACTCGTCCAAGGCCGGCGCTCATCCAAGGCCGGCACTCGTACAAGGCCGGCGCTCGCCAAGGCCGGCGCTCGCCAAGGCCGGCTCTCGTCCAAGGCCGGCGCTAATCCAAGGCCGGCGCTCGCCAAAGCCGGCGCTCGTCCAAGGCCGGCGCTCGGCCAAGGGGTTCCCCAAACACCCCTTTACCGCCTATAAATACAGGGGCCGCTCCCCTAGTCCAGGTAATTCGAAATTTGAGTACTGAAACGCTGCCGAACTCGTACCTCGCTCGTTTCTCTCAAGTCTCGACCCCTAAACACTAAACCCTCTACAAACCACCTCAATCCTACTAATGTTGAGCGTCGGAGAGGTAAACAGGGGCAACCCCCCTGTTTTCCCTTTGTAGTTCACACCTTTCCTGCTTGCTTTTCAGGTGCCTGGACGAGACATATACCACAGACAGCTAAGGGACGACTTGGGATACCAAGTCCGGCACGCTCGAATCGAGACGAGACCACTTGGTCCGGCCTTGGGTCTGACCGTCTGCGACTCCTAAATCGTTGTCCGAAAAACTGCGACAACATTTTGGCGCTAGAAGGAGGGGATCTCTCAAACTTGACGACGCATTCCCTCTACCAGTTTTCTCTCCTCGTTCTCACGACTCTCGGGAGATGAGTCATATTCCCACCACCTCCGCGGGTACCCGAGCGACGAGTTCGAGGTACGGCCTTCGACGCCTCGCACATCGTCTTGAAGGGCAACCTCGCGATAGCGAGAGCCAGCCCCAAGAACCGATGAATGACCCCAAGGCCGTGCTCCGAGAGGACACGGCCCGGCGGCTTGCGGAGCTCCTTGACCGTCCCGGCGTCGACGGTACGCTCATAGCCAATCTCCTCCGCTATGACATTGAAGATAGGTCCGCCCGAGACGACTCCGACCCCGACTATGTGGGGGGAGTCGAGGACCGATGAGGCAACGCCTAGCCGTGCCCCCTCGCGGCCCGAAAGGTCTAACGATGCTTTGGCCGGGCCGTCGCACCTGGCGCGACAGCAGGCGCGGTCACATTCCCGGGGACTCGCCCCCTCGGTTTCAAGAGGCGGCCGGACACGGCCACTCGCCGAGGAGAGAGCGACTCTGGTAGATGATGGGGCCGATAGCCGAAGCGCTCGCCGGACGGTTCGACCAAGGGCGACCTCGCCTCGTCCTGCACTAAGCGTGGACCTTAGAGAGCGCCTGACGGTGCAGAGAAACTCCCGAGGGGAGGATCTCCGCCAAAGGCTCAACTCTCGGAGGGACGCGCTTCCCGCCGCAACTCTCGACCGGCCTCAGGCCAATGCCGTGGACCAAGCGTCCAACGAGCGCCAACCGGTGACTCCCGTGGCCCCGACAGTCGGCCCTGCTAATGGGCTTGACATGGTCACGATGATTCAGAGCCTCCAAAATCAAATCATCGAGATGAGGGAGTCATGGAGGAAAAGGCCGTAAGGAGGGATCGAGGAATCATACTCTCCCTTCGCCGCACAAGTCCTCGCGCAACCTTGCATGGGAAACTTCAAGTTACCGTCCATTCCCCCTTACGATGGACGGACGGACCCCCACTTCCACGTCCAACACTACGAGACGTGGATGACGATGCAAGGGCAGACAGACGCCACCCTCTGCCAAGCCTTCAGCCTGACCCTCACAGGGTCGGGATTTGAGTGGTTTCGAAGTTTGAGGCCGGGGAGCATCTCGTCTTTCCGGGCCTTGCGAGAGGCGTTCCTCGCTCGATTCGCCACCCTTGTGGTGCAAAAGAAACCAAAGACCCACCTCATCTCTATCCGGCAAGGAAGGGACGAGTTGTTGAGACAATACCTCGCTCGCTTCACCGAGGAGTCTCACAAGGTCGAAGGATTCGACGATAGGGACGCCATCACGGCGATCACTGAGGGAGTCCGCACGAGCGACTTCCTCAAGTCTATTGTTGGCAAAGTCCCACGAGACATGGCGGAGCTAATGGCGAGATCCCGCACATATATGGGAATCGAGGACTATCTCGATGGCCGAAAGTCAGGAGGACAGGGGAGTCGCCGCCGTGACGATCAAGACGGAGATCGCCCCGACCCTCGAAAGAGGAGGAATAAGGGAAGCTAGGCCCATAACGGCCGCTCCCTCCCCGGGCCGAGGCCGCCACATGTCGATAGCTTCCGAAAGTTCTCGACATTTACTCCTCTGAACACTTCGCCGGAGCGCATCCTGGCTCTGCACCGTGACAAGTTGGGGAGTCCTACCCCTCTCACGAAGGATCCCGCCAAGAGGGATCAAAGTAAGTACTGTGACTACCATCAAGATCATGGGCATCTGACGTCCGAATGCTATCAACTCAAGCGTCAGATCGAGGCCCTGATTCAAGATGGGAAACTGAAAGAATACGTCCTCAGAACTATAGGGACGGCCGCGGCACACGGAGGCCGCCCGCGGCAAGAAAAGAAAGGTCCGGCGACGGTGACCGTCACGGACCGCGCGGCAAACGAAGAACCGGAGAGCTCGCAACTTCACGTCGTGGGCGCAATCTTGGGCGGCCCGGAGTTTGGAGACTCGGCCACGCAAAGGAAGAAGTACGTGCGCGAAGTTTCCCAAGGGAAAATAGCACACTACATCAACCACACGTACGAGGCCCCTCCTCCGGTCCCGTTCGAATCCATGTTCTTCACCGGCCAAGAAGCGGCACGAGTGCTCCATCCACACAACGACGCGATAGTCGTCTCTGCCCCCGTCGCCAATAACCTCGTCCGGAGAATCCTAATCGACAATGGGAGCTCCGCCGACATAATCTTCAAGTCGGCGTTGGACAGGATGAAGCTATCCGGGATGAGACCGACCCCAATCTCGACCCCGCTCTTGGGCTTCTCCGGGGAGAGGGTCATGACGGAGGGAACTATCGACCTCCCGGTTACCTTCGGTACCCCGGGGGGGCTCGAGGTTACCCACATCGTGTAGTTCCTTGTCGTGGATCAGCCCTCGGCATACAATATCATCGTCGGCCGCCCGACTCTCAATCGGTTGAAGGCTATAACGTCCACGTACCATCTGATGATGAAATTCCCGACCGAGAAGGGGATCGCCGTAATGCTGTGAGACCAGTCAATGGCGAGGATGTGCTACATCCAGGGCGTGGACGGAAAAGGGAAAGGAATGGTGGTAAGCATCGTCTTCCAGCTCGGGGACAAATTCCCCTGCAAGATAGAGGAGGGAGGCACCTTCGGAGAGCTAGACCAAAGGGACGATGTCGAGCGTCGAAAGGTGGAGACACCGGATGACCTCATTCCCGTCATGTTGGACGACGCCAAGCCTGACCAAGTAGTCAAGGTAGGCGCCCAACTCCCGTCCGAAGTCCAAACCGAGCTCGCCGCTTTCCTCCGAGAGCACAAAGATGTCTTTGCGTGGACGCACGCCGACATGCCGGGAATTGACCCCGAAATAATGGTTCATCGTCTTAACGACGACAAGAGAGTAACTGAGCGCGTTCAACCGCGGCGGGCGTTCAGCGGTGAGAGGTACCAGGCCATTGGTGAAGAAGTTGACAAACTTCTCACCGCCGACTTCATCAGGGAGGTGGAGCACCCCACTTGGGGTGTCCAATGTGGTGATGGTCAAGAAGCCAAACGGGAAGTGGCGGATCTGCATTGATTATAAAGATCTTAACAAAGCCTGCCCGAAAGACAGCTTCCCTCTCCCGAGGATCGAGCAGCTCGTGGACGCCACAGCAGGCCACGAGTTGCTAAGCTTCATGGATGCCTACTCAGGCTACAATAAGATCCGCATGCACGAACTAGATCAGATCAAGACCACCTTTGTTACGAACCGCGGACTTTATTGTTGCAAGGTCATGCCCTTTGGCCTCAAAAACGCGGGGGCAACGTATCAAAGGTTGGTAAACCGCATGTTCGCCAATCAAATTGGCAAAACCATGGAGGTCTACGTGGACGACATGCTTGTCAAAAGCCTCAAAGCCCACGACCACATTCGAGACCTTAGGGAGATGTTCACGATCCTGCGACGTTACAAGATGAAGCTCAACCCCAACAAGTGCACTTTCGGGGTCGAGTCTGGAAAGTTTCTGGGCTACATGGTTAGCCGTCGCAGGATCGAAGCCAATCCTGAGAAGATTAAGGCGATCTTAGAGATGAGGTCACCACAAAAAGTCAAAGAAGTTCAAAGCTTGACGGGAAGGATCGCCGCCCTGACGCGATTCGTTTCCAAAGCCACCGATAGGTGCCAACCGTTCTTCAAGGCACTGAAGAAGACCGACGGGTTCGTATGGACGGAGGAGTGCGAGGAAGCATTCCGCGATATGAAAGCCTATTTCACCTCTCCCCCGTTCCTCGCGAAGCCGAAGAATGGCGAAACCTTGTACCTCTACCTCGCGGTTTCCGATAGGGCCGTGAGCGCGGTCCTCATACGCGAAGAAGACAAGGTACAATGGCCGGTCTACTACGTTAGCAAGGTGCTCCTCGACGCCGAAACCCGATACCTGGAAATCGAGAGACTATCCCTCGCCCTCGCCATGAGCGCGAGAAAGCTCCGGCCCTACTTCCAAGCGCACCCCATTGTGGTCCGCACGGGACATCCCATCGAGAAGGCCCTTCAAAAGGGACCTCCTCTCGAATGGCGATATGGTCCCAAGAGCTGGGCGAGTACGGGGTCGAGTTCCAACCGAGAACCGCCATCAAGGGCCAGGCCCTCGCCGACTTCATCGCCGAATTCACAAGCGCGCCCCCAACCAACGAGGGCAACGAGGGTAGTAAGAGCACGAAAGACAAGGAGGGCGACCACAGCGAGTCGCAAAAGAAGAGGACCAACAGCCCGATAGGGCCGGTCTTGGACTTACACGTGGATGGCGCGTCAAACGCCCGGGGGGCTGGCGCTGGCGTCGTGCTCACGAATCCCGATAGGGAAAAATTGAGATACGCCCTGCGGTTCGAGTTCAAGGCTTCCAACAACGAGGCGGAGTACGAAGCTCTGATCGTTGGCTTGGAGCTAGCGAACAAGCTAGGCGCCCAAAACCTGCGCATCCACTGCGACTCGTAGTTGATTGTGAATCAGGTCAGGGGCGACTACGCCGCTAAAGAGCCAAACATGATCGCGTACTTGGCAAAGGCCCAAAAGAATCTGGAGGCCCTATCGTGGTTTGAGATAGTCCAAGTTCCTCGCGAGGCGAACATTGATGCTGACGCCCTGGCTCGCCTCGCGTCTGGGATAGACGAGGAGGGCGAAGGCAGCGTCCCGATCGAAGTATTGACCCGACCCTACGTCTCGAGAGGCGACGTAGGGGTAGTTGACGAGACTCCGCCTCCCTCATGGATGACTCCACTCGTGGAATTCCTTAAGCGAGGAGTCGTCCCCGAAGACAAAGAAGAGGCCAGAAAGCTGAGAAGCTTGGCGCCGAAGTACACAATGAGGGAGGACAACTTGTTCAAGAGAGGCTACTCTATGCCCCTCCTCCGCTGCCTGACCGAAGTCGAGGCAAGGAAGGCGCTCCACGAGGTGCACGAGGGGGTGTGCGGAAACCACGCCGCCGGACAATCTTTGGCATTGAAGCTGCTAAGACTTGGATATTTTTGGCCGACCTTGAAAAAGGACTCCCACGAGTGGGCCAAAAAATGTGATAAGTGCCAAAGGTTCGCCCACATCCCGTGTCAAGCACCGGCCCCATTGTGTCCAATCATTGTGCCGCGGCCTTTCGCAAAGTGGGGAATCGACCTCATCGGTGAGCTACCTACGGCTCCAAGGCAATACAAGCACGCGATCGTGGCCATCGATTACTTCACAAAGTGGTAGAGGCTGAGCCGCTAGCGAAGATCACCGAGGCGAACACGACGAGCTTCATTTGGAAAAGCATCATCTGCCGCTTCGGGATCCCCGCGTCAATTGTAACCGACAATGGGAAACAATTCGACAATGCGCACCTCCGAGAAATGTGCGAACAACTAGGCATTAGCAAAACTTTCTCCTCCCCCCGCCATCCTCAAGCCAATGGTCAAGTCGAAGCGGTTAACAAGACAATCAAAGAGAACTTGAAGAAGAAGCTGGAGGAAAGAAAGGGGGCTTGGGCCGACGAGCTCCCTATGGTCTTATGGGCGTACCGCACCGCCGCTCGAAACGCGACCGGCGAAACCCCTTTCACTCTCGCGTTCGGCGTCGAGGCCGTGGTACCCGTCGAGACCAAGCTACCGACCTTGCGCATCGAGGAGTACGAAGAAGCCACCAACGACGACGCAATCAGGCTCGAGTTAGACCTCATAGACGAGAGGAGGGCGGACGCACTCACCCGGCTTGCTGCACAAAAGAGGAAGGTCGAGAAGTACTACAATTCCAAGATCAAGCTGCGAAAATTCGCCGACGGGAGCCTCATTCTTCGAAGGGTGTTCCAAAACACCAAGGTGCAAGGCGCGGGAGTTCTAGGCCCCACCTGGGAAGTCCCGTACCGTGTGCGCCGAGCCATCCACAACGGCACGTACGAGCTCGAGAACCTGGAGGGGCTCGTGTTCACCCACCCGTGGAACGCGGAGCACCTTCGGCAATACTACCAATAGATGTTCACTCGTTCACTCTACGATTTGTTGTTTTCATGTTGTTTTCGATTTTTAGCAAAGACAATTTTAAATTTCAAGTTCGGCCAACGGCCTGGGATGTAATTTTTCAACCATTTCAACAATATAATGAATTACATTTCGCTTCAAAGCATTGTATTATAATTTCTAGTCTCCTCTACGAGCACCCAAGAAACTCGGGGGGCTAAGGAGGATAGAATGAGGGTAACAAGCTCATTTACTCCGTTTTTCACACTCCACCTTTCACGCACCGAGAGGTAGCGAAACGTCCACAAATCGGATCCGCGCACCGGACCTCCGACCCCGCGCTGAGAGATAGCGAAACGTCGACAAGTTGGATCCACGCACCGGACCTCCAACCTCGCACGTCTTTCGCTGCGACATTCTCGCGCAACGTTGCGCCTTGCACACCGATAGGCAGTAAGGCATCGATGGATCACGTCCGCGCACCGGGTCGTCGATCTCGGCAGTCAAAACCCAAAACGTGACACGCGTACCAACAAGTACCACGCTCACTGGGAACTGCAAGCTCGTCCCGATACGCACGCCGATAGGTAGCGTACTCGCCAGAAGATGGGTGCGACGGCCGCCCAGCTCGCACACGCCGATGGGCAGCGAGTCGTGAAGGGATGGCCGAGAATCGCACCTGTCGGATGAAACTGGTCTAGCCAGCGTCCGCGGGAAACTTCGCCGCCAAAGGCGGCAGTAAGCCGTGCAAATCGGTTGCGCTAGACATAGTAAGCCGAGTTCGTAAGTCACGCATTGTTCAAATAGCGCAAATCGATTACACTAAGCATAGCAAGTCGAGAAAATAAGACGCATAATAAAAAGAAAGCTTCAATCAAACCAAAACAATGTTGCACAAACAACCCGACGAGAAAAGTACGAGAGTGCGACACATGTCAAACATAACAAAAATCCGAAAGAAAACGTAAAGCAAGCGCTAGACAAGTGCGCAGAAAACCAAAGAAAACTTGGCTACTCTGAGCCGTAGTCGATCTGCTCTTCGTCGTCTTCGGGGCGAGGGGCGCCCGGCCCGCCAACGGTTTCTCCACCGGACCGACAGTTTGACGACTGGGCGGCCTCCGCAGGAACTTCGGGAGTCAGGTCGTCCTCTGGCAACTCGTCATCCAGAGGAGGAAACATGGCGTCAAAAAAGGAAAATGTGATCCCGCGAGACGCGTTCTCCTCCGCGGTCGCGTCTTTTACCCGCATGGCCACCTCGTAACGGGCCACCTCCAGCGAGAGATCCCAGTCCTCCTCCAACTCCGTCTTGGATCGCACGGCGTCGTCCTTCGCCTCGACAAGGGTCTGCACCTCCGCTCATAAAGTTTCCCTCTCCCTCTCGGCCTTGACCCGGGAGATCTCACTCGCCGACAGTCGAGCGTGGACGATGTTCAGCTCCTCGTCTCGGCTCGAGAGCGCCGCCTGGAGTTTCTTTGTCTCCCCTAAGAAAGTGTCAGCCGCCTGCTCAGCCTTCTCCCGAGACGCCTTCTCGGCCGCCGCCTTCTCGCGAGCTCGCTTCAGTTCCTCCTCGAGCGCTTGAAACTCTTGGACAGTGCGGACCCCCGCCAGAGTGGCAGCATGGGCGGCCACCGTGCTCTCCTTGTCTTTCTCCATGATTTGCATGCGACGCAACAAGTCCCGGAGGATACGGTCGCTCCGTTCTTGGCGCGCGAGCATCTGTGGGAACAAACAATATACGTACGATCGAAATAAGCATAATGGTTGCACATAAGACAAGCAAGCAAATCGTACCTTTCGGGCATCGCCGATCTCACTCTGGAAATGCTCGAGGTCGCTCGCCGTCAGGAGACTCTTGAAATCCCGCAGAGAGGTTTCAAGGATCCCTCTAGAGCATTGATCCCTCAGCTCCGCCGCTTCCGCTAAGAGCATCGATTCCATGCCGTCTGGCGCCGCCGACGTATGGGCACGCTTGTGGCCGGAGGACGAGCCAGGGAGGGTCGTCGACGATGGTCGCTTGTTCGAGGAGTTCGCCTCGTTCCTCACCCGCGTTGGAAGCCCTCCATGGCGAGCCTCAGCTTGTGGTTGAGCCGCAGTCACGGCTTCGACGTCGAGCGCCGCCCTCGGTACTTGCGTGCGCGGTCGATGTCGCCGGGTCATGGTATCTGAAAAAGATAAAGAGACGACAGGTTAGAATGCAATACAATGGAACGTGCACTAACGGGAAGCATATGTGTGGTTAGTACCCCCCACGTCAGGGGGAGGAGCAGACAAGCCCCCCGCCTCCGATTCAGGGTCTTCCGTAGCCTCCGCGTCGAGACCCGGGCATGAGGGAGCGTCGTCTCCAGGCGTGAACCACCCAGTCCTTGCCATTAGGTCTGGGGATTCGAAGTGCGGCCCTTGCCGCCTTGATTCTGGGACCGCCCTGATCACCGCGTTAAGCTCAGAACCCTCGATATCGCCCACAGGTGGAAAATCGGCCGCGGGACCGAAGAAGAGAGGCGCGACCCCGAAGGCTGACTCAGACACCCATATCCAAGGATATCTGTGCTTCGAGTTAACCCTGCTAATGATGGCGAAGCGCTTACGGTGTAATGCTAGGTAGAAGCGCGGCTTCCCCGACACCCCTCGTATCGTCATGAGGTCCTGGATGTCGTCGGCAGTGACGGCCCTCTTCTTCGCCCGATAAAGCATAATATGACACGCCGCGACCTGTCGGTAGAAGGTCGGGGACATCTGTAAAGGGTGCACCCCCAGTCGAACTAACAACTCCTGGATAACCGGTTGAAAAGGCAACCTTAGTCCTCCGCGAAGGCTCGCCTTGTGGACCGCGGCGTACCCCCTTCGAGGGCGGGACGGAAGATCATCAGGCAACGGTCTGAGGATTGACACAGATTCTGGGATGCTGTAGCGTTTCCTCAGGCTCTTGAGGCTGGCGATGGATATCAAGCTCGGGACATCGACACCCGAGCAGTCGAGGTTGCCCCGCACGACTGACTCTCCTATCGGGAAGGTTGAGGTCCGCGTTTCCTCCCTCGCAGTGGAAGAAAGTACCCTCGCCGCAGGTGCTACGCGACGGCTCGACGAGTCACCGGAGCATTCGGAGTCCGGGACGTTACCCAAGCGCTCGACTGGTTGCTGACCGGCCGGGTCGCCGCCGTCAGGCCGGCCCATCCTGTGGCCGGCGGCGCTCCCTCCTGTGTGCACGTCGAGCCCGAGGACCCAACCCGTCTCCTGGCTGGGTGGCTCCTCCACTCGCGGGCCCGGCCCAGGCGACCTCCGGCCTCTAACGCGCGCGTCAGGCCCGTCGGCCCGGCCCAACTCTCGGCCGGTCGGGTCTCCAGCCCATGAGCCCTGCCCGGGCGTCCCAGCACTCGTCCCAGGCACGTCCGGCCCACCAGCCCGGCCCAGCTCACGGTTTGCTGGGCCCTCCTCGCGCGCACACCGCCCGGCGGCCCCGTCCGGCCTCCAGCCGGTTGGGTTTTCCTCGCGCGCACCAGCCCGGCCCGGCTCCTAGCCGGCTGCGCTCTCCTTGCCCAGGCCCGGCCCAATAGGGCCTAGGGTTTGCCCTAGGGCTGGGAAGGTGGCCGCCCCTTGGCCGATGCAACCCGGCGGTGCCACCCCCTGCCCGGCGTCGGCCCCTCCCTGGGCGGTGTCGCCCGGCACCGGCGATCCCCCAGCGGCGCGCGCCACCTCCGGCACGGCCAGGCCCAGGGGGCTGTCCTCCCGCGCGCGATCTGCAGGCAACCCGACGGCCGCCACCGGCCGAGCAGAGGCCTCCCCCGCGTCAGGACCGGCCCAGAAGACGTCGAGGTCGGCCGGCGCGCCCCCCTCGGCGCCGACCTCGTCGCGCGCGTCCACCCCGGGGTCGCTCACGCCGCCCGGGCGTTCCCCCTCGTCGGCGCGCCTAGTGAGCGCCTGGTCGGCCCGGCCCAGTCGGGTTAGGGCTTCTTCGGGGCAGGGGCCGCCTCCATGCGTGGCCGCCTCTGGCACTCGCGCGTCGCCCAGGCCACTGGCAGGTAGAGGGGCATCGTTCCCCGGTCTGGGCGGGTCCTCCCCGACGTCTCCGGCGCCGCCAGCGCCACCCCGAGCCCAGGCGCCTCCTCCGGCACGCGCGCTATCCCCGGCGTCCTCCTACCGACGTTGGCCGTCTCCGGCTCGCGCGCCCTCTCCCTCGTCGGCCAGCCACGCCTCCACCAATGAGAGATCCTCTCCGGACATCTCGATAGCGTTGATTGAATGTGACGAATGCCGTGTATCGGGGATCGTTGGTGGGGGCGAAAATTGAGTCCAAAAAACATCCAAGTCCACGTGGTTGTCCTCAAACAAGTCATACAAATCACCTTCAATGGTCCCACGCCCCGATAGGTGGTCAATGGGGTCCATGGGCGCGAATAACGAGGCAAGCATGATCGACAAAAAATAAAAATATTATTAAAAGACATCGGAGCATACCTCTTGGCGGCGGGCTTCTCCGATGGGCCGACGTTGGACTTTGAGTTTACCACGCGATTTACAATCGATGATAAACTCGGGGGGCTAATGTTACCGGTCCGTCTCGGCCCGGTAGATCGACGACGGCCACGCTGGCGGCCGTCCTAAGACTCGCTCATCCAAGGCCGGCACTCATCCAAGGCCGGCGCTCGCCAAGGCCGGCGCTCGTCCAAGGCCGGCGCTCGTCCAAGGTCGGCGCTCGTCCAAGGCCGGCGCTAATTCAAGGCCGGCGCTCGTCCAAGGCCGGCGCTCATCCAAGGCCGGCACTCGTCCAAGGCCGGCGCTAATTCAAGGCCGGCACTCGTCCAAGGCCGGCGCTCATCCAAGGCCGGCACTCGTCCAAGGCCGGCACTCGCCAAGGCCGGCGCTCGCCAAGGCCGGCTCTCGTCCAAGGCCGGCGCCAATCCAAGGGGTTCCCCAAACACCCCTTGGCCGCCTATAAATACAGGGGCCGCTCCCCTAGTCCAGGTAATCCGAAATTTGAGTACTGAAACGCTGCCAAACTCGTACCTCGCTCGTTTCTCTCAAGTCTCGACCCCTAACAACTAAACCCTCTACAAACCACCTCAATCCTACTAATGTTGAGCGTCGGAGAGGTAAACAAGGGCAACCCCCCTGTTTTCCCTTTGTAGTTCACACCTTTCCTGCTTTCTTTTCAGGTGCCTGGACGAGACAGATACCACAGACAGCTAAGGGACGACTTGGGATACCAAGTCCGACACGCTCGAGTCGAGACGAGACCACTTGGTCCGGCCTTGGGTCTGATTGTCTGCGACTCCTAAATCGTTGTCCGAAAAACTGCGACAACAGACATAGTGTTTTAGCTCTTCGACTCCAAGACTTGTTCTTGAGTCGTCGTGTTTAAAAGTGCCCACACACTAATTCCTTTTCTCTTGAGTGATTTAGTGATAGAAACTTGTTGGAATTGATCTAGGGTTTAAGAAAAAGTTTAACGCTTCGTTAAGCGGCGGAATTTTAAAAATTTTCTTTTCAAGTAAAAATAGTTTTTACTAACCTAGACAAAGAGCAAGTACATATAAATAAAAACTATTATGAGCATAGAAGTTTACTAACCTTTCTTGAAGCTTGAACTTTGAAAAGCTTTTGGAAAGTTGCAACGCTCGTCTCCCTCGCAGCACGTCTCTCTTTCTTTCCTCGGCACCTCGAGCAACCACGAAAGTTTCTATCACTAAATCACTAGAAATAAAAGGAATTAGTGAGTGGGCACTTTTAAACACTACGACTTAAGAACGAGTCTTGAAGTCACAGAGCTAAAATCTAGGTCAAATGAGGACCTAGGTGCCAAAACAATAAAACGAAATTGAAGAGAGAGAGAGAGAGAGGATCGGCCAAGTCTAGAGAGAGAAGCTCTCAATCTCTAAAACTTTGGAATGAGAAAACAATGAGAATGAGGCCTCTATTTATAGGGGATGGATAACCTTCAACAAGGTAGTTTCCTCTTCTATAGAATATCACATATTCATGAGCAAATATTGGCTTCCCTTTCTCTATCTTGGACGTGCAAGCTATAGGAGCAAGTCCTTGGATTTGTTTCCTCTTTTATCTTGCTTCTCCCTTGACCCATTTGGCCAAAATCCTCTTTCCTTGTATAGGAAATTTGTTTCCTCTTTTTCTTTTGGCAAGTATCTTCATACATCAATGCACAAAATAAATTCCTCTTTCTCTCTAGGGTATGCACGAAATTGGCCTTCTAGAACATGCTTCTAGATGTTTCTTTATTTGTTCATGACAATATAAGAAAAGCCCATTAAGAATTTTCAAGTAAAATTCTATGAAATGAAATTAATCCTCAAGGCCCAAATTCATCAATATGGCCGAGTGGTTTAAATCATCTTTCATCATATGACAATGTCAAAAAATTTATTGACATTCATTTCGTCCTATGTCCAAAAGACAAAATTACCCTTTTGACAATTTTCGTTCTTGTTTTGACTTAGCTTCCAGCTTAACTATTCCTAATCGATGTGATTCGTGACATTGACCTCATGGATCCAAATGAACAAAGCTTGAGCTAAAATACTTGGACTCAAAAGTTCACAAACCTTTTCCAAGTTTAGCTAAATGTCAACTGACTCCACTAAAGAGTTGACACTAAAAATCTCTCGGTTCAAATGAATTTATTTTCTACTCAAGAATTCAACCTAATTGTAATGAGTGGATCCACAGAATATTATCAGTGTTTACCCTTCATGAATATCATCAGCTAGTCAGAATTTACAAAATTACCATTTTACCCTTCTAGCTGTAATTTCCTCAACTCCTTTGTCGCTTGTGAATAAGTTAGAAACAATGTATTGACGAGGAGCTAACAAGTCACATTGTTTCATCCAAAAGAGTCAGGACTCAATTTGGACACTGGCCAGTTCATTTATTCACACTCCAAGGAACAAAGCATGAGGTGATATACATTGCATTTCAGCAATCTTGTATATGACTTCCATATCTATGAGAACTTCACAAAGTTACTCATGACATTCTTACAACTTAGTACTTCACCAATAGGCCTTGTTCGGAATCACATAGTGAGTCCGAACTCTGACTTTCTCAAATGAGAATACTAAGGTGTGAAATGACATGTCTCATTTCAGGATTAAGATAAGCACGGTGCAATTCATACGTAGTGACTTCGAGACATAAGAGGTTAAATGGTTTGTTCTTATCTTGTCTCTAGAAGTGCACAGGTCAATTCAGTACCTTCGGAAGATACCTAGAAGAACTATAGAGTCTCTAACTCTCAATGCCCCATAACCAGACATCATAGATTCTCCTAACAATCGTACTGAGGTCAATAGTCCTTTGACCCTTAGATTGCGAATATATCGTTTTAAGCAAACTACGAAGAGTTTGTTCATGAAAATCTACATTTGTCTCTTCGTAAGTTGTTTAGTTTGTTTATTGACTAAAGACTAAGGTTTTATCATAAAGCTTCAGACAAGGAAGATTGAATGAACGTTTCAACTTTTTATTAATGAATAAGCAATTACAAGCAAGAGTCTTCATGAGACTTTATTACATCAAATGTACAATATAAAGATTACAACTCTTCTTGTGGGCACCATTGACAACAAACTCCCACTTGACTCAAAGAAGATGTTGTTGTCAATGGTGCCCACAAGAAGAGTAGTAGTGTCTACTTGTGTACATTTGATGTAATATAGTCTCATGTGTTGTCAATGGTGCCCACAAGAAGAGTTGTAGTCTTTATTTTGTACATTTGATGTAATAAAGTCTCATGAAGACTCTTGCTTGTAATTGCCTATCTATTCATTAATAAAGTTGAAACGTTCATTCATTCTTTCTTTGTTTGAAGCTTTATGATAAAACCTTAGTCTTTTAGTCCATAAACACACTTAACAACTTACGAAGAGACAAATGTAGATTTGTATGAACAAACTCTTCATGGTTTGCTTAAAACGATATATTCGCAATCTTAGGGTCAAAGGACTATTGACCTCAGTACGATTGTTAGAAGAATCTATGATGTCTGGTTATGAGGCATTGAGAGTTGGGGACTCCATAGTTCTTCTAGGTATCTTCCGAAGGTACTGAATTGACCAGTGCACTTCTAGAGACAATATAAGAACAAACCATTTAACCTCTTATGTCTCGAAGTCACTATGTATGAATTGCGTCATCCTTACCTTAATCCTGAAATGAGACATGGCATTTCACACCTTAGTATTCTCATTTGAGAAAGTCAAAGTTCGGACTCACTATGTGATTCCGAACAAGGCCTATTGGTGAAGTACTAAGTTGTGAGTCTATCATGAGTAACTTTGTGAAGTTCTCATAGATATGGAATTCATGTACAAGATTGCTGAAATGCAATGTATGTCACCTCATGCTTTGTTCCTTGGAGTGTGAATAAATGAACTGGCCAGTGTCCAAATTGAGTCCTGACTCTTTTGGATGAAACAATGTGACTTGTTAGCTCCTCGTCAATACATTGTTTCTAACTTATTCACAAGCGACAAAGGAGTTGAGGAAATAACAGCTAGAAGGGTAAAATGGTAATTTAGTAAATCCCGACTAGCTGATGATATTCATGAAGGGTAAACATAGATAATATTCAGTGGATTCGCTCATCATAATTAGGTCGAATTCTTGAGTAGAAAATAAATTCATTTGAACCGAGAGATTTTCAGTGTCAGCTCTTTAGTGGAGTCAGTTGGTATTAAGCTAAACTTGGAAAAGGTTTCTGAACTTTTGAGTCCAAGTGTTTAGCTCAAGCTTTGTTCATTTGGGTCCATGAGGTCACTGTCACGAATCACATCGATAGGAATAGTTAAACTGGAAGCTAAGTCAAAACAAGAACGAAAATTGTCGAAAGGGTATTTTTGTCTTTTGAGACATAAGGATGAAATGGATGTCAATAAATTTTGACAAGTTCATTTGATGACTTAATGTCACTCGGCCATAATATGATTAATTGGGCCTTGTGAATTAATTTCGTTTCATAAGAATTTTATTGAAAATTCTTAATGGGCTTTTCTCATGTTGTTATGAACAAATGAAGAAGCTTCTAGAAGCTCCTTCTAGATGAGAGATGGGCGCCCAAAATACCCAAGAGAAAGAGAATATTTTGTGCATAAATGTATCAAGATACTTGCCAAAAGAAAAAGAGGAAACAAATTACCTCTATGAGGAAACAAGGAGAATCGGCCAAGGCAACCAAGAAGGGAAACAAAAGAGGAAACTAATCCCTTGTGGATTGTATGAGATGGGCGCCTATTTTGATAGGTATGGGTAATAAAAGATTGCTCATAAAGGCTTGGAAAATAAGAGGAAACTACTTCTTTCCAAGGCCAACCCCTCTCCTATAAATAGGATCCTCATTCCCTTCATTTTATTCATTCAACATAAGTTAGAGATTGAGAGACTCTCTCTCTAGACATTGTTGGCCGAACTCCTCTCTCTCTCTCTTTCTAGTTTATTTTCGATTTTTCTTGTTTTGGCACCTAGGTCATCACTCGACCTAGTGTTTAGCTCTGCGACTTCGAGACTCGTTCTTAAGTCGTAGTGTTTAAAAGTGCCCACTCACTGATTCCTTCTTTTCGAGTGATTTAGTGATAGAAACTTTCGTGGTTGCTCGAGGTGTCGAGGAAAGAAAGAGAGACGTGCTGCGAGGGGAGACGAGCGTTGCGAACTTTCCAAAAGCTTCTTCAAAGATCAAGCTTCAAGAAAGGTTAGTAAACTCTTAGCTCATATTGGTTTTTAATTACATGTACTTGCACTTGTCTAGGTTAGTAAAAACTGTTTTACTTGTAAAAGAAAATTTTTAAAATTCCGCCGCTTACCGAAGCGTTAATTATTTTCTCAAACCCTAGATCGATTCCAACAAATGGTATCAGAGCTATGGTCAAAGATTAGCATGTACATGTTTTTAAAATTATGAGCTTGAAAATCGTTTTCGAAAGTTTACTAATTTTGTGACAAGTTAGAATTGTAATCTTAGATTTTTTTTAATTTAATGCTCTTGTCTTTAAATTAAAAAGCATGTTGATTTTCTATGAGTTTGGGATGTTTTTAAAACACATTAGAATCAGTTCTAAAAGTTTTTAATTTTTTATATTGAAAAACGTGTTTTAAAGGTTTGAGAAATTTCGGTAAATTTTGTGACTAGGTACTTTGTCTTTCTAGTTTCTTTTATTTACCGTATTCGTTTTATGCTTGTTGTTATTTCTTTTATTCTATGTTATTAACACAAATAAAAGGTTTAAACAACATCTTAAAACGTTCCGTTACACTTGATTCTTTTTCGCACCTAAATAGGACCAAGCTTTAATTTATTTATTTTTCTTCGAGCTGGAGTAAACCCGCATTAAAAGTGGCATAACTCTCTGCTCAGAAATTTAAATTTAATGATTCTTGAATCAAATTAAAGCTCTGTCTGTCCTCTGTCCAATGCCACCGGTTTCGTCTGAAAAGGACATCGGAGCCGCCAGATATGGCGATTTTACTCCGCGGTGCGCGGCTGTCTGAAACTCCAGTTTTTTTAGAAATCCGGATTTTCAAACCCCACTACCATGAGTTATAGAACTCTAATGAGAAAATTTTCTTGAGCAAAAATGTTTTTCATATGATTATAAACATGATGTGTAAGATTAAAATGTTTTGATTTTTGAAAGTTTAATTGAAATTGAATTTTTACAAAACTAGTTTGAATTTTGAAAAACCGTTTTCACTTTCAAACTTGAAAATATTTTGTCATCCAAATCAAATAAATTTTCAAAATGTTTTCAAAACTATATCTATATCACATATGTTCAAAATCTATATGATCTTGAAAATTTGAGTGGGAGGTCTCCTTGTAGACCAGCCGAAAAATAAAAAGATGTGTAATCTCAAACTTTCAAGTGTTCGAGTGAGTTGAAGTTCACACTTCCCTCACGCACTTTCCCGAAATAGAAAATAGGAAAAGATCGAGTATGTACCTTGTGCCTTTATGCACTAATACTGCTCTGAACATGTCGATCTAGGATTCTCTTCTAGTTGTCCGCTCTGTCGCTCTCTAACTAGGAAATTTGTTTCCGAACTTATAAGAGTCGATGAACCATCTCCAAAAACTAAGTGGGAGGGTTATATTCGTTGTTTGTAACCCACGATCCCCAACACTAATGAAAGATGCAATAACGTGGGACTAAGAGCCGCTCTTGCGACCCTCACTTAAATGTGAGTACTCCAAGGCGTTATTGCTTCGATCATTGCTCAATGAGCTACGTCCGAGAGTGATGCAATGATGACAAGGCCTCCCCTAGGGGGATTGTTTTTCAAAGCTGATCTTTTGGACTAAGTGGTTGGTTACACACTTAGGCTCAATCTGTAGTAATCCTCCCTTGAGGCTCTGCGAAAGGATGTGAGTGATCAAACCAATTTAAAAGGTGGCTAGTCAAAATAGATGTATTGACATCTTGGCTTAGCATTAATGATGTGTCATTTACTTATAAATGGAGATTTTTTGCGGCCTTCTCTTGAGGGAGTAAATTATCGTTTGGGTTATAACACCTTTGGATTTTACAAAAGTCTTAATAAAACTTAAATCCTAAACCAAAGACTAATCATAAACTTGTTTCAACTTTTATAGGCAATATGTCTCTCAACCCTCTCTCTACAATTCTTTCCTCGAATAAACTCGAAGGCGACAATTACGTCGACTGGAAACGTAACCTCGACATAGTCCTTACTGTCGACAAGCACAAATGGGTTCTCACCACCCCCTGTCCTCAAATGAATGAAGATTCGACGCAAGAGGAGAAAGACGCCCTGGCGGCCTGGCTTCGATCCGATGAGATTGCGAGATGCTATATTTTGGCATCGATGAACAATGTGTTGCAACAACAACATCGTGATTATGAAACTGCCACCGATATGCTCTACAATCTCCATGAGATGTTTGGAGGGCAAGGACGTCAAGCTAGGCAACAAGCGGTCCGACAATTCATGAACTGTCGTATGAAGGCTGGAACTCCCGTTAGAGATCATATGATGCTGATCATTAGCTATCTAAACGAAATGGAGATTCTTGGATCTGAGATTGATGGGGAGACTAAAATAGATATGATCTTGGAAACTCTCCCCGAAACCTTTGATCCCTTTAAGTTGAATTATTCCATGAACAAGCTGGAGTACACTGTTACCGAGCTCATGAAGGAACTTCAAACCGCTGAGGCACTCACTAAGAAAAAGAGGGCTCAAGGAGAAGTACATGCTACTACCTCCACCTCTGGATCTAAGAAGAGACCTCGCAACGCCGAGAAGAAGAACCAACCTAAGGTTCACACGAAGAAGAAGGCGCCAAAGGCTCCGAAGGTGGACAAGTCTAACGACAAGTGCCACCACTGCAACGAGCCTGGTCACTGGCGTAGGAACTGTCCTGCCTACCTCAAAACCAAAGCAAAAGGTATTGTACTTGTTACTGAAGCCTGTTTAGTAGCTGATAATGTATCATCGTGGATTATTGACTCCGCTGCTACTAACCATATTTGCTGCTCCTTGACTGGTTTTAGGAAAAGCAAAAGCTTAGAGGATGGCGACTTCTGCTTCAAGTGGGGTGATGAGAGCGTGGTGTCTGCGAAGGCTGTGGGATCCGTGACGCTATCTTTTGAAGATCGAACTTTAAATTTGAATAATGTTTATTATGTTCCTTCCTTTGGGAAAAACCTAGTATCTGTTGATCAACTTTTCGAGCAAGATTATTATTTAAAGTTTATAAAGAATGGAATTCGTATTTCTTTTTCTAATTCTTTTGTCACTGATGCATCTATGAAGAATGGTCTTTTTTACATCTATCCCACTCAACCTTCTCTTTTAGACACCGAAATAGATAACGATCTAATTAGGGAGCCAAAGAGGATCAAACTTTCTGAATCCTCCGATCTAACAAAATCAACATACCTCTGGCACTTAAGACTTGGTCATATCAGTCTAGATAGGATTAAGAGACGTGTGAGGGATGGTCCACTCCAAGCCTCTGCAATAGGTTCACTACCTACTTGTGAATCCTGTATAGAAGGAAAAATGACTAAGCGACCTTTCTCCGATAAGGGTCGAAGAGCCACTGAGTTGCTGGAACTAATACATTCTGATGTATGTGGTCCGCTCAACCAACAGGCACGTGGAGGATACGAATACTTCGTTACCTTCACTGATGATTACTCAAGATATGGGTTTGTCTATTTGCTCAAACACAAATCCGAGACCTTTAACGTATTTAAGGTCTTTAGGGCTTTAGTTGAAAAGTAAACTGGCAAAGTGATCAAAACCCTTCGATCCGATCGAGGTGGTGAGTATATGTCTGGAGAGTTCGATGACTTTCTTAAAGAAGAAGGTATCGCTTCTCAGCTTACCGCACCTGGCACACCCCAACAAAACGGAGTGTCAGAGAGAAGGAACAGAACTCTAATGGAGATGGTTAGATCAATGATGAGTTACTCATCACTCCCTCCTTCCTTTTGGGGATATGCCCTTGAAACAGCCGCTTACATTCTGAACCAAGTCCCGTCTAAAACGGTTCCTGGTACTCCTTATGAACGATGGACTGGCCGTAAAGTGAATCTTGGCCGCATCCGAATTTGGGGTTGCCCTGCACACGTGCTGAGGCAAAAGACTAGCAAGTTTACTAGTAGGTCAGAATTGTGCCTGTTTGTAGGATATCCGAAGGAAACCAAAGGTTTTACTTTCTATAGTCCCGAGGACGATAAGACTTTCGTTAGCACGAATGCTCGTTTCCTCGAGGAGGACTTTATGAAAGATGCAAAACCTAGAAGCAAAATTGTGCTTGAAGAAAAGTTGGGTGAGGAAGCTTTTACCTCATCTGTAAGAACTGTTCTTACCCCAACTGAAACACAACCTAACTCATCAGAATCTCGTCAAGTAGTACTTAGACGTAGTGGGAGGGCTACTCAAAAGCCTGACAGGTACATGTCCTATGGAGACTCTCTTGTAGCCGTCTCCGACATGGATGACCCTGTTTCCTATAGCCAAGCGATGGCTTGTTCTGAATCAAACCTTTGGCTTGACGCCATGAAAGTTGAAATGCACTCGATGTATGTCAACAAAGTCTGGAAACTTGTAGACCTTCCTGAAGGGATTAAACCCGTAGGGTGTAAGTGGATATACAAGAAGAAAAGGGGTCCTGATGGGAACGTCGAGACGTTCAAAGCACGACTTGTGGCGAAGGGTTATACCCAACAA
This sequence comes from Urtica dioica subsp. dioica, assembly GCF_054948205.1. Taxonomy (NCBI): domain Eukaryota; kingdom Viridiplantae; phylum Streptophyta; class Magnoliopsida; order Rosales; family Urticaceae; genus Urtica; species Urtica dioica. The sequence goes on from NC_142756.1 coordinate 42,242,814, forward strand.
GAAGGGATTGACTATGAAGAAACCTTCTCGCCAGTCGCGATGCTTAAATCCATCCGCATACTCCTATCCATAGCTGCAGCTCTCGACTATGAGATCTGGCAAATGGATGTCAAGACAGCCTTTCTGAATGGCAATCTTGACGAGCGCATTTACATGGCTCAACCAGACGGTTTCGTGGATAAAGGTCAATAGACCAAGGTTTGTGAGTTGTTTAAATCCATTTATGGACTAAAGCAAGCATCTAGGTCATGGAATATTAGATTCGATGAAACTGTAAAGAGCTTCGGCTTTGAACAGTGTCAATAGATGAGCCTTGTGTTTACAAGTTAATACACGAAGGCAAAGTTGAGGAAATAACAGCTAGAAGGGTAAAATGGTAATTTAGTAAATCCCGACTAGCTGATGACATTCATGAAGGGTAAACATAGATAATATTCAGTGGATCCGCTCATCATAATTAGGTCGAATTCTTGAGTAGAAAATAAATTCATTTGAACCGAGAGATTTTCAGTGTCAGCTCTTTAGTGGAGTCAGTTGTCATTAAGCTAAACTTGGAAAAGGTTTGTGAACTTTTGAGTCGAAGTGTTTAGCTCAAGCTTTGTTCATTTGGGTCCATGAGGTCACTGTCACTAATCACATCGATATGAATAGTTAAACTGGAAGCTAAGTCAAAACAAGAACGAAAATAGTTAAAAGGGTATTTTTGTCTTTTAAGACAAAAGGATGAAATGAATGTCAATAAATTTTTGACAAGTTCATTTGATGACTTAATGTCACTCGGCCATAACTTGTTTATTGGGCCTTGTGGATTAATTTCATTTCATAAGAATTTTATTGAAAATTTTTAATGGGCTTTTCTCATGTTGTCATGAACAAATGAAGAAGCTTCTAGAAGCTCCTTCTAGATGAGAGATAGGCGCCCAAAATACCCAAGAGAAAGAGATTATTTTGTGCATAAATGTATCAAGATACTTGCCAAAAGAAAAAGAGGAAACAAATTTCCTCTATGAGGAAACAAGGAGAATCGGCCAAGGCAACCAAGAAGGGAAACAAAAGAGGAAACTAATCCCTTGTGGATTGTATGAGATGGGCACCTATTTTGATAGGTATGGGTAATAAAAGATTGCTCATAAAGGCTTGGAAAATAAGAGGAAACTACTTCTTTCCAAGGCCAACCCCTCTCCTATAAATAGGACCCTCATTCCCTTCATTTTATTCATTCAACATAAGTTAGAGATTGAGAGACTCTCTCTCTAGACATTGTTGGCCGAACTCCTCTCTCTCTCTCTTTCTAGTTTATTTTCGATTTTTCTTGTTTTGGCACCTAGGTCATCACTCGACCTAGTGTTTAGCTCTGCGACTTCGAGACTCGTTCTTAAGTCGTAGTGTTTAAAAGTGCCCACTCACTGATTCCTTCTTTTCGAGTGATTTAGTGATAGAAACTTTCGGGGTTTCTCGAGGTGCCGAGGAAAGAAAGAGAGACGTGCTGCGAGGGGAGACGAGCGTTGCGAACTTTCCAAAAGCTTCTTCAAAGTTCAAGCTTCAAGAAAGGTTAGTAAACTCTTAGCTCATATTGGTTTTTAATTACATGTACTTGCACTTGTCTAGGTTAGTAAAACTGTTTTACTTGTAAAAGAAATTTTTTTAAAATTCCGCCGCTTACCGAAGCGTTAATTATTTTCTCAAACCCTAGATTGATTCCAACATCATGAAGACTCTTGCTTGTGATTGCTTATTCACTAATAAAAAGTTGAAACGTTCATTCAATCTTCCTTGTTTGAAGCTTTATGATAAAACATTAGTCTTTAGTCCATAAACAAACTAAACAACTTACGAAGAGACAAATGTAGATTTGCATGAACAAACTCTTCGTAGTTTCCTTAAAACGATATATTCGCAATCTAAGGGTCAAAGGACTATTGACCTCAGTATGATTGTTAGGAGAATCTATGATGTCTGGTTATGGGGCATTGAGAGTTGGAGACTCTATAGTTCTTCTAGGTATCTTCCGAAGGTACTGAATTGACCAGTGCACTTCTAGAGACAAGATAAGAACAAACCATTTAACCTCTTATGTCTCGAAGTCACTACGTATGAATTGCATCGTGCTTACTTTAATCCTGAAATGAGACATGTCATTTCACACCTTAGTATTCTCATTTGAGAAAGGCAGAGTTCGGACTCACTATGTGATTCCAAACAGGGCCTATTGGTGAAGTACTAAGTTGTGAGAATGTCATGAGTAACTTTGTGAAGTTCTCATAGATATGGAATTCATGTACAAGATTGCTGAAATGCAATGTACGTCACCTAAAGCTTTGTTCCTTGGAGTGTGAATAAATGAACTGGCCAGTGTCCAAATTGAGTCCTGACCCTTTTGGATGAAACAATGTGACTTGTTAGCTCCTTGTCAATACATTGTTTCTAACTTATTCACAAGCGACAAAGGAGTTGAGGAAATAACAGCTAGAAGGGTAAAATGTAATTTAGTAAATCCCGACTAGCTGATAACATTCATGAAGGGTAAACATAGATAATATTCAGTGGATCCGCTCATCATAATTAGGTTGAATTCTTGAGTAGAAAATAAATTCATTTGAACCTAGAGATTTTCAGTGTCAACTCTTTAGTGGAGTCAGTTGGCATTAAGCTAAACTTGGAAAAGGTTTGTGATCTTTTGAGTCCAAGTGTTTAGCTCAAGCTTTGTTCATTTGGGTCCATGAGGTCACTGTTGTTGTCGCCATTTTTCGGACAACGATTTAGAAGCCACAGGCGGTTAGACCCAAGGCCGGACCAAGTAGCCTCGCCTGGGCTTGAGCGTGTCGGACCTGGTTGCCCAGGTCTTCCCTTGGCTGTCGGTGGTGTCTGAGCTCGCCGGGGTACCTGGAAAGGATGAGAGAACCGTGAGCTAAAAAGGGGAAACAGAGGGGGTGCCTCTGTTTACCTCTCCGACGCTCAACATTAGTGGGATTGAGGTGGAATATAGAGGGTTTAGGTGTTTAGAGGTCGAGACTTGAGAGAAACGAGCGGGGTACGAGCTCGGCAGCGTTTCAGTACTCAAGAATGGACTACCTTTTGAAGAGAGTGGGCCTCTCGTATTTATAGGCGACCAAGGGGTCATTGGTGGGCCCCTTGGCCGAGTGAAGCAAATGGCCGAGGATAGCCATTGGCCGAGGATAGCCCATGGCCGAGGATGGCCCATGGCCGAGGATAGCCATTGGCCGAGGATAGCCCATGACCGAGGATGGCCCATGGCCGAGGATAGCCATTGGCCGAGGATAGCTCATGGCCGAGGATAGCCATTGGCCGAGGATAGTGTAGGGCGGCGTCACTGGTGTGCCCCTCGGCTGGAGACAGCATGGGCTCGGCAGGGGATAACATAGACTGACGCTATTGATGTGCCCCCTGACCGAGGATAACATAGGGTGGCATCATTGGCGTGCCCCTGGGCTGAGGACAACATGGGCTGGCGTCATTGGTGGGCCCCTTGGCCGAGGATAACATAAGCTCGACAGAGGATGGCATAGGGCCGAGGATAGGCCTGTGAGGCCGAGGTACCTCGTGAGGCCGTGGTCGAACGGTCGGGCTGAGGCCGACGTCGAGCTCAGGGCAAGGTCGAGGCCGCCAGCCGAGGTCGAGCTCGCCAGGCCGAGGTCGAACAGAGGCCGAGGCCGAGCTCGTCAGGCCGAGGTCGAGCTGAGGGCGAGGTCGAGGCCGCCAGCCGAGGTCGAGCTAAGGCCGGGGTCGAGCCGAGGCCGAGGCCGAGCTCGTCAGGCCGAGGTCGGGCTGAGGTCGAGCTGAGGCAGAGGTCGAGCTCGTCAGGCCGATCTTTGGCCCCTTGGCCATGGGACCCCGCGGACGCCCGCGGGCGCCGTCGACCCGGAACGGACTGACAACATTAGCCCCCCGAGTTTGCGGTCGAGCGTAGGTCGAGTGGAAACTCAATGCTTACGCCGCCGTGTGGACGCGGGACGAACGCTCTCGGGTTTGCGAGTGTGGCGCAAAAAAGGCCTTTAATGCATCGCGTGGGAAAGCCTTTGTGCGTCGCGAGGGACGGCCTTTGTTTTGGGTTGATCGTGCGTGGCTTATTTTCTCGACTTACCAATGAAGGCGTGATCGATTTGCACGACTTTACTGTGCGTGGCTTATTTTCTCGACCTACCAATGAAGGCGTGATCGATTAGCACGACTTTATTGTGCGTGGCTTATTTTCTCGTCCTACCAATGAAGGCGTGATCGATTAGCACGACTTTATTGTGCGTGGCTTATTTTCTCGACCTACCAATGAAGGCGTGATCGATTAGCACGACTTTATTGTGCGTGGCTTATTTTCTCGACCTACCAATGAAGGCGTGATCGATTTGCACGGCTTTATTGTGCGCGGCTTATTTTCTCGACCTACCAATGAAGGCGTGATCGATTAGCACGACTTTATTGTGCGCGGCTTATTTTCTCAACCTACCATTGAAGGCGTGATCGATTTGCACGACTTGGGCCTCGGGGGGCCTTGGCGTAACGTTTGTGTGACCGGGTTTCCCGCGGACGCTGGCTAGACCAGTTACGTCCGGTGGACGCAGGCCTTTGAAACCCATTCGTAACTCGCTGCCTATCGGCGCACGAGTTGGGCGGCGAGCGTGGTGCCACATTCGTGTGGCGAGGTTTCCCGTGGACGCTGGCTAGACCAGATACGTCCGGTGGACGCAAGCCTTTGAAACCCATTTGTAACTCGCTGCCTTCCGACTCACGAGCTGGGCGGCGAGCGCGGTGCCACATTCGGGACTCGACTCGAGGACTTATGTTGAGTCTAGACGAGGAGACATGTGGCGAGGTGTCTCGTGGACGCTGGCTAGACAAGATACGTCCGGCGGGCGCAAACCTTTGAAACCATTTGTAACTCGCTGCCTTCCGGCTCACGAGCTGGGCGGCGAGCGCGGTGCCACATTCGGGACTCGACTCGAGGACTAATGTAGAGTCTGCACGAGGAGACATGTGGCGAGGTTTCTCGTGGACGCTGGCTAGACCAGATACGTCCGGCGGGCGCAAGCCTCTGGAACCCATTTGTGACTTGCTGCCTATCGGTGCACGAGCTGGGCGGCGAGCGTGATCTCGGGACTCAACTCGAGGACTCATGTAGAGCCTGCACGAGGAGTTACGTGAAGGATCGTGATGAGGAGTATCGGTCGACTCGTGGACTTGGACCCAACTCGAGGAATGAGTTCGTCTCGAGGAGTGAGCTCGACTCGAGGACCGAACTAGGCTCGAGGAGCGAGCTCGACTCGAGGAGCGAACTGGACTCGAGGGGCGAGCTCGACTCGAGGTGCTGTGTGAAAAGACGGCACGAGGAGTATTAGTCGACTCACGGGCTCGGAGCTCGACACGAGGAGCAAATTGGATTCGAGGAGCGAGCTCGACTCGCGGAGCAAATTGGATTCGTGGAGCGGGCTCGACTCGGGGAGCGAACTGGACTTGATGAGCGAGCTCAACTCGAGGACTTGCGTGAAGAGTTGGCGAGGAGTATCAGTTGACTCGCGGACTCGGAGCTCGACTCGAGGAGCGAACTGGACTCGAGGAGCGAGCTCGACTCGAGGGCTTGCGTGAAGAGTCGGCGAGGAGTATCAGTCGACTCGCGGACTCGGAACTCAACTCGAGGAGCGAATTGGACTCAAGGAGCGAACTGGACTCGAGGAGCGAGCTTGACTCGAGGACTTGCGTGAAGAGTCGGCGAGGAATATCAGTCGACTCGCGGACTCAGAGCTCGACTCGAGGAGCGAATTGGACTCGAGGAGCGAACTGGACTATAGGAGCGAGCTGGACTCGAGGAGCGAGCTCGACTCGAGGAATTGCGTGAAGAGTCGGCGAGGAGTATCAGTCGACTTGCGGACTCGGAGCTCGACTCGAGGAGCGAACTGGACTCAAGGAGCGAATTGGACTCAAGGAGCGAACTGGACTCGAGGAGCGAGCTCGACTCGAGGAATTGCGTGAAGAGTCGGCGAGGAGTATCAGTTGACTCGCGGACTCGGAGCTCGACTCGAGGAGCGAACTGGACTCGAGGAGCGAGCTCGACCCGAGGAGCGAGCTCAACTCGAGGAACGAACTGGACTCGAGGAGCGAGCTCAACTCGAGGGCTTGCGTGAAGAGTCGGCGAGGAGTATCAGTCGACTCGCGGACCCGGAACTCGACTCGAGGAGCGAATTGGACTCAAGGAGCGAACTGGACTCGAGGAGCGAGCTCGACTCGAGGACTTGCGTGAAGAGTCGGCGAGGAGTATCAGTCGACTCGCGGACTCGGAGCTCGACTCCAGGAGCTAATAGGACTCAAGGAGCGAACTGGACTCGAGGAGCGAGCTCCACTCGAGGACTTGCGTGAAGAGTCGGCGAGGAGTATCAGTCGACTCGCGGACTCGGAGCTCTACTCGAGGAGCGAATTGGACTCGAGGAGTGAACTGGACTATAGGAGCGAGCTGGACTCGAGGAGCGAGCTCGACTCGAGGAATTGCGTGGAGAGTCGGCGAGGAGTATCAGTCGACTCGCGGACTCGGAGCTCGACTAGAGGAGCGAGCTCGACCCGAGGAGCGAGCTCGACTCGAGGAGCGAACCGGACTCGAGGAGCGAGCTCGACTCGAGGACTTGCGTGAAGCGTCGGCGAGGAGTATCAGTCGACTCGCGGACTCGGAGATCGACTCGAGGAGCGAACTGGACTCGAGGAGCGAGCTCGACCCGAGGAGCGAGCTCGACTCGAGGAGCGAACTGGACTCGAGGAGCGAGCTCGACACGAGGACTTGCGTGAAGAGTCGGCGAGGAGTATCAGTTGACTCGCGGACTCGGATCTCGACTCGAGGACTTGCGTGAAGAGTCGGCGAGGAGTATCAGTCGATTCGCGGACTCGGAGCTCGACTCGAGGAGCGAATTGGACTCGAGGAGCGAGCTGGACTCGAGGAGCGAGCTCGACTCGAGGACTTGCGTGGAGAGTCGGCGAGGAGTATCAGTTGACTCGCGGACTCGAAGCTCGACTCGAGGAGCGAGCTCGACCCGAGGAGCGAGCTCGACTCGAGGAGCGAACCGGACTCGAGGAGCGAGCTCGACTCGAGGACTTGCGTGAAGAGTCGGCGAGGAGTATCAGTCGACTCGCGGACTCAGAGCTGGACTCGAGGAGCGAGTTCGACCCGAGGAGCGAGCTCGACTCGAGGAGCGAACTGGACTCGAGGAGCGAGGTCGACTCGAGGACTTGCGTGAAGAGTCGGTGAGGAGTATCAGTCGACTCGCGGACTCGGAGCTCGACTCGAGGAGCGAATTGGACTCGAGGAGCGAACAGGACTATAAGAGAGAGCTGGACTCGAGGAGCGAGCTCGACTCGAGGAATTGCGTGGAGAGTCGGCGAGGAGTATCAGTCGACTCGCGGACTCGGAGCTCGACACGAGGAGCGAATTGGACTCAAGGAGCGAACTGGACTGGAGGAGCGAGCTCGACTCGAGGACTTGCGTGAAGAGTCGGCGAGGAGTATCAGTCGACTCGCGAACTCGGAGCTCGACTCGAGGAGCGAATTGGACTCGAGGAGCGAACTGGACTATAGGAGCGAGCTGGACTCGAGGAGCGAGCTCGAGTCAAGGAATTGCGTGAAGAGTCGGGGAGGAGTATCAGTCGACTCGCGGACTAGGAGCTCGACTCGAGGAGCGAACTGGACTCGAGGAGCGAGCTCGACCCGAGGAGCGAGCTCGACTCGAGGAGCGAACTGGACTCGAGGAGCGAGCTCGACTCGAGGACTTGCGTGAAGATTCGGCGAGGAGTATCAGTCGACTCGCGGACTCAGAGCTAGACTCGAGGAGCGAGCTCGACCCGAGGAGCGAGCTCGACTCGAGGACTTCCGTGAAGAGTTGGCGAGGAGTATCAGTTGACTCGCGGACTCGGAGCTCGACTCGAGGAGCGAACTGGACTCGAGGAGCGAGCTCGACCCGAGGAGCTAGCTCAACTCGAGGAGCGAACTGGACTCGAGGAGCGAGCTCGACTCGAGGGCTTGCGTGAAGAATCGGCGAGGAGTATCAGTCGACTCGCGGACTCGTAACTCGACACGAGGAGCAAATTGTACTCGAGAAGCGAACTGGACTATAGGAGCGAGCTTGACTCGAGGAGCGAGCTCGACTCGAGGAATTGCGTGAAGAGTCGGCGAGAAGTATCAGTCGACTCGCGGACTCAGAGCTCGACTCGAGGAGCGAACTGGACTCGAGGAGCGAGCTCGACCCGAGGAGCGAGCTCGACTCGAGGAGCAAACTGTACTCGAGGAGCGAGCTCGACTCGAGGACTTGCGTGAAGAGTCGGCGAGGAGTATCAGTCGACTCGCGGACTCGGAGCTCGACTCCAGGAGCTAATTTGACTCAAGGAGCGAACTGGACTCGAGGAGCGAGCTCGACTCGAGGACTTGCGTGAAGAGTCGGCGAGGAGTATCAGTCGACTCGCGGACTCGGAGCTCTATTCGAGGAGCGAATTGGACTCGAGGAGCGAACTGGACTATAGGAGCGAGCTGGACTCAAGGAGCGAGCTCGACTCGAGGAATTGCGTGGAGAGTCGGCGAGGAGTATCAGTCGACTCGCGGACTCAGAGCTCGACTCGAGGAGCGAGCTCGACCCGAGGAGCTAGCTCGACTCGAGGAGCGAACCGGACTCGAGGAGCGAGATCGACTCGATGACTTGCGTGAAGAGTCGGCGAGGAGTATCAGTCGATTCGCGGACTCGTAACTCGACACGAGGAGCAAATTGTACTCGAGAAGCGAACTGGACTATAGGAGCGAGCTTGACTCGAGGAGCGAGCTCGACTCGAGGAATTGCGTGAAGAGTCGGCGAGAAGTATCAGTCGACTCGCGGACTCAGAGCTCGACTCGAGGAGCGAACTGGACTCGAGGAGCGAGCTCGACCCGAGGAGCGAGCTCGACTCGAGGAGCAAACTGTACTCGAGGAGCGAGCTCGACTCGAGGACTTGCGTGAAGAGTCGGCGAGGAGTATCAGTCGACTCGCGGACTCGGAGCTCGACTCCAGGAGCTAATTTGACTCAAGGAGCGAACTGGACTCGAGGAGCGAGCTCGACTCGAGGACTTGCGTGAAGAGTCGGCGAGGAGTATCAGTCGACTCGCGGACTCGGAGCTCTATTCGAGGAGCGAATTGGACTCGAGGAGCGAACTGGACTATAGGAGCGAGCTGGACTCAAGGAGCGAGCTCGACTCGAGGAATTGCGTGGAGAGTCGGCGAGGAGTATCAGTCGACTCGCGGACTCGGAGCTCTACTCGAGGAGCGAATTGGACTCGAGGAGTGAACTGGACTATAGGAGCGAGCTGGACTCGAGGAGCGAGCTCGACTCGAGGAATTGCGTGGAGAGTCGGCGAGGAGTATCAGTCGACTCGCGGACTCAGAGCTCGACTCGAGGAGCGAGCTCGAGCCGAGGAGCGAGCTCGACTCGAGGAGCGAACCGGACTCGAGGAGCGAGCTCGACTCGAGGACTTGCGTGAAGAGTCGGCGAGGAGTATCAGTCGACTCGCGGACTCGGAGATCGACTCGAGGAGCGAACTGGACTCGAGGAGTGAGCTCGACCCGAGGAGCGAGCTCGACTCGAAGAGCGAACTGGACTCGAGGAGCGAGCTCGGCACGAGGACTTGCGTGAAGAGTCGGCGAGGAGTATCAGTTGACTCGCGGACTCGGATCTCGACTCGAGGACTTGCGTGAAGAGTCGGCGAGGAGTATCAGTCGATTCGCGGACTCGGAGATCGACTCGAGGAGTGAATTGGACTCGAGGAGCGAACTGGACTCGAGGAGCGAGCTGGACTGGAGGAGTGAGCTCGACTCGAGGACTTGCGTGGAGAGTCGGCGAGGAGTATCAGTTGACTCGCGGACTCGAAGCTCGACTCGAGCAGCGAGCTCGACCCGATGAGCGAGCTCGACTCGAGGAGAGAACCGGACTCGAGGAGCGAGCTCGACTCGAGGACTTGCGTGAAGAGTCGGCGAGGAGTATCAGTCGACTCGCGGACTCAGAGCTAGACTCGAGGAGCGAGCTCGACCCGAGGAGCGAACTGGACTCGAGGAGCGAGCTCGACTCGAGGACTTGCGTGAAGAGTCGGCGAGGAGTATCAGTCGACTCGCGGACTCGGAGCTCGACTCGAGGAGCGAGCTCGACCCGAGGAGCGAGCTCGACTCGAGGAGCGAACCGGACTCGAGGAGCGAGATCGACTCGATGACTTGCGTGAAGAGTCGGCGAGGAGTATCAGTCGATTCGCGGACTCGGAGCTCGACTCGAGGAGCGAACTGGACTCGAGGAGCGAGCTCGACCCGAGGAGCGAGCTCGACTCGAGGAGCGAACTGGACTCGAGGAGCGAGCTCGACTCGAGGACTTGCGTGAAGAGTCGGCGATGAGTATCAGTCGACTCGCGGACTCGGATCTCGACTCGAGGACTTGGGTGGAGAGTCGGCGAGGATTATCAGTCGACTCGCGGACTCGAAGCTTGATTCGAGGAGCGAGCTCGACCCGAGGAGCGAACTGGACTATAGGAGCGAACCGGACTCGAGGAGCGAGCTCGACTCGAGGACTTGCGTGAAGAGTCGGCGAGGACTCAGAGCTCGACTCGAGGAGCGAGCTCGACCCGAGGAGCGAGCTCGACTCGAGGAGCGAACTGGACTCGAGGAGCGAGCTCGACTCGAGGACTTGCGTGAAGAGTCGGCGAGGAGTATCAGTCGACTCGCGGACTCGAAGCTCGACTCGAGGAGCGAACTGGACTCGAGGAGCTAGCTCGACTCGAGGACTTGCGTGAAGAGTCGGCGAGGAGTATCAGTCGACTCGCGGACTCGGAGCTCGACTCGAGGAGCGAATTGGACTCGAGGAGCGAACTGGACTATAGGAGAGAGCTGGACTCGAGGAGCGAGCTCGACTCGAGGAATTGCGTGGAGAGTCGGCGAGGAGTATCAGTCGACTCGCGGACTCGGAGCTCGACTCGAGGGGGCGAATTGGACTCAAGGAGCGAACTGGACTGGAGGAGCGAGCTCGACTCGAGGACTTGCGTGAAGAGTCGGCGAGGAGTATCAGTCGATTCGCGGACTCAGAGCTCGACTCGAGGAGCGAATTGGACTCGAGGAGCGAACTGGACTATAGGAGCGAGCTGGACTCGAGGAGCGAGCTCGACTCTAGGAATTGCGTGAAGAGTCGGCGAGGAGTATCAGTCGACTCACGGACTCGGATCTCGTATCGAGGAGCGAACTGGACTCGAGGAGCGAGCTCGACCCGAGGAGCGAGATCGACTCGAGGAGCGAACTGGACTCGAGGAGCGAGCTCGACTCGAGGACTTGCGTGAAGAGTCGGCGAGGAGTATCAGTTGACTCGCGGACTCAGAGCTAGACTCGAGGAGCGAGCTCGACCCGAGGAGCGAGTTCGACTCGAGGACTTCCGTGAAGAGTTGGCGAGGAGTATCAGTTAACTCGCGGACTCGGAGCTCGACTCGAGGAGCGAACTGGACTCGAGGAGCGAGCTCGACCCGAGGAGCGAGCTCAGCTCGAGGAGCGAACTGGACTCGAGGAGCGAGCTCGACACGAGGGCTTGCGTGAAGAGTCGGCGAGGAGTATCAGTCGACTCGCGGACTCGGAACTCGACTCGAGGAGCGAATTGGACTCAAGGAGCGAACTGGACTCGAGGAGCAAGCTCGACTCGAGGACTTGCGTGAAGAGTCGGCGAGGAGTAGCAGTCGACTCGCGGACTCGGAGCTCAACTCGAGGAGCGAATTGGACTCGAGGAGCGAACTGGACTATAGGAGCGAGCTTGACTCGAGGAGCGAGCTCGACTCGAGGAATTGCGTGAAGAGTCGGCGAGAAGTATCAGTCGACTCGCGGACTCAGAGCTCGACTCGAGGAGCGAACTGGACTCGAGAGCGATCTCGACCCGAGGAGCGAGCTCGACTCGAGGAGCGAACTGGACTCGAGGAGCGAGCTCGACTCGAGGACTTGCGTGAAGAGTCGGCGAGGAGTATCAGTCGACTCGCGGACTCGGAGCTCGACTCCAGGAGCTAATTGGACTCAAGGAGCGAACTGGACTCGAGGAGCGAGCTCGACTCGAGGACTTGCGTGAAGAGTCGGCGAGGAGTATCAGTCGACTCGCGGACTCAGAGCTCTACTCGAGGAGCGAATTGGACTCGAGGAGCGAACTGGACTATAGGAGCGAGCTGGACTCGAGGAGCGAGCTCGACTCGAGGACTTGCGTGAAGAGTCGGCGAGGAGTATCAGTCGACTCGCGGACTCGGAGCTCGACTCGAGGAGCGAATTGGACTCGAGGAGCAAACTAGACTATAGGATGGAGCTGGACTCGAGGAATTGCGTGGAGAGTCGGCGAGGAGTATCAGTCGACTCGCGGAGTTGGAGCTCGACTCGAGGAGCGAGCTCGACCCGAGGAGCGAGCTCGACTCGAGGAGCGAACCGGACACGAGGAGCGAGCTCGACTCGAGAACTTGCGTGAAGAGTCGGCGAGGAGTATCAGTCGACTCGCGGACTCGGAGATCGACTCGAGGAGCGAACTGGACTCGAGGAGCGAGCTCGACCCGAGGAGCGAGCTCGACTCGAGGAGCGAACTGGACTCGAGGAGCGAGATCGACACGAGGACTTGCGTGAAGAGTCGGCGAGGAGTATCAGTTGACTCGCGGACTCGGATCTCGACTCGAGGACTTGCGTGAAGAGTCGGCGAGGAGTATCAGTCGATTCGCGGACTCGGAGCTCGACTCGAGGAGCGAATTGGACTCGAGGAGCGAACTGGACTCGAGGAGCGAGCTGGACTGGAGGAGCGAGCTCGACTCGAGGACTTGCGTGGAGAGTCAGCGAGGAGTATCAGTTAACCCGCAGACTCGAAGCTCGACTCGAGGAGCGAGCTCGACCCGAGGAGCGAGCTCGACTCGAGGAGCGAACCGGACTCGAGGAGCGAGCTCGACTCGAGGACTTGCGTGAAGAGTCGGCGAGGAGTATCAGTCGACTCGCGGACTCAGAGCTGGACTCGAGGAGCGAGCTCGACCCGAGGAGCGAGCTCGACTCGAGGAGCGAACTGGACTCGAGGAGCGAGCTCGACTCGAGGACTTGCGTGAAGAGTCGGCGAGGAGTATCAGTCGACTCGCGGACTCGGAGTTCGACTCGAGGAGCGAGCTCGCCCCGAGGAGCGAGCTCGACTCGAGGAGCGAACCGGACTCGAGGAGCGAGATCGACTCGAGGACTTGCGTGAAGAGTCCGCGAGGAGTATCAGTCGACTCGCGGGCTCCGAACTCGACTCGAGGAGCGAACTGGACTCGAGGAGCGAGCTCGACTCGAGGAGCGAACTGGACTCGAGGAGCGAGCTCGACTCGAGGACTTGCGTGAAGAGTCGGCGAGGAGTATCAGTCGACTCGCGGACTCGGATCTCGACTCGAGGACTTGCGTGGAGAGTCGGCGAGGATTATCAGTCGACTCGCGGACTTGAAGCTCGACTCGAGGAGCGAGCTCGACCCGAGGAGCGAGCTCGACTCGAGGAGCGAACCGGACTCAAGGAGCGAGTTCGACTCGAGGACTTGCGTGAAGAGTCGGCGAGGAGTATTAGTCGACTCGCAGACTCAGAGCTCGACTCGAGGAGCGAGCTCAACCCGAGGAGCGAGCTCGACTCGAGGAGCGAAATGGACTCGAGGAGCGAGCTCGACTCGAGGACTTGCGTGAAGAGTCGGCGAGGAGTATCAGTCGACTCGCGGACTCGGAGCTCGACTCGAGGAGCGAACTGGACTCGAGGAGCGAGCTCGACCCGAGTAGCGAGCTCGACTCGAGGAGCGAACTGGACTCGAGGAGCGAGCTCGACTCGAGGACTTGCGTCAAGAGTCGGCGAGGAGTATCCGTCGACTCGCGGACTCGGATCTCGACTCGAGGAGCGAATTGGACTCGAGGAGCGAACTAGACTCGAGGAGCGAGCTCGACTCGAGGACTTGCGTGAAGAGTCAGCGAGGAGTATCAGTCGACTCGCGAACTCTGAGCTCGACTCGAGGAGCGAACTAGACTCGAGGAGCGAGCTCAACTCGAGGAGCGAACTGGACTCGAGGAGCGAGCTCGACTCGAGGGCTTGCATGAAGAGTCGGCGAGGAGTATCAGTCGCCTCGCGGACTCGGAGCTCGACTCGAGGACTCGTGTAAGGGCCTGCATGAGGAGTTGGCGAACTGACGAGCTCGACTTGGCGAAAGGGCGAGCTAGAATTGGCGAAGTGCTGAGCTCTACTAGGTGAACTGACGAGCTCGACGAACTGACTAGCTCGACATGGCGAACTGGCGAGCTCGAATTGGCGAAGTGACAAGCTCGACTAGGCGAACTGACGAGCTCGGTGAACTGACGAGCTCGACATGGCGAACTGGCGAGCTCGACTTGGCGAAGTGACGAGCTCGACTTGGCGAAGTGACGAGCTCGAAATCCCAACAATCCGTTACTCAACTCGAGGACTCGTGGAGCCTGCACGAGGAGTTACGTGAAGAATCGGCACGAGGAGTATCGGTCAACTCGTGGACTCGGACTCAACTCGAGGACTCACGTTGGGCCTGCACGAGGAGTTGCGAGCTCGACTAGGCAAACTGACGAGCTCGACCAGGCGAACTGGAGAGCTCGGCGAACTGACGAGCTCGAGTTGGCGAACTAACGAGCTCGACATGGCGAACTGGCGAGCTCGACTTGGCGAACTGACGAGATCGACGTGGCGAAGGGGTGAGCTCGAATTGGCGAAGTGACGAGCTCGACTAGGCGAACTGACGAGCTCGACTTGGCGAAAGGGCGAGCTCGAATTGGCGAAGTGACGAGCTCTACTAGGCGAACTGACGAGCTCAACTTGGCGAACTGACGAGCTCGACTTGGCGAAGTGACGAGCTCGAAATCCCAACAATCCGTTACTCAACTCGAGGACTCGTGGAGCCTGCATGAGGAGTTACATGAAGAATCGACACGAGGAGTATCGGTCAACTCGTGGACTCGGACTAAGCTCGAGGACTCACGTTGGGTCTGCACAAGGAGTTGCGAGCTCGACTAGGCGAACTGACGAGCTCAGCGAACTGACGAGCTCGACTTGGCGAACTGACGGGCTCGACATGGCGAACTGGCGAGCTCGACTTGGCGAACTGACGAGCTCGACTTGACGAAGAGGCGAGCTAGAATTGGCGAAGTGACGAGCTCTACTAGGCGAACTGACGAGCTCGGCGAACTGACTAGCTCAACATGGCGAACTGGCGAGCTCGAATTGGCGAAGTGACGAGCTCGACTAGGCGAACTGACGAGCTCGGCGAACTGAGTAGCTCGACATGGCGAACTGGCGAGCTCGAATTGGCGAAGTGACGAGCTCGAAATCCCAACAATCCGTTACTCAACTCGAGGACTCGTGGAGTCTGCACGAGGAGTTACGTGATAAGTCTTTCCTTGGGACCTCCGGCCTAACCATCGGCCCCTTGAGACTTTGTTATACTTTTGTTTTTGTTTTTGAGTTGTTTTTTATTTAGCATTGATCCCTGTTAGCCCCCCGAGTTTCTTGCGTTTGTGAGACGAAGGCCAAGAAACTCTCGTGTTAGAGGTATACAAAAGTGTGCGTTACAATAACTCTTTACTGCAATAAAGGGGATCGTTACAGGTAGTCACGGCACTTGGCCTTCTTTTCAGAAAAAAGAAAATTATATTTTTGAAATAAAAGCGATCACGAGGTCGATGGAGCTCGGTCGTGAGTTTAAGGGTCGAAGTAACGACAATCATGGCTTGCTAGCAGATGCGACGAATTCCTTGAGATCCCCACCTCGAATCAGGGAATCAATTTGCTCCCTAAGTTGGTAGCATTCAGTGGTTGCGTGTCCGTGATCTTGGTGATAGTCACATTGCTTGCTTATGTCCCGTGTCGCGGGATCCGTCTTTAGCGGGGCCGGGGATCCTAGCTTTTCCTGGTGTAAGCTCAGGATCCGGTCGGGCGTCGTGTTGAGAGGGGCGAAGGATTGCTTCGGGATTGGGATGGGAAGGCCATTAGGGGCTCGACCTTTTCTACGTCTCTTCCTTCGCGAGCTGGGAGCGACGGCCGATGCGGCGAGTGTGGCGGCGCATTTCACTTTGGGTGCCTTGCTCGCGATCTCGCGTCGGCCGTTGAGTTTTTCTCTCAAGTCGAACTTGTGACCTTCTCTTTGAGAACTGATGCGGTCTCTCAAGTCTCCGGAAGCCGTCCC
Organism: Urtica dioica subsp. dioica; assembly: GCF_054948205.1. Lineage (NCBI taxonomy): Eukaryota > Viridiplantae > Streptophyta > Magnoliopsida > Rosales > Urticaceae > Urtica > Urtica dioica. Next base: position 42,259,011 of record NC_142756.1, read on the forward strand.
TATCACCCTTGGCAAGGGCGTGTTATTCAGGCGACGCCCTTGATGGAGGCCGCGACCATCGACGTTGTCATCTTCGCAAGGGTTTTGGATGCGGATGGTGAGCTTGGAACGTCCCTTTCGGGACCTCGAGACTGAGCGTCCTCGGGTATTGCGTGAGCTTTGACACCTTGGCGTGGTCGCCCGAGGGTGTCCCCTCGAGGGCGCGTGCGCGTGCTCATCAGAAAGTTGACGTCTCGGCGAGGTCGCCCGAGGGTGTCCCCTTGGAAGCGTGCGCGAGCGTCCCCTTTTGTGAACAGCGTGGTTTAGGTTGGCCTCGTGGTTGACGTCGTCGACGTCGTTGTAGTCGAGGAGGTCGGCGACGAGCGCGCCGGTGACGCCGGGGCGGTCTAGGAGCTCGGCGAGCCTTCGAGCCGCGTCCTCTCGGACTGCGGCCTCGGGGTCATTTTCCGGGTCTCGGGGCTGGCTCTCATTATCATGAGGTTGCCCTTCGAGACGGCGCGCAGAACTTTGGGGGTTGTGCCTCGAGCTAGTCGCTCGGGCGCCCATGGAGGTGACGGGCAATTGACTCATCTCTCGAGAGTTTTGCCGTTGAAGGATGAAGAAGAGTGGTAGAGGGAATGCGTCGCCAAGGTCAAGAGATCCTCTCCTTCTAGCGCCAAAATCTGGTCGCCATTTTTTGGACAACGATTAAGAAGCCACAGGCGGTTAGACCCAAGGCCGGACCAAGTGGCCTCGCCTGGGCTTGAGCGTGTCGGACCTGGTTGCCCAGGTCTTCCCTTGGCTGTCGGTGGTGTCTGAGCTCGCCGGGGTACCTGGAAAGGATGAGAGAACCGTGAGCTAAAAAGGGGAAACAGAGGGGGTGCCTCTGTTTACCTCTCCGACGCTCAACATTAGTGGGATTGAGGTGGAATATAGAGGGTTTAGGTGTTTAGAGGCCGAGACTTGAGAGAAACGAGCGAGGTACGAGCTCGGCAGCATTTCAGTACTCAAGAATGGACTACCTTTTGAAGAGAGTGGGCCTCTCGTATTTATAGGCGACCAAGGGGTCATTGGTGGGCCCCTTGGCCGAGTGAAGCAAATGGCCGAGGACAGTCCATGGCCGAGGATAGCCATTGGCCGAGGATAGCCCATGGCCGAGGATGGCCCATGGCCGAGTATAGCCATTGGCCGAGGATAGCCCATGGCCGAGGATGGCCCATGGCCGAGGATAGCCATTGGCCAAGGATAGCTCATGGCCAAGGATAGCCATTGGCCAAGGATAGTGTAGGGCGGCGTCACTGGTGGGCCCCTCGGCTGGGGACAGCATGGGCTCGGCAGGGGATAACATAGACTGATGCTATTGACATGCCCCCTGACCGAGGATAACATATGGTGGCGTCATTGGCGTCCCCCTGGGCTGAGGACAACATGGGCTGGCGTCATTGGTGGGCCCCTTGGCCGAGGATAACATAAGCTCGGCCGAGGATGGCATAGGGCCGAGGATAGGCATGTGAGGCCGAGGTCGGTCGTGAGGCCGAGGCCGAACGGTCGGGCTGAGGTCGAGGTCGAGCTGAGGGCGAGGTCGAGGCCGCCAGCCGAGGTCGAGCTGAGGCCGAGGTCGAGCTCGCCAGGCCGAGGTCGAACTGAGGCCCAGGCCGAGCTCGTCAGGCCGAGGTCGAGCTGAGGCCGAGGTCGAGTTGAGGGCGAGGTCGAGGCCGCCAGCCGAGGTCGGGCTGAGGTCGAGCTGAGGCAGAGGTCGAGCTCGTCAGGCCGATCTTTGGCCCCTTGGCCATGGGACCCTGCGGACGCCCGCGGGCGCCGTCGACCCGGAACGGACCGACAACAACTTTCACGAATCACATCGAGTAGGAATAGTTAAACTGGAAGCTAAGTCAAAACAAGAACGAAAAATGTCAAAAGGGTATTTTTGTCTTTTGAGACATATGATGAAATGAATGTCAAAATTTTTTTAACAAGTTCATTTGATGACTTAATGTCACTCGGCCATGACTTGATTATTGGGCCTTGTTAATTAATTTCATTTCATAAGAATTTTATTGAAAATTCTTAACGGGCCTTTCTCATGTTGTCATGAACAAATGAAGAAGCTTCTAGAAGCTCCTTGTAGAGACCATTTGGGCGCCCAACATACCCATAGGAAGAGAGAATATTTTGTGCATAAATGTATCAAGATACTTGCCAAAAGAAAAGAGTAAACAAATTTCCTATACTTGTATAGGGAATTTCGGCCAAGGCAACCAAGAGAGAACAAAAGAGGAAACTAATCCCTTGGGGATCTGCTTGAGGTGGGCGCCTATCTTGGATGGGAATGGGAAATAAAAGATTGCTCATTAAGGCTTGGAAAATAAGAGGATACTACTTCTTTCCAAGGCCAACCCTTCTCCTATAAATAGGACCCTCATTCCTCTCATTCTATTCATTCCACATAAGTTAGAGATTAAGAGTCTCTCTCTCTAGAACTTGTGGCCGCCCCTCTCGTCTCTCTCTCTAGTCAATTTCGTTTTATTGTTTTGGAACCTAGGTCCTCATTTGACCTAGAGTTTAGCTCTGCGACTTCAAGAATCGTTCTTAAGTCGTAGTGTTTAAAAGTGCCCACTCACTGATTCCTTTTATTTCGAGTGATTTAGTGATAGAAACTATCGTGGTTGCTCGAGTTGCCGAGAAAAGAAAGAGAGACGTGCTGCGAGGGAGACGAGCCTTGCAACTTTTCAAAAGCTTCTCAAAGTTCAAGCTTCAAGAAAGGTTAGTAAACTTCTTAGCTCATAATAGTTTTTATTTATATGTACTTGCTCTTTGTCTAGGTTAGTAAAAACCGTTTTTACTTGAAAAGAAAATTTTTAAAATTCCGCCGCTTTGCGAAGCGTTAAACTTTTTCTTAAACCCTAGATCAATTCCAACAAATGGTATCAGAGCTATGGTCAAAGATTAGCATGTACATGTATTTAAAAATATGAGCTTGAAAATCGTTTTCGAAAGTTTACTAATTTTGTGAGAAATTAGAATTGTTATATTAGATTTTTTTTAATTTATTGCTCTTGCCTTTAAATTAAATATCATGTTGTTTTTCTATGAGATTGGGATGTTTTTAAAACACATTAGAATCAGTTCTAAATGTTTTTAATTTTTTATATTGAAAAACGTGTTGTAAAGGTTTGAGAAATTTCGAGTAAAATTTTGTGACTAGTTTTCTTGTCTTACTAGTTTCTTATTTTTACTTGAATCTTTTTATGCTTGTTGTTATTTCTTTTATGCCTTGTTATTACCTTGTTAATAAAACACAAATAAAAGCTTTAACAACCTTCATAAAACGTTCCGTTACACTCGATTCTTTTTCGCACCTAAAAAGGACCAAGCTTTAATTATTTCTTTTTCTTCGAGCTGGAGTAAACCCGCATTAAAAGTGGCATAACTCTCTGCTCAGAAATCTAAATTTAATGATTCTTAAAACAACTTAAAGCTCTGTCTGTCCTCTGTCCAATTCCACCGGTTTCAGGTCAAAAGGACATCGGAGCCACCAGTTATGGTGATTTTACTCCATGGTGCGTGGCTGTTCCGAAACTCCAGTTTTTTAGAATTCCGGATTTTCAGCTCCACTACCATGAGTTATAGAACTCTAATGAAAATTTTCTTGAGCAAAATTGTTTTTTTTATGAGATTATAAACATGATGTGTAAGATTAAAAAGTTTTTATTTTTGAAAGATTAATTGAAATTGAGTTTTTACAAAACTAGTTTGAATTTTGAAAAACCGTTTTCACTTTCAAACTTGGAAAATATTTTGTCATCCAAATCAAATAAATTTTCAAAATATTTTCAAAACTATATCTATATCACATATGTTCAAAATCTATATGGTCTTGAAAATTTGAGTGGGAGGTGTCCTTGTAGACAAGCCGAAAAATAAAAAGATGTGTAATCTCAAACTTTCAAGTGTTCGAGTGAGTTGAAGTTCACACTTCCCTCATTCACTTTCCCGAAATAGAAAATAGGAAAAGATCGAGTATGTACCTTGTGCCTTTATGCACTAATACTGCTCTGAACATGTCGATCTAGGATTCTCTTCTAGTTGTCCGCTCTGTCGCTCTTTAACTAGGAAATCTGTTTCCGAACTTATAAGAGTCGATGTACCAACTCCAAAAACTAAGTGGGAGGGTTATATTTGTTGTTTGTAACCCGTGATCCCCAACACTAATGAAAGAAGCAATTAACGTGGGACTAAGAGCCGCTCTTGCGACCCTCACTTAAATGGGAGTACTCCAAGGCGTTCTTGCTTCGATCATTGCTCAATGAGCTACGTCCGAGAGTGAGACGATGATGACAAGGCCTCCCCATGGGGGATTGTTTTTCAAAGTTAATCTTTTGGACTAAGTGGTTGGTTGCACACTTAGGCTTAATCCCTAGTAATCCTCCCTCGAGGCCCTGCGAAAGGATGTGAGTGATCAAACCAATTTACAAGGTGGCTAGTCAAAAATGATGTATTGACATCTTGGGTGAGCATTAATGATGTGTCATTTACTTATAAATGGAGATTTTTTGCGGCCTTCTCTTGAGGGAGAAAATTATCGTTTGGTTTATAACACCTTTGGATTTTATCAAAGTCTTAAATAAAACTTAAATCCTAAACCAAAGACTAATCATAAACTTGTTTCAACTTAAATAAGCAACATGTCTCTCAAACATCTCTCGTTCATCCTTTCCTCGAACAAACTCGAAAACGAAAACAACGTAGATTCGAAACATAACCTCGACATAATCCTTACCAAGCACAAATGGGTACTCACCACCCCGTGTCCTCCTCTGACGAATAATGATTCAACTCAAGAGGACAAAGACGCCTTGACGGCCTGGCTCTGCTCCTATGAGATTGTGAGGTGCTATATCTTAGCATCAATGAAAAATGTGTTGCAAGAACAACATCGTGACATCGAGACTGCCGTCGACATGCTCACCAATCTCCATGAGATGTTTGGAGGGCAAATGCGTCAAGGAAGGCAAAAAGCAGTCCGACAATTTATGAACTATCGCATGAAGGCTAGGACTCCTGTTGAAGACTTTATGATATTGATCATTAGTCATATGAGTAAAATGGAAATCCTAGGATCTGAGATTGATGGGAAGAATGTCAGAGATGCGATCTTAGAAACTCTCCCCGCATCTCTTGATACCTCCAAGATGAACTACTCCATTAACAAGCTAGTACACTGTTACCAAGCTTATGGAGGAACTTCACACTGCTGTAGGTCTCACTACGAGAAAGAGGAATCAAGGAGAGGCACATGCTACTGAGCAAAAAGCCTCCACCTCTGTAACTGTGAAGAGACCTTACAAGGCCGATAAAAAGAACTGTCCTGCCTATCTCAAAGCAAAGGAACATAATATTGTACTAGTTACTGAAGCATGCTTAGTAGCTGATAATGTATCAACGTGGATTCTTGACTCCGCTGCTACTAACCATATTTGTTGTTCCTTGAATGGTTTAAAGAAAACCAAAAGCTTAGAGGAAGGCGAGTTCTGTTTCAAATGGGGTGATGGGAGCCTGGTGTCTGCAAAGGCTGTGGGATCCGTGACGCTGTCTTTTGAAGACCGCACTTTAAACTTGAATAATGTTTATTTTGTTCCTACCTTTGGGAAGAACTTAATATCTGTTCCTCGTCTTCTTGAGCAAGATTATTGTTTAAAGTTCATTCAGAATGGAATTCGTATTTCGTTTCCTGATAATTCTTTTGTCACTGATGCATGTATGAAGAATGCTCTTTTTTACATCTATCCCACTCAACCTTCTATTTTAGCCACCGAAATAGATAATGATCTAATTAGGGAGCCAAAGAGGATCAAACTTTCTGAATCCTCCGATCTAACAAAATCAACATATCTCTGGCACTTGAGACTTGGTCATATCAGTCTAGATGTGATTAAGAGACTTGTGAGGGACGGTCCACTCCAAGACTTAGCAATAGGTTCACTACCTACTTGTGAATCCTGCATAGAAGTAAAAATGACTAAGCGACCTTTCTCCGATAAGGGTCGAAGAGCCACTGAGTTGCTGGAACTAGTACATTCTGATGTATGTGGTCCGCTCAACCAACAGGCACGTGGAGGATACGAATACTTCGTTACCTTCACCGATGATTACTCACGATATGGGTTTGTCTATTTGCTCAAACACAAATCCGAGACCTTTAACGTATTTAAGGTCTTTAGGGCTTTAGTGGAAAAGCAAACTGGCAAAGTGATCAAAACCCTTCGATATGATCGAGGTGGTAAGTATATGTCTAGAGAGTTCGATGACTTTCTTAAAAAAGAAGGTATCGCTTCTCAGCTTACCGCACCTGGAACACCTCAACAAAACGGAGTGTCAGAGAGAAGAAACCGAACTCTTATGGAGATGGTTAGATCAATGATGAGTTACTCATCACTCCCTCTTTCCTTTTGGGGATATGCCCTCGAAATAGCCGCTTATATTCTGAACCAAGTTCCGTCTAAAACGGTTCCTGGTACTCCTTATGAAAGATGGACTAGCCGTAAAGTAAGTTTGGGCGACATCCGAATTTGGGGTTGCCCTGCACATGTGCTAAGGCAAAAGACTAGCAAGTTGGCTAGTAGATCAGAATTGTGCTTGTTTGTGGGATATCCAAAGGAAACCAAGGGTTTCATCTTCTATAGTCCCGAGGATGATAAGACTTTCGTTAGCACAAATGCTCGTTTCATTGAGGAGGACTTTATGAAAGATGCAAAACCTAGAAGCAAAATTGTGCTTGAAGAAAAGTTGGGTGAGGAAGCTTCTACCTCATTTGTAAGAACTGTTCTTACCCCAACTGAAACACAACCTAACTCATCAGAATCTCGTCAAGTAGTACTTCGACGTAGTGGGCGGGCTACTCAAAAGCCTGACAGGTACATGTCCTATGGAGACTCTCTCGTAGCCGTCTCTGACATGGATGATCATGTTTCCTATAGCCAAGCGATGGCTTGTTCTGAATCAAACCTTTGTCTTAACGCCATGAAAGTTGAGATGCACTCGATGTATGATAACAAAGTCTGGAAACTTGTAGACCTTCCTGAAGGGATTAAACCCATAGGGTGTAAGTGGATATACAAGAAGAAAAGGGGTCCTGATGGGAACGTCGAGACGTTCAAAGCACGACTTGTGGCGAAGGGTTATATCCAACAAGAAGGGATTGACTATCCGCATACTCCTATCCATAGCTGCAGCTCTCGACTATGAGATCTGGCAAATGGATGTCAAGACAGCCTTCCTGAATGGCAATCTTGATGAGCGCATTTACATGGCTCAACCAGACGGTTTCGTGGACGAAGGTCAAGAGACCAAGGTTTGTGAATTACTTAAGTCCATTTATGGATTAAAGCAAGCATCTAGGTCATGGAATATTAGATTCGATGAAACTGTAAAGAGCTTTGGCTTTGAACAGTCAATAGATGAGCCTTGTGTTTACAAGTTAATACACGAAGGCAAAATTGTGTTTCTGGTACTATATGTCGATGATATACTACTCATTGGTAATGACGTGGGTAAGTTATTTGAGGTTAAGGTCTGGCTAGCAAAGCAATTCGATATGAAGGATCTAGGAGAAGCAGCGTACATTCTGGGGATCCAATCTTTTGAGATAGGAAAACCCGGACCCTGTCGCTCTCTCTAGCATTTTATATTGATAAGGTGATGGATCGCTTCTCGATGCAAGACTCCAAGAAGGGTCAAACACCCTTTAGGCATGGAGTTTCACTCTCTAAGGACCAGTCTCCCAAGACTGCACAAGAGATTGAAGACATGAGGAAAATTCCTTACGCCTCTGCCGTGGGAATCCTCATGTATGCTATGCTTTGCACTAGACCTGACATCTGTTTCGCCGTTGGCGTAGTTAGCCATTTCCAATCCAACCCTGGACCCGAGCACTGGATTGGTGTTAAGCATGTTCTTAAGTATCTTCGAAGAACTAGGAACTTGATGCTTACATACTCAGGTACTGACCTGACTATGATGGGATATACCGACTCCGATTTTCAAGCGGATTAGGATTTCAGGAAATCCACTTCGGGATCTGTGTCCATCCTTAATGGTGGAGCTGTTGTGTGGAGGAGTATTAAGCAATCTTGCATTGCTGACTCCACAATGGAAGCAGAATATGTGGCTGCTTGTGAAGCATCCAAAGAGGCTGTATGGCTTAGAAAATTCCTTAAGTATTTGGAAGTTGTTCCAAACGTCGACGAGCCCATGACCCTTTATTGTGATAATAGTGGGGCTGTCGCTAACTCAAAGGAACCTCGAAGCCATAAGCGCTCTAAGCATATTGAGAGGAAATACCATTTGATTCGAGAGATCGTGCAGCGCAGAGACGTGGAGGTGAAGTAGATCTCTGGTAGATCTATTCACCAAGGCCCTAGCGAACATGGTCTTCGACCAACTTTAAAAGGGATTAGGCATGTAGGACTACTCACATCTTCTTTGAGTCAAGTGGGAGTTTGTTGTCAATGGTGCCCACAAGAAGAGTAGTAGTGTCTATTTGTGTACATTTGATGTAATATAGTCTCATGAAGACTCTTGCTTGTGATTGCTTATTCATTAATAAAAAGTTGAAACGTTCATTCAATCTTCCTTGTTTGAAGCTTTATGATAAAACATTAGTCTTTAGTCCATAAACAAACTAAACAACTTACGAAGAGAAAAATGTAGATTTGCATGAACAAACTCTTCGTAGTTTTCTTAAAACGATATATTCGCAATCTAAGGGTCAAAGGACTATTGACCTCAGTATGATTGTTAGGAGAATCTATGATGTCTGGTTATGGGGCATTGAGAGTTGGAGACTCTATAGTTCTTCTAGGTATCTTCCGAAGGTACTGAATTGACCAGTGCACTTCTAGAGACAAGATAAGAACAAACCATTTAACCTCTTATGTCTCGAAGTCACTACGTATGAATTGCATCGTGCTTACCTTAATCCTGAAATGAGACATGTCATTTTACACCTTAGTATTCTCATTTGAGAAAGTCAGAGTTCGGACTCACTATGTGATTCCGAACAGGGCCTATTGGTGAAGTACTAAGTTGTGAGAATGTCATGAGTAACTTTGTGAAGTTCTCATAGATATGGAATTCATGTACAAGATTGCTGAAATGCAATGTATGTCACCTCATTCTTTGTTCCTTGGAGTGTGAATAAATGAACTGGCCAGTGTCCAAATTGAGTCCTAACTCTTTTGGATGAAACAATGTGACTTGTTAGCTCCTTGTCAATACATTGTTTCTAACTTATTCACAAGCGAGAAACGAGTTGAGGAAATAACAGCTAGAAGGGTAAAATGGTAATTTAGTAAATCCCGACTAGCTAATGACATTCATGAAGGGTAAACATAGATCATATTCAGTGGATCCGCTCATCATAATTAGGTTGAATTCTTGAGTAGAAAATAAATTCATTTGAACCGAGAGATTTTCAGTGTCAACTCTTTTGTGGAGTCAGTTGGCATTAAGCTAAACTTGGAAAAGGTATGTGAACTTTTGAGTCCAAGTGTTTAGCTCAAGCTTTGTTCATTTGGGTCCATGAGGTCACTGTCACGAATCACATCGACTAGGAATAGTTAAACTGGAAGCTAAGTCAAAACAAGAACGAAAAGTGTCAAAAGGGTATTTTTGTCTTTTGAGACATATGATGAAATGAATGTCAATAAATTTTTTGACAAGTTCATTTGATGACTTAATGTCACTCGGCCGTGACTTGATTATTGGGCCTTGTGAATTAATTTCATTTCATAAGAATTTTATTGAAAATTCTTAATGGGCTTTCTCATGTTGTCATGAACAAATGAAGAAGCTTGTAGAAGCTCCTTGTAGAGACCATTTGGGCGCCCAACATACCCATAGGAAGAGAGAATATTTTGTGCATAAATGTATCAAGATACTTGCCAAAAGAAAAGAGGAAACAAATTTCCTATACTTGTATAGGGAATTTCGGCCAAGGCAACCAAGAGAGAACAAAAGAGGAAACTAATCCCTTGGGGATTGGCTTGAGGTGGGCGCCTATCTTGGATAGGAATGGGCAATAAAAGATTTCTCATTAAGGCTTGGAAAATAAGAGGAAACTACTTCTTTCCAAGGCCAACCCTTCTCCTATAAATAGAACCCTCATTCCTCTCATTCTATCATTCCACATAAGTTAGAGATTGAGAGTCTCTCTCTCTAGAACTTGTGGCCGCCCATCTCCTCTCTCTCTCTAGTCAATTTCGTTTTATTGTTTTGGCACCTAGGTCCTCATTTGACCTAGAGTTTAGCTCTGCGACTTCAAGACTCGTTCTTAAGTCGTAGTGTTTAAAAGTGCCCACTCACTGATTCTTTTTATTTCGAGTGATTTAGTGATAGAAACTATCGTGGTTGCTCGAGGTGCCGAGGAAAGAAAGAGAGACGTGCTGCGGGGGAGACGAGCGTTGCAACTTTCCAAAAGCTTGTCAAAGTTCAAGCTTCAAGAAAGGTTAGTAAACTTCTTAGCTCATAATAGTTTTTATTTATATGTACTTGCTCTTTGTATAGGTTAGTAAAAACCGTTTTTACTTGAAAAGAAAATTTTTAAAATTCCGCCGCTTTGCGAAGCGTTAAACTTTTTCATAAACCCTAGATCAATTCCAACAGATGTGTGTAGTCCTTCATGCCTAATCCCTCTCGATGTTGGTCGAAGACCTTGTTCGCTAGGGCCTTTGTGAAAGGATCTGCTAGGTTGTCTACCGTTGAGATCTTCTTCACTTCCACGTCTCTGCGCTGCATGATCTCTCGAATCAAATGGTATTTCCTCTTGTTGTCGCAGTTTTTCAGACAACGATTTAGGAGTCGTAGACGGTTAGACCCGAGGACGGACCAAGTGGTCTCGTCTCGACTCGAGCGTGCCGGACTTGGTATCCCAAGTCTTCACTTAGCTGTCTATGGTATCTGTCTCGTCCAGGCACCTAAAAAGCAAGCAAAGAAGGTGTGAACTACAAAGGGGAAACAGAGGGGTTGCCTCTGTTTACCTCTCCGAAGCTCAACATTAGTAGGATTGAGGTGGTTTGTAGAGGGTTTAGTGTTTAGAGGTCGAGACTTGAGAGAAACGAGCGAGGTACGAGTTCGACAGCGTTTCAGTACTCAAATTCGGATTACCTGGACTAGGGGATGGACCCCTCTATGTATAGGCGACCAAGGGACGTGTTGAGGGTCCCTTGGCCTAGTGAGACGATGGCTGCCGAGGGAGATTCACTCGGCCAACGGCCGAGTGAAGGAATGGACGCCGGGTGAGCTTTACTCGGCCATTGGCCGAGTGAAGAGTCTGGGCCGAGAGCAGACTCACCCAGCGGTCGGCCGAGTGAGCTGTTGGGCCGGCAGGGGCTTCATTCGGCCTTCGGCCGATCGAGCGCGCTGGGCCGCCTGGGGCCTCACTCGGTCATTGGCCGAGTGAGCATGGTGGGCCGGCTGGAGACTTCATTCGGCCCTTGGCCGGGCGAACACGCTGGGACGTCTGAGGCCTCATTCGGCCATGGGCCGAGTGAGCATGGTGGATCTCGTTCGGCCATTGGCCGAGTGAACATATGGAGAAGTTCACTCGGCCATTGGCCGAGTGAGTTGATGGGCCGGCCGAGTGTGGGTTGGAAGCTAGGGTTTCACTCGGCCATTGGCCGAGTGAGCTTGCTCGGCCGCCCGAAATGTCGATCGAGCAGTCGGACCTCGTCGGGCCGATAACATTAGCCCCCCGAGTTTGGCACCGGGCGTAGCCCGTGTGGTAAACTGAAGCAGCTCCGTCTTCAGTCGTCTCGCCGAACCGTCTTGTCAACAATTGGTAAGCCCGCTCACCTTAGGTATTATTTTAATATTTTTGCTGACGTGTTCATCGTTATTCGCGCCCATGGATCCCACCAACCACCTGTCGGGGTGTGGGTCCGTTGAGGACGACCTTTTCCCTCTTCTCGAGAATCAAGACGCCGAATTGGATAATTTTTGGGCACAACTCTCGCCCACCCCTCCCAACTACAACGCATCGTCTTCGTTTGCCTCGAGCAGGAACGTGGTGGATACGACGAGTGGCGATTTTTCTTTGATCGAGGCGTGGTTGGCCGACGGGGAGGGGGACACGTGCGTCGGAGACTACCCAAACCGACAGGGGAGCGCCGGCTTGATGGCACCAGCCGCCGGGGACAGCCGGGCCGATCAGCGCGAGGATGGCTTGGCCGAAGGACGCGCCACGGAGGTCGCGCGCGCGGGGTCGACCACCCAGGAGGCCGGCGATGATACATGTAGCGCCGGGAGGGGCGCCCTTGTCGATCCTGGCGCCGGAGGAGGCGGGCCGGCCACGGGCGGCGCTGTGCAGGCCGCCGCCAACGCCGGGGGAGTCGCGCTTGGCTGGGTCGGCGCCGTCTGCGCTGGACCCAGCCCCGGGATTATGCCAGAAGGGCCGCGCGCGACGATCTAGACCCGGGAGCACGCCGACAAAGCAGAGGAGGCCGGCGCCGGCGTGGAGGAGGCCGCGCCCGGCCGAGTCGGCGTCGTCTGGGGCGAACCCAGACCTGGGGAAGACGCCCCTCGCCCTGGGAGGGCCGAGCCGGTCGTGGAGGACGCGGGCGAGCCTTGGGGCGGGGCGTCTGGCGAGGCCGACGCTGGCGATGGCGCGCTGGCGTGGAGGAACGCCGCCTGGGGCGACGCCGGTGTCAGGGAGGACCCCACCCTCTCGGGTGGGGTTGTGCTGCAGGTGGTCGGCGGCCATGGGAGCCCAGGTGGGTCGGGCCCAGCCGGGCCGGAGCGCGTCCATGGCGGGGGAGCGCCGCCGGCGGCGGCCGACGCTGCAGGTGGGGGCGGTGGCGCCGGACAGGAGGAGTACCGGCCGCCCAACGCCGGCGAGGAAGAATGCCGACCGCCCACGGCCGGAGAGGAGGAGGCGGCCACCTTGGCTGCCTTGCAAACCCTAGGGCCCAATGGGCCGGGCCTAGGTGAAGAAGATTTGGCCCCCCTTGGGCCGGGTCATGTGCTTGGGCCGGATGCACCACATGGAGGTCCCATGGCCGACCCAGTGACCCAGGGCCATGAGGAGGACACGCTTGGGCCGGCCCTAGGCGAGATCGGCCTCCGAGCTCGAGCGACCGACGCGCATCATGGGCCTGCGACCGGGCCGGATGCGCCGACAGGGCCACCTCTCGCGGATGATACACGAGAAACGGGCCCGGCCGGGCCGAACGCGCGCGCTTCGGCTCGAGCGACCCATCCTGACGCCGAGGGCTCGGGCGAGGCGTTGAGCCGCCGTACTCCGTCGACCGCCTCAGTCAGCTTGACCGCACAGGAAGAAGAACGTGCATCGTCATTCCCTATCGGAGAATCAGCGATTCGGGACGGCTTCGACTGCTCCGGCGTCGATTTCCCGAGTTCTCTTTCGTTCGCGAGCTTTAGAGGTTTGAGGAAACGTTTCGGTATCCCGGAGTCCGTGTCGCTACTGCGACCATTGCCTGAAGATCTCCCCACACATCCTCGGAAGGGATACGCCGCCGTCCACGAGGCTAGTTTTCGCGGGGGGTTACGACTACCTTTTCAGCCCGTGATCCAGGACCTTCTAGCTCAGCTCGGTGTTCATGCGGCCCAGATGTCTCCATCCTTTTACCGTATGGTGGCTGCCTGCCACATGATGCTGCATCGAGCGAAAGGTCGAATCGTTACGGCCGACGACATCAGGAATCTCGTGGCCGTCTTTGATGTTCCCGGGAAACCCGGCTTCTACAAGGTTCAGCACCGGAAGCGATTCCCCATCCTCACCAAGCTGACCTCGAAACACCGATACCCTTGGGTGTGGGTGTCCGAATCTGCCTTCGGGACGGCACCTCTCGCCTTTGGCCCCGTTGCTGAATTCCCGGCCGACTATGGCATCGAGAGCTCCGAACTCGCGCTCGTGATCGGAGCGGTCCCCGACTCGAGGCGGCAAGGATCGCTTTTCGAGTCCCCGGACCTTATGGCGAGGACTGGGTGGTTCGTGCCTAGTGACGATGTTCCCTTGTGCCCTGGCCTCGACGCGGGGGCCACGGAGGATCCCGAGTCCGAGGCGGGGGGTTCGTCAGCTCCTTCCCCCGACGCGGGGGGTACTGGCCGCGCACATACTTTCGCGTTATCGTGCTATCGTTGTTTTCCGTTATTTGTGCTTATCGTTATGTTTTAACTGACAGACGTTCTTCTCTCCTCTGCAGGAATCATGGCTCGGCGTCATCGACCGCGCACACAAATGCCGAGAGCAACGCCCACTGATGATGCCACGATCGCGGCCCGCCCTCGAGTCGAGGCCCGTCGCGGGGGGTCGCCATCGCGGGCGAGGAATGAAGCGATCTCCTCCAACAAGCGACCGTCGTCGTCGGCTTCTCTTGGGTCACCGTCCGGACACAAACGCGCTCACACGTCGACAGTGTCAGACAGCCTGGACTCCATGCTCTTAGCGGAGGCGGTGGAGTTGAGAGACCAGTGCTCCCGAGGGATCCTTGAGACCTCCTTGCGGGATTTCAAGGGTCTGCTGACAACGAGCGATCTTTAGCACTTCCAGAACGGGATCGGCGACGCCCGAAAGGTATGACTCGTTTTCATGTGTTATGTATGGTTGTCGTGCTTGTTGTGATTATCCGTGTTTCCTTCGTTTCCACAGATGCTCGCGCGCCAAGAGCGGAGCGACCGCATTCTCTGAGATATGCTACGACGCATGCAGATCATGGAGAAGGAGAAGACGAGTATGACGGCCGCGCACGCTGCCGCCCTAGCGGGGGTTCGCACCGCCCAAGAGTTTGAGGCGCTCGAGAAGGAGCTGGAGCGAGCTCGCGGAGAATCGGCCGCCGAGAAGGCACTTCGTGAGAAGGCGGAGCAAGCGGTTGACACCTTTCTGGGGGAAACGAAGAAACTCCAGGCGGCACTCTCGAGCCGGGATGCGGAGCTGAGCATCGTCCATGCTCGGCTATCGGCAAGCGAGATCACTCGGGTTAAGGTCGAGAGGGAGAGGGATACCCTTCGGACGGAGATGCAGACCCTTGCCGAGGAGAAGGAAGACGCCGTGCGATCCAAGACTGACTTGGAGGACGACTGGGACTTGGCGTTGGACGCGGCTCGTTACGAGGCGGCCAGGCGAGTTCGGGAAGCGACCGCGAAGGAGAATGCATCTCGCGGGACCACGTTTTCCTTTTTCAGCACCATGTTCCCTCCTTACGACGACGAGCTGCCGGAGGACGACCCGCATCCACGAGTCCCCGCCGAGGCTGCGCAATCGACGACCCATCAGCCGGATGGAGGAGCCATTGGCGGGTTCGGCGCTTCTTGCCCCGAAGAAGATGAGGAGCAGATCGATTTCAGCTCGGAGTAGCCAACTTTTCTTTAGTTTTTCGCGCAACTGTTTAGCGCTTACGTATCGTTTGCTTTCGGATTCTCATTCGTTCGGCATGCATCGTACTTTCTTTGTTTTTATCGCCGGTTTGATTGTGTGACATTGTCTTGCTTTGATTGAAGTTTTTACATTCGTTATGCGTCTTATTTTCTCGATCTATCATGCTCAGTATATCGGTTTGTGCAATTTGAATAGTGTGTGTCTTACGAGCCCAGCTTGCTATGCTTAGCATGACCGGTTGGCACGGCTTATTGCCGCATTTGGCGGCGAAGTTTCCCGCGGACGTTGGCTAGACCAGTTTCATCCGGCGGGTGCGATTTTCGGCCATCTATTCGTGACTCGCTGCCTATCGGCGTGCGCGAGCTGGGTGGCCGTCGCGCTCATCCTTCGGCGAGTACGCTACCTATCGGCGTGCGTATCGGGACGAGTTTGCAGTTCCCAGTGAGCGTGGTACTTGTTGGTACGCGTGTCACGTTTTTGGTTTTGACTGCCGGGATCGACAATCCGGTGCGCGGACGTGATCCATCGATGCCTTGCTGCCTATCGGTGTGCAAGGTGCATCGTCGCTCGAGAGGGTCGCAGCAAAAGACGTGCGAAGTCGGAGGTCCGGTGAGTGGATCCAACCTGTCGACGTTTCGCTATCTCTCGGCGTACGGCCTCAACCCGTGCGAGAGCGTCGCACGAGGAGGGTACGAAGTCGGAGGTCCGGTGCGCGGATCCGATTTATGGGTGTTTTGTTACCGCTTGGTGCGTGGAAAGTGGAGTAAGCGAGCTTGTTACTCTCGCCTTATCCCCCTTAGCCCCCCGAGTGTCTTGGGTGCTCGTAGAGGAGGCTAGAAACTAAGATACAATGTCTTGAAGTGAAATGTAATTCATTAAATTATTGAAATGGTTCAAAAATTACATCCCAGGCCGTTGGCCAAACTTGAAATTTAACATTGACTTTGCTGGAATCGAAAATTACATGAGAACAACAAAGCGTAAAAATGGATGAATGAACATCTATTGGTAATATTGCCGAAGGTGCTCCGCATTCCTCGGGTGTGTGAACACGAGTCCCTCCATGTTCTTGAGCTTGTACGTGCCGTTGTGGATGGCCCGGCGCACACGGTACGGGCCTTCCCAAGTGGGGCCTATGTTATCGGCCCGACGAGGTCCGACGGCTCGATCGACATTTCGGGCGGCCGAGCAGGCTCACTCGGCCATTGGCCGAGTGAAACCCTACTTCCAGCCCACACTCGGCCGGCCCATCAACTCACTCGGCCAATGGCCGAGTGAGCCTTCTCTCGGTCCAAGCCCATCACTCGGCCAATGGCCGAGTGAACTTCTCCATATGTTCACTCGGCCAATGGCCGGACGAGGCCCACCATACTCACTCGGCCCATGGCCGAATGAAGCCTCAGACGTCCCAGCGTGATCGCCCGGCCAAGGGCCGAATGAAGTCTCCAGCCGGCCCACCATGCTCGCTCGGCCGATGGCCGGGTGAGGCCCCGGGCGGCCCAGCACGCTCGGTCGGCCGAAGGCCGAATGAAGACCCCTGCCGGCCCAACAGCTCACTCGGCCAACAGCCGAGTGAGTCTTCTCTCGGCCCAGACTCTTCGCTCGGCCATCACTCGGCCGGTGGCCGAGTCAAGCTCACCCGGCGCCCATTCCTTCACTCGGCCATTGGCCGAGTGAATCTCCCTCGGCGACCATCATCTCACTCGGCCATCGGCCGGCCCAACCTCACTCGGCCGATGGCCGACTCAGCCTCACTCGGCCAAGGGACCCTCAACACGTCTCTTGGTCGCCTATAAATAGAGGAGTCCATTCTCTAGTCCAGGTAATCCGAAATTTGAGTACTGAAACGCTGCCGAACTCATAACTCGCTCGTTTCTCTCAACTCTCGACCCCTAAACACTAAACCCTCTGTCAACCACCTCAATCCTACTAATGTTGAGCGTCGGAGAGGTAAACAGAGGCAACCCCTCTGTTTCCCCTTTGTAGTTCACACCTCTTCGCTTGTGTTTCAGGTGCCTGGACGAGATAGACATTACAGACAGCTAAGGGATGACTTGAGATATCAAGTCCGACACGCTCGAGTCGGAGTGAGACCACTTGGTCCGGCCTTGGGTCTAACCATTTCCGGTTCCTAAATCGTTGTCCGAAAAACTGCGACAACATTTTGGCGCTAGAAGGAGGGGGTCTCTCGACCTTGACGACGCATTCCCTCTACCAGTTTTCTCCCTTTGTTCTCACGACTCTCGAGAGATGAGTCACATTCCCACTACCTCCGCGGGTACCCGAGCGACGAGCTCGAGATACGGTCTTCGACGCCTCGCACATCGTCTTGAAGGGCAACCTCGCGATAGCGAGAGCCAGCCCCAAGATCCGATGGTTGACCCCGAGGCCGTGCTCCGAGAGGACACGGCCCGGCGGCTTGCGGAGCTCCTTGACCGCCCCGGCGTCGACGGTTCGCTCATAGCCGACCTCCTCGGCTATGACGTTGAAGATAGGTCCGCCAGAGACTACTCCGACTCCGAATATGTGGGGGAGTCGAGGACCAACGAGGCAACGCCTAGCCTCGCCCCTTCGCGGCCCGAGAGGCCCAACGACGCTTTGGCCGGACCGTCGCACATAGCGCGGCAGCAGGCACGGTCGCATTCCCGGGGACTCGCCCCCTCGGTTTCAAGAGGTGGCCGGACACGGCCCCTCGCCGAGGAGAGAGCGACTCTGGTAGATGATGGGGCCGACAGCCGAAGCGCCCGCCGGACGGCCCGACCTAGGGCGACCTCACCTCGCCCCGCACCGAGTGCGGACCTTAGAGAGCGCTTGACGGCGCAGAGAAACTCCCGAGGGGAGGATCTCCGCCAAAGGCTAAACTCTCGAAGGGATGCGCTCCCCGCCGCAACTCTCGGCCGGCCGCAGGCCAATGTCGTGGACCAAGCGTCCAACGAACGCCAACCGGTGACTCCCGCGGCCCCGACGGTCGGCCCCGCTAACGGGCTCGACATGGTCACGATGATTCAAAGCCTCCAGAATCAAATCATCGAAATGAGGGAGTCGGGGAGGCAAAGGCCGTACGGAGGGATCGAGGAATCATACTCTCCCTTCGCCGCGCAAATCCTCGCGCAACCATGCGTGGGGAACTTCAAGTTACCGTCCATTCCTCCCTACGATGGACGTACGGACCCCCACTTCCACGTCCAACACTATGAGACGTGGATGACTATGCAGGGGCAGGCGGACGCCACCCTCTGCCAAGCCTTCAGCCTGACCCTCACAGGCTCGGGGTTTGAGTGGTTCCGAAGCTTGAGGCCGGGAAGCATCCCGTCTTTCCGGGCCTTGCGAGAGGCTTTCCTCGCCCGATTCGCCACCCTCGTGGCGCAAAAGAAGCCGAAGACCCACCTCCTCTCTATCCGACAAGGAAGAGACGAGACGTTGAGACAATACCTCGCTCGCTTCACCGAGGAGTCTCACAAGGTCGAAGGGTTCGACGACAGGGACGCCATCACGGCGATCACCGAGGGAGTACGCACGAGCGACTTCCTCAAATCTATTGTTGGCCAAGTCCCGCGTGACATGGCGGAGCTGATGACAAGAGCCCGCACATACATGGGAGTCGAGGACTATCTCGATGGCCGAGATGGCCGAAAGGCAGGAGGACAGGGGAGTCGCCGCCGCGACGATCGAGACGAAGATCGTCCCGACCCCCGAAAGAGGAGGAATAAGGGAAGCCAGGCCCCTAACGACCGTTCCCTCCCCGGGCCGAAGCCGTCGCATGTCGACAGCTTCCGGAGGTTCTCGCCATTCACTCCTCTGAACACTCCGCCAGAGCAAATCCTAGCTCTGCACCGTGACAAGTTGGGGAGCCCGACCCCGCTCACGAAGGATCCCGCCAAGAGGGATCAAAGCAAGTACTGTGACTACCATCAAGATCACGGGCACCTGACATCCGAATGCTATCAACTTAAGCGTCAGATTGAGGCCCTGATTCAAGATGGGAAGCTGAAAGAGTATGTCCTGAGAACTATCGGGACGGCCGCGGCGCACGGAGGTCGCCCGCGGCAAGGGAAGAAAGGTCCGGCGACGGTGACTGTCACGGACCGCGCGACAAACGAAGAGCCGGAGAGCTCGCAACTTCATGTCGTGGGTGCAATCTTGGGTGGCCCGGAGTTCGGGGACTCGGCTACGCAAAGGAAGAAGTACGTGCGCGAAGTTTCCCAAGGGAAAATAGCGCACTACATCAACCATACGTACGAGGTCCCTCCTCCGGCCCCCTTCGAGTCCATGTTCTTCACCGGACAAGAAGCAACGCGAGTTCTCCATCCACAGAACGACGCGATAGTCGTCTCCGCCCCGGTCGCCAACAACCTCGTCCGGAGAATCCTGATCGACAATGGGAGCTCCGCCGACATAATCTTCAAATCGGCGTTGGACAGGATGAAGCTATCCGGGGTAAGACCGACCCCGATCTCAACCCCGCTCTTCGGCTTCTCTGGGGAGAGGGTTATGACGGAGGGAACTATCGACCTCCCGGTTACCTTCGGTACGCCGGGGGGGCTCGAGGTTACCCACATCGTATCGTTCCTGGTGGTGGATCAGCCCTCGGCTTACAACATCATCGTCGGCCGCCCGACTCTCAATCGGTTGAAGGCCATAACATCCACGTACCACCTGATGATGAAGTTCCCGACCGATAAAGGGATCGCCGTGATGTTGGGAGACCAATCCATGGCGAGGATGTGCTACATCCAGGGCGTGGACGGAAAAGGGAAAGCGAAGGTGGTGAGCACCGTCTTCCAACTCGGAGACATATTCCCGTGCAAGTTAGAGGAAGGAGGCACCTTCGGAGAGCTAGACCAAAGGGACGAAGTCGAGCGTCGGAAGGTGGAGACACCGGACGACCTCGTTCCCGTCGTGTTGGACGACGCCAAGCCTGACCAGCTGGTCAAGGTAGGCGCCCAACTCTCGTCTGAAGTCCGAACCGAGCTCGCCGCTTTCCTCCGAGAGCACAAAGATGTCTTTGCGTGGACACACGCCGACATGCCGGGAATCGACCCCGAGATCATGGTTCATCGTCTTAACGACGACAAGAGAGTGGCCGAGCGCGTTCAACCGCGACGGGCGTTCAGTGGGGAAAGGTACCAAGCCATTGGTGAAGAAGTTGACAAACTTCTCGCCGCCGACTTCATCAGGGAGGCGGAGCACCCTAAATGGGTGTCCAATGTGGTAATGGTCAAGAAGCCAAACGGGAAGTGGCGGATCTGTATCGACTACAAAGATCTCAACAAAGCCTGCCCGAAAGACAGCTTCCCTCTCCCGAGGATCGAGCAGCTCGTGGACGCCACTGCGGGCCACGAACTGCTAAGCTTCATGGACGCCTACTCAGGCTACAACCAGATCCGCATGCACGAGCCGGATCAAATTAAAACCACCTTTGTTACGAACCGCGGACTTTACTGTTACAAGGTCATGCCCTTTGGCCTCAAAAACGCGGGAGCAACGTATCAAAGGTTGGTGAACCGCATGTTCGCCAATCAAATTGGCAAAACTATGGAGGTCTACGTGGATGACATGCTTGTCAAAAGCCTCAAAGCCCACGACCACGTTCGAGACCTTAGGGAAATGTTCACGATCCTGCGGCGCTACAAGATGAAGCTTAACCCCAACAAGTGCGCTTTCGGGGTCGAGTCTGGAAAGTTTCTGGGCTACATGGTGAGCCGCCGCGGGATCGAGGCCAATCCTGAGAAGATTAAGGCGATCTTAGAGATGAGGTCGCCACAAAAGGTCAAAGAAGTTCAAAGCTTGACGGGAAGGATCGCCGCCCTGACGCGATTTGTTTCCAAAGCCACTGACAGGTGCCAACCATTCTTCAAGGCACTGAAGAAGACCGGCGGGTTCGTGTGGACGGAGGAGTGCGAGGAAGCATTCCGCGATATGAAAGCCTATTTCACCTCCCCCCCGTTCCTCGCGAAGCCAAAGAACGGCGAAACCCTGTACCTCTACCTCGCGGTTTCCGATAGGGCCGTGAGCGCGGTCCTCATACGCGAAGAAGACAAGGTGCAGTGGCCAGTCTACTACGTTAGCAAGGCGCTCCTCGACGCCGAAACCCGA
Organism: Urtica dioica subsp. dioica; assembly: GCF_054948205.1. Lineage (NCBI taxonomy): Eukaryota > Viridiplantae > Streptophyta > Magnoliopsida > Rosales > Urticaceae > Urtica > Urtica dioica. The sequence continues at coordinate 42,280,477 of NC_142756.1, forward strand.
TACCCCGAGATCGAGAGACTGTCCCTCGCCCTCGTCATGAGCGCGAGAAAGCTCCGGCCCTACTTCCAGGCGCACCCCATCGTGGTCCGCTCGGGGCATCCCATCGAGAAGGCCCTTCAAAAAGGGACCTCCTCTCGAATGGCGATATGGTCCCAAGAGCTGGGCGAATACGGGGTCGAGTTCCAACCGAGAACCGCCATTAAGGGTCAGGCCCTCGCCGACTTCATCGCCGAGTTCACAAGCGCGCCCCCAACCAATGAGGGCGACGAAGGGGGTAAGACCGCGGAAGACAAGGAGGACGACCATAGCGAGTCGTCAAGGAAGAGAACCAACGACCCGATAGGGCCGGTCTGGGATTTACACGTGGATGGCGCGTCAAACGCCCGGGGGGCTGGCGCCGGCGTTGTGCTCACAAATCCCGATAGGGAAAAGCTGAGGTACGCCCTGCGGTTCGAGTTCAAGGCTTCCAACAACGAGGCAGAGTACGAGGCTCTGATTGTTGGCTTGGAGCTAGCGAACAAGTTGGGCGCCCAAAACCTGCGCATCCATTGCGACTCGCAATTGATCGTGAATCAGGTTAAGGGCGACTACGCCGCAAAGGAGCCACACATGATCGCCTACTTGTCCAAGGCCCAAAAGAACTTGGAGGCCTTGTCGTGGTTCGAGATCGTCCAGGTCCCTCGAGAGGCGAACGTTGACGCCGACGCCCTAGCTCGCCTCGCGTCTGGGATAGACGAGGAAGGCGAAGGCAGCGTCCCAATCGAAGTGTTGACCCGACCCTACGTCTCGAGAGGCGACGTAGGGGTCATTGACGAGACTCCACCTCCCTCATGGATGACCCCGCTCGTGGAATTCCTTAAACGGGGAGTCGTCCCCGAGGATAAAGAAGAAGCTAGAAAGCTGAGAAGCCTAGCCCCGAAGTACACAATGAGGGAGGACAGTTTGTTCAAAAGAGGCTACTCCATGCCCCTTCTCCGTTGCCTGACCGAGGTGGAGGCGAGGAAAGCACTCCACGAGGTGCACGAGGGGGTGTGCGGTAACCACGCCGCCGGGCAATCTTTGGCATTGAAGTTGCTAAGACTTGGATATTTCTGGCCAACCTTGAAAAAGGACTCCCACGAGTGGGCCAAGAAGTGTGACAAGTGCCAAAGGTTCGCCCACATTCCGCGCCAAGCACCGGCCCCTTTGTGTCCGATTATCGTGCCGCGACCTTTCGCGAAGTGGGGAATCGACCTCATCGGCGAGCTACCTACGGCCCCGAGACAATACAAGCACGCGATCGTGGCTATCGATTACTTCACGAAGTGGGTAGAGGCCGAACCGCTAGCAAAGATCACCGAGGCGAACACGACAAGCTTCATTTGGAGAAACATCATCTGCCGCTTCGGGATCCCTGCGTCAATTGTAACCGACAACGGAAAACAATTCGACAATGCGCGCCTCCGAGAAATGTGCGAACAGCTTGGCATTAGCAAGACTTTCTCCTCTCCCCGCCATCCCCAAGCCAACGGTCAGGTCGAGGCGGTGAATAAGACGATCAAGGAGAACCTGAAGAAGAAGCTGGAGGCAAGAAAGGGGGCTTGGGCTGACGAGCTCCCCATGGTCTTATGGGCATACCGCACCACCGCCCGAAACGCGACCGGCGAAACCCCTTTCGCTCTCGCGTTCGGCGTCGAGGCTGTGGTACCCGTCGAGATCAAGCTGCCAACCTTGCGCATCGAGGAGTACGACGAAGCCGCCAACGATGACGCGATCAGGCTCGAGCTAGACCTCATAGACGAAAGGAGGGCGGACGCACTTACCCGGCTTGCTGCGCAGAAGAGGAAGGTCGAGAAGTACTACAACTCGAAGATCAAGCTGCGGAAGTTCGCCGACGGAAGCCTCGTCCTTCGAAGGGTGTTCCAAAACACCAAAGTGCAAGGTGCGGGAGTTCTAGGCCCCACCTGGGAAGGCCCGTACCGTGTGCGCCGAGCCATCCACAATGGCACATACGAGCTCGAGAACATGGAGGGACTCATGTTCACACACCCATGGAATGCGGAGCATCTCCGACAATATTACCAGTAGACGTTCATTCGTCCTTTTTTCGCTTTTTGTCTCCATGTAATTTTCAATTCTAGCAAAGGCAATTTACGATTTCGAGTTTGGCCAACGGCCTGGGATGTAATTTTTGAACCATTTCGATAATTTAATAAATTACATTTCACTTCAAAACACTTGGTATCTTAGTTTCTAGCCTCCTCTACGAGCACCCAAGAAACTCGGGGGGCTAAGGAGGATAAGGCGAGAGCAACAAGCTCGCTTACTCCACTTTCCACGCGCCAAACGGTAACTCCACTTTCCACGCGCCAAACGGTAACAAAACACCCATAAATCGGATCCGCGCCCCGGACCTCCGACTTCGTACCCTCCTCGTGCGACGCTCTCGCACGGGTCGAGACCGTATGCCGAGAGATAGCGAAACGTCGACGAGTCGGATCCGCGCACCGGACCTCCGGCCTCGCACGTCTTTTGCTGCGACCCTCTCGTGCACCAATGCACCTTGCGCACCGATAGGCGGCAAGTCATCGATGGATCACGTCCGCGCACCGGATCGTCGATCTCGGCAGTCAAAACCCAAAACGTGACACGCGTACCAACGAGTACCACGCTCACTGGGAGCTGCAAACCCATCCCGATACGCACGCCGATAGGTAGCGTACTCGCCGGAGGATGAGCGCGGCGGCCACCCAGCTCGCGCGCGCCGATAGGCAGCGAGTCACAAATGGATGGCCGGAAATCGCACCCGCCGGATGAAACTGGTCTAACCTGCATCCGCGGGAAATTTAGCCGCCAAATGCGGCAGTAAGCCGTGCCAACCGGTTACGCTAAGCATAGTAAGCCGGGCTCGTAAGACACGCACTATTCAAATTGCGCAAATCGATTACACTAAGCGTAGCAAGTCGAGAAAATAAGACGCACGATGAAAAGAAAGCTTCAATCAAAGCAAAACAATATTGCGTAAACAACCCAATAAGAAAGGTACGAAAGTACGACGCAAACATAACAATAATCCGAAAGAAAGCATAAAGCGAGCGCTAAACAAGTGCGCGAAAAACCAAGGAAAACTCAACTAGTCCGAGCCAAAATCGACTTGCTCTTCATCTCCTTCGGGGTCAGGGGCGCCAAACCCGCCAACGGCTTCTCCGTCAGGCTGGTGGGTCGTCGACTGAGCAGCCTCGGCGGGGATCTGTGGATGCGAGTCGTCCTCCGGTGGCTCGTCATCGTAAGGAGGGAACATGGTGTTGAAAAAGGAAAACGTGGTCCCGCGAGACGCGTTCTCCTTCTCGGTCGCTTCCCAAACTCGCCGGGCCGCCTCGTAACGAGCCGCCTCCAACGCCAAGTCCCAGTCGTCCTCCAAGTCGGTCTTGGATCGCACGGCGTCTTCCTTCTCCTCAACAAGGGTCCGCATCTCCGTCCGGAGGGTATCCCTCTCCCTCTCGACCTTAACCCGAGCGATCTCGCTCGCCGATAGTCGAGCGTGAACGATGCTCAGCTCTGCATCCCGGCTCGTGAGCGCCGCCTGAAGCTTCTTCGTTTCCCCCAGGAAGGTGTCGGCTGCCTGCTCCGCCTTCTCACGAAGCGCCTTCTCGGTGGCCAATTCCCCGCGAGCTCGCTCCAGCTCCCCCTCGAGCGCCTCAAATTCTCGGGCGGTGCGAGCCCCCGCTAGGGCGGTAGCGTGCGCAACCGCCATGCTCGTCTTCTCCTTCTCCATGATTTGCATGCGTCGTAGCATATCTCGGAGAATGCGATCGCTCCGCTCTTGGCGCGCGAGCATCTGCAAGCAAGCAAAACGCGGATAATTACAATAAGCACGACAGTCATACATAACACAAGCAAACGAGCCATACCTTTCGGGCGTCGCCGATCCCGTTCTGGAAGTGCTCGAGGTCGCTCGTCGTCAGCAGGCCTTTGAAATCCCGCAAGGAGGTCTCAAGGATCCCTCGGGAGCACTGGTCTCTCAACTCTGCCGCCTCCGCTAGGAGCATGGAGTCCAGGCTGTCTGGCACTGTCGATGTGTGAGCGCGTTTGTGCCCGGACGGTGACCCGAGAGAAGCCGACGATGATGGTCGTTTGTTGGAGGAGATCTTTTCATTCCTCGCCCGCGATGGCGACCCCCCGCGACGGGCCTCGGCTGGAGGGCGAGCCACGGTCGTAGCATCGTCGGTGGGCGTTGCTCCCGGCATTTGGGTGCGCGGTCGGTGACGTCGAGCCATGGCACCTGCAGAGAAGAAAAGCGCGTTTGTCAGTTAAAACGTAATGGTAAGCGTAAATAATGGAAAAACAACGATAACGCGACGACGCATGCTCTATCAGTACCCCCCGCGTCGGGTGGGGGGGCAGACGAACCCCCCGCCTCGGATTCCGGGCCAGTCTCCACTCCAGGTCCGGAACATGAGGAGTCTTCGTCAGCAGGCACGAACCATCCGGTGGTTGCCATAAGATCCGGGGACTCGAAAAGCGATCCTTGCCGCCTCGAGTCGGGAACCGCTCCGATCACGAGCGCAAGTTCGGAGCTCTCGATGCCATAGTCGGCCGGGAATTCAGCAACGGGGCCAAAGGTGAGAGGTGCCGTCCCGAAGGCAGATTCGGACGCCCACACCCAAGGATATCGGTGTTTCGAGGTCAGCTTGGTGAGGATGGTGAATCGCTTCCGGTGCTGGACCTTGTAGAAGCCGGGTTTCCCGGGAACATCGAAGACGGCCACGAGATTCCTGATGTCGTCGGCCGTCACGGCTCGACCCTTCGCTCGGTGCAGCATCATGTGGCAGGCCGCCACCATACGGTAGAAGGATGGGGACATCTGGGCCGCATGAACACCGAGCCGAGCTAGAAGATCCTGGATCACGGGCTGAAAAGGCAGTCGTAGCCCTCCCCGAAGGCTCGCCTCGTGAACGGCGGCGTACCCCTTCCGAGGGCGAGTCGGCAGATCGTCGGGCAACGGTCGCAAAAGCGATACGGCCGACGGGATGTGGAACCGCTTCCTCAAACCACTAAAGCTGGCAATCGAGAGCGAACTTGGGAAATCGATGCCAGAACAGTCAAAGCTATCTCGAATCGCCGTTTCCCCGAGGGGAAACGACGAGGTTCGTTCTTCTTCCCGCGCAGTCGAGCTTGTTGGGGTGACCGATAGGACGCGACGACCCGACGTCTCGCCCGAACCCTCGTGGTGCCCGCTACGGTAGCTCGCTCGGGCTGTGGTATGCGCACTCGGCCCACTGGGGCCCGTTTCCCGGTTGTTGACCACGAGAGGCGGCTCCGTCGGCGCGTCCGGCCCGTTCGTGAGCCCATGGTGCGTGTCGAGCGATGGGATGGCCGTGTGGCCCCCGTGGGCTGCGTCCGGCCCAAGCTCGTGGTTCGGCCCAAGGTCCTGTGAGGGGTCAAGCTCTCTCTCACCTAGGCCCGGCCCAATGGGTCCTAGGGTTTGAGCATGCTCCAAGCTCTCCCCACCTAGGCCCGGCCCAATGGGCCCTAGGGTTTGGGAAGGGTCCAAGCCGGCCGCCCCCTCTCCTCCAGCAATGGATGGCCGACGCGCCCCACCTCCGGCGTCGGCTCCTCCGCCCGTGACGCCGGCCGTCGCCGGCGGCGTCTCCTCGTCGCGCGCGCGCCCCGGCCTGGTTGGGGCTGGTCCACCCGGGCCACCATGGTCTCCGGCCACCTGCAACACGGCCCCGCCCGCGTGGGAAGAGCCTTCCACGAAGCCGACCCGGCCAGGCGCGGCCTCTCCAGCGCCGGCGCCGCCTCCACCGGCCCGAGCGGCGTGCCCCTCGCCTGGGTTCGTCGCGCGCGCCTCCACCGGCGCCCCCCCGGGGTTGGGTTCGCCACGGACGGCGCCGACACAGCCGGCCGAGGCCTCCCCGGCAGCAGCGCGGCCTCGCTCGACCCCGCCTGCGCTGTCCCCAGCCGCGTCGACCCCGCCGGCGCTGTCCCCGGCCGACCCGGCCTCGTCTGCGCGCTCGTCCACGTCGGCCCGCTCGGCCGACCCAGCCACGCCACAGCGCGACCCAGCCCCGGCAGCGTGCGCCCCGGCTGCTCCCTCGCTCGCCTCAGCCACACCAGCGCTCGCCTCGGCCTCGCCGGCGTCGCCCTCGGCCGCTAGGTGTTGTCCCTCGCCCGCCAACCAAGCATCCACCGTGGGGAGGTCTTGGCCGTCCAGATTCATTGTCGTTCGATCTAGGAAAACCAAACCTAGAGTGGGGAGAGAGTTGTGGTCGACCGGGGGCGGTGAAATTCGATCTAGAAGATCGTCCAAAGTCTCGTAAGGGTCGTCAAAGAGGAACGAGACGAAGTCCTCGGGGGGCCCACTGGCCGACGTATGGTTGGGGGACCCCATGGGCGCGAATAACGACAAACACGTCAGCAAAAACATTAAAATAATACCTAAGGTGAGCGGGCTTACCGATTGTTGACGAGACGGTTCGGCGAGACGACTGAAGACGGAGCTGCTTGAGTTTACCACACGGGCTACGCCCGGTGCCAAACTCGGGGGGCTAATGTTATCGGCCCGACGAGGTCCGACGGCTCGATCGACATTTCGGGCGGCCGAGCAGGCTCACTCGGCCATTGGCCGAGTGAAACCCTACTTCCAGCCCACACTCGGCCGGCCCATCAACTCACTCGGCCAATGGCCGAGTGAGCCTTCTCTCGGTCCAAGCCCATCACTCGGCCAATGGCCGAGTGAACTTCTCCATATGTTCACTCGGCCAATGGCCGGACGAGGCCCACCATACTCACTCGGCCCATGGCCGAATGAAGCCTCAGACGTCCCAGCGTGATCGCCCGGCCAAGGGCCGAATGAAGTCTCCAGCCGGCCCACCATGCTCGCTCGGCCAATGGCCGGGTGAGGCCCCGGGCGGCCCAGCACGCTCGGTCGGCCGAAGGCCGAATGAAGACCCCTGCCGGCCCAACAGCTCACTCGGCCAACAGCCGAGTGAGTCTTCTCTCGGTCCAGACTCTTCGCTCGGCCATCACTCGGCCGGTGGCCGAGTCAAGCTCACCCGGCGCCCATTCCTTCACTCGGCCATTGGCCGAGTGAATCTCCCTCGGCGACCATCATCTCACTCGGCCATCGGCCGGCCCAAACTCACTCGGCCGATGGCCGACTCAGCCTCACTCGGCCAAGGGACCCTCAACACGTCTCTTGGTCGCCTATAAATAGAGGAGTCCATTCTCTAGTCCAGGTAATCCGAAATTTGAGTACTGAAACGCTGCCGAACTCATAACTCGCTCGTTTCTCTCAACTCTCGACCCCTAAACACTAAACCCTCTGTCAACCACCTCAATCCTACTAATGTTGAGCGTCGGAGAGGTAAACAGAGGCAACCCCTCTGTTTCCCCTTTGTAGTTCACACCTCTTCGCTTGTGTTTCAGGTGCCTGGACGAGATAGACATTACAGACAGCTAAGGGACGACTTGAGATATCAAGTCCGACACGCTCGAGCCGGAGTGAGACCACTTGGTCCGGCCTTGGGTCTAACCATTTCCGGTTCCTAAATCGTTGTCCGAAAAACTGCGACAACAGCCTAGAACTCCCGCGCCTTGCACCTTGGTGTTTTGGAACACCCTTCGAAAAACGAGGCTCCCGTCGGGGAACTTCCGTAGCTTGATCTTTGAGTTGTAGTACTTCTCGACTTTCCTCTTTTGCGCAGCAAGTCGGGTGAGTGCGTCCGACCTCTTCTCGTCTATGAGGTCCAACTCGAGCCTGATTGCGTCGTCGTTGGTGGCTTCTTCGTACTCCTCGATGCGCAAGGTTGGTAGCTTGGTCTCGACGGGTACCACGGCCTCGACGCCGAATGCGAGAGCGAAAGGGGTTTCGCCGGTCGCATTTCGAGCGGTGGTGCGGTATGCCCATAAGACCATGGGGAGCTCATCGGCCCAAGCCCCTTTTCTTTCCTCCAGCTTCTTCTTCAAGTTTTCTTTGATTGTCTTGTTAACCGCCTCGACTTGACCGTTGGCTTGAGGATGGCGAGGAGAGGAGAAAGTCTTGCTAATGCGTAGTTGTTCGCACATTTCTCGGAGGCGTGCGTTGTCGAATTGTTTCCCGTTGTCGGTTACAATTGACGCGGGGATCCCGAAGCGGCAGATGATGCTTTTCCAAATGAAGCTCGTCGTGTTCGCCTCAGTGATCTTCGCTAGCGGCTCGGCCTCTACCCACTTTGTGAAGTAATCGATGGCCATGATTGCGTGCTTGTATTGCCTCGGGGCCGTAGGTAGCTCACCAATGAGGTCGATTCCCCATTTCGCGAAAGGTTGCGGCACGATGATTGGACACAATGGGGCCGGTGCTTGACGCGGGATGTGGGCGAATCTTTGGCACTTATCACATTTCTTGGCCCACTCGTGGGAGTCCTTTTTCAAGGTCGGCCAAAAGTATCCAAGTCTCAGTAGTTTCAATGCCAACGATTGCCCAGCGGCGTGGTTTCCGCACACCCCCTCGTGCACCTCGCGGAGCGCCTTCTTCGCCTCGACTTCGGTCAAGCAGCGCAGGAGAGGCATAGAGTAGCCTCTCTTGAACAAGTTGTCCTCCCTCATTGTGTACTTCGGCGCCAAGCTTCTCAGCTTTCTGGCCTCTTCTCTGTCTTCGGGGACGATTCCTCGCTTCAGAAATTCCACGAGAGGGGTCATCCATGAGGGAGGCGGAGTCTCGTCAACCACCCCTACGTCGCCTCTCGAGACGTAGGGTCGGGCCAATACTTCGATCGGGACGCTGCCTTCGCCCTCCTCATCTATCCCAGACGCGAGTCGAGCCAAGGCGTCAGCATCAATGTTCGCTTCTCGACGAACTTGGACGATCTCGAACCACGACAGGGCCTCCAGGTTCTTTTGGGCCTTGGACAAGTACGCGATCATATGTGGCTCTTTCGCGGCGTAGTCGCCCTTAACCTGGTTCACAATCAATTGCGAGTCGCAATGGATGCGCAGGTTTTGGGCGCCCAACTTGTTCGGTAGCTCCAAGCCAATGATCAGAGCCTCGTACTCTGCCTCGTTGTTGGAAGCCTTGAACTCGAACCGCAGGGCGTATCTCAGCTTTTCCCTATCGGGATTTGTGAGCACAACGCCGGCGCCAGCCCCCCGGGCGTTTGACGCGCCATCCACGTGCAAGTCCCAGACCGGCCCTATCGGGTCGTTGGCTCTCTTCTTTGATGACTCGCTGTGGTCGTCCTTCTTCTCTTCCGTGCTCTTGTTACTCTCGTCGCCCTCGTCGGTTGGGGGCGTGCTTGTGAACTCGGCGATGAAGTCGGCGAGGGCCTGACCCTTAATGGCGGTTCTTGGTTGGAACTCCATCCCGTACTCGCCCAGCTCTTGGGACCATATCGCCATTCGAGAGGAGGTCCCTTTTTGAAGGGCCTTCTCGATGGGGTGTCCCGAGCGGACCACCATGGGGTGCGCTTGGAAGTAGTGCCGGAGCTTTCTCGCGCTCATGACGAGGGCGAGGGACAGTCTCTCGATTTCCGGGTATCGGGTTTCGGCGTCGAGGAGCGCCTTGCTAACGTAGTAGACCGGCCATTGTACCTTGTCTTCTTCGCGTATGAGAACCGCGCTCATGGCCCTACCGGAAACCGCAAGGTAGATGAACAAGGTTTCGCCATTCTTCGGCTTCGCGAGGAACGGGGGGGAGGTGAAATAGGCTTTCATATCGCGGAATGCTTCCTCGCACTCCTCCGTCCACACGAACCCGTCGGTCTTCTTCAGTGCCTTGAAGAACGGTTGGCACCTATCAGTGGCTTTGGAAACAAATTGCGTCAGGGCGGCGATCCTTCCCGTCAAGCTTTGAACTTCTTTGACCTTTTGTGGCGACCTCATCTCTAAGATCCCCTTAATCTTCTCAGGATTGGCCTCGATCCCGCGGCGGCTCACCATGTAGCCCAGAAACTTTCCAGACTCGACCCCGAAAGCGCACTTGTTGGGGTTGAGCTTCATTTTGTAGCGCCGCAGGATCGTGAACATTTCCCTAAGGTCTCGAACGTGGTCGTGGGCTTTGAGGCTTTTGACAAGCATGTCATCCACGTAGACCTCCATAGTTTTGCCAATTTGATTGGCGAACATGCGGTTCACCAACCTTTGATACGTCGCTCCCGCATTTTTGAGGCCAAAGGGCATGACCTTGTAACAGTAAAGTCCGCGGTTCGTAACAAAGGTGGATTTAATTTGATCCGGCTCGTGCATGCGGATCTGGTTGTAGCCTGAGTAGGCGTCCATGAAGCTCAGCAACTCGTGGCCCGCCGTGGCGTCCACGAGCTGCTCGATCCTCGGGAGAGGGAAGCTATCTTTCGGGCAGGCTTTGTTGAGATCTTTGTAATTGATACAGATCCGCCACTTCCCGTTTGGCTTCTTGACCATCACCACATTGGACACCCACTTGGGGTACTCCGCCTCCCTGATGAAGTCGGCGGCGAGAAGTTTGTCAACTTCTTCACCAATGGCTTGGTACCTCTCCCCACTGAACGCACGCCGCGGTTGGACGCGCTCGGCCACTCTCTTGTCGTCGTTGAGACGATGAACCATGATCTCGGGGTCGATCCCCGGCATGTCGGCGTGTGTCCACGCGAAGACATCTTTGTGCTCTCGGAGGAAAGCGGCGAGCTCGGTTCGGACTTCAGACGAGAGTTGGGCGCCTACCTTGACCAGCTGGTCAGGCTTGGCGTCGTCCAACACGATGGGAACGAGGTCGTCTGGTGTCTCCACCTTTCGACGCTCGACTTCGTCCCTTTGGTCTAGCTCCCCGAAGGTGCCTCCCTCCTCTAACTTGCACGGGAATTTGTCCCCGAGTTGGAAGACGGTGCTCACCATCTTTCCTTTCCCTTTTCCGTCCACGCCCTGGATGTAGCACATCCTCGCCATGGATTGGTCTCCCAACATCACGGCGATTCCTTTCTCGGTCGGGAACTTCATCATCAGGTGGTACGTGGACGTTATGGCCTTCAACCGATTGAGAGTCGGGCGGCCGACGATGATGTTGTAAGCCGAGGGCTGATCCACCACTAGGAACGATATGATGTGGGTAACCTCGAGCCCCCCCGGCGTACCGAAGGTAACCGGGAGGTCGATAGTTCCCTCCGTCATCACCCTCTCCCCAGAGAAGCCGAAGAGTGGGGTTGAGATCGGGGTCGGTCTCACCCCGGATAGCTTCATCCTGTCCAATGCCGACTTGAAGATTATGTCGCCGGAGCTCCCATTGTCGATCAGGATTCTCCGGACGAGGTTGTTGGCGACCGGGGCAGAGACGACTATCGCGTCGTTGTGTGGATGGAGTTCTCGCGCCGCTTCTTGTCCGGTGAAGAACATGGACTCGAAGGGGGCCGGAGGAGGGACCTCGTACGTATGGTTGATGTAGTGCGCTATTTTCCCTTGGGAAACTTCGCGCACGTACTTCTTCCTTTGCGTAGCCGAGTCTCCGAACTCCGGGCCGCCCAAGATCGCGCCCACGACGTGAAGTTGCGAGCTCTCTGGTTCTTCGGTTGCCGCGCGGTCCGTGACAGTCACCGTCGCCGGACCTTTCTTTCCTTGCCGCGGGCGGCCTCCGCGCGCCGCGGCCGTCCCGATAGTTCTAAGGACGTATTC